>NC_072828.1:9790000-12427500 GCF_027744805.1 Dunckerocampus dactyliophorus
ACAATACTTGTATTTATTTTTATTTTTTTGGAGTTTATAAAGAAAAGTGTTTTTACTACAATATCTTTAAAAAAAAGTTTTCTGTATATTAAATACACTGAATTTAAATCTAAATATTTATACAAGATTATTGTATTAATGAAAATAATATACTTGTCTGATACGTTAGAAATACTAAAATCCACTGCTTTCGCATTTCTTTAATTTTGTTATATTTAAAAGAAAATATAAAAAAAGTTGAGTTTCCTATTTTGGAGTTTATTTGTAAATAAAAGTGATTTTTATACAAAACATAAAAAAATCTCTATATAACATACATTTAAATATTGATATATGTTCATTGTATTTATGAAAATAATATACTTAAGCAAATACAGTTTAAGTTATGTATGATCAGTATATACGGTATATCAGTTTAATACTTTACTTTGATACTATTTCATTCTGTTTTTATTGTTTGCTGATTGGCTGGGGGAAGTCACACGCGTGGCGTCTATTATATTTGACCAAATATGGTTCCTTGTCCCATTGATGCACCTTTTCTGCTCATGGATGACACAGCAACAAATCCAGTCAAATTTGCAGCTTCAAGTGAACAAGTAATGGGTGAATTCAGCTGCATTGTGTTCATTCACAACAAATCAGGACGTTGTCTTTTTCAGGTATCGCGGAGGTGCTCATGTGTCGACACAAGGCCCGAAACGCTCTGGGCCATGTGTTTGTGTCCCAGGTATGTCCTGTCACACACACGGATGGGCACGTGCACGGCGGCTAAGTGAGATGTTTGTGTGAGCAGATGAGAGCGCTGATGTCCGTGCTGTCCAATGACGACTCAGCAGTACGTGTGCTCGTCTTCAGGAGTTTAGTTCCCGGTGTCTTCTGTGCAGGTGGCCTAGCCTAGTCGACTCAGTGAAGCGTGTGAGAGACCTCGGTAAAAAATACTTTTGCCTTCCCTTGCAGGCGCCGACCTGAAAGAACGAGCGTTGATGGACGACCGAGAATCCGATTTGTTTGTTCACGGCCTGCGGGGCCTTATGACTCAGATAGGTATGACCGAGAAGAGTGTAGCATGACTTACTACTGCTGCTACTACTAGTAGTGTGTTTTTATTCAGCCTCGCTGCCCATGCCCACCATAGCAGCCATTGATGGGGTGGCTCTAGGAGGAGGACTGGAGCTAGCCTTGGCCTGTGACCTTCGCACTGCTGGTGAGTGATATGATGTCTACAAAGCTACATGATTAGCGGGCTTCGCTACACATCTTAAAATGCTGTATGTAAAAAAAAGAAAAGTGGGGATTATTTCTGCTACTTTGTCTATTTTTATTGTGCAAGGTTGCGGTTATGGTTAATAACTGGTGGGCGGAGCGACCCGAATTAACTGTATGACACGTATGCCTGGCCCATGCATGAGGGAGCGCACTGTGGGTTTTGACTTTGTCGATTATTTCAACTCATTATGTTCATTTCTATCATGCCGGGGGTGGTTGATGATAAATAACCGGTGGGGGGAGTGCTCATATTAACTATATGACATACATGGAGCGTGTATGTCCCCGTGCATGAGCAAGCATACTGTGGGCTTTGACTTTGTGGATTATTTCAAGTCATTGTTATTGATTTCTAGAATGAGGAGTGATCACATTAACTGTATGACACACATGTAGCACATATGTCCCTGTGCGTGAGCAAGCGTACTGCGGGGTTTGACATTGTGGATTGTTTCAAGTCATTCTCTTCCATTTCTATAATGCAAGGTGGGGTTATCATGAATAATCGTGGGAGGAGCTGACACATGACTTATGACACATATGGATGCCTGTGCATTGACTTTCAGGATTATTTCAAGTCATTCTCTTCGATTTCTATAATGCAAGGTGGTGGTGATCATAAATAGCTGGTGGGAGAAGCCATCAGATTACCTACATGACACATGTAGCACGTATGCCCTTGTGCATGAGCAAGCATACTGTGGGCTTTGACTTTGTGGATAATTTCAAGTCATTCTCTTTGATTTCTATAATGTAAGGTGGTGGTTATTATAAATAACCAATGGGAGGAGCGACCGCATCAACAATATGACACATATGTTGGCCCCGTGCATGAGTGAGTGCACTGTTAGCTTTGACTTTGGGGAGTATTTCGAGTCATTCTGTTCATTTCTATAATGGAATGTGGTGGTTATCATAAATAACTGGTGGAAGGAGCGATCGCATGAACAATATGATGCATATGTAGCGCATATGTCCCCATGCGTGACTTTGACTTTGTGGGTTATTTTGACTCGCTCTGTTCGTTTCTATTGTGCAAGGTGGTGCTTATCATTAATAACTGGCAAGAGGAGCGATCGTGTTAGTTCTGACTCAAAGCATTAATGCTGAGCATAAAAATGACCATCGAAGCTTCGTTGCATGTGTGTCAGGCATCCTAAAAGGGTGAGTAGTTTTGCTTTTGCTTTATTTTATGGTGCTTAGCTTATTTTCACACTTCTGTGACCACTGTACTTAATGATGATGAGCATTTTTATGCATTAAACCCTGCACTGTTGGGCCTTTAAATCCACACATGATGGGAGAATCCGTGGCTGAGCGAGGTTAGCAGGTGTTGTTGACATTAGGGATCAGTCACACATTTTGGCACCCCTCACCACCTTAATCACGCTCATCTGCGACCCACCTTCACTCGTCCTTCTGCTCTGTTTTGTCCCGAGCTCAGCATATTCGGCCCAGATGGGCTTGATTGAGACAACACGGGGGCTGCTTCCAGGGGCCGGTAAGACACACACATTAATAAGGACGTTTTTTCCCCCCGGTGGGGCTGACCTTGAGGTGGTCTTGTGCGGCACAGGGGGTAGTCAGCGGCTGCCGCGCACCGTAGGCATCACTCTGGCCAAGGAGCTGATCTTCACAGGTGGTAACACAACAATCACTGCATGGAACGTGCATGGAGCAGTAGCACAGCATACTTTTTTTTTTGTCAGGGAAGCGCGTGGGAGGGCGGGGGGCAATGGAGATGGGCCTGGTGAACCGAGCGGTGGACCAGAACGAGACTGGAGATGCCGCTTACTCAGAAGCACTCAGCCTGGCCAGAGAGATCCTGCCGCAGGTTAGAACACCTCCAATTCACCCCCTCCACCTCCAGGCAACTTCCTCATCCTTTTTTTTTTTTTTTTTTTTTAAATAACCACCTATCTCCACTACTTCCTCCGCTCCACAACCCCTCCTCTCATCTTTCTCTCCGGGCTTCTGTCGTTCCACATTTCTTCTACTCCAGCTCAGATGCCTGCAGTCGGCCGGGCCAGAGTTGAGAAATGGGCCAACACGCTACATTTATAAACACTGACAATGACCACTAATGAGCTCCAATACAATCACACGTCTGCCTTCACAAATATGATAATGCTGACTTTTGATTGGTGGAACTGTCCTTCTCTCGTGTTCTAGGCTCCCATCGCCGTGCGGATGGCAAAAGAGGCAATGAACAGAGGCACTGAGGTACACTGTGATGGGAAGTTGTCCTTTTTTGTCCTCGTGCTTGTGTGCTGACTGAGATTTCACTGCATTAGGTTGACATCACCTCAGCAATGGCGATAGAGAGAATGTGCTATGCTCAGGTAAGAAAGGACTTTTTATTGTATGGTGCAGGTGTACCTAATAAACAGTCTGGTTTGTCCTTTTTAGGTCATCCCGACACGGGACAGACGCGAGGGAATGGCGGCATTCATAGAAAAGAGACCTCCGCGATATACTGGCAAATAATTTTTGTTTTTGGTGATGAACCACTTTGTTTTTTGTTTTTTTATAAACTGTATATGTAAAATCTCCACATGAATGGCACTTACAAAGCTGAAACCACTACAGTAAATTAATTCAGGAAGCCAATAAGCCGAAAATGTGTCTCACATATGAAAAAAATTCAATAAAACAATGTAAACCTATACATTTTTTATTTCCTAATTAGAAAAAAAGTGAACACTTTGTAGCAAAGCGCATTGTTGAACCGACAAACCTCATAAAAGTGTATCAAAGACACCGATAACCATAGTTATGTCATAAGTGTAGGAAGAAGCTATACAAGTACAGCAGTTGAAAAACATGGTATGATTTAGAACTCAACCAAACATTTTCTAGAAAAATGTGCCTTAAAAGTCTTGGAAGTCAACCAGCATCCCCAAAAGGATTGTGGTTAACATGGGAGTTTCAACTACTGCGTTTTGATGAATGAATAATTCACTTTGGATTATTTCAAAATCTAAATTGGAACAACTTGAAAGTCAACCAGCATCACATCACTAAACGATAGTCAAATGTCTCAAAAGTGGTATCATGTTATGACTTACCGATTGTTGAACACTTCAAAAATGCGTAATTTGGAGTTCAGACAAAGTTGTCTGGAAAAATAGGCCTCAAAAGTTAACAAATCGTGGGCGTTGCAATGAATGAATAATTCACTTTACATTATTTCTAATGGGGAAATTTGAACAACTTGGAAGTCAACCAGCTTCACAAGACAGACTGTTCAACTGTGGAGGTTCCCACTGTATTTGTACTATACCTTCTTTAAATATAGTCAAACTATACTCAAAAGTGGTACAATTTGGAGTTCAACCAAAGTTTTTTGGAAAAATATGCCTCAAAAGTTAAAACTTGGGAGTTTTGATGAGTGAATAATTCACATTATTTCTAATGGGACAATTTGAACAACTTGAAAGTGAACCAGCATCACAGGGTAGACTGACAACTTTTCCAACATCTGTTAAGTGGTACAATTTGGAGTTCAACCAAAGTTTTCTGGACAAATATCCCTCAAAAGTTAAATGTTGAGATGAATGAATAATCCACTTTACATTATTTCTAATGGTAAAATTTGAACAACGTGGAAGTCAACCAGCTTCAGGAGAAAGACTCTTGAACTGTGGAGCTTCCACTTTATTGTTTAACTTCTTCTTTTGACACTTCTGTCAAAACGTCTGTCTGTATGACTTAACTATCGTCAAATGCCTGAATGGATTTCAAGAAAAATGTTTCAAGTCAAAACAAAATTCTGGAGTTTTGATGAATGAGTAATTCACTTTACATTAATTCTAAGTGGAAAACTTGTAAGTCAACCAGCCTAAGACGATAGACTGTGTTCAACTTGAGGGTCCACTGTATTTGTATAACTTGTTTTTACACTTGCATGACTTGGTCAAACACCTTTAAAGTGGTACAATTTGGAGTTCAAACAAGTCCTTCTAATAAAATTATGACTCAAAACTCGCAGGTTTCGATAAGCAAATAATTCACTGTAGATTATTTGTCAAAACTTGAACAACTTGGAAGTCAACCAGCTTCACCGGACAGACTGTGCTCAACTGGGGAGGTTCCACTGTATTTGTACTTAACTTCTTTTTACACTTTTATGACAGTTAACACCCAAGAAGTTCTACTGTACAAGCAGCAGAATAACTTTTGATTCTGAACCAGAAAGTCAACCAGAATCACACAGTGAATTGTGTACTTCTTTTTGCACTTACTAGAGTGGCACTCCCAAAGTGGAATTCCTCAGAAGACGACACAATGTAGAGATGAACCAAAAGTGGTAAAACGTGGCTCAAAGGTTCCAATCACGATCATGTGTTTTGCTATTTCTTTGGCTTTTTTTGGGACGGGCACAAGTGACAGCAAAGAAAAAGAAATGAAAAAAGTGGTGGCAGGTAAGTGTTTACTCGACCTTTTTGACTGTGCCTCCATTGTTTGTTTTGGGTTTTTTTTAATTATTACAATCACTCAAATGATCAGAAAAAAACAGTCAATAGTACAGTACTCAAGAATATACAATAAATTCAAGCTGTTCATGAACAAGCCAATACCTTTTTGTAATGCTATGTACATATTTTATAATACTTTTTAAAAATGCACACAAACATGCCGACAAGCTTACCAACACATTTAGAGAGTACAGAGAGTATTGCCAGTGCAGTTTGAGGAGCCTACAAGACAGTACAGACCACCGTACCTGGTCATATTGCCTTTAGTTTTTTTTACAGCAAAAAGTCTCCTTGCTGTGATTTCATTCTGACCATTTTCAAATGTCTTCAGCAAGCAGACTGTCCCGCCTCTTGGAGAGGGAATAGCTAACAAACGAGCACAGGCGTCCCCAAACTGACACAAGTCCCAATATGCTCCAGACCACACGTCATGCTGCATTTTTTTTAATCCATTGTCAAACAGTCCATAAATGCTGAAATCTCGTACTGATTTTTAAGCATACTTGACACATTCGCTGAAATATAATATATTTTTGGTTTTAAAACCAACACAAAGGATATAAATAAGCTTAGAGTGTTCGTGTGCAAAAAAAGTGCGTACCCTCTGTCCTTCTATTTGTACAATTGGGGGATTCTCGATAAGATCACATCCTATACTGGTAGATCGGATCCTCTTGTTTAGGAAGTTACCTGAAAGAGAAAATGGCCTCTTTCAAACAGAGATCCGACAAAAGAGTAAAACAAAAACCGGCATTTATTACACACAGGCGCCGTCCTGCCTCTGTTACAGCTCTTACACTATCTCCAAAGAAGGAAAACGTTGGCTCAACGTGGTCCCCCTATTCCATGTTGGTGTCGTTTATACAGAACAGAAAGAACTGTTAAACTTTCCCTGTCCAGGCATTGCGGCATTCCCTTACACACAGGCACCGTCCCACCACTGCGAGTAGGAAAAATGTAGGGGAAATTTGATGCCCCTATTCTGTGTTGGTGCCATTCATACAAAACAATGAAAAGAAAACAAGCCGGCAATGGAAAAGTGAGCCTTGGATGTTAAAACTTCATATTTCTCTACAGCCTTTCGATAATTCCCTTGCACACAGGCACAGTCTGCCTTTTTACAATCTCAGAAATAGGAAAACTGCAAACGAAACAACCGCGAAACGAATAAAGACAAACTATAGAGAAGTGAGTCAAACTTCACACCCCTGGCCCACCTTTCCAGCATTCCCTTACTTCCAGGGAAGTAGGAAAAATGCCAGGTCGATCTTTGTGCCCGTATCCTGTGCCATTTATACAGGACAGAGACACGGAAAAGGGCCAGATATTGAAAAGTTACTGCCAAAACTGTCCTCCTATTCTTAGTTGGTGCCGTTTACACAGACGAGCAACATGGCATGTGTCCTGCATTTCTATAGCATTCCCTTACACACAGGCGCCACCCTGTCTCTGTTATGCCTCTGAAGTAGGAAAGACTCCGGGTGAACATTGTCCCTTGCTGTTCCTCCACTTTTTTCTGTATGAACAACACTGGCAAGCCGTATTTAATGGGCAGAGGATGTTGTCAAAGAGTGTGTGTCTTTACCGTCTTAGGAGCTCATAGGGGCGGCAGGCGGCGTCCAGTCAGCTGCCCCGTGCGCGCCCGATGACGTTCCAGACTCTCCAAAATGCTCTCGGTCAACAGTTGGACATCCGGGTGGGTTTGTGGGTTGGCGTGAACGCGCTCCAGCTGCTGAAGGCCGCCTTCGTCCAACAGCATGCTGCAGTACCGCGAGGCTGCTTGACGCCATATTATTATTATAATATGAAGTAAGAGCAGAGCTGTATGAAAGCATCTATCTTCTCACCATTCTTGCTGCACACATGTTGCATGGCCCACGCCGCCCATAGCTGCACCCCGGGCGTGTGGAAGCACTCCAGAAGAGGAAAGAAGGGGTTAAACGACCTGCAGGGTGAAACATATTGGAGTATATTTACTGGAATTTGAAACCTTTCAAATGTTTCTCTCACCTGTACGCCACCATCTCACAGTCGGGTGCGGGCCACTTCATGATGACCGCGTGCTAGCAGAAGACATGCGGTGAGGCCTGGCTGCAACCTTTACCCACATTTCTGCACAAGGTCATCGCGTTTTCTTACCAGCTGCTCCAGCAGTGAGGATCTGAGGTCTGGCCTGAGCGTCCACGCGTCCTTCCCTCGTGACGTCAGGTGCGCCAAGATTCCGGCGGCGAAGTAGCTCACCTCCACTTCTGGACTGTGCAGCAGGGTCCTGATGTGGTCCAGGAAGGTCTGCACCATCAGCTCACCGTGCAGCTCGCCCACTTCCGCTATGTTGTTCTACACAGGTGACGTTAGCATGTAGCATTTAGCATGTTTTCAATGAGCTTGATGTATCTTTTTAATGCAGTTCTTCAAGAATACAAGTAGCTCACCAGGAGACCCAGAACTTTCTGCTGAATGGACGACTCGTTAGGGAAGGACTGCAGACAAAGGAGGGAGGTACGCAAAATGAAATAGTCATTTTGCAACGTTGCAAAATTATGTTACATGGTTAAAGTTATGAAAAATATAGTATAGTACAATGAGGAGAGGTCGTATGGTTCAAATAATGAAGTCGCATTTCTCGGAAAAATGGTCATAATGTTCGATTTTTTTTATACCAAAAGTCAAATGATGAGACAAAAGTTGTATTTTTTACGTCACACAGTTATGAGAATAAAGTACCGTAGTCAATTTAATAGAATTGAGTCATCAAGTTACAAGTTACAAGTGGTAAAGTTACAAGAATAAAGTCGCAATACAGTGAGATCATTGTTTTGTTTTGTTTTGTTTTGTTTTGTTTTGGACAAAATGTCGTGACATTCTGAAAGAAAATTATACAGTTGTAAAAATAAATAGTCACTTTAAGAGAATGAAGTCAAAGTTGTAGGAATTAAGTTGTAAAGATACAACTACAGTATTATGAGAATAAAGTGGCATTTTTCCATGAAGAACTTGTAAAGCTGTGAGAACAAACTAGTATTTTCTTATTTTTATAAAACATAATATTTTTACAAGTTAAAAAACTCTGAGAAAAATGTTTTAAGACTATGAGATTAAAATAAAACGTAAAAACTACAGTTTTAAGTAGTCTTTCGTCCATTCAGCAATGCAGCGTATGAATTAGCAAGTTAACAGTGATTATTATACTAACTATATCCGACTAGTCTTTTCATTTGTCAACTCAACATTGCACAACTTTGACATATTAACACTTATCCATTATCCATCCGTTTTTGATGTCATAAGCTCATTAAATATTTTAATCTCCTGTATCTCGTTGTGACCACTAGATGGCAGTGTGAAGTGTTTTGTGGCGACTTTTATTATTTTTTCCTTTTTATAATAAAATAAGTGTTTTAATGCCTCCGAGTGTTTATTCCTCCAGCAAATATAGTAATATAAGAAGACTAACAGGC
Organism: Dunckerocampus dactyliophorus; assembly: GCF_027744805.1. NCBI lineage: Eukaryota > Metazoa > Chordata > Actinopteri > Syngnathiformes > Syngnathidae > Dunckerocampus > Dunckerocampus dactyliophorus. The sequence goes on from NC_072828.1 coordinate 9,799,206, forward strand.
TCAGTACTCAAGCAGGGACTCCTGTGACATTTACATCTGCTAACATTAATTATTAATATTTCAAATTACATTTTATTTCTGGTGCTCGCGTGAGCATATCTAGCGTATTCCCTCGGCTGAAAATGTATCTCACTTATAGATGGATAATATCATCAGGGAATGCTCTTTTTTTTTCCCCCCCATGTCCCATCGGGAACCTTGTAGGTTCTAAATAAATGGTGACGCATCTCCAACTGAGTTAAACAGTGAAACAGTAGCACTTTCATAGCTGATTTTAAGCTGAAAGCCTGGACATAACCTGGTCTTGACCAGGCTATGAGTTTAGCCTAAGTTACCATGGCGATACAGCTGCTTTAAAAGAGCGCTACTGTCGCTGAACACACGAGTCCGGCTTTCCACTCAACACAGCTCGCTAACCCACTAAACTCGCTTCGCAGAATACCCCTTTAGTCTCGGTGGAGGGAGGCGCGGCTGCTAGCATACACACAGTAAAAGAGTGGAGCCCCGTGAGGAGCAATGCAAGGTCATACAAATTAGGAGGAAAAAAGATAATTGCAAAGCCAAATGCCACATCCCCTGTGTGGAAATATTAGTAATGAGATTTAGGCGAGGGGTCAGGTTTTTCTTGCAACATTATTTTTATTCTTGTAATATTGGGACTCATCAAAAAAAAAAAAAAAAATCAGATTTATTTTCTTGTAATGGTACAATGTTTTTCTCGTAACATTCCAACTTTAGTCTTGAAACTTTGTGACTTAATTCTTGAAAAAAATCCTACTACAATGTTTTTCTCGTAACATCCATCCATCCATCCATCCATTTTCTATGCCGCTTGTCCTCACTAGGATTGCGGGGGTATGCTGGAGCCTATCCCAGCTGACCTTGGGCGACAGGCGGGGTACACCCTGGACTGGTCGCCAGCCAATCGCAGGGCACATATAGACAAACAACCATTCACACTCACATTCATACCTATGGACAATTTAGAGTCACCAATTAACCTAACATGCATGTTTTTGGAATGTGGGAGGAAACCGGAGTACCCGGAGAAAACCCACGCACCCACTGGGAGAACATGCAAACTCCACACAGAGATACCCAAGATCTTCCAGATCTCCTGACTGTGTGGCCAACATGCTAACCACTCTGCCACCGTGCGGCCTGTTATATTATTATTCATTATTATTATTATTAGATATATCGCAACATTAGTGTTTTATTTAGTCTTAAAAAATGTTGACAATAGTATAGTTTAGCATCAATTTGTGGGACAATAAGCATTTCAAAACGCACTTGTATTGTTTTGTGACTCAGTTAATTTAAAAAAGTTTTAGTTATTTATTTTTTATTGATAATTAATGTTAAAATCCTGGCTCGTCTCGCTCTCGTGGACACGATCTTGTGCATCGTCTCATCTTGTGACACCTCTAATAATATTCATTTTTCTTGGAATGTTTTTTGCGTAAAATGACAGCATTATCCTCATAGTATTCCCACTATATTCTTTGGTTTTGTACCTCTAGAACCTTGATGAACAGGTCCAGTCCTTGATTCTCGATGAAATGGCGACAGGTTGTTGGTGATTCGTCAGTAAGATTCCAGAGGGCGCTGAGTGTAAATTTGAGGGTGGCGTCCACCATGCCTTGTGTGGCTTTCTGACGCACAATGTGGAGGAGTTGCTACAGGAAGCGGACAGCGTATTTACTATCAAACTTTATCCCGACGTCATTGCAAGGCGAGGTGTCTTCTTACCTTGACGATGGACAACTCTGCTCCCAGCTGAGCTGTTTGTTCTGTGGACAACTGAAAAAAAAAGTTTAAGACTCAAACATCTGTAAATGTATAATACACCTGCAATGCCTTTATGTACCTTCGCAGCCAGAATGGAAATGATCGCTACAGCCATCCTCTGCATATTTTGGTCCTCGTGATTGCAGAGCCACTGCATCACCAGCTTAGCAGCTTCAAACCTGTGAAAACATAAACAAAGTGGTACATTTATGCGAGTCAATGAGCATTTCTATGAGAAACATGCCAAGTTATGCTGTTATGAGAAGAACGTCGCAGCTATGAGAATAAGGTTGAACAATTACGAGGAAAAAAAGTCACAGGGTTACGAGAACAGTAATACTATGAGAATTACGTTGGGAAGTTACGGGAAAAGCATCAGATTTTGCGGCAATAAAATGACATTTTTAGAGAAAACAGTCGTTACGTTACGAGGGCAAAGTCTTTCTGTTGCATGAATAAAATCGTACAATTGCAAAAATAAAGTTTATAAGAATAAAGCGGCATTTCTTTTAAATGAACAAGACGCATTGCTGTGAGAAAAAGTTTCCAACCTGTTAAATGGCACCTCTTGTAAAATCCGGTCACTGCAAAGAGACAGCAGGCAGTTCTTCTGCAGCTGAAATGAAGAATAAATATGAAGTACAGTATTTGGGGATCCCACTATAATTCTGATGTCTCATTTCCATCTTTATGCTATATGGCATCCATGCGGCGTGTGGTTGAAGCTACCTGTTGGTGGTTGGGAAACGTCCTCATGGCTTCCAGAAGGAGCTGAGTGACGGTGCTCAGCAGCCCAACCGGCATCCCGGCTGCTAGGTCCTGCTTGGTTAGGTTGAACACGCAGGCGCTGGCCGCTAGCTGGACATTGAGAGTGGCGGGGTGGTTCTTCATGCCTAAAACTACAAGCTGGAAGCCACATAGGAGGTAGATGGTTGGCCAACACGTCATTGAAGGACTGTGGGGGACTTCAGCTCTGTTTCCACCAAGCAGTACAGTTTGACGTGGTATGCCATTTTTGGAATTTCAACTTTATTGGCATTCTTTCACCGTTATAGTCCACTGGCATTAGGGCCAACCATATTCTAGTATTTTTTCGAACCAATTTTGAGTACATGTCAGAGGCCCCACAATAAAATCTGTCCTTGATGCTGGAATTTAGACAGTTTAAAAGTGCTTTTAGTAAGCCCGACTGGGAACTGTAGCTTTAGCTAAAAAGTCTGTGACATGATTCATCAACTTTGCTTAAATATGTTACAGTATATATTGTTTGCAATTATGGTCTACATTGCAATTATGTTCTACATTGTTTGACGGCAGCCACGACGAACTCGTCCCCCCACAGTAAACATACAGTATCGTTGTCAAGAGATGTTTATATAACACGCATAATGCTTCGCAGCCTTGATACTATCGTGGAATGGTGTTAAGAAGACAATACGCAAACAAGACATGACTTACTCTCTTGTGCCAACTGTGACGTAGTCGTTCTTCGTTGTCTTGTTTTTTTCCCGTTTACCGGCGGAATACCATCCTTTTTCAAAATGCGTTACTACCGTTTATAAGCCAAATGCTTCTTGTAAAGGTGTTGCTTTCGTCAGTGAACTGATCAGTGAACCGGTCACTGCAAAGAACAGAACTCGAGGTCTGTCTCTCATTCTCCGCACTTGCTTTGTCCATTGTTGTCTTAAACCTTCCTCTTTTGGAAAAGAAAACAACTATGAACACCCAGCAGCAACACAACATTTTGGCATGACTACTATTTTGATGATAAATATACTGAACCAAGTCGGCGATCTACCTCGAGAAGCGTTTGTTTACTCTGCTTTAGCTGAGAGACGTTACCCCGATGACGTCACTGCTGGAAATGAGGCTGAGCTGCGAGCTAGTTCGTCACAGAACTATAAGTGTAATTTTTGGGAGTTTACGGTTCGTTTCGAACAATGTCAAACATAATTACAAACAATATATAACACATTTAAGCAAAGTTGATGAATCATGTCAGGGACCCTTTACAGCTCCCACGTCTATTACTCATTTACTGATTGTTGTCAGATCTGTATTTTGTCGTGAAGACTTTTTGGTTTTTAACAAAGAAAAGGCAGCTTCAAAAACAGGGTTTGAGCGCCTCTTCTCTCAAAAGTGGAGCAAACAATTGAGGGAGACGATAGATTTGGTGCTCATCAAAAGGCTCTAGGGCAGGGGTGTCCAAAGTGTGGGCCGCGGCACATTATAAAAAAATAAAATAAAAAAATGAAACCCAGCAGCAACGAATAAACCAAACAACGAATAAAGTTGTACTTTTTGGAAAATTAGGTTGCAGAAAATGTTATTATACTATGGGAATAAAGTCTAAATATTATGGAAATAAAATCATAATAACATAAAGAAAATTTACAAGAAGAAAGCTGAAACACTAGACACTTTTTTTTTTCTAAATTAACATGAACAAAGTCAACATATTAAGAGAAAAAAAGGTGTATTCTAACAAGAAAAAAGTTGCAATTTTACAAGAACAAACTCATATTATCAGGGTAAAATAATGCCATTTTAGTAGCATAGAGTTGAAATAATAATATTATGAGAAACAAAACAAAATAAAGTTGTACTTTTTGGAAAATTAAGTTGGAGAAATACTATTATGGAAAGAGTGACGTTTATGGTAATAACAGGCTTTTTCACCTATATCACAAATCTGAAATGCAGTTTTTTTTCTTGAAATATATATAACTTCTTAGCATATCTAGATGTGTTGCTTTACAAAATATCAACATGGCCCTTGCATCTTTTGATTTTCAGTATGTGGCCCTCGCTGGAAAAGTTTGGACACCCCTGCTCTAGGGCAGGGCTCCAGACTAAATGCGCAAAATATGACACGTCGTGAGTAAATTTGTCATCTACTCGCGCATGTGCGACCAGATAAAAGTATGCCCTTGGGACGCACTTTGTCCCTTACTACCGTGAGAATTAAAAATAGTCTGTAAAATGTGGAGACAATTGACAACAACTTGTCACAATCTCAGCCTATCGATGGCAGCTTGTGTGATCGCTCACATTTCAACTGCATTTGATTGACTTTTCTACCATCTTTGTTTACACATTTACCTGGCTCTCATTTCTTATAAAATAAAAAAAACAAGCGGGTTGGTTGGTTTCCCTTAATTATTTTTACAGAAGTTGGCAATGAACTCTTAAAGAGGAAGAAAGGAGACAAACACCAAAGAAGAAGGAGGCGGTCCGATGTGTGTGAAAAGAGGGCGGTATTGGAGTTAACAGTATTTATCAGTAATAGCGTGAAAATAAGAGGAAATGTGAATGTTTACTTTGTAAGTCGATTTCGGTGTGGGCCCTTCAATTTTCTGCTTGCACAATTTTAAGTTAGGGACCACTGTGCTCCTAGTAACAAAAGGTTCGTCTAGAGCCCGGTTGGGACACACACTACTGTTAGAACATCATTAAAAAGTCCCTTCTACATAACAGGGCACCTTTAAAACTGTACTTAACTGTAGTGCTTGGTGGAAAGGTGGTTTAGGTACAACAATGTGTTTGCACCTTAAGAATGTCAGGTCGAGGTTTCTCCATGACATGTGTGAGGCTGAAGAGATGAAACAGAGCTTCTCTCACAAAGCCCTCCCTCTCGCCGTAGCGGCGCAGCGCCTCGCAGATCTGCGTTTCATTGGCTTCCCCTGTGACCTAATCAATCACACACACACACAAAACCAATTTAAAATACATCCATTCATCTGCAGTTAGCAATTGTATGCAACAAAAAAAAATCCTACTTTCAGGTTTCCGTCCCCAGAAAGGAAGTCAGAAAAACCTGCATCTGTGGCCAAAAGTCCCACAAAGGTCATTCCAGGTCTTTCCTCAACAAAAGCCTTAACAGCAGCATCTGTCACCTGCAAGGTTTACACACAAAAACAAAGTCTAGAATGTCTGGCTAACTGTACTCTACGGTATTTATAGAAAATAAAAACTTCTATCACAATTATCAACAATTAAAAAACAGCCAGTGGTCAGCATCCAGCAGACTTATCTACCACTGCATGCGCTTTAAAATGCTGCTGGTGTGAAATTCATGTGTTTTAAGTTGCCATACTGTTATTTACAGTGAACTCATCAGCGGTATTAACAAACAGTTTGCTACTTACCTCTAGCACAACATTGGTTCTGTTGCTGCTGTGCTGTGCAGTCTACCTCTGCATGCATTTTAAAATGCTGGTTGCGGTTTAGGTAAATAAAGGCTCCTGTTCCAATTTGAGCATTCATAGTACGTATAACATTGTTTTTTTTTTTTAACCAAGATTATGGTGCAAGATGTTTTTTTAACTGTATTTACATTAAATGTCATTATATACCCTGTAATATAGCAGTTTATTTCAGTTAATGCCTTATATTCCTTATATTTTGCGGCTGTCCAGTAACAAGCAACTATCTCCATTTTTTTAATCTGAAAAAGAACAATAAACTTAATATATAGTTTTTACAATAATGCTTCATACTTTTGATTAAAACTAAATATTCATGCTTTACATTGAACTTCAAAAATTCCCAGCATTTTGCAACCCTAAGCAAAATGCATGGGAGGACAAAGTCTTTTTTTTTTTTTTTTTTTTTTTTTTTTACAATTACACTGAAACGCCAACCATAAACACACCTGTTTCCTTCCGGACACGTCCAGGGAAACGAGAGCAGGAAGTATGCCGGGTTGTCCAAGCAGCTGACGAGCAACGTCGGAGGTAAACTGTTTATCATCGCTGATGTCCAGGTGCTGCATGCATAAAAAGTGTTTATCTCAAAGCGCTTAGCATAAAGCCCCGCCTCCCGTCCACCAACCTGCAATACATCCAACTGGCCGATGACGCCCAGCAGCTGCGCGGTGCTCATCTCCAGCCTTTTGAGCTGGTGCAGCGTGAGCGAGCGCAGCCTCTCTTTCAGGCCCAGCAGCGGGTTCAGGTTGGTGACTGACGTGTTGGACAGGTCCAGACTCTCCAGCCGAGGCAGGGCGCACACGTCTGCCAGGCCCGAGTCGTAGAAGTCCACGTTGGCCAGGGACAGCGAGCGCAAGCCCTGGAGGGAGCTGAAGCCGTGTCGGGTGGGCTCCTCTAGGGAGGACATGGTGAGGCCCGTGAGGACAAGTCGCTGGAGGGACTCCTGCAGGATGGGACATACAGTAACACCATCTGTCACTGCCCTCCAACGTTGGAGAGAGTGCAACCAAGACTACTTCACCCACCTGACAGTATTTATTAGTTGCCAGTCCATGCAGAATATCGGGGATGGTGAGGTCTGCATTGACCCTGGCCGCATCCAGCTCTGACAGCCTGTGAGGACAGAGGGCTCTCTGGAAGGCCTCAGCAGATATTCGTGCGGTGCGGATGCACGCTCGCCTCAGCCGCAGGTACTCGCTACTCCGAAATACACCAACCGTGCTGTCATTCAACAGACCTGTGGCGGGAACATACCGTACTTTTATGTTTGTATAAAAGGTAATATTACAACTCCGGCAGAAAAATTTAAAAATTATGGCTTTATTCCTGTAATATTGTGGCTTTATTCCCATATTTTTTTGTAACATTCCTGCAATATCAGGACTTTATTCTCATACTATTTGGTCTTCATTCAAAATAAATGACTTACATCTTCAGATTTTTTACTTTTTGTCATCACATTATGACTTTTTAATATAATATATAATTTTTAATATTTATTTATTTATTTATTATCTTTTTTGGTATGCCTAATGCCTTGTGCTGTCAAATTATTTGAAAAGTGCACAAATGACACACTGACATCAAAATGCATACCACATGCTGCACTATAAAGGCAGAAGAAACGTGATTTCTTCCTATAACAATACTGTAACAATTAAAGTTGTGAGCAGCGTTGAATGGGCCTTTAACTTTCCACTCAACTTGAGGTTCCAGCAAGTAAGCACTACTGTAGGTGCTTGGGCCTTAATGAAAAAGGCTTACAAAAATAGACTTAGACTTAAAAAATATTGAAATACAATTATACAGACATGTTGGTATTATACATGTAATGCTAACAGTTATTTATTCTTGGGAGTTTTTTTATGTTAATAGTGAGTCTTACTTGTCGTGTAGGTTAGTTTGTTTACATCTGCTATTTAGTGAAATAGTGGTGTGTGACTGTGCAACACATACTCTCCTAGAAGTCCACTATGACTGACATTATTTTTGGATGATAAACAATGGACAAGCCCATCATTGTTAATATTAGTATGAGATTTTGTGGCGTGTTTACCCTCTGTGGCCATTTTAGCCAACAGCTGGTCTGCTAGCTCCTGAGGGAAGAGCACAGCCTCCCTGAAACACAGAGATCCATCGGGACGCTTCACGCAGAAACACTCCAGGTTCTGGCTCACAAAGGTCAGGCAAAGGTCTGTCAGACCTGCCGGAGAAGCCTCATCCTGCAGAACAACACGGAGATACTTTGCATTCACTCATTTTTTACAAGGAGCTACAATAAAACACGAAGCAAAACCTACCGTGTTGAAGAAGCTGCAGGCCATGGTAGTGAAACGACCACTATTAGCTAATGGGCAACACAAAAACGGAGTCCTCACTAGGCTGTTGGGGTAGCTACGGCCCGACTGGCGTTGGTGTCCACGGGTCTTCTTGCGGAAACGCCCGGCTGAGTTGCAGGAGGTGACAGCCAGGAGGAGACGATCGGGTAGCACCGAAACAAGCTAGCTAGTTAGCTAGCTCACTTGTTGTCGCCTCCGTTCACTCTCCGAGCCACAACGTCGACGGCTATCCACTTTGCTGCAAATCATGTTTGGAGGATCACTATCTGAACACTGATAGTTCCGTAAATAGAACAAGCGCGGAGAACGTGTATATTTATAGCAAACGAGCGGATCTCTTTTCTGAAGTGACAGACTGTAAACAAAGGTCACAACACCGGAAGTACATTAAGCGAGGGGGCGTGGCTACGGGAACTTGCGAGTGACTGTTACAAAACCAGGAAGCTTATGCTCAATCGCACGCGTACTGCCTATTGGTTAACTCTTATAAATAAACAATAATTATTCTCTCTCATTTTAATCGGGTGTATTTATCATTCGATAACAACTGTACATTTTCAGTGGAGGTATCTTTAAAGCGTTTCTCTTGAAACATTGTTCGCTTATGGCACAGCAAGGTCACAAGGAGCTGAGGTGAGATTATTGTACACACGATTGCAGCCAAATGGCAGGACTCATTAACTTTGAAGATGAGAACGAGGTGAAGCAGTTTCTGGATAATTTGGGGGTGGAGTACAGCTTCCAGTGCTACAAGGAGAATGACTCTGAAGGTAAAACACAAGTCTGAACGATTATGTAGAAATGTGTTTAGTTAACCCTTTGTGTGCATTAGCTCTAATTTTGTATGGTGGCCGATGGGGGCAAACGCGCAGCAACACCAAACGCTCCAAACATAGAAATGATCCAATAACAATAACACAAATCAAACAGGGAACATTTGCAAATGCCGAAAACACACAAACACCCCTAAAAAATACTGCTAATTCATGGAACAAGTACCAGGCAATGAGGGAAGCCAGTTTTGATTGATTAAAATGTTGATATTCTGGATAGTATAAAATAGTATAATATTTTTCTTTTTTTTTGTTTTTTTCACAAACTCTTTGTGTTTTATGTTGTATTGTTACATGTGTTTTTCTTGCCAGGTTGCCAGAGGTTAGCTGACTACCTGGAAGGAGTGAAAAGAAACTTTGAGGCTTCTGCACAAGTGCTCAAACAAAACTGTGAGAAGAACGGCCATGCAGAGAGCTGCTACAAGCTGGGTGCTTACCATGTCACAGGCAAGGGTAAGAAAAATAAAATGGGTCTGTTTAGTTGTTTGTCTGCTAATTGCAAACATCTTAGTAATAGTGGATGATTCCAAAATCAACCTCAGATGCCATATGATGACAATAAAGTCGTGCAATAAGAATATTACAAAATGTTACAGGAAAAAAAGTCATATCATGGGTAAAAAGACAACAATCCTAACAATGCAATAAAGCTAATATGAATAAAGAGTTGTATTACTAATAAAAATCTAATTTATATGATAAAGTAAAAAGTTATATAATAGTAGGATTTTTTTGTTAAATTTTTTTCATAATATTTTGACATATCGCTGGTACTGTATTCTTGAAAGTAAACAACTTTGTTCATAATATTTGGACATTTAATTCTCAAAAATACGGCTGTATTCTCTCAAATAACTTCAATATTCACTCAGTATTATGAGTTTATTCTCGCAATATCTTATTCATATTTATTTCATATATATTTATTTATTCTCTAAAAAATATGATTTACTTTTCTGATGATAGCACAGGGGCCACACGGTGGTCTAGTGGTTAGCACGTTGGCCAATACAGGAACAGCCTGGAGATCTCCTGGAGTGTGAATGGTTGTTTGTCTATATGTGCCCTGCGATTGGCTGGCGACCAGTCCAGGGTGTACCCCGCCTGTCGCCCGAAGTCAGCTGGGATAGGCTCCAGCATGCCCCCGCGACCCTAATGAGGATGAAGCGGTATAGAAAATGGATGGATGATAGCACATTGTTACAATTGGATTTTTCCAATATTGCAAATTGTCAAAAAAAAATTATTGTAATGGACCATTGTTTTTGGTCATTTTGGTCATTACACACTTTATTCTCATAACATTGTGACTTAATTCTAAAAAAAAAAATCATATTACAATGTTTTTCTCGTCACATTACAAGTTTATTCTTGTAACATTGGGACTTAATTTAAAAAAATCTGATTATCCATCCATCTTCTGTGCCATTTATCCTCACAAGGGTCGCGGGTGTGCTGGAGCCTATGCCAGCTGACTTCGGGCAAGAGGCAGGGTACACCCTGGACTGGCCGCCAGCCAATCATAGGGCACATATAGACAAACAACCATTCACACTCACATTCATACCTATGGACAATTTAGAGTCACCAATTAACCTAACATGCATGTTTTTGGAATGTGGGAGGAAACCGGAGTACCCGGAGAAAACCCACGCACGTACGGGGAGAACATGCAAACTCCACACAGAGATGCCCAATGGAGATTCAAAACCAGATCTTCCCGATCTCCTGACTGTGTGGCCAACATGCTAACCACTCGGCCACTGTGCGGCCAAATCTGATTATTTTTCTTTCTAATATGGCAACATTTTACTTGTAATTTTACAACATTTTTCTTTTTAAAAGTACAACTTTCGTCTTCTAATTTTGCAGGGTTTTTTTTTTCGTTTTAGTGTTTCAGTTTTTCTTTCTAGTTCTTTCTTGTAAATTCATGCCCTTTTGTTTATTGCCTGGTTGGTCATTTCAGATTATGTGCTTTGGCATTCAGTTTAAACAGATTTAAAATACATTTGGCAGTAATGTAACAAGGTGGAAATGTGAGACAAATGTCGACAGGTTACCGTATACAATAATAATGTACTTGTCCAAGTCAATCGTTCTAGACCAAAAAAAACTCCATACTCTCTACTGCTCTCTGGTATGATCATATGGAGATATGAGGAAACAACTATAAAAGTACACTACACTCATTAAATATGCTACAGAAAAGGTCAGTTAGGATGATCCATAATGCCGCTTACAGGGAACATACAAACCCTTTATTTCTAAAATCACAATTGTCTGTACTCACTCATCATCAAACTGTGTGTCAGCTATTTCATCAGCTATTATCAATTTATTACCATCATAAAGGCGGTTGTACATCGAACAAATGTATTGCAACTGATGTGTAATGGATGAGGGGCAGGATTAAATAAGCTTTGCTTCTTCCTACTACTTTTTGGGCATGCGGAATTGTGATTTGTGTATGTGATGTGCTCCAGTGTAATTTGAGTGCATGTTCAAGATGAATTACCATTACCAATCTGCTAAATGGTCCAACCAGGTGGAGTGACGGAGTGTCTAAAAACAGCCTACTCTTGCTTCCTGCGCTCCTGCAATGCCGGAGGAAAGAAGTCAATCGACGCCTGTCACAACGTGGCCCTGTTAGCTCACGATGGACGAGCCATGGAGGGAGGACCCGACCTCGGTGTGGCTCGGCAGTACTACGAGAAAGCGTGCTCCAGCGGTTTCGCACCCTCCTGCTTCAACCTGAGCGCTATGTACATCGAGGGCAATTCCAAAGGAGTGGCGCCGGACATGAAGCTGGCGCTGAAGTACGCCGATCAGGCTTGTGAGCTGGGACATGTGTGGGGCTGCGCCAATGCCAGCCGCATGTACAAGCTCGGGGATGGGACGGAGAAGGACGAGAAGAAAGCGGAGGCTTTGAAAAATCGAGCGAGGGAGCTGCATGGTGTGCAGAAGGAGAGGCAGCTCAAATTTGGGGAGTGACAATATGACATTTGTTTACACGCTGTTTCAACCCATGGAAAATGTGAAGAAATACTAAATATGTTGATATTCATCCACAACAGTCTCTGATTTGTGTTCCCAAACCACCAAAGTTCACACTAACACCTTGAGCGCTATTAAAATAAAAGTTACACTTTTTACCCTATAAACGGACCCTTTCATAAAAGTGTTCAAATTTCCAATTTTTTCAGCAAATTAAGTTGTGATTTAGTTTTTAAAAAATGATCTTTTAAAATATTTATATGTTCTTAACCAGACAAAATATACATTTTCCAAAAATCAGCTATAAAGTGGAATATTTAGGCTAATAATAGAAAAAATCCTAGCCATCTTTCCTACAAGAATCCTTTAAAACAGTATACCGCAAATAAAACAAAACAAATTGTTCGTCCTCCACGGTGCTTCAACTGTAAATTGGTCATTTCTCTCACTTTTAACAAAAAACATAAAAACCCCCTTTTTTGTTAGAGTCTGTGTAGTAGTTTGACCATCAGGGGGCGATAGAATACAGGGGCAGTTAATTAATTTCTTCACAGGCTATTCCTTAAATGCGGGTAATCACCACCAGGGGGAAACCTTAATGTTTTTTCCCAAAGTCGTCTACAAAATATAGGTAATCATAATTACTTATTGTAAGACATATAACCGTGTGTATATAATGTTGTGGTTTGGAACATTTTAAATATGTTTTATGACGCCACGTCCGACTTTTGTGGTGCGTTCATCATCTCGGGAAGTTGTAAATTTCTTATAAAAAAAGTAGTAAAAGCTTCCACTTTTTTTTTTTTTTACCAACACCCACTAGTTTTCAGTATATTGACGTTAATGCTAACCATCATGGGTCGACAGTCTTGTGTTTACTTTAAACTGAACTCTGCGGTTGAGCTTGAAAATATTGGTATTTCCCAGTGACATGGAACGCAGCGAATTACTGTGTACTTGTTTGAAGCCCCGCCCCTCGACCGTGCATCCCCTTAGTCCTCATTCAAAACAGAACACAGCTGTTGAGGGTGCATCGCTCTGTCCTCGGCTAATGCCTGCTTGCAACCCCCCCAAAAACTGTCTCCTTCCGCTGTATCTCGTCTTCTCATGAACCCGTTGGAATATTACACAGAGACGATCAAAAAAGAAGAAGAGGACGCCCTTCGGTGCTCGGGTGAGTTATACAGATATGTGTTAGTTTGTTATCCTTGTCAAGTAAATCACTTCTCAACCGTCGGCTTGGGTTTAGCTAGCTAACGCTTTTTCTTTTTTGGGGGTGTGTTTGTTTTTATGTGCGGCGTCCTCCTATATCAAAGCTATCAACAAATCCATTAAGGGAGCATTAGTGTGATTATTTTGACATAAGATTTTAAATGGGTTTTTATTTCTATATCTCCGTGGATCACAATAGCTAGTTTAGTGTCAAACCCACGCGCCCACGTGAATATATGGCGGCCCCCACACTCGTACACACATACCATTAAAGTAGCACGGCGGAAGTGTGTTTGATAGACTGCGGGCAATAAATCATGCGCTCTCCTCATCAAGCTAGCAACATGCTAATTGAGCTAGTAGCTGCGTCTTATGGCGCTAGTTGAGTCGTATTGTGTTGCCATTTTGTTTTTGTTTGTTTGCTTTCCGATTTTTGCACGTTTAAGCCTATCAGTTGGTACTGCTACAACCGGCAGCAGCAAGGTTTTGCATGGCGGCCATACTCTGCTCATTGGCGGTGAACCCCATGCACGGTTAACCCCCCCGGGGAGTGCTTTGGGTGTGGCGGAGGCTCACCCACGAACAATGCCGTGCACAGCCACCGCCTGTCTACACTTATTTATGATAAATTCATACATGACTGACTACTTGTGAAGGTCTTCTTTGCAAAGTGGTGGCATAGAGTGGCAGAAAAAAGGGGCGACTTTAAACACGGGCACCATTCAAAACTGCATTCCAAGTTGTCTTGATTTCTTAAATGAAGTATTCTTAATTGACTTTCAGTAAGCTGCTGTTTGTGAGTGCCTTTTATAACTATGCATCATTGGCAATCAATAATATCTGTGCAGATGGTTGTTGACAGTGTACTTACAGCCACTGCCCACTACTAGCCACAATACAATATTGACACCATGATAAATGTGTGTTCGCACTTGTCACTTTTGGCCAGGTAAGAATGGACTAGAGTAGTACGGTTCATACGGTCAAGTGTGAAGGTCGTCCAGGACCAAACAGGGGAACCGGTCTGCCTGCCAGTGGAGTCTAGTCCCGAGTAAGGCGACTGTCAACGGCAACCGCACTAAAAGACCAAAGCACCGAATATAGTGTCACCAAATGCGAGCAAAACCAGGCGATGGTAACAGTAGTTAAACATACCTGGATCTTTTCAACAAAGGGGTTATGTTGAACGTTACAGGTCGCTGAAGTCATCAGAAACGCCGTCTCCTTGTAGCAAGTTTTTGTATAAACTATGTCCTCTTTGTTAATTCTCAGCTGATAAAAAAAAAGCCATAGTAACGAATGCCATTATTTAGTCAGTTATTGAACAAAAGAACATGATGTTATTGACGGACGGGTGTTCATTCTTCATGAATGATGTTTCTTATGTTCTTATTCTTTCTTGTGTTTTCTTTCTTTTCATGGGAGAATGAACAGAATAAGATTTTCATTGCATGGTATAACTGCTGTTTTACCATGCACATGACAATAAAACTCTCTTGAATCTTGAATCTTGAATCTTCCTGTTCTCCATGTAAGTGCCCGCTGATTTTGTATGTACACGTCATTGTACATCTAATATCTCTATATCTCTTGTACATCTAATATATTGATGAACGGATGTGTTATAATGCTCCACCATGTCAATTGTACTATGTCCATATGAGGTGTGTTAAGAAGCAGAGTTACTGTACTGAGTTGTGATGACAAGAGACACAGACAGATCCATTATAATGTGCTTCTAAGCAAGGGCAAACAGGCAGCTCCAAATCTTAAATAAAAAGGTAGCGCCAAAACTATCTGTGGTGCTCTAAAAGTATTTGTGGTAGGCCTGACAACCCTGAATATAAGACAACCCGCCTTTCAAGACCCAATTTTGCAAGACAAACGTGAAGACGGAACTTTTTTTTGGTCATGTTTTTAATATATTGGTTGTTGGACCGTTAGTTTGATGACTGAGTCACTGATCACCATTATCTTAAAGTTAGCATCATAACACTGTTTGGCTGCGTTCACACTTGTGGCCATGCACAAATGACTGGGCAGCTTTTGTGACCAGCTTTTTTTCATACTTCCTTCAAGGTTGAATTAATTTTTGCTGTGAAATGTCTCATATGCAAAGCTTTCTATGTGGCGGCCAATGTCCTGAGTGACGGAATGTTCCATATCGATATTTGGTGTATCTGCCTGGAGCTCTGGTTCTCAACACTTAACATATGATACGCAGAGGTCATCGGTTCAGACTCATGACTGGAATGCCTTTAACATTACGCCGAAAGGGGCCCACATCAATCGTATGTGCTGCCCTGCTCACATCCAAATGTATTTATTTTACAGCACAATGGTCTGTCAAAGCACGTAGACAGCATTGTGTGATTGAGTGGTTAGATAATACTTCAGTTTGGTCCAAAAGGGACGGGGGGTCAGTTGTTTTCCCCACATTCCAGAGCTCCTCTGGCTTCTACAGTCATGGGCTCTTGAAGCGTAATGACATCCAGTATCCAGACATCCATACAAGATCGGCATGAAAAATGTTGCATTTATCAGATTGACAGCGTCTTGGGCACAACAAAACCTCCAATTTATTTGTACTTTAAACCAGTTTCTCCACAGGAGATTTGAATAATAAGTTCAGTAGTCAAAGTGTCACCATCTAGTAACGTCATAAAAAAAGTAGCCCTGTGCAATAACACAAAAAATTCTAAACCAAAAATGAAACTTCTCACCCGCTGCTAGGATTTTTTAAAATCTCATTGTCCCCTCTATTGCAACATGCATAGAATACAAGATTTGCATATATGCCTACAGTCTTTGCCCTTGGGACTATTGGGGTCCCATTGACACCCATTATGACCACATATTTTTTATGTACTGTAATCCAGACAAAAGTATATAAGGCGTAATGCCTTTAAAGTAAAGGGAAGAACAGGCTTAAAGTGTGGTGAGCCCCACCGCCCTAGTTGGCGTGAGAGGAGTTTCCATTGCATATAAAACCCCACAGGTAAATTTGTTATTCCCTCATTGTCTAGCGATTACACCCACTTGTGTTACCTTGCCTGAGCACCAAGCAAAGTTGGTGCCTGCAACTTCCAGCACCTTCTGGACTTTGCTAATCCCAGGGATGCCTCGGTCGTTGCATGTAGGCCCATCTGTTCAGCACTGCCGTGTAACTGCTCAGCCCAAGGCCTTCAAATGTGATTAGTGGGAGATTACATCTGTGTGTGTGTGTGTGTGTGTGTGTATTTGTGCGCGTGTGCATGAAATGTAACCCCTCTTCTCCAAACTGAGAGACACACAGTATATATAAAGATAAAAAGGATCAAACACCATAGGTTTTTTTGTGCGTGACATTGAGTGTAAGTAACCCCTGTACTTTTTTCAAAGTATCTACCCTGCATTATATCATGTTCATACCTTGGCTGATGTAGTATGTTCTACACTACACTGCAGTGCCGCTGCTTCACTTTCCTCTTCTGTCGGATTGCCTGAGTCACCTCTTTAGCTCCCCTCAGGGCGCTACATGTATTCCAAAGGCGTTTTTTCCCAAGCTTTCTCTCTGTGTGTGACCTCTGACTAATGCGGTTGCTCGTTTGCCAGGGTTACTTCCAAAAGTGCGACTGGCACATTTTGTTCTTATTATGTCACACACTTGTCTGATGCTCTCTTTCTGCCTTCCCTCTTATTTTTCATATCATTATTAATATACAGGAGTGTGATTGTGTGCTTTCTGCATGAAAGGTGTTTCTGACGTTGCTCGGCAGTGGCTTGAAGTGTGTGTTGTAGATGGTCAGCTAGCACGTGAGCGAACGTGTAAGAAGGTCAGATAAAATGCATGCACACTCAAGAGGCTGGCACCACGTTCCACTGTCTAGATAAAGAAGTATGTGCATAGCATTTATGGATGCATTGGTAAACCGCTCACTCTTTCTTGCTTTCAGTGCATTTGTCATGCAGTGCCAGCATTTTTGTTTGTGTTTCACATTTTGCCTTTCTTGCGCCTCTTTCTCCCTGCTTGTTGTTTGTGTTACTGCCATTTTCATTTGCACAATTTATGGTCCTTATAGTCTTTTTACATGACTGTATATTTATATTTTTGTGTAAGCAAACACTGTAGGGGACTCACAAGCATATGTGTAAAATATGAGCAAGATTGGTTGAAAAACATGGCCGCCAGCAAGCAAAACGTCTTTGCAGGGACGGGCAGGACTCAGCAGCTAATTAAGTCGATTAAGTCATTGACCATTTATCTAATGATTATGAAACTTTGACGATATTTGTATTACATGTATGCTAGAATGTCTTGCATTGTGATTTTTTTTTAATTAAGGAAATTGGCACGGCCGATTGATCGGTGCATGCTTAACGCGTACTAAACTGACACAGTCTACGCTTCTTGGTGGAATCCGATGTCCATGTTAAGCCACCTGCTGTAAGGTTTGTGTGCTCCCTGAAGGTGTCACAAGGTCATAGGTCAAAGATGAATTCAGGTGCGAAGCACATAGCTTTTTTTTTTTTAACAGCATACAGAATGCCGGCTATGAGCATTCCATACAAAGAGATGATGTAATGGGGCATTTGCTTCCCATATCTGGAATCATCTGATAGGTGCAAATTTTACCTGTGCTCCAGAGATTTGTTGTGTAGATTCAAGGCAGTAAAATCTCTGCTTACATTCACAAGCCCACTGCTGACCTGATACATAAACAGACAAATGCCGCTCCCTTTCTACTTCACCCTGCTCTACATGCATTCTCTGATCTGAATTCCCGGCATCAAGTGCTAGAGACGAGGCTTCATAGTTTGGAACACGCAGCTTCGTCTAATCTAAAAATCTTGAGTGTCCTGGCTCAACCTTGCCTATGTCATGGAAACTTGTGAAATCTCTTCGAAACCCAACCAAAGATAATACATCCGATACGGACAAACGTGATCATAAAGCTCTCTTTGCTCTCTCTCTTTTTTTTTTTGCTCCAGCTGGCCATCTTTATTCCTTTTAGGTTCCAAGTAAACAGTGTATAGAGACGGGGCTTTATCCAGCCCCGCTTTTTATACTGCGGTCCGTCCTTTTTTTTTTTTTTTTTACTGTTTTCTAATCCTGCTGTTCCTTCTATTTAATTAAACACAATTATTCAAATTATTAACAATTATTCACAATCATCCAAAAACTCAATGTAGTTTTGTGCGACTGAGACTACCCGTCCCCTTTTGTCCTTTTGTTTGGCAAATGTAGAGCTTTTGCATGCTAGCAAACACTCGTACTTATATGCTTACAGTACACATAACAATACATCCAGCTGTTAAACAGTTTTACGGTGTCGCCGGTCCTGACATGTAACACAGTGAATTACTAGTTTCCACACAAAGGGTTGCTTAAATCCAGATGTAAATAGTGACAATCATTGCTCAAATATGTACATTAAAGCACAGGAAACACGTCTGAACTCTTCCTGCCAGATTTGCTGCTGTAGCATGCAGCTCTTATGTTCAGTAGGCAATGATAGTAACTCTGCAGTAATGGCTATCACTAGCCATGGGCCGATTATCAATTTCAAGGTATACCACGGTATAAAAAAGTCACAGTTAAAAAAAACAAATTTTTTCCCTCATACTGTTGCTGTGGTATGATAGTGGAGGTCCAGATCAACCACTATGTGGAAATACTTTGTCTCGTCCTGTGTTATTCCTTGCAGTTAGAACTGGGCTGTTGAAACCACAGGTATGTGCTGTGTTGCCAAAAATCGGCATAGACTAGCACCGGAGTTAGCTGTCTTGTTAGCACTGAGCGACACGCTGTTGTTGCTGTTGTTGGCATTGACGGTCGACATATTACTCACGTCGAGGGTCACCAAATGTGAAAATGTGATTCAGAATGAGACGTGTCGAGGATAAGTGGTATAAATGCTCTCCACTGAACAACAAGCAACAACCACTTAACGTCTCAGTTGCAAACAATCATCACATGACCCGGAGGCGGAAGTTTGTGAAATAGCGTGACCTGCACATTCACCACCATGACATAATAACGTAACTCTTTTTTTAACACTTGCATTTATTTGAATTTTGCTCTTTTTATTTTTTATTTTTACTACGAAAATATTTGTGTTGTGACTTCAGTTGCAGGATTAGCTACAGTAGACTGCATTGTGCTTGCACTGTGGTGAAAGGGCTAAAAACTATATACCTTTTTTTTGTCATCTAATGTTTGCCAATGCGTATACAGTTATTTTCAGTATGAAGGAAGACTGTAATTTGTTTTTAGTATGTGCTTTACACATATTCTAAATACACTGCTTGCTGCAGGAGGTGTAATAAGTTTATCAACAAAGTCCATAACTGCTGAATTAAGGTAGTAATGTAAATGTGGAAAAAATCCCAAAGTTTATAAGGTGAACCCATTTTGGGCAAAAGACGTCTCGTGAGACTCTCGTGAGCTACGCTCTCTATTCTTTTGGCTGCATTTGTTGATAGCCTTCTGACATGGATCACGGATTGGAACTACCCTTAAGTGGTATCAGAAATTTCCGATACGTGAATTCCACTGATATCTGAACCCAAAGCGATACTGGATCAGAAAGATTAGATTAATTTAGATTAACTGTTTGTTTTGTACCCACCGAAGTATACGACTGATGGCAGTTAGGAAATGTGTGATGATGACAATACAGTAGAACAGGAAAGGAAATTGAGACCGTTGAGCAACATAAGTGGTACTATCCTTCCTGGCATATAATAAAGACACAATAGTAACAAGGCTTAATGTAAATTGTCCTCGCTGGTGCATGATAATAGTGAATAATAACATTTTTATTTGCAATTAAAAACAACAAATAAAATATTGCGTACAACTATAAAAAAGATTAATAGTATCTCACCATCTTTATGTCAGTGAATATTAGTCATTGAGTACACATTTCCCCGTCCAGCCTACTAAGCGCAACCTTGCTTAAGTCAGTGCTATTTTGGCAGTAATAAATAAGAAAGAACATTGTGCTTGTTGTGAGTCACAAAAGAGGATGAGGGTGAGTACTTCTTTTTGCACTTGTAAGACGGCCAATAATTTTTCTGATGGCGACAGTTTGACCCCGGGGCAGATTGTTTCACTTTGCATTATTTCCAATGCAGTTGTGGGAGGTTTGTTCTACTGTAAAGCTTTGGCTGAGTCCCCTCCCCCCAATCCCATATAGTTTTCTTTGTTTCACTATGAGAATCTAAAGTGGGAAAAGCTCGAGGGATGTTTTGAGAAGGGGGTGTGACATTGCTGCAGGAAACAATGTCTTTCCTATTTTTAGTCAACAGACAAACGTTTGGCCGCACATGCCTCCTGCCTGTACTTGTCTCTAGAGGCCGGAACAGCGCATCGTCATGCACACGCCCAGTCCTTTTTGTGTGTGTGCGTGTGCGTGTACGTGTGCGTGCGCGTGCGCACACCCATAGAGTTTGTGGCCCCTGGCTGTGGCGCTCGGCGGGAGAGAACGATGAGAAAGGGGGTGCAAGGGCCTCATTTGGGGGGAAGAAGTAGAAGGAGGGGGAGGGGGCAAGTTGAAGCCATACAGCTGTTTCTCTGCAAGTCTCAGCTGTTGCACCTCTTCCATTTGATACACACACACATGCACGCCAACACACACTCGTCGCTGGTAGAGCACAGTGTGTAACATTGTTCAGCCTTGTGAGAGGCACATGAAAGAAACAATCTTTCATAGCTGCTGTCTGATGGGACGAGAGGGAAAGGAAACTCCCCATCCAAAAAGCAAGTGAGGCCGCCATGGCTGCATTAGGAAAAAGCTCCGGTTTCTTCACTGTCTCCCTGTCGCCTCGTTTTCGCCGCAAAGGGTGCAGTTTTACTTCCTCTCAGAATTTCACCACACTTTCCGCCTTTTCTCCTTCCTGTATCTTTTGTTGTTCTCTCTTGAACTAAGGAGGCGTGGGTGTCTGTTCTCCCGTTTGACATTTGACCTAGTGAAGTCAACCTCAGTTAGCAAACAAGTGTGCATATGCAAGAGCACACGATAGATGATGCATCTCGCTCGTGACTCGGCTACACCCTCCCGGGGTGCTGCCTTTTGTTGTTTGAAGTTGTAATTTTGCGTTTTATTGGGCCCTGGAGACGATGAGGGCGCGGCGATGCCATGTTAGAGGAAGTCATGCATGCTGTAGTCCTCAGTATGAGTGTGCGTGCGTGTGTGTGCGCGTTAAAATACGGGAGGCTCGTGATCTCGGTATTGCTCTGTTAAGTAGTTCAAAGTGATTCCAGATCAAAAGCTAACCTCAAGAAAGTAATGATGCGTCTACATCACACGGTTATATTCACAACCATCACCTTTTATCAAAGAAATTAATGGAAAGACTCCAAAATAATCAAGTTGTGCCATATACTGTAATTCATGCAGTAGCTCCTCCCGCTGCACACAAGACATATGGCATGTATGGACAGAAATGACACACTGTTGTGTAAATAAGATATGAATAAAATTAGGTTTTTGAAAAATATATTACTTATTCAATCCCAGCCATTTTAGACTATTTTGACCGATCTTTCACGGCACACAGAATATTGTGTTCTATAGCTATAGAAACATGAACATACCAAAAGAAAGATTAGACTTCCATCTTTCATCAGAAAAATATGTTTGTATCTTAACTTTTTCCGTTCTTTAGTAATCAGTAGTAGAACATAGGTAAGTTTCAGGAAAATACAAGTTCCCAACAAAAAAAAGGAGAAAACCAGCTTTTTGTGAAAAGATACATTTCA
This sequence comes from Dunckerocampus dactyliophorus, assembly GCF_027744805.1. Lineage (NCBI taxonomy): Eukaryota > Metazoa > Chordata > Actinopteri > Syngnathiformes > Syngnathidae > Dunckerocampus > Dunckerocampus dactyliophorus. The sequence continues at coordinate 9,821,329 of NC_072828.1, forward strand.
AGCATAACTTTCACTTGGACATAAATATTTTTTGTTTTTGTGACAGCTCAAATATCTAAACAACTATATCACAAAATTATTTATTTACAAATATAACACCAACTGTTTACAATTTTCACATTTGGAACAGAACTACGTGTGTGCGCGCGAGTGTTTGTGCATGCGTTAAAATTTCTCGTTTAGAGAAAAGCTGTCTCGCGGGAACAGTCATCCAGAAATCTATCAGACTGGTTTACACACACTATAAACCTTGCAATCCAACCTACCCCGGTGTTCCCAGCATCACTCGCCACTCAGCGGATGCTTTTTTAAAAAAAATTGGAGTTCAATAGCTGCAGCAGTGTTCATGTCCAAGCACAAGCTGTAGTAATTGTACATTTGATCAAAATTAATATTTGTCAGATCAAAATTCAATCACTGCATATGACTTCTATCAAAACATGCAAAATTGTTTTGTGACAAATAAAAATAAATAAAGTCAGTTTGTCAGTTCTATATTTTGTCATTGTAGTTTTCTTAAAAGTAATGCTAAAATATCATCTCATCTCGTTCTTGAGAAACAAATGCCGAGTATCTGACACCCCTTGTAAAGTACCTTCACTGTAGTGTGCTGAAAAAGGTGTGAAATGAATATATATTTCCAAGCCTACCGTTGGGCTTGCTTCTAAACACACGTTTTTGGCTGCTGCATTATTTATTGAAGTATCTGAGCTGAGTAGGCCAACTTAAATGAGGACAGTTCCTCGCTGGTAGGACGTGAAAGGCACTGCTGATACCACTTGTTCCCTGTATGGGACTTGATGGTTTGTGTACAGAAATGTATGCATATTGTTCTACGAGAACAAATCTTTTTTGGGAATTTTGATTGGACAGTTCACTTTGCACTTTTTGCGACTGGATTACTACAAATGATTGCTTTGTTTTATCAGGTCTATGTAAGTTTAGCCATTCTTCAAATTATAAGGATTGGCAGGTTGAAGCATGCCATGCCTCTAAAATGAGTGTCTTATTCAAGAGCCCGAGGGCCCCCTTGATACCTGGGAAAAGCTGAGTGTCTGTTAGGTTAGAGTAACTGGGAAAGAGGTCAAAGAATAAGCACATTTCAATGGCTTTCTTGATATGGTAAAAGTAAGGAGGTTCTTTTGATGGGATATACTGTATCTGGGTTCAGTTTTTTGGCTAAGAGAGCCATGAAAGTCGCATTTTTTAAATGATATTTTTGTGAGCGCCATATAATATTTTTTAACATTGACTACAACTAAATGTTGCATTTTTAAGCAAGACCAACAATTTTAGCATATAATAAGTGTCTGAATGTATTCCTTTTAATAACATTGTTATACTGACGCTATCCAATAATAAATAGAATGCTTCTTACCATTAATGTGACATCTGGTGCTGTATGGTTTTGCACCATACGCCGTATCTTTCTTTCTTTTCGCCATCTCCTTCGTCAGAAGGTTTGGGTCTGCAGAATTAGCTAGCTGATTATTTGAATAAAGGAGGGAAGTTTACTTCTTGGTATCTCAATGATCTGGGTAGGCTACCACTGTATCCAGTAATAATCAAGTTTTGGTGTCTGACCCGCAAACTATCAGAAGGACAGCTGGCATTGGCTCTAGCCACCTGCATTGCGGTAGAAAATGGATGGATGGATTCAAATGCATGAGAAAGTTTTATATTTTGAATGTTATTTTTAACTGATTTCTGTAATGTTTTACTTTAAATTGTCAGCGAAATGTCTGAGAGCCAGATACAGTCATCAAAAGAGCCACGTCTGGCTCCTGAGCCATAGGTTCCATACTCCTGGTATATATGTTGGACTGTTATTGGACAGCTCATGTTAGCTCCTCAAAGCAGAGGAAACATATCCCACCTGTGGACAAATTGGTCCTTATGGGCCAACCTGCTGTCTCCAGCGACTCATTTCCCCCATAGATCAGGCATGTCCGTAGTCCTGCCCCGGGACCAGTTGTGGTCTACAGTTTTTTTTTGTTGTTTTTTGTTTGTCTATGGCATATTATAGCTATTTGCTTTGTTACCTACAACACAAAGCTAAGATTTAGGCTTTTTTTGTCTTTACTATAACTCCATAAAATATTTTAACCTACATTGCATTGGTTTTAGCATGTACACTAATAAGTAAACAGAAGGTGTCGTTTATTATCTGTATCACTGACAGCTGTTTCTAATGTATTATTTTAGCAATATTAAAAAAATTCTTTTTTTCCTTTTTTTAAAACAAAAATATTTTTTTCTGTAGAAAAAATAGCTCTACAGTGTTTTTCCAAAATGTCTTAGCTACATAAAAGAATAATATTAGCAATTACTAGGGATGCTCCGATTGATCGGCCACCGATCAGTATCAGTCGATTTCCGTTAAGAAGCATGCGATCAGCATATCCCGATAAATGCCTTTAAACGCCAATCACAAAATCCGATCACCTTTGGCTCGCACTATTATTGCTGCCTGTAGCAAGTATACCTAATGTTGCGGCTAGTGAGTGTCAGCCACTACAATGTTTTTGCTGCAGCGTGTTGACATTCGTCAGTCCTCAGAGACTCATAGAGGAAGACATAGAGTTCTTATCAGTTTCCTCTAAACACTCTGGCTGCCCCGCATTGTTTCCATGCCCTTTCCTTGTAAACCGTCCATGCAGTGAATGACCACAGAGATCAGTGTTGCCGCCAGCGCCACACTTCCTTCACTTCCTCTCTCTGTTTCTTTTTCCTTCATTCATCCGTCAGCACGGTCTAGTCACATTGGTCTTCAGCACGAGTAGACTTGAAATTGGGTTCGCTGCCTGCCCACCAATTGGGCTACAAATCAAACAACTAGCGCTGTGCCACATGCCACAGCTTACAAGCTTGGCATTGCAGCTTGTTTTTTGATTTATTTGTTCTATGCAAACCGGTTATTGTTATCAGGGCATGGAGTTTATGTGTTGTTATCTTGTTGTTGGACTGGACTAGCCTCTTGTACTATTGCACAATGTAGAGATCTGTGTTGCAAGAGTCTCTCAGTCTTTGGAGGATGTGCCAGGAGAAAAGACAGAGGCGTGGACGGGCCTGAGAAAAAGCTCTAATTATCAAACCAGAGATCAGGAGGGACGAGAGAGAGAGAGAGAGAGAGAGAGAGAGGAGGCAGGAGGGAGGAGGAAGAAGGGGAGACATGCCTCTATAAAAAGCATAATGACACCCCACGGTGCAAACTGCTGCCATGATACAGATTTAGAAGCAGCAGAATTGTACCAAACCGGGTGGATTTTATACAGTTGACTCCAGCCTATGTTTAAATTTTCATCCTTTTGTGGCTCACTTTTGTGACAGCTCAAATATGTAAACTATACTACAACATAAACCACACAAAGTTGGATTTTTTTTTTTTACATCAAAATAACAATTTATTTACAAATGCAACACCATGAACTACAGTATTTACAATTTTCACATTTGGAACTGAACTATGTGTGCATGTGTGTACTCCACGCTCTCCCACTTCCGCCTTCCTGTCATGTGTGATTCATCCGTCTACATGATCACTGCTGAGCTCTTATCTAATGCACTTCTGCCATCTAGTGGCCGTTTTTATGGCTTAAAATTGCTCTGAAGTCAAATGTATTAGTGGTGAGTTGCGTCATCACCTCTTTTAGCCTCTCTCGCAAAAAATACGTAAAGGACGTATAAATGCATTGTTGGAATAGGGCATTCGGGTTTATAAAAACGTGTAACTACATGTTTGGTGTTGAATGAGAAGTGTAAATTGTAAAATTACTTTTTCAAGAGAACATAAATCACTGGGGGAAACTTGCAGAGAATGCGACGCCTTCTTAAAGGAGACTTTCTATGTGAGTACGTTGGTGGAGCTCTAGCAGGACTTTCAGGAGAATGTATCTGGGTTCCAGGTGAGAGAGCAACCCGGTGTCTTCCACCGCTGACGAAGGATTCCACTACGAGATCGGGCCAATCCGATTGCTATATAATGTTTGTAACTTTGGGCCACACTCCAACATGGTAGGTGCGGTAATGTGCCTCAAAGCTGGTTGCCACTTCCTTCCACCCGCAAGAAGAAGAAAACGCAACACCGACATGCAGACGTGTCTGCAGTGTACCGTAGTGAAGTTTGTTTCACTTTGGACATTGGATATTCGGCTCCGTAGCTACAGCGGTAGTTCGCCCCTCACTGTGCCTGGACTGCTGTGTGAATGCTGCTCTAACTGCTAGTTGTTTATACAAGAGACTACTATTGCATGAAGAGAGATTGTTTAAAAAAAAAAGTAATATATTCTAAATCACACCACAAAGTGATGTATAACCATGTAAAATGATTAGTCCTACCCTAAAAGTGTGCCCATTTTCCCCAATGTTATCTTTTATAATTCTAATTATCCTAATTGCAACTTTATTGTTTTATCATAATATTATTATTTTTACTAAATAACATATTTTTTCTTTCATATTTGAAGTATGTGCTACTAAAATGACATTTTTTCTCTTCAGAATATTTTGATTTCATTCTTGTAAAATTACAGCTGTTTTTTTTCTATTTCTACTGTTCTTTTTTTTTTATTTGACAACAATTTCAAATTTCTTCTTGTAAATTTTCTTTTCATAACTATGACTTTATTCCCACAATATTATGATGTCATAACAGTATGATTAATTTAAAAAAATATATTTCTATTTCAACTTTATGCTACTAAAATTAAGTTATTTTTACTCATAATATTACGGTGTTATTCGTGTAAAATTGCGACTTTTTCTATCTAGATTATAACTTTTTTTCTCTTAATATTTGGACTTTACTCTTGTAAAATTACTGAGTTTTCCGTATCTTTTCATTTTTTTGTTTTTTTCATTTTGTGTTTTATTTTGCTTGTTAAATTATGTTTTTAGAATGTGCCATGGGCCAATAAAAAAAAATACAGCAGTCCGTAAATGGCCTCCAGGCCGCACTTTTGACACCACTGTACTACACTAATGTGGGACATGTGAGACTTACAGTCGTGTGAAAAAGTGTTTGTGTTGCTGTTGCATGACCTTTTATAAAGGCGTTACATGCTGGAAAACCTTCCAATGTGGCTGAATTACAACAATTCTGCAAAAAATGAGTGGGCCAACAAATTCCTCAACAGCGCTGTAAAAAGACTCATTGCAAGTTATCACAAACACTTGATTGCAGTTGTTGCTGCTAAGGGTGGCCCAACCAGTTATTAGGTTTAGGGGGCAATCACTTTTCACACAGGACCATGTAGGTTTGGATTTTTTCTCCCTTAATAATAAAAACTTTAATTTAAAAACTGCATTTTTGTTCAGTTGTGTTGTCATTGACTAATAATTAAATTGGTTTGATCGGAAACATTTACGTGTGACAAACATGCAAATAATAACCAATCAGGAAGGGGGCAAACACTTTTTCACATTGTACAGCTGGTGACAAATAATAGAGTATGGGACCTTTTTAATGGACAGCAGTGTCCATTAGAACTTACAGTGACAGTAAGTAAAAAGGTGCGGATGTTTTTTTTACACATGCTTCCAAAAAAAGACCAAGGCTAAGAATACACTTCCTTTGTTACAACATACCTCTTCCTTTGGGTGTGTGTGTGTGTGTGTGTGTGTGTGTGTGTAAAATTACTATGCTATGCATGCATGCGGATCTTGTTTTGTCTGGCAGCAGCGATGAGACTCCATGCATTTGAAAAGCGTGCCGCAAATGCACTGAAGTCAGGATGGCAAAGTGGGTCAGTGTGTTGTCGCTGTGCACTGGAGAGATGTGACAGCCCATTAAGCTGCTGTGCCCTCGTCTTTCTCCTCCTTAGCATGAATCCCGTCTGTAATTATCCTGTACACACTGGCCAATGAAGTCGTTACTACTTCCACCAAGGGCGTTATAATTCTATCTGTGCATTAGTTTTGTTGTTGGTTAGTGGAGCAGAGATGCTTTCTAGTTAAATTACCAGCGTGAACAGTGGTGCTTCCTTAATGACAGTTGTCACGCTTTGAGCATCCCGAGGAGAGCACTATTGATCTTGGCTGATCAGACACTCTCTAATAACCTGCACACACAGCATGTGGCTGCATGCCACAGCCGTTCAATACACACTGCTTGTACTCACAGGGTGGCTATAAAAGCCGAGGTGTGTGGCGGTGCCTGCAGAGGACCTGCGGTGCGTTCGAGTGTCTAGTGCTGCTGTGATTACGTTGACAATGCGAGACCTTTTCTCTTTATCTTAGTCCTCCGTCAACTGTAAAACCTGAAAAAAGAGGTGACATATTAAACCATTTCTTACCAGTTGTAAATATGTTTCAGAGGTCCCACAGTAGTGTGTTTTTGTAGGACTAGCCTTGATGCTGGAATTTAGGTTGTTTCAATGTAGGTCTGGATGTCGTTTACATATTATCGGATGCCGGTGACAAATCTGTACTTTTGAAAAGGTTCAGGTGCTTAACAGTGTCTGAATCAATACTTTAAAAAAGGAAAACTTTTGTCCAAATTTTGTCGAAAAAGGCTTTTTTATTTTTACAGAATTTTGCCAAATGCAGTAATTTTAAATACTTCGATAATACAGTCATCCCACGCTCCATCGTGGTTCGAACATCGCTCCCTCAATCATTGTGTTTTTTCATTAATTAATTCATTAACAATTAATGAATGAATGAATTAATTAATTAATGGCCGCTGTTTCGTGGTTGACTACAGCCTGTTGTTTCTTCATAAAATGCCCATCTAAGAAAATGTTGCGTATTCTTGGCCCAAATTACGCGTTTTCAAGCATAAAAAGGTTCTAAATGAACGAAAATACAAATACAGTTTAAGGCAATACAAGACATGAATGAACGGTATTCTACACTGGCCATTAGGTGTCACTAGTAACATGCACCAGACTTGATCGCCAACATAAGGCTTTTTATTGTTTTGTAATTATTTGTCTCACAACAGGCACAAGAAAAAAAAATATTAATAGCAGTAATACTAATAGTAGTAATAATAGTTGTAGTAATAATAGTCATAATAATTATAGTCATTGTCATAATAATAACACAGGCTACTGTGGTGGCTGTACTCCAGCTAAAGCTCAACTCAGAATCCCCGATGTCACTTCCTGTCCACACGCCCGGAAGACATTTTTTGAAACACACTCGAGCACAAGTCTTATTTATGTCTCAAATGGCTTTTTTTCTTTCATTATATTTAATATATTGGGCAATACGAATGCAACGTTTAGGGCGGTGTACCTAAGTGTAAGACGCTACCAACATGGCTGAGTGTAAACTCCGACCCGCACCCGCTGGATTTAAAGCGAGCGTCTGGAAGCACTTTGGCTTTCACGTGGTTGAAGGTAAAAAATGAGCTAGACAAGAGCCAGACAATATGCAAGCTTTGTTATACAAGCTTAAAATATTTTGGGAACACGACAAATATGAGAAACCTTATAGCACGTTTCCACCCGACCCAGGAGGAAAAACAGCCAGCTGAAGTTGCTGCCAACCAGAGAACCACCGAGAAGGTGATAACTTATTTTTCACCCAACTCTGAACAGGCAAAGCGAATCACAAAGTCAATCGCAACTTTTACTGTGAAGCATTTGTAGCCGTATTTGATTGTTGAGAAGCAGGGCTTTCGCGTTTTGTTGCGCACTTTGGAACCCAGATCCAACGTCCCATCGCAACGTTATGTCACTGACACCGCAATTGTGAATACGTTTTTTTTGGTTACTCATAAAATACTGACGTCTGCAAGCATTATTCTTCTTTGAGAGCCGCGGAGTGGCGGTCACAGTGGAAAAGGGGTAAGAGTGTCTTTCCAAGAAGCGCTATAGTTTACTTTATCCATATAAACTGTAACATTGCACTTGTTCAACGAAATAGATACTATGTCACGTATAACAACATAACATTAAGGAGTGGGACAGGAGGACACAAATGTTAGCAACACTAGCATAATTATGTGAGCTATAGTGCTAACTGTGCGGTCATATTTTAACAGTAACATCATGCTAGGTTAGCCTATTCGCTGAAGACAAATGATCAAACTTACAGCTCCCACGGAGCTGGAGCTGACTGACGGATAGTTGGCAGAGCTGCAAGATTTGTAGCAAAGCCTTCTTTTTGGAATTCTCAAGTAATTTCTGTAGCCTTGTGGATCTTCATTGTGAATTTTTGTTAATAGGTTATCATAATGCCCAAAGCGAAGTCTTCTACAGTAGTCGGCAATTGCTGTCCCACACTGTCCGTGCCTCCTTTTTCGTAGTTGTGCCTCCTTCCTGCTCTCTCCACATTTTCTTTTTGCAACTGCGAGACAACATAGACTTACCTTTCTCTTCTCTTCTTGTAATTCTGTCATTTCTTCTCTGGAATTCAACATCTTGTATGTACCTTGCAAATGAGGACTTAATGAAGCTAGGGGTGATGCCAGCTGTTGCGTGGTGTCATGCCGGACCCAATGGGACCGGATACGGGAAGTGGTGGTGACAATGCATACTCATGCGGGAACAATGCACGCCACACGTAGTATTGTGCACGAGACGTAAACAGTACTTGACAAGGTGTAAGGAAGTTGTGCGGGAGCGTGGTCATTTCATGCCAATCTGTGGTCAGAATTGCGTGCGAAGTACATAATTTATGCGTAAACAGAACGCAAACAGTGCGCAAATTAGTCTTCATGCTTTTCAGGTGTGCCATAAATAAATAAATGACATGCATTGCCACAGAACATTGCGGGACATCCATCCATCCATTTTCTATGCCGCTTCTCCTCATTAGGGTAGCGGGGGCATGCTGGAGCCTATCCCAGCTGACCTTGGGCGACAGGCGGGGTACACCCTGGACTGGTCGCCAGCCAATTGCAGGGCACATAATGTATAGACAAACAACCAATCACACTCACATTCATACCTATGGACAATTTAGAGTCACCAATTAACCTAACATGCATGTTTTTAGAATGTGGGAGGAAACCGGAGTACCCGGAGAAAACCCACGCACCCACGGGGAGAACATGCAAACTCCACACACAAGTTTCACAAGTGAGAATCGAACCCAAGTCTTCCCGATCTCCAGATTGTGACTGTGTGGCCAACATGCTAACCACTAGACTCAATTGCGGGACAATGCAGAGGCAAAATGCATGCAAGCGTAAACTAGGGCCCGAACGATTTATCGGCGGGACGATTAATCTGACGTATCACTGATTAATTTCCCCCCCCACTTTTTAACGTTTGCTTGAGAATTAATTTTTTTTTAGCTGTTTGCAAATACTCAGTGGCTGCAGATATTACTTTTCAATAGCTAGTAAATATGACTAATTGGTATTGGTTAGATGTTTTTGTGAATAAGCAGTGGTTCCCAAACGTTTTACATTCGCGTACCCCTTCAGACATTTGACTTGAAGCCATGTACCGCCTACTGCTGCACACTTGAAAAACATAAACCATTTTTTCATTACATGAAATTGAAATATTAAACATGATGAATTGGTTAATTAATTTTATAGCAAGTAATTCTGCTTCAAAAATTTGTATTGTGCATGGTCAAATTTTGATAAAAGTTTTACATAAGCACTATAAATAGATAAGATATGAATTTGTCTTGGAGATGAATAAACTAAGTATTCGTCCTGCATATCTTTTATTTCAGCCGGATGTCGGGATCCTTCCCTTTTGAATGGGTTGAATTTGATCTTCTCTGTTGACCACTTGCAATTGCTATGATTTAAATCTGCATATTAATTTGATACCAAATTGAAAGGGAAAGTTGAACAAACATGATAAAGCAGTATCCAAAGTACACAAATACGTACAAACAGCGATAAAGCCTCATTTTCAGGGGAATGTCTACTTTGTCATCCTGACACGCACATACAGTACATTGACAGGTTTTCACAGTGCAGGGATTGGAACACCAATATGAGTTAAACCTTCAAGATTAAACACTCTTAATACACAGCATAATCATTAAACTAACTTACTTATTCATATAACTCGCATAGAACAATGAGGAACTTCATGCCGGGTCTCCTTCCTTCTTTCTGCTATGACGGTGCGCTCTGTGCTATGAGGCGTCCATGTACCCTCATAATTGTGAGTGTTAGGCGCTAATTGTTTTTCATTTTTATTTACGTACCCCCAATGACAATTGGCATACCTCTGGGGGTACGTGTACCCCACTTTGGGAACCTAGGATGTACGGCATATATCCTGTGTATATCTATTCTCTTATTTCATTTATCAGCCAATATATCGGTTATCAGGCGATATATCGGCCCCTTTTTTCAGCCCCCATTATCGGTATCTGCATATGCCCCCAAAATCCCATATTTGTCTGGCTCTAGTGTAAACACTGCTTAAAATTTGCATAATAGAATGGTTTACAGAGAATTGTCTCTTTTCTTATAGGCTTGTGCTTCCAGTTTTATACCAGTCAACAGTTTTATACCAGTCGATATACCAGTCTGTCGCTGTATCTTTCACTCTCCCATGGAGTCATATGCTTGAGTAGGAAAAAGCACAATTTCCTATTGCGTGTGTCCCGACACAACTATGCCATGACGACGGTGACAAAATCGCACCCAATGTGAGGTGTTGGCGTGTTAGTGCAGCTGCCCTTTTGCAACTCTCGCCGCGAGCATTGAGTAAGGGGGACACTTTGCGGATACGGAGCACAGAAGTGGGAGCAAATTTGAAAGGCGACACTCACAGGGCCCGCTAGGTGTGAAAGAGACACCTTCAGCGACGGGCAATGTCTGAACCTGATTCACAGTTTGTGACCTTTCGCTGGAAGGGATGCATACCCACCCACATACACATCTTATGTTTGCTCATGCGTGGACTTGGAATGGTGATGTGGTAGTCATAAACGTTCATACTGTGCAGAAGTAAATGGGATTAGGGCTGCTGGGTTGTGTCTTTGAATGATGACTGACACATGACTGCGATTTATTGCCCTGCTTTTTATAGCTACCTTGGAATTATAATACAATAAAGTGTGATGCTAGATAATAATTAGCTAGTGGTGTAAGACCTACTTTTTCTTATGAAGGTAGTGCTTGTTCGAAGAACTGTAATATGTATTACGTTGCCTTGCTTTTATTTGAAAACTACCCTTAGTCTGCAGTATCATAATAAGGTTTGGGTCGTCACCCTTTTTTTTATTTGACAAGTCTACTGCTCCTCAACCATCGACCACTAAAGTGTGAAAATTTGTCAAAACGTGTCCCCCTACTGTGTTGCCAGCAAGCAGCAAGAATAGCATTGTGAACGGTTGGCTCTGGAATGCGTTGTCACATGCACACGTATGCAGTGTGTTTGACGATAATGCACAAGCACACACTTGTAATACACGTTGACGGAGTCTGCCGGAGAGGCTGCAAACTCTCTTTGTCAGTGCCTGCAGTGTGTGAATGTCAAATAGCAGCCTGGCAGTCCAGAGAGGTCTGATTCAACAGGGCACCGTGCATGGAGTTACTTTCAACATGAGGCGAACAACAGCTTGTTTCCGTATGACTTACTTCCTACTAGTTAAGAATTCGGTAGCTTGCAGGGGTTGTATATTTTAGTAATTGGGGCAAAATGAGGTGGGGTGAGTATTATGTGGGTTTTGACTTTGTGGCTTGTTCTGATTATTGTCTCTTTGTATTGATATTCTTTGATAAAACATTTATCAAAGAATGACAGAAATTATGACATTTATCACGTATAACTAACGAGGAGTGATGGCATTACAGCCATTCTATGACTCTGTTGATTTGTGCACGTTTTAGTGTCTGTGTTCGTAAAAATTGCCTGACTGATTGTTGGGAGGGGGCGGGCTAGTGTTGGTGATGACATTCTGCCACGATTGAGTGGTCCGTTGTGGAAATACTTCTCAACACAAACGTTCCTCGTTCTCATGGTGAGAGCATTTCATTCACTCAATTTCATGTCCATTTCCGCGAGAATCCGCGTTGAACACGTTTTTATTGGCCGATTCTGGAAGGGCCCTAGATATCTGGTGATACAGGAGCTCTGGTTGCTTTAATATGCAACCATGCCAAAAGAATATCAGCAAATGTACCTAGAACACTATCAGTGAATGTGATGTCTCTACACATGCAGCGCCACACACACACACACACACACACACACACACACACACACGCACTCAGTCTGACGCATTCACTGCTTCAGACAGTCGGACAACACAGCACTCCTAACATGGCTTCACTTTAGGGTCACTACTTTATCATTATTGTTGATTTAAGATGAGGCTGTATGATATTGTAGCGATCGGAAAGCTTTATGTTGTGTAGATGTCCGACTGTTTTGTATGGCTATGAACTCATCTGCAATGCATGCGTGGTAGCATTCACTGATGCTCTTTTGACTACATTTGCTGACAACATCAAAGCTCAAACATGGCTCATGAATGGGAAATCGAAAATCGCTGGTACCCCATATCCATACTGGATTGGTTTAGCGCTGTCTACCCCAACCATCCCCCAGTCTTGCGAAACTGCAGCAGGTAGAGGTTTCTATTGATTTTTGAGTTAGTGGCTAACTTTATTCTTATACTTGTGTGACAGTTGAAAATATTTTTAAAATACACGCAAGGCGATGCATTACAGTAATCCCTCGTTTATTGTGGTTAATTGATTCCAGACTGGACCGTGATAAGTGAATTGCCGCGAAGCAGTAGTCCTTATTTATAAATATTTTCATAGTTATTGCATAGAAAACCTGTTGACGGCCTTCTAAATACATTTTTTTAAACATTATTAGAGACATTTGCACATGAAATGACACCCCTGTAGTCACCTAGATAATCAGAGAGATACTTGTAGGGGAGTAGAATTGATGGCGGACAGGAAGTGACATCAGGGGTTCAGAGTTTAGTTTTAGCTTGTTGTGGGCAATAACCGCAACAGTCACCCGTGTCATTATTAGGTTTATTATCATTATTAGTCGCACGGTGAATGAGTGGTTAACATGTTGGCCACACAGTCAGGCGTTCGGGAAGACCTGGGTTCGAATCTCCGTTGGGCATCTCTGTGTGGAGTTTGCATGTTCTCCCCGTGCGTGTATGGGGTTTCTCCCACATTACAAAAACATGCATGTTTCTTGGCAACTATTGCCAATGTTATGAATGCGAGCATGAATCATTGTTTGTCTATATGTGCCCTGCGACCAGTCCAGGGTGTGCCCCGCCTCTTGCCCGAAGTCAGCTGGGATAGGCTCCAGCATACCCCCGCGACCCTAATTAGGATAAGCAGCATAGAAAATGGATGGGTGGGTTATCATTGTTATGTTATTATTATTGTGCCTGTTGTGAGATCATTTAAAACTGCAATAAAAGCTGGTTGTTCAAGTCTGGTGCTTCGGTTCCTGTCTCACCAAAGAATTACTGACACCTAGTGACCAATGTAGAATAATACATTCACAATTTGGTGGTGTTAATGGCTTAAACTGTACTGTATTTGTATATCAGTTCAATTAGCCATTTTTATGATTGAAAATGCTTAATTTGAGGAAAAATTATGTGCAATTTGCTTAAATATGCATTTTTTTTTAAAGTTATAATAGGCCATGGTCAACCATGAAACAGCAGTCATTTATTAATGAATTGTTTCAACAACTGCAATAGAGTTAGGGAGCGATGTACGAACAGCAGTGTCGCGAGGGACGACTCCATTATGACCTCCTCATTCGTCATTAAAGTTAACATTGTTTTGTCTTTTCCAAGTATTAATATGAATTGTTTTTACAACTTGCAAGGCAGTTAAGAAGAAAAAAGATTGCCTGTACAGTTAATGAAGGTTTTCAGCTTGGCTCTGAAACAGATGAATTCACGCTCTCATCATTTTGTGTGGGAGGAATTGTTTTTAAGGACCCACTTTTGTTCATTGGCTGCATGCAAAACGATGCAGACATGTCGAAGAACAGTGTATCCCCTCACAGACTTTGATTCCATGTTCATTATGAAAGGTGAGCTTCTATTGACACCACAGGTTCTCCTCCATTCCATTCCAGAGTACATTGACTTGAAATGCCTCAGAAGACGGGGGTGACTTATCTCCATGGATCTTTTTGAAGGTTTAAAGCTGGAGCTGTGTGGGTGTTAGAAGGAGCTGTTGTGTTTGTCCCGGATGGCAGCTAAGACGGAGAACATTGTGACTAAACAGTAGACAAGCAGAAACAAGCTTCAGTCATTAGATGTTGACACAGTGTGCCAGTCTGTGCCTGACAATGACACCTACATCATATACTGTATTCCACAAAATATCTGCTGGCTCTATTCCTGTGTTTTTCGCGTTGGTTTTAACAATGTACGACGTGATCTTTAAAAGAAAGTCAATGCGGGAGGGTCAGCATTTAAAGTGGTTTAAAGTTGACATTGCCCTGCAGAAATCTTAATCCTGTGTTTGTTCTGTTCATGAGCTTTGTACCCCCCACTACCACTATCCGCCGTGATAACAACCTGAATTGGATGAGAGAGTCTTTACCCCCAGCTGATGTCCAAAGACCTGCCAGCATGCAGCATTTGTCTGCAGCTGACCCCCCCCCCCCCCCCCCCCCCGCCCCGCCCCCGGAATTCAGGCCAACATGGTTGTTTCTTTTGAGTTGGGAGACACCTAGTGTCCGCTAAGAGATATGTACTACTACACTACTACACTACTACACATTGTCTGCAGTCATATGATGCCTGCCAACATCTGCAATTAAATGCTTTCTTGTTTGCAGGAACGTCCAGCTGGCAGGCAGCTTCCAAGTGAGTTGTGGGACTTGATATACAACGACGAAGAAGACAGTGACAAACAGCAAGAGACTAAAAACTCACCTCCAGCACCATGCTCATCTGACACACATAGCGGTAAGCGTGCACCACCTGTGATTTGCGGTAGCTGGCGGGCAGTAAACTAACGTTGTGAAGCCATGCTGCCATTGTAATTGTGTTTGCACTGAAACGGCGGATCAGCACCAATGTTTGCTTCACATGCACACAAAAACAAATAATGTAATGGTATACATGCCTTTAACTAATGTGAGTATACTTGTAAACACACATGGGCTGTTGCTTCCTGCTCTGTTGAACCATCGGGGTGGAATTTGACATGTGATAGTGTGGTTATCTTTGTGTGGCTTGACAGGCTGTCGCTGAAGCACAGGCATGAAAGATGTCCTTAGGATTCTGTCCCCATTTGGTGTTTAAATACTCATTTGGCAATAAAGGTGTTTCCTATGAAGAAAGCAACATTTCAATACAATTAGTAAAAAACACAGTTACATTTCAATGAGTTTATCAATAAAGTTCTTCTTTTCATAATACTTGACGTCCAAGTATAGTGGAACCTCCTAAAAAAGTCCCAAAACACCCCTAAAGTAGTATATTTCATAACTCCACCAACATTTTCGCAAATACAGTCGCCCCTCGCAACATCGTGGTTTGAATATCACACCCTCATTCTATTGCAATTTTTAACAAGGTAATTCATGAATAAATGATTGCTGTTAAGCAAATTATACTCATAGTTGACCTAAGTTAAGCATTTTCAAGCATAAAACTGCCTAAATTGACAAAGTATATGACCTAAAATACACATAAAGAAGAAGCATTGTAATTGTGAATGTAGTATTCTACATTGGTCACTAGGTGTTGGTGTTCGGTGAGACAAGGGCCACGTGATCGCCAGAAAAGGCATTTATTTCAAGTTTAAAATATCTCACAACATGCACAATAATAATAACATAATAATCATAATAACACGGGTTTCTGTTGTGTACACAACCCACGACAAGCTAAAACTCAACTCTGAACCTCCGACGTCACTTGTCACTTGTCTTCTACACACGTCGCGCGAGATGTCTGCGTACCTCACGGCATCTCGTGTTGCTTTTTCTTTGGCTTTTTTCTGACCTTTATCCCAAAAGAAGGAGCAGCTTCAACAAGGGATGTTAAGGGAAAAAGAACATACACAGGAAGTCACATGAAGTTGTCAAAAGTTGTGGTAGACGTTTACCGCTTTACATTTACCATTAACTGTGATTAACTTCTTTTTACACTTGTGTGGCAGTGAAGAATGTTATAAAGTGGCATTGTGTGAGAGCATATGGATGACTTGGTATGCCACGCAACACACTATCATAATTTATCAAAGCAGAGGCTGATTGATGGAAAATAACCAAAATCTTATACTAGGGATGCTCCGATCAGGGTTTTGTGCTGCCGATACCGATACAGATACCGATCGCATAGATGAAGTGTAAATGTTTAAATGTACTATTGGATATATGAGGGGTCACCAAGATTTTTTTTTTTGTGAGAGCTACTTTTACAAAATGAAAATGGCCAAGAGCTACACAAATTTTTTGCAACATTTATTTTCATAGCTTATTTCAACCCACACAAAGCGAGTATGCTTGTTTTACCAGAACATTAACAAAATGCTGGCATCCACAACTCGCATTATGTATTTCAGAATGCATTTCTTTTTAGTGTTCTCACATTAACTGAAAACCTGAATAAAAGGCAGGCTTGCAGGCGTGGTCGTGGTAGGCTCACGTTGGTGACCCCTGGGCTACATGATATGAAAGGGGAACCATAAAATTTAGACAAAACATATTTGACTTATTTTTTCAAAATCACTGGTGAAATTTAGAGGATCAAACGCCTTCATTAAGGAGAATTTGGATGCGAGATCAGCTTGATTGCACTCTGGCAGGACCTCCAGGCAGTCTTATGAATCCAACCACTTTTCGGGCTATCCGCCTTATGGGCACCACACATGGGAGGCGACCGGCAGCTGCGCTAGGTCGGCCTTGTCGCTGGTGCGTGGCGGGCTGTGCGAGCGGGAGGCAGCGGGCAGCTGTGGCCGGCTGCACCGGTGGGCGATGCGTTCACATCCAGAGTGAATTGTCAACACCAGCTGTTTTTCCTCATCTGAACTACTTTGATATCCCCAAATTCCTTCTACATCTGACAGCCAATGTAAACCGTGGGAGACTCGTACAATTTGCTCTGGATGTGGGTGTGTCTCTCTCCAGTGTGGCTGATCGCAGCCGCTCGTCGCCTTCCGTGTGCGTAGTTTGCTGCGTGCTGGCAGTGGGGTTTGCCGGTCGCGGCTGTTTGTCGCCTCCCGCACACACGGGCACATTAGCCGCCGCCTGACAGACAATCACATCGCGAGCCTCGATAACTCACCACACACTGTCAAGTGCCCGCCCCCCAAATGCCAACAACGTGCCACCCCGGCGAGACATTTTCTGTGGCATGTTTTGCAGGGTGCAAAACTTATATCACTCTCACAACGACAGGTAAGTCCCACACAGCAGCCATGCTTGTTTTGGCTTTGTGAAGTGAAAGTGGGCAGGAGGATGCTGCAGTGGGGCTGGAGCTGATTGGCGGATGTGATCAGCGTTATAACGCAAGTATCAGCATATGCCGATACTGTGCTTTTCACGGAAATCAGACGATACTGATCGGCGGCCGATCGATCGAAGCCCCCCTATTTTATACTGATGACAGTAGAAACTAATGGGAGCATATTCTAATGGAACCACAAGTCGGTCATGTGGTTGTACTCCTGCATGTACTGTAAGCCAATTTAGTCTCTTCTTAATCTCCCTCTCCTATGTCCTTACCTGTGTGATGTAATCAACTGTGAAAGTGTCCATATGTTGTTCGCAGATCTCTTAAAACCTCTGAACTCAGTTGGTGCTCTCACAACCTCCCAATTTCAATAACCTAATCTTCTTGGGGAGAATTCAGGTTTGTTGATGATGTCTCTTTTGTGAGTCACTAGGTGCTGCTGTTACACTGCCAGGTCTCTCTGGCCCGTATGCGGGTGAGCAGGTATCCTGGATGTTGCTGAATTGATTGTGTTGTGTGGCTGCGATTTGCAGGGCAGGGCGGGCTTTGCTGCAGCTGGAGATGATGAACAGCGCTCTCCTGCGTTAGAGCTGGATGGTGTGGGAATGATGGACTTCCCAAATGGCCAATCAAGCCTCGCCCTGACTGCTGTGACGACCTCTGAGGTGAGACCATGGAGTCTATTATGAACACTAAACTACTACCAAGCACAATTAGGCCCATTTTAATGCTTTTACACAAGAAATGAAGCCATTAATTGCCCAGATTTTCACCTTAAACACACTTGAATTCTTTTAGTACCTCAGTTATTGCACTCTATGATAAAACTGTGTGTTAATCTTCTTCCAGAGGAGCAGCAGCTCAGAATCTCTCAGTGATAAGGCTTCGTCCGAGCTGAAGAAGAGCTTTGATGCTGTTGTCTTCGATGTGCTGAAGGTCACACCAGAAGAATATGCTGTAAGTGTGTGTGTGTGTGTGTGTGTGTGTGTGTGTGTGTGTGTTTCTGGCTGTCCTCGTCTGACTAACCTGCGCGTGTTTTACTAGTGCGAGCACAAATGTGATGTGCTGACCAAAGGTGGAATCATGACAGTGGGAGGGGAACGATGTCAGAATGAGGAGATTTAATAGTGCAAATTCTTAACAAGCAAGATCACACTTCTATTAAACGGGAATGACCTTGCAAAAAAAAGGAGAAACAAAATTACTGCGCTGTGAGAGTGCATACAGTATCTGTTGTGCCCTGTCCCAACCACAAGAGGGCTCTCTCTACGTTCTATGACAGGGGTGGCCAAACATTTTCTACCTAGGACCATACTGATTTTTTAAACCTACCCATGTAGATATGTTAAGCTGTTTTTTTTTAATACTTGAAGAAAAAAAAACAGTCTTCAGCCTTGTGTGATCAGTGACAAAATGTATTATTAGTATGAACCTTACATTACACTTTTTTGCTTTTTTACTTCTTGTACTTTTTTTCCCGTAATATTATTACTTTATTCTCAGTATAGTTTTTTATTATAACTTTTTCCAACCTAATTTTCAAAATATTGCAACTTTATTCTTTAATTTGTTTGTTCCTCATAATGTTACGACTTAATAAAAAAATTCCAGATTTTAGTTTTTAATATTTCAACTTCATGCATTTTTTTCTCTTAATGTTATGACTTTATTCTCCTTATAGGTTGGCTTTATTCTCATAGAATTACTGCGCTTTTTTTCCATTTTTGCTCGGTTTTGTTTAGTTTAATTATGTTTTTAGAATGTGCCGAGGGCCAATAAAAATACTGTAACGGGCCTTAAAGTTCCCCCGGGCCACAGTGTGAACACCCCTTTTCTATGCCTTTAACAGATGTTATGAAATTATTGAATGCCATGGATACCAACACCAGTGTGGTACAATAAACATTGAAACAGTTTTTTTTGTCTCCTCCAGGGCCAGATTACGCTCATGGACGCTCCTGTGTTCAAAGCCATCCAGCCGGAGGTGAGCTAACGTTGCATTATTATTATTATTATTATTTTTTTTTTTTTTTACAAAGACAAGGGTTGATAGCATTTTTTGCATATCATTTCAGATGCGTTTAGCATGTGATTACCTGTATTTATCACTTGGAGAGTATGCTGCAACACATGTGCAATGTAACCTCAAATCTAAAGGTTGTATCATTTGAAAACTGACTGACATTTTCACAAGATTTTAGCTCTTATTTTGTGGCGCCACCTCAGAAGGTCAATAAATATAAAAACATACGGATTTGGTAAGGTCTACTTCAAAAACTGTGTTTTTTTTTTGTTTTACTTTTTGTAACTGCAAACAAACTTGACTGGAGGGCCACTTTGATGTCCTCTGTGGGCCAGAGTGATACAATTAGGGCTGCTCTTCACGATACCTGAATTTGGATATCTGCCAATATTGATACAGTTCTGATGTCATTGCTATGTTTGCTTTAATATGCAACCTCACCAAAAAAATATCAGCAAATGTAGCTAGAAGATCAGCAAACGCAGCAGTCTCCACACACACAGCCACACACACGCATTAGGAGTGGAAATCTCTGTCCACCTCACGTTTCGATGCGATTGCGAGGAGGCCTACGATGCGATGGTAAAACGATTATCGATGCATCTTTTTTTTGGGATCAATAGTTTGTCAGCTTTTTCATGCATTTTTTTCTATATACAATTTTTTTACTCACTGTGTGCTACTAAAACAAAGCATATTTGTAATGATTCACAATTATAATTAACATGAAACAGATTAATTTACTTCCATTGTCTTTTAATAATTGGAAGGTTACATCTACCAACACAATTTCTCATTGCACAGAACCAGCAGGAAAAATAAAGTGCACCAGTAGCAGCAATTAACAAACGTCAGCATATTCCGAGTAACCAACATAAAATAAAACAACATAGCATAAAAATTTCCCATTATTCACAAATAAATAATAGACGTCTGAATTCAAGCTAAAATCCCGAGCATAGAGTGTCTGGCAAAATAATATTTTTGCTGTATAGCAAAGTAAAAAACAGCTTTCATACAAAATATAGATTTCTGTACCAGCGGCTCTCATGCGACAATAATGCTTGCAGACGTCAGTATTTTATGAGTAACCAAAAAAAACTAGGCTGCCCTTATTCACAGTTGCATTGTCAGTGAAATAACATCATAACACCAAATAACACGATCTGGGTTCCAATGTGCACAACAAAACGTGACAGCCCTGCTTCTCAACAATCGAATACGGCCACAAATCCTTTGTAATAAAAGATGCGAATGACTTTGTGATTCGCTTTGCCTTTTCCGAGTTGGGTGGAAAATTTGTTATCACCTGCTCGATGGTTCTCTGGTTGGCAGCAACTTCAGCTGGCTGTTTTTCCTCCTGGTTCGGGTGGAAACGTGCTATGCGGTTTCTCATATTTGTCGTATTCCCCAAATATTTTAAGCTTGTATGACAAAGCTTGCATATTGTCTGGCACTTAAATTAGCTGCATCATTGTTTAAGCCGCAGGTCTCAAAGTGTGTGGAAAAAAGTAATGGTAATTATAACCTGTGTACAACCATTAAGGTTTCACCGTATATACAGTATATGTGATGCCTTCATTAAGATTTGCACCTTCTATTAGTCTCCATTGGCCCCCCCTTTGACAGCTGTGATGACACAGCGTTAAAAGTCGCTTGCTGTGTTGTTTTAAATGCAGCATTGAGTCCATTGTGGTGTGCAACAGCCTGACTCCCATCACTGTTCAGTGAACATCAGTGTTTGAGCACAAGTCATATAAAGGGTATGATTGCTCCAACCTAGACGACAGAGTGAGACATGCTCCACGTAAGGGAAATCTTTCACCGGAACCATGTGGGCCAGGTTCAGGCCGAGGCCACTGCGGGATTTGTCAGCGCAGACTTGTCCCAGGCCGCCCCCACCCACCGCCGCCCCCACTGGTCGGCTTAACTGACTCACCGTGTGTGGTTTACCAGTCCAAGCTTGCATTGGAAGGCTGCAGCAGCCTTAGAGGAGAGAGTGGAGGGTACACTGCATACACAGTGAAACTGGCAGCATTGTAGCAGGGACACGAGTGGGAGTGAAGTAGCTTCTCCTCCTCTCTGCACACTTGATGCTAAAAGCTACTTGAAAGGAGCTCTGCTCTTATTTTCCACTGCTTGTCACTTGCCATGTCTTCCCTGCAGTCATATAATGCATAAACCAGGTATATGTGCATGCTTCAGTAGGAAAATATTAAATAACTGATTGTGTAATATTTGTTTACTCAGCACCCATTAAATGGCATACAAGAGCAGTGGGTGGCATACAGTATACTCCACTAGCTTATAGTTCACTTGCAAATGGGGAATGATAAGGGATTCAACAGTCATCCTATCATTGTGCATTTTATGATACAGGGTTGTTTTCTTTTGGATAAGGAGGACAACGGGGACACGGGAAAGAATCTCTTGGAGAAGAGATGAGAGGGACTCACTGTTTGGACGGTGTAAATTAAGTTTCACGCATTGCTGCGCTCTTTCCACAAGATATCAGATCAGACATTTTGATGTGCTTGCATACCAGTGAAAATGATCCACAGGATTTATTCAAAGTGCTCCTTCCCTGTGGTCTAGCTTATAATTATTAAACAATGTTTTTATTGGCTTTTGTTGGGAGGAGAATCACATCTGTGTAATGATAGCTAACTTACACTAAGTTTGACCCTTTGACTGTTATTGCTCTGTAGTAAAAATTAGTTTTCTGTCGGGATGGACATAATAAGAATACAGTAATCCCTTGTTTATTGTGGTTAATTGGTTCAAGACTTCAACCAAAAGGGAATTTCCGTGAAGTAGGATTCCTTCTTGGTAAATTGAATATTTTTGTAGTTCTGGCATAGAATACCTGTTTACAGTCTTCTGAATACGTTTTTAACGTTATTAGAGCCATATAAACATGACATGACATCAGGGGTTCAGAGTTGATTATTTTTGCTATAGTATTATTATTATTATTATTATTATTATTATTATTATTATTATTATTATTGTGTTGTAGTTTTTATTATTATTATCATTATTATTATTACTGTTACTATTACTATTATTATTATTATTGTGCCTGTTGTGAGATAAATTAAACCTGCAATCTCAATTGCCTCAGTTGTGATCTCTTGAGCAATTACTGACACCTAGTGACCAATGTAGAATACTACATTTACAAGTTGGTGGTCTTAATAGCTTATACTGTATTTGTATTTTAGTTTATTTACCCATTTCATGCTTAAATGCTTAATTTGGGCAAAAAATACATACAATTTGTTTAAATATGCATATTTTCTGACTAATAGTAGGCTATAGTTAAGTACGAAACAGCGATCATTTATTAATGAATGTTTGAAAAAACACAGTAGTAAGGGAGCGATGTTCGAGCCGCAATATAGCGAGGGACAACGGTAGAATCGATTGTGTTGCAACTGAGGCAAAATAAAGTGTACTACTTGACAGCAACCAGTAGAGGTGCTGTGCAATAACACCCCCTATTCTGCATTGTTGACTTTAAGATTGAAGAAACTGCGAGATCTGAAAGGACAAGTAAAGCCACGGGGAACATTGTTAATTAAGAAAAATCATACTGACTATTTACAGACCCTTTCCAAAAAATTAGAATGTCATGGAAAAGTTGTTTAATTTCTATAATTCCATTCAAAAAGTTAAACTTTCATAGATTATAGATTCAGGGCCCACAATTTAAACGATTTCAAGTGTTTATTTGTTTATTTTTACGAAATTTGGGCTTCCAGCTCATAAAACCCAGGAAAAACAGGAATTCAAAAAATTAGAATACTGTGAAGAAATAACCATTTACTTCTCAGTTTTTGCAGAAAAAAAGAAAGAAATTAGGATCACATCAAATCAATCAAAATATGGTACTTTCAAAACGATATGTCAATCTTCAATACTTGGTTGGGAATCTCTTTGCCTTAATCACTGCCTCGATGCCACGTGGCATTGAAGCAATCAGCCTGTGGCATTGAAGCAATCAGCCTGTGGCATTGCCTGGGAGTTACGGAAGCCCAGATTTCCTTGATGCTTGCTGTCAGCTCTTCTTTGTTGTTGGGTCTGGTGCCCCTCATTTTCCTCTTGAGAATACCCCATAGATTCTCAGTGGGGTTTAGGTCCGGTGAGTTGGCTGGCCAGTCAAGCACTGTGATGGCATGGGCATCAAACCAGGTTTTGGTGCTTCTGGCGGTATGGGCAGGGGCCAGGTCCTGCTGGAAGATGAAATCTGCATCTCCATACAGATCCTCAGCAGAAGGAATCATGAAGTCCTCCAAAACATTCTGGTAGACTGTTGCAGTGACCTTGGATTTAAGAAAGCAGAGTTTACCAACACCTGCACCGGACTGTGGATATTTCACACTGGACCTCAGGCAGCTTGGGTTCTGTTCCTCACCCGTCTTCCTCCAAACCCTTGGACCGTGATTCCCAAATGAAAGGCACACTTTACTTTCATCGGAAAAGAGGACCTTGGACCACTGGCCAACAGTCCAGTCCTTCTTCTCCTTGGCCCAGTGGAGACGCTTCCTACGTTGGCTCAGGTTCACAAGTGGCTTGACCCGAGGAACCCGACAGTTGTAGCCCATCTCCCGGATGCGTCTGAATGTGGTGGTTTTTGAAGCTGTGACTCCCGCCTCATTCCTCTCTTTCTGGATCTCTGCCAGATTCTTGAATCTTCCCTGTTTGATAATCTGCTGAAGCCCACGGTCATCTGTTTTGCTGGTGCATCTTCTCCTGCCACATTTTGCCCTTCCTCTAGACTTTCCATTGATATGCTTGGACACAGCACTCTGTGAACAACCAGCCTCCTTAGCTATGAACTTTTGTGGCTTACCCATCCTATGGAGGGTATCAATGATGGTCTTCTGGCCAGTTGTCATGTCTGCAGTCTTCCCCATATTGAACCGAAATGAGACAATTGAACCAAACTGAAGCAATTTAATGACACCTGGGGAAGCCTGTGCAGGTGATTTGAGGTTAGTAGATGATTAGTGTGTGACACTCAGTTTAAAACATTCATGCCCTGCAAAATTTGGGCTGATTTCTTCACAGTATTCAAATTTTTTGAATTCCTGTTTTCGTGGGTTTAATGAGCTAGAAGCCCAAATTATGTAAAAATATACAAATAAATACTTGAAATCGTTTAAATTGTGGGCCCTGAATCTATAATCTATGAAAGTTAAACTTTTTGAATGGAATTATGGAAATTAAACAACTTTTCCATGACATTCAATTTTTTTGGAAAGGGTCTGTATTTACAAAGCCCATGAAAGTAGCGAAGAAGTGAGCCATCTCTTTTACTACAGCACCAGTCAAAAATTGTAACCGGTACGGTTTACCCGTCATCCATCAATAAATAATGGTGTATGCGGGGTCCAGTTTGAGTACAGCACCACGTGATGATAACTCTGCATGTTTACTTCTCTCCGGCGGGCTGTAAAAATGACAAGGTACATCACAAAGGGGTAAAAAGTCAACACAAGGCTTGAAGTTAAATATTTTTCCTCTCCTCTGACTCCATGAAATAGCGATTTGCTAATGTGTTTTCACAAAGTCACTCTGAACTCCAGGCTGAATTGAAATGACTGACTGCAGTAACGCTTGGCTGGCTTGCATGTCTTAAATTGAAAAGCTCTACGGAGCTACTTTCCTCTACCGAGAGGCCATTTTCATACTTGAGACACATTCTTACAATAAGTTTCCCCTGTCACATTTTTGAAAGTTAATCATCTCCAGCTGGCAGAAGTGAAATATTAGGTGATAGAGATGGTGCTGAGGTTTGCCCCGTAAGTCAGTCATGACATCAGCCCTGTGACTTATGTGGTGGAGTCATTTCTTAGTTCTTGGGAAGTACAGCGATCAGATAGCATTTTATGTCCTGCTGAAAAAGCTCACATCACACGTCCGCACTCCGCTGCGGGAATCCTGTGGACATGCGAGAGGAGTGGCCATGATGTCGATGGAAGGTTATGTTTGCAATGCAAAGACAGGCCATTCCCTCCTGCAGAGTTAATAGTTTCTGGTGTTGAGACCAAGTCAAACAGTGTCTCTTGTAATTTACAGCATTCAGATGTTGATATACAGTATTTAACAATGAATGATTTTTCTGTGTGCGGCTCAAGTATGCGGCCTGTCGTAGTTTTTGACGCCTAACATGTATATCACTGCAGAAAGTAGAGTAGGATGGTAAGACATACTGTATATTAGGGCTAAGGTTATTAATGAGGGGAGGCCTTTATTTGTACAAATACAAACTAGCAAAGCTAAATTTCATTGATTTTATATCTAAACTAGTACCTGAAGTTGACTCTATGACATGTACTTGTTTTTCGTAATTGTATATAGTATCTTATAAACACACACATGCACACACACACACACACACACGTACAGTGGTGTAAAAAGTGTTTGTCCCCTTCCAGATTTCTTTTTCTTTTTCTCATGTTTGTCACACTTAAATGTTTCAGATCACACAAATTTAAATATTAGTCAATGACAACACAACTGAACGCAAAATTTTGTTTTTAAATGAAAGTTTTTATTAAGTTAGAAAAAAAATCCAAACCTACATGGCCCTGTGTGAAAAAGTGATTGCCCTCTAAACCTGATAACTGGTTGGGCCACCCTTAGCAGCAACAACTGCAATCAAGCGTTTGTGATAACTTGCAATGAGTCTCTGACAGCGCCGTGGAGGAATTTTGGCCCACTCATCTTTGCAGAATTGTTGTCATTCAGCCACATGGGATTTTTTTCTAGCACGAACCGCCTTTTTAAGGTCATGCCACAGCATCTCAATAGATTTCAGGTCAGGACTTTGGTTAGGCCACAGCAAAGTCTTCATTTAGTTTTTCTTCAGTCATTCAAGATTCAAGAGTTTTATTGTCATATGCACAGTAAAACAAGTAGTTCTGCTATGCAATTAAATTCTTGTTCTCTTCATTCTCCCAAAAAAGAAAGAAAACAAGAAAATTAATAAGAACATAAGAAACATTAATACCAATAAATTAAGCAACAACAACAGAAGAGACATGAATACCAATGAATGAATGAATAAATAATTAGAGTTATAAGTGTGTGCATGTGTTGCGTGCGGCGTGTGCGAGTGCTTCGTTGAGAAGCCTGATAGCCTGTGGGTAAAAGCTGTTAACCAGTCTTGTGGTCCTGGACTTCAAACTCCTGTAGCGTCTGCCTGACGATAGGAGTGTGGCTAATGAGTGTTGTGGATGTGTGCTGTCCTTGATGAGGTTGTTTGTTCTTCGTAGGACGCGCCCAGTGCTCACAATTCTTGAGCTGGATGTGCGATTGTGGACTCTGACTGACTTGGGCCTGCCTGTGAGAAAGTTAAACACCCAGTTACAGAGGGAGGGTGACAGGTCAAGTGTGAGGAGCTTATTTTTGAGTTTGTGGGGGATGACCGTATTAAATGCAGAGCTTTAGTCTATAAATAGCATTCTGACATATATGTCCTGGCCCCGTAGGTGTGAAAGGGCTGTGTGGATGGCAGTGTTGACTGCATCATCAGTAGACCGGTTCTGGCGGTATGCAAACTGTAGAGGGTCCACAATGGCCGGGATGCTCTTTTTGATGTGAGTCATGACTATACTTTCAAAGCACTTCATTACAATAGGAGTGAGTGTTATAGGGCAATAGTCATTTAAGCAGGTCATGTTGCTCTTCTTGGGTACGGGTACTATGGTGGTGGACTTAAAGCAGGTCGGTATAGATGCTTGTGCAAGCGAAAGGTTAAATATGTCAGCAAGCACATCAGCTAGCTCTGATTAGCAAACCCGAAGTGCAC
The DNA here is from genome assembly GCF_027744805.1 of Dunckerocampus dactyliophorus. Lineage (NCBI taxonomy): Eukaryota > Metazoa > Chordata > Actinopteri > Syngnathiformes > Syngnathidae > Dunckerocampus > Dunckerocampus dactyliophorus. Next base: position 9,848,514 of record NC_072828.1, read on the forward strand.
GGCCTGAGATGTTGTCTGGGCCTGCTGATTTTCGTGGGTTTATTTTGTTGTGCACCCTGTACACATCTGCTGATGTCACCATGAGAGGTGAGTCCTGTGTGCCCAAGCCCAGCCACCCTCTCTGCTCATCGGGAGTTTGGGTGTCAAAGCGTGCGTAGAACTCATTCAGCTCGTCTGGAAGTGTTTACAGAGGTGGACTGTTGTGTTTTTGATCATTGTCCTGCTGCAGAACCCAAATTGGGTTTCATTTAATCACAGCAAGTCTTCCAGGTCCTGAAGCAGCAAAACAGCCCCAAACCATCACACTACAACCCCCATATTTTACTGTTGGTACAATGTCCTTTTTCTGAAATGCGGTGTTACTTTTACGACAGATATAATGGGACACACACCTTCCAGAATACTTGATTACTAAAATATTTGATAGCTGCAGCCCTAATTGGAAACCCTGGCCATTATTCTTTCTTATAGACCACACACTCAGCGATTACAGGAGACTGCGGTAAATTGAATAGAGGATTCAGAGCATTCATGGTAGCAATAATTAGATCAATTTCAGCAACTGGAAAAGGGTGCAGTGCCAATTTCACATGAGAACATGCTTAGCGTAATTTTACTGCTCTTGACAAGTGATCAGTGCAGTGGTTAGTGGTAGTAAAAGAGCTCATGGAAAAGTCATTCACTCCACTGTTCTGCACAGAAAGCTAATGTTGCCTGCAGATCCAGCCAGAGCCTGCACTTTAGAGGCAGCAGTGTGTTATACGGCTGCCCTTATCCTTGTCGTAATTCTCTTTTACACTGCCGTGTAGGGTTTTCTTTTTATCACAACAGGAGGGAACGAGTGAGCCTGTTGACCCGCGGCACTAAATTTGACAAAATCCGGCAATCAGTCAAGGGTTTCGCTGCAGGGTCTTGTGAACATCATCAGCAATCCCTGTTTTCCTTCCTGTCATTTACTGTAAATTAATCCCAGTAATCTCTTTGTCTCACGCTGCAAAATGTGCTTGTTCAATCAGTTCCCCACCTTGTCTTACTTTTTTTCCATCCTCCCTCCTCCATTCTTATCCTGGCATGTGGCCTTTTCTTTCTTCATATTCCCAGGGACCCCGACACTGCAAGTTTCCATTTACAATGTAGACAAAAGGAAAATGAACCACTGTGGTATCACTCATGAGGTCACCCCAATCTGTGGCTAAACTGCAGCTGGTTATCTTATTCAGCACAAACCGCTCTTTATATGATACTTCTTATGACGTACTTGTAACACAAATTATCATTTGCTTTTGGATTGAAAAGTTGAGAAAAACTGAGGCTGTAATATGAAAACACTGGACAAATACGCTGTCAATGCTAATGTGTAAGTCTGTGTTATCTTTATTTATGTCTAAGTTGGGTTATTTTCTATTATTATGTCTACTATATTGGGTAATACAAGTGTAAAGGTTACTATAGGGATGTTTCATGTCTAGAGCGCTCTAATAATGGTTTAAAAAATTTATTTAGAAGGTCAAAGAGGTTTTCTGTGCTCTAACTACTACAAATTATTCAGTTTATTAATATTGAATCCTACATCGCAGAAATTCATTATCGCGGTCGGGTCTGTAACCAGTTAAGCGCAACAAACGAGGGACAACTGTATACATATTCTGATATATAAGTCACGCCTGACTATAAGACGTAAGACCAGCCAAACTTTGAAAAAATTGTAAATTGTAGTTGGTAAAGTAAGACTGCTTGACATTTGTAGTGCCCCATATAGGTTGTTGCCAAAATGCTTTGAAAAACTCACTAGCATATGTGTAATACAGATATTCTCAAAGCTTTATGATCATTAAACAAATGGTCAGTGACTTATGGACAATTAGTTGCAAAGGCTGCTTGATGGCGGCCATGTTTTTCAACCAATCTTGCTCATAGTTTACACACTTGCTTGTCAGTCCCCTAAAGATGTGTACCAAATGTCATAATGATTCGGCTAACCACCCTAAAGTTGCAGTGGGGGTACAGTGGAAACGCATTTGAGTTGTGTGAGAAATTTCAAGTCATTCCAACTTACGGGTGTTAACAAAAGCGTATATTTGTCATAAAAATAATAGCACAGGCAGCATAGCAGTGGGACATGATTTGCCGTAATGGCATTCTTTTGTGTGCAGGGGTTCAGGAGTAGAAGAGTTAGCTAAACACAAACAAGTACATACAGTCTTAGTAAGTGCTTCTTCATCTGTCGTTGACATAATTTTTCCTTGACATGCCTCATTTACTTTAACTTTTATGTCCCCAGCTGTGTTGCCATGGGCAGCGGGACATGGGCAACAGGACCTGGCCTTCAAGAAAGTGCTGCAATGTGTAGCAATGACACACTGTCTGTAGTTCAGGCTTTTTTTCTGCAGCCTTCAAAAACCAGCCAGTTGTCTCGTCAACGTCCTCTGCAGGACATGGTGTCTGGTGTCAGATGTATTTTTTGTTTAAATGTCAGGGAAAAAAAGTCCGCCTCCAGGTCCATTTTTGGCTTGGTTGGATGGAAAGATGGAATCTTGCTCACCTGACAGGTCCAGGTGGACCACAATTGAAGGCTCAGCATAATTTGTCGAGGTCTTGCGGTCTTAAAAGGCTCGGTCGAGTGATCAGTTGGTTGTCAAGAGCTGTCGGACAGGAAAAAACTCACCCATCTCCTGCCAACTGTAGAGAGCGCTTTTGTTCGTCACTCCATGGCGCCGAAGGAGAGAATGATTGACATGGCTATTGGAGAAGGGAAGCACTTATTTGAAAAGGCAAAGATATTAAATCAACAATTGGCTCCTACTTGCTAATCCAGCCACATCCTGCCTATGAGTCTCTGGGGTCTCTACGCAAGGCTGGTGATGATCCCATAAGGGCTTCCACATCCTTGTTTTGGCACTACCACGTTTTGCCCTTACCTCCTCACCCGTGTCTGCTTTTACCATTTGTATCGTAGATTACTTCCCTTTGCAAGGTGAGGTTCAATTGTGGTAAATTTCTGGGAGTTGTGTTACTGGAAGATGTTGCTTCTAGACCCAGGGTTACACAGGGAGGAAATTGTGTGTGTGTGTGTGTTGGTGGTAGTGGGCAGTTGCATCCCTGATTCAGCAGATCATGTTCATAAGGAGGAGAACCCCCCCACTGTTACGTAAACATCCTTGGCCTCTGGACGGACGGAGGAGGCATGTTTGTTTAGTCTTTACCCCATCACCTTGACAGAATGCATCCTGCTCCTCTAAAGTGATGATTCTGTGCCCAAACTACTAAAATCCCAGCCTGTTCTTCTAAAAAAAAAAAATAAAAAAAAATGCTGAAACATTTAGGTCTGAAACGGTACCCTTACACACAGGCACCATCCCGCCTCTGTTTGAAAAAGATCTTAAAATCATTTTTGGTATTGAGGTAAGAACATACGGTACTTTCTGGACTAATTCCCTCAGGAGTTTATGGCTATGTTCACAGTGCAGGTCAATTCTGATTTTTTTTGCTCATATGTGACCTGTATGTGAACAGCACAATTCCGATTTTTTTCAAATGTGACTCAGGCCTCATTCGTATGTGGATATAAATGCCATATGTATGCGATGCGACTGTAATATGAACGGTCAGGTCACATATATCCGACCTATACGTCATCGAAAGGCTTGCATTGCCGCGCTTACCGAGACTTTAAAGGTACTCACTGATGTAGGCATCAGTGAGTGGTTTATCGTGCTAGACTTGAATAAAGGTACTCACCGATTTAGTCAAAAGTTGTTCTTGTCATCCGAAAATTATCTCTAAAAGGTGAAGCAGCTCTCGGCAATGTCTCACCACTCCATCCACACGCGCCTTGGAACAGATGTGGCAGCAAGTTGCCTACGAACTGCCACAGCCAAAATTCTTGGCTTCTTTATTGTTAATCTCCTACACGGAATCATTGTGACCCCAAGATCCTACCATTTGTTGCAATTCTTAAACAGTGAGCTTTGGAGCATTTTTTTGGAGCATCATTTTCTTAGTCAATTAATCTGAAGCTTGTTGTTTCAATTAATGGAGGAATAGGTTAGGCCACAGATACACCAAATTAATATGAAGCAAACACCTACAGTTACAGTAGTGGTTGGGTCCGCAACATATCCGAAACGATGCAAAAATGCCCATCACGGTTTTCCACAGTCAAAGCTGATATGTGTGAATATCTTGTTTTGGCTAAAACACAACAACAATAGGTCTATTTTCATGGATGACTAAGGAAATTAAAAAGTATTCACACATGAGAGGCTGAAATCAGAGGATATTTACATATTTTAATAAAAAAACGATTAATCAATTACCAAAATTGTTTTTGATTAATTGGGTAATCGATTAACCATCGATTAATTGTTGCAGCTCTATTTCTAACATATAACTTCACTTCACCACTTAATACGTGCATCGCCTTTTTGTCATGTCTCCAAAAAGTGCGTACAAAGGTGCCACACTGGTGCGCACATTCTCACGTCAGGTTGTGTTTTTATACTGTAGATCACATGCTTTTGCAACAGCATATGCAACTTTTCGGCCCCGGCCCTGTTTTGTGCGTACGCAAGCTTGATAGATGAGACCCCTGGGCTCCACTGATTCCTGCTGTAGTTTGACTGAATTTTTTGCTGCCATTCATCTACATCTCTGTCTCCCTCTACTCCCTCTAAGTGACCTCTGAGAAGACATTTGGTTTAAAAAAATTGCTGCATTTCCCTCATTTTGTGCGTGTGTGTGTGTGTGTGTGTGTGTGTGTGTGTGCGCGCGCGCGTGTGTCTTTCAGGAGCTGTCAAGCTGTGGTTGGAATAAGAAGGAGAAGCACAGCTCCGCGCCCAATGTTGTGGCCTTCACTCGCAGGTTCAACCAGGTGAGAGCACCACACAGTGCACGCTTGTGTCATCGGTGAGTTTGCACCTCATTTTTACACCCAGTCCTCCTTTGCTATCCTCCAACTTTGTTTCCCAGACATGGTGGTTTCTGAAGCCATCCTCATTATGTTCCCGGTCATCTCCGTCCTGCTCATAAGTCACAGCATAGATCACAAATAGTCTACAAAGTCAATGCAGCATGTACTGTATGAGAAGGTATTCTGGATTGTGTGTGTGACGTCCCTATGAAGTTATCAACCGGAAGTTGTGGGTAATGATAAAAAGCGCCTCTTTTATCTCTTTCTATCAGGCTTCTTTAAGGTTCGCCAGTGTAAATAGATGAGATGATCCACCAAGAATGTGTTGCTGTGGAAACTCCTTTTTTTGTTTGCGTAGCAGATCCCAAACAGTGATTCGAGATGTCAGGCACTCAAACCCAGCCTCCAAGGAGAGCCAAGGAAAATTATCTTGTTGGATAATGGGACTTGGGCTGTTGGAGTCCTATATTCCTCGTCCTTCACTTGTGGCTTTGTTGGCACTGTCCGCTCCAGAAGGAGCAGAGGGTGGGATCCCAACCAGACAACTAAGCAAGCAGCTCAGATAATAATTTATAGCCCATGTTGATGTAGGCACAGCGATGTGACTTAATCGGTGATCATGGACTCAAACACTGATGCATAGCGTACATCCTGTAATAATAGATTCCACTCATTAATGGATAAGCAGATATGTGACACTGTCAATCACATTGCAGATTTCAGCAAATTCTAGGTCATTCTGAATACGCTGCTTTCCACCATGAATTGGGTTGATCATCGGCTGTGTATCATCTTCCGGGTTTTTAGAAGCTTTGTTAATTACTTGCAAGAGGAGCAACTGCATGAATAAAATGACACGTCTTTAATGCGCACACGACTGTAGTCATGGGTGAGTGAGCATGGATTTTGGCGTTTGGTTCATTTTGAGTCGTTATTTCTATTACAAAAAGTTCCGGTAATTAAGAAGTTACATGGAGCAATGGCATTACAGTTCTATGACTTGTGTGTGTGTTTGTGCATGCAATCGCACCGTGCCCTGGCCCACGTCTTCCAATCGTGCCAGAGGAGGCGAAGTGTACCAAACTTGAGCGCAGATCAGTAGAAGGAAAACAAACCGGGGTCAAATGCCCGTAGGCGGCTTTCTTTGGAGCTACAATACCTGCATAGATTGGAGGTTGTGGTTTCGGGGGAAAATGTAGGCAATGCCAGCTCCACATCTGTGCTCATCACACAGGAAGCAGCTCACGTCCTTGGTGGAATGCTGAATGAGTAAATCAGTCACACTGTTGAAAGAGAGGAGAACAAACGACAGTCCAGAATTTGAATTAGAATTTGCCTCGATTTGTAAATGAAGGTGCTCAGTCTGCCTGATTGGTACACATGGATGTGCGCCTTGCGCCTCTGAGCCCAATGTTGTCCAAGACAACTTCCCCTTAAATTACCTCCTCTTCCTAACTTCTGTCTTTCCATTGTTTGTGTCTGACACAAACCTGAATGCTGATTATGACTTGCATGCATTTTGCTTTTGGAACCTCCAGATGTTTCTTTTTTTTTTAAGCGTTTGTCGTCAAGAGCTTAGAGCATGGCCTCGTTAGCAGGCTGCCACATTTAAGCTCCAGTCTGGAGTCGTCATGGCTGTCTGCAAGCCTTGGCCCTGCACAGATTTTTAACAAGGCAGAACTCTTTAAGTGTGCAAGATAAGAACTTTGAAGAATGTCACGCATGCAGGGTAACATCAGTTTTACATTGTCGTCACTTCTCTGGGTCTGCTTTTGCTCACTTCTACCAGAACTTCAGTTTGTGTTTTTTGTTTTTGTCCAATCCAGACTACTTTCTGGGTGGTTCGGGAGATCCTCCACTCGCAGACGTTAAAGATAAGAGCTGAGGTGCTGAGTCTTTACATACGCACCGCCAAGGTACACCCTTTATAAATATGACCGTAAACTCCAAGTGAACAGTTGCATTGAAGGAAGTAATATCTTTGTGTGTTTTCTCGTAGAAATTGTGCGAAATGAATAACCTCCACGCAGTCATGGCTGTTGTGTCTGGCTTACAAAGCGCTCCCATCTTCAGGCTGACCAAAACATGGGCGGTGAGTATTGTTTGTCCAACACTGAAACAGAGCCAAGTTTACTAGCCCAGAGCTCTCTTTAATTGGGGAGCATCTTAAAAGGACACACAAACAAAGGCTAGTAAAGACTAAAAGAGGACAACAGGGGTCGGGAATTAAACCCAGACGATTCTGAATGTCAGATTCTTTTTTTTTTTTTGTTTTGTCTGCATCTCTGTATTTTTTTATATAGGAACTGACATCACATCACATTGTCTGTTATAGTGATCTTTATGAAATGTTACTTAACAGCACGGTGCAGCATGACTCTTTTCTCCAACAAGCAATTAGTCTGACCTTAAAAACTCTGTTTCTAATTATTTTCACCACCTTTTGCCTTTTTAGTTACTAAGTCGGAAAGACAAGGCGACGTTTGACCGGCTCGACTTCCTGATGTCCAAAGAAGACAATTACAAACGTCTGCGAGACTACATAAGCAGCCAGAGCATGGTGTCCTGTATACCGTACTTAGGTAAAACAAACACACACACACACACACACACACACACACACACACACACACACACACACACACACATCCCCTTACATAAACCTTTACCCAATTTAACACCAACCCATAAAGATAAGAACTACGAGAGATTGAGGTCTTCAGTGTGTATACAAAGTATTTCCTGTTTAATGAACACAAAAAAGTAAGTACACAACATATACATCACTTGAATACCACTTGTTTTAAGTTTAAGACTTAGGGGAGCAATGGTGGAAATCATGTCAATACAGTTTTAGAAATGCCTCAAGTTATCACCCTCATAAAAGCTTTATTGCCATACAAGTATAAAGAGAGGCTGACGTAATAAAAGTGGAACAATCATCCCTCGCTATATCACGGTTTGAACATCGCTCCGTCAAGGTTTTTCACAAAGAATTAATTAATAAATGATTGCTGTATTGCAATTCCAAACGGCCTATTATTAGTATTAAAAGATACGCAAATTGTACTTATTCATGGCCTAAATTAAGCATTTTTAAGCATAAAAATGGCTAAGTGAACGAACTAAATTAACTAAAATACAAATACAACGCAGAAGAAGCATTGTAATTTTGTCTGTATTATTCTTCATTGGACACCAGGTTTCAGGGTTTGGTGAGACAAGGGCCAGACAAGACAAGCATTATACAGTACAGGTTACAGGACAGGCTTGTGATGTTCAACTGCGCTAACGTCACTTGGGAAACGCCCCCTTGTGATGAGCTCTGACCAAAATGTCAGTTTGGGGCATACTAAAATATAATTTTTACTAATTTAACATTCACTTTCAAAACAATGAACAACGTAGAACATAATTACACACAATATTGAACATATTTAAGCAAAGTTAAAAAATCATGTCAGTGACCCTTTAAATTAAGGATCACTGAATTAAGAACAATAATAACAACATAATAATCGTAATAGTAACACAGACTACTGTTGGGGCCATAACCCACAACAAGCTAAAACTCAACTCTGAACCTCCAACGTAACTGAGTGAGCATCAGCTTCATTATTGCATTAAGCAAACAGACCTTTTGTAATGTTGCAGTAAGTTCCATTTCCTATTCTATGGTTGTAGCATTCCATCCGTTTGCCATCATATGTAGCTTTCTGTGGTGGCATCACAAAAAAAGCCAGAGGAAAAAACAAAACACATGCTTGGACTTAATCCATTAAATGCTCACTGAGCTGACGTTTCAGGAGATTTGCTGACATGATGGTTTGACTTTTGAGGTCTATTTTAACAGAAAATATTCTTGCTGAACCAGATTTGGGGGGGCAACCAAAACATTTGGGGGTCCTCTGTTGTATGAAACTCCTGTATGAAACTAAAACAGGGTGTGTGTGTGTGTGTGTGTGTGTGTGTGTGTATGTGCGCGCGCGCTTGTGTGTGTGTGTGTAATTCTCTTGCTTCATTATGTCATTCATCTCCTCATTCAGTCTCATTTTATCTCCCTTTCCTGTGCAGAATATTCGTTTGGCTCGCTGTTGTAAAACACCAATGTTCCTCTCGGCTAGAACAAAGCTATAAATCAGACAGAAATTGAGGGATAGCTGTCTTTCCCGAAATATTTACACCCTTCCTTGAGTTGGCGCCAAGTTGACATCACACGCATCCTTCATGACTTGAGCAAGGAAAGCTTGTCTCTGTGTGTTTTATTGCTGTACTGTTTGTTCTACTTTTTCCTTGGCAGATTATTTTCCCCCTGCTTGACCCATAATGTAGCTACTGAAATGCAGACATAGAAAGCTCCTTTCCTGCCAGCATTTTTTTCCTCATTTGGTTTCATTTGCATGGTGCATGCTTTGCTGATAGCAAGTCTGAAGGATAGATCTTGCACGTCTACTTAGTTAAGCTTTTTCTACAGTGATGCATTTGTACTAAAGTGATGCGTGAGGGACTCTAAAGTCCTGACCTGCCATTAGGCTGGGCCGACACAGACGCCTCCTGTCTGTGCTAGCCACAGTGCCACTCTGTTAAGGCGCTCTGATTAGCTTGTTCCTGTTCACACAAGTGAATCACACGCACACAAAGAGACTACAGAAACATAGGTTCCACTGTGATAAAACACACCCCCTTAAAGACGTTGTTAATATTGGGTCTGAACTGAACTAATTCAGTGTTCTGCTCCATACTGTATGAGTGCATTTGCAAGAGCTAGCCTTCATCAGTTTCTGTTTTCTGGGCCCTTCTGGCCACTTTGTTTGAAGAGTCAGGTGTCAAGCCAACAACTGTCTGTCTGCTACTTTTATGCAGTGTTTAACAGCTTTGCAGCTGCTGCTTGCAAAGTTAGACAAAGGCCCAGTCTGGCTTCCACCATCAGTCTGGCACAATGTTTGCATCAGACAGCTCATATCTGCTCTGACCACATTCAGACAGGGAACAATAATGACTCAACTTTTACTGTACATGAGGTATTTATTAGAAGGGAAGAACTGGGGTGTTTTCTGTGGAAGGAACATTCTCCTTCTTGGTCTTTACATCACCTTTATGTTATTATCACATACCTTAGATCAGGGATCACTAACCGAGTCCGGACCCAGACACAGCAATACGGACTGGGACCTTCAGTCACTAAAGTATTTTAAGCTTTGATGCGGCGCTTCTATTTTGACAGGCACATCTTTTTTAGACTTTACAGTACTCAGCTCAGGAAGTTAACCAATTGCATATGAGTTAAGCTATACCACGTAATGCTACTCAGCCAATCAATTCTGTGCATTGGCGCTAAACATTGCAGCTCTAAATAAAACAGAGACCGATGTAAGAGGAGAGAAGCGTAGTGAGGGACACGGAACGAGTGAGACATACCGGGAAAGAAGATAGAAAAGAGTGATAGATACGGAAAAACAGGACAGCGAGATGAGTTGCTGGGAAAAGAAGAGAGATATGCCCCCTCGGGTCACAGAAAATAAGCAGTGTTAGACTACGTTCACACTTCAGGTCAGTTCCGATTTTAGTGCTCATATGTGACCTGTATCGGATTTTTTTCATGACAGTGTGAGCAGTACAATTGAGATTTTTTTCAAATATGACGCAGGCCTCTTATATATACCGGGTGTCCCAACAAATGTACACACCAGCTGCAACAGTCTGTCATGCCAAGTATTAGAGAAGACTTTAACAATCAGGACTTTTATTTTCAGCGAGATGGGGCACGCCCACACAACCTTTGCGATGTTACATCCTTCGTTGATGAGATCTTGCCGAACTTGGATTGGAAGGAGGGGTTTTGTTGAATATTCTCCGCGTTCACCACATCACACACCACTAGACTTTTTTTATGGGGATACCTAAAAGACAAAGTCTACGCTATGAGAGCTGCCACAGTCGCTAAATCGAGAGCAGCCACTGAACGTGAATGTGTGATGTGTGCAATTCCATTGCTTTGCGTTGTCAGTAGTGTCTGGACCAGAACGGATTTCAGTTTGACAATAGGCAGTGACAAAACAATAAAATGATGTGTGTGAATTCTATTAGACTTTGAAAATTGAACAAATTATAATAAAGACCTAGTTTACAATTATTTAAAGTGTGCATGCATTTTATTGGGACACCCTGTAGATATAAATCCAATACAGTATGTATCGGATCTACTGCAGTCTGAACGGTCAGGTCGCATATATCCAACCTACTGTATATGTCACTGAAAGGCGTGGCTTTCCGTGCAAGACTTGGATAATGGTACTCACCGATGTAGGCAGACGTTTTTCTTGTCATCCGAAAATGTGTCAGTGAAGCAGCTCACAGCAATGTCCCGGCAGTCCTGCCACCCACACGCTCCTCGGAACAGACGTCGCGGCAACAGCAAGTTATCAACGAACTGCAATAGCCAAAAATCTTGCCCTTTTTTTTCTTAACCTCCTACACGAAATCATTTGGTTAAGAAAATATTGACCCTTGTTGCACAAAACCCTTTAAATTGCCACAAACACGCTATGGAGAACACACACTGCAGCAATCTTTACTTCAATAAACACACAGAAATGCGTGTGACGTTGTGCTTTTGAGCATGCATGTCACTTTCTGGACACTTTGTGTTCACATTGACAATTCACATTTTTTTGGTAATGTGAACAACCACATAAAAAATCGGATTTTAACAAAATTCAGAATTGGGCATCATACCCTGCAGTGTGAACAATCCAACCGAACCTAGGGCTATCCAAAGTACAGCCCGGGAGCCTATTGTACCCCTGCCTTTGATGCTCTAGCTACAAGTGGGGTGTTTATTTAGCTAAACCGAATGTGGACGGGGCGTTAATCGGAAGTAGATGATCATAGAAAAAAATACATTTGAAATTTGAAAACTCTTTTTATATAATGTCTTTTTTTTAACTTTAATTTTGATTCAGAGTGCATGAGAAAGTGGAACGGAAAATGTAGCTCTTGAAAATGACCACATGCTTTAATAGCAAGTAGATTGCACAGCAGCAACAGAGCTGATGTTGTGACAGTGGTAAGACGCAAACTGCTCAGCCAGCATGAAAACCCCTGATGATTTCATTGTAAACAACAGTATGGCTAGTGTAACATGCATGAGTTTCACACCAACAGCTGAGTAGCGCAACCAACATTTTAAACCACATGCAGAGGTAGATAAAGCTGCTGGATGTTGACCACTCATGATACTTCAAATGCAGCTACTGCCATCTATGGTAAATTTCAACAGCAGGTGGCCCACAAACATACCTTGGCTACTAAATAGTAATTAATTAATGATGACCCCAGCGGTTATTTGCCTTTATAGACTACATACCTGGCAACTATACGTAGGAGACTTGTGGCTGCAGAGATGTAAGGTAGATACTGCACGTTGTCCTCTGAACAAAGCAGCCAAGCAGTAAAGAGTAAGGACAGTTCATTGTTGACAAAGATTTTTTAATTTGAGAAAATGAAATGAAAATTGGCAGTGCATGTCACAGCCTTCCTTACTTCATGCAAGGCCTCACGGTCTGCATCATCTTATTAGTGTTTCTGAAGCCAGGTTGCAATTAATGGTTTTACAATAAGCTCTTCATGGTAAGATCATTTCCATTATGTACAATTAACAACCTGTAAAGGAATGAATATAAAGAAAGATGATACATGTTTGCTATTCAGTATTTAACAGTGTAAAAATGTTTTGTTTACAAAAATGTACATGGTATGATGAACCTAAATAATCCTACCTTTTTATGCGATAATAACCAGTGTACTGCTGCAACCCTATTATCTCAATCTTACGGGGCTAAATATCAATGGTTACCATAAATACTCACTGTTAAATAACAACGACTGGCAAAGTGGCATTGTGAACATTCGGCCTGAGTAGAATTAAATTAAACTATCACAAATAAAGCCATAGATATTTACACGCCGTTTTCTGCTTAATCCCCTAAAATTTCGGCAAAATGCAGAAAATTGTTCCGCTAGGCCCTTCCATTGTCAGGGTAGTCTTATTGGCAACTTCAAATAATTAAACATCCAATTGTTTATTTTATCTCTTGGAATGAACTTTCTGACTTTCAACGGTGAACATGACTTGTAGCCGCTCCAAAGAAATATGGAGTCCATTCCTCCCACAATTACATGCAGTGTTCCATTGTTCCATCCAGAGATAACCAGGAACTTTTTTCATTTGTGCATCACAGCTGCTGGAGTCATCAGTCCTTCCATATGCTGTTGTTTGTTCCTCGATAGCAATTTTTCCCTTCTCTTGTGTAGTGTGTATTCAGTATGTATATTTACTCAAAAAAAGGAACGAGGTTGATGTGCTTGAGAAAGATCCACTCTCGCAAGGTTCTAGTCAATGGGTCGGATCATCAGACGTACTGACTTAAGCGAGTAGAAACCTCCTCCGTATTCTGCCCAGAAGATCCCATCCTGGAATTTGCTTCGATAAACTCCTCCACTGTACCAGACACCGTTCAAGTTGGTCTGGCCACAAGCATTGTACCACCAGCCACCCTTATGGAAGTGGGCACAGTTACCTTGGCAAGAGAGTAACACAGTGGTAGGAGTTAATCAGGGGAACTGGCATAGCAGAAACTGATACATAGCAGAGGAAATCACGCCTACCAGAAAACGCATCCTTGTCCCGGTCAAGCGTGGTGAACTGTTTGCCATTGTGACTACTGAAGGAGTCCCCCGCGTTTCCTTGGTAGGCGCCCAGCCTCAGGCGGTAGCCCTCACTCTCAGACTCCAGGTGGAAGCTGCCATACTCTGCATAGACCTTCTTCCCGGTCCAGTCCTCAAGCTCCACCATCAGCTTGTAGTCGCCCTGTTTGCCCAGGTTGTAGATGTTCTCTAGCCCAAGCCAGTGCTCGCCATCAATGTTACCGAAACCTCTCTGGTAAGGGGACAAGCACCACAGAGACAAATGAAGATTATGTGGTAGCAGCCAGCAGCATGAACAGTTTGTTGGTCGACCCAGTGGCTTGAAGCTGAGATTTCATTTTATTTTGTTGCCATTTGGCCAATTGACTCCATGAATAGGCTTATGCAAAATGAGCCTAATAAGATTTTTCAGAGAGTGGTGAGTCTAATGGCTGCAATTGAGTAAAACATAGAATAATGTGTTTCTCATTGAGATGATCATTAAAACTGGGCTGACTCATTCAGACTATTTAGTTGAAATCACTGTGGCTTCACTTAAGCTAATTCACAGCTGCAGATACATTTTTCTCTCCAGTGCCAAACAGCAGCATTGATTTTTCAATGTACAGTAGCCTACTTCAACATGAAATGAAATGACAGTAGATGCAGCGGAGTTTTTGCAGAGTTCCTTCTTCTCTGCATTGCCGCTCACATTGGAGTTGCAAAGGCTGACACATGGAAAGGATAAACACATACATGCTAATTCTGTATGTTTATGTTATGGTCCGTGGCTGCAGCTTGGGTTTGTTTGAAATCTGTGACTAAACTGTTTATGGTCACCGAACACACGCTCATTTAGTGGCCTCCAAACTAACCCTGTTTTTTTTATTTTCTTCTTTTTCATCTTCTTTTTCATCTCAATTTCTGTGTTTCGTTGACATTGAGTTCCGTGAACTTACTTTGTAGTTGTCCCAATTTCGAAAGAAATTGACCGAGCCGTCTCTCCTCCTTTGCAACACGGTCCATCCACCGTTGTCGAGGCTGTGCTCACACCAGACTTGGATCAGTCGCTCGCTGCCGTCGGTTTTCAGCAGGTACATCCCACTGGTGGTGTGACCAGCTTTCCGCACCTGGAAGCAGTCCTTGAATGGACCTGAGGAGCATTTTAAAAGGTCAGTTCAAGGACTTTTCAACGTGCTAGCTTATTGTACTATCGTAAACAAACGAAGAAATAAGGCAAACAAGTGTGTTCTTCCACCCTTGGCTGGAGGGCAACCATCACTGTGGCCTAAACATCTCCTTGAACTTCAACTCTTCCAAACATCCTGTCGTCTAAAGCTATCCAAACATGTGTGACCACGTTTTGATTGTTGTGTGAATCTTCACACAGTTTTCGTGAGCACAATCTCGCCCAAAGCAAAAGCAGCTGAAACATCCCACTGTCGTTCCTCTGTTTTCTCTTGTGTGACTGTTATTAAACCAGCATGAACACTGGCGTTGTGTGGGGAGCCTAAAGGGCTAGAGAAGATGGTTTTCTCAGCTGCGTGTGGGATCCCGCTCGGACACTGTTTAAGGCTCCCGGTATTTATACCTAAACCTCCCTTACCTCTCTTACACACCTTCTATTTTTCTACTGATCATATGTCTTTTTTTGCAAGGATTGCTCCTACACATTCTCTTCTTTGTCAGTTCTGTCATTTTCATGTCAGTTTGTGCAAACACAGCCCTAAAATGTTGAGGCTACAACTAAATCCACCCGCAAAGCCGCAGTGGTTTCAAAAAGGCCTCAAGTTGTCCAAACTGTGGTCAGGTAATGTGTATTTATAGTAATGGTGAGCATACGTGGACTAGATTTTATGAGTGTTGAATGGTTTGGGCGGGGGTATGAAGGTATTAACTAACTTTGAGTCGGTTATCTTGAGAAGGGTAGTACACTGAGCTGGCAAGGAAATAGAAAGGAAGACTTGATGAAGGATATTTACCAAGCCTCATTTGTTTGAGATAAATTAGATTTGTTCCGACTCTTGATAGTCGCTTATTCAGTGGTCTTATCCTGCATATATAGTCATGGGGGAAAAAAAGTTATTAGACCACCCTTGTTTCTTCAGTTTATTGATCCATTTTAATGCCTGGTACAACTAAAGGTACATTTGTTTGGACAAATATAGTGGCTCAATGAGCTAAATATGGCTCATAAGGGTTTAATTTAAGAGCTGATATCTAGCAACTTCCATGGTTTTCTTGATAATAACCAAAATCACTTACTGTAAGTTCTTACATGTATAGCGATAGCATTCTACTGCCAAACAATTTAACTCTTATGAGCTATTTTTGTTGTCATGGTTATATTTGTCCAATAAAAGTACCTTTCGTTATCCATCCATCCGTTTTCTATTCCGCTTCTCCTCATTAGGGTCGCGGGGACATGCTGGAGCCTATCCCAGCTGACTTCGGGCGACAGGCGGTGTACACCCTGGACTGGTTGCCAGCCAATCGCAGGGCACATATAGACAAACAACCAATCACACTCACATTCATACCTATGTACAATTTAGAGTCACCAATTAACCTAACATGCATGTTTTTGGAATGTCGGAGAAAACCGGAGTACCCAGAGAAAACCCGCGCACGCACGAGGAGAACATGCAAACTCCACACAGAAATGCTCAAGGGAGAATCGAACCCAGGTCTTCCCGATATCCAGACTGTTACTGTGTTGGCCAACATGCTAACCACTAGACAACCTTTTGTTGTGTCAGGCATTAAAATTAACAAGAAACTGAAGAAACAAGGATGGTCTAATAATTGTTTCCATGACTGTATAACTGGTACCTACCATCAGAAGTAAGTGTTCCTTGTGGTGGTGGAGGTTCAATTCCAAGCGGGTTTGCAGTGGGTGTGTTCATGCGTGACCCGTGTGGAAAAGCCCGGTTATTGTGGTCCCTCTGTATTTCATTGGTGAATCGATTGTTGACGGGTATGTTCTGCGGCACCACCTGAACCAGCGGAGGGACTGCGGGAAGATCACTGCGTCCCATTGGCCTCAGGCAGTGTTCCTCCAGAGCAGAGATGAGAATGGACTGGTTGTTGACCACCCCAGCCATTGTGGCAAAGCGGGCCTCCAGCTCCTTGTACCTCGAAGCCAGCCGCATCATCTCAGAGGTCACGTTGAGGACACGATTCTCCAGCTGGGCGAGCTCCAGAGAGTTGTCCCTCTTCCTGATGATCTCATGCAGCAGTTGCATGTAGAGTTGGGTCACCCTGGAGTTCATATTGCGGCTCTCTTTCCTCAGTAGCTTCATCTCATTCACCAGGTTGCCATCGACGTCCACCACCAGCTGCAATGTATCAATCTCACGCCGCTGTTTGCTGAGCACCTCTCGCACATCTGCTATGTCCATGCGGGTCACTCTGTCCTTGTCCGGCTCGGAAGCTGTGGAGCTGGCACAGATTGGTCCTGATAACAAATAGAACATATTGAGGAGATTGCCAAGCAGCAATATGAACGAGTCTAAATGTAAACGTTATGAACCTGTAATTTTCTGCTCAGGCACCAGGAAGGTGTAGGAACACTTTTTAGCATCGGGATCCAGTGGAGCTCTTTTATTTCTGTGGAGAGATGTCTCTTTGGTTCTCCGGGCTTCCCTGGAGTTCCTGCAGGAACCTTCCTCCCAGAGGGAGAGGCAGAGTAAGGCACACAGGCTCCACATCAGCCCCTGCATTGCAGTTGGATTGATAGACAGCCCCCCTGGCCCTCCTAAATGAACACAAGACCTTGACACATTAGCACTCGGAAACAGCCGCTTTGTTTTCAAAGACTAACAAAAGAAAAGCAAGCAGCTGTGGTTTTGATTGTCCATTTTTTCAGACCAATGTTGATGACTACCATAAGCTTTAAAAGAAAAAGATGTTTGACACTTTTCACAAATCTGCACACAATGAGAAGCTGTTTGCAAAAGTGTCTCAGTGTTCAGCAACACAACTGTCTGTTCATAGTGTTGTTTGCATGGAAAGACTGAAAGAGCACATTTGATGACCCAGCCAACAGGAGGTCTGTTTCTCCTCCAACAGACACCTTGTTTATCTGAGGGCTTGTAGGTCAACCCCATGTTAAGAACCAATGGCTGAATGGTGACTGAGCTTTATCATTGCTCCCCAGTCTCACACTGACTCAATCATCTTTACCACTTGTCTGTATTCTACACCTAAACAGGTGGTCTGGAGTTCCTGTGATGTGGCGTAAATTGGATTATTATACCTAAAGTAACTCCTAAGTCCCTCACACTGTACACAGAACACATGGACATATAAAATACAGTAATGAAAAGATTAAATAGAATGATTAAATAAAACAGTAATTAAAAAAAACCAAAAACTAATTACCTTTACTCGATGGCTTATTGGGAGGAGGAAGTAGAAGAGGCAGGAAATAAAACAGTGAGACCAATGCACTGCCTATTTATTACTATTGCTTTCATAGCAGCAGAAGCTTTTACATGCTGAAGGATACAATCTTTATCCTTAATGGTGATCATGATAGTCGAACGCTTAAAACCAAAAGTGCTGCCAATATTGGTGAGCGTTTCTCTTCTCTCAGAGCTATGATGTTCATTTTTACTTCCGTGGTGATGGCTTTTGTTTTGCTCTGCACTTTTACACTAAAAAAGCCTGAAAAACACTTAGGAGACATGATTAAGTGCAAAAAGTTAATTAATAAGCCCGGTCCCGATCCTTTTTTTTTTCTTTATAAGTTTTTGTTAGAGTTTGAGTTTGTGGAATTTAATATGGTTATGAAAATAGCTATTCAAAGCATTCAAAATAATGCAACTAAAGTATTGCTGAATTTACTTTTTTTTTACACAGCATGACCAACAATATTGTTTGGCTTTTGTAACCAACCTCTGTGAGTCAGGTTCCTAATCTAATAAAAGATCCATCCAATAAAAACAGTTCATCCAATTAAGGATAAAATCTGGAAAAAATGGGTGTGCAAAATACTTTTAGGGTAGGACTAATCATTTGACATGGTTATAGATAAATTTCTGGTGTGATTTAGAATATATGGCATTTTTTAACAAACCCTCTTCAGCGAAATAGTAATTTATTGACTATCCCAAGTGTCAAAAAGCCAGCGGTTAGAGCAGCACTTCCCATGTGAACAGTGGCAGGGCCAGAAATTTTTGAGACCATTACTCACATAGGGGTGGCAATAAGTTGATACCTGAAATGTCTCGATGGCCAGTGGGATGGCCGGAGAGTGACCAAAGTGGTCACGGCCGCCACTGGCCACCATGTATTTTGCATTAAATATGCAAAAACTGTGGGATTTGTAAACTTATATTTTTTGAATAATAATAATAATGGCCATCCATCCATTTTCTATGCCGCTTCTCCTGTTTAGGGTCGCGGGGGTATGCTAGAGCCTATCTCAGCTGACTTTGGGCGAGAGGCGGGGTACACCCTGGACTGGTCGCCAGCCAATCGCAGGGCACATATAGACAAACAACCATTCCCACTCACATTCATACCTATGGACAATTTATAGTCACCAATTAACCTAACATGCATGTTTTTGGAATGTGGGAGGAAACCAGACTACCCGGAGTAAACCCACGCGCACATGGGGAGAACATGCAAACTCCACACATAAATGCCCCAGGGGAGCATCGAACCCAGGTCTTCCCGATCTCCAGACTGTGATGTGTGGTCAACGTGCTAACCATTAGACCACCGTGCGGTCCATAATTGCCCATATTTCCAAAATTTATATCCCTTTACATAAAATTTGATGTAGTTATTGTAGTTGCATATCAAATCGTTTACCCCAAAGAGATGTACAGTACATCCTTACTTATAGATAAAAATGTATTTCTATCTGCAATTAAGTGTGATTAATTATGAGTTAACTACCGTATGAATAAAATGCGATTAATCACAATTAAATATACAAGTACAGTGTATATATATATATATATATATATATATATATATATATATGTATGTGTGTGTGTGTGTGTATATATATATATATATATATATATATATATATATATATATATATATATATACACACACACACACACACTAGGTCCCCAACTCACGAAGACCCGACTAGCGAACATTCGCGGATACGAACACAAGCCGACTGGTCTATTTTATTTTTGCCTTGTAGTCGCTCAATCAGTATTCATACTGCTACTTTACATGCTTGACCAGTAGAGGGCACTGTGACATTGCTAATGGGACCAACAGAGGCAGCGTTAGAGCTAATGGGACCAACACAGGAAGAGTTAGACACTGGGGAGATAAACCTAAATGGAAAGCTAAATTATACAACCCGAACAGAGCGTGTGATTAAAGTTTATGAAGAGTTAATAAGCCTGCTTAATTCTACACCACCCATAGAACACTACCTCTTTTAGAAGAGTCTAACGACGACAACGATTTGTCCTTTTTTTCAATATCTCCTCCTCCTCCTCCACCACAAGCAACGACGTATGCTCGGCCACTCCTCTTCAAAGGTAAATAACATTTACCATTACGTATTATTATATCACTTTTATGATTGTTTTTTTCATTAATTATCCTTGTTTAATATTACTACTACATCCAAACTCATATTTACATACATATGCATATACTGTATATGTATACACGTACATGTAGTACCTATATCATTCGTAATATTACCTTTCCCCTACTTAAGAACAATTCAACATAAGAACGGTCGTCTGGAACCAATTGTGTTCGTAAGTTGTTTTGAGTGAATTTTCTGGGATTTCCAAGCACACTTAAATTCAGCAAATTGTACTTCCGCATTAAGAGTTACAAAGTGAGTGATAAGAATATCCACGTATTGATTTTCATTGCATTTCTGTTTATTTAAACCACCCATACACGCATAATCAAGACATTGCTGTGATATTCAGACTGTCGTGACAATGAGGAAGTGTTGTTGCAATGAATGGACTAGAGACATGTTTGTTTGGAGTAGGAGAAACATATATGGTGTTGGAACTGCGCTGCTGTTCCCTCACCTTCCCCCCGTCTCCCCTGGTAGGGTGGGTGGTTGTTCATCTCAAGCTCAAGTCCTCTACCAGAGGCCTGGGAGCTTGAGGCCTTACGCAGTATCTCTCTTCTGGACGGAGATGTGTGGGGGACACGGCTCCTATGCTCCTTTACACGGCCCGTGCTCCTATGACCACAGGCACCACTGTTGCGTTCACCTTCCAGGCTCTCTCCAGCTCTTCCTTGAGCCCTTGGTATTTCTCTAGTTTCTCGTGTTCCTTTTTCCTGATATTGCCATCACTGGGGATGGCTACATCGATCACAATGGCTGTCCTCTGCTGCTTATCCATGATCATAATGTCGGGTTGGTTGGCCACAACTATCTCATTGGTCTGTATTCGGAAGTCCCACAGGATCTTAGCTCTCTCATTTTCCACCACCTTGGGTGGCGAATAGCCTCTGGATACTGGATTTGGGGTGGAACCCTCCGTGCATGGTGAGCAGCTTCTGTGTTTTAACATCTGTGGTCTGAACTTCCTCCTTTGGCCATCTTATTATCCCAGCAGGGTATGTGATCACTGGCAGGGCATAGCTGTTAATTGCCCGGATCTTGTTCTTCCCATTGAGCTGACTTCTCAGGACTTGCCTTACATGTTGCAGATACTTGACCGTTGCAGCTTTCCTTCCTCTTCATGGTTACCATTCGCCTGTGGTATTCCAAGGTACTTGTAGCTCTCCTCAACATCTACTGTTCTGCCCACTGGGAGTGCAACGCCCTCTGTATGGACTACCTTCCCTCTCTTTGTTACCATTCAGCCACATTTCTCCAGTCCGAATGACATTCTGCCCTGCTGTAGATCCTGGTGATGTGGATCAGTGAGTCAATGTCTCGCTCACTTTTAGCGTACAGCTTGAGGTCATCCATGTAGAGGAGGTGACGATCTGCATATACAGTCAAACTTGTCTATAGCGGCCACTAGAGGGAGTCTGCAAATTGGCTGCTATAGACAGGTGGCCTCTATAGACAGGTTGGCGTCCAGTTTGACTGTTGACCAGTAGAGGAAAAAAAAAAGAAATAAAGCAAAAATAATAATAATCATAATGTTGACCAATAGAGGGCACTGCGGACTGCGGATAAAAGTTGTACAGCACTACTAGGCTTGTTATTATCATGGTTCATGGTTCATGGTTCATGGTTTTAATTCATCCTGAACATGCATATGAGTCAAACAGTAGCACATCACATAGTACAATTCACAATTTTGCATGTCCAAAAAGGAGTAGGAAGAAGCAAAGCTTATTTAATCCTACCCCTCATCAGTTTCACATCAGTTGCAATACATTTATTCACCTCTTGTTCTTCCAAGTGTACTTTGTAGGTCTACATGACAATGTAGTGCAATCATAGCCAAGGTTTTTACTAACTAAAAGGAAGCTAGAGGCTTAATAATAACTGATAGAATATATCCACGACCCACAGAACAAAGCTGTGCTAGTAATGTCTTACACTTGTTTTTAATATTTTACTTTTTATACGGCAGAGTGTCATTACAGCTTTAGTTCATCAGGAAGTGACGGGAAGTGACGATGGAGTCCCGAGCAGGAGAGCTAGGCTCAGTGCTAGCTGTGAGTTTCGAGAGAGTTGGAAAGTGTGTTTATGTTGGCGTGGATGTAAAGTCCTGCAGTGTTCTCCGCTGTTAATAAAGCCATTAAAGTGCATCGGCGACGTGAGTCTCTCCTTCCCCACACAACATGCGGCATTACAGTATTGACACACATTGTGCACATTGTCTCACACCAGGAAATAAATGATGTCACTTGTTACAGGCATTGCCTGGACAGCTATGTAGTGGGGCTTGTTTAACCTTTGCCTTGTGGGCAAGCAGGAAGGAGAGACGATGCTGAGAGATGTGTGTTTGTTCTGAGCTGCTGTCTGGTGGCCGCGTTCAAGAAATAAAGTTGGCAGAAGAAACAGGAGAAGTTTCCTTCTTTGCTTCGGAGCTGAATAACACTGACAAGTTAACAGACTAGTAGCGAACGGAAAAGAAGACGGCTTTGTTTGTGTCGAATACAGAAGATGAGGACTTTGATGGATTTGTGGATGAGGATTGATGAAAAATAACGTGAGTACATTCTAAAATACTTCAATTAAGTACAACCGAACTCAATTTTGCTCCCGCTGCCGCATGTACGCTAGCGTATGTTTTTTGTTTTTTTTATTGTAGCGTCGCTGGGAGCACGTCCTGTTCCCAGCCTACTTTGCGGTAATGTTTTGGTGCAAATGCTCTTAAAGTTACATGTTTGACCAGGAAATAGCAAGCTCAAAAGAAGACGTTTTTTTATGTGGAACAACTGACAGTTTGTGTGGATCTTGTGAATGATTGTGACTGAGCTAGGACTCAGTAATTAAAGTCTACACACGACGGCTTCAATGATTGAAAAACGAAACTTTTTGGTGCATGAAGCTTCTACTTGAGTCGGTAATTTGGCCGCTACATGCGGTCAGATATTGACCAAGGGAGACAAAATGGGTGGTCGTTGGCTGCGTTGGACAGGTGACTGCTATACACAGGGTCTATAACATGTAAATTTGCTGCGGGGTTTTATCAGTGGCTGCTATAGGCAGGTGGCCGTTCTATAAAGGTGGCCGCTAAGACAGGTTTGACTGTGTATATGTATGTATATATGTATATATATATATACACTGCTCAAAAAAAATAAAGGAACACTTGGAAAACACATCAGATCTAAACTGGGGGAAAAATGATCTTGAATATCTTTACTGATAATAAGTGGGTGATGTATTAGTAACAAAATGATGCCACATAATTTGATAGAAATGAAAATGATCACCCTATAGAGGGGGGAAATCAAAGACACCCCAAAAATGAAAGTGAAAAAATGATGCAGCAGACTGGTCCATTTTGCCAAAATGTCATTGTAGCAACTCAAAATGATTCTCAGTACTTTGTGTGGCCCCCACGTGCTTGTACGCATGCCTGACAACGTCGGGGCATGCTCCTAATGAGACTACGGATGGTGTCCTGGGGGATCTCCTCCCAGACCAGGGCATCACTGCGGTACCTGGACGCATGGAGGAGATTCCAGGAGACAGGTAGTTACTCCAGGAGAGCTGGACAGGGCCGTAGAAGGTCCTTCAACCCTCAGCAGGATCGATATCTGCTCCTTTGTGCAAGGAGGAACAGGATGAGCACTGCCAGAGCCCTACAAAATGACCTCCAGCAGGCCACTGGTGTGAATGTTTCTGACCAAACAATCAGAAACAGGCTCCATGAGGGTGGCCTGAGGGCCCGACGTCCTGTAGTGGGCCCTGTGCTTACTGCCCAGCACCGTAGAGCTCGATTGGCATTTGCCATAGACCACCAGAATTGGCAACTACACCACTGGTGCCCTGTGCTTTTCACTGATGAGAGCAAGTTCAACCTGAGCACATGCGACAGAGGTGAAAGGGTCTGGAGATGCCGTGGAGAACGTTATGCCGCCTGCAGGAATTTTGTCGCAATCATCACTGAGTCATGACTGCCTAGCTCTCTGTTTACACAAACATGGTTGTCACTTACATCCATTTTAAACAGGTGAAAACATAGCCCACTTTCAGACTGGTATCCAATGACATCGATTACAGGGAATACTTTTTTGCCGCCTAAAAAAAGCTTTTAAATGCACAGTCAAACATGATATTCATTCATTGATCATTGTTTTGATGTGTACACGTCCACGTACTTTACTGCATTCCTTAGATCGAACTTGATCCATCCATCTTTCCTTTTCTATACTTTAGTCTGGCGGATTCAGCACGGCTTTCCTCATCATTCCCATCACAACCGCTCTGTCTTAACTGATGACTTGTTTATGTAAGGATAGCCACAGACAGCGCCAGAAAATCAGTGCATAAACATTGAATTTCCTACACATTCTGCAAATCCACCATTACGTTGTATAAACATTTTCGTAGCTAAATGGTTAAGATGGGGGCGTTGGTTTTTGTGTGCTGTACACTTATGTGACTCATGTACAGCTGAAAGCGAGCGAGAGACGTCAAATTAGGCAGCAAACTGGCTTAGGGATTTTCTTGCCTCTTTGAACCAACAGCATCAGTTGGTTGACTCAGATCCACATCACAAGGTTGTCCCTCCTTCCATGAAACCCGGGTCCATGTGTCTCACCCTTATGACGTCATTGTGATTCTTGAGGAACCCTGCACTTGGAACTTTATATAGAAGGGCGATCAGTTACATATATGGATTTCTGCTAGAGCATGACTCCACCAAAATCTTACTAATTGCTGTGATTTTTCTAGATGCTAGCTGACTTTTTTTTTTTAATCCGACTTCATGTAATTGCACTTTTATTACATGTTTAACCTTCCTTCTTCCCATTTTTATTCTCCCAGATTTGGCAGTTTGAGCTAAATCACTTTGACTGAAAGAGATCTGGCAAACAGGAGAGTTTGACACAGATTTTTCTCTTCCCGTTCATCACTCTTTGACAAATACATGTATTTAATAACATAGCTGTGAAACCAGAAAAGCAGCGAGGAATAAAGGACTTGGCTCCGGCCCTCGCCGTACAGTATGTTTTGGCAACAGCGTGAGCTTCATAAGTCTTTCTAAGTGCACAGCCGGGTCTTCAACCCACTAATAGTTATCAACAGGCCCCTCTCTCTCCACACTGTCAGTAGTTCTTTGCTATGGTTTAATTTACTTACTTTGCTGTTTTTGGCACAGGCTCGAAAGGAAGGACTGTAAGTGTGTCACCTACTTCCTTTGTACTTTGGATCACACTTTGTTCTATGGGGGCTCGTTTTTAGTACAACACTACACGGTAATTTAAAATGTGAGCTCTTTAAATAAAGTCTGCAGCTTGCAAGAAAACAAGCTGTAAACCTACATACTGACATAAAAGATGGCCAATTTAGGATGTTCCCAAAGGGGTACCCATTTGATCAATTGAACAGAGTGGAAATTTGCATTATATTGGCCTTGGCAGAGGTATGTGCTGAGAGGGCTCTTCCAATTCCTGCTATTTATGGTCTCGCTTAAAAGTTAAGACTTTTCTGTTTTCTGTTTGGGAGAAAAAAAACACCCTGCTTGTTCTCAATGAATGCAGCTATTTGTCTCAGACAGGACATGCAGCAGCTGATTTTCAATTACAGCTTATTGGACTACCTGGTGCTGCTTTAAGTTGTACCCACACACATAATGATACACAATGTAAACTCTGCCATGTGTTGCTATGGTTGCCAAGACAAAGTTCACAACTGAGTTAAATGTTTTTGGTTTTTTTGGTGAATGATGGAAATAACAGATTACTTAAAAAGAAATGAGCTGTGAGCTGATTAAGCTTTCAGTGCACTTTTGATTTACCGTGGGTGTTTTTTTTGTTTGTTTTTTGTTTAATTCACTGGGTGTGTTCTATGGGTGGCTGTTGTGCAGTGCCAGAAATGTGTCACTTGAATCATGTAGTATAAATCTATAGGAGTCAACGTTCAGAACCAAGTCTAAAGGGTGTCCAAAGTGCGGCCCCTCGTTTTTTGTTTTTTTTATTGGCCAGCAGCACCTTAATACAATTTAACAGCAAAAATAGAAAAATAAGCAGCAATTTTACAATAATAAAGTCAAAATATGAAGAGAAAGTTGTTAAGTTGAATAACGTAATATTATGAGGAAAAATTATGTCATTTTAGTGCCATAAAGTTGAAATATTAAAGAAAAATGACATTGTTTTGTCATAATATGAGAAACAAACAAAACACCAAATAAAGTTGTAATTTTTTGAAATTTTGGTTGCAGAAAAAGTAATAATGTTACGAGAATAAAGTCAAAATATTATGGGACTAAAGTCAGAATTATGAGAAGAAAACACGAGGAGAAAGTTTTGTGGGGGAGCAGAAAAGGGGAAAAACAGCTGTAATTTTACCAGAATAAAGTCAAAAGTCGTATTCTTTGCAACACTTAAGTTGTTCACACTCTACATGGAACAGTAATAAAAACACACTAAAAATGCAAGTGAACAAAAAAATATTACGCTGCTTAGCTATTACTGTCGCTTTCATAGGAGCAGATCCTTTAACGTGCTGAATCTGTGAACATGAAAGTCGTAAGTCCTGACTGTGTGGGGGTGTGGGAGGATCCACAAAGGACAGTTGAGGTTGCTGATTTAGATTTGGCTGGTTTGTTTTTGCAATAAACAGATAGTTGATTGATCACCTCCTTGTCATCCTTGCATTGTACGGGTTGACGTTACAATACCATACTTATTTTTAATGATGGTTGCGACAGTCGAGTGTTGAGCTACATTGGTTAGTCTTCCACTGTAACTAGTTCTCAAGCGAGTCTCATGGTGACGGACCCCACAATCGCCATGTGGATTATTGACTCTCCCACAAGTTCAAAAGTGGCCAGAACTCATCAACACCCCCATTGCTGTGTGCAGAAAAGTAAAAACAAATGTGCAGTGAGCAAGGGAGACAAAAAGTCAATACGGCAACAACAAACAGCAGCGCTACATGAGGACACAATCCAAGCCTTTGGTTACGACATTGTGTCATCAACCACTGTTTGTGTTACACCACACACACGCGTACAAACACACACACACACACACACACACACACACACACACACACACACACACGCGCGCGCGCGCGGACTCCCACTGCTTGCTGACACAGATGTTACAGCGCTAACTGCTGAGAGACATCGAAATAGTTTGGAGTAGGGAGAAGAAAAGGTTTGCATGCTGATAAGTAGACCACAGGCAGGATGTGAGGTCAACACAGCATGATGGCTGACCTGGAATGAAGGCCTATATAATGAAAACACCTTCAACAGATTGCCACCATCAGCATGGGATGGAAAATGCTTTGTGTTGCTGTAATAATGCTGGTGTTTAGGTTTTAGTTTTAAAAAAAAAAAAAAAAAAAACACCCCCCCTTGTCAAATGGTACATGCTACATGTGGGAGATATTAAAAAGGAGAGAATGGAGCAAACGGGACTTGAGCCAGCGATTGTGTTGGAGCCATCCCTCAAGATTAAAAGGTGAAAGATTAGGTGTGGAGGGGGAAATGGTGATGTTTTGTCAGATTAATGGCTCACATTTATGGATAGACGTCTCATTCTAGCTACCGCTCTATCTACCATCTCGATGCGTAGTACCCTCAGAGGGAGCCCCCAAACCCCACGGGCCACCATCTGTTTTCCTTCTGTAGTGAAACCCTAAACATGTTGGCTGATGTTAAGGTCAGAGGTCCATATGTGGGATTACGGTGCTGCCCCACCCTTCCTCAACCTAACAACCCCCCACCCCCCCCACCCCCCCCCCCCCACCCCCCCCCCCCCACCCCCTCACCCATCTGCTCCTGCAATCAATCGGTCTTTGTGGAGACCCACCTCCACTTTCCTCTGGAATAAGTGTACAAACATGAGTTCATATAAGGCCCCCTCTCTCTCCCACTCTGTCACTCTTGGTCGAGATAAGGACTCTCCAATCTCCCAACACCCTCCTCCATCACTGTAGGACACTCACCCCATTCTCCCTGCAAACCAAGGCCCTCCCCCCCACGCCTCTTCCCCCAAACACAACCCTCCTCTGTGCTTCTTTTAAACACACAGGCATTGTATTAAATCTTATTAAATCATGGAAATTCCAACTGTCTACCCTGGTAGTTGAAGTTATTTGGCCCCTTGTGGTAGGTGGTAGGCCCCTTGTTCCCCCCCTCTCTTAAATGCACCGGTACAGTATAGTTTGATTTGAGAAGAACCACAAGGTGGTCTGGGGAAGAGCGGAGAGCCAGGGGGAATTAAATAAGCTAATTGTTACTGATTCAAGTGCTTGTACTGTATAGTTTTCTCCCTACCTTGCTGTAGTCAAATCAACAAAGACACTCCCCTTGGCTACTACTTTGTTACACATGCTTCTCCTTCTCCCGTGTTTCCCCTGACCTCCTGGCTGACCTCCTCCTCCTCCTTTCCATGATGGCCTGTTCCTTCAACTGTGTCCAAGCTCTCATTAAGGCAGAGTGCCACAGAGCAGCTATAAACAAGACATCTTTAAGGATTCTGTGGCCGCCTCGGCTAGGGTCTAATGCAATCTAATCAGTCATGCGACCCGTCAGGGTGTACAAGATCTGTCTCCATAGTTGCACTGAAGTTAAACAACACATCGTTATCTATAAAGCCGCTACGTGTCTCCGTTTTAGTTGATAAGATCAAGCTGGCTGCCTGGATCCACACACAGCCCTTGCGTCAAACATCAAGTTGCAATTGGTCTCTATGCCCACCGCCCCATAACAGCAGTTGGACTGTGCTGGCTGAGTAAGCTATCAATCTCCCGCTGGGTTACAACTCGGTCTGTGGCGGGGCAGTGGTTAACCGGCACTGACAGGCCCCCCATGCACCATCTGAGTGTCTGTCCAGGGAGCTTTACAGCCTTTCTTTCCTGCTCTGGTCCAGTTGAGGGGCAAGAGAAGAATTTAGTTTTGTGAAGCGTCAGTTGCAGTGAACCTCAGTCTCAGGTGAGGGCTGCAACTCGAGCATGGAATGTCCTGGATGCTTCTCAAACAGCTGGTTCCTCTTGTATCACCGTCTTCTCTTACCCTTCCCTTTCGTATTTTCCAGACTTATTGGAGCTATGGATAATATTATGATTTACTCTTTACAGCAAGTTCTCTCTCCTCTTACCATTTGCTAGTTTTACTGGAATATATTGGACTGTCCCTTTTCTCTCGTGGCAGTTGACAGCAATCCCAGATGCTGTTTTTGAACAGAGACCAGCACGCAAGTACATACCTACAAAGTTGATTGTCCTGTTGGCATATTATTAGTGATCCATGCTTTAGCTATCATGGCTGTTGGGCCTAAGAGAAGGACGTCTGAGCTGCGAGTTCTCATTGATTCCACCTAGAGAAGCGTACGTGCCTCAGGTGGTGCTGTGCTCTTCAGAAAAAAACAAACAAGAGGGAGCTCCGGATCTCAAATCCCTCGATATGATCAGGTCAACCTCCCTCAAGTGTTTGACTGGAATGCTCAACTCAACCCTGCTTTCTTGCTGTACTTTCTCTGTATGTGCTGCTTGGGTGAAATATGAAAGAAACATTACATAATCCGCTTCTCTTCCTAATGATTCTCAATTAATCCACTTTGCATACTTGAGTTGGCATCAGAGAAGTCACGTGTGTTCCTGCGCCTGACACACTTTCTCAGCCTTCTGCAAAGATTAGAGCCCATGAAGCATTGCTACATATTTCTGTCTGCAGCTGGAGCTTCCAGTCACGAAAAGCCTGCACAAGCTTTCCGCTGAACTCACACAGCTGCCCAGACACTCACACACACACACAAAACAAAGCTGACCAAAGAGAGTCCACTCACCTTTTTTATTATCAGCGGTGATGTTGCGTGTCCTACAGTTATGGTTTGGCACTGTATTGTGTCCTCATCACGTTGCAGCATCCAGGATTCATTGCTGTCTCTTGTCCTCAACCTCCGGGCTCCACTCTAAGCTGCTCCCTTCTTCTGTCCTGCTGCTAAAAACTCACCAATATGTTTCTAAATTCTTGCTATAATGTCCTACTTCCCAAACGTACTTGTCCGTGGGCAGAGTTCAAAAGCCGGCCTGTTCGACAGACTAAACTCAGACGACGGATGCCTTGAGTTTTTCACAAAGGATGGGGGTGACTTGAGGGAGGGAGGGAAGGGAGGAGGAGAAGAAAAAGGGGTGTGGGAGTTTGGAGATTGCACCCCCCCCGCCCCCCTGTTTTCTTTGGAGTGGCCCAGCCTACTTGATGTCACTGATTGGACAAAGAGGAATGACGTTTTTTTCTCTCCAGGCGATAAGTATGCAAGGCACTTTTAGCCAATAAGAACCTTGAAGAAAGTAACGTCTGGAAAAGGCACAATAACAGTAGTAGATGGTGACGCTTTCTGTATGAGCTAATCATGATGTGGAATGAATGTTACGTCAAAAAAACAATTTCTTTCAACACCACACCCCCAGAGAAGTATGTCCCTTTCACACAGGCAGCACGACTTCATATCCAGAAATTTGGCAGGTTGACTTGTTCCCCCATTCTCCTTTGGTACCGTTTACACAGAGTAGCCATGCAGGAAGAAGCCATGATTTATAGGGCTGTGTGAAAAGGGCTGCTGATACTACTCCCAAAGGCAGAATATGAACAGGTCAACTTCATGGCCCCGTTTCCTATCTGTGCCGCTAATACATAACACCGACATGGGGAAAAAGCCAGCAGTTGAGACCAGCTTGAAAAAGGCTACTAATACTACTCCCAAATTGCCAGGTGAACTTTGTCCCCCAATTCTCTGTCAGTGCTGTTCTGCAGAAGAGCAACCCTGGAAAAAAAACACTTTTACAGGCTGCGTGAAAGAGATTAAATCAGACAAAAACACATATTAGATAATTATAATAGAGAAATACTAAATGCAGTAAATTCCAATGTGAAATAAAGATAAGAGGTTTGAAACCAAAACACGGACTGAATGTGTTTGGGTGAAAGTTGGTGCATAAAAATACTTGAAAGACGTGGTGACCATTCTCAACAAGTCTTTTGGATGTGTCCAGGTTGTAGCAGCGCTATGGTGAGGTTTTGAATTTCTCCTCATCTGACTACTGTTGCGGAGGGCTGCCTTCCAGCCTTTTGATTGCTTACTTTCGCCTTCATGGCGATGGCAGAGGCTGATTACAGACCGCTGCCGGTCGTCCAGCCTTTTCAGCATGCAAAGGGGTCGACCAGAGATCCAGCTGATTGGCGCTGTTATTGGAGCTGTCCTTGCTCCAGGTGTGTAGTCTGACCCTGCTGGCTGCTTATCAGCACTGTCATTTACTTTACAGAGCTGCAGACAGGATTTTTTTATTCCCCGTCTTGCTCTGAAATTGCCTTGCCTGTCTGTACAGAAAAGGGACACACAAGAAGTGTGAAAAGGGCTCCAGACACAGTCTGTGTTTAGCATCTGTGTGCAGGTGTCCTTGGACGTACGGCTTTCTCCGTGACAAACTGCTGACGTGCTTTTAAATGAACAACTCTCCAGTGGTTGAGCCTTCAGGATCTTGCACCTTAGTCCTTGTTTTTTCCTCTCACTTTCACCTCACACATACAGTTTGCAAGTGTGCAAACTGCAGCCGTTCTCATTGGAACTAAACAACTGTGGTCTCGAAGAAATTAGCCGAGGTGTCGCTGATAAGTTTCCTTCCATCCATGTCAAAAAGCGATATGTTTTTGGGCATGAGAAAGAGCAGGAATGGAAGAAAATGCAGATGGTAATTCATTTCTAAAATTCTAATAATCTTTCAGGATTACGGGAAGCCCCTTCTGGCTTGGGCGCCTAAATATTAATATTTATGTATTGAGCGGTGAAGAATTCATGCTGGAGCATCAATGCTGTCAAAAAGCAGGCAGGAAAGAGATGCAGAAAGATGATGGCCTTGAGTTGGGGAAGCAAAGATGTTTAATGTGATTGTATTTGGAGCAAAAAACAGTGAGCATGCCCAGTGTTTTTATTCTTGTCTACTCTGAGAAACATCAAGCGAGGCAATTACCAGCTTCACCCCGTGAACCTCACAGCTGCTTACATCATGCTTCCAAAGAAACCTGGACCTGTTTCTAGTCTTCCGTGTTTGTGTATTTGTGCTTGCTTTGTAATGAGTGGAACTCAGTTTGTTGGGTCAGGAGGAAACGGGAAACAGTGTTATTTTCCCCCTTCCTCCTGTTTGAAATAACACAGCCGACAGATGGTCTCTGTCCTCATTTGGCTTGCAGTGGCGGGACCCTTGACCTGATGAGGGAGGAGAGCGTGAGGCAGTCGAGCTGCTGTGTGCTCCACGCCTGACTCACACTTTGTTGTCTTTCTGGCAGGGATGTACCTGTCTGACCTGACTTACATCGACTCCGCCTACCCCTCCACGGGCAGTATCCTGGAGAACGAGCAGCGATCAAACCTGATGAATAACATTCTCAGAATCATATCAGACTTGCAAAGATCCTGTACCTACGGTGAGTAAGGGATGTCAGTGAGGTGTTCATTTCACCATGTTTATCATTGTGGTGGTGGAACTGCACTTTATCATAGTGAGGTTGCCATAATTCAGTCCCAGTCCACCATGTTGTGCTTATTACTAAAAAGTGCCCGCTTAAGTCGACATCGGCATAAAACTTGAGAGCCAAAGGAAAAAATGGGTCTGTTTATGTCAGTGGTGTTCAAACTACAGCCCGCGGGCCATTTGTGGCCCACAGCTCATTTTTTATTGGCCTGTGGCACATTCTAGAAATTAAATTGAACAAAAAAACAACAGCAGCAACAATGGGGGGGAAAAGAGCAAGAAGGTGTAATAATAGGTCTTAATAATAATGCACTGTGTCACCTATAACAGGGGTGCTCAGCCACCACAGCCCGGTACCAGTCTGTGGGCAGGGCAGATCAGGCCATGTAAAGCTTTCAGTTGCAATGATAAAAAAAAAAAAAGACACTTAAAAAAACTAAATTAAATTTTATGTAGATGCCTACCAATTTTGGCAATTTTGGAAGTACAGTAAGGGCTATTATTTCATTAAAAAATAATATACAGTTAGAAATCCCACCGTTTTTGCAAGTTTATGTTGTTGTGTTTCATCGTGTTTTGGCGAGCGGTGACCCTTCTCACTTTGTTCGATGGTCCTTGGACGCATCATAGTTGTGACGCCGCAGGTGTCCCTCGCAATATCGCGGCTTGATTATCACTCCCTTGCTATAGTGCTTTTTTTTTTTTTTCATAAATTAATTAATTAATTAAACGATTGCTGTTTTGTGGTAAACTATGGTCTATTAATAGTCAAAACATAGTGAAATACAAGTGATATGTAGTATTCTGCTCACTAGGCAGCAGTAATGACACAAAACATTGAGACATTACCTTACATTACATTACCTTAACACTGCGTGAAGTCATGAAGTCATGAACACTGCTGCAGTACTGCTATCTTTATTTACACTACATTGCGTAATTCTTTCATGCAGGCTACAGGATCTCTGTAGGGACATAAAGATGGCCGCCACTTTAAGCGAGCTAACTCGTTAGCCTCCAATTTATTCATTCCACACTTAAGAAAGGGATTGAAACTGAGTGAAGAGGAAGGACAAAGTAACAATAAAAAAACGTACCACTTCTACATGAAATGGGAGAACTTTTTGTCCATGGCTGACTCCATGCAGTGCTAGTTAAGGTAATGTAATGTAAGGTAATGCATCATCAATGTAACAATACTGACGCCTAGTGACCGGTGTAGAATACTACATACGACTTTTGTTTAAATATTTTTTTACGAATAAAAGGCCATAGTCAACCACAAAACTGCAATCCTTTATGAACAAATTTTTGGAAAACCGCGCTAGAAAGAGGGAGCAATGTTCGAACCGCAAAGTGAGGGATGACTGTATTACTTATATTATTATCAATATATTAATTGTAGTGTGTGTGTGTGTGTGTGTGTGTGTGTGTGTGTGTGTGTGTGTGTGTGTGTGTTTCAGATATACCAGTGTTGCCTCATATACAGAAGTATCTCAACTCAGTCAGGTACATTGAGGAGCTCCAGAAGTTTGTGGAGGATGACAACTACAAGTGAGTGTTGTGTAATCATCTATACCACATACATTTAAGACATAGCAATTGGAAATATTGGTGGTGTTCTGTACAGGTTGTCGCAGAGGATTGAGCCTGGCACCAGCACGCCACGGGCAAACGCCTCCAAAGAGGATCTTGCTGGTGAGTGCCCCTCTTGACCTAAAAGCAATGTACAACCAACATTTTAAAGAGCACAGCCAGACAGTGGTGTAAAAGATAATGAGTGAAATGTAATGAGTGAAATGGAGTGCATGTAATGAAACATGGTTTTATTCTTGGTGTAATAACATTTTAAGTACGGGGCTTTAATGAAATCACTCCATCTCACAGGCCAGGAGGCATCTGCGTCTCCTCTATGTGGCCGTAAATGTTCGGTGGCAGCCGAAGCCTCTAAAGTCCCGGCAACACCTCCCTCCCCGAGGAACCTGCTGCCCTATGGACACAGGAAGTGTCACAGTCTGGGTTACAAGTCGGTCTTCTTTTTCACGACTCTTGTTCTGTCACTTTTGTCATCTGTATACTGTATAACAGTTTATTTGCCGACCCCCACCCCCATCTCCACGCTCTGTCTTTCTGTCACTGCTGGGCCGAAGTAGTTTCATTCATAAGATGAATACAGTGGAGTTCAAAAGTGCCACCTTCCCCAACGCTGGTTCTCGCCATCTTCTGGACGACAGCGTGATGGAGAGCAACAGTCCTACCAGGGGTCAAGCAGAGAGCTCCACGCTGTCGAGCGGCATTTCACTTGGTAGGAAGTGTCCATATGCAGCAGTCACAGTCACAGGTTTTTTTATTAACATTTTATACTTTGGACTTAGGGAGCAGCGAGGGCTCAGAACTCAGCGAGGAAGTGTCATGGCCTGCTTTTGAGAGGTAAGATTAATATAATTAATAGTCCTTGTCCTTGTCAGCGGTGGTTCTCCCCCCTCCCCCCACCCCCATCACACCCATGATGATAGCAAATCATCATCCTCAATGTGAGTCATTCAAAATGCTATGTGGCACACACTCGCCACGCTGCAGCCTGCTTCTCCAAGGCCGCCAATGCCTCATCCCCCCAGCAGCCTGGAATGTCTTAAACACTTACAATCATTTCAGTCTCCTCACCAGCAAGTATCTAGCATCACTACCTCTTATTTAGCCTGCTGTCCAAAAGGCTCCAATAACACATCAGAGCTGCCCCTCTAACAAGATGGCCCACTCTTCCACCCCACCCTCAGCCTTGCACTATCAAGGGCAACACAGAACAGCAGCAGCATAGCCTTAACAGTGTTCCGTGCCGCCTATACCCTGTCCTATCTTATCCTATTCTGAACAGGACTCGGTTCTATCACTCTCTGGGCCCAGTGACCCGTGTGGCCCGCATCCCCTACAGAGGAGTCCTGAGGCCCAGCAGGTATACACACCCCGACCGGAACAAATCTGAACCAAACCCTCTCTTATCCTCACTTGGTGCCCTTCAGACCCTGCAGGGGGAATGCTATGTGCTAGCTCCCAGAGTGTGTGTGCGCGCGCGCGTGTGTGTGTGTTTAAAGCTGGGGTCTTCTGGTGTCTGTCGAGGGACATCACAAATCAGGTGTAGGGGAAAATGATTGTCTACGTGGTGTATGACTCTTTAATCTGCCTTTCGCTTTCCTCAATGTCTTGCATGTTCTCGCACACACACACACACACACACACACACACACACACACACACACACACACAGACGCACAACTGGTTTCTTAAAGGATACCATATTATAGCATTTTCAAGCCTTGATGTTGGAAATCATACATTTCAAAAATGCTTTTTATAAATTCTACTGGGAACACACCATTTTTTTTGTGTATCTGTATAGCTTTAATGCTAATGAGCTGTTTCTCCACAAGTGTGTGTCTCCAAGAAGCACTTTTTATGCATACACTGTAACGCTGCACTTGTCCAACGTAATAGATGCCATCTATCACATATAACAACATAACATTAAGGAATGGTACAGGACACAATTGTTAGCAACACTAGCATAGCTGCGTGAGCTGCAGTGCCAATATTAAACTCACTTTTTAACAGCAGCATCATGCTAGGTTAGCCTATTGACTGAAGAAAACAATGTGATCAAACTGACAGCTCAGGTACGCAACGGGCCTCTTCCTCTCTCTTTCCACTAGGCTTTATTAGGCTTGCAATCTGCACCGCAACCTTGCACGTTTCTGCTATCCTCTAGACCAGTGGTTCTCAGCTGGTTTGGGTGCAGGAGCCACCATCACCTCTTAATGACAAGTGACGACCTAGATTGTGGAAATTTTTAAACTAAAATTTTTCAAATATATCATAAATATCATGAAAAGACAGTGCAGTTTGAATTTGAGGTAGTGCAAAATAACAGTGTGCTAGCATAAAACACGTTTGATTTCAGGAACAAAACATTTTTATTCACAAACATTATTTTAAGAAAAAGTGTCAATCAAGGTTTTCTATTTTGTTCCAGGTAATGTTTGGTCTCTACTTGTTAGTGCCGCAGAAAGTTAACTCCTAAGTACACAATAAAGACTCAATTTCAGTTCCATTTGAGAGCCTTTATTTAGAAACACTGTGAAACTGAACATACAGAAATAAAGCATGTCAATTATAACTTAAATAAAATACAAAATCATTTCTCTGTGACAGTCAACATAAATGAAATGCATTTAAGTACCATGATTCGTGGTTGCCACAGACAGGCAGACTGAATCGAGTAACGTCTTTATCATTAAAAGTGCTAAAATCCCTTTCAAGATGTTAAATCGATCTATATGTTGTCCTGAATGGAAACTTGAGAACCCAGAGCGATGTAGTTCAATCGTAGGAATATAAATCGATGCATCGATGTAATGAATCAATCATTACACCCCTAATGTAAACACATACGCTAGCTCCACGCTAATTTACATTTAAAATCCCCTATATGCACTAGTGATTAGCATTTGCAATTTTACATGCCTCCAGACATGACATGACAAATACAGTAGTGTGAAGAAGTTCGTCCGCTTCCTGATTTATTACTTGCATGTTTGTCACACTTAAATGTGTCAGATTATCAAACAAATTTTAATATTAGTCAATGACAACACAACTGAAAACAAAATGCAGTTTTTAAATGAAACTTTTTAATATTAAGGGAGAAAAAAAGCCAAACCTACATGGCCCTGTGTGAAAAAGTGATTGCCCCCTAAACCTAATAACTGGTTGGGCCACCCTTAGCAGCAACTACTGCAATTAAGCGTTTGCGATAACTTGCAATGAGTCTCTTACAGCGCTGTGGAGGAATTTTGGCCCACTCATCTTTGCAGAATTGTTGTAATTCAGCCACATTAGAGTGTTTTCCAGCATGAACCGCCTTTTTAAGGTCATGCCACAGCATCTCAATAGGATTCAGGTCAGGACTTTGACTAGGCCACTCCAAAGTCTTCATTTTGTTTTATTCAGCCATTCAGAGATGGAGTTGCTGGTGTGTTTTGGATCATTGTCCTGCTACAGAACCCAAGTTGGTTTCAGCTTGAGGTCACAAACAGATGGCCTGACATTCTCCTTCAGGATTTTTTGGTAGACAGCAGAATTCATGGTTTCATATATCACAGCAAGTCTTCCAGGTCCTGAAGCAGCAAAATAGCCCCAGACCATCACACTACCACAACCATATTTGTATGTTTGTATGATGTTCTTTTTCTGAAATGCGGCGTTACTTTTATGCCAGATGTAATGGGACACACACCTTCTAAAAAGTTCAACTTTTGTCTCATCAGACCATTATTTTCTAGTATTTTCCCAAAGTTCTTGGTGATAATCAAGATTTTCTGGAAAAATTGCGACAAGCCTTAATGTTCTTAAAGTTCAGCAGTTGGTTTTCATCTTGGAACTCTGCCATGCAGGCCATTTTTGCCAAGTGTCTTTCTTATGGTGGAGTTATGAAAACTGACGTTAACTGAGGCAAGTGAGGCCTGTAGTTCTTTGGATGTTGTTGTGGAGTCTTTTGTGACCTCTTGGATGAGTCGTCGCTTTTGGTTGGCTGGCCTCTCCTGGGAAGGTTCACCAATGTTCCATGTTTTGACCATTTGTGGATAATGGCTCTCACTGTGGTTCGCTGGAGTCCCAAAGCTTTAGAAATGGCTTTATAACCTTTTCCAGACTGGTAGATCTCAATTTATCTCAGTTAAGTTATAACAGGGGCGCAATCACTTTTTCACACAGAGCCATGTAGGTTTGGATTTTTTTCCCCCTTAATAATAAAAAAGTTTTGTTTAAAACTTGCGTTTTGTGTTCAGTTGTGTTGTCATTGACTAATATTTAAATTTGTTTGATGATCTGAAACATTTAAGTGTGACAAAAATAATAGACGAAAAAATGAGTTGGAAATCTCATATTAAATTTACACAACAAAAAGTCACGAGAAATATTTCTATATTGAATAAAGCAAAATATGTTCTTGATCAAAAATCACTCCACAGTCTGTACTGTTCCTTAGTATTACCATATCTAATGTATTGTGTGGAGATATGGCAGGGGTCACCAACGTGGTGACCGCGGGCACCAGGTAGCCCCCCACGACCATATGAGGCGCTCGCAGGCCTGCTTTTCATTCAGGTTTTCAGTTAATAATGTGAGAACACTAGAAAGAAAAGTATTCTGAAACATAAAATATGAGTTGTGGATACCAGCATTTTGTGAATGCTTTGGTAAAACAAGCATATTTGATTTGTTTGGGTTGAAATAAGGTATGAAAATCATTTCTACAAAAATTTGTAGCTCGTGGCCATTTTCATTTTCTAAAAGTAGCTCTCGCAAGAAAAAACGTTGGTGACCCCTCTGATATGGGGTGATAATTACAAAAGCAATCTTCACTCACTCACTGTACTGCAAAAAAGATGGGTGAGGATCAATCATAATGTCAAGTATAGAGAACATACAAACCCTTTATTTTTAAACAAACACATTTTCACACCACCGTAGATTACTAAGTTGCACTTAAACAGATGATATTTAATGAGCATAAAATACCTTCATGCAAACATTTTCTTCAGCTCAACAAGAGGCAAGGCTGACAGATTCAACATTTTACAATCTAACGTTGTTGGTTTTCTGTGATAGCAGGTTTCATATAGCACTACAGAGTTTTGTCAGTAGAAGTGTTCATGGACGACACCTTGCTGCATAAAAAATCCCCTTCAGAATAAAAGCACAAGATTAAGACTCATCACGACCAACCAGTTGAGAATCACTGGTGTAGACGCTCCACTAGACAGGCGCCATTTAAAAAAAAAAAAAAAAAAAAAAGTTCTCATCCAAGCATAGCGTTTTAAGGTAACTTTGCAGATTGCATCTCCTTGCTACTAGCTCATTTCCACTTGTACCCACTATGCGTGGTTTCATGCATGTTGTCATGCATGTGTTGCTTTGTTGCCGGTACAGTTTGGCTGGTGTATGTGTCTTGAGTGACGTCTTGTCTTGTTATCTTTGTCCCGTTGTAGCTCAGCAGAGTCTGAGGAGCTTGCGGTTCACCTGTATCCTGGAGCCGTCACGGTCCAGGGGGTGCTGAGGCGGAAAACTGTACTCAAGGAGGGCAAGAAGCCAACGGTGAGAACACACAGTTGCTGTTCAAACTGATTCATCATTTTGACCTTGCATTTCATTTTCACCGCCTTTTGTTTCTCTTGTAAGCCGCTTCATATTTGCTGATGAGATTATCCTGTTTCTGTTTTGGCTGGAAAACAAACCTGTAGCTCTGTCCATGTGTAATAATGACAAGTGGAGGGGGAGGTGGGGGTGATTAATGAGGTTATTTGACAAAGCAACAAAGTCGCTATTGTTAATCCGGCCAATGCAGCCGCTCCTCATCAGACATATTAATTGGTGAGATGACTGACTGACTGCCTGCGTGACATCTTCTCCACCTAGTGTGCCTCCATTCCACAGCCTTCATGTACAGTTGAAAAGTGCACACATCTTCACAACTCACAACTCTGCATCATATTCAAAGTAATTGAGGAGGTTGGCCTATAGACTCAATTTAATAGGCATTGATTGTTTGTTGAGCTCCTTTTTCCTCATAGGAAATAATGCTAATAGAAATCATCTGTCCTTCATTCACATGAAGGATGGGTGTGATAATGGACTCATTCACTGTATTTTCCAGACTATAAGTCGCTCCGGAGTATAAGTTGCATCAAAAAATGTGTCACGAAGAGAAAAAAAATCATGTGTAAGTCGCACTGGACTATAAGTGGCGTTTACTGGTATTTATGATCGATTATCATCAGAGCAAGTGTCATGGCACCGATCCTCACAACAGTAGAAGATGAAGCCAGAGGAAGGGTGTAATGTTTACACCAAGGACACAAACTCAAGACACAGGAGCTGAAATAAGTATATGGATAGAATAAATACTTGTTTAATAAATGTCAAAATGTTCTGGAAGAAGACACTTCATACATGACATGACACCTGGACGCATCTCGGTAGGTGTAGCAACATATCAAACTGCCATATTTTAACACCAAAACTTGTGACAGAGTGAAGCTGCGAAATTCAAAGCACGATGTGGGAGGGGACTGTATATATATTTTGATATGCACTAAGTCCCCAACCAACGAACACAATTGGTTCCAGACGACCGTTCGCTAGTCGAATTGTTCTTTAGTCGGGGAATGATAAATGTTATTTAACTTTGAAGAGGAGTGGCCAAGCATACGTCGTTGTGGTGGAGGAGAGGAGGAGTTATTGGGGAAAAAAAGGACAAATCATCATCGTCGTTAGACTCTTCTAAAAGTGGTAGTGTTCTGTGGGTGGTGTAGAATTAAGCAGGCCTATGGACTCTTCATAACTTTAATCACAAGCTGTGCCGGGTTGCATCGTACAGCTACAACTTAGCTTTTCTTCACGTCTTCATCGCCTGTTGGTCCCATTAATAGAGTCCATTAACATTGTCACAGTGCCCTCTACTGGTCAAGCTTGTAGCAGTATAAATATGAACTGCTGGTCAAGCATGTGGCAGTATAAATATGGACTTATAAGGCAAAACACATGAAAATATAGACCAGTCGGCTTGCATTCATATCTCCGAATGTTCGCTAGTCGGATGTTCGTGAGTAGGAGACCTAGTGTATAAGTTGCACTTGACTATAAGTAGCAGGACCAGCAAAACTATTAAAAACTGAGACTTATAGTCTGGAAAATACGGTATTGGGAATTATTCAATTGTGTCTTTATTGCGTTGCAGATGTGCCTCCCATGTTCTTACTCGTCACGCAAGTGTAAAAAGACGTTGACCACTGTGGATAACAAAAGAGTTTACTTTGACAATAAGTGAGGATTATTAGCAGTCGCACTTTGCTTCAGATGTTTGTCCATCTATGCAACTTGTTCTGGAACAGAAGCCAAAGAAAAAGTCAATTGAAGCTGGATCCTTTGGTGCTTATTGAACTGAGCTGCTGATGTCATAATGGCGGTTTTGGAAGAGGAGGTTTTTCCTCTTCGTTTTTCTGCTTGAAATACGAATTTTACAACTTTCACGGCCTTCAACGTGAAAGCTTCCACTGTATTTATTGCATCATTTGTACATGTGCGTGTGTGTGTCCCTGCAGGTGGCATCCTGGACAAAATACTGGGTGGCTCTTTGCAGTACGCAACTTTACTACTATCCTGTCAAGTCCCTAAAGGCCACTGAAAGAAAACATGTAGGCACACACGTCTGTTTAAGCACACACTCTGCACGCTTTATGATGTTTGTTTGCAAGAACAGGTGAGAATCATTAAATGTTCTCACATACACATCATCATCCATTTCTTAAGTGTTGACATATGATAGTTATTTTTGACACAATGCTGCACAATGATCTCACGGCGGAACATTCCTCCTCTTCCTCATCAGAGAAAATAATGAACACAACACAAGAGATCCATGTTTTTTTTGTTTTTTAACAGTTGTTTAGTGCAGCATTGCCAGGAAGAAATCATCACTTTGGCGTGTTTTTAATTGAGCAATTGCACAAAGGTGATGACTCACTGATCAAGAACTTACTGGAAGAAGGAGGAGGCAGACTGGAGGTCACCATGTTGAATGTTGTATTATTACAGTCAAGTAGTCAGCTGCCTGTCACATTGACACTAGCGTTAACTGAGACTGTGCAGGCTCACATGACACGACGAGAGTTGAAGTATTAGATGCAACATGCTGTGTGCGCGTGTGTGTTGCAGACAGATGGTAGCACTCATTGACTAATGAGAAGAATGACATCACTCCCACCCTGTGTGTCACTCACAGGCTCTAATGAGAACCGTGTGGAGCAGCAAGCGAGTTCCAGAGGATAGAATACATATACACCTACCTATGTCTCTCTTCCAGCACAGAAAAGTTCATATAATTTCATGGTGTCATTCCCTCCCAGTTCAAGTCCAAGTCGAGCAAGAGCGTGTGCGTGGTGGGTCTGATGGCCATGATGGCGGACGATCCCGAGCATCCTGATGTCTTCATGCTGACCGACTCTGAGCATGGTGAGTCTCTCACACACAAACACACACACACACAGATAAGCCCAGCTTCTGTTAGGGTACTTTTACATACAGATGTTTTTCAAAAGCAATCCCCGTACACATGCAGCTGCAAGAATGACTGAAATTGTTGCAGTATGCATGCCAGGCCAGTAGTTGGCCATGGCACTTCTACCAACACAATGCACAATTCCAACACAAAACGTTTTGTTTTTGTTTTATATATGATGCAGAATATGAACGAAGACCCTGGGAAGTAACACAATAGATGCAGTAGCAGTGTGGTAAATGCGCTAAACGCTACCACTGCCTTTATGTGGAAAAGGGAACTCTCCGCTTCCTCTCTTTTGATACTGCTGTACAAATGTTTGCATTTTCAGCCACTAAAACCCCCAAAACTACACGCTTCCAGTTAAAAATGCACCACTGAATGCCTGACCTCGACATAAGCGGTTGTCCACATGAGCAGAATCCAAAACGAGCCAGTTTCTCATTCACTTGCGACGACATATGTGCATTTCTGCATGCTTTGGGGTGTCACAAGGTCTCGTTTCACAAGGTCTCTCGAGATTAAAAAGTGACAAGATTTCTCATTCAGAAAAAATGTCTCGGGACGATGATAATTAATTAATTAGTCACTCAATAAATTAAAATGAACTTGATAATTTTGCCAGCCTCAATACATTGCCACATGCATGGGTGTCTCTTTTCCTTGTCTCTCGCCTCCAAACAGGCAGGAAGAGAGTTCACTGTGTGCATTGCTGTCAGCACTTGGCGTGTTTGTTCCATAGAACAACGGCATGAACGGAGTGAGCCCTTTTGTCAGTCCTACAGTCTCATAGACACAGAGTGCAGAAGTAGATTATTATATTATGAGTAGATTGCAATATATAGTCATATATAGTTATAGTTTTTTTGTTGTACGTTTTTGAAAAGTAATGTTAGTATCTTGTCTCGTCTCGTAGACACAATCCCGTGTATCATCTTGTCCCGTGAACTGTCACGTGACACCCCTAGTTTTCATATATTTTATACTGTAGTCTTACCTAACAGAGCTGCTGTATGTCTTGACGGCCATGACAGTAAAGCTTTTGTACATGCACAAATCTTTCTTGCAGTGACTAATAATAAAAAAAAAAATTAAATGAATGTGTGTAGAAACCAGGTTAATACTGCCATACTTTTATTTTGAAGCTTACTTTGAACTGAACAGGAAGTCACTGTGCACTTTTTAATGGTCTGGTACTCAACAGGAGTTATGTTAAAGTTAACTAGGGGTGTCATGAGACACCCAACTCACGAGATGAGACAAGACGATGCACGAGACTGGGTTCACAAGACGGGACGAGATTTTAACATTAATTTGTACAAAAAGTACAATGGAAAAATAGGACAGGACAAACAAACTTTTTTATTTAACCGAGTCACAAAACAATGCAGGTGCGTTTTGAATTGTTTATTGTCCCACAAAATGACGCTCAAAGATATTGTCAACATTTTTTGAGACCAGATAAACCACATGATAATATACTGTGTAATAATGAGGGACGCTCCAATCGGGGTTTTATTCCATTACTGATCATCCATGAGTGAAATTGACCAATACCGATCACATAGATTAAGTGTAAATTTTAGTAAATTGTAAATTTATTTATAATGAGTGCTATTGGCTAGTGGTGCCATATAAGGGGGAAGCGTTAGGACAATTCCAAGGTCCGCTGACTGCAAGGCAGTCCAAAAAATAAGTAACTATTAAAAAATCAAAGGGGGTGGGGGGCTGCCCATCCAGATTTTTTTTTTTCCATGGGGCCCAGAATTCCTGGTTGCACCCCTCCTATTGGCTATATGTTATGAAAAAGGGAACCATAAAATCATCTTTATTTAGACAAAAACATATTTGAGTTACTTTTTCAAGAGAACATATATCACTGGTGAAACTTACAGAGGAGGGACGCCTTCCTTAAGGAGAGTTTGGATGTGAGAGTACGGTACATAGTTTGATGGCGTTCTAGCAGTATCTTCCAGGTATCGTGCAGTGGGGCTCGAAGTGAGAGAGCAGTCAGCAAAGCCAGTGTCTTCCACCGCTAAG
Source organism: Dunckerocampus dactyliophorus (assembly GCF_027744805.1). Lineage (NCBI taxonomy): Eukaryota > Metazoa > Chordata > Actinopteri > Syngnathiformes > Syngnathidae > Dunckerocampus > Dunckerocampus dactyliophorus. Next base: position 9,893,340 of record NC_072828.1, read on the forward strand.
AGAGGCCGGTCAACTAGTCCGATGAATTCAATTAGTTTTGTGTTATTTGCTTTAGACTGTCACATACTGTACATACGGGCGAGTGTTGGCCAGCGTTGGCTACATTAGCTGCCATTTGACTGATGATGATAGCCTGAGCCTTGAAAACTCCCCCTACGTCAAGTGTTCGTTCTTTAAATGCTGTGTTAAAGCTTTTTAACATGCTACCCCGGCGAGATATTTTTCGTGGCATGTTTTGCAGGGTGCCAAATTTATATCACTCTCACAAATGGCAGGTAAGTTCCACACGGCAGACATGTTTGTTTTGGGTTTGACACATCTGCACAGTGTGAAGGAAAGTGGTCGGGAGAAGCTCGCTACAGGCTTCTTGCTGCAATGGTACGAGCCAGAGGTGATCGGCTTTTGTGATCAGCGTTGAAAGGCATTTATCGGCATATGCCAATCACATGCTTTTTCACGGAAATCGGCCGATATTGATTGGTGGCCGATCGATCAGTGCATACCTAATAAATAATATGTAATAATATGTTCATATGTATAATAAAAAAAAATTATAATAAAAAAACAACATATAGTGTACATATACATACATATACACTAGGTCCCCAACTTATGAACATCCGACTTGCGAACATTCGGAGATACGAAAACAAGCTGACTGGTCTATATTTTATTTTATTTTGCCTTTTGGAACCCCATATTTATACTGCTACTGTACATGCTTGACCAGTAGAGGGCACTGTGACACTGCTAGTGGGACCAACAGGTAGAGGAAGACTGGGGAGAGAGTGTAAAGGAGAAATGCAAAGCTAAATTGTAGTTGTACGATGCAACCCGGACAGAGCGTGTGATTAAAGTTTATGAAGAGTTAATAGGCCTGCTTAATTCTACACCACCCACAGAACACTACCTCCTTTAGAAGAGTCTAACGACGACTTGTCCTTTTTTCAATAACTCCTCCTCCTCCTCCACCACCACAACGACGTATGCTCAACCACTCCTCTTCAAAGGTAAATAACATTTATCATTACGTATTATTATATCAGTTTTATTATTGTTTTTTTTTCATTAATTATCCTCGTTTAATATTACTACTACATCCAAAGTCATATTTACATACATACGCATATACTGTATTCGTATACACGTACATGTAGTACCTATATCATTGGTAATATTACCTTTTGTGGGACTTACGAACAAATCGACTTGCGAACGGTCGTCTGGAACCAATTGTGTTCGTAGGTTGGGGACCTAGTGTACATACAAAGACAAATCTTTGTTTTTATTAGTTATTAGTATCAACATTTTAGCTTTTTCTAGTTACATTATGCCTTTATGCTCTATTTTCCACTTTTGCTGGGGTTTTGTTTATTTTATATCTGTAATGAGCCACATTCCACAAATGGCACCTGCGCCGTACTTTGGACACCCATGTGTGTTTCATCAGAAAGGCAAGGTGCTGCGAAGCGACTGAGGATTGTCTTTGTGTCCTTTGTGCATGGAGATCACACCCGCTCGCCTGCTTGGCGGATTCTTCACCTTTGTTGATGGCTTGTATTTAATTACTGAATACAGTAAATGCATGACACAAGAAACACTTATTTGCGCACCCTTATAAGCTAAATATAGTGATGCCAACCAATGTCGCTATATTGTCAACAAGGCTCTCTTCTATGTAAGAAGTGTGTTATGAAACGAAACCAGTAGTCGCTGGTACTTTAAAGTTGGCACTGAGCCAATGAACATCTTCGTGGGTTGATCTGACAAATCTTAATTAAAATTGGATCAAATGTAGAATTACTAGAGCTTCTGCTTGGACATTGTCAAGTAGAAAGCAGCTGTTCAACTCCGATGGGAAAAAAACAGCCACGCTGACGCTGTGAACACCAAGGTAGGTTGGATTGCAAGGTGTGCCTAAAGTACTTAATATCCACTTCCAATAATGCCTTGCACACTGCCACTTCCATATTACTGTATTGTCATTCATAGTAGCAAAGCCATAGTTCAGTCTTGATGGGGTTCTGGCTGCCCTGTTCTCATGATACAGCTTTTCTCTAAACGAGAAATCTTGTCACGTTTTATCTCGTCACACAAGATCTCGCGACAGCCCTACTAAAAATACATGTTGACATATTTACAAATGACCCCATTGGATCTCACATTTTATGTCGACAAAAGTGGTCAACCATGCATGTTGACATAAGTGGGATCTTTTTTAGTAGTAAGAATATAACTGTGGACTGGGACTTGATGAGTTGGTCGACATAGACGGGTTGTCGACTGACTTAAGCGAGTTCCATTGTACCTACTTTGCTCAACACCAATCTTCTCTACTAGTAAGTACTACTTACTAGGAGAAGGGACCATGATACACGTGGCATAAACCACAGCTGGTCTTTCATCGGGGGAGCAGATTTGTCATTGTAACATTTGGTATACAAAACAACAATAAAGTAAATACAGGAGACCTGCGTTCTCCATTGTTATTAGTGTCTCTCATTCCAAAGGATGCGTTCTGTTTGGCTTGCTTTTTGCAGTTTTGCTTGTCATTGCCTGTTCCATCATGATTGCAGGAGTCAAAACAAGAACCGCGTGTCCATAGATTTTACCCAAAGTGCTTCCTTTTGTGTCTGTTGCCCAGGGAACACCTACAAATACCAAGCGGGCAGCAGGATGAATGCCTTGCTGTGGTTCAAACATCTCAGTGCCGCATGTCAGAGCAACAGGCAACAGGTGGGACGGGACACCCTCACACACGCACACACACACACACACACACAGAGGCTTCCGTTTGACCTTGGGGTTTTCTGGCGCTCGTGCAGGTGCCGGCCAATCTGATGTCATTTGAGTGAGCAGAGCTGAGGACAGCAGCGAACTAGCGGCTGAGGAGGACCAGGAGGAGGCGGAGTCCCAATGGGAGCTTTCACTGCCCGATATCCCATCACCGTTCCCCCACCCCCTACCTCTCTGGCACCTCCCACTACACCCTCACCTGCCACCACTGCCTTAACAAAAGAACCCTGTGTGTGTGTGCGTTTGTGTGTGTGCGTGTGTTAAGACTACTGAACAAGGACATATGTGCACCACTCATCTCTTTGATTTGAGCGCCGGTGTTCAGCACTTGAGTGGAGCCCCGCCTCCTCTCACACTGGCTGCCCTCCCCCTCCCCAAATGGACAGAGCTCATCCTCTGTTAGTTTGTGTTGTCCAATATTTTTTTTTTTTTAGTGACGCTCATGTTGGACTACTTTTTTTTGGTTGTTTTTTTTTACTTTAGAGGGTCCAGACGTTGAAAGCAACAATCCCTCCCTGGCGTAGTCTTGGAATAACAAGATGATTTTACTTCCACGTATTATTTTTTTCCCTGTTTTGTAACATAAGGGCTTGGGTGGGCGTGAATGTGTCTGGTTTTTATGACGGGATATAAGCCCTTCCCCCTCCTTTGTCCGGTGTGTTGTATATAATATGTGTGTTTGTACGATGTTCTCAATCCAACCTTCCTCACTGGGGGAAAAAAGAGACAACATGATTTACCTTGAACGCTGCCTGGAGCCGTACAGAAAGAAAAAAAAAAAGGTTCTCTTGTGTTCTTTGGGAGAATGTGTGCAGCTGGCAGTATTACTACATGATTGCACAGTGTTTTGTCTGTTACATTTGAATGTTACATTCTTCTTCTTTTCCTTTCACTTTTTTATTGCCCCAGCTCAGTTTTAGTAAAGCACCTTGGTGATGTTTGGTGCCAGGTGAAGAAAGACTTAATTGCAGCTTCCTGTTGATGCACAGAGATGCTGGGAAAATGGCCACCATCAGAGCTGCCACACTGCTTTTATTCGCCCATCCGTGCCTTTTACACAGAACCCAGTAACACATGACAGGGCATCACGCAGTCACTCGTGAATTGCTTTCAACACAGCAGGGTGGGAGAAGTGAGTGTCCCATGTTAAACGCCCCCCCTCCATCCAATCTATGGCTCTGATGCCACCGCTGAAGGCAGAAAATGCCCCCAACCTCCTTTTCCGTGCGGGAAATTGCCTGCTTTTACAAACGGTGTGAAAGAGCCTAGTGACGTGAGGTGTTCCCTTTCACACAGGGAGTTTCCTGCCTCTGATGCTATCTCACAAGGTGGAAAATTGCCAGCTTGGCTTAGTCACCCCAGTGTGGGACGATACTATTCACACAGAACAAAAGTATGGGACAGAGCCAGATTTTAAAGGAAGTAAAACCATAGAGACGAAAATGGAATAATGTGAGATCCACTTTGATACTCTATGAACACACAAAAAATCCAATTCTAAAAACTTAACTACCACAAATAAAAAAGCCAATTTGTGTTATTTATACTGTCTGATAACATTTGTTCCAACTTTTTTCGAATAACCATTTATTTTTTTCGTGTGGCCCACATATCCTTTGTGACGCAGCCATGTTTCATTCTATTGTTGGAATAATGTTAACAATAAACAAAAATAAAGAACAAGCTGCACACTACAAATTTCCCCTATAAATGGGGGGTGGGGTGGACATGCTCAAACGGATACAATTTCCAGTGTGTAACAAATACGTCATTAATACAGCAAAACAGAACTAGAACTATGACTAAAAGTATTTTGGTTACTTATTTAGTTAATTTTTTACAAGTGGTAACAAAAAAAATAATTTTTACAGCTTGAGATGCTTAAAACAGTGAATTTGAAACTTCCTGTATAATTGTGGTGCTGGTCCAATACATTTGTTAGGCAGTCTCAGTCAACATATGAATGTTATTTTTTGTATTATTACTTTTTTAATGTGGTGCAGGCAGAAAATGACCCCTCACCCACACTTTTGAAACCTCTAGTGTAAGGGAATTCCACGATACCGAGAATGTTTTAACACCTGACACGCACTTTTCGCGGCCTGTTGTTTTGAAAGCGACTGTTGCTGTCGGACAAGTATTTTATAGATGCCGGTTCTGTACACGCTTTCACACTGCAACGCCGGCGGCCCGCTTTGCTGGATTCTGTGGAAAAGGCGAATACATGCCAGAACTACCGTGATGCGGCTACTTGGGGGAATGTTTGTACAAAACGGGCGAGAGTGTTTTGTTGCAGATGTGACGAGAGACTGGTGGCGATGACCAAGCAAACCTTTCGTGTTTGCACGGTTGGTCTCCCATCCTGGAGACATTTTAAAAACTCAGACGGGGGCTGAAGAGGCGAACATATCTCAACTCCCAGCAGAGCACTAATGCGCTTCGCAGAGCCCGACACTTTCCGACTCCCCGGTTCCGCTCCCCCGTCTTGAGCGAGGGAGGGAGAGGGGCGCCGTGTTGACCTTCCGAAGGCAGCCGGCTCGCTGCTGCCGCTGTGTTTTTAAAACAAAAAATAACCCTGGTAGACGTTCATTCATGTTAGACCACGTGCTGATGCCACACTGGAACAATGAATGAGGAAACCAAAGACAAAGTGTATTTACAATCAGCTACGTCATGACTTCAGCGCCACCTCGCCATCTCTGTGTGTGCGCGCGCGTGTGCATGCTGGATGTCTGAAGTGTTAAAAGCCAAGCAAAAAGCGCCAGAAAAAAAGGCTGTGAATGAAGTTTGAGACACTTTGAGAGCACTAAGACGCTCTGCTTTCTCCTTTTAGCGCCACAAGTTTTTGGACAGAGGAGGGCAGGGTTGTCCAAAGTGTGGCCCCTGGGCCACTTTTTTTTGTTATCAGCCCCTGGTGCCCTTGCATACTCTAAAAATAAAATCAAATTAAACGTGATGGCGTATTTGGACCAAATCCAGCTCCAAACCAAAATGTTGCCACTCTCCAGGGGGTGCTGCTGAGCTGGTTTTGGGCAATGGCAATTGACCTTTAGGATGTTTAACAATATGAATTCAATGTGAAGAATATCAATGCGTGGCCCCCACAACCTTACTTTTTTTCTTGTATGCGGCCCTCGTTGGAGAAAGTTTGGACACCCCTAATGTACGATGTTGTCTTTCCACACCTCCACCATGGATTTGACACCTTCCATTTAGGAATTGCTGCCATTTTATGCAGAGTTTGTATGTTTGTACTTGATTGAAAATCCTTGCCTTGTTTGTGGCTCTTTCAGCCTTCACTTGTTTGTCTTCACAAAGTTCTTCTGGCTGGAATCATTTCTTTGCCTTCAAAAAGTCTTGAGTTGACAGTGAAAGCCTGGCTAAGCATCGTTTCATCAAAGTATTTTTTGCTATAAATGATAATTACGACACTTTGTCCAAAAATATTAGAGCGGCTGAAAATGGAGGTTGATGCTTAACATGGCAGTAATTCTTCATTCATTCAATTCCTGTTTTTGTGTTGTTCTTGTTTTATGGAAAATTCACCGTGGTGCGTGTGTGTATAAAGAACAATAAGTTTTCCTATCAGGATTTTTCAAATGAAGCGCCTTATGTGTGCTTCACGGTAACTTAGTTGCTTATGCCCACGCCTTTTTGTTTATGTGGCCATCAATGTACATTTTGTGGATGTTTCCTGGTCGGCTTATTAGTCCGAGTAACGTAATGACTGGTTGGTGTGGGCCACACCACCACAAATGTCAAGTCCCCCTCCTCCGTCCCGTATTTGAGTCATGATGAAGTTTAAAAATCCCCCTTCATGCTGCCCGATGGTCTTTTACGTCTTCAAGGTGTCATTGCCAGGCCGCTATATTGTTTTATTGCCAGTGGAAATGTGAATCCTGCCTTCTGAGCGTTTTCTGTACCAACTTGAAGGTGGCGAGGGCTCTGTGGAAAATGACCTGTGTGTGTGTGTGCGCGTGCGTGCTGAGCGCTGTGACCTCACTGCCGAGTGATGTGCTCCCCGGTGTAAATGCTGAGAAACAATAAATACCCCGACTGTTTTTTTACTCCACTTATTGGCTTTGTCACTCTTTGTATGCTAAAGGATGGTTTGGTGTTTTTTTAAAAAGGTTCTCAGACCAAAAGCACGAGTAACAGATACCCATTAAAATGTCTGTTTTGACACAAACCAACAACAGGTCATTCTCCCTTACTCACGGTGCATTAAGCATGCTGGGTAACCTCCTGTTGTAAGTGTGACTGTGGGCTTACCAGCATGCCTTGCTAGTTATAAATCAGTATAAAATAGTACCACTTTGCATGTATATTAGTGTGTAAGCGTCTGTTTTGATACCCGCATACATTGTTGGTATTGTTTTAGATTGAAGCCAACCTGCACTTAAAAGCTGAGAACAACCACCTAGTGCAGTGGTTCTCAATTATTTTCTGTCATGCCCCTACCCTAGGGAACAGAAATGTTTTCAGAGTAGAAAACAGAGTAGAGTTTTACAATGCAAAAAGAAGAAATGGGAGTGGCACCAAAAATGTTTGAGGATGAAATTTATTGCAAACAAGCATGGAAGTGAAATAGGCTGATTACAAGTTTAAGACCACAGTCTTTAAAAGTCAAAATCTTAGCAAAAATGTGGACACACTGTCATGATCTCTTGATGGCAAAGGTAAAAAAGCTTTCTCTCTTTGAACGCGGTCAGATTGTTGAGCTGCATAAACAAGGCCTCTCGCAGTGTGTCATTAATGCTGATGTTGGAGGAAGTAAGACGGTCATTTGAAACTTCTTCAGAGGTCCTGAGCTTTATGGAACAAAAAAGTCAAGTGGTAGACCCAACAAAATGTCATCGGCCCTGAGCTGGAGGATCCGATTGGCTGTCCGTCAAGACACGGGACCGTCCTCGACCCAAATGAAGGTTGTTACTGGTGCCGTCCAATAACAATCAAACAACATCTGCAAGAGAAGACTTTTAAGAACAAAAAACGTCTTCAAAGGCCTTGTCTCCTTCAATGCCACAGAATTCCTTGTTTGGAATTTGCACAAAAGCATCAAACATGGGACATTGAAAGGTGGAAAAAAGTTTTATTCTCTGATGAGGAAAAATGTAATCTTGACGGTCCAGATGGCTTCCAACGTTACTGGCATGACAAAGAGATCCCACCTGAGATGTTTTCCACACGGCACAGTGGAGGGGGTGCCATCATGATCTGGGGTGCTTTTTCCTTCAATGGAACAACGGAGCTTCAGGTCGTGCAGGGGTGTCAAACGGTGGCCGGCTATGAAAATTATATTTCTATTTTAGAGGGGTTTGAGTTTTTTTGAGCTATGGTCTTAAACTTTTGATCAGCCTATCTCACACTTAATGTGAGTTTACAATAAATTGCTTACTCATTTTTTTTTTGTGTCACTCCCATTTATTCTTTTTTCATTTTGAAGCCCTACTTAGAACCTCCTTAAGATCCGACAGTACCAAAATCTAAATTGTTGTGATTTTTCAACCGGTTACCGTCATAATCGGCATAAGAATTGTCATACGCTCTTTGATGAATATAAGTACAGACATGTGATGCTTATTTTTTAACAATATATTCTCAAATAAGACAAATTCGATCAAACAGTGTGGTCTACATGTTCTTTTTAGTTGCACCGTGAGCGAGGCAGGCATTTGGATGGATAAGCTCCTGTTGGTTGATGTTTGCTGATTCACTGCATATAAAGATCACCTCCTTAAGGAAGTTGAAGTACTGTAATATTTAAAAAAAAATGCTGTTTCATGAATATGCAGGGGGCTACTACTGTATATGACCATTTTGACAGTGTCAAAGAAAACTTTATTTTACACGTTATTGTGTTACTGTGCAACAAAATTCTTTATTTGTATTATAATGCCACGTTTTGTCCACTGGCTATTTCTCAACCATTCCAACCTGAAAAGCTTCAGCTCATCCAGGAGATTCAAGCTATCTATATTCATACTATTTCACAACACAATTTCCCACCTTCCGTAAATGTACGCTTTTCCCATAATTCCACATGGTTCGTAACACAAATTCTAATTTTAAAATGATCCACTCAGTCAGAACATCCCATTATAAATTTCCCACATTTCAGAAATTCCCAGTTTTCCCCCCATAATTCCACATTTTCCATACAGTATTTCAACTCAGCTTCAGCCTTGAAAAGCATTGTCAAGTCATTTCTGAATCTTTTTGCTTTTCAAAAACATATTGCTAGAATATCTAACTACAGTCCAATGAGCAGATATTAATTTGTGATAAAAACAATAAACTAGACAATAAACAATGGATCATTATTTGGCTTTCTCAGTTACTAAGCCAATAGGAAGTATCTGTTTGCTAAATACCGGAAATTTCTCCCCAAGGGGCGTGGTTAGTGTGGCAATATGTCTTTGGAGCGTTCTGCTGCATCATATTTGTTCACAGTAATATATAATGTCTTTGTTTGATACTTTGGCCAAGAAGTCATCATTATACCAAAATGGCGAGTTTTTCCAAAAGCCATAATTTGGGAATAAAAAAAAAAGCTTTACAGTAGTATAGAGAGCGCATTTATGTCCGACACGTTTGAATGCATCTTACTCGCGGTGCAATAGCGACCCTTAGCGCCTGCGCAGCGCTCCAAACAGCAGCAGGAAGAAGTGTTTCGGAAGTGGACGCAGCGGCAGCCTGAGACAGAACATCACATCGGGGGAGGAAAAGGGCGGAGGAAAGTGAACCACCGACAGCGACGGACAGTATGACCGTGGGGAGAAATAATTGAATGAGTGGCTCTTGATACTGAGACAATAATTCGTCAAAGGTGGACAGCATATGGCCGTAAGGTGAGAAGACGACAGATGACGTTAGCTTGGTACCTTGCTACTGGCTAGCTAGCAAGTTAGCCCAGTAAGGTGCATGCAGGTTTGCTAAGCAGCTAGCCCGCGTTGACATAGCGCCATAGGTAACGCGTTTGTCATTATAACAATTCTAAAGGCATAGCCGCACGTTTTAGTCGTTGCATTAGCACCGTCTCTGGTCAATGTGGGAGAGTTGAAGTACAAAAAAAAAAGAGCGAGAGCGACGTCATGAATGAGCGATTGTGTTGGAGGTGTCTTGCCTGCGTGGCCGCTGAGTTCTCCTCACAAGCTTGTTCTCTGTACTCAACATTTACACTTACAGAAACCTAGCCTCTATAGCTTGCTGGCTACAAAATGCAACATGTTTTGAAATGACATTCATGAGCTGTCAGTTGTGGTCTAGTCTAAAGGACATGCAGTGTTGTCAGTGGAGGTGGATGGGTAGGTAATGTGGGTCAACCCCCTCTTGCACCTGAGGGGTGTACTGTACTGCAGTGGTTCCCAAACATTTCACAGTCGCGTACCCCTTTAGACATTTGACTAACTTGAAGCCATGCACCCCCTACTCCTGTACACTTAAAAAACAAAGTGCGGGGATTGAACACCAATATAAATGAAATCTTCAAGGTTAAACACTCTTTATGCACAAGATAATCATCAAACATACTTACTTATTCATATAACTCACACAGAACAATGAAGAACGTCATGCTGTCTCCAGTGGCAGAACCAGAAATATTTCATTGGGTTGACCAAGGTGAGACCATTACTCACATAGGGGCGGCAATAAGTTGGCCTGAAATGTCTACAACCCCTGGCAAAAATTATGGAATCACCAGTCTTGGAGGATGTTCATTCAGTTGTTTAAATTTGTAGAAAAAAAGCAGATCACAGACATGACACAAAACTAAAGTCATTTCAAATGGCAACTTTCTGGCTTGAAGAAACACTTAAAGAAATCAAGAAAAAAAGATGTGGTAGTCAGTAACAGTTACTTTTTTAGACCAATCAGAGGGAAAAAATTATGGAATCACTCAATTCTGAGGAAAAATGCATTTTCTGTTTTCAAGACATATTGCTTTAAGTTTTCTGTCTTGATGCTTTGATGTCTTCCTTGGTCTACCAGTATGCTTGCCTTTAACAACCTTCCCATGTTGTTTGTACTTGGTCCAGATTTTAGACACAGCTGACTGTGAACAACCAACATCTTTTGCAACATTGCGTGATGATTTACCTTCTTTAAGAAGTTTGATAATCAAACTTTTTGTAAAAAAAATTGGCAAAAGCAATCAGAGAAAGTTGGAGCCAGATTGATGAAGAGTACCGTTTGTCACTCATTAAGTCCATGCCTCTGAGACTGCGAGCTGTTATAAAAGCCAGAGGTGGTGCAACAAAGTACTAGTGGTGTGTTTGAAGTATTCTTTTGTTGTTGTTTTTTTTCATGATTCCATAATTTTTTCCTCAGAATTGAGTGATTCCATAATTTTTTCCCTCTGATTGGTCTAAAAAAGTAACTGTTACTGACTACCACATCTTTTTTTCTTGATTTCTTTTAGTGTTTCTTAAAGCCAGAAAGTTGCCATTTGAAATGACTTTAGTTTTGTGTCATGTCTGTGATCAGCTTTTTTTCTACAAATTTAAACAACTGAATGAACATCCTCCGAGACTGGTGATTCCATAATTTTTGCCAGGGGTTGTAGATGGCCAGTGGGGTGGCCGGAGAGTACACCCCTGGCCACCACTATGGTAACTTACGAGTTTCAGCTTAAAATTGGCTATAAAAGCCACTGTTTTACTGTAACACTGTAATTTGGGCAGTACTACGATGGGAGTGGCTTCTTCGAGATCGTACTGATTTTACAGACTCTTGCGTCAGGAATAAAAAGCAATATAAAATTAACTAAATGAACTCGAGTCACTCACACTGTACACAGAACACATGAAGGACATAAAATGCAGAAATAAAACACTAAATACAAAATTTAACTAAACAACTAAAGCCAAAACACTAGCAACCTTTCCATCTCAATAATGAGACCACTACACCGCTTACTTATTACTGGCGCTTTCAGAGAATTCACGACCTGGCAGTTTTTGCGTACTGTAGTGTTACAGTTTTGTGATTTCCAACTGCTTTGATTGGCTGGCGACCAGTCCAGGGTGTACCCCAACCCTAATTACGATAAGCGGCATTGAAAACGAATGGATGGATGGATGGATGGATTTTCAACGGTCTGACAGTTTGCTGATGTTGTTTTGGCATGGCTCCTGTTTTGTTTTGAATTAATGGGAGCGTTTACGCCACCGTCAAACGACATAAAACGGACCGCTGTAAACCGAGGACCACTTGTATATGTAAAACGGGGATAAAGTACACAATAGCGCTTCTTGGACACACTCTGTGGGACAAACATGGCTCATTTGCATTAACGCTACAGACGCACAAAACGGCGTGTTCCCAGTAGGGCTTACTAAAAGCACGTTTACATTTCTGCATCAAGGCTAGATTTTGGGCAACATGGGAACACAAATCTCTTACACACAAAATAGTTGAAAAATATCTTTGAGACCTTTTAGGAGCTGTTGTTTTTCCCAAGGGGAAAACCACCCCTACAGTATTTGAGGTGTGACGTTCATTCATTCAAATAGACAACACACCAAGTGATGAATTTGTGCATCTATAAGGGTGGAGGGGCATATTTGAGTAAGTACAGTAAGCAGTAGTGGGTCAGCAGATGTCCACAGGCACAAACTAACAACAGGGTCAACAAAGTCAATTCTGTGCATGTTATTGATGGAACATTTTTTGAAATTGCACCATCACTCCCTTCGTCCAGGCGGCCTTGTTGTCCACGTTGTCGACATTCATCATCATCAGGAGACCAGAGGCGATGGAGGGCCATGAAGGGTGAGGGGCTGGGAGAGTGAGGAACAGGTCCTGCGTGGAGATGAAACTTAAACAGCGCATGGTGGTGCTGTGTGCCGTGCTCCTCCTGCTGGGCCTCGCCAAGATCTTCCTGCTGGATGGCGGTGAGGGCTCGGCCGCCAGCAGACGGGACCTCAGAGCCTTTCGCAAGGTTAGTAACTTCAAAGTCATGCACGTGTAAAGAGAAGTATAAAATTAACATTCAAGTAAAAACTGCTCACCGTTTGAAGATGCTGAGGGAATACTGTCATTTTGTGGCGTATTATAGGTATTGTGTAATGTATAAGAACTGTATTTATAGTAGCATCTGCTTCAGGGCTCCAGACTGAGACTAAATGGTCACATATGGGACTAAAATTTCACGCAAGTGCGAGTGTATCATTGCTTCTGAAAGTTCTCCCTGGCCCGGTTAGGCCCACCCATGGCCCGGTGGTTGGGTACCACTGTTTTAAATCAAACCATGTTTGAACTCAGCAAATGCTGATAATGAAAACGATTAAGCTGTTAGGTGTGATGACTGGCTGGTGGTTTCTGGTCTCCAGTAAATATCGAGGGAGTAATAAATAATCATGCACTACAGTCATAACATGACATGTTATGACTTTACCTGTTGAAATCACAGGATGTGATTTCATTCTGAGGTGTATGCCACCAAAGAGGCCTTCCAGAAGCTAGGGACCGAAACAGGGTGGTTAGAGAAGACACTTTCCATTTATTGTTCATGTTTATCAGTAATACAGTGAAAATGAGAGGAAATGGGGAATATTTACTTGCAAGTCAATTTCATTGTGTCGCCCCTAAATTCTCTGCTTGCGCTCCTAAAATTTGAAGTTAGGCGCCACTGTGCTCCTAGTAAACAACAACAAAAAAAATTGGCCTGGAACTTTGTGCTTGCTATTTGTATTTGTCATATTGGAAGGAACAGCCAGGCTCTGTCACAGTAAAGCCTGTTTTATGCTTTCTGCTTCTGCAAGGTCCGTGCGGCTCCATGCGGACAAATGACGTCATTTTCACACCCACGCCCCCCTTTTCACACAGAAAAGTCTCGCTCCGTGCACCTCCAAATTTTTGTAACTACACAGACAGAGAAACGCGGAAAAAAATGGCAAATGAGCAGAAATACCGGCATTTATATGAGGCAGTCTACTCGCTCTTAAATAATCTAATAATAAAGTTTCTTCTCATAATATTTACGTACATAACATTATCTCCCAATGTAATTTTCAAGAAATTACAACTTTATTTTGTTTTCATAGAATTACAACTTAAAAAAAAATCTATTCTATGTTTATATTATTTATATTTTTTTTCTTTAATATTTCAACTCCATGCTACTAAAATAACAGGATTTTTCCTCATAATAGAGTTTATTCTCGTAAAATTAATAAACTTTTTTCTCGTTAGAATACGACTTTTTTCTCTCAATATTATGACTTTATTGTTGTAAAATTACAACTGTTTTTTCCATTTCTGCTGGGTTTTTAAAAAATATTTTCCAACTATTTTCTTCTTCTCGTTCTCTTCTTTTCTTCTCGTGATTTTGATTTTATCCTCCTAATATTTTGACTTAATTCTCGTAACATTAACTTATTCTGCATCCTCATTTTTGAAAAATAACAGCTTTATTTTACTGGTTTGTTCATTTCTCATAATCTTATGACATAAAAAAACAACTGCTTTTGTCTTTAATATTTAAACCTTCTGCTACTAAAATTACGTTATTTTTCCTCATAAAATTACATCATTATTCTTATAAAATGATGACTTTTTCTCGTTAGAGTATGACTTTTTTTCTGTTAATATTTTGACTTTATTCTTGTAAAATTACTGCTGATTTTTTTCATTTTTGTTGTTGTTTTGTTTGTTTTTTTTAAGTTAAATTATATTTTTAGAATACGGGCCAAAAGAAACTGAAATGGCCCCCAGGCTGCACTTTGGACACCCCTGCCGTAGCTGCTCACTGAGTGAAGACGCACATGATTTGCTGATGTTACGCGTAAGAGTTTAAACTCCAAGAGTGTTTGACTTTTGAGGCATATTTTTGTCAGAAAATGTTGAACCCTGAAATTGTACCACTGTTGGGGCATTCACTGTACATTTAAAGTTTGAACAGCCTGAAGGTTATCCAGTTCCAACTAATGATGTTAACACACAAGGGTGTACCGGTGATGTTTTGGATTATAGATGGATTATTTCCATGATTTCCTTCTATGGTAATCTCTCGCCACTTCACGCTTTGAATGTCGCAGCTTCACTCTGTCCCGGTTTTTCTTGAATATGGCCTACTACTCCAAACTGATGCATTTTTAAATAAATGTTACGTATTTCTGAATTAAGCTTTTCAAGCATAAAAATGACCAGATGAACTAAAATATAAATATAAGGCATTCAGAGGACGCATTCAAAGACGTTGTAATGATACATTGATACATTGTGATGTTACATTGATGAGATGATAGCCACCACAGGAAGTAAAAGGAACAACAAGGAACTCTCCCAATGCCAGCATGTGAGAGTCAATATTATGTGCTATTTATTTATTTTCGGTTATGAGTATGTCTACTATATTGGGTAACAGGAGTGACTATAGGCATATTATGTCACGTCTAGAGGGCTCTAATAATGTTAAAAAGCGTATCTAGAAGGTCGTAAACAGGTACTATGCTCTATGAAAATATTCAAAGGGATTACTGTATTGTCCACTGTAGCAGGATGTTGTGATGCTAAATGTCAGTGTTCTCGTCTCCACCATCAGATGGAGGCGGGTCTGTCTCTGTCACGGGGGGCTCGCCTCGCCCACACCCTCCAGTCACCCTGGGAGATAGCGAGCCAGTGGGTGGGTCCCAGAGAAGTGTACCCCGAGGAGACGCCCGAGCTGGCCGCCGTGCTCACCGCCCTCAGCACCGCTCGCATAGAGCGGGCCGACGTGGGCTACAAGGGCACGCAGCTCAAAGCCCTACTGGTTCTGGACGGAGGGCAAAAAGTGGTCTTCAAACCCAAAAGGTACATGAGATCCAACCTAAGAGCTGTGTCAGAACTTGTGGACTGGGATTTGGAAGATGAATGGTTTCTGAGGGGACCACACTCGTGTTATCTTCTCAGGTACAGCCGTGACTACATCGTTGAGGGGGAGCCGTACGCAGGTTATGACCGACACAATGCAGAGGTGGCTGCCTTTCACCTGGACAGGTATGTGCATTCATGCTATTTTTCATGTCGTACTCGCCAGCATACTAGCGCTGATGTGATGTCACGCCCTTGCCGCAGGATCCTGGGCTTCAGGAGAGCGCCTCTCGTGGTGGGACGATACGTCAACCTGCGCACCGAGATCAAACCCGTGGCCACCGACCAGCTGCTCAGCACCTTCCTCACGCAGGGTGAGGAGACCACCGTCCTCCCAAGCGTGGCCACGCAGCATTGTTTTGGTTTGTGGAAGTGGCGTGATGGTGCTTTTTCATTCCCGCAGGCAACAACACATGCTTCTACGGGAAGTGCTATTACTGCCGGGAGAGCGAGCCGGCGTGTGGCGAAGGCGACATGATGGAGGGCTCTTTGACCTTGTGGCTGCCAGACGTGTGGCCACTGCAGAAACACAGACACCCATGGGGACGCACCTACAGGGAGGGCAAACTGGCCAGGTATGTGAGCATATTCAGTAACTTGGTGCCTGCATCCATCACTGGATTACACTTGTAAATCTGATAGACCAGTGCTTCCCACACTTCGCACAGTCACATACCCTTCAGACATCTGACTGGAAGTCACGTGCCCCCACTGCACACTTAAAAAACATAAACCACACAATCAAACATCTTTGATATATTATTCAATATTTTATGACATTCTATAAAAAAAATGTGTCTTATTTTTCAACTGCACACACAGGCTACTTATTTACTAAAACAGGCTTTTAGAGTTCTCTTCTGTTTGGTGAGTTTATTTATATTATGCATGATTATTAATGAAATATTACATTATATTAAATGGTGACAAGCTGTGGTTGGTTGTGGTGAACTGTGACCTTCATGCTCTTTTGCTGTGCTTTGTGTGCAACAACATGCTACGTAACAATGCTAATTGTGAAAAGAAAGGCACATAACGTACAGAAATGAACAAGGAAATGAATTCAATACGAGGCTTATTAATGAGCCAAATGGACATATGAGCACATATAGCATGAGATGATGCACCAATCAAAAATGCACAGCAGCACAGAGATGGCATTATTAAAGCTCACCTGTGTGCATTAACATTTGTGAACAAGGACGAGGTGAAAGGAAGAATAGAAAATACACATCACACATGGTGTGTTCAAGTTCCGCTAAACAACGCGACCGCAGCACCCAAAGAAGACACATCATTGGTGAAAGCATACATTTAGTTACAAATTAGGGTCTTTCTAACATAGTCAGTGCGTACATTCAACAAACAAACATCAGGCTCACACAACTCAGAAAACACACTACTTATTCACAGCATCACATAAGAAGACCAGCTCTCACTGAGCACGCAGTATTAATCATCTTGAAAAATCTTCAAGATGAAACACTTTTAAAGCACAACATCATCAAACTTATTTGTTCATCTAACACACACACACACACACACACACCAATGAACCGCTTCATGCTGTCACCTTCCTTCTGCACTGTACTTTGCTACTACCTGCACTGTGGGGTTCACATGAGGTGTTTGAGCACATTACGTTTTTGGCGCCAATGTTGTCAAGCCGTTCTTAATTTTTATTCACGTACCCCACTTTGGGATACTATGTGATAGACGATTCAGTGTCTAGATACGTCTAGATACACAGCTTACGATATGATTCAAATACGATAAATTTAAAAAACAGAAATAAACGCAATGTACACACGACTCAATACAATTCTAGGGTTCATTTGTTATGTAGACATTAGTCTTACATTATCAACTAAAGAAGCCGATTCTATAAAAGTGGCATTTTCAGATGTGTAAAAGAGCACATCATGCCCCCAAGCATGCTGTAAGGCATACTGGATGTCTCCAACCGCCGGGCCAACTTTCAGGTGCATGATTAAAAAAAACACTTACAGTAATTTGTAAATAACTACATCAGATTTTATGTAAATGAATATCCGTTTTGGAAATATGGGCCATTATTTTTATTCCAAAATGTCTATTGTTAGAAATCCCCGGTTTGCATGTTAATGATGTTTGTTGCGAGCGGCGACCTGTCCCATCTTTCTTCTATGCTGCACAGATTGACTGTTATACTACTAGTGCCCTATGAAATCTGTTTTTATTTTTTCACAAATTCCGTTTTTCCCGTTTCTATTTTTTTAGAATTTTGAAGTTTTTTACCTTTTACACTTACTTGACCAATATAGTGTGTGCTTTTTGGGGTTAGTGAATAAAAAGTCTATTAATTAAATGCAAAATCCTTACATTTACATCTTTGGCCAATTTTGCCAAGTAATTTTGAGAAATGGATGTAGCCTGGATGTAACTTTTCTTTTCTTCTTTGGGACGTCCACCTCTGCACACATTGTACAAACAACTGCACAAACTATAATTGTGCTTGTGATTAAAGGGATAGTACACATTTTTTACATGAAGTTGTATGACATCCCCCATCAGCAGTGTAGTACAGCAACACCCCGATTGAACGCCACGGCCATCTTGTTTACGTGGGGGTTCCACAGCAGAAGAAGATGCGAGCGTCCTCATCACATACACATGAATGGAGAGGCGAGAGTGTGCAGGGACACGACGGGAGACAAATATAACGCAGAGCGATTTGTGAGGTCTGATTTTTTTTTTTTGAGGAGGCATTTTTGTGATGCATGTTGTTTTGAGAAGCCAAACTGTAATTAAATGGCCCCAGCAACTCAGAGGAACTACGTTCCTCGTCACGGATCTGCAGCCAGAACTGTCTTCACGGGACGAAGTGGGGGGGTAAGTCACTGTTGATGCACTACACTGCACTACACTTCATGTCAAAAAATCCCAACTATCCCTTTAAGGAAGATGTAGTTACTGATGTAATCCCAATAGCCCTTATTCTGTTTACACACTTACAACAGATGCGGCAAACAGTGCTCTTATTTTGAAAGCCAGAAGTGTGTTTTGTTTTGAAAATGTGTCTTGATGGTTAAGACGAGCTGGGTGCAGGAATAAACGTGCCTCTTGTCTTTTTATCTCCGAAACTCACCTTAGGATCAATGTCGACATTTCAATTTCACAATTTATTTTTGATATTAAAGTAAATGAAATGAAAGTGAACATTTCATCCAAAGTGGATTAAAACAAGAGTGCATGCCAGGGGGGATACATTGCAGTCATCTCTGGCATTTGTGAGTTTCACGTTGGCTTTACTCGCCATCCAGGTGGGAGTACGACGAGGGCTACTGCGAGGCAGTAAAGAAAATGCCGCCATATGACGCGGGGCCACGGCTGCTGGACGTCATCGACACGGCCATATTTGATTATCTCATCGGGAACGCCGACCGCCACCACTACGAGAGTTTCCAGGATGACGGCGGCGCCAGCATGCTCATCCTGTTGGACAACGCGAAGAGGTGGGTTGTTATTGGTTAGTTGTTTATGTGTAAGTAAAGCGTTTGGGTTTTTTTCTTCCCATGTGCAGCTTTGGGAACGCTGCTCTGGACGAGCGAAGCATCCTGGCGCCGCTCTACCAGTGTTGCATGTGAGCAACCGCTCTTCACCTTCATTTCCTTCCTGTTTGCATACGTCACCGTATCTTGAAATATGCCTTCCTTCCTCTGGTCAGGATCCGCGTGTCCACCTGGAACAGGCTAAACCTGCTAAGAGGCGGAGCTCTGAGCTCGGGCCTGCGCCAGGCGCTGGCCTTCGACCCCATCCAGCCCGTGCTGGCCGAGCCGCACCTCGCCGCCTTGGACAGGCGTCTCACGGGCATCATAGCCACCGTCAAGCAGTGCATGGAGGCGCAGGGACCCGACAACTCCTTGATAGAGGACCGCATGAACCTCCCACACCCTTAAAAGCAGGACGGCGGAACTGGAGTTGGTGATGAGTGGGGGGGCGACAACACGGATCTACAGGGTGGAACTAACAACTACTGGATTTCCTTCTTTTCCTTGTTTGCTACTCATGGACGTGACCTTCCTGTCAGGACCGTGGAGAACATCCACCTTTGCTGTCTCAGGTTTGGGATGGAAGGGAAGGATGGTGCTCGCGCGGAGGCAGGTTGCACGGTAAGAGCGAGAGGACGCACGCCGAAGAGCAGCCTTCCCGTCTGAAATTGAGGTTTTTCGATGTGAGACAACCTGGTTTTTTTGTCCATTCTGCAGGAAGTGACATTGCAGCCAAGTGTACATAACTGAACTAAAGTGACAGTTATTATTATTATATTATTATTGTGTTAAACCTACGTGGTGTGTGTGCGTGAGAGAGAGGCTGCCATACTGTGCCGTTAACAAGAAAGCTACTGACATCACTGACTTGAACAAAAAGGGGGCGGGGTCATGAGTTGGGCTTCATCTTCAATATTAAACATAAGATTGATTTCACTTGTTGCTTTTGTTTTTCATGAGGTTTCCTCTTGACTTCCAGGGTGTTCAATCTATTCATAAAACGTTTATTAAGTGGGTAGGCAAGGTCTGAACTAAGTCACATAACGAGAGGTGGTGTAGAAATACTTTTTGACATTGTCTTTGCAACACCCCCACGACCCTAGTGAGGATTAAGCAACATAGAAAACGGATGGATGGATGGATGGATGGGTTTTTGCAACACTCCCATGTCAGTGAAAGCTGTGTGATGCTGATGGTTGCGACACCCACAAAGGAGGTATGCGGCAGGCCCCCTCTTTCCCACACTCGGCCGTTTGATGTAGGACACCTGTTTCACTTCTACTCAGCAGGTGTTTTACTCAAACCAGCAAAACCACATCTTTTCAAGGCATGTCGCTGCATGTCTGTGTTGATGCCAAACAAGCCAAGACATCACCCCAGATGTCTTCTCTGACTTGGAATGGATGCATGAGGGCAGGACAGGAGGAACTTGAAGAGGTTCCGCTCTGTCTTGATGCACTTTTCGACAATTATTTCATTGCTTTGGTTTCCTAGAAGCAAATTTTGGTTCCTGGTGGGTGGTTGGTGTGGGCTTGACAATTTCGTCCCCCTTTAACCAATCAGACGTCAGTTTGCAGGCGTGAGTGTTTCCTGTCAGCGCCTGTGTGTCATATCAACACCGTCGTTAAAAGCCTGTCTCAGTCCTCTGACGACTGATGCTGACGAGGAAGAAGAGAGAGGATGGATGCTGAAGGAGGTCGCTGCATGCTGGGGGGCGAGCGCGCCAAGAAGCTGGCGGTGCTGGTGGCTGCGCAGAGCGTGCTGGTGGCTGTGTGCTTGGCGGCCACGTGCTACGTTTACTGGGATCTTCACCGGGTGGTGAGTGACACGTTCACGTGCTATCGAGTGTGTGTCGGTGGCGTTGTTGAAAATCTGTGGGTGAAATCTTGGATGGGCTCTTGTGGACAAGAGATGCCCCTCACATTCTGACACATTTGGGGCGCTTCTGCAAGGAAGAGTAGCCAAATGCTTGTCAGTGTGCTGCCCAAAAACTGTGAATAATGGAATCGTTTCAGCATATTGTATTTTTTCGTTTAAAAAAAACCCTCTGGATTTGATTTTATTAAATTTAATTATTTTTTTGTGTGGGGTGGGGGTGAGCAAGGGGTGCTAGCTAATCACTAAATGACGTGACCGTCTAATTTATATACGTAATTGGCCCTGATGCATGTGCATGCAATTGTAATGGTCACTAGGAAAGGAATAACATGGTAATGGTTTCATTTGATTTGAACAGTGGAATACATAATCATATTATAATCAGTCTAATAATTAAATAATCAATACAAATAGACAGAACAGAACAAGTTCAAGACTCTTGCTTGTATTTTGCAAACATCAACTGCTTGTATTGTTTCTTGAAATCGCTCATCTTGGTTCTTTGTTTGAGTTCCTTACTCAATCCGTTCCATAATTAGATTCCACGTACTGAAATGCTGTGGGTTTTTAGCGTTGTTCTCGCATATAAGTGCTTTAAGTTTACTTTTTTCCCTGAGATCATATTTCTCCTCTTGGAGAAAAAGTATTGTATGACATTTTTGGGTAGCAGGTTATTTTTTGCTTTATGCATAATTTTAGCCGTTTAAAAATGTACTAAATCAGCAAACTTAAATATTTGTGATTTTAGAAATAAAAGATGTGTATGTTCTCTAGGTGTGCAACAATACGTGTATCTGTATCGTACCGTGACCCCTGTATCGAACAATGCTGACGGCTCTCGGTGCTGAAAGCTCAGTGTATCTGCGATCGACTACTCCGGCTTAGGTTGCATTGTCAATCACAGAGCCACTGAGCTCCCTCTCCCACATTCATACCATGCTGCTGGGAGAAGCTCCACGCAAGCTGGCTCATTGAAACATGGCTAATGCCTTTCCTGATGGTGAACATCCTCCACCCTCCTCCACATCTGGTGTTTAGGACCACTTTGGTTTGACCCTGATGCCAAGCGTGTTGTGGACAAAGAAAAACAGCAGTTTGTCGCAAGTGTCGCACAACGCTAAACTCCGTTGGTGGAAATACAAGTACAACAAACGTGCCAACACATTTACACCCCGGATGTGAAAACAACTGGAAACAAAGCTCATGATTCAAAGAGGCTAAAGAGATTGACCGGGCGATAGCTACTTTTATTGCTGTTTACCTGTTTTTTGTTGAATATCCCGTTGAGAATGTTGGTACCCCAGAAGATGAATATGGTATAGCTTTGATTTTGTAAGGATTTATTTCTTTGTAATATTTAGTCAGCTGCTAAGAATGCACCACATCAATCTCCATCAGATACGTTTATTTTTATATTCTTATTAAACTGTGCTTTCTTATATGGTGCTAAATGTGTGTTTAGCACAGTTTAGCAGCAGTTTCAATAAAATTCAAATGTATTTGTTGTATCGGAAACAATATCAAACCGTAACACAAACGTATCGAACTAAACTAAACGAAACGCGGCTTTATGGATTATGGATTATCCTAACTGATCTTTTTTGCAGTACATTTAGCGGGTGAAGATTGCTTTTATAGTTATTACCCCATAGCTCTACACCAGGGGTGTCCAAAGTGCGGCCCGGGGGCCATTTACGGCCCGCGACTGCTTTTTTTACTGGCCCTCGGCATGTTGTAAAAATACGATTCAACAAGAAAATTTTAAAAAGCAACAGCAAAAATGGGGGAAAAAAACGGTAATTTTCCAAGAATAAAGACAAAACATTAAGGGAGTAAAGTCATTATATTAACAAAAAAAAAAAGAGCAAAAAAAACAACATAAAGTTGAAATATTATAGGAAAAAGTTGTAATATAAAAAACAAACCAAACAAATAATTATGGTGAAATTTTAGGAAAATTAGGTTGGGTAAATGCTGGAATGTTATGATAATAAAGCCAAAATACTAAGAGAATAAGTCATATGATATATTTGTAAAATTCAAAAAAGCGGCTGTAAGGAGAAACAGTTCAAAATAATATCACTGATAAAATGAATAAATATATTTTATATGTGTAAATATATATATATACATTCAATTAAATATTTAGTTTGGGTTTTTTTTTTATTTAAAAGCGGCCCCCGCATCTTTTTATTTTTCGGTATGTGGCCCTCAGTGGAAATAGTTTGGACACCCCTGCTCTACACAGTACGTTCCGTATGGTAATACCAGAGCGCAGTAGAGAGTATGGAGTGACTTTTCTTGCTTTATTCGATATCGAGATATTTGGAGGTGAGATTTCTATTATGAGATCTATTATGTACAAAGATGTATTTTCATTCACTCTTTCAATGTCCACACCCTCAATTTGTATACTTGCTAAATACTTGCTACGTTGGCAACACTGGTTCCTCCAGCGACATCGTCTTATTCTCCGGCAACCCAGGTGGGTATGAGGTGTGTTAGGAAGAGAGTTATGGCGCCATCTACTGTACAAAATCGTAAAAACAAGCTACAGTATATTCACAGACATTATAATGTGTTTATGAGGCAACGTCAAATGTGTTTGTGGCCACGCAGGGGTCAGTATGAGACTCTGATGGCATGATAACCTGAAAAACACAACGAACCTTGGTTAGCGTTATTAATCTGGTCCAGAAGGTCTGAGTCTTTCAGATGTTTCCCATTAGAAATAATGTCAATCCAATGAATGCCTTCTAGAAAGCCAAAAATGCTAAGACAAAACACGGCTTTACAGTTTTATATGCGGAAAACAATTTGAAATGCATGTAAATGACGAATGAAAGGGATAAATGAACGTTTACGCTTACTTTTTACCTTCAGTGAAGATGTGACTCTTGACTGACCCCAAAGAGACAAGGTGGCAGCCAGACACAATTCAGTCGTGTTTCTCGCCTCAATAACCCAAAATGGAGCCAAAACAGGAAGACGGTGTCTATGTGGTTTCTCGCTCCATCTTCACTGAAGGTAAAAGTAACCTTAAATGTTCATTTATCCCGTTCATTCATTAATTCTATGTACTATCCATGCAAAACTATAAAAACATGTTTTGTGTTCATATTTTTGAGAGTCAACCATAAATGACATCATAGACGGGCGATGTTGCCTTTTTGTTAGTAAGCTAAGCTTCTTTTAAGCTAAGGGTGTTTTGTGATTTAAAAAAACAAAAACAAAACACATTAAGAACACAGCTGGACTCACGCAGTGCATGAATAACAGGACAAGACGCGCGCCACATTGAACGCTAACCAAAACACTGTATGCAAACCGAGGCAAATACATTTTCCAAAAACATGCCATACGTACATGGATCATAAAAAGGTTTTCTATCCCCAGACTACGAAAATATTCAATTTCTAGAGCGCTAAGTAGTATAACCTTGATAAACGAGGGATTACTGTATCACCGTTTCACGGTATTATAATTACAGCTCTAAAATGTGTTGATTTTTTTTTTATTATTATTGAAAAGAAGAGAAATAAAATCATTTTTAAACAATATCATACAACATGATGAAAGTGGAACATATTTATTTAAAAGAAATACCAAAAAAAAGGAATTCTTTCTGAATAAATAATACATAATTAAAATGCAGTTTTTAATGCAGTCTACTGTGTGTAATCCTGCAAAGCAAGCCACAACACAATAAATATTTCCTTGGTATTAAAAAAAAAAGGAAAATGCTAATAAATGCAAATGCTGAGTGGCTGAAGGAGGAACTAAAAAACCCTCCTAATGTTACATCATGATTTTGTAGCGTGGTGAATGTGCAGGTCCCAACTTGTCCACAAGAGTGTTTTGGAGTTGTTGGATTGTGTATTTGCTGAGTTTCCATTCATTTGCTTGGGGGTATTCTGCGAAGCGAATTTAGTGTGTTAGCGAGCTGTGTTGAGTGTAAAGCCGGACTTGTTCCGTGAAGGTAGCTCTCTTTAAAGCAGCTCTATCACCATGGTAACTTAGGCTAAACTCATATCCAGGCTTTCAGCTTCAAATGGGCTACGAAGGTGTTTCACTGTTTAACTCTAAGTCGTCACTATTTATTGAGAACCTACGCCATCCTCCCCCCGAGGGGGGGCAAAATGAAGGCGCTGCTAGAATTCCCTGATGATATTATCCGTCGATAAGCGAGATAGATTTTCAGCTGAGGGAATACGCTAGATATGCTCGCTTTTTGAGCCGAGCATCAGGAATAAAATGCAATATAAATTTGTTAATTAGGCCAACGTTAGCAGACGTATATGTCACGGCAGTCCTTGTTGGGTACTCAGCCTGTTGGTCTTTTTATATTACAATATTTGCTGCTCTGAGGCATCAATCCACTACAATAAAACACAAAAAGGAAAAAAGTTGTCACAAAGAAAAGGCGCCACAATGGTACAGCATGTCTCGAGCACCCATGAGTCGACCGAGTACTTATTTGTCACAGATAATGAGTATAATTCATCCTTTCACTTTGATATGGCCTGTCACCATAACTAATTTTGCTGGTCGATAATTGGGCTCCAAATTATCGTCAACAATTTTTCAGTCATTGTCATGAGAGATGTACTACACATTTGAACCACTAGATGGTACCAGAGTATAGCGTACGGTGTACCAGCGTGAGACATTAGCTTGACACCGAGGTTGCCTGTACGTATGTTTGTGCAATAGTGCACCATTTTGCACTGTTTTGTTTATATTTGCCCACCAAACGCCTCAGTAAGCGTTGACTGTCGGGACGAAGGCTCCGCCGCCCGAGGCACCTACATCGGTAGTCCCCCCCCCTCCCATTTGAGAAAACTGTCTGTGTCGATCGTCACCGTGTTCATTCTGTTTAAAACCGAAATGTTCCCACATTGTGGCTGTCGGCTGTGGCTTTCGCCTCAAAAGCCATCGCTTCTGCGCCAGTAGCCCCGCCTCCACAAAGAGGCTGAACGAGATGAGAGGCCACTCTCTGTGTTCATTCCACTCACCTTGTGGTAAAAATACACCGGCTGGGATCGCTTCATTATTGCGCGGAAGTCGAATAATATGACGTCCAACACCCCCTTTTACGTGAACGCGCACTGAGCACAAAGCTGACAACCGGACTTGAAAAAGTAAGCTGAGAACCGCCGCTGAAGTACCGTTTCTTTTCTGTTTGGGGATTTTAGGTTTTGTTGAGTTGCATCTTGAGCACAAACACCCCCCTTGCGTGTGACCCACAATATACCGTAGTTAAGACATCGCACCGAGTTTCACTTCCGCTTCCACGTCACGGGGTTGTTGTAGCAACCGCGTCGTTGCTAAGCGGTCGCCGCTTGTAAACGGTTTACACCACTTATCCTCCACTCCTGTTTCGTTCTGAATCACATCTCCGCACTTGGTAACCCTCGACATGAGTACGCATGTCGACTGACAGCGGTGACGACAGTGCGCCCGTACAGGTGTAACCCCGCTCGATGCTAACAAGGCAGCCAATGTCGGTGCCAGGGTTAAAAAGTCAGCCGACTTTTGGCAACACAGCCCCACACCCGTGGTTTCAACACGTGGAAGCGCAGTTCCGACTGTGACGTTCCGACGCAGGACGTGACAAAGTATTTCCACGTGGTGGCCACGCTGGACCTCCACTTTCTCTCGTACCGCAGGAACGGTATGACGGCAGATGTTAGTGGTTTTGAAAGCGTGACTTCCTCATACCCCGATATACCTTGAAACCCGAAACTAGCCCGTGCTTATTTGTCACAGTCTCAATTTATTTGCCACTGACACTCATGTATAAAATATTCTATTATACTTGTACTCCACTATAGCACTTATCTTTTTTTATTATTTCTAATAATGTAAAAAAAAAAAAAGGACTTCTCTCAAACACTATTTGGGGAAATACAGTATACAGAGTCCTGGGCATATTTCTATTGGTCAAAGACGGTAGGGAAAAAACATGGCGCCACCATTGGTTGCCGTTTGTCATTTAGGAAAGTTTTCTGTGTTTACTGGCCACCGTGTAGAAATGAAAAGGATGGCCGGCGTGACCCGGATGACTCAAATGTGTCCCTTCTGCTTGTTAATGAAACACTGAACAGCTTGATTCCGTCAAAAGACGTGGGCTGCCCTGTTTGTCCCACTCTCTCTTCAGTTATGAATCACACGCAGGGACCCTGGCCGCTCGTCTTCACACTTGACGCGTTGTGCTTTCCACATACGCTGAAGGGGGGGCGGGGGTCGCACAGTGGCGTGACCTTTTGAAACATATAAACAAAACAAAAAAAGCCCTGCCGATAAAACCACAGAGAGATTATTACGAATGTTTCCACCGAGCGGTTCACAGACTAACTCACACCAGCAGACTTTTCCGACATTACCAGTTGTAACGGCGTACGATCGCGCGATAGGAAGGGAAGGGAAAACTTGTTGGTAAGCGTACAAAACATTCAAGAAATGAAATAATTTGAGCAAAAATCAAAATAAAAGCAACCATGTTTACTACTAACTGCAATAATCACTCGTTACGGCAGTTAGCTGTTTCCAGACCCGACCGTGATAAGCGAAGGATTCCTTCTTTATAAATGGAATATTTTCGTAGTTGTGGCATAGAAAACCCATTTCCAATCTTCTAAATACGTTTTTTAACACGATTAGAGCCAACTCGACATGAAATAACACCCTATGGTCATCCTTGCATTCATATTACTCACTATAGTAGACATAATCACAGGAAATAAGCCATTTAAGACAGTTTACCTTGTAGGGAAGCAGAATCACAGGCGGACAGGAAGTGACGTCAGGTATTAGGGGAGTTTTACTTTGTTGTGGGCTACGGCCGCAGCAGTGGTGATGAGAATGATGATTATTATTGTAATGTTGCCATTATTGTGTGTGGCCCGGGGCCATTTGCTTGTTAAATACAATTTAACAAGAAAAAAAACACAGCAAAAAAGGAAAAATCAGCAATAATTTTACAAACATAAAGTCAAAATATTAAGAAAAAGAAGAGAAAACGTCATAATGTTATGAGTAAAAATTATGTCATTTAAGAATTTAAATATTAAAGAAAAAAAGCCTTTTTTAAAGTCATAATATTATGTGAAACAAACAAACAACAAATAAAGTTGTAATGTTTGGAAAGTTAGGTCGCGGACTAAAGTCATAATTACAAGAAGAAAATTTACAAAAAAAACAGCTGTAATTTAACGAGAACGAAGTCAAAATATTGAGAGAAAAACGTCATATTCTAACGAAGAAAAAAGTTGCAATTTTACGAGAATATACTTGTAATACTATGAGAAAAAATAATGTCATTTAGAAGCATAAAGTCAAAATATTATCAAAAAATTATTTAAAAAAAAAAAAAGTCGTAATATGAGAAACAAAAAAAAACAAAATCAAGTTGCAATTTTTGGAAAATTAGGTTGGAGGAAAAGTTATACTATTATGGGAATAAAGCCAAAATATCTTGGAGATAAAGTCATAATGTTACAAAAAGATTATGAAGATTAAAGAATAAAGTTGAAATATCTGGGAAATAGAAAATAAAAAAAACATAAAAAATGAAAAAACAAGAGCAAAGACCCAAGTTCATACAAACAATAGGATTTTTCCCTTCCAGTATATCACAAAGCTGATATGTAGTTTTTTCTTGATATGTATACAGTATATATAGAACTTCTTAGCATGTGCTGCGTTACAAAATATTAAAATGGCCTGTGCATCCTTTCATTTTCCAGTATGTGGCCCTCGCTGTGTCCAAACTTTCTCTTGGGTTATGCCGGAGCAGGACATCGGCCTAATACATCCTGTAGCGGGTAATAGCTGGCCAATGAAATGACACGGTTGCACCACAGTAGAAAAAAGTATTGGAAAATCTGGCTGAAGACTAGACTTTCCCTTTTTTTCCCGAAAATGTCCCTTATCTTCAAAAGCAATGTTGGTTTATCTAGCTAGTTGCAATTTGTGGCAGCTATATTTTCACAATCATAATTTCACAATATGGATATTTTGTCTGACTCTGAGTTCTCTTTCTCGTTTGAAGCCTTTTTTTTTGTAAATATACTTGTGTCGCGCTAATTAGGCTAATGATTTCTCAACTATTTACACAAAAGGTGCAGCTTTGTTAAATAGAACACGAGAAATTCCAAACATTAAAAAATATCGCTAAGTCAACTTGTGTGTTTTTGTCCTCAGCAAGAATCTGGAGACGACGTGCACATCCAGTTTGACGCCATCTCAGGTGAGGAAGCAGGAAATCGTTATTGCTTCGAAGGAAGTATTGATTTGGTGACTGTTTTGACATTTTTAAACTGATTTTCTCGTTTGTTTTGGTCAAATTCCAAATTCTAGTCTTCTGCATGTAAGGCACAGGCAAATACAAAACATATGTCTGATTTCTTGAAACTGTTAATACGTTTGAAAACATTTCAAAAAACCTTTTTTCATGTTGTTGTAATGAGGTGTTTTGTGTTACATTTTTAGGGAAAAAATGAATTTCATCCATTTTGGGATTAGGCTTGTAACACCGCATAAAAGACAAGCAATGTGAATACTTTCCCAGATTTATGGTTAAGGCTATTTTGCATTATTAACTCAGTGCTTCTCAAATTGTGGGGCCGGCCACCCTGGGGGAAGTGCGGGGAACTATCGGGGGAGACGTGAGAGGCAGGGAGGACTTTCAATATTAGTGCAGACCTCCCAACATGTTTTGTTGCATTTCACTGGTTTCAGTTTAGAGTTCAGTCTGTGCAGTACAGATAAATAAGTAGATATTATCAGTTTCTCAATAGCATTTCAATCCGGGGGGGGCGCAAAAACATTTCTGTCCCCCAGTGGGGGCATGGCAGAAAATAATTGAGAACCACTGCGTTAACTCAAGTGTGGAAAAGGTCTCACTCTGTCACTGGTCCCCTCCCGCAGATATTTCAGCTAACGCCACGCTGCATTTCAGCAACATCCGCAGCAGCAACATGATGGCCTTGGCAGACGAGCGCGGGAGCAAGATTTGGGTGAACTGCACGGGGCCTTACATCCTCTACATGGAGGTGTGCTACAAGAGTCTGGACCAGGAGGCCAGCGGGATGCTGCATCTGGGGGTGGCGGGACAGGCAGCCCCCCTCTGCGCCTTCAGCCTGGAGAAGTCGCAGGAAGCCTGCAGGGTGCTCCACAGCATCGCCTACCTGCAAGCCGGCCAGGAGGTGGCGCTGGACTTGCGCTCCACGGGACGCTTCAAGATTAAGAAGGTGACGGTGGGCCTGAGCTACCTGCTGGGGAGCCGCTGTGAGTACTGAAGACCAACCAGAACCTCCAGTATCCACTAAACTATGCTCAGTGGTCCTGGGAGTGGACTTTGTACTACTTCCAAACCAGTTTGGCTTCACTTTGTCTTCAAAGTGTCCAAGTGAGTCATGTGACACAGTGACACCCTTCAATTACAACAAGGAGTCCAACTAGCTGTATTTACATTATTGATTTATTGCACTTTGAACCATCTTTTATTGAAAGACTGTTTTCCTCGAAACATGATGACTGCCTTTATAAAGTCCTTTAAGAATGTATTTATATTTATAATTGCTAGTTAGTTAGCATATCTCCCTTTGCTTGTATGTTCTCGCATTTATTTTGTTAAGCTAGCGAGATAGCATATCTAGCGAAAGGTATGTTACTATCTATATTATTTTATCTTGACTATTTTGCTCCAAAGACGACTGCCTTTTAAAGTCTTTCTTGAACATGTGAATGTATTTGTATTTATAATAGCTAGGTAACATATTTCGGCCAGTATATTTGCACGTGTAGCTAGCTAGTTAGAATACTGTATGTGAGCTAGTTACTCTTTTGAAAGTCAAAAATAAAGAACAAAATTATTTTTACAAAATTGCCAAGGCACTTCAACTAAAAATATGGTGTACAAACACAATGATCAAAATAAATAATAACAGGATAGGATTATACCACTACTCCGCCCAGGCTTAGTGTAACGAACCAATAGGAGGAGGGTGTTGGCACACCAATTCCGCCCACTCTTACTGTATTTAAGGCCTAAGCTACCAGCACTTATTAGTTTGCTGACGAAGCTCTTCGGATGAGGAGCGAAACGTCCGACACCTTCTACACAGAAGTACAAATGACGTCTCAAGAAGCCTTTTCCTCGACAATGATCAAAATTAGAGAACCATGATGACTCCAGCAAGAAGCCATGTCACTTGGGTTGGGTTTTGTTCACATATTATCCGATGCTAGTGCCAACCCGTTGCAGGCATTTTGCAGTTTTTAAATGAAACTTTTTGTTATTAAGGGGGCAAAAAATCAAATCTACATGGTCCTGTGTGAAAAGGTGATTGCCCCCTAAACCTAATAACTGGTTGGGCCACTCTTAGCAGTGCTGTGGAAGAATTCTGGCCGACTCATATTTGCAGAATTGTTGTAATTCAGCCACATTGGAGGGTTTTCCAGCATGAACCGCCTTTTTAAGGTCATGCCACAGCATCTCTATAGGACTCAGGTCAGGACTTTGACTAGGCCACTCCAAAGTCTTCATTTTGTTTTCCTTTAGCCATTCAGAGATGGAATTGCTGGTGTGTTTTGGATCATTGTGCTCCTACAAAACCCAAGTTGGTTTCAGCTTGACATCATAAAAAGATGGCCGGAAATTCTCCTTTAGGATTTTTGGTAGACAGCAGAATTCATCGTTCCATTTATCACAGCAAGTCTTCCAGGTCCTGAAGCAGTAAAACAGCCCCAGACCATCACACTACCACCACCATATTTTACTGTTGGTATGGTGTTCTTTTTCTGAAATGCGGCGTTACTTTTACAGCAGATGTAATGGGACACACACCTTCCAAAAAGTTCAACTTTTGTCTTGTCAGACCACAGAGTATTTTCCCAAAGGCCTTGGGGATCATCAAGATGTTTTCAGGCAAAATTGAAATGAGCCTTAATGTTTTTTTTGTTCAGCAGCGGTTTTCATCTTTCGTCTGCCATGCAGGCCGCTTTTGTCCGATGTCTTTCTTATGGTGGAGTCATGAACACTGCCCTTAACTGAGGCAAGTGAGGTCTGAAATTCTTTGGATGTTGTTGTGGGGTCTTTTGTGACCTCTTGGATGTGTCTTCGCTGTGCTCATGGGTTAATTTTGTTTGGCTGGCCACTCCTGGGAAGGTTCACTACTGTTCCATGTTTTGGACATTTGTGGATAATGGCTCTCACTGTGGTTCGCTGGAGTCCCAAAGCTTAAGAAACGGCTTAATAACCTTTTCCGTACCGATAGATCTCAATTAATCTCAGTTAAATTGTCACTTTTTAAATGGTCACTTTTTCACTCCGGGCCATGTAGGTTTGGATTTTTTCTCCTTTAATAATAAAAAGTTTAATTTAAAAACTGAATTTTGTGTTCAGTTGTTATTGACTGATATTTAAATTTGTCTGATGATCTGAAACATATAAAAAAA
Organism: Dunckerocampus dactyliophorus; assembly: GCF_027744805.1. Taxonomy (NCBI): domain Eukaryota; kingdom Metazoa; phylum Chordata; class Actinopteri; order Syngnathiformes; family Syngnathidae; genus Dunckerocampus; species Dunckerocampus dactyliophorus. The sequence goes on from NC_072828.1 coordinate 9,925,862, forward strand.
TAACAAATCAGGAGTGGGGCAAACCCTTTTTCACACCACTGTATACCTCATTTTGGTGCCACGAAATTAATAATAACTATTACAGGTGCTGTCCCTTTTCAGCTCCAAACTACAATTTTTCCAATCAAAAATTGTAGGCACACCACCAGCAGCTAGCAGATGTTACCAACAGGCATCCCTGATGACTGAGAGCCTGCATCTGTGTAGAAATTGGTTTTTCAACAGGACAACGCTGCAGTTCACAATGGCCACCTTCTAAAGAACTTCTTCCAGTGGAATAATCTCACTCTTTTAGACCATCCTGCGTGTTCCCCTGATTTAATCCAATTGTGAACATTTGGGGATGGATGGCAAGGGAAGTTTACAAAAACAGACATCAGTTCCAGACAGAGGATGTCCTCCGTGAAGCCATCTTTACCACCTGGAGCAACATTCCCACTAGCCTCCTGGAAACACTGGCATCAAGCATGCCCAAACCACTTTTTCAAGTGATCAATAAGAACGCTGGAGCTACTCATTGCCGAGTCCTTGTTTGACCCTTTTTTTCTGTTTTGATTTTCTGTTGGGGTTTTTTAGCTATGGTATAAAACGTTAAAGTTCTTATTGTTTTTTATTAAATTGCCTGCTCATATTTTGTGTCTCATGATTCTTGTTTTTGCATTTTGAAGCTTTTGAAGACACGCGACATGGACTCGCGTCAGGCTCAAAGTCACAATTTTAATGCTTTTCAACTCGACATCAATGACCCGGGGGTGACTCAGACTTTAATCTGATGACTTGAAAATACTTGACATTTTCAGTGAGTATGTTGAGTAAAATGTGTTCCCATTAAAAGTATTACGTGACCGTTGTTATAACCATTTCCAGCAATACAACAAATTTCCCCACATAATCTACCTGATTGGATGCACCCATTAATGTCCAATCAGGTTTAAGAGCAAACGAGGGTGTGGCTTACATTTCTGTAAGCGCCAGACTGAATGCCATGTTAGCATGCTTTTTCTGTGACTAAGTCGTGTCACACGTATTATTTCATTTAAAAAAAAAATGTCATTGTCAAATTGAATACATTGTTACATTGTTAAAATGGCATTTTATTGTGGGCAGTCTAAGGCACACCCGTGCACTAATCATGGTGTCTAATCAGCATCTTGATATGGCACACCTGTGAGGTGGGATGGATTATCTCAGCAAAGGAGAAGTGCTCACTATCACAGATTTAGACAGATTTGGGAATAATATTTGAGAGAAATGGTGATATTGTGTATGCGGAAAAAGTTTTAGATCTTTGAGTTCATCTCATAAAAAATGGGAGCAAAAACAAAAGGGTTGCATTTATATTTTTTTTTAGTATAAGATCAAACAGTGCAAATTGCATATTCTTGCAATTTTTCGACTGGTTTTAAGGTTTTGACCGGGACGTATCTAACTTTGCTAGGATATTCACTTGCCTATTTGTAGGGTGAGCATATTTTAATTACAGAAAATCAGGACACTTGGCCCGGCAATGCGATTCTCAAACGATACTCAGGTTATGTTTTTGCCAGCGTTTATCTGTTTGTTTGTTTGTGTTCAAAATAACTTGAAAAGTTCTGAATGGATTTACATGAAATTTTCTGAATTGTCCGAAATGGGGTCTGGAAGAACTGATTAAATTTTGGGGGTGATCCGAATCACCATCTGGATCCTGGAATTTTTAAAATTATTCTTTAACATTGCAAGATAGGACCATTTTTGGCATTTGTGCATATGACGCCACAAAAAATGGTCAAAGCACTTGGAAAAATATACGGGACAAGTTTCTGACAGGTTCTATAAAATAACAAAGACAGATCCAAAAAATGTAGGATTATTATTTTGGTGTGAATCACAATACGGGGGGAACTGTGGCGCTTGGCGGAGGTGTGCACTCACTGAGTGCTTTTCTAATATTACAAAATACAATCTCTAACCAAAGACACAACAACAGGCACAATGGAGCAGTATCTGAACTACAAAAATACATACAACCAACGCTAAAACCGAACTTTCAGGGGAATCCACACTCACAGTGACAGATTTTCACCGCGATTGGAAACCCCAAAAAAATGAAATCTTCAAGATTAAACTCTTAATGCACAAAAAAACCATCAAACTTACTTATTTGTTCATATAATGCGCACAGAGCAATGAGCAACTTCATGCTCGGTCTGATTTCTGCGCCGTTCTCCTTGCAACGTGAGGTGTTCAGGCACACTTGTAATTGTGACTGTTTGGCGCTAATTGTTTTTCATTTTTCTTCATGTACCCCCTATTACAACTGGTGCACCCCTGTGGGTTTGCGAACCCAACATTGGGGACCTACGTCCTAACCAGATATGACATCACTACTATTAAACAAAATTCAACAGTAACAAAATTCAAGATCAGTTCTGTTTTTAGAAACAAACGTTTATTTTTTTCAAACCGTGGGTCTAAGTAGTTTACTAGCCAAAAAAAGACGCTATCTTCAACAAGGGAAAAGCGCTGGTCGTCCAGTGCCATCATATCCACAATGAAATCACAGCTCGCTTTAGCCCCAGGGTCATCTCTGGCAAATTTTTTGCACTTTTGAAACACCGCGGCGATAAGAACAAGCCTAGGGCCTTTCTTTGTGGCTAGCTTTTTGGCCGCTTCTTTAACAGCGCAGGCATCTTTGTAAGCTTTCAAAACACAGTCGTAGTGATGCTGGTGTTTCAGGTGGCTGAGAAGCTTTGATGTGTTGAAGCTGGATATGAGCACGTCACAGAAAAAGAGCACTTGATTTGCTCACCTTAGCCCAGTAACACAAACCACAGTGCAGGCAATCTTGCCTTATTGGAGTTTTTTAAATTATCGGTTATCTGAGCTATTTTTGATGTTATCGAAGTATCGTATGGTGTCATAGTTCCTCATATTGGCCCAATAATTATTGTGCACCCCTAGTTGTAATTGGTATATTACAGAGATATAGTGATGATAAAATGAATCTTGGATATTGTTTGTCTTTTCTTGATTGATGATTTATGATGATTTAACCCGGGATACTGGGAAAACAGGGTGAGTGGCGCTGATATTACGGTGTTCCCTTGCTCCATCACGGTTCACCTTTCACGGACTCGCTGTTTCACAGATTTTTAGCAGTTTTAGTGCTTTTTTTTTTTTTTTATACAGCGTATGAACGCTGTTCCAGGCCGAGCCTGGGCCTGTATTGCATTGTGGGAAGTTGAGTGTTGTAGTTCTGTGGTAACAGTCTCTCTCTATTCTCTCTCTTCTGTCTGCACTGCCCATTGTCTTCTGCGTCCAGATTGGCTGTAAACCATGGTCAATCAATCTCCTTCGTGCCGTCTCCTGTTGTGGTCATGGCGACCAAACGAGCTAACCATGTGAGCTGCTTACTAACCACCAATACTGTAAACAATAGAAGAAACAGAAGAAGCTAACCGTTTGAGGAAAATACAACAACAGGAACAATATCTTTTAACAAGGATACAAAAAGGCTACTGTGCCAGGATGACGGGGCACGATCAGATGAGTGAAATACATGTGAATCACTTAATAACTTCTCGTGTCCAACCTAGTAGGTTTATCATTAAAATTCAAACACAATTTGAACTGAGAGTGTTTAACAAGAGAAATGTGAGAAAATGTTAATGCCTGTCTGAGGAAAGTATATAAAGTGTATGGTGAGGGGTTTTACAGCCTTAAAACATACAGTATATAATCATTGTAAAAAAAATATAGTTGGCTACCTTGCGGATTTCACTTATTGCAGGCTATTTTGGGAACCTATCCCCCGCGATAAATGAGGGAACACGGTAACTGTAAAATCATTGCATCCTGTAAAATGATTTGCAGTGGAAGTCATTATTGATGTGGTGTCCAAATCATCATGAATGTTATCACTGACATATGTTTCCGTGAGTGCAAGGTTTTATTTGCCACTATTTTTCATGAACTTCCCTAGGCATTTACAAAAGACAAAAAGTACATCTGAAAAACAGGAGGTGAACAAATGTATTATCAACTGACGTGCAACTGATGAGTGGTAGGATTAAATCAACTTTGCTTCTTCCTGGTCCTTTTCGCACATGCGGAACTGTGAATTGCACTATTTGATGTGCTCCAGTGTAACTTGTGTGCATGTTCCAGATGGATTAAACCATTACCATTACCAACTTACCATTGTACAATTATCTTTTTCACATGTTTTTTTTATGATGCATCGGTAATTGGACACTGCAAAAAATAAGCATGTTTTGAGTGCACCTCAACTTTAAACTGAGGTGACTCTATTGTCATGTTTTTAGTCAGCAGGTTTGGGGAATGTGTCATACATGTATTGTCATGGGAAAAAATGATTAGACCACCCTTGTTTCTTCAGTTTCTTGTATGCCTGATACAACTAAAGGTACCTTTGTTTGGACAAATATAACAATGACAACAAAACTAGCTCATAAGTGCCAGTACAATGCTATAGCTATTCATGTAAGAACTTAAATCATTTTGGTTATTATCAAGAAAACCATAGAAGTTGCTAGATATCAGCTCTTAAATTAGCTCTTATGAACTACATTTGTTATCATCGTTATATTTGTCCAAATTAAAATGAATCAATAAACTGAAGAAAAAAGGGTGGTGTAATAGTTTTTTCCATGTATATATATACCTGTATATGTATATGTGTGTATATATATATACACGCACATACAGAATTTACCCTGTCTTGTTTTGTTGCTTGCGTGCATGAAACTCGGTACCTGTTTCAGTGTTAGTCTAAGTATTGTCCTTTGTGCTCCAAGTTGCATTTCGTCACCAGCTGTGTCAAACATTAATCAAAAGTGAAAGTGGCTTCTCTTGCGTCTCCCTTCCACACTACATATTGCACCACTCTCAGGACCATTTTCCTGCCCTAATTATAGAGAACAAAACTTTCGAAATATACTTCTAAAGGAGATGACATACAGTACATTTGAGTACTCCTCCAACGTGTGAAGAGTAAATAACTTGGCCATCTGTCAAGACAGGGGATGATCCTCGACCCAAATGGAGTTTGTTACTGGTGCCGAATGCACTCCAGGCGAAGGAGTTTAAGAAGAAAAAATGTGTTTGAAGGCCTCGTCTCCTTTGACATCACAAAACTGCTGGTTTGGAATTTGCACGAGAGCCCCAAACATGGGACAGTGAAAGGCGGAAGAAAGTTTTATTCTCTGATGAGAAAAAATGTAACCTTGATGGTCCTGATGGCCTCCAACGTTACTGGCATGACAAGGAGATCCCACCTGAGGTGTTTTCCACACGAGGGGGGTCCATCATAATCTGTGGTGCTTTTTCGTTCAATCAAACAATGACACTTCAGGTTGTGCAGGGGTGTCAAACATTTTGAAGCTTGACTTAGAACCTCCTTACAATCCAACAGTGCAATATGTAAATTCTTGTAATTTTTCAACTGGTCTTAAAATTTTGATCAGGTGTATATAATTATACAAAATATAAATGAACTAAAACACACAAAATCTAAACAGACAGCAGAGGAAGGACGCACTTGTGTTTTGGCATGTTTTGAATGTTGACAACAGTTTGGGCAGCACGCCAGTAATAACACAGCACCCCTTTCAGATTGCTATCATTGTCACGTGCCAAGTAAATACGAGAGCGCCAAAATTCCCTTGGATCTCATTCAATCCAAGTATCTTTCCACTCTCCCACTCACAGGATACAAGCACATCTGCTAAACATGATTGTATGGTGTCTGAAATTGTTTAACAAGCCACTAATTAATTGCAGACACAGTGGCCAGGAACCATACTAGGGTTCTGAATGATAATGCGACCGGACATCCGGTTTGACAAGTGAGAGATAGGGCAGCATCGGTAGCAGCCACCTGGACCAACAAAAATCGGCTAAAATCCTTCGATTGTAGAGACCCCATCAGCAGTGTAGTAAATCAACAGTGACTTAATTGAGAATTTCACAATTCAATTCAATTCAATGTATGAATTTGAATTTGAAGTACTCCACCCCACATGATTAAGTTTGAATTACAGGAAGTGGAATTGAATTCAATGCAATTCAGTGAAATGAATGCTCATCACATATCAGTTGGACAGTCATTTTAAAGATTTGGATAAAGCAAGGTATTCTGGGAGATTGTTCTAGCCTCCTATCCAACAATTTGAAGGTTTTTACAATTTTAATGATGTTTTATATGAGTAAGTGCACATAAAGTCCATATAATAATATTTTTTTTTATCAAATTCATGTTTTAAATATATAATGTAAAGCTTCACTGTTACATACACCTTAATTATGCATCATGAATTTCTTTGAATTTCATGGAATTTCTATTCTAGTTCCTGCAATTCAACTCTGAATTGCAATTCTGCTTCCTGTTTGCAACTGCAATTCAAATTCAGGAACTGAATTGGAATTTAGAGGTCATTCTGAATTCAATTGAAATTTTTTTTGCCAACGTCGGTGCATGCTCCTAACGAGACTATGGATGGTGTCCTGGGGGATCTCCTCCCAGATCTGGACCAGGACATCTATGAGCTCCTGGACAGTCTGAGGAGCAACCTGGCGCCGCCGGATGGACCTAAACATAATGTCCCAGAGGTGTTCTATTGGGTTTAGGTCAGGTGAACGTGGGGGACAGTCAATGGTATCAATTCCTTCATCCTCCAGGAACTACCTGCATACACTAGCCACACGAGGTCGGGCATTGTCGTGGACCAGGAGGAACCCAGGTCCCTCTGCACCAGCGTAGGTTCTGACAATGGGTCCAAGGATTTTATCCCGATACCTAATAGCAGTCAGGGTGCCATTATCTAACCTGTAGAGGTTAGGGATATGCCTCCCCAGACCATCACTGACCCACCACCAAACCGGTCATGCTGAATGATGTTGCAGGCAGCATAACGTTCTCCACGACATCTCCAGACCCTTTCACGTCTGTCGCATTCAAGATTCAAGATTCAAGAGAGTTTTATTGTCATGTGCATAGTAAAACAGCAGTTATACCATGCAATGAAAATCTTATTCTGTTCATTCTCCCAAGAAAAGAAAGAAAACAAATGAAAGAATAAGAACATAAGAAACATAAACACATAAACATAAATACCAATAAATTAAGCAACAACAACAGAAGAGACATTAATACAAGTAAATAATACAAATAAATAAATAATAAAGTGCTATGAGTGTGTGCGTGTGTTGCGTGCGGCGTGTGCGAGTGCTTCGTTGAGGAGCCTGATGGCCTGTGGGTAAAAGCTGTTTGCCAGCCTTGTGATCCTGGACTTCAAACTCCTGTAGCGTCTGCCTGACGGTAGGAGTGTGAATAATGAGTGTCGCATGTGCTCAGGTTGAACTTGCTCTCATCAGTGAAGAGCACAGGGCACCAGTGGTGTAGTTGCCAATTCTGGTGGTCTATGGCAAATGCCAATCGAGCTCTACGGTGCGGGGCAGTGAGCACAGGGCCCACTACAGGACGTCGGGCCCTCAGGCCACCCTCATGGAGCCTGTTTCTGATTGTTTGGTCAGAAACATTCACACCAGTGGCCTGCTGGAGGTTATTTTGTAGGGCTCTGGCAGTGCTCATCCTGTTCCTCCTTGCACAAAGGAGCAGATATCAATCCTGCTGAGGGTTGAAGGGCCTTCTATGGCCCTGTCCAGCTCTCCTGGAGTAACTACCTGTCTCCTGGAATCTCCTCCATGCGTCCAGGTACCGCAGTGATGCCCTGGTCTGGGAGGAGATCCTCCAGGACACCATCCGTAGTCTCATTAGGAGCATGCCCCGACGTTGTCAGGTATGCGTACAAGCACGTGGGGGCCACACAAACTACTGAGAATCATTTTGAGTTGCTGCAATGACATTTTAGCCAAATGGACCAGTGTGCTGCATCATTTTTTCACTTTCATTTTTGGGGTGTCTTTGATTTCCCCCCTCTATAGGGTGATCATTTTCATTTCTATCAAATGATGTGGCATCATTTTGTTACTAATACATCACCCACTTATTATCAGTAAAGATATTCAAGATCATTTTTCCCCCAGTTTAGATCTGATGTGTTTTCGAAGTGTTCCTCTAATTTCTTTGAGCAGTGTATATCATTTTATCATGAGAAGCGAATCAAATCGTCTGTCACAAGGAGATTTACAACCCTAAAACTTACATAGATAGAAGATAGATAAGATACACAAGATACATAGAAGTAGATCCCGTGTAAATAAAAAGAAAAATCAATACATAAGATCGGTTTTCTGCTTGCATTATTAGAGTTTTTAGAGCTCCTTTGCAATTAAATATCATAGAGTTAGTTCTGTATATCGGAACAATAATATAAAAAAAGGACCTCCTCTGATTGCCAAACGGTGGTTTGACCTAATTTCTGAAAACAACACAGCTTGCGCACTTCCAAAACACACCTCCGGTAAATGATTTCAAGGCCGGCTCAAAGGTTGCCATCTGGAAGAAAGCAGGTAAGCACAAATGGCCGAAACAACACACAGTCTAATACAAATACCAATACGAAAGCTCTATCAACAATTCTTCCCCAACAAATATAATGACTCTAGGCTTTTATTTACATTGGCAAGAAAGTGTTCATTATCTGTGAGAGGCGTGAAAGTGCGAGGGCGACAAAGACAGTTTAGATTAATGCTTTTTAGTGAGTAGGTTTGCCTAAGCGAGAGAGAGAGAGAGAGAGAGAGGAAAAAAAAAGAATGTAATTCTCCACGAACCAAGGAGACAATCTGATGGTTATTGGACTGCACTCGGCACGAGTAACAACCTTCATTTGGGCTGAGGATTGTCCAGTGTCCTGCCGGTTGAAGTCTTTTGTGTCTACCACTTGACTTTTTTTTCCATAACCCTCAGGATCTTTGAAGAAGTTTCAAATGACTGCCTTACTGCGAGAGACGTTGCTTACGCAGCTGAACAATCTGACCACGTTCAAAGAAAGAAAGCTTTTTTTCCCCTTTGCCGTCAAGAGATCATGACAGCGTGAATACCTGACAGCTGATGAACAGTCTATTTCACTTTAGTGCCTGTTTGCAATAAATTGCTAACTCAAAATGTTTTTTGTCTCACTCCCATTTCTTCTTTTTGCATTTTGAAGCTCTCCTTAGAACCTCCTTAAGAACCAACAGTGCAAAATGTAAATTCTTGCAATTTTTCAATTGCTCTTAATATTTTGATCAGGAGTGTATTTCTAGAAATATTGTATAAATAAAATGTTGTGATTTTACAAACACAATGATAATGATAAATAATGATGAAATCATAATGATGAAATGATAAAATCTGATAGTGTCTTGTATTACGAGAACATTATCTAAGACAGACACAGTAGCACTGATAATGCTGTGGCAGCAAAAAGCTGCCTAGGTGTCCAGCCATGAAACTGAGCATGTCATCACTGATGATGAAACTTCGCAACTCTCAAGGGTGGGTGCGTGGGTGTGGACGTTATAATAACAGTGATGTAAAAGTGCTGAGGTTATTATGCAAAGTAAACACGTTAACCTGAAACATGAGTGTTTGTTTAGGACACAACACTTTTTGGCAGGTTTTTGTTTCAGTACACTTTAGTAAGATACCATGGCTCATTAAACAGGATAGACAGCTAGATAGATTCATGGATAGATATGTAAACCGGCTTGATCACACAAATTTTGCTCACTAAAAGTAAGTAAATAGTTCTTAGCAAGGCCAGTCAAGTTAGCTATACATAGATGGTTACAATAGCTAGCAAGATGAAATCGCATGAATATTCTGAATAACTAAATAAAACAAACAGTTAAGATAGCTTCCCAACAATGATGACTAGGGTAGGTGTACATTCATTGACAAGATAACCAGCAAACAAAAATTACAAACTAGCTTTTCTGAGCTAACTTGGTAGATATTGCAGTCTCTCCAGGTGTGTGATTGTGTCAATTCAAGCAAAATCTTCCAATCCCGGTGTTTTTTTTAGGCACCCTTGTATTTTAATCCAATCACCGCTTGCGTTTTAGCCAAGATGGGAAACGAAGTACAACGAAACCTCAGTCTTCCTCAGGGCCATCCATGACATAGATGTTGACGCTACCTGGTGAGCTAACTAGCTAGGACAATAGGTAAGACAGACACACACAAACTAATATGTTAACTAGCTAACAATGCGTGAACAAGTCAGCTGATGTTGCTTTTTCAGGCCTCTGATTGACTAAAATGCACTTGAAGAAGAATGTGCTTGTAGTGTATGTGGATGGAGATTTCTATTTAAAAAATGCTTTGAGTGGGGGCGTAGCTCTTTCTGAGCGTGCAGGTAGGAAGATAAGATATATATTTAAAAATATCCAGAGTCAAGTCAGCTGGGACAAGCTGTAGCGTGCAAGACATAGCCTGAAATCAGGCTGACAAGAATAACCGCAATACGCTACTGTAATAGTGCCGTGTTTTATGAGGCACGTTGTGCGTGGGTGTGAGTATTCCTCTCTGTCTACATGCACCTGGGGGAAAAAGTTGGAAATGCGAGTGGGCGTGACCAATGCTTTATAATGAGCATGAGCGCCTGTGTCAAACACCACATGAATCCTTGGCTAGAGCTAATGGAGGGACAGCAGGCAAGAGAAGAGCAGCATACCCTGGCAGAGGTGAACCTGGACATGGCCCCAGAGGGTCTTGGCTCGGCTGGGGTCAGACAGGGGCGACCCCTCGGACATGCAGCGGCTGTATTGGGAGGACTGGTGCTGGGAGCAGCATTAGCAGCCTTGATTCTCCATCATATGTGCACGGGCAAGCCGGTGAGAGATCTTTTGTGATTTTAGTGCAACCCTCAGATGCTGTGTACGGTACTCACACTGAAAATAGTATTGTTTTTGTACACATCATTTTGCAGTACAGCATGCATTCTGTATACACTTCGTGTTATTTGTCCCAGGTGGGAAGTTTTTGTGCTTGTACTATATTTTCTTTAAATTTGTAAAAAGGCCAAAGGCTTGTGTTATTTATTTATTTATTTAGTAATATCCACATTTCAGCTTTTTCTCATTACATTATGCATATTGCTCTATTTTTGCCATTTAAAATATATATGTATATATTTCGACAACGTACCAGAGGCCAATAACAAATGAGCCAAGGGCACTTAAAAAACACTTTGGCTGAATCCCAATTCTACACCTTCCCTACCCCTTAAAACCTAAGGCCAAGGGGAAGAAGCCACTAAGAAATGGGACACCACTTGATTCTCGTTACGTTATCACCCTTCGCCGGTTGCTGGCTGTAACATAGGCAGAAGAGACAATTAAATTGTTGGTAATAAATGTTTCCTAAGATAAGGTGCATACATTTCTACATTATTTCACTGTTCTTTAGCCTTAGAACACATTTTTGTAATAAAAGGCACACATTTTTACAAACTGTGCCATTTATTGCAAAACAACAAATAACGCTAATAACAGCTTACGACTTGCGGTTCCGCCTTTATGGAGTAGAGACGTGTTTGCTTTGCACTCTCACTGCCCAACTGTCTAACTCCCACTGACTTTTAACTAGTCCTAAATTGTGGACGACCCTGTTCCCTTTTTTTTCGTGACATTTGCCGCCACATTTGAACTGAGAGGATGCCTCCTAAACCTGTAAAAATGACGGAGAAGCTGGTTGATGGAGTTACCGCTATTAGCAAGTCAGCGCTAATAGCCATCATGGCAGGCCACCTCTTACCCCTCACCTTACTACGTTACTCACCAAACTGAATGTGAAACTCAATGGGCTCCAACAAGAGATTGTCCTAGGGAAATTTGGTTTTGGGGCAATGTCTGTTTCTCGGATCAAATTATTATATTCCGGACCCGTGGCCATGATTTTGGCTAATACTGTATTGTCCAACCAGTTTGATCTGCACCGTGGGACACGTCAGGATTGCCCTCTTATCCCCCTTTTGTTTGTTCTAGCCATAGAGCCCCTGGCAGTATTAGATCTGATGTGTCTACAGCCGATCTAAATAGAGTCGGCATGGAACACAAAGTATCCTTGTATGCTGATGACTTGCTTCTTTATATATCCAACGCAGGGAAGTCAATTCCACCAGTACTCAATTTCCTACACCGCTCAGCAAGTTTTCTACACAGTTTTCTACGGGCCGCCTTTTAAAATAAACAAAGACAGTTTTTCTCGAGGAGGCATTTTTGGGATGCAAATGCATTACTCTTTTGAACACATATTGTTTTGAGAAGCCAAACTCTTTACTTAAGTGGCCTAAGCAACTCACCGGCTATGCCTGGCGGGCATAAGATAGATGGTTTTTCAACGTGTAGAAACCACACCCCTCAGCACTTACGCCCTACCCCTTGATTGACGTGAATGCGCAAAACCTAGGGGTATGGGGTAAGATAAGGGGTAAGGGGTAGGATTGGGATTCAGCCTTCATCTTCATCTGGGTTGAGTGCGTGACGTGACATCAATTGATGTGTTACAGTCATTTATATTGCAAATGTTGATCTGAAATCGGAGGAGTAGGTGCTCGTGGACGTAGGCTGTCCACTCTCTGAATGACACGTATACACACAGGAAATAACGTACTACAAGCCCACCAATCGCAGCCTTAAAGGTATGTGTCGCTGCGGAGGTGCACACCAAGCTATGCGCAGAGACTGAACTCGAAACTGACAGCGGCGAAATGCAACAAAACGTATACCTGGAAAGCAGCGAAGCATACAAGTGTACTTACTCAAGGGTAAAACGTGTACCATGAAAGAAAAATGCATACATACATGTTGGCAGGTCTGTAAAAAGAACTTTTTCCACCGAGGGCCACATACTGAAAAATCAAAGGATGCCGGGGCCACTTTTATATATTTTTTAAACCAACCCATGTAGAAATGCAGAGATACAGAGAATATAAATATATAATTTTGTATTTATTCATTTTATCAGTGACAAAGCGTATTAATAATATGAAGTATTTCTCCAATTTTACTTACATTTTCCTGCAGTTTTAAAAAAATGTTTACAAATATTTCAACTTTCTTCTTGTACATTTTTTTCTCGGACTAGTATGACGTTATGTAATATTTGGACTTTATTATAACAACATTATAACTATAACATTATGGCATAACTATCATGACATTGTGACTTGTTTTCCTTAATATTTCAACTTAATATTATGACTTTGCTCCATTAATATTTTGCCTTTATTCTTGTAAAATTACTGCTTTTTTTCAATTTTTGCTGTGGTTTTTTGAATTTTTTTGTTTAATCGTATTTTTAGAATGTGCCAAGGGCCGATAAAAAAAGCTTTAATGGGAGTAGTTACTTAGTTACTCTTTTCTCTTTATACGTGCAATGAAGAGGATGCCTTTGTAACCAATGCATGTGTCTCTCTTTAGGACACAGGACCACCAAGCAGCCAAGCAAAAGTCAACATAACATGCACGCTAAAAAGTAAGCGTCCCTTTCATTTCTAGCTTCCCCCAGTGAGTGCTGACGGTTCTCGCTTCCTCCCGCAGGGAGTAATGGACCAGGACGCCAGGACATCTTCAGTGTGGACAAAGCAGCCATCTACTTGATCTATGGCTGGCTGACATTCTCGAGTGCCAACCCAAAAAAAGATGTAGTCCTCGAGCAGATGTGGAATGCAGATGTGATTAAACTACAGGCCAAGCCGTGCGAGCACGAGGTCTTCTTTTTCCTGAGGATCACGCTGGTAAACAACAGCACAATAAGCGTCCACTTCAGATCCGAACACACCGGCGGCTCTTTCCATGTCTATGAACTCTGACCTGGACACCGTCACCACATTGTCCTACTGGACTTTGAATGAAGGTGTGGATATTAGACTGTTGCTTGCCCTCATGTGCAAATCAATTACAGTATGTACTGTGTTGATTTTTTACAAGTCATCCTTCTGCTGCAAAATATAGCATTGCTCACACACTTTCTCACCGCCAACTAAACTTGCTTCCGTTTTATTTCTACTTTTTCTCTATGTGCGTGACTTCAAATTGTGCATTTCTTGTACAAAGATGATGTAAGATGTCTATTTACGTTTTTGTAAAATATAGAATCATTTCTGTCTCAATTACAGAATTACACTTACAAATATTTTACACACACTGAACTGAACTCGCGGTACACCAAAATCTCATGTGACCAATGCGCGTAAGCAACAGCTGACATCTTGCCTAATAGAAATAAACACAACTACAAATGAGCCACACCGTGAGGAAAGTTGCATTAATACAGCGTTGCATAATAAAGCAGTGGTTCCCATACATACATACATACATTTATTTGTGGCAGCCGGCCACAAATAAATTTAGCGTTACCTGTTCGTTACCTCAGTCATAAACACACTATAATGGGACTGCTTGTGAATGGAGCGTGTAGTTCCAACTTTGGACAGCAGATGAAATCATAACACTGCTTGTTAACAAATCTCAAACATGGATTCTTTTTGTTTTGCTTTTCATGTTTTTGCTGACTTTTTGCCTCCCACGGTATCCATAAAAATGACATGCACATGCGTCATGGCCAGTTAAGCAAATTAGATGATGACGCCACCAAGTACAACCTACCACGGCAAATACACTGCAATACATTCCTCCCCTAAACTTCCCAAATATTACAAAACTGCACATTTTGGAGTGGCTTTTTATTGTGACCATCCTTAGGCACATGTGTGAAATAATCATGCTGTATGATAATTAGCATGTTGATATGCCACACCTGTGAGGTGGATGAAACATCTCAGCAAAAAAAAGATATGCTCACTAACATTGATTTAGACAGATTTCTGAACAACAATACTGGAGAGAAATACAGTGGAACACTGTCCCAGTTATTGCAATATTGCGTGTAACAAGCCACTGTATTTCACCCTTTGGTCTGACTAATGTGCAGTATTGTGCTCAATGCAGTATATACAGTGGTGTGAAAAAGTGTTTCAGATCATCAAACAAATGTAAATATTAGTCAATGACAACACAACTGAACACAAAATGCAGTTAGCAGATAAAAGTTTTTGTGAAGGGAGAAAAAACTCCAAACCTACATGGCTTTGTTGAAAAAGTGACGTCCGCCCCTGTTAAAACATAACTTAACTGAGATTAATTGAAATTAATCAGTCTGTAAAAGGTTCTAAAGCCATTTCTAAAGCTTTGGGACTCCAGCGAACCACAGTGATTATCCACCAATGGCGAAAACATGGAACAGTGGTGAACCTTCACACGAGTGGCCAGCCAACCAAAATTACCCCAAGAGCACAGCGACGACTCATCCAAGAGGTCACAAAAGACCCCACAACAACATTCAAAGAACTGCAAACGTCACTTACCTCAGTTAAGGTCAGGTCAGTTAAGGTCACTGATCAAATGACTCCACCATAAGAAAGACAATGGGCATGGCAGATTTCCAGGACAAAACCCACTGCTGAACAAAAAGAACATTAAGGGTTGTCTTAATTTTGTCAGAAAACATCTTGAGGATCCGCAAGAAAATATCTGACAAGACAAAAGTTGAACTTTTTGAAAGTGTCCCCTTACATCAGCCGTAAAATTAACATTTCAGAAAATAACACCATACCAACGGTAAAATATGGTGGTGGTAGTGTGATGGTCTGGGGCTATTTTGCTGCTTCAGGACCTGGAAGACTTGCTGTGATAAATGGAACCATGAATTCTGCTGTCTACGAAAAAATCCTGAAGGAAAATGTCTGGCTATCTGTTCGTGACCTCAAGCTGAAACGAACTTCGGTTCTGCAGCACAACAATGACACACCAGCAAGTCCACCTCTGAATGCTGAAGAAAAACAAAAAGAAGACTTTGGAGTGGCCTAGTCAAAGTCCTGACTTGAATCCTATTGAGATGCTGTGGCATGACCTTAAAAAGCTGGTTCATGCTCGAAAACCCTCCAATGTGGCTGAATTACTATCCTGCAAAGATGAATGGGCCAAAATTCCTCCATAGCGCTTGCAAGACTCATTGCAAGTTATCACAAACGCTTGATTGCAGTTGTTGCTGCTAAGGGTGGCCCAACTAGTTATTAGGTTTAGGGGGCCATCACTTTTTCACACAGGGCCATGTAGGTTTGGATTTTTTTTCTCCCTTAATAATAAAAAGTTTCATTTAAAAACTGCATTTTGTGTTAAGTTGTGTTGTCATTAACTAATATTTAAATTTGTTGGATGACCTGAAACACATAAGTGTGACAAACAAAAAAATAAGATATCAGGAAGGGGGCAAACACTTTTTCACACAACTGGAGTTAAAGCTGTGTCTGTCTCTTGTGTCGCTGGGAGAAAGGGACAGGCAAATGGACACCACCTTCATGTTTTTCTACGACTCCATTGTGTCCAATTAGTCCATGAGTTGGACTCGTTACAATCAAGAGTTATGTTTGTTCTGGGAGCAAGTGAGGGACGGAAACAATGGGCCTCATTCACGAACATCTTCTTAAAAGTCTTCTTAAGAAGTGTACTTAAGAAGGCGTGGGTTGGAAAGTGCACCACATTCACGACACGTTCTTAAGTAGGGATAATCGTTCGCACCGGTGTTCTTAGGTTGATGAATGCCAACTGTGATGCACGTGCATGTGAGCCTTAATTTGCATAGGTCACCGCCTATTATTTCCTATATAAGGTAAAAAATGTGCCATGCGCAACAGGCAGCTGGAGGCGGAGATGGCAACGCGCAAGGGCAAGACTGAGGAGCAGCTGGACAACAAACAAAAGAAAAACTTCAATTCTACTGAAATAGAGGTGCTTTTACAAGGAGTGACCGAACACAAGACCACCTTATTTTCACGTGTATCCACCGGTCATCAGGCCATCCAAAAAGAGTCGGCATGGAGCACCATTGCAGGAAACATAAATGCCGTTTCCACGGAGAAACGCGCCACAGCAGAGGTTAAAAAGAAGTGTTTTGACTTAAAATAGACTCAAAAAAAAGATT
Source organism: Dunckerocampus dactyliophorus (assembly GCF_027744805.1). Taxonomy (NCBI): domain Eukaryota; kingdom Metazoa; phylum Chordata; class Actinopteri; order Syngnathiformes; family Syngnathidae; genus Dunckerocampus; species Dunckerocampus dactyliophorus. The sequence goes on from NC_072828.1 coordinate 9,942,795, forward strand.
GGACTGCACCGGAGGGATTTGGAGGTGGGCCATCAATCAGAAACCAAACCATTTCGGAAACTCTAGAAAATATTTACACAATCATGATGGAAAAATAAAGCCAAAATACATAGTTTGTGTGTGACAATTTATTTTTTCTGTGGTTACATTTGATTAGACGCTGCCTAATTAATACAGCAGCCCCGTGCTCCGGCTCAAGACGTGGCTGGGGGCGCATGTCGTTATCTGGGGGTTTTGCGTGCGCAATAGACACACCACGTTTCATTGCGATGTTATTCTGATGATCCTGCACACTTGCAAGAACAGAGAGGGAAGCCTGAAGCAGGACATCAAATATCCGTCGCTTTGAGCAAATAAATCTACATGGTCCCTTTACATTCTCTCTCTGTGCAGCGCACGTCCAGCCAGCCTTTTTTTTTGATGAATTTGGATTTGAATATATATTTATCGATGGAGTACATTTTAGTTGTTTTGATGATAAATAATTGTTGGGATAATTTATTTGCACTACATTTTTTGGGATCAGGTTGCAAAATCCATCATGGGGCGATTGCGCATTGGGAAAGTGCAAGCTTTGCTTGTGCGTAAGAGTCCTCCTGAGCGTTCGTAGAATCTGTTCTTAGATCTAAGAAATGTGAGTTAAGAATACGTTTCGTGAATGCCAAAAATCTTCGTAAGAAGGCTTTAAGAACACATTTGTGCGTAAGAACGTTTCGTGAATGAGGCCCAATGATTTTTGTTTGGTGCCATGTATTATAGTGGTTGATGTACTAAAGACAATACAAATATTTAACCCTTAAAGTGCTCATGACCCCAAAACACTTGTTAATCTTGTTATTTCTGACAAGAAAAATAACATTGAAAGGCATTTTTTCCTGTGTTTGATGTGTGCTTGAATATTGAAATATTCACAATTTTAAACATTTTTTGTCACTTTTTCCAGGTCCGGAGGAGGCGGCGCAAGTGACGTCTACACCAGACCATCCCACCCGGACATTCCCATTCACTCCAATGCATTTGATGTTTCTATGCTCCAGTTGTAGGTGAATTGCTATTGTTTGTTATATATATTTTTATATTATGCCTGCTCGTTGTGTTGAAGGCTTTTGCCGGAACACTCGAGGGGACGGATTAAGCGTGTTCACATTTCTAAAAGACACCATTCGCCTCATCAGATCGGTACACTTCATGGGACAAATGTTTCCAATTTGTCCTGCAGATGGAAATTAAAAGTCGAAAACCCACAAGATGTTAGACCGTGGAAAAGTGTGCCAAGGTAGCACTAAGTCATTCACATTTCTCCTGCTTCATAATAGCCAGCCTAGTGCTGGTGGCTAATGCAGTGTGGCTTCTTAACAGCCGCGCTAGCTAATGTGCTATCTGTTGTAGCTATCACTGCCAGTAAAACATGCCATACACCTCACAACACAATATTTGTGAATGTTATTGTCATAATATTGTCATGCACCAGCAAAATAGAGTTTGGAACCCCACGATGGAAGCCCCCTCTCATAAGACGCCCCCTGGTGGCATACCTGGTTTGTTGGGATGGAGACGGTGGAAGTCGCAGATGAGTGACAGGTCCTGGAAACAGGAGCGGGAGAGCCATGACCGTTCCTCAGGTCCATATTCCCCAACCCAGACACTGCACCCCCTCCCCCTTCTTCTAGAGTCTAAGATGGCTCTCACCGTATAAGCCGGCTGACCATCAATAACACGCGGCGGAGTTAACAGCGGGCTCATGGTGACGGGTTTGAGGAGGGACACATGGAAGACAGGGTGAGTCTTGAGTGCAGGTGGAAGCTTGAGCTTGACAGATGACACACGGCCCCACGAACCTTGGAGCCATCTTTCTGCAAGTCTCTGCCAGCGTTAAGTCCTTAGATGAAAGCCACACGTCCTGGCCAGACTGATAAGCGAGTGCGGGAATCCTGTGGCGGTCCGCCAACTGGCTGTTCTGTGCCACTGTCCGGGACAAGGCCGCTCTGGTCTCCCTCCACACCCGATAAGCCCACCGCAGATGGAGATGCACAGATGGGACGGATGCTTTCGCCTCCTGTGACGGAAACAGAGGAGGTTGATAACCAAGAACAGTCTTAAATGAGGACATACCTGTGGCCGTACAGACAAGGGAGTTGTGGGCGTATTCCACCCAGGGGAGGTAGGAGGACCAGGAGAAGGGGGCCAGTGGCAAACGCAGCCCAGGGCGGCTTCCAGGTCTTGGTTTGCCCACTCTGTCTGGCCGTTAGATATTGTGGGTGATACCCGGAAGACGCCCCCAAAGCCTTGCAAAACGCCCTCCACACCTGAGAGGAGAACTGGGGTCCCCTGTCTGATACCAAGTCCGCGGGGATGCCATGAAACCAGAACACGTGTCCAACCAAGGGGGTGGGCCGTCTCCAACGGCGACGGCAACTTGGGTAGGGCAACGAAATGAACCATCTAAGAGAAATGGTCAACGATATTGAGAACGACCGTGGGAAGAGCGGTGACGAAGTCCAAGGCGATATGAGACCATAGGCGTGAAGGGACGGGTAATGGCTGTAATAATCCTCCTGGCGGACGGTGGGAGGACTTGTTCCTGGCGCAGGCACTCACAAACTCCTTGACGTCGGACGACATAGAAGGCCACCAAAATCTTTGGGCCACCACAAATTGTGTGCGCCGAGCTCCCGGGTGGCAGGCCAACTTGGAAGAGTGTCCCCACTGAAGCACGTCCGACCTTAGCTCTGCAGGCACAAACAGCTTGGCGGCCGGACACCCCTGCGTAACTCCTTCCCAGCGGACACTTCAGCCACCTTCTTCTCCACCTCCCACTGGATGGCCCCCAACACTTTGGCCATAGGTATGATGGTCTCCACTTGCTTGTCCACCTCCACGGAACCAAAAACCCTGGATAGGACATCGGGCTTCACGTTACGGAACTGGGTCTGTAGGTGATGGAAAAAAAAACTGAGTGAGGAACAGGGACCATCGTGCTTGGTGTGAATTAAGTCTTTGAGCAGTCTTTATGTAAGCCAGGTTCTTGTGATCTGTAACCACCACGAAAGGGACGGCTGCGCCCTCCAGCCAATGCCTCCACTCCCGCAGCGCGAGAAGGATGGCCAGGAGTTCCCTATTACCCATGTCGTAATTTCTCTCTGCGGTGGTGAGGCGACGCAAGAAGAATGCGCATAGGTGGAGCCTCTGGTCGACTGGGGACCACAAAACAAAACTCATAAAACATGTCTGTCAGGTTCAAACTCCTGTGACACTTGTAAAACACAGCAAAATTACAGAAGAGACAAGACAACAAGCGTAGCTTTTTACTCGCGAGGAGAACGGAAGGGACGCACCAGAGTTGCCTTCCCAAACTGCTCTGAATACGCTCTCCGAAAACTCTTGGCTCTCCAAAAACCTCTCGAACCTCTTTATTTTCTATTGGGCATTCCCTAGTTCAGCTTCTCAAGGAAGGGGCCTACTACAGCTGGACTCTGTAAGGCTAAGTGTGTGTGTGTGTGTTGTTATCATGCATGTGTTTAAATCACTTTTCTAACATCACAGGATAAGACCAGGAGCAGAAGTGTAGCTTGGCCTTGAGCAACTCAAAACTCCTTCATGTCTCTGAGTCACACAAGACTGGTCTTTTGTTCTTCTCACGGGGCCTGCTTGCTCCTTTCTGTGCACAAGGGTACAGTAATACAACAAGCAATAGTATTTCTACAAAAATGGGTGATAACTTATATACACGTATATACATTTCTCTAACAATGTCCCTGAGGACATTGTTAATGAGGTTTTGAAAGACAGCGGGAGCGTTAGTGAGCCCAAATGGCATGACGAGGTATTCAAAAAGACCTAAAGGGGTGTTAAAAGCGGTCTTCCAGTCGTCTCCCTCCTGTATACACACCAAATGGTAGGCGTTCTGTAAATCTAGCTTGGTGACCATTGGAACCGTGTGTAAGAAAGAGAACGCTGAGTCCAACGAGTACCGGTTTCTGATGGTGATGTCATTGAGCCCCCGGTAGTCGATGCATGGCCTTAAGGACTTATCCTTCTTCTCAACAAAAAAGAAGCCTGCCTCAAGTTGTGCAGACGAGGGCCAAATGAGACCTGCGGCGAGGGATGACAAAATATATTCCTTAAGAGCCTGTTGCTCCGGGGCCGACACCTTTGACACCAATTTTGGAGGTGTCAGGCACAGCAGACCGCAAATAACTGGTATGACAATAATTACTCCAATTAATAATTGGTTTGCACCAATCTATAGTGGGGTTATGTAATTTGAGCCATGTTAATCCTAAAACGACCGGTGCAGCCTGGGAAGGAATGACAAAAAACCTGATGGATCCGTGATGAAATGACAACATTTCAGTCTGGTGCGTAACCACTGCCAGGCTGCGCCCATCCAAAGAGTGTACCTCCCTGGGGTGCTGAAGCTGTAAAGTCTTAAGTCCTTGCTTCTTAACAAACCCAGAATCTAAAAAGCAATCATCAGCCCCGGAGTCAATAAGTGCTGACACAGAAATGTTCTGAAGTTTATCGAGAAAGCAGCCACGGAACGACCCTTCTGCTTCATATCTAACAGGCGGCTGCCTGCCTCCCTACCCCGAATGGGAAGGTCAAACACATTCCGCATCTCCGCTAAAAAAAAGGGCAATGAAGAGCGGATAGCAGGCTTTGCCTTACTGACCGCTATTGCCCACGCGGCTGCCTTGTCCGTGAGCAGACTCATCACAAACGCGATCTTGGCTGAGTCAGAGGTATATGTGCTGGGTTGCTGGTTGAACACAAGAGAGCATTGGTGGAGGAATTGCTCACATGATGACGCCTCCCCGGAAAAACAAGGTGGGTGAGGAACATTAGGCTCGCACTGAGGTGGCGTGACTACAACAATCACGATAAAGCAGTATCCAAAGTACAAAAATACATACAACCAACGATAAAGCCAAATTTTCAGGGTGATGCCCATTCAGAGTTACAGGTTTTCACTGCTGCGCCGTGTGGCTATTGGTACACCAATACAAATTAAATCTTCAAGATTAAACACTCATAATGCAAAAATAATCATTAAACTTACTTATTTGTTCATATAATGCTCACAGAGCAATGAACAACTTCCTGCTGTGGCTCCTTTCTGCTCCCTTCTCCTTGCGCCCGTGAGGTGTTCATGCACACTTGTAATTGTGAGTGTTAGGCGCTAATTGTTTTCATTTTTATTCACGTATCCCCTATTACAATTGGTGTACCCCTGGGGGTACATGTACCCCACTTTGGGAACCTAAGCACTATAGTATTCAAGACAGAACTCAGAGCAAAACACAAAGGTGTCATCATGTGGACTCAATCAATCAATTCTTCAAACAAGGTCAAAGTGAGAAGTTACCCACTAGATGTGTAAAGTCTGTGCTGCTGAGCAGTTTGCTACCAGAACTCACTCATCTAGTTGACATCTCATTTCAGACTGGAATATTTCCAAAGGCTTAAAAAAATGCTGTCATTAAGCATCTTCTAAAGAAGAAGATACCAGAGTATTGGGTAACTATTTGCCCATATCAAACCTGCCATTCTTGGGGAGTCTTAGCAAAGGTTGTAACCAACAACTTACTGACTTTCTCCTGTCTAACAATGCGTTTGATACTTTCCAATCAGGCTTTGGCCCCACCACAGCACTGAGACAGCTCTGATCAAGGTGACAACACAGATGCAGGCAAAGTCTCAGTATTAGTTCTGATGGACCTGAGCGCTGCCTTTGACACAGATGACCATGTGATCTTATTACAGAGGTTTGAAAACTTGGTGGGAATCTCTGGTTGTCCCGTTTCAAGTCCTATCTGGAGGAAAAGCAGAGACTTGTGGTGTGACTGTGTTAGTTAGCAAAGAGCTTATGACATCATAAAGGGGCAAAGGAGCTGGGGGGCAATGACCTCCAGGTGGGAGTTGAGAGCAGGCATGTTTTGTAATAAAGTCAGGTTAAGAAAACAGTGTATTTAATACACTGTATTAATAATGTGACAAGATTGAGTCACCAACGTGTGGGTTTCTTCACTTGGGCATTCGATTCCGAGGAATGGGAACATGTGCAAACGGACTAGTTAAGCACAATGTTTTATTATTTTATGTGTATTCAAATAAAATTCACTGGTGTCCCTGAGTACCACTAGATGGAGCCTGGTGGTACCAGTGGTTACTCAAACCACAGTGTAAGAATGTATGCTGGAGAGCAGTTAAGTGTAGATTTGCCCTGAATTCATGGAAATGAATAGAAAACTTATCAGGTGTTTGCAGACTCTGACTCTCATGTATTTTCAGTACTTTCCATTTCAGGACTGTCAATCACACTCCCACAGTCAAGAGACAAAACTCAGACGGAAGTCCCAATTTAAAAAGGACCTGGGAACCCTCCCAGAGGCTACACTACAGACTATCCCACCCCTCCCATATTGTTCCAGCCTCACCTCCTCACACAAGCCATAATTTTCCATCCTTTGCTCTCCTCGTGTAGCTTCTGGAAATTTCCTCTCATGGATGTGCCAGGACTTGACAAGGAGGATGACGATGAAAGACAACACTCGACTATAAATAGAAAAGAACACAAATTTCTTAAGTAGTAGTAGTTGTAGTAGTAAGTACTCATGCCCACCACAAAGGTGCGTGTTGTTAAAAATGACCAAAATCACCTCAAACTATTGATGAAATAATTGGGTCTGTGTTTTTTTTTAACCCACCTGATTCCTACCTTTAAAAACACAATCAATTCTGCTGTTTTTTATTGGACAAACTGCAGAAAATCACATTACTGGAAAGCCCCACAGCAGCAAATGTCCCGTCCACAGCACAACGGGTTTTTATTCTTGTAGAGTGTTTTGTGTTTGAAAGAAGGCTGTGAAACACTATTGAAGACAGAAAGAAGGATGCATATTGCATGTTAATTTAATGAGTAAATCATCTGATTTTTATGTCTGGTTTAAAGCGGCAACATGTAAAATATATTTCATTTAACCAACATACTCCAGCCATTTAACAGTGTATGTGCAACCATTACAATTTAGTGCAATTTAATGACGTGACGTCGCACATTACAACTAAATTATGAACAACTCAAATAATAAACTGTTATGAAATGTAAGGTGTTTTTAATTTAATGTGATCCTTTCCGGCCTGTGTACAACGCAGCTCATTGGTGAAATTAGCTTCGAGTCGAAATTCAAATAGGGTAGCCTCCAAGCTAGCAATCTGTCTAGCTAACAAATCGTAAGGCTAACTAGCTAAACAAGTCATTTTTAAACAGGTAAACTCTACTTTCAAAATGAAAACTTAATGTTAAAACCTTCAAATAGTTTCACACTTTTTAAAATGGACTGATGTACATATACATACTGATATATGACGTTGCTGTAGATCAATCTTTCTGGAAAGTTACGATGTGCGGATCGATACTGAAATATCGATATCACCGATACCAGCTCTTTAGGCTCTAAATTTGGAATTAAAATATCCATATTTAGATACTTCAGTCATTTGAGGTAATGTATATCATTAACAAGGGCATATTGGACAGTAGCTAAATTATTCAGAGTGAGTCTAAAAGATATGCAGTTGTTTAACATAAATAAATAAATAACTAATGTGTTATATTCTTTGTTTCATGAGTTATGCTATGATTTCAGATACATTACTTTTTAAAATTTACCGGACACTTTAAGTGTATTTGCACAAAATATTGGTATCGCAGATACCAGGCTGAATTTTGCTCAGTAACGAATCGGCAAACAAATAACTGGTATCACACATCACTACCTGAAAGGTCTAGTCGATGGACGCTCAGACGACGCTCTAATGTTCTAATGGCGCCGCCCACTGGCCAACCAATGGTAGGCCGCGTAAAGAGTTCGTTAAAAAAAAAGTCACGTGAGTGTATATGACGACCCAAAGACGAATAAGAAATAAGTTATTTTTCGAACTTCATAGTGTGAACGTTATTTTTATGATTCGTCGCAACAATCACTCGCGACAAGATAAAACTTTGACCAACTAAACATTACGATGGAGAACGTGAGTGAACCTGACTGGGATTCCATTTTAGAGCTAATTGATGAGGAGTTGGGCACAATAAGCACTTTCAAAAGTGCTCCTTATCCTCAGTGTGATCATGCAGGCCTCCATGAGCATTATCAGCAGGTAAGTTGAAGAATATAGTAATGTACGTTTTGTCAAAGTTGCAGTGGAAAGTGTTTACTATACGTGATATCCGTTGCTCGACTTCTTCATTAGCTTTTTTAGATAGTTTACTCATGGTTATACCGTCTTTGGTTACTTGAAGAGCACCCAACCTCGTCACGAGGCTGTAGAACCATGTTACATTAATATAAGCAATCAACTATCATCGTTTTATAACGATGTGCTATGATTAAATATTTGGATGATAATAGCAAACCTTGAAAAAGTCGTACTGCAATAATGATATAAGTACTTCATAGTATATAGTACAAAATGTTCCCAGAATGTGCTATGTACAATACACAAACACATAAATGAGTACAGTACACCCCGCACACTTTTGTCAATATTTTATTATATCTTTTCAGGGGACGATATAAAGTAGTCAGTGTACAGCTTGTGTGGCCACCATTATTTTCCAGCACTGCCTTAACTCCTTGCACTCCACCTTCTGTCTGAGGATTCCCCACAGATGCTCAATAGGGTGTAGGCCCAGACACATGCTTGGCCAGTCCATCAGCTTGACCCTCAGCTTCTGTAGCAATGCAGTGGTCGACTTGGAGGTGTGCTTGGAGTCATTGTCATGTTGGAATACTGCCCTGTGTCCCAGCGTCCAAAGGAAGGGCAGTTATTTTGAGGGGACAGGAAATTCACACTGTTAAGCAAGCTGTAAAGTGACTACTTTACATCGCCTCCAACTGTCTTTTCTTCAGTGTTGTCCCATGAAAAGATATAACATGTTTGCAGAAATATGAGGGGTGTACAGCCTCAGGATAGTGTACTCAACTGCAGAGGGTACAGGGAGTTTATTAGATGTATGTTTTTTTAAAATGATAATGTTTCATTTTTAAACATATTGAAGACGTTCCTTGTGTTATGTCAAATATGTAAACACAACATACATATGTATATATGTATATTAAGGCTGTACAATGATATAAAAAAATTGTAATCCTAGTTAATCACGTTTTCAAATTAATTATGATTAATCACCATTCGCAGTTATGTGTGAAATATGCCCATTCTTTTTTATGTACAAAAATGTAATGACAGGGCACAGTTATATACTGCTCAAAAAAATTAGAGGAACACTTCGAAAACACATCAGATCTAAACTGGGGGGAAATGATCTTGAATATCTTTCCTGATAATAAGTGGGTGACTTATTAGTAACAAAACGATGCCACATAATTTGATAGAAATGAAAATGATCACCCTATATAGGGGGAAAATCAAAAAATGATGCAGCAGACTGGTCCATTTTGCCAAAATGTCATTGTAGCAACTCAAAATGATTCTCAGTAGTTTGTGTGGCCCCCACGTGCTTGTACGCATGCCTGCCAACGTCGGTGCATGCTCCTAACGAGACTATGGATGGTGTCCTGGGGGATCTCCTCCCAGATCTGGACCAGGGCATCTATGAGCTCCTGGACAGTCTGAGGAGCAACCTGGCGGCGCCGGATGGACCTAAACATAATGTCCCAGAGGTGTTCTATTGGGTTTAGGTCAGGTGAACGTGGGGGCCAGTCAATGGTATCAATTCCTTCATCCTCCAGGAACTACCTGCATACACTAGCCACATGAGGTCGGGCATTGTCGTGGACCAGGAGGAACCCAGGTCCCACTACACCAGCGTAGGTTCTGACAATGGGTCCAAGGATTTCATCCCGATACCTAATAGCAGTCAGGGTACCATTATCTAACCTGTAGAGGTCTGTGCGTCCTTCCAGGGATATGCCTCCCCAGACCATCACTGACCCACCACCAAACCGGTCATGCTGAATGATGTTGCAGGCAGCATAACGTTCTCCACGGCATCTCCGGACCCTTTCACCTCTGTCGCATGTGCTCAGGTTGAACTTGCTCTCATCAGTGAAGAGCACAGGGCACCAGTGGTGTAGTTGCCAATTCTGGTGGTCTATGGCAAATGCCAATCGAGCTCTACGGTGCTGGGCAGTGAGCACAGGGCCCACTACAGGACGTCGGGCCCTCAGGCCACCCTCATGGAGCCTGTTTCTGATTGTTTAGTCAAACATTCACACCAGTGGCCTGCTGGAGGTCATTTTGTAGGGCTCTGGCAGTGCTCATCCTGTTCCTCCTTGCACAAAGGAGCAGATATCAATCCTGCTGAGGGTTGAAGGGCCTTCTATGGCCCTGTCCAGCTCTCCTGGAGTAAGTACCTGTCTCCTGGAATCTCCTCCATGCGTCCAGGTACCGCAGTGATGCCCTGGTCCAGATCTGGGAGGAGATCCTCCAGGACACCATCCGTAGTCTCATTAGGAGCATGCCCCGACGTTGTCAGGCATGCGTACAAGCACGTGGGGGCCACACAAACTACTGAGAATCATTTTGAGTTGCTACAATGACATTTTAGCCAAATGGACCAGTGTGCTGCATCATTTTTCACTTTCATTTTTGGGGTGTCTTTGATTTCCCCCCTCTATAGGGTGATCATTTTCATTTCTATCAAATTATGTGGCATCCTCAAGAATCATCCCCTGCTGTGTCAGGAGTTTGACAGCCCTGATGATAATATTGTAGTACATTGCAATATATATACATTTGTAATATACATCCATAATATCTTCTTCTGGTGGTTGTCCGCAGCATCTGTGGCAGGAACCTCCACACATTCAGAGAATGGAGTCCATCGGTCACTTTCCTGCTCCTCTGCAAACAGTAAGTCTCTCACTTATTTAACAATACAGTGTTGTGAAAAAGTGTTTGTCCCCTTCCTGATTTCTTTTTTTTGTTGTTGCATGTTTGTGTTTGTGTTTCAGATCATCAAACAAATTTAAATATTAGTCAATTAAAGACAAAATGCAGTTTTGTATTTTTCAAATGAAACTTTTTATTAGAGAGAAAAAATTCAAACCTACATTGCTCTGTCAAAAAGTGATTACCCCCCTGTTACAACATAATTAAGATTAATTGAGATCTATCAGTCTGGAAAAGTTTGTAAAGCAATTTCTAAAGCTTTGGGACTCCAGCGAACCACAATGAGAGCCATTACCACAAATGGCGAAAACACAAAACTTCCCCGGAGTGGCATGCCAACCAAAATGACCCCAATTTTGCCAGAAAAGACCTTTGGGCAAATACTCCGTGGTTTGACGAGACAAAAGTTGAACTTTTTAGAAAGCGTGTGTCCCATTACATCTGGCGTAAAGGTAACGCTGCATTTCAGAAAAAGAGCATCATAAGATATGGTGGTGGTAGTGTGATGGTCCTGGGCTATTTTGCTCTTCAGGACCTGGAAGACTTGCTGTGATAAATGGAACCATGAATTCTGCTGTCCACCAAAAATCCTGAAGGCATATGTCCGGCCATCTGTTGGTGACCTCAAGCTGAAACCAAATTGGGTTCTGCAGTAGGACAATGATCCAAAACACACCAGAAAGTCCACCTCTGAATGAATAGCTGAAGAAAAAGAAAATGAAGACTTCGGAGTGGCCTAGTCAAAGTCCTATTGAGATGCTGTGGTGTGACCTTAAAAAGGTGGTTCATGCTGGAAAACCCTCCAATGTGGTTACAACAATTCCGCAAATATGAGTCGGCCAAAATTCCTCCACAGCACTGTAAGAGACTCATTGCTCATCATTATCGCAAACACTTGATTGCAGTTTTTTTTTTGCTGCTAAGGGTGGCCCAACCAGTTATTAGGTTTAGGGGCCAATCACTTTTTCACACAGGACCATGTAGGTTTGGATTTTTTTCTCCCTTAATAATAAAGGTTTCATTTAAAAACTGCTCTTTGTGATCAGCTGTGTTGTCATTGACTAAATTGTTTGATTGTTTGATGCTCGGAAACATTTATGCAAACATGCAAAAAAATAAGAAATCAAGAATGGGCCAAACACTTTTTCACACCACTGTACACACACTAACACTTGAACAAATATCACGTATGCATGTTCAATGATCATAAAAATGGCATTTATTACAGCTGAAATGCTGCCACCTGTTGGACATATGACAACATTGTGTGTGTCAATAGGTCTGTTGTGCCCCTCTGGTGATCCAGCCAGAGGTCATCAGCCAAAATCCTGTTGGGGTCATGTAAGTAACACACACTGCTATTTAGACACACCCAACACACCTACTGTTGTCTAGTGTGTGTGTGTGTGTCTGTTTGCAGGAACAGTCAGCTGCGTTATGATTATGGACCTTGCATGTTCTCCTCCCCACTTGCTCCAGACTCATCAAAGTAAGATTTGACAACAAGGTGTCCTACCTTACACGTCCACACGGAGGCAACACATGCTCACGTTATCTGTTGTAGGAGAAAGAGGAAGCCAGTGACCCACGGGGATGGCAGACCCTATATTAAAAAGCCACCCAACGCTTTCATGTTATTCATGAAAGAACAGAGGCCTATTGTGAAGGCCAACTTTATTAATAAAGACAGCGCAACAATTAACAAAGTCCTGGGCCAAATGGTTAGTGCATTGTGTTATCAGTGTTGTTGTGTTGCTTTTCATTGCATTGTGTACTGAAAGTGTGGTGATGTTCCACAGTGGAAGTCGCTGACACAAACGGAGCAGGAGAAATACTTCCGGGAAGCTGAGTCACTCAACCAGATACATGCGAGCAAGTACCCACAATGGTCCTGCAGAGATAACTATGTATGTCTCACACACACCTGAGCACAGTCTTGGACGCAACAAGTTAATATTTGATGCAACATTTGTTTGTGTGTAGGGCAAAAAGAAGAAGCGGAAGTGGGGCAACAGAGCAAGTATGCTTTTTTTTTCCTATTTGTAAGCTTTTTTATTAATTAGTTTGCACACCATCCACTACACCTGCACCATGTCATGACATCAAACACAAAAGCATGATTGAAAAATTCAGCCTCTACAAGGACAACAAAATAAATGTTGTACATACCATTTGCACTACACTGTAATAGGTTTTTCTAAGCACATGTGGCATCCATCCTCAAAATGTCATAGGAATCAGGGCATAATTCTGCAAGAAACTGGCATACAAAACAAGAAATCTTGCCGTCACAGTATCACACCCAGCAAAGGTAACAATTCTCATGTTTTATTTCACCTTGACTTATGAATATGTACAAGGGATGCTCCGATCAGGGTTTTGTGCTGCCGATTCCAATACCGATTCTCCAGAACTGAGATCGGCCGATATCGATCACATGGATTAATTGTACATTTTTCAGTTTATTTATGAGTGCTATTGGCCAGGGGTGCCGTATAAAGGGCAAAAGTCAAGTAAATTCCAAGGTCCCTTGACTGCCAAGGGGCCCAGAAAATAGGTAATTGTTAATAACATTAGTAGAAGGGGGGGCAGCATGATTTTTTTTCATGGGACCCAGAATTCCTGGCTGCACCCCTGCTACTGGCTATATGATATGAAAAAAGGAACCATAAAATCACCTTGATTTAGACAAAAACATCCTCCTTAAACTTCCAGAGGATGAGACGCCTTCTTTAAGGAGACTTTGGCGCCCGGTTTCCTCCCACATTCCAAAAACATGCATGTTAGGTTAATTGGCGACTCTAAATTGTCCATCGGTATGAATGTGAGTGTGAATGGTTGTTTGTCTATATGTGCCCTGCGATTGGCTGGCGACTAGTCCAGGGTATACCCCGCCTCTCACCCGAAGGATGGATAGATTAGCCGTTTGACTGTCACACACATACAGGTGAGTAGCTGCGTAGCTGTTGTTTGACGTGAGCTGCTGTGAGCAAAAGTCATGAAACCTTTTATTATTAAGGGAGAAAAAAATCCTGTTAAAACATAACTAATTTAGGTCTATCTGGGAAAGGTTCTAAAGCAATTTCTAAAGCTTTGGGACTCCAACGAACCACAGTGAGAGCCATTATCCACCAATGTCATGGAACAGTGGTGAACCTTCCCATGAGTGCCAGGCCAACCAAAATTATCCCAAGAGTGTAGCCACAACTCATCCAAGAGGTCACAAAAGACCCCACAACAACATCCAAAGAACTGCAGGCCTCACTTGCCTCAGTTAAGGTCAGTGTTCATGACTCTACCATAAGAAAGACACTGGGCAAAAATGGCCTGCATGGCAGAGTTCCAAGACAAAACCATTGCTGAACAAAAAGTACATTAAGGCTCGTCTCAATTTTGCCAGAAAACATCTTGATGATCCCCAAGACCTTTGGGCAAATACTCCGTGGTCGTCGTCCAATGAAACAAAAGTTGAACTTTTTGGAAGGTGTGTGTCTCATTACATATAGCATTAAAGTAATGTCGCATTTCAGAAAAAGAACATCATACCAACAGTAAAATGTGGTGGTGGTAGTGTGATGGTCTGTATGTATGATAATGTACAGTATAACACGTATACATTTGAGTCTTCCCTTCCACTTTCTCATGCACTTCTAATCACTGTTAAAGTTAATCGAACTTGTGAGCCTCTCTCCAATCAATACTGATTCCAACAACTGCCCCAAATGGCGTGTAGAATGTTGAAGCAACTGATGAGTATATTTGTGTTACCGTTTGCTGCAGCATCTGCATTAGAGCCCCCATGCCAGGCCCAGACCAGGTGTGTGACGATGGTTCAGACGGTTTGGCTGCAGTCTGTCAGCGATGTCTGCGTCATGCAAGAGGCCTCGCAGGTCAACCTCGCCTTCTCCGCGCTGAGTCCGTCGGAGGCTGGTGCGCAAATGGCGACACCGGCGGAAGCCTTCCCCTCAGCACCGCCAATGCAAACACTTAAAAGAGACAGCACACAGTTGCTCAGTTTTGAAGGTGAGCTCATGATGATGGAGCACCTGGGTGCACTGCCCCCCTCTTCATGGCCTGCCCTGCCCTTTGGCCTTTAGAGTCAGACATTGAGACTTTTACATCGAGACTTTTTTTAAACATGTTGTCTTTTTTAAAAAACTGCATGAAATTAACTTTACCAGCAATACATTTGTAATTTTCTCATGACCCTAATGAAGAGAAGGGGTATAGAAAGGGGATGGATGGATTTCTATTTTATTATCAGTGTTATTGATTGTGGAAAAATTTGAAATTATCCATCCGTTTTCTATTTCTTATCCTCACTCGGTCTCCAATTAACCTAACATGCATGTTTTTGGAATGTGGACGTAAGCCGGAGTACCCACAAACATGCAACTTGCAAATTCCACACAGATGACCAATGGAGGTTCGAAACCCCGATCTTCCAGATCTCCTGAGATCTCCTGACTGTGTGGCAACATGCTAACCACTATTGTAAACAGTATTAATGATTGTGATATAATACTCAAAACAGTGAGTAAGTAAAAAACGTGTATACTACTCACAAAAAGTTAGGGATATTTCGGATACATTTCAGGATGAACCTAAAATAACCTTTAGAGGTGAACTTAATTTGAGCTTCTGTAATTTGTAATGCACATGTCCAACGTGATCAATACTTAACGCAAAACTTGCTGTTCTATAACATAGTTGCGCATATCCCGAACGTTTTATGAGTAGAATATGTTATATATGTATATTATAGACAAATATTTTGATGTAACAGTGGTATTAATGATTGTTAATGATTGAAAGTGGAACAAGTAGTAATATTCTGTAAATTCCGATATATAAGCCGCACCCACTAAATTTTGAGGAAAAATCAGATTTGTACATACATATGTAAGTGTGTATAAGGCGCACATGGCCATACAGTAAAATGGTACATTGTGGCGCACATGAGTTTCCTGAGGACCAGGACAAGAGCCAACTGTGAGCTATGATAAAACAAGCTTGTCAACCCATTGCAAATTGCAGGAGGTCATTACTAAATCTAACAGTCTGATTCACGGTGTCATCTTACAAAGAACACTAAACTCATCACACAGCAACTTAACACTCAAAAGGTATACCTCAGAAATATTCAAACATGTACCAATATGAGTTTAAAATAAAAAAAAGCATTTTAAAGTTTACCCATAATGTATTTGGTTTGAACAACGCATTTCAGTGAAGGACAAGCAGCATAGAAAATGGTGGATGGCGCTGCAATGCTGCCTCTGCCCACCAGAGGCAGCCAGAGGACCCAGAGAGAGGCTGACATCATTGCGGCTCCCCAATGCGTTACTCAGATGCAATGTATAATGGGAAAACTAAACTCATACTGGTACATGTTTGTATATTTCTGAGGTTTAACTTTTGAGTGTTAAGTTGCTGTGTGATGAGTTTAGTGTTAGTAAAGTGTTCTTAGTACGATGTCACCACGAGGCAGACTGTTATGTTATGCTGTTGTAAATAATGACCTCCTGCGATTTCCAGTGGGTTGAAAAGCTCATTGTGAGTGCACTGATAGCTCGTGATTGGCTCCCGCCAAAGAAAGCGTTTCCTCACTGACTCGTGAGTGGCACAGTGTTTAAACAATTAGTAGTAGTTCTGTAGTAGAGGAAATGTCACGAGGTTACAATTTAGCCATAAATTAGCTGCACCACTGTATAAGTTGCAGTGTTCAAAGATCAATAAAAAGGAGCGGGTTATACACCGGAATTTATGGTATTCTTTTTAAGAGTTGGGGCACTTTAGAGTCAGGTCAGACAATCCTTTAATATTTTTTATTACATTTTTATCAGATGTGTGTGTTCTTTATGCTGTGTGTGGTCAAATAAACAAAGACAAAACATGCAATGACTGGATATTCATATCTGTACTCATCATCAGCAGTATATCATACTGTAATCATTAAACTTATTGGTTTATACAACACAGTAATTGTCTCCTTTACTCAACAGGATCTCAAATAACAAAAATCCACTTTATAACAAAATGCTGTTGCAGCAAAAATGAAATAAAAAAAAAAAAACATGATTGTCAACTTTGCTACTAAAATAAACCATATAGCAGAGAAATACACCCTTGCATACATATATATATATATATACACATATACATATATATACACAATACACACCTGATCAAAATCTTAAGACCAGTTGAAAAATTGCTAGAAATTGCATTTTGCACATTTGGATCTTGAGGTTTTAAGTAGAGCTACAATATGCAAAAGCAAGAAGGCGGAGTGTCATAAGTCATTTATTGAAAACAACAAACTGAAATAGACAATTTATCAGCTGATCAAAAGTTTAAGACCAGTGCTCAAAAAATAAATACTCTCCAAACCAGAACAAAAAATGTTCTCAGTAGGACTCAGTAATGAGTAGCTCCACCGTTCTTGTTAATCACTTCAAAAATTGGTTTGGGCATGCTTGATGCGAGTGTTTCCAGGAGGCTTGTGGGAACATTGCTCCTAGTGGTAAAGATGGGCATCAACTGTCTGGAACTGATGACCATTTTTATAAACTTCCCTTGCCATCCATCACCAAATGTTCTCTATGGGATTTAAATGAGGGGAACATGCAGGATGGTCCAAAAGAGTGATGTTATTCTCTCTGAACAAGTCCTTGGTCAAGCGAGCATTGTGAACTGCAGCGTTGTCCTGCTGAGAAAACCCAGCTGTTAACACACAGACGAGGGCCCTCAGGCATGAGGACACTGATGGATGGAATACAGGGGACACCGCATATCTGGTGCCAACGGAATCATTCATCCATCAAAAAACAAGCAAAAATTTACCTGCGGGGACAAAAAAGTCCTTAGCGACCTCAGAGGGTTAATCCTGAGACCCAGAAATGCATTTCTGTCTTCTGTAAGGGAATAGTGTTTCACATCTTTGTTTCAAATACAAGAAGAAAAACGCCTTCTTGCAGTATCAGTCATGATATTCATAAGACGAAATGGTTTAAGAGGATTAAAGCAGCAACATGTAAAATGTAGTTTATTTAACCAACATACTACAGCCATTTATTCAGTTATTCCCATATGATGGAGTGATTATGGTGGTATTTGAATTGGTGATTAGTGCCATCTAGTGGTGACGGCGCACATTGCACCTAAACTACTGAACAACTTTTAATGAATCACCATGAAATGTAAGTAGAAAATGTTGGAAATTAACTTCTTTAATTCGATTCTTTCACATCGTCAGTACATCGCATCTTGATTAAATTAGTTTCGAGTTGAAATTTGACTGGAGTACAAGCTCGGTAGCTTGCTAGGTAGCAGAGTGTCAGGCTAACTAGCTAAACGAGTCATCTTCAAACAGATAAACTCCGCCTAAAACATGGATAACACATAATGTTGCGACGCGTAAAACCGTGTCAGACTTCTTAAAATGGACTGATGTATGTACAATTGATCCAGAATCTTCTAGTAACGGACGCCCAGACAACGTTTACTGGCGCCGTCTACTGGCCAACCAATGATAGGAAGCGTAAAGAGTTCGTTAAAAAAGTCACGTGACTGTATATGACCAATCAAAAACGAATAAGACCGTTATTTTTTTAACTTCTTGAACGTTATTTTACGATTCGTCTCCTTAAGATCGGCGGGCCAACTAAACCTAACGATGGCGAACGTGAGTGAAACTGACTGGGATTGTGTTATGGAACTAATTGACGATGAGATGGGCAAAACAAGCGCACTCCAAAGTGCTGCTTGTCCCCAGTATGATCATGCAGGCCTCCATGAGTATTATCAGCAGGTAAGATGAAGAATATAGAAATGTAAGTTTTGTCAAAGTTGCAGTGAAAAGTCTTCATTATACGTGATATCCGTTACTCGACTTCCCCATGACTTTTTCAAGATTCATATGCATAGTTTTACAGTCATTGATTACTTGAAGGGCACTCAAACTAGAAAGGTTGAAGAACCATGTTAAATTAATATAAATAATCAAATACAATCGTTTTCTAAAGATGTGCTATGATTAGATATTTGGATGATAATAGCAAACCTTGAAAAAGCAATAATGATGTAAGTATTTCCTAGTATTCAGTATGTGTGCATCTGTCCAAAATGTGCCCAGAATGTACTAAACATAAAAATAAATAGGTTCAATACGATTGAATTAGTTCATGGACAAAGTTATACGTTACGTGACATCACTTGCATTAATATTGATTACATTTGAGGATAAAAACAAACCATAACTGAAGGGAATATGTTAGCATGTTCTCATTAAACTATAAAGCTTTACAGAACACCAGGAACATTTCAATAAAAAGTCAAGAATCGTGCCCGGCTGTGTCAGTTAGAAGTTTGACAATGATAATGATGATAATGTTGTAATACATTGCAATATATACATCCGTAATATGCATCCATAATCTCTTCTTCTGGTGGTTCTCCACAGCATCTGTGGCAGGAACCTTCACACATTGGGAGAATGGAGTCCACCAGTCACTTGGCTGCTCCTCTGCATACAGTAAGACCCTCACTTACTCAACAATACACACAAAAACACTTATCACATATGCATGACATGATCATAAAAATGGCATTTATTACAATTTGAATGCTGCCACCTGCTGGACATATGACAACATTGTGTGTGTCAATAGGTCTGTTTTGCCCCTCTGGTGATCCAGCCAGAGGTCATCAGCCAAAATCCTGTTGGGGTCATGTAAGTAACACACACTGCTATTTAGACACACCCAACACACCTGCTGTTGTCTAATGTGTGTGTGTGTGTGTCTGTTTGCAGGAACAGTCAGCTGCTTTATGATTATGGACCTTGCTCCTACTCCTCCCCACTTGCTCCAACCTCATCAATGTAAGCTTTGACAACAAGATGTCCTACCTTACACGTCCACACGGAGGCGACACATGCTCACATTGTCTTTTTTTGTGTTTAGGAGGAGAAAGAGGAAGCCTGCGACCCAGGAGGATGGCAGGTCATATATTAAAAAGCCCCCCAACGCCTTCATGGTGTTCATGAAGGAACAGAGACCGATTGTGAAGGCCAAGTTTGTCAATAAAGACAGCGCAAATGTCAACAAAGTCCTGGGCCAGATGGTGAGTGTGTTGTGTTATCAGTGTTGTCTTGTGTTACTCTTCATTGAGTTGTGTACTGATAACGTGCTGATGTTCCACAGTGGAAGTCGCTGACAAGGATGGAGCAGGAGAAATACTTCCAGGAAGCTGAGTCACTCAACCAGATACACGCAAGCATGTATCCCCATTGGTCCTGCAGAGATAACTATGTATGTCTCTCTGTCTTGCACACACACACACACACACACCTGAGTCCGGTCTTGGATGCAACAAGCCAACATTTGATGCAACATTTGTTTGTGTGCAGGGCAAAAAGAGGAAGAGGAATTGGGGCAAAACAGCAAGTAAGATGCCTTTTTTTCATTTTCCTGATTTTTTAATTAGTTTGTACATCACCTGATATATTAGGTACACCTGCACCAAGTCATGACATCAAACGCAAGAGCCCTATAAGAAATGTAGCCTTTACAAGGATAACAAGAGAAATGATGTACATTTTTATACTATTCGCACCAGGATGTAATTAATAGGCTTTGCTAAGCACATGTGCCATCCGTCCCCAAGATTTCGTAGGAATCAGGGCTGTCGTTTTTGCATAATTCTGCAACAAACTGGCATAAAAAAACATAAAAAAAATAAATAAAATATGGCACTCAGCACAGGTAGTAATTACATTCACTTAACAATATGTACCTTATTTAGTGACATGAGATGCACTCTCAGTCTGATCCAGTGCGCTTCTACACTACAAACTTCAACCGTTGCAATAACAAGAATAGCATGAATGCCCCAATTACCGCCTGGATTCAATTACCCGACGAATCTCGAAGCCAGCATGTTCTTTTTTATGAACTCCACAAGATGGCAGTAGCTGCACTTGAAGTATCATGAGCGGTCAGCATCCAGCAGCTTTATCTACCTCTGCATGCGCTTTAAATTGTTGCTACACCGCTGTTGTGTGAAACTCATGCGTGCTATACTTGGCAAACTGTTGTTTATAGTGAACTCCCCAAGTGTATTAATGCTGGCTGAGCATTTATCACACTCCTTTCTGCTGTTACAACATTGGTTCTGTTGCTGCTGTATTATGCAAAATACAGCTTTGATTGGAAAGTAACTACTTATTTTTAAATGCTGATAATGCATTCATCAACTATAATTTTTACGAGAAATGGATATGAGAGGAAAGTGTTTAGTGTGGGGATTTATTTAAAATTCCATATGGACACCAGAATTGGCTACCAGCTTCTCAAACCAGCCAGAAATATCCTCAGTTGATTTCACTAGAAAGTCTTGCCAGATAGTAAGACGTTCAGCCATGCTTGTAAGGTCCCAAATTTTCAACCCAATAATCATCTTAAAGGAAGTAGATTAAAGAACACAAGCAATTCCAATGAATAAAGATGCTTTAAAATAGGGAGTTACTTTTCAACCACCCAGTATATGTATAATCATGTATAGCAAGTATATGTTTGCGTTTTCCTTTCCACTCTCTCATGCACTCCTAGTCATTGTTAAAGTTACAAAAATAACTTTTTCAATTTTCAATGATTTCAATGAATGCCTGATTCCAATGAACGCCCTGTCGTTCTTGCGCTTTACACTGACGCTGACATGTATATTTGTGTATTGATGTTTGCTGCAGCATCCACATCAGACACCCAGGCACAGAAGCACGTGTGTGACGATGGTTCAGCCGTTGTTGCTGCAGTCTTGTAGTGACGTCTGCATCATCCGGGACGCCGCGGAGGTCAATCTGGCCTTCTCCACGCTGAGTCTGTTGGAGGTCTGTGCGTAAATGGCGACTGTGGCAGAAGCCTCCCCCTCAGCGCCGCCAACACAAGCACTCAACTGAGACAGCAGGACACAGTTGCTCAGTTTTAAAGGTGAGCTGAGGATGATGGAGCACCTGGATGCCCTGCCGCCCTATTCATGGCCTGCCCTGCCCTTTGGCCTTCAGTGTCAGAGACTTTTTTATGCTCATCATAATGATTGTAATATAATAGTACAAAAAAGTAATAGTGAGTAAAAAATATACATTAAAAAAAAATCCTATATACCGTATATATATAAATGTGTATATATATATATATATATATATATATACACATACACACAGTATATATATATATATATCTTTTTTAGATACTTTTTAATATTTTATTACATTTTAATTAGATGTGTGTGTGTTCTTTATGCCGTGTGTGGTGTAAATAAACAAAGACAAAACATACGATGAGTGGATATTCATGTCGCTGTCACTGAAAATAGTTCAATCTTGATCTCCACGTAATATATAACTTCTTGGTTGATATAATGCACACAAACAAACACATTAGTCATTGTCTCCATTAATCAGAAGGATCTAAAGTAATCTAAAAGAAAACACACAAACTGAAGAATGGATTTCATAAACATGATTGTCACCTTTGCTAATAAACAATAACTTCCCATATTTGCAAATTTTTATCTTAATTATACATACAGTATATGTATATGTGTGTCTGTACTGTGGTGTGAAAAAGTGTTTGCCCCCTTCCTGATATCTTATTTTTTGCATGCTTGTTACACTTAAATGTTTCAGATCATCAAACAAATGTAATTAATAATTAATGACAACACAACTGAACACAAAATGCAGTTTTTAAATAAAACTTTTTATAAGGGACAAAAAAATTCCAAACCTGCATGGCCCTGTGTGAAAAAGTGATTGCCCCCACCACCTGTTAAAACATAATTAAGTGAGAGTTATCAGTCTGGAAAAGGGTATTTATTTTATATTTCTAAAGTTTTGGGACTCCAGCGAACCACAGTGAGAGCCATTATCCACAAATGGCCAAAACATGAAACACTGGTGAACCTTCCCAGGAGTGGCTGGCCAACCAAATTTACACCAAGAGTGCAGAGACAACTCATCCATTGTATATATTGTCTAAGCAAAAACAGTGGCATCATTGAATCAAATGAGCATTTAGAGGGTTAAGAAAAAAAGTAGAAAAATTATGAATCTGTTATGTTTTTATTGCAGTTTTTGAGAGTAAACTTTTTTGTCCTCTAGGGACCCAAAGGTGTGGGACATTTGACGTGTGCGTCCGGTTGACCTAGGAACAAATTTTGAATTTTAGGATTTTTCATGGAAAAAAAACATGCCGTATGGACTAACACAATCAAAGTCATGAGCAAAAAACAAGCCAAAATTTACCCGCAAAGACAAAAAAAAAGTCCTTAGGGACCCCAGAGGGTTAAACCAGACATAAACCTGATGATCTACTCATCAGATCATCAACCTGCAATATCAAATCCATTTCTGTCTTCTGTAAGCACATAGTGTTTCACAGCCTTATTTCAAATAGGAAAACTGCTTCTATTAGTTCATTTAACCAACATACTGCCGCTATTTATTCAGTTCTTCCCATACAATGGAGTGATATGGTGGTTACTGTTCAACAGTGTAAGGGCAGCCATTTGACCTGGTTATTTAGTACCATCTTGTGGTGATGGCGCACATTACACCTACATTACGGAACAACTCAAATCAAGAATGTAAGTAACAAATGTTGGAAATTAAAGTGGCTTTTTTATTGAAGATGATTCTTTCACCACCCCAGCACATTGCAACTTCTTGATGAAATTAGCTTCGAGTTTAAATTTGACTGAAGTACAAGCTAGGTAGCTTGCTAGCAAGTAGAGTGTCAGGCTAACTAGCTAAACAAGCCAACAGGTAAACTCCACTTTCAACATGGAAATATAATGTTGCTACGCGTAAAATCGTGTCAGACTTTTTAAAATGAACTGATGTATGGAAAATTGATTTATAATGTTCTAGTAATCACGCCCAGACGACGTTCTAATGGCGCCATCTACCGGCCAAACAATGATAGGCAGCGTAAAGTCCGTTAAAATAAATAAGTCACGTGACTGTATATGACCAATCAAACACTAATAAGACAGTTATTTTTTTTAACCTCATGAACGTTATTCTACTACGAAGCCCCGGAGGGGACATGGAGAAAAAAAATCTGATGTGTAAAAAAAAACAAACGAACTTTTGCTTGCAAAAGAGCCTGTGGTAAAGCTGGAAACATTCACATATTCAATCTTCCGGGATCAATAACGCCCAAGTGAATGGTTCTAACACAGCAAGCCATACATATTTCCAACCGTGGCAACACAGACAAACAGCTACAACCCAGTGTTTATCAAAACGAGCCGTCTTCTATGCAGTCTGACTTATATTGATCTCTGTGAGAAGCCGGCAGCGAGACCGGAGCACAGGGACCGTCTACAAATGTCTTCTTTTTCGTCTGTATTATGACGGTTGGCATATGTTGACAACTCCTCAGTAAGACAAGTATCTATTGGCTGTTCTGGAAGGCGATATTTGGCGTCATTGGCTACAAATACATTTACGAAGCAACAAGTTTGTGAAAATGGACTTTTGCATAATTTAGGGCAATTTTTATTAGGTTGTTAATAAATTCACTTCTGTAATGTGTAGGACCACAAAACTCACCTCAATCATCAATGGCCTTCTCCTGTTCATACTACAGCAAAGACTTTGGGAAAATGTGCTTTTAAATAATTTTGGGGAAATTTTATTGTTTAATAAATGCAATTGTGTAACATGTCCGTTCAATAGCTTCACTTGGCCATTGATTTATGAGGTGAATTTTGTGATCTTACGCTTCACAGAAGTGAAGTTATTGAAAGGACATGTGACAGAATTGAATTTATGAGCGATAATTATTATGAAAATTCCCCAAAAATGATTGGATGCACATTTTCAAAACTAATTGCTGTAGTAATACTAGGAAGGAGTCACTGATGTGTGAGGTGAGTTTTGTGGTCCGACACATTACAGAAGTGAATTTATTAACCTAATAAAAATTGTCCTAAATTATGTAAAAGTCCATTTTCACAAACTTGTTGCATTGTATATATTTTGAAGTTCTTAATCAAGGTGTTTTTATTTACTTTTTTAATCTATCAAATTTATGTTAATCTATCATACTTATGTTTTTTTCCTACATCTCTTACAACATCATTTGCAAAAAACATGCAAACTAGCTAACGACGTCATGTATGGCCTTCCAGGACAGCCAATAGATACTTGTCTTACTGAGGAGTTGTCAACATTGATGCCAACCGCCATAATACAGAAGAAAAAGAAGACATTTGTACACGGTCCCTGCGCTCCGGTCTCGCTACCGCCTTCTCACAGACATCAATATAAGTCAGACTGCATAGAAGCCGGCTCGTTTTGATAAATGCTGGGTTGTAGGTGTTTGTTTGTGTTACCACGGTTGGAAATGGGTATAGTTTGCTGTATTAGAACCATTCACTAGGGAGTCATTGATCCCGGAAGTTTGAATATGTGAATATGTTTCCAGCTTTACCACAGTCTCTTTTGCGTTCCCTCGCAAAACAGTGTTGCGTTATCTTGCAAAGGTTTTGCGAGGGAACGCAAAAGTTCGTTTTTTTGTTTTTTTTTACCCATCATATTTTTTTCTCCATGTCCCCTCCGGGGCTCCGTATTTCACGATGTGTCTCCTAACGATTGTCGGGCCAACTAAAAGATGGCGAACGTGAGTGAAATTGCCTGGGATTGTGTTATGGAACTATTTGACGATGAGATGGGGAAAACAAACGCCCTCCAAATTGCTGCTTGTCTGCAGAATGATCATGCAGGCCTCCATGACCATTATCAGCTGGTAAGATGAAGAATATAGAAATTTAAGTTTTGTCAAAATTGCTTTGGAAAGGCTTTACTATACGTGATGTCCGTTGCTCGGCCTCTTCATGACTTTTTCAAGATTCAAATGAAGGGCACCCAACCTAGCCATGAGGCTGCAGGACCATGTTAAATTAATATAAATAATCAAATATCATAGTTTTCTCAAGATGTGCTATGATTAAATATTTTGATGATAATAGCAAACCTTGAAAAAGCCTTACAGCAATAATGATGTAAGTAGGGGAGACTGGGGACGGTTGCAACAAGCCTTATTTGTCTAATCAGTAACATGCTAGAGTGATGACACTCAAACTGCACATGTTCAGTTAGACCCTCTAGTCGCCAAGAAGAAAGCGGCCATATTGCGCATCTGGTCCAGCTTCTATCAAGACAAAGTTGTTTTGGAGGTATGAAAGTAGCTAGTAGTAGTTTTTTCACGAGCTGTATTTTTGTCATACTATCCTAATATTTTGTATGAATTACTCCAAACCTACCTGGTTTGAATGACTGTTTTGTTGACTATTCAGCAACATTGCTTACATTTGTCAATGTCACTGTGGCTAGTTAGCACGTGGGGATTTGTCGTGACTGATACTATGGGGACGGTTGCAACAGTTGCAACTGCTAATATCAAAATAGACTCTGAAGAGGAAGAAGATGTCTGTTTTTTTTCTGTGAGCTAGCAGAAATGCTCTGAGTTCTGCAGAATTGTTCAGAAGCTGCTGGAATAGTTCACAAGACAGCAGATTTGTTGGGGAAGAGGCGAGTGTTGCAGTTTTATTTTTTAAGCATTTGTGTGCCTTTAACAAAACTTAAAAATCAAACTTCATATTCACTGGAGTATTAAAAAATGTGAATTTTGTTCACTAAAACTGTTCACTGTTTGTTCACATGTTCAATAAATGTGTTTGCACTCCAAATTATTCTATTCTTTTTGTCCCAAACTGAAATATTGAGTTTTTATAGCTTCCGTAACATTTGCACATTAACTCAAAGTAGGCCTATTTTTTATACAAAAATAAACTTATTAAATACTTTAATATTGTATACTGTGGTTATTTAAACAAAAAGCATAAAATTTTGGTGAAATGTAATGTTTTTTGATATGTTGCAACCGTTCCTGATCGGTGTTGCAACTGTCCCCAGGTATGGGGTCAGTTGCACCGTCTGAATTTTTTTTATTCAAATAAATATTTTGATTGATATGTTATGTATAAATGTATGTATAAATGGTATGGCTATTTAGCAGACAGATGTAGGTTTACTATGTAAAGATTTGGTGTGCCTAGTCTAAATAATCTCTGAGTAATTGAGAGTAATGTAAAAAGTGTTGCAACTGTCCCCAGTCTCCCCTACTTTCTCCTTTTCAATATGTGTGCATCTGCCCAAAATGTGCCCAGAACCTACTAAAAATAAAAAGGTTTAGGTACGGTTGAATTAGTTCATGGACAAAGTTATACGTTACGTGACATCACTTGCATTGATATTGATTACATTTGAGGATTTAAAAAAAAAAAAACAGAAGTAAATGGAACATGTTAGCACTTTCTCATTAAACTGTAAAGCTTTACAGATGCCGTACCTGGCTAAATGCTAGAGAACCGAGAACACAGTCAAGAATTGCCCCCCCACTGCGTCAGTTAGAAGTTTGACAATCCTGATGATAATGTTGTAGTATGCAATATATACAGTACATCCGTAATACGCATACGCATCCATAATATCTTCTGGTGGTTCTCCACAGCAGCATCAATGTAAGCTGTGACAACATGATGTCCTACCTTACACGTCCACACGGAGGCGACACATGCTCACATTGTCTTTTTTTGTTTTGTTTGGGAGGCGAAAGAGGAAGCCTGCGACCCAGGTGGATGGCAGGCCATATATTAAAAAGCCCCCCAACGCCTTCATGGTGTTCATGAAGAAACAGAAGGCCAAGTTTGTCAATAAAGACAGCGCAGATGTCAGCCAAGTCCAGGGCCACATGGTGAGTGTGTTGTGTTATCAGTGTTGTCGTTGTGTTACTCTTCATTGAGTTGTGTACTGATGGAGTCACTGACAAGGATGGAGCAGGAGAAATACTTCCGGGAAGCTGAGTCACTCAACCAGATACACGCAAGCATGTATCCCCAATGGTCCTGCAGAGATAACTATGTATGTCTCTCTGTCTTGCACACACACACACACACACACACACACACACACACACACACACACACACACACACCTGAGTCCGGTCTTGGATGCAACAAGCCAACATTTGATGCAACATTTGTTTGTGTGCAGGGCAAAAAGAAGAAGAGGAATTGGGGCAAAAAAGTAAGATGCCTTTTTTTCATCTTCATGATTTTTAAAATTAGTTTGTACATCACCTGATATATTAGGTACACCTGCACCAAGTCATGACATCAAACGCAAGAGCCCTATAAGAAATGTAGCCTTTACAAGGATAACAAGAGAAATTATGTACATTTTTATACTATTCGCACCAGGATGTAATTAATAGGCTTTGCTAAGCACATGTGCCATCCGTCCCCAAGATTTCATAGAAAAAAAGCATAAAATATTGAATGAAATATGGAACTCAGCAAAGGTAGTAATTACTGGAGCCCGACCAATATATTGGCAATATGGTGATGATACGACTGCAAAGTTGCACATAGACCTGCGGCCTAGGGTGTCCTGGTGCCAGGTACACTTGTGGACATCCTTATGTTCGAACATAGTGTTCGTTATGGACAAACTGTGGTTCGCACAGAAGTCCAGTAACATCACACCACACGGGTTCAGATCAGGGAGGCCGTCCCTCCCAGTTACACCCCATCCAGGTCACACTGTCATAGGGTCTTCTGAATCACTCTTTTCAATAGCTAGAAAATAGGACTAATTGATATTGGTAAGATGTTTTTGTAACTATACATCCATCCATTTTGTGTGCGCTAAGCCTTTTATAAACACATCATGTATTGGTTGAAAAACCCCTCACATTAGCCTATGCATTATCCCTTTCAGCCCAATGCAGCTACTTGACAATTACCCAATTACGGCCTGGATTCAATTACCTGATGAATCTCGAAGCAAGCATGTCTTTTTTTATGAACGCCACAAGATGGTAGTAGTTGCATGTGAAGTATCATGAGTGGTCAGCATCCAGCAGCTTCATCTACCTCTGCGTGCGCTTTAAAATTCTGCTACTTTGCTGTAGGTGTGAAACTCATTCGTGTTATATTTGCCTACTGTTGTTTATAGTGAACTCCCCAGGTGTATTAATGATGGCTGAGCATTTATCACATTCCTTTCTGCTGTTACAACATTGGCTCGGGCTGGACTGGAATATCCTCAGCTGATTTCACTAGAAAGTCTTGCCAGATAGTAAGACGTTCAGCCATGCTTGTAAGGCTTCCAAATTTTAAACCCAATAATCATCTTAAAGGAAATAGATGAAATAACAAACAATTCCAATAAATAAAGATGCTTTAAATAGGGAGTTACTTTTCAACCACCCAGTGTATGTATAATCATGTATAGCAAGTATATGTTTGAGTTTTCCTTTCCACTCTCTCATGCACTCCTAGTCATTATTAAAGTTATAAAATGAACTTTTTCAATGTTGTTTGTTGGTGTTTGCTGCAGCATCCGCATCAGACCCCCAGGCCCAGAAGCATGTGCGTGACGATGGTTCAGCCGTTGTTGCTGCAGTCTTGTAGTGATGTCTGTGTCATGCGGGAGGCCTCGGAGGTCAATCTGGCTTCTCCACGCTGAGTCTGTTGGAGGCCTGTGAGCAAATGGTGACGGCGGCGGAAGCCTCCCCCTTCATGTTTCATTGCCCAGTTTACTTTCGCTTTCAAAGCTGGAGCCTTTGTTGCTGTGCCAGAAGCACATGCAAATGAGCAACAAACGTGACGACGCCATGACAAAATCATGACTGATATCGATGATTATAAGTATGGTTTGGCTTGATCGATTTACTCCATTCGTAAAGACTCGAATGTGGTGTGAAGTCTGCACAAGCACAGACACAAACTGTGGATACTACGTAAAAGTACAAAAATATACTCAAGTACATTAACGCAAGTGTAACCCGCCCTGTTTTGCACTGCCCCGAAACCGGGGCTCGAACACAGGACCTTCGCAATGGGAGACGAGAGCGCTGACCACACGGCCAAAAACCCTGACTGTCGACCGCGTGTTCAGCGCAGCTCTCAAGGCAGAGGGAGTGAGGTTTACCAACGTACACTAGCGCAGCCTCACAGGCTGGCATCCGGTACACTCACTCCCTCAAACCTCACTCCCATCCGGGTCACGGCACCAATGTAACCCGCCCGCACCGGGGCTCGAATACAGGACCTTTGCAATGGGAGGCGAGAGCGCTTACCACACGGCCAAAAACCCTGACTGTCGACCGCGTGTTCAGCGCAGCTCTCAAGGCAGAGGGAGTGAAGTTTATCAACGTACACTTGCACAGCCTCACAGGCTGGCATCCGTTACTCAAGTACCTGTTTTTATAGCATTATTACCAAAGAAACTGCCCCCGCCTGAGGTTTTTGGGCTTTGACCGGCTTGAAAAGCATATGGTAATGAAGTGCATATGTCACATCACAACACAAGAGTGAAATCCGTGTCAAGTTAATCCGTTGCAGGGTCAAACGGGTCACCATTCTAAAACCCTTTCTTAACTGTACATAAAATGTTTAAATGACCTGAGTAAAACACCTCACCATTGCCATTTTTGTCTTTTCTTTGATACCAGTCGAGTCAAAGAGGGGAAAATGTGATAACCATAGGACCAGAACGGTAACTTAACAGCAGCGTCATAATTTTAAGCAAATATCACAAAGCTTCATTAACTCCAGCACTACGTGACAGTATTGCTCTTCAAACAATCCTGTTCCCTCTCCGTTAAGGGTGAGTTTTACTTCATTTTCATTTTCTTATACAGTAGTCTACTTGTATGATGGTTAAGAATGTTTAAATATCAGATTTATTTCAATAATATATATATAGATTATTCATTTAAATGTATATTAAATGTATATATTGAATTAATTGTATTAATATATATAGAATGTAAAACAATTAATAGAAAAAGTTTCATAATTGCCTTCTTTCTCTTTACATTGCCTGTGTAGTTAACAAAGGTTTTATGATGACGGCAGTTTGACCCTGGAGCAGATTCACCTTGCACTTTTTCCTATATGGGAAAATGTGGTTTTGAAAGTCGATGGACTTCACTTGACTTTAGAACATTAACCAAAGCAGACACAGCACATACAGTGCGTAGTGTATGTACTTAAGTACATGAGACCATCACGGTATTAGCACAGGAAGGAAGTGAACAGCAGGGTACAGCGTGACGGGGCTGAGTGTCTGCGGGTCTGGCATGCACATCTTTAGTCGCCTTGCTTCTTCTCGCCACCTTTTAACGGCTCTGTAGCATGCAGGCATAAAGAAAAGCGGAGGTGAGAAGAAGGGGTGCGGTAGAAAATGCAAAAGCTGTTGCACTGTGGTGTCTTTGAAGAAGTCTAAAGGAGAAATACAAAAATTAAGACAATAAAAGCCTAATGAGAAATGATATATTAATATAATATGTATTTATCAACATCATTTTGGACATTCGTGTTCATCATATGAGAAGAAATTTAAAAACTGTTAAAGGGATGAATAAATATGTAAAAAAAAAAAAAACACACACTCCGTTAGTGTTAATGTCCCTTGTATAATCTCCACCATGACACTTTTGGTGTATGGGTGACTCCTGAGTCAGTCTTCAGATTTGGTACAAGCCAAAAAAGTTGCCGGCATGCGAGTGACTCAGATATTCAGGGTGCGACACGTTCACCAAGACTCTGTCGCGCTCCTCCAGCCGCATAGCCGAACCCAGGTAACTGTCGGCCGTCCAGGCGTGCTCCGCCTGCCGGGAGCAGAATCCTGCCCTGTGGGCCTCCATTAGGGTCACGGGCTCAAGGGGATGCCCTACCCTTTTCACAAACACATTGTGAACAAAGGAGGACGTGGGCGTACATTGCTTGAAGATGAGCTCCACTCGTGAGTAGACGTGGTACAGTCCACTCCGGTTGACTCGCAGTGCGCCGTCCTCCACCTGGTATGCCACGCCCCCGGCAGTAAACGCTCTGCTCACCCGCGGGTCCCAACGCAGGGTTTTGCGGAAGGTGACTTTTTCTATTCGACCTGTAGGAATGAGTGTAGGAGTAAAAGCTTCAGTACAATTTAGAGTTCAACCAAACTGGAAAAATATTCCTGAAAATTCACAGTTGAAAGCATCACTATGCGTCATGCCATCATCTTTATTTGAAGTGTGATGATAACCATAAAAACTTACTTAGGAAAGAGTCTGGTGAGTTAATTAAACATCAACATTGCGTGCACCAACTTTATATAGTGTACATAAATCTGTACATACATTCTGAATGTAGTATTCTACATTGGCCACAAGGTGTTGGTGTTCGGTGAGACAAGGGCAAGATGTGATCACCAGAAAAGGCAACTATTGCAGCTTTAAATTATCTCACAATGGGCACAATAATAATAACATAATAGTCATAATAACACGGGCTACTGTTGGGTCTATAACCCACGGCAAGCTAAAACTCAACTCTGAACCTTCGACGTCACTTCCTGTCCACTACACATCTCTCTGCCCGGTCCGCTAGGGAGCACAATTACTGTGACACACACAAATAGGAGTTTTATTTACGTCTTAAATGGCTTATTTACTCTCGTGAAGCCAGTCTGTGGGTTAAAAACTGGCGTTTACAGGATGGAAGTACATCACCTGATGGTCAAGTATCTTCACAGGCTGAGTAATTGTACTTTTTAGTTGTTTTTTTTTAACATACAGCAATAAACCTATTTTTAAAAATTTAAATGTGATGGAGACAGTTTGACCCCGGAACAGATCAATTCAATTAAGATTATTTCCTATATTTGAAGATTTTTTTTTAAACTTTAGAACCACTTGAAAGTCAACCAGTGTCACAGACTAAATTTTGTTTGAATTTGGAAGTTCCACTGTACACTAGGTCCCCAATTTACGAACACAATTGGTTCCAGACGACCGTTCTTAAGTCGAATTGTTCTTAAGTCGGAGAAAAGGTAATATTACCAATGATATAGGTACTACATGTACGTGTATACATATACAGTATATGCGTATGTATGTAAATATGAGTTTGGATGCAGTAGTAATATTAAACAAGGATAATTAATGAAAAAAACAATAAAAATGATATAATAATACGTAATGATAAATGTTATTTACCTTTGAAGAGGAGTGGTCGAGCATACGTCGTTGTGGTAGTGGTGGAGGAGGAGTTATTGAAAAAAAGGACAAGTCGTCGTTAGACTCTTCTAAAAGAGGTAGTGTTCTGTGGGTGGTGTAGAATTAAGCAGGCCTATTAACTCTTCATAAACTTTAATCACACGCTCTGTTTGGGTTGCATCATACAGCTACAATTTAGCTTTGCATTTCTCCTTTACACTCTCTCCCCAGTCTCCCTCTAATTATTAGAAAGGTACGGAATTAGAGGTTCAGTCTTGAATTGGGTTAAAAGCTACCTAGCAAAGAGGAAACAATTTGTAAAGCTAGGAGAATATACATCTGGGAGTTTACATACCACGTGTGGAGTACCCCAGGGGTCCATACTGGGACCAAAACTGTTTAACTTGTACATTAACGACATTTGTAAAGTAACAAACAACTTAAAATTGGTCTTATTCGCCGATGATACCACCGCTTTCTGTTCTGGTGAAAGCACACAAGAACTCATTAAAAAGGTCAAGGATGAAATGGTCATATTAAAGTCATGGTTTGACAAGAATAGATTATCTCTGAATTTAAGTAAAACTAAAATAATGCTATTTGGTAATAGTAGAAAGGACACGTACGACCAAATACAAATTAATGGAGCGGATATTGAAAAAGTGGAAGAATATAAATTCCTTGGGGTTATAATAGATGAAAAAATGAGTTGGAAATCTCATATTAAATATATACAACAAAAGGTGGCGAGAAATATCTCTATATTGAATAAAGCAAAATATGTTCTTGACCAAAAATCACTCCACACTCTGTACTGTTCCTTAGTATTACCATATCTAACGTATTGTGTGGAGATATGGGGAAATAATTAGAAAAGCAATCTTCACTCACTCACTGTACTGCAAAAAAGATCTGTGAGGATAATTCATAATGCCAAGTATAGAGAACATACAAACCCTTTATTTTTAAAATCACAGATATTAAAATTCGCAGATTTAGTACACTTTCAAATCGCTAGAATAATGTATAAAGTTAATAACAACTCGTTACCCAAAAACCTAATAAAGTATTTCTCAATCAGAGAGGAGAAATATGATCTTAGAGGAAAATTAAACCTAAAACATTTATATGCGAGAACAACGCTGAAAACCCACAGCATTTCCGTGTGTGGAATTAAATTATGGAACGGATTGAGTAAAGAACTCAAACAATGTACAGAGATGAGCAAATTCAAAAAACAATACAAGCAGTTGATGTTTGCTAAATACAAGGCAGAAGAGTCCTGATTGTTCTGTCAGGTTATTTATTTATTTATTTATTTATTTATTTATTTTATTTTATTTTATTTTATTTTTTTTTTTATTTTTGATTTTTTTTTATAATCTTCTTTGTTGTGTTAAAAAAAAGCTTTGTTCTTTTTTATTTATTTATTTAGTATTGTCATTATTATTATTATTATTATTAATGTATGTGTATGTATATATATATATATATATATATATAATTTTTTTTTCTTCTTTCTTTTTTTTGGGGGGAGGGCTATCTCACCGTTATCTATTATGTGTTATCCTGACTATCACTGAAAACATGACATGGAATGCAGGAAGTGAACAACATGTACTGTACCAGATGTAGAATGGATGGGGGGTAGGATTAAATAAGCTTTGCTTCTTCCTACTCCTTTTGGACATGTGGAACTGTCAAAGAATGATTCATGAGATGTATTCCATTGTAACCTTCATGTTCAAATAAACTAAACCAAACCAAACCAAACCAAACTTGTTGGTCCCATTAGCAGTGTCACAGTGCCCTCTACTGGTCAAGCATGTAAAGTAGCATAAATACTGATTGAGCGACTACAAGGCAAAATAAAATAAAATATAGACCAGTCGGCTTGTGTTCGTTTCCGCGAATGTTCGCAAGGTGGGGACCAAGTGTACTGTATTTTTATTTGCATACACTAGGTCCCCAACTTACGAACACCCGACTGGCGAACACTCGCGGATACGAACACAAGCCGACTGGTCTATATTTTTTTTTATTTTGCTTTGTAGTCGCTCCATCAGTATTTATACTGCTACATGCTTGACCAGTAGAGGGCACTGTGACACTGTTAATGCAACCTTAGAGCTAATGAGACCAACAGAGGAAGAGTTAGACCCTGGGGAGATACAGTGTAAAGCTAAATGGAAAGCTAAATTGTTCAACCCGGACAGAGCGTGTGATTAAGGTTTATGAAGAGTTAATAGGCCTGCTTAATTCTACACCACCCACAGAACACTACCTCTTTTAGAAGAGTCTAACGACGACGATTTGTCCTTTTTTTCAATATCTCCTCCTCCAACTCCACCCCAACGACGTATCTTTGACATCTTTGATGCAGCTTTGGAGAGTGTCTTTGGGAATTTGTTGCCCTTTACCCAAAATAACTTTCATTTGTGAGGTTCCAAAATGTGTTTGATGAGGTTAGGGCCACAGGTTTTTCCACAACAAATTTATCCAAGCATGCTTTTGTGGACCTTTTATAGACAGAAAATGGCCCTTCTCAAGCTTTTCCTACATAATTGGAAGCGTACAGTTGTCTTAAAAGGGTATACTACAGTCACTTGTTAATTAAGAGGTGTGCCCCAATATTTTTATCCTTATAATAAAAATGTTACCTATGACATGCGCTGCGGGCCTTTCCTCTTTTTCTTTCTTCTCATCTTTTTTTCCTCCATCGGAGCCTGAAAGCATCAGATTGTTGCTTCTTGCACAATTTGCCAAAATGGTGGTTTAAAGGAATCGTGATGATAGAGTCTTACTGATTTGCTTCTCTGCTCTGCTCAGCTCTTGCATCTGCTTGACCTGACGTGAAATCTGTCAGCAAAAAACAATAGTGCATGGTTACCACGAAGTCACAGCCGCTTGCTTTCTCAGAATTAAAGGGACAGGATATCCTGTCTCTGTTTGGACTACTGACCACAGACTGAACTTCTGAGTTTAAACATCTAGACTGATGTAACCAATCGATTAAATGCATACAATATGCGCATTAGAGTTTGTTGCTTACCTTGCGTATGTCCCTCATTTCTGCCTGCATGTTGTATATCTGGTACCCCCCAAAGCCCAGCGCCGCAAACACCAGCACAAAAAGCAGCAGCATGACTGTGGCGAGCCCAGGGATGACCCCCATGAAGCCACCGCGCGCCCTCCGACCCCTCAACCTTTCCTGGGCAGACGGGAAGGACCAGCAGGGTACCACATTTGGAAGCTGGTCTGAGTGGTGGTGCTGATGGTGCGGATGCTGTTGTGGACCTCCATCCACAACAAACACTTGTGGGAAGGGACAGTTCCGGTCACAGCTCATGGTGCTGGTCCAACTGCGATACAATTATGTATGTGTGTGTCTGTGTGTGTGTATGTGTCATCTTGCATGCAAGGGGGTGTATGCTCTCGAGAACACCTCCAACCACAAATTCCTCCCAAGTGCACACATGGGGGCTTGCATGTGAGCGCATCACTAACGTCATCACCGTGGCCGGAAAGCAAACTTCTTGCAGTCACTGAATAACAAGACACAATTTACTAGATGCTTATTTAATGGCATGCTTCTTTTAGAAACTGTACTTGGATTTACTTTAAAGTAGTCAGTGTACAGCTGGTATAGGCGTATAGATTTACGATCCACTGAAAAGGAGTCAATACACAGCCATTATTGTCTAAATATCTGGCAACACAAGTGAGTTGCAAGTAGTTCTATCTTACTTCAGCTTGAGGATGCTCCACAGGATGCCCCCTCTTATCCATTCCATCACCTTCACTTTCCTCAGCGAGGTGTTTGTCATCTTGCAGGTGTGTTAGGGTTAGGGTTAGAATGATCCACAGCTCCCCGGTGCTTGCAGCACTCTTGCATCCCCACACCATGATGGTACCACCACCAAGCTTGACTAGGCAAGACACAATTCTTGCTACACTTGTGTTGCCAGTGGCTAGGAGCAGTACACTGACTACATGTACTCTAAGTATATATCCAAGTTGACTTTCGATACTATCATAAAAATGCCTGCTGAAACGTGAGGGCTGTACTCGTGTTTGTCAGACGCTGTAGTACGGCATGGTTTTAACACGTGGGAGGGAGGTCAGGAAGCAGACCCACAGAATCAGTCACCAGATTCCAAGAAAAGGACAAGTGACTCACAGCCACCTGTCCTACTTTTAAATAACATATATTTTCCTTTCTCGTTTGCCCCAATTTCTTTAACAAAGTTAAAGTTTGTACCCCTCCAGTTGTGAATTGACCCTTTACTGTCGCCATGCTTTAATATTGCGGCTCACTTTGCACAGTGCGTCAAAACACACAGACTGCTGGTGCTGGTGCACGGTGAGAGTCAGCAACATTTTGCACAAACCTGACGGGAATTTCGCCTCTTTTAAAGAAGCCGCTTCATTTGGTTAGCTGGGTATTTTGGATCCCAAATGGCTCCTTAGATTTGTTTTGCTACTTAAATTGATGTAAAATAATACCAAATTATGTGTAAAATTAATTTGGATGTAAAAACGTGTTATTTTTTTGTTTGTGGTTTAAAAATGTGTGCAAAAAATTTGCCTTGGTTCGCATACATTTCTAGGTTAGCGTACAATATGGCGCGCATCTTTTTAATCAGATTAATCATGGTTGTGAAATTAATTATGATTAATCACCATTTGCAGCTATGGCTAAAATATGCCCAATTTTAGATAAATGACAGGACAGGATTATATATATTTGTATGCATTAACAGCTCCAAATGAATTGAACATTTTAAGCAAGTTAAAAGATAGCACAAATATAAATATACAAATATAAAAAAAAAGATAGCACAAATGTCTGAAAATGTATTTACCTGACACTAGTTTAAGCCCGTTTGCGCCACTGAAAGAAGAAAATATCCCAATGGTAAGTGATAATTATTAGATAAAAAGTCAAAATTACAAGATAAAAAGTCATAATTATGAGATAGGAAAGCCCGAATTCTGAGATAAAAAGTCAAAGTTATGAGATAAAAAGTCATAACTGGAGACGCAGACCTCCGCTAAGCGCAGTAGTTCCCCTCATATTGTGATTCACACCAAAACAAAATAATAATCCTACATTTCATTCTTTCATATTTTGTAGAACCTGATGGAAACTTGTCCTGTATTTTTTTTCTAGTGCTCTGACCATTTTTTCAATTTCTCCAGATCACCCCCAAAATTTAATCAGTTATTCCATA
Source organism: Dunckerocampus dactyliophorus (assembly GCF_027744805.1). Taxonomy (NCBI): domain Eukaryota; kingdom Metazoa; phylum Chordata; class Actinopteri; order Syngnathiformes; family Syngnathidae; genus Dunckerocampus; species Dunckerocampus dactyliophorus. Next base: position 9,981,064 of record NC_072828.1, read on the forward strand.
TCCCATTTCCGACAACTCCTGAAAATTTCATCCAAATCCATCGAGAACTTTTCAATTTATTTTGAACACAACAAACAGATAAACGCCGGCAAAAACATACGCTCTGTGCTGCGCTTGCGCTTCGCAGTGCGCTTGGCGGAGGTAATTATAAGAGAAAAGTCTAAATTATTGGATACAAACTGCACGTGTCGCCTTGTTCACTGGAGCCTTCGTCACGGGGCACTCGGCACATGCACTGTTTGCATCCCATAATTTTGACTTTTTATCTCGTAATTATGACGTACCATTGGGATATTTTTTTTCTTTCAGTGGTGGAAACAGGCTTCCATAAAATCACACTTGGACCGTGTTATTATGAGCAATGAGGCGTTGCGTTCAAAGACACTACATCATTTAAGCTGAATTTACATGTTTTGAGTGTATTTTGTGGGATTTCCAAGCGTACTTAAATTAAGCAAATTAAGAGTTACACAGTGAGTGATAAGAATATCCACGTTTGTTCATGTAGACCACACATACACGCATAAAAGACATTGTGATGTTCGGAGTGTCTCTAAATGCATCTCGCGATAGTCAAATGACAATGAATAAATGTTGTTCGCCCGACGTCTTTGTGAGTTGTATGCTGTTGGAATTGCATTGCTGTTGATGTGTTCAGGTAAGAATACATTTAGAAAAGTGGTGATGCTACACTGTGCCTACGCGTCTCATCATAACAGAAAGGCGTGGCTTGCCACGATCATTATGCCTCAATTACGCAACTTTTTTTAAACAAATAATGAAATAAATTAGTTACCGCCGTTAACGCGCTATTTTTGACAGCCCTAGACTTGTTATTAGCACACTGCACTTTACAATCAGGTACACAAAATGACAGTAGTTAATGAGGAATGGATCGACCTAACCGGAACAACTACTACTAGTTCCTCAGTAACCACTTTAAATTTATGTGCCTTAGTTCCTCATTAGTCCTTCATTAGTTCCTCAATTAACTGCTGTATTTTTGTGTACCTTATTGTAAAGTCAGACTCACTGCGTGGAAACCGGAACCGGAAGTCATTCTCCCCCCCTTTCTGTCGTCCATCTATGAGGCCATCAGCAGTTGACTCTGCAGGTCTTTGCTAACTAACACAGTTACACACAAGTTTCTTCTTGTTGATCATGGCTGCAAAACAACACACAGTGGAGCCAAATAAAGTTGCAAGTGTCAGAATTTTGATAAAGGTGAGAAACACGATGGAATTGAAGAAATAACTCCCGGCAGAGTCATAAAGGTGTCCAGTGTAGATCTAGCTGCTTGTCATTGCTGTCTTTGTCAGAAGTTCATGTCTTGGAAAACCTTTCAAGAAGCCCATGATTGTTCTGCATGACAGGACTCCACTAGCCATGCCCCCATTCTTCACCTGACCCAAACGCTATTGGGACCTTGTGGGGCCCTTCTCAAACAATTTAGGTTATTCTGCATTAAATGGCTGTAGTGTAGTTCCTAAATGCCATATTTTTTAATGCTGTATTTGAAGGAACTCTCTTAAATTCAAGATGAAAGCCTAATTTGTATTATTTCAAATACATCGTGGTGATTAAAAGACATGGCAAAAATCATAAATACTGTCACTGTCCCAAAAATCATTTCACATACAGTGGTGTAAAAAAGTGTTTGCCCCCTTCCTGATTTCTTTTTTTTTTTTTTGCATGTTTGTCACACGTAAATGTTTCATCATCAAACAAATGTAAATATTAGTCAATGACAACATAACTGAACACAACATTTTTAAGTTTTTAAATTAAACTTTTTATTATTAAGGGAGAAAAAGAATCCAAACCTACATGGTCCTGTGTGAAAAAGTGATTTCCCCCTAAACCTAATAACTGGTTGGGCCACCCTTAGCAGCAACAACTGCAATCAAGCATTTGTGATAACGTGCAATGAGTCTCTTACAGCGCTGTGGAGAAATTTTGGCCCACTCATCTTTGCAGAATTGTTGTAATTCAGCCACATTGGAGGGTTTTCCAGCATGAAACGCCTTTTTAAGGTCATGCCACAGCATCTCAATAGAATTCAGGTCAGGACTTTGACTAGGCCACTCCAAAGTCTTCATTTTGTTTTTCTACAAATACTCAGAGGTGGACATGCTGGTGTGTTTTGGATCATAACAGATGACTGGACATTCCCCTTCAGGATTTTTTGGTAGACAGCAGAATTCATGGTTCCATTTATCACAGCAAGTCTTCCAAGTCTTGAAGCAGCAAAACAGCCCCTGACAATCACACTACCACCACCATATTTTACTGTTGGTATGACGTTACATTTATGCCAGATGTAGTGGGACACACACCTTCCAAAAAGTTCAACTTTTGTCTCGTCAGACCACAGAGTATTTTCCCAAAGGTGTTAGGGATCATCAAGATGTTTTCTGGCAAAAATAAGACGAGTTATTTTTGTTCAGTAGTGATTTTCGGCTTGGAACACTGCCATGCTGGCCATTTTTGCCAAGTGTCTTTCATATGGTAGAGCCACAGTGACTTTAACTGAGGCAAGTTCTTTGGACGTTGTTGTGGGGTCTTTTGTGACCTCTTGGATAAGTCGTCTCTCACTGTGGTTTGCTGGAGTCCCAAAGTTTGAGAAATGGCTTTATAGCCTTTTCCAGACAGATAGATCCCAATTAAAACTGCATTTTGTGTTCAGTTGTGTTGTCATTGACTAATACTGTATTTAAATTTGTTTGACAATCTAAAACATTTAAGTGTGACAAATATGCAAAAGAATAAGAAATCGGGAAGGGGCAAACACTTTTTCACACCACTGTATGTGACTGTATATAACCCTGCCTCTCGTCCAAAAGCCAGCTGGATAGGCTTCAGCATACCCCCGCGACCCTAGTGAGGACAAGTGGCAAATGATGGAGGACTCTATATATCCCTTTTTTCAGGAGCACCTTAAACATATGCTTTTCGTTCCTGCATGCTCAAAATATGACAGACCACCTTAAAGAATGGAATTTACAGGTTTTTGCAAAGTATTTTATGACATTTTTGGGTAGCAGGTTATTGTTTGCTTTATGCATAATTTTCCAGTTTGAAAATGTGCTAAATGAGGTAATTTTAATACATTAGGACTTCTGATCATGTTTTATGTCACTTTCATGCACAAAATTAGAGCAAATATGCCTGGTCTTGGCCGTGAACCTGCACAAGATCTAAGAATTAAGAATTACTCAATACGCAGAGCTTACAGGAAAGTCTATTTCCTCTGCAGCGTTGTGGTCTTTGAGCCCCTTGTCAACTTGTTTGCTGGGAGATATGCAGCGCTGACTCGCTCACTGACATCAGTACTTTGCAACTGAATGCTGCCATGAACCTCTTCAACCCTCTAACTGTCCACCTAGAGTGATTTGTCAAATTTTGGAGCTGTCAGCGTGTCATCCAATCTGCTGTATGTGCTTGGATCCCATTGTTCAGTAGTACTTTCAACTTTTGCATTAATGCATGCTGTTAAGTGACCAGGTATGCCAGAGCGTTCTTCTCTGCCCCTCTTTCACCACACAGTCTCTATCTTTAGAAACTGTTGGAATTATTTAAAGAGTTCAAGACTTGCGGTAGTTTCATAATAGCATTGTAAACCCTATTTTTCCTAAAGCTACTGTACGTCTTCGGTTCCAAATGACCAAAAAGGTATAAGAACACTACCAAAGTGTAGCATATGCTACAAATACTGGTTTAAAAGAACATATTGTACAAACAATGTGCATATTTTTCACAGGTAAAAGCTAAACTGCATAAAAATTGCCTGGTTTTCACGTACATGTCCGTAGCGCATATATACACACACACAAAAGCAGTCTCAGAAGAGGTGATCAAGTGTTTGCAGTGCTACACATTCAATGATAGTCAATGTCAAATTGCTATCATTAGGTGGCAGCAACGTAACTAGTGCGCGTGAGTGTGGAGACACCTTCTGTTTGACGCCCCTGCACAACCTGAAGCTCCATTGTTCCATTGAAGGTAAAAGCAGCCCAGGTCATGTTGCCGCCCCCTCCACTGGATAAGCAATGTTAGAAACCGTCAGGATTTTTTAAGAAGTTTCAAATGACTGTCTTACTGCGTCCAACCTCAGCAGCAATGGCAACAATCCTACCGCATTTAAGATCATGACAGTATGAATACTTGACAGAAAATGACATTGAATGCACAGGAGTTTGGCTTTTAAAGGCTGTGGTCTTAAACCTTTCATCAGCTGATTTCACTTTAATGCTTGCTTGCAATTAATTGTTTACTAAAATGTTTTTGTCTCACTCCCATTTCTTCTTTTTGCACTTTGAAGGTCTACTTAGAACCTCATTAAAATCCATCCATCCATTTTCTATACCGCTTCTCCTCTTTAGGGTCGCGGGGGCATGCTGGAGCCTATCCCAGCTGACTTCGGGCGACAGGCGGGGTACACCCTGGACTGGTCGTCAGCCAATCGCAGGGCACATATAGACAAACAATGGACAATTTTTAGAGTCGCCAATTAACCTAACATGCATGTTTTTGGATGTGGATGTGGGAGGAAACCGGAGTACCCGGAGAAAACCCACACACGCACGGGAAGAACATGCAAACTCCACCCAGAAATGCCCAAGGGAGAATCGAGATCTCCAGACTGTTGCTGTGTTGGCCAACATGCTAACCACTAGACCACCGTGCGGCCCTCATTAAGATCCAACAGTGCAAAATGAACATTTTTCAACTGGTCCTAAAATTCTGACCAGGAGTGTATATGGCATACAGTGGGGAAAATAAGTATTTGATCCTTATTCTGTAAATTTACCCCTTTACAAAAAATATGGCCGGCACAGAACATTTATGGTAGTTTTAATCTGTCTGAGACATTAAAAAAAAAAAAAAAAAGTTTATCATGCATTTAAGAACATCTCAAAACAGAGCACTTTAAGTTGGTTTATCTTTGTTATTTCCCCCCCAATAAGACTGTTTTTCAATAAATTATAAGAAGTTATAGATCACATTTTTTTGGAAAAAGGTTTTTTTAATTATGACTTTTTTCCACCCAACAGAAAAACCTGCTACATAATTTTTTTTTACTTTCAATATCGACCGTGCAGTATTTTGCATGTGTTTCCCAGACGTGTAATACTGAAAGCGTTCCTTGCAGCAGCAGCTGCGTAACAGCCTAGCGGGGGTGGGAGGCATTGGTTAGCTGGTCGAGCCAGAATGAGCAAATGTGCTGTGTCAGCTCACCACCGCTACATCGGAGCCAATGAATCATCGATTTTTGCACCCTGCGTGTTGCGCTTTGCAGGGACTTGCGGTCACGATAATGGCACGCGTGTGCTGCAAGGTGAACACTGACACAGTTGTCCACCTGTTGTTTCCATGCTGATCAGAGAAACACAGTAAAGGTTTGGGAACTAACTCAAATGTCAAACGCACAAAAGATCAGCAGCTTCAACCCAACTCAGAATCAGCGTGTTTGTGCGTGAGTGGCCGATGCGATCACCTTGGCTGACTCCTGAACGCCATCCCTCAGCATTGTGTGACCAACATGATGAGTAGTAGGTGCCAAACTATTGTGGGTTTTTTCCACACGCTACAGAGACTCCTGACAAATTGCTATAAGATTCCTAAAAACATTTGAAGAATATGTTGAAAAAAAGAGGCGGTAAAAATCAAGTATTTGCTCTCATTTATACATATACAGTATGTATAAATATAATACAGGTAAAATGTACAGCATACATGTACTGTACCACTTTTAAAAAAGCCTACCATTTTTACATGTTTGTGTCTTCATGCTTCACTGATCATGTATTTTTGTCAAGCGTTGACATTTTGCACTTGGTTTGGCGGAACCTTGAATGCACCATAGTGCAAAACTGAAACGTAACATCTACACCGTGACTCAGAATCCATGGGTCCATGGATCATCTTACATTATCATGCATTAGTGATGAGTACCTATACGTGTTATACTTTAAAATGCGTTTAATAAGTGTGTGAGGCATATTTGAACATATTGACGGGAGGATTCTGGAGCTGAATCTAATCTAATAATTACAGCAATCACTTTTATTGTAAATGTTCATGTGTATTTTAGCCATTCACTGGTAGGCTCGGAACGTAACCTTGAAAAACAGGAATCTACTGTATATTGTGATGAAAACAGAACATCTTTCATTGAGGTAATCAGTAGGGGTGTAACGAGATCTCTAAAACGTGACAAGATTTCTCGTTTAGTCTTGTGATAATAAATTAATTAATCACACAATAAATGAAAATGAGCCTCGATATACAGTCAACCCTCGCTACATCGCGGTTCGATCATCGCTCCCTCACTTTATCAGGGTTTTTTCAAAAAATGTATTAATTAATAATGATTGCTTTTTCTTGGTTGACTATGGACTATTATGAGTCCAGGATTATTGAAAGACAAGTCACGTGTAGTTTTCTGGTCACTTGGCATCAGTAATGACATGATGAGATATTACCCTGTATTACCTAAACACTGCATGTAGTCAGCCATGGCATGTCTGACATGATAGAATGAACAAAGGTTTTTCCTCCCTTTCTGTGTGGAAGTGGTAAGTTGTCTTTCTTTCTCCTTCTTCCCAGCTCTGTTTGACACCCTTTCTTAAGATTAGAATAAATAAATTAAAGGCTAACTAGTCTGGCTTGTCAAAAGGCTATGTTGTAAAGTGTCCCTGCAGTGATCCTGTAGCCTGTGCATTAGCAATGTAGATTTCTCTTTAATAAAGATATTTATTTGTATCATTTTTTAAATGTTATCTTGAACTAAAAAAATTCATTATTGAACAGTTGATTTCTTATGTATTGGTATTATTCCATACATGCATCAAATTAAATTCAGGTTTGTCTCAAATTGTACAAAAATCATTTACACAAATAAAGGCCAAAAACAAATAAACAAACAAAAAAACGCTCAAAAGGTCATTGTTTAGTAATGACCTATTTGCCAGTGGCCTTTGGAATTGTGTAGCAGATAGCAGTCATCATAAATAAAGTGAAAAATGGACACTTAATCCACTTGATTGGTATCGGACGATCTCACTCATGGATGATCAGTATAAAACCAGCATAAAACCTTGATCGGAGCATTCCTAGAAGTAACACCCCTATAGTCACCTGTACACTCCTTCTACCCAAAATAGAATATATAGTCAAAAATAGAATATATAGTCAGAGAAAAATAAGCCATTTAAGACGGTTGTTCAAGTCTGGTGCTTGTTGTCATGTTCTGCTTTTGCTGCTCTGCTGCCACCTGTCTGTTGTCTTTTGCAGTGCACTGCTGGTCCTGCTGGGGCGGGGCCACCTGTGCACACCTGAGAGCGATTAGCCATCAGGCCTTCTTAAGCCATGCTGTGTGATTCATTCGTTGCCAGATTGTTACCTTGAACTGCACTCGCTCTCTGCTCAACTTCCCTCATGTGTTGTACCTTGTGGTCATTTGCTACTCTAGCATTCCGTAAGTACTAGTTCAGCTTGGTGTATTCCACAGGCTACCTTTGTTGCTAGCAGCAGATTTAGCTTTTCTCCCCTGCTTGCATTTTCCAGCAGCCTTTTGCTGTTCTCGCGTTAGTATTTTTTCCTGCTTGTGTTTTTCAGCAGCGCTTTTTGTTCTTGGTTTTTGTGTGGCTTCGCCCGACTAGTTTAGTTGTACTTTGTATTTGTATTTTATAAAGCTTTTCTTGCCCTGGTGGCGAGCTGCCTTTTGGATTAAAACTTTTATTCCCATCTAGTGTTTTTTTCCTCTGCATTGGGGTCCAACTACTGGCTTGCGCCAGCCCTAAGCTACACTTGTCTTACTGAGCAATTACTGACACCTAGTGACCAATGTAGAATACTACATACTACTACCACTGTATTCACAAGTTAAATGTTGGTACAAATGGCTTATACTGAATTTGTTCATTTAGACGTTTTTTATGATTTGAACATTTAGGCCAAAAATATGTACAATTTACTTAAATATGCATATGTCAAGTTCTTTTGGACTTAAGACAGCGTGAACTCTGAAAAGGTTGAGATGATCATCGAGGACGCTTTGTCAAGTCAACTCCAGTAGATTTTCTTGTTTTATTTAACACTTCAACTATTTACAGGAGCTTGTCAGGTGAGGTTGATAACCTTGAATCAAGGAGGAGTAGCTTTGAATTACTACTCAATACTAAACACAGTTGCAGCTTAGGAACAATAGTTGTTACACACCAGTGGTCTCGCTGGTCTTCTCTCATTACAATTGTTTAAGTAGTGATGTCTCTTTGTTGTCCACTAAAATGATCAATTATTTACACAGTACAACCACCTAGCATCTTATTATGCATGTCATAAATATGTCACATACCCTAATGAGGATAAGTGGCATAGAAGATGGACGGAGGTATCAAACAAGTCAATTTTGCATCACATTTGTATCAGAGGTTTATATCAGAAGACATGCATTTTTACCATCATAATTGTCTTAAGAATTGTGATACTCCAATACTTGATGAATACATGTACAGTCATGTGATGCTTAGTTTTTAACAATGTATTCTCAAAAAAAGACAAATTTGACCGAGCAATGACTAATAATGGGCTGTAGTCAACCACGTAAGGCTAATCATTTATTTTTTGGAAAACCGATAGATGTTTGAGCTGCGATGTAGCAATGGATGAGTGTATACTGTATATAATTAAGATATAAAGTGGTTAGTTTTTTATCATCAACTATAGTGGAGGGACCAGATAAGGACTGTTTCATTGTACTTTTATTTTTAAATTATTTAATTAATAAAAGATATAAAAAGGAAACAGCCCCAGCACCACCCCAGTCCAACTCACAAAAATACGCACAAAACAGTCGAAAAGAGAAGACACACAAATACACCACCAAAAAATACAAACAAAAGCAATTGTAATAACAATCACAACAACAATAATAAAGTATAATAGCTTTTTTTTGTACTTTTCTTAAAAATAATGTTCTCATGGACCCAATATTGTCTTGTGATACCCCGAGTAATCAGCTGTGACAGGCGGGTACCACAGTTGTGTACTGGGAGTGTGTTGTCAAAGTCTAAACTTGATGCTAAAATTTAGAGTTCTCCATTTTGCAGGTCTGTAGCTTCAATGCTAATGAGCTGTGTTTGTCCAACAGAGTGTGTCTCCAAAAGTGCTATTGTGCACTTCATCCACTTTTTACATATACACTATAACGCTGCACTCGTCGATGTAATAGAGGTCATATGCCCATACAACAACGTAATATGAAGAAGTAGGACAGGAGGGCACAAACATTAGTAACACTAGCATAGCTATGTGAGCTATAGTGCTAACACTCACGTTTGAAAAGCAACATCACGCGAGGTTAGACTATTTGCTAAAAAAAAAAATAAAATCATCAAACTTACAGCTCTCACATCTGTAGCTGATTGACGGCCAGTTGGCAGAGCGCCAGGCTGCATTTTAAGATGTGTTGTGAAGCCTGTTACTTTGTTTTGGATTTTTACCATGCTGTCCTCCATGAAGCTGGGGGCGGGTTACAGGTGGTGTCATGACGTTTCGAAAAGCCGCAACTTCAAAAGCAAGTGTTTAAGTGATTCTTGTCTCAAAAGCAGAGCAAACAAGTGAGGGAGATTTTAAAGATTTTTTTCACGTTTGGTGCTCATAAACAGACTATTACTGTCAGAACATTATTAAACAGTCACTTTTGCATCACGTGTCTGACTCGTCTCCAGAAGAAGCGTAACAATCAAGTCCGAGGACATGACCCGTCTTGTCTTGAGATATTCCGCATGATGTCCTCCGTTCTTCCACTGCATCTTTCTGTCCAACATCTGCTGCCATGTCACTGCCTCTCCCCGGTGCCGGAACTATGGCAGAATTACCGAGGTTTGGCAGAGTAAGCTGCAACATCCTTGCTAGGTTCTGCGTCTGAGAGAAGCCTCGCTGGTCCAACGCGCCTCTAAAGGCAGCAGAGGCCATCGCCAGGCGGGTGTGGTCGAAGGAGAGTGGCTGGTCTTGGTCTTCAGAAGCGGCTTCCTCTTTGCATCCTGAAGTTGGGATGGAACTGCTCTCCAGGTGGTTGACCAGTCGGGTTGAGGTTCTACTAGGGGCAGCCTCACCTAGAATCTGGCAGCTGTCAGTCTCACAAAGCCGAGACTTCTTCACTGCAAATGTAAGCATAACACATCATCTCCACTGCCAGCTACGAGCATCAGTGTTTCTCTTTTCACTGCATGCACTTACCAATGCTTGTTGTCGACTCTTCTTTCGCCGCTCTCCTTTTACAGTAGGCCCTGGGGGTCCACGGCTTGTGCTTACAGGTGGGGTCAAGTACTCTGAGCTTGGTAATGAAGCGCTTGTACTCCTTTTCCAAGGCCTCGATGTTCAGCTGGAACTCAGCTATCTTCCTCTCAGGGTAATGAGTAAGCTGGGATTGCTGGAAACAAAATTAGTATAAAACTGGTTGGCATTTTTCTCTTACACCCTAACAATCACTAGTAAATTACCTGCAGGTAATACTCCATTTCTTTCATGATGCTGGGGATCCACTTTTTCACAGAGGACGCTGAATTAAGTGTAGACTGTAAAGTACGGCACATACTGTATTTGGAAAAGTGAGCATCACCAGGGATGGCTATGGGTTGACAATAAAGTAAAAGCTTCCATTACCAGCTTGGGTCTCTGCTCCCGGACATCTTTTAGTCGGCCTTCTGCAATGATAGTAAGTACACTGCTCAAAAAAATAAAGGGAACACTTAAACAACACAATGTAACTCCAAGTCAATCACACTTCTGTGAAATCAAACTGTCCACTTAGGAAGCAACACAGATTGACCATCAGTTTAACATGATGTTGTGCAAATGGAATAGACAACAGGTGGACAGCAAGACACCCCCAATAAAGGAATTAATTAATTTAATTTCCATTTATTATTTTTGTTTGATTTTGTTGTCAGCACATTTAACTGTGTAAAGAACAAAGTATTTAATATTTCATTCAATCAAATCTAGGATGTGTTTTTTTTTAGTGTTACCTTTTTATTTTTTCGAGCAGAGTACTTCCTCAGCATGTAACATGACAGCAGAGCATGTGCCACATGGCTAAAAACCGAGCTACTAACAGTTTAATAGTGAATATACTGACTTCAACGTGTCTGATTATGTGTTATACCCTTTAATTGTATGTATTTTTTCTTATATTATGCATTTAAAGCCAGCTGAGCAACACCCAGCTAGCATGGATATGGCTAACGGGTCGTGCAGCTAGGCGTCATAGTAATAAACAATAATATTTAAAAAATCAGCCATGTCTGTACTATTTTCTTTTGCAACTAGCTACGCACCTTCTCTCTCTTTCTGAAGCCAAAGTCTGTTTAACTTCCCGTGTTGCTTTTCTTCGTTTCTAGCCATGTGGACAGAAAGCACTCGTCCGGGACAAGACGGCGGAAGTAAACAAAGTCACGTGATGCGTCACATGGTGATGTCGCGAGAGCAGCTCGCGGTGTTGTCAAGCGCACTGCGGTTGTGTTCTAAATCGCGCACTTCCGCAATTACACTTATATAAATATAATACGTATACACATACATATAGTGTATATCTATACATGTATTCAGGAACTGTGTACTGAGTTCGTGAAGACGCGATTTTTGACACTGTAGTCCTGTCCCAAATCGATTGCCGACGTTACGCTCTTACCGGAAATGACGCTTCCCTTCCTCTGTGTTTAGTATATTTATTTTGTGTTTTTTTTTTAAATAATTGAACGTAAATAGTCAATAACATTCAGGCAGGAACGTATCCACCGCTGCACATTCACCATTTGGGGGAGTGTAACTGGAGGCGGACTGCATTTTTACATTTGAGTGAACACAATTACGTATGCTAAGTGTGGAACACAGGGCGTGTACTTTTAAAATTGTGCATAAATGAATGAGTTATACATAAGACATGTATGCAGTGTATTTATTTAGTAACGTTCAGTTCGTTCAGACAAATGGTGTATACTTGGCATTTTTTGGAAACAGCTTCCATTAACACATTGAGTAGCTTACGTACATTGCAGAGATAACAATGGTGATTATTTTCTTCCTTTATTGATGTTAATGTTATCCTATGACACCTGTTTAGCAACATTTGGTGTTGTTTGCCATGAAGTGTCCTGCAAATGTATCAGGCGTGCATTTCTCTCAAAAATGGGAACCCTTCCGATCAAATTTCTACATATATTTTAGCTCTTTTGTCATTGCGAAGCAAACGGGCTCTCTTTTTGTCTTTCTACAAATGTCTCTGGATTTACCGTAATCTGTGGAGATTACACAAGGAGAGTCGCTTCCCGTAAAACACGCCCCCTTTGCTGCGTGACGCAGTCATCCGAGCGTTCCCTCCCCTTATATGGTAAGGAAGGGCACCACTTTCCGGAATGATGTCATGTGAGCGCCCAAAGTTTGAGAAAATCGGATCAAGATGAAAGCAGCTCATTAGAACACAGACTGAAACGTGTGTAAACTGCACGCGCAATTGCATTTTAATTCATTGTGTGATGAGCAAAAATACAATATATAATTACTTGATAATTATTGATATATTATGTCAAATCCTTTCAAGTGGATTTGTTTATGACCATATTTAATACAAATAAATTCACAAGTTGTGGTTATGCTGTAGAGATAATACGTGCATGTCAACGAAATAAATTAACAGTTAACATACTTGGCCTGTATCGCCCTCTAGTGTTTAATTGTGTGCACAGGTTTAGGGTAGACAGTAGACACATTTTATAATAATAAATTGAAATACCTTCCTAGTCACCTGCTGTTAATAATATACTGCACAGCATTTGGGCTAATAGGAGGCTTCATTAACTGTAAGCATGCAGCTACAGTCTGGATTTACAACCTCATAAAGTTTTTATTATTAAGACTTGCATAATCCAAGAAGGTGTGGCTGAGAGGAGTTTAATACATCTGCACCTTCAGGTCACCCTAAAAGTGGTTTATTCGACGTCTAATCTGTGGATAATACAGTATCACATTTCTTTTTTTGTACAATGTTCTATAACTTTATTGACAAATTAATTACAAATGCATGTGTACCTAATTCACTTAAAAGTGGTTTATTCGACTTCTATCTAGTACGTTAATAAGGTAGTTTCAAATGTTTTTGTTTTTATTAGCAATGTTCTATACCTTTATCTATAAACTAGTGTAATATATTTGCATTTAAGTCACCTGAAAGTGCGTTATTGAACTTCTCATGTGTTAATAAGACAATCTCATGTTTTGTCTTTATTGGCAGTTTTGTATACAGTAACTTTATTGACAATAGTATAATATATTTCAATTTAATTGACCTAAAAGTGGTTTATTAAACTTCTAGTATGTCAATAAGACAGTCTCATGTTTTTATTTTCACCGGCAGTGTTGTATAACGTTATTAACAAACTAGTGTAATATATTTGCATCTAATTCTCCTAAAAGTGGTTTATTAAACTTATTGTAATAAAATATAATAAAACATTCTTGTCTTTATTGGCAATAAATATTACAATGTGTAATATATTTGCATCTAAATCACTTTACACTGGTTTATTCAACTTCTAGTGTGTTAATAAGATAGACTCACATGTTCTTTTTGTCTTTCTTGGCAATGTTGTTTAACTTTGACATAAAGTGTAGTATATTTGCGTCTAAATCACTTTAAAGTGTGTATTTATTTATTTAACTGGTGTTAATCCAGACTCATGTACTGTTCTTTGTTATTTGTGATATATTCACATCTTATTCAGCTGAAAGTGGTTTATTTAACTTCTAGTGTGTTGATAATACAGTTCCCCTTTCTTTTTTTCTGTATTTGCAATGTTCTATAACTTTATTGACAACCAAATTCACTTAAAAGTGAAAACATGTTTTCGGTTTACAGTATTTCAAATAAACTTTGACAAGGTATCTCTACTTTTTTGTTTTAAGTCATGTCAAATGAAGGTTTGTGCAGAAAGTAATGTCAAACAACTGCATAGCATATACTTGTAGGATTGACAGTTTTCTTCCTTTGGCTGGTTAAGCTGTGTCTGTCATTGTTGCCTGGATCGATGCGAGCACTATGTAATGGAATTTAACCAGCAGGTACAGAGAGTTCTCAGACCTTGCAACATGTTGCAACATGTTGTATTGTTTGCTTACATGGCACACCCACTTTTTCCTATCACACACGTCAAGAACACACTGTTGCTTCATTTTGTACAGATTTATTTTCTTAAATATGACTCAAGTGTTCAGAAATAAAGGAAACATAAAAAAATTATACATAATTCTTATTACAAATGGTAAACATAAGTACTCCGAGTTGCTCTTATATACATATAACAATGAGTGAAACCCCATCAAAATGACTTTAGAAAAAAAATCTTGAATTTTCTAAAAACTTCTTTACAATTAAAAAAAAAAGTTGTATACTGTAACTCAAGAAGTTTTTTTTTCTATATGCTTAGAGCTGGCCCAGCTTTACTGGTGAGGGCCAATATGGCTGCAGCAAGAAAAGTCTATTGCAGGTTCAAAGGTCACCTCTAATACTGAATGTCTTTCTCCACTGGTGCTCACGTCCATGCAGAGCTGGGAGGTGAAATGAAGAAAATGTCAGTCTTGTCCAGTTCTGAAAAGACGGGCAAACAGGGAGAAATAAGTTCTGTTTAGTCGCCATGCTCCATTTTTGGTTCATAGTTACGCTGTCCCAGTTCAGAGCACCCCCCCACCCCTCCGGTGGGATGCCCCACGGGGACAAGTGCATGGTACTAGGGTACTTATTTACCCCCCACAGCCCTCGGTCTTCCTGCCACTTCACCCCAATCCAGGAGGCACGTCCACTCACAGGAAGCGTTCATTTTGGTTCAACTTGCAGTCTTTTTGCAGGACTCCTTTAGGAGCTCAGAAGGTTTGGAGCTGCTGCGTCAACATGAGCTGACATCCGCTGTTGACGTGGTTCATCACCTTCTGCTTGAGCTGGGCCACCTGCTCCCGCAGCATGTTGGCGGTGGACGCCAGCTCCGAGTTCTGGGACTTAAGGTTCTTGACTTTGTCCTCCAGGCGGGAGATGCGCTCCAGCTTCCTTTTCCGGCACTTGGACGCGGCGATGCGGTTCCTCATGCGCTTCCGCTCGGCCTTGATGCGTTCTTGGCTCTCCATGTCGATCGGGGAGAGAGGCGGCGTCTCCCCCGGCATCTCGGGCACCGTCTGCGGCTCCTCCTTGAGCGCGGCTAGCCGCGGGAGATGGGCGGAGGAAGAGGAGGAGGGCTGCCCGTAAATGGGGAAGGACACGCTCGGGGCGGAGGTGGTGTAGCTTGGCGCCGACACGGTGCTTATGGCCGGGTTGAACGTGTTCAGATCCTCGTACACGGGTGAGTCCGACCGCATTGGCGGGTTACTGCTGTTATAAACAGCCGCCCCAGCTACGGACGACACTGGCGGCAGAGCGGTGTTGACACTCTGGGGTGCCGAGGTGACGCTCACGCCGGCCACACCAGGCATGTGCTGGTGGTGGAGCTCCGCCAGGGCGCGTACGAAGCCCTCGGCGAAGCCCTCCTGCTCGTCGGTGACATTCTTGGGGCACAGGAACTGTGTCGGCGTCGGCGTGGTGGTGATGAGTCCGTTGCTGGACTGGATGATGAGCCGCTCCAGCTCCGGGGAGGCCAGCTTCAACAAGCCCACGTCCGGGGACGTGAGCAGGTCGCTGGCTTTGGCCCGGAGGTGAGGCTTGAGGGTGCCGGTAGGGTCGGCCAGGTTGAGGGTCATGTTGTGTTTGAGCGTCTTGGAGCTGCTGTATCCGAAGCCGGCGCTTTCGTGCTGGGAGAAAGCGTTGAGTGAGTCGTCATAGAAAGTAGTTTCCATCTTGGTATACATAGAAGTGAAACCGAAAAACAACAAGTCCCTTTTCACTTTTTCCTGGTTGTCAGCTGTTGAAGTTTTCCCAAAGTCGACAAAAAGTCCCACCAAACTTTTCAAAACGGCACTTTCGTCTCACAGTCTGAGTCGGCGGTTGTTGTTTATTCAGTGTAGTGAAAAATATCCAAACTTTTTTTTCTTTTTAAAAAAAGAGAGTCCGTGGGGTGTTTTCCCAACTTTTTTCAGTTCAGGATCAAGATGTCTTGTGGTGTTTCCCCCTGCGTGGACATGTATACACTCTGAGTTGTACAGCGTGGAAGCTAACCTTATCTGCTGCCGCTGCCTCTCCAAAAATAGCCATGATGTCACGACAGGGCTCTCCTATTGGCTGGGGGGCGTGTCCTGAGGTGGGCCCCGCCTCCGATAAGGAGCGTTGCCTTGGCGACCACCCCTCCTGCCACCGCCCAGAAGCTTCTTAAATCTCGCGGTGGATTGTGGGATGAGGTAATGCTGTGAACGTAGCGGCTGCGTGGTGCATTGTGGGATGACGTATTGTTTTTGAATATCTGGTTACCCGCTCGACTGTCAGAGGCGACCGGGACAGCCAGCATCGAAGGCGGCTGCTTTTTACGGAGGGTTAGTCGTCCATTTATGCTTTAAAACATTTACAAACTGTTTGGACAAGTACACGAAGGTGTTTTTAAAGCTGCCCAAAATATCATCAGCAAATGTCACCACCACTCGTTTTTTTCTATGACTGCAAAACTACTATAACATGACAACTGTGCATTACTATTAACTATGTATAGCCTGTTAAGAGTAACACCATATTAATTATAAAGAAATGACAAAAAAAACAAATGTATGTTCAGTGGCTCATACCGTATGCAAGAGCACACACGCTTTTAACATAGATTGTTCAAAGTGGCTGTGACTTGCAGTCGTCAGTTTATTTGTTGGGGCTGGTAATGTGTGTTTCATGTGTGAGCTCTTTCCCCTACCTTTACCCAGAATCTCACATTGCCCAAGTCCCATGTAATTCTCCTAAACCATGAAATCGCCTGCTAAACCAAAAACTGACAGACAAACAGAAATAGGACCCAGGTCGTCCTGGGAATCGTTTGTGGCTCGAAATTCAGTTGTTTGTTGGGCCACGTGGTTTAGTCTAAAAATATTGAAGGAGGATTAGGGCCACATTGAAAAATAATAAAGTTACACACAGTCG
Source organism: Dunckerocampus dactyliophorus (assembly GCF_027744805.1). Taxonomy (NCBI): domain Eukaryota; kingdom Metazoa; phylum Chordata; class Actinopteri; order Syngnathiformes; family Syngnathidae; genus Dunckerocampus; species Dunckerocampus dactyliophorus. The sequence continues at coordinate 9,998,165 of NC_072828.1, forward strand.
GATTTAAAGTTTATAACATCTTGGTTAGTTAAGAGAATTACGCGCTACTTAATGTGTGGTACATATTTTATAATAAGTAGCCTGCTGTCTAACAAATGGATGAACAAACAAACTGAAATAGGATGGCCCGTAATTTTTTCTCTTTTGCATGGTCAGGTGTGTTTTTGCCAAGTCACGATGGAACTGTTTCTCTTATGCGTAAAGTCCGACCCCGACAGCGGCACTGTCTAACATGGAGGAGGTGGAAACATTCTGCTTTGGGGTAGTTTCTCTGCTAAGGATATTAGAAGACTTTATCGCATTGAGAGGCTGAAGAACGGCGCCATGTTGCATACAAATCTTGGCTGAGAACCTCCTGGCCTCAGCAAGAACACTGAAGATGTGTCGTGAGTGGGTCTCTCAAGACCCATGACCGTGTCCCAAGGCAACAAAGGAGTGGCTCAAGTACATTAAGATCCTGGAGTGGCTTAGCCAGTCTCTATAGAAAATGTCTGGAGGGAGTTTCGAGGTGCCAAGCGACAACTTTGAAACTTTCAGGATTTCGAGAGAATTTGTAAACAGGAGTGGATCAAAATCTCTGCTGAGTTGTAATAATACCGAAATAATTATTTCTCACTGCAAGTCCACAAAGGTAAAATTGACGGATGTTCTTATTCTAACTGAGCGTAACTGCGAAATATTATTTAAAAAAACAAGGGGAAATAGAGACCCGAATATATATACCCCACCTGTAAAGTGTAAGTACATTTTGCTATTATCCATGTCAGAGTGTGTAATTAGTGTAGTGCAGTCCATTGTCCCCTGGCCCTTTGTCAGAAATCAGTGCTAGTTTAATGGCGGAAGGTTAACTTGTCCACTCCATCTGTCTGGGTCATCTTCTGCCCCGCCAGCTTTAGTGGGTGCTGTCTTCAGCGCGCCACATCTAAATATGTCCTCCCCCGCCACCTTGTGCGACAAGTAAATCAGTCCCCTGGCGCTGGCTGGCTCTAAGGAGGATGAACCGGATCGTAAAACGGCACCACAGTCAGATTTTTATTTTATTTTTTTTACTGCTGCTAATACTGTCTTTATGTGTTGCTGTATGTAATGTCACACGGTGGCGATCAATAAAGCTGAATATAGTCTACTCTGCTTCATGATCATTGCAAGGCACTTGATATTAACTTTGCCTCTGCCATTGTTTTGTTTGCTCGTTGGTGAGTTAACTAGCAGGATTATGCACCAACTACTTGGTTACTGTACACATTTTATTGTTTCCACCTATACCGTCTAATTTCAATATGCTAAGAACCAAGACGTAGCCTGTTATCTTAAAAAGCAGACAAGACAAACACATATGACAGCACAATTTTTTTTCCGCTCACATTCATTAGAGATAATTTCCTTTTTTTCCCAAGTTACGATGGAGCTGTTCCCCCCCGCCTCCATCCCAAAATTTTACGTAAAATTGATTGATACACTTTGTCTATTTTTAAATTACTACGTCACCCTCCATAAACCAGGAAGTAGCCTGCTAACTAACAGTAGAAGGAAATATCAAAGCAAATACAACACTGTATGATTGGTTTGTCTTTTTGCTGCTTGAGTCACGGTGTAACTGTTCCACCCGGTCTGTCATTGGCCAAGAAACAGGAAGTATCATGCTAACTAACAAATAGGCAGACCAACAAACAAACAAGCAATTTTCTGTTTTTGTTATGGAGTCATAATGGAACAGTTTTCCCTTAGCTTGCCCCAGAATCTAAATTTGTTTTGATCTAAAATCCTTTCATAAAGTCCTACGTTGTCGTACATAAACCATGACGTAGCGCTGTTAAATAACAATTAACAATAGACAGACAAACCAATGCATATACGGCGCACTGTTATTTTCTCTTTTGGCGCAGGGAGGAACCTTCTTTTGTTGCCCTCTCAGAGTAAATCAATTGTATGGTTTCGTTTGTCCGTTCGTAACATCATCCACAGTGAACCAGGTAGTAAAGTAGCCAGCTGACAAAAAAAACAAAAATACCGCAATACCACAATATTTTCCTTGTAGTGGAGGAATTTAGTGTACAGTCAAACCTCGGTTTTTGCTAGCCCCAGCTTTCGTATGATTCATTTGTTGTCGAAAATGTTTGCCTCCGTTTTCGTACACTTTTTCAGTTTTTGTACAATATTGCACAGAACATATTTGTCCGTTTGCTCTGTACTGTATCGTTCCGCAGAATCAAGTGCCCAAACAAAGCACACTACATGTTAGTGACTCACCGTCCGAGGATTCTTGATTGAGTGTGACAGCTAAATAACCTGCCATGGGGCCAGACAGAGTTGCGAGTGCCAGCAATTTGATAAAGAAGGCGAGAAACACTATTGAATTCCATATTGCCAGGTTGCTTGGGAAGACCGCTTCAAGAAAAAGCGCGATCATTTCTAATTATTTTGCATTGTTTTCTGCATGGATAATATTATATAATTGTAATTATTCTCTATAAAGTGTATTTATTTATATATTCTATACATTATTTCCTATGGGAAAAATTGCCTCAGTTTTCATAAGTTTTCGTCTGTCCTTTTGGAACAAATTAATAACGAAACCTGGGGTTCCGCTGTATTTGTTTTGCTGTTTGACTCATGATGGAACCATACCCCCTCATAGTTAAGGGTGGTATAGTCCTGTTTGTCCATTCAGTTGAGTTGCTAATAGAGGTGTCACAAGACACTCAGTTCACAGGACGAGACGATACATGAGATTGGGTCTATGAGAACGACACAAGATTTTATCATTAATATTACGAAAAGTAGAATGAAAAAATATTTTTAAATTATGACAAAGTCGTCCCTTTCTATATCGCGGTTCGAATATCACTCTCTCACTATATTGACTTTTTTCAGAAATAATTTATGAATAAATGATTGCTGTTTCAAAAAAATATTGAAAGACAATTTGTATGTAGTATTGTAGTCACTTGGAATCAGTAATGTTACGAGACATGACATTAGATTACGTTACATTTCATACTGCATGGAGACTGGCTATTGAGCCAGCCGAGCCAAGCTGACAGGCCATGGCTGCGAATGAGTGGAAAAAAAGGTTCCCCTCTCATTCCGACTGGAAGTGGTAGGTTTTTGGCCTCTTTGTCCTTCTTCCCACACTGTTTGAAACACTTTCTTAAGTTTAGAATAAGTAAATTGGAGAGGCTAACTCGTTAGCTTGGTAGATTGCTATGCTAGCAACAGCTGTCTGTTATGTCCCTACAGTGATACCGTACCCTGAGCAATGTGGTGTAAATAAAGAATAATAGGAGTGTAAAAGTGAATATTTGGGTGTTATTTTATGTCTGCAGGGCTCTAATAATGTTAAAACCCGTATTTAAAAAGTTAGAAACAAGTTTTCTATGCTCTAATGACAAAAATATTCTGTTTATTAATATTGGATCCTACTTGGCGGAAATTCACTTATCACGGTCGGGTCTGGAGCCAATGAACCACAATAAACGAGGGACGACAGTATTTCCTATGCGGAAAGAAATGCCTCCGTGTTCTTACGTTTTGGGTTTTCGTCTGACCTTTAGGAACGAATTAATAACGGGGTTCCACTGTATTTGTTTTGCTGTTTGACTCATGATAGAGCCATACCCCCTCATAATTAAAGATGGTGTGATCCTGTTAGTCCATTCAGGTGGGTTGCTTATAAACAGACGCAAATTGTAGCTGTAGCTGTAGTTGTAGCAGTGATAGAAGCAAAGTGAGGGCTCTTTGTTCCTGTGGCATGGTCTGAAATATTAATCCACCCATTCATCTATTCATGACTTCTCCGTCTGAATTAAAACATATGAAAGAATTATGATCTGGTGGTCCTGTGCCCATCTATGGTGGCGGTAAAACCTATGATGTCACTGCAGGCTTATTATCTCTTTTGAATTACACTCTTTTTCAGTGCCCTCACAGCAGCAGTCAACCATTGCAGCAAATTATGTTTTATATACTTTCAAGTTGCATTTAACGCGGACGCCTTAAATGCTTCAATATGCTATTTCTGCCCTAATGACCGCCGTGTTTCAAGTTACACAGGGTTAACCGCAGCATGGTAGTTTGCCAAAATGTTGATGCGCGTGGGTAAAATGACTTCTGAGGTCCAGTAAATCATTCTGAGCATGGGCTTTTATTTGATTAGAAGCTCTTTGACCCCCTGCTAGCTCGAGCACATCAGTGGATATTAAAAATCTGCAGAATTTTTGCTCTGATATCGAATGATGCTCCAAGAAAGACTGAAAACACACACACACACACACACACACACACACACACACATTGCTTTATACTGTATGTTCCTGCTAAGCTACATCCTGACCTGAGTTCTCTGCAGCCTTTCCTCCCATCATGCCTCTCACTTTTTAATCCTGACCTCCCTGCCTCCCTCCTTCCATCCCGATGATGATTTTCCCCTCCTCTGTATTGTCCTTCGCTTAAACCCCCTCCAACATACACACTTTGTCTTTCTCTTATCTTTCTCCTCTTTTTTCCCCCTCCCTCCCTCCCTCTCATCTTACTCCTATCAGTGGCTGTCAGGGCGGCCGGATTTCCCCTGTGATGGAAACAGGCTGTGGGCCGCTTGCATTGTTTTAAAATCTCGCTAAAATCTCAGATTGCTTCTTGCTATGTGTGTGTGTGTGTGTGTGTGTGTGTGTGTGTGTGTGTGTGTGTGTGTGTTGCTATGGTGGCCACAGAAAGCAGCATAATATAACTAGCGGTCCTTGCTTGCGTCAAACTGAACTTCCCTTGAGGTCCACGGGGTTGAGATGGCGAGAAAGCCGGCTGAAGCTTTTTGAGACGCAGTCACAATGGTTTGGCCCCCCCGTGAGAACTATTGTTGTTACAGCTGCTATTTAAAAAAAATGGCACTGTGGAGATTCTGCTGGACTGTTAAGAAAGCTTGCACATGTGGTTGTTGAGCTTTGTTTGAGTTTCTACAGTGGTGTCGTTGATGTATTGAAATGAGCTGTGACGCAACGTGGCGGCGAGTGATGCCATTTAAGACGAGAGAGTCTTTAAGTGACAGTGGTGTTAACTTCAGTGCCGACCAAAAATTAGCTAATGCAATATGACGAGGAAAGTGTTTCGCTGAAAGAAAAAAAAATGCTGAAGCTTCAACTTCGAAAACATTTCAATCGTCCCTTGTTTATCGCGGTTATTCGGTTCCACACCCGACCGTGATAAGTGAATTTTGGGGAATTAGGATTCCTTCTTTATAAATGGAATATTTTTAGTTTACGACCTTCTAAATACTGCCGAATTGCTGGATATTAATTTCTGCTGGAGTTATTGTTCTGGACTTCATAAGTTCCACGGTACAATGTTTTGCATTTGATTTTAGTATAAATTGTGCTTGTTGTTGCTCGCTGTATGCACGCGGCGTGTGCATGCGTACCCGGCTCCACTCAACAAGAGCGACAGGGTTACGCCGAGTAAGGTGGCTTCTCTACTTTCTTTGGTTGTTTCCTGAACTTTTCTGCCTTTATGATGGACTGTCTTAAAAAAAGCGTTTTCCGAAATACATATTTAAACGATTAGTAGTACAAGTAGATCTGAAGTATATGAGATGTCACAAGATTAGACCATGACCACATATTAGCCGCACCGCACCGTATAAGCCGCAGGGTTCAAAGTTTGAGAAAAAAGTAAATAAATGATGGTATATTTGGAGAAGCCATGATAAGAGTGAAGCCACAAAAGTCAAAGCACAAAGAGGTGAGGGTCGCTTGTATATTGATTTTCATGAGATTATTCAAATGAAGTAACACAGTAGATTCTCATTATTCAAGTGAAAAAACCCACCAACCAATAAAAAGCCCTAAAGTGCCTATATTGGAAACATTATACCATATAATTCTGTTTTACACATTAGGAGCCATTTCCAGGCATACAGTACACAGTATTGTACTTACAAAACATATAGTTACACAATGTTATGTCTTGATAAAGCATCTTCGTGCTGGAAAATGCTGAGGGAATTCACTTGTAACACAGTGCCTCTGCTGGATTCAAAGCTGCAGCTCTTGTTTTCCCCTTGCAACTAGCGGCATCAAACCACTTTCACTTTAAGTCACCATAAAAAACCCAAACAATTTTTTTTTTACTGTGACCAGCCCCAGGCACACCTGTGCAGTAATCATGCTGTCTTGATATGCCACACCTGTGATGTGAATGTATTATCGCGGCAAAAGAGAAGTGTCCACTAACACAGATTTAGACGGATTTGTGAACAATATTTGGAAGAAATAGGCCTTTTGTGTACATAGAAAAAGTTTTACTGTAGATCTTTGTAGGTCTACTGTAGGTCGCTTATGTTTTTGTAGAGTGTAAAATGCGTAGGGGGAAAGATGTCACAAGGATTTGGTGGATCTCTGTGTGAAAGTGGCTTATGAAACACTTTTAATGATGACTGCCGACATGCTAAGGTGATTCCCGTCCCCGAGTCATCTCACTTTTGGAGATTCTTAACGGTCAGTCAAGTGTAAAAAGAAGTTAACCACTGTAAGACAACAAAACAGCCACTTTGTGCAACGTTAGAGTCATATTTACTGAACGTTTTGGTTGTATTCTGAACTGATGGACCTTCAGGGCATCCAACTTTAGAGCAGGGGTGTCCAAAGTGTGGCCCGGCGCCCATTTGTGACTTTAAACTTCTTTTTTGTTGTTCCATGGCATTTTCAAAAAATACGTTTAAACAAGGAAACAGCAAAGAGCAACAATGTGGAAAAATGACCGGAAAGCAATGGAAAAAGTTTAAAGGTTGTCACCTTTGAACTTTTTAGCCACATGGGTTGGTTTTAGCCTGTTTACAAAATTGAAAATACCACAATGGCTGCCGTGTTCTTAGATTTTTTAGTATGTGGCCCTCAGTAGAAGAACTTTTGGACACAGCTGCTTTAGATGTTTTTTGGTGTGTGGATAGAGAGATAAACTCATAACCTGGCTTGATGGGAGTCTTCACAAACAACTATAAACATAATGTTCATTTCATTCCTCTCTTCCTTCACATTAGTATCTTTGTAAAGGCAACATGTTGGATTCCGCACTTGAGTAAAAGCTGTATGATGTCTTTTTGCCTTTTCGAGAACCTAAAAGAGACACCCACCCCCTTTCCTTCACCATTTTTCCTCTTTGTTCTCTGTCGTTCATCACATTCAGCCTGCCCTACAGACTTTACTTGAATTATAATTTAGACACACACACAAACACGCACACACATAGATTAATAAGACGTGGTGGCAGCCACTTTTTATAATGAAAAAGCAAAGGCACCACTAAATGACAAATGTCCCTCTTTGCCTCCCGGATTTACTGTGATGGCATAAAGGCAGGGATCATTGTGTTTTTGATTAGAACTACACACACACACACACATGCACACGCACACACATGGAAGTGATGTCTTCTTGTTCCGCCCTTGACTAAGAGTGAGCAAGCCTTCCATGCCCGATGACGAGGTTCCTTCAGGGCGCTCTTCTTTTAATTAATTTGCTCCATAAAACCAAGCGTGAAAAACCAAGCCTGGCTGGCACCTCTCAGCCCCAAAAGACTTTATTAGCTTTTCACAATTAATCGCCACTAACTACCCAGACGAATCAAACGTCGGATTTATTGGAGAGAATCAACGCAGAATATCGATCGGCTTCTTGGAAGCTCTCGGTGCTCTGTAACTCACTCGGGCTTAGTGTGTGATGACATCACTGGGCTGCGAGAGCTTTTATTTCCACATTTTTTGTTGTTTGGAGGGTTACTAAAACCTTATTATGGATCAAGGATAGTTTATTGCCATCCACAGCACAAAAAAAGAAAAAATATTAATAAAAAAAATTCTTGTGCACTCAAATTTACCACCCTGTGGGGACCTTCGTGGCCAAAAATGTACACATACACAAAAACCGCTACTAAATCATCCTACTGTACATCAATATTTACATCGCTTTTTTTTTTCATCCATAAATCACTCAAACAACTTCAGACTTGCTCAAAACTGCCAAACAACAATTCAGTTATTTCAAGGATTTTAACCCTTTAAATGCTAGTTTGATTTGTTTTCATTGTTTACAAAATTACCAAAAAGCACACGGAAAATGAATTATTTCCCATACATAATAAAGGATAGGGGGATATTAGGGCTTTGGTGATTGTCAGTTTTGGATGTTTCAAAGATATGCAGTACAATTGATTTGACTGAATTCGTATATTTATATAGATGCTTTCGCATGGCACCTTCATGGCAAAAAATGTATATGTAAAAAACGCTTTGTCACCTTACCGCTTTATCATCTTACACCAATATTTACATCTACTTGTTCATAAATCACCTAAAAAAACGACTTGCTCAAAAACTACAAAAAAATGTTCTGTCATTTTAAGGATTTGAACTAATTAATTAAATTGCCAGTTTGGATTATTTTAAAGTTTTTGTTCTTCGCAGTCTTGGATATGTCAAAGTTAAGAACACAATTAATTTGACTGCATTAGAATTTTTCAAATATAGTGTCAGATATTCCCTCTGGAAGCCTTTGTGGTAAAAAAAAATGCCTCATTGACTTTGATTTAAAATATTTTTTTTTATGTCATTACCTTTACATTAAACAAATCATATATTCTGTCATGCTGGTATTTCATTTGGCAGAAAAGTAGTGATATTTGACATCTTTACTGTGTTCCATTGTGTTTTCCCATTGTAGGCTAATGCATGAAATTATTATATTTTTGCCATATTATATTGTGGCGTCATGTCACACACTTTCCCCCCCCCCATTGACACAAACTGTCGTAAAACCTTTATTAACTACAGGTATATAGGAAATACTTGAAGTAACATTCTTAGCTGTCGTATACATGCTAAGAGAAGTTAACCACTGTAAAATAAAATAAAAATAAAGTGAAACTACTCATCCTTTGAAGATACCTGACAGGGAACAGGAAGCAGTTTTTTTTGGGCAAGCTTCTCTGGTCATGTTCATGCTAGCCATTAGCATTGTATGCTTTCAGATACATGCTATTCTGCTTGGTAACATTAATTTGTGTAAGAAATTGATATATAATTGTTTGTATTGCTAATACTGTACTGAGCAGCTATTGTGGACTCTTTCCTATGTTGCAGTATGCTCCATTTCCTGTGCTATGGTTATCATCACACCTGTCCTTTCTGCATTCACTGGTAGCCTTCTGTGGTGGCACCACAAAAAAAGTCCTTGTGGAGTTAATTCTGTAAATGCTCACTGAACTGAATTACATGATTTAAAAAAAAAAAAGACTTTTAACTTTTGAGGCGTATTTGTGTGGACAATTTGGAAATCCAACTTGCGCAACTCCTGGGACCCTGGAGGTTATACCGCATATGAAAATAAAACTTAAATACATAATGAGTCAGTCAATAAAAAAAATACAATAAAGCACTGTCAATAGGAGTTCTTCAGGTTCATTATGAATATGAATATTGTTATTATTGTAATTAAAGGCCACACAAGACATCCTTCCAGCAGTAGGGATATGCTGGATTCTTTATTTGTTTCCCCAGTGTAATTTAATCTCTGAGAGTGTGTCTGTGCCTCATTATGTAAATGAAATAAGCTCATCTACAAAAAAAAGCAGGCACGCACACGCACACACACAAAGTCAAGGCAAAGTAAGTGGCTTTTTACTCTGCATATAAGGAGTGTGTGTGTAGGCTTGTGTATGTGAGCCCTCAGCTGGCTGTAACAGGGAGGCGTGTGTGTGTGTGTGTGTGTGTGTGTGTGTGTGTGTCACCAGGGAAAATGATCGATAGCTATTAAAAACCAGCAGTACCTCGGTCCAGATGGAGGCCTTTTTTTGTGTGTGTGAGTGTGAGGGCTGTGTTTGTACAGGTGGGACGCTATATGGCAGCAATGCTAACCTGTTCCACTCCATTTAGCTCTGCAAGCTGGGGGAACCTTCCCAACCTCACTTATTCACTCTGTGTTGTGTGTGTATGTTTTGTTTCAGCACTGGGGGCCACGTAGGTGTGTTGTTTTGTGTGAAAGTGTGGCAGGGAGCTTGTCAGCATGTGTTTGGACTTGCTGGTTACTCCAGCCGGCCTTTTCAGAGGCAATCAAGAGGTGAAAGGGAGGAGAAAGGAGGAGGGTGACAACTGCAGAACGAAGCGAGGAAGTGTAGCAGTTTGTTCTTTGTGTGTTGCTTTAAAGGCAGGGGCGCGACGCCAAATTATGGGCCCCCATACATAAGCCTCCTGAAGGGAAACCCACTCCTGCTGCCACCAATACACACACACAGTAGTGGATCCTTAAGTTGTTTTACTACGGTTTGTGAATACATTTTTAAAAAGCATTATTTTAGGATATGTAGCGAAGCCTGTTTTTTTTTTTTTTTTTTTAACAAAGCTGTATTCCGTCAAGTGGTGGGCATACCCACGTGGAAAAGCAAACAAGTGAGGAAGACGATTTTTCTCACATTTGGTGTTAATAAACCCTTGGGACACATATTGTACTGTTGGTACGTCATTAAAAAAGTCACTGTTACATAATAAGGCCCTTTAAAGGTGCTTACAGTAAATAAATACAGGACATTAATGACAGCAATGAGGCTAGCACTAAGGCTAGCACTAACATAAGAGAAGTTTTGACTGGTCCACCGACGCTAAAGATGAGCACCTGCTAATGTCAAATTAGCAAATTTTTTCAAAGCCATTTAAAAAAAAAAGTCAATTTCTAACATATCGTTTCTTTAAAACATGTTCTGCCCTTATTGGATATTTGAGCGAATGCAGTCCAGCCTATGAAACTTTAGACAAGCAACTCCTTACTCCTCTTTCTCTCCTTTCTTTCTTACACTTCCATGCACACAAACACACACTCAGCACTCAGCAAGAGAGCCATGAAAGCTGATCTCTGATCAATACTGAGTGGTGCGAGGACAAGAGGGTCTGTCTCCCAGGGATCCTTCACAATCACAGTTGAAACCTGGTGAAGGTTAATATAAATCATGTTTTTTTTTCCTGCAAGAAACCATTGTGTCTCAATTGTGGTAATTAAGAGTATGTCCTGACTTTGCCTTCTTTCAGGGACACATTTTGGAAGCAAAACAGCCTCTAAAAAGTGGACAGCTTGGTCCAGCTGGGAGAAAGCATTTTAATGATAACAAAAAAATAACTGCAAAATATATGTAAACTAACATTAGGTACACCTGCACAAAATAATATCTTAACCCGTTCCACTCCAGTTCTGTAGGTGGCAGTCATGAGCATTAAACGGTAGTAGGCTTTGATGCAGCACCATCTTCTGGCTTAGGTGACTCACTGCCTCACTTTCAAGTGAACGCTAAACGGAAAATGAATGTAATGTCTTTAATGTAAATGTGACCTCATAATTCTTGCTAATCGGACAATAAAATACAAAGAAATGTCATACAGGAGGCACTTGCAGTACCCACTTCATCCTGAAGGGGTGGTGTTGTGCGTGAGCTGGAAGGTGCATACTGTTCTTCCATATAGAGGAAAAACCAGCATTTTCCTTTTTGACAGCTGGAGAGCAGCAAGCCAAATGTAAGATATTTTGATGCTCTACTGCAGTGGTTCTCTGCTGGTTTGGTTGTGGGACCCCCCCCCCATCACTGCTCAAAGACAAGTGGTGACCCAAATTGCTGATTTTTTTTCAACTCAACTTCTCAAATATCTTCCATTTAAAGCAGTGGTTCTCAATTATTTTCTGTCATGGGACAGAAATGTTTGTAACCCAACCACCACCACCACATTTTGAAATGCTATTGAGAAACTGATAACATCTATTTATTTATCTGTACTGTACAGACTGAACTTAAAACTGAAACCAGCGAAATGCAACAAAATGGAGAGCAGTGAAGCATACAAGCATATTTAAGAGTCAAATTGCATGCTGAGTATGACAAATTCATACATGTTGGCAGGTTTGCACTAATATTGAAAGTCCTCCCTGCCTCTCAAAGCCCTGATAGTTCACCGCGCCATCCCAGGGGCCCGCCCCACTATTTGAGAAGCAGTGATTTAAAGGGACTATTTGCAACACAACGTGAGCTGCAGTGGTGAGACGCTGTCCTCTCGTCACGGCGCGCTGTTCTCCAGCAGATATCTGCAGCTGTGTGTCGGATGGGACCCACTTACTGTTTTTTCCCTCCTGCTCAAGCTTGGCAAAGTTGCCAATAAAGATGGCACGCACCCCATGGCAGCGTCGCGAGTAAATAGCACAGAGGTGCATTCACGGACATCGGGTCATTACATTTTCTTGTTTTTTCCCAGGCATAGAACCACACGACCCACTGAAAGCAGCTTTGTGACCCACCCGTTGAGAATCCCTGCTCTACTGCATAAGTGAATGAATGAATGCTCACCATGAGGTGAACAGACTTTTACAGATTCAAGGTAAGAACGCACATGTTTTTAAGTTAGGAAAAAAATAAATAAATGGGACTAAGAAGTATTTGAAAACATTCTTCTTTTTCTTGCTATCCTCTTAATGAGCAACCTGTGCGAACATAAAAAAAACTCCAGAGGAGTCAGTGCCTCACCAGGCATGAACCTCACCGCACATCATGCTTGGTGGTCACTTTTGTGCGGTCTGGTTTGGTTTTGGTTCACACGTACCTGATTCAGGACTCTAGTCTGCTAGACCAAGGCGGATCAAGACACAACTCTCAGGTGGTCTCTGTTTCGTCAGGTTGTTTTGGTCCTGGACTGTGTTCACACTTGACCCAACGAACTCTGTTAGCACAGGAAATTGACTAAAGTTCGTTTTAGCCGGACCGAAAATGACAAGTGTGAAATAAGTTCTCCGACAGATGTCAATGCAAACTATCTTCATCTACTGTCGCTCTTGTTCGATTGTGCGGGTGTCTGCACATGTACTTCTATTCTCAACAACCACCGTGGGATTTCTTTTATTTGTATTTTTTCCTGTCGGCCAAACCCATTCTAATTTCTACACTCCTCTCATATCGCAAAGTCTTCCTCTTCAGGTATTTTCTCTTTGTCTGTTGTTATTGTTTGGATCGGCCAATAAAACGCTTTAATTGTCCGTTGCCGTGCCGACCGAGTAACAAATATTTCGAGCGTATGTGGCACCGTCCGCCAACATTCCAGTGTCGGCTATTTTGAAACATTCCCTGTCAGTCTTTTTTTTTTTCCTCTCGCTCATGTCCTGTCCTCCTCTGTCCCTCCCCTCTCCCCCGCTGTCTCAGCCCCTTCACTGTCTCTCATCTCCCCGGATAAATGGACTCTTTGTCCTGTGGTGAAATTAACTTGAACTTGGGAGTGCTGCTGTTGAATACACACGTTTTATTTACAGTTTTGATTTAGTATTCCAAACTCGATTTATCTCACACAGACTACAATGCATTTGTGTTACCTTTGCCAAGTTGAAGTCTTATACTGTATGGCAATCGTTAAATTATTAAAACAATAAACAAAACGAAATGGGTGCATTTTTTAGTTGCGCCGGTAAAATCCAGGTTCATACAGCCATTCTTTTATTGTGAAGCTTACTTTGCACTGAGCAGAAAGCCACTGTGTGCACGTTTTAATGCTGTGTAACTAGACAGTAGCTATGTTGTTGTTTCACCGTGCTTAGCGATAATGATAAAGTAAAAAATACTGCACATTTTAACATAAACGGACCTATTTTTCATAGATATGACCCCTTTGGCGCTCAAATTTTGTTGACAAAAGCAGTCGGCCATTTATGTTGATGTCGACATAAGCGGGCACTTTTTAGTAATAAGAACACAATGGACCGGGACTTGATCAGTAGTGCGACATAAACAGGTTGTCAACAAAAGCGACTGACGTAAAGGCAGTGTTCCCAGTAATTTTTCAAGTATCCGAGCATGCACAAAAACGACCTGAGCATTCTTTGGACTTCTGTCAGCGGCTCTGTCGCACCTGTCTACAACCTGAGAAACCTGACAACTTCTATTGTCATATTTTCTTTGACTTGTTTCAAACAGTCGACAAGGAGGATTCCACAATATAGTTTTTTTAAATTCTCAACCTCAGACAAAAAAAGCCTTTAATGGTTGTTTGCAATAAATTGTTTCCTCACAATGTTTTTTGTCTCACTCCCATTTCTCCTTTTTGCATTTTGAAGCTCTACTTAGAACCTCCTGAACATCCAACGGTGCAAAATGTAAATTCTTGCCATTTTTCAACTAGTCTTAAAATTTAGGCCAGGAATATGTAATAATAAACATCTGAAATTTAGGCAGAGCCAGATACATAGTATCAGTTTTGAACCATACGTAAACTATAAATCATTTCATTCAAATTAAATAACTTCCATAAACGTCATTTTTAATGTTACATTTAGTGTAATCACATAACAATTACAATAATAATAACAGTCATTATTATTATTATTATTATTATTATTATTATTACAGCCCTATTATTATTATCATTATTACTGCATTTGTGCTTGAATGCAAATAATGCAAAGCTTGTCAGTCTGGTCCATCTTGTGCCATTTTTCACAGCTTGACACTATTATGTGACAGCTATTAGCAGATTGATGTTCTGTATCTTATCTTAAGTATTGTTTGCATTTTAGTTTTAATTGCAATGGCTATTTTCCCCCTCCCCGTGCTGTGCTATTGCTCAATAAATCACTGCCAGGAAAAAGGTGTGGTTAGAATTTCTTGGGGAAGCTGAGCCGAGATTGTTGTGGAGATTTAGGGATTAACGTTGCAAAGTGTCTTGAGTTTACATCTGTCTTCTTTTTCAGTGCTCGGTGTACATGTCTCTTATGATGAGGTTTGACCGTATGTGTCATTTTAACATTCTTGACTGTCACCACTGAACAACACAGCACTCTTTCAGCCCTCTTTATTCATTTTGGAGCTGTGTTATTATGACACATATAAAAAGAAGTTAGCCACTGCTTATAGTAAATACATAAAAATGCTAAAAGACTCTATCTACTGCAGTACTTCCCAAATAGTGGGGCGCCCCTCTTCCCCAGGGGGGAGGCGCAAGGTGTCGGGGGGTTGCATTGGGCAGGGGGGACTTTCACTTGTTGTTCTCCTCCTGCTAACGTTTGCTGTCTACCTGCTAGGTCAGCAGACAGATAACAGGTTCTCAGTAAAGACTCCCATTGGGTTCCGTTTCAGAGCCTTTACTTTGGAAACTGAACATACAGGAAAAAAAGCATGCCAATTATGAATGAAGATAAGAATAATTTCGACATTAACGAAATGCATTAAGACAAATGACCTAGCTCGATGCTAATTTACATCGGGGGGGGGGGGGGGGAGCCAAACACAAGCAAAACAGCATTAACCATTTGATGCTTGATGGCTCTTAAAGGGAAACTACACCTTTTGTGGAATATTGCCCATCATCCACAATCCTTATATGAGACATGCACACATACGTCTTTCTCTTTTCTGTGCGCTGTAAAGATATAAAAACAGATAAAAAGAGACAGCTCATTGCTGCATGTAGTGGGACACACCTATGCCGCTATTAAAACACCTACAAAAACTTCCAACAAGGTTTTACATACATGCTGTGAGCGCGTAGTAACAGGTACATTCATGATAACATGTAATACTTACAATATTTTGTCCTATTTTGGTTCGTTTAAGCATTACCGGAACTTCCTTCCTGGGCGCATTGATTTCACATAACAACACAGGAACCAACGCCTAGCATTAACTTTTCCAAACTCAAAAATAAAAACAGAGCAGCAGCTCCAATATTGAGCTTTACCCTTCCGTAGTCGCCTGAGGCGTTGTGAGCACGTTGTGACATACTGCGGGTGAGTGTGTGGTGAAGCTAGTCGCTAGCCTGCTAGTAGCTAGCCGGTGTGGTGTGACAAGGTATCAATACGGCAGTAATGTAGTTTGATTGGTGTAACAATGTTAAAAATAATAAAAATGTTGCTGTAGCTTGGTTAATATGCATGTCATATTATATGTAAATGAAGCGTTGTTGGAGTTTTTTGGAGTTTTTTTCTGAAGGCTTTATAGGCGGAAATGTGTTTCCCATTATGAGCATTCTTAGCTCCATCTTTTTAGCTGTTTTTATGTCTTTAGAACGCACAGAAAAGAGAAGGACATACATGTGTTCATGTCTCTCATAAGGATTGTGGATGATGGGCAAAATAAAAAAAACAAAAGCGCAGTTTTCCTTTAGGAGGCATATTTTCCCCTAAAGATGGCGAGCTGCACAACCGCAGCAGCGGTTCCACTTCATTTCACCTCAATCAGGGAAGTGAAATATTAGAAACAGCTCTATAATACAGTAGTCGACCTGGATTCTGAAAGTGTCAGTCCAAAGTGAGCATTATCTTTGTAAAAGCTGAATTTTTCTTAAATATGTTTCACAACATATTGCGCAGACATCTTCAGTGATATGGCTGATAATTGTCATGTGTGCGTATACACCGAGAGTTTGCATTGGCTGCCACCAGTGGCTAACTCTGTGGAATGCGCGTCCGCCCTGTCTACCAATCATTAATTTGCTGTATTTGCTGTGTCGCTCGGGGCACTCTGGCCGTGAGAAGTGTTTCCAAAAATCACCTCTCTTCTTGCCGTGTAGATATTTGTGCGGTCAGACTGGTTTGTCAGAGAGGAACGGTCGAAACTGACTTTGACGTGCACACACACACACGCACACGTTTCACATGCAAACACACAAAGAGTGATTGAGTGTGCTGTTGGAATCCTGTCTATCGCGGAGCGTTAAGGTCTCCTGCTCTTATCGCAGCCTCTTGTGTGCACATGCATTAGCTGCTTGCAGGTGTGTGTTTGTATAACCTCTCTTTCTATGTGTGTGTGTGCGTGCATGTGTGTGTGTATGTGATAAAACACAGAGCAGCTTGTGAGATGGCTCAAGCAAGCTTTTGGCTCTGTCTATGGCGAGGTCAGTCTTCCAGACATGTTTGTATGCAACTATGCTGAGAGCTGATGTGCACTTGGCTCCTTCCCAGTGTGTCTCTCGGCATGATGAGACAGACTGACCCTGGAAAGTCACATGGTCACGTTGGACCTCGTATATTTGAAGTAGTCCTTGAGAAACACGTTTGATGCTTCACCTGTGTCAAAGGAGATTACTAGCAGCTGTAAAATGCAGACCTGGACCGTCAAAGCTGTGATTAGTCGGCTTTTTTACATTATTTCCAGCGTGTATACGACTTGTTCAGAGCGCACGTAGCCCACCTTCGCAGAGTCCTTCTCCTCCTACCTTGCATCAACATTTACAATAAAAGTGACTTTTGTAACCCATCGATTGCTTGCAGCTACAATGACACTCCCCTTCTCTTTTCAAATACCACTGCTGGCTTAAGATAAAGGAAGATAACCAGCTAAACAGTTGTGGTGTCTCACTGATTTGATATCACGTCACGCACTCAACCCTGGCGACGCAGGTGTGTCCAAAGTGCAACCCATCCATCCGTTCATTTTCTATACCACTTATCCTCATTAGGGTCGCGAGGGCATGCTGGAGCCTATCCCAGCTGACTTCGGGCGAGAGGGGGGGGTACACCCTGGACTGGTCACCAGACAATCGCAGCAAAGTGCAGCCCAGCAGCTAGAAATAAAAGAAAACAAGAAAGAAAATGAAGACACTACTAATAATTATGTTAATAACATAGAAAATGGATGGATGGATGGATAACAATAACAATAATTCTAATAGCCATGTTTGCTGACATGCAGGCTGTTTATTTTCTTTAAATATATAACTTCCTAATACATCTACCATTCCCACCCCCTTTTTTTTTGGCCTGTGGCACATTCTAAAACTAAAAAGATAAAAAATGCAACAAAAAGGGAGAAAAAAAAACGAGCAATTTAACGAGAAAAAGTAGACCTTTGATACTATAAGACTAATAATAGAACACTTTGCCACCAATAACACAAAGCTGACAAAGTTTTTTATTTAAATATATTTAATCGTATTTTTTAGCCTTTTTTTTATTTACAAAATTAAAAATATCCAAATCGTCCCCACATCCTTTTGATTTTGCAGTATTCGGTCCTCGGTCGAAACTTGGGCTGAGGCAATGAGGTTACCGGGAGATAAGAAAGCAAAATTCAACTGTCATTATAACAGCAGCTACCTTAAAATACAGTGTGTTTGTGGCTTCCAGGCATGCTAACACGCCAAATCCCTTGTGTCCTTGTCCATTATGCACGAGGAGAAGTTTAAAGTTAAAGTTAATATAAACTTTCCACAATTACAATGGAAACGTTGCCGTTCCAATCCTGTTTATTGTGTAAGACTGGATTTTCGGTGCTGAGCACTACCGAAACAAGACTTGGCCGCAAACTGGATGGTAAAAACAAGCTCTGCCTGTCACTAATGCGCCTCAAACCACGCTATTATCATCTTCTCCATGGAAAACAGGCTCGCACTGATAGTGAGTCAGTATTTATTTTAAAGTGTGTTTTGCACAGTGTTTTAATTGAATATTGTACTTTTCTTTGTTTTATGCATATGTTTTATAGTACGGAGGCTGCTTATTTAATATAATATAAGTAAACCCACACAAATGAAGCAGACCGGTGTTAACTAAAATAAGTAGGTGAGGTTGGCCATCATTATATTGAAATCACTTGTGTTACACAACAATTGTACAGCAAAAAGTGATTCTGATTAATGATTGATTCATGTGCACCTGAGTCATACAGAGAACTTGTAAGGCATCTTTTCTTCTACATTTCTAATAGGGGCGTCGTCTTGCTTTTAATAATGAATGCACTAAAGTCTCCGTTTCTGTTTTTGAATCCAGTGATGCCGTAAAGGTTGTGCACTGTCACGATGACTCACTGCTTCATTTCACCGAGAAGGGGAAAGTTCTTCATTGTTTGTTTGTTGGTTGGTTTTGTCGGGTGACGCAAAAGCTGCTTAACAGATTTCCATCCGACCTTGTGAAGAGCGGATGAATTACCTTTTATGACATTTTGGAGCAAGTCCAGGTATTTTTGTTTCGCTTGCGAGATTTCATGATAAGAAGGCGACTGATTACTTGCACCATTATCTTCTTAGTGAATACCAATTTGAAGGATGATTAAAGATTTCCTATTGTGCAGAATTTACTTTTTACGGTAATTTTGTTCCAACAGAAATATGTGTCCCGAGAGCCTGTTTACAAGCGACAAAGGTGAGAGACTCGAGCTTTTGAAGTTGTGTATTTTCATGATGTCATGAAGGGAAAACCTCTTTCCCCATGGACATGATACCACCTAAACATAAAAACAAACAAACAAACAAACAAACAAAAAAAACAGGCTTCGCTACATATCTTAAAATATAGCCTGGAACTCTGCCAACTCTTTGTCAGTCAGCTACAGATGTAGGAGCTGTAAGTTTGATCATTTTGTTTTTTTTCAACAAGTAGGCAAACATAGCATGATGTTGCTAATGTTAGCATTGTAGCTCACATACTGTAGCCATGCTAGTGTTGCTAACATATGTGTCCTGCTATCCCATGCTGTCTGTGAAATATGGCGTCTATTACCTTGGTGAAGCGTTACAGTAGAGTGGGGCCTCGGTTTTTGTCATTAATCCATTCTAAAAGTCCTGACAAAAGGCAAATATGCGAAAACCTGATCAATTTTTCCCATAAGAAATCATGTAAATCCAATAAAAACATTCCAGACACCCAAAAATATTAACACAAAACACACTTTTTATAGAGTAATTACAGTTTTACATTATACTTTTACAGAAAACAATGCAAAATACATATAAATGAAACAGCTAAATGAACATTTAGCATCACTGTTGTGAACACGGTGATTTGTGGAGGGAGGAACTGAGTTCACTCTCGTCTGTTCCAAACCCAGCTTTAACTTGAGCTGTATACGTGCTTACTTCAACTTTATTGTAAACCTCAGCAGCAGCTACAATCATCATCTCCGTTAAACCATTCCCCCTGCAACCTGTGTTAACTAAGGAACTTTTAAATTACATTAAAATTACTGCCTTCAATACCTTGCCAGAGTTCTGTTTTTAATTCAACAGTGTTTCTCACCTTCTTCACTCAATAAAAAAACACTTAGAAATACGCAGTGCACTTGAATGCCTTATCAGCTCAGGGCACAAAGCGCTTATTAGGAGGAAGGAAGAAAACAGATCCAACTTGTTCATCATTTTGTGTGTGAGCGAATACACACACACACACACACATACACACACACACACACACACACAAACAAACAATAAAGATGATTAAATGATTCCCTGACCGGAATCTGTAATGTCCCAACTCTAAAAGAACCACTATCCGTTCTTCACAGAGACTGGGTCACAAACACGTGGATGCTTTATTCAGGTACTCAATTCCATGGAATGATATACGGGCAAACGGATCAGTTTGTTAGGCACACTGTTTGGCCATATGATAACCAAGGCAGTGTATGAAATCTGATATTTTTGGCAATAACTTTAGGTGAAAACTGGGGCGTACAAAAACAGAGGCTCCGCTGCATATGTAAAATGTGGATAAACCATGTGACGTTCCATAATGCATCTTGTTAAGCATTTTTTAAACAAATAAACCATGCCAAATGCACAATAGTGCTTTTTGGAGACACACACTCTGAGACAAGCTGGACAAACACAGCTCATTGGCATTAAAGCTACAGACACACAAGACAGCGTGTTCCTAAGAGCACTTTGCCAGCATGATTCCAATATTATTGTGGGACCTTTGAGACTTGTTTAAAATGGTTGAAAAATGCTATAACATGGGACCTTTAAATACCATCTGGGGCTCAAATTTGGGTTTTCTTTTGCACAGGTCCACTTTTTTTTCATCGCATACATTGTTTTTGCACTGGACATTGTTTTTTTACATACTAATTATTGTAAAAGGATAAACACCTGAGTGTCGGCAGGCTGATATTCGCTATTAATTGGAAGTACCTCGGGCCGAAGGTTGCCTGACACTGTAAAATTTTCATCGTATTTAAACGGCACCTTTTTACGTGCGGGCGTGCTGGCGTATCTCCGCGTTTTGGTTATGAACGCCTCACTGTCAGACTCTGCAGGTGTCACCAATAAAGCCAGAGGAACTGATTTGTACGTTTTACTTTATAATTGCTAAATTGTGTCTTGTCCGTCGGGGCCCACATATCTAAACGACATTTCCAGGCTGACGCGTATCCCACCAGGCAGTGGAGGAAGTCATTTTGGGCGTAATAACGATAAATGAGCGAGCTAACTGGCAGTAATTAGGCATTGTGCATAGATGTGTGTCACTTTGTGAGTCTTTGACGGGTCCGCTTCAGACACTAATGATAACACAGCTGGGGCTGGTTGCCCTCGGGGCCTTGCTGGGATTATATTGGAAGTGAAAGGCTGCTTTTTTTATTATTATTACCTGTGGCCATTTTGGATTGGGGAAAAAGCTTGTTACAGTATTTTAACTTTGTTTATAATATGTCTAATACCATTATAGTATGTTTAATGAGTCCTATCCTACATTTGCACCTTTTCAGACTTATGTAAATGTTTAAAATGTTGTACTCTTGTTCTACATGATGTGGAGGTGCCATATGAGCTTCCGCCGGTTTCATTTTTATGCCACTCCTAAATCTCGTGAACGGTTGGGTACAAACTTCTCCAGATTGCCAGGAGATCTTTTGAATATCTCAAGTCACAACTTTAGGAAGTCCATGGATGGCAATTTGCATGTTGTCTAGAGATAATCTGCAACCAGAAAGTGTTTTTTTGGATGTAAGAATTGTGTATCTAAAACAAAGTAAGGCAGCAATGGGATTTTTTGTTTGTTTTTGAGGCGCTAAAGACCTACCTCATGATCACTGCCTACCTTCAACTCCTGACCCAAGTTGGTGTTGTCAGGGATGAAGTTGCGGAATTCGATCATGTCGGCCAGGAGGAAGAGGAATGCACATTTACTCTGAACACAACTTGAGATTTAGGGAGTATTTTATTAAATCAAAATTTGTGTCCTACTGGTATCATTTCAAACCCACAAAGTGAGCATGATAGGACCCATTTAGAGTAGTGATTGGTCAAATATAATATCTGTTTTTCCTTTATAGTGTTTTGTCTTGGAATAATTTCTAATGTCTGTCTCTCTGATTCTTTGCTTAAACTGTGCTCTTGCCTAATCTCCCTGTCCTTTTCTGCTTGTTGGTGCACAGACACAGAGTCCTCTGCCCCAAGTTACCGCTTTGTATCAATTTTTTTTCAAACTCTTGCAATAAGTAGGACATGACCAGGAACAGGAACTCGAGCAATCCTGCCGGTGTGCTCCATTTAGTAATAAATCTAGTAATCCTAATGTTCAGTATAGAATATTTAATATACAGTCAGGGCTAGCGATCGTGCCAAGCAGAATCCAGAGCTTGAAAAGCCTCCTCCTTTGTTTTGATTTGGCTTTCCCGGTGAAACACATAAAGGGACAAAGACAAGTGGAAAAACGAAAGCAGTGTTCTACCGTTGTTCAGTAGAGATGGGGAACGGGGCTACAAGCTTGGAACTATTATTGCTGCACTTCAGGCAAGAAGGACTGAAAATAAAATCATAATTCAGATTTCACACTTTCATGTTGGAGTTTTCTATTTTATTCATTGGAGAATTACCTGCTAGCAGCTTGCAGTTGATTACGTTTAATTTAAAGAATCATTAAAGCTGTTTAAAACTTTCATGTTTTGCATTTTGTTCCCTTACTGTGACCTTAAACAGAACAGTAACCTTAAAATGGAGGCATGTACCGTTCGTGATTATGCCGCCCCTAGTTGTTTTACAAAAAAGCACCTAGTAATAATGGCATAGCAGCAATTTTCTTTGCAAATATCTGATAGGATGATGGAAGGCATTTAATCACTAAAGCAAATGGTGCTTTTTTTAAAACTTGTGTGACCAATTATGGGCTAAAACACAACGCACGTCATAGGCTCCAGTGTCAAAATGTCAGATTTCAGTGGTGAAGTTGTTGAACTTGACCAACTAGTACATTTGTCATTTGTTGTGCTACAATTTAGTGCATCGAAGTTGTCTGTGAAATTGAAAGTTTAGAGCCCAGACAATAAGAGACAGCGCTCTAGTTCATTTTTGTTTTCATGTAAAACCCCCACAGATTATTCCGTTATCGCTCGTTCTTTGCACGTTATAAGGTTTTCCCCAAGATTTATGTGCTGTGCTTTGTGAGATGGAGACGAGCAGATGTGGAGGCGGCCGCAGAGGCAACTCGTACGAAAAGGTCCTCGCCTGCTCGCTGCCATGTTGGCTCACAAAGTGGGCGCGAGTGACGTTGCAGCGGAGTAGGATTCCGCAGTGTTGGTTTGTTGGCCTGTGAGTGCGTCCAATTGCAGACATGGCAAGGGGGAGGGGGCGCCTAGTAGTGTGATGTGTGTGCGGTTTGCTGCAGAGAAGCGAAACCAGATTAGCCTCAGAGATTTTTTTTCCCAAGTATGTGAGACCTGCTTGTTTCTGTTGATTTGTAGCCCCCACAATTACTTGCGCCGACAGCCGAAGTGACAAGCATCTTGAAATCGCAATTTATGGATATGTATGTCGAGGGTGACATTTAGATGTCGCACTTGAAGAGCATAAAACACGCCAAGAATGCACTGCTGCCCTGGAGGCTAACCTGTTTTGACAACAGACCGTCACGGTGGCATTTCACAGCCACCTGACACGTATTGGGAGACGCTCTTGGCAGTGTGTTGATATTTGCCAGCCATGTCAGTTGGGATGGACGTTAGCATTAGCAAGGATGAGGCTCAACCTGAAAAAAAAAAATGGTGGTCCGTGGTTTGTGTGGCTCTCTAACAAAGTCCACATTTACTGCACTGCCAATGTGGCCAGCAGAGTCACTTTACTTACGTCCCTTACAGTCAAACTGTTTTCGTACGCCCAAGGTTTCATATGATACATTTTTTGTTTCCCTAAAATTTGGCCTCTGTTTTTTGCCTCGAAAAGCATGCATCGCTCTTCTCAATGAGCAGCAGGTCCTGCCATGGGCCCATTCCACATTTAAAATAATACATTTAATTAAAAGCATGTGGAATGTGTGTTTGTGACATTAAAAGATGACATAGATGACAAAAAAAGCAACAGTTCATGTATTTGGAAACATAATGTAATTTCCAGACTATAGAGGATGTTTAAAGGGAAAAAAAAGATTTGTACATATATAGGCTGCACCTGCCTATGAGTCGGAGGTCTCTATGACATACAATGGGATATTTAGTACACAGAAAGATGTTACACAGATGGATTTTTTAAACTTTTAATGAAATAAATGCTTTTTTCCAAACAGTGCCAAACATTAAGTATAATAGGCTAGTTAAACCGCACCGAACAGTGCGTGTAAAATGGCTAAACAGTAGCCTACCAGAAAAGTAATTAATCGCCGTCCTCCTCATCCTCCTCCTGGGAAGTAAAATCACAAAAGTTGTCCTCTTCTTCACAGGTGAACGGTCTCATAATTCCTTCGTCACACACTTTCCTTAGTATCTCTCTCTTTTTTGTTGTCGCTCTCGGTGTCTTTTGTCTTAAGGCAAATTAGCCCTTTAGCTTGAGCTGTCCCCTTCATCACGCAGGAGTCCAGCCTTTCAAAATCTGTTGGTGACAGTGTAGTGTCCGAGGACATCTATAGTCACTCTTTGACAAGATAAAAACTTACGAACTTGTACTCTTTTGGAGTGGACATGCTGGCTCTGAATGCCATGTGACCCACTCCAAATACCGCTGCCACCAATGTAGCATCCGAAGTGTATGGCGTCTGAAGTCATTCTTTGAAAAGACAAAAACTCACAAACTTGTTCTGTTTTGGAGCGGATGTGCTGACCCAGCTTATTCAACGCAACATCTGATCACAGCGTAGCAAGATAACAGTTGCCTTTATATGACGTCATCCATGCACCCCACTCACCAGGCATGACTAATTAACTCACGCTAAATCAAACTGTCAGGGTTGGCGGTCCGAGTAGTCCAAACAGAAGCTGTAGTAATTCTACACTTGATCCAACTTACCTACGATTTGTCAGATCAAAACACAATCGCTGCATAAGACTTCAAAATGTGGTATTAGCATCCACGTCACTACTTCCTGAAGCTGCACCCTAAGCATCATGGGAACTGTATTTTTAGCCATAAATTAGCCACATTGCTGTACAAGCCGCAGAGTTCAAAGCATGAGAAAAAAGTCACGGCTTATACACCGGAAATTACGATATTTGTTTTGCTCTTCATGTTTTTGACTCACTTTTTGAGTCTCCCACAGCATCCATGAAGCAAATGGCCAATTATGCAAATTAGATGATGTCATCTAGCCCCCACCCCACCGCAAACCATCGCCACAAATGCATTACAGCCTTATGGGAAACTCTATTCGTGATGTCCTAAAACCTCGCAAAAGTGAGCATTTGAGCACTTCTTCTCTCAAAAGTGGTGTAAACAAGTGAGGGAGATGATACAAGATGATATAGTGTATTTCTCATGTTTGGTGCTCATAAACACTAGGGACACATCTAGGATAAACACTCCAGGGACACATCTTTTAAAAAGGACATATGCACATGCTGTAGTGTTTCTTTACAGTGTGTCCTCGCCAATTACTGACCTGGCATTACAGCATTTTCAGTCGCTTTTGCAGGTTCATTCCCTGTTGATGTCTGTCTATTAATCTCTAAAATATAAAAATGTTCTCACTTTTAGTAGCTTGCCGTGTAAAGATTTGAGAGCGTCAGGAAGGAGTCACAATAAAAAACACTCAGGCTGCTTCCTTTCAGTGCAGCTAAAAACGGCACAGTGCCAGTTTCTCCTCCTCCAGCCCGAGGTGGAGTTTTTATAGAGAGCTGCTCAAGAGTTAGGTAGGAAACATGCAGAGCGAATGATGACTGATTGATGGAGGACACATTAAAACGCCGCACGCTATCATGTCACTGTTTTGTCCTGTTTTTATGGCACAGACTTGCAGTCAGAACACCTCCTAAAAAAAGACAACAACTCATTGTGTTTGTGCACCTGAGTTGTGTGTTTTTTTTTTTACATACACCACTGCAAATGTAACCACTGTTTTTGCACATGGCGCCCCCCCACCACCGAGTGCGACTTCCTGAGGTTTTCGACAAGCTTCCTGTTTGAGAGGTCATAGGTTATCTGCCAGTCCCGCCTCTTCCGACACGCACAAGCCCATGCAGCTGCTTCCTCTGATCATTATGGTTCAGATGCACACACATACACATGAACAAAAGCTGTAATCTGTTTTCTTGAAAGTACGGGACATTAAAGGTTGTTCTAACAATTCATTTTATGATTTCAGCAACCATTTTTATGACTGTGTACCTTCAGGGACAATACTATAGAAAAAGTAAACTTGTATGTACTTTAGAGTAGTCAGTGTACAGGTTGTATAGCAGTACACATTTACTATCTACTGAAAATGAGTCAACACACAGCCATTATTGTTGAAATATCTGGCATGGTGGTAGTAGTGTCATGGGCTGCACAAGTGCTGTTAGCACTGGGGAGCTGCGGTTTATTGAGAGAAAAAAGAAGAGCACTGATCCCCTCCATGGCAGTTGATATGATAAGGAACCCAAACACACCTCTATGATGACAAACACCTTGCTGAGGAAGCTGAAAGTAAAGGTGATGGGGTCCTCCAGACCTGAACCCGATTGAGTACCTGTGAGGTATCCTCAAGCGGAAGTAAGTAAGATGGAGGAGTGCAAGATGTCTAACGTCCACCAGCTCCGACATTAATGTCATCATGGAGGATTCGAAGACAGCTTGTGTCACTCAGGTGAAATCCATGCCCAAGAGGATTAAGGCACTGCTAGATAACAATGGTGCTCGCACTCAATAGTCACACCAAGGACGTCATTTGGACATGTTCACTATGAGGTATACTCACTTGCATTGCCGAAGGGAGGGACTCACTGCTTCACAGTGTAACCGTACCTGTTGGAAATCATGTTTCCCTCAGTGAAACGCATCTCCCCAGTGCCGGCAGCACTTGTGCAACCCCAGACTATGACTCTTGGGCAAGACACAATTATCTTGCTACTCACTTGTGTTGCCGGCTATTTAGACAATAATGGCTGTTTGTTTATTCCTTCTCACTGGATACTAAATCAATACTGCTGTGCAAGCTGTACACTGGCTACTCGAAAGTATATGCAATTTCATGTTCTATAGTATCGTCCCTTGAGAAGAAATAATAAAATGCTTGCTGAAATGTGATGGGTGTACTCACTTTTGTCAGACTATTTCTCCCCTGGCCTCCCTCGCTTCATGTTACGTACGCGTGCAGATGTTTTGTGTTTATCACTCCTCTGTCACGTCTCGGACAAACTGTACTACAGTCAACATTTAGCTTGGGTGCATCCTCTGCTCACAGAACTGGCAGACAAGGAGCGTATGAAAGGAAGATTTCCGACGCCACCTTCACGCGTGCTTGTTGTCAGGAGCGACAGATGTTCTTGTTTGCGCACGACACACACACATTATGTCTTCTTAGTTTGAGTTGAAAGAATGGCTTATTTTCTCAAAGGTTAAGCGGAAAAATTTATTGCCTAACGATCCTCACCCATGTATAACCTCTCCAGCCTCCTCCCCCGCTGTGTTCACCAAGTTCACTCCTCCCCTGGCCTTATTTTTAAGAGATATTAGAACCTATTGCCCCATGTCTGCGCTTTATTGTCTTTTGGAGTTTGTTGTATGTCCAACAAACATCATAATAACAGGCTAAGCTTCCGTCTGGTTTTAATTTAAAAAAGCCAAGCAACATTGTTGGACTTGGCTGCCGTGTTCTTGCTAGACAGAACGGTGTCGACATTGATGCATGTTTGATTACACCCCATGGCGTTCCACAAAGTTAAGTCCTAGGCCCCATTTCATTTCACATTAAAGTAGGTCCTTGGTCTACATACGAGTTCCGTTGCTATGATGTCGTAAGTCCAGTTTTAGTGTCGGAACACTACCTACATTTTTCAGTCACTCACACTGTACACAGAACACATGAAGGACATATCAGATACAGTACATAATAAAGAGATGAAATACAATGATGAAATGAAACGGTGTTAAAAAAAAAGAGAACAGCTCCTTAATTTCACCACAAGGCAGGGACAGACTGCTTAGTTATCATAGATACCATCTTTATCCTTCATGATGGTTGTGACAGTCGAGCGGCTTCGACCAAGCATGCGGCCAATGTTTGTCTGCATTCCTGTCCTTTCTGAGCATTTTAAGATGTTTACTTTCATTTCACTTTTCACTTTCCTTTTCTCTAAAAAGAGAAGAGTCTGCCTCACGCTTGGGAGACAGAATGAATGTTAAAGTTCAAAGTTGTATGACATCCCCATCAGCAGTGGACTACATCAATAGTGAATTACCCCCCCATTTGGTCCCGTGCGTCCAGTTCTGGTCGGATCTCCGTGGCGAGGAACGTAGTTCCACTTAGTTGCTGGGGCCATTTAAGGAAAGAGTTTGGCTTCTCAAAACAATATGCCTTCAAAAGAGTAATACATTTGCATCATAAAAATGCCTCCTCAAAAAAATCAGACCTCACAATTTGCTTGCTGTTATATTTGTCTCTCGCCGTGTCCCTGCACACTGTCGACTCTCCATGTGTATGTGATGAAGACTCTCGCATCTTCATCTTCATGCAGATTGTTGGAAAATATGCCTCAAAAGTTGAAGTAAACGGTCAAAACATCAAACAATCTTGTAAAACTTCTTGTTTGTGCAGATTTAGCAAAGTTTTGCTTTGAACGATGACCAAAGAATCACTAAATGAACTTCTTTGGACCAGCACATACGTCTCAGTCCTGAATGCTCAGTCCAATATGGTGACAATAAATCCACATTAATGACAATAGAAAAACCATAAGTACACAGCAGCTGTACTGTAAAGAGTCTCGCGGCCTAGGCTCATTCAGTCATCATCCTACAAGTGTAACTACATTTTACACTTTCAACGACATGTAAGAATGTATAGCAGTTACTTAATAAAGGTTTTATGATGATGACACTTTGACCCCGGCACAAACTCAGTCAAGTTGAATTATTTCATATGGTAAAAGTTAGAGGCTTAATAATAACAAAACCATCAGTAAATTCTTCCTTCAGCTCACCTGACTTGTTCTGGCTTGGCAGGGAAACAGAACATGCAGAGTGACAAGCATGCATACCAGCGTGCATATAAACAAATGTCCACACCTGCTGTTCCTTTGTGTATGCGTGTTATTTTGTGTGTGTGTGTGTGTGTTGTGTAATCTCCAAAGAAAGGATTCCACAAACTGTTTGCAACAACAAGACGTGTCTTTGAGTGTTCAACAAGAAGTGTATCGCAACACAGATGTCACTCAGGTGTTACAGTATGCATTGTTGTTCCCTTCAATGATGTTTTTGTCTTCATTTTCAGATTCCCTTGTGTGTCTAGCCGCTTTCGGTCCTTACAAACTCTTGTCCGTCCATCAGTCCTTATCGAGGTGATGACATTTATGTGGCGTGGAGGCAGACAGACTTGTCTGTGGGATGTCCAGCGCCGTAATCCTTTGCTTACATCTCGTTAGTCCCCGTTAAGGCCTCTGACATGCTGGACTGTGCGCATGGAGCCACACTCAGACCAACAGCTGCTGTCTGACAGTCAAACCTCCCCAACACACGTTTTCAATCAATATGTTACTCAATATATTACTGATTCTGCACAGAATCACGTCGGAAAGACTGCTTGGCCCACACTGAAAAAAACGAGATAATAATGATTAGAATTTACTTATAGAATAGAATAAAAGAAAGTCATAAGTACGAGAATAAAGTTGAAATAAGACGAGAAAGTTGTCGTTTTACCGGAACAATTTTTATCTTGCAGTATTATGAGGAATATATTATATATTATGAGAAAAAATGATTAAAAAACTGTTTAATGATAGCAAAGATTTAAGGAATTTAAGGAAAATACAGTCATCATGCTACGGAAAAACTCATAATTACTGTATATGATAGTAAAAATGTTTTTTTAAGGAGAATAAAGTGACTCTAAATTGTCCACCCATTGTCTCACGAAGCGGTGTACCCCGCTTCGTGAGAAGTGGGGTACCCCGCTTCTCACCTGAAGACAGCTGGGATAGGCTCCGGCACGCGCGACCCTAGTGAGTTCAAGCGGTGCAGAAAATGGATGGATGGATTGATGGAAGGACGATAAAGTCGTAGTATTATGGGGGAAAAACTCATAATTATATGAGGAAAAAAAAGCAATATTACAGGAAAACAGGATTAAACATTTTTTTAAAAATCATTTTATAATAGTAAAATGTACTTTAAGGAGACTGAAGTCAAAATATTATGAGGAAAAACTTATTTTTTAAGAACAAAATTGTAATTTGAAGGGAATAAAGTCATAATATTACAGGGAAAAAAAACCTTTATATTAGTAAAAATATAATTTAAAGAAAATAGTCACAATATTATGACAAAAAACTCAGAATTTTATAAGAACAAATATGTAATTTAAGGAGAATAAAGTCATAATATTACAGGGAAAAAAAACCTTTATATTAGTAAAAATATAATTTAAAGAAAATAGTCACAATATTATGACAAAAAACTCAGAATTTTATAAGAACAAATATGTAATTTAAGGAGAATAAAGTCATAATATTACAGGAGAAAGAATTTCAGAATATATTAAGAAAATATACATAATTATAGTTATGAAAAATATCACAATTTAACAAGAAATTTGGAATATTGTGAGAGAAAAATATTAATTTTACAACAATAGATACTATATTATATATAGTATATACAGTATATACATATACCTGTATATATATATATATATACACTGTATATACATTATACTATATACTACTAATATTAGGTGAGAAAAAAATGATAATATTACAAAAAAGCATAATTTTACAAGTTGCAATATTACTAAAAACTAATTGCAATTTTATAAGAAATTCATAAAATAAGCAAAAACTGATCACTTTATAAGAAGAAATAATACAGTTGTCCTAAGGTTAAAGGTTTTTACTGTATCATACACTTTATGTACACCTGTGTTGAGATGAGGACAGTTAAATAACGTATGATATTGGATTTACTGTATGTAATCTATATGGACCAACAATAACAGTGAAATAAGGAAAAAGTTTTCCGGTCCATGAGAGTCGGTGACTGGTTTCTCCTAAATGTCTAAATGATGGTTTTGCTGCTTTTTGTGCTGAGTGACTGGAAACATTACGCCGTGGATTTCCTCCTCACACATTTACTGTATAGCTGTCTGTCTCACTATACAGCAGGGATCAGTCTAAATACTGGTCATATATGTGTTTATGGTTGACGCTGCATGGGTAGTTATCACACACACACACACACACTAGACAATGGGAGTCACTTAATTCATTTACTTCACTTAGTGGTTGTGAGAAGGAGCAGCAATCCCCGCAAAGTGCTGAGTCATGAGTATTATACACAATAGCTATTATCTGATGCAGTTTAATGTGCTCAGCAACTAATGTAATGCTTCTTTACCGTCCATGTAAAACAGAGCAAGTGCATACCTTACTCACTCTGGGTAAGTGTGTGTGTGTGTGTGTGTGTGTGTGTGTGTATACTCTTGGGTGCATGGCTAATGAAATAAAAAGGCCTATTTCACGCTAATTGCCAGTGAGACGAGCGTTTTCCCATAATTCAGCCGTGTTCCATTTAGCGTTATTGTCTTGAAACGACTACAGGGAAGAGAGGGAAGACTTTTCTGATCAGATAAGAAGACATACTGCAGAGAGCACACACACACACACACACACACACACACGCACACACACGTTATTAAAAAGTGGCAAAAAGGATGGTCAATGGAGCGTGCAATGTTGAAGTTTCTGCTCTGATAAGACCGAGATAGTGCTAGTCAATGAATAGCTTTTATTATATAACAAAATATATGTAATAATACATCTAAAAAATTTCTCTGGCAAATGTTTTTGAAATCATACACAATGGAACTTGTTTATGTTGACGCCCCTTGGACTGGTTGACTGATGTTGATATTAGCGTTTGTCGACATAGCCAAAATCTGAAACCAAAGAGAATAAAGAGAATGGGTGATAATGAAGAATTTTTGAAGTCACGGCAGTGTAAACATAGTTTGCCATAGCTGCTGCAAAAATGACACCAAAACTTTTGTACATGTTGATGGCCAGCCAGCAGCCTTCCTCCTTCTTTTTGTCCCTCAGCTGTCATGTTTGGAGCCTAGCTAGAGCTAGAGGACACTTCAAAATCACCACTCCTGGACCAACCCCCCCCCACGCTCTGGTATGTAATACATACCCCCCCACCACCGTCTACTTACTCTGTGACCGAAGTCAGAGGTCAGGAGCTGGCAGGTGATTGGATGTTGTTGTGGTAAGGGAATACTGGGGTCGCTAAGTGCTGCAAAAACACCAACTGGCTCTGATATTACTGCGTGTGTGTGTGTGTGTGTGTGTGTGTGTGCGTGTGTGTGTGTGTGCACGTAGGTCAAGAAGGGACAAGGACCAGATTTTTGTCTTGAACTAGAACTCTGAAGCACACCACCACCACATGGAAATTAACCAGATCCATGTGTGTTTGGCTCACATGTAAATGATTTTTTTTTTTAAGTTTCCCACCCTGAGTTAGAAAGAATATTAAAAAATGAATGTTCACACATGTTTCAAGATCATTTTGTCCATATGAAAACACATTTGTAGGCTGTCAGGTGCTGCTTAGCCCATCTCAAACCTGAAAAAGAAACATTGGCATTTTTATTCAAAACCCGGGAGTTACTAATATTTATACAGTACATCCTTAAAAACAGTCAAGGATTTTCGACTCGTGTTTTTGCAGTAGGTCCTTAAAGTGGACCTATTATGCTTTTCCTCTTTTCTGACCTATAAATGTTGTTACAATGATGTATTCTTGTGTTAACCGAGGCCAACACGTCAATTAATGAGGTTTGCGCATTTGGGCATTTGCGCTGAAAGCAATTTTGGACGGCTCTGCACGCTGTGTTTTACAGTACAGAGTTTTTTTTAACACAGACTTCCATTGACGTCAATGCAACCTGCACTTCCTTATATTGGCATACCCAGCACCCCCACTCTGCTTTGCTGTGTTCACAGTGTTAGCACGTCGAGCAATGGCTCCCAGGAAGAGGTGCAGAATCTCGAAGATCTAGACAGCTTTCTGTGTGGGTGATCGTGTGTAGCTACTCGATAGGAGTCCAGAACTCAATGCAAAGGCCCGAAAATTAGTATGATAGGTCCCCTTTAAAAACAGCACAGCATTTCTGTCATATAGAAGATCTTTGCTAGTGTTTTGCAGTAGGTTTTTGCGCCTCCTCATATAGAAGGTCTCTGACTAGTGTTTTTTTTCTTGCAGTAGGTCCTTAAAAACAGCAGAGCAAGATCTTTGACTCACGTTTTTGCAGTAGGTTTTTAAAATCAGCAAATTGCTCCTGTAATAGAGAGGATCTCTGACTTGTGTTTTGTTCTGCAGTAGGCCCTTAAAAACAGCAGAGCAGTCCGTTCTTATAGAGGATCTTTGGCTCGCATTTTTTCAGTAGGTCCTTAAAATCAACAGATTACTCCTGTCAGATAGGGGATCTTTGACATGCGTTTTTTTTTTCAGTAGGTCCTTAAAGGGGACCTATTATACTCATTTTCGGGCCTTGTATTGAATTCTGGACTCCTATAGAGCAGCTACACATGATAACCCTCACATAAAGCTTTCTAGATCTTCCAGACTCTGCACCTCTTCCTGCAGTGTTTCCTGCGTCCCGCCCAAACGATCTGTGTAACTTACTCCACCCACGGCCTTCCTCAAGGTACACCTCAAGGTACACCTCCTGCCCACTCTGCTGTGCGCTCCCGAGGACTTCCGGACAGCTACCAAAACCCTTTTGTCCGATTACTTACACAAAATAAATAGTTAGGACACTCCTCCACAAATTGTTACTTACAGCTTGCTCTCCTGACACTTCAACACGACCAACTAACGTTGGAAAGGCGTTGTACTTCAGCAACAGTTTGGCGGATAGTCCAGCTTCGTATTGGCCCATGTTCACAAAACAGTCCCGTGTGAAATGCCGTTGACAGATAAGCATATTTTTGTCTTGCTGGCCGGGAATCAGCAACTTGAACCACTTCTGCCTGATGCTTGCCTCTTTAGGCACACCCGAACAGACATTTCCTGGGATCCATACGTGCTAACACGGTAAACAGAGCACAGCGAAGCAGAGCGGGGGGAGGGCAGGCCTACTGTGTAAAACACAGCGTGCAGAGCCGTCCAAAACTGCTTTCAGGTCTCACTTCCAAATGCGCAAACCTCATTATCTGATGTGTTGGCATTGTTTAACACGAGAACACGTAACAACATTTATAGGTCAGAAAAGAGGAAAAGCATAACACGTCCCCTTTGACTAGCGTTGGTTGCGTTTTATTTCTTAGTTGTTTTTTGGCACATTTATTCCAAAATAAGGATTACAGTACATTTTTATTTTGTAAACGTTTTTTGTACATTTGAGTATTGAAAACATGCAATGCGTGATGCGCCCCATTGCACTTATGTCTTTAAAGTTTCACACCTTAATATTAAGAAGTTAACTTCTTTTTACACTTGTAAACGACTGTTAATGTCCAGTTAATAAAGGTTTTATGGCCGCGATAGCAGATGCAGATTAGTTCTCTTTCTATTGTTTCCTATTGTATAAATAATTTTATCAATCGTTGGACTGTATTGGACCGTAGAGCTTCCATGGTATCTGTTTTTGTGTGGGCAAGTGCTTATAAAGATACCATATGAAGAGTGGGTCAGTGAGTTGTTTCATTGGTCGGGAGGATGTAGAGAAAGTAGACAGAGAAGAAGTGGGACAGGAAATTCTTCCAAATGTTCTTTTAAAGGGGAGACATTCAGCGCTTACATGTTTTTGCTGTCTGTGCAGAGTTTTTGTTTTGTCAAGGGCTTGCTAGCACGTTATTAGGTGGTTTGTGGCAAAAACACAGATGGGATGGTCGATGGGCTGTGTGGTTACAAATATGGCTGACAATGTAGACCTTTGTGCATGCTCCACTCTGTGTGTGTGTGTGTGTGTGTGTGTGTGTGTGTGTGTGTGTGTGTGTGTGTGTGTGTGTGTGTGTGTGTGTGTGTCTATGATGATAACCACAGAACAGGAAATTGAACTTGCTGCGACATAAGAAAGCGGTTCCTATGGGAGACATTGTTTTGAAACTTGACAGTCAATGGATATGACGTCGATATCATGTCATGTGCGATGACATTTGTCAGCAACTGAACACACTGTATCGCTAAAACATACTTACTGTATCAGTGATGTGAACGCCTCACAGCTGGTGTGCAATATCTTTCTTTACCAGCGTGCAAAATACTCAATTGGCAGCAACTTCAGCTGTCCAAAGTTCAAGCACCTCATCGTTGATATTCTGGGTTCATGCCAGACGGACTCACACACATGCAAACAAACACACGTACACACACTCACACGCACACACACTCAAGCTAAATTCACATCTACATGGGTATCTTTATCAGAAAGAGCAATTGCTCGCCCAAAAACTACAGAAAAACACATTCATCACTAAAGGGACAATCCTACAGAAAGTAAACTTGGATATACTTTACAGTTGTCAATGTACGACTGGTATAGCAGTATAGATTTACTATCCACTAAAAGTGAGTGAACAAACAGCCATCATTGTCTAAATAGTTGGCAACATAAGTGAGTACATTTCAGTTCACATGTTCAAATGTGTGAGCACAATTGTTATCTGGCACTGCAGCACAGCTGCCCAGGTTGCTACCGGAATCCTCTTCCAATTCTCCATGATGACATCACTGGTGGAGCTGGTGGATGTTTAGACACCTTGCGCTCCTCCACCTTCCTTCCCCTTGAGGATGCCCCACAGGTGCTCTCAGGTTCAGGTCTGGAGGAGACATACATGTCCACTCCATCACCTTCACCTTCACCTTCAGCCCCCTCAGAAAGGAACTTCTCATCTTGGAGGTGTGTTTGGTCATCTCATCATGTTGGACTGCCAAAGAGGGGATCATGCTCGGGTTCAGAATGTTGGAATTCATGTTCAATGAACCGCAGCTCCCCACTGCTGACAGTACTCTTGCAGCCCCAAATCAGGACGCTACCACCACCATGCAAGACACCATTATGTTACTACTCACTTGTCTTGCCAGCTATTTAGACAATGATGGCTGTGTGTTGACTCCTTTTCAGTGGATAGTAACTCTATACTGCTGTACAAGCTTTACACTGACTACTCTAAAGTATATCCACATTTGCTTTCTAAAGTTTTGTCCCTTGAGGAGATACACTGTCATAAAAATGGTTGCTGAAAGTTGAGGAGTGTAGTTTATACTTTATATTTTAGTGTACAACAGCAATTTCCAAAGTGCAGCCCGGTTTTCTTTGTTCTTTTCACTGGCACTCGGCATGTTGTAAAAATACCTCAATTCATTATATATTATTAGATATCACACTGCTTTGTCCCCTCTAACACAGAACTGAGATGTGGGTGTTTTTTATCAAATAGCTTATTATATACTAAAGGTTTAGTTTGGATTTTTTGACATGAAGTTTTCTGACATCCCCATCAGCAGTGTAGTACATCAACAGTGACTTACACCCCCCCCCCCCCCCCCCCCCCCCCCACACACACACACACACACCCACACACACACCCACACACACACACTTGGTCCCACAAGTCCAGTTCTAGTCGGATTTCCATGAAAAGGAACGTAGTTCCGCTTACTTGCTGGGGCCACTTAAGTAAAGAGTTGGGCTTCTCGAAACAATATGTGTTCAAAAGAGCAATAAATCTCATACGTCACAAAAATGCCTCCTCGAAAAAATCAGACCTCACAAATCACTCGGCGTTATATTTGTTTCCCGCACACTGTCGCCTCTCCATTCTTGTGTATGTGATGAAGACGCTCACATCTTCTTCCGTGACAGAGCACAGCGGCCACCCTGTTTACATGTGTGTTCCACAGTGGAAGAAGATGCAAGTGTCTTCGTCTCACAAACATGAACGCACAAGCATCAGTGTGCAGGGATACGGCGGGAGACAAATATAATAACACCTAGCACATAGCACCTAATAACACCTAAGCGGAACTATGTTCCTCGTCACGGAAATCCGACCAGAACTGGACTCACGGGACCAAGTGGGGGTAAGTCACTGTTGATGTAGTACAATGCTGATGGGGATGTCATACAACTTCATTTAAAAAAAATCCAAACTATCCCTGTAACCTACATTGGATTGGTTTTAGCATCTTTAATGTATATAAAAGTATCAAAGTGATCCATCAATTTTTATGTAATTTCATGAAATGAACTACATTAGATAATAAATATGTTTTTATTGATAAAAAAAACGTGTTTGTGTGTGGACGAAAGTCACAAACACACTAAATATCTGTCCAAATCCACAGTACAAATCAGTGTTCAGTGCCCTTGCCGAATGTTTCACTGCAGCGGGGGAAGTGACTGTGGCCATTTCTCAAGTACGCTCTCACCTCTCCGCCACTTGTCAGCCTGCAATAAATATTCCCAAAGTGAAGTCCCGTAATTAGCTGGCACCGCCGTGAGAGACCATGGGGAACACCCACAGGCGGGACTGAGATGATATAGAAGAAGAGGAAGAATTAAAAAAAAAAGGTAGAGGAGGAGGTGATGGAGGGTCAGAGCCAAACAAACCCGCTGACCCTTCTCCTTGCTCCCCTTTTCTTGCCCCCCCCTTCTACTTTTTGGCAGCTTCATACCACTGTGATCCATCCTCGCTCCATTACAACCAACATAAACCATACTGCCTCTGCAGGGGGGGACTTTTACAGCTCCCCTTTTTCATTTTTATATCAAACATTTATTTTGCATGTAGCCCAGGTGTACCTAATTTATTGCCCCATGTTGTTATTTTTTTTTCTCTCCGACCTCCCCAAATTTCTCCATCTTCACCCATCACACCCACTCTCCTCCGCCACCATCGCACGCTGCCTCGCCGTAACAGAGCAGTTGACTGATCCTACCCAATGCGAAGCAGATGTGCGACACACACACACAAACACACACACACACGTGGAAAAGCAGCCTGGAGCATTTTGGTCTAAAGAGCGGAGAGAGCGAGAGAGAGAAAGAGAGAGAGAGAGAGAGAGGTAAGCAGAAACAGCTCCGTTGCTGGGACACGGACAAAATAAAACACTCTGCTGAAACAGGCCGCTTGTTTCACTCTCTCACACACACACACACACACACACACGTCTGCAAAACAATGTTCTGAGTAAGACAACGTGGTCCACACTTGTCACACAACCTCGCTGACGTGTTTAGTTTGTTCACAACGCAGCAAATTGTTGAAAATTAGCTGTAAAATCCTATGATGAGCTCCTTTCCTCTCATTATTTATGTGTGTGCGTGTGTGTGTGTGTGTGCGTGTGTGTGTGGGTGTGTGTGTGAAGGGAGAGAGTTGAGGAGTTCAGGCTTGCTTGTACTTGCAGGTAAGTTCAACAGAGGAAATCTCTTACTGATTGAATTGCTTTCCTGACTATTTATCCTTTCCGAGGCTGTCTTCCTTCATTGTGTGTGTGTGTGTGTGTGTGTGTGTGTCTGTGTGTTTTACACTAAGAGTTACAGAGAGGGGGAGAGGAGAAGGCAGTTAATGGTTGCCTGTCCATCAAAAAGCATTCTGTCTTTTGTCTCCATTTTTCTCTTTTAGTCCCATGTTGCGTTCAGGGTCAGCAGAAAACATGCATGGTCTGATCGACGAGCCAACGTCGCATACACAAGAGCGCCGATACACATGCCGACCACTCATTAGGGACACATGCACATCTAATAAGATCCAACACAAGAACTGTATCCAAAAGGTAATAATTTACAAAGATATTAATACCCCAGCCTTCTTGGAGTCCATCAGAGGGGTGCTGGAGAGCACCTCAACTCTTGACTCCGTCGTTCTACTGAGAGACTTCAACGCCCATGTGGACAATAACAGTGTGACCTGGAGAGTCGTGATTAGGAGGAACGGCCTCCCCAATCTGAACCCGTGCGGTGTGATGTTGTTGGACTTCTGCGTGAACCACAGTTTGTCCATAACAAACACCATGTTCGAACATAAGTATGTCCACAAGTGCACTTGGCACTAGGACACCCTAGGCCTCAGCTCCATGATTGACTTTGTAGTTGTATCATCAGACTTGAAGAGAGGGGCTGAGCTGTCAACTGATCACCACCTGGTGATGAGTTGGATTAGATGGCGGCGGAGGATGCCGGACAGACCTGGGAGACCCAAACGTGTAGTGAGGGTGTGATGGGAACGTTTGGCAGAGTCTCCCGTTCGCCAAGTCTTAAACTCACCTCCGGCAGAGCTTCGCCTGCATCCCGGGGGAGGATGAGGATATTGAGTCCAAATGGGCCCTATTCTGTGCCTCCATTGCTGAGGCAGCCGATCGGAGCTGCGGACGCAAGGTGGTCCGCGGCAGTCGTGGCGGCAAGCCCCGAACCCGATGGTGGACACCAGGGGTCAGGGCTGCCGTAAAGCTGAATAACTAGTCCTATCGGGCATGGAAGGCTTGTGGAACTCCTGAAGCAGCTGATAGGTACCGACAGGCCAAGCGGCACACAGCTTCGGCAGTGGTCGAGGAAAAATATTCGGTTGTGGGAGGAGTTTGGTGAGGCCATGGAGCACGACTTTCGGTCAGCCTCAAATAGGTTCTGGCAAACTGTCCGGCACCTCAGAAAGGGGAAGCAGTGCCTGGTCCACACTGTTTACAGTGGGGACGGAGCCTGCTGTCCTCGACTGAGGATATAGTCGGACGGTGGAAGGAATACTTTGAGGCCCTTCTCAATCCCACTGACATACCTTCCACAGAGGAATCAGAGTGTTGAGGACACGAACGCGGACAGTTCCATCACCGTGGCTGAGGTATGTAGGGTAGTCAAAACGCTCCCCAGTGACAAAGCTCCGGGGATGGACGAGTTTCGCCCTGGATTCCTCAAGGCTCTGGATGTTGAGGGATTGTCTTGGCTGACACATCTCTGGAAGTCAGGAACAGTACCTCTGGATTGGCAGACCGGGGTGGTGGTCCCCCTTTTCAAGAAGGGTGGCCGGAGGGTGTGTTCCAACTACTGTATAGGGGGATCACACTCCTCAGACTCCCTGGTAAAGTCTATACCAGGGTCCTGCAGAGAAGGGTACAAACCTCGGCTACAGGGAGGTGCAATATGGTTTTCGTCCTGGTCGTGGAACACTTGCCAGGGTACTGGAGGGTACATGGGAGTTTGCCCAACTGGTCTGCATGTGCTTTATGGACTTGGAAAAAGCATTTGACCGTGTCCCTTGCTGTGTCCTGTGGGGGGTGCTTGGGGAGTACAGGATTGGTGGTGCGCTACTACGTGCCATTGTACAACTGGAGCAGGAATCTGGTTCTCATTGCCAGCAGTAAGTTGAGCCTGTTTCCGGTGAACATTGGCCTCCGCCAAGGCTGTCCTTTGTCACCGATTCTGTTCATAATTTTCATAGACAGAATTTCTAGGTGCAGCCAAGGCGTCGAGGGAGTCAGTTTGGTGGCCTTAGAATCTTGTCTCTGCTGTTTGCAGACGATGTGGTCCTGATAGCCTCATCGGGCTGTGACCTTCAGTGTTTACTGGGGAAGTTTGCATCTGAGTGTGAAGCTTCTGGGATGAGACTCAGCACCTCCAAATCCGAGGCCATGGTTCTCAGTCGGAAAAGGGTGGATTGCTCCCTCCGAGTTGGGAATGAGGTCCTGCCCAAGGTGGAGGAAATATCTTAGGGTTTTGTTCACGAGTGAGGGAAGGTTGGAGCGTGAGGTTGATAGGGGGATCGGTGCAGCGTCTGCTGTAATGCGATCGCTGTACCGGACCGTTGTGGTGAAGAGAGAGCTGAGGCAGAAGGCAAAGCTCTATGCTCCTCTATGTCGATCTATGTTCCCACCCTCACCTATGGTCATGAGCTTTGGGTTGTGACCGAAAGAACGAGATTGCGGGTACAAGCGGCTGAAATTAGTTTCCTCTGTAGGGTGGCTGGACTCACCCTATGAGATAGGGTGAGGAGCTCAGTCATCCGGGAGGGGCTCAGAGTAGAGCCGCTGCTCCTTTACATCGAGAGGAGCCAGTTGAGGTGGCTCGGGCATCTAGTCCGGATGCCTCCCGGACGCCTCTCTGGGGAGGTGTTCCGGGCATGCCCAGCCGGGAGAAAGCCCCGGG
The DNA here is from genome assembly GCF_027744805.1 of Dunckerocampus dactyliophorus. Lineage (NCBI taxonomy): Eukaryota > Metazoa > Chordata > Actinopteri > Syngnathiformes > Syngnathidae > Dunckerocampus > Dunckerocampus dactyliophorus. The sequence goes on from NC_072828.1 coordinate 10,039,411, forward strand.
GCAGACCTAGGACACGCTGGAGGGATTATATCTCACAGTTGGCCTGGGAATGCCTTGGTGTTTCTGTCCTCCCGGTGGAGCTAAAGGGGATGGCCAGGGACCGGGAAGTCTGGGCGTCCCTACTGAGACTGCTGCCACCGCGTCCCGGACCCAGATAAGCGGAGGAAAATGGATGGATGGATGGATTAATACTCCAGTTTTGATTGACGCAATCATCGAGGTATTATGGTAGTAGGTAGTTGGTGCCTAATGCTGTCACCAGCCATGTCAATGAAACCCCTGACAGCATTCTGTCAAAATGTCCCATCCTTTTATCCAAAGTAGCTAAAAATAAATCAATTCAACAATTAGTTTCAGAACAGTAAAGAAAAATCAGGTGTTTTTACTTTTTAATTTTTACAAATGATTCGGCCTCAACTAAAATACAAATATTTAAAAATGAATATAAGAAGTTAATTACATTAAAAAAATATATAAACACATTTGTGTACAATAAAATGTTATTAGTTGTTACCATATAAGTTAAGTTATTATATATATATAACAATATATATAATATTTAAGTTATTATTTTATTAATTTATGTTATATATTATAAATACATATTATATTGTGATTTATTTTTGCTATTATTAAAAATACAATGACATTTGTCTTTGTTTCTTTCTTCATTGTTCTAATTTGTTCATTATTTAAATTTGTTACTGTGTTTCACGCCGCACGGTGGTCTAGTGGTTAGCATGTTAGCCACACATTAACAGTCTGGAGATCGGGAAGAACTGGGTTCGATTCTCCCTATTTCTGTGTGGAGTTTGCACGTTCTCTCTGTGCCTGCGTGAGTTTTCTCCGGGTACTCCGGTTTCCTCCCACATTCCAAAAACATGCATGTTAGGTTAATTGGTGACTTTAAATTGTCCATATGAATGTGAGTGTGAATGCTTGTTTGTGCCATGTGCCTTGCAATTGGTACATGTAGACCAGTCCAGGGTGTTGCCCGTAGTCAGCTGGGATAGGCTCCAGCATGCCCCCGCGACCCTAATGAGGAGAAGCGGTATAGAAAATGGATGGATGGACTATGTTTCACACAAAGAAGAACCAGTGAATCTGTGTGTACAAAATAGGAAAAGAAACATAAAAATAATGAAGTAATGCACGGGAACACTAATAATCTAGCATTACTTTAAAATCGAGCATTTAAAATCTAGCATTACTTTAAAAATTGTGTTATTATTTTATTTTTTTCCATTTTTAATGGCACTGACTACGTCCGTGGTGGAGTGTGGTGGTGATAAATTGTGTTTTCATGTTGCCCATCAAAATGACAAATAAATGAATGTTCAGAATTATTATTATTGTGAATGTTATTATATTGCTACAGAGAGGGAACCTCTAAACCCAATGCTAACCTTGTTGCCAGGTCCTACAAGCTGAAAACACACATCTGGTCAAACACACACTTGCACAAAGCCAAGGGGGGAGTCCTGGGACTAATGTTTAACAGGAAGAATAGGGACCGCGGCCTCAATTTGAGCTCTTAGTGCAGACCCTGTGGTTTACTCTCGATAGCTGGGCCGAGCCTGCGAGATAAGACACTGAGTGTTGGGAAGATGAAAGCATTCTCTTCTGCTCCTTCTCCTTCACTGTGCAAATGTACCTAACTTTTATGTCTCACGTACGTGTTTCCAAAGCTAAACATTCACCTTGTTTATGCATTTTAAAGTTGCAGTTATCGTACATGTTTGTTTTCATGCAAAGCATGCCAGTCGTACTTGGTGATAACTTTAACTTGTACAGCTGCACACAGTTTGCAAATGATTCATAGGCAGCCTAATTTGAAAGGTTTTGGGGAATGTCACCTAATCCTACACGCCGTATCACAACTCGAGTTAAAAGGCAAAAGGAGGGCCCGGGATTGTGATATTTACAGAAAGCACAGTCTGAAAATGTGTGAATGTTTGAGTGGAGGTGTACTGATAGTGGCTAATATTTAATCTGCTCTATCAAAATGTAAGCACTGTTTCCACCCAGCAGTTCAGTTTAGTACTGGTACGCAATCTCTGTGAGAAGCTTGATGTATACCACCTTGGATTATCTTAAAGGTCCCATTTTACAGTCGTTCCTGGCTCCATCAAGCTTTGAACATTGCTTCGTCACTCTAGTGCGATTTTTCAAAAGTTAATTAATAAATGATCACTGTTTCGTGGTTGACTCTGGCCTATTATTAGGAAAAGAATCCATATGTAAACAAATGTTACATATTCTTGGGCTAAATTATGCATTTTCAAGCATAAACATTTTCTAAATGAGCTAAAGTACAAATATAACAAATATAGTTTTAAGGCACTACAAGAGGCTGATGAACTGTAGTCTACTAGGTGTCACTAGGAACACACACCAGACTTGGTCGCCAGAGGCTTTTATTATTTTATAATTATTTATCTAACAACAGGCACACTAAAAACATAGTAATAATGATTGTCATCATCATCATCATAATAATAACACGGGCTTCTGTGTAGCTGTATTCCAGCTAAAACTCAACTCAGACTCCTCGACACTTCCTGTCCACACATCCGGAAAACATTTATTGAAACACACACGAGCACGATTCTTATGGCTTATTTTCACTGATTATATGGAATATATTGGGTAATATGAGTGTAAAGGTGACTATAGGGGTGTTATTTCATGTCTCCAGGGCTGTAATAATGGTAAAAATTGTATTTAGAAAGTTTTCAGGTGTTCTGTGCTCTAACTACTAAAATCTAATATAACTAGACTACCATAGTCTTCCCAGACTGTCCCTGAGAAGCGCATGTGTGCACTTTATCCACTTAACTTTGCAGTAGATGTCATATATCACATACAACAACGTAACAACAGAGTGGGACAGGAGGACACAAATGTTAGCAACGCTAGCATAGCAACATTTTAACCGCATTCTAGTTTAGCCTATTTTGAAAACAAAAAAGGAAAAAGGAAAACAAAACGATCAAACTTACAGCTCCCATGTCTGACAGATAGTCAGCAGAGCTTTATTCTCTCGTTTGGCGCTCGTAAACAGACTTTAGTGACACATGGCACTGGTAGAACTAAGTGTCGAAATCCCTTGGAAAAGTTTGTTTGAATTCTGAATTGTACATTCTCAGGTGTGTTCCACAAAGTGGTTCCACTGTACAGGATTTGGTGACGACACTCAGTGTGGTTTAGTTTAAAAAAAAAAAAAAAGTGGTTTCGAAGAGAACCACTTGTGTGTGGTAGCAACTGGAGTCACATCTTTTAGAGAGCCGTTGCAAACTGGACCTGACAGCTGCCACCCACTTGAAATTCCGATGTTGTTCCAGGTAGACGCCCTCGCATCATAGAAAAATGCTACCATGCTACACAGAGCGTGTGCCTGTTGACTGTTTAGGACTTTTACCAGCTTGTCAGTGTAACTAACTGGCTGACTGACGTCGACATAACCCAAACTAGCCATTGCTTGTACATTCACTTGTAACTTTGGCCAGAGACCTAAGGAAAATTGGCAATAATAAAGGATTTTTTTTAACCTACAGCAGTTTGTTGACATGGTTTTCCGATTTTTACTGTGATTCCTCTGTTTTCATATGATATGATATTTTGTACTTTCTTTTGTACTTACTTTAAGCTTTCATACATTCACAAATCTAAAACATTTTAAAAATGTGTGTGCAATTCAGGTCACTACTGCCATGCTTTTATGTTGAAGCTTACTTGCCACTGAACAGGAAGTAACCTCTGAATGACCGCATCGCTTCTTGTTCCCTCTCCATTATGTGTCGCCAAAAGATTAGTAGTGTTACTTTATTTTTGTTTTATTGTACAGTAGTTACAATCTCCATGCCCCTCAGACTGATGGACTGACGCCAACATAAGCCGTTGTCAACATAAACTGAAACAAGAATCGAGGTTGGTACTGCCAGGAACAGGAAGTCAGTCTGTGTGCTTGTTTTAATGCTGCATAACTAGACAGTAGTTAGACAGAAGACATTAGTCGCTGTTGTTGTTTCACGCTGCTCAGCGATGGCGAGGAAGTTAACGATACTGCACATGTCGACATAAACAGACCCGTTGTTCGGAGAAATTATCCCATTGGCTCTCAGATATTACAGTATGTTGACAAAAGCCGTCCACGTCAACTTAATTTGTAATAAGAAAAACATGATAAGCGGTACCGACTTCAAAGGGCTCCACTGTCCCTCACAAAGATGGCCACTCGCAAAACATGTAACCATGACACCACGGTCAGAAACAGTGCGGATTACAGAGCTGTCCGAGTGTCTGCTGCAAGGAGCCAATCGCTAAATGGGATGCCTGACCCCAGACACACACACCCCTCCATTTTTTGATTACCCGAGTGAACCTAAACAAAAAGCAGCTTTAGAAGACACATTTCCACCTTAGCAGGATATGCAGAGACATGCATGCAATCACTTTTGACACACAGGAATGGCAAAGATTCCAAAGCAGAGCCACTGGAATATTGTACACTTTTCCCAAGCCCAAGTTAATAAACACAGTGTATGTGTGTGTGTGTGTGTGTGTGTGTGTGTGTGTGTGTGTGTGTGTGTGTGTGTGGCTTAGTGAGGGTGTAAGGGTGTGTGCACCCGTGCACTCGTTATTCCTCAGACAGAGCGTTCATTGTGGCGTGCCGGTGTCCCTCAAGGCGCTGGAATCTGGCAACATTGTCTATGTCGGAAACTCGAAGCCGTTACAACTCTCGACTTGTTTTGATCCCATCAGAGAAAATTCCGTTTCCCTGCGGTGGTGCTTTGACTCGGGAGTGACGCTGGACGTTGGAGCGTCTGGAAGGAAAAGTTTAATTATGGCTGGAGTATTGGAAGCTTGGCTTGGACGGGTCAGCAGCGTTGTGGTTTCCCTGGGTGGACTGTTAGATAAGAGGGAAACTCTTGGTTCTTTCTTGGCCGCTTGGTTCTCCATTCAAACTGATGCTTTTTTAGGCAACGTGTCCATCAGTTCACTTATTGTCTTTATGATCGCAGAGAATTGCCAAAGGTTCAGGGACAGCCAAGTAAAAAGGAGGCAAACCAGTAGAACACTGACCAAAAAAAGAAACATTACCTTTGACCTTTACTATGTCAAGCACTTAGGACTGCGGTGTCTAAATTTTTACATAAAAATTTAAGGATGGGGGGGTAATTTTGATACAATTTGTGCATTAAAATCCATCCAATGTACTGTAGGTCACTACAGTCGTCCCTCGTTTATCGTGATTAATTGGTTCCAGACCTGACCATGATAAGTGAATTTCTGCAAAATAGGATTTAATATAAATAAACATCGTTTCAAACGGTGTGGGAAAGAAGGACAATGTAAGAAGCCAAAATCTTACCACTTCCACACAGAATGGCAGGAGAACTTATTTCACTCTATCATGTCGGACATGCCATGGCTGACTACATGCAGGGTTAAAGAAAAACTGCACCTTTTTTGCCCAAATTTGCCAATCATCCACAATCCTTATGTGAGATTTGATCACATGTCTTTCTCTTTTCTGTGCATTGTAAGCATATAAAACAGCTAAAAAGGGACAGCTACGAATGCACGTATTGGGATGCAAATATTCCGCCTATAAAGCCTTCTGAAAAAACCTCCAAAAAGCACCAACAACGCTCCATTTAATGTGACCTGCATATTAACCAAGCTACAGCAACATTGGTATTATTATTGTTATTAACATTGTCACGCCGAAGAACTACTTTACTGGCGTAGCGACATCTTGCCACACCACAGCCGGCTAGCGACCGCACACTTGCTCACAGAGCATCAGCGCCGCGCTCACAATGCGCCAGGCCACTACCAAAAGGTAACGCTACATATTGGAGCTGCCGCTACTGCTGCTGTGTTTTTATTTTCAAGTTTGAAAAAGTTAATGCTAGGTGTAGCGTTTGTTTCTATGTTGCCATGTGAAATCAATGCGCCCAGGAAGGAAGTTGCGGGAATGCTTAAAAATACAGCAAAAATACTGTAAGAATTGCATGTTTTTGGAGGTGTTTTAATAGCGGGCTTTGTAGGCAGAATAGGTTGTGTTTCATAATGTGCATTAGTGAGCTGCCTGTTTTTAGCTGTTTTTATATCTTTAAAATGCACAGAAAAACGTGTGCTCATGTCTCATAGAAGGATTATGGATGAAGGGCAAAACTCCAAAAAAGTGCAGTTTTCTTTTAAGGTAATGTAATCTAATGTTCTGTCTCATCAATGTAACATTACTGACACCTCGTGACCAGAATGCTACATATGACTTGATTTCGATATTTTTTTATTAATACAGTAATAGGCCATAGTCGATCACGAAACAGCGATCATTTATTAGTTCATTATTTTTTGAAAACCCGCTGTAGAGTGAGGGAGCGATGTTCGAACCGCAATGTAGTGAGGGATGGCTGTATATTCTAACCTATCTAAACACAACAGCCACATGTTGGCTTTATGTTATTGTTGACAAAGCAAAGTACAGTGGAACCTTGGTTAGCGTCATTACTCTGTTCCAGAAGGTCAGACACTAACTGAAGCTGATGTTAACCAAATCAGTTTTTCCCATAAGAAATAATGTAAATCCAATTGATCTGTTCTAGAAAGCCAAAAATGTTAACACAAAACACATTTTTATAGTCTTACATTTATGGTTTTACATGCATAAAATAATTGTAAATGTATATAAATACATATAAATGATGAATGAAAGGTGCAACTGAGCAGGTAAGGTTATTTTTACCCACAATGAAGACGTGATTCTTGATGTGGCTGAAAACAGGAAAGGTGGTGGTGGTCGATTTTGCTGCCACATCGTGTCTTTGGTAACAGTCACGTCTCCATTGAAGGTAAAAGTACCCTTAAATGTTCATTTATGCCTTTTATTCGTCATTCAAGCATTTAGAATTGTTTTATGCATGTAAAACTATAATTGTAAAACTATAAAAACGTGTTTTGTGTTAACATTTTTTGAGAGTCAAATTCTTATGGCATCATAGATGGGCGACGCAACGCAGCTCACTCCACAGTAGTATTGTATCTAATAATATATTTCATGAATGATGAATTACAGTGGAACCTTGGTTGTCGTAGGATTCGATTTTCAACTCAAATTATTGTCACGAAGATCCCTTTGGATCTTTGGTCGCATATTCTTAAAAATGTGTAGCATCCATGTCTGGATACTGACAATCCCAAAGGTTTAAAGCTTGACGGGTGGAGACTGCTCGAGTGCTGAAAAGAAACATGCACGCTGTATTTTTCATTGGCCTTAAAAATTGACGGGTAGAGCGCTGAATATAAACATGTACCTGACCTTTGACCTCTGTAATCTCACCCAAACAGCGCTGGATAACATTCCAAGTTAGTTAGAGTTGTTTTGTGGATGTGCAACAATAATATCGTCGTTTTTAGCAAAAGAGCCTTGAGAATTGTGATGGGTAGAGTGGCCAAAAGAGTAAAACAGTACAGTGAGAGGTTCAAATCCTAAATCACATTTACTTTAAATGGTGTTTAGTCAGCCACTAGCCACTCTTTATTATTTTTCCCTCACGTGGCTGCTCGTGCACATGTTTATTTGTAACTTCGCTTGTGGAGATGACGTAACGTCTAAGTGAGACGACGCTGCCCCACAAATACAACAAGAATGACCTCAGCTCATGCAAATTACATGACAAGTGTGAATCAAGGTATTGGAGCGTCGTAAGGAAAAAAAAGCACGAGAGTGCGAAAGAATTGTCAAGGATTTGGGAAAGTTAAATAAATAAATGAACTCAGACTGACCCAAAATACTTGGTCCGCTCATGTTCAAAATCAAATGGCAATAAATAAAATAAAATTATTATTAATATATTATTATTAATTAAATTATACGTTTTGTATAATTTAATAACAATACCATTTTTTACAGCACTTGGTTGAGCTGGAGCCAGTAAAATGAATAAAAACTGATGCTAGAGATCTCAATACATATACTTACATATATATATACATACTGTATACTATACTTCTAACTGTGCGAGGTAAAATTCCAAATGAAATTAAAATCAGTAAAATTAAAATAAACACAATACATTCAATAATTGTCTATAGCTTATAGGGTGCCTGACAAAAGTCTTGTTGCTTGTCCAACTTATAACAATAAATAATAACTTTTAGTTGCTCATTCTGATTAAGAAATTGCTCCTATGAAATGCTTCTAGATTATGCTTCATTCATTCACTATCTGTGCTGCTTAATCCTCGTTAGGGTCACGGGGGTATGCTGGAGCCTATGCCAGCTCACTTTGGGTTATTTACCTTTGAAGATGAGTGGTCGAGCATACGTCGTTGTGGTGGAGGAGGAGGAGGAGTTATTGAAAAAAAGGACAAATCGTCGTCGTTAGACTCTTCTAAAAGAGGTAGTGTTCTGTGGGTGGTGTAGAATTAAGCAGGCCTATTAACTCTTCATAATCTTTAACCACACGCTCCGTCTGGGTTGTATCATAAAACTCTTAGCCTTCCTCTCTCCTCTTCCTCGTCTTCCTGTATCTGTTGGTCCCATTAGCAGTGTCACAGTGCCCTCTGCTGGTCAAGCATCTACCAGTATAAATATGGACTTATAAGGCAAAACACATGAAAAACTAGACCAGTCGGCTTGTGTTCGTATCTCCAAATGTTCGCACGTCGGATGTTCGTTAGTAGGGGGCTTAGTGTACATGCAAAAACTTCAAACTATATTATTTTTTGAATAAAATAATGGCCCATATTTCCAAAATTGCTATGCATCTACTTAAAAATTTATTTAGTTATTTACAAATGTTTTTTTGTGTGTGTATTTTTTTAGTCATTGCGCCTGAAAGGTTTCCTCGGCCCAGTTCGGCCCCTCCCACAGACCGGTACCGGGCCCCGGCCCGGTGGTTGGGGACCCTTGATTTAGAGTGTCCATTTAACCTAACATGCATGTTTTTGGAATGTGGGAGTAAACCGGAGTACGCGGAGAAAACCCACGCACGCACGGGGAGAACATGGAAAGTCCTCACAGAAATGCCCAACAGAGATTCGAACCCACATCTTCCATATCTCCTGACTATGTGGCCAACATGGGCACCAGGCCACCATGCGGCCCTAGATTATGCTTATTTTAGCGAAATAAAGTCTTGTATTATTCATGATTTGGAAAGGAATGGGCAGCATGCCTTTTGCAGTGTTTGGAGCGATTGGGATGCACTAAAAACAGCCTTCTGCCACTTTTCCTCTGTCTATCCTTTCTGCAACTGTGGGCCTTGGCAAATGCAACACGATTGTTTAGTTGTCTCGAAATTCTTGTTGCCCATTACCTTCCAAATTGCAACAGAGGGCAAATTTCTACAGCAGGATGGATCCTTCTCATAATTCAACCGCAACATTAAAGTTCCTGATAGTGAAGAAGGTCAAGATGCTCCAGGATTGGCCAGCACAGTTCCCAGTCATGAACATTATTGGGCATGTTTGGGGGTAGAAGAAGGAGGGGGCTTGGAAGATGAAAGGAAAGAATGTTCATGAAGTGTAGGACTCGTGTAAGACTGCCTTCCAGACGAGTTATTGGAGTGACTGCTGAGACGTATGGATGGAGTCTTCCAAGCTCATGGCATGCTTACACAATATTCATTTTTCTTACCAAGGAACCCTGGCTTTAGGTTCTGATGTTTTTGGAGCATGTTTGTGTTTTTAAAGGAAAATATAATTTATACTGTACATTATTTTGGTATGCGACAAGACAAGTACAATCTGACCTTTGTGTCCTAATTAAATTGTACAACTCAATTAATAATACAAGACTTTATTTTGCTATAATAAGCATAATCTAGAGCAGGGGTCTCAAACACAATTTACCTGGGGGCCGCTGGAGGTAGAGTCTGAGTGAGGCTGGGCCGCATCAAGTATTGGGAGTAGGGCTGGGAATCTCGGGGTACTTCACGATACAACACGCGATACATGGCTCACAATAACAATAATATCTTGATACAGTAACAGGGTGAAGCAAATAAATAAATAAATCATTTCACAGTTTAGATTTTGCTGCATTAAGCTGGGATAGGCTCCAGCTTACCTGTGACACTAATGTGTCTTACCTGTGACAAGCGGTATAGAAAATAGGAATTTTTTTACCACATTTTTTAAGTGACTCACTCACTCTTAGTTCAGTGCAGGCTTATGTGTGCATCCTACGAGTCACATTGGCTTGTCGCAGGCCGTATTACAGTCATCTTTGAAGACAAGTCACGGGCCGCAAAATGTGACTCGGCGGGCCGCAAATGGCCCACAGGCCACAAGTTTGAGACCCCTGATCGAGAGGCTTTTGCCTTTTATATAAGTTAGTTCCAAATCCAAATGAGCAACTAAAAGTTATTATTTATTGTTCCAACTTGAAAAAGTGACAAAACTTTTGTCAGGCACTGTAGTTGTGGTGCAGGTTAAATCAATTCACCTAAAAAATATATCATTAACATTAATTAAAAGTAATGACTGCCAAATCAATAGATTGTTCAAATTGTTTCATGTAAACAAAATAAAACTATTTAAAAATAAATGACTATAATAAAATGAAAATATTTCAGTCAATAAAACACAATTGAAATGCATTAAATTACAGTCAATCAAATCCTTTTCTGACACTTATCCCATTCGCCGTCATTCATGGTTGAAGCTCTTGTATTAGAGCTCATTGTGGCCTGATGCATCTACGTAAGGCTGACGATGAAGCGGGTGAAGGGGATTCACTGTCTGGTGGGCGGGCGTGCGGGCAACTCAGGCTGGTTTTATGTGTTGGCATGAGTGTGGTGACTGCAAGACGTGAACGCCGAGTTTGTTGTACAAGAGTGGGAGACACGACTGAGTGTGTGTGACAGAGGGAAGCTTGTGTGTGTAGCGTGTGACACACAGTGCTCTCCCTGGCCACGCTTGAACCGCTTGTGCCAAGGAACAGAATAGCTCGTCTGTTTCCTGCTGCTGATTGACAGCAGGGCAGAAGAGAGCGAGAGTGAGAAAAGCCTCCCTTCCTTGTGTCAGATCATCACTTACGTTGTGTTGATTTGCTCTTAATATCACACGCGCACACACACACACACACACACCACTGCGGCACATTCTAACCGCCCAGCCACCCTTTGTTTAAATAAACAACCCGTCCACAGCACATTTGCAGCTTTATTTGTTCAGCGTCTTAAATAATACACACACATGCACACCCCACATCCTCCTCTCAGCTGTTATGTTTCTGCACGCCGAGAAGCAGAGGTAGCCGCTTGACCTCTGACCTTAGGGAGGTCAACGTGTGTGTGGAAGGAGCTTGACATCAATGGCGGACATGTTTGAGAAACTTGACAGTACCGAGACACACCCAAGGGAGGCATGCATGGATTAAGTTTGGGGGTGCCCTGTATCAGTGACGTCTAACCTCATGAACAGAGTAGAGAGTTTGTTAAAGCTGCAAGACAGGGCACCTCTTTGCTTATTTTATTTCATTTTTACTTCCGGTGTGCATAACGGCCAGGCGTCCCAATACTTTTGTTCATATCTTGTATATTACAAGCCAGCAAATATCTTGTAATTACAGTAGAACCACTAATAAGCTTGAATGCAATTTGTTTCCAGTGTTTTTCTCATAGCAAGTCATGGAAACAGAATTAATCGGTTCCAGGGTCAAACTCTGGTCATCATAAAACATTTAACTGACAATGCTGAAGGAGAATGAACACATCTTGTGTTCAGTTGGGTTGTCATTGACTAATATTTAAATTAGTTTGACGATCAGAAACATTTAAGTGTGACAAACATGCAAATAAAAAAATAAACCAGGATGGCAGCAAACACTTTTTCACACTTTTTCTGCTTAAAAGTTTGATGCATCATGCTAGATTATGTATTTTTGCCTTTTGCCACTTTGGAATGAAGCTCCTGTGAGGACCTGGCAATAAGGGTAAGCAAGTGCAGGTTTCTTGAATAAACTCATTTGCTTAAAAAATAATCCATGCCGCTTCTCCTGATTAGGGTCAGGTATGCTGGAGCCTATCCCGGCTGACTTCGGGCGACAGGCGAGGTACACCCTGGACAGGCGTACTGTATATATAGACAAACAACCATTCACACTCACATTCATACCACACCTCATAGTGTTGCCAATTATCCTAACATGCATGTTTTTGGAATGTGGGAGGAAACCGGAGTACCCGGAGAAAACCCACACATGCACGGGGAGAAACGGGGAGCAAACTCCACACAGAGATGCCCAACGGAGATTCGAACCCAGGTCTTCCTGATCTCCTGACTGTGACTGTGTGGCCAACATGCTAACCACTAGGCCACAGTGCGGCCCTTCAAAAAGAATAATGCCTTAAAGTCAATGTTGTTATCAGATATTCCACCTCATTTAGAATTATTTATAATATATTGCATATTTTCTGTTTTTTCCCATTGAAGAAATCAATGAAAAAGGGCATCGAAACATGAAAATTATAAAATGCATTTTTTATGACATTTTCATGAGAGGGACCTAAGGGTAAAACGTGTAACTTTATTTTAAAAGGGCCCTCAAGGGTTAAAGGTAATTGACAGTATCATGGAAGCTGAGACCACAGTGGACCATGGGACTGTACCATTATCACCAGGGACAGGCGTTTCACTAAATGTTGACGGAAACTGATGTCCAATGAATAGGCCCTCTGGATATTCTTAACTCCTGTTTCCATGGCATGAATTTAAACCCGAGTGGAGGTTGATGTAGCTCAACCCCCTATAGCTGGCGTCATGTTGTGCTTCTTTAGACAGCAAACTAGCCAAGCAGTGTGCTCCGGGTTGCTCCTGTTGCTGCAGACGATAAGATTAGATTAGATTAGAACTTTATTGATCCCTTGGACCTGTTCCTTAAAGAAAATTAAGCTTCCAATAGCAGCGACGCTATATGCAGTATAGAAGACAGTAAAGTGACAGAGAGTAAAAATGGTATGAATAAAGTATAATAATAGTGAAAATAATAATGTTTAGTTTATTATTGTAACCTTGGCTTTTGGTCTTTTCCTCCTTTGTAATGTTCTATAGCCGGAAGCGGCCAGGCTCCTGAATTAAACGAGTATTATATCCATCCTCACCCCCTCACAAAGTCCCATGTAAATCCATTGTGTAGCTTAATGAGTGTTAATATGTGTTTACTCCTGCATGTGTTTACTTTAGAAGCTACTTGGCCGCATTTGCTGTGTCATGATGGCAGCATGGGGGACACCTGATCCCTCTAACAGACACCCCCACCCCCCACGGACCGGTTTCTGTATCAGGCCGTCGTCTATATTTGCAGCTGACCCACTGTGACCGCTCGTTATGTAGCAAAGTTATTCACTTGCGCCGTCTGAGCCGAGGATGAGCATGGCCATTCCTGGGGAGCTCCAGTCGCCTTCCCAAGCGTCTTATCTGAGTGTTTGTGTCGTGACTGAATAATTCAATCAGGAGAACAGACGCTGCTCAGATACGAGGAGCTGGCGGGCAAATCGGTTGCGTTAGATTAGCTGACGGGAAATTGGTGACACAAGCGAAGGAGACGAGAGGCGAGGAAACAAGGTGGAAGAAAGAGAGAGAGGGAGAACAAGCCTGCCGAGGGATCTCCCGAAGGTCACATGACTGCCTGGAAAAGCACCCCTCTGCCTCACTCGGCTTTTCCCAGAAAGCATAAGTGTTTGAGTAACATCATTTGAACACATGACATCTTACTAAATTATTAAGATTAAATGGAACGCTTCATTAGGACACCTGCATAGCCTAACAAGATCCAATGATCATGCTCAGTTTTGATTGATACAGTCAACAGAGGTAATTAGTGGAGCAATGTGCTTGTTTTTGTTGTTTTATTTTGGAGTGGTGCACAACTGCACTGCATCACGCTGTGCGACCAATTAATTGATCAATTGTAAAATAAAAACCTATTTCTATTTGTATGTAAATTTTTGTTTTCCTCTATAAATACCATATTTCCATAAAAGTGGCTATGGGCATTTGGTACTCAAGAACAGATGTGGGAGGGAAGAGATGCTTATTATTTGCTTTTAACAAGTGAAACTGGGGTTGAAAGCAAAACAGAAAGGATTATTATAGAAAAATCTTGCAAAACGGCAAGATTGGGCGGAACAAGTAAGGCACAATGTAAAAATGAATGCAGGCAACATTGCAGAGCGGAATGGTAATCGTCAGAAAAGACGTCTCAACAAAACTTAGGCTCATCTTTGATATTACGCAAGGAACTGCTTACAGGCATATGGCGCGACCGTAAGGGCTGCTGTTTTGGTTAGCAACAGATTTCAAATAAGACATTAGAAACCATTGGAAAAAAATAATGCAGCCAAGTGAAACTGGAGTCTAAAACCTAAAGAAAAAGAAATATAGACAAAATGCAAAATGTAAAAGAACACATTAGACTCGGGTGATGTTGTAGCACACAACTTTGCAGGGTGACCACAGGTCAGAATGTCCTAGAACACAAAAAGCTATCCCCACATACACATTTCTTAGGTTTATCTGAGGAATTGTTTATGTGCTTCTGTAGGTGCTGCTGTTTTGGTTAGCAAGTTGGATAACTGACTGACTGAAGCAACAGCTCCTCTGCTGGTGGCAACCAAGCACATCACTCCACATCGCGTCAATGACCTCAAGACGAGAAACATTCTTTGCAGTCAATTAACTGACTAATCAAATGGAATCTGTCTAATGTAAGTATGGACGTCCATACTGTTTTTTTTAATAAAACCTTTTGTTTTAAGACAAAAGACATCCATATCCGGAAATGTTGCAGTACCACAATAAACCACATGGGCAGTGCTTGAGGTTCAAAGCCAATCATTTACTGAAAGATGGGTCTGTTAGGAACTCATTCAGAAAGGCGCCCTCTCGTGGATTCATTTCTCAACTTTTATTACAACGTGCTGGGACAAAAACTCATCAAATGAGCTCGCAGTGAATCAGGGTTGGACCATGGTTGTGTGAAAGGTAACCCTCAAAGGTGAAACAGTTCTGTGAGTGCGTCAAAATAAACACGCTGGACTTTTCTCTTCTTTGCACTCAGACTTCGCAGAGAACGATGAAAAACGCGCTTTGGCACGGCGAGGCGGTGAAATAGTTTCCGTGCGCACACGTCGCTGTGTGTTCCCACAGCCGTTTACACGTCCCCGATGAGAATCTGGTGTTTGCTTTAGTTTCGGATGGCTTGTGCTGTGGCTTTTGTGGGCCTGCGTTTCAAGAGGTGGGGGCAGTAGCACCAGAAACAAGACCTCGCCTCTCCTTTCTGTGCTTTTTAGGGCCCTGCGACCACCGTTGCTTTCATCACCCCTAAATGAGGAGAAAAGTACAGGCTCTGGTTCTGGGTAAGTGTCAGTAAAGTAAATGCCCCTGGTGTCTTACTGTAACAGGGCAGCGTTGCTTTCTGAGCACCCACTCATGTTTCTCAGCATCAATAATAAACCACCAGCCTGTGAGTAACAAGGTCAGTACCACTGTGATTGGGCATTACGGTCGAATAAAATAGCTTAGTTTATCTGCGCCGCACTTTCAGTTTGATACCATCTTCCCCCCCATCCCTCTAACATAATTGAAGTGCCTCTCCTATGTAACCAGACGCGCGTCCCACAGCTCTAAAGTGTCGTTTGGGCCGCAACTTAAGTACTTGGCGTTCCAGATCTTCCAGATCAGCACAAGGCCAGATAAGGCAAATTAATAATTCAGCGTATTGCTTTAAAATGCAGTTTGTGGTGAAGGACAATCCCGTTAAGATTCTCTCAGATTCTCTCTGACCTGCTGCAGACAACACTAATGTGGCGATTTAGCATCAGCCTGATGAAAAGTGAGTGTGTGTTTAGTATTATATGCCAGCTGTAAGCTTGCCATCATCATGAATTGTTAACATAATGGAGAGAATAACCACGTCTAAAAAACATCTTGCAGTAGCAGAGGTGATTTATATGTTTAACAAATGAGCTCGCCCGTATGCTCGGAAAAGCTTTGACGTTTTCACAGGAATTGCTTCGATGTCAGGTTTGCAGTGCCAGGTGTCGCCAGGCAGAATTCGCAGGGCAAAATCAGTTGAGCCCCTAAGGCCAACCAACCAAACGGACTGTCATACGTCTCACAATGCACCTTGGAACAGAGGGCTCCACTGCTGCATACAGCAGAGAAAGGACAGGGAGAGTCGGCAATAACACAGTCAAACAAAGGGTACAGTGTCGTGAGCCTCTTGTTTTGTATTTAAAATAATTTCATGAGCGTGGCGTGGCTGAGATGTTATTTTTCGTTGTGGTGCTGTTAAGAGTCCTGTGATTCTGCCAAGCAACCAGTGACGTGATGTGGCGTATCCAAGAAAAGTAAATTAAATTATTAAATTATTTATCTGACAATGTCTCGGAATGTTCTGAACTCCTGTTTCTATGCCGGTGTTGTATTGAGGCTCTACCCAGATATTACCGAATGTCCAGTAGCTTAAATTTCCCATAACTGACTTCACGCTGTACTTCTTTAGACAGCAAGCTCGTTGCGACTGAATCAACAGCACCTCTGCTGGTTGCAATCCATTCCTACAATTAGTTCCACGTCATCGACTTGAGTTCTGAACAGCAAAGACGATTATTATGCCCTTATACTCTTGCAATAGCTTTGTTTCATTCCATCAGCCAGTGTCCTCCCCTCCTATTGGTGCACGGTGGTGTGGTGATGTTAGTCACCTGATGATCTCATGCCATAGGTGATGTAGTCTTACATCAGGTGAGTCATCAGGCGATGCTGAGGGCCTTACTGGAACAGCATCACATCATCACCATCATCCCCCCTCCATCCCTGCGCTTTTTATCTGCTGATGCTGATGCTGCATTCATTGTCTGTTTCCCTGCACCGCATCACGCAGCCTCTTTTTCCTCTAGCCCAACCTCCATCCTCCTCCTCCTCCTCCTCCTGCTGCTCCTCTTCATTCCCATCACTGAAGGTGGATATTTTATCAATGTTAGCGGGAAAAGGACACTCAAGTTTGTGATTGAAAAAGCCTGATGGGCTGTGCATGTGTTTTTTTAGGGGGCCGAAAGAGCCGTTATGAGTGAAGTCTGCCTAGCAACAAGTGGCAAACACACTCCAGGAGTATTTCAGTAAAAGCACAATTATTCCTTACTCAGCTTCCAGGGAGGATCCTCTCAGGGGCAACAACAAACACATGGGTATTATTTCTAATAATAATAATAATAATACTCTATATTTGTATTTGATGTTATTATTGGAGATAATTATGTTTGAAAATTAGATCTATTAGGCATGTGGTGTGTTTCAGCAGCTGCAGTGTCAATATTAGTTCAAAAGGCACATAAGGAAAACACTGTTAGGTCAGGTGGAGCGAACCACAACATATGTGAGGTGCATGCACTTTATTCACTTTTCCCATAATAATAAACACAAAACCATTTTTTACAAGCAAGAAATTTATTATGACAACAAAAGCAACTTTTGTATTTTTTATTGACTATTTTTCGACTATTTTTAAAGTGAATGAATCATATTTCTCATTTTAATACCGATTTTCAGTTACAGAACAAGAAAACATTCATTGGTTTCGATTCGCTGTGGAGTGGAGTATATTTCCAGCACTAAGCAGTTTATATATTTTAACATTTTTGAGTGGTAACTGTTGTATTTGAGTGAAAATGGCATTTCTGTTGACACACTTGCGCCATGTTTCCTGGTGGTACCCGAGCCTCTCTTGACTTTTGACTGACTGTTTGACACAGAGAGCTTTTGTGTGCTGCAGGTGTGGAGCTGAAGCGTGTTTTATTCCTCTGGGCTTCCCCTCCTCTGCCAAACCACCCCCCAAAAAAGCCTGCAGACCTGCTTCTGGAGAGAAAGGCCAGAGACTGTTACAACTTCCTCTACTGTTTTATTTGCATGAAACACACACATTACTGAGGCTTGTTTGTCCTCGATTGTTGAAAATAACGCTATGATGATATAGCATCATTTTCTGAATTTTTTTAGCGACTAATGCACAAATATTAATCAATTAATTGATTAGTTTGTTGTTAAAAATCCTGTCGGGAATTGCTGGTCCATTAATTTTGTCTTGAAGCAACAGGAAAACTGGAGTGCACTGCTTGGATGCAACCAGCAGAGGTGCTATTGATAGACTTAAGTACAGCGATGGCACGGGAAAAGGAGTTCAGAATGTTGAGAAAAGGATTTTCCTATCCCTTTAGAAATTTGGACAGGCAGCGTATCATTCACTATCATCCAAGCACCCCTATAGCTGAAATCACAGCAATGTAAAAAGCAGTGAAATAAAATATCCAACCTGGGACATGAAGGCCTTTACTTCATCCCGTTCAGGTTCTGGATTAAGTACGCTTAGTATAAGTGCTAAATTCATTTTTACAAACGAAAAAAACACTCAGTGGTTCAAGCATGTTTCTCACATTAAGAGATTTCAGAATGGAATATTCCAAACTACTACTTTAACGACTGGTGGCTCTCCTAAAAAGACATACTCATCATTAATTTAGTTTCAACGGCGTTTATTTATGTGGCTTTTGACTGGTTTTACTACTCTGGCGGTAAGTTTGTCTCTTTCGGTGTTATAAATTGCTCCTAACCCTTCATTTGGTTTGGATTTTCAGATGATGACTGTTTTTTAATTGGGTTCTTTGGGTACACCCAAACGGCTAGAAGACGCTACAAGAACAGGCTGCTCAAAGACATCTACCGTAAGTTCTCTTCATTAGTGAGAGAACATTTCTTGTATGTACTGTATGAGCATGGATGGACTGTATAGTACAAGACTTGGAAAATAAATTCCCAGTGGCACAATTTGAGCCTATTTATAATTTAGCGCTGATTTACAATGCGCTGTGTAATGTTAGAGGCCGGCAGTAAATCGCATCCAGTCAACAGGTAGACGAGCGGGGCAGAGCTCCCAGAATGGAGGCTCTTAGCGTCTCTAAAGCTCTCGTCTCTAAAGCCACAACACTGACCTTTCCTGTTTTGGAAATGTACCCTGGCCTGTAAGCTCCCCCTTCTAAACCCTCCACCCCTTCCACCAAGTCCTTTTTAGTTTGATTGGTAGGAAAACACCCTGCCACTTTCTGTGCTGTTAGCATTCTTCATTAAAACGTACCCTGTTAAGCAAAAGTGACTTTTTAATAAGAAAAAGCTCACTTGTTTGCTCCACTTTTGCAGAAGAGGCGCTCAAACACTCATTTTTGATGAAGTGCGAAAAATTGCAGCTTTTCATAATGTCATGAAGGAAAAACCTCGTTCCTCATTGATATGATGACACCTCTGACATGCCCGTAGCTTTACGGAGACCAGCTTTGTACAAAAAATAAATCAATAATAATCAGGCTTTGCTACACATCTTAAAATACTGCCTGAAGCTCTCCCAAGTATTCGTCAGTCAGCTACAGGTGTGGGAGCTGTAAGTTTGATGATTTCCTTTGTCTTAAGAGAATAGGCTAACATCTGTAAACCTATGCTAACCTATGTAAGAAGACATACAATCTGTGGGACAAACACGTTTCATTAGCATTAAAGCTACAGACACACAAAATGGCGTGTAAGCATTTTTCAACTTTTTAAAGCACTTTTTCTGCACAACAACCTTCCAAAACACTATTGTAGCACCTCTGAGCCGCATTTAAAATGGTTGAAAAATAATAATAAATAGAAATAAATGTTATTAAATAAAATAGTAAATAAATATAATGAATAAATAAATTCAAATGGAATAAAAATACAAGTTCAAAATTAAAAATTTTAATTTAAAATATCTAACTTGACCTTTGAACTAGCAGCGTATCGTGCAGTATCATGACTATTCCAGCTTCATTGGCATACTCCTATAGTTAAACAAAGGACATCAAAGTACTCAAAAACAGCAATGCAAAAAAAACCAACCTTTCGTTCAGGATTCTTGTTGAAGTTTTGAACCATATTTTATAGTTTTAAGATAAATCCTGAGTTGTGAGTATTCATATACCTCTAGTGTATTTACTTAACGAACTAAACTTTAAGTAAAGTTGTTATTGTAAGCTCTTTCCTTCTTTACTGTGGTTAAGACTTGATTCCACGCGGCTGCTGTCCGTCACTGAGGCCGTGCTCTAAACTGGGCCAAATGAAGTGACATGTTTTGCTTTGCAATGAAAACAGACGTGTGTTAATACTCAGCGACGTGTGAGTGTGTATCATCGATGTGTGCCGCGTTCTGCCCGCCCGCCATCGTCTGGACTTTCCATGTGTGATGTGATTAGAAAGCAATTTGCTCCTTGACAATCTGACCCAAGAAAAACAGCCGCTTTATTAAAACAAAACAAATTACCCCATTTCTGAGGCCCAAAGACACCAAGCTGGACTTGAATACATCACATGGATGGATTACTTTTACCACATTTTAGGACTAACGTGAACATGATCCCTAATGTGATGAATGGTGGCACAAATGTCTTTGTTTGAGCAGCAGCAAATAATCCATCTAAGACTTAATTAAAGCGTGTGGCAAGTATTTTTGCACAACATGTTCATTTATTTTGAACGTGCATACAAATACTTACACTTAAACACATCACATAGTACAATTCACAGTTCTGCATGTCCAAAAAGGAGTAGGAAGAAGCAAAGCTTATTTAATCCTACCGTGACGTAATGTTCTGACCATTGAGGAGAGCAGGGGTTCTCAAATGGTCTCCACCTTGGACCCACATTTTCCAGTGGTCATTAAGCCGTGGCCCATTTTTATTTAAGTCAAACAAGTTAATGTATTTTTTATTTTTAAATCACCCATGTCATATTTGGAATATTAATACACATAATTAAATGTCCAAGGGCATTTCAGAGGAATTTCTTAAGACATTTTTTTAAGGAAATGAGAAAAATTGAGAAAATTACACTAAATAAAACTACAAAATAAAATATTTTACTTGTTACTGTGCAATAATTAAACAGTATATCAATGAGGAAGATGGCTAAAATACTGCCCAATTTTACTTAAAAAAGAAAAAAGTCAGACATTGGTTGTATATTACCGTAAATTCCGGACTAAAGAGCGCACCTGTCTATAAGCCGCAGGTGTCCACATCGGAACGAGCTATCCTCTTCATCACGCAGTAGTCCAGCCTTTTGAAACCCGTTGGTGATAGTGGACGGTTGGCGGATCGGGTAGTCCAAATAGAAGCTCTAGTAATTCTACACTTGATCAAACTTTCTCAAGATGTGTCAGAGATCGCCGCATAAGACTTCAAAACGTAATATTAGCTTCCACTTGACGCGTCCACGTCACTACTTCCCGAAGCTGCACTCTAAGCATGATGGGAGATGATGTTTTTAGCCATACATTATCCGTCACTGTACAAGCTGCAGGGTTCAAAACCAGAGAAAAAAGTAGCGGCTTATACAGTAGAAATTACGGTGCATATTTTATTGTAACTTTCGACTAGCTGTCTGTGGCCCACCCACAATGGACCCGTGACCCACTTTTGGTTCCCGATCCACCAGTTGAGAATCACTAATGTAAGGACTACGCAAACTGGAACGAGATTGTGTGCTCAAACATCTGTCCTTTCCTACAAAGCACTTTAAGGCTAATAGTGTAAAACTTGGGCAGCATTTGATTTTTAATATTATTTTTTCAATTTCAGAATCTAATGTATTGTAAAATATACATAAATGCCAACACTTTACCCTCAGGACCGATTTGGTCTCACTGATTCCCATTATGACCGCATATTTTAAGATTACACTGTAATCCTTATATATGACGTAAGAGTAAAAAGTGTTCATTTTCATTTTAAAAGGACCTTAAGTGTTACAATAAGCTTGTGAGGCAGACTGATTCAGTTGTTGTCTGTCCAAAAAACAAATGAATGGAAAACTCAGCATCAGTTGGGGGTGGTGGATTTGGGGGCTGGGGGCATGGTTTTGGATGTTGCGAAGCTTGTGACACCAAGCTCGTAAAATATAGCCAAATTCAGGGGCACTGCATCGAAAAGCTGCGTTAAAAGCTGTTACAAGAGGTGGAAGGTTAAGCTTTTTGGCGATTTGCTGGGTGCGTCCCATGTTCCAACCCTTACGTCAGAGACATGTTAGGATTGTGGAAATGTACGATTTTTAATGTTAAAAAAGTAAAATCCATTCTTTGTCATTGTCTTTGTCATTTTTCAAATAGTTTGGAGAACTGAACAATGTCAAATAATCTTGTCTACACAGGATAGCCATGGTTTATTTTACAACAAAAAATAGCCTTACTTTGGAGATTAACGTGGATGTCGCTGCTCTAGCAGCAGTTTTATCAGGACTGGACAACGATGAGCACTGAAGGTTTTTGTTTTTTTTAATGATTTTGAATGTTAAACCAGGACCGCACGGTGGCCTAGTGGTTAGCATGTTGGCCACACAGTCAAAAGATCGTGAAGACCTGGGTTTGAATCTCTGTTGGGCATCTCTGTGTGGCGCTTGCATGTTCTCACCGTGTGTGTGCTTTTTCTTCCGGTTTCCTCCCACATTCCAAAAACATGCATGTTAGGTTAATTGCAGACTCTAAATTGTCCATAGATATGAATTCAGGGTGTACAGTCCAGGGTGTACCCTGCCTCTCGTCTGAAGTCAGCTGGGGTAGGCTCCAGCATACCCCCGCGACCCTAATGAGGATAAGCGCCATAGAAAATGGATGGGTGGAATGTTAAACCAAGTTAGCCTAGCATAGCCAACGAGACCACACTTTTGTTTATAATTTGTCAAGTTGTATAGTGCATGATGGCGACTTACTGGCGGTTTCTGTTGAGGGTTTTGAAGAATATCTTTTGAATATTAATGGGAATTCCCACAGGGTTCCCCCCCCCCACTTATGACTCACTTCATCTGCCACAAAAATGAAGAAGTATCGACACCAACTTGACTGATTTTCTACGTACTGGATGTTTGTCACTTTACCAAAAAAACATTATTCTGCGCTTCGTTGGACATTTGCTTCCTGTCATTCACTTTCATTTCTCTCAAAGATGGCAATGGTTGTGTTTCAAATGGAATACTTCTGTAATTTTTATTACAATTTAATAATTTAACAATTCTTTAATATGTTTATTATGTGGGCCGCACAGTGGCCGAGTGGTTACAATGTTGGCCACACAGTCAGGAGATCAGGAAGACCTGGGTTCGAATCTCCGTTGAGCATCTCTGTGTGGAGTTTGCATGTTCTCCCCGTGTGCGCGTGGGTTTTCTCCGGGTACTCCGGTTTCCTCCCACATTCCAAAAACATGCATGTTCGGTTAACTGGCGACTCTAAATTGTCCATAGGTATGAATGTGAGTGTGATGAATGTGCCCTGCGATTGCTGGATACACCCTGGCGACCAGTCCAGGCCTCTCGCCTGAAGGCAGCTGGTATAGGCTCCAGCATACCGCCGAATAGAGTGGCATAGAAAATGGATGGATGGATACTTACTGCATACTTATTTCCTGAGGGTGTGCATTTTGACAGTATAGTGTTATCTCAAATCAATCAATCAAACTGTTGTTGTGCCCTGACCGGAAAGCAGCTCTCCTTCTTCTCTTGTGTTGCAACCACTCAAGTTAGTCCCTCCTCTTCCACTACGTAGCAAAGATGACGATGATTGAAGGTGGTTTGGCCCCGTCGCTGTGCACTGCACTGACCATTGTGTGTTGAGTGCAACATCTGGGTACTGACGCTGCACTGTACAGTATTGTGCCATATTTCTCATTGTGGGTGTAAGTACGGAAGTGTGCGAACTGCGACACAGTCAGTGCTATGCTAAGCTAAGCTAATGGGCTACAGGCTAAAAGGGTCTCGGTGCGACTTAAATGACAGTAAAGTAGAAATAGAACAACACGTGCTGCCAACTGTCTTCACGTCTGTTAGCAACATCAACCGAGTATCACAGCGACTAAATTTGAATTTGGTTCTGGAGTTGAAATTAGCAACGGCACTGGATTATTTGAAAATAGACTCCCGAGCCCCCCAGTCCACCATCTAAACTGTGTCTAAAACTCTAAACCTCTTTGCTGTGCACAGACGGAACAGATTCCTATACCGGTGCCAGTGTGTGTGATTACATTTTGTGTCATTGCGTGTGTGTGTGTGTGTGTGTGTAATTGTGTAAGTGTGCAATTTTGGAGATGGCGAGAGTTGAGACATGCCAAACGGTCGGCTTGAAAAGAAAGACGAAACAGATGCCTTTTTTTTTCAGTGACAGAAAGCTGGACGGTGCCAAGAAGGCTGTAGCTGCTGGCACTGTGTGGGAGTGTGTGTGTGTGTGTGTGTGTGTTTCTTTTCTGTGTGTGGCACAGCCACAGCCCACCTGTGGGGACATTTTGGCTGGTCACATGCAAAAAATGGTAGTGTCTGTCATCCTATTCAACTGTGTGTGTGTGTGTGTGTGTGTATGTGCTGTTGTCTTTCTATCTTTGGCATCCCACCTTTGGGGGCACTTACTTGTGGGGAAATTTTGATCGGTCCATTTTGTGGTCCAACTCTTGACATCCCACCTGTGGGAACTTTTTGGCTGGTCTTCACAAAAAACTGCTGGCATGAACCCTTTGAACTCATTAGACTGTGTGTGCGTGTTCTAGTTCTTCTGTCATTCTGTGGCCCAGCTTTTGACACCACACCTTTGGTGACGCTTCCGTTGTTGGGACAATTTGAATGTTCCTTGCAAGAAAATTGCTGAAAATTGAGCTCCTTTCACCTCAGTTGAGTGTGTGTGTATGCATGCATGCACCCTCTTGTCTTTCTATCATTGTCTGGCACATCTCTTGGCATCCCACCTTTAGGGACACTTGATGATGGGATCAGCCTTTTACACCACAGTAGACTGTGGGTGTGTCGGTGTGTGGGTGTATGGGTGTGTTCGTTCTAGTCCTTTTGCAGCTTTTGCCATCCAACCTTTGGGGGCATTTTGGTACATTTTGTCTGAAAAATACTATGATGATCTCCTTTCACCCTATACGAGATAATGTGTAGATTGAGTTGTGTCAGTACTGTGTGAGTCGTGTGCTTATAAAGGAGGCAGCAGGATATACTGTTCTCTTAGTGAGATGCCATATTAAACAAACACCAAGCAGTTTGTGGCGAGACTGTCTGTGCGTGTGTGTGTGTCTGTGCGTGTGTGAGGCCTTTAGTAGTTGGAACACCAGCGTCCTCTTGATGTAAAAATAGAGTGTATAAACTTACAGTCTTTACGCTCCGACTAGAAGATTGGAGCTCAATTACCGAACTGGGGCGGGCGAGCATGCCTGCTAGTGACGTGGAGATGGAGCAGCTTTCCGAAGGTGGGGGAAGCAGAAAAAAAAACAGGATCGCTTTTTAATTTTTAGTATTACGTATATATGGGGCTGAATTTATTTATTTATTTATTTTTACGTCTGTACGCTGAAACTGAAACACTGCTGTCGAGTGACGGGAACGCTACCAGCGTGCTAACAGTATGTTTCAAAGCAAACAAATGCATTCAAGCTGCATACGCTGAAAACAATAAGACAGTTTTGGATTCCCATCCCTAAAGAGAAAACATCTTCCCCAAAAGTTGGACCCATGCAATTGTCTAAAACTGAGTTAAAGAAAAATTGCACTTTTTTTTTAAATTTTGCCCATCATCTACTATCCTTATATGAGACATAAACACATATGTCTTTCTCTTTTCTGTGTGTTTTAAAGATATAAAAAGAGATAAAAAGCGACAGCTCAGTAGTGCACGTAATGGGATACACCTATGCCATCTACAAAGACCGCTATTACATTATAACACCTCCAAAAACCTCCAACAATGTTTTATGGTTTTATATACATGTTGTGACCATGCTGTGATAACATGTAATACTTATTTTGCGTATTTTGCCTATTTCGGCCATTCTACCAGAGCACTTTCTTGCTCGGCGCATTGATTTTACATGGCAACATTGTAGAAACGAGCGACTACACCTTGCGTTAACTTTTACAAACTCAGAAATAAAAGCACAGCATATGTAGCCTTACGTCTTGGTAGTGTCTGAGGCATTGTGAGCGTGACGCTGACGCGCTACTGGCGAGTCTGTGGTGAAACTCATCGCTAGCCGGCTGGTAGCTAGCCGGTGTGGTACGGCTAAGTGTCAATACGCCAGTAATGTAGTTTGATCGGCGTAACAATGTTAATAATAATAATAACATTGTTGCTGTAGCTTGGTTAATATGCACATCACATTATATGTAAATGGAGCATTGTTGGCGCTTTTCGGAGACTTCTTCAGACGACTTTATAGGAGGAATAAGTATGTCCCATACGTGCAGTAATGAGCTGGCTCTTTTTTTCTGTTTTATAAACAAAGTGATCGACTCCAACCTTGCAGTGATGGTAAACTTAAACTCAATTTACTTTTAATTCTACTAGCGGCAGCAGGGTAGATAGATAGATAGATAGATAGATAGACAGATAGATAGACAGACAGACAGATAGACAGACAGACAGATAGACTGATAGATAGACAGACAGATAGACAGATAGATAGACAGACAGATAGATAGATAGACAGACAGACAGACAGATAGATAGACAGACAGATAGACAGACAGATAGACAGACAGACAGATAGACAGACAGATAGACAGATAGACAGACAGACAGATAGATAGACAGACAGATAGATAGATTTACATTTCCAGCAGCTCTGCAAATTTGTCAAAATGAACTTCATCACTTAAATCACAAGATAAAATTAAACAATCCAGGAAAGATATGAGAAACAAGGAAAATGAGAAATAGAATAACAATAAATAAACAAATAAATAAATATGGGACAGATCACATCAAATTTGTAGTGCAATAATACATAATGAATAATAATATTACATCATAATACTAATACATCATAACAGTAATACGTCAAAAGTTTATACGACCAGTCCTATCCCTACCTATCCTTAGCCCAGGGTTTTTTTGTTTATCACTCCCCCTCTGTTGTGTCAAAAAGCCGTATGGCGTGGAGAGGACAGTGGAGCAGGACTGTGATAGTAATCTGCCACTGAAACTGCTCTTCTGTCGGGAGATGATGCTGTGGATTGGATGATGCTGGTTGTCCATGATGGAAAGGAGCCTCCTCAGTGTCCTTTGCTCTGCCACAGATGTTGGGCTGTCCAGCTCAGTGCTAATGACAGAGCCTGCCTTCCTCACCAGTTTGTCCAGGCGTGTAGCGTCCTTCTTCTTGAACGACTTGTTCAATACTCGACCATCTCTACAACCTTGATTGCGTAGGAGGTCTGTCTCCATACTTTTGTCCATATAGTGACTGGGACTGTTGAGTGTTATGTCACAACAACATAAATGGTCACTCTCTATTGGCGAGACAATACAAGTGTGTGTGTGTGTGTGTGTGTGTGTGTATGTGTGCGCGTGTGCGTCTGGTCATGTGCCAGCAGTGTATGAAGTCATTACCAGTCAGACCCAGGAGTGTAATCTGTGACAGTGTGTCTTTAGACAACCCAGATAACTGCACACTTTATGTGTGTGTATGTGTGTGTGTGTGTTGTACAGTTGTACACGATTATTGTGTTCGCGCGTGCATCTGGCATGTTTCACTCTCACTCTGCCTTCCTACCCGTCCTATCTTCCGCAAACTGATAACCTACCAATACCTTTACTAATAAAACATTATTGTTTGTGAACACAACAAAAACAGGTTAAAATAAAATGTAAAATACAGTAACAAACACTGACTCTGAGGTTTTAAAAATCTCCTCTCTGGCTGGAGTTTTGCGTCATGGCCAATTGTGCAATGACATTTTTTGATATATATTTCTGCATATACAAATTTAGTTACAGAGCTAGTTCAGATAACTGCTAAATACGATGGCTGCAACTAACAATTATTTTCTTATTCGATTAATCTGAAGCTGGTTGTTTTGATGAATGGAGTAACTGTTTAGGCCCTAGAGCAGGGGTCACCAACGTTTTTTCTTGCGAGAGCTACTTTTAGAAAATGAAAATGGCCACAAGCTACTCATTTTTGTTGAAATGATTTTCATAAATTATTTCAACCCAAACAAATCAAATATGCTTGTTTTACCAAAACATTCACAAAATGCTGGTATCCACAACTCACATTTTATGTTTCAGAATACTTTTCTTTCTAGTGTTCTCACATTATTAACTGAAAAGCAGGCCTGCGGGGGCCTCATGTGGTCGTGGGGGGCTACCTGGTGCCCGCGGGCACTGTGTTGGTGACCCCTGCCCTAGACAAACCAAATCAATATGAGCCAAACACAAAACACCAAACAGTTAGAGGTTTGGTCCGCAACATGTCAGAAAAGAGGCAAAAATGTAGATCACTGTTTTCCAAAGTCGAAGCTGATGTGCGTGAATATCTTGTTTTGCCAAAAACACAAAGGTCTGATTTCATGGATGACCAAGGAAGTAATATTCACATTTGAGAGGCTGAAATCAGAGGATATTTACATTTTTAAATAAAAAAAATATTTAATAAAATAAATAATTAATCATCGTTTCATCAATTAATTGTTGCAGCTCTACTAAATACAACTTTGTGTACAAAATCCTTTTTCCTTTGCAAAACGTTTTTTGTTACCATATTTTCTGGACTATAAGTCGCTCCGGAGTATAAGTCGCACCAGCCAAAAATACACAATGAAGAAGAAAAAAGCATGTATAAGTCGCACTGGACTGTAAGTCGCATTTTTTAGGGAAAATTTATTTGATAAAATCAAAGACCAAGAGCAGACATTTCATCTTGAAAGGCAAGTTATAGTAATTATAATAAAATGGAGAACAACAGGCTAAATAGGCGTCTGTTGACGCAACGTGAATAGGTGGTATGTTAACGTAACATATTAACAGTTATTCAGATAACTATAGCCTAAACAACATAACATAACTAGCTTACTTGCCGCTTGTAATCTGCAGAATATGATTTTTTTTTGGGGGGGGGGCATTTGGGTTCCATTTTCTCAGTTGTCTTTATAAGTTGATGTTTACATTTTAAATTTTCAGTGGTACAGGGTGTGATAGGAGTAGCAGATACTAGCTCACAAGCCTAGAGCATCCTCTCCTGGCTGTCAGTGGGAAAAAAACTGTATAAGTTGCTCTGGAGTATAAGTCACAGGACCAGCCAAACCATGAAAAAAACGACTTATAGTCCGGAGAATACGGTACATATTTCTGCGCATGATGTACATACAAATTAAAAACATTGTCCATTTGCCTAAGATACAAATCTAAATTATTTCAAGTAACCTCACTATTTAACTAAATAGAATATTTTTTAATACAAAATCATACTCAATTCTCATGAATACAGGCATGTTCTTTACAAAATTCTCCCCACACATACGTATTCAAAAACATGTTTATTCGTAACGCTTCTCCAGGTCACTCATTTTTGTACAAAATGCTGCTACATTCTTGTGGAATTCTTGTTTCTGCTGTTCAAACAAATTAAATTTGGCAACAGTACAACAAAGCTGTTTCAAATAACCTCCCAGTATGTCACTTTTCCACCAAATACAATCACTTTAGTACATAATCCTACTAAATTCTCATGGAAAACATTTTTTGTTGCATATTTCTGCGAATTAAATTTGGCAACATTAGCAGTAAGGCTGCAACCATATGTCACTTTTCCACTAAATGCAGTCCGGTTTTGTACAAAATCCTATCAAAGTCTTGTGAAAAAATTATTTCTTCAGAAAAAATCCTAAACATGACCTATTTGCCAAGGGTAAAAACTAAGCTTTTTCAAGTGAGTAACCTTTTGAATACAAATCAATGCTTTTTAATGAGAGCGGGCACTGTCTCTGCTCTCATTGACTTCATTGCAATAAGTTGTCACGGGTGAGGCCTGATGCTTTCCATGTTACACTTGTTTATGGCCGGCTAAGTGGCGGAGGCGGTGTGGGGAGGTCAGAGGGGAGGGAGGGGTGAAGCAGCGGTCCAGAGAGAAGAACCATTGAAGTGGGAGGCAGTGTTTATGTTTGTGTCTGGGTTTCTCTCTCTTCTCTCGTACAAACATCTCTCAGCCGCCATCTTTTCCTTGCCTCCTTCACTCCCTTCCACAATTTGAGTGTAGCGTCACGGTCGGAGCTCCGCCTTTTATCCACCTGCCAGCTTTGCTCTCCGGCCAGTGTTTGTGTTCCGGTCTGGCTCTTGGCTCGGTCCGTCTGGATGTTGGGAGAGCGGAGGAAAAGCCATCAGGTGGATGGGAGGAGCTGGAAAGAAAAGAGCGCCTGTGGTACCCACAGGCCAGGATTTTCCATCGGGAAAAAAAGCCCAGACGTCTGTGCAAGCTTTATCAGGAAGGAGTTGTTGCAAATGCACACACAACGCTGGGAGACTCGTTTTGACAGCAGAGGGAACTTACTTTTGTGGACTTTCCTCTTGGCACTTTTCCCTTTTCACCCAATCTAAATACAGTGGAACTCGCTATGCTGACCAACTCATCCAGTCCCGGTTCACTGGGTTCTTCTTATTACTGTAAAAGTACCTGCTTAGATTAGATTGATCAGATTACACTGTACTTTATTCATCCCACAACAGGGAAATTTCAATGTTACAGCAGCAGAAAGATAAAAAAAGCACAAAATACCAAATACCTATACAGAAAAGATAGGATGCTTAAATCGATGGCTTTTGTTGACGTGCAAATTGGGACACACAGGGGTCATTCCCATGAAAAATTGGTCCGTTTATGGCGACGTGTTGTAGTATTGCCAACATCATCACTGCCACTAAGCAGTGTGACACCACAACAGTTTTAGCGTGAGTCATATATGGTAATTTATTATTGTCACAGACTCCAACTGGATTGTTGATGTACGATTTATATATGACTATAATTATGTATTTGTTATAATATAAGAAAATTCTATGTAAACAATACATGTATGTGTGTGTGTGTGCTATACACTATCAGAAGCAGTGACCTACATCTTACATTTACAACTTAAATTCTAGTATTTGTTCCTTGAAATTGTAATTTATTATTTATTTATTCTAATTTATTCCCTAAAGATTATTATCTTCATGTAGTAGGATCTTGATATGTGTATGGTTTTTTTTGTCCAACCAGATTTCAGCTTCTACGTGTTGCCATGTCAATGTAATCCGCCCAGGGCCTTCAAAATCAGGAGTGCTGGCCCGTGTCACTGAAACACTTGTCATGTCCTGCTGGGACTGCTCTGCTGCCGCCTGTCTGCTTTCTTACAGTGCACTGCTGGTCCTGCCGGGGTGGGACCACCTGCATACACCTGAGAGCAATCTCAATCAGGCCTGCTTAAGCCTTGCTTGGAGCCTCACTCTTTGCCAGATTGTTTCATGGACTTCACTCGCTCCTCGCTCAACTTTACCTCTAGTTGTGCATTCTTGTGTGTTGCTCTATCTGGTCGTTTGCTCTTCTTGAAGTCTCCTCGGTAATTTATTCTGCTTGGCAGTTCCTGCAGCACTTTGTGTTTGGTGTAGTTGTAGCACTACTTCCCTGCTAGGCTTTTTCCAGCAGCGCTTTTTGTTTCCTGTTGAGTTACCAGTATTTTTGCCTCCTAGGCTTTTTCCAGTAGCACTCTTTTTCGTTTTTGTGTGGCTTCGCCCGGTACTTTTGAGTTGTACTTTGCTTTTGTGTGCTGTTGTGTTGTTTTCTTACTTCGTTGGAGTGCACTTTTTGTATTGAACTTTTTCTCTACACCTTGGTTTTGTCTGTTCTGCATTGGGGGTTGAGGTCCAACCTTTGGCTGTGCGCCAAGCCTAACAACACTATTAGAAATGGTACTGTGTCTCCAACCAATAAAATTTCACTTTCGCCTCAGAGCCAGCTAACTGGCTTATAATAACGTCAACGATTCTCTGTCCTGTGACTGGCTGATCAGAGCAAAACTGTTTGACAAGCCAAGGTATGCCCACGATCGCTGATGAAGGAAGAGAAATTGACATCTCTGGTGAGTAGATGTATTTTATGAAAATGATTTATGTTTTGTAATGTAATTAGATAAAAAAATTGTGTTAGAGTTCATTGTTTTTGTAAATGGCTGGGCAGCTCAGAGGGTAACAGCGCTGGCACTTGGCACACGGGTTCGACTGACTGACTGACTGACCCCAATAAATATTATCACAGTTTTCACAGAAACGAGACGAGGGGACGCCAAAAAATATATTGCTTCAGTAACTACGTTTACATGCAGTCAATATTCGGGTTCAGGTCAATATTCCGGTTTCTGAAACATTCGAAATAACCCGTTTACATGCGCGACGTGAAAAAAAAAAAAAAAAAAACCCGCACGGACAACGTCTCGCCGCACGGAAAACGTCATGACGCAATGCACGTCATTTCCGCTTCTTCTTCCTGTTTCCAAAAACAACAACAACACTGGCACGGCCGATAATGAACGCATTTGTTTGCGTTTTGGTGCTGGTACTGACCCACCCCCAGTACTTGACACTATTCTGTTTCACTTTCTTCATTAATGGAAGGCGAGAACGTGAAGAAATAGGAAATGGAGCCGGAGCTGTGCCATCCACATCCATGCTATATATCCCCAGATCCCCCCAAACACTTTTGAAGATGCGTTCGTACAAACGCTGCTTCGCCTTCTGATAGATTTTGCTACTGCGGTACTTTCTACCGTCAATAAAAGACATAATGTTCCTGTCTTTCACCACACTAACGAGGTGGCTTGTTTCCTCCTCGCTCCAAAAGTGTGGGGTTTTGCGTGTCGTCATGTTTACAAGTAGTGGCTGCCAAAGACACAAGATTCCTTTAGATTAGAACAAAAATGAATGTTCCTTTTGATCGGGATATCCCAATGGGCGTATACATGACCCGATTTTCAGGTTAGAAAAGGAGCAACCCAGGGGTAATTTTCGGGTTTTTAAAAAAGAGAATATGAGCATATTCCGTTTTTTCAAAAGGGTTATTGGTGTTTACATGGCCGTGCGCAACCGGTTACTTCTAATATTCCGGTTATGATAGAGTTATTTGACTGCATGTAAACGTAGCCATTGTCGAAGGTCTCAAGATTCTTTATGGTGTCGGTAGAAAAAATGTCAACGAGCCGGCGTTAACTACCACAGACTGTGAGCCGAGTTCCAGTCCGCTACCGGACACCTCACCTATGTGTGAAGTCCAGTGAGAAACTACGGCAACAAGTAGGACTTTCTTTCTTTGACATTTATGCAAAGAAAAACATGGACAACAATACGGATGGACTTCAACAATATAATGAGCATCCACTTTATGTATTGGTACAAATATGAAAAATCTCCATTTGACTTCTCTCCAATGGAAGGCATGGAAATGAGGAGAAAGCAGTACTTTGCAAAGTGTTTATGTCTGTGAGAGACCGAAACAGGGAGAGTTTGTGTTCAAAGAGAGAGGTATTTGTGCGTGTCTCTCTGAAAACACTCACACACACACACACACATCTGTTGAGATGATGTCTGAGTTGTCTTTGTTAAAAAAAAAATACCTGGCATTTTGACACTGGTTTTATATCTGAAACTTTATTCTCTCATTCTGTTCACCCCGTATTAATTTAGTGCAAGGTTGTACAGTATATTGATAGGGGCCTTTGAGGCTGCCTTTCCTGCTTTTTTGTGTTAAAAGAACACATGAAGAGGGCCTCTGGCTGTGTTCGCCTTTGGCCCCGAAATTGCTAAGTCAGCCACGGATTGCAGTTCAGGGTTTTCATGTTGAAGAAACAACTGCAATGTTACAGTACAAACAGTTGGACGTTGTTTTGATACATATGTTGTAAAAAAAAATTATTAATATAGTAAATTAACATGTATGAGAATATTTAGGGAATAATATTTAATCACGTAAATAGTTATATTTTCCTCAAATTCATTAACAAAAGTCGTCACCAAAAATAAAATGTCAGTATTCCACATTTTCTACATTTTGTTTGTATAAGTGACTAAATTCTCATGAGAACGGGCTTTTAAATGATACTTACTGTAAGCGTGAGGGTCTCATTTACTTGAAATTACAGGACAGTTTTGTCAGCTGCGGAATCCAAAAAAAACAAAAAAAATCCCAGTCATTGTTGTAACTTTTGCTGGAGTTTACAAGTGAGAAGGTGTAATGTGCAAAAACCTGTAACCTTTTCAAAGGTGAAGGGGTTGCCCTTTATTTGTGTCCACCTCTGCAGCAGCTGTGTCACTCTGCAGAGTTTTGTGACACCGTCAAAAAGTCACAGCGTGTATCTTCTGCTCAGTCAGGGTAGCCCCTTCTCCTCCCTCCTACGCCACAGGATTGAGGTTGCTGCACTGCATGAGTCACCAGCCAAGACCCGCTGCGGTTAGCTTGACTAACGTACAAGACCACCTCAGGTCAAACCACTTAAAAGTACAGCGTGAGTGTTGCAACGAAAGAGAAAAGGGAGAAAAGGGGAAATGATCATTTATTGTTTTTACGACAATGAGATATTCAGAGTGTTTTATTGCCTTCTGAGCAAAAATAATGAAGCACTATTTCTGAACAAGAAGTGCAACAATTGTTGAACATAATATTGGAAAAGATTTGTCTTAACGGATGGGAAGCATAACTGAGTACAATAAATGCATTGTAAATTGCATATGCCAAACAGCTTACTACACTGTTGCAGGTGACTATTATTGGGTGTTCTTTGGTGGATTAGATGATTGAAATGTTATTAGTAGCAAGAAAGAAAGAGACACAATCCTCATCACGTTGGTCACACACTGCTGTGGGATGCCATTCTACTCCTCTACAGTCAGGAGCCTCAGTACCGTGTGAAAGAAGCATGCGCAGTTGAACCAACCTGGCATCCACCTTCTAATGCTGGTCACCAGCTTGGTCACACACTGTTTTGGATGGCATTGCACTCCTCGATAGACAGGAGCCTCAGTAGCATGTGGAAGAACCAGCCAGCCAGCCTGGCACATACTCCTCATGCTGGTGGCACAGTGCTGTGGAGTGCCATTCCACTCCTCAATAGTTTGGAGCCTCAAAAGCATGTGAAATACCCATAAACAGCCACAAACAGCCTGACACCTCCTCCACCTCACGCTGATCACACACTGTTGTGGGATGCCATTCCTCAGTAGTGTGTAGAAGACTCATACATTGTGACAACAACCTGGCACCTCCTTCCTAATGGTAGTTAGTGGCATTAATGAGTAGGGCCTCAGTACCATGTGGAAGAACCAGCCACAACTGCCTTGCACCTCCACCTCATCCTGGTCACACACAACTGTGGGATGGCATTATACTCCCTCATACAGAAGTTGTATCAAGTCAGCCAACATGTGTTGGTTACTCTAGCACCTATGTTACCAAAATGGGGTATGCCAATTGTCATTGGGGGTACGTTAATGAAAATGAAAAACAATTACCACCTAACACTCACAATTATGAGTGCACCTGAACACCTCATAGCACAGAGCGCACCGTCATAGCAGAAAGAAGGAAGGAGACCCGGCATGAAGTTCCTCATTGTTCTATGCGAGTTATATGAATAAGTAAGTTAGTTTGATGATTATGCTGTGTATTAAGAGTGTTTAATCTTGAAGGTTTAACTCATATTGGTGTTCCAATCCCTGCACTGTGAAAACCTGTCAATGTACTGTATGTGCGTGTCAGGATGACAAAGTAGACATTCCCCTGAAAATGAGGCTTTATCGCTGTTTGTACGTATTTGTGTACTTTGGATACTGCTTTATCATGTTTGTTCAACTTTCCCTTTCAATTTGGTATCAAATTAATATGCAGATTTAAATCATAGCAATTGCAAGTGGTCAACAGAGAAGATCAAATTCAACCCATTCAAAAGGGAAGGATCCCGACATCCGGCTGAAATAAAAGATATGCAGGACGAATACTTAGATAGTTTATTCATCTCCAAGACAAATTCATATCTTATCTATTTATAGTGCTTATGTAAAACTTTTATCAAAATTTGACCATGCACAATACAAATTTTTGAAGCAGAATTACTTGCTATAAAATTAATTAACCAATTCATCATGTTTCATATTTCAATTTCATGTAATGAAAAAATGGTTTATGTTTTTCAAGTGTGCAGCAGTAGGCGGTACATGGCTTCAAGTCAAATGTCTGAAGGGGTACGCGAATGTAAAACGTTTGGGAACCACTGCTCTAGCACAAACATGGGTCAGACCACTCCGTCTTTCTACTCCCACATTCTAGACTGGTGGAGAGGCCGTCCCAGAGCATACTAAATCCTCCTCCAAAAAGTGGAGCGACGATCAGCGTAGCATTTTCCGTGTCGATATAATGTATTGTTATATTATTATATTTGTCATGTAGTGTCCTTGTCCTCAGTATGAGGTGCTGTTGTTCTCAGTAAGTGGGCGTCCTGGCCTGTTGATGGGGGTCAGCACAGCACCCCCGGGAGGAGGAGGAGGGCAGAGAGGACACTGTCCAAACCTCTCAGCTCCATGGCGGCCAGATGAAAAGAAAACACCAGCAGTACAAGTTCCATATGTCAGGGCCAAGGGTGAAAATGTGTTTTGGTTTTTCCTGTTTGATTCAGGGCCCTGGAAGGGAAGAACCTCCACAGCGGTGTGTGCTGTTACACCTCAGCTTGTGTGTGTGTGTGTGTGCGTATGTGTGTGTGCAGCGCGACGTCGTCCAGCAGATCTGTTTCTTCCTTCCTTTGGGTTTTTAGCTAATCCACTTGTGAAGATTTCCTTCCCGGAGCAGCGAGACCTTTCTAAAGAATAACAGGGCAGAGCAGCACCTTGGACAGCCCTCCGCCCCTCGCTTTCATTAAAGACCAAGATGGAGTTGATTTTCCTGATTAGATTTAAGCCCGTGAAACAGGACCTAGGCCAAGCGTGTGATGAAAGACAGACGAGGGAGGGCCAAGTAGACTTTGTGAAAAAATGGTGCTGGCCGACCACTTTTGTACGTGTTGTCTGTTGACTTTTTTAAGTCCTCCCTCCAGGACACAACACTTAGTACACAAAATGATGCCTTATGGGAGTAATAATGAGTTTGCTGCTTTGTAGAAGTGCAATGCATCATACTGAAAGGGGTTCCCTAATATTTTGATTACTGCATTTCGCTGCAAGAGTGGGGCAAAATATTAGAAACAGCAGGATGATACAGTACAACACTGCAAACTACAACCACAATATGACGTTATTGCATAACATTATTGTGTATAATATTGTTGCATGAATACCTCTGTGACAGTGCCAAAACAGCAATAGTAATAACCGCAATTATAGCAAACAACGAGCGTGCGTGTGCGTGTGTGCGTGTGTGTGTGTATATACAGTACAGCATAAGTATGTATATTTATTAGGGCTGTCAAATGATTAAACATTCTGATCAATTAATCACAGTTTTCAAATTAATTAATCATGATTAATCACCATTTGCTAATATGTGTGAAATATGCCCATTTTTGCTGAATTTTAAATGACATAATTATACAGAATATATTTGTATGTATTAACAGCTTCAAATGAACTGAAAGTTTAAATCAAGGTGAAAGATAGCACACATGTCTCAAAATGTATTTGCCTAATGCTAGTAGCAGAATCACACTTTAATCACGTTATTATGAGCCATGAAGGGTAGCGTCCAAAGACACCACGTCACTTGCATCTCGTGGTCATCTAGCGACAATGAGGGAGTGTCGTTCCCGGGACGAGCGGACGAGAGACGTGTTTGTGAGTTGGAGATACATGCAGTATATGGTGTTGGTGAATTGCACTGCTGTTGATGTGTTCAGGTCAGAATAAAGTTATTAAAGAGCGGAAGACTCTGTGTGGGGACGCTATTGTGGCTCCGTCTGCTGTCATAACAGAGCATTGTGACTTGACATGATGCGCGTGCATTAATGATGGAAAAAATGTTCATGTAATCATGAAATAAAAACGTTAGTGGCGTAACGCGCTATTTTTGACAGCTCTAGTGTATATATATATATATATATATTATATATATATATATATGTATATATATGATCTACGGTGAACTGTGTTTTATTAAATCGCCAGGACTGTAATGTAATGGATCTTGTGCAGGTGTACCTAATATTGTGGCCAATGGGTGTCAAATAAGCTCTTGTGGAATAAGTCAGTCACCATGATAACCTCGATGTTAAAGCTAACATACATCTAATACATAATTCCTTATGAAGCCAAAGCTATGTGATTGGTACTTGCATGATGAAGACACTCTTGCAAGCGTGTGCACCTGACATCGCTGTCGCCCGCAATGACCCTGCTGCAGACGTGCATGTCAAACTAATGACAAGGCAGTGCACTTAAAGGGCCAGTTGGATGTTTGGCATGAGTCAAACAATCCTGCTGATGCTGCGAACATTGACTCTGTAATCAGTGGAAGCGCTCACATCCTCTCCACCGGCCTCTTTTTATACATTCCACAAAAAGTGAGTACACCCCTCACATTGCAGCTCACAACATATCTCGTCAAGGGACAATGCTATAGAACGGGGTAGGGAACCTATGGCTCGAGAGCCAGATGTGGCTCTTTTGACGACTGCATCTGGCTCTCAGACATTTCTTAACACAATCATTTTTTCCCACTGACATTTTAAAGTAAAACATTATAGAAATCACTGTGTTAAAAATAACGTTCAAAATCTAAAACATTCTCATGCATTTGTATTCAGTGTTAAAAAATATAAAGATATAATATATAAAATATGTGTCTTTCACGGCTCTCTTAGCCAATAAGGTTCCCAACCCCTGCTATACAAAGTCAACGTGGATATACTTTAGAGTAGTCAGTGTACAGACACAAGGGCATGAATGCGTGAAGCATGGTAAAGAGCTTAAACAGCCGACTGCAGTGGGGACTTTTCAAAGAAAGGGCGTTTCTTCCTCACCTGAGACTTTGTCCCAGCTGTGTTTTTGTTTTCTTTCCACCCTCGTTTGACGTCTTTCTTCTGCATTTAGCGCTGCTGACAGGCTCCGTTCAAACATACACAATGCATACATACTGGTGGGGTTAAGTTGGAGCATGCAGTGTAAAAATGAACAATGTTGTGTGACTAACTGCAGGGTGAAATGCATATTGCATGTGTCTCAAACTCCCCCACTCCCCCGCCATCGTCCAACCTCCATTGACCATCTCTGGGGAGCCACTCGGGCCAATCTGGCTCCAGTGTTCAGAGCTGGTGGGTGTGGGGGGTCCAGGGGAGGCATACCCAGGCTGTGAGTCTTTGCTTGGGTCACAGGTACACTACTCACCCTGGAATTACAGTAGAAGGAGATGTGCATGTGTGTGTATGTGGTACTTCTGCAAGCCTAGCTAATGAGTAACAAAAGGTCCTTAATCTTGGCTGAAAGACTGTGACGCGTCACTTCCACTAGCGCGCCACCGGGGGTGGGGGAACAGAAGATTACAGTACAATAACTCGGATTTGTTTTGGATTTCAATACTATTTCTCGCATAGGAATTAATGGCAAGTGAATTCTTCTGTTCCAGGGACAAAGTGTCATCATCATAAAAGCTTAATTAGGTCTACAGGCAATGTTCTCACTTACCATATAAATCAGACTCGACCATGATAAGTGATAAATGAAAGTAGGATTTCTTATTTATAAATTGAACATTTAATTACAATATTAACAATATTTTCAAAGTTAGACCGTAGAAAACCTGTTTACGACCTTCTAAATATGGTTTTGAGCAATATTAGAGGCCTCTAGACATGAAATTACACCCCAATAGTCACCTTTATTTTTACCCAATAGAGTAGACAAAAAATAACAGAAAATAAGCCGTCTAAGACATAAATAAGACATAATATAGACTCACACATTAGCATTGGGAGAGTTCCTTTTTGTTGTTTTTTTACTTTCTGTTCTGGACAGTACTTTCTGCAGTGGCTATTGTCTCAACAACGTGAAATTACTGACACCTAGTGACCAGCTTCAAACACGACATATCATCACAACATCTTTGAATTATAGCTGTCAATTGATTCAAATATTTAATTGTGATTAATCGAATTTTGTCCATAGTTGACTCATAATTAATCGCAATTAATTGCAGACAGATGTTTTTATCTATAACATGTGTGGCTTTGAAAGATCATTTTAAAGTTGCTGATACACCTATAAACATGAGACTGCATAATGTGATTGCTTTTTGAAATGTTTTGTTTATTAAATGTTCTGTTTTTTTAAACAGCTCAACACAAAATGGACCTCAACGTACAAAAAAACAAACACAACAGATAGACATTATCATTTCATCATCATATCATTTTCTTCAAGCAAATAAGAAAAATAAATTCCTTTGCGAGCCTGTACTGTCATCTCATTGGGCGTTGTGTGTGTGCTCACTCACTTCCGCTTTTTCCCCATATACTAAGGTGACACAAGCCTTCCAAATAGCTGTCTTCGGCTACGCCTGTCGGTAACTAGCAGCTCTTAACCCAAATTTGAGATTGCAGTGGGAACACTTGTATGCCGAGGTACCGCTGTATAAATGACAATAAAAAATACCAGCAGCGTTCCAGCGGTTTCTCCAACTGGGTCCAGCTGGTGGTGTTTTGGACTTGGCGTGCTCTGGTAACGGTTCGGTTCCCAGCGACAGTGAATGCAAGTGGTTTGGTCTTGTCTGAAAAACATCTGCCGGGGTTTTGAGGCTAAGCTTGCCATTCAGGGTGCCCTTTTTCTTTGTCCATTTCTGTTTGTTCCTGCTTGTGGCTCGGCATCGGCTGCGGCGCCGCTGCCTTTTCTCACACTACGGTGTGGGCCTAGGGTCAAACATGATGTGTGCACGATAATTGCGCATCAAAAAAAAATTGTGGCGTTAAAAGGAATTTCCGTTGACAGCCCTACTTTGAATGCGTCTTGTGAATGCCTTGTATTTGTATTTTACTTCACTTAGCCATGTTTATACCAAATGATTTGTTTAGGCAGAAAATATGTCAAATTAGCCTAAATATGTTTTTTTTTTACTAATAATAGGCCGTATATAAGAAACAGTGATGATCTATTTAATTTTAAAATGTCTGAAAAACCGTGATAGAGCGTAGCTGTGAAATTTGAAGCTCATCGGGCCGAGGGATTACTGTAATGGTTTGTATCATTAACTGTCAAAAAGTGCAAAAAAATGATCTAATAAAAGTTAGTGTAAAACAATAACTCACACAAGTGGAAAAGAAAGCTAACCACTAATATTAATACATTAAAACACTATTTCAACTCTCTCTGATAACGAATGAGGAGTGCGCAATAAAAGTACTTCATGTTTTTTTTAAAAACAGTAACTGTCACGCAAGTGTAATAAGAAGTTAACAACTACAATAATTAACACGCTTGGCTGTCTGTCAACGCGCTTGGCTTTGATAACAAAGGAGAAGGCCGTAACGTTAACTGTCGCGGAAGTGTAAAAAGTGTCAAATAGCCACTGCAATATTAATTTGTTAAAACAAAAAAACAGTCTTTAAACACCCAACAACGTTAGCCGCTACAAGGTGGGTGTAACAACCAAATACTCTTTTGACACCCTCTTGGCTTTGAAGACGACAGCAGAGTTCGGAATAAAAGTCATCTTTTAAACATGAACTGTTACACAGTTGTGAAAATAAGTTAACCACTGTAATTGATACGTTACGACACCATTTAAACACTCCTGGCTTTCATGATAAATGTGATAAAAGTGCTTGCTTTAACGTTAATTCATGCAAGTATAAAAAGAAATCTACCACTGGCTAATAAAGCCTTCTACCTTTGTTTATAGCAGCTAGCGGCTACTTACCTAACTCGTCGGCTGTACCTCATGACATCACAGTTTTTCTGCAATTTTTTAAGGCGTGTATTGTAGGACTATTTTGGTGGAATTCCAAATTACACGTGTTAGAGATGGCTAGAATTAAACAGTGGAAGCACTGTAGGATTAAACAATAGACGTGCTGTTGCTTGAACTTTGCACAGATAGGTTGCTTGACAACCTTATCTGCTTGCTGCAGCTTGTACACACCCATACCCTAGACTGACACAAGCTGGAACCAGTTAGATGCAGACATATAGACTGACCACTGATCCACATAGGGGAGCGGTCACACCCTCGCAAGGGCAGCTACTTCCTCGTTTCGACGTTTCTACCCTTCGTCTGAACGCCCTCGGAGTGTTCACTAAAAGATTGAAAACTCCGAAATCTCTCTTTCTCTCTACCTGGGAACAAAGAGCCTGGTCGTTTCATACGACTTTTGGGGCATTCAAATTTTGAGCTACCATGATACATGATCACACATTAGCTAACACTGCTATATCCAGGCTAGAAAAGTAGCAAAACAAAAGCATTTATACAGGAAATTCAAAGCAAACAACAATGGCTGGACCTCCACCAAGGCTGAACAATGCTAGACATGTTCCATATGTCCCAACTTGAGCCAATGTACGCGGAATGTAAAGACAAAAAAAGGAAATAAATACCTCAATCCGGACATTTATCCAGATTTGCACCAACATGCACTTTTTTTTCTCTTTTGCCTCTACTGACTGTATTTTTATTTTTTTACTCTCAGCAGGTTTCTTCTCAGTGTCCCACCCTTATATTTGCCTCCCACCACCACCACCCACAGGCCACTTAGAGCCTGTTGCCCTGTGAACTCTTGGAGGGGTTAAGTATGTGAAAGAGAGGGTCACCGCGAAGCTGAGGGTTAATTGTCGTCCCTCTTAGAAGTAATTGCCAAAATCACCCACGCCGAGCACTCCCCCCTTTGCCTGGCAGCATGTTCCCATCA
Organism: Dunckerocampus dactyliophorus; assembly: GCF_027744805.1. NCBI lineage: Eukaryota > Metazoa > Chordata > Actinopteri > Syngnathiformes > Syngnathidae > Dunckerocampus > Dunckerocampus dactyliophorus. The sequence goes on from NC_072828.1 coordinate 10,082,145, forward strand.
GTCCCGCCACTGTCCCTCACTTCATACTGCACACAATCCTTCTTTTTTATACGCCAGCATAGATGTGCAGCTTGTTTCCTGCCTCATGTTTGGCATTCCAGAGAGCGCTAGGAGGTCAGAGCATTTTTGGCCCCGTCCTCGCCACTCTTTCTTTTTCCCTCTCTGGGGACTGGATCGGAAGGAACCCTCGGGTCACCCTTAAAAATGCACAACCAAGCTACAGTCTTAGATATTCATGCACAGTCCTTCGTGAAAAGAATGCCAGATATTTGAAGCATATTTTCCTTTTTTTAATAACGAAACAATGCAAGTTTGTCATTGTGTTTGATCTGCCTTTTTTGAAGGGAGCGCTATGGGGCGATATCCAATATACCGATATCAAACAATACCACTGTAATCAGCAGCTCTTCCCTCAAACTAACGTCAGGTCATACTAAATGCATTTCCCAAATGAACGCTGTGCAAAAATGCGAAATACTGCAATGTAAAGTAAGGAAAAAGTGCCATATTTAAAGTCATAAAAGTCATAAAAAAATCATTACCAATAGTCAGCTAAATTAACATGTTCTCCTACTATAACTACTATATAACTACTATCAACAATTATGACAGATTGCTCTTAACAGTGGTGTGTAGTCAGGGCCAGCACAGCCTTCTCTGCTGGCCTAACTGCTACCAGAAGCACCGACCTACATTTACAACTTCAATTCTCGTATTTGTTCCATTAAATTATGTTAATTTATTCCCAACAGTCTAATATCTTCATTTAGTAGCTTGTTTCTTGACTGCTTCAAGTAGTGTATGTGTTTGTTGGATTTTTTGTCCAGCCAGCAAAACTGTTAAACAAGCTAAGTTAAGTCATTAAGTTATAGTTTGCACAGAGTTAGTAGCATAAATGAAAAGTGTATTGGTGACGATGTATTGGTGATAAAGGGTTAAGTGGGTGTTTTGCTTCATTATGGTATGGTAATGGCACTGTGGCAACCAACTCCGCGTCGTAACACACCTAATGCGTAGAGATCCATGTTGACAATTATTGAGTAGGAGTACACGTTAAAAGTGTGTTTCTTGCATCGTGGATGTGGCAAATAATCCGCCACGCAGGCAAGCGGGAGTGGAGCTCCACCTCCAATTGTGCAGAAGTATCACCGTGCAACGCTGAAAGCAGCATAAACCCCTCCACAATGCAACCCATCCCCCGACCAGTGACAGAGCCAACAAGGCGAAGCTGGAACACACTCCTCTGTTACCTGGCAACGCCTCAGCTTCCTGGCGAAACACATATGGGTTTCCAAAATGTGGCCCAGTGGCCACCTGTGGAGCGTTCCTAATACATTTTTTAAAAACCCCAAAAATACATTATTGAATATGTATTGTTTTTATTTTGTTTTTTTTAGTTTAATACTTGACGCTTGACAGCTCTGATGTAAATAGACAAAGACTAGTAAATAAGACAAAAGCAGTGAGCTGGCATTGTTCAACTACAAGCTGGAACTATTAATGCACTACAGCCAATAAGGAACTTATATCGTAGTGGGTAACAATGTTGGCACTGGGCACAGGGGACTGTTGTTTGAGTCCTAGTCAGGGTAAATGGCAATGTATGACAATATATGTTATTATTATCATTATTTATTAAAACAATATGGGTCCTTCTGGCTGGTCAAATTCCCACTGAAGCCTCGGGTACCTAATGCACCACCCGCCACTGAGTCTGAATAAATTGACAAAGAAGAATCCAATGCATCAGTCTGGCAACAATACCATTTGGAAAGCTGCACATCTGGGTGTGCCACAATCATCCATGTAAAGTTCAAAGTATGAAACTCTGAATGAATACAAACAGTCTTTCTTTCTTGTCAAGAAACACATCAACTCGTGCCAGCTTTTTGCGTCCTGGCTTTTTGTTTTCAGGCAGGCATCAGATTGGCCGCACTGTCATTAGCGCTAAGCTTTAATTAGTGGGCGCACACCTGTCACCTCGCTGAGGGATATCCCCTTCATTGTGTGGGGGGGAAATGTGCACAGGTGTTCCTGCATATGAAATGCACGATGTGGATGAGGATGGAGGGGGGGGGGGGGGGGGGGGGGGGGGGGGGGGGGGGGGGGGGGGGCTGGCTGCAGGTTTGCTTTTTGCCCCTCCGTGCTAACAAGCAGCGTTAAAAGCCCCTGAGTGACGTCCCTATTAGCGGCTAATGGACGCAAGGCAGCTGAGACCCCCGTTTGCACACATTTAAAGACAGCGCCACGCCCAACAACGAGCCTTCAGCCGTCCATCCCACTAGTTAAAGCTCTTTACGGGGGAGTGAGTGGGGGTGTGTGTTCTCATGCAATCATCCATCCCTGGAGGTAACAAAAGGTCAAGGACTCTCATTTTTCATGCCCTCCTATCTCAAGCTGGCCTTCTTCATCCTGTTCCTCATGCTGATTCCTGCCACGCATGCTTAAATTGCATTTAGATAGACAGAGAGACATTTGACATAGGCAGCGTGAATCCCAAGACAACAAAATGGGGGAAGAACTTCATTCATATTTGTGTTTGTTTTGAGCGTCTGTATTTTCCAACAGGCCACTTCTTGGTTCACAGAGAATGAACGGACTTGTACTATTTTGGTTTTAAACAGCGACAAGAAAAAAAAAATCGGCATTTTTATATGGATTTGTACTACAATATTTAACCCCTAACAAAGTTTTGTAGGAATCGTCAGTGGAGCTGTATTGTAATTTTGTTATATTTCAGTGCAGGCTTTTGCACCATCTACAGCATGGGTGTCCTAAGTGCTGCCTGGGGGCCATTTGTGGCCCAAAGCTGTTTTTTTAATTGCCTTTGGCAGATTCTGAAAATAAATTAAACAGGAAAACTAAAAAAAACACTAAAAAAACATGCATCATAGCGATCAAATGTATCTTATTTATTATGTATTGTGTAAAACTAAGACATGAATAACATCAAATTAAAAGCACAAAATGAATGCCGACCCAACATCCACCAGTTCAAGTTCCAGCCAAGTTTTTCCAGAGAGATTATTACATCGCTGTTTGACGTGTGTGGTAAAAGGCAGTACGCTAGCATGAATTAACTTGAGACAAATGTGCACATTAGCACTCAATAAGTCATCAAAACTTACCTTTATGCATTCCCACATAGTATCAGCATTTGACACCAAATATGAGGTGAAAGAAAAATGGTAAAAATACAGTAGTAGTCTATCTGTGTGGCATGAGATAAAGTTAGCACACGCACAATGGACATGCATCAAGTGAGACGGATGTAACAGAGAGAATCCGGCCACTTTTCAAAATAAAACATTAAAAAAAATGAAATAATGGGAATAAATTTTTCTTTCAGATGACCCATGACCTATAAGACAAAGCTTCAGATGGAGGCTGCTTTTTTAAAAAAACATATTAAACTTCCAAACTATATTAAACTAGCACATCGACATGAGTTGGTTTACGAAATATACCTCAACGTGGCCCCCGCTATTTTACAAAATTTTACAAAACTATTCATTGCCTTTTTTTTAAAAACCCACAGAGAGCATGCAAACTGCACACAGACATGTCCAATGGAGATCCGAACAGATTCAATCTCTTCTAGTGCCTGATTGCAGTCTTATTAACAGTAGTAACATCAAACAACCTCAAGACCCAAATTTTGAGGTAAAGTTCTGATTGTTAAGGACTAAAGGTTGTGGTGCTGCAAAATGTAGATTTGTGTCTACATTTTGGCCAAAAGTCCACGTAAGGGTGGTAGCATGGTTAGTGGAGGAGCGTCCGTGGAATTAAAAGGCAAAGACAAAGCATTAGGAGACATCAGGACGAAGCAGCTGTGAGGAGGCCGGAGCACTTTTGTCCTTGTTAAAGACGCGGCCATATGGTGGACATCTGAGCTGATTTTTATTGATGCTCTTATAGCTTGGCAAGCTAGAATGGGGAGGGAGGAGGGCAGGGTTGGTGCCTGTTTACCTGGCAACCACCAAGCTGATGGAGAAGAGCGTTCCACTTTGTTAAAAAATGTTAAAAAATCCCCAAGTTGGCACACCTTCATATGCGTGATATGTACAAGCCTGTAATGGCGCCTTTTGTAGCCTGTCGGTAACAGCATCACTTCCTGCCATTATGTGTCGTCAAACCGTGAGTAGTTTTACTTTGTTTTAGTTTTATTCTACAGTATTTACAATGAAACCCACTTATCTCAACGCCCCTGGGACCGGCTGACTGATGTCAACGTAAGCGGTTGTCAACATAAACCATAACTACAATTTAGGTTAATAATGCCATGTTTTTATTTTAAAGCTTACTTTGTACTGAACAGGAAGTCAGTGTGTGCCCGTTTTAATGCAATGCAACGAGACAGTAATTAAGTTGCTGTTGTCGTTTCACGCTGCTTGGCGATAATGATGGAGCTAACAATGCTACAACACATCGACATAAACGGACCCATTTTTCATAGAAATGACCCCTTTGGCTCTCAAATTTTATCAGCCATGTCATGTCGACATTGACGTTCTAGTACGGCGGACTGGAACTTGATGATGATGGTCCAAATAGACAAGTTGTCCATATACTGTAAGTAAGAATTTCCCCTTGTGGGCCTAATAAAGGCATATCTTACGTTAAGCAGTACAGACATCCACTGTAGTAGCTTCTTTTTAGCTTCTTGTATGACCGTTAACAAAGATTTTATAACGGCAGAGGTGTGAACATGCAACTAGTCAGTTGACTCGATATGTTTTTGCTAGAAAATGACTTTGAAATTACAACAACTTGAAAGTCAACCAGTCAACTAATTGAGTTGATTGTAAACACTGTAAAAGTGGTACAATTCCATCCATCCATCTGTTTTCTTCCGCTTATCCAGGTCCAGCAGTCCCAGTAGGGAAGTCCAGACTTCCTGGTCAGCCACCTCTTCCAGTTCCACCAGCAGTACACCAAGGCTAGCTGTGAGACATAATCCTTCTAGGGTCCTAGGTCTCTCTCGGCTGGGCATGCCTGGAACATCTGATCTAAAGTACTCTTTTGTTTTTTCTTTGGCTTTTTTTCCCACCTTTGTGTCTCCAAGGTGCCCTGCCATTGGTTGGCGACCAGTCCAGGGTGTACCCCGCCTCTCGCCCGAAGTCAGCTGGGATAGGTTCCAGCATACCCTAGTAAACGGCATAGAAAATGGATGGATGGATGGATGGATGGATGGCGTCTCCAAGGTGTATTCAAAGTTTTATTGTACTGTAGTATCTAACTTCTTTTTACACTTGTATGATGGTGACCATTTGAACCTGCAATTAATCAGCTGACTTTATATGTAAGGGGATTGCTTTGAAATTAGAACAACTTGAAAGTCAACCAAGAAATCATGTTGATTCTAAACGCCGCAAAAGTGGTACAATTTTGAAGTTCAACCAAGATTTTCGTTGAATATATGGATCAAAATTTGAACAAAACTTGGAGTTCAAACCGTCATCATGAGGCACACAAGACATCAGGAGATCTAAAGTACTTTCTAAAGTAGTTGTGTTTTTGGGCTTTTTTGACAGACCTTTGTGTCTTCCAGGCGTGTGTGGTTTTATTTCATTTTGCTTTTATCAGGTAGTTGCTGGTAGCTTCTTTTGAAACTAACAAAGGTTTTATGACGTTTGAAGATCCACTAATCAACGTACTGTATAAGTAGGGGGTGGTTGCTTTGAAATGACTTGGATTATGAAGTGATGAACTGAGTATGAGGCTTTTTTGACAACTTGGAAATGAAGCAGCACCACAGGTTGTTGCTTTACAAATTACAATGTATGTGTGACAATGTGTCCGTGCATGCATGCAAAAAATAAAAAGTCAAAGATCACAGTACTTCCTTAAATAGTTCTTTTTTTTTTTTTTTAAGTCAAACCACAATCTGGGAACCTGTTTCCATGCAGCCTCTCTCACACACAAACACACACATACGCACACGCACGCAGGTCGCTAATTTCTTTTCATCCGTTTCCCACACACACGTTCATGAGGGTGTTCTGTTCCAGTTACCAACCAAATTGCCTTTTTCTCTTTTAGACAGCGTTTGAACTTGAAATGCTGAGAGAGGATCGGGTTTCCTCAAGGGGGGGGGTACTGTTTGTGCATGCATGGGAGTGTATTGGACTTACACACACTAACTTGGCACGTATAATACAAAATTTAGCTAAGGGTTACGATAAAGGTGCCTACAGAGGGATGTATTGTAAATGTAGTAGCTTTGGAGACATACAATATGTTGTGTGTATGCGTGTGTGTGTGTGTGTGTGTGTGTGTGTGTGTGTGGGCTGGTACTCTGTTTTAGTGATCAGATTCTCATCGTGGTGGTGGTGGTGGTGGTGGTGGGGGGGGGTCTAAGAGGAGTGAAGACAGATGTGCAGCGAGAGCGAGCGGTGGGAAAGATTAGCAGGACAGCTGCGGGCGGAGCGGCTACTCTTACAAAAGTTTGGCCGCCGTTCAAATTTCGTCTTCTCGTCCTCCCACTTTCTCTCACTCTCCCTGGTCTTATCGCTGTCAAAGAAGCATTTTAACCTCTCCTCTCCTCCCTTCTCTCTTCTGTTCCTGACATTTGCCAAAAGCGCACTCTGTTCACCTGCGGTCATGTTGGGAAAGGTCAAGTTTGGCGTGACAGAGAGAGGGAGAGAATAAGTGGGAGGGGCGGGGTGGTGGTGGTGGTGGACCGCGCACGTGATGGACAGTCCTCAATGAGCGCAGGACTGTGAGGCATGATAAATCATCACTGGCTTCCAGATACTACACTTTGTAAGGATTCTATCAGCCAAAGACCACCAGCGAATTGTGAAAAAAAAGGTGACTAACAGAAACGCTGATACAAATTTTTTCTGTTTTTCACATTCTAATACAGCCTGGATTATGCTCCTGCGTCAAGGCAACACTGTACACGACACTGGCTCGCCCCTCCCCCTCCAAACTCTCCTGCATAACTTGCCGTTGAAATTCTCCTTTGATTTCTGATCAACATTTTTAATAAAAGTGACTGTTGTGCCTTTCAGCTGCGGTAAGTGGCTGCAGCTGTGCTCTACTGTATGCTGTGTTATTTATGATGCTGTTTTTTTTTTTAAAAAACAACATATTTTCTAGGGGTGTCCCGATACAACATTTTCCCATCCGATCCGATACTGATATTGCAGCCTTGAATATCGGCCGGTACCGATATAAATGCGATACCAACACGAATCATACACACTTTTATGGCTTATTTTGTAGTGTGGAATGTTAGAAAACGTTTGATGAAGTGATTGACTCAAACAGAGAACAACAACCAGCAACAGTAGGTATGACAAAAACGGACCCGTTTACTTCTTTATGCATCTGCAGTATGATTTGATCAACAGTGTAGTGGCAGCTAGGCATAGTATAGCGAGGTTTGAGGTGCTCGATTAAGCGTTTAAACCCGACTTTACTCACCACCGACAGGGGCTGGTCATCTTTTCTGTTATTGCTAATGACTTCTCGTCGTCCCTTGGGAGTTTCCCATGTAACACTGCTTCAATTGTGCTGTGAGTTTGGTCTTATTAAACTTGCCCGGTTCTGCGCCACCATGGGAAACTTGTGCATGACAAGTTTTTCACTCAGTTTCAACGTCTTTTTTGCGGTTAGTTGTGATCACACGGGATCTACTGGATATCTGCTGTATAGACGTGCTGTGGCGAAGCCTGGAATCGACTGCTTGTATCGAGTGCCAGTATCGGAGCTTTTAGAGGCAGGGTGATATAATCCGACACTTGTTGTTCGCTGATATTGGCCACCCCTACTATTGTCAGAGAGAAAAATCGTGAATGGGCGGGGTTCTCTAGCAGAAAAAAAATGAATTTTTAAAAATGTTTTAACAAAAAACAGCACATTTATGAAAGTGCGAATGCTGAATTGCAAATATGCAGCGATCCACTGGAAGTCGAGACCAACTTTTTCTTTTTTTTCTTCTTTTTAAATAAAAGTCAAATCTGTTTTTCTAATGTAACCTTGAAAACACATATTTGTAAATATAACAATTGTGTAAAAGTATGTTGGTAAATCCTGACTCCTTCAGGGTCGCACTGGACATCAAGTTAACAGCTTGAGCTTTTAGCGTGATGTCTAGCACTCTCAATTCTTATTCGGAGACCTGGGCGTTCGCAGGGCCTGAGGAGACGGGTTACATTGGTGCCGTGACACATCTGGTCTGCCATCGCGTATGCCCGGTGCTCCAACCACGGTCAGCAGAAGAGAGTTGAGCAGCGCTAGTCCCCGAGCTAAAAACCAGAGCTGTCAACTTGTTGTCCAGTGCAGCTATTAAGGTGTCAGAGAGTGAGGTCTACCAAAACACTTTCACACAGCTGCACCATCTGGCATCCCGTACATAAAGATGAAGATAGAAAAATGCTTTTCAGAGCACAGCATTACGGGGAAAATTTTACAAAACACTTTAAGTGTATAAGTTAGTAAGATGTGTCACTTGTATTTTTGTCTTCATAGGACAAACAGGGAAGGAACACCACAACTGCATGTATAAAAGTCAATACCAGTGGTGTCCAATGTGCGGTCTGGGGGCCTTTTGTGGCCCGCAGCTGGGGGGTTTCCGGCACATTCTAAAAATAAGACATAAAAAGGGAAAAAACCCCCAAAAAAACAGCAAAAATGGAAGAAAAGAGCAGTGATTTTGCAAGAATAATGTAAAAAGATTAGGAGAATAAAGTTATAATAATAAGAGATAAAAGTGGTAATCTTATGAGAAAAATGGTCATTTTTCAACAATAAAGTTGTAATATGAAGAAAAACATATTACATCCATAAAGTTGAAATATTAAAGAAAAAAAACAAAACAAAGAATAAATGTGCAATTAGGTTGGGAAAAAACCTAAAATATTTTGGGATAAAGTCATAATATTATGAGGAAAAAGATTCACACGAATAAAGTTGAAATATATGTAAAACATTATTTAAAAACAAAAAAAAAAGCTCACTAAAAATGCTTTTAAACTGTCTAAATTCCAGCATGAAGGCTAGATTTTGCACTTCCAATCCACTATTGTGCGATCTCACGACGTATTTACTGTTGGTGAAAAATGTGAAATGTGGAATCCTCTGTTAAACAATGAGGCAAGCTAAGAAGGTGACTGGAGGTGAAGGGTGTTGTCCAGTGCTTCGTTCTTTTACTGCAGCACAGTCGCTCTTTGTCGAGGCGTTGGCTCCCTCCCAGCACCGTTCTCCAGAAGGAGCGGATGGCTGGGGGAATTTGGGGCGGGCGGGGGGCATTTTTCCTTTTTTCTTCCTGATACTTTTTACAGAACACAGCGGCCCATATCAAGCCCTCCAGCCGCATTCAAATAGAGCGCTTTGTTTTATTGCATCCACTGTGCTTTACTGCTCTGCTGGGAACTTTCAAAAATAAAAGGTGCAGAAACAATGCTTGCACTATAGCATGCTGCGTAGCGTTATGTATCAATACGAGCGTTGGACAGGATGAAAACGAATGATCCTCATACGAGTAACCTATTCGCTTTTACACCCCAGCGCTTTGCTGTGCTTGTTTGTCTTCGTTGACGAGCGCGTGTGCGCTAATCTTTCAGGCAATGCATGAAAGTATTGGCATTTGACATTGGCTATATCTTTTTAATAGTTCTCATGATGCTCTTGGCTCATGTTTTGTATTCTTTGAGCTTGTCTTCTCTTGCTACTCATAAAAGGCTTCCTTGATAGTTGAAAAAAAAAAAGAATATGCAAACTTCGCTGAATGGTGAAATAATGGTGACAGTCACGTTGACAGACTCGACTGTCATCTGCAGTCTTCTTCAGAAGGGTCAGCTGCCCGCTGTGACGTGGCGCTTAGCAGCTGTACTTCCATGTCCAAACATTGTCAAGGTAAAATTTCCACACAGCATACCTTAAAAAGTTGTTTGCATATAACAACTTGAACATTCAATCAATAAGAAGACAAAATGAACCTAATGTTGCTCAAATCGCTTCTGTTTTGCTCATTTCCGCTAATAATAACTTTGTGGTGAATTGTTGAATGTTCCACTGTGATTTGTTGACAGGAGGGACACTCTAAAATAAATTAATTAATAAACCGTGCTGTTTTGTGTTGGAATACGGCTTAGTATTTGTCAGGAAAATATGCATAATGCAGCAGATTTCACGTATTTTTTGCCAGAATTAAGCATTTTCAAGCAAACAAATGGTTAAATGAACTCAAATACAAATAAAAGGCATTCAGAAGACGCATTCAAAGACGCTGTGAATGATATGTAGTATTCTACGCTGTCCACTAAGTGTCAGTAATGTTACTGTAATGTTTGGTGTGACACACCAGACTTGATCGCCGGAGCAACAGGTTTTTATTGCAGGTTTGACTTATCTCACAACAGAAATAACAATCTCTATAAAAACACGGGCAACTGTTGCTGCCGTAACCCACGACAAGCTGCTCAGCTCCCCCTGGAAACGCATTTACAGCAACACACATATCACTTATGTCTTATATGTCTTGTTTTCTCTTATTTTGTCTACAATATTGTGTAATACGAGTGTAAAAATGTCTACAGGGGTGTTATTTCATGTCTAGAGGGCTCTAATCATGTAAAAAAAAATGTATTTAGAAGGTCATAAACAGGTTTTCTATGCTTTAACTAATTAATAAATAAGGAATCCTAAATTCACTGATCACCGTTGGGTCTGGAATCACTTAACCGCCATAAACGAGGGATTACTGTATTCATGTTTAAAAAGAATATTTAAAAATAAGAATACATTTGCTTAGTTTGGTGTCTTTTCAAGGTTGGCAGGTCTGCAATACTATTTTATACTAATTTATAACCCGTAAGGCATGCTGGGTAACTTTCTGTTGGGGAAATGTGTGCGTAGACTTACCGGCATGCCTTGCGGGTTGTTTGGAAGAATTCCTCTCCCAAACAAATGATTGGAAATAGTTTTTAATGGTTTTGTTTAAAAGACAGTGAAAGGCGGTGAAGTGTGGCATTCCAGTATTTTTTTTTTGTACATTAAAGTTGGTGTGTCCAAATCGCCTGCAGGTGTTTGACTCTTTGATTCAAACCAGAGCAAACGATCGTTTTCATATTTGTCGTTCAGTAAACCCCTGTGTGCTATCCACGGTTCCCATTATGTGTATAACTTTTTTCTTAATTTTATCCCGTGTGTTTGTCATGTCCTTAAGGCCCAACGTGACCTCCCGACCCGCCTGCTGGTCCACAGCGCCGTTCATCCATCACGGGCTAATATGTGCTCTGTTTTGTCAGCGTGGAGAGGTGACCATGAATCACGACTTTAAAGCAAGAAGGCGGCCCTCCTCCCCTCCTTGGAGATAGAGAGATAAGAGCAGACAATGCTCTTCTTTCAAGGAGGACACGGCAGTGGAGGAGGAGTCAGACTGATGCTCTCACGCACACATCAGCACGTAGCGGCAGGCGCGTCTCCTTGAGCATGTTATCATCTGTCTTTATGGGTCGCCAAACAGGAAGTGAGCCTAAATTACACGTCCAGAGAAATAGTTGCTTCCTTTCATATTTACGGCTAAAGGAACAAGTTGTAGCGAGTAGACACACTTTGCACACAATTCCACACAATGACACACATTTATACATGCGGCGTGCCCTCAGTGATGAGACGTGTGTGATGGACATAAAACCAGCAGACAGCCAAGAGGACACTTTGCCACTTGGCAAGGATCCATTTTCCATTGAACGTCCTTTCTCCTCCATTTCACCCTGCAAGTAACACCCTCTTTTCTCCAAAACCAGTACACGCTCCCAAAAATTAGCTGTAATTGTTCTGTAAACGTTGTAAGGATGACGAGGAGGTGGTCGATCAACAATCTCTTCAGTGCAAAAACAAACAGGCTTCTGTCGGCCGAACCATGCCAAAACAACACCAGCAAACTCACCTGTCCTCTCTGCAAGCAGCACTCACACACACGGTCAGGACTCATGTCACATTCAATGACAAGACAGTCCGAAATCACAAAACCAAATCCAAAACCAAAACCATCACAAAGGTCGCTACAGCATCATGTGAAAGGATCTGCTCCGATGAAAGTAACAGTAATAATCTAGCAGTGTAGTGGTTTTACTATTGAGATGGAAAGGTTGTTAGTGCTTTGGCTTTTACATTATATTACTTTTTAAAACTTATATTTCATGACTCAATTACTATTCAAATGATTGTATTTAGTGTTTTATTACTGTATTTGATCTCCTTCTGGTGTTCTGTGTACAGTGTGAGTGACTTATGAGGCCCGACTTCCAGTGACTTTGTGTTTAATGAAAAGCAAGCTTTAAAATAAAAAAAAATCGAAAGAAAAAATAAATATATAAATTTAATAGATATTAATATACATAAATATAGTAAAGTGTTTGCCCCCTTCCTGATTTCTTTTTTTTGCATGTTTGTCACACTTACATGTTTCAGATCATCAAACAAATGTAAATATCAGTCAATGACAACACAAGTGAGCACAAAATGTAGTTTTTAAATGAAACTTTTTAGAATTAAGGGAGAACAAATCCAAAAAGTGATTGCCCCCTAAACCTAATAACTGGTTGGGCCACCCTTAGCAGTAACTACTGCTAAGGGTGGATTAGACCACCACTCCCCCAGGATTAGTGTAAGGAACCAATAGAAGGAGGGTGTTGGCACACCAATTCCGCCCACTCTTACTGTATTTAAAGCTTAGGCTACCAGCACTTGTTAGTTCGCTGACGAAGCTCTTCGGATGAGGAGCGAAACGTCCGACACCTTCTTCACAGAAGTACAGATGACGTCTCAAGAAGCCTTTCCCTCGATGGACAACTCCTGTACGACTGAGAGCCTACACAGACACAAGTGTAAAGCCATTTAAAGTCGCCATTACAGGAAGTACACTGTCCAGAAAGAAACAACTGCAACTGCTAACATGTGACTCTGTTGTATTATTTATGTCTAATATGTCTTATTTTCTCTGATTATACCTACTATATTGAGTAATACAAATGTAAAGGTGACTGTATGGGTGTTATTTCATGCCTTGAGGGCTCTAATAATGTTAAAAAACAATCATGAACACGTTTTCTATGCCGTAACTATGAAAATATTCCATCAATTAATATTGAATATTATCCTACTTTGCAGAAATTCACTTATCGCGGTTGGGTCTGGAACCAATTAACCGCCATAAAAGAGGGACGACTGTATAACTTTTAATCCCGCTGTCAGGAAAACAATTCTAATCCGGTTTATGCTAAATTTGTTTTGGTTTGCGCTTTTTTTTAAGTACACCTCTAGGAAAGCTGTGGCATTTTGCATTTCAGTGGAATACATCAGGACCACGGCAGAGAGCCAGGGAATGTCCTGGACCAAGTTTTCGGGTCTGTTCACTTTGTCCCGCCGCTCGTGAACAAATCACCACTGACCCAAACAGGCCCCCACCGAAATACTGCAGCACAACAAGAGAGCTATAAATATGCAGCGACTCTTCATGCATGTTACCTTTGAAGAGCAAATATTTAACTTTGAATCCCACATGAACTATGACCAAGGGTTTATAATGACAAAAAAAAGCCTTTGCGTGTCAGGAAGTCATTGCCAGCGTTTTTTATCAGTGTGATCCCAGCAAATGGAATCAAAGGTCACCAACTGTGGATGAGGATGACCCTCAGGTGGGCTACATGCACTCATCATCCACACACCACAAAAGGGCAGCTAACTGCATCCCCACCCCATTAGTGCCCCCTTCTAAAAAGATTCGGGGCAGGATGGAGGTTGCTGCAGCATCATCGCCGGTTGTGGTCAAGTCACTGACCCAAAGCTTGTTGGAAGGATGCTCCCGTTGTTGAAGAATACAGCCAGAAAGTAAGGTTCTTAGGTGAAAACACATACAGTGGTACCTCGGTTTTCATTACTCAGTTGTTCCAAAAGGTCAAAACGTACAAAAACCTGGGCAACACCCACAAATATGAGCAAAAAATAAATTTTAGAGCGAATAATTTAGTTTTACACACAGAAAAACAATGCAAAATCACTATAAATGACGAATGGATGGAACTTTTTGTTGATGCGGACTTTCCGTGCATCCTGGCGAGATTGAATTCAATGGTGTTTCTCGCCGTCTTTATCAAGCGCTGGTACTCGAAACTTTCTTTGGCCCCCCATGGCGGGTTATTTAGCAGATGAAATGCACGGACGGTGAGTCAGCAACACGAAGGGTGCTTTGTTTGGGCACTCGATTTCACGAGGGAGCGATACGGTCCAGGGCAAACGGACTAGTTGGTTACATGCAATATTTAAATACATTTTAGCAAAACATTTTCTTGAAAACTGAATCATTCTAAAACCGGAGTTTTCGAAAAGTTTCACAATACATGCCACAGCCCGCTACAAAATTGAAAAATCTTTCAAGCTTATTGAGTAAATAGAGTGGAATTAATTAAATCCACTCTCAAAGCTTTCTGTCAAACTCCTCGCTAACTTTCTCTTTAAACTCTACTGTCAGCTTCAGCTTTACAGATGCCATGTGTTAGTTTCCTTTATAACCCTCCATAAAGTTTCACAATATAAGTACTTTTTGCTTGCTTTGGCACTCGGAGGAGGTATGAGTGGGGTTAACCGGGCCAGGTTTGAAGGAGGGTAGAACAGAGAAAAGTGGGAGCCATGAGGGAGGGTGTAGAGGGAGGCCCCGGGGGAGCTCATTATACTTGGACAGGGGGGAGACATTAACATACACACTAACACACACCTCCCAGGCTTTTTAACACACACACGGAGACTTATTACTGTCCATGTGTTACATGTATTGGCTCAAATCCTCGCTAATACACACTTTTATTAGCCTGAAAGCTCTCTGGTGGGGTGAGGCCATATGAAAGACATATACTGTATATTATGTATATCATATAGAATATTAATTAGTATGATGCTGTTTCAACTTGCTGCAGTTGAGTGTTGTATCTATCACACAGACCTGTTCCTCTTATTGGCTGGCTTTATTATCATGGCTTTAATTGATAGTTGAGCATGGCTGTGCTCTCTCCCTGCTGGATGAACATAAACAAGTTATAAAGCAAAACATGTGTTACTCCATTCTGTGTGTGTGTGTGTGTGTGTGTGTGTGTGAGAGAGAGAGAGCGAGAGGGAGAGAGAGAGCCAGGAAAGCCAGACTGCTTTCATTATGAGCTCCATTATGGTTTGGGGAAAAAAATCATCCAAACCCTAAACAGTTGCCATGGCAACATCGCGTCACCTCTTCTCTTTGCAATGCAGCCTCGTCAACTTTATTCCAATTTCTTCACCGATGCTACCGCCCAACCAGACACACACACCAAAGTGGCACTCGGCCTGTTTTCCCTCCAGCGATAGAGTTTCACAGGCACCTTCCCTCTGCCCTCTAACACTGGCTGCCCTTTGCTTTTAGAAAAATAAACTCGTGGAAAAGAACACAAGCGATGAAAAACAGCATTGTGGGTTTGTAATTGTATCTTTTTTTTCTCCCACTTTCTGCCTTTGTTTAGTTCCTCTTTCTTCACACGCTGCAGGCCCTCACGCTTCCTTTCCTGTGGCGTCCACGTCACATCTCAGAGTGCGGCTGCAGGGTGCTCTCATTTGTTCATATTTCAAAGCTATTTTCCCCGCAGGAAACACTGCAAATAGAAATAATGTCTTCCAGGGACTGTCGCCATCATAAAACATTCTTAACTGTGATAATGCGCCGTATAATAAGACTAAATACACCTAAACTACGTAAAATAAAAGACTCCAAGCATTTCACTATTGGGAAGGGTGACTGATGGAGTCCTTTCTAACATTTTTAACTGACGTGATGTGTAAAAAGATGCTGCGTAAAGACTCAAGAAAACTACAAAGTAACGCAGCAAAATGTCTCACCTTTTTATGACGCATGAAGGAAACACTGTGTGACTGTCAGGTGACTCTCTTCACAGTGAACACAAATGACTTTGCTTTGATTTCATTCTTTTAGCATTGATGCCATATTGTACTGAGCAACCAGGACATTCTATGTCGCAACAGGTTGCGTTTCCTGCTTTATGGTTATCATCACACTTTCCCTCTTTGCCGTCACTGATACACTTCTAAAAAAAAAAACGCACATTATGAATATTTGTTGGTATAATGACTCACTTTGGCTTTTTTTGTTTTGTTTTGTTTTTGTTTTGGATCAAATTCTATTGTGGACCATTTTTTAAGGTTCCCCACCCTTGCTTTTGATACTGAAGTGAAGTTTTTGTGCAACTTTAGAGATGTATTTTTGTATTATTTGACCTTGGAAGCTCTACTGCATTGAGGCCCATTGAAAAGCTTGTTTAAAAAAAGCGACATTTTTAGGGATCATGCGTTCAATAATGTTTGCAGGGAGTCATATTTACAGCATGACAATTAGGAGTGTACTGTACACATCTACCGCTGAGCGGGAAATTAAATTCTGTGTGTCTCCAGTATGCTAGAAAAGGTTATTAATGACTTAAAGTGGTTTAGTGTGGAGTGTTGGTGGTCTGTGATTCTTACTGAGTTGTGCATTGCGTCCCATTTAAATGGTAGAGTCCTCATGTGTTATGTGACACACACACACACACATATATATATATATATATATACAGTATAGGCGGTGCACTTTATTACCAGAGGAGCCATTTGCCTTGACACGGTGATGAAGCGCTTGGCACTGTTGCTGGCTGCTTTTTAAAAGCCCCAGACACCCTTTGCCATTAGTCAGGTGATATGGCAGCAGCTGGTGATCAATGTGTCTCTAATAGAGACGAGGAGGAGGAGGGTGGAAGATGGCGGTATTGATAGAGATGAAGCAGAGAGAGTGATTGCACTTTTACCTCCGCATTTATCAAACTGTTTGTACGCGCCCGTTCTTCTTTCTAACAGCCTGTCTGCACGCTGTATTTACGAGGCGCCTTCAAAACAATAACGCTCATCTCTGCATTAAGCGCGTGTGGATGTGTCAGCTCAAGGGTGGTGTGGCTGCTTAAAAGGTCAGTCCGATCCTGAGGTCGCCGCACGTGTGCGTGTCTGACCTTCACTTCCAAGGTGCGGAGAAAGCCTGCAGGGCCGTAACCTCCTCAAGTGAGCAGTAGGGAGCCCCCCCTCCTTGGCACCGCTGCAGTGTTTTGTCTGTGCATGGGAAAAAGGGAAGCTCCAAGCGCAAAAAAAAAAGGTTTGATAAGCAGGAGCTGGTGGTGAAAGGGGGGGGTGTTGTGTGGGAGAGGGTGAGTGCCAAGGGAGGGAGGGAGTGTGTGTCTGGAAAGCATCACGCCATAGCTCTGCCTGTGTGTGTGTGCGTGCACGCTGGTCTCTGGCTTGTTAACCTGGAGGTCACGGGCAGCGTCAGGTGATAAAGTCAATGCCTGATGCACAACATGGGAACAGTGACCTCTTCCATCATGAAATCAACACACACACGCGGTAAATGTATACACAGTAAACATGGCCACCATCAAGCAAAACGTCTTTGGCACGAGTGGGACTTGGCAACTAAAGGCATACTTATTCGTTCTCCTGCATTCACACTGTGCATTTCTGCCATTGCTCGTTTACTTGTCCCTTCACTTCTATTCTTGTGTTTTACTGCAATTTCTCTGACTTTGTGGACTATTTCCAGTCCTACTTGGAGTCATTCTGATTATTTTGCACAGAGTTTCTGCTAGCATGAATTACTTGTATCTTCTATTCTGCTGTATTACTACCATTACTTCCATTACTTTGTGGAATATTTCTGGTCTCATTTGGAGTCGTTCTGATTATCTATTGTGTGCAAGGTTGCCATTGTCATTCATTTTTGGGAGAGCAGCAATCGCATGAATTCAGTGACATTTTATTACGCACACAACTGGGTGAGTGTGTGAGCTGTGGGTTTGACTTTTGGCTTATTTTGAGTCTTTGTATTTGATTTTTATTATGAATTGTGTCTATCATTAAGCATCTGCAAGAATTGTTTTGCCATTCAGTGCTTCACATACCATCGCCACATTAGCCAGAGCCTGACCATGTAGACTAGTCAAATCCAGCTTGTAAATCCTCCCAGGAGGGTTTAAATGTTACAGAATACGAGTAGCGAGCTTGTTTTGCTGGCTGGCTGGTGCCTGGTTATCAATCCTCAGGAAAACTGGAGCCTGGCTTGTCTGAGAGGGAAATATCTTGTGTGTGATAAGCATAGTTTGGTGGAGGAGGCCGGTTCTTTCACAGCACTTTGATCACCACTACTACATACTGTGTGTGTGTGTGTGTGTGTGTGTGTCGCTGGTATCGGGCTTAGGGTGTTGTATTACCTTCCGAGTGTTGGATGGATGAGGCTACATACACAAGACGGTGACAGATGAACATAAGAGGAAGGAGTAGGAAGGGTAAGTTGTATGTTGGGTATTTTTTGTGCTGCCTGACATCCTAAGCACTTGTCCAGTTATTGTTGTGGTATGTTATTTGATCAGTATTGGTGTCTACATAGTGTGATATATATAGGGAGAGGATGTGTGGAAGGTTTAACTTAAGAGTTATTATTATAATTATTAGTAGTACTAGTGGTACTGGTAGTAGTTGCAGTAATATTAGCAGGAGTGGCGCTCCTTCACTTCCTGGAACAGTGGTACAATGGTACCTCGGTTGTCGTTATTCATTCCAAAACGTCACATAGAAACCAAGGCAATTTTTCCCACAGGAAATCATGTAAATCCAATTCATCTGTTCCAGACATGCAAAAATATCAACAAAAACACATTTTACATAGAATATAGTTTTACATGCCGAAAACAATGACGAATGGATGGAACTTGGTGTTGATGAGGACGTCCTGTACAACATGGTGAGATTGATAGTTCAAGTATTCCTCGTAGCTTACGTTGGCCCCATGGCAGGTTATTTAGCAGTGACAACAAAAAATGGACTGAGTCAGCAACACATCGGGTGCTTTGTTTGGGCACTTGATTTCACAGGACGATATAGTACAGGGCCAACGGGCTAGTTTTTTAAGTGAAATACAAAATTTCTGCAAAATTTTTTAACCAATTGAATCATACAAAAAGTGGGCCATATGAAAGCCGAGAGTGAAAATAAGTATTTCCGTTTTGACTGCAACATCCAGATACTGACAGCGCACTGCATTTTGCGATACTTCTCAAGAGTGACCACACTTACTGTATGCACTTAAATAACTAAGTACAGGAGTGCACACATTTTGTTCGACTACAGTAGCTTAGCATATGTTGACCTGTATTAGACAGGTTTTAGCATCTAATGGAATTCAGAGTGGCATCCTTCATTTTCTGCATACAGGTGGAAGAAGTTTGGACAACCCCGACGCTGTCGCGTGGTCTTCTTGGCCCTCTTCATTTTTGATTTCCCCATCAAAACCTGCCACAGCAGCACCAACCGTCAGCCTGCTGTTTCTGGATGTTAAATAGTGACACCAAGTGGCCATCACTTTAAACTACAACGGAAGCATCACATTTGGGCTCTGTATGGTTATTTGACGACACCTAGTGGCAGACAGAGGAATGACAGGAGACAACTTCAGCGCTTTTTTATTTTTATTTTGGGAAGACACTATTTCCATGACTAAATCTGCTTCATTGATGGACCTTGTAGTGCGTGAATGTATTTTTTTTTGGTCTTCAGAGTTGAGTGTAGCGCAGGTATTTCTTCCTGGAAGGCACCTCTTTAGTGCTCACGCCATTAGGGAAGAGCTTAGTCACTTCATCGTCCGCAATGTTTGGAAGGACCATGACTTTGTCCCCAGGCTAAAAAACACACAGTAAGAACCATTATATTAGGCGCAGTATGACCCAGTGCAGTTAACTGACATTTGTGGCGGCCACAATGGGTTATTGTCAAAATGCTTTACACAGTCGCGTACCCCTTCAGACATTTGACCTGAAGCCATGTACCCTCTACTCCTACACACTTAACACAATTAATTGGTTAATTTATTTTACAGAAAGTGTTCAAAAATGTGTATTTTGCATGGTCAAATTCTGATACATAAGCACTGATAAATAGGTAAGTATTTGTCCTACACATCTTTTATTTCAGCCGGACGTTGGGATCCTTGCGTTTGAATGTGTTGAACTTGAGCTTCACCTTTGTCCACTTGCAATCGCTATGATTCAAGTATATTGCATATTAATTTGATACCGAATTGAAAGGGAAAGTTTAACATAAAGCAGTTAAAGTGTGGAATGAAGAAACTGATCAAGTACTTCAGGACTTCTTTGGCTGCACAAACTGGGATGTGCTTAAAACTGCAGCGGGGAGGGAAGATTGTACTGTTGATTTGGATGAATACACGTCTGCTGTTACTGGCTACATTAGCACATGCATAGAGACTGTTACCACCACCAAGTATTACAGAAAATACCCTAATCAAAAACAGTGGATGAACTGTGATGTAAGGGCTAAGCTACGTGCTCGTTCGACTGCATTTGTCATGGGCACCGCTGATGACTACAAAAAGGCCAGATATGACCTGAGGAGGTCCATACGGGAGGCCAAAAGACAGTACAGACAGAAGCTGGAGGGCTACTATTCCACCTCAGACCCTCGGCGCATGTGGGCGGGGCTCCAGCACATCACAGACTATCGACAGCAGAGTAGCGTAGCCACGTCCAGCCAAACCACACTTCCAGATGAGCTGAATGAGTTCTATGCCCACTTTGACACCCAAACTCCTGATGAGCAGAGAGGGTGGCAGAACCTGGGGAGCACACAGGACTCACCTCTCATGGTGACATCAGCTGATGTGCGCAGGGTTCTAAACAAAACAAACCCACGAAAAGCAGCAGGGCCAGACAACATCTCAGGACGTGCACTTCGGGTTTGCTCATCAGAGCTAGCTGATGTGCTTGCTGACATATTTAACCTGTCGCTTGCACAAGCATCTGTACCGACCTGCTTTAAGTCCACCACCATAGTGCCCGTACCCAAGAAGAGCAACGTGACCTGCTTGAATGACTATCGCCCTATAGCACTCACTCCTATTGTTATGAAGTGCTTTGAAAGGATCGTCATGACCCACATCAAAAAGAGCATCCCGGCGGCAACTGTGGACCCTCTACAGTTTGCATATCGCCAGAACCGGTCCACGGATGATGCAGTCAACACTGCCATCCACACAGCCCTTTCTCACCTACAGGGCCCGGACACATACGTCAGAATGTTATTTATAGACTATAGCTCTGCTTTTAATACAGTCTGCCCCCACAAACTCACAAATAAGCTCCTCACACTTGGCCTGTCTCCCTCCCTCTGTAACTGGGTGTTTTACTTTCTCACAGGCAGACCCCAGTCAGTCAGAGTCCACAACCGCACATCCAGCTCAAGAATTGTGAGCACTGGGACCCCACAGGGGTGTGTGCTGAGTCCACTCCTCTACACGCTCTTCACCTACGATTGCGTGGCCTCCCAGAACAACACCAGCATCATTAAATTTGCGGATGACACTACAGTCATCGGACTGATCACTGGTGGTGTTGAAACATCATACAGAAGAGAGGTGGCGGACCTCATAGCTTGGTGTCGTGATAACAATCTCCTTTTCAATACGGATAAGACTAAAGAGATGATCATCGACCCAAGAACAAGGGAAAAGGAGCCGCATAGACCCCTGTTTATTGGTGAGACTGAGGTGGAGAGGGTGAAAACCTTCAAGTTCTTTGGCACACACATCAGCGAGGACCTCACCTGGTCTCACAAAACCCAACAAATTATGAAGAAGTCCCAAAGGAGACTGTACTTCCTGAGAAGACTGAGGAAATTTGGCATGTCCACCACAATCCTGAGTTGCTTCTACAGATGCACTATCGAAAGTGTCCTTACCGCCTCCATCACTGTTTGGTACGGTAACTGTACAACATGTGATAGGAAGGCACTCCAGCGGGTGATCAAGACCTCACAGAACATTGTTGGGGCAGCCCTCCCCTCACTGCAAGACATTTATAAATCTAGAGTCCTACGAAGAACACACAACCTCATCAAGGACAGCACACATCCACAACACTCATTATTCAAACTCCTACCGTCAGGCAGACGCTACAGGAGTTTGAAGTCCAGGACCACAAGGCTGGCAAACAGCTTTTACCCACAGGCCATAAGGCTTCTCAACGAAGCACTCGCACACGCCGCACGCAACACACGCACACACTCATAGCACTTTATTTATTTATTTATTTATTTGTATTATTTGCTTGTATTAATGTCTCTTCTGTTGTTGTTGCTTAATTTATTGGTATATATGTTTATGTGTTTATGTTTCTTATGTTCTTATTCTTTCTTGTGTTTTCTTTCTTTTCTTGGGAGAATGAACAGAATAAGATTTTCATTGCATGGTATAACTGCTGTTTTACCATGCACATGACAATAAAACTCTTGAATCTTGAATCTATCCGAATTACAAAAATACATACAACCAATGATAACGCCTCGTTTTGCCTCACTCGCTCATCCTGACACATACATTGACAGGTTTTCACAGTGAGGGGTTTGGACACCAATATAAATGGAATCTTCAAGATTAACACAACATAATCATCAAACGGACTTATTTGTTCATACACACACACACAGAGTGTCTCCTCTGACTGTGCTTCATTTTATTCAAGTACCCCCTACGACAGTGGTCACCAACCTATTGGCCGTGAACCTGCGCAAGATCTGTGTGTGTGTAATATAAACTCTTTCCTCACCCACCCCCCCATCTCCCCTGGTAGGGGGGGTGGCTGTTCATCTCAAGCTCAGGTCCTCTACCAGAGGCCTAGGAGCTTGAGGGTCCTGAGCATACGTATCTTAGCTGTTCCTAGGACTGCGCTCTTCTGGACGGAGATGTCTGATGTTTCTCCAGGTATCTGCTGGAGCCACTTCTCCAGTGTGGGGGACACGGCCCCCAGTGCTCCTATGACCACAGGCACCACTGTTGCGTTCACCTTCCAGGCTCTCTCCAGCTCTTCCTTGAGCCCTTGGTATTTCTCTAGTTTCTCATGTTCCTTTTCCCTGATATTGCCATCACTGGGGATGGCTACATCGATCACAATGGCTGTCCTCTGCTGCTTGTCCATGATCATGATGTCCGCTTGGTTGGCCACAACTATCTCATCTGTATTCGGAAGTCCCACAGGATCTTAGCCCACTTCAGCTATCTGTCGGTGGTACATCCCATGCAGGGGTTTTTCCTCCCATGATGGTTCCTCCAACTCCTTCTTTTCCAGTTGCCACTGCCTGAGACATTCACTAAGTGCCTCATGTCTTGGGGCCATCTTCCTGATGTATTCGTGGAGCTTGGATGTTTCATCTTGGATAGTGGTCCTGATGCTCACTAATCCTCGGCCTCCCTTTTTGCTCCTAGCGAATAGCCTCTGGATACTGGATTTGGGGTGGAACCCTCCGTGCATGGTGAGCAGCTTCCGTGTTTTAACATCTGCGGTCTGAACTTCCTCCTTTGGCCAGCTTATTATCCCAGCAGTGTATCTGATCACTGGCAGGGCATAGCTGTTAATTGCCCGGATCTTGTTCTTCCCATTGAGCTGACTTCTCAGGACTTGCCTTACATGTTGCAGATACTTGACCGTTGCAGCTTTCCTTGTGGCCTCTTCATGGTTACCATTCGCCTGTGGTATCCCAAGGTACTTGTAGCTCTCCTCAACATCTACTAACATCTACTAACTCAACTTCTGCTCTCTGGGAGTGCAACACCCTCTGTATGGACTACCTTCCCTCTCTTTGTTACCATTCGGCCACATTTCTCCAGTCCCAATGACATTCTGCCCTGCTGTAGATCCTGGTGGTGTGGATCAGTGAGTCAATGTCTCGCTCACTCTTAGCGTACAGGTTGAGGTCATCCATTTAGAGGAGGTGACTGACGATGGCCCCGTTCTTAAGTCGGTATCCATAGCCTAGCATAATCTTGTTGATTAATTGGCTAAGTGTGTTCAGGCCTATGCAGAACAGCAGCGGGGACAGAGCATCTTCTTGGCATGTGCCACATTTGATGGAGACTTGCGCAATTGGCTCGAAGTTGGCCTCAAGGGTGGTCTGCCACAGCCTCATTGAGTTTGCAACGAAGGCTCTTAGAGTGGTGTTGACCTTGTACAGCTTCAGACATTCCAGGATCCATGTATGCAGCATTGAATCATAGGCTTTCTATCATATATATATATATACATATACACACACACACACACACATATATATATACACTCAACAAAAATATAAATGCAACCCTTTTGTTTTCGCTCCCATTTTTTATGAGATGAACTCAAAGATCTAAAACCTTTTCCATATACAATATCACCATTTCTCTCAAATATTGTTCCCAAATCTGTCTAAATCTGTGATAGTGAGCATTTCTCCTTTGCTGAGATAATCCATCCCACCTCACAGGTGTGCCTTAGACTGCCCACAATAAAAGGCCACTCTGAAATATGTTTTGTTTTATTAGAGGGTGGGGGGTCTGGGGACTCAGAAAACCAGTCAGTATCTGGTGTGACCACCATTTGCCTCATGCAGTGCAACACATCTCCTTTGCCAAGAGTTGATCAGGTTGTCGATTATGGCCTGTGGAATGTTGGTCCACTCCTCTTCAATGGCGGTGTGGAGTTGCTGATATCGGCGGGACTGGTACACGCTGTAGTATACACCGATCCAGAGCATCCCAAACATGCTCAATGGGTGACATGTCCGGTGAGTATGCTGGCCATGCAAGAACAGACGTTTTCAGCTTCCAGGAATTGTGTACAGATCCTTGCAACACGGGGCCGTGCATTATCCTGCTGCAACATGAGGTGATGGAAGTACTGCCAAATTCTCTGAAACGCCTTTGGAGATGGCTTATGGCAGAGAAATGAACATTCAATACACAAGCAACAGCTCTGGTTGACATTCCTGCTGTCAGCATGCCAATTGCACGCTCCCTCAAATTTTGTGACATCTGTGGCATTGTGCTGTGTGATAAAACTGCACGTTTCAGAGTCGCCTTTTATTGTGGGCAGTCTAAGGCACACCTGTGCACTCATCATGGTGTCTAATCAGCATCTTGATATGGCACACCTGTGAGGTGGGTTGGATTATCTCAGCTACGGAGCAGTGCTCACTATCACAGATTTAGCAATATTACAATATTATTATTAACAATATTTGAGAGAAATGGTGATATTGTGTATGTGGAAAAAGTTTTAGATCTTTGAATTCATCTCATAAAAAATGGGAGCATAAACAAGTATTGTGTTTATATTATTTATGGTGTATATATATATATATATATATGTGTGTGTCTGTGTGTGTGTGTGTGTGTGTGTGTGTTTATATATACATGTTATTACATATTAATTTATAGATTTATTTTGTAGAAAGTTTTTTAAAGTAAAGTTATAGATATTTAAATCTATGCATTTAAATACAGAGCTTTGTGTTATTATTGGTTTTTGGTGTTACCGTTTCATCTTTTTCTCATTGTGTCTTTTGCTCTATTTTTACAATTTTTGCTGTTGATGCAATGACAAGTTGGCCACGGTCTGCCGATGGCCCCTGGGTCGCACTTAATTAATTAGGCACCCCTAATTTGGTGGATCTTCGTCGGAGTCGGGCTTGTGGCGTGGGCTCTATGAGCAAATTACAAATCTATTTGGCTTGTCGGCTCAGTGTCATGAGTGAGCGAAGCATGGCGGCTCTACTCTGAGCTCCTCCCGGAAGACCTTTTCTATGCCGCTTATCCTCATTAGGGTCGCAGGGGTATCTTGGAGCCTATCCCAGCTGACTTTGGGCGAGAGGTGAGGTACATCCTGGACTGGTCGCCAGCCAATCGCAGGGCACATATAGACAAACAACCAATCACACTCACATTCATACCTATGGACAATTTAGAGTCGCCAATTAACCTAACACGCATGTTTTTGGAATGTGACTAATTCTAATTGACTAATATTTAAATTTGCTTCATTATCTCAAACATTTAAGTGTGTAAACGTCCAAAAAAATAAGAAATCAGGAAAAGGGGCAAACGCGTTTCCACACCACTTTACATAAAACGTGCGTACCCTCCAGTGGACAGGAGTGGCCACCTTCTTCTGCGCAGTCAGCTGCAGGGAGTCAATAACTCGCAGCAGCTCGTCGAAGTTCCTCCCAGTGGTGGCAGGATAGAGGCAGGACAGCTTCAGTTTCTTATCAGGCCCGATCACAAACACCTGACCCAAGCCAGAACATCATCCGCTTATTATTATGAGTTTCTAAAATGATTATTTAATGTGGCTACAGCGATGAAGGTGTTTGGTCTTACACAGCGAGCAGTGACCGGATTGCCTTCCCGGTCCGTCTCGTCGGGATCCATCATGCCCAGCAAGGTGGCCAACTTCCTGCCGCTGTCTGCAATGATGGGGAAGGGCAGAGCAGCAGAGGAGTTGTTCAATGCCATCACGTCCTATAAAGACACACAGACAGAGTGTTTAGATACATACTGTACATACAGGTAGACAAATAGATTACATGTCTGCTGGAGCCAAAAAGTGTCATCTGTATAAATAGAAGGTAAAAGGTTTGAGGTAAAAAAAACAAAAAAAACAAGTTTGTTGATAACAAGTAATAACCGCAGTGAATTCATGAATAAATCTAATCCAATAAATTGTTTCAATTCAACTTTTTCTGTATGTTTTGATGTGATCTCTTTCACAGGGCCGCACGGTGCCCTAGTGGTTAGCATGTTGGCCACACAGGCAGGAGACCTGTGTTCGAATCACCGTTGGGCATCTCTGTGTGGAGTTTGTACGTTAGGTTAATTGTCGACTCTAAATTGTCCGTAGGTATGAATGTGAGTGTCAACGGCCACCAGTCCAGGGTATGCCCCGCCTCTCGCAAAGTCAGCTGGGATAGGCTCCAGCACACCCTCGCGACCTTAAACCATAGAAAATGGATGGAAAAGCAAAACACCAAAATGTGTGAAAATTCACTGTGACCTGAGAAGTTACATAAGCAACAACACAAAACACCAACCTAAGTGATGAACACCTTTGGATTTTGTAAGACTCTTACTGCAGCAAGTTACTTATTATCGGAATAGATTACTGTAGGGTCAATTATCAACAAATATCAACATTTTATAAAACAAGCAAAACAATGTTTAAATATTTGCAGGTCCATTGTGTGTGTTTTTAAGTTATGTAACACAAGTGCAGCGTTTTATGGGACCTGACCCAACGTGGCACGGCAAACTTTATTCTATACATGCTCCTACAAGTGTGTGTGTGTGTTCCACCTTGATCCAGACGTTGTGATCCTCCACACTGTCCACAGATAAGGCGATCATTTTCACTTTGCGCATGGTGAACTTGTCGCTGATGCTGGCGGCGAAGGCCAGCTCAGTTGTGCAGACGGGTGTGAAGTCCTTCGGGTGGGAGAACAGGATGCCCCATCTGCCCGATGAGAGAGGTGAAGGTAAGAAGTTAGTTCAGGGGTGTCCAAAGTGTGGCCCGGGGGCAAATTGCGGCCCGCGGCTGTTTTTTTAATTGGCCTGTGAAAACAATTTTCTTAAAAACAGCAAAATTTGGAAAAATTTGCAGTAATTTTACAATAAAGTGACAATATTAAAGAGAAAAGCTGTAATTTAACATGAAAAAGTAGTAATTTTACGATAATAATGTTGTAATACTATGAGGAAAAATGACATTTTATTAACATAATGTTGAAATATTAAAGTAAAAAATTGAAGTAATTTTATGAAAAACAAACATACAACAAAGTTGTAATTTTTTAAAAATTTGGTTGCGGAAAAAGTTTTAATATTATATTGTACAATATTACGGGAATAATGTCAAAAGATTATAACATCATAGAGTATAACATAATATTATGAGAAGAACATTTAAATTTGAAATATTTCAAACATTTTTAAAAAAATAACGGCAAAATGGGGGGAAAAATAGCATAAATGACCCAAGTTCACACTAATACGCTTTTTCACCTATATCACAGAGCTGAGATGCATTTTTTTTTAGTAATAAATTTAGTAATAAATTTAACTTCTTAGCATATCTCTACAAAATATCAAAGTGGCTCTTGCATCCTTTCATTTTTCACTATCACTATCACTATCACTGGAAAACGTTTCAATATCCTTGAGTTAGTCTGATGTATTAAATCGCTGCAATCATCAGCAAGACCTTCCCCAAACATGCTTCTGACATAGTTTAGTGCATTTTCATGAAAAACCCCATTCAAAAAAAAAAAAAAAAAAAAGGCAAAAAAGGCACCACCGCCATGTCTAGCAAATCTTGTTAGATTTCAACTCACTGAGCATCTGAAGCAGCTGCATCCAAAATGCATCTTGGGGTGCATTCTAAAAACATAATTACAAGAAAAAAAAACAAAAATTGAGGATAAAGAGCAAAATGGATTCATGTAAGGAGAAAAAGTTGAAATGTTCATGCTATCAACACAAGCTGACAAGTCCAATTTTTTCTTCAAGGGATAGTTTGGATTTTTTGACATGATGTTGTATGACATCCCCATCAGCAGTGGACTATATCAACAGTGACTTGCCCACCCATTTAGTCCCACAAGTCCAGTTCTGGTTGGATTTCCGTGACGAGGAACGTAGTTCTGCTTAGTTGCTGGGTCATTTAAGTAGAGAGTTTGGCTTCTCAAAACAATATGCCTTCAAAAGAGTAATACATTTGCGTCATAAAAATGCCTCCTCAAAAATTATGATGGAAGACGCTTGCGGATGAAAATCGTGTGTATGTGATGACGCTCGCAGATGAAGATCACATACACAAGAATGGAGAGGTGACAGTGCGCGGGGACACGTATAACGTTGAGCGATTTCTGATGTCAAAACATCCAAACTATCCCTTTAACACATTTGATTGTTTTTTTTTACAAAATAAAAAATATGAAAAAGACACCCAGTGTCATTTGCTTTTTCAGTAGGTGGACATGTAATACCGTGTTTCCCCCAGGGCTGCAGTCTAACTGTGGTGGACGAGGTAGATGAAGTTATCATCTAATGTGCATGCCCATCCATCCATCCATCCATCTATCCATCCATCCATCTTCTATGCCGCTTCTCCTCATTAGGGTCGCAGTAATGTGCATGTCATATTAATGAAAGTGACACTTTCAAGGTAAATGTTCTCCGCATAAACGTGCAAACATAAATTCTTATTAGGTAGCACCAAATTGTTTCTGTGGTGGTCAAAACTCAGTAGTTGTGGGCCTTCACAAGTAAATGGATGTAACAAGTTATAACCATCACCCCGTTAATGGCATTTATCCAATCATCATCATGTGAGACGACATGAGAGACTTACTAGACATGGGGAATATGGCCTACATTCCATATTGTGATGCAATAATAAATTAATTAATCACAAATTAAAATGAACTCAAAAATGTTGCCGGCCTCCATAAATTGCCATGTGCATGCGTGTCTGTTTCCCTCGTTTCGCCCTCCAACAGGAAGGAAGAGGCTTCACTTTGTGCATTGGTTCAGCAACTAGACAGGAACAACGGTGTTGGAACAGAGAGAGACCTCTTGTCAGTCAAATGGTCGCTTCGTCTATGTGGGAGGAGAGGTGAAGCCGTTAGCATACACACAGCAAGACTGGACCCTCGTGAAGGAAAATGCAAGGCAACACAGTAGAAATTAGAAGGAAAAGTGGTGCTTGCCAAACCAAATGCCACTACAAACGACAGTCAACACTCAAGAGATGTTTGATCTGCAAAGTAAATACAAACGGAACAGCAAAAATGGGGTGTGTTCCCAGAAAGTCATCGCAAAAGAAATGCTCCTCTTTAATAAAGTTGAAAAGCCAGCATTTCAAGAAATACTGCAAACGTCTGCCTGTGAGAAAATACATGTCAAACGGCAATTCCATAACTTTATAGAGCGCAAGATGACATACTGTATTAAAGGAAACATAGCATAATATTATTATTACATTATGACATTAGTGGTTTATTTGGTCTCAAAAAATGTTGACAATATTGTTTTCAATTTGTGGAACAATAAACATTTTAAAATGGACCGGCATTGTTTTGTGACTCAGTCAAGTCAAATAAAAAAAAGTTTGTTTTTTTCATTGTACTTTTCTTCAAATTAATATTAAAATCTCGTCTCGTTCTCGTTGACCCGATATCGTGTATCGCCTCGTCCCGTGAGTTGGGTGTCTCCTGACACCCCCAGTGATAACTATATTACAATATATTCTTTGGCATATAATGGAAAAACAACCATTTCACAAGGGTTTGCACAGGCCATAAGAAAGCCCAATTGTTATTTTATTTCAAGAAATGTAGTATTTTGAGAACCTTCCTTGACAACATCATTTTGCAGATAAATTTAAATAAAAAAAATCAAATACTAGCTGCAGAGGCTTAAAAGAAAAAAAGTATTGGGTTTCTTTCCTTGAGTGCAAACCATTCCAAAGGCACTACAGCCAGCTAGTTTTAGTCAGTGGTTCAGATAGAAAACAGGAAAAACGGGTGTCTTGTTCATAAGGAAGGATACTGTGAATTAGATAAATACTAAGTGTCGGGCTTGCTTAACTACATATAAAGGAAGTTCTTCAAGTGTGGTGTACTTCAAAATAAAAACATGACAATATTTCTCATTCAGAAAAAAATGTCTCGTGGGCACAATAAATGAAAACTGACTCGATCATTTTGCCGGCTTTAATATATCGCCATGTGCATGAATCTCTGTTTTCCTCGCATCTCGCCTCCAGACAGGCAGGAAGAGAGTTCACTCTGGCTTTGTTTTCAGCACCTTGGCACGTTTGGTCCAAAGAACAACGGCATGAACGGAATGAACCCTTTTGTCAATAATAGTGTCTCGGTGGGCCACGAGCTTACACAAGAGTGCAGAATAGAGTTAGTAGATTGCAATATATCGCTATATATTTTTCCATTGTGCTTTTCTTAAAAATGTTAAAATGTCATCTTGCAAACCCAATGTATCGCGTATCGTCTGTCATGAGTGTCTCGTGACACCCCTACTTATTACATTGACGATGCGTAGCAGGGTTGGAGCTTGTCAGTCTATCTTTTGCGAGACACGTTTAGATTGCATCATCAGCAATACAATTAAAATCTCTATTGTAGGCCAAATAGACAAACATTAACCCATATAATTAAATACACTTGTTTCAAATTGTAAAGCACATTTATTGATTTATCAGTAAACTGTGCAATTCAGCAAGTGCATTTAGTGTCAACCAAACTACATCAGTGGAAAGTATTTCAGAATTCAAGTATACAGTTTAGTAGCAACTGCAAATTGCAAAACAGTAATACAGCTAAAATGACTAATTGATATTGGTAAGATGTTGTGAATAAGCATTTTATAAACACATCATGAATTTGTTTCAAAACAGCTCACGTTGTACATGCATATACAGTGGTGTGAAAAAGTGTTTGTCTACTTCCTGATTTCTTATTTTTACCATGTTTGTACCACTTAAATGTTTCAGCTCATCAAGTTTATAAATATCAGTCAATGGCAACACAACTTAACACAAAATACAGTTTTTAAATGAAATCCAAACCTACATGGTCCTGTGTGAAAAAGTGATTGCCCCCTAAACCTAATTACTAGTTGGGCCACCCTTAGCAGCAACAACTGCAATCAAGCATTTGCGATAACTTGCAATGAGTCTCTTACAGCACTGTGGATGAATTTTGTTTCACTCGTCTTTGCAGAATTGTTGTAATTCAGCCACATTGGAGGGTTTTCCAGCATCTCAGTAGGATTCAGGTCAGGACTATGACCAGGCCACTCCAAAGTCTTCATTTTGTTTTTCTTTAGCCATTCAGAGGTGGACTTGCTGGTGTGTTTTGGATCATTGTCCTGCTGGAGTGGCCGGACGTTCTCCTCCAGGATTTTTTGGTAGACAGCAGAATTGATGGTTCCATTTATCGCAGCAAGTCCTCCAAGTCCTGAAGCAGCAAAACCGCTTCAGACCATCACACTACCACCACCATATTTTACTGTTGGGGAATCACTTCTTCACACATGGCCGGTTTGAATTTTTTTTTTCTCCTTTAAAAAAAAGTTTTATTTTAAAACTGCGTTTTGTGTTCAGTTGTGTTGTCATTGACTAATTGACTAATAAGTTCTTTGATGATCTGAAACTTGTGTGTGACAACAAAAATAAAATCAGAAAGGGGGCAAACACTTATTCACACCAATGTAAGTATTATCACTTTCAGCAATTCAAGTGTTCAACTGTAGTATCAAATTCTAGGCTAATTAGCGAGATTCACTAAATGTATATATTTTCATTTCACAGGCAGATGAGAAGAGTAAGGTACGCTGCCGCTTCACAAAAGACTCAACAGACGTTACGTTAGATGTAACATCTGCAGTGTGCAAGTTAGCCAGGACTCCAGCACTACAAATGTGTGGCAACATCTAAAAGTAAATCCCAAAGAGGCATGTCCTTATGTGGACAGTGTTACCAATTCAACTTTTGCTTCTTTGTGTTGAATCATATTTAGGGTATTATAAGATATTCTGTTCATGTACAGTATACTGTATATCTGTCTATATCAATGTTCTTTTTTCATATATTGGCTGATATATTGGATATCAGCTTTTTTCAGTCGCTAATATTGATATTGTCCCCAAATATCCCATATTGGTCGGGCTCTATTGCACACCGCTGTTCTTGATTTGTTAAGCAAGCACCAAACATAACAATTAACTACAGTCAAACCTGTCTTAGCGGCCACCTTTATAGAACGGCCGCCTGCCTATAGCAGCCACTGAAAAATCCCCCCCAGCAAATTTACATGTTATAGACCCTGTGTATAGCAGTCACCTGTCCAATGCGGCCAGCGGCCACCCATTTTGTCTCCCTTGGTCAATATCTGACTGCATATAGCGGCCAAATTACCAACTCAAGTAGAAGCTTCATGCAGGAAAAAGTTTCGTTTTTTCAATCAATGAAGCCGTCGTGTGTAGACTTTAATTACTGAGTCCTAGCTCAGTCACAATCATTCACAAGATCCACACAAACTGTCAGTTGTTCCACATAAAAACAGTGAAACAGTTTTATTTTATATGTTTTAATATTTTAATAATTTGTGCAAAGTGGAGAAATTATAAGACTCTTTCCTGGCTGTATAAATAATTTTAGGTTGTGGGGGGGGTTCGGCACTGAAAAAACGAACCACAAAAATGTTAGCATGCTAGCAAAGCATGTTGGGATGATTTCTGTTTAGCATAAAACTGTAGCTGGTAAATGAACGAATCCATCTTTGCACTCAAATATCACATCACTTTTGTTTTATATTTATTGTGTTCACAGTCATGTAAAAATGATTAGACTGCCTTTGTTTCTTCAGTTTCCTGTTCATTTCAATGTCTGGCACAACTAAAAGGTACATTTTTTTGGGACACATGTAATGACAAGAAAAATAGCTCAAAAGAGTTCAAGTTAAGAGCTGATATCCAGCCATTACCATGCTTTTCCTGATAACCAAAATCAAGTTCTTATGTCAATAGCTATGGCAGGGGTGATCACACTTTTTTAGCCTGCAAGCTACTTTTAAAATGACGAGTATATATATTTACTATATTTATTTAAACAATATATGTGAGTACGTATTTATGTACATTATACATGTAGATCAGGAGTGCACGCACTACCTCTTTCTATAAAACATATACAAAATGTAACCAAGTAAACTCTGAAATTCTATTGTAAATATTAATGATTAGTATTTCACGTTCACATTTTCAAAGTTGACAAGTAATCAAAGTAGTTGCTATCATAATTCACTTCAATATGGAAATAAAGATAATTCCACATAACTCCTAAATAGTTGTGTACATAACCTGAGTACTGGTAACATGTCAGTCAAATGAGCTATGTAAGGTTCATTAGGGCACACAGTTCATGGATTACATCCAGTTAGCATTTGCTATCAAACATTAGCGATATACAAGAATTTAAAATGATGATGCAAAAGACAATGCAGCCGAAGTCAAGGCAACATATTGAAAAGGTTTCACCAATGGGCACATTTTTAATTTCATCATGAAATAATAGTTTAAGAAGCCAACGTGTAGAAAACACTGATTTCTGTGGTGGAGTTCATGACGCCAGTCAACAATACACTTTTTTCTGCGTACCTAGCCGCTACAAGTGAACAGATAACTTTAGTTATATAGACATCTTACCGCTGAGTTAGTTCATCCATAATCACAATAATAAAGATGAAAGCTGCATCTTCATGTGTAGCTTGAAACGCTGCGGGGAGCAAGCGCGAATCAGGAGCAGAGCTTAATGTCAGCTGACTGTCATATAACAACTACAAAGTGACGTTTACGAGACCGACCCAAACTACCCTGGAGATCTACTGGTAGCTCGCGATCGACGTAATGGCCACCCCTGAGCTATGGCATTGTACTGCCAAAAAATTAAAACTTTTATGAACTATTTTTGTCGTCATATTTGTCTTAACAAAAGGTATCTTTATTTGTACCAGGCATTCTAATGAAAAAATCTGGAGAAACAAAAGGTGATCTAATCATGTTTTCCATGACTATAATTTTGTAGTTCATTTGTTATGTCTAAATGAATGCCATTTATGTTCATAAATGTAAAAAAATAGAAATATATAAATCACGGCAAGTGAAGTCACAGAAGCTCTGTCAAAAACAATGAGTCAGTGAAGTGATGTAGGCCTCACATGCGCAGAATGGATTGTTCTTCTGGTATGGTTAGAGCAGTGACCACCACCGGAGTATGTTTTTTATTCATTACAGCACGTCCCCTGAACGTTAAAGCACGAAATGAACACCATTTACTATGAAGTTCATATCTTTAATTGTTGAAATGTAATCCGTGGTGACTGGCTAGTTGTTGTGGTCAGGGGTTTGCAACATATCTCACCGTACACTATCTGAACCAAACTCAAACTTGCATGTTTTAGGTCAGTTAGGATTACCTAAATTATTTCTAATCGCCAAACGCTGCAATTTCGACAGAATATTTTAGAACTTTCTTCAGTCAGTTGACGTATTTCCTTAGTATTTGGTAGCATTGCCTTTAAAGCGCATGACTTGGGTAAAGTGTTTTGTGTGTCCTTCCCCAAGCATCTCAGTTCGCTAGAATTGTGGCCCGTTACTCCTGGTGTAGCTGAGTCAGTTTTGTTTGCCACCTTGCTCGCACGCCCCACAATTTTTCTATGGGCTTGAGATCAGGGCTTTGTGATGTCACTCCAAAGCACTGACTTTTGTCTTTAAACCACTTTATGACTATTTCGATGGTATGCTTAGGGGTTCTTAGTCCATTTGGAAGACCCCTTTGTGACCAACTTCAAATTCCTGGCTGATGGCTGAAGACATTGCTTTAATATTTCCACATAGTTCTCATTCTTCATTATTTCATCAACTGCACCAGTTCCTCCTGCAGCATAACAGCCCCACAACATTATGCCTCCACCACCATACTTCAGCTTCAGTTGGGATGGTGTTCTCAGGTTTACAAGTGTGCTCCTTTTTCCTCCAAATGTAGCAATGATCATCATGGCCAAGCAGTTGCAATTTATCTTCATCAGACCACAGGACAAGTCTCCAAAAATAAGTGTCTTTATCACTGTCTATCTTTACAAACTAATCTTTTTATCTCCGTTTTGGATTAATGGCTTCTTGGTATATTGGCCTTTTAGCCCTTGTCAGGACAAGACTCCTTTGACTGTGGATAATGACACACTCTTATAAGCTTCGCCATCATCTTCTCAAGGTCTTTAGCTTTGGTTCTGGATTGATTTGAACATTTCGGACCAAAATATGTTCATCTCTGGAACACAGAACCTGTCCCCTTGCTGAGCTGTATGATGGCTGGACATTCCCATGTTGTGTATACTTGGGGATAATTGTTTGAACACTCGATGGCACTTTCAAGCATCTGGAACAGGCACGGATGAACCAGACTTCCAAAATTCTTTTATTGGTATCTTGGCTGATTTCTTTGGTTTTCCCATAATGTCATACAAGGAAACAGTGTGTTTGAGGTGTGGCCTTAAGATACATGCAAAGATGTGCCTCCAACTAACTCAAAGAAGCTCCCAAAGCCATGGCATGTGGGCATTCTCACATTGTTTAAAGACAGTCATCTTTGTGTATATGGACTTTTGACTTTGAAGAAAGTCTCTTAAAATGATCTCTCGCTCATAATTGCAGTATTTAGAAAGTAAAGATGATTTTGGTAATCCTTGCTGACCTAAAACAGGAGAACTTTAGTCTGATTTAATTTCAGATAGTGAGAAAAAAAATGTTTGTGTGTATTCACACAGTGCATGCCAACCTCACCTTTCAACCGTATATCCAATCACAGCTATTTTAGCTTCCTTGGGACCTGGTTGACAAAACTGGTCATTTTAGTTAACTGAAATGATGTAGTAGTAAACTAAAACTAAATCTATTTAGATGATTAACTTGGGAATAAAACTAAGACATTACA
Organism: Dunckerocampus dactyliophorus; assembly: GCF_027744805.1. Classification (NCBI taxonomy): domain Eukaryota; kingdom Metazoa; phylum Chordata; class Actinopteri; order Syngnathiformes; family Syngnathidae; genus Dunckerocampus; species Dunckerocampus dactyliophorus. The sequence goes on from NC_072828.1 coordinate 10,118,597, forward strand.
GTCCAAAAAAACTGACTAAAACTACTGTCAAAATGAACCAATTTAGTGATTTCTTTAAAGTGCATTTTGTACTCTGTGCAAGGAATGTAACAATTGGAATTACTGATCTTATGGCGTCACATGAGTTTGCCGCCTCATGAATTTTACTGCATCACATGCTTCCAACATGATTCACATGGTAAAGGAAAGAAGTAAATGCTCCTGATTCTTATGTGCACATTGGCATGCCTGTAAACCTTCAAGATTCCAGGCGGCCACACACCCACACCCACACCCACACCCACACCCACACCCACACACAGCCTGGGAACCTCAATGCGTGACAGTTTTGGAGGGCAAGCACACAATGTAAGCCTTGTCCTGGTTGGAGAGGAAGGACAACACGAATAATATTCTTTTATACTGAAATTTAAAAAACGTGAAATAATAGCCTAGCAGAACAGAATACTTGTTTAAATCTACCTTTACAGTCAGCATAAAGCTATGATAAATGCATATTGTATGCAGATGAAGTTCAGTGTTGTATTGTACTTTGTGTGTTGTATTGTAATTTGACAATTGTACAGAAAGCATATTATTTAGGCTACAATGGAGGCCAGCATGCCAGACAATGTGATCAAGGTCAGCGTGTGTGAAAAAACAGTAAGAATTGATACTAGTTTTTAATCGTAAAAATTATCATTTTTTGTTGCGCAGATCGAAGCTTGTGCTACACTGAGTCAAACAGAAAGTGAACATGCACGTACGAGTCGCCCAGGAAGTCGTAGAAGTTAATCCTGCCGACCGTGGTATCGGCATCAAAGTTGGGGAACTGATCACCCAGCAGAATTCCAGGCATGAGTGGGTCTTCTTGGTAGGTCCAGGCGGGAGAAAGAAAACCGAACTGCGGCTTTAGGAGGATCAAGGTGAGCGGCAGTCCTTACTCTATGCTAGGTAGCAACGCCATATGTGCAAACCCGGAAGAGGGATTGACTCATGAAACTTATCGACCAATGAGAGATAAGCATGGAGGGTTTTTTTTTCTTTTGCAACGGCGCAATACAGTGTGAAAGATCAGGAAGTACGCTATTTAGTGTAAAACATCTTGATACAAAAATACTAAATACTGTACACATATTTTCCAGATAGTATACTGTGTGTGCTGTGTTATTTTAAATGTTTTAATACTATTAAAATAGTGTAGCTTGTCATGTATATTATGCTAACCAGTTAATATATCACAGGTATCACAGACCAGGACACATTTCCACGTTTATAATGGCATGTTTTCTCTTTTGAAACATTGTTGGGTCAGGATTTTGTGCCACAATTATATACATATAAATTAAATTAAATAAATACACAGGTTAATGCAGCTATTTCACATTGTTTTTCAAAATTTTAGTACTTTTGTTTACATTTTAATTGTTTATTTCGTTTAATATAATAATACATTATTCTGCGGTTGCTTTTGGTTTAAAAACTCAATTTCCCATGAGTCTTTGCAATAATAGGAGAAAACAAATATGGCGTCCAGTGGGTTCAGTACGTGATTGGAATACTCTACCGTCCAGTTGACGACATAAAGCGGCGACAGGCAGCACAATACTGCGGAAACGCCCCCACTGCGGTGCTATCTCACGGCACCTATATTACCACACAAAATGTCTTCACCTAAGGCCAAACACTCCGGTCGCGGAGGCGGAGGGAGCCCGGTGCTCGGTGGCACCAATGGCCGCTACGAGTTCAAGTCGCTGACCAAACCGCTAAGCTCAGATTCGGCCACCGCGCGGCTGCGAGCCTCGGAGAGCCCCACACGCCGCCGGGGCTCCAGCTCCTCCACCGGCTCAGCGAGCGGACATGGGCCGTCGGAGGAGGACGGCATCCGTCTCAACCCGTCACTCTTCCGCGTGGCCCTTAGCTCGTTGCTCGCCATTGACCTGTGGCTCTCCAAGCGGCTGGGGGTGTGCGCCTGGGAGGACTCGTCTTGGGGGAGTGTGCGACCGTTGATGAAGCTTATCGAGGTGACGGGTCACGGCATCCCTTGGCTGGCTGGCACCGCCTACTGCCTCTACAAGAGCGACAGTGCAGCCGGGCAGGAGGTCATGCTCAACCTCCTCTTTGGTAAGAACGGCTGTTCCTTATCATGTACTTAGATTGCTGAGTGCAGACCTCCGCCAGGGCCAAACTGTCTGCAACCTATTGGAAAAAGTTTGTTTACGTGTGAATTACTCAACTAATTTCCACAAAACTTTGTGGAGGAGTGAAGCACAGACCAAGACCAAACTTTATAAAAATTAACAAATGTCTTATGTTTATCTGTGTTTTCTAGCAAGATTACAGAAAAACTCCTCAACTCATTCCCACAAAACTTTGTGGTGGGGATGGCGCATGGACCACTGACCAGTACATTTTGGTAGCGCATGCAAGTCTTTAGACCAGTGGTTCTTAACCTTGTTGGAGGTACCGAACCCCATCAATTTCATATGCCCATTCACTGAACCCTTCTTTAGTGAAAAATAAAATATATATTTTTTTCAAATTCAAGACATAGGTATATGTTTGTTTACTGGTGCACAAAATGACAGAGACAGGACGCTGACTCCCATCACGGTCCGTGATTCATGTGAATGCTGTACATCAGGGGTCACCAACGTGGTGCCCGCGGGCACCAGGTAGCCCCCCACGACCACATGAGGTGCCCGCAAGCCTGCTTTTCATTCAGGTTTTCAGTTAATAATGTGAGAACACTAGAAAGAAAAGTATTCTGAAACATAAAATGTGAGTTGTGGATACCAGCATTTTGTGAATGTTTTGGTAAAACAAGCATATTTGATCTGTTTGGGTTGAAATAAGGTATGATAATCATTTCTACAAAAATGAGTAGCTCGTGGCCATTTTCATTTTCTAAAAGTAGCTCTCACAAGAAAAAACGTTGGTGACCCCTGCTGTACATGTTTGTCCGACCACTTTCTTATTTTGCTCAACATAGTATGGATTCAAATATTAAGAAGGAAATCACACGACGTGCTACCACATCAGTCACACGTTGACTACTTGATGGTGCATTTCATTTGTACTCGGAACTGGGAAGTCGGAGTGAGAGTGACGTGATCTCTGAGTTAAAAGCGTTCCAAATGCCAAGTCAAAAAAACTTCACACTATAGCAATATTTTTTATAAATTATTTATTGATTATTTACCGTTTACACACGAGGCAGCCATCATTGATTGTTAACTCAGAGGTGGTGTGGATGCTCTGACTTCCAAGTTGAACATTCCGACTTCAGAGGGGCGTTTCAGTCGGGTGTTCCCGCTAGGAACTCGGAAATTCCGACTTCCAAGTACAAATGGAACACACCACGAGTGCGCTAAATTCTTCGCAGCAGTGATTGAACAAGGCAAGCAATGTAATGTGATTATCTGCAGCCAGTGTCAATTCATCACCAATTGACTTAATGGATCTGGTGTGTCTTAACCTCCGTGGCGGAGGCTCCGCCGAACCCCTCGGGTTCGATCTAACTAGGTTAAGAACCACTGCTTTAGACCCCTCAGGTTCTCTTGTTCAAAAAGCGACAAGCGGCATCTTGTGCCTTTTTCTGGTCTTTTTGTTGACTGACATGAAAGCACTTGATGCTCTTAACAAGCAGTGGGTGTTGCTGTGGGCCCCTCACATATAGAAAAAAAAAAATGACAAAAGGAAGCAACAGAAGAAAGGTAATTTGTATTTCTAACAGGGCTGTCAAAGTTAATAACGCGTTAACTGAAGTTTCCTTTAACAGCGCTAATTTTTTTGTTGGCCCACGATTAACATGCGCACGTCCTGTTTGACCCTCGCACCACACTGTAGTTTGAGGAAACACAGCGGCGTGGCAGCTGATGTGAAGCCAGAAGCGGGAACAAATATTGAGCAGAAATGGGCAAATAAAAGGGTATTTTGAACTGTACAAGCCTGCAGGACTTGTTTTTTTTTTCAGAGCGGTGCATCAACAAATACAGTCAAACTTGTCTATAGCGGCCACTAGAGGGAGTCTGCAAAAGTGGCCGCTATAGACAGGTGGCCTCTATAGACAGGTTGGCATCCAGTTTGAATGTTGACCAGTAGAGGAAAAAAAGGGAAAAAAAAGGGGGGAAAAAATAATAATAATGTTGACCAGTAGAGGGCACTGCGGACTGCGGATAAAAGTTGTACAGCACTATTAGGCTTATTATCATGGTTCATGGTTTTAATTCATCCTGAACATGCATATGAGTCAAACAGTAGCACATCACATAGTACAATTCACAATTTTGCATGTCCAAAAAGGAGTAGGAAGAAGCAAAGCTACCAGGGTATGAAAAAGTCACTGTTTCAAAACAACTAAAATAGTCCATCATACCGTCCAAGTGGAGGTCCAGCACGACCACTGTGTGGAAATACTTTGTCACGTCCTGTGTTATTTCCTCACAGTTCTGGCTTTGATAACAGCGACGTTATCTGCCTCATTATTATCAAGCGGCATGTGCCTTGTAGAGTTTTGCATTCCGTAGAGTGTGGATTTAGTGTGTACGATTCGATGCGATTAGAATTCAGAGGCTTGTGATGATTATCGATGCAACTTTCTTTGTGATCAATAGCTTGTCAATTCTTTTCGAGCATAATTTTTTTCTATATATCATTTCTTTTTACTCACTGTGTACTACTAAAACAAAGCATATTTGTAATGATCCACAATTAAAATAATCATGAAACAGATTAATTTCCCGGAGCTATTTGGCATTTCTGAAAAAAAAAAAAAAAGGAATATAGCGATATAAAGAAAAAAGCAGCGGTGTATGTAAGTTTATCTTCAGTACCTGCAAGATCCGGTACAAGCAACAGTACTCGATCAACAGCAGACGCTTTTCCTCCTCTGAAGTACTTTGACACCCCCCAAATTCCCTCCACATCCGACAGCCATTGAAAACCGTGGGAGATTCGTACAATTCGCTCTGGATGTGAACACGTCACTCACCAGTGTAGCTGGTCACAGCCACTCGTCGCCGCTCGTGTGCAGGCTTCGCTACGCGTTGGCGATGAGTTTTCGCCAATGACAAGTCGTTTGTCGCCTCCCGTGTGTGGTGCCCATTACAATTAGGTGCACCACCATAAACTGTCCGGGCGGCACTTCCGCTTTCCGTTTTTTTGTTTTGTATTTTTTTGTTGCGTCAGCATCGATTATTGACATTTATGAATCGATTAATAATCGTCAATGTCCGCATTGCGATGCATCTAAGGATCGATTATTTCTCCCACCCCTAATTTTGCATGGCTTTGAAGCTATTTAATGTACACGTATGTATTGACGCCACATATTGCAGCGTAAAATGTAAAGTAAATGACAAAATACACTAGTATAGCATTATTTAGTGAAAACATTGTACTCACGTGGAAGATTCCTTCAAAGGGATGCACATTTAGAAGATTTACTCCATTTACAACAAGTATCTCTTTGTATGCATGCATAGTAGCGCTAGGTGGCAGAACTCGATGAAGGCACACGTGTTGTCATTCCACCGATACGGCTGCGCTGTTGTCATTGTTGTCGGTCGACATATTGATGTGATTCAGAACAAGACAGGGGGCAAGGATAAGTGGTGTATACCATTTACTCTCCACTGAACAACAAGCAGCAACCACTTAGCAACAATTGCTAACAGCAATCACATGACCCGGAAGTGGAAGTGAAACTTGATGATGCAAGCGAATTAATCAAAACGCAGCGAATACATAATCCAACAACTCCAAAACACATGTGGACAAGTTGTGACTTCCACATTCACCATGCTATGAAATAATAATTACGTTTTTTTTCAATAATTTATGTTTTTTGGCATTTTTTCAGTGATTGTGTGTGTCAGTGATTGCATTTATTTGCATTTAGCTTTTATTTAATGATTATGTGTAGACTACATTAACAACTGCATTGTATTTATTTATTTTGAAATAATCCAGTTATTTTTTGTTTTATTTTAAATATATAGGTTCCACTTCCAATATGTTCTATAATATTTTAAAATGACTGTTCAACTGAAATTTTTTTTCCATATATATATATATATATATATATATATATATATATATATATATATATAGACAGACATTTCTTTTAAGCACAATATAAAAAACAAACATATTATTCATATCGATATTTAAACTGGATTTGCGCTGTTCTCTTGTATTTTGACACGGAGGTCTGTCTCACTCTGCTGTGTGTGGAAGAAACCGGTACATTTTGGTAGTGCACAGACCTCCGCTGTGGCCAAACTAAACAAAAATGAGAACTAAAAGTCTGTGTTAGTTAATGTGTCCTGGTACGATTATGTAACAATGACTCGACTGATTTTCACAAAGCTTTGAAGAGGCAAAGACCTCTGCCGAAGCTGAACTATTGAGAAACCTGCTCCTGTAACTTTGCCAGGACAGTTCCCGCAATGTACATTTTTGGTAAATAGTTACTCCACATCTGTGTATCGCAGTGGTGATCAGTCTTCTTTGCACCTCCTGCATCCAGGTCTGCTTTTGGACCTGGTCCTGGTCGGCGTTGTCAAGGCGACGGTGCGGCGGCGCAGGCCCGCCCACAACCGTATGGACATGTTTGCCACCTTCTCTGTGGACCGCTACTCGTTCCCCTCAGGCCACGCCACACGCGCCTCCATGTGTGGCCGCTTCCTGCTGGCGCACTTGGTGCTCGCCGCCCCACTGAGAGTCCTCGTCCTGCTGTGGGTGGCCACGGTTGGGCTGAGCCGCATCATGCTGGGCCGACACAACGTGACCGACGTGGCCTTCGGCTTCTGGATGGGCTACTGCCAGTACAACCTGGTGGAGATGCTGTGGCTCTCGCCTCAAAGCCTGCAAGGGCTGCTGGGACACTTTGCATAGCTAGCTAGCACACTGAAAGACTACTATTATATTATTATTATTACATATGAGTAACAGCTACACTGTTTTTATTATCTCTGTGAGGACTGTGCATTCCAATCCATGTAATTATGGAGTTGTTCATATTGTGGTTCATTCCAGCAGAACTCTCCATTCACAGTCAGCAGCACATCCTGTAAATAATTGTTATCAGCATATAAACAGCATTTCGTCAATAGGGGACAAGAATGCATGTCGTGTTTTCACCTTTGACCTTGACTATCTGGGCGGCCTTGTGCTGGCTCTCACATCGGTTTCATCTGGTAATTACAATGTTCCAGGTCATATTTTGGACCCTTTTTGGGGGGTCTCGCGACCCTTAAACAGTGGACAATTTGTCTGGCAGGAGTCATTCAGAGTGCTTAGTAAGATGTAACTTTTCATGTGAATTCAGTTTTATATGGTACCAAAATTTGATCCAGCCCATTTTTCAGCACCTTATTTTGGGTCCCTGTGGCCACATGCGGGGGGGGGGCTCCATGGCAGACGTTCATATCTGTTCATTTTTGGGTCCGCGTTATATGACCCTGGGCTCAGATATTGGTACCTCGTTTGTTAGATCAAAGTGCTCTGGGCTGCTAAAATGTCAAAGTGGCCCTTGACCACTTTCATTTTTCAGTGAATGGCCCTCGCTGGAAAAAGTTTGGACACCCCTACATTCCACTGAGGAACATTTACAATCCCATGCACATGATTTGGGATAGGAAAAAAAGGGTGTTTTACATCATTTAACATAAAACTACTGTATAATGTTTTTCTTATTTGAGTCCATATTTTGCTTGTGTAGCTTTTCCAAAAGGTGGTTCAGTTTGAGCAATGCTTTTGTTTGAACACGCACACACACACACACACACACACACACGCACTAGTTCATTAACCTTTGCTTGATGTCGTCTTTTTTGTATTGATTTAACAATTCAAGCTATGCAGCTGAAGGTAAGCTTACTTAAGTCTTATTCAGTTCAAAATTCAATGTATGTTTCACTTACCGTACACTTACATTTTTAGTCGTTTGTGTGCATGCGTGACAGAAATTTGATTCCGGTCTTAGTTATGTAACAGGATTGTTTTTTTTGTTTTTTTTTAAATATATTAATACCTTTCCAGAAGCATGTGCGGGCGTGTGTGTGTGTGTACGTGCGTACACACAACTGGATGCTCATTATAATGCAATGAGCTGCATGGTAGGTACTGTAGTTGTGAAAATCCAATGCCATAAAAGTCCATCATGAGCCATGACTTGTTGTGATTGGATCAAGTGTGTGTGGGAGATGGGGTGGAGATAAGGAACTTGAGGGACATTTTTAAGAGGTCTCCTGTCAGACTTTGTGTGTTCCACTCGCCAGCAACACTCACTTCTGTTGTAAGACCATAAAGGTAAGGAGCCCTCCACACACAGAGTAAGAATTGGCGGTCTTCTTTTTTAGAGGATTGCATGCTATTTTTGTTTGATTTCAAAAGCTTGTCAATCTGTTGTATTTGTTTTTAAATCTGGTTGTTATGTGCAATATGTCAACTGATTGCCCCAAAAGGCATTGATTTAGTCATTTTAATTTTTTTTTAAAACATTTTACATAGTTCTTGTACAAGTATGAGTTTTTTCATATGACTCGTACAATTACTATTTTGTTCTCATAATATTAGGACACAAATCCAGTAACATAAATATTTCTTTTGACTTTAGAATTTTTGGGTGGGGGGTGTCATTATGCTATGTAATTTTAATATAAGATTGTAATATCAATTTATTCCCATCCCTCATAACAATTACAATTTTAGTCTGTAGTGTTACCTTTTTTCCTTAAAGTCATTACTTTCAAATTCTGTGACTTTATTCTGGTAATATGACGTTTTTTGTCATAATTTTGCAGTGTATCATTTTCTCATAATAGATATTTTGTCACAATTTATTTTCTAATATTATACCAGTTTATTTACCAGGACTTTTTTTTCCTCTCTGGTAACAGTACAATGTTTTGTTTATTCTCAAAATATTACTTTTCTTGTATTATGACTTTATTGTTGTAAATTGACTTTATTTTTCATCAAATGCACCACGAACATCCCATTTTTTAACATTCTCAAATGCCACACAAATGTAAAAAGAAGTTAAACTGTGAAAATCATATTTTTTTCAAGTGGACTTTTGCATGCTTTTCTTTAAAATAAAAAGTGATCACGTATTCTGGACGAAAGAACGCACTGAATTTATTTATTTTGTATGGCTTGTGCACAATTGATGTCCTCACACTACAACTTTAATTTTGCAATAATGATTTTTCTGTTTTAAAAAATCCTTGGAAAATGATGATTTTATTCTGTAAATGTTAATATTTTTTCTCATAATAATCCAACTTTAGTCTCATAACATTAGCTGTTTTTCTTGTAATTTTAGTACCCTTTTTCTCATAAAATTAATACTTTATTCTAATTACATAGGTATTTTTTCCTCCTAATATTGCAACATACAGTATACATATAATACATATCGTCTAAAACAGAAGTAGGGCTTTTTTCTCATGACCATTTTTGCTACAAAATTGTGCTTTTTGTTGGTATTTGTATAATTGACCAATTAATTCCTGTAAAATTATTTTTTTTTTCTCGTACGGATAACATCAAACTGTTGCTAGGTTTTTTCTTCTAGTAATATTGTCACTGTATTCTTGTAAGAGGAGGACTTCTGTTCATAATATTGTATTATGTTTTTTCCTAAACAAGACATGCATGAAATCTAACATTAAAAAGTACCAAAATGTAATTAATTGGCTTTGTTTGGCTCATGCAGCTCCACCATGGTGCACAAAGTGGCAGTGATTGGCGCCGGCCCGTCGGGTCTGAGTTCCATCAAGACGTGTCTGGATGAGGGCTTGCTGCCAACCTGCTTCGAGAGCAGCGATGACCTTGGCGGACTTTGGAGATTCAAGGCAAATCCTTCCTTTGTGCACATTTCAACCACAAAAAAATCCATAGGAAGCAAATGTCACACACTAGGAGCACCGTAAAGGGTGGAAAAGTTAGTACAATTCCAAAGACCCCTGACTGAGAGGGGCCCCAGTAAATAGGTAAACGAATGTGGCTATCTAATTATGGTTTAAAAAAAAAAAAGTATGTATATATATATGAATATAAATATATATATATATATATATATACAGTCAAACCTGTCTTAGCGGCCACCTTTATAGAACAGCCGCCTGCCTATAGCAGCCACTGAAAAATCCCCCGCAGCAAATTTACATGTTATAGGCCCTGTGTATAGCAGTCACCTGTCTAACATGGCCAGCGGCCACCCATTTTGTCTCCCTTGGTCAATATCTGACGGCATATAGCAGCCAAATTACCAACTCAAGTAGAAGCTTCATGCAGGAAAAAGTTTCGTTTTTCAATCAATGAAGCCGTCGTGTGTAGACTTTAATTACTGAGTCCTAGCTCAGTCACAATCATTCACAAGATCCACACAAACTGTCAGTTGTTCCACATAAAAAGGCCGTCTTCTTTTGAGCTTGCTATTTCCTGGTCAAACATGTAACTTTAAGAGCATTTGCACCAAAACATTACCGCAAATTAGGCTGGGAACAGGACGTGCTCCCAGCGACGCTACAATAAAAAAAAAAAAAAAAACATACGCTAGCATGCATGCGGCAGCGGGAGCAAAACTGAGTTCGGTTGTACTTAATTGAAGTATTTTAGAATGTACTCACGTTATTTTTCATCAATCCTCATCCACTAATCCATCAAAGTCCTCATCTTCTGTATTCGACACAAACAAAGCCATCTTCTTTTCCGTTTGCTACTAGTCTGTTAACTTGTCAGTGTTATTCAGCTCCGAAGCAAAGAAGGAAACTTCTCTTGTTTCTTCTGCCAACTTTATTTCTTGAACACAGCCACCAGACAGCAGCTCAGAACACACACACATCTCTCAGCATCGTCTCTCCTTCCTGCTTGCCCACAAGGCAAAGGTTAAACAAGCCCCACTACATAGCTGTCCAGCCAATGCCTGTAAGAAATGACACCGTTTATTTCCTGGTGTGCACTGGTCAATACCGTAATGCCGCTTGTTGTGGGGAAGGAGAGACTCACGTCGCCGATGCACTTTAATGGCTTTATTAACAGCGGAGAACACTGCAGGACTTTACATCCACGCCAACATAAACACACTTCCCAACTCTCTCGAAACTCACAGCTAGCACTGAGCCTCGCTCTCCTGCTCGGGACGTCCACCGTCACTTCCCGATGAACTAAAGCTGTAATGACAACTCTGCCATATAAAAAGTAAAATATTAAAAGCAAGCGTAAGACATTACTAGCACAGCTTTGTTCTGTGGGTGGTGGATATATTCTATCAGTTATTAAGCCTCTAGCTTCCTTTTAGTTAGTAAAAACCTTGGCTATGATTGCACTACATTGTCATGTAGACCTACAAAGTACACTTGGAAGAGCAAGAGGTGAATAAATGTATTGCAACTGATGTGAAACTGATGAGGGGTAGGATTAAATAAGCTTTGCTTCTTTCTACTCCTTATTGGACATGCAAAATTGTGAATTGTACTATGTGATGTGCTACTGTTTGACTCATATGCATGTTCAGGATGAATTAAAACCATGAACCATGAACCATGATAATAACAAGCCTAGTAGTGCTGTACAACTTTTATCCGCAGTCCACAGTGCCCTCTACTGGTCAACATTATTATTATTATTATTTTTCCTCTACTGGTCAACATTCAAACTGGACGCCAACCTGTCTATAGAGGCCACCTGTCTATAGCGGCCACTAGAGGGAGTCTGCAAAAGTTTGACTGTATATATATATATATATATATATATCGTCAGAAAACGATTAAAACAATCTGTTGTCTTTGGTAAAAGTTAAATATCCTCACTGACCAAAAGTAAACTTTCATATTGACTGACCATCCCCCCCATAGCTACATGAAATGGTTTGGTCCACTACTACCTTCTGCCTACCAGCTTTGTAGCTGCAGCGTGTTGCCTGTCAGTCGGCAGTTGCGGCAGAGCAGAGTGAAACAATGCTGCCAGTGCCTAGTAAAATAAAGTCTGCAAGTGAAAAAAGGAAAGAGGGAAAGGTGAGCAAAGAGAGAAAAACGAAAAGGGTGTCAATATGTGAGCCTTTTTTTTTTTAGCCTAGCTGTCTGTTTGTCATGGAAATTCACCTGTTAGCTTAATGTCCACAATGAAATAAGATAGCGGCGTGTTAGCATGTTGTGTTAGCCTTCATCTCACTCCTTTTTAACCAACAGTTAATCAGCGCAGGTAAATGTTCAGCATGTATTATTAAATCAGTTGTCCCTGCCCCATTTACCAGATTTAACAACAGATGTCAGCAGCATCCTTGTCGCCCCATAACTTTACCCCTCCCTGTCCCAGTGAAGAAGGTGAGCAACACTGTGTTCAATGAGTCTGTGGCATTACAGAAAAGAAAAATTGCAATGACAGAACTTCAAACACAAATTAGTTTTCCACATAATGATTCCATTTCAACTTTTTCTTGTTGGCAGATTTAAACGTTAATGTATTGCATATGCAATTTTTTTTTTTTAACATTTTTTAGTTTTACAGGGAGACTGTAAAAGATGGCCTTTTGTTGAACTTTGCTATTGTATGCTGTTGTTGACTTGGTGATTCGGTGTGGCTGGAGTTAGCACACAGGTGCGCTCACCGGTAATTGTAAGCTTGTTGCTGCTGTGTGCTGCGTGCAGTGCTTTTTGTCTTCCGGCGTTTCCAAATCTTTCTTGACATGACCACGCCTTTAGCATGTTCTCTTGCATATGCAGACTGTTGCATGGGCAAGCACTAGCAGCACATATTACATTGGTAGTATCAAACATTAAGACAATAAGTGTTTTTTTCCCTGGGGCCCAGAATTCCTGGCGGTGCCTCTGCCTGCAGGAAACTGTGGCATTTGTTAACTGTGGAGGCATAGTTTTGTGTAACATTTAATGCTTAACCGTCATTTAAGTTTCAAAATAAATAAACCACTGTATAGCAAGACTAATGAACCTTGATATCCGCAACTGTGTGCGGTTTCCCTGAGCGACACACCATCGCACAATCATGAGCCAACAGCTGTTGTGAGGTGAGGTACACAATACCACAATTACTTTCATCACAACTATTACGACTCTGAGCCAACCTGTGGCTGAAAAATGGCGATGTGTGTGTTCCCTGTTGCAATAAAACAGCAAATGATGTACTAATTTACAGTATGAGTATTGGACACGAGTAGGGAAATGTGGGCTGACTTATTGTTGCTTTATCCATATTATACAGAGCAGCCAGGACAGAGAGACGTGTGTACCGCCTTATTTTATCTGGTTCTATTAGCATCAGGAGTGTCACAAGACACCCAACTCACGAGCTGAGACAATGCATGAGATTGGATCCACGGGAACGGGATTTTGACATTAATTCTATGAAAAGTACAAAGTTTGATTTAACCTCGACACAAAACAATACAGTTGTGTTTTGTAATGTTTACTGCCCACAAATTGACACACAACGATATAATTGTTCAGTATTATATGTCAACATCGTTTGAGACCAAATAAACCATTAATGTTATGATAATATATAATAATAATAATGTGTAATCATGTACATTTTCCTTTAATATGTCATCTTTCCCCCTCTCGTGGGCCCTGTCGTGCAGTGCTTGCTTCTCTGTCCCTCCCTGGCGCCTCTGGCTTGCGTGCTTCGTGGGTGTGGCCGTGCACCCCTCTATGTGGGGTCCTGTGCTCTTGTGGTCGCCGTAGTGTTGCTCCCTTGCCGGCCGTGGTGGTATGCGGGGGGCGCGTCGGCGTGGTTCATGCTGTTCTGGTGGCGGTCGGATCTGCCTTGGGACGTGTGGCTGGTCCGTGGTGTTTGGGGGTGGCGCTGTGGATGCTACCTCCGGTGTTGGGGCACTGGGGGTATCGCCTCTGGGGGGTTGGGTGGGCCGGACTGGGCGTCCTGGCGGGCCGGGTAGGGGCTGTGGTGTGTCCTGCGGCCTGTGGCTCGCCCAAGCCTGGGCTGTGGTGGTTGGCCGGTCGGTCATGTGTCCTTGGTCCCCCCCTGCTCGGTTTGGGCGGCGTTGGGGTGTGGGCATGTGGGGTCCCCGTCCTTCCTGTTCCACTGCACCACCTCACATACATATAGTTAGGGGAGACTGGGGACAGTTGCAACAGGGGACGGTTGCAACAAGCCTTATTTGTCTAATCAGTAACATGCTAGAGTGATGACACTCAAACTGCACATGTTCAGTTAGACCCTCTAGTCGCCAAGAAGAAAGCGGCCATATTGCGCATCTGGTCCAGCTTCTATCAAGACAAAGTTGTTTTGGAGGTATGAAAGTAGCTAGTAGTAGTTTTTTCACGAGCTGTATTTTTGTCATACTATCCTAATATTTTGTATGAATTACTCCAAACCTACCTGGTTTGAATCACTGTTTTGTTGACTATTCAGCAACATTGCTTACATTTGTCAATGTCACTGTGGCTAGTTAGCACGTGGGGATTTGTCGTGACTGATACTATGGGGACGGTTGCAACAGTTGCGAATATCAAAATAGACCACACTAGGCACAATTAATATATTTTACTGCTCATGATGGGCAGAATAGGGAATCATAATAAGACATTAATGCTAATGATAAACAAAATAATTCCCCAAATAGCTTGTTGAGCAAAAATGAGCAATTAGTTATTGTTGTATGTGTTGTGCTTTGGAACAAACTAAATACATTTTCCTGTGAAAACAATCATATAAACTTGTCATATAGTAAATAAATCATCTAAATATAGAAATTGTATTGTTTGTTTTCAGTATGCCAAGAGGGAGGAAGGGAGTCACTAACAGAGGGGTTCCCCCAGTATTTTGGAACGAGCCTCAGATATAATAACGGATGAAGGCAAATCAGTCAGAGCAGTGGCCAAGGCCTTTGACATATGCCACATCACATTATTCAGGTTCCACAAAAAAAGAAAGAATCTTGCAAGCACAACATCAAAAGAGAAACCACTTGCTGGACCAGTGATGATGTCTACAAATGTCACAACTGAGACTCTGAATGAAAGAATTTCTGTTTTGTTTTTAATTTTTCTGTGAGCTAGCAGAAATGTTCTGGGTTCTGCAGAATAGTTCAGAAGCTGCTGGAATAGTTCACGAGACAGAGATTTGTTGGGGAAGAGGCGAGTGTTGCAGTTTTATTTTTAAGCATTTGTGTGCCTTTTAACAAAACTTAAAAATCAAACTTCATATTCACTGGAGTTTTAAAAAATGTGAATTTTGTTCACTAAAACTGTTCTCTGTTTGTTCACATGTTTAATAAATGTGTTTGCACTCCAAATTATTCTATTCTTTTTGTCCCAAACTGAAATATTGAGTTTTTATAGCTTCCGTAACATTTGCACATTAACTCAAAGTAGGCCTATTTTTTATACAAAAATAAACTTAATAAATACTTTAATATTGTATACTGTGGTTATTTAAACAAAAAGCATACAATTTTGGTGAAATGTAATGTTTTTTGATATGTTGCAACCGTTCTTGATCGGTGTTGCAACTGTCCCCAGGTTTGGGGTCAGTTGCAACGTCTGAATTTTTTTTATTCAAATAAATATTGTGATTGATATGTTTTATGTATAAATGGTATGGCTATTTAGCAGACAGATGTAGGTTTACTATGTAAAGATTTGGTGTGCCTAGTCTAAATAATCTCTGAGTAATTGAGAGTAATGTAAAAAGTGTTGCAACTGTCCCCAGTCTCCCCTACTTTGGCCTACGGTCGGGCGTGGTTGGGGAGGGGAGTTTCCTTGCGGGGCTCCTTTGCCCCTGCCGTGCCACTGACCTGTTGCCCCCCAATTTTAATCGCACAGTAGACACTTAGGGTTTGGGGGGGCTGGTCAGGTGAGGGGCCCACCGAGCGGCAGCTGTCCCCCGATTTTAATTGCATCATTAACTATGATCCACATACACCCCTATCATATACATGCACACAGATACACCCCTCAGGGACACAGAGACCAGCTCTTCATAGCTGTCCTCTTTTATTTTATTTTATTTATTTATTTGTCTAATTGTAAAATAGACACAATCACACCTCATCACATTCACGGGTGGGGCAGACTGGATTGGGGTGCCTCGTGTCTGCTCCGCGGCGCCTGCCCGCCAGGATCGGGGGTGTGGCCGTGGACCTGGCCGTCGCGGTGGCTCGCCCGGGGTGGCCTGGCTTGTGGGATGCCTTTGTCTGGTGCGACTGCCTTTCCCTGGGGTGGCCCGTTGGGGCCTGTTTTTGTGATTCTTTTTTTTTTTTGTGATTGTGTGATTCATTCATTTATTTATTCATTATCGCGAGACAGCTTTTTTGTCAATGAGAAACCTTATCATGTTTTAATTGTGCAAGAAGATTTGTACTTTTTTACCTTTCTGTGGCGGCGTTATAAAAAAACAAAGAAAAAAACAACAACAAAAAAACACTGGTGGAGTAAATCTGGTCCAAACTGTTCCAACTTTTTCCATCGATGCTTATATACTGAAAAATAAAAAAATGTGGCGGCCATTTTCATATTTTACACATAGTAATACAGGATCGAATCAATCCAGTATGCTAAGAAGTTAAATACCTATTTAGTCAGTCCCGCTTATGTCGACAACCCATCTATGTCTATGTCGACCAACAAATCAAATCACCAAGCCCCTTCTTGCCAATAAATAGTGCAAGCTTAAGTCGACGGCGAACTAGATGGTCGATCACTTTTGTGAACATCAATTTTGAGAGGCAAAAGGGGTCATTTCTAAATGAAAAATAGGTCCTTTTATGTGGACATGTGTTGTAGTATTGTTAAACAGAGTGAAACGACGACATACTTTGGCTCTGGACACTCCTTCTTTAGATGCTCCCTGACATTTATTGCCTACTTCCCTGCAGGAGGTATCGGAGCCCAATCGTGCCAGCATCTACCGCTCCCTCACCATCAACATCTCCAAGGAGATGATGTGCTACAGCGACTTCCCCATCCCGGCCGACTACCCCAACTACATGCACCACTCGAAAATCCTCAATTACTTCCGTATGTACGCGGAGCACTTTAAACTGCTGAAGCACATCCACTTCCAGGTGAGACACATGCAGTTTTTATTTCAATTTATATTTGATAGGACACCTTCTTTCCTTCCTGACGTGCGCATCTTCTAGACCATGGTGAAGTGCATCAGACAGAGGCCAGATTATTCCCGCACGGGCCAATGGGAAGTGGTGACGGAGAGGAGGGATGGGAAGGAGGAGATGCACGTCTTTGATGCCGTCATCTGCTGCTCAGGACATTACACCTACCCCAACCTGCCCCTTCAGGACTTCCCAGGTTCCATTCCATATATGACATACAGTATATGGTATATCTATATTCATATATACACTGTATGGTATGAAAAAAAGTATATATGTGAGTATATGTATGTATATATATATATATAAAACATTTTTAATATATAAGCAATAAAGGATCCTCATTGATGTTCTTATGTTTCAAGTACATGGGCCAGACGTGGCCGTCAAAGAGGCCGGGGGGGTCTGGTACCGTGTAGTTCCTTGAGCACCTCCTCTTTTTGCATTCTTATATAAGCAGTGAATATCATGTTTTGCATGCATGCAATCTGTTATCAGTTATAATCAGGGTTTCTTTTCCACAGAGAAATCTTTTTTTTTTTTCAATGACATTTTAGATTTTGCATTTTCTATAAAATTAACAATTAAAATGTTAAACATTTTGGGAAGTATTATAGTGGTGTACATATATTTTCATGCAACCTGTGTAGGATCAATTCTCTCATAGCTCCTTTCTTAATCACCCTTGACCTACTTCGTCTAGTTCAAAGTCAGCTGGGATAGGCTCCAGCTTTCCTGTGACCCTCAAGAAGATATGCAGTAGATGAAGCCTGAAGATGTTGATGTTGTGCTGCAGGAATTGAGACCTTCCAGGGACGATACCTGCACAGCTGGGACTACAAGGGTCCAGAGGACATGCCTGGCAAGCGAGTGGTGGTCATCGGCATCGGGAACTCGGGCAGTGACATTGCGGTGGAGAGCAGCAAGTTTGCAGAGCAAGTCAGGAGCTCAATCTTCTTCGTCTACCATGCCATCTCACTGTCATGTCCTCTCATCTCCATCTTCCTCCTTGTGGTCACATCAGGTGTACATGAGCACACGCCGCGGCGCCTGGGTCATCAGACAAGTGTCGGATGACGGCATGCCAGTGGACATGAAGTACAACACTCGCTTCGTCCACATCTTGTTCCAGCTCCTCCCCATGAAGTTCCTCAACTGGCTAGGCGAGAAGAAACTCAACGCCATGTATGACCACACCATGTATGCTCTCAAACCCAGCCACAGGTACAGCTTCTGCACTGTAAAGTCTCTTTATGCCAATGATGCCGCCAAGCAATTAACATTACAATAATAAAAATTGTGTCACAAGATCTTGCGAGATTAAAACATTACAAGATTTCTTGTGGGCACTAGCCTGGGATGATGATAAATTTATGAATCAATCACCCAATAAATGAAAATGAATTTGATAATTTTGCCAGCCTCAATACATTGCCATGTGCATGCGTGTCTGTTTTCCTCGCCTCCCGCCTCCAAACAGGCAGGGAGAGAGTTGACGCTGTGCATTGTTTTCAGCACCTTGGTGCGTGTTTGTTCCATAGAACATGAATGGAGTGAGTCCTTTTGTCAGTCATACAGTCTCTTTGTCTCGGTGGGTGGCTGGCGACCAGTCCAGGCGGTACCCCGCCTGTCGCCCCAAGTCAGCTGGGATAGCCTCCAGCATACCCCCGCGATCCTAATGAGGAGAAGCGGTATAGAAAATGGATGGATGGATGGACGGACGGACCGGAGCCTTAGGAGATACAGAAGTGAAAAGGAGACAGAGGGGGGAGTGTGGGGACAAGATGGGGGACAATACAGAGAAAGACAACGACAACAGAACAACAGAAACAATGATAGGACTACATCAGCAAATATCTATGACATCCATAAAGTCCACAATAGAAATAACAAAATAACAACAAGCACAGTGCTAATACTGTATTGAGACAGTTGTACTTATTAATGGAAATACTAATAATGAAAATATGATCCTTAATAAGACTGACTGTTAGTAATCTTATTGCCGACATCACCATCACTATAATAAAAATGACAACATGACAATACCATGGATAAATTAGTGAGTTATGTGGGGAAGTACTATGTACTGTGTATGTATGCACCCTGAGTCGGGCGCCGAAAAGCACAGACGGGCAGAGGACCCTGGGGTACCAGACCCACAACCCAGATCCCAAGCTGCAGAGAACGCGAACCACTAGAGGGCATGAAAACACCAGGCCAGACCAGGCCCATGTCTGGGTTTTTCAACAGGACACTGCTGCAGTTCACAATGCCAGCCTGATAAAGGACTTCTTCCAGAGGAATAACCTCACTCTTTTGGACCTGCCTGTTCTCCTGATCTAAATCATTTGAGAACATTTGGATGGCAAGGGAAGTTTACAAAATGGACATGTTCCAGACAGTGGATGCCCTCTGTGAAGCCATCTTCACCACCTGGAGCAACATTCCTACTGGTCAATAGAATGTATATGTACTGTATTGGGCTGGTCTAGTGGTTAGCATGTTGGCCACACAGTCACAGTCTGGAGATCGGGAAGGCCTGGGTTCAATTCTCCCCTGGGCATTTCTGTGTGGAGTTTGCATGTTTTGGGTTTTCTCCGGGTACTCCGGTTTCCTCCCACATTCCAAAAACATGCATGTTAGGTTAATTAATTAATTGGTGACTCTAAATTGTCCATAGGTGTGAGTGCTTGTCTATATGTGCCCTGCCATTGGCTGGCGACCAGTCCAGGGTGTACCCCGCCTGTCACCCAAAGTCAGCTGGGATAGGCTCCAGCATACCCCCGCGACCCTAATCAGGAGAAGCGGTATAGAAAATGCATGGATGGATGTAGTGTATATTAAACAATGTAAATTGGTGACTGATCTTTTGCTCCAACTTGCCCTCAGGTTGTTCAGTCAGATACCAGTGATCAACGACGACCTGCCTTATAAGATTCTCTCTGGGTCAGTCATCATCAAGCCCAACGTCAAGGAAATCCGTGGCTCCTCTGTGTTGTTTGACGACGGCAGCGTTGTTGAGAAGGTCAGAACTTTTCTGGAAGCTTCACCTTCAACACCAAGTTCTAACCTTTCCTTGTGTCTTTGTTTCAGGTGGATACCATTGTGTTTTCCACGGGTTACAACTATGACTTCCCGTACTTACCCAGCAGTGCTCTGTACAAGTCAGGGCACCGCGTCGGTCTGTACAAGCACGTCTTTCCTCCCACCCTGGAGCACCCCACCCTGGCCGTTGTAGGTTTCATCCACGCCCTCGGGGCCATCATGGCGCAGGCCGAAATGCAGGCACGTTGGGCCACGCAAGTCTTCAAAGGTGAGGTTGTCAAAAAAGTGTGAATGCCGGAAGAGAGGTGGGACATCACCTGTGTAATAGGGTATTCAGCAGTGTGTAATGCCCTGTACCCATATTTTATCTGCCAAACCAAGCAATGGCGCTGAAGTTACGTGTTCGCTGTGTTCTGTGTGCTTATTACAGCAGACTTGGTATAGTTTTGGCAACAGAAAGTGGCTTTATTGTTGTTTTACTGTCAATATTCCATGATCAGAGGTAACGGGGGGGGGGGGGGGGGGGGGGGGGGGGGGACACCATTTGTGTGAAAAGGTAATGTGCAAAGCTGGCACCACAGTCTGAAGTTCAACACCTGCACTGCAAAAACAGCTATACTTGAAAGAAGCCCAAATTATCTTAAAATCAGACTGTTCTTACTTCAAGCAAAAGATTTTGCCAATGGTGTAAGCATAATTTGCTTGGCTAGAATTCTTATGACTTTAATATTTTTCTTGGGACTTTTAAGAATATAATAAGTCCTAAAATAAGCAAGTTGTTCTTAATCACATAGCTAGATTTAAGTAAAATGTTCTTATTGCAAGGTAAGAAGTAAGCCAAATGCTCTTATAAGTTTCACAAATTGAGATAAAATTTGCTTTTATGAGACTGGATTTAAGCAAAATGTTTTTACATGAGTATGATTCTTTAAGAAAGATTTTCCTGTAGACGAACAACCATTCATGCCTGTGGACAATTTTTGGATTCTGCGATTAACCTATCATGCATATTGTTGGAATGTGGAAGGCAGCCAGAGTACACAGAGAATACCCACGGGGAGAATGCGTAGGTCCTGCACAGAGATGTTCCAACAGAGATTTGCACCCAGTTTGTCTTGATTGTGGGGCCAACATTCTAACCACTCCGCCACCGTGCAGTCTTGTTGGCATGTTAGTTATGTTGGTTACTTCACCGGTCCGAGCTTTTCCACAAGCATGAAGCAAATTACATGGAAGGAACTTTATTTAAAATGTAAAAAAGTGTGATTGTACCTAAAATTCACTTAACTCGTTCAATACTAGAGACGTGTTTATACATTTTTATAAACCTTAACGCCCAATCCCAAAGACGTATTTAGAGGTCTTTTACGTTTTTCTTGTGCGAGAGTTAAAAAGTGATGACACAAGTGCACTTGAAGATGTCACTGTTAGAGCACTTTTGTCATAAACACGGGCACAAGGTGGCAGAAGTGCATTTGATAAGAGCTTGGCATGGCGGGAGTGAGAGCGTGGAGGAGTGTAGCGTGCAGGAGGTTACTATTGTTGGGAAATTTGAGCGCATGCACACGCACACACACGGTTTAGGTCCAAATGTGAAAATTGTAACAGTAAAATCACACACGGGATGTAAAATACTTCAAATTGTCTTCGTCTTTGCATCTTGTAGGACATAAGAAGCTGCCCTCAAACCAGGCCATGGTCAAGGCTGTGGAGAAAGACACCAAGGACATTGACCAAACGTACGCGTCATCATATTTCGCAACAAATGTTCCGTATTTACATATTTTACGCTCATCTTTCTCACCGTGTCCCCTGCAGTTACATCGTGTCCAAGCTGACGCCGCTACAGGTGGACTTTGTGTCCTACATGGACGACCTGGCCGGAGAGATCGGAGTGCGACCCAACCTCCTGTGGCTCCTCATCACCGACTACCCACTCTTCAAGAGGGTCCTGTGGGGGCCTGTCACCACCTACCAGTACCGCCTGACAGGGCCCGGCAAGTGGGAGGGCGCCCGGCAAGCCATCTTCACGCAGTTTGACCGCATGTTGAAGCCCCTGAAGACCAGGAAGGTCGGCCATCAATCGCATCACTCGTTTTGGGAGCGTTGGTTCTAGATGTTAGCTTCCTGTTTGTTTCCAGGTGCCTGAACAGGAACAAAATGGCTCCATTTCGGGTCGCCTGTTCAAGCTGAGCCTCTCCCTCATGGCCGGAGGAGCCGCAGTCTTCTACGTTCATGTTCGAGACCCTTCTGTTTTTCCCAACCTGATGGCCAAACTTAGGGTGACAATAGTTTGATTTCCAAAAACCAGACCCTCAGCCCGGAAATGAGATACTGAAATGATGCTCAAAGTCATTTTGATACTAATGGAGAGGAGGCATACTTTAAGCCAAAGACACCAATTCAGATACATTTTAGATCATCAAACAAATGTAAATATCAGTCAATGACAACACGACTGAACACAAAATGTAGTTTTTAAATGAAACTTTTTATTATTAAGGGAGGAAAAAAAATCCAAACCTACATGGTCCTGTGTGAAAAAGTGATTTCCCCTTAAACCTAATAACTGGTTGGGCCACCCTTAGCAGCAACAACTGCAATCTAGCGTTTGTGATAACTTGCAATGGAGTCAGGAATTTGGCCCGCTCATCTTTGCAGAATTGTTGTAATTCAGCCACATTGGAGGGTTTTCCAGCATGAACCGCCTTTTTAAGGTCATGCCACAGCATCTCAATAGGATTCAGGTCAGGACTTTGACTAGGCCACTCCAAAGTCTTCATTTTGTTTATTTTGAGGCATTCAGAGGTGGACTTGCTGGTCTGTTTTGGATCATTGTCTTGCTGCAGAACCTAAGTTGGTTTCAGCTGGAAGTCACAAAAAGATTGCCGGACAGACAAAATTCATGGTTCCATTAATCACAGCAAGTCTTCCAGGTCCTGAAGCAGCAAAATAGTCCCAGACCACCACACTACCACCACCATATTTTACTATTGATATGATGTATTTTCTGAAATGCAGCGTTACTTTTACGCCAGATGAAATGGCACACACACCTTCCAAGAAGTTAATGTGTTGTCTCGTTAGACCACAGAATATTTTCCCAAATATTTTTTTTTTGGCAAAATTGAGATGAGTCTTCATGTTCTTTTTGTTCAGCTGTGGTTTTCGGCCCGGGACTCGGCCTTGCAGGCCGTTTTTGCCCAGTGTCTGTCTTATGGTGGAACTGATCTTAACTAAGGTAAGTGAGGTCTGCAGTTCTTTAGATGCTGTTGTGGGGTCTTTTGTGACCTTTTGGATGAGTCGTCACTGTGCTCTTGGGGTCATTTTGTTTGTCTGGCCACTCCTGCATGCTTTGGATTTTTTTTTCCTCCCCTAATAATAAAAACTTTCACTTAAAAACTGCATTTTGTGTTCAGTTGTGTTGTCATTGACTAATATTTAAATTTGTTTGATGATCTGAAACATTTAAGTGTGACAATCAATTAAAAATTGTAAAAAATAAGCAATCAGGAGGGTGGCAAACACTTTTTGACGCCAATGTAGGCTTCTCAGAGGGTTTATTATGCCTAAAATAATATCTCTTTGATAAGTTTCACTGGTGCAAACATCATTTTAAAATCTCTGGAATGAAATAATGCTAGAAATGTGTTTTTCGTATTAAAAAAGTGCTTATAAGAAGATAATACGTCTTTTTCCTGGACAAATAAGTACAAAAAATTGGGGCTGTCAAAAATAGCACATTAAGGGCGGTAACTAATTTATTTAAATTATATTAATTTTTTTTTTATAATTAAAGCATGTGCACAATGTCATGCCACCCCTCTCTGTTATGACGACAGATGAGGGCACAATACCGGTCTTATAGAACTTTATTCTGACCTGAACACATCAACAGCAATACAATTCTAACGCCATATATGTGTCTTCAAGTCACAAACACGTCTCTAGTCGTCCTCTGTACGACACTTCTTCATTGTCACTATGACAACAAGGTGCATTCAGGGACACTCCGAACATCATAACAACATCTTTATTTTATATGTATAGTATGTTTAGTCTAAATGAAAGCCAAACTCTAAATGAAAGAGAGAAAAACAGTAATGGGATATTATCACACACTAGCGTAACTGCGGAAGTACAGTTTGCATTTAAGTATGCCCGGATATCCCAGAAATCGCAATATCACGGTTCGAGTATCGATCCCTCGCTATATCACGTTTTTTTTCAGAAATTAATGAATTAACAAAAGATTGCTGTTTTGTGTTTGACTATGGTATATTTTTAGTCAAAACAATGCAAGTGATATGTAGTATTCTGGTCACTAGGCGGCAGTAATGGCACAAAATAGAGACGTTATCTTATATTTCCTTAACACTGCATGAGTTCATGAAGTCAGCCATGGCATGTCCATGATAGAGTGAAAGTTTTTGGCTTCTTAAGTTAAGAACAAATCAATTTTAGGCTAACTGGTTAGCTCACTCGCTCGCTGCCAGCTTGTTAGTGCCCTAGCTTGCTAGCTACCTGCCGTCTGGAGTCCTTGCAGCACAACAGTTGAGCAATGTGTTGTAAACAAAGAATAATAGGAGTGTAGAGGTGACTATATGGGTGTTATTTCATGGCTACAGGGCTCTAATAATGTTAAAAACGGTATTTAGAAAGTCATAAACAATTTTTCTATGCTCTAGGTATGAAAATATTCCATTTATTAATATTAAATCCTATATCACAAAAATTCATTTATCGCCGTCGGGTCTGGAACCTTTTAACCGCTATAAACAAGGAGCAACTGTACACTCAAAACAGTGCATTCAACATCAAAAATGATGTGGTGTCTTTGAACGAAACCCTCATGACCCATAATAACACGGTTAAAGTGTGATTCAAAAGTTCTGCTACTAGTGAAGAGACTGGTGTTTATTTTAAAATGTGTGCTATCTATTAGCATGATTAAAATGTTCAGTTTATTTGAAGCTGTTATATATTGTTATATAATGTCATTTCTCTTTTGTTCATAAAATACAGTAAAAAAAAAAGGGCATATTTCACACATAGTTGCAAATGGTGATTAATCATGATTAATTAATTATTGATCATGATTAACATTTTTCAGCCCTACGTAAAATGAAATAAATTTAAAGGGATAGTTCGGATTTTTTGACATGAAGTTGTATGACATCCTCATCAGCAGTGTAGCGTATCAACAGCGACTCACCCCCCACTTGGTCTCCTAAGTCCAGTTCTGGTTGGATTTTGGCGATGAAGAACATAGTTCCAGGTAGTTGCTGGGGTTTCACAAGTAAGGAGTTTGGCTTCTCAAAAAATATTCGTTCAAAAGTGTAATACATGTCAGACTCAGGGAGCCGTGTTACTTGGATCCCGAAATGCAGACACAGGGGTTAGTCCAAAAGTTCAAAATATATTTAATGAACAACAGAGGAGGCACAAAACAGGAACTCAGGGCGACGGTGCAAAAAAACTAAGGAGGGCACCGTGGGCAGAAAACAAGAACAGCTATGAACTAAAGAGTGCTGGAGTGCCACTTGAGCTGGACGGAGGTCTGGTGCAGCAGGTGGACTTAGCTGGTTGGAGTAGCGTGAAGAACTGCAACAGGAGAATACAGGTAAGCAGGAGAAGTGCACATGGTTTGGAAGCACCAACATGGAGAATAATCCAGCACTGGCTGGCTGCAGGTGAGGAGACTAAAAAGGTAGCTGATTGAACACAGCTGCAGGGATCCGGCAGCTCCGCCCAGCTCAGGAGGTGTCACCGTCTGAGCAAGTAAGCAGAGGAGAGGTCAGCAATAACATACAACATAATGGAAAACAGCACAAAACTAAAACAGGCGACAAGTGTCACCGTAGCGCGTGACAATACATTTGCATTACAAAAATGCCTACTCAAAAAAAACAGACCACAGTAGGTTTGAGTAGGCGTTTTTGTGATGCGAATGTATTACTCTTTTGACTGCATATTGTTTTGAGAAGCCAAACTCCTTATTTGTGAAACCCCAGCTACTACTTGGACCTACATTCTTCATCACCAAACTCCGACCCGTACTGGACTAAGGGGGCCAAGTGGGGTGTGAGTCGCTGTTGACGGACTACACTGCTGATGAGGATGTCATACAACTTCATGTCAAAAAATCCAAACTATCCCTTTAACTATATTAGTTAATTAAGTTAATTAACACCATTCTAATGGCCATACATTTTATGACCGAATGAAAAACAATGAAAACCATAAAATTTAATCAATTTTTTTAAAAAAAGAAAAACTAGGACAGGACATGAAAAAAAGGACATGTCCGAGGAAAACAGGACCTTTGGTCACCCTAGCCAAAATGTGTCTCCAAGAAGTCTGGTATCAATGTGCGCCATCCTAACTTTTGGACCATCTATACTGTATTATACAGTATATAGGACATACACACTGTACTCTATATGCTGTCAATTGTTTCAACAGGTGGGTCAAAGGCCACCTTAAGCATTTTGAAAATAAAACAAAAACATATTTCGGTGCTGTTGGTGATCTCTTTCAAGAGTTGATTAGTTTTAGTTAGTTCTATCTGGCAGGATTATGCCAAAACTACAAAAGAAATGTGCACACATTTTGTAGAGGTCCCTGTTTGTTAGCGAGCATCGTCATGTTTTCATGTTTACTAGCTCCTGTGGTAGGTTTTACGATTACGTTTGGATCATAGATCATAGCTGGTTTGTGAGTTTGTCAGTAGCCAGGAAAAGTTAGCTGCTTTCCTCACAATTTTATAGAGCTTTAACTTGCTCGTCAGTCAGTCAGTTAGATACCTATCTGCCAGGATTAATTACTTAATGAGCTACTAGTTAGTTTGTTAGCTTGCAGGAGTGCTGTAAATCCCAGCTGAATGCCAAGGTTACCTTCTGGGACCACCAGTGAATGGCAAGAATCTGCGAGTAATTGAGACCTGTAGGATGATATTGTTTTGTTAACTTGTAATAATTATTACAAGTAGATTTTAGAATAACTGTTTGCATTGATTGATTGATGAATTATTAACATTAATATAAGTACAGTACAAATATTAATATAACTGTTTTACAGTTAACTGAGTGAGTGATTACAAGTAGTTTATAGAAATAATATATTTAATTTAATTTTTATTAAATATATCCATCCATCCTTTTTCTATGCCACTTATCCTCACGAGGGTCGCGGGTATGCTGGAGCCTGACCTATCCCAGCCAGCCAATCGCAGGGCTCATATAGACAAACAACCATTCACACTCACATTCATACCTATGGACAATTTAGAGTCACCAATTAACCTAACATGCATGTTTTTGGAATGTGGGAGGAAACTGCAGTACCCGGAGAAAACCCGCACACACACGGGGAGAACATGCAAACTCCACACAGAGACGCCCAACGGAGATTCCAACCCAGATCTTACCGATCTCCTGACTGTGTGGCCAACGTGCTAACCCCACGGCCACCGTGCGGCCCCAATCAATATATAAAATATAAATGTATTATATCTATCCCCGTGGTCGGTTTTCTCCGGGTGCTGCGGTTTCCTCCCACATTCCAAAAACATGCATGTTAGGTTAATTGGTGACTCTAAATTGTCCATAGGTATGAATGTGAGCGTGAATGGTTGTTTGTCTATATGTGCCCTGCCATTGGCTGGCGACCAGTCCAGGGTGTACCCCGCCTCTCGCCCGAAGTCAGCTGGGATATGCTCCAGCATACCCCTGTGACCCCAATTAGGATAAGCGGCATAGAGAACGGATGGATGGACCATGGTGTTGATCTCAGTCCAGTGGCGACTTCAGGCTTATTTTAGTGGAGCTCAAGAGTCCCTGAAATATTCTTAAGCACCCCTAAATAATTTGTTGCATTTTTAAAAATATATTTTTTTGTTTTTTGTTGGCATGATATTTTTTTTTACAAAAACATTCTCCACCCAGAGTTTCCCTGGGACCTTGCTTTCACTCTGTAAGGCAGCATGCGTGTACCTTTTGAAGCACACAGAGCCTACTGGAACAGCATGAGAAGTTTTTAAGTCATGAAAACTTACTCTAAAAACTCTCAACATACTGTTGCAAATCTGTGTTTGTTGTTGTACTGCACATCCTGTGCTTGTCCTGGGGGCTAAATCTCCCATGTCCTCAAACCCTAGTGACGCCACTGCCTCACTCTGTGTCTTCATTGTGTCCATATGTTCATGCTTGTGTGTTTATGGCACATTCATGTTATATAACAGTATAATAGCTCCTCCCCTGGGCTTGAATAGCTGTGTGTTCCACCACGTTCTCCAGAACACATATGACACTCTCTTGACTTAAAGTGGCAGGATGCTTTCTCAACCCACCAGAGTTCCCATTCTGTATGCGTTCAAAACAACAACTTTCTGACTAAAGTGTGCTGCCGCCTCCAGCTGACAACTGTACTGTATGTACGGTATGTTTAAATCTCTGTGTGGCTTCTCTGCAGAAAGGGGGGAGGAGCTGCTGGAAAAAAAAACTGGTTTTTCAAGATAGACAATTAAATTGTGACATGAATGGCACTGAAGGACATCGTGCTGAAGACACTGTCAAAAAAGGGAACTTGTAAGGTACTGTGTGTTTTCTTCTTTCATTTAGTTTAGTATTTCACAAGCTGCAGTAGACTGGACTGTCGTGTGAGGACAGTTGCACTCTAAATATACATTAAGGCTTTGCTCATATGTACTCATTTTTAGCATGCTATGCTCTTTCAAAGCATTCAAAGAAGCTCTTCGTATTCCACAGTTTGCTTCATCTCTCAGGCTGGTTAAAAAGTGGAGCACATGGCTGAATTTAACACATTCCAGGGGTGAAATCCCGTCCCCGAGATGCCTAACAACTGCAACACAAATTCCTGCCCACGTGGTATAATTTGGAGTTCAACCAAAATGTTTTAGGAAAAATGGTGACGTCAACACATCTTGTGATACTTGAGTGGAGTAAGCGTCCACCAGTGTTCTTTGATATTTTGGTGGTTCTTTTTTGGCACACGTCTTTATGGGACTGACAAGCACGTGTGTGTGTAGAATTTGAGTACAGTTGGTTGAAAAACATGGCTGCCATCAAGCAAAACACCTTTGCGGGGGCATGGGCGGGACTTAGCAACTAATTGTCATTCATAGAGAGAAATGTATATCCTTCTATCAAAGAGAAAAAAAAAAAATTGAAAACAAATCAACCCCTTGGAAATTGCAGGATGCCATTACTCAATACAACAGTCAGACTCACGGTGTCATCTTACAAAGAACACTAAACTCATCACACAGTGACTTAACACTCAAAAGGTGTAGTATATGAACTAGTACCAATATGAGATTAAAATGAAAAAAATACATTTTAAAGTTTTCCCATTGTTGAGTGGCATAGAAAATGTATGGATGGCGCTGCAATGCTACCTCTGTCCACCAGAGGGAGCCAGAGAAGCCCAGACATCATTGCAGCGCCCCGGGAGGCACAAATGAGTGCTTTGCTCAGACGCAAAGCATTATGGGAAAACTTCAAAATAGTTTTTTTTCAATTTAAACTTGTTTTGATCCTTGTTTGTATATTTCTTAGGTACACCTTTTGAGTGTTAAGTTGCTGTGTGATGAGTTTAGTGTTCTTTGCAAGATGGCACCGTGAGTCAGACTGTTATATTGAGTGACACAGTGTTTAAATGGTTAGCAGCAGTACTGCAGTAAATGAGACGTTACGAGATTAGTACTTCAGTTAGCCACACCGCTGTATAAGATGTTGAGAAAAAAGTAGCGGCTTATACACTGGAAATTATGGTAATTATTAGCAACGATTTAAATTGGTGCCGGGTCACTTGTGAATGTGGAGAAAGACAACTGTGACTCCCGTTAGTGGCTATTAAAGACATGATGCACAGTACATATGAATGTAGGAAGATGCAAAAAAGTAGCCATCACACTGAGGCGACCTGTATTTGCTGTGCAAATTGCTAGCCATCCAGGTGAAGATGCTCGCCACGTGTGTCTGGCTGGTAAATGTTTTGCGTAATCACGTCAACGGACACATAGTTGATAGCACGGGCACCTGATTGCCAGGTCTCGTGAGAGACAAGCACCTTTCCAAAAATAAAACAAGCCCAAAGTCGCGTATAATAAGCAAAACTGGCAACGCTGCTTTCTTTATATGTGATTTAACACGTCAACCAGAAAAGCCAAACCTTTACCCATGCTGAAAGAAACATAAGCACCATCTAGCGTTTTGGGAGGCACACAGCGTATGGCCAATAACGGCAGTGGAGATGCATTTAAAAAGTATTGAAACAATATGTGGATTTTTTTTCCCGTTGTTCATGCTGTAAGCATACTGTGCATATTATCAGGGATGTCACGCTGAGGTGTGAAAAATGGAGAAACCAGATTATTTCAGTAATCAGACTTATTTAGTGCATGGAAATGTACTGACTGCTTGACCTGTCAGCTGATCTGCCTGCTCCATGCTGTTGCTGTGTTGACACACATGGGTGCAAACCCTCACCAATACACTCTATACCACATAGTGAAATCAATCATCAGTAATAGGAGTCAATCAGGAGTTGTCATTACTACCCACAGGAAATTTAGGCATCATTGTCCATAAATCTGTGCAGTAGGAACCACACAATATTCCCATATTTATCAATTTGAGTAGTTGTATTCATTGATAATTAGATGCATTTAATGGCATGAAAAGACAGTCATATCATGTTAAAGCTTTACAAATGGCTTTAGAACCTTTTCCAGACTTATAGAGCTCAATCAATCTCAGTTCAGTTAGATTTTAACAGGGGGGCAATCACTTTCACACAGGGCCATGTGGGTTTGGACTTTATACTCCCTTAAAAATAAAAAGTTTCATTTAAAAACTGCATTGTTGTCACTGACTAAAATTGACATTTGTTGGATGATCTGAAACGTGTGACAAACAAATAAGAAATCAGGAAGGGGGAAAACCCTCTTTCGCACCACTGTATTTAAATTCAAGATTCAAGATTCAAGATTCAAGATTCAAGAGAGTTTTATTGTCATGTGCATGGTAAAACAGCAGTTATACCATGCAATGAAAATCTTATTCTGTTCATTCTCCCAAGGAAAAGAAAGAAAAACACAAGAAAGAATAAGAACATAAGAAACATAAACACATATACATAAATACCAAGAAATTAAGCAACAACAGAAGAGACATTAATGCAAGTAAATAATACAAATAAATAAATAAATAAATAAAGTGCTATGAGTGTGTGTTGCGTGTGGCGTGTGTGAGTGCTTCATTGAGAAGCCTGATGGCCTGTGGGTAAAAGCTGTTTGCCAGCCTTGTGGTCCTGGACTTCAAACTCCTGTAGCGTCTGCCTGATGGTAGGAGTGTGAATAATGAGTGTTGTGGATGTGTGCTGTCCTTGATGAGGTTGTGTGTTCTGCGTAGGACTCTAGATGTATAAATGTCTTGCAGTGAGGGGAGGGCTGCCCCAACAATGTTCTGTGAGGTCTTGATCACCCGCTGGAGTGCCTTCCTATCACGTGTTGTACAGTTACCGTACCAAACAGTGATGGAGGCGGTAAGGACACTTTCGATGGTGCATCTGTAGAAGCAACTCAGGATTGTGGTGGACATGCCAAATTTCCTCAGTCTTCTCAGGAAGTACAGTCTCCTTTGGGACTTCTTCAGAATTTGTTGGGTGTTGTGAGACCAGGTGAGGTCCTCGCTGATGTGTGTGCCAAGGAACTTGAAGGTTTTCACCCTCTCCACCTCAGTCTCATCAATAAACAGGGGTCTATGTGGCTCCTTTTCCCTTGTTCTTGGGTCGATGATCATCTCTTTAGTCTTATCTGTATTGAGAAGGAGATTGTTATCACGACACCAAGCTATGAGGTCCGCCACCTCTCTTCTGTATGATGTTTCAACACCACCAGTGATCAGTCCGATGACTGTAGTGTCATCCGCAAATTTAATGATGCTGGTGTTGTTCTGGGAGGCCACGCAATCGTAGGTGAAGAGCGTGTAGAGGAGTGGACTCAGCACACACCCCTGTGGGGTCCCAGTGCTCACAATTCTTGAGCTGGATGTGCGGTTGTGGACTCTGACTGACTGGGGTCTGCCTGTGAGAAAGTTAAACACCCAGTTACAGAGGGAGGGAGACAGGCCAAGTGTGAGGAGCTTATTTGTGAGTTTGTGCATCATCCGTGGACCGGTTCTGGCGATATGCAAACTGTAGAGGGTCCACAGTTGCCGCCGGGATGCTCTTTTTGATGTGGGTCATGACTATTCTTTCAAAGCACTTCATAACAATAGGAGTGAGTGCTATAGGGCGATAGTCATTCAAGCAGGTCACGTTGCTCTTCTTGGGTATGGGCACTATGGTGGTGGACTTAAAGCATGTCGGTACAGATGCTTGTGCAAGCGACAGGTTAAATATGTCAGCAAGCACATCAGCTAGCTCTGATGAGCAAACCCGAAGTGCACGTCCTGAGATGTTGTCTGGGCCTGCTGCTTTTCGTGGGTTTGTTTTGTTTAGAACCCTGCGCACATCAGCTGATGTCACCATGAGAGGTGCGTCCTGTGTGCTCCCCAGGTTCAGCCACCCTCTCTGCTCATCAGAAGTTTGGGTGTCAAAGCGGGCATAGAACTCGTTCAGCTCATCTGGAAGTGTGGTTTGGCTGGACGTGGCTACGCTACTCTGCTGTCGATAGTCTGTGATGTGCTGGAGCCCCGCCCACATGCGCCGAGGGTCTGAGGTGGAATAGTAGCCCTCCAGCTTCTGTCTGTACTGTCTTTTGGCCTCTCGTATGGACCTCCTCAGGTCATATCTGGCCTTTTTGTAGTCATCAGCGGTGCCCATGACAAATGCAGTCGAACGAGCACGTAGCTTAGCCCTTACATCACAGTTCATCCACTGTTTTTGGTTAGGGTATTTTCTGTAATACTTGGTGGTGGTAACAGTCTCTATACATGTGCTAATGTAGCCAGTAACAGCAGAAGCATATTCATTCAAATCAACAGTACAATCTTCCCTCCCCGCTGCAGTTTTAAACACATCCCAGTTTGTGCAGCCAAATGTTAAATGTTCATAATGTCAAAATTAAAACATATTTTCAAATCTACATCAAGGCATGTGTGATTCAAACAGAATAGCAACATTTTTTTCACATAACTGTATGCTAAAGACAGTATTTATAGAACATATTAAATGATCGCAAGCATCTGCCTTGAACTCGGTAAGCCCAAATATTCGAAACCTGTTTTTCACCCTCTAGCATGGTGAAGAAGGTGGCCGTGATCGGCGCCGGGATTTCAGGTCTGACCAGCATCAAGGCCTGCCTGGATGAAGGTCTGGAGCCCACCTGCTTCGAGAGCAGCCATGACATTGGTGGTCTGTGGAGGTTTAAGGTGACATTTAACTGCACCTAGTGGCCAATATGTGGAATAACAATGTTGCGATAGCGATGTGTTACTGTTGTTGTTGTGCACCAGGAGGAACCAGAGCCTGAACGGGCCAACATCTACTTCTCTGTGGTCCTGAACAGCTCCAAAGAGAGGATGGCCTTCAGCGACTTCCCGCCTCCTGCCGAGCTCCCAAACAACATGCACCACTCCGAGGTGATGCTCTACCTGAGACTATACGCTCAGACCTTCAGGCTGCT
Source organism: Dunckerocampus dactyliophorus (assembly GCF_027744805.1). NCBI lineage: Eukaryota > Metazoa > Chordata > Actinopteri > Syngnathiformes > Syngnathidae > Dunckerocampus > Dunckerocampus dactyliophorus. Next base: position 10,152,379 of record NC_072828.1, read on the forward strand.
GCAGCACATTCGCTTCCAGGTGAGTGTCATCCTCTTCTTCTGCACTCTGTTGACAGGTTGATCACATGGCTGTAGAGACTGCACACGAGTTTAATTTAGAAGTGTCTTTCACTAAAGGGATGTTTTTTTTATACAGTATTGTCTCTAATATATGTATATATATATATATATATATATATATATATATATATATATATATATATATATATATATATATATATATATATATATACACACACACCTGATCAAAATCTTAAGACCAGTTGAAAAATTGCTAGAATTTGCATTTTTCACATTTGGATCTTAATGAGGTTTTAATTAGAGCTACAATACGCAAAAACAAGAAGGGGGAGTGAGACAAAAAGCATTTTGAAAAAGTCATTTATTCAAAACAACAATTAAACTGAAATAGGCTGCTTATCAGCTGATCAAAAGTTTAAGACCATCGCTCAAAAAATAACAAAAAACTCCAGAACACCGGAACAAAAATATGTTCCCAGTAGGACTCAGTAATGAGTAGCTCCACCGTTCTTGTTAATCACTTCAAAAATTGGTTTGGGCATGCTTGATGCGAGTGTTTCCAGGAGGCTAGTGGGAACATTGCTCCTAGTGGTGAAGATGGCTTCATGAAGGGCATCAACTGTCTGGAACTGATGGCCATTTTTATAAACTTCCCTTGCCATCCATCACCAAATGTTCTCTATGGGATTTAAATGAGGGGAACATGCAGGATGGTCCAAAAGAATGATGTTATTCTCCCTGAAGAAGTCCTTGGTCAAGCGAGCATTGTGAACATTGTGAGCATTGTGTCCTGCTGAACAACCCAGCTGTCACCACACAGACAAGGGCCCTCAGTCATGAGGGCTGCCCGCTGCAACATCTGCATGTAAGCATCCGCCGTTTGACGACCCTGCACCACCTGAAGCTCCAGTGTTCCACTGAATAAAAAAGCACCCCAGACCATGATGGGCCCCCCTCCACTGTGCCGGGTAGAAAACATCTCAGGTGGGATCTCCTTGTCATGCCAGTAACATTGGAAGCCATCTGGACCGTCAAGGTTACATTTTTTCTCATCAGAGAATAAAACTTTTTTCCACCTTTCAATGTCCCATGTTTGATGCTCCCTGGCAAAGTCTAAACGGGCAGTTTTGTGGCGTTGAAGGAGACGAGGTCTTTGAATTAGTTTATTGTTTTTTAAACCCTTTTCCCCCAGATGCCGTCTAATGGTTATTGCGCTGCAGTCGGCACCAGTAAGGGCCTTAATGTGGGTCGAAGACCGCCCTGTTTCTTGATGGACAGCCAATCAGATCCTCCGGCTCAGCGCAGGTGTGATTTTTGTGGGTCTACCACTTGATTTTTTTGTTCCATAATGCTCAGGATCTTTCAAAAAATGTAGAATGACTGTCTTACTGCTCCCAACCTCAGCAGCAATGGCACGCTGAGAGAGGCCTTGCTTATGCAGCTCGACAATCCGACCACATTGAAAAAGAGAAAGATTCTTAGCTTTCGCCATCAGGAGGTCATGAAAGTGTGAATGCCTGACAGAAAATGAAAAGTTTGAGCAGATTTTGGCTTTTATGGCCTGTGGTCTTAAACTTTTGATCAGCTGATAAACAGCCTATTTCAGTTGAATTGTTGTTTACTTTTTTGTCTCACTCCCCCTTTTTGTTTTTGCATATTGTAGCGCTACTACAATTACTAATACTAATTCTAGCAATTTTTCAGCGGGTCTTAGGACTTTGATCAGGAGTGTCATGTGATAGATAGATAGATAGATGGATAAATGGATAGAATAATGTTATACACATTTTTTTGGATTTTTTTTATTTTACAGTGGTATCCTTTAAAATCAGACAAAATTTGTAAACATTTTTAGTTTTTATTTATAGGCACCTTTTTGAGCACTCACCTTTTTTGGACACCATGCCAGAGAGAGAGCGAAAAACTGTAGGAATAAGTAAAATACACATACAGTACATACAAATTCAGTATATTTACATAAACACATGTATATACATTTTTTAGTACATAAACACATGTATATACATTTATATACATGTATATACATTTTTTAGTAAATAAAAACTTAAATAAAACCAAAAAAAGCAAAATTACTCCCCCTTACAAGATGGCTGACAGAGTGATACTGGCCTCTAGTGGTCTTTTGTAGGTATTGCTGCATGAATCATTCTTGTAGTGTATCATCAGCAGTGACGTGCGGTGCACAGCTTGCGCATTAATAGGATAAAAAAACAAAGAGAATAATTCACTTTTGCTAAAAATTTTAGATACTTTGTTATCTGATCACCTTTAGGCAGTCAAATTCCTTCATTCATTCAGCAGAGCATAAAAATATATTGCATTTGACTTGCTCTCCAGCTGCTGTCAAAAAAAAGGCTGGCTTTTCCTCTCTACGGAAAGACGGCAGTGACAAGCACCTTCCAGCTCAGGGGGCATGCCTCCCGCATGCAATTTCTCTGTATTTTAGTGTCCGATTAGCAAGAATAATGTCACACTTACATTACAGACATTATACAGGTTGTAGAAAGTCAGGGTGTATAATCAATGTTTCTGCAATAAACGATTTGCGACATGTGCACTAAACTGAAAAGAGAGGCTGGCGTGGCCTCATCTTAGGTTTCTGCCCTGTATTTGACCAGGAAATCTGCAAATTCATCAATTTTCACTTAAGAAAATGTAAAAAAAAAAAAAAAAAAAAAAATGTTTGGAATCATACAGAAAATTGGTTGTTCAATAGACAAATGTTATTATGTTGCATCCCAAAGAAAGTTAATCTTTTCAATGGTCACTGAAGTGATGTCTGACATGATTTCACATCATACATAATTCCAAGTGTGACTTTTGAACTCCACATTATACCAAGGGTTGGACTGTCGAATTTTGGCATCAGTGGATATCCTGCACACATGTCAAAGCTGTACAGTGTTGCAGTTCAGTCTCATTTCCTCTTCTATGGTTATCATCATTGTGTCGTGCCACAAAAAAACCCACCACCAAAACATCAAAAAAACACTTGTGGCGTCACAAGATTGTGTGACTTTCGAAGCAAGTGTTTCCGAAAATGAGCTTCAAACTGTGCTTGACATCACCCACAAACGCTCAAGTTTAGTTTGACCTCTGACACAAATTTTTCGTTGAGAATCTGAACGACTTTCGGGGCCATTCCATGTTGGTAGGTTCCACTGCATTTGAAAGACATATTAGAACCAGAGCAACACAGCACCATCTGGACTAAGTTGCTGTCAAATTAGTGTGGACGCTTGTTGCTAGGCAGGTTTTCTTGTCTGGAACCACTTCAGTGCCTTCATATACCCTTTAGAAGACTTTTCACATTCCATTGGAAGAACCAGCAAGGCAAGCTGATACATGTACATGTTTTCCATAGAAGTTTACCTCTGTTCAGATCAATGGGCCTCATTCACCAAACGTTCTTATGCACAAATGTGTTCTTAAAGCCTTCTTACAAAGATTTTTGGCATTCACGAAACGTATTCTTAACTCACAGTTCTTAGATCTAAGAACAGATTCTACGAACGCTCAGGAGGACTCTTACGCACAAGCAAAGCTTGCACTTTCCCAATGCGCAATCGCCCTCATGATGGATTTTGCAACATGATCCCAAAAAATGTAGTGCAAATAAAATATCCCAACAATTATTTATCATCAAAACAACTAAAATGTACTCCATCGATAAATATATATTCAAATCCAAATTCATCAAAAAAAAAGGCTGGCTGGACGTGCGCTGCACAGAGAGAGAATGTAAAGGGACCATGTAGATTTATTTGCTCAAAGCGACGGATATTTGATGTCCTGCTTCAGGCTTCCCTCTCTGTTCTTGCAGGTGTGCAGGATCATCAGAATAACATCGCAATGAAACGTGGTGTGTCTATTGCGCACGCAAAACCCCCAGATAACGACATGCGCCCCCAGCCACGTCTTGAGCCGGAGCACGGGGCTGCTGTATTAATTAGGCAGCGTCTTATCAAATGTAACCACAGAAAAAATAAATTGTCACACACAAACTATGTATTTTGACTTTATTTTTCCATCATGACTGTGTAAATATTTTCTAGAGTTTCCGAAATGGTTTGGTTTCTGATTGATGGCCCACCTCCCGCTTTCTCCAGATCCCTCCGGTGCAGTCCAATCTTTTTTTGAGTCTATTTTAAGTCAAAACACTTCTTTTTAACCTCTGCTGTGGCGCGTTTCTCCGTGGAAACGGCATTTATGTTTCCTGCAATGGTGCTCCATGCCGACTCTTTTTGGATGGCCTGATGACCGGTGGATACACGTGAAAATAAGGTGGTCTTGTGTTCGCTCACTCCTTGTAAAAGCACCTCTATTTCAGTAGAATTGAAGTTTTTCTTTCGTTTGTTGTCCAGCTGCTCCTCAGTCTTGCCCTTGCGCGTTGCCATCTCCGCCTCCAGCTGCCTGTTGCGCACGGCACATTTTTTACCTTGTATGGGAAATAATAGGCGGTGACCTATGCAAACTAGGCCTTACATACACGTGCATCGCAGTTGGCATTCATCAACCTAAGAACACCGGTGCGAACGATTATCCCTACTTAAGAACGTGTCGTGAATGTGGCGCACTTTCCAACCCACGCCTTCTTAAGTACACTTCTTAAGAAGACTTTTAAGAAGATGTTCATGAATGAGGCCCAAAGTTCCCTCTAGGCTGCGCACCCGCTCAATCGCGTACTGCTCCAGCATTCGCAGCGCACAGCACATTTATGGGGCGCACAAAATAAAATCCAACATGAACTGTAAATAAAATAAACACATGACAATTTATTCTCTACCATTTTGCAATGCAACTCCGTGAGTGACAGGCGACAACAAGCGGTAACAACATAACACAGTGACCAACACTGTCCAGCCAATGGTAAGATTTATTTTTACCTCCGCAGCCAATCAATTCATTAACAGTGCGTTACGTAGTATATGCCGCTGTTTTCCAGGTTAGAGTATAGCTAATGGGGCAAATGGGGCTAACACGTGCTAAGGCGAAAGGAAACATCTACATACCAACCCAAAGCGGTTCTTTTGGGCTGGAAGAGGTGAGTCTGGGTGAGATTTTTTCTTTTTAGAATGAGAAAGGGCTGCTATGAAAAACGTGCTGCAAAGCTAAAGTAGCAAGTGTGGATTGAATTCCATATGTAGCTTAAAGGTGATCGTTGGGATTTTTTGACATGAAGTTGTATGACATCCCCATCAGCAGTGTACTACAGCAACAGTGACTTAGAACGTGGAACGCATACTGTACGTAAAGAAGAAGTAGAAGCGAGCGTCTTCGTCACATACACAAGAATGGACAGGCGACAGAGCGCAGGGATACGGCGGGAGACAAATATAACGCAGAGTTCCTACATTCCTCCTCACGGATGTCTGACCAGAACTGGACAACGGGTGCTGTTGACAGGTCCGCCCCGCCCAAAGGCAGTCACAGGCTGGCAGTGTGCAGTCAGCTTCAGAGCCGCAAATGTTTCTTAATCTTCCGTAAATCTGGATAAATGAGTGTTTGTATTTTATTGTTAGTCTACTGCTGCTCTTTATTTGTAAAATGAAGTGGATTAGCTTACAATTCTTTGGGTAAATATACCGTACAGGCCAAAAGTTTGGACACACCTTCTCATTCAATGTGTTTTCTTTATTTTCATGACTATTTACGTTGTAGATTCTCCAAACTATGACTGAACACGTGTGGAATTATGTACTTAACAAAAGCTGTGAAATAACTCTAAATATGTCTCATATTTTAGTCATATATTTTATGTCTTTTTACTCACTTTTTTGTCTCTCCTACGAGGTTATGCTTTTTTCCTACAGCATTTTTACAGCATCATATGCAAATGATATGCAAATTAGACGATGACAGGACAGCCGATAGCTACTTTTCTCACTGAAAAGTTGTCAACAGTGCTACAGTGTGCACATCTGATGGCACTCACAGAGGTCCAAGGAATGCTCGGTTCTTTTGTGTCTGTATGCTCAGACATTTGAAAAATTAGGAGGATCATTGATTCAGTCCCTGTATTGTGGAGCAGCAACAATAGCCGAGTCACAAAAGTCCTCTTCTTCAAGTGTATTTTTTTGTCTGTTCTGCTGTGTTGGTCTCAGACTTCTGTGGCCCACGTGAGGCCGACTCCGGATTTTGCCACCACTGGTCAGTGGGAGGTGGAGACCGAGGGATGTGACGGTCAGAGAGAGACTCAGGTTTATGACGCCATTATGGTTTGTACGGGACACTTCACCACGCCTCACCTGCCACTCAAAGACTTCCCAGGTAGCCACCTCACACGTCTTCACTCATTCTCAATTCAGCATACGTGCTATAATTATAGCCAAGGCTTCATTGGAAGCAGGCAATAATTGGAGAGGAGCAAAATGTGAAAAGTCAGTACATGTTTTATCTTTAATATTGATTTGGAGTGCATGAGCAAGCAGAAAGGCAAACATAGCTATCTTTGACCACATTATTACTTATTAGCAAGTACTGCATATTGCACAACACAGCAGCAACAAGACCAATGTTGTGACAGCGGTAAGGAGCAAACTGCTCAGGCAGCATTAAAACGGTAGACGAGTTCATTGTCAACAACAGTGCAGCAAGTATAACATGCACCCATTCCACACCCACTGCTGAGCAGTAACATTTTAAAGCACCTGCAGAGGTAGATACAGCTGCTGGATGCTGAGTACTCTTGATACTTCAAATGCAGCTGCTGTGGAGGTGATTTTTTAAAAATGACATCAGGTTGTTGTTTGCTTTTGTAGACCAGGAATGTCCAAGCTTTTTCCAGTGAGGGCCACATACTAACAAAATGAAAGGATGCAAGGGCAATGGCATTATATGTACTTTTCGAAAATAAAAACACTTTTTTGTTTCTTTACTTTATTTGCCTTTTATTTAACCTACAAATGTGTCAGATCATTTTGCGTGACCCTGTAGTTTTCAAGAAAAACTGCATCTCAGCTGTGAAAAAGCCTATTATTCGTATCCCCCCTTTGAATTTTCCAAATATTTTAACTTAAATAATCTTCATACATTTTTCTCTTGTTATAGTACAATTTTTTTTAATTTTTTATTATATTTTTAGAATGTGCCACAGGCCAATAAAAAGACACACTGGACACTTTGAACACCTCTGTTATTAATATTAGACTGTGGGGCTAATTGCATATAGGCTTTTATTGGATCATTTTTGGTAACATCAATGAATATGATTGTAGAGTGTGGAAAAACGCAGGTCTCGTAATGGTGTTGTCAGGCATGATGGTGGTTTGTTTCACTTTGATACATATTTTTCCTTGTTTAATCATTGAATGAAACTAAAGTGGTGTGTGTTGCAAAATGTGTTGTAGCGTGAGTGTTGTGAGTGAGTGTTCGGGGGCTGGAGCCAACCCTCGATCCCTAACCAACAGAGCAGGCGTGGTCAGGGGAGGGGGAGTGGGTTGCGGAATCCGAGCGTGGCGGCCAAGAGGAATGCAGATGTTGACAGAGAAGAATGCAGATTTACCTTGTACATAAGTTGATATTTATAGAGTATTTTATTAAAAGAAACTTACTATAGTGTCCCAATAGCATTTTAAAAGCCCCTGAAATGAGCAGGATAGGGCCCTTCTAGTGGAAATCTGTTGTTGTTTTTGTTTTTTTATCCTGCTAATTAAAAAAAATCACTAAAACATCAAAGCAATTTGACCATATTTCAGGTATAGAGAGCTTCAAAGGCAAGTACTTGCACAGCTGGGAATACCGTAACACTGACGGTCTACAGGGGAAAAGAGTAGTAGTGATCGGGATCGGGAGCTCTGGAGGCGACATCGCTGTGGATATCAGCAGGGTTGCGGAAAAGGTGCGTTGACGTTTTTTTAAGAGCTGTTATCCAAACGTAATTGTGAAGGAATGGATAACAAGAAGCATGTGTACCTGCAGGTGTACCTGAGCACCAGGAGCGGAGCGTGGGTGGTGAGCCGCGTGGGATCAAGGGGCCTCCCAGTGGACATGCTTGGTACTTCCCGCATGAACGCGACTCTGCAGAGACTCTTTCCTTCTTGGAGCAGCAGGATGGTGGAGAAGAAAGTCAACAGCGTGTTTGATCATGAACTCTATGGACTGAAACCACCACACGGGTATCATCATAACGTCATGTTTCCTTTGCAGAAAGTCTCATGACAAATATTGTGCGGTCACTCTTGTTACTAGGCAGAGTTCATACACACTACACAGTTCCCACACATCACACTGCAAAAACTGAAATCCGAGCAAGATTAAATATCTAAACCCAATGTTAAAAAAATCTGAAACTTTGAAGATGTTTTTTTTCTAAAATGTTCTTTTTATGGCGGATTTTTCAGATATTTTCAGTCAGAAACCCCCTTAATTTACTGTATTTACTGTACAAGCCACTGTATGAAAAACAATGTGGATCGGTTGAACTCGATATAAAATCATCTCATCAGTCACATTACCATCAGATTATCCTCCTTTCCTCCTGGCTTGGCAGGATCTTCTCACAAAACGCTGTGGTGAGCGACGACCTGCCAGCTCGCATCATCTCGGGGCGCGTTCAGGTGAAACCCAACGTGAAAGAGTTCCGCGGTTCTGCTTTGGTCTTCGCTGACGGTAGTGCTATAGACCAGGTAAGGCCCTGCAGCAGGATGGGACATGTGTTTCCAAACTCCCAACAAGAAAAACAGACCTCCCTCGTTTGATGTTTCTTCTTTCTGCTCTCCAGGTGGACGTGGTGGTGTTTGCCACGGGCTACAACTACAGCTTTCCCTTCCTGCCTCCAGCCTTGCAGGAGAAGTCGGGTTATCGTCTTTGTCTCTACAAGCACGTCTTCCCGGCCAGACTCTCCAAACCCACGCTGGCCGTGGTGGGCTTTGTCCATGGCCTCGGATCTCTCACACCCCTGGCTGAGATGCAGGCCCGCTGGGCGACCAGAGTGTTTAAAGGTTAATACACACACTACCTTGCACCTTTTCGACATAGAAATAGACTATATAGACCACACGAGCCCCTACAGTGGAAGCTCTAAGGGTGGGCACAAGAAATCATATTTTCCCATAGGAAATAATGGAAGCGGTATCAATCTGTTCCGGGGTCAAACTGTTAACATCTTAACTGTCCATACAAGTGTAAAAAGAAGCTAACCACTGTAATAATTAAAACCACAGAACATTAAAAAACAACATGTTCTTCACAATTATTGTCCAAATTGTACTCAGCAACCACGACAGAGACACGTGTGAATCGTTTTCACAGTTCCTTTTACTGTCCTATGGTTATCATCATATTCATCCTATTTGCCATTACTGCCGTATAAAATGTAAAATATTAAAAACAAGTCTAAGACATTACTAGCACAGCTTTGTTCTGTGGGTCGTGGATAATAACAAGCCTTGTAGTGCTGTACAACTTTTATCCGCAGTCCCACAGTGCCCTCTACTGGTCAACATTTTTAAAAAATCCCTTTTTTTTCTTTTTTTTCCCTCTACTGGTCAACATTCAAACTGGACACCAACCTGTCTATAGAGGCCACCTGTCTATAGCGGCCACTTTTGCAGACTCCCTCTAGTGGCCGCTATAGACAAGTTTGACTGTATTTTAAAATGTCATATAATATGTTTTAACACTGAATACAACTAAACATGTGCATTTTTAAGCAAGATCAACAATTTTAGAATATAATAAGTCTGAATTTATTCTTTTTAATAACGTTGTTATACTAAAGCCTAACCAATAATAAATAAAATACTTCTTACCATTAAAATGACATTTGGTGCTGCATAGTTTTGCACAGTACTCCTCATCTTCTTCGTCAAAAGGGTTTGTTCTGCAGAAGGACAGCTGGCATTGGCTGGTGCCACCCACACTGAGGTAGATAATGGATAGATAGATTCAAATGTATGCGTATGTTATATATTTTGAAAGTTATTTTTAACACTGTAATGTTTTACTTCACAATGTCAGCAAGATTTTTTTAATAAATACATTTTATTGTGTTGAGAAATCAAAGAAGCCACATGTGGCTCGTGAGTCATAGGTTCCCTACCCCTGGTATAAGCTGTCTCAACGAAACATTCACATAATGACTTTGTGTTATATTCATATATCTCAATAATACATTTATTATATTTTCAAAATATGCCACGGGCCAATAAAAAACGAGCCCCTGACCAAAAATGGCCTCACTTTGGACACCCCTGCTTTAGCTGCTCGCTGAGCTGAAGGCTCACGTGTGGGCCTTCAAGTTTTGGTTTTTCTGATGTCCGTTTCTGCTTCAGTGGTTATCACATTTTCATTTGTCATTTCTTTTGTCCAGGTTTATTAAAATTACCCCCCCAGGAGACCATGCTAGATGAAATAGCAACGGAAACGGAAACCATGCATAACAGGTACAGAAAAGAAGGTCTATTTTCATTTATTAGAGGCACTGTAGAGCTTCAAAGCAAGTTTGATGTCTTTGTGGGTCATCGGTAGTGTAGTGGTTCACATGGAGCTTTCATAGGATTAGTTTGAGGAAGTTTGTAGAAGATGGATGCTAAAGGCATTGGTCTCTTTTACTGCCTAGGTACGCCTGCTCTGAACGCACCCCCATTCAGGTGGACTACATCCCCTACCTGGACTCTGTAGCGGATAAAATCGGGGTTCGACCGAGCATCGCAGGCCTCCTGCTGAAAGATCCCAGACTAGCACTGCAGGTGTTGTTGGGGCCATGTACGTCCTATCAGTACCGACTGACTGGGCCGGGCCAGTGGGCCGGAGCTCGTCAGGCCATCTTCGCTCAGTGGGATCGAGTAGTCCGTCCCTTCAAGACCAGAGTGGTACCTAAAGCCGGCAGGACCAGAGTGGTACCCAAAGCTAGAAGCTCTTCTAAACTGAGCATGGTGCTTTTCTCAGGAGCAGCCCTCCTGTGCTGCTGTTTGTACAATAAATGATAGACTCTATCCTCCAGTCCTCCTTATGTACCCCTTAGTTTATTTATACTGGAACATCAAACTCATTTCAGTTTTTGCGGTGTCACGTGTATGAACTGTGTAGCATGTATGAACTCCACCTACTGTATGACATACATTTATATAAAGGCATTTAAACATTCATGTTCTGGCACTCACGTTGTTTCGCACACCATAATGACACATTTACCATCTATATGTTACACATTTATAGCTGTTATCATCTTTTGACTCCGGTCCAATGTGCAGAGTGGTTCAGGTGTTGTGTTCAGGTCACTCTCTTAAAGATTTTGCTTGAAGAGCAGACAATGATCACTTCAAGACCCACTCCTGACCACTTGTACTGATATTTAAATGGCTGAAATCTCAGAAGTAGTAAGTCAGAATTGTCCTGAATGCACCACATCATTCAGCTAATGAAATTTATGACAACTGATTTTTCTCGAATGCACCATACGCCTTGCAAAATAAAACCTGTTCCTTCAGCCAATTAAGCGCTGTTGAGCTACTTTTTATCTTTCAGGTCTCTCTAGGATTTGGCTGGCTTTTTTTTTGATTGCTGCAGCCTAAAATCCCAAATTTTGTGGCACCTTATTTTTAAAAGTTCCTAGGCTTTGACGCCTGTTTTTTTTCAGTAACATAGTATCAGCTTGTGATTTTGTAGTTTGTTGCCAAGGTTTTCGGTGTTCTTTTGTAACCTTAACCCCGAAAAGCACAGGATTTCAACAAAAAATATGCTATACAGTGGAACCTTGGTTAGCATACGCCTCGGTTAGTGTTTATTGAAAATTTTAGCAAAAATTCTACCTCATTTTGTTTACATTTTTCGGTTAGCGTACAATATGACACGCGTCTTATTAATACACTGTCTGCTTAATGTATTTTTAATCACAAAACGTCCTTGTTAGCAGACTATCTGGTCAGCTCTGGTGCTTGTCTATGATGACAAGCGGGTGACTCTGTTGTTGTTAACACAAAACAAGTTTTTATAGTTTTAGAATTAGATCAACATGGACGCAACCTTGATGTTTTGCCATGAGTTATTTATTGACTTCAGCAGTGTTTCATCCATTCATTCAATTTCACTGCCGCTTAATTAGGGTTGTGGGGGGTATGCTGGAGCCTATTCCAGCTGACTTTGGGCAGGAGGCAGGGTACACCTTGGACTGGTTGCCAGCCAATCACCGGGTTCAGTCGCAGATTTAGTACACTTTCATACCGCTAGAATAATGTATAAAGTTAATAATAACTCGTTACCCAAAAATCTAATTAAGTATTTCTCAATCAGAGAGGAGAAATATGATCTTAGAGGAAAATTAAACCTAAAACATTTATATGCGAGAACAACGCTGAAAACCCACAGCATTTCCGTGTGTGGAATTAAATTATGGAACGGATTGAGTAAAGAACTCAAACAATGTACAGAGATGAGCAAATTCAAAAAACAATACAAGCAGTTGATGTTTGCTAAATACAAGGCAGAAGAGTCCTGATTGTTCTGTCAGGTTTGTTATTTTATTTTATTTTTTTTATTTTTTTTATTTTTTATTTATTTTTTATTTTATTTTATTTATTTTTTTATTTTTTTATTTAATTAAATTTTATTTTTTATTTATTTATTTTTATTTATTTTTTTATAATTTTCTTTGTTGTGTTTAAAAAAATAAAAAAAAAAGAAGGCTTTGTTCTTATTTATTTATTTATTTAGTATTGTCATCATTATTATCATTATTATGAATGTTCTCTCCTTTTTTTTTGGGGGGGGGGGGGGGGGCTATCTCACCGTTATCTATTATGTGTTATCCTGACTATCACTGTAAACATGACATGGAATCCAGGAAGTGAACTACATGTACTGTACCAGATGTAGATTGGATGGGGGGTAGGATTAAATAAGCTTTGCTTCTTCCTACTCCTTTTGGACATGTGGAACTGTCAAAGAATGATTCATGAGATGTATTCCATTGTAACCTTCATGTTCAAATAAACTAAACCAAACCAAAGTATTGTTTCTCACCTTCTTTATCAAAGGTTTGCAGCTTGCAACTTTTCTTGGCTCCATTTTGGGTTATTTATATTGGCAAAACACAAAGGTGGTGTTGAGCTTGCTGTTACAGCGTGTCTTTGACAAGAATAATGTCTTCAATGAAGGTAAAAGTAACCTGAAATGTTCATTTATTTTTTTTAAATCATAATTTATTTGTGTTTATATGCATTTTGAAGTGCCCTCTGCATGTCAATCTTTAATTGTTACCAGTTTTGGCTTTCTGGAACTTATTAATTGGAATTACATTATTTCTTATGGGAAAAATTGATTTGGTTAGAGCACGTTTGGGTTAGAGTCAGATCTGGAACGGATTAATGACACTAACCAAGATTCCACTGTACTGTACTGTTGTGTATATATTAGACTCAAGTTGTGGCGAGGCTCTTCTCAGCTCCGGCAAAAGTCTGAATTAATTGCTCCAATGATATTCATTGTGTAAATCCAAAGTGTAAAAACGAGGGGTGTAACGGTTCATCTACTACATCGATGTATCAATTTATATTGCTATGATTCCACTACATCGATTTGTGTTCGGCAAGTTGCTATTCCGGACGACATATATCAATCTAACATCGTTTAAAAGGTAATCAATCGATTGCATCGATACTAGGAAATAAAGCATTGATTTAAGCATAGCAGGCTTTATATGGATGTGTGTTTTTTGAGCACTTTTAATGACAAAGGCGCTACTTGATTCAGTCTTCCTGTCTGTGACGTCATCGCCACGCGCAAGCATGACAACAAAACGTAATAATTAAGCTACCATTCCGGTGTAGTGTGTGGAAACACTTGGCTTTTGCAAAGAGGGAGATGTTCTAAATAAGTCGCTCGCTCTATAGGCTATGTGAAGGTCAAGTAAAATACCACTGCAACATGACAAATGCATCATGGGATTTCACACAACGCTGACCGTACACGCACCTCCTGCAGTGGCAAGTATCAGGTAAACCTACTGTTAATTCAACCTCAAGAGATATTGGTTATACTTTAGTTTTGATATGAATATTGTATTATTATTATGTTGGAAAAACAAAAGCAGAAGTAGCTGGCAAACCTACTGTTGAAATGTTGGTTGCACTTACTTTACTACTTTATTGAAAATGTATACTTTAGTTTTGATATGAATATTGTATTATTTTTATGTTGAAAAACAACAGCAATGGTAGCAGGTAACTCTACTGTTAATTCAAAGTGAAGAGATGTTGGTTGCACTTTATTTTGATATTACTATTGTATTATTTTTATGTTGGAAAAACAAAAGCAGAAGTAGCTGGCAAACCTACTGTTGAAATGTTGGTTGCACTTACTTTATTACTTTATCGAAAATGTATGCAATATTGAAAATGACCGCAGAAAAGGTTCATCTCCTGTTAATTCAACCTGAAGTGTTGTTTATTCAAATAAAATGTGAGTGCACTTGCCATTAATTGCTGTCTGCGTGTTTGTATATATCCATACAATTAATTTATACATGATTCCCTTACAAAAAACAGCAGGAATCTAGGAAACTTCACCTGCACTGTGCAGTATCCAGGTATTCATTCACTCAATTTCACTGGGGCCCAGTGGAGGTAGAGTCTGGGTGAGGCTGGGCCGCATCAAGTATTGGGAGTAGGGCTGGGAATCTCAGGGTACCTCACGATACGATACAATTCACAACACATCCATGTGATAACACCACTGTTAGTTCAGTGTTGGTGTTTACTTGCCCCTCTAAGTATGGAAGTAACATTGAGCTTGCCTGGATGTTGTGGGCTGCAGTTACACTACTCTTTGATGTCCATTCATGGGCCGCAAGATACGATTTGGTGGGCCGCAAATGGCCCGCGGGCCACGAGTTTGAGACCCCTGTTGCAAATGAAGGAATGTATCGGCAAACACAAATAATGATACGAACCGAAGAGTTAATCAAATGAATCGTTACATCCTTAGTAAAAACAGCCCACAAAAATGTGCAAAAACTCTTTTCAAAAGGGAAAATAAAGAAAAAATGCTTTAGTTCATTTCATTCAATGGGAGCACAAGAGCAGTCAGACCAGCTACCTGGCTTGTAACTCCTGGTACACTACCTGCCTGAAAACTCAACTAACACATGTTTTATAAATCCCAAGCCCCTCCTATCGGGCTTCAATTCATAATCATATTCATAATTGTCTTGTGTAGCACTTTTTGTTTCCTAACATAACGCCTCGGTCACTTGATCTACAGGACGGAAGTTACTGCCCGGTTTTTGTTGGAGAACACAGCAAGCAAGGTAAGTTATATTGTGGCGTGTATGCGTGTGTTATTTTGTATAAATAAAGTGCTCTGAAGTGTTCGCCCATGAATGTATTCGAACGGCGGGTAAGAGGGGAAAAGGTGTTGATAGTATTTCTAATGCAACTGAATGGGACAGCGGTGTAAACGGGTGAGTGAGGAGCGCCAAGTGCGTGTGCGTGTGTATGTGCAAGTACATAGGTGAATGCACTGTTCACCTGGCGTCCGTGTTAAGTGGCTCCACAGACCAGCTGTGGAAAACTCATCTTTTTGATCGTGTCATTCCCTCAAACTGCTTCATATGAAGCATGTCAGAAATGACATGGACAAAAAAGATATCCTACGGTATAAATGCCCGAATATTCAATATAAACACGATAAATGTACCACCAACATTACAGAGCCTGCTCTGTTGCAAGAAAATAAGATGAAAAAGTAACATATAAAAGTGGGAGCAGCCGGAATCGGACCAAGGTTAAAAATAAAACAAATAAAAAGGTAGCCGCTAATGCTCTCTTCATTACCTACCACTAGAACACACACCTTTGTTTGTTGAGAACAAACACTTCTAGAAACAAAACAGACAAAGCCATTCAAGTTAATCTGGTAGGAAACATTGATCGCCCATGTCAACAGGCTCCAATTTAACATGATTGCATTGTTTATCACTCCAATTAATGTTCTAATCTCCCCCCACCCCCACCCCCCATGCTGTATGGAAGAGCCACCTCATAGCCTCGTGGTGATGGCAAGCTATTGTTATTTTTTTGGGGGGGGAATCATGGGATGATCACAGGTGTCTTCAACAAGCTTTACTATTTGTTAACATTTTACTGTGATTGATGGACCGTCTTGTGACAGACGACGACGTGTGATCATGCTGACGTGTTGGTGCCCTCATAAAAATCCATGTGTTTATTACAGTTGAAGATAGTAGTATAGTTTATTATCCCCATTTTTCACTCACGAATCATCCTTCGGCTCATTCTTCTATTTTTATTCTGGTGACTCTTGTATAATGTTCGGCAAATTAATGTGATTAACGGTGCATATCATAGCAATTTTTATCTTTGCTACAATTGTGTGAGTGTGCAAGATGTGTTGCATAAAGGCATGACATGGTTGAAAACAAGGCAATCAAACAAGTTGTGAACGCTTATCTTCCGTGTGAGACATAATGATCGTGTAACCGTTTGGGGCAAGGGAGGGGCGTAAGGCCTGCTGGTATGGACGTTCAACAGAGGGTTTCCTGTTACCCAAATGAACACAGGAAATTGAAAGGCAAATGAATACAAAAAGACCAGGGGCCTCATCTATGAAGCTTGGGTGGGGGCGAAAAGTTGCGTACGCCGTTATCCCCGCCAAGTATGGTGCCTCCTGTATAAAAACACAACTTGACGTTAGAATGTGCTGACGGCTACGCCACCTTTGTAGTTGGCGTATGCACCTTTTGGAGACATGGCAAAAAGGTGATGCACATTTTAAGTGGTGAAGTGAAATCATATATAAGAAATAAACATGCAGTGGAAGCCAATAAAGATTTAGCCATCATTGCATGAAAACATCACGCCATCACTGACCAAAAACCGTTGTGGAAAGTGTTATTTGACATGACACCGATGGATATCATTTGTCATTTATCATCAACACCATTCCGCACGAGCGTATAGCATCTAAAAGACTAAAAGACACATGAAAAAACACAACACAGCGCTTGAATACTTCATTTTATTTTATAATCATGATAATATTATGTGTTCGATTAATATTAATTATAGCAAACATCAGATTGTCAATTAAATAATTCTACGAATTAAGTTTACAAGACACAGAGCTAATATGTCCTTCGTGCTCCGATTCTCGCTCTTTTTTTGACAATTTATTAAAAAAATAAGACAGCTGTGAATGTCACAAGTGGGAGTAGCCACTTGTAAAAGGGGCGGAACCCAACGCAGGGAAGCAGACCAAAAATAGATACAAAAAAGTATTTAATAACACAAAGTGTCCCAAGCGGGGTAAAGTACAATACAGGAAAAGTCACAAACCAAAAGTGGAAACACAAGACGCTGTCAGCAGAAGGCTGACAGGAAATAACTAGGATACAACTGAGAAACGCTACAGGCAAACCTGAGCTGGAACAACAACTAGTGTAACAGGAAATAGTACTGAGCAGAGGGACAAGGGTGAGCCAGAAAGCGGGGAACAGGTAGGAGCCGGACGAAGCGGTACAGGTAGCAAGGAGTACAATCTGGCACTGGTCCCTAGTTGCTGCTGAGTATAAGAAGGGTGTCTGATGAGATTGCCTGCAGGTGTGTGCTGGGGACTCCACCCACACCGGCTGAAGCTGCACAGAGAGCAAATACACAGCAGGCGGCAGCAGAGCGACAAACACCATCGTAACAGTGAAATTACTACAAATTACTGTTACGTTACTGTAAAAGTCATGCAATTATTAGCCAGGAACTTACTGTGAATTTACATTTACAAGCAATTTTAGTGTTTTTCCTCATAAAATAATTATAATATACCTAACATTTTGATGGCCTTTGTGTCATCATTAAGTTAAATATTTTTAAACTATTCGTCTGGAATACCAGCAGTTAATTTTAGACATAACTTCATCCCCGTTTTGAGTCATTGCGTCCACACTTGAAAGAAACAGATTTTTGCTCAGCTTATGTTCATTTAAAATGTGGTATCAATTAGGACAAATGAAGAAACATGCTCACACACAAAACATTTTTTTGTTGTTTTACCACAGTGCGGCCCGTTCCACTGACGCTGTCGACAGCAGACACGCTCATCTTCCTCTTGTTACGCCACTCCTGTGTCCTCCAAATATTATGTTTTTACAGGCCTCCAGCTCTCCGACTAAGATTTGCACCTCAGTTTCGGTGAAGTTCCGCTTCTTCGTCTTCAGCTTCTCAGCAGCCATGATTCAGAAGAGAAGAACCGAGTGAATCAAGATTGAATGAATTCAATCAAGGGTCATTAAATATGGACGTCGCATTCATCAGTCACTTTGCATTGACCACTTATGGCGAATTGAAGGTGTGGAGAGGACGTGACGTGGGATGGAGTTGTGAGTTGTGTACGCACATTTAGACAGCAGGTGAAGTGCAAATTGTGTGAGGGCCCAGGTGGGACTGTCTTTTTAAATGTATTTATTTAGCACAACTTTTACTTAGTAAAGGCGGTTACTGTAATATACAAATATATGTTAAAAAGGTAAATAGGAATTACACCCTTTGCTCTAATTTGAGGGTTTAAGGGCAAATCAACAAAGCATAAAAAACCCTAACAAGGCAAACAAAATAAAGTAGTAATAATCAAACCAACCTCAACCTACAGTAAATAACTATACTAAATTAATCAAACACTAAAGTCCCAAATAGTCAAGGTAAAGTGCATAGATGGCGTGCCAAATGGCTGTAGGACGGGGCCGAAGGGGTTTAGGGCGCTCGAGTGTAGTCTATAAAGTGCACAGAGTTGGTTCCAACAGATCAAGAGCGAAACATGTACTTTACGCCAAAAGGTCAACAGCTCAAGCTGAGAGAGAGCTAATGCAACCTTTCAAACAATGCCAAATCTCCTTAAAAAAAGGGCAATGGCTACGCTCAGACAATCACCAATTTGATCTAAAGAGCTAAAATAAGAACATTAAAGAGAAACTGTGAACAACAGGGCAGCAGCGGCTCCCTGTAAAAATAAATGTAAATAGTTAGCCTGCTACACAGCATGAAAATAGCAATACACACACACTGACAGGCGGACTGGGGGGGTGGCGTCCCTTCGAGGGGCATGACACACAGACTACAGTCATTTGCAGTCATAACCAAATACAAATATGGTGCAAACACACTGAATAAAGAGGGGAAACAGTGTTGAATATTTTCTTTGTGTCTTTTGTGTATAAAACATGTTCTGATGTCAATTCAGCCCGTTTGCACATCGTCGTTTTGTGACATGCAAAAGTGTGTCACAAAGACAATGGAATAAATAATACAAAAGGGTGGAACTTACCTATCAGCTGCTGTGATTTCCCAAGTATAACACCTCATTGTGCACCTAACTAATGTTGCCGCATCCAAAACATGTATTTGGACCAAGCTTTGAGAAAACATGAGCTGACCTCTGCCTTGACACAACATGTGAACTTCAGAGTATTTGCGTGTTATTTCTCTTTTTTTTTGTTAAAATTCAGTCAATAATAAAAGTGGCACTGCTTCAAAATCAGAAATATGGCATAATGTCCACGATACGTGTTATGATCAGGATTTCTACTGATCTATTTTATGTAAGCAATACACTTTGGGCAAATGTTTTTTACATCACGCTTCCGCGAAGGGTGAAGTGTGTTACTGCAGTGCTCACCAACAATACGTTTGAAAAACTGATTTAAAATAAATTCAATTCAATTAAATCCTGCGCCCGATAACACAATACAGGGTCGTTCCGAACCTAAAGTCCCGTACCGCACACTTTGATACAAATACGCATCCTGATACAGCCCTAATATGCACATATGCCTATTAAGGTAATTTTCAATATATTGTTTTTTCATAAAGTGTATCTCGAGGCTTAGTGTATTTACCTACATTTCCTAACCAATAGTCACCTGCAGTGTGTTCCACCTGCTGCCATTTTTACACATGTGACCAATTCACACAAGTGCATGCATGGCTTGGAAAACAAACACCACCAAAGGCTCACTTAACGTATTGTCCGCTGTCTGCCCCATTGACCACAAGTTGCAGACATTCTTTGTGTTTGTTTGACGCTTGAAAAGTGCTTGTCCATCGTGAACTGTAGCTTATGTTGCAATACTACTTGCAAGTAGTTCATCTCTGCTTTCCTTGAGAACTTTGGGGAACTATTGAATGCTATAGCGGTCATTTGGTAGATGAGAGACTCTGAGAGTTGATCATCACACGTTCATACAGTATCTCTGTGAATGCAAACAAGGAAGTGAGGACGTGGGTGGGTGATGCAGGGGCACGTTTGATTGGTCGGACAGCGGCCGTGGGCATCTAAGAGCCGCCCAGTGACAAATTCGGCTGGTGAAAATGACAATGATTGGCCAAAATCTGTGGGGAAGTTGCAAGGATTGTACAAAATTGCGAGGTTGCGGGGATTGGTCGAATTTGCGTGAATTGCAAATTGCAACATTGCAAAATTTTGCAGTGTCTGTTTCCCTGTTAAAGCACATCACATCGTAGTATGTCTCATCACTGTCACCCCTTCCGCAGCCCAGCATGGTGAAGAAGGTGGCTGTGATCGGTGCCGGGCTATCGGGTCTGACCAGCATCAAGGCCTGTTTGGAAGAAGGTCTGGAGCCCACCTGCTTCGAGAGCAGCCGTGACATTGGTGGCCTGTGGAGGTTTAAGGTGAGGGCTTCTAAATTCAAGAGAGATTCAAGATTCAAGAGAGTTTTATTGTCGTATGCACAGTAAAACAGGTAGTTCTGCTATGCAATGAAATTCTTGTTCTGTGCATTCTCCCAAAAAGAAAGAAAACACAAGAAAATGAATAAGAACAAAAGAAACATTAATAACAATAAATTAAGCAACAACAGAAGAGACATGAATACCAATGAATGAATGAATGAATGAATGAATGAATGAATGAATGAATGAATAAATAAATAAATAAATAAATAAATAAATAAAGTTATGAGTGTGTGCGTGTATTGCGTGCAGCGTGTGTGAGTGCTTCGTTGAGAAGCCTGATGGCCTGTGGGTAAAAGCTGTTTGCCAGTCTTGTGGTCCTGGACTTCAAACTCCTGTAGCGTCTGCCTGACGGTAGGAGTGTGAATAATGAGTGTTGTGGATGTGTGCTGTCCTTGATGAGGTGTGTTCTTCGTAGGACACGAGATTTATAAATGTCTTGCAGTGAGGGGAGGGCTGCCCCAACAATGTGCGTGATGTGTGTGATGGACTTAAACCACCTTGTGATTGACTTTAATTTTAGACCTGCCTTATAGTAAGGCCTTGTTCTATAGGGGTTTCAAATTTTATGTCCAAAAAAAGCGGTCGACCATGTAGGTTGATGCCGACTTAAATGGGCATATTTTCATAGCAAAAATACTAACACGTAAGCGGTGCCGACGTAAGCGGATTCCACTCTATCAGTTTGCAGTCTGAATGAAAGAAAAATCCCAGCCCATTAATTAATGTGAAAAGTCTTGAAATATGCCAGAATTAGAGGGATTATATCTGTAGAGTGAAATGTTGCTGTGTAAAAAATGACCCCACGCTTCCAGTTCTTTCCCATAATGCAAAATTTGGTATATTTTCAGGTACCCATGGACGTTTTTCACCATTTCTGCAACTGCACTCATGTCTCTCTGTAACCCCCCAGGAGGAGCCGGAGCCGGGGCAAGCCAACATCTACCAGTCAGTGGTCATCAACAGCTCCAAAGAGATGATGGCCTTCAGTGACTTCCCGCCTCCTGCCCACTTCCCAAACAACATGCACCACTCTGAGGTGATGGTCTACCTGAGACTGTACGCTCAGACCTTCAGGCTGCTGCAGCACATCCGCTTGCAGGTTGGCATCAAAATTAGGCAACAAGAGGGAACCTAAATGTAGGTCATGGCATGTTTGGACCTGCTACAGGTGGATAGTCTTGTAAAACTTGTGTCATTTAGACGGCTGTGGTCAGCGTGAGGCCAACTCCAGATTTCGCCACCACTGGTCAGTGGGTGGTGTGGACCGAGGTACGTGACGGTCCGACGCAGAGTCACATTTTTGATGCTGTGATGGTTTGTACGGGGCACTACACCACACCTCACCTGCCGCTCAAAGACTTCCCAGGTAGCACCCAACATGGCAGTCCTGCACTTCCATCACCTCAGCTTGACACACACATCTCATGGGGTTGTTTTTTAGGTATAGAGAGCTTTGAAGGCAAGTATTTCCACAGCTGGGAGTACCGCAGCTTCGAGGGCCTGCAGGGGAAACGTGTGGTGGTGATCGGGATTGGGAACTCGGGAGGCGACATTGCTGTGGATGTCAGCAGAGTAGCTGAGAAGGTAACATCATCATCCCTCGTCTGGATTTCCAGTGAACAAGCAGTGCTGTCATTGTCTTTGTGCCACAGGTGTTCTTTAGCACCAGGACTGGAGCATGGATTATGACCCGTGTGGGGTCCGGCGGCCTCCCGCGAGACCTTTTGGGGAACTCTAGGATGGATGTGATGAAAAGGAGGCTTTTTCCAAGGTGGATCAACTGGATGGCGGAGAAGAAGCTGAATCAAACGTTTGATCACACACTCTATGGACTCAAACCAAAACACAGGTGAGATGTCACGGTCCGCTATTATGGAGCAGTATTATGTGACCTAAGAGCAGGGGTTGGAAAACTATGGCTCATAGGCCACATCCAGGCTGATGGATGCTTGAATCACACAGGAAATAGTCAGAGGCAACAACCCTTTGATGCTGTAAGGTTGATGCTTTTTATGTGCAGTGATCCATACGAACACCTTACCCACACTGCCAAACAAACACAACTAACCCAGTGATGTCCAGTGAGGTTCATGGCTGGTGAGGCACTGAGTCCTTTGGAGTTTGTTTTATGTTAATTACTATAGGATGCACATTAAGAGGTTAAAAAGACGAAGAAGGGAATAATACACTTTCTTGTCTGTATCAACTGTCAAAATCGTTTTATACTCAACTGAATACGAGCCATTCTCCTGAAAGGGGTACCAAAAGCGTGATATAGCAAGCAAAAAATCAAGTTGTTATTTTCTTACCAATTTGCATATTAAAATAAAGTACCACTTGTTCTGTTTCAGTTTTTGAAGAAAAATATTTACATTTTGATATTCATGGGAGCAGGACACTGTTTACTGAAATCTCAATTGTAAAATAAACAAATAAAAAATCAAATGTATTTACTTATTATCAGTTTTAAGTCAAAGGTTTTGAAAATGTTTTTTTGACATTTTAACATTCAAGATTCAAGATTCAAGAGAGTTTTATTGTCATGTGCATAGTAAAACAGCAGTTATACCATGCAATGAAAATCTTATCCTGTTCATTCTCCCAAGAAAAGAAAGAAAACACAAGAAAGAATAAGAACATAAGAAACATAAACACATAAACATATATACCAATAAATTAAGCAACAACAACAGAAGAGACATTAATACAAGCAAATAATGCAAATAAATAAATAAATAAATAAAGTGCTATGAGTGTGTGCGTGTGTTGCGTGCGGCGTGTGCGAGTGCTTCGTTGAGGAGCCTGATGGCCTGTGGGTAAAAGCTGTTTGCCAGCCTTGTGGTCCTGGACTTCAAACTCCTGTAGCGTCTGCCTGACGGTAGGAGTGTGAATAATGAGTGTTGTGGATGTGTGCTGTCCTTGATGAGGTTGTGTGTTCTTCGTAGGACTCTAGTTTTATAAATGTCTTGCAGTGAGGGGAGGGCTGCCCCAACAATGTTCTGTGAGGTCTTGATCACCCGCTGGAGTGCCTTCCTATCACGTGTTGTACAGTTACCGTACCAAACAGTGATGGAGGCGGTAAGGACACTTTCGATAGTGCATCTGTAGAAGCAACTCAGGATTGTGGTGGACATGCCAAATTTCCTCAGTCTTCTCAGGAAGTACAGTCTCCTTTGGGACTTCTTTATAATTTGTACTGTATTGTGAGACCAGGTGAGGTCCTCGCTGATGTGTGTGCCAAGGAACTTGAAGGTTTTCACCCTCTCCACCTCAGTCTCATCAATAAACAGGGGTCTATGCGGCTCCTTTTCCCTTGTTCTTGGGTCGATGATCATCTCTTTAGTCTTATCTGTATTGAGAAGGAGATTATTAGCACGACACCAAGCTATGAGGTCCTCCACCTCTCTTCTGTATGATGTTTCAACACCACCAGTGATCAGGCCAATGACTGTAGTGTCATCCGCAAATTTAATGATGCTGGTGTTGTTCTGGGAGGCCACGCAATCGTAGGTGAAGAGCGTGTAGAGGAGTGGACTCAGCACACACCCCTGTGGGGTCCCAGTGCTCACAATTCTTGAGCTGGATGTGCGATTGTGGACTCTGACTGACTGGGGTCTGCCTGTGAGAAAGTTAAACACCCAGTTACAGAGGGAGGGAGACAGGCCAAGTGTGAGGAGCTTATCTGTGAGTTTGTGGGGGCTGACTGTATTAAAAGCAGAGCTATAGTCTATAAATAGCATTCTGACGTGTGTGTCCTGGCCCTGTAGGTGAGAAAGGGCTGTGTGGATGGCAGTGTTGACTGCATCATCCGTGGACCGGTTCTGGCGATATGCAAACTGTAGAGGGTCCACAGTTGCCGCCGGGATGCTCTTTTTGATGTGGGTCATGACTATTCTTTCAAAGCACTTCATAACAATAGGAGTGAGTGCTACAGGGCGATAGTCATTCAAGCAGGTCACGTTGCTCTTCTTGGGTACGGGCACTATGGTGGTGGACTTAAAGCAGGTCGGTACAGATGCTTGTGCAAGCGACAGGTTAAATATGTCAGCAAGCACATCAGCTAGCTCTGATGAGCAAACCCGAAGTGCACGTCCTGAGATGTTGTCTGGCCCTGCTGCTTTTCGTGGGTTTGTTTTGTTTAGAACCCTGCGCACATCAGCTGATGTCACCATGAGAGGTGAGTCCTGTGTGCTCCCCAGGTTCAGCCACCCTCTCTGCTCATCAGGAGTTTGGGTGTCAAAGCGGGCATAGAACTCGTTCAGCTCATCTGGAAGTGTGGTTTGGCTTGACGTGGCTACGCTACTCTGCTGTCGATAGTCTGTGATGTGCTGGAGCCCCGCCCACATGCGCCGAGGGTCTGAGGTAGAATAGTAGCCCTCCAGCTTCTGTCTGTACTGCCTTTTGGCCTCTCGTATGGACCTTCTCAGGTCATATCTGGCCTTTTTGTAGTCCTCAGCGGTGCCCATGACAAATGCAGTCGAACGAGCACGTAGCTTAGCCCTTACATCACAGTTCATCCACTGTTTTTGGTTAGGGTATTTTCTGTAATACTTGGTGGTGCTAACAGTCTCTATGCATGTGCTAATGTAGCCAGTGACAGCAGAAGCATATTCATCCAAATCAACAGTACAATCTTCCCTCCCCGCTGCAGTTTTAAACACATCCCAGTTTGTGCAGCCAAAGCAGTCCTGAAGTACTTGATCAGTTTCTTCATTCCACACTTTAACTGCTGTACGTACAGGGGGAGCTTTTTTAAGAAGTTGTCTGTATGTTGGATAAAGGAATATAGAGATGTGGTCAGCCTTTCCAAAGTGGGGTCTTGGAACAGCCTTCAAAGCACCTTTCATGTTGCAGTAGACTTGGTCCAGGATGTTATTTTCCCTTGTGGGAAAGCTCACATGCTGGTAATATTTGGGGAGGACAGTCCTGAGGTTACAGTGGTTGAAATCGCCAGATATAATAAATACAGCGTCTGGGTGTTTGGTCTCGTGTTTATCAATGATGTCATGCAGGAGGCCTAGTGCATTAGCAGTGTTAGCTCGTGGTGGGATGTAAACAGCAGTTAAATACACAGCGCTAAACTCACGAGGCAAATAAAAAGGTCTGCATTTCACCATCAGAAGCTCAATGTCCTGCGAGCAGTGCTTTTCCATCGTCTGTACGTCTGTGCACCACCGTTTGTTTACGTAAACACAGACGCCGCCACCTCTGTGTTTACCAGACGCTAAAGTCCGATCTCCCCGGTAAGCAGCAAATGATTCCAACTGGATCGCCGAGTCCGGTATATCCTCCGTCAGCCAGGTTTCTGTGAAGGTGAGGACACAGCATTCCCTGATCTCACGTTGAGCTGTAATCCTTGCTCGTAGTTCGTCCATCTTGTTTTCAAGAGAGCGGACGTTGGCTAGCAGCAGGCTTGGTAGCGGTGGCCTCGTCGCTCTAGCTTTTAGCCTAGCATGCAGGCCGGCTCGCTTGCCTTGTTTACGCCTCGGATGCTTTGCTCGCCGGGTATTCAGCTCACCAGGTCCGCAGGCTGCTGCGTTCTCCCGGCGCAGAAGAAAGGCAAAGTCTGAGAGGCTAAATGAAAGTTCATGGTGAACCCTGCCGATGTTCAAAAGTGTCTCTCTGTTGTAATGTAATGCGTGAGTGTGTTGAATGTCCAAAATGAACAATAAAATAGCAAAAAATAGAAAAACACGGGAGAGTGTCACAGAGACGTCTGCCACGGAGGGCGCCATCTTTGAACATGTGCTTCAATGTGATTGCCAAGTGCTTCAACGTTTCTGTAAAAATGATGCACTCTATTTATTACAATTTCTGATGGTGGTGATGGAGAGTCGCATCCAGACTATGTGCGCGGGGTCAGCTGATAGTGTCCCAGCCTGCCCGAAGAGGCACTCGCACCATCTCTTAAGTCTCTTGTCAAGTTGTTCCTTTTTGTAGAAATAGTCATAATTTTCTTCAATGTTGATTCGAGTCCAAAATACAGTTTTCTTTGGAGGAAAAGTTTAAAACATTTTTTTTAAGAAGAGGAGCCAAGTCAGAGAGCGAAAATGCAGAGACTAATTGCAGTGAGGCTTTTTCTTTGTGAAGTTTTTTTCACAGCAAACCATTTTCGGTGTTGTTGGGCTGACCAGGATGCGACCTAATGTCGATGTAATTTGACATAACATTGCCTCACGAAATTCAACACTGTCTTCAAAGGATCGTTAGTTAGCATAAGAGTAACACACTTCAGCTTCCGCAGAAACATGATGTAAAACAATAGTTCCCCAAAGTGTATTAATTAGAAAAAAAGATCAGTTGAAAACTGTATCGTAAGAGGCGTTAGATGAAAAAATATTGGCGACCAGGGAAAACCCAGAAATTGCAAGCAAAGACTCACAGCCTTAGCTACCCACCTGAAGAGGTGCAGGAGAGAGGTAGATGCTAGGACAATAAAGATGATGTTCTCAACAACCCACCCTATCGTCTACTCTCAGTGGTAGGATAGCAAGATCATAACAGACCCATCCAAGGCTGAGACCGGCCAATATTGGAAGAGTGCGTGGGAGACGGAGGCGTCACACAACACCAACGCCCAATGACTAGTAGCTTAACAAGCAGAGCACAGCAACCTACCAGAACAAGACCCAGTCATCATAACAACAGAACGCCTGGTAGCACAAATGAACCAGCTGCTAACATCGGTGACCCACCCCGAATGGTTAACCCAAGGTCGGACTAAATCCAGCTCGTGTTCCTGATTATGTCTTCATCACGAAGGACTCCCAGAAGGCAACAGCACTAACTACCGAGCAATAACCAACCTACCAACCAGCACCACATGGAAGGTCCTATCAGGCATCATAGGAAGTGAGTATGCATATGGATCAATACATAAGCAGCACACAGACGGGTATTGGCGATAACACCAAACACTAGCTACTGGTTGACAGGACAATTTCCCGAGACTGTAAGGCCAGAATCACTAACCTATGCACTTCCTGGATTGATTACAAGAACCCTTACGACTCAATGTCACACACATGGATACTGGAGTGCCTGGAGCTGTATAACATAACAGGACGCTAAGAACCTTAATCAAGAATTCAGTGAGGCTGTCGAAGACAACTCTGGAGGCCAACTCAAAGCCGTGAGTGTTACAGGCACTACCCAGGCGAAACAACAAGCCTCCAAGAATATATCAAGAAGATGGCCTGCTAAATGAATGTCTCCGGCAACAGACGCCCAGTAATGTGGAGGAGCCATAATGGGCTGTCAAAGAAAGAAAAGCCCCTGCATGGCATGTGTAAAGGACGCCAGCCTGTGAGGCTGTGCGAGTGTACGTTGGTAAACCTCACTCCCTCTGCCTCAAGAGCTGCGCTGAACACGCGGCCGACAGTCCGGGCTTTTAGTCGCATAGCGCCCTCGCCTCCCATTACGAAGGTCTTGCGTTCAAGCCCCGGTGCGGGCAGTGCGAAACAGGGCGGTTTACACATGTACCACCAACAAACACCAAGCACCAAGCTCAAAAGAGGCCGCAAAGAAGCCCCAGACACAGCACAGCACATTACAGCAGGGGGTAAGATACTGCCAAGAAGAGCATACATGGAGCGGCACCACCAGGTAGCAGGAATAGTGCACAGGACCATCTGTATCAAATATGGACTAGAGGTCCCAGAATCAGGATGACAAACACCACCGAAGGTGGTTGCAAACAACCAGGCCAAGATCCTGTGGGACTTCTATATCCAGACTGACAAACTGGTGATGCCCAAACAGCTTGACATGATGGTGGTGGTAGATAAACATCAGAAGTAGTGATAGATGTAGCAATCCCAAGTCATAGCAACATCAGGAAGAAGCAACACAAAAAGCTGGAGAAATACCAAGGGCTGAAGCAAGAGCGAGAGAAAATGTGATGTGTCAATGCAAGAGTGGTGCCATTTGTGATTGCAGCACTGGGGGCAGTAACTCCCAAGCTGGGTGGATGGCTCCAACAGATACCAGGAACATCTGACATCTCTGTCCAGATGAATGCTGGGAACAGTTAAGAACTACCTCCCGCCACTGATCAACACATCAACATACTGTAAATGATTAGTAGTATCAGCTGCAACTGCCATCATTATTTTAACCTTTGTCTTCAACAGTTCAACAGTTAAAAACATTATGCTTAAGTTATGCATGCAAAGTAAATAAAACATTTTAAAATGTACTTTCATTGTTTTGTGCCTGTGAAAAAGTTTTTGTCCAGTTCTTTGTCATCGTAGTTTTCCTAGTGATGGTAACATCTCATTCTCATGAACTTAATATCGTGTATCGTCTCGTCTCTTTTGTGACACCCTTAATATATAAATCTTAAAACACTGTATTTTGCGTTTAGATTACGTATACATTTTAGGATCAGAATGTAAGTAACTTTGTTCATTATTGAGTTATTTATAATCTTGTCGGCAGCTTCCTTTCCCAGAGAGTTATCGTGAACGATGACCTGCCGATTCGCATCATCACAGGTCACATACAGATGAAGCCAAACGTGAAAAGTTTCTCCGGTTCGGCTGTGCTGTTTGATGATGGCAGCATCATAGACAAGGTGATTGTCTTGTCTGGATTGTCGTTTGTGTGTTTAATTTCTCAACCTACAGTATGGAACAGGAATTGCCAATAGTGATTACTCCTCTGTAACCAGGTGGACGTGGTGGTGTTTGCCACAGGCTACAACTGCAGCTTCCCCTTCCTGCCTGCCAGTCTTCAAAGCAAATGTAGCAGACATCGTCTCTACAGGCGTGTGTTTGCACTCGGCCTCGCCCCGCCTACGCTGGCTGTGGTGGGCTTGATCGACGGCCGCGGCGCCATCAACGTGCTGTCTGAAATGCAGGCTCGCTGGAGCACAAGGGTCTTTAAAGGTGCAGTGCGTTAATAACTGCAAAATACGGTGAATCATTCATTGTCCCAAATTATAGTATTTTTTTCAACAATTTTAAATTATGTGTCAGAGGTCCTACAGTAGTGTGTTGTACTGTAGGTGTTTTGTCCAAAATCAAGCCTTGATGCTGAAGTTTAGACCATTTAAAAGTGCTTCTAGTAGGATCTTATTGAGAAGAGATCATTTTGTGTGTCTGTAGCTTTAATGTAAATAAGCGGTGTTTGCTCACGCCTGTCTTTGACAGAGTGTGTGTTTCCAAGAAGAGCTGTTATGCGCTTTATTCACTTCTGACATATGCACTGTAACTCTGCACTTGTACAGCGTAATAGATGCTATATATGACGTACAAACATTAAAGGGATAGTTCGGATGTTTTGACATAAAGTTGTATGACATCCTCATCAGCATTGTAGTCCAATAACCGAGACTTACCCTCCACTTGGTCTCCAGTTCTGGTCAGATTTCCATGATGAAGAACGTAGTTCCACTTAGTTTCTGGGGACCAGAACTGGACTTAAGAAACCAAGTGGGGGGTAAGTCGCCATTATTGGACTACAATGCTGATGGGGATGTCATACAACTTCATGTCAAAAAATCTGAACTATCCCTTTAAGGAGTGGGACAGGAGGGCATGAAAGTTAGCAATTCTAGCATAGCTATGTGAGCTACATTAACATTACATTCACATTTTTAACAGCATTGCAACAGCATGTTAGGTGTAAGAAAAGCAAAATGATCAAACTTACAGCTCCCACGTCTGTAGCTGACTGACAGTTGGCAGCGCTATTGACTTTGTTTTAAGATGTGTAGCAAAGTCTCTGAAGTGGCGGGTGTATACATGGGTCAGATTCACATAGCTGGGACGGATCATAGGTGGGATCATGTCCCTGAGGAAGGGACTTTTAATGTATACATGTGACACAAGTGGGAAAATAAGGTAACCGCTATTAATTACGGTAAAACACTTCATGGATTTCCTGCTCATGTCCTCCCTGCAGGTTTAATAAGCCTTCCCTCAGAAGAAACCATGACAGAGGACCTTGAGAAAGATATGGCTATGCGCAAAGAGTAAGATATCATTGTGATCATCATATTTATTTGTCCCTGGTAGTGTAATGGTACACGCTTCTGCCTTTCATGACAGAGGGCATTGGTTTGAGTCCTGGCTAGGGCTCCGTCAGGAAGGGCATCCGGTGCCATTCCATGTCAAGTCAACCAATGGGTGGAACCACGCCCCCTCAGATTTTGTTCTTATTCACATAAAATAATCTCTATACCATAAAAACCAAGAATGAAAAAGAATTAAGGATTGAATATTTCGCATTGCCATGCGGCCATACCCATTTATCTTGAAATATAATCCTTATTTATTAATAGTGCTAGCTTAACCAAACTTTGCTTAGGGTTAGTTTTTCATGCAGAATTCAAATCTGCAGTCAGATTTTGGAAATCAATGTGAATCAAGTATTCTCAAAACTTACAAAGTTAGGAAAGATTTTCCATTTCAATTTTTGGCGGGGTCATTTTTGGGCCCCAAAATGTCAGGTCTCCCTGAACAGATTTTTTCAAGATTTGGATCTTGCCTCTGTCTTGTCCACTGGTTCATCGCCTAGTCAGTATGTTGCATTGCTTGACCATTAATTGTTCTGACAGGTTATGAAAAAGATAATAGAACTAAGGTTTAATCAAAGAACTTACTCCTGGCAGGTTTCCGGTGCGCAGCATTGTCTCTGGTCATCTTCACATCTTTGTAAATAAACCTCATGGTGACGATAACACACTGTTACATTTAGATTGGAAGTTAGCTGCAGATACGCCACTCCTCCAGACCAACAAGTCTACATCTCCTTTTGACAAATTTGAAATAACATGTAATCCTTTTTTGCGTACAAAATGTGTTTTATGACAGGGTAATCCTAATTTTGGCCCAGCTGTGCAGGAGAGAGTATCTTCTGTCATGATTGATACGCTATGTAATCGCTGGACTGCTCATCTCATTTTATAGGGTTTGAAGCAACACGTAATTCCTCGATTAATTCTTCGGTCTGGTACATTTTCAAAGCTGAGACAGTAGCCGAGAAACACACCATGAAAAAAAGGTGTCAAAACACTGGCAACATGGAATAATTAAGGTGACTATCAACCGATCAACACACCCTGAGCAAATATTTGCAAACATTGCAATGTAGCCAAGACACCACCTTGTCTGTCACCGCTGTCTATTTCAAAGTTGAAGACCTTTTTAACAAGATGATGTTGACATTTCTCATTTGGATTTGAAGGGTCAGACGCTTGGCACCAAAAGGCCAGGTATGCCAAGTGATTAGTTTAAGATTAGTTTATATCTTCTAAAATATGGTAGTCAGACATCTGGCAGGTCTGGCATCATTTTTTCAATGCCAGGTCAAATGCCACATGATTATCGCAATAATCGGTGCTATCCAGACTGGATGGTCACTCAAACTCAAAGTGAATTTACACCCCCAAAACATATTTACATTGTATGTTTATACATTGGGAGTTTACATATAAATCTGGTTATTGGTTAGAACCACTAATCACAGAATAAACCGATGATCTAAGCATGTACATCATGTTCACCTACATATGAAGTTGGGCAATGTGGGAGGACGCAAAGGCCGGGTCCTCATCTGTTTTGTCATTTTTTTCTGCAATAAGGAAAACCACACTCCTAATTTTTTGAGAAGACATCCTAGAGGTACCAAAGAAGATAACATGCAAATCTTGAAAAAATCGGTTCAGGGAAACCTGAGATTTAGGGGCCCAAAAATGACCCCTCCCCAATTGAAAATCTGACTGATTTGAATTCTGTGTGAAGGACTAACCTAAGGAGCAAAGTTTGGTTAACCTCGCACTAATAATTGTGCAGAAAACAAGGGTTATACAGGGTCAGGCAAAAAGATCTGACACATTTGTAGGTTAAATAAAAGGCAAATAAAGTAAAGAAACAAAAAAGTGTTTTTATTTTCGAAAAGTACATATAATGTCATTTTTTTCATATCATGCCATTCTGTTTCATTATGTTTTAAAAATTAAATCAGTCAAATAGGATCCATTATAGTCCACACACTCAATGCAGATCCAGTAGCTCTGAAGTTTGTAACCCTTAACAAGATTGTGTTTCGAGCTGGTACAGGATCATGTCTACCAAGTTTGAAGTGCAAACAGAACGCTCATTGTGTTGCAGTTACAGATTCGTTTGTTTTGATAAACGTTTCCACAATGAAAGCGTGATGCTCACCAATCCAATTCATGGCAACAACTGAAAAAGAAACAAAAAACAATGGCATTATAAAGAAACAAAGAAAACAAACAAAAAATGGCATTATATGTACTTTTTGAAAATAAAAACACTTTTTTGTTTCTTTACTTTATTTGCCTTTTATTTAACCTACAAATGTGTCAGATCGTTTTGCCTGACCCTGTATTTAAAGATAAATGGGCATGGCCGCACAGTCGCAAAATATTCCTCAATTACTCCCTTAATAATAAGAGTTCTGAAAAAAATCTTTTGGATTCTTGGTTTGTATGGTATAGAGACTGTTTAATGTGAATAATAACAAAATCTGAGAGGGTTTGGTAGGCATATGTGCCCTCCATTGGTTGAAATGACATGGAATGACCCCTAAGCCAAGGTTCATGGCTCTTAAGGCAGTGACTCCTTTGGAGTTTTTTATGTTAATGCAGGGTGCTCATTATGACAATAACAAGAAAAAGAAGAGAGAATAATTCACTTTGGTTTTAAAAAGCGTGCAAATAAAAGTCCTTTAATCAACACGAGCTGGTGCAGGTACTCATAGTTGTGCAGGATACAGGCAACAAAAGGCGACGGAGATAAAGGCTCTGTGAAAACACAAATGGTAGACTTGGTAGAAGCAACACGTAAGGTGACCGTTCATGTGACAGCACAGGTGAAGAAAACAGAGGCAATGAACCAGCGCCATGCCTGTAACAACGCTGGGCTTATAAACCCACCTAATTGCAATCGCCAACAGCTGCACACAATTCCACTGGGGAAAAGAGGCTGCATCTTACCCCCAGCAGGAAGTGCAGCATACCAAAATAAGAGCAACAGAACAGGAAGTGATGATTCCTGTCCTGCAGCACTTGACATGTACCTCTTATTTGTATACATGTAAACTATTCTTCTCCAGTGCTGATACTTTGTTGTAAAAGTCTAATCACCTCCTGGTGAGCCTGGGTGTAAAATCCTCCATCTTGGCAGTCAAATTCATTCATTCTTCCAGCGGAGCATAAAAATATCTAGCACTTGACTTGTTCCTCTCCAGCTGTCAATAAAAAATGCTGGCTTTTCATCCCTATGGAAAATGGCAGTGACAAGCACCTTCCAGCTTAAGCATGCCCTCACCACTCAGCATGAAGAGAGTACTGCAAGTGCCTCCCGTATGACATATCTTTGTATTTTATTGATTGATGAATAATGATGTCACACTGATGTTAAAGACATTACACATGCTGTAGAAAGTCATGGTACATAAATATTCCTGCAACATTATATTACTGGTGACATGCTGAGAAACAGAAACTGGCAGCCACCATGATCCAACTCAATGCGCATCCAGATGGGAGGCAGGGCTTGCACACTAAGCCAAGAACAGACGCTCATGGCAGCCTCATCTTAGGGTTCTGCCCTGTATTTGATCAGGAAATGTGCAAATTCAGGAATTTTTGCTCAAGAAAATGTTAAAAACAATTTCAATCATAAAGAAAATCCATTTATAATACAGTTCAAGGGACAAATATTTACAGTATTTTATATTATCATGATTCGTTTTTATTGCCTCTCCTGCTTCCCCTGACTGCTGATTGTTTCATTCAGCTTCTGCTATGAAGACAAGAACCCCCTCCATGTGGACGTCATCCCTTACCGGGACTCACTAGCCAAGCAGGTGGGGGCTTTACCAAACCTTTGGTGGCTCCTCCTCACGGACCCCAGGCTGGCATTCCACGTGTTCCTGGGCCCGTGCACTTCTTATCAGTACCGTCTGACCGGGCCGGGGAAGTGGGATGGAGCCCGACAGGCCATTCTCACTCAGTGGGAGCGTGTCTTTCAGCCTTTCCAGACCCGAAAAACGGCACCGGAGCCTAAAAGCAGACCTTCTCCTCAAAGACTTTGCATCATGATGGTGGTTTTCTCAGGCGCCGCATTATTGACCTGCTGCTTCTATAAAATATGCCATGTCTCATCTTATTACTTGTTTACTCGTTATTACTTGTTTTTAAAGGGGACTATATCATTTGCGGACCTTTGTATTGAGTTCTGGACTCCTATAGAGCAGCTACACACGATAACCTGCACAGAAAGCTTTCTAGATTTTCCAGACTCTGCACCTTTTCCTGCCTCCCACCCAAACAGTCTGTGTAATTTACTCCACCCCCAGCCCTCCTCCAGGTATGCCTCCCGCCGAGCGCACTCCGCTGTGATTGGTCACACTCCCAAGCCTCCCAAAGACTTCCAGACAGCTGCCGAACCCCCTTTCTCCGATTACTTACACAAAATAAACACAGTTAGGACACTGATAAATTGTTACTTACAGCTTGCTCTCCTGACTCTTCAACACGACCAAGTAACGTTGGAAAGGTGTCGGACTTCAGAAACAGCCACTTCTGCCTGATGCTTTCCTCTTTAGGCACACCCGAACAAACATTTCCTGGGAGCCATATGTGCTAACACGGTAAACAGAGCATAGCAAAGCAGGCCTACAGCGTTTGCCTGGGCATGCCCATATAAATTAGTCCGGGTTGGATTGACGTCAATGGAACTCGGTGTTAAAGAAAACACAGCGTGCAGAACACTTTGATGAATGGCGGCCATGTTTTTCAACCAATCTTGCTCAAATTTTACACATATATTGTCAGTGCCCTTACAACAGAGTGTTAGGGCCACATTGAAAAAAAATGTGAGATTTTGAAAATAAGGTCGTAAATTTAGAAGAAAAAAGTCATAAGATTACCTTTGCGCAAGGCCAAAGGTCACAAAAGTCCCCCCTTTTCATAGTGTAAATGTCAGGATTAGCTTGTTGCTCTGCTGCCCCCTTCTGTTTTTTTCGTTACAGCTCATCCTCCTCACCTCCTGGGGTCCTAATTGACGCACCTGCAGCTCATCTGGCACCTCCTCTTAAGCCTCTAGCAGACACCCGTTGGTGCCAGATTGTTGCCAGACTTGCCTTATCGGCCTCGTTGCTGTAGTGCTACTCGATTCCAGGCTTGCTATCCTAGAACATTAGATTGCTAATCCTGCCATCTCCCTGCCCGTTGATTTCTCCGGCAGCGTGAGTGTTTTTCTGTTTTGCATCTTACCTGCTTGGTTTTCAGCAGTGTCTTTTTGTTCGTGGAGTTTAGCCTTTTATTCTGCCCGGTTTTCGGCAGCTTCCTTAGTTGGTAGTTCCTCTTTTTCCCCGTTTGCTTCCGGGTGATTTTGTGTTTCTTTTTTCCATCTTTTGCTATTTATTACCCCCTACTGTTTGTAATAAATAGTCTTGATACAACCTCCTGCTCACACGTCTTGGGGTCCGAGTTCCGGCTTCTGCCGAACCGTAACAGTAAATTTACAACTTTTTTCCCGTAAATTTTCAACTTTATTCTTGTAAATTTACGAGAGACAAAAGCTGCAAATTTACAAGAAAAAAGACGGAATGTTACCTTTGCCCAAGGCCAAATGTCAAATATGTCCCCCCTTTTCATTGCGACTTTTTTTTCTCGTAAATTTATGACTTTATTCTCAAAATCTCAGATTTTTTTTTCCAATGAGGCCCTAATACTCTGTCATAGTCCCCTACTAAATTAGGGGTGTTCAACATTACAATGCGTGTTTGTCAAAAAAATAATAGCACAGGCAACACAGTATGGGTGCATGTTATCTTTCATTTTGCAGTCTGCGTCCCTGGGTGGAAGTTTGAACACCCCTGGTTTATGCAGTGATGACGGAAAAAAAAAAAGTGAACTAACACAGTTACGTCACAAGTCTCAAAAATGTTAACACAAAACTCTTTTGTGTAGGTTTACATGCAGAAAACAATTCAAAAATGTTTACAGTATGCTTACTTTTACCTTCATTGAATTTTTCTAGGAATGATAGTTTCGCATAAAGTACTTTTCAGTTAGAGTCAAACCTTGTGGATTAATGATGCCAACCAAGGTTCCACTATAATCATACAGTATAAAGGCATATTAAACATTAATGTTCGGGCACTCACTTTGTCTTGTGCCAAAATAACACATTTACCATTTAGCGATTACACATTTATAGCTGTTTTAATCCTTTGACTCCAGTCCAATGTGCACATGGTTCAGATGTGGTCAGGGTATAGTCCAGTCACTCTCTTCAGGATTTTGCTCCAGGAGCAGACGCTGATCCCTTCAGGACCCACTACTGAACAAAAGTACTGATACGACTGATAATATCGAAACTCATAACTATGCTAACAAGATATTTTTCCTGGCTGCACCACAATTCTTTACATTCAGCTAAACAAGAAATTTCTGACTTCCAATTAAGCACTACTGAGCTAGTCTAGTCTTTGTCTTTCCTGTTAAAGCACATCACATCGTAGTATGTGTCATCACTGTCACCCCTTCTGCAGCCCAGCATGGTGAAGAAGGTGGCCGTGATCGGTGCCGGGCTTTCGGGTCTGACCAGCATCAAGGCCTGTTTGGAAGAAGGTCTGGAGCCCACCTGCTTCGAGAGCAGCCGTGACATTGGTGGTGTGTGGAGGTTTAAGGTGAGGGCTTGTACTTGGTTTAAAGAGAAGATTCAACTTCTAAATGGACTTAAATCACCTTGTGATTGGCTTGTGATACATTTTAGACATGTCTTGTATTATAGTAAGGCCTTATTTTATTGCGTGTTACTTTCGGGATTGTTGCATTCTCTCCATCCGTCTGTCATTACCTTATCAGCCACACCTTGCAGCCAATCAACTGATGCTTTATGCTGCTGCATTAATGCTTGGATTATTTTTTTTTAGTAGTGCAAAAACTCTATAACTGACATTGTAGTAGTTGTTGACATGGTAGTTGCATGAATTACTGCATCAATGAGTGGCATAGAGGCCAGCAGCCTTCAGCACTGCACAGGTATAATGGAAGCCCAGGTTGCTTTGATAGAAGCCTTTAGGTCATCTGCATTGCTTGGTCTTGTGTCTCTCATCTTTCTCTTGACAACACCCTATAGATTCTCTAGTCTAAGGTTCAGGCATGTAAGTTTGCTGGTCAGTCAAGCACAGTAACAGCATGGTCACCGAATCAGCGTTTGGTATCTTTGGCAGTTTGGGCAGGTACCAAGTGCTGTTGGAAAATCAGGAAACAGACATCATCATAAAGGTTGTCAGCAGAAGGAAGCACAAAATGTCCTGGTAGATGACTGCATTGACTGTGGACTGTGGGGGGCAAAAAAACAGTCAACCAACACCAACAGATGACATGACAACCTAAATCATCAGTGATTGTTCCACTGTATTGCATTTGAATGAATAACACAAAATAGCCCATTAATTCATGTGAAAAGTGTTAAACTATTCCAGAATTACAAACTAGTTTCTGGGAATGTTGCATTGTGTAATGTTTAAGAAAAAAAGTGTCAAAAGAACAATTTTCTAAGGCAATACTGTATACTGTATTGGTTGTGGAGTCAAATGTTGCTACTGTATGTACAAATGACCCCACGCTTCCAGTTCTTTCCCATAATGCAACATTTGGTATATTTTCAGGTACCCATGGACGTTTTTCACCATTTCTGCAACTGCACTCATGTCTCTCTGTAACCCCCCAGGAGGAGCCGGAGCCGGGGCAAGCCAACATCTACCAGTCAGTGGTCATCAACAGCTCCAAAGAGATGATGGCCTTCAGTGACTTCCCGCCTCCTTCTTACTTCCCAAACAACATGCACCACTCTGAGGTGATGGTCTACCTGAGACTGTACGCTCAGACCTTCAGGCTGCTGCAGCACATCCGCTTGCAGGTTGGCATCAAAATTAGGCAACAAGAGGGAACCTAAATGTAGGTCATGGCATTGTTTGGACCTGCTACAGGTGGATAGTCTTGTAAAACTTGTGTCATTTAGACTGCTGTGGTCAGCGTGAGGCCAACTCCAGATTTCGCCACCACTGGTCAGTGGGAGGTGCAGACTGAGGGACGTGACGGTCAGACGCAGAGTCACATTTTCAATGCTGTGATGGTTTGTACGGGGCACTACACCACACCTCACCTGCCGCTCAAAGACTTCCCAGGTAGCACCCAACATGGCAGTTCTGCACTTCCATCACCTCAGCTTGACACACACATCTCATGGGGTTGTTTTTTAGGTATAGAGAGCTTTGAAGGCAAGTATTTCCACAGCTGGGAGTACCGCAGCTTCGAGGGCCTGCAGGGGAAACGTGTGGTGGTGATCGGGATTGGGAACTCGGGAGGCGACATTGCTGTGGATGTCAGCAGAGTAGCTGAGAAGGTATCATCATCATCCCTCGTCTGGATTTCCAGTGAACAAGCAGTGCTGTCATTGTCTTTGTGCCACAGGTGTTCTTTAGCAGCAGGAGTGGAGCATGGGTTATGACCCGTGTGGGGTCCGGCGGCCTCCCGCGGGACCTTTTGGGGAACTCTCGGATAGACGTCATGAAAAGAAGGCTCTTTCCGAGGTGGATCAACTGGATGGCGGAGAAGAAGCTCAATCAAACGTTTGATCACACACTCTATGGACTCAAACCAAAACGCAGGTGAGATTTCAAGGTCCCCGACTATACAGAAGTCTTTTTTAGTGATGTTCTAACTAGGGCTATCAGTCAATTAAAATATTTAATTGTGATTAATTGTATTTTGTCCATAGTTAACTCATAATTAATCTCACTTAAGCTCAGAGTTTTTATCTATCATAAGTAAAAATGTAAATCTCTTTGCGGTAAACGATTTGATACGCAACTATAACCACATCAAATTTTATGTATGTATGGATATTAATTTTGGAAATATGGGCCATTATGTTATTCAAAAAATAATATACGTTTAGAAATCCCACGTTTTGCATGTATAATGCGAGAGGAGTTTTGTCCCACTTTGTTTGACAGTCCTTTAACGCACCTTTTAACTTTGTCCAACTCTGTACAGATAGACTACTATACTGTATTTTTACCATTTTTCTTTCACCTATTTGGTCCCAAAGGCTGATACTATGTGGGAATGCATAAAGGTAAGATTTGATGAGGTTATGGAGTGCTAATGTGCATATTTATTTGGTACACAACCTCTCTGAAAAACAAAGTCAAGGCTCATACTGGTGGTACTGGTGGGCAACCCACAGTATGGTAACTATGTATTTGGGCTACAGTTTCAATCCGTTTGTTTTCGGTCTGTTTGTGCGTAAAGAGAACTTTTTTTCTTCCAAAATTATCTTTATTATTGATACTACCAGACCAGGTAACTTTGTTCATTACTGACTTATTTATCATTCTTTTGGCAGCTTCTTTTCCCAAAGAATTGTTGTGAACGACGACCTGCCGGCTCGCATCATAGCTGGTCGCGTACAGATGAAGCCAAATGTGAAAAGTTTCTCCGGTTCGGCTGTGCTGTTTGACGACGGGAGCATCATAGACAAGGTGAGTGTTTGTGTGTGTTCAATGTCTCAACACTGCGATTGACTGGCG
Organism: Dunckerocampus dactyliophorus; assembly: GCF_027744805.1. Lineage (NCBI taxonomy): Eukaryota > Metazoa > Chordata > Actinopteri > Syngnathiformes > Syngnathidae > Dunckerocampus > Dunckerocampus dactyliophorus. Next base: position 10,192,704 of record NC_072828.1, read on the forward strand.
ACCAGTCCAGGGTGTACCCCGCCTGTCGCCCAAAGTCAGCTGGGATAGGCTCCAGCATACCCCCGTGACCCTAATGAGGAGAAGCGGCATAGAAAATGGATGGATGGAATAATGTCTCAACGCAAAACTTAAAGTAAAACCCTCAAAAATGTACAGCGAGACCATACTGTTCCACAGTAGCCCCGTAGGTGGCAGTAATGCACATGTTTTAAAAAGTGACTGCAATCACAGCTTTGGAAGCAGACTGTAATGGTTGACAGTTGATGTACAGTATAAAAAACAACCAGGAAGTAGATTAGTGATTACTCCTCTGTAACCAGGTGGACGTGGTGGTGTTCGCCACAGGCTACAACTACAGCTTTCCCTTCCTGCCTGCCAGTCTTCAAAGCAAATGTGGCAGACATCGTCTCTACAGGCGCGTGTTTCCGCCCGGCCTGGCTCCGCCAACGCTGGCTGTGGTCGGCTTGATCGACGGCCGTGGCGCCATCAACGTGCTGTCTGAAATGCAGGCTCGCTGGAGCACGAGGGTCTTTAAAGGTGCAGTATGGTAATAGCTGCAAAGTACGGCAAATCATTCATGGTCCCAAGTTATAGTATTTTACAACAATTTTAACTTAAGTGTCAGAGTTCTGACAATAGTGTATCGGAAGTGTCCAAAATTTAGCATTGGCGCTGAAATGTAGATCTTTTAATTATGCTTTTAGAAAGCCATATTCTGAGGAAGGTGGTGCACTGAAAAGACATGGCAGACAGGCGGCAGCAGAGCGACAACACAGAACATAACGTTGTATAGATCAGTGGTCCCAACCCCGGGGCCATTTGGTACCCGGCCCCAGAGAAAGAAAAAATAATTTCCATTATTTCATTTTTTTAATGTTTTATTTTGAAAAGTGGCCGGATTCTCTCTGTTACATCCATCTCACTTGACGCATGTCCATTGTGCGTGTGCTAACTTTATCTCATGCCACACAGACTACTACTGTATTTTTACCATTTTTCTTTCACCTCATATTTGGTGTCAAATGCTGATACTATGTGGGAATGCATAAAGGTAAGTTTTGATGACTTATTGAGTGCTAATGTGCACATTTGTCTCAAGTTAATTCATGCTAGCGTACTGCCTTTTACCACACACGTCAAACAGCGATGTAATAATCTCTCTGGAAACACTTGGCTGGAACTTGAACTGGTGGATGGTGGGTCGGCATTCATTTTGTGCTTTTAATTTGATGTTATTCATGTCTTAGTTTTACACAATACATAATAAATAAGATAAATTAGATCGCTATAATGTACGACCCCCCCCCCAACATAAGTGTACAAATAAGTGAACCTGTGTTAATTACTGTAAAAACACTAAATGGGTTTCCTGCTCATGTCCTCCATGCAGGTTTAATAAGCCTTCCCTCAGAGGAGACCATGAGAGAGTACCTTGACAAAGAAATGGCAACCATGCGTCAAGAGTAAGATATTACTGTGATTATTACGTTTATTTGTCCCTGGTAGTGTAATGGTACAGGCTTTTGCCTTTCATGGCAGTGGGCATGGTTTGATTCCCACCCAGGGCTCTGTCAGAAAGGGCGTCCAGTGGAAGAACTCAGCCAAAAACCATTCATGTGATTTTCTTGCTGTGGCGACTCTGACAGGGTCCAAAGTGAAAAAAATAACATTTACACGTATTTTATGTTTAATTTCATAAGATTGTAAATTGATATTTTGTGCTTGTGTGTGACAGTTTTACATCACAAGCAATAGATGCTTAACTGCGTTTGTTGAATGCATGTTGCTGTATTGTTTCATTTAGCTTCACCTATGAGGATAAGAACCCCCTCCAGGTGGATGTCATCCCTTACCTGGACTCACTAGCCAAGCAGGTAGGGGCTTTACCAAACCTTTGGTGGCTCCTCTTGACGGACCCCAGGCTGGCATTCCACGTGTTCCTGGGCCCGTGCACTTCTTATCAGTACCGTCTGACAGGGCCTGGGAAGTGGGACGGAGCCCGACAGGCCATTCTCACTCAGTGGGAGCGTGTCTTTCAGCCTTTCCAGACCCGAAAAGCGGCACCAGAGGCCAAAAGCAGACCTTCTCCTCACGGGCTTTGCATCATCATGGTGGTTTTCTCAGGTGCCGCTCTGTTGACCTGCTGCTTCTATAAGATATGTCATCGCTCATCTTATTGGTCTTGATGTAAATTTAACTGTTTTAAAAGCAGCTTTTATTTAGCACCAGTTAGTTTTAATTGATATTTTAATGAATTGCAATAATTTTTGCAATAATATTTAGCACTGTTGTTTGTGGTCCACAACTCATTTTTATTAGCCCGCTTGACCTCCAGTCAAATGATATTATAGCGCCCCCTATGGGTTGTGGCCAAAATGATTTGGAACACATGCTAGAATACATGTAATACAGATATCCTCAGTAATCATTAGACAAATAGTCAATGAGTTATGGACAATTCATTCCTTGAAAAGCAACAATGCAAACAGCAACAATCTTGCTACAACAGTCTGGAATTATTTCCAAGTTTCACGTTTGGATTGTAAATGAATAACGAAAGGTCTTAATAAGATGTCCTCTGACATTGTGCAAAGGATGGCAACCATGAAAGTGGGGAAGCACTTTTTATTATCACACAGCTTCATCTCAACATCACAACACACAGCCGCCAACTTTTGTCAGGAGCCAAAGACAAAACAGCACATCTCTGGCCTTTACAATTAAAAAAGGCTGCTCGTTACAGCCTGTCAGACGGCATCTAACAAAATAACGGTCTCAGAAAAATAGCTTCAATTTGCAATGAAAGCACTGGTTATGTGAGGGGGAAGTAAGCCGTCTGCCTTTAATTGGTCATGATTTTTAAAATAAAATGGCAGTTTATTGATGACTTGTATTGCATATACCATCCAGCAGAAAATAAGTTAAGCTTACGCAGGTGTGAATGTGAGTGTGAAAGATTGTTGCAATTGGCTGGTGACCAGTCCAGGGTGTACCCCGCCTCTCGCCCGAAGTCAGCTGGGATAGGCTCCAGCACACCCACAACCCTAGTGAGAATAAGTGGCATAAAAAATTGATGGATATTATACTGTATATATTATGTGCATATAGCATATACAGACCCTTTCCAAAAAATTTGAATATCACAGAAAAGTTGTTTAATTTCCATAATTCCATTCAAAAAGTTAAACTTTCATAGATTACAGATTCAGGGCCCACAATTTAAACGATTTCAAGTGTTTATTTGTTTATTTTTACATAATTTGGGCTTCCAGCTCATTAAACCCACGAAAACAGGAATTCAAAAAATTTCAATACTGTGAAGAAATCAGCCCAAATTTTGCAGGGCATGAATGTTTTAAACTGAGTGTCACACTAATCATCTACTAAACTCAAATCACCTGCACAGGCTTCCCCAGGTGTCATTAAATTGCTTCAGTTTGGTTCAATTGTCTCAGTTTGGTTCAATATGGGGAAGACTGCAGACATGACAACTGGCCAGAAGACCATCATTGATACCCTCCATAGGATGGGTAAGCCACAAAAGTTCATAGCTAAGGAGGCTGGTTGTTCACAGAGTGCTGTGTCCAAGCATATCAATGGAAAGTCTAGAGGAAGGGCAAAATGTGGCAGGAGAAGATGCACCAGCAAAAGAGATGACCGTGGGCTTCAGCGGATTATCAAACAGGGAAGATTCAAGAATCTGGCAGAGATCCAGAAAGAGTGAAATGAGGCGGGAGTCACAGCTTCAAAAACCACCACATTCAGACGCATCCGGGAGATGGGCTACAACTGTCGGGTTCCTCGGGTCAAGCCACTTCTGAACCTGAGCCAACGTAGGAAGCGTCTCCACTGGGCCAAGGAGAAGAAGGACTGGACTGTTGGCCAGTGGTCCAAGGTCCTCTTTTCCAATGAAAGTAAAGTGGGCCTTTCATTTGGGGCTCACGGTCCAAGGGTTTGGAGGAAGACGCTGCCTGAGGTCCAGTGTGAAATATCCACAGTCCGGTGCAGGTGTTGGTAAACTCTGCTTTCTTAAATCCAAGGTCACCGCAACAGTCTACCAGGATGTTTTAGAGGACTTCATGATTCCTTCTGCTGAGGATCTGTATGGAGATGCAGATTTCATCTTCCAGCAGGACCTGGCCCCTGCCCATACCGCCAGAAGCACCAAAACCTGGTTTGATGCCCATGCCATCACAGTGCTTGACTGGCCAGCCAACTCACCGGACCTAAACCCCATTGAGAATCTATGGGGTATTCTCAAGAGGAAAATGAGGGGCACCAGACCCAACAACAAAGAAGAGCTGACAGCAAGCATCAAGGAAATCTGGGCTTCCATAACTCCCAGGCAATGCCACAGGCTGATTGCTTCAATGCCGCGTCGCATCGAGGCAGTGATTAAGGCAAAGGGATTCCCAACCAAGTATTGAAGATTGACATATCGTTTTGAAAGTACCATATCTTGATTAATTTGATGTGATCCTAATTTCTTTCTTTTTTTTCCCTGCAAAAACTGAGAAGTAAATGATTTCTTCACAGTATTCAAATTTTTTTGAATTCCTGTTTTCGTGGGTTTTATGAGCTGGAAGCCCAAATTACGTAAAAATAAACAAACACTTGAAATTGTTTAAATTGTGGGCCCTGAATCTATAATCTATGAAAGTTTAACTTTTTGAATGGAATTATGGAAATTAAACAACTTTTCCATGATATTCTAATTTTTTGGAAAGGGTCTGTACTGTATCTCATTGTACATGTGGATATTATATATATTATGTGCATATACTGTATCTCATTGTACATGTGCATAATGACAATAAAATTAATTCTATTCTTTTTTTTCCAATACAGGATGTGTACTTGTGTTTCTAAATACAGGATGAATGTGTTTTTCAAGGGATGGTTGGCAGGATAATACTTTAATCAATATTAGTTATTATGTTATGCTGACTGGCTAGTTAGTGCTAATCATACCAGAATAAAAATGTCACCGTCCGTCCATTCTTAGTGTCCTCCATGAACTAGCAAGTAACGAACTAACAAAAGGATCGACACATCAAGCAAACATGGCACTACACGTCTTTTTAGTCAAATTTGTTGGCCTTCACAGTGGTCTGCCCTCTAGAAGTACTTTTTTAATTCATTATTCATTATTTTTATTCATTATATAATCGGAAGGCATATTAAACATTAATGTTCTGGCACTCACTTTGTCTTGCCCCAAAATGACACATTTACCGTTGAAAGGTTACACATTTATAGCTGTTTTCATCTTTTGACTCTAGTCCAATGTGCAGAATAGTTCATGTGACAGACCAGTCACTCTCTTTAGGATTTGCTCCAGGAGCAGACGCTGATCACTTCAAGACCCACTACTGACCGCCAGTATTGATATTTGAACGACTGATAATCTCAAAACTAGTAGGTATGCTGATTTCCAAAGCTGCATTTGTCCTGAATTCTTCACATTCAACTACCATAATCAAGAATTTTCTGACTTCCAGTAAGAGCTGGTCTTTGTCTTCCCTGTTAAAGCACTTCACCTATAGCACATGTCCTCACTGTCAACCCATCCACAGTCCATCATGGTGAAGAAGGTGGCCGTGATTGGCGCCGGGCCTTCGGGTCTGACCAGCATCAAGGCCTGCTTGGATGAAGGTCTGGAGCCCACCTGCTTTGAGAGCAGCCATGACATTGGTGGTCTGTGGAGGTTTAAGGTGACGGCTTGTACTTTGTTTAAACAGAAGATTCAACTTCTAAATGGACTTAAACCACCTTGTGTTTGACTTCTGTGTGTGTAGACCTGACTTGTGTTAGAGTGAGGCCTTGTTTTATTGCGTGTTACTTTTGATATTGATGCATTCCCTCCATCTGTCTGCCATGCGCTCATTAGCCCCACCTTCCAAACAATGAATGCTTATGCTTTATGCTGCTAAGTTCCTTTTTTATGTTTGTGACATGATAAGTGAATTTCCGTGGAGTAGAATTCCTTATTCATAAATTTAATATTTATAGAATAACTGTGAATATAGAAAACCTGTTTACAACTGTTGTTGTGAGATCATTCAAACATGCAATAAAAGCCTGTCGTTCAGGCGATCAAGTCTGGTGCTTGTGAACATTACAGTAAGATGACTGACACCTAGTGATCAGTGTAAAATACTACATATCCTCACAACGTCTTTGAATGCGTCTTCTGAATGCCTTATATTTGTATTTTAGTTCATTTAGCCATTTTTATGCTTGAAAATGCTTAATTTAGGCAAAAAATACCTAATCACACAATACATGCGACTTCATAAGATATTTACGAGCGGAAACCCCCCAATAGGACCAGCACAAACCAGAAAAAAGGTGTTCCTCTGGTAATTCAAAGCCAAACTTTTTTCTTTGTTTGTTTCCCTTGACGGGGAAGGACGTGTATGGCAGGAACTCTGTTGATGATATTGGAAATTGCAACTATTTTGGTGCTTTCCTGACTACAATTCATGAACACAAGATCAGTGCTGCTTGCTGAATCCCCCAACTTTAACTTGGATAGTCGAGAGGTACAGATTCCTTGAAATACACTAGATACAAGTATCGATACTTGCTAGTAAGTCTAGCTAACTAGTGAACTGCTGAAGTTCAAAGAGTTGATGCATCAAAGAGTGATACTAGTTGCCTAGCATCAATGCCAAACACAAAGAAAAATTATTCTGGCTTTGAATTTCCTGATAAAAAAAAACAACTCTAGGATCTGCAGAGGGCGTGGGTATAAAAACAATTCCAGGATACGAAGATGTGAAAAATGCTTTCAATAAGATAACAGAAACCTTAGATAGTTGCTTGGATAGTAGAGAGATTACTCTACCACAAATAATGCGAGCAATTGAGAATCTGCATTCAATGTCAGAGACACATTTTACTTCATATATAACTATAAGGAAGGCTGTATCGTTTCTGGAAATAGAAGTTAAAGCTAGTTACAACAGCCTCCTAGAAGTCATAATGGATGTCAGTAATGGTGTCACAAACATTATGGAAGAAAATAGAGCACAGAGCAAGTCTATCACATACATTATGGAAGAAAATAGAGCACAGAGCAAGTCTATCACATACATTATGGAAGAAAATAGAGCACAGAGCAAGGCTATCAAAAAACTAAGAAAAGAAGTCAAGAAGTTGCAAGATGAATATACAGACTTGAGCGCTGCTCTTAAGGAGGTTAAAAACCCTGTGGAAGATATCAAGGCTCTGCAGGACAATATTAAGGAACTGTTGAATGACAATGCCGCCTTGCGCTCTGCTCTTAAGGAAGCTAAAAACCCTAAAGAAAATACAGCATTATGCAAGGATGTTAGGGTTCTGCAGGATGATATCAGGGCATTATTGGAAGATAACGCTGCCTTGTGCACTGCTGTCAAGGAGGCTATAAAACCTATGGAAGCCGCCTCATGTACTGAGCTTAAGGACACTAAAGACCCCACGGAAGAAAATAGAGCATTATGCAATGATATCAACATTCTACAGGACAACATCAAGGCACTTTTGAAGGATAATGCTGCCTTTCGCACCACCCTTGAGGCAGAGAAAGAAGCAAAGGAGAATATCACGGAGCAAATTAAAAACTTCATTGACGAGATGGATCAGAATGCACGAATGAATGATGTGGTCCTCACAGGGCTCCAAATCAAACCCAAGTCAAGAAATGTTCCCTCAATCAAGCAATAGATTGCTAACCTCCTACAATCGAAGGAGGTGGATGTCGATGTCAACAGTATTGACACTTGCGTCCCACTCCATGGCAGAAACAACACCACACCTGTCATCATTAAGTTCACCAACAGGGAATTCAAAACAGCACTGCTGAAACAGGGAAAGAAGCTAAGAGGCACAAATGTCTACATGAATGAGCATCTCACAAAACACAATGCCGACATCGCCAAGAAAGCACCAGACTTGAGGAAGAAGGGAAAGATTCAAAACACTTGGAGCACTAACGGGAAAATCTACATCAAACTAAAAGGAGGTCCAGGAGTCACAAGAGTGCTTGTTGTCCAAGATATCAGCGATCTGGATGCATATTAAAGATCATATTACTGTGACAATAAGTATAATGGAGGAAACAAGACAGACCAATGCAACGAGAAGGACTACATTCCATAGCAATAACCTCAATATAATTAATAAAAGGAACTCTTGTATACAAAGCCAGTGTCACTCGCAGTGCAATACCGAAGAGGATGAGGATATCGACAGGAGAGAAAGGATAGGATAAATAGAAAAGGAAAAGGGAATAGGACAGGAAAAATATATACAGTATGTATATATTGTGTATATATATATATGTGTGTGTGTGTGTACCTGTGTACCTGTGTACCTATATGTGTGTATTGTATATGTATATATGTGTGTACTTGTGTATGTGCATATGTATGTGTATATATATGTACTGTATGTGTGTGTATGTATACACATGTATGTATTAGCAATTGATGTAACACGAAGAGGGGGTAGGATTAAATAAGCTCTGCTTCTTCCTACTCCTTTTCGGACATATACATGTTCAAAATAAAATTAAACCAAACCAAACCAAATAGAGTTGATATGTCTATTTTCTTGACCTGAGTAGGGCAGGGTCAGTATAAGTATCATTGGAAGAAAGAGGAGGGTAGACATTTTGGAAGGCGCGATGAGAGGGCAGGATGTCTACTCTGCTTCAGTCAATCACACTGTAAAATAAATCTTTGACGGTGAATCTGACATTGACAGCCGCTCAGTGAGTTTTAGACAATTAAAGATCTTGCGCTTTCAAGTGTGACATCATTTTTCCATGACTCTGTCTGTAAGCTTACTCGCACAAAAGAGTGAAAATGTGTGAAAGGATGCATCCTACTACTACCGTTTTTCTGACAAATACAGCACATGGTGGCGCTCTTACTAAACCCCAAAGTTTGACACCCATAAATCGTATTGACTCGAAATTTCTCACAGAGCTCAATGTGTTCTACTGTGATCCTCCAGGAGGAGCCGGAGCCGGGGCGAGCCAACATCTACCAGTCAGTGGTCATCAACAGCTCCAAAGAGATGATGGCCTTCAGCGACTTCCCGCCTCCTGCCCACTTCCCAAACAACATGCACCACTCTGAGGTGATGCTTTATCTGAGACTGTACGCTCAGACCTTCAGGCTGCTGCAGCACATCCGCTTGCAGGTTGGAATCAAAATTAGGCAACAAGAGGGAACCTAGGATCTGCTAGCAGGTGGATAGTCTACTGTAGTAAAACTTGTGTCATTTAGACTGCTGTGGTCAGCGTGAGGCCGACTCCAGATTTCGCCACCACTGGTCAGTGGGAGGTGTGCACCGAGAGACGTGACGGCCAGAGGCAGAGTCACATTTTTGATGCTGTAATGGTTTGTACAGGGCACTACACCACACCTCACCTGCCGCTCAAAGAATTCCCAGGTAGAATCGAACATGACAGTTCTGCACTTCCATCACCTCAGCTTGACACACACATCTCATGGGGTTATTTTTTAGGTATAGAGAGCTTTGAAGGCAAGTATTTCCACAGCTGGGAGTACCGCAGCTTCGAGGGCCTGCAGGGGAAACGTGTGGTGGTGATCGGGATTGGGAACTCCGGAGGCGACATCGCTGTGGATGTCAGCAGAGTGGCTGAGAAGGTATCATCATCATCCCTCGTCTGGATTTCCAGTGAACAAGCAGTGCTGTCATTGTCTTTGTGCCACAGGTGTTCTTTAGCAGCAGGAGTGGAGCATGGGTTGTGGGCCGTGTGGGGCCCGGCGGCCTCCCGCAGGACCTTTTTGGGAACTCTCGGATGGACGTGATGAAAAGGAGGCTCTTTCCCTGGTGGATCAACTGGATGACGGAGAAGAAGCTCAATCGAACGTTTGATCACACACTCTATGGACTCAAACCAAAACACAGGTGAGATTTCAAGGTCCCCGACTATACAGATGTCTTTTTTAGTGATGTTCTAACAGTAATATGTTACCCTAGACCCTTTTTATGAACACCAAATGAGGGAAAAATCTACCATATTGTTTGCTGCACTTTTGCATGAAAAGGCATTCAAAACGCTCGCTTTTGAAGTTGTGGCTTTTCATGACGTGATGAAGAAAAAAAACGTCCTCCTCATGGACATGATACGGCTTTTGGCCTGCCCATAGGTAGAGATGAGCCAACTCCATGAATACGCCCAGGCTTCACTGCACATCTTAAAATAAAGCCTGGCGCTCTATATGTAGTTTATTTCTCTATCAATCAAACTGTTATCTACTATCTTTCTCTATACATATGTTTTTATATACATATATAAGTATAGTATAAGTATAGTATATAAGATGCTATATATACAGAATATATATCTATATACGGTATATACTGTACTATGCATAAAGGATATATGCGCACACACACATACAGTATATACACACACATACATATATACTGTATATGAAAAACTATGTACAAAAATGATGACTTATTTGTTATCATTTGTAGTAATATTCATTGGCCATTGCTGTACATTTGAATCAATGGGAGCTTTTCCATTTTAAAAGTTAACAGTAATACAGTAGCTAGTTTTAATACCGTGAATTTTTTCCAGATTGTGGCGCCCCAGTTAGCACATTTTTCAGTTAACTCTGAAAATTTACATCACAAATTTGCCTCGTTTTGCGTGCATTTTCCGGTTAGCATACAATATGGCTCGCGTGGTAATACACTGCGTGAGTCCAACTGTGTTCTTAATGTATTTTTCTCTCACAAAATGTACTTCCTTGCTAGCATCCTATTAGCTAGCTAAACAAAATGGAAACCGGAACCAGATGTTGTGTCACCCGTCTATGATGTTAGCAGCAGTTGACTATCAAAAATCTTAACACAAAATCCGTTTTTATTAGGGATGCTCCGATCAGGGCTTTATGCTGCCAATTCCGATACCGATGATCTATGATTGAGATCGTCTGACACCAATCACATGGATTAACTGTACATTTTTTAATGTATTTATGGTGAGTGCAGGGGCACCGATTCCAAGGGCCCCTGGTATATAGGTAATTATTAAAAAGTAAACTTTTGAGCAGATTGTCTTTTTTGTACTATTTCACACAAACCTGAATTTAATTTAAAGGAATAGTTGGAATTTTTTTACATGAAGTTGTATGACATCCCCATCAGCGGTGTACTACAGTAACAGTGACTTAAGCCCACCAATTGGTCCCATGAGTCCAGGAACGAGGGACGTAGTTCCACTTAGTTGCTGGGGCCATTTAAGTAAAGAGTTTGGCTTCTCAAAACAATATGGGTTCAAAAGAGTAATACATTTGCATCACAAAAATGCCTCCTCAAAAAAATTTGACCTCACAAAACACTCAGAGTTATAGTTGTCTCCCGCCGTATCCCGTCGACTGTGCATTCATGTGTATGTGAAGAAGACGCATCTTCCGCTGTGGAACACATACGTAAACAAGATGGCCACGACACACCATCCTGGAAGAAGTGTGGCATTACCGCAAGCTTCTTCATCACATACACATGAATGCACAGGCAAAGCCGAATCGAATACGGCCACAAATCCTTTGCAATAAAAGCTGCGATTTACTTTGTGATTCGCTTTGCCTGTTCCGAGTTGGGTGGAAAATTAGTTATAACCTGCTCGATGGTTCTCTGGTTGGCAGCAACTTCAGCTGGCTGTTTTTCCTCCTGGTTTGGGTGGAAACGTGCTATATGGTTTGTCATATTTGTAGTGTTCTCAAAATATTTTAAGCTTGTATGACAAAGCTTGCATATTGTCTGGCTCTTGTCCAGCTCATTTTTATCTTCAACTACATGAAAGTCAAAATGCTTCCAGACGAGTTTACGATCGGGCATTTTGGTAGCGTCTTTTAATGTTTTGAATCTAGTGGAAAACCCTAGTTAATAAAACCTTTGTTTGTTTAATGTCATATTTTTTAATTTATTTTAATTGCATTGTACTTATCGTTTGCCTTTTATATTTTATTATAATAGCCTGTTCTGACATTCTTTGGAAATTTACTTGAAGTTGTTGCCATATTTGTATGTACATACTCTATGTACCGTATGTTTGTTGTATGTGTTCTGTTCAATCCATCCATGTATTTTCTATGCCGCTAATCCTGATTAGGATTGCGGGGGTATGCTGGAGCCTATCCCAGCTGACTTTGGGCGAGAGGCGAGGTACACCCTGGACTGGTCGCCAGCCAATCGCAAGGCACATACTGTATAGACAAACAATCATTCACACTCACATTCATACTTATGGAGTCGCCAATTAACCCAAAATGCATGTTTTTGGAATGTGGGAGGAAACCGGAGTACCCAGAGAAAACATGCAAACTCCACACAGAGATGCCCAAGCGGAGATTGATTGACTGTGTGGCCAACATGCTAACCACTCGGCCACCGTGCGGCCCATGTTCTGTTCTAATTTTTTTTTTTTAATAAAAATTTGGTAGCGTCTTACACTTAGGTGCACCACCATAAACTGTCTGGAAGGCACTTCCGCACTTTTTATTCTGTTTTTTTTTTTGTTCCATCAGCATCGATTATTGACATTTATGAATCAATTAATAATCGTCAATGTCAGCATCGCGATTCATTTAAGAATCAATTATTTCCCCCACCTCTACTAAGTACGTGCGACTGGGGAACCACAGGTCCGACACTGAGCAGCAGCACGGGAGCACCGCAGGGAACTGTGATCTCTCTTGTTCTGTTTACCTTGCACATGTCTGACTTTCAGAACAACTGTGAGCTTTTCCATGTACAGAAGTTCACAGACGACACGGTCATCGTGGGATGTATCAGGAGGGGACAAGAGGATGAGTACAGAAAATTGATCCAAGACGTTGTCAACTGGTGCACTTGCACCTCAACACCACCGACACCAGGGAAATGGTGGTGGACTTTAGGAGAAACAGGACACACCCAGAACCTGTTCTCATGAAAGGTGACCGTGTGGAGGCGGTTCACACCTATAAATACGTGGAGGGCATCTGGATGATAAACTGCCAACATAGATGCTCTATTCAGGAAACGGCAGTGCTGTCTGTACTTCCTCAGGCGTTCTTCAATACTGTTTAAACAAGAAGCTGCTACAGATCTTCTACCAGACTGTGGTACTGTATGCAGTAGTGTACTGGGGGAGCAACCTCAAGAAGAAGGACGCCACATGCCTGGACAAGCTGTTGAGGAAGGCAGGCTCTGTCATTAGCTCTGAGCTGGATAGCCTGACATCTGTGGCAGAGCAAAGGACACTGAGGAGGCTCCTTTCCATCATGGACAATCAGCATCATCCAATGCACAGCATCATCTTCCGACAGAAGAGCAGTTTCAGTGGCAGATTACTATCACTGTTCTGTCTGTCCACTGACAGACTGAGCAAATCATTGCTCCCCCACGGCATGCAGCTTTTTTTTCAACACAACAGAGGGAGAGAACAGGATAAATGAACATTTAAGGTTGCTTTTACCTTCAATGAAGATGTGGGATCAACCACCACCACCTTCCTATTTTCAATCACGTTGAGAATCACATCTTCAATGAAGGTAAAAGTAGCCTTAAATGTTCACTTATCCCTTTCATTCGTCATTTAGACGCATTTATATACATTTCAAATTGTTTTCTGCATGTAAAACTATAATTGTATAACTATAAAAGCGGGTTTTGTGTTAACATTTTTGGCTTTCTGTAATAGATTAATTGAATTTACATTATGTCTGATGTGCAAATTTTATTTGGTTAACGTCCGTTTCAGTTAATGACGCTAACCAAGGTTATACTGTATACTGTATGACCATGAAAGCATGAAAGCATGAAAGATATACTGGAATCTACCAGGGTGGTGGTCAATTACCATATTGCCCTAAAGGGAGCAAATAAAAGTGATAAATAATAGAACATTGCGTTTTGACCTTAAACTACATGCATCCAGACCAGGTAAACGTTGTTCTTTGTTTACTTATTTATTATCCTGTCGGCAGCTTCTTTTCCCAGGTAGCTGTCGTGAACGACGACCTGCCAGCTCGTATCATCGCAGGTCGTGTACAGATGAAGCCAAACGTGAAAAGTTTCTCCGGTTCCGCCGTGCTGTTTGACGACGGTAGCGTCATAGACAAGGGGAGTATGTGTCTAAGTGTGTAAATAAATAACTGAATAACTCAATAATAACTACAATGTCCGGCTAACATGCAAGGTCACACTGGTCCATTCTAGTCCTGTAGGTGGCAGTAATGCACTTCAAAAAAAGTAATCTGCTGGATTTGGTTGGTCACTACACCACTTGGCCCCAATGCAAGCAGGCTGTGAATGGTATAAAAACAAACAGGAAGTGTAATAGTGATTACGCCTCTGTAACCAGGTGGACGCGGTGGTGTTTGCCACAGGCTACGACTACAACTTCCCCTTCCTGCCTGCCAGTCTCCAAAGCAAATGTGGCTGCAGGCATCGTCTCTACAGGCATGTGTTTGCACTCTCCCTCACCCCGCCTACGCTGGCCGTGGTGGGCTTGATTGATGGCAGCGGTGCCGTTAACCTACTGTCTGAGATGCAGGCTCGCTGGAGCACAAGGGTCTTTAAAGGTACAGTACACTGATAGCTGCAAAAGTCCCATATTATAGCCCTTTTCAACATTTGACATTACACTGTGTTCCAAATTCTTATGCAAATAACATTTTTCTCTGATTTTGCTAAATAGTCAATGTAAATTACACTCATCATAATTTTCAAGTCATCAACCTTTAGAGTGCAATTTGAATGATACTGAACAAACCTCACAATCATAAGAGTATTTTTTTCAAAAATAAAAAACTTCAAATCCACTGTTCCACATTATTATGTACAACAGAGTTTCAAAGCATTTCACTTGTTGGTAAGGACCGAAAATGGTCATTATATTGAATTTGCAGCATAAGGAGGTCATATTTACTGAAAGCAAAAGCTATTTCAATCACTAACATTTTAACAGGCCAAGTTACATGTTAACATAAGATGCCTTCTTTGATATAACCTTCACAATTCTTACATTGAACTTGTGAGTTTTTGGAGCGTTTCTACTTGAATTTCTTTGCAAGATGTCAGCATAACCTCCCACAGCAGCTGTTTTATTGTGATCTGCCTCCCACCCTCATAGATTTTTTGCTTGACGATGCTCCATAGGCTCTCAGTTGGGTTGAGGTCAGGGGAAAAAGGGGGCCAAACCATAAGTTTCTCTCCTTTTATGCCCATAACAGCCAATGACAGAGAGGTAGGTATTCTTTGCATCATGAGATGGTGCATTGTCAAGCATGAAGGTCATTTTGCTACAGAAGGTACAGTTCTTCATATTGTACCATGGAAGAAAGTGGTCAGTCAGAAACTCTACATACTTTGCTGAGGTCATTTTCACACCTTCAATGACCATGAAGGGCCTCCAGATCTCTCCCAATGATTGAATGATGATCCAAAACATGACTCAGCCACCTCCTTGCTGACATCACAGCCTTGTTGAGATATGCTGGCCATACTCTACTTCATCCATCCAGACCACCCGAGGTTGCACGGCCCTCATCACTAAACAGGATTGTTTGAAAATTAGTCTTCATGTATTTGTTGGCCCACTGCAGCAGTTTCTGCTTGTGAGTGTTGGTTAAGGGTGGCCAAACAGTAGGTTTATGCATCACTGCCAGCCTCTGGAGGAGCCTACACTTTGAAGTTCATGGACTTCAGAGGCAGCAGCAGCTTCAAATCCCCCTTTGCTGCTTTTAATGGCTTTTTAGTAGGTGCTGTCTTGATTTCATACATTTATCTGGCAGAAACCTTTCTCATTATGCCTTCATCAGCACAATCCCGGCTGTCTTCTGAATCAGACACTAATTTCTTCACCGTACAAACATTTTTGTGAATTATTGAATGTTTTAATGCCTTGTCCAAGGCATTGCAATATTTGACGCTTTTTTGTCAGCAGAAAGATCCTTTTTCCTTCCCATATTGCATAAAATCTTGGCATGCTTAATTTAATAATGTGGACATCATTTTAATTAATTAATTTAATTGGTCTCATATGGCAAACTAATTATGACAGTCCAAGATTGATATTAGTAATCCAAAGAGCCAATGCCATCCATGAATTTCATTTGAAAAACAAAAAATGTTATGTTTATGATACTAAAATCCTATTTGCATAATAATTTGGAACACTGTACATATATGAGTTCCCACAATAGTGTTTGAAAGCGTCCAAAATTAAGACAGTTTAGTAAGCCTTACTGGGAACATGAGTGTTGGTTTGGCTTTGTTCTAAGATGTGTAGCGAAATCTTTGTGAAGTGGTGGATGTATACATGGGGCACTTTCACCTAGCGCGGGGCGGTTCATAGGCTGTATCATGAGGACGGTTTTGTTTATTGTATAGATGTAACAAAAGTGTAAAAATAAATGAACCTTTATTAATTACTGTAAAACAGATAATGGATTTCCTGCTCATGTCCTCCCCGCAGGTTTAATAAGCCTTCCCTTAGAAGAAACCATGATAGAGGACCTTGTGAAAGAAATGGCAACCATGCGTCAAAAGTAAGACATTGTGATGCTTGCATTTATAGCTGTTTTATGTTTATCTGCATAGAAATATTGCACATTGATATTTTGTGCTTTTGTGCTACAGTTTTACATCACAAGCACTAGACGCTTAGCTAGTTTGTGAATGCAGCACAGCATGTTGCCGTATTGTTTCATTTAGCTTCACCAATGCAGACAAGAACCCCCTCCAGGTGGACGTCATCCCTTACCTGGACTCGCTAGCCAAGCAGGTGGGGGCTTTACCAAACCTTTGGTGGCTCTTCCTGACGGACCCCAGGCTGGCATTCCACGTGTTCTTGGGCCCGTGCACTTCTTATCAGTACCGTCTGACAGGGCCTGGGAAGTGGGACGGAGCTCGACAGGCCATTCTCACTCAGTGGGAGCGTGTCTTTCAGCCTTTCCAGACCCGAAAAGCGGCACCAGAGGCCAAAAGCAGACCTTCTCCTCATGGACTCGGCATCATCATGATGGTTTTCTCAGGTGCCGCTCTGTTGACCTGCGGCTTCTATAAGATATGTCATCGCTCATCTTATTGCGCTTGATATGAATTTCACTGTTTTAGAGGCAGCTTTTATTTAGCATCAGATAGTTTTGATATTTTTAATTAATTGCACCTTGTAATAAAGTCATTTTTTGTCAAAATCCAGGGTTTTCCTTTCATTTGAATCCCTTATCAACAACAAAACACTGAGCATTTGGCATGTCAATTGCCTAAAGGTGTACGAAAGGTGTGTACTAAATTGCCTAAAGCTACAACGACGGTTTTGTAGAGGGCATTGAGCTGTGTGAGAAATTTCAAATCAGTCCGACTTATGGAGGTGTTGGGGGTCGGGGAGGTCAAACTTTGGGGTCCAATAACAGCACCACCATGTGGCAAAAATAATAGCACCGGAAACCCAATAGGGGTGCACGTTTTAAGTATATTTAAACATTTTCTTAGTTTGCGACCTTCGGTGGAAAAAGTTTGACCACCCTGACTTACGCTGTGACGAAGGAAAGGGTGTTCAAAAAAATCTAATAGCATTAGCAAATACGACTAAAAAAAATCATAAAAACGACTAACAGAAATTACACAGGTTGTGCAATGGTAAAGGAAAAAGAAGAAATAAAGACGCTAAAATACAGAAAAAAGTAATAAGAGTAAATAAAATTAGTAACATAAAATAAGTGAATATATTAAAAATAAATGAATCAATAGATACTGGAGTAAAAAAAAAAAGCGTAAATATGACAAATTGACTTTATGGCTTTGCAGCATCATGTACCAGGAAGTGTTTGTGTCAAGTTACATGGTGAATTCGTCTTGTGTAGAATTTCACTGGAAAAGACCAAATCATCATCACGATATTAATCAACCCCGGGAATGGGCGTCGGGGTGTTTGTTTTTCCACCAGTTAAGTAACTCAGGCGTGATGAGTTCAGGAGTCCGGTCAGAGTCTGTCCACTCCGCCCACCATCGAGCAGCAAAGGACAACAAACAAGCCCCAGTCACTACTTCGTCTTCATAGGGTAAGAAGAAACGTCGATACTTTGTGTTGTCGTGTCGTCCTCTACAAGTTTTGTTGCAAACAAAAAAACCTCAAAAGATTCTCTGCTCGTTTATTGTGCTGCTTTCACTTACAGTGTGAGATTCGGGCGATTCGCCCGGTTGTGTTGGTGAGCTACGTGTTTCTTGTTTTGAAACCTAGCTCTCAAAGCGTCCTCTTTGTTACTTCTTAAAGCATGTCGACGTTTGCTTGTGGTTGCCATTGTTTATGTAGGTTAACACTTTATCATTGCACAGCTTGTGTTGTTGGGCAGCTTTCTAACATAACTTGCAGCTCATGCTTTTGTGGAATTTGTGTTGTGAGTGCAAAAGAGCAGTTTAGACACCGTCAAGTACGGTGGTCGACAAGCAGCAACGACCAAACGCTCCAAACACAGAAATATGCAAAACAACAAAATACAACGGGGAAATGCTGAAAATTTTAAGTGCTGGAATCACATAAATGTTTCATTATCAAAAGAATACAAAATAAAAATGCTACAAATGCCAAAACAAATGATACAATATTGTAACAATATTGTACGTTTTTACAATACTATCACGCAACCAATTTATGTAGCTAATGTTAGCGACCAAAAGAAAAATGTACGTTTTCATTATGCCTCTTCAAAGTCAGACAACTTTCTTCTGGCATCCCGCTCCTGTCTTTAAAGAGGGACATCCCTCAGGTAAGGTGCCCCGGTAGCGTGGCTAAGTTTCATTTTATTTTGTCGACTTGCAGCATTTCTCTCATACAGTTGTTTTGGGGGATTGTGTGTGTATGTGCTATTTGCAGCATTTTTTTGTTTGCTTTTGGGTTGTTGTTTTGTTTGTTTGTTTTTTTAATCTTCCAGCATTTATGTCATTGCAGCATTTTTAATTTGCAGCATTTGCCCGTTACATTTGTTTTATGCTGTTTGTGCGTTTTGGATTATTTCTGTGTTTGGAGTGTTTGGGTTTTGCTGCAATGGAGCATTGGGTGTGGAAGGAAATGATCCTCACCACCGTTTCTTCCACAGCTGCAGTATGAGTCGTCGTGTGGCCATCATTGGAGGAGGTAGCTCGGGTCTGGCCTGCATCAAGTGCTGCCTGGATGAGGGGCTGGAGCCCGTCTGCTTTGAGAGCAGCGATGACGTCGGAGGCCTGTGGAGGTTCAAGGTGGGTCAACAACATGTCTCTAATAAATACATTTAAAAAAAGAAGCGATTTTGAAACATCTCCTGTCTCTTCTCTCTGTGGGCTGCAGGAGAACCCCGAGCAGGACCGGGCCAGCATCTATCACTCTGTCATCATCAACACCTCCAAGGAGATGATGTGCTACAGCGACTATCCCATCCCTGCACACTTCCCAAACTACATGCACAACACACTCATCATGGACTACTTCCGCATGTACGCCGACCACTTCCGGCTCCTGAAGCACATACGCTTCAACGTAAGCATGAAAAAATATGCCTTTACAAAAATAGCAAAATCATACTCATTTGAATTGGAAAAATCTGACCTGCTGGGTGTTGCTATTCCACCCCAGTCCTGTAGGTGTCGATAATGCATGTGGACAGTAATGACTGAAAAGTAAACATAACATTCGTACTATTGCCCATATTGTGCCAAAATGTAATGATTTCATTGTGATTTCACTGCCACAATATTACCCTAAACGTTCCATTCAGTTAACCGCAAAGTCTTCGTTAGTCGCCTGGAGCGTGGTCTACAAAAGCAAATAACCACCGGGGTCTCTTATTAGTGCTTGGTCAAAAAACATTAACTGCTGTGGCTGTAGGCAACCTCCTGATGTGTTTTTTTTAATTAACTCCACAAGATGGCAGTTGCTGCATTTTTTAAGTATCGTGAATGGTCACCATTCAGCAGCTTTATCTACCTCTGCATGCACTTTTTTACCTCTGCGTGACTCAGCTGTTTGTGTGAAACTTGTGTGACAACTCCCCAGGTGTATAAATGCTGGCTGAGCCTTTTGCTCCTTACCGCTGTTACAACATTGGTTCTGTTGCTTAATATATTTGTTAATTATTATAACAACAGTACACTGGACCACTGTGTATTTGCCCGTTATCGACAATCATTTTGTCGTCCCTTCAGACCAAAGTCCTGCAGGTGAAGCAGAGGTCCGATTTCACACGTTCCGGCCAGTGGGAGGTTGGGACAGAGGACAAGGATGGCAAAAAGAGTAAACACATATTTGACGCAGTGATGATCTGCATTGGACACCACTGTCACCCCAACTTGCCTGTTCAGGACTTCCCAGGTACCGCTTCTTGGCTTAAAATGGCTATGTATGTGTTACGTAGAGAATCAACCTTTGTAACTATACAATGTGGTTATGCAACACACTTATGTTGTTAATGTAATGTCTTCAACCTTGATCGGATGTGAAAGTCCACAATTGGCCAGTATTTTTCTAGCATAGAAATACTATAGAAAGTTGGCTTGGATATACTTTAGAATACTCAGTGTACAGCTTATATTGCAGTATTGTATGAAGGGTAATTTTCTTTCTTTATTACCAAAGACTTTTAATTAATTTAATTAATTTTTTTAATTATGCAGAAAATTTCATTGAATTAAATTTATAAGCAAAATGTGTATTCAGTTCAGGTTGTAGAAAGTGCAAATAATTTCGATGTTTCAAAACTCACACATACACTCCTGGTTTTTGCAAGACCTGTGTCTTTGAAATTTTTTTTTCACAAAATTTTAAAACACCGTATTTGAGCAAACTGATTTTTTTTTAAATAAACTGAATTTTAAAACACATAAAAAAATTTTAAATGAAATTTTCTGCATACAATCATGTGAAAAGAAATCAGTTCACAAAATTAAACAGGAAAAATATGTGTTAGATAAATTCAGTGTCTAAAAAAGCTTTGGGGGAAAAGAAAATTAGCACTCACTGAAAGCGAATGGGAATGAGAAAACTGCCATGGAGGAGATCATGCTCTTCTTCAGAATGTTGAAATTCATGTTTCTCCTCAATGAACCGCAGCTCTGCCAGCACTCATGCAGCCCCAGACCATGACCCTTCCACCGCCATGCTTGACTGTACAATTGCGCTCTTACAATTATTTTGCTGCTCCCTTGTGTTGCCAGATATTTAGACAATAATGGCTGTGTGTTGACTCATTCACAGTGGACAATAACACTGTACTATATTGCTATACAAGCTATACATTGACAAGTTTACTTTCTGTAGTATTGTGCCTTGAGAAGATTGCCTTTTTGTGATACTGCAAGTCTTTTGTTTCTTCAGGCATTGACACATTTGAGGGCAAGTACTTTCACAGTCGGGACTACAAGACTCCCGAAGACTGGCGAGACAAGAGGGTGGTGGTGGTAGGGATTGGGAACTCCGGAGGGGACATCGCCGTGGAACTGAGCCGAGTCACTAAGCAGGTCCTGTGTACTTTGTAACATCCTCAAAGCAGTAATGATACAGCATTACTGAATCTCAGTTCAAGAGTTGTGTCCAAAAACGATGCTTTTAAAAGATGATTAGTCATATTTTTGCTAAGGAATTGGCCAAGTAGGGCAGTGGCCTAAAAAAAAGCCTGTGTGTGGCGTTTAGGATCCACTCCCTAATGCGCCTTACTGCCACCTACAGGACTAGAGTGTAACGCCGTTCGGTTCACTTTACTACCTTTTGTCCTCCCTGCAGCTTTATCTGAGCACGCGAAGAGGGGCATGGGTCCTGAACAGGGTGGGAAACAACGGCGTGCCCCTGGATTTGGGTTTTAACAGGGTGATGACACTGATCCAAGCGGTCCTTCCCTTTGGCGTGATGTGTGGCCTGGCAGAGAGCCAACTTAACCGCCGATTTAATCACAGCCTGTACAACCTGAAGCCAAATCACAGGTAGCTGGCTGCACTCACATTGTTTTTATTTTGATTTTAGATAGCATGAGACATTGGATGCATGCATAGTAAGGCGTGTCACTTGCTTTTGAAGTATTTTTTAGATATCAGTGATTATTTACCTGCGTGGTCACAGGTATCACTATTGATTGTGATAATGATCTTCGTAGAAGGGGATCAGAGGTCATTTTTGTGCTGTGTTTTTTGCGTCTTTTTCCCCAGTTTTTAACCCATCCTAAATCTTTCACCAAAGCAACTATAACTTAAGTAATTAATTAAGAATACTTAATAATAATCATAAGAAATAAAAATAATTATTCAATTTTTTTAACAAATTAAATTAACATAGAATCATGTTCTAGTGTTGAACTGCATTGGTGTTAATGGAGTCGCCAATCTATATTGCCATCCTAGGTTGTTCAGCCAGCATCCCACCGTTAACGACGAGCTTCCCAACCGCATCCTGTCCGGAACGGTGCAGGTGAAGCCCAACATCCGCAGATTTCGCGGCTCCAGCGTGGAGTTTGACGATGGCAGCGTTGTGAAGGACGTGGACCTGGTGGTACGTTGCCAAAATCATGTCTTCCCTTTGGCATAAAGAGGGGCAAATGCCGCTCATTGTTTTTTTTTTTTTGTAGGTTTTTGCCACAGGTTACAGGTTTTCCTTTCCATTCCTGGCCTCGCATGTGGTCTCTGTGTCGGGCAACAAGACGTCGTTGTTCAAGTATGTGTTTCCTCCAGAGCTGGATCGTCCCACGCTAGCTGTTATTGGCCTGGTACAGCCGCTGGGGGCAATCATGCCCATCTCTGAGATGCAGGCCAGGTGGGCCACAAGGGTTTTCAAAGGTAGGATTGATTCTGTAAACAAGCACCTTTTATCTTGCTTGTATTTTGTAATGGACATGTTAAATGTGTTTTTCGTCAGGCTGCATCAAGCTTCCTTCTGTGGCTGACATGCTGGATGATATCCAGTATAAGGAGGAGACCATGGCTAAAAGGTATCGCGCATATACAAGTATGTGGATATTACACAGACATGAAGTGAAAAAGGAAGAAAACATGACACATTCTTCCATCCCTGCACAAAATTTGATCCGAGAGGAAACGGACAGCAGTAAAGTGGAGACTTTGGAACATAATACTGCAGAATTCAGAGCATGCTTAAAACCCAGCCTGACCAGGTAGAAATAGTACCTAGTACTATCTGCTTTTACCAATGGAAAAGCATTGATAGCTAGTCGGAACCGTGCCGTGGAAAGGGGCATGTTTGTGTGCTGGGAGCAGAAAATGGCCTCCTCCAAAATGTTCTTGCAAAGTTAGAAGCATATAATTGTGAGAAATGTCTTAGAAGAATTCAGATATTATGATGTCTAGTTAACACTGATTGATAGATTAATTGATAAAGAGGCATGTCCAGTGATCTAGAGTGTGCCACATCTTTTTTTCAGATATGTGACCAGTCAGAGACACACCATCCAGGTGGACTACAGCGTATACATGGACGAGATAGCGGTACTGCTGGGGGTCCGACCCAACATCCCCAGGCTGCTACTCACCGACCCTAGGCTGGGACTGAATGTGCTGTTCGGGCCCATGACCCCTTACCAGTACCGTCTCCAAGGTCCAGGGAAGTGGGCCGGAGCACGCCAAGCCATACTCACTCAGTGGGACAGGGTGGTCCAGCCCATGCAGACCCGAGCGTGCGACATAGCCGAAGCCAAGAGGTCTCTGAAGTGGCCGCTGATTCTGATGACCGCTGTGGGTGTGACCGCATACGCTAACAGGAGCAGCCTGTCTGTTTTGTTGCAAGACCCCACTGTGTTTTTGGAAAGGTTCAAAGTGAGCCTGCCTACATTGGGACACTGAGTGGTGACTAACATAAAATTAATTCATGATAGTGATATGAAGGGAAGAGGGAGGTAACACCTGAAAAGTTGATTACTGTACACTGGATCCCTGCCTATTCACGGTTAGTGTAGGGTGTTTGCTCCCCCTGCATATTTGTGGATTCGTTTTGTCTGTTTTAAATTGTAAATTAGTTTTTGTATGATAAGAAAGTGGTTTGGTGGCACTATCTGCAGGGGGGGGAGAGTGCTGCAGATGTGAATCCAGCCGAGGGCGCTGTCTTACAAGTAAATTCACATAACATATTTCAGCATTACAGTGCTGATGTGAAGTTGTATAACTGCTTGTTTTGTAAGTATAGTACTGTATTCATGTAATTGTTTCTTAATGTGTAAATGTTCATTTAAAATTTGAACAACTGTGAGAGGCATATTACAGCATTTGGAGTATGAAAAATAGGATTTTTAAGGGCTGCTTATGAGTGTGTTCATTATTCGTGGAGGTTATGTTCCAAGTTTCTCCCCATGGGGATCTACTGTACAGAATGGGATTAGGTGAAACTTTAAAAAATGCGTTTGAAACATTGACCAGCAGAGTGCCAAAATGCACAAATGGGGAGCAATCAAAGTGAATGTAAAGGCAGCTCTATGTCACGTGATTATAGCCTCAGTCGCAGAGGAAAAATAATAAAAAAAAGAATTTATACGTTTCATTCATTGTTTATAAAATCATCCACAAAAGTTGAATTGAGGCAACTGTGCTTCTTCCGATATATGTTCACGTGACGCACGTGGTGCGCTGACGCCATCTAATGGTCACCATGGAGACAAGTTTAATGGCGGGTCTGCAAAAGCACCACGATGCTGTGACTCATCCGACTGAATGCAACGGAAGCAAATCCCCTCCAGCTCCTAGAATCACTTTTTTTGTAATGACTTGCATTTTACTCAATTTATACTACACAATAATTGACACCACATTAAAAACTAAAATTGTTCAAAACGGTTACAAGTTATGCTGCAAAAATATGATTTGAATATGTATACTCCAACACATCAGCACCCAAGGAAATTAACTTTCTATTGAAATAAAAATGAATCAATACTACCAGCTTGTGAGCCACCGGATGATCCCGGAAGAAGATTCGTACCCACGTGACAAACTAGCATTTGGGTTGCCATGTTTGTTGATACAGCGGTCTATAACTGTCGTTGACACAGAGAGCGTTGATACAAATACGACTTTAGTATAAAATCAAAACTTCTTTAAAGATTTAATTATGACTAATTCTACTTACATGTCCTTAAAGGCTTTTTAAATAATATACATCTGTACAATTATGAATAAATTTGTATGCAATAAAGTAAAACCACAGACAAATCCTGGTACAATGCTGTAATACACTACAGTAGTACTATCACCTGTCATTTTTTTTGCAAAATCAAAATTTTCAATCAAAAAATTCTCAAACACCCCATGAATCACTTGTATTTTTTACAATACATCTCGTCGATGGCTGCTTCAGTTTGTATATGTTCAAGTGCATTGTTTAGTAAATTGTGATTAATAATATGTATAAACAGTGTCGACATTTTGTTTATTTTTCTGTTAGTGCCAGCGAGGTATAATGATTCCCGAGTGGGGGATATGATAAAGACATATTTGGCAACCGCAAGCTTCCATCTTTGATTGTGTGACGGGCCGCGGCGCGAGCGGGGCCTCACTCACCTTAGAAAGAACGCTCTTGCTCCCGGTAAACGGGCGTGGAGGGACCCAGAGCCGACCGGACAACTGCCGAACCGGCTTCTACAAGCGAAGGCCGAACCGACAAGGAGCGTTTGTCGGCTTTAAACTAGCGCCCGAGACGTAGAATAGACTCCGAGGGCTGTTTTGTTGGCAGCCGTAGTGCTAACCATCTATAGCCGGAGTGGGGGGGTTAGCAAAAGCTAACCAGCTTTTGTAATCCGCCGGCTAGACGCTGAAACTCCACCGCCGCACAACGGGCTGAAAAGTAGGATTCTGAAGCCGAGTTGTACATCGCGCTAAAGGACAAAGAAGGCACCGGCACTGGCAGGTAGGTCTGTGAGGAATATACGCCGAAAAATATCAAGTTTTTGGACTTGCTAGCTGGTAGCATACTGTGGCTACATTCTAAAGGGGCTCATAGAGGATGTGATGGCGACTCTCGAGAAACGAAACCACGATGCTAGCTGGCCTGTTATCATTGGGGGTGCCTATCTCACACCAAATTCCGTCTTCATGATCACATTTTGTAAAAGTATGGAGTTTACACACAGACGGGGTTTTATGCTTAAAGTGTGCCCCGGTGTGATTTGAGCCAGGCAGGCCTGTGTGCTTGTATGAGCCTCCCAGACATCCACCGGTAACTGTTAGCTAGACTTAGAAGGATTGTCCGCACCCCCATTTTTTACCTTTTTAATTTATAACGGATGCGACACTTTATTGTTGCTGGCATCGTTCACTGGGAGTCAAATGTAACGGCTGTGAATCCTTCCACTCTCACTGGAATCAAGACAAATTTCACAGAATCAAATGACTTTCAAAGGGAATAGTGAAGAGTAGAAAGCTGTCATTAAATTATATACAATTAGTCAGTTTTATGTTGTAACATGTGCAACCTTTTCCACCAGGAAGAAACAATAAGGCAGGCTGTCTATCCATCCACTGGACAGTCAATAACTAAAACTGGTACCATTTCACCACAAAAGAGAGGTCTGTCATGGGCCTGACATTTTTTAGAGTAATTTATGGTCTAATTAAAACAGACTACAGTTGCTCTGCAAATAAGAATAATTTGGTCATATATGAACGCAGTCGAGGACCACAGGGGGTGGGGGTCTGAGACCGCGTGAGACATGGGTTTTGGTCTACCTTCCAGCAGACTTTAGTCCTGAGTGAGGTAGGTGTGAACTACAACCGCACCGGCAGACCAAAACAGCGGATATGGTGTCACCAGATGTGCCTGTAACCAGGCAATGCATAGCAACACACAACAGAAAGCTGAGTGAGAATTATCAAAAAAAATAGTTAAATGTAAACCTAGAAGCATAAATATAGTAGTTAAACATACCTGGCTCTTGTTAACAAAGCGGTCATATTCATTACACATTGAAGTTGTTAGAAACACAGTCTGCTTGGAAAAACATCCCCGAGCACCTTTTTGACAGCTTTACATAATTTGTCTTATTTACATCACAGCTGGAAAAAAGGAAAGTCGTACAAATGTACGTTACCCAGAAGACGCCCTGTTGTTTTTGGTGTGTGAGGTTGTCAGACAATGGACGTGCCACATACGCAGTCCAATCGAGGTTTGACTTTATGCTCATCTGAGAGCATTATTTAGTCCTTACCAAAAATACAGGTGTGAACGCAAAACGGCCTGCATTAAAGTGACCAAGTGCAGTGGAACCTTGGTTAGTGGGATTAATCCGTTCCAGAAGGTCAGATTCAAACGGAAATGTACTCTAACCAAACCAATATCTCCCATACGAAATAACGCAAATCCGTTCTGAACACCCAAAAATGTTAACACAAAACACTACAACGATCGTTGACAAAGATGCAGATGACGAGCAACAAGACAGCTATACACATGGACAAAACTTTTGTGTTGTGTAACAAATTATTCAATATTGTTTCGCAACTTTTTTGTCAAAATGCTAGCAGTTGTAGCTTTCTTTGGCTACATTGTGTATTGTTTTGCAGCCGTCATCAATAAGAAATAGTCATGCCTTGCTACATCATGGTTTGAACATCACTCCCTCACGCTATTGCTTTTTTTCGAAAATGTATAAATGACCTCTGTTTCGTGGTTGACTATGGACTATTATTAGTCAAAATATTGAAAGGCAAGTTATATGTAGTATTCTGGTCACTAGGTGTCGGTAATTTTAGAAACATGAGACATGACATAAGATTAGATTACCTTCACGCTGCATGGAGTCAGCCGTGGCATGGAGTGAAAAGAAGTTCTCCCATTTCAAGTGAAAGTGGTAAGTTTTTGGCTTTTTACTTTGTCCTTCCCCACTTCATTTGAAACACAAAGTTTAGAATACTGTAATTTCCAGTGTAGTCGCTACCTTTTCTTAAACTTAGAACCTTGTGGCTTATACAGCGGTGCAGCTACATTCTAATCTTGTGACATCTCCTTTTCTTCATAACTTTGTTTAAACTAACTAACTAATTTAAACTAATTGTTTAAATACTGTGCCACTCAATGTAACAGTCAGACTCAGTGTCATTTTACAATGAACCCTAAAGTCATCACACAGCAACTTAACACTCAAAAGGTTTACCAAAGAAATATAAGTACCAATACGAGTTTAAAATGAAAAAAGAAAACAATGTTTAAGTTTTCCCGTAATGCACTGCATCTGAGCAAAGCACTCAGTGGTGCCTCTGGGCACCCTCTGGTGGACAGAGGCAGTATTGCAGGACCATCCATCCATTTTCTATGCCGCTTGTCCAATTAAATGCTTTGCTCAGTAAATTTCAGTTCTTGTGATGAGTAAACAGAGTCTGGGATGAACAGACAACTTCACATGTTGCAGAAAATAGTTGTTCTAAAAGATGAGACCCCAATTGTATTCTGTATGCTACGGCCACGCACACAGTGCCATCCTTTGTTCTTCTTTGCACAGTATTTTTTAACGTTTCATTGCTATTGTATGCTTTCTTAAAAAAAAAATAAAAAAAAACCTTTTTAGACACTCTTATTTTATTACAGCTATTACAGGATGTACGCCGCACTTTGACATCCGCAAGTATGGTGTGTGTTGAAAATGTAATTTGACTGTTACCAAGTGAGATAGCTAGCTGGGTAGCTCTTGCAGTTGTGGCTTATTTCACGCACAAGGTCAGTGGGCACGGGCATTCTAAAACGCTCTGTGACATTATCTAAAACATACACACAGCCGCACTAGCATGCTCCGCTAAACTAAGCTAACCCAGCCAGCTTACACTGGCCACTGTTGTACATGAGCGCATGCTTGGTGAAGAGTGTTTTCACGGACTTGCTTCAGGAGAGGGTTTGTTAGTGTTTGTGAGGACATGCCCCTATGAATGAGCGGTCCGCTGGGGAAATATTTCCCCACACAAATATTTCTTCTCCTCATGATAACAGGATTTCATTCATAATATGTCAATATCATTGAGATTCCACGTTTAACAGTAGATTCCGTTTTTATTGGCCAATTCCGCTAACGCTGAAAATATAGGGCCCTACTTACCCCTTGTCTTACCCCTTCTCTTATCTCTTAAAACCTAGGGCCAGGGGGAAGAAGCCACTAAGAAATGGGACAACACTTGATTCTCATTACGTCATCACACTTCACAGCTATCTGGCTGTGACATTGGCAGATGAGAGAATTAAATTGTTCCTAATAAATCTTTCCTACCATAAAGTAAAGTGCATATATTTCTACATTATTTCAATGTTTTTTTTTTTTAAATGCACACATTTTTCCAAACTGTGACATTTATTGCAAACAACAAGCAACTCTAATAAATAACAGCTTACAGCCAGTACTGTAACAGCATTTATAAAAAAAAAATAGAAAATGTATCACATATAACACACGAAATAGAGTAAAATTATAAAAAACATTATGAACATCAACAAATGTATAAACCTTATCAAGCATTATTTCAAGGTTTCAAAACCTCCATATTCTGGCTTTGTTCTCCTCTTGTCTTTGATGTTCTCTCTGATTCCTATGTAAGAAAGTCCAGAATAGCATTTTGTTGCATTTGACTTTTATATACTGGGCTTGCAGATGTTGAATGACCGTGGAGTGCTGTGTGGTGTAGCAGAGCGCTGACTTCAGTTGGCTCATCATCTCCTGCAGGAATGACACACATGCATGACTGATGAGCTACAACTATCAACTCATTGGAAATACAATAATAACAATAATAACAGTAGTATATTAATGGTGTGCTGAAAAAAGAGTAATGGCAAAAAAAAGATGTTTGCATGTTTTACTTAGCTCACTTTCTGACCATCCATACTGTATGCTGAATACAATAAACATATCTCATCATGAGAATTGTTTGTGGATTGGGGTGGCTATAATTGGCAGCAAACAGACTTCACTACGATGTGCGGCGTTATGAGTGTTTAGAATAGCTAATATAAAACGCTAATGTCACAAGTCAAACTTGTCTATAGCGGCCACTAGAGGGAGTCTGCAAAAGTGGCCGCTATACACAGGTGGCCTCTATAGACAGGTTGGCGTCCAGTTTGAATGTTGACCAGTAGAGGGAAAAAAAGGGGAAAAAATAATAATAATAATGTTGACCAGTAGAGGGCACTGTGGGACTGCGGCTAAAAGTTGTACAGCACTACTAGGCTTGTTATTATCATGGTTCATGGTTTTAATTCATCCTGAACATGCATATGAGTCAAATAGTAGCACATCACATAGTACAATTCACAATTTTGCATGTCCAAAAAGGCGTAAGAAGAAGCAAAGCTTATTTAATCCTTCCCTTCATCAGTTTCACATCAGTTGCAATACATTTATTCACCTCTTGTTCTTCCAAGTGTACTTTGTAGGTCTACATGACAATGTAGTGCAATCATAGCCAAGGTTTTTACTTACTAAAAGGAAGCTAGAGGCTTAATAATAACTGATA
Source organism: Dunckerocampus dactyliophorus (assembly GCF_027744805.1). Taxonomy (NCBI): domain Eukaryota; kingdom Metazoa; phylum Chordata; class Actinopteri; order Syngnathiformes; family Syngnathidae; genus Dunckerocampus; species Dunckerocampus dactyliophorus. The sequence continues at coordinate 10,223,178 of NC_072828.1, forward strand.
GAATATATCCATGACCCACAGAACAAAGCTGTGCTAGTAATGTCTTACGCTTGTTTTTAATATTTTACTTTTTATACGGCAGAGTGTCATTACAGCTTTAGTTCATCAGGAAGTGACGGGAAGTGACGGTGGGCGTCCCGAGCAGGAGAGCTAAGCTCAGTGCTAGCTGTGAGTTTCGAGAGAGTTGGGAAGTGTGTTTATGTTGGCGTGGATGTAAAGTCCTGCAGTGTTCTCCGCTGTTAATAAAGCCATTAAAGTGCATCGGCGACGTGAGTCTCTCCTTCCCCACAACAAGCGGCATTACAGTATTGACACACATTGTGCACATTGTCTCACACCAGGAAATAAACGGTGTCACTTGTTACAGGCATTGCCTGGACAGCTATTTAGTGGGGCTTGTTTAACCTTTGCCTTGAGGGCAAGCAGGAAGGAGAGACGATGCTGAGAGAGGTGTGTGTGTTCTGAACTGCTCTCTGGTGGCTGTGTTCAATAAATAAAGTTGGCAGAAGAAACAAGAGAAGTTTCCTTCTTTGCTTCGGAGCTGAACAACACTGACAAGTTAACAGACTAGTAGCGAACGGAAAAGAAGACGGCTTTGTTTGTGTCGAATACAGAAGATGAGGACTTTGATGGATTAGTGGATGAGGATTGATGAAAAATAACGCGAGTACATTCTAAAATACTTCAGTTAAGTACAACCGAACTCAGTTTTGCTCCCGCTGCCACATGCATGCTAGTGTATGTTTTTTTTTTTTTTTTATTGTAGTTTCGCTGGGAGCACGTCCTGTTCCCAGCCTACTTTGCGGTAATGTTTTGGTGCAAATGCTCTTAAAGTTACATGTTTGACCAGGAAATAGCAAGCTCAAAAGAAGACGGCTTTTTTATGTGGAACAACTGACAGTTTGTGTGGATCTTGTGAATGATTGTGACTGAGCTAGGACTCAGTAATTAAAGTCTACATACGACGGCTTCATTGATTGAAAAACGGAACTTTTTCGTGCATGAAGCTTCTACTTGAGTCGGTAATTTGTCCACTATATGCAGTCAGATATTGACCAAGGGAGACAAATGGGTGGCCGCTGGCCGCGTTGGACATGTGACTGCTATACACAGGGTCTATAACATGTAAATTTGCTGCGGGGGATTTTTCAGCGGCCGCTATAGGCAGGTGGCCGTTCTATGCAGGTGGCCGCTAAGACAGGTTTGACTGTACACTTTTCCCCCCCTCTTGCTAGCAAGTTAGCAAGCTAGGGATTTTAATATACAACTTAGAGTTAACAAGCTAATGTGGTCGCTGTCTAATAATTGTTTAATCATATATGAAATGCAGTAGAATGCGGTGGTTAGATATCGGTGTTAGCCGGCTAGTAATAACTAGCAGCAACAAACAATTCAAGACATGGGGAATATTTATGTGGAGTAGCAAATGATTGAATATTTAATAAAACGTGAGTGATATTACTTTGAAAATCAATAATTATACCTAATTATTTACATTGATATGCTTCTTTCTGTCTCCGCTCCGTCATCCTTTCAGCTGGAGTGTGGTATTCGATTAAACTCCTCCTACACCTTAATTTCAAGTCTGCTCCACGACCACACTTGGTTTCTAGGGCTGCGCACCCCGTAGCAATTACACCTTACACCTTGATTTAAGGAGAATCTGGACACACCTTGATTCTTGTGAATGAGCAAAACCTAGGGGTAAGAATTGGGATTCTGCCTTAAACCTGACGTTATTCACCACCGACAGGGCTCATGCTTTTCTGTTGAAGCTAATTACTTTGTGCCATCTTGTATGAGTTTCCCGTGTGATGGTGCTTCATGTTCGCGATGTGGTTGCAGGGTTTCCCCTCGGATTTTTTTGAAGCTGTAGTTGTGGACTCCATGGGAGGGTGGACTGCCGCCAGTGTGTCATGCTGCTGATGTCTGCTTTTTTTTTGTAATTATGACAAAAAATGTTATGACTTATTTATTAAGTTATTGATTTAACTTGTTTCAACAACCAGCAGAACATGAACCGAGGACATTGCAAAACTGTTAGTTAATGGCAAGGTTGCTGATAGCACTTAGAGTGAGTCTAAAATGTCGAGCCTCCTTCTGTTACCTGACCTATTTATTCCAATAGTACTATGTGACTAGTACAAAAGTACCAAATGTTATACTATTTGACACCAACCGAAATTTAATTTGACGCCTGTTTTAGAGTAATGCGAATACATGGGAAATGAATTGTTCAATATATATTTTTTGCTAAAAATACACAATTAATGTAACTTAAATATTTTTGTTGTGGAAATCTGTATAAACAGTATAACAGCAACAGTATAAATTCAGAACACAGGATACGTTTTTTTCATCTACAAGATATGTTTTTTCTTCGTTTACAGTGCATGTTTTTTTTTTTACAGGATATGTTTTTTTGTATTATGTTTTTTGTTTACAGTATGTGTCTTTTCATTTACGGGATATGTTTTTTTCGTTTATTATGTTTTCAAGCTGTAAAACCCCTCACCATGCACTTTTCTCAGACAGGCATTAACTTTTTCTCTCATTTCTGTCATTTAAACACACTCAAAGCTTCGTAGGTAAATAAGTACACTACTGTATTATAGAATGAAACCAAAGATCAAAACCTGTTTTAGGCCAAAACATTTATTTGAGTAATAAACGTATAAACGTACTTCCATCCGTTTTCTTTCGCTTTATTCAGGGCTGGGTATAAATGTTTTCCTATAAAAAGAAAAATATGATAGTTTTTAGAAATAACAAATGTAATTTTAAGATTCAAGATTCAAGAGAGTTTTATTGTCATTTATTGTCATATTTAATGATGAATCTATGAGGTTGGACACATAAAAATTTATTAATAGTGACTCATGCATTTTACAGTTCCTCTAACCGTGCCTTTTCGTCCTGGCACGGCTCTGCTGTAGCTTCTTTTTCCCTTTAAGCCCTTGGTGCCGGTGTCTTTTTCCGAGTGAAGAACATAGTTATGGGTAGTTGTTGGCACTCTTGTTTTAATTTTTTCTTCTTCTGGGCGATTCACAGCTGTATCTACCGCAGAGTGACACACAAAGCTAAAGCAGACTCCATCCTTACGATGGTCTTGTTGCGGACAGTTACAACCCTTTTTGCATCCTTGTTCAAATTTATTGCTGCTGTCGGCCTTATGTTGTTTTCCTCCTTCTTTATGGTACGAAACCAAGATTCATTTATTCCGTAACGGCACCCCCCGAATTCCAACTTTTTGTGCAATGGTGAGAATCTTCCTCTGCCTTTTGGGTGCAACTGCAGGTGCCTTTGTCTGTGCAGAGCGTTTTGTCGACATTGTGAGTTTTTTCGGGGAGAAAACTTGCCACACTGCTAGCGATCAAACAATTATGTAAATTAGGCAATCTGAATGCATTCTGTACTGTAAAGGACACATGACCTTAGCCAATCTGGACACAAAACACAATGTGGGTCCTCCATTAGCGAATCAGGATGCAGAACAAAACGACAGAATGCGCATTCATACTGTAAAAAAAAAAAAAAACAAAACATACTACATATTATTATTATTATTATTGTTATTATTATTATTATTATTATTATTATTATTATTATTATTAAAAAAACAAACAAAAAACCCCGATTCGGATCGGCAAGACTGTAAAAAAATTAGATCGGATAGGAAGCCAAAAAATGTGGATCGGGACATCCCTATTTATTATGCCAAATAATTTATGAAAAAAAATGTCTCAAAAATGTTGTCAATAATATGGCGTATCGACAATAGTGGTTGACAGATTGGCCTTTATTTAAATCCGACGGGCCCGATATCAAGAAATCATTTGGGTCGTTTCGGCTCAGATGTGCCTCTCTCTCTCTCTCTCCTGCCAGCTGCGACTTCTGTCTCCAACATTGCTCCACCCACAGCGCCATCTGATTGGTTAAGCAAGCCACAGCACTTGTTAGTGGCAGAGGCAATCTGAAGTGGCTGTCCTCACACACACACACACACACACACACAGCTGAGAGGGAAGTTGTCTCATGTGGAGAACGTCCTGAGAGCCAACACACATGTCAAGGTAAACTAAGAAAGCTCTCTTGAAATTGTCATAAACATCCGAGTGCTCCACATCTCACAACTACTACTAAAGTTACAGTGAGCAGCAGAATAACGTAAGAGCGGAGGAAACGGCGGCAGCTCTGCTCTGCTGGCTTGTAGTACCGCCCGACATGTCTGTGCATTACTTGAAAGAAAGCTCCTGATAATGTTGACTGTCAAACAGTCTGTGATAGTAAAAGCATGTGTGTGATTGATTGAGAGAGAAAAAACTCAATTCACTTGTTTTATTAGAGGGAAGCAGCCAAGGTGGAGGCTGGTTACCATACCGTCACGTTAGTTCGCCTGTCTGGCTCTAAAGGCTCAGCAGACTATTAGCAATGGGGAGGATGTACAGTAAAAATGTGGAAAATAGTGTGTTTGCATGAAAGTCCCATGAAAAAAAAATACAGCTCACGACTACTATAATAACGTAATGTTAAGAGCGGAGTAAACACAAGCGGCAGCTTTGCTAGCTCGTAGTACCTCCCAATATGTCTGTGAATCATTTGAAACAGCGCTGGTGGCAATATCAATGTGGAAACAGTCCGTGATCGTAGAAGCCTGTGTGTGTGATTGTGAGAATCAGAAATTCAGTTCGGTCTTGTTTGGTCGCAGGGCATTACGCTAAGATGAAGGCTGAAAAAATGCATGGAGCTATTATATATGTTTTTATAAACTTGACAAGAGTTGCTGCTGAGCTTGTTAACTCCCTGTACTTTTTGTTGTGTTTGAACTTAAAACAAAGATGGTAATGGTTTAATTTTATTTGAACATGCATACAAGTTACAATGGATGCATGACATAATTCAATTCACATTTTCACTTGTCCAAAAAGAGTAGGAAGAAGCAAAGCTTATTTAATCCTACCCCCCCATCCGTTCCACATCTAAGTAAGTACATTTATTCACTTCCTGTATTCTGTATGTGGTTTATTTTAGAAATACATAGAAGAATAAAGTAATGTAACAGTATGATGTAATTAAGATTTTTTCACAAATAGAATTAGCATATAATAATCAGTCAAATAATCTCGCCTGAAGTCAGCTGGGATAGGCTCCAGCATACCCGTAACGCTAGTGAGGATAAGCGGCATAGAAAATGATGGATTACCTCATATCTCCACACAATAAGTTAGATATGGTAATACCAGAGAGCAGGAAAGAGTATGAAGTGATTATTGATCAAGAATAAATTTTGCTTTATTCAATATTTAAGTGTTTCCCGCCATCTTATGTTGTATATTTGTAATCTATTATCATCACAAAGAATGTATTTTCATTCACCCTTTCAATGTCCACTCGGTCTATTTGTATTTGGTCGTGTGTGTCCTTTCTGCTATTACCAAATAGTTTTACTTAAGTTCAACGAAAATCAATTTTTATCAAACCATCTTTTTAATATGGCCATTTCATTGTGACTTTTTTTAATTAGGCAGTAGAGTCATCTGCAAATAATACCAACTCTAAGTCTTTTTCGTCACATCAGATGTCATTGATGTACAAGTTGAACAGTTTTGGTCCCAGTATTGGACCCTGGGGCACGCCACCTGTAATATTTAAACTTGCAGAAATTAGGCAGTAGAGTCATCTGCAAATAATACCAACTCTAAGTCTTTTTCGTCACGGCAGATGTCATTGATGTACAAGTTGAACAGTTTTGGTCCCAGTATTGGACCCTGGGGCACGCCACATGTAATATTTAAACTTGCAGATGTGTATTCTCCTAGCTTTACATATTGCTTCCTGTTAGCTAGGTAGCTTTTAACCCAATTCAAAGCTAATCCTCTCATTCCGTACCTTTTCTAATTTTGTTGTTAGGATGTTGTGATTAATTGTATCTAAAACTTTTGTGAGATCCATAAATACTGCAACTGCACACTTTCTGTGGTCTATAGCGTTGGTAATATCCTCCGTGATTTCAGTCAGTGCCATGGACGTTGAAATGTTAGCTCTGTATCCGTATTGGCTATCTGCGAGTAATTAATTCTTATTAATAAATTTAGCCAACCTGTTATTGAATAGCTTCTCGATAATTTTAGAAAACTGGGGTAATAAGGAAACTGGTCGATAATTTATAAATTGATTGTCTCTATATTTAAAAATTGGAAGTACTTTAGCTATTTTGTTTTGCTGCCCTCAGCTCCGCGCTTAGTTCCACATCATTCTGGTCATTCTGTTTACTTCTCCAGCAACTTACAAACGGAAGTGGAGCAGGAAAAGGTCGACTCATATTGGTTGTTGTCACGGACATTTCCCCCATGATTGATCGAGTAAATATGCTCACTGCTGATCACCGTAATCGACTTGAAATTGATGGCTGATCACAATCATATAATCACCCAGACCTAATTCAGGGTTTACGGCCTCAGTAGCGCTTCTTGGGAGAAACGCAGCCGGTTGGAGACACGCGTGAACAAACACAGTTGATTAGCACTAAATCTACAGACACACAAAAGTGTATGTTCCCATTAGGGCTGACTAAATAGGCCCTGTGGCAGCCACAAACACGCACCCTCTGCTGCCGTCTCCCTCTTAATAATACATGGCCTCTGTGTGACTAGGTCGCAGCAATGCATGCCTGCTTTGTCCATGGCTCTGTTTTTATTTAATCTGTCATCTTTTTCATGGTACGTCCTTCACATCTACTCCATTATTTTTGTGTTTTTAGGAGCTGGTTCTGGGGCGAGGCCAAAGGACCAGACTCAATGAGTGTCCAGCGAAATGTCCGAGAAGTCAGGGCAGAGCACCAAGGCAAAGGATGGCAAAACAAAGTATGCAACCCTTAGCCTTTTCAACACTTATAAGGGCAAATCTTTGGAAACCCAGAAAACTGCAGGTAGGACCTCACCGCCTCTGTCCACTTGTTTGTGTTTTTATTGATCGGCACATCCATACATTATGATGAGACTTTCAAGGACGGTAAACACTAAACTCATTCTTCCTTGACCTTTCTTTTCTTTGTATACATCAGTTGCTGCCAGACATGGCCTGCAGAGTTTGGGCAAAGTTGCTGCCAGCAGGCGTATGCCCCCTCCAGCCAACCTGCCCAGCCTGAAAGCCGAGAACAAGGGAAACGACCCAAACGTCAACATTGTCCCCAAAGACGGTAGCGGCTGGGCGTCTCGAAACGAGGGAGGAGAGGAGAGGTAGCGCTAATCACTTCTTTGTGTGTGACTGTTCATGTTTAAATTTGTCACATGATTGGCAACGCTGCTCTGTTGTGTTTTTTTGTTTATTTTTGTACCATAGGCAACAGGAGACACCCCCACCCCAGAGCAAACCAGCAGTGCTCCCGCCTCAAGAGCTTCCCACAGGGGCAAGCCGTTCTTGGGCTAACAGCAAGCAGATACAACTTGATGGTATGAATTAGGAAGCTACACACTGAACCATACATGCACGACACCAAAGAGGTTCTCATAAGCAATGAATAAGATGGTTAGCATGTGCATACATTGACATCAATGAACATGCGCTTGTGTCGACAGGAGCTCCTCGTGTGAGCAGCCACTTCCACCAAGAATTTCCCAGCTTGCAGGCGTCTGGCGATGGGGAGAAAGATGGCCAAGAGGAGGAGCCGTATGGACCAGGTCCCAGCCTCAGACCTCAAAGTATGGCCGCAATCATGCGTTTAGATGCCATTCATTGTTTACACTCCTTGTTTCTTTTGCAATAAGAATCCACATGCCTCCCATCAGTATATCCAGTGGAAAAATAAAATGTTTTCTTTTATCCTGACAGATGTTGGCAGTTGGCGTGAAGGTGGTGGAAGAAATTTGAACGCGGCACCCAGCCCCTCTGAGATGGACAGCAGGCCACCAGAGGAGGGAAACGCCGGCCCCGATACCTCCTCACGGCCTGAGGAAGCAGACGAGGCTGGCCGAAATCTCAACACTGACAGCCAGAGGGAGAAGAGGGATGGCAGGGAGAAGATGCCGTCCTCGGGCCTTTCTCAGCCAAAGCTTAACGGTGGACAGCAACCGCCAGCTGGCGTGCCCTCCCACTTCGACCCCACGTTCAGGAGCATGATGCCATCCTATGTAAGCCTCTTATGAGGAAAACTTTTCAGATTGTTTGTTTCGTCTTCACGTTGCATCTTCTTATTTCAGATGTTTCACGCATATCCTCAAATGTCATTTGGCCAAAGGCAAGGAAACCTCCGATATCCTGTGGCACAAGATGGAGCGAAGTGAGAGGAGTTCAAAATTTTTACATCAACTTTGAGACTAATTGTAAGCTAGATTTCACTCCTTCTGTTCATCCTGTCTTCCTCCCAGGGGTCCGCCTCGTTTAGCACGACCCCAGCAGCCACCCCCTCAGTCGTGGCTCCAGGATCCAGACCGACCTTCTATCATTAGCGCGACAGAACTCAAAGAGCTGGACAACTTGGACACGGATGCTGATGAGGGGTGGGCAGGTCGGTACCAGTGTATTGCCACTGACACAAATGGTTAAACCAAAAGCTTCCACTGACACTAGACACCAACGCTCCCAATTTCGCAGAAAATTTTTGTGGCAAGAAAACACTGATAGATGCATGCAGATAATGAAGGGTACATTGCCATTTTGAAATTGGAAGGCTTTGTTAGACATCTGTAATATCAGGACTCAGTGAATTCTCAAGTTGATCATCCTTTCCACATTTAAGGAGCTCAAATGGAGGTCGACTACACAGAGAAGCTAAACTTCAGTGACGATGAGGAGAACCAAGCTGCTAAAGAGAAAGGAGAAAACTGGTAAGTATTTCAAATTTTTTGCACCACACATTTTGGGTCAGCCTCAATTGAATACACATACATTTTCAGGGAGTGGATGGGTAAAGTCGACCGTATGAGACCGCGGCCTCCAGATGTTCAGGAGGGCTGGAAGGAGGGTTCAGAGGAGCACGAAGTTGGTAAAACATCATGGGCGGACTGTGTAGATCCCAGAGCGCCATCGCCTGGCAGTGTGGGGCAGTACAACAAAGTGGCTGCCCCACAAGACTACCAGGTAGGAATGTGTTGCACACACATCACGTGACTACCCATGAATGAACTACATAATCACTCTGCAAACCTCCAAGGGTGGTGCTCGTACAGTTAGCGGCGGAGCTCCACGTTGCAGCAAACCACTGGCTGCACCAGGTGCTTCTGCCGATGAGGACTCTGAGGCCTGGCGACAGAAGCGAAAGAAACCTGAGATTTCTGAAGCTGTGGAACGAGCCAGGCGGAGGCGAGAGGAAGAAGAGCGCAGGATGGAAGAACAACGCCTTGCTGCATGTGCTGAAAAACTCAAACGTCTCAATGAAAAACATCGCCAGTCAACTGAGGGCAAAGCTGGCCCGCCGCAGACCACCTGTGATGAGGGCGTCCTGGGCATCACTCCACAAGTGGACGCTCCATCAGTACCTGATCCTGCATCCAGTCCTGCACCTTCAATCTCAGTTTTACAGCCACAGGCCTCTGGAGTGCAGACTCCTCTAACTGAGAGGACGGATCAGGATGGGGAGAGGGTCAAGCTAGAACGAGTCGAACCAAGCGCAGAGGAGGAGGTTCCCTTGCCTCACCGGCCACCCTCTCCTGTACAGAGGCCTGTGGTCACAGGTCCTGAGCCTCCCAGCGAGGGGGAAATCATTTTGGCTGAGGTCTGTCCGCTCGCCGATGAGAACCAAACTGAAAGGACAACAGTGCCTATCCGAGACTATTTCAACATGGAGGACAACAAAGGTGAGATTGCAAACAAACCACTGATCCCATAAGGAAGGTGTGTCCAAAGTGCGGCCGGGGGGCCATTTGTGGCCCATGGCACATTCTAAAAATATAATTTAAGAAGGAAGAGGGGATAAAAATCAGCTGTAAATAAAGTCACAATATTAAGAGAAAAATTCGCATTTTTATGGGAATGAAAAATGTAATTTTAGTAACATAATGTTGAAATATTAAAGAAAGGAGGCGTTACTTTGATATTGTGAGAAACAAACAAAACTGCCATTTTTGGAAAATTAGTTGCGGAAAAACCTATCGAATTTAGGTCAAAATATTGTGGGAATAATGTCACCATAGAATGTGAAGAAAATTGAAATAGTTGGAAAATGTAAAAAAAAAAAAAAAAAAACAGCAAAAAGGGGGGAGGGGGAGCAAAGACCGAAGTTCATACTTACAATAAGCTTTTTCACCTACATCACAAAGCTGAGATGCAGTTTTTTTTTCTTGAAATATCAAAGTGGCCCTTGCATGCTTTCATTATTATTCAGTATGACGCCCTTGGGGAAGACGTTTAGACACGCCTGCTATAGGGCCTTGCATTAGTCTATACATTGAATATCCCTATCCTTCTGTACCGCATGTCATTTCCATGTTGTTTTTTTTTTGTTCTCCCGCAGTGGATGAACCGCACCTGTCACTGCCTCTTACGGACGCTCCCAGTGGTGAGGACGTAGCCATTGCTTCCCCACAGCTGGAGGGTGAGGCGGCTACTGCCATGCGTCCTTCCCTCACCTCCGGTTACTCAAAGCAGTTCCAGAAATCTCTGCCACCTCGTTTCCTCAGACAACAGGTAAAAAAAAAAAAAAAAAAAAACACTCATCTGGGTGTTTCTCATGGAGCAAGCTAGAAGATGACTGTACTGTAATATAATAGGAGCAAATGAAGCAGCAGCAGTGGCATCAGCAGCAACAGCAGAGTGGGGGCTCCGTGTCACCATCAGGCAGTAGGGTAGATGGAACGGCACAAAACCAACAGCAGCAACATCGATCAATGTATCAACCCATCGGACCGCATCACCAACACATGGCCTCCATGGGCTTCGACCCCCGCTGGCTCATGATGCAATCCTACATGGACCCACGCATGGTGTCGGGGCGCCCTCCCATGGATATGCCAACAAACATTCACACCGGTAAGACAGATTTGAATTTTACCTCTTCAGCGTGTGCTGGTTTAAGAGCAAGCTAGATTTCCAGTCTCTCTCCCATGTTGTCTTCAGGGAGGATGCAGCCAAAGCAGATTGCTCGCAGAGAGCCGGGGGACAACTCTAGCTCTAGCTCAGACTCCTTCGACCACTTGACTCGACCCATCCGTGACCATGGCTTGCCCTCTGACTCGAGGATTGTGTGGGGATCTGACCCATACCCGCCATCTGAACCGTTGCCATCCGTAACGCCTCCTAAAGTGCGGGATGACATCAAGGAGCCAAGGTAAATAAAATAAAAAGCACAAGCAATGGTGCATATGTTTTGCAAATTCCATATGTCTAACAGCATTTTATTCTCTCTCATTAGGATGGAATCTGGTTTAGATCTGGACAGGGGTCTCCCAACAATGTATCCCCAGGAACACAGTGCATTGGACTCCCGTAAAAGTAACTTCTTTAGGGACACCCCTGAGCCCATACCAACCTTTTCACAGGGCCCAGATGATGTGCCTGGACCTATAGACCGGATTCCTGTCACCTCAGGCTTCGACCCTGATGAAGCGGGTCTACCAAGTGGGGAAGAAGTAGAAGCATTGGGCAAAGCTATGCTGCAGAGAAGTGTCTCCCAGGGTTCCTGCCACTCCCTTAAGCTGGATGAGCCCAGGTTTGATGGGCTACCATTGGGAAACAAAGCACTAGAGCTGCAGGACACCGTTGACAGGGCCGATGATAAGCCTCAGAACGAACTGTACCCACAGATCGCAGTGACCAGCAACAGGGCCACGCCACCCGCCGACGGACTACACAAACAAGAGAAGTTGCCTCTACCCACTCCTAGTAAACAGAAGACTGATCTGCGCTGGGGTGGAAGATCCGGCCTTGGTCGCAGAGAAGGACCCGGTGGGGAGAGACCCCTCCGCAGATCTGGTCCAATAAAGAAGCCTGTTCTAAGAGACATGAAAGAAGAACGAGAGCAAAGAGAAGAGAGGGAGAAGCGTCACGAGAGAGGAGAAAGGGGTGACAGGACCAAAAAGGACCAGTCCTCCAAAGCTCCAACTGTGACTGCCGCTGCCATCGCCGCCGCTGCTGCTTCATCTGCATCTGAAGGCTCCAGACCACAAGGTGAAGCCAAGAAAGAAGCTGCTGAGGCTGAGGAAACTCCAGCTAGCCTCCCCAAAGCCAGAGAGTCCCAAACTTCCTCCGGCGCTCCCACTTCTTCCTCACAGGAAGAGAAAGCTGACAAACCACCCAGCACCGACAAACACTCAGAGCCCAAACTGCCCTTCAGAAAAGAGTCAAATCTTCCTCTGCGCACCTACCGAAGAGAAGACAGGGAGCGGGACCGTGAGAGGGACAAAGAAATGGACAAGGATCGAGAGAGGGAGTGGCCTATTGACTCGAACTTCAAAGGTCGAGGTCGTGGCGAGTATTACTCCAGAGGCCGGAGCTTCCGTGGGACATACAGCGGGCGAGGCAGGGGTGGTCGTGGCCGAAGCAGGGAGTACCCTCACCGAGAACCTCGACCCCGCTCAGATTTACCTTCTGGTGCAGCTGCAGCCTTCCGGAACAGGGAGGAAAGTGAGACGCGCAGCGAGAGCTCCGACTTCGAGGTTATACCAAAACGTAGGCGCCGTCGTGGCTCGGACACTGATTCTGAAAGTGAGGGTGGTAGGGAGTCTGCAAGTGATACAGGACCTTCAGATCGTGAGCCTAGCACCAAACCTAGTCGTCCACTTAGACGTGAGCTCCCTGGTGAGGGCCGATCAGGCCTGCACAAGCCAGGCTTTGGACCTCCTCACATGGCTGAAAAGATGGGCTCAAGAATGGATGATGACAGACCCAAACCAGGGTTTCTTCCTAAAGGAGAGCCTTCTCGCCGAGGAAGAGGTGGCTTGTATAGCAGACGAGGTGGAGCTAGGGAACGAGGAGGCCCTCGCTCCGCCCCTCTTAGAAGGCCAGCAGCCAGAGACTCCTCCTCTCAGTGGCCTTCTAAGCCGATGGAGACCTTCAGACCCGAGGACATGGAGTCCACATCACGATATGATCATCCGCCGTCTGAGCGACGGCCACCCAGATCTGACTGCAAGAAATTTATGGACGTTGCCCCTCAGAGCAGCAGAGAGAGACCCCGCCGGTCCAGACCAGCAAGACCTCCCAGGCAGGATAAGCCCCCACGCTTTCGGCGGCTAAAGGAACGAGAGGCTGCAGTTCTAGCAAGCGGAGATCCGGTCCCGAGTCCCGCTGTCCCTCTACCTCCTGTACCTGCTCCTGCTACTGCTGCTGTCTCCATGTCTGCACCGGTATCTGTCTCACCAACTTTGTCGAGAGCACCAGGAACCCCTGTGACTGTTTCTTCTGAAGCAGCAGCACCTGCACCAAGCCTCCCCTCTCCTCTTGAAGCACACTTTTCCGAGACAAGCAGCCCCACCGTCACTGCGGTCGGCACCAAGTCCCCCGATTTGTCCAACCAAAACTCATCGGATCAAGCTAACGAGGAATGGGAGACGGCCTCAGAGAGCAGCGACTTCAATGAAAGGAGAGAGCGCGAAGAGAGGCGGGGAGCACAAACTGCTAACAGTGAAGCAGCCACTGCCTCCACCCCGGTGCTCGCACCCCCTCAGGGGTCTCTGACACCCAACAAAAGCCCACCTGAAGGAGTGGTCTCCCCAAAGCGCGAGGGAGTCGCTGCAGGCAAGAGGAGTTTCTCAAGCCAGAGGCCTATAGAGAGGCAGAATCGCAGAGGCAACAGTGGGGCCAAACCGGGTCGCAGCTACGCCGGTGCGAAGGGGGAGAGGAGGGGAGGAGCCAAAGGTGGCCGTAAAGGGTGAGTTTACAGTGAACATGCATTTCTTAAAAATACAGTGGTACCTGTTAACATCATTAATCCATTTGAAAGATCTACCCAAAACCGAAACGTACGAAAATGGAATAAAAATAACATATTATAGGGATAGTTCACATTTTTTGACAGTTGTATGGCATCCCCATCAGCAGTGTAGTGTATCAATAGTGACTTACCCCCCACTTTGTTCCGTGAGCCGAGTTCTATTTGGATTTCATTGAAGAGGAACGTAGTTCCAGTTAGTTGTTGGAATCACTTAAGGAGTTTGGCTTCTCAAAACAGTATGCGTTCAAAAGAGTAATACGATTGCATCACAAAACAATTGCTAACAAAAAAGTCAGACCTCTCAGTCACTCAGCGTTATTTCCTTTCCGTTTGTATCACTATGCGCTCTCGTCTGTCCATTGTTTTGTGTGTGTGTGTGTGTTACATCCGCGTATTTAACACTGGAACACACACAACAATGGACAGGCAAGCGCGTATAGTGATACAAACGGAAAGGAAATAACGCCAAGTGACTGAGAGGTCTGACTTTTTTGTTAGCAATTGTTTTGTGATGCAAACGTATTACTTTTTTTAACGTATATTGTTTTGAGAAGCCAAACTCTTTACTTAAGTGACCCCAGCAACTAACCGGAACTACGTTCTTCCACCGAAGTCCAACCAGATCTCCGCTCACCGAACAAAGTGGGAGGTAAGTCACTGTTGCTTCAAAAACAAAACATTTTATAGAGAATAAGTGTACTTTTACATGCAGAAAACAATGCAAAATACATATAAATGACAAATGAAATGAAAATTGAACATTTGCCATCACTTTTATCTCGGCATAATTTATGCTTTGTTTGAAGATGGCAGTCTAAGAAATCTGGTTTATGGTTTGACATAAGCTCTAATGGAAATGCCTTATTTTTTTCCTTTAAAAATTCTCAGCCCTGCCTCTCAGCAAAACTCTGAGACACCAATTGCTGGAGGAGCTCAGAGGCCTGCCAAAGATCAGTCTGCACGACGCAAAGATGACACCAAGCTGGCTGTCAAGAAGCCCAAAGAGAATGCTCTGTCTCAGTTTGATCTCAACAACTATGCCAGTAAGTCAACTTTGTGTTTTATAGGGGTGTAATGATACACTCGCTTATGAAATGATACTTGATACTGGCTTCACAAGAACAGGATGAGACAATATTTTACCATTATTTTATTTTTTATTTTTTAACTTCAGTGACAAAATATAGGACTGGACAAAGACTGTTTTTTAAAATTATTATTTAACTAAGTCACAAAACAATGCAGGCACATTTTGAAATATCGTATAACTTTGCATGCATTAACTAAATGATGTTTTTAACTGTTCAAAATCTATAAAAGTTCCAAAAATTGTAAAAATGTAAATTTGTAAATGTAAATTTAAATGTAAATTTTTTTCATAGAAATTAAAATAATGACGGTAGTTGGAGCTGCTACTACTAATCATTTATGTTGATATGTGTAGTTATGTAAAATTGATTGAGGCGCATTACCTTTTATGTTTACGCTAAAAAGGACTACAGTTCCCATGATGCTTAGAATGCTGTACCAAGAAGTAGGTCCAACTTTGACTCTACTATCACATGTTTTGATAAAAGTAAAAAGCCACGATACATGGGAAATGAATTGTTCAGTTTTTGTTGGTTTTTTTTACTTCAAAATAACACTTAACAAAATAAAATAACAATTTAACTCTTTTTGTTATAGAAATAAACAGTATAATTGAGCACAGGTGTATCCAACTTATTAAATCTGCTTTGACAAAAAGAAAGACGTAAAGACGTGAGCTATTTTATGTGACTGCCAACATTTAAATTGTAATTTATTTATAAAGCACATCTTCACTCGGTGTGCTCATTTGTCATTAAATACAGACATCATGTTTGACTAGAACACTTCTAATAAATACTAAGAGGTGAAGCAAATATTCATTGGTTAACTACTCATCAGCTGGTGAACTACTGCTAGCTTACGAGCTACCTGTTGGAGACAGCGTCACTATCTTAAAGCTGGATACACAACGTGTTTATGTTGAACAATTTAGACACACAACTAGTGTTTTGAAGACAAGCCATAAGTTTTACTATGATAACAAGGGAGCAAGATTAAGTGACACTTTCAAAAAGTAAGTTGGTATGAACGTGAAAGGCACCTGTAGCTTGCCCATGGGACAAAAACGAGCTAGCTAACTCCCTCTCTAGCCTGGCAAAATGTGTAAACAAAGGTGCCAGAAAGTGGAAATGAGATTGAAACATGAGCAATCACACACTGGCTTAGCCTGTGACGAGCTGTCGTCAATTGACTACACATTTTACGGACTATTTTCCATTCTCACAATAATAAGGAACAAAGTGTACATCAACATAAGACAACAAGGCAGACAGTTGATTCCAGTGAATGTTTAACAAAATAAAGTGCCGTGAAACATTTTTATATGTTAAGCTGTTTTCAACGAAATTTTGGTCAATATGTGCGTAATTAATAAGCTATATATGTGTCTATATAAAATATACAGTATATCCATTTATACAATATATTACTTAACATTGTTTTCAAGTTAGAAAGAACAACTCATTTTTAAGGTGTGCACCACCACAATCAATTACATGTGGCGGAAACCCTGAACACAGCGACAGCTGTTGAACTCGGACAGGGAAAAAAACGTCACGTGTTATGAGCGACGCTGGGAATGCAGAATGCAGGTAGGATTGCAAGGTGTGCAGTGTGCGTAAAGCACTTTATGTGGAGTTTGAATCCTGCTTTGACTACTGCCACTTCCATATTTTTCATAGCAGTGATGCTTTAGTTCAGTCTGATAGATGTCTGGCTGCCCTCCTCTCCCCGCAAGACAGATTTTCTCTAAACGAGAAATATTGTCACGTTTTAATGTCGCGAGATCTTGTGACACCCCTAGTGTTTTACAATGGCACACTTTCTGACATCACTCTTTAAAGAAGAAAACAAAACTAACCTCTAAACACCCACTTTATTGTAGGTGTTGTAATTATTGACGACCACCCCGAGGTCACCACTACAGATGACCCGCAGTCCAGCACCAACGATGATGGCTTCACAGAGGTGGTCTCTCGGAAGCAACAGAAACGGCTCCAAGATGAGGAGAAACGGAAGAAGGAAGAGCAAACCACACAGGTAGGAGGACAGAAAGATTACCATTAAACAGTCCTTCGGATCCCAACATCTTTTACGGCCAACCAGGTTTATTGCTCTGCATGTTAGATATATATGTGTATTTGTGATACATTGATATGTGTATTTTTGATACTGTGCTTTCAGACTTGGGGTAAAAAAGGCTCTGGTGACAAAAACAGGGTTGGAGGAGGAAAACTGCCTCCAAGATTTGCTAAAAAGCAATCGTCGCAGCAACAGCAGCAGCAACATCAGCAGCAGCAGCAGCAACATCAGCAGCAGCAGCAGCAGCAGCAACAACATCAGACTTCTTCACAATCTCAGCCTCCATCAGCACCAGCCCTGCACACCCAACAACAGCCGCCAGCCGTTTCTGCCCCTCAGCATCCTCACCTTGCCCCCACCCAGCCAGCTGCCACTTCCCCTCAAACCCTGGAAGTAACGGTGCCGTCCTCCATCCCGCCAGCTAGTGTAGACTTCACTTCAAAGAGTTTGCCCCCTGCAGCCGCACAAACGCACGGCACACTGGGTACCGAACTGTGGGAAAAGAAAGTAGCAGTTCCCACCACCCTCCCCGAAGTCAAGAAGCGTACGTTGAGTCACTGTTGTTAAATTTGATGGCTGAATGGAAATAATCAAAACATCTTTTCTTAAATATGTCTTGCAGTTGGTCCAATCAGCCCTCCTCAGCCACCTTCTGTGAGTGCCTGGAACAAACCACTGACCTCCTTTACTGGCACAGTATCGTCTGAGGTTTGTGTACCTGCCCCCTCCTTACCTCATGGATAATCCGATAAGTACACTGGTGACTATTCTGTATTGTTCCGTTTTAGGGTGGTAAACCTGGAGCAGAGGGCAGCGTAGAACTGGCAATTGACAGTATTCAGTTTGGGGCACCATCATCCGCTGGCAGCACTGACAGTGATGGTGTGCCGGCTCTGCTAGAGACCACTACCGACAACAAGCTCCCTGCTCCCAAAGAACAGAGGCAAAAACAACCTCGCGCTGGACCAATCAAAACACAGAAGGTAAATCTGTGATGCAAATTTTTGCAATACAGTGGAAACCGTAGATGTCGACTCCCCGTAGACTGACTGATGTTGTCATAAGCGGTTGTCAACACAACCAAACCCGAAACTAGCCATTTTACTTGTGACTTTGCATACTTACTACGGTTGTTAACGATAAACCGATGCGACCGGATGTCCCGGTGGAAGCTTTCTGTATCGATAATAATCATAATAATAGTCATAATTCTTTACATTAATCGATTGTGGAGACATGCACCGGGTAACGCGAGAGAAGCAATCAGTTGACAGTGTCTCTTAAACAACACTGTGCTGTGCTGCTGGTGAAAGGATTGTCGCTAGCCAGCCGATAGCCAGCTATTTACTAGTCATCGCCTAGCTAATCACCTCGAAAGATTTTCAAGCCGTTATTGTATACGTTATTGTATTATTATGTTATTATTGGTATGACATTTTGAGTGTGGGATTGATCAAAGAAAAATATGTTCATTCAGCAACATTTATTTTATAATGTAAGATTTCAACAAACATTAACCGTAGAACCGAATCGTATCGTTTGTACACTGCATCAAATTGTTCTGTATTTAAAATATATCATTTTTGAATTGTGGGGAATTGTCTATCACAAAGACATTTACATATTATATATCAAATACATCTCTATCATAACTGTGGTTTATTTGGTTTAAAAAAATGTAGAGAATAATGTTGTTTATGGTTTTGTCGTTTCAGGCTGCTTGGCGATAATGATGACATTACAACACATGTCGACATAAATACAGTAGTACCTCGCATAACATAAACCTCCTTTTACATAAATTCCACTCAACATGAAAAATTACAGAAGAAATTCCATATAACAAAGCGTCAAGTCAGTGCAAGTCTCTTTTTTTTTTCAATCAACTTTATTAATGCCTCATGTCGGTGCATGTTCAGACTAACACTTGGTGACGCCTTCTGACGCATCACGCTCTCATTGACTGTTTTTCGGGTCACCGCCTCCGCTCTCATCTCTGCCTGATTATCAGGGTACCGCCTACGCTCTCATCTCATTGGCTCAGTTATACAGCACGTACGTGAGTTTGTGTGCGAGACAGGCTTCTCCCTTCAAACGCCTTCCTCTTCGTAGTCGCCCTGAAACTAATTTAAACAATTAAGTTACAAATTAAAATTTTGCACACAGCATTATTGTGTAGTGCGTGCGCGTTTGTCTGTGAGACCAGCTGACTCTTAGACTCTTTGAGTCGCGTTTCGACTCACGCTAGTCCTCCTCCTCCTCCTCCTCCTCCTCTCCACTTGCGCTCCTGATTAAGATATCTCTTGAACGGTAGGATTGTTTTTGTTTTTCAGTTTTATTCATTTACAGTAATCTTATTTATTACCTTATTTTATATTGGAATTTTACTGTACTATGTTTATGCTAACGTTTTCTTATATTTTCCCACCATATGTGGTGGACTTTGAATATTTTAAAGTGCCAAAGGGTGAGTTTGGGAAGATCTTGGAACGGATTAGGCTATTTACATGTATTTTACGCTTCGTATAACATAAAAACCCTACAACATAAAGGTTCTTGGAACTGGTTATTTACGTTGTAGGGGCGTCTACTCTAAACAGACCAATTTTACATAGAAATGCCCCCTTTCGCTCTCAAATTTCATGTAGACAAAAGCGGTCAACTATATATGTCGACATCAACTTAATTGAGAACGTTTTAGTAATGAGAATAACTGGACTTGGGCCTTGATGAGTTGGTCAACAGAGACTGGTTGTTGACATTTACGTGGGACCGACATAAAGTTCCACTGCATACAGACTATAAACTTTAACATGCCTTTAATCCTTTACCATAGCTCCCTGACATGGAGCCGGTGGAAACGAAGGAGTACAAGCCAGGTCCCATTGGTAAGGAGCGCTACCTGAAGAACCGCAAGGCGAAAGATGCTCGTGGAGGCGAAGGTGAGGGGATGGAAGGAGGGGTGCCGGGCGGAGGTGTCAGCAGGGCCGCAGAGTCCAGTCCTACGGCCAGTGACGCCACCGTGCCCGAGCTGGGAGGAGATATTGAGGGCATGATCACAGTCCCCTCGGCAGAGTACACCAGCAACTCCAAAGTAAGTTTTATACAAAGTACTATGCTAGTCTTCATTCATGTATGAGACTTTGCATCTTTCCTTTTCCAGGAGTCCGTCACAGACTACACTACCCCTTCCTCCTCTCTCGCAGATAGTGTTCCAACGGGAAGCAATAAAATGGAAGAGAGTCTGGTAGCCAATGTGAGTATGTTATTTGATTGGCATACATGTTTTTGCCAATGTAGTAATATATTAAAGCAATCGTACAACATGATTGTAGCTTTTTGTTTGTTTGTTTTTTTTGTTTTGTTTTTTTGGCGTACCTTTTAGGTGGCACTACCACACTCTCTGCCTCTTCCTCGACGAGAGACCCTGCAGCAGAGCTCTTCTCTCAGCACAGTCTCCCCAGCCACTGTTGACCTAACACTAAAGGTACACATACTTTGACTCTTCTTTCAATGGCATTATCTTACTGAGCTGAATAAGGCTGCCTGGAAGCGTTACCGTAGTATGGATGTAGCTCAACCTCCTATAGCTGCTGATCTTCAGACTAGTTGGCACTGGATCAGTGTCGCCTTTGCTGGTTTAAAATACAGCACTCCATTTTGCTTTAATTGCCTCAAGACACAATCAATTGCAGACTATGCCCACTCCTAATATGCAATATGAGCTGTATATATGTGTGTTGGCATTAAAAGCAACACCGTTATTTTGTCAGATGGAATCGGCTCGCAAAGCGTGGGAGAATTCGCCAAGTTTGGAGAAGAACTCCCCGGTCACCTCTTCCTCCTCCCCCATCACATCCTGCGCAGCCTCATACTCATTCTCCTCGGCGTCCATGCCACAGATCCCTGTGGCTTCCGTTACACCCAGCACCTCGCTATCAGGTAAGTAACCCCCATCCAAATTGTTCACACAGCTCTGATCTGTTTGTGTTAGACTCGTGGTGTGTGATTTCACCTCCCATCATGCAGGTTCGGGCACATACACGACGTCGTCCCTCGGCACCAAAACCACCACCGCCTCTGATCCGCCCAACATCTGCAAGGTGAAGCCCCAGCAGCTGCAAGGTGGAAGCCTGGCCTCGTCCAGCAGTAGCAGTGGCTTTTCCCAGCTGGGTTGTGTGCCCCCACTGCTGCCTCAGCAGCAGCAGACCCCACAGGTGTACGTATCTCAGTCTGCAGCAGGTGAGTACAGCGTTGATAACAAAGTGCTGTTGGAGACTGAATGGATGATTGTGGTAATTGGAAATGCTTTTTTTGTCTCTAGGTTCTGCAGCTCAGATTCCAGCCTTCTATATGGACACTAGCCATCTCTTCAGCACCCCCCACCCTCGCTTGGCTCCTCCCTCTTTGGCACAGCAACAAGGCTTCCAGCCAGGCCTCTCGCAGGTAAGCAAAGTCAAGGCCAAAAGCACTCTGCATGATGCAGTGGAACTCGCTTACGTCGACATTCTGTCTATGTGGACCAACTCATCACGTCCCGGTCCACAGTGTTCTTATTACTAAAAAGTACTCTGTCTTTAGCCAACAGCAGTGCAGCAGATTCCCATCCCAATATACGCTCCCCTGCAAGGCCAGCCTCAGCACCAACACACACACCAGGCCCAGCTCGGGCTCGGCACCGGCCCACCAGTCTCGCAGCCTCAGGACCTGTTCAGCTCCGCACTGCAGCCTTACAGGTACCACTCATTTTACTACCACAGAATGTCTCAACAGATTAAACTCACTCACCAAGGATGTTTGAATGTTGTGTCACCTCAGGTCTCAGCAGGCTTTCATGCAGAGCAGTCTGTCACAGCCGTCCATGATGCTGTCAGGGCCCTCCCTGCACAGCTATCCCGGCGTGCAGGCGCCCGAGCTAGGAAAGCCTCAGTCCAGTCTGGCCTACCAGCAGCCCTCGTCCACACAGCACATCCCCATCCTGTTTGAGCCACAGCTCAACCAGCCTTCTGGCATGGGGGGCTCCCAACTCATTGACACCCACCTGCTGCAGGTAATGGTCGGCTCACGCTAAATGTACGACTCTCAATCATTTTGGCTATATGACGATGTCCGTGTATTTTGTTCAGGCTCGACAGGGGATGAATCAGCATTCAAACATGTACTCTGGGCAGGTGCAGCAACATGGCCAGAGTAGTTACTACAGCAACACCCAGTCTCCCTCGTCTGCAATGCAACAGGTAAGGAAGGAAGAAAATATTAACAAGTAAAAGCAACACATTTACTGTGATGCATAGTTGCGTCATCGAAACGTGTGTGTGTGTTTCTAGGTGACGGTCCCCCTGCCAGGTTCCCAACTCTCACTGGCCAACTTCGGCTCGGGTGGAGGTCAGCCCCTCCTGGCGATGCCTCCCACCCCACCCCAGGCGCAGCCACCCAACATCAACCGACAGCCTCCTGTCTCCCAGCCGTACCGAGGTCTCATGGGTCCCAACCACAGCATGATGCAGCCTCCCACCAGCAAGGTGCTGTCTGTGTGGTGCAGAACTGTGTCTCTCCGTAAGCGCAGCTCTGATTTGATTTGTATGTTGTTGCAGATGGACATGGATCTAAAACTCTTTGGTGGTGGGATGGACGTGAAGCCCGGAACGCCTCCAGTCAGTGCTAGGAGCACGACGCCCACATCTAGCCCGTACAGGTAAGCTCCACTAAATATAACGGGTTTATTTGCACCCCACGGCCAAATGTTTTTGGTGTTTTTTTGGCCCGCGGCACATACAAAACATGAGAACAATTTTTTGTCAGCTAACTTTTCTGTATGCGGCCTTCTGTGAAAAAGTGTAGACAGCCCCTGTTTATTTTCATCCCAAATGTGCTGTGCTAGTGTCACATCATCTAACTGTGGAAAGGGTAAATGAGCTAAACTAGCTGGCTTCATTCATGGATAGGTGTAATTTTAAGTGTGAAGTAATATGTACCTCCTTCCAGACAGTGCATGGTATGCTGCTCACTGACCTTATTAAAAGGAAAAACACAATCCTTAATGGTCAGTGGATGAAACGGGGTATGTATGGAGTGAGTTGTGATTGTGCGTGCAGGGCAAGCTCCACCTCCCCCAGCAGCCAGTCTGCAAAGATGAACAGCATGTTGTACCAGAAGCAGTTTCAACCCAACTCTGGCAGCATGAGAATGACTCAGCACTTCCCAGGACAGTTCAACCCACAGGTGAGGAGGCCCTCTGAACCCGATAACACCTTGTCAACATGACCAGGAGCTCTTTCTACAACCCCTGGCAAAAATTATGGAATCACCAGTCTCGGAGGATGTTCATTCAGTTGTTTAAATTTGTAGAAAAAAAGCTGATCACAGACATGACACAAAACTAAAGTCATTTCAAATGGCAACTTTCTGGCTTTAAGAAACATTAAAAGAAATCAAGAACAAAAGATGTGGTAGTCAGTAACAGTTACTTTTGTAGACCAATCAGAGGGAAAAAATTATGGAATCACTCAATTCTGAGGAAAAAATTATGGAATCATGAAAAACAACAACAACAAAAGAATACTTCAAACACACCACTAGTACTTTGTTGCACCACCTCTGGCTTTTATAACAGCTCGCAGTCTCAGAGGCATGGACTTAATGAGTGACAAACGGTACTCTTCATCAATCTGGCTCCAACTTTCTCTGATTGCTTTTGCCAATTTTTTTTACAAAAAGTTTGATTATCAAACTTCTTAAAGAAGGTAAATCATCACGCAATGTTGCAAAAGATGTTGGTTGTTCACAGTCAGCTGTGTCTAAAATCTGGACCAAGTACAAACAACATGGGAAGGTTGTTAAAGGCAAGCATACTGGTAGACCAAGGAAGACATCAAAGCGTCAAGACAGAAAACAAAGCAATATGTCTTGAAAACAGAAAATGCACAGCAAAACAAATGAGGAACAAATGGGAGGAAACTGGAGTCAACGTCTGTGACCGAACTGTAAGAAACCGCCTAAAGGAAATGGGATTTACATCCAGGAAAGCTAAACGAAAGCCATCATTAACACCTAAACAGAAAAAAACAAGGTTACAATGGGCTAAGGAAAAGCAATCGTGGACTGTGGATGACTGGATGAAAGTCATATTCAGTGATGAATTGCGAATCTGCATTGGGCAAGGTGATGATGCTGGAACTTTTGTTTGGTGCCGTTCCAATGAGATTTATGAAGACGACTGCCTGAAGAAAACATGTCAATTTCCACAGTCATTGATGATATGGGATTGCATGTCAGGTAAAGCCACTTCCTCCCATTTGTTCATTTGTTTTGCTGTGCATTTTCTGTTTTCAAGACATATTGCTTTAAGTTTTCTGTCTTGATGCTTTGATGTCTTCTTTGGTCTACCAGCATGCTTGCCTTTAACAACCTTCCCATGTTGTTTGTACTTGGTCCAGATTTTAGACACAGCTGACTGTGAACAACCAACATCTTTTGCAACATTTCGTGATGATTTACCTTCTTTAAGAGGTTTGATAATCCTCTCCTTTGTTTCAATTGACATCTCTTGTGTTGGAGCCATGATTCATGTCAGTCTACTTGGTGCAACAGCTCTCCAAGGTGTGAGCACTCCTGTTTAACTGCAGACTAACGAGCAGATCTAATCTGATGCAGATATTAGTTTTGGGAATGGAAATTTACAGGGTGATTCCATAATTTTTTCCTCAGAATTGAGTGATTCCGTAATTTTTTCCCTCTGATTGGTCTAAAAAAGTAACTGTTACTGACTACCACATCTTTTTTTCTTGATTTCTTTTAGTGTTTCTTAAAGCCAGAAAGTTGCCATTTGAAATGACTTTAGTTTTGTGTCATGTCTGTGATCAGCTTTTTTTCTACAAATTTAAACAACTGAATGAACATCCTCCAAGACTGGTGATTCAATAATTTTTGCCAGGGGTTGTATATGAAGGCCTTGTATGTGTTCAGATGCTGTCCCAACCCAACTTGGTGTCCCCCCTGGTGAGAGCACCTCACGCCAACTCCTTTACCGGAGGGGTCCAGCGGTCAGCCATGGGGCCTCCGATGACTGCCAACGTGGGCGGCGGCCTGGTGCCCCATCCCAGACCTCAGCAACACTCGCAGCACAGCCAACACCCTCCCCGAGGGCCCGGTGGCCCTCCTCTGGCTCCTAGAGGAATGCAGGCCGCCCTGAAAGCTGAGCAGGACCTAAAGGTTAAAGGGCGTCTTTACTAATCACATGATGTCACAATTTTTGATCTGTTGCTGATCCGCTGTTCTACTTCCTCCTGTAGGCTAAACAGCGGGCCGAGGTTCTGCAGTCCACTCACAAGTTCTTCTCGGAGCAACAGCAGCTCAAGACTCCACAAGCCAGCAAGGGAGTTAAGCCCCCGCTGGATGTCCCAGCGTCCAACCACCAAATGGGAAGTGAGCGTCCCGATGCAGACAAGCCGCCCGTCTCCTCGGCAAAGCCCATACGGACCGGGCCCATCAAACCGCAGGCCATCAAGCCAGAGGAGGGCAAGTAGAGAACAGACGGGAGAATCCAGCCACTCTGTCACCACCTCTTTGTGTGTGCTTGTGTATGTGGGGGAGGAACGAGAGCCGGATCAGGGCGGTGTCCCATATGGAGGTGTGACTGTTTGACTCGGATTTGTTTGCTCTTTTTCAGAAATGGCTGCTCAAATTGCTCCATAGATCTACTGTGACAGTAGATGACAAAAGAATCAATGAGATTTGCTGCTGAGTTTTTTTTTTTTTTTTTTTTTTTTTTATAGCTCTTTTGAGTTGAACTCCTTTCTTTTTAAACATTTTTTGCCTAAATAGGACCACTTTGGACCTGTTTAGTTCACGAAAGAATCAATCTGCTTTTGTTTTTTTGTAGTACAAACAATCTTGTGGAAGAGAAACGGTTTAACTAATCCAGAGATTTGTGCGCTTTCACTTGACGGTTTCTCGCACACACACACACACACACACACACACACACACACACACACACATCCCCTCCCACAAAGCCCCGTCAGGCTCAGGCTACACAACGTGAAATCCATCTTTTTTTCTTTTTTATGTGAAAAGTGCAGCAGTTTATTTGAATCACAGAGGTTGATCTGTCATTTCAGTGAGCATTTGCTCCTGCCTTCCGCTCTCTCTCACTCTCCCTCTTTCTCGTCTCCTTGCCTGTGCGTGTGTGAATCTGTGTGTGAGATGCATTTGTAAAGGGGGGAGAGGCACGCTGGACACTCCCGTATATTTAGCCAAAGGTTAAAAAGCGCAGGGATGACGTCGTAGCCTTTTAGGATGGCTTGTTGATGATTGAACTCTCACACACACATACACACTTTCAGTTAAGCAGCCCGACCTGCTACTCGTGTTTGATTTCAGTGCCCTAAGCTGGATTTGAGACAGTCAGCCATGTCAGGGCTGTTTGTTGACACGATAGACGTGGCGTTGAACCCTCACAACAACAAAAACAAGACTTCGAAGGAGGTGAAATGTGAATTATGCAGCATGTATGGGCAGATGGACACTTCCTGTTTTTTTTTTTTTTTGTATTACTGATGAGAGCAATCAGTGCTGTTTCCTATCTTCACTGCTGCCTCCCAAACAACCAACCGACCATACTCTCATCGTTTGGCTTTTGATGGCTCCTTCAGTTAGTTTTCTGAAGTGGAGTTCTTTGCTTTTGGAGGATGGATGAGGGGAGGGAGGGTTGGTGATTTCTCTTTTTTTGTTGTTGTTGTACTTGTACAGGGGTTACATCGCTGTATTAAAATATGTACGGTCTTATTTACATTCTCTTGGTTTGGTTACAGAAACTAATAAAAAATAATATACTGTTCAGATGCCTTTCGTGTGTGCTGTTTACTTACTGTAATTGCTGCGTTTGACCACAAGGTGACAATGCAACAGTTGTATATCCTCAAAGATACCGATGATGCATACTGACCACAATATTAGGGCTAATTTTAGTAGTACTGTGTGTGTGTGTGTGTGTGTGTGTGTGTGTGTGTGTGTGTGTGTGTGTGTGTGTGTGTGTGTGTGTGTGTGTATAATGTATTACTAGAGGTGGAAAGCGTCCTAACGTTAAAAATGAATTACATTTAGCTTGATGTTTTATTCAAGTAAATATATAGAGTAATCAATTTAAATATGCTCAAAAGTTAAGTTTGTTTTTAAATAAGTGAACTGAAAAGAAAAATGGGACTACTAGAATGTCCCTACTAGTAGAGGGCAAAATGTAATAGCAGTAACGGTACTTTTTTTTTTTTTTTTTTTTTTTTTTTTTTTGCTTATGCTAGCTTTTTGCCTCAGGAGGTGATTTTATTTTTCAAATATCGCAAAATACAGTATTTTTAAGACCCCCTTAAGCAAGTCTATAATTGCAAAATCAAAAACGCACACGAAATCGTGCCATACAGGTAATTATGCTCATGTTTAACACAAAAGGTACCGGTATACTACAACTCCCAGAACGCACCGCGATACCTGGGTCATGTCAGTACAAGGCGCCAACTATCTACCTTCCTCTCTCCTACGTTGACATGAATGCATCGGAGCTGCTTTGAATGTAATTTTGAAGGTAATTTAATGATATATACGTGGTTGAGAATGTTGCTCTGAAAAGTGTTTTATACTTGTATTTGTTTGCTAAATTGTTTGTCAAAACCGCAAGCTTGCTTGCGTTGACTAGCTTAGCTACGAGATTTTTTGTAGGGACAAAAGGGTCCAAGCTGTTGTAGTACAATTAAGACTGAGTTATCCTTAAGACTCACTGTGTAATTTAACACGTATTTGTTTTAAGAACAATGTACATTAGTTGACTGCAATTTAGAAATCCATGCAATATGATGGTATGAAAGGAAAGGAAGAGAGCAAAAAAAAACCCCTGCTGTGGAGTGTTTTCTATATTTTGGTTTATATATTATGTGATAATGTCACCTAGTTCACACATGGTACATGGTATATTTGTACATACACAATGGTCAGTTCAAATTGGCAAGTGAGAGAGCACATGAACTGATACGTCCAGAAGTACACGCAATTATTGCCTATGTACTACAGGCAATAGCAACAAAGCAACAGTTTGCGCCATAACCTCCAAATCGTGAGGCCATTTTAACGTATGTGAAGGCAGAAGAAAGTCATTTCCGGAAAAGGCACAAAGGCAAATGGAGGGAAACAGGGACCATAGGTCATGTGGGCTGATGGTGAAGAACATCACACTTAAATACAAAAACGAGCAAAGAGTCAAAAGAGCACGCTGGGACATTATTCAAGGTAAAGAATAAAAGAGGATTTTTGGAAGAACTTCATTGCCCTTGTGAAAAATACATTGAAACGTTTTCTTTCCAAGAAATACCCATTGCCATGTGGACATTGCCTATATCGTCACAAATAAACAACAAAAACAAACATCTAACTCAAAGGCGGTACAAAAATAATTCCTCTTCAGCAAGTTGGAGGGTCTACATCGCCCCCTGATGGTTGCTGCTCTTACACATGGATACTGTTGGCTTTCAGCCACCGTGCACCCTAAATAAAGCTCTGAGTCTTTGAAGCGAGACCAGGTGAGCCAAAGTCACTTCTCTGGGAGAGGGTTGGTGGATGGCGGGCCTCAGACAGCCATGGGGCGTCCCAGCTGCAGGTCGTAAGAGACTATGTGGAAGTTGTCCCAGGCAAACAGCTTCTTCTGGGCCGGGTTATAGTCGATCATGCTGTTGTAGCGGTACTTGTTCCTGAAGGGGATGGCCACCGCTTTGCCCTGGTTCGTCTCGGTGTCATACATGTAGTTGACGGTGGTGTTGGGCGCTGTGTAGCTGCCCACCGTGTACAGCCGCCCACAGATGACGAAGGCGTTGGCCACCGAGTTCTTCCTGATGTTGGTCTCCCAGCTCTTCTTCACCTCCAGGCTGTGGGGGTCCAGCTGTGACAGCACGATAGCGCCCTTAGCCTTGCTGGTGGAGTAGACGGCCCACAGGCCCTGCTCATCCACGGCCAGGTCGATGTCGGTGTAGCCCCCCCACGAGTAGGGGAACTGACCGTGAAAGCCGGCGTGGGGGAGGTCACGGCGGGCCGCCACACTCTCGGACGCCAAGTCGAAGCGGATGAGTGTGCGGCTGCGGCGCCTCTGGTAGTACAGGGAGCCTCGGTACAGTGTGGCGCCCGTGCTCTCCAGCGGCTCCGGCAGCAGCAGAACCTGTCCAGCACCAAAGTCAGATCCACTTTTTCTTGGAAGAACACCTTATTTCCTCAAATATTGATTTATAATAGTGTTTATTGGAAGCAAGGCATCTATTTGAGAGGAGGCCTTGGAGGCCTAATATTGCTTTTGCGTATTTGACCCATTAGTAATGCAACCGGACCAAACCTGCTCAAATAAGATCTGCAACCCGATTAATTAAAGCAAAAAACTCACCTGCACACATACAGTATGTATGCTTTTATTTTACGCTTGTGTTTTTCCTCTTTGTTGTCCAGTTCCACGCTATCCTATTGTCCTTTGTGCTATGCTAATCTGCCATCAGCTACACAGCCTAAAGTAGCGTACCGGACTAAATGGTATAGCTAGTTGGAAAGTGGTAATTATTGCAGGACCAAGGCAACGCACCCGCGACCAATTGAGGCACAACTGTTTATTTGAGGAAATATGGTACTTTGCGGTACTGTGACACCCACCTTGGTGGGGAAGCCCTTAGAGAGCTGCTCCATGTCCTCGTATCCAAACATCTGCCTGACGTCAGAGCCGATGGTGTCGATGCGCCACGCCATGTTGGGCCCGTACGGGGCCACGGCCTCAGAGTCCTGCATCCAGACACCGTATTTTCCCGCGATGCTGTCAGCTTTCCTGTGAGTGACAGGCTCAGCCACTGACACCAGCACGCCACAACCTGAAGAAGAGGGAGAAAGTGACTTGTGTGAAAGAGTTCATGTTGAGTTTGTGACCGAGATTGACCAAGAACACCCTGTACTCAAAACTGACTGGCGGGAATACGATAAGACTTGAAGGCGGTTTCTCGCCTCCTGAAAACACACCCTTGCTCTCAGGTGTAGGATTTGGGAGTTAGGTGGGAACTTTCATGTCGTCAAAGTCATCAGAGTGAGACATCCTGTTGCCATGGCGCACGAGGCTGGTATTCTCTCCCCAAATGCTGCAGTATAAATAGCAGTATTTGCTTTGAGACTGTCACCATGGGGGTGTTTTTGTTACTGGTGTGTGTGTGTGGGGGGGTGTCATGTTGGCCAGTGTCATGTTTGCGGGTCAGACGGGTGGAAGCAAAGGAAGGGTTGACTTGACACCCAGACGTCATCATCATCATCTTTACCTTGTGTGTATGTGTGTTTTTTGTTTTGGTCAATTATAATTGGTTCCTTTCCTTTCCTTTGAACAGGGAAGTTGACTCCCAGTTGTTAACAACGCCATGAGCCGCCATTCGCACGTAAATCAGTGCGGAGGTTAGTCTTTGCTGTTGCATGTAATAATTGACATACAGACTGACCAATGACTGATTGAAGTGAGCGAAACCGTCCGGCAAATCACTGTAGACTGACCAATGACTGCGCAGTGATCGAGCTGCATTTTGACCAATTACTGTTCTTTGTCTACTGTAATGATTGATCGGTTGGTAATGTTAGTCATGGGTAGGTGTGTAAATGTGTGTATGCTGTGCATAGTGATTGACAGGTAGACTCAACCAACCAATTCAATGTTTGTTTGTTAACAGGCTACTCCCTAATACCTCTTTCTGCATTTTTAACTGGCCCCTCTCTAACTCCACCCACTCGTCCAAGTAAGGAAGTTGACTTACAGCTTCAACTGAACAGTGCTTACTGTATGTTGCGTAGTTCATTTCACAGATAAGAGTCTAGTTTCCAAACCTGTGTACTCCTCAGGAGCGGGGACCTCGGTCACCTCGGCCTTGAGCTCCTGGAAGCCGGCGTGTCCCTGCTGCCATGCCGAGTCTGTCACGGAAGCACATCCACCAGTCCACACGTTTGTTGTTGTGTTGAGTTGAATGTGAAGGCGTGATGCTACGGCAGCGGACTCACCTCTCAGACTGCTACTGTCACCTTGCCTGTTGGGACGCGCCATCAGGTGAGACACGGGGCTCGACCCTGAAGACACACAAAGAAGTTGATCCAAGTGTTCTAAATAATTAACCGTTTTGATATTTGTAACGTTGTGAACAAGTTAAAACCAATCCAATATGCTAAGATGCCAAGCATAATAATAATCAATATTGCAACTTTTTCTCATTACTTTCAGCCTTTTTTTTTTTTCTTTTTCACTTCTCTCCCAAATTTTAGCTGTAGTTTTTAAAAGTTTTTGTCTCATTTTCAGTTTAAAAAAATGAGCTGCGAGTCGCAAATGGCCACAGGCCACAGTTTAGACACCCCTGACATACACTTACATTGTTATTGTCTGGACATTTTTGATAGTGTAGCATAGTGTGACAGTCAATGTAGTTTATATTTGATGTATTCGTACGTGGGAGTTAGCGGACCAAGTCCACCCATGAATAAAAGTGTATTTGGTGAGGGAGTGTGACAGCAATGACAGCAGGGAATTTGACAGCAGAAAAGGGACACCCGCTGAGCACATTCCCAGCTGCTGTGGAGACAGCCAGTCGGAAGATGACATGACACACTCATGACACCCCTGTGGCACCCCCACGCTGTCCACTTGGTTGGCCCGCTCCGTCATTGCACCTTCACGCCACCCTCTGTGAAGTTGTGTATGCGCCTCCACACAAAAGTAAGTAAGTAAAACGCACGTTGCACGCTGACGTTGTGCACGTGCAGTGGCTGTGTGGTGCGCACAGTGAGGTTTAATGATGCAGAAAGCCTTTTTTTAATGGTTTGCATGTGGAGGTCAGGGATGATGGAGTCACGCAAACAAGAAATGATGAAGGGACGTGGAAAAAAATCACATGGGGGCAAAAGAAAGTATGAAAAACAGGAGGCAAGCCCAGGGATTAATGGACGTAGCTTAATCATCATTGCGGGTAAATAGCCATATTCTATTCCCCAATGTGCACATGCTCCACATGTGCCCCGTCTTTGTTTACAATCAACAGATGTTCTCAGTGGACCTGAAACCCTCCTCTAGATCCTCCATCAGCCCTTTGAGGTTTAGACAGGAGACTGATTTTGACGTCCTGACAGACCATATTAGGCTTTCCCAGTGTAGACTGAACAATGACTACATAAAGTGGGCGTGTGTAATGGTTGACAAGTCGACTGACCAATGACTGTATGAAATGCAGACCAATCACTATGCTGTGACTGATATGGCATAGGCGATAATGGCATAAATTGGGAGACATTATGATCAGTCACTGTGCTGTAGACTGATCAATGACTCTATGAAGTTCACACCAGTCACTTTACTCTGTGTAAAAACTGACCAATGACTACACGAAGTATGACAGATGTTACGAACGCTCACTGTGCCGCATGTGATGATTGACGTGTCGCCTGACCACTAACAACATTAAGTGGGGGATTCTGATTTCCTACTGACTTCAAGGTGGGCTACTAGTCAGTCACTCATGAAGGGAGAGCAAGACTGTGTCTCAAATGGAATACTTCTGTCTGTACATACAAGTATACTATGAAAACTGCGTAGTTCATTCTGACGGTGCAAATTTTGAAATTGTAGGGCTGTCCCAAATCAATGAATGTCGTGCACTTACCGGAAATGACGATCACAATGTTTATCCGCTTCCTCGTCTTCTTCTCTCCTTTTTAATTGCTAATTACAACCATTACATAGCTAAGATGATTGAGGGTGCTGGGGTTCCATCGCTGCACATACAGCGGGGCGTGTTGAGTGCAACATTCGGGAACTGACAGTACACTGCATTTTACTGTACAGTATTGGAACGCACTCATGCACTCAGAATGTTGAGTGTGGAAGTGTGTGACATGAGAAACAGCCATAGACTGTGTTGGATCTAATGATTGACGAACAAAACAGACTGGCCATTGACTTTATAGACGAGCGTAACCTAAATGACGACACATGATGCATCAGCCATCGTTGAAAAGCCAGCCAATGACAGAGCAGGAAGACGAGACTTCAACAGAAAGTCAAATCACTATGATCGGTGTACAGTTGTCCCTCATTTATCGCGGTGAATTGGTTCCAGACCTGACCGCAATAAGTGAATTTCCACGAAGTAGTCAGCAACTCTACACCCAACGGATTATTAATAAATTGAATATTTTCGTAATTATGACATAGAAAACCTGTTTACGTTGTTCCTGAAATACAGGTTTTAACATTATTAGAGCCCCCTAGACATGAAATAACACCCCAGTAGTATCTTTACATTTGTATGACCAAATATAGAAGATATAATCAGAGAAAATAAGACACATTAGACATAAATAAGAAGACTCACACTTGTTTTTTTCTGGACAGCGCACTTCCTGCGATGGCTATTGTCTCACCAACGTATTGTAATGGCGGCTTTAAATGGCTTTACACTCGTGAAGCCAAAAAGCCAATATAGTAGACAAAATAAGAGTAAATAAGCCATTTAAGACGTAAATAAAACTCTTGCTCGAGCAGTGTCACAGTAAATGTGTTCCCTCAGGGACCTTAGTGCCCGGTGGACAGATGTGTGGATGACAGGAAGTGATGTCGGAGGATCAGAGTTGAGGTTTAGCTTGTCCAGGATTATGGACCCAACAGTAGCCTGTTATTATTATGTTGTTATTATTGTGCCTGCAGCTAATTTAAGCCTGCAAAAATGTCTGTTCTGTAAATCACGTCTAGTGTCTGTCTCACCGAACAATTACTGACACCCAGTGGCCAATTTAAAATACTACATTCACAATTAGAATGCTTCTTCTGCCTTGTATTTGTATTTCAGCTCATTTAGTTAGTTCATCTAGACATTTTCATGCTTGGAAATGCTTAATTCAGGTCAAGAATAAGTAAAATTTGCTTGAAAATGCATTTTTAGAATAAATATAATATAATATGAATATAATTAAATAATAATAGGCCACATTCAACCACGAAACATTTCATCACGATCAAATATGCAAGAGCAATATTGGGCCTAAAAAAATATATAATTTACTAATTCATTCATTTTTGAAAAATCACCAGAGTGAGCGCGCGATGCGCGAACCGCGATGTAGCGATGGACGATGTAATAGGTAGCGACTGAGTTCATGCAATTGTGGAATATGTGTAGAGAATTGTGTGTTTGTTGAAAGTGGTGTGATGTATTTTACATGTGGTTCAGCCTGCAGGTGTAAACATGAGGAAGGATTTATGTCTGCAGGCCAATGCAAAAAAGGGCCTTTTGGGGGTGCTAAGCAGACTAGTATGGGGGCAGGGGGTGTAGATGGGGGTGTAGATGGACGTTTGGCCTCAACAAATACAGTCATGCAGCTTACTTAACATTCTTGGCTATGAGATATCTTCCCTACGTGTGGAGCATGTATGCACCCTACACATCCGGCGTCATTAAAAGCCTCGAGTTAAGACCTGCTCTTAGAACCTTTACTTCCAGGTCGCATTTCAATGCCCCCCACCGCCACCCCCCACCCACCCGCCACTTCCTAACCCGAACACTTCGCACCCTGCTCGCCATGCAAAGGGAAGCCCGCCTGTCATAAAGACTCATAAATAGTAAGTAACCGGACCTTTGTGTGTGTGTGTTCCGATCCAAACGTCCACCTTGGTTTGGTTTGGTTTAGTTTTATTTGAACATGCATGAAGGTTACAATGGAATACATCTCATGA
Source organism: Dunckerocampus dactyliophorus (assembly GCF_027744805.1). NCBI lineage: Eukaryota > Metazoa > Chordata > Actinopteri > Syngnathiformes > Syngnathidae > Dunckerocampus > Dunckerocampus dactyliophorus. The sequence goes on from NC_072828.1 coordinate 10,257,977, forward strand.
ATCATCCTTTCACCGTTCAAAAGGAACAGGACCAAGCAAAGCTTATTTAATCCTACCCCCATCCATTCCACATCTTGTACAGTACATATTATTCACTTCCTGCATTCCGTGTCATATTTTTATATAATAATCAGTGTAATAATAAATAATAAAAATAAAAAACAAGCATGACAGAACAATCAGTGTAATGATGAAGACTCTTCTGCCTTGTATTTAGCAAACATCAACCTTAAAACGCTTGTCTCTCTCCGCTGAGTGCTAGCAGGAAATACAAGTTTATCATGCTGCGGCTGCAGTTGTGCGCTGTGCATGTTCCATACATAGATGACACGTGTCACCACTTCTCCCCCAAAACCTCCCATTGATCACGGAGTTTGTCAGCAAATGCATCATCAGAGGAGTGCGCTGCATGTGTGCATCGCATCACTGCATTTTTTTATTGCGTCATAATGCTTTCACCCTTTTTATCAAACACGGAACCATATTTGGTAACTTAAGTGGGTGGTCAACATGGACCACCAGAGGAAAAAAAAGTAATAATAACTATTATTATTTGTGGTATGATGTGCATTATTTTTATTATGTCCTTTTTTTTTTAGGTTTAGGAGAACCATACCTTTCAGAAATCTCACAATTTTGTACCTTTTATTATTATTATTATTTTGAAATTCTAACACGTCGGTATGATAATAATTTTCATTTATCAGTATGATTTTTCTTAAGAAATAGAATATTAAAGCATGTGTGGTTGTATATAAATGAAAACTAATGACAACAGTGGTTTTCTTTTGTTACCCTTTGCCAGTAAAATGTGTGCATGCTTGCTGTTCCATAAAAAGCTTGAAGTGACAGTTGCTGACCAAAAAACTGACCTGGCATCTGTTTCGAACTCCTGCTTAGGTAACCACAAAAGGTTCCCGCCTGATACAGTAAAGTACCACAAGAGTGACCGTGGTGTTGTGTTTCTTACCTCCAGCCCTGGGCGGCACCATGGGGCTCTGAGGTGGGCAGGGTCTGTTCCGCAGTCTCTCCATCTCCCTCAACGTCTCCTCCATGCGGTGCTGAAGCCCGCCCAGCTCCCTCTCCAGGCGTTCCTTCTCCCCCTGCAGCAGGTTCCTCTCGCCCACCGTGCGGGTCAGCGTCTCCTGAAGTTCGGACTGGCTCCGGCCTCCAGCCTGGGTGGTGGCGCCAGTGAGCCTGGACACCAGCGCCTCCAGCAGGGAGAGTCTGGCCTTGAGGCCCTCCACCTCTGGGCTTCCAGTCTGCGGGCAGCTGGCCTCAGCGGGGCTGGCCACGGTGAAGGTGTAGTGGCATCGCCCGCTACGGTCGTTCCCCCTCCAGAGGGCAGCGCGGTCCTGAGCGTCCCCTTGGGCCAGAAGCCCCACAAGGCAGAGCAGGAGGAACATGATGGAGGTAAGGAAGTCCGCTTCTTTTGGGAACTCTCAGGCAAAATTCGCCCCCCCTGCAGGTGCTTTTAAATCCCAAATGCAGGTATGTTGTCTTTGGCTGAGGTTGTCTTCCCTGTGTGCAAGTCGCTTACACTGACTTCTCCTCAAAGCCCTCACTGATATTTATACAGGTCTGCTAGAAAGGAGGGAACGAGTGGAAGAGGTGTAAAGGAGGGAGGGAGTGGAGAAAGATGGATAGGGAGGAGGAGGAGGGGATGCTTGGCTTTTTCAGCATGTCCTATTTTTAATCCCTCCAAAAACCAAACAAACCTTTTTATTTTTGTGTTTTTTTATTTCATATCCTCATTCCCATACCTTCTAGGGAATTTAGATGAGGTTTGTCGCTGACAAGAAAGTTGAGATACAGTTACCTTCCGAAGGGGGGCCGTGAGGCAGGGGGCCAGTGTCCCCTTTCATCAGCCTCCAGGGGTGTCATTTTGAAGGGTTGTGGGTTACCGCGAGTCAAATGATGACACCTTACGGTGGTCACAGCGCGAACCGAGCCCCCTTGGTCACTATATGCGCAAAAGTATTAGGGATGGCAATTCTCACCAATACTGATAAACTAAATACAGTAACTACATCGAACAATCACGCCCTGAGCTCATACAACAATGCCCTCTAGTGGCTGCATCAAAAACAACAATATAATTGGATGCTGTTTGAGGCCACGTGACACCATGATTATTTATCTTTTATGTCAGAATCTCGCCTGTGTCCCTAAAGCAGGGGTGTCTGAAGTGCAGGCCAGGGGCCATTGTCAGCTCGCAGCTCATGTTTTTATTGGCCCTCACAAAAAAAATAACATCACAGGAATTAATTATTGTTGAGTTATTTTATGAGATATTATACTGATTTAATCTATAACACAAAGTTGACATGTGGATGTTTTGTTGAGATAGTATAGCATATATTGACATACATTCGTTTTAGCTTCTTTAATGCACAAAACGCATCAATGTGGAGTTTGGACACTCCTGCCCGAAAGGGTACTCATTAAAATTCTTAGATATATAAATATACATTCCCTCAAAAATGATTTAAATACATTTTTTTTACTTGCGTGATATTTTTTTAATTACCATGACCATGTATTTATTGTTACAAATGTATTTATTGTTGTATATAATTAGTTAACATTAGTTATTATTAAGTATTTTTTAATTTTTCTTTCTCAGCTAAAACAAGGGAAAAGACTTCTGTTTTCCATGAAGTTACCAAATATGGCATGTTTGCCATGATATATGTTTGAGCTAAGTAGGGCTTTTTTCTCCAAACTCTTGTGTCCATTTTGTGCGTGCGCAGACTCCCTCGTCAATAAATCTGCTTAATACAACATGAGGGGGCTGCCAGGAGCCGTTGCCCCCTCTCAGTGAGGCCCTGTCAGCCTGCTTGCCAGCTTGGATTTGCCGCTCTTCATCTCTTCTCAAGCTGAAGCGCCACTGACTTTTTAGCGTCATGCGATAGCCACTGTGATCCCGTTTATTTTCAGCCGGGTTGCACGATGAAAGATTGGATCCCAGATAGATACACCACGGGGGTGGCAAAGTGCAGGACGACCCTCCTCATCTTCCTGACTCCTCTTTGTTGTTGGTTGCCTTGTGACTTCAGGACCAATACACACAAAATATTGGGACAGCAGCCACCTACAGGTGAAATATGTAAGAAAGTCGGTCGTTCATTTGTGATTACGGTGGAACCCGTTTATGTTGAAGCTGCTCGGACTGGCTGGTTGACTGATGTCAAAATAACCAACACCAAAACTAACTATTTACTTTGCTGGAGACATAAGGAGGATTGGCAGGGCTGCACTGTGGTTAGCATGTTGGCCAACACAGTAACAGTCTGGAGATCGGGAAGACCTGGGTTCGATTCCCTTGGGCATTTCTGTGTGGAGTTTGCATGTTCTCCCCGTGCGTGCGTGGGGTATTCCGGGTACTCTGGTTTCCTCCCACATTCCAAAAACATGCATGTTAGGTTAACGTTAGGCTAAATTGTCCATAGGTATTGTCCCTGTGATTGGCTGGCCAGTCCAGGGTGTACCCCGCCTGTCGCTCTAAGTCAGCTGGGATAGGCTCCAGCATACCCCCGCGACCCTAATGATGAGAAGCGGTATAGAAAATGGATGGATGGATGGATGGATAAGGAGGATTGGCGATGATAATGGTTTTTTGGGGGGGGTTATTTTGATTTGATTCTTCTGCTTTCATATATTTTATGCTCTTGTCTAATATGTTATTGTTGTATGTCTTCCCTACTATAAGAATAGTTGCAGGACATGCGCCAATCCTTCTCCTGGTGGCTAACAAGCTAAAAAAAATTTAAAAAAAAATAGGCATTTTATCAGTTGTGGTAAAATCCAGGTTAATACTGGCATGCTTTTATTTTCAAGCTTACTTTGCACTGAACATGAAGTTACTCTGTGCACTTCTTAATGCTGTCTCCCAAGACAGCAGTTATGTTGCTGTCATCATTTTACGCTGCTTAGCAATAACGATAACAATAATAGATTTTATTTGTAACACGCTTTCCATTCCGTAGGATCTCAATAATACAACACATCAACACAAACTGAACCATTTTTTTGTAAAAATGACCTCTTTATTTCGACAAAAGAGGTCGACCATGTATGTTGACTTAAGTGGGCACTTTTTAATAATAACACAGTGGATTGGGACTTATGAGTTGGTCGACATATATGGGATGTCGACATAAGCTGCGTTATTTTGGCAAAATTGTGAGTGAGCCCACTCTCTTAGCTGAGAAGCAACCCTACAGAAGATTGATTTCAGGTGGCTTTACTGTTGGCATGAGACAGGACTGATGGTAGCACTCACCTTTTCTTCTCTGGACAAGCTTTTTTCTGGATGCCCCAGACAATCGGAAAGCGGATTCATCAGAGACAAATGACTTTACCCCAGTCTTCAGGAGCGCAATCCCTGTACATTTTGCAAAATACCAGTCTATTCATGATGTTTTTTGATGTTTTGCTACCCTTCTTGACACCAGGCCATCTTCCAAAAGTCTTCACCTCACTGGATGCTCTGATGCCTTCTTCACAAAAATTGAAACTCACTGGAAGTGCTTGATTACCTGATTGTTTGACAACAACAATATCCTCCCCTATGAAGCCCTTTTTGTGCAAAGCAATGATTACTGCACTTGTTTCCTTGCAGGTAACCATGGTTAACAGAGGAAGAACAATCATTTCAAGAACTTTGTTAACTAGAGAATCACTAACACGATGTCAACTGGTCCTTTTGTGGCAGGTCTGAAATGCAGTGGAAATTGTGTTTTGGGGATTAAGTTCATTTTCATAACCAAGAGTTACTTTGCAGTTCATTACCATTCATCTTATCACTCTTCACAATGTTCTGGGATACGTGCAAATTATAATACAAACTGAGGCAGCAGATTTTGTGGAAATTAATATTTCTTGTCATTCTCAAAACTTTTGGCCAAGACTGTAGGCGAACTTCTGATGCGTTCTCAGGCTGGTGAGGTGAACCAAGCAGAAACGAAGTGGTTAAAAGGGAGCGCAGGATTAAGCGTTAAAACCATGGTTGTTTTGATAAACCCAATCCAAAGGGTTTAAAGTGTCTTTCGTTGGAGACTTGTTGTCTTAACTTCCAGCTACTGACCCGCCCAGATCATCCTCCCAGCAGTGGCTGACTAATAGAGCTTGGCATCGTTGTCCTCTCCTTCATCTTCTTGTGAGTTTGATTCCCTTTCATGTGACTCACGTAACCGCCGCTATGCCCGGAATCTGAAGTCATTGGTCTGAGCCGTCAAACAGAGCACCAAAACATCCTGTGCTGCCAATGTGGGAGGGATGAAAATGTCCCCTCATGCAGACATTTATAGAATGATGTTTTTATTTTCCCGCTCTCTTGCACATGGACTGACGGTCACCGCCTCCACTTGAACAATCAAAGGCTTTTCATATTAACAGGCCTGTGATGAGGTAGATGTGTTTAACAGTTACCCTCGCAAAGGGCAGAGTCACGATGGCGAGGGTCTGTGAGAAGAACGAGGTCCGACACGCTGTGACTTTTAGGGAGAAGTTGATGCTAATAAAATGCTAACCTAATGAGGGGATTTAAAAGACAGCTCAGGCACAGACTTATTTTTCTTCGTCTTTTCATCTCCTGTCAACTTTCCTACCATACCCCCCCACCCCCACAACACACACACACACACGTTCCTCCAACCTGTCCCTCCATCTTTTACGGCTTGGAAGGCCTCCACAAGCCTGAGCCTGGCGACTCACTCAAACCAGATCAAACCGGTGAACGGACCTTTAAAAGCACTTTATTTCAGGAAAAGGGGGGAGACAAAAAAAAGTAAGGGTTGGAATGCCAAAGTATTGTGTCGTCTTACAGAATCAATATTTACAGGTTCAAATAAATTAAGAACAATAACATGACAATGTGGAGTTATTCACAGCTTGAAATGGAAAATTCCTCGCAGTATGACCTGTGGAATGCAAAGGTGAGAAGGTGACGTGCCCCTCACCTTTCATACATCACAGCAGAAATAAGAGACAAAACTAGAAGCAGTACTGGACCAAACTCAACCGTCTGCAGCAAGTGGGACAAGGGGTGACCAAGCCGGCCCAGAAACATTCATAACCTGGAGGTTTTGGTTTTGATGCGGCCCTGATAACCAGCTATGGAGGACGATGGCGGACGTTTGGTATCAGAGGGAGAAGATGCATCTCAGACGCTGCATCGCTTTTGTGCAGCGGAACATGCACGTGCTCACCCTGCATCCCCTTGAGAAAGAGTGAGCATGCACGTGGTGGAATCATGGGCAGACGTCTGAGGTGCATGTGCAGGCTTGTTGAAAATAGCACAAGATGGCTGTCGCAGATAAGGATTCAAGCTTTAACTACATTTTTTTTTCTATTGTCGGTACTCTCCTGCTAGGCAGTAGTAGCGTACCTAAAAGGTGCACACACTGGAGTCTGATGAGGGTGGAAAGCGACAGCTCACTTTTGTGTGACCTTCCTCTTCTTTGTTGTTAGCTAGCACATTGTGTTGTGCTGCTATGAAAAGTAATCATTATTCTATTGCAATGTGGGGTGGAGACTGGCTGGTTGGCACGATCCGAGCTGGAGTGGAGGACCATGCACAGAGAGCCCACAGATGAAGAGGAAAAGTATCGTCCGTCATCCTCCTCCTCAAGAGACTAGCGATACCGTAGAATCACTGGAACTGGACAAGAAAGAGACAAAAATAGATTAGAAGACATTTTAAAATAGCCCCAACACGCCAAAAGTGGTACAATGCGGGCTTCAACCAAATTTCTGGGAAAAATATGCCTCAAATTAAAAAAAAAACAAAAAAAAACCCAAGTTCCATTTCTGGTTGCATAGTTAACTATCCCATAAGAAATGTCATTTTGTGGCAAGCTTAGGCTGTGTCCACATCAATGTACGGATTTTTTAAACAATAATTTTTTTTATGTGCGGGTTTAGAATAACACTGTGGAGGGACAGAGTGCGGCTGCTATTGTGTCTTTATGCTATGAAAGTAAGGCCCATCCATACATCTATCGCTTAGCCGAGGTTGAGTCGCGGGAGCAGCAGCCTAAGCAGGGAAGCCCAGACTTTCTGCTCCCCAGCCACTTCGTCCAGCTCATCCTGGCGGATCCAGAGGTGTTCCCTGGCCAGTTGAGAGACGGTCTTTCCAACGTGTCCTGGGTCTTCCCCGAGGCCTCCCACCGGTCGGATGTGCCCTGAACACCTCCATGGGGAGGCGTCCGGGAGGCATCCTGACCAGATGCCCAAGCCACCTCAACTGGCTCCTCAGCGGTTCTACTCTGAGTTTCTCCCGGATGACTTATCTCTAACGGAGAGCCCAGCCACCCTACGGAGAAAACTCATTTTGGCCACTTGTACCTGCAATCTTGTCCTTTTGGTCACAGCTTAGGGCCATATGTGAGAGGGTAGGAACGATAAATTGTCAGTAAATTGAGAGTTTTGCCCTTCGGCTCAGCTCCCTCTTCGCCACAAGGGACCGATGCAGAGTCCGCATCACTCCACTGACGCTGCACCAATTCGCCTGTCAATCTCGCATTCCATCCTTCCCTCACTCGTGAACAAGACCACGAGGTACTTAAACTCCTCCATTTGGGGCAAGCAGTCCCACATCTACAGATGTATTGTTGGAGACAACAATTTCACTGGGTAGTCGGGAAAGCAAAGCTGAGGACCAATGCGCATCAACCCATCTTTTAGGGAGTCAAACGGGTGTATGTGGGATACTCACTGATGATAATGAGCAGAAGACCCAACACTACCAGAGCGATGATCATCTTCATCTGAAGAAGACAAGCCAAACAATCCCTCATGATGCTCAACACCAATGACCATGATACACAAAAGTGGATGACAACGTACCTTCATGTCCCTCCACCACATCCTCCTGTGCAGCTGTTTGGCTCGACTGCTGAAAGCCGATGCGTTGTCTGATAGGCTTTCTGGAAAAAAGGCACATGAGGACATGTGAGGAGAAAAAACATTTTAGGAGCAGGCAAGGTTTTTTTTTTTTTTTTTTTAAAGTGTGGACAAGTGGGGTATCATGTTTGCTAGGAGGTGACTCAGACCGCCTGATGCAGAGTTACGTAAAAGTTCCAGAACACATGAAAGAGTGCTCACACACGTTGCCAATTTATACACAACAGAACAAAAACACATTTCCTGCCTACTACTCAACGCTCCGTCATGTCCTCATGCTCACCGTTGCCTGGATACATCTTGTTGTTAACATGCCGTTTACGCATGCTAACAGGACGGTTACAGCTTGTTGGCATGCAAACAAGTCTCCTTGTCCAAGGCTGGAGCTCTCCTGGGAGTCTTTGTCATGCGTCTGCTGCCTCCACGTGCATGTGACCACTAGCCCGCCGCCACTACAGAGAGGCGACGAGGCTCCTGTGAAGACGCTTGTTAACTCCGAGGAATGTAACCACACAAAAGCAGGAAGAGGCGCTTGGAGTCAAACTGCAAGGGTCATACACTGTGCACCTGCACTGTGCGCCCAAGGGGGACACACTGATCAACGCACGGCAATGTGTTCCAGATGCGCATTGTTGTCTGGCTTGGCTGCTGTGTGGACGCCAAAGACTGGCAACTGTCAAATGTCTTTATCATTGAGGTGATCAAAGACTGTAATGAGCGTGTGCATGTGTGTTATTGAGTGACCTTGTGAGATGCTCATATTATTTTTGCACATACATAGTAGGAATGAGCGATATAAACGATATACAATAGACATTTTAATAGAGGTGTCTTAGAATAGTCGATGTGTGATTCAACTATCAATCTGGTATTCGAATCATATGAAAATGTCATGTGATCAAAATTGTATCATTCTGACTGATACCGATCTTGCTGAGGGTTGAAGGGCCTTCTATGGCCCTGTCCAGCTCTCCTGGAGTAACTACCTGTCTCCTGGAATCTCCTCCATGCGTCCAGGTACCGTGGTGATGCCCTGGTCCAGATCTGGGAGGAGATCCCCCAGGACACCATCCGTAGTCTCATTAGGAGCATGCCCCGATGCTGTCAGGCATGCGTACAAGCACGTGGGGGCCACACAAACTACTGAGAATCATTTTGAGTTGCTACAATGACATTTTGGCAAAATGGACCAGTGTGCTGCATCATTTTTTCACTTTCATTTTTGGGGTGTCTTTGATTTCCCCCCTCTATAGGGTGATCATTTTCATTTCTATCAAATTATGTGGCATCATTTTGTTACTAATACATCACCCACTTATTATCAGTAAAGATATTCAAGATCATTTTCCCCCCAGTTTAGATCTGATGTGTTTTCCAAGTGTTCCTTTAATTTTTTTGAGCAGTATATATATATTTTGCCTTTAATCGAGTAATTTGATGCCTGTTTTAGAGTAATAATACATGGGAAATTAATTGTTCAATAAGATTTTTTGTTAAAAACACAATTAACAGAATAAAATAATGATTTAAATGTCCTTTGCATAAAAATCTGTCCTGCTTTAACAGGGCAGTATAAAAGATTATAAATTGAGTGTGCAGGTGTATCCATCCAACTTCCGGCACTATTAAAGCTACTTGACAAAAAGAAAAGAAAGGTCAGCTATGTTTGTTTTATGTGACTGGCAACATTTCAATTGTATTTTATTTACATAGCACACCTCCACTCAAACAGTGTGCTCATTGTCTTTATGATATTTTGTGCTCATTTGTCATCAAATACAGGCATCATGTCGGAACTGAAGAGTTATAAAAATAGCAAGAGTTGAAGCAAAGCAAATCTTTTTGATGAGCTACTAAAGGGATAGTTCAGATTTTTTTTTTAAGTTGTATGACATCCCCATCAGCAGTGTACTACACCAACAGTGACTTACCCCCCCCCCCCCCAAACTGGTACCGCGAGTCCAGTTCTGGTTGGATTTCCGTGATGAGGAACGTAGTTCCACTTAGTTGCTGGGTCATTTAAGTAAAAGGTTTGGCTTCTTAAAACAATATGCGTTCAAAATAGTAATACATTTGCATCAGACCTCAAAAATCGCTCGGTGTTATAGTTGTCTCCCGTCATATCCCTGCGCACTGTTGCCTCTCCGTTCGTGTGTATGTGATGAAGACGCTCGCATGTTCTTCCGCTGTGGAACACACTCGTAAACAAGATGGCCGCGGCGCACTGTTGCAGAAGAAGATGTGAGTGTCTTCATCACATACACAAGAATGGAGAGGCGACAGTGCGCAGGGATACGACGGGAGACAAATATAATGCTGAGCGATTTGTAGGGTCTGATTTTATCGAGTAGGCATGGGGGGGGGGGGGGGGGGGTAAAGTCACTGTTGATGTACTATGATGGGGATGTCATACCACTTCATGTAAAAAAAAAATCCAAACGATCCCTTTAAGTGACTCTTAAAAAAGCACATACTGCATGAACATGACAGCCACTTGTAGCTTCCCTGTGGGACAAAAATGAGCTCCAAAAAAACGGCATTGCTTATTTGTTTTAAAGACAAAATGTCACCATGGTAAAAAAGAAGAAAAAAGCCACATTTGGAGTCTGTGGACTACTGGCTAGACAAATAACTCTAGCTAGCTAGCTGTTGCCAGAGAGGCAGAAGAAAGTGAGATCCAGGTAAAATGTGTAAACAAAGATGGTAGAAATGTCGATCGAATGGGATTCAAACATGAGCGATCACGCATGCTGGCATCGATAGTCTTAGACTGTGACAAGCTGTCGTCAATCGACTCCACATTTTCCAAACCATTTTTCATTCTTACGGTAATAAGGCACAAAGTGTGTCCCTTGTTAAGGGCCGTACTTTTATCTGGTCGCTGCGTGATTGGATGAAAATTTTACTCGCGATATGTCATACTTTAGTCGCAAAATGCGACCCTTTATTTGCAGTCTGGAGCCCTGTCCAGTGTAACTCACCTGACTTGTCCTGCAGGTCGTCAAGACGCTCGCCCCTCTCTATCACCTTGGAGATATTCTCCTGCATCACGTCGATCACCTCGTCCACCTGTGACTGCACCCTAAGGACCACATGAGTTAGCAACAATGGCTAAGGAGCACATTGACAACAACTGACGTAAGTAAGAATGAACACTGGGGTGGTCCCCACATAAATCCTCTGTGTTAGGGGTGAGAGGTAGGCAGCAAAGAGGAGGGGGACAGGGTTACACAATAACATGCATGCGAACGGGCCCCTCTTACACAATGCGCTAACAACCTGCAGCCTCCAGTAAACACAACACGCTTAGTTATGTAACACATACACAGGCACCAAAAACTTGTGAGCTGGAAACACAATGTTTGACCTCTGGCACTGAGTAAGGAATGTCTTTTGGACTCACTGTTTGAGTTTGTCATTCTGGGGTCCAAATCTGGGTCCTGTCGGTCCCCGCCTGGTGAACAGGTAGCAAACAAGACAGTGTTTTATTAAAAAATATAAAAATACATAAATCATCAGGCAGTTACTTGGTATGAAATGAATGGTTACAATTTCGAGCTATTTATCTGAAATTGTAGCACTTTTTAAGCCATGGAAATGCAACAATGGACATTTGAACATGTTCATAAACTCACAGGAAAAAGTCTTCCTCTTCATCAGAGTCTTCTTCCAATAGGTTCCTCTGTTAGGACAAAGGTACAATGCTCTCTGTTCATTAAAATAAGCACTAATCTTTGTTATTTTAGCCTAGGTCAAAGTTAAATATGCAGTTTAGGTATGGAATCTGTCATAAATGCATACACCATAAACATACTACTTAAATAATAGCCCATAAAAAGTGAGCGTTATTGTCCTTGTGAAAGGCACGCTGTCCACAGCTTTCGTATTGGAGGTGTACCTTCACGTTGTGACTAGTGAATTTAAGTGGATTTACTTCGATGACTTGCTGTCTACACCTCAGCTTACATCAAAAGAGCACCGAATCCATTCCAACAAGTGAACGGAACAAGTGTGTGTATATCAAGAGCAGCAGTCTAAAAGAAGGGGCGCCACCAGACACCACACGCTATTCATGGTGAATTAGCACGGACAGGTGCATTCAATTTCTCACAACAAGAGGAGAATTTTCCCAACGTGGCTGGCTTTCTGATTGGACGAGAGGGCACAAACTCATTGTTGCTGGGAGAGAAGAAAATGGCCTCTCCATCGTGGGTTTATCTAAACATGGCGCATGCATTATTACGGGATGTTCCATGAGATTATGTGGAGTTTAGCAGACACTTCCTCCAGGCGCTGTTGGAACTACAGAGACTCGTGTCAAACAAAAGGCTGATGGAGTATCCACAGCACACTGCGGGTAGTAACACAACCCAGAAAAGGGAGTGGGATGATGTGAGCTACCTCCGTTTGGCATATACACCATCACGTGCAGGATGGTGGAGGACATTTGATGCAAGACAACATTATCTCATGTTTTTACATCTTATTTAACAACAGAACATCACGTTTTTGACGGAGGGGCTTTGATTTCATTTTTTGCAGTGGTAGATGTGTGCGCATGAGCCTTACAACATGCACAGACGAATAAAAAAAAAAGTATGGTGTTTGCTGGGTTTCTTGTAAGTGTGTGCTGATTTTAAAGATAATGTACACATCATTGTACATCTAATATCTCACTATATTCTATGTGATTTCATGCCAAGAGTCTCCAAAAATGTCCTATTGGACCAGAGGTGTCGTTTTTTGAATTCTAAATTCCCTCCTGCTACATCTTCTCATTCTGTGGCTGACCAGGTGCACATTAAGCCTGTTAAGAAGCAACATTACGATGCCATCCTCTGTATGGAGTTGGAACAACAAGCGACACAGACAGTTCCATTATAATGTGTTTGTGGATGAAAGCCAACAGGTAGTGCCAAATCTTAAAAGGAAAACTGCACTTTTTTGGAGTTTTGCACAAAATCCACAATCCTCACACGAGACATGAACACATATTTTTATCTTTTCTGTGCGTTTTAAAGACATGAAAACAGATTAGAAAAAGAGGCAGGTAATTAACGCACGTAATGAGACACACCCATCCCGTCTAAAAAGCTATTAAAAAACCTCCAACAACAAAGTCTTATGGTTTTATTTACACGTTCTAACCATGTAGTAACAGGAACATACATGATAACATGTAATACTTACAGTATTTTGGTCATTTTAAGCTTCCTTCCTGGGTGCATTGATTTCATATAGCAACATAGAAACCAAGCATTAACTTTTCCAGACTCAAAAACAAAAACACGGGCCGCACGGTGGTGTAGTGGTTAGCACGTTGGCCACACAGTCACAGTCAGGAGATCAGGAAGACCTGGGTTCGATTCTCCGTTGGGCATCTCTGTGTGGAGTTTGCATGTTCTCTGCCATTCTCAAAAACATGCATGTTAGGTTATTTCCAAATGAATGTGAGTGTTAATGGTTGTTTGTCTATATGTGCCCTGCGATTGGCTGGCGACCAGTCCAGGGTGTACCCCACCTGTCGGTCGAAGTCAGCTGGGATAGGCTCCAGCATACCCCCACGACCGTAATGAGGAAATGGATGGATGGATGGAAATTGATTACATATTGCAGCTCCAATATGTAGCATTACCTTTCAGGAGTGGTCTGAGGAATTGAGTGCGGCACTGATGCGCTGCGGGCGAGTGTGTGGTGAAGCTTGTCGCTAGCCAGCTAGTAGCTAGCCAGTGTGGTGTGGTGAGGTGTCACTACGCCAGTTACGTACTTCTTCGACGTAACAATGTTAATAACAACAATAATAACAATGTTGCTGTAGCTTTGCTAATATGCACGTCACATTAAGTAAATTGAGCGTTGTTGGCATTTTTTTGAGTTTTCTCAGAATGCTTTATAGGCGGAAGAGGTGCGTCCCATTGCATGCATTCTTGGCTGTCTCTTCTTAGCTGTTTTTATATCTTTAGAACACACAGAAAAGAGAAAGTTGTGTGCTTATGTCTCTGTGAATTGTGGCTGATCGGTAAAATGCCAAATAAAGTGCAGTTTTCCTTTACAAAACAAAAGTAGTGCCAAATGTATCTATGGCAGTTGAAATGTATGAGTGGTGAGCCTCCACAAATAAATGAATGACCCACATAAAGGGTTCATTGATTTCAGATTAAAACTTGCCATCAGCGTGGTATATTTCATTCAAATACAGTCAGCTTTGCCTATGATAAATGATGATGTCAGCACCTTACAGCAAAACCTACCCATCACAAAAGAGAAATTGTGTGACGCAACAAAATCTGTAAACAGGAAGTTGCTTACAAACAAATCCTTCCTACACAAACAGTGTTTTACAGCAGCAGTAAGGAATAGTTCCTTTTTTTCCCTACCCTCCAAGGCTCCCCCTGCAGTTTTTTTTTTTTTGCACTGTTTTATCAGCACTGCACACAACTCTACAAGTTAGCATAGATGTTTGTGCTAACACAACAAGAAAGGTGTTGAGACAGGTGCATCAAGGCGATGCTGGGTCACCATGGCAACAACAGAGAAGCAGTTCGTATTATTAGCGTCAACATCATTTTGAAGCGGTTATTTCAAGCTAACATAACGAGCAAACTGTGTGATCCGCAGCCTTCCGTGTCGTCTTGATAATGACTTATTTCTAAATATATATTGTGATCTTTAGTCTGGTGAGCGCGTCCATGAAAAAACTTTCACACACACATCATCATCGTTGTCGGCAGGCCACGCTCTTTCTCACCCTCTCACTGCGAATGGATCCCGTGACCTCGTCGTCGTTGAGGTGTCTTTTAAACTTGGGGGGCATGTCGGCGTTGAGCTGCTCCTCCCGTTCGGGCTCCCTCTGCAGGAGCACAGAAAGGTTGATTACTAAGAAAAACATGCCTGGGTAGATAGAAAAGGTTTGTGAAGGCAGCAGTTTGACCCTGGTACAGACTACTTCTATTATTTCCTGTCAGAAATTGGTTTCTACTGCCCTCTCTTTGAATAGTGTGCCATCTTAGAAGACTTTAACGTGTACATTTGGGACAAACTTGCTTTCATGACGTACATAAAAACAAGCCTGTTTATGCTGTTTGATCTCAAAGTAACCAATCCTACCCCGGCTGACTCTAAAACATATACCATTGAATCCAGTTCAGTTTTGAAACTGTGGCTTTCTCCCCGCGTCCAATTCTGGCACGGCAACTGGAAACTGGCCTTTTAGTGAGAGGAACTTTCCAGAAAACGAAGAGAAGAGAAGCTGCTAAAGTGTGAAGAGACAGAAAGACAGAGAGGGAGAGAGGGAGGGAAAGATCTACATGAGGAAAGCATTTAGGCTTTAGTAGTAACAGAACACGCACAGCAGAATGCAACATCATTGCAGGGACTGTCAACAAATAGGTCAGGGCTGTCAAACTCGCCCCATGCAGTGCCGAGACACTTATGTCTTCTTTCCAGCCGGTCACTAACGCGGGTGATTTTAATGATCAACACCTCCTTCAATTTGAGGGAAGGCGCTCATCAATTAAAACACCTGCTGAAGAAACTGGTTGGAGAGAAACCTGAAGTGTCTCGGCCCTCCATTGACACGTGAAGGTGCAATGACTGAACATAAACTATTTGAATGCAAGAAATGTAAAGAGAAGACGAAAGACGAAAACCACTGCAGTATGTGAAATGGCAACATCCCTACCACATAGCTAGTTCTTTAAATTATAAATAAGCAATAATATTTCACAAGATTTTACAAAAACACCCCTCCGGCCAATACGAACGTACACATCGCTAATGAGGCTGTGTCAGTGCTCCTTTGCGGTGTCGTAGCCACCTCACCCACTAAGCTAAGGATGCTAACGTAGCTGCCAGCTACAGAGCCTGTATTCCCCTCGCACAGCAACAGAACCCAACCTCTACGAAGGCCTACTCACGCTTTGGTGTCAACGTAAGAGCTTAGTGGTGATTGTTTGAGGAAGCTGCGAGGATTCACCAAACACTATCCGGAGGGTGAGGCGTCAATAACAGGATCATGTTTGTGGATGTTACGGACAGTCTGCTGCTTTATCACAGCTAGCTTGCTAGCGGGCGTCTGGTCACCTGACCAGGAAGTGAACGCAGAGAAAAAGCTGGAAGGAGGCAGATGTTATGTTATTATATTCTTATTACGTTATATTTTCCCATCCGAGTTGCTTTAGATGTATAAAACAACACAACGAAACACATTAAAAACATGCTTCTACACAGTGAAACTAATTTTAACAGAATGAAAAGTTATGGACAGATCAACCCAGTATGGGTACCCAAGTACCCATTAGTATGGCGGATCGGTTCTCTTCCACTGCATATTTATTTTCACAAATATTTGTAATTTTTTGTTGTGTTGTTGATTTATATTTTTATTATTATATTTTTATATATTGTTTAAAACTAAATGAAATTATTTGATTAAGAGCTCGTTCAAATAGTAGTTTTTGCTTTTGTTTAATTATTTTTGCACTATTGACTTTATGTTGCTCAAATAAATGTATGTAATAAAAGGGAATAATTGTCTTTTCTGTTGATATTGTTACATGTTCTATATTGTTTTATTTATGTATCGCTAAATTGTTCATGAATACATTGTTACAATTTTTTGTTTGGCTCATATATTTGTACTGTATTTTATTGTGTTTATAATCACGATCAACCAATCACAAAATCATTCCGTGCGCTTGACAAAAAATCAAGTAAAACATCGCTATCGCAACATTTGCCCAATACCGCCCACCCTTATACTGAGGTTTCGAGTGGCCTCTCTTCGCCTCACCTGTGGTGGTAGCAGTGCACCCGTTAAGAGACTACGTTACGAAGAAGAAGAAAGCCTACCCGGAAAAACCTAAGCAACTTTTTCGTGTAGTAATGGCGGCATAGTTCAAACTTACTTTTAGGACATTTTCATCCTTTTGAGCATTGTTTTATGAAATAAATCTGGTGGTGTCTTGACATGCAGTCTGTCAATGAGACTCACCCGCTTTTCGGAGGCGCGTTCTCGGCTGTTATCCCTCAAAGCGCCGCGGACGTCAGCAAGCTCCGAGAGATCCCGGACAATCAGGAGGTGTTCGCCCACGCTCACACCGACCAGAGCCTGATTGTGGAGCTGCTGGAGTACCAAGCCCATGTAGGGGACGAGGAGGCAGCCCGGTATCACTTTGAGGACATCGCGTGCAGCAATGCCGCCTCACAGCCTGAGGCACAGGAGGTGACCAGTGTGGTCCCGTTACCCAAATCCGAGCTCTCCCTGTCGGTGTGCACCTCCGCGTGGTTGCTCACTGGGACCCAGTGTGTTTCCAAGTACAACGAAGAGGCGAGGAATAGGGTGAGGATCCACCTGGGTGTGTTCCGTCTTCCACAGTTCGACACAGAAGTTCTGGTGACGTTCAACGACCCGCAGAGGATTAGCCCCGAAAGCAGCAGTGCAGTGGCTGGTGGCTCTGGTGGAGAACCGTGGACTGTGGACGACTTTCAGCATCTGCTGCGGTCCTTGACTCTGCACAACCCGGAACTGTTCGGTTAGAACTTGCAGGTGACACCGACTTCGAATCCTCCATCATGCAACAAAAAGGCTCAAATTCACTTTATTAACTAAAATAAAATGCATGGTCTCTCAACATAAGTGTCCCAGGATTTATGTGACTGATACGTTAGACAATTGTTCCAGCTTTGTCACATTTTTACTTGCACAAAGTTGTTTTAATTGACGTTTGCTAGTTAGCGGACACAAGTATGCAAAAAAACCCCGACTTCACTCTTTTCCATAAAACCTTTCCGGGGTGTGCAGAATCATAACATTTTGATGCAGATCTGGATAAAGGTGCATCCAGCTGCAGGGTTTTTTTCCCCCAACTTTTGTTTACATTGCAGGATAGGAAATTTTTGACGTTTGTTTTCATCGCCATTTCCTAAGTAGTGAAAGAACTATGTAAATCATTTCTGTGAGAGTTTTTGGCAGTGTGGGGAATTGGCAAATAAAGGAATCATCACATTTGGATGCAGATGTAGGACTGTTTATATTGCAAGATAAGACATGTTTCAAGTTTGTTTTTATTGTGTTTTCCGAGTTAGGAGACGTAACAATGCAAAAAACGATCAATGTAATTTCCCTGAAAGCTTTTGAAGGTGTGGCGAATGTTTATGTTAAGAAATCATGACATTTTGATGCAGATCTGAATAAAGGTGCAAGCATGCAAATGTAAGATTGTTTACATTGCAAGATAGGACATTTAAAAAAAAATCACTGTTGTTGGCTACTTAGTGGACAGGAATATCCAAAAAAACTACTTTATTTGATTTCCATAATACATTTTGGAGATGTGGAGAATGGGTAAGGCATAAATGTGCACAATTGTTTTCCCGCTTTTGTTAATTTATTGAATAGTGCATGAGCCTTAATGACACAGCTTGAGTGTATGCAGATGTGTATAGAACCTTATTCGATTCTTGTTTCAAACAACTCTTAAGATTATGCATGTTCTGCACAGAGCACACATGCGTGTCTCCACAGTGTTCATGCAATCATTTGAAAAGCAGCGCCAGAGTTGGCGGCCGATAAAATGCAGGGCACGGTCACGGAGCTGTGGATGTCCACAGAGACTTCACTTGGGTTTTAAAGTTCAATAATACCAGCTGGAATGTGTTTGAGGTCAACACTTCCCATCAATCACTAGCTTGAACCCTAAAAAGTCATCTTTGTTAAAAAAAAAAAATATATATATATATATATATATATATATATATACTGGAGTTATTTGAGCCTCATTAATAGTTGCTTTGAAATACAACCCCGCAGTCAGTGGTTTGGTATGCAGCACAAAGCACCCTTTTTTCCCCCTTCCTGTTATTCCTAATATGTGACATACGAGCATCTTGAGCTTTAAGCAGCAGGAGTGAGTCAGGTATGTCTTACAACCACAAGTATTTATCTTGTCTCCAGGAAGCCACATCAAAATATTCATCCCTTTCCCCATATTTGAAATATTTTATAGTTACCCAATATTAATATAAAGTTGTATGTCTTGCAGTTATTTTTATTTTTTCTGTGCAATACAGTGGACCCTTCAAAGTAAACCATGTAAAAAGCAATTTTAAAGGGGAAAATAGGCTTCAAAAGTCAAACAAAATGATCACGTGTCACATATACTTCATACAGTATATGTGCGTAGTTTGACTTATTTTTTTAACTTATAGTGGTGAACCTTTTTTATGCTTGATTATTCCATGCAGGCCTTTAATGTAATGTTGAAATAAGATTCTTCCAACAAAAGGAAGGTGGCAGGGTGTCCGAAAAGTCAAAGCATATGGAAAAAAACAGTATTTTTAAAGACAAATGTCAACTTTGTGTAGATGATTAAGTGTATTATTAGAAATTGGGGCTGTAAAAGTTAACGGGGTAATAATGAGAAATTTCCTTCAACGGCACGATTTGTTTTGGCGAGATTAACGTGCGCACGTCCTGTTTGACCCTCTGCCGACACCGTAGTTTGAGGAAATGCAGCAGTGTGGCACTTGATATGGCGCCACAAGAGTAAACAAATACGGAACAGAAATTGACAAAGAAAATGTATTTTGAATGGTGGTTTGGTGGTTAGCATGTTGACCAACACAGTAACAGTCTGGAGATCGGGAAGACGGGGATTCGATTCTCCCTTGGGCATTTTCTGTGTGGAGATTGCATGTTCTCCCCGTGCGTGCGTTTCCTCCCACATTCCAAAAACTTGCATGTTAGGTTAATTGGCGACTCTAAATTGTCCATAGGTATGAATGTGAGTGTGAATGGTTGTTTGTCTATATGTGCCCTGCGATTAGCTGGCGACCAGTCCAGGGTGTACCCCGCCTGTCGCCCGAAGTCAGCTGGGATAGGCTCCAACACACCCCCGCAAACCTAGTGGGGAAAAGAGGCATAGAAGATGGATGAATTGATTTTTTTTTAAGTTTTTTTTTTGTTTTATCATTGCGCCAGTGGTTGGGGACCTCTGCCTTACATCATGCCTGAGGATATGATGTGCTCTTTTACACATTTGAAAATACTGTAAAAATACCACTTTTATACAATTGCCGTCTTTGTTTTATAATCTAAGATTAATGTCTACATCAAAAAAAAAATAACCGTTGAATCATATCGAAACGAATCACATCATTTGTACACTGTATCGAATCATTCTGTTTTTAAAATATATATTTTTTTTAATCGTATCTTAACCCGTGCATCTGGATACGTATCAAATCGTTTACTACGGAGATTTACATCCCTACTTCTTATGGATAAAAGCTTCTATCTGTGATTCTAGCTGTCGGCCACACTTTGGACGCCCCGTTATAAGGTGGGTTAACGGTAATTGTTCACTTTTCCCCCACATAAACGTGAACGTATGCGCCTTTTGTTTTGAGTTGCCGGAAGAAAATGCACGTGCGGCACTCGCAGATGCACGTTGGAGGTATTTGCCAGTCACATGTGGACTTTCTATACTGGGACTCCAGGGTTTATGTACTATCCAAACTCTCTTGTAGTTGCTGTTGTTTGGACCGCTTCTACTTGTGTCTCCTCCCTCCACAATCCGTTCATCCATCCACGCAGCCTGAACAATCATTATCTCCCTGGCCAACCCTAGGCCGCAATCTGCTGCTCTCATCATCAGTGTGTATGATTTATGCTCCATGTTGGAAGCTAAAATCTCACATGGTTACATCTTAGGTCACTGCATATTTTCACCCTCTTCAGAATAACAGACATGTTTAAAAAAAACAAAACAAAAAAAAAACAGTAAAGAGACATTTATTATGAGCAAATTACATAAAAAGCTCACTTGCAGTAGACTCTTAATGTTGACCAAACATGGTGGCTCAATTGTCTGTCTTCTTCCTCTTGCCGTGCGGCGAGAAGTGTTCCGACATGGCCGCTAGTGCCCGGTATCGATGAGAAATGGAGTTCTTTACATCTTTAGGAAGCTCTGCGTAGCTGAGAAACAAGGAAGAGGATTCAATCGTTAGAATACAAGTTCAAAAGCAGGGATTTTATGTATTATGTATGTGTTTTTACATCACTTTAAAGCAGGAAGCAGCCGCTCTCAAACCTAGATATAATGCCAATTCCTGGCTCATTACTACAATTTTCTGTTGTGTTGTAAAGAAAGGGTGACAACTTTACAAATAATGTAACTGACAACACTACTGCTGGCTTGCAGTACTATTTGGGATCATGGACAGAGGCAAATTTGTGCACAATAACTAACCATAATGATTGAAAATAGTCCACTAGTCAAATAAATTGCAAAATAGCAGAATAGAATGTGTCATTGAATTAAGGCGATCGCCCCGCTCGCAAGCAATTGAGAACAGCTTCAACTTTGGGACAAATAAACAATAAGAACGACTGGCTCAAATGCTCAGCATGAACACAGGACAGTAGGGGCCAGGAGGGGTCCAGCACAGTACAATGGCCTGGTGTGAGTACGCCCTGAATCTCTGGGTCCCCCTTGTGGTAGGTAGCAACAAAGCACAAGCGCCCCCTACGTTTTATCATAGCCCTCTGGCTGGAAACAGGGATCCCATCCAAAGTCTGGGGGTCCCCTTGGTTTCACAATGTGGCCCTAAAAAGACAAATCACATTAGACTGAGACAATACGCCAAGATTTGCGAGAGATCCTCGAAAGCAAATGTCGACCTGGGTTATTCCTCTGAAGAGCTCCACCGCTTGGTCTTTTCCGGGTGTGAATGCAAAGGTGCAGAGGGCCCACGCTGACTTATCCTCAAATCCATCGAGGAGTTTGTACAAACCTTTGAGTGGAACATCGGACAAGATGTTGGTGCTGCGACTTTGTGTGTGACAAGAACATGTTGATTTGTTTTCTAATGCTTACCTTCTGGTTTGAGTTTATCCAGGAACCACTTTCTACAAAACAAAGCATTTAGTTACTTTAAGCTTTAAAGTATTGAAAAACATTAACATGAAATAGTTGTCAAACCAACATGTAAGGGCCAGGCAAGCCTCCCAGTGCCTTGAAACACAGACAGGTGTCCTCCACTATGACTGGGCCATCAATCTGAACACAGACAGACCATGCCCATTTCAGACCCATATGTGCAGTTTTGTGTTTCTAAAGTTGCTTTGATATAAATCAAGTGAACGTACCTGTCGTGCAGCCTCCTTGCACTTCTGGATGGAGATTTCATCTGGCTCCCCTTGGTATTCTGGCACTACCAGAAAATGACATCCATTGGTATTGAATATAATATTTAATGGTTTATTAAGAGTGTTATTGCTGCAAAAGGTCTTACTTACAGTCAATCTTCTTTGATATAAGTTTGTAGGGGAACGTGTCGCCCAGAATCTGAATCACCTATGGAACCAAAAGAAAATCGGCAATCGATTAGTACGACTTGAGGGCATTCATGGTTACTTTGGTTGACCAGCAGGCGTCTCTACCGAGCGATTTAAAGACTCGATAATTTATTACATCGCCTAAACACTCGGAAATAAAGCCACATAACGCTCCACCTTACCATGACTAGAATTTCGCTTTACCTCTTCAAGTTTTTTTGCGTTTCCTGTCACAAATACGACAGACCGTCCCGCCGGCACCGCCATGTTGGATCGTCTTCCTAGGTTTTTTCTTCGTCTTTGGTGTATTGGCGGTAGTCTGCTTAAAGCAAAAGTATTTGGCTTAAAGTGCGCATGACCAACACAACGGGGAACTGCATGTAACTTGTTACAAGTGCATAGTTTGGTGATAAATAAACCACAATTTCAGTTTTCCCTTTCAAATTCATGTATATGCGTATATGCTCCCCTGTTTTTCTCAAGGAACGCCAACGATCAGGAACCAATGACGCCCTGTTTTATTGTAATACGGAAAGGACCCAGCGTGTTGGTTTCAGCCAATCAGAGAGCTTTTTGAAGTACGCCCGTCCAATCAGCTAGTGATACGGATTGCAACCTTGTCCGGGCGGAAACATCTGTTCAAAAATGCCATGTGGAGTGTAATGTGTCATAGTTAGCTTAAGATTTGTAGCTAATACTGTATTTAGCATATTCTGTCACAAATATGAGTTTGTTACCGCGTACCGCCGAGGAGTTCAGTTCGGCCGAGTACTGGGAAAGATTCTTTAAGAAGCGCGGAGAGAAGTCCTTCGAGTGGTATGGAGACTACAACAAATTGTGTGGCGTGCTGCATAAGTACATCAAAATAAAAGACAAGGTAAAAGAATAGTTTGTCCAATCACATAAGCATCATGTAATCGTATTGTAATAAATTTTGCGTCCCCAAGTCATTTTTGGTCATGCAAATGGCAGCTAGCATGCAGAAAACTTGCAGAGCAGGGGTGTCCAACTTTCTTGGGTTAGGTGTAAATACACTTTATTTATGAGGCAGATCTCAACTCAAACGTTGTGCGTGTTGAAAATGAGACACAATGTCTGAAACGGTTATATAAACATTTCAGATATTTTATGACAGTGGTGTCCAAAGTGCAGCTCGGGGTTCATTTCTGTTCATTTTCCTCGACATATTCTGAAAATTACATTAATTAATTATTAATAACACATATTTTAGGTATTAAACGAATAACTATACTAAAAAAATGGGCTTTTGGGTGAAATTTCAGGATGAACTAAAATGCACTCCAACTATACAGGTCAACTTAGTTTGACTTTCTCAAAACATTTGAATGCACATGACCAACTATTCATTGTTCAGCTTGCTATCCTGTCACAGGAAAGCATACATAATGCCTTTCTGTGACTCTTCCAGTCTCTCTGTATGTCTTTTGTGACCTGCTGATGACACTTTGTGAGTATGCACTCTGAGAACATCCTGTAAGAAACCTTATTCTCTACTCTGCTATGCAGGTGCTGGTGGTTGGCTGTGGCAACTCAGAGCTGAGCGAGCAGCTGTACGACGTCGGCTATAAACATCTGACCAACATTGACATCAGTGAGACAGTTGTGTCCCACATGAACCAGAGGAACACCGATCGTCGGCCTGGCTTGACCTTCCAGCAGGTGGACGCTACTCAGATGCCATATGAGGACGCGTGCTTCCAGGCAGCTCTGGACAAGGGCACTCTGGATGCGATGGCAGCTGAGGAAGAAGGAGCACTGGCGAGGAATATGCTCACTGAGGTAGACAAGGAAATGGTGAGAGTGTTTGGACAGGCAGGACAGTGATTTTGTGTCTTTGCAGGTAGGCCGTGTGCTGAGTGTCGGTGGTAGATATGTATGCATCACGCTGGCCCAAGAAAGCGTGATCCGTCTTGCTGTGGAGCATTTTGCTCAGCTCGGATGGGCGGTGCGGCTCCACTGCCTGCAGGAAGAAACCAGAGCAGACGAGGAGGAGGGCTCCTTTGCTCTGCCCATTTTCGTCCTGGTCTGCACCAAGTTCCGCCAGGCCTTGCCGACGCCCATTTTGGAAATGTGCCACGGTGAAGACGGCACCCCGACTCGCCTCACGCTGGTGGCTGACTTGCTGATGGCCGTGCGGGAGCGTCAGGCATACTCGGCTCTGAGGAAGAGGCTCCGCACTGGGATGGACGTCAGCACTGACCTGTCACTCACTCTGTGCCATGCAAAGACGGGTCTGCCTAGATACACCCTCACTGTGCAGGATTCACCCCCGGGGACTAAAGTGCGAAGGTCCAACCAATTTGCCATTTTTATTGGTGAGACAAGTCTTTTTTTTTCATATCACTGACTAGCCGCAACGTTAGATTCATTTTTGTAACAGTCATATTGGTTGTGGTGAAAATGCTTTGGAAGCTAGCATACATGTTTTACAGATATCCAAAGTTTTATAATCACGAGACAATGGTCAATGACTTGTGGAGAATTAGTTGCTCAGTCCCACCCATGCTCTTGTAAAGACGTTTTGCTCGATGGCAGCCATGTTTTTCAAACAATCTCACTCAAATGTACACACGTGCTTCTCAGTCCACAAAAGGTGTGCACCAAATCTCATGGTGATTCGACAAACTCTCTTAAAGTTACAGCGGGTGTTTTATAGATATAGTTTTATAGGAGTAGAAGGTGACAGACAGTTGTGGCCTGTAGGTATGAATACCAATGTGTCTGCAGTATTAGTAATCCTTCTTTTACCCACTTTTAGTGCCTCAAGGGAGTGAGACAGCATGGCTCTACAGCTCCAGTGAGGGGCGCAGGCAGCTGGCAGCCAGCGCTAACTTTCGCCGCCTGGTTATTGTGGCCATGCACAGGAATCAAGAGTACACTGACATGCAGGCTGTCCAGTCTGAACTCTCGCCAATGGTGATGGAACTGGCTCCGCCGGGAATGGCGGACAATCAGCAGGTAGGTTGCACACGATCTGCAAGATTTAGTCCACGACAGTACTGACTGTAACTCCGGTTCAGGTCCCGTTTCTGTCTGTTGGCGGTGACCTGGGCTGGCGCGAGGTTGTCAGCAGGGGCAAGAGCAAGCACAGTGGCGAGTACTGCGTCGAGAATGTCAGAGGGGAGGACGGCGAGCTGTATCGCAGACTGGTCTTCCTGTCCAACGCTGCGCTGGTGCAGTCTGAGAGTCGCCTCGTCTCCTCGATTAGCGGTTAGTCACATTTTTGCTGATTCATTTTGGCATCCTTGTGTGCTGTTTTTTTGCATTTTAAAGGTTTGAAAAGTGCTTGGAATGATTTCTTTCCATCTCATTGTTGAGTTTACACAGGAATAAAAAATGTACTCCGATTCAAAAACCTCCTCCCCTGAAAACTGAATATTTGCATTGAAATTTGTGGAGTTTAGTTTACTCTCTCACCGGAGGACAGGGGTTTCCAAAGTGCGGCCCGCAGCTCATTTTTTTTATTGGCCCTCAGCAATTCTAAAGCATATGAATGAGATATTACATTACATATTCATCTTTAGCAATCTGTCTCGCAATGCATAGTGTAAGTATGTTATTGACTTTAAACTATTATTAAACAATAACAAAATGAAAAAAATAAGACAATGACTCCTGCGTTTCTGTTCCGCCAGCATCAAGTCAGAAGAAGAAGAGCAAAAAGAAAACCAAACAAACTTCAGCGGCGCCGTCGTCGTCCTCTCTGTCAGTGCACAGCGGTTTCCTCTGCTGCGCCCACCATGAAGTCATGGTGGCTGGTCTCGCCATGCTGGACTTGGGCGTGGGAAACGACAAAGGTATACGTCAACCGACAGTCGCACCAGCCGTTGAAAACAGCTGCTTTTGTTACAGATGTTGCTACAATTCATGTGCTTTGGTGCGCCAACTTTGCCGTGCTGGGGCACGTCACTGCATACATCTTATACCTATATGCAAATCAATCAGTCAGTTGTTTTTAATTCAAATGGCCTGGTGCGAATCTTCACGTTCTTTCAGTTTACTTTGTTTGTAAGCAAACTAGTTGTTTTTTAATTAAGGTGCCCAAGTAGTAAAATCCAGTGTGCCTTGATTGTTTGGATTGTTTGGCTGTACAGTGGTCCCTCACCACATTAGGCTTTGAGAGTGAAGCCGCGGAACTCACTGTTTTTCAAAATATATTAATATATCATCGCTGTTTTAGTTGATTATGGGGTATCATTAGTAAGCAAATGTGCGTGTTTAAGCATATTTAATGTGTTCATGGCCCAAATTAAGCATTTACAAACATAAAAATGGCTAAATAAACTAAAATACAAGTATACAGCAATCAAAAATGCATTGAAAGACATGTTGTGATATGTAGTATTCTACACTAATCACTAGGTGTCAGTAATGTTACAATGAGACAATAGCCACCACAAGAAGTACGAAAGTAAAAAAAAAAACGGACAACAACAAGGAACTCTCCCACTGCTAACATGTGTGAGTCTATTTTATATCTTGTTTTCTCTTATGTCTACTATATTGGGTAATACAAGTGGAAAAAAATGTATTTAGAAGGTTGTAAACAGGTTTTCCATGCCTCAACTTCGAAAATATTACATTAATAAATAAGGAATCCTACTTCGCGGAAATTCACTTATCATGGTAGGGTCTGGAACCAATTAAATTCGATAAACGAGGGATTACTGTGTGTCCTGCCAATTGTTATTCGTTTTCTCAGAAATTAGGCCATTTTTTCTGTAGAAAACGTACAGTGGGTTGCAAAAGTATTCATACCCATGAGCAACACTCAATTTCTTGGCACAGAACAAGGGGGGTGAGGGTGTCTGTCTCTGCTCCTGGGGGTCTCGTTCATCTGGCATGGGGTGTGGTCCTGGTCGCTGGGTGGCCCTGGTACCTCGGGGGCAGGCGGGGGCGGGCTTGGTGTCCCGGTTCTTCTTTGCTGGGCTGCCTGCCTGGGGGGGCTAGTGGGTGGGGGTGGGGAGGGGTCCGGGTCGGGTGATGGGGCGGGGTCGGGGGGGCCGTCCAGGGGGCGGCGTTGGTTGACCTCCGGGGTGGTGGGTCGGCGGGGTGCTGCATCCTGCGAGTGCCGGGCACCTACTGCTGCTGGGGGGCCCGTGTGCGGCTGGTGGCGCTGGCTCTCCCTTGCCTGCTTTGCCTCTGGGGGTGGCGCGGGGTCTGCCCTGGGCCCTCCTGCTCGGCTGCCGCGTGGGGTCGTCCAGTGTGGGGTGTGGGGGCCGGCCTCTCCCCCTGGTGGGGGCGCGGGTGCCTGAGCCCAGCTGCGGAGCTCTCTCCCCTGGGTGGGAGGGTGGTTTGGGTTGCCCCTTTTTATTTATTTATTTATTTATTTTTTAAAAATTTAATTTTATTTATTTATTTTATTTTATTTTATTTTACCGATTTATGTGTGTGGTGTACTGTATGTGTGACAGGTGGGAGCCGCTTGTTGTCCTCCGGCACCTGTGGTTGTCCCCCGGGTGACTGGGGGTGCGGAGGTGGGGGTCGCAGATGTGTGGTTTGGGCTCGGGGTGGGGGGTGCGTGGTGCTGGGGTGGGGGGGATCCCTTGCTTTCTCCCTTCAGGGACGGGGCCGCTGTGGCTTGGTGGGCGGGGGGTGTGGGGGCCGTGGGCGGGTGAGCGGGTGGGTGCGCGTGGGGGCGGGCGGCGTGGTGCTCTTCTGCGTGGAGCTGGCCGGGATCGGCGGGGGGATGCTTGCTCCGGGGTGGGGCGGTCAGGGGGTGGCTTTTGCCGGGAGCTTGGGGGTGGGGCTGGCGGGGGGCTGGCGGGCGGTCCCTGCTATCTGCTGGTGTCTGGCTGGTCTCTGCTTCCTGGCCGGCGGTTGTCTCTCTCCCTCCGGGGTTTCTCCCTTGGCGTGTTGGTGGATGGGCGGGGGGTGGAGTGGTGGCCGGTCTGCGGCGTGGCGGGGGGCGGGGCGGGCGGGGGCATCTGCTTGGGTGCTGGGCGGGGAGCCGCTCCTTTCGTGGGCCCTGTCGTGCGGTGCTTGCTTCTCTGTCCCTCCCTGGCGCGTCTGGCTTGCGTGCTTCGTGGGTGTGGCCGTGCTCCGCTCTATGTGGGGTCTGGTGCTCTTGTGGTTGTCGTTGTGTTGCTCCCTTGCCGGCCGTGGTGGTATGCGGGAGGCGCGTGGGCGCGGTTCCCACTGTCCTGGTGGCGGTCGGATCTGCCTTGGGGCGTGTGGCTGGTCCGTGGTGTTTGGCGGTGGCGCTGTGGACGCTACCTCTGGTGGGGCTCCGATGTTGGGGGGCGCTGGGGGTATCGCGTCTGGGGGGTTGGGTGGGCCGGACTGGGCATCCTGGCGGGCTGGGTAGGGCCTGTGGTGTGTCCTGCGGCCTGTGGCTCGCCCGAGCCTGGGCTGTGGTGGGTGGCCGGTCGGTCATGTGTCCTTGGTCCCCCCCCTGCTCGGTTTGGGCGGCGTTGGGGTGTGGGGCCCCCGTCTTTCCTGTGCCACTGCACCACCTCACATATATATAGGACTTTGGAGGGTGGCCTACGGTCGGGCGTGGTTGGGGAGGGGAGCTGCCTTGCGGGGCTCCTTTGCTCCTGCCGTGCCACTGACCTGTTGCCCCCCAATTTTAATCGCAGAGTAGACACTTAGGGTTTGGGGGGGCTGGTCAGGTGAGGGACCCTCCGAGCGGCAGCTGTCCCCCTATTTTAATTGCATCATTAGCTATCATCCACATACACCCCATATACATGCACACAGATACACCCCTCAGGGACACAGAGACCAGCTTTTTGTAGCTGTCCTCTTTTATTTTACTTTATTTATTTATTTTTTGATTGCATTATAGACACAATCACACCTTATCACAAACACGGGTGGGGCGGGCTGGATTGGGGTGCCTCGTGCACCGCGGCGCCTGTCTGTTGGGGTGTCTGTTGGCGCTGTGTGGTGGTTCGCCTGGCTGCTCGCCCGTTTTCCCGCCCGCCTGCTCAGTTTTCCGCTTTCCTCCTTGCTGGCTCCCCTGTCTGCCTTGCTGGCGGCGTCCTACCGTTGGGAGGGTGTGGCCTGGTGTCTTCCTGCTCCCTGGCGGTCCACGCTCTCCGCGCCTGGGTTCTGGATTGTATGTCTGGGACCCCGGGGTCCCCGGCTCCGCTGCTCCTTGGGTTACGGCGCTTCCGGTGCGGGCGGGCTTCTTTCCGGTTGTGGGGGCGTCTCTGGGCCCGCCGGTTTGTGGACCCCGGTACTCGTCTGCCTTTGTGGGGTGTGATCTCTCGCTGGTCTCAGGGGTTGGCAGTCCTCCGGCCCGCCGGTCCCCTGTCCTTGGCTGGGATTACCTCTCTTCGGCCCCTTGCTGGTTTTCCCGGGGGGGAGGGCTCTCTGGGCTGGCTCTTGGGGCACTGATCTTTGTGCTGCCTGCCCCTGTGGGCCTGGCGGCCTTCTGACGGCGGGGGCTCGGCCTGGCTATTTGGGGCGGGGCTCTCTGGGAGGTGGAAAGTGGCCCCTTTCCTTTCATGCATTCTCAGTGACAATTACACGCCCACACATTCTTGCACCTTTATATATATGAAGTCTTCCCCACATACAGAGATACCTGTACATATGCACACTCACAGTACATATGTACTTCCCCACATTACTCACTGAGTTAACCAGGGTGTTATTATGTTGTTGGTCTTATTACAGCGACAGTGATATCAGCAGTATGACTATAGTTTTTTTTGCTGATGTCATTCTGTTTCTGTTGTCTTGTTCTTGTTGTCACAATTGTTGTTGCTGCTGTTGTCCTTGTCTCTTGTCTCTCTCTTTTTTTTTTTTTTGTCCCCCTCTAATCTCTCGGTAATCTTCAGATCCCGCCACAGGCTTTCTATTGGGTTGAGATTCAGGCTCTGACTTGGCCAGTCTAGAAGCTTCACTTTCTTCTTCCTGAGCCATTCTTGTGTCACTTGAGCTGGATGTTTTGGATCATTATCCTGCTGAAAGATAAACCTCCTCCCAAGGTTCAGGCTTTTTGCAGACTTGAAAAGGTTCTTCTCCAGGATGTCAATGTGTTTTGCACTATTCATAGTCCCTTGTACACGGACAAGCTCACCAGGGCCGGAGGAAGAGAAACCGCCCATGTTTCACAGTAGGGATGGTATGAGCAGGATCATCAGCTGTGTTGGCTTTGCGCCAAACATACTTCCTGGTGTTCAGGCCAAAAAGTTCAATTTTTGTTTCATCTGACCAGATCACTCTTTCCCACATCGCTGAAGTGTCTTTCAGATGTGTGGTAGCATACTGCAAATGAGCCTTGAGATGTTGTTTCTTCAGGTATGGCTTCTTCTTTGCAACACGCCCATAGAGACCTTCCTTGTGTAAAGTGCGGGATATAGTTCACTTGTGTCCATTAGTCCCAGCAACCTGGAGAGACTGTTTCTGGTCTTCAATAGTTGTGGAGGGGTTTGCTCTTGCTTACCTTAGCAGTTTCCTCTTGCCTTTTGCAGTGATCTTGGAGGGACACCCTGTTCTTCGGAGGTTCACAATGGTGCCATGGCGCTTCCACTTCTGGACCAGTGATGCAACAGTACTTTTTGGCACATTGAGTGAACCTGCAAAGGCTGCATAGCTTTGTCCATTTCTATGCTTCTCTACAACTTTCTTTCTGAGGTCTTCTGACATCTCCTTCGATTTCATGACTGTTGTCTGCTAACAAGCATAGGATGACTGTGGACAGGTGACTATTGGGCACAATTTATAGGGAGTAATGAAGCCTATACGAGTCACAAGTGTTTAAATGCAGGCTTGTGACACTGTGATGCAATAGCATTTGGTGTGCAATCATTTTCGACTAAAAATGCCAACTTTGGTGCAATGGTATGAATACTTTTGCAACAATGAAATACAGACTTATGCAATCTATCTATAGTAAAGAGTGCTTATGAACAAAAACAGTGATGGATTGTCATGTTTATGGTATTTCCTTTCATGCACACAGGAGAAACGCACTTCTCCTTCGTTCTGTGCTGAGAAATTGAGTGTTGCTCATGGGTATGAATACTTTTGCAACCCACTGTATCTCTTTCACACTAAGTCGGTAGTAATTTATAAATACACGATTATACAGCTACAATGTACAGCATACACGTACCACTGTTTAAAAAAGGCCACAATTTTTATATGTTTTTGTCTTTATGCTTCACTGATAATGTTTTTTTTGTCAAGCGTTGAGATGTCGCACTTTGTTGGACCGTCGTTGACCGCACCATAGTTACTGTGAGACGTAACGTGAACTTATATGTAACTTCTACACTGTGATTTCTATCCCATGTGTTCATCTTACATTATTATTCATTAGTGGTGAGTACCAATGCGTTTTATACTTTAAATGCTTTTAATATTAAAGAGAGAAGGGGGAGGGTTCTGGAGTTGACTCTAATCTAGTAATTCCAACAGTCACTTTTATTGCAACTGATCCGAAATTGGGGCCGCACGGTAGCCAACTGGTTAGCATGTTGGCCACACAGTCAGGAGATCAAGAGGATCTATGTTTGAACCTCCTTTTTGGGCATCTGTGTGGATTATGCATGACCCTAAATTGTCCATAGGTATGAATGTGAGTGTGAATGGTTGTTTGTCTATATGTGCCCTGCAATTGGCTGGCGACCAGCCTATCCCAAAGTCAGCTGGGATAGGCTCCAGCATACACGCGACCCTAGTGAGGATCAGCAGCATAGAAGACGGATGGATCTGAAATTGGAGCAGAATGCCAATGTCAAGCGAGCGAGTCGTGTGTTAAATATAGGCATTTTTATGGGTGTGTCAATTCCTCGTGGATTTTCGCCATTCGCTGGTGGCCCCGGATCAGATAGGAAATTGAAATGGAGCCATAAGACCTTCATTTAGCAAGCAGGCGATATTTTAAGCCACATTTTAACATTCCTAACTGTCATACAAGTGTAGAAACGAGTTAGGGACTGTTATTAGTAAAAGGTAAAAACAATAAACTCAACATGCAGCGATTGATTGGCCGGTCGGCGTCGATTCCCTTAATTTTTGGGGCTCGGTGATCGGCCGATCCTTACATATGAAACTGATTCTATCCATCAGTCTTATCTCCCTCTGCAAAGGTCTGAAAGCCAGCCAAGCAGCGGCCCACTGGTAGTGTTTATGAGCGTTGAAAAGAGCAAAGCTACTCTGAGGAAAATTAGTCCATGACATTGGACAACCAGCCATTTTCTGTCGCTGTGCACTTTATTTTTGGTAAGAAGCTCAAATCAGGTCTGCAATGTAATCTGTTGTGCAAGTTTTGTTTGTGAAAAATAAAAGGCACGGAACTGATAAAATGTAGCAGTTTGGACAGCATTTTTCTAAACTTTTTATTTATATTTAAGAGAGCTACCTCATGTGCAGTTAAAACAACATGTTTGTATTGTTACAAGCTGTATTATTACACGGGAATTGTTAAATGTTTTTCAACTAAACAAGATTAGAACACTGAAGGGTGTATGTTGTCAGTTATAAAGAAAAAATGTTATCTGCCAGAATTGGAATCAGCAGGTCAAGCTTTTTAAAGATCAGTGATTGGCCAGAAAATTGGAATCGGCGCACCCCTGCAATAAACTGTATACTCATCCTTCATTTTTTATTATTATTATTATTATATTGCACCGAGCAGCTTGGACAGACTGTGTATACCACTTTCAAAAGTCACTCAAATTTCTGCTTCTATGGTTATCATTACACTTTTCCTTTTTGAGATCACTGGTACTCTTCTGTGGTGGCATTCCCCGAAACTCTTGATTGTCATCTTTAGAGGCATCTTTCTTGACAATTTAGTTCAGATTCTGAATTGATATGATCGTTTGATATCAGATATGAACTGTTTTTGACCTCTACGTCTCCTTAGATGGCCCAGTATCGGTGCTCTTGGTGGGACTCGGAGGAGGAGGCCTGCCTCAGTTTCTGCGGGACTTTGTACCCGGAGTTTCTGTCGAGGTCGTGGAACTCGATCCTGCGGTGCTGGAAGTGGCCAAGGAGTGGTTCTGTTTCCGACCCGATGATCGCCTGACCGTCACGCTCGGGGACGGCCTTGAGCGCATCTGTGCCTTGGAAAAAGAAGGTTAACGGTGGAAGGTTTGTTAGGGATATAAATAATACAGAGCAAGAAGTGGCTGTAGCTCTTTTTTATTTGTAGGTAGCCGCTTGTTTGATGCCATCATGTTCGATGTGGACAATAAGGATAGCACAGTGGGTATGAGCAGTCCACCTGCTGCCTTTGTAGAAAGCTCCATCCTCGATAAAGTCGGTAGCCTTCTAACCCCTAAAGGTATGCTGTATATTTTTAATAACCATGAAAAATGCAAGCCAATTCATACCTCTTTATGGCTCCCGGGCTAGGTGTTTTCATTCTCAACCTGGTGTGCCGTGACTCCGCCTTGAGGAAAGACGTGCTGGAGCGTGTGAGCCGCCTGTTCCCGACTATCCTCTCCAGGAAGATTGACGGGGAGGTGAACGAAGTGCTCCTCTGCCATCGCAGGGAAAACGTCTCGTTAACGTCGTTGAAGCAAGCGAGCCACCGACTGCAGGGTGCGCTGCACTCGGATGTGACCAGAAGGCCACAAATAGACATTGCAGAGTTGTTGAAAGACTTGAGAGTAGAGTGAGTGTGTCCGGGACAAGTCATCTCTGTGTGGTGTTATATGTGTGGTGCATATACTCTCTCTAAATTGTCCATCGGTGTGAATGTGAGTGTAAAAGGTTGGATGTCGGCTGGGATAGGCCCCTGCAGCTCATCCGTGACCCTAATGAGGAAAAGCTGCATAAAAAATGGATGGAGGGTTGATTGTAACACTTTTATTTATTATTTAGTATAAAGCCCTGCATGTGCTACCGCAAATAAAGCAGTGTCATATTTTATAGTTCACCAAAATGTGGCGTTCACTATTCCCTTAGACTTATTAATTTAGGTTGAAGTGTTTCTGTGCACTGCAATCAGTTCCCTCATACGTCACTACCTAGGAATGAGGAAGAGTTATTTGGAGAGTGGTGGGCTCTTCCCCTATGGTTCTCTTCTTTTTTGTGCAACAGTGCCAATAAAATGCATTAGAGTAGATTATATTGGAGGGAATACGTTAACTTTATAAGAAATAGTATCGCATTGTTTGTGTACATGTAATCTGAATCACGCTACTTAAAAAAAGTTGTTCCTTCCGCGCATGCGCAGTCGTATCGCGCCCGTTAGCAAGCTGTCAAAAGTTTTTTTTCTCCTTCCACTCCTACTTCTCCCTGATCGCTAACTATGGAGCCCGCTCAGCACCACCGCCAGATTTATACATATCAACACGGAGGTAAGGATAAATTTGAACTTTGTGGAAAGTGAGCCAAACAATCGGAAAATTGTCTTTAAAGTGTGTTATTAAGGGCAGCTTGAGCTCGAATGTGACCACGATGTTGCTAACTGTCTCGTGAATGTGCCAACAACAGCTAGCAACACGCCCCTGCTTTTTAAACTATAGATACACTTTTAAACAATAACCTTTACATTGCGTGAGGCAGGTAAAAGTAAAAGTCCACTCAACCAATTGCCGTTAAAGTGGTGTAGAAAATGTGGGTCTTTAACGTACTTGTACTGGGGCGTTGCTAGGGGCAACCACGCGATGGAGTGTCGTACGTGAACGCAGCAATCACAAGAAAGTGCCCCCTGACAGAGCCTTTGAACGCATCTGACGACGACAGCATTGTGTATTTATGTATTATGTTTACATATCATGTCGCCTTTTATGCTTTTTGTTCACAGATCAAGGGTGAATAATATGATAAATCATTATCATTAATGATCAGTACAGAGATAGTAGTACTAATTTGCGCCACAGTGTGGTGTATTGTGTTATCGCAGATAAATAAGTAACCACTATTTAGAGTAGAAATGGTTTATTTATTTATTTATTTTAAACATCTTTCGCCATAGTTCCAGCTTGCTGTTGAGTCATGAGCAGCCCTCTGCAAAGCTGAGGTGTTCAGGGGTTGTTCCTCGGCTTGGAAATTCCAACTTCACAACAGCGACGCTACCTGTTTTGAGCAGCATGATTTCCACGATCAACCGCCTCCAAGACGCCCTGGGCGGTGCTGGGCAGAGCTACTCCCTTCAGCTGCCGCAGATTGCTGTTGTGGGTGGCCAGAGCTGCGGGAAGAGCTCTGTCCTGGAGAACTTTGTGGGCAGGTAAGCTTTCCTTGGATGGCCTGGGCACTGAGGGTCTCCAACCTTTTTTTTCAATTATGAAAGGACAGTGTTGCACTATAACACCAACTTTTAGTTTTCTACTAACACGCACATCTGTCATCGACTGCAGTTTACATCGTGGGGAATTGCTTTTACATCTCAAGCTACCTTTTGGAGTCCCCCACCATTGCAGCATTTAAACCTGCGATAATGCTACTGGTTTTTATTGTCCCCACGTTGGTGGGGGGGGAGGGGTAAATTTAATCCTGGCAGAGTAATTTAATCCTGGACTCACTGCCACAATAATTGACAGCACACAGCAGAATAACAGAATAAAATATCAGAATTGACCCCACTCACCTCTCAGTTACGGTTGGCGTAATGGTACAGCAGCTGCCTTCAAAGGCAGAGGATGCCGTTTCGATCCCAACCCCAGACATTTTTTAAATTTGTTATTTTGCACAATTTGTTTCCCATGTATTGATATTACTCCAAAACATGTAATTCAGGTTCAAGTCAAATAGTATAAAAATTGCGTTTAATAGGTCAGTTAAGTCCTAAAGATGCGGAGACCCAGCTGCCCCGTAGAGGCCCAATGTGAGTGAGGCCCAAAATTCTGCTTAGGGCCCCAATTTGGCCAGGGGCAGCCCTGATGACATACTGTATATACTTTTTGTGATCTTTTTATCTGGTGTTGTGCTGTGAGATGCCGTAAAATATGTGCCTTGGCTTAATAAATGGGGGAAGTGCGGGTTTAGTGAGGTAGAGGAGAGACCTGTCCCCATAGAGCAAATAGGAATTGTTTCCAGTTATACTGTTATACTGGCCTTCCTTCCTGAGTGTGCAATGATATTTTCAGTTCCTTTGTCTCCACTGATTGCATGGTGTGTTATGACACCCAACCCTAATTCAGGCTCAGTGCCAGCGATTTGATCTGGGGCAGGATGTGCTTTAAAAAATAAAACTTCCTGAGGTATGATTTATATGGAAAAGGAGAGGATTTTCTGGTGACACTTTCTGTAGTATCAACAATAAATTCCTGTAAACAGAAGTTTTGTCGAGGGTCACCATGGTTGATACTCCAGCCAAAGATGCGCATCTTTTGTGTTTGTGTGGAGGCACGTGTGTGTTTCCTTCTCCTCTTCAGTGTGTTTTCTCCGACAGAGACTTCCTTCCACGTGGTTCAGGAATTGTCACTCGTAGACCTTTAATCTTGCAGCTGCACCATGCTGACGCCGGTGAGCAAGACTTCTGAATCAGCCATGCATGCATGTTGTCCTTAGAACATTCCTTTTCAACACCAGCTCGCAGATTATGTCAGATAGGCCTGCAAAAATTGTCCCCTTAAAATGTATGCTTCTGTTAAACATATACAGTGGTGGATGATGGATGGATGGATGTCTAAAAGATATATAGGATGATTACTTATATACTTATCAGTACTCATGTGAAAGTTTATCAAAATGTGACCATTCAAAATAAACATTTTTGACCCGGCATTACTATAAAATCCATCCATCCATTTTCTATACTGCTTCATCCTCATTAGGGTCGCGGGGGCATGCTGGAGCCTATCCCAGCTGACTTCGGGCGACAGGCGGGGTACACCCTGGACTGGTCGCCAGCCAATTGCAGGGCACATATAGACAAACAACCATTCACACTCACATTCATACCTATGGACAATTTAGAGTCGCCAATTAACCTCACCTGCATGTTTTTGGGAATGTGGGAGGAAGCCGGAGTACCCGGAGAAAACCCACGTGCACACGGGGGGAACATGCAAACTCCACACAGAAATGCCCAAGGGAGAATCAAACCCAGATCCCGATCTCCAAGCTGTTCCTGTGTTGGCCAACATGCTAACCACTAGACCACCGTGCGGCCCTACTATAAAATTATTTAACCAATTATGTCCAATATTTCAAGTGAATTAAGATAAAAAAAATAAAGGTTTGTTTTTTAAGTGTGCATTAATAGGGGGTACATGGCTTCAGGTCAATTGTCTAAAGGGGTACGCCACTGTAAAAACTTTGGGAACCACCGATATAAACAATTTTATATATTGGCTCATCTGTTAGACCACATGTGTCAAACTCGTGCCATGGAGGGCCGAGACGCTGCAGGTTTTCTCTCCAAACAGTTTCTTCAGCAGGTGATTTAATTGATGAGCTCCTTCCCTCAAACTGAAGGTGTTGATCATTAAAATCACCTGCTTTAGTGACTGGCTGGAAAGAAAACCTGCAGTGTCTCGGCCCTCCATGGCACGAGTTTGACACACCTGTGTTAGACCATCTACGTTGTTGTTGGCAGTCCTGGGGGCCATTTGTGGCCTAATGCAAAAAAATTAAATTAAACACAACCTTGCAACCCATGTTACAAAGGAGGATTAGGGCCACACTGAAAAGAAACAACATCAAGTGTTACAAGAAACAAAGTGGTTGAAGTTACAATCTGTTTTTTAGTACTTTTCTACTCCTTTTTAGTACTTTTCATAGTTTGACCCCATATTGTGTTGGTTTTGTGTATATAAGTTAGAAAAAAAAAGTTGGATATCCCTGTTCATGCTCCTGATGGCTGTTATATAGGCAATCAATATTGCTGAACATTCCTGAAGCCTCCACTAGATGGCAAAGAGGAGAGAAAATGAGGACCGTTTGGCCTTTTGTGCAATAACAATCTTAACTGACATGTTAGCATTCTGTCCCCTCAATTATTAAACCACATAAACAATGTTCAACACAGGATATACCTTTGTAATTAATTTGTTTATTATCTGTGCTTTTTGGCCTGGCTTCCAAGAGTACGGTGAATTTTTACACTGCCGGGGAAAGAAGTTCACAGATTTTGAGGAGATCCGCCAGGAAATAGAAGTCGAAACCTGCCGAATCACCGGCTCCAAAAAAGGCATCTCTCCCATCCCCATTAACTTGCGGATTTATTCCCCCAATGGTAACTTGTGTTCCTTCCTCTAACACATTTACTGTCAAACTTGTCTACATGTTAATGTCATGTCTTATGCAGTGCTCAACCTGACTCTCGTGGACTTGCCGGGCATCACCAAGGTGCCCGTGGGCGACCAGCCATCAGACATAGAATACCAGATACGAGACATGATCATGCAGTACATCTGTCAGAAAAACTGCCTCATCTTGGCCGTGACGCCCGCCAACACAGACCTGGCCAACTCGGACGCGCTCAAACTGGCCAAAGATGTTGACCCGCAAGGTGAGCTGATTGTGATTAAGCTGTCAATCAGCCACAGCTTTTAAAGTTTCATTTCACTGCACTTTTTAGGTCAGCGCACAATAGGTGTGATCACCATGCTGGACCTGATGGATAAAGGAACAGATGCGCGGGAAATACTAGAGAACAGGCTGCTTCCACTACGAAGAGGTGGGTGTGTGTTTACATGTGATGAGACAAGGCCTTAACAGTGAAGCGCTACCAGGTGCAGGCCCCTTCATGCTTCTTCCGAAAAGCTAATGCATTATTCACGGAAAAGCCCCTGAAGTCAGCTGCACAGAGATGGAACTTTAGTCAGGGAGCCTAATGCTGTTACATCTACAGTATTATTTTGTAGATATAGTTGACTTTGCCGTGTTTGCCGTGCATAGGAAATCAAGTAAAGTGAAATGATCTATTCCAGGCTCAAACTGTCACCACCATAAAGTATTTGTTAACAGTACAGGCAGTGTTTTAAGTTAACATTTTGAATAGTCATATTAGTACAATGAGAAGTTTACCACTGTTGAATAAAACTAAAATAAAGTAAAACTATTCACCCATTGAAGACTCCTCATAGAAATGTAATTGAGAGGGAACAAAGGTACTTGTCGAGTGATACTGGCACCTACTGGTGTTCTATGTTTATTGCTGAAATTAGTAAGTTAGATTTAGAGTTATTTTTGATATTATATTTGATAGAACTTTTCTATTTGATATATCATTAATAGGGCTGCCAAAAATAGCACGCTAATGGCGGTAACTAATTAATTTCATTAATTACAGACAAAGTTTTAGCGGCATTAACGCATGCGCATCATGTCAAGCCACATCTTCGTTATGACTGCAGACGGATGCATAGTGTAGTGTCCCCATGCTTTTATATCTTTATTCTGACATAAACACATCAACAGCAGTGCAATTCCAACACCATGTATGTATCTCCAACTCACAAACATGTCTGTAGTCAGCTCGTCCTGGGAAGCACACCTCCTCATTGCCACTAGACAGCGAGATGTATTCACTGGCACTCCGAAAATCAAAATTTAATGTAGCGGAGGCCACTTTGATATTCTTCACCTTTTATGTATTTATTAAACGCTTCAAAACTAGGGATGAGCGAGTACACCACTATGTGTATATGTATTTGTATCTGTTTACCCATCTAAATTATCTGTATCTGTACTTGTAGTGGGCAGGGTATAAATCTGAAGTGGCCGTGGTTTAACAGTAAATGGGTGGGGCTTAAATCAGTACATTATTTTAAGTCTGAAATTGACATGGATTGATCAGAAGTTGCTATGTTTATTGTTTATTATTCAGCTATATGTGTACTGTGTATGTGTGTAAGTGATCCGGAAGACTTTATTATTTAATTATCTTTTACTAATCTGTGAAGTTGGTGATTCATGCAAACATCCATTGATGGCAAACAGGGAAATCATCTGTCATCCTCGTTCACTGTAGTTTTCTCAAAAGCACCGCGTTCAGTACTACGAGCAAAGTTTTCCAACTGACTTTATATCACCAGCCAAATTGCAAGCAAGCAGATGAAAAAAAAAAAACACAGGCAGTGACCGACATAACACGAGCCATTTACAGCTCTGTCTTGTCAAATGCACCGTGTACATAACGAAACAAGTTTACCAAGTAACTTTAGATATGAGCTGAGCTGAGGAAAACCGAAAAAAAAAACGTCTGTATCGGAGGTAGTGACCAACGCGACACGGGCCGTTTTGAACTGATCGCATACTCAACGCATACGTAACGAAACAAGTCTACCAACTAACTTTAAATATTATACAAGCCGAAATAGAGCAAAATAAGATAATGTGAGCTGGAGTCGAGCCAAGCAAGCAGAGCGTCACTGTGTGTGAAAGAGCTCTGGCTGTAGCGAGTCTGTCTCGGGAGGGGTGGTCACTGTGTGTGATTGGCCACTCACAGAGTGTAAAGAGTGAATACATAAGAAGTTACCCAATGAGGATTTTCCTTCATCTCGATTACAGATAATGACGAGACGTACTCATTTCATGCTTGTACTCAAAACGCAAAAATGCATTATCCGTAACGGATGCTCGTCTAGAACGAGTATTGCCTCATCTGTAGTTAAAACCAAACAAGCGTAGTTGAGAGATGAAACGGCAGAAGATGTATTGATAAACCGTTGTTTTGTTTTTATCAATTTTTGTGTCTACAAAGTTGTCTGCAGTAGTGTGAAAAAGTGTTTGCCCCCTTCCTGACGTCTGATTTTTGCATGTTTGTCACGCTTAAATGTTTCGGATCATCAAACAAATTCAAATATTAGTCAATGACAACACAACTGAACACCAAATGCAGTTTTTAAATGGAACTTTTTATTATTAAGAGAGAAAAAAATCCAAACCTACATGGCCCTGTGTGGAAAAGGGATTGCCCCCTAAACCTAATAACTGGTTGGGCCACCCTTAGCAGCAACAACCGCAATCAAGCGTTTGTGATAACGTGCAATGAGTCTCTTACAGCGCTGTGGAGGAATTTTGGTCCACTCATCTTTGCAGAATTGTTGTAATTCAGCCACATTGGAAGGTTTTCCAGCATGAACCACCTTTTTAAGGTCATACCAAAATGTAGTTTTTAAATGAAACTTTTTATTATTAAGGGTGGGAAAAAAATCTAAACTTACTGTTAAAACATAACTTAACTGAGATTAATTGAGATCTATCAGTCTGGAAAAGGTTATAAAGCCATTTCTAAAGCTTTGGGACTCCAGCAAACCACAGGGATTGCCATTATCCATAAATGGCGGAAACATGGAGCACTGGTGAACCTTCTCAGGAGTGGCCGGCCAACCAAAATAACCCCAAGAGCGCAGCAACGACTCATCCATGAGGTCCAAAAAGACTCCACAACAACATCCAAAGAACTGCAAGCCTCACTTTTCTCAATTAAGGTCAGTGTTCATGACCCCTCCATAAGAAAGACACTTGGCAAAAACGGCCTTCATGGCAGAGTTCCAAAACGAAAACCACTGATGAACAAAAAGAACATTAAGGCTTGTCACAATTTTGCCAGAAAACATCTTGATGATCCCCAAGACCTTTGGGAAAATGGTCTGTCAACCAGACAAAAGTTGAACTTTTTGGAAAGTGTGTGTCCCATTACATCTGACGTAAAAGTAACGCCACATTTCAGAAAAAGAACAAAGAAAAACATACCAACAGTAAAATATGGTGGTGGTAGTGTGATGGTCTGGGGCTGTTTTGGTGCTTCAGGACCTGGAAAACTTGGTGTGACAAATGGAACCATGACTTCTGCTCTCTACCAAAAAATCCCAAAGGAGAATGTCCGGCCATCTCTTTGTGACCTCATGCTGAAACCAACTTGGGTTTTGCAGCAGGACAATCATCCAAAACACACCAGCAAGTCCACCTCTGACTGGCTAAAGGAAAACAAAATGAAGACTTTGGAGTGGCCTAGTCCAAGTCTTGACATGAATCGTATTGAGATGCTGCGGCATGACCTTAAAAAGGCGGTTCATGCTGGAAAACCCTCCAATGTGGCTGAATTACAGCAATTCTGCGAAGATAAGTGGGCCAAAATTCCTTCACAGCACTGTAAGAGACTCATTGCAGTGTTTATGTCTTTCTCTGCCTTAATAATAAAAAGTTTCATTTAAAAACTGCATTTTGTTTTCAGTTGTGTTGTCATTGACTAATACTTTAAATTTGTTTAAATTTATTTGATCCGAAACATTTAATTGTGACAAACATGCAAAAAAAAAAGAAAGAAAATTAGGAAGGGGACAAACACTTTTTCTCACCACTCTACATAGTTATTAGTATTGGCCCTAATTGTAATCTTATCTTGAGAATTTGCTGTGGGCCATTTAAAAAAATTGTTGCAGCTTGTAAATGGTGTCTTCACTTTTTACACCACCACTATGTTCAGTATTGTGCTGTCAATTTCTTCAACAGGTGATGAATCAACTATCAATTCTGCTGCGCGTTCATAATGAAACAAAAAAAATGCAGGATCACACGCTACTTCACTTCCTCACACCGATCACATTCACTTCCCTTTCCTCCCCAAGGTTATATCGGGCTGGTGAACCGCAGTCAGAAGGACATTGACGGGAAAAAGGATATACAGGCAGCCCTGATTGCGGAGAAGAACTTCTTCCTGTCCCACCCGGCTTACAGAGACATTTCCAACAGAATGGGCACGCCATATTTACAGAGAAGCCTCAACCAGGTGAAAGTAGTGCAGAGTGGTCCAGATGTAATTTTGTGTGAATTCTCGCTCAATGGTGTTTGTTTGCAGCAACTGACAAAGCACATCCGGGACAGTCTGCCTGTGCTGCACAGTCAACTGCAATGCCAGCTTGCGTCCATCAGTAAAGAAGTTGAAACGTATAAACTATATGATAGTGACGACGCCATTGGCAGGACTAAGACACTCATCAAGTCAGTCACTCACTCTACAAGTCTGTATTAAGTGTGTTTTTTTGCAGTAGGTCTCCCAATACTTCTTTGTCTTTGCAGGCTAGTGCAGCACCTGGCTGGCGATGTT
Organism: Dunckerocampus dactyliophorus; assembly: GCF_027744805.1. Taxonomy (NCBI): domain Eukaryota; kingdom Metazoa; phylum Chordata; class Actinopteri; order Syngnathiformes; family Syngnathidae; genus Dunckerocampus; species Dunckerocampus dactyliophorus. Next base: position 10,301,158 of record NC_072828.1, read on the forward strand.
CAGAAGCTCATCGAGGGCTCAGCAGACGAAGTAGACACCGTGAGCCTGTCAGGTGGTGCGAGGATCAACCGGATCTTCCATGAGCGCTTCCCATATGAACTCCTTAAGGTAAGTTTTTTGATTTGTGTAATAGTTGTAATAGTAATAGTAATAGTTTTTCATCATGTATCACTTTGCTGCATTTTGACTTAATCACTACTCACAAATCCCCACTGACGCCCCTTAATTTACTGTTTCCTCCAAAGGTTTTTAAAACTCCTCTTACAATGACAAATATTATGATGGTAGACAGATCATAATGAGCATGTGACATTTGTATCAGCACCCTTACTGGAAGTCATTCAAAACCAACAGGGTTCTTGCTTTAATTAGGACGACGATCCCTTAGGAGAGTTTGCATAAGCCTGTAGTGACTCATCCGACCTGCTTCAACCCCCTAGTAACCTGGGCCATCTTGGGTCAGCCAGGTTTTAGCGCGTTTGTGTGTTTCATCACTTCACAAAACGACAATTTTATTACCATATTACAGGCCTACCTCTTTCACGTGTGTATTATATCTTGCCTGTGTTGTTTGTGTGACAGATAAAGTGTGATGAAAGGAAGCTGCGGCAGGAGATCGCCTATGCCATCAGAAACATCCATGGTGTCAGGTGGCTGCATCCTTTATGTTGTTATCATTTCCTGACTTTGAATTGACTTTCCCCCTTTCCGGTCCGCTACAGGACAGGTCTGTTCACCCCCGACATGGCTTTTCAGGCCATTGTGAAGAAGCAGATCTCGCAGCTGAAAGTGCCATGTTTTGAATTTGTCGACATGGTCAGTAAAGAACTGGTGGCCACCGTTTATGAGTGCATCAATAAGGTATGCGTCAGCACAGGTACCACCATAGATCAAAAGGCCTTTCACAAGTGTTGACTGAATTAAACAGACTTCTCCCTAAAGCTCAGCTCCTTTCCCAAACTGCGGGATGAAATTGAGCGAATTGTCACAGCTGAAATTAGAGACCAAGAGAGCACATGCCGCCATCAGGTCAGTCACGCACTTTTGGGCTTGCACATTTGTTTTTCATTACTGGATAGCTTGACCTTTTTATTTATTTATTTCTATTTTTTACTGTTTTTCCTTCAACTTCATGTACTGTATATCTCCTCTTCTTCAGATCTCGCTGCTTATCGACATGCAGCTTGCTTACATTAATACCAAACATGAAGATTTTATTGGCTTTGCTCAGTGAGTAAACGCTCTTCCCGCATACAGTAGAAGTGCATTAAAAGCAGTAGAATAATAACATTTGTGTCTCTCAGTGCTCAGAACACATGCAACCGAAGTGATAACAAGAATGTTGCAGGCAGTGGAGCACAACAGGTGAGAATTCAGTTAACATGTCTGTTTACAACAATAGAGTTGCATGTTTTGATGTGACACTCAGCAGTTGTCCGCAGGATATTTTTTCAATTTAAGGATCGAGCTTTTCTGCCCTCTTACCTTTCCCCTCCACCCTTCAGTGCCGTTAATGGCCCACACATGCACAATTAATGCGCCTCCATTGCTGCACATGAATGAAAGACTCTGCTTTTACTGAAGTGTTTCCAATGACGATGATTTGTTCTTGGCATATTACAGCGAGTAGCGCATTCCACTTGCTGCTTTTAAAGCCAGAACCTTTGTCTCTTTAGAGATGTCGTCACCTTTGGTTAAATGTTATATGATCAGAATCATGAGGCACAAGTGTTGATATGAGCAGGCATGTTATTTTTTTGTGTTTCCCTCCAGGGTGTGGCCCGTCCCTCGAGTCTAATAGTAGGATACCTATCTCTTTAAGCCTCTACTGGACATATGTGTGCACAGGATTCTGGGCCAGCATGACGGTTGCACTGGTGCACACTCACAAAAATGGCTTGTGCGGCTTCATTAATTGTGCTTTTTTGTTGTTGTATGTGTACGCTACTAACATTGACCTTTCTTCCCCACTTTAGTTCTTCATTCCATCTATTCATCATCTCCTCTTGCCTCTTCTGACTTTAGTTTGTGTTAAGCTCCACAATCTGTCCTTGGAAATTGCTGGTCTGATCTTTTTATCCTGTCAGTTTTCACAACTTTTGCTCTATGTTTACCAGTAGGGTCCTTTGCCACGAACAACCTGTTTTACCACCTCATAGTCCACAAAATTTCTCTTCTAAGTACTTTACGTTTGCTTCTCATGCAGGTTATACACAAAGGCTGGCTCACCGTCACCAACATTAGCATCATTGCCAAGGACTACTGGTTCGTTCTCACTGCTGAGAGCCTCTGCTGGTTCAAGGATGATGAGGTGAGACCTTCGCACTTGTGTACGTCTAATAAAAGTAAATAAATAAAAACAACAGCAGTCGTACATCAAATACATTTTTATTAAAACAGCTCAGCTCAAAACACATTGCATGCCACACGATATAGTGCAGTGGAGATACAGTATGCCCCATCACCTGTTGCCAGGCACATTTCGGTGGATGGAAGCGGACGGTCCTGGTGTCAGTGGGGTTGCCATCTGTCTGCCTGTCTGTGCCTGCTGTACAGGAGCAGAAGGTCTGCACAGCAAGTGTAGACAGGCAGACACACCACAACAGTCTGGTCACAGCTGACGTCATGGGAAGATGTGCAGGACAAAAAAAGGCACCTCGTAATGTTAACATTTGTGATGCTTGGTTGAGAGATATGATAGTTAAGAGTGCACGCTTGGCTATACTTCAATTATGGAACCTTGCCTTTTGCATTAGCAAAACCTGTGTAATCCTTCCTCTGCCACCTGGTCCTGCCACTTGCATCCCCCTCACTCAATACTCCTCCCCTTTTGGTCTCAACCTTCCATTCACTCTTCCCTTACTCCCCCTCTTTTTCCTTCTCTGGGATTTCAGGCATTTGGAATGGCTCACTTTGACACAGCTGGAGTTGCCCCAATCCAAACAAAGACCAGCAAACACTCGCGCACACACAGAGGACATACTTGTGTATACAGTATACAGTACACATGCACAGCCTGATGTAAACAAATTGGCATGCAAATAGCGCAGAAAAACATACACTCTTTTTGGACGCACACATGGTTGCTTTTGAGATAAACACTGAACATTCCCAGACGCAGCAGCCCCGGGCATGCTCATTGTATACACACACACACACACTCATAAAACACACACTGAGTGCTTGTCATCTCCTTACTTAGTGTTTACAACTTTAACATAGGTGAGCGTGTAAGCGTTTAAAGATGGTGTCACCGTGCATCCCTAGATAGGGTTTATCTGGGTTCAGCGAATGGGAGGCTAGAACACGTTTTCAGTCATCCACTTTATTGCTGTGGATCAGATCTGGCATTTCCAAATTTGTGTGTGTGAGTGTGTGTGTGTCTGCGCGCGCGCGCGGCCCTATGTGCATGCATACAAGCCAAGCGTCTGCTTCTTCTCTCGCTACTCTCACATTTCCGCCCACACTACCTCCACAGACATTTTTCCTTCTTCCTCTAGTTGCCTCCCCGCCTAACTTCTTTGATTTTATGTTCTATTTCTTTACCTCCCTTTTCCTCCCCCTTTCTCTCTCTTTCTCTCTGTGGTTGGCAGTTTCCCTGGGACTTTGCACATTCCTGGCTGGAAAATGTGAAACGTTGTCCAAACACCAACTTCCAAGAGCTTGCCCAGAGAAATCCCACATGACTGTTTCTCCCCCTCCTTTTCCTACCTTTTCCATCCCTTGTTTCGCCACACTCCATGCCTTTTTTTCCTGGATTACAACCCATTTCTCTCATCCCGTATCGCAGCGACCACACTTATCTCTACTGTGCACTGAGCAGACAGACATTCCTTCACCCTCCTCAGCTGCCAGGCCTCCTGCAGCCCCTCTTGAGGATAAACAGATGTCTAACTAATGCATACACTTAATCTACACACCTCTGTGTGAACATATGTATAGGTGTGTATGTGAGGCCTGCTTCATATATCACATCCATTAAGACACTGCTTCAGACACAGCAGTCCTGATGTATGATACCGCGCCACGACTCTGACACCACCAGATTTAAGACACACACACACCCATGTGAGTATGTCCAAAAGCAGAGCCAAGATGTCTGCAACCACAAGTGCTCATTATGTAGCCATGCACAAACACCAAACACCCAATATGGGAGGTGGAATTTCTACAGTGCATTAAATAAATCTACTCAAAAGAGACATTTTTCACAGATTTACCAGTCAATCAGCAGCATCTAATTGCAGTAATTAAAAGCTGCTGTATAAGTTGGCCTATGCAAAAGTGCGTTCTTGAGCAGAGCAGAGCACATGCACGCTCTCAGGGAACCCCATTTATCTCGAAGCATTTCCGTGCACAGTCTAACCAATGTGCAGACTACTGTACACCACCAAGATCCTGAACAGGTAGTCTGAACACTGGGATGACGGAGCAGGAGCCTTCTCTCTCTCGACTGCCTGTGTGGCATGATTCCACTTGGCAAAAAAAAAAAAAAACCCGGCAAAAAAGTTTTTCTCTCCTATCTTGTCCCCTCTCTCTGTGCATCGGGCGTCCACTCCTCGGGATGTTGCTTCGACTGCGTCCTGGGATAGTATCCAGTCTTGACGTGGCGCATTGACTCATTGGGCTCACGGGTCCTGCCTGTGAGCTCAGGAAGCCATAAGGAAATGGAGAAAGGGAGAGCGAGCATTAGGGAGGAAGCGAGCAGCCATATATGGCTTGACCGGGATCAACTTTTGGACTTTTCCAGTCTTCCTCGACCCGTTTTCCGCATCTCCTCCTGCAAAATTAACCTCTCTCTCTCCCTCTCTACCCTTCCCCTTCCTCATCTCTACTTTCTGCCTCTCGGAGCACCCTATACTCTATCCAGTCTCCTCCCCCCTCTCGTCTAAAACGATCCCAGATGTTGCTGTATGAGCACCAATCGTTTTCTGTCATTTTTTTTGTGTGCTCGGCCTCTGTTACAGGAAGTGGGCCCCTTTTTGAGGGGAAAAAAGGAAAGCGCGACAGAGGAAGAGAGTCGTAGGGTTCAGGGGAGCACAGGGAGAGGGAAGGCCAGATTGTTCAACCGGTGCATCTTGTGCGCACACACACACGCAGACACACTAGTTTCAAGAAAATGTTTGCAAGACATACTTTTCTTTTCCGTGTTAGTCACACTTCCTCCAAGACTACCTCATCAACAGCTGTACCTTCTAGCAGCCTTATGGAAGCCCCCCTTTTTTCCCCTGAAGGTTACAGAAGAGAGATGAGGGGGTGGAGGGTGGGCTTCACTCTTGGAGAAATGTTGTGTTGAAGCCTGAATCTGAGTAATCACTTTCACATGTGGAACCGACCTTTTTTTTTTAATTTTTCCCCCACTTCTGTCATTCTCTGCCAGCTTGGGCTCTTGCGTTCCTTGCCTCCACACTTAAACTGTCATGCAAATGTCCTTGGATGTGATGATCGACATGCCCATACCAGTGCCCCCATACCAGTTAGTTGGTGGGCTTCTGCATCTCACACACACACACCTCCCTCCATACAGCTGGCTGCCTACTTCTTCAGGACGCAGCCTGTAAAATGTTTAGTACCAGACATGTGACTGTATTACTACTAGGCCCAAGAGTACAGTTTTTTTTGTTAAAATCAAAAAAGCACCTGTATCATATTTTAACCACACATACCACTGTCAACTTTTATCTTCATCTTTTTATTTTTTCCACTCTCCAGGAGACTGAGAAGAGGTACATGCTTCGTCTGGACAACCTGAAGCTCCGTGATGTGGACAAGGGCTTCATGTCCAGCAAATTTGCCTTCGCACTCTTCAATACCGAGTCAAGGTCTGTGCATAAAGGCCTGTGAGTGTGTGAGTCAGCAAGAGCAGGCGGGTTGGAGTTTGTGTTCCTGTCACCTGCTTTGCTGTTCTGGTGCATGTTTAAGGGGAGGAAAAACATGGGAAGATGCATTTTATGCCCTTGCTGTGACCTGGCCCACTCTGCTGATAAGATATCCAGTCGGTACCAGCGGCGGCGGTTTTATTGTCTCCATGTATATGGCAGACAGCGGACCGCACTGATTTGTTGCCTTAAAGTGTGTGAAACAGATGGAGTGAACATAAGAGAGGGGGAAAGAGAGTGTAATTGGAGCTGATTAGGCCCAGCGCATGTGTGTTGTGTTTATTATGCTACGTTCACACACACACATTCGCTTCCACATGCAGGTTCTGTGTGTGTGTGGACCACAGCATACCGATGGCAGGCTCATTAAGCAGCTAATCAAAGCCAGAGTGCTTGGATCAGAGATGAGGCGGCTCTTGTTTGGAAAGAATTGCTCGACTCGCCACAGAAAAAAAGAAGCGAGAAGAAGAAGAACGGGAAAGGAGATGTGGGGAGGACCAAAGCATATCAGCGGCATCAGCCAGGAATGTGTCAAAATCTGTCCTCTGACTCTGAACCCCCACCACTAGCACCACCCCACCTTTTCCTCTGCGGACTTCTTTCTTCTTCTCTATTTTCACTAATCAGAAAAATGCCTTTTACTCTCAAGCAGCAGGGTTACTTCCAGATGTGTAAAAATAACTCCACAAGAGAAGATATAGTTAGGATGTGTGATAAATCTGCACGGAGAACACTTTTTACTGTGCACTCCAGTCTCGGTGCGCACATGTGTCCTGGTTGTAGAGTAATAGCACTTGAATATTGTCATTCTTGGCCTGCTGCCCTGACTGCTAGCCACCACACCCTGAATTATTAGCCTCACCCAGTGTTAGCTCCAGCCTCTTTGTTGATCTCCCCTCATAGCTCTCTCTCTCTGGTGTTCGCTGAATTTGTCTCATACACGCTCAAAGATTTCACATATTTGAGGTTGTGAGTGTGAGACGGGAACAGCAAGAGGAGGGAAGAAACAACTGAGCGATTAAACAAAAATGTCTTACAGATGGGACGCAGATTGCTTTTTTTTTCTGGTTGAGTTGATTCCACAGCCAAAGCACTTCCATGATGATGATGATGATGATGATCATGATGTAGACGCAGAGACATTAAAATGCAAGCAAACAAGGAAAAGGAGGCAGCAAGGAAAAGCAACTGCTGACGGACGATGACTTTTGACATCAGCTATCTACCTCCTGCTCCTGACTTGTGTGTCATTCAAAATCAATAGGATTACTACTTGCCAATTATCCCACAATTATAGCCTTAAAGTTTAGTTGAGGCTTGCAGCCGCGAGAGCACTCATAAGAGGGCTATGCGGTCACAGTGGACCCAGGCCAAGCTTCATGGAGTCCTGGAGCTTTGCAGGGACTATAAATTATAACACAAATTATCTTTTAATTACATAAATATCTGTGGGCCTGATGAAGAATGGGGGGGGGGGGTCTTGTCTGCATCTTTTGCACTGGTTTCCAAATAACAGCCAATGAATGAGATGATAGGGTTAGTATCAGCTGTTTAATTTGCTGCAGTTCTTATCTGTAATACACAATATCTCACATTTCAGCAACTGTTTTATTACAGTGAATATTCTCAATGGACAATGTACTTTAGAGTACATTCAGTGTACAGCTTGTATGGTGATATAGATTTACTATCCACTTAAAATGACTCAACACGGGACTGTTACAGTCTAAATAGCTGGCAACACAAGTGAGTAGCAAGATAATTGTGTCCTGCCTACAGTCAAGCATGGTGGAGGTAGCGCCATGGTCTGGGGCTGCATGAGTGATGCCGGCACTGGGGAGCTGGGGCTCACAAAGTGGAAACATGAATTGCAACAATCTAAAGACCCTTCCTTGGGAAACTGGGCCAAATGGAAGTTTTCTAACCTCATAAGGTGCCCGAACACACCTCCAAGGTGACAAGTGTCTTGTTGAGGAAGGTGAAGGTGAAGGTGATGGAGTGGCCAAGTATGTCTCTTCCAGACCTGAACCCAATTGAGCACCTGTGGAGCATTCTCAAGCATAAAAGCATAAGGAAGGATAGCAGGGGAGTGCAAGTTGTCTAACATCCACCGGCTCCACCATTAGTGTCATAATGCAGAAGTAGAAGATAACTCATTTAGCGACAGCAATTCCATGCCCAAGAGGATTAAGGTTTATTTTCAGTAGACAAATGGACAAGGCCATTAAAGCTGTACAGTGGCTACCATAAAGTAGTATGTCCAAGTTTAATTCCCATAGTATTGTCCCTTCACCCAGAGGCTGGCTCACCGTTTGTTGAAGTTCATTCCTTTGGGGGTTTTTAAGGAAATGTTCAAATTGTCCACAACCTCTCAATAAGATGAGGTATTAAGATTTAGGTGTAGATTAAGAGGTCCAATACTTTTGGCAATATTGTGTCAATCATATATAGGACGTTATACATAATAGTAATGTTATTTATTGTATGAACTTACAGGAATGTCTACAAGGAACACAAATTCCTGGAGCTGTCCTGTAACAGTCAGGAGGAGCTGGACAGCTGGAAGTCCTCAATGCTTCGGGCCGGCATCTACCCCGAGGAGGTCGCAGTGAGCACCGTGACCCCCTGTTGTCAAAACCCTCTCGTGACCCCATACCTCCACCCCTATACCCTTGAGCTCCATGCACACTTTGCCTTTGCACCCCCCCCATTTACTTCTCCTCTGCAAAAATCCCCACCCCTTCCATCTTGCGCTGTCGTTCGCTCCTCGGCGTAGCATTCTTGCCCTCTGATGTCACTGCAATGTGTGTGTGTGTGTGTGTGTGTGTGTGTGTTCTAGTCTGGTTCTAATCAGCAGATCCGTGTCTTTTCACCCCCTTTTTTCCTTCCCCCTGCCCACTCCCCCATATGCCGCCCCTCCATTTTGCTCTCTTTATCCCCGCTAATGGTGATCTAGTCCTCCCATCAGTGTGACAGATTGTACACAACTTTTGTGTGTGTGTGCGCGTGTGTGTGTGTCCCCTCCAGGTCCATACGCTGGATAATGCGGTGTCACAGAACTTCACCGACCCTCAGCTGGAGCGCCAGGTGGAAACCATTCGCAACCTGGTGGAATCTTACATGAGCATTATCCATAAGACAGTCAAGGACTTGATGCCCAAGGCCGTCATGCACCTGATGATCAACAGCGTACGCCGTGCACATCATACACACTCATTTGAACCCAAACCTCCATCTTCATCATGTGTCTGCTGAGTCACCTCATTTCTCATTTCAGTGGTCAACAGATTAACTTGTATTCTTTGATATTTATTTGGCTTTCTGTGTGCCTTTTTTTTTTTTTGCAAAAATGGGGAGCAGCCCCAACAGGGTGTTTTAAAACAATACACAGCGGACGTTTAGCATGTTGGCCACACAGTCAGGAGATCGGGAAGATCTGTGTTCGAATCTCCGTTTGGGCGTCTCTGTGTTGAGTTTGCATGTTCTCCCCGTGCGTGCGTAGGTTTTCTCCGGGTACTCCGGTTTCCTCTCACATTCCAAAAATATGCATGTTAGGTTAATTGGAGACTCTAAATTGCCCAAAGGTGTTTATGTGGGTGAGAATGGTTGTTTGTCGATATGTGCCTGCATTTGGCTTGTGACCAGTCCAGGTTGTACGCTGCCTCTCACCCAAAGTCAGCTGGGGGCAGCATAACCCCGCGGCTGGACACAGCAGAAGTTATGCAAAGTAATCAGACTCGAATTCAAAGAAATCAGACTCTTTTTAACCTGTTTTTATACTCAAGTAGCGACTTATGTCCGGTACATTTTTACATTACGCTGTCGCCACTGAAGTTAAAATTGTGAGTGTTTTAGTAATTGTGTATCAGCTGTTATTTCTTTCAAGCTGGTGCACCTCCAATGAGGTCATCTGACCTGCATCACACTTTGAAAACCCAGGACTTAAAACATTGCGTCAGTAATGGTTTTATGATGGCAACAGATTACCGTAAATTCCGGTGTATAAGCCGCAGCCGCAAAATTTTGAGAAAAAAACTGATTTGTACATATGTAAACTGCACCGGACTATAAGCCGCACATGTCCACGTCAAAAAATGGCATATTATGGCACGCACGAGTCCGTGAGGACCAGGCATCTTTTTATTTGACAGGAGCAAATCATTAGCGATGAAAACCTGTCGACGAGCTTGTCAACTCACTGGAAATTGCATGAGGTCATCACTCAATATAAAAGTCTGTGTCACGGTGTCCTCTTAAAAGGCTAAAATCCGTAGTAGTGTCAGATGATACCGTGAGTCAGACAATGGGGGCGGCATGGCTCAGGTGGTAGAGTGGTCGTCTCCCAACCTGAAGGTTGCGGGTTTGTTCCTCCATCCTCCCGTGATCGTGTTGAAAAGTGTCCTTGGGCAATATACTGAACCCCCAGTTGCTCGTGATGCTGTGTCATCAGTTGGTAAATGTGCTAGCAGTGCTTTGAGTGCCTTGGAGGCGGAAATGTGCTATACAAGTGAAAGACAATTTATTATTTATATTGTTGTACTGTTATATATAATGACCTCCTGCGATTTCCAGTGGGTTGACAAGCTCGTCGTGAGTGCACTTGTGATTGGCTCCTGCCAAAGAAAGAGCCACCGTTTCCTCACTGACTCATGAGCGGCACACTATTTAAACGATTACTGTAGTAGTAGTTCTAAAGTAAGGGAGATGTCATGAGATTAGAACTTAGCTATAAATTAGCCACACTGCTGTATAAGCCGCATGGTTCAAAGTTTAAGAAAAAAGTAGCCGCTTGTACACCGGAGAAATTACGGTAATTCCATTATCATTAAACAATAGCAAATTGGAGGGCTCTGTATTTGACCTTAGAGGTTCCACAGATTCTGATTATTTTTCCAGTGGCTCCAAAAAGAAAAATAGTACAAAATCATATTTTCAACGGCCATTTATAAGAAGTGCCGTAAACCATGGTGAAATATCAGCTGACAAGAGTATAACATGTTTGACTTGTGGCATCTGTTTATAATCCCTCTGGCTAGGTGAAAGAGTTCATTAGCTCGGAGCTCCTGGCCCAGCTCTACGCTGTGGGAGACTGCTCGGCGCTGATGGATGAGTCACCCGAGCAGCGGCAGTGTCGGGAGAAAGTGCTCGGTATACACGCAGCCCTGCAAGCGGCGCTCACCATCATCGGGGAACTTTCCACCTCGAACCACTCCACCCCCTTGAACCACTCTCAATCTTGGATGCAGCCCTGCAGGTACGCACCATCCTGCGCAAATATCACGATAAGACTGCAGTATCACCCCCCTCTCCACCACGCAGCACAACGTACCCTAAAAAGGTGACTGCCAGCAAGTCTCGAACCCGTGGCCGCGCCCCACCTGTTCCCGCTCATGCTGACCCGTCCGGCCGCGGCCCAGCTTGTGTGCCCAGGTAGAAGCCGCGTGGGCTTATGGGTGCACGCCGCTGTTATTTGAGCTGGGCGGGGGTCTGCTACAAAATGTGTTTCTCATATTGGCTGTTGGAGCAGACTGGACCCCTTTCTGTCTCTCTCTCTCTCTGCATGTGTTCTGCTGGAGACAGAGACAACAGGTCTGTCAAGCTGTCGTCTTTCGCTCTCTGCCCCCCACCCCACACTCCCGCGCGTTTTATTGCCGTCCCTCCACGATTTCCCTCATGCAATGGCCGTTATTTTTCTTCCCTCCCTCTCTCCTCTTTGTCTTGTACATTTCTTCACTCTGGTTCCTCCCCTGCTTTTGGCCTGTCTCTCCCTTTTCGCCCTGTCTCATTTCCTCTGTGCTCTCCAATGGTTTTTAGGTTCTTTCCCGCTCACGGTCCACCTCTTTTCCTGTCCCCCTTACCTTATCCATCTTCTTACCCTATAGATGCAGACTTCAAATATATGCAGTACTTGCAACACTTGACAAATAAAATGACATATGAAAATAGATGTTTTCTAATAATAATCACCCCCCCCCCTCCTCCCAACTCTGCCAAGCCCTCTCAATCAATAGCCTGCCTTGCTTCTTGCTGGTCGACCTGAAATCAAGCAGAGTGGGCCTCTCACGTCTGCTTAGTTGCATATTAAAAATGATGCATGTAATTGTTTTAATCAAACCAAGCAAACATAGCACAACACAAACTCATAATGTGCACAGTGCATTTCAGAGTGCATTCAGTAAGAAAACAAAACCAACGAATTTGACATTTTATTACTATCTCTCTGCATGAACAAACATAACTACACATATACTGTAAAGGTCATTACAATGTGACTGACCAAGAAAAAAAGACCCACACCTGACTCCATATAAGCACTGCGTTTCCTGTCCCTTTTTCTCTGTGTACTAAAATGCAGCTGTTGATTTTAACAGTATGTTATTTATGCTATGCTAATTCAACACAAGATGCTGTTTAGTTTTTTATCATTGATTCTGATCATTGTCCCCAGGAGGCCCGCTCCAGCCATCCCAGCAAACACCAAATAGGAGGGCATGGCACTGACCCATCTGCCTCCCCTCGCCTCACCCACCAGCAGTCGTGAGCTTGTTTTGTTCATTCTAGCTTTGGCCGCAGTGGCAGGAATGTGCTCGGCTGTTTGCTGACTTTCCTCAAGTGCCAGTGTAAATATAATTAACAGCTATTCTATAAAACACTATTTTTTAAATCTTTTTTTTAAATAAAGAGGGTGTTTTATTTTTGAATAACGTTCATCTTTAATTTGGAACAATTTGAATTACAGCTGTGGTGAATTTGGGGCCTTCTGCAAAATTACAACTGCCAAACAATTAGCAAACCTTATGACTTTAAAATATATATCAAGATCAGTTGTTAGATTGCTGTTATACACTGACCGGGTACAACATTAGGTACACATATGCAATACAAAAAAATGTGTCCGCCTGATAAATGGACTCGGACGTTTCAATATAAAAATATCTTTGTAAAGGCTGGGTTTTGATACAGCTCATGTATTGGATGCCGCCTAATTGTGAAAGTGTACCAAATGTTGTGGCCGGTGAGTGTATATAAAATGTATAGCTTCTGACTGTATTAAAAACAAATACACACACAAGCAGGCAGACAGAATAAGTATTTTATTTAAGTATTGCAATGAGTGGTGTTCCATTAAATTTATATGGCAGGAGCGTGCTGCCCTCTACAGGTCAAAACGTTTAGCGTCAAAAACAATGACGAAATACTGATGCTACAAGTTACAGGACGCTCGTAACGTCTTTGCAAACAGGTTTTCCCCATGTTAATAGTGAAAACAAATAAGCAGAGCAAATTATAGTAACCCTGTGTTTTATTACACAATTTACATAATTTTTTAAACCCTAAAATCCATGAATTGTATTAAAAATCTTGAGGTGACATTGATGCCACTGCAGTATTGTAATTAAAGCCATTACAGTCAACACTACAAACACTGTTAACCTTATATTTGATTTAAAAACATGCACAGAATCATTGGGTCCTGTCAACACCTTTCATTAACTGTTGAGGTAAAATTTTTAAATAGCAGCTACAACCAACAAAAAACTGCAGGTAAATAACAGGTTGTCCAAAAGTGGACCATTTTTTTAAAAAGGGGTTCTGCTGCTAAAATAATGTAATGTGGATTGACAAATGTATCAAATTAATGGTACACCTGCACAATCTAATGAGATCCAATACAAAAATTCTGCCTTCAAATAAAGTAATGTTTATTATTGTGATTGGCTATTTGTAATACTTGATATACCATTTAGCTATGCAGTGCATTTCTATAGCAGTATGAGTCAAAACACCATTATCTTTAAGTGATGTGTTGGCTCATTAGATAGTGCCGGTGTGCCTAATGAAGTGTCCAGTGCATCTACTTTATGTGCTTCACTCAGGTTTTCAGTGAAGGAAGCAGCTGAGGTCCTCGTGGATCTCCGCCTCGTCCCAGGGTCCGTGGATGTTGTCTTTGTGCCTCTGCAGCCACAATAGCAGTGCGGGGCAAAGCAGCGTCACGCTCAGAACTGCCAGGGCCAAGAGCACGGCCCCGCCGGGCGACTGCAACGCCAGGCCACTCGCACCCGCCACACAAACCCCGGCGCACGCGCTGGTGAAGTGGCATGGGGCATTGTCCCTCATCCTCATCAGCAGGCACGGCCACAGGGCAAAGATCAGCAGAGCGCAGCTGAGCATGGCGAAGGTGTGGAGGGCCCCTGGGAGCCTGGAGGCCAGGCAGACAGACGCAAAAAGCGCCGCGTTCAAAGACAAGCTGCCAGGCGGGGAGGGATGGGCGTAAGGGAACGACACCAGGTGGGCCAGCAGCATGACTGCCGACATGGCATACACCGTGTCTGTACTCACTGACTCAGTTAGGGTCTTTAGCACAGGTGAGAAGCCAAAAGTGAAGGAAAGGAAGATAGTGGCACTCTGTAAGTCAGCGAGACGAGTCCGGGTCTTGCACTCCAGCTGGGATGTGAGGACTTGGTACAGTCCGTAGCCCAGCAGGGCACTTGCCAGGCTGGTTCCAAGTAGTCTCTCTGGGGACAGCAGGCCCTGAAAGCCATTGCACATGAGAGAAAAATGTGTTAACTTTGTTGTCATTGTGCAGGTGCACAGACAATGAAATGCATTTAGCATGTTACCATAAATGCAAACTTATTTATAATTTAAGAGAACAGCAACAGGAGATCAAGGTTATCTGTTAGACATGCTTGTGTGGCTTTTATAGGGCTTCCTCTCACATCTCAAACACGCATGGAAGGCTAAGTGGAGGCTTGTCCATATCCATGGGTGTGAATGTGAGTGTGTCTACATGCGCCCTATGACTGGCTGGCGAGCAGTCCAGGGTGTGCCCCACCTCTCACCCAAACGGTCAGCTCGCATAGGCTCCAGCCCATGACGCTAATGAAGACAAGCAATACAGATAATGGATATGATGCAAAGCACATAGTAAATGCAAATTAAGACTATTCACTGCAAAAGGAGACTAGTGTATGCAAAAAAACGAGCAATGAGTAGCCAAAAGGCACTATCAGTGACAGCATTCCGGGGTTTTCCAATACAGTGTGCTTTACCTGCTCCATGTAGAGCCAGAGAGTGATGAAAATGGCCACGCAGGACAGCTGCTGCCCCACCAGGGCGGCCTCTCTCACCACGGCCCAGTATTGGTACTGACGGATGCCTTCGTTCCTCCGTAACTCCTCCAAGAACCTGCGGTCCACGTAATTGTCCGGGTAGGGCTGGCGCTCCCACAACACCTTTCTCCAGGGCACGGCTGGACCAGGGTAGCTGTCTGGCCCCATCACTCTGAGCCCCGACACAAAATTAAAACAAAAAAAACATGTTACAGTAGTAGTATGCAAGGGCTTTTTTGTTACTTTATTGTTAACTATTTTAATCTACTGTCTATCTGTAAATATTTACACAACATCGCGAGTTAAATCGCACTTCCGGTTTGATTCCTTGGTCAAACCACAAAGTGAACATGTATCTGTGTTATTGCATTTTCTAGTATTATTTATAGATTAAATAACTAATAATCAAGTGAACGATCAAGGATTAATAACATCTTACCTGAGGAGAACGTTTTTGAGCGCCAATGCTACTCTGACAGCATGGTTGATTTCCGAAGTGAAGGTAGTCTGTTGGTACGCGGTACAGCTGACAGCGCTCCCTGGCTGTTGGCGTGTAGACAAATGCTCTCTAGTCAACAATCAACAGCTAACAGCAACCCTCCAGTTTTCCCCGAGAATCGACCCTGATTCGCCTTCCTTTCCCGACCCACCCCTTCTTTTATAACAGTTTGTCGTATTTCATTTAAAAAAATCGCTTCTGCCAGAGCAGCACAGTCCACGCGACAACACTCGAGCGAAATAAATCCGGTAGCTGGTAAAACTTAAGCCTTCAAAATAAAGCACACCACACGGTTACACCACTGAACTCTATAACTGGAATGCTCCCGATCGCTTGCTGCGCATTGGAGGCTTGAAGCCACCGGAAGTTTAGAAGTCGCCATGTTGTTTCACCCAAAACAAGAAAGCCTCGGAACTAAGAGGAGTTCGAGATGCCGTCTTGTGCTGCTATTAATTACACAAATCGTGATACTCGTGAAAATCACGAGAAGGGACTTACATTTCACAGGTAGGTTAAGTCCTAAGAAATAATAAAAAATCGTTTAAAAAAATAGATACTTTAAATCTGTAAGCATCTTTTCATCTAAGTAGTTGTAAATTACCCCTTATTCTCCTTTAGATTTCCACACTGCAATGCTCAACTTCTAAAGCAATGGGTAGCATATATGCGGAGAGACAGGTGGATTCCTGCAGCCAGATCGCAACTCTGTTGTAGTCATTTCACCGAGGAGAACTTCGACAGGACCGGCCAGACTGTTAGATTGCGACAAAATGCAGTTCCAACAATATTTGACTTAACCTGATCATCTTCTAAAGGTATGCGTTGCATTTAACTTTGATGCTACGTAGATCCTTTTCATAACAAATACTTTGTGAACACTGAAATTGAGTTTTTATGCATTGTAATTTCACAAAATAGAGGTAGGAAAAAACTTAAACTGTAGGGAAATTTTGACATTTGGGTCTGTTTCAATTGATTTTTTGTTAATTCGTGTTAATTTTTATACCGAAACAAATTAAATGTAGTGAATGAAGATACATGTGTGTGTATGCGTGTGTGATTTTTTTTTGGGGGGGGGGGGGGGGGGGGAAGCAAGATGGCCGACCAATGGCTTCATGCGGTCAGCAGGGACGCCCAAGTCCAGTAGTATAGAGTTCAGTGGGTTACACCCACTGATCTGTACTAATAAGTCTGGATAGCTCATACGTCGCACGCCGCCGTGCAAGCCGCTGAAGCCACAGAGACGCCATTTTACCACTCACATCTCGACTACATTCGCACAGTGTACAAAGCAGACGAAGAGGCTCGCAGAACATTTATATTTTAAATTAAAAAGCGGGGAGATTCTCCCATTCCTTCAAGTAACGCAACCTTCGTCCCTTAAAAACGATTTGATACGTTATTCTCTATCTTTTGGCTTTATTAAATATACTTTTTCCCCTTCCAATTCTCATTGCCTTTGGGACAAAATTCTACTCTGCACCCTGGCTCAGCACTCCCCTATAGCAATGCATAGTTTTACTCCTCTAGAAAGAGATTTTCATTTTAACTGCATATCCCATCCCTTTTTTTTTTATCCCATTCCACTAAAATCCATGGTCATGATTCTTTACTTTTTTCCCTTACTTTCATACAATTCACTATGCTCTCGTCTGTACAAAATATGAATCATCAAAGAGAGTGACTTTGGACAAGTTTTAAAATCATTTAACATTTTGCTGATTTTTTTTCAGATTTTTTGTTTGTGTTATGAAATAGAAATAACTTCTTTTCTGATATACAAGTATATTTTAACAAAAAACAACAGGAATAATATGTAATAATATATAAACATTGTCTCCATATGGGGGTTCATTTGAAATTCGGGTAAACCAAAAAAAAAACCACAAAAAAAGCATATTTTTTTATATTTGCAAGCAACCCCGCAAATTATTTTGTAGTCTAGTCGCGGTTGTTTGTTTACATATCCCCCATGGCCCCCTATGTAAAGCCGTTATGACTCAGGTATGGTATGATATCGACAGAATTTGTAAAAATTATCATACCTGAGTCCTTATGACTAAGCTCAAGCACACCTGTTGTGCGAGGTTAGTCTGAAGACTAACCTTGCATTTAGTGTGAGTGGGTAACAAACTAACAACAGACTTAACTCACATAAGTCATTGTCCGAGAAGTTTCTTGCGAGTAGCAATATGGCGGCCGTGTGGCTTCACAAGTCATCGCCAATGAGCTATCCAGATATACCTTGTATTATACAGATCAGTGGTTACACCCCAGTAAGTTGAAAATTGAAAATTGGCATGCTATTGCTAGCTCACGCGCTACCTTCTGGGGACCCCCGTTTTAAATGTTTTACCAAGAGGTTGTAGTTCTCCTAACTTTGATATATGCCAAAGACGGTATTTTGCACTCCATTTCAAACTATTAATAAGGGGAAAAGTATCACTCCCCGTCGGGCACCGCGGATAATTCAGCTAAACTGCCCTAAACCGTTTCCCATTCATTTTCAATGGTAGTGAAAAAACACTATGGATGTTATTGACTTTTGGCTAGGAGTGGCGCTGTGGCGCTCAGTGCGTGTGCAGTTGTGGGCGTGCCGCGCGGTGCGTGGGCGTGCACCTTCAGGTGTATACTGCATAAAAAGCGACAAAAACATTCATTCTGTCCTTCTGAACTTCTGAACTTCAGCATAACAAGCTACCGAGCGACGACAAAAACACGGTAAGAAAATATTTTGTCTTTGCTTTGTGTTCTGTTTAGTCTTTAGCGTGCTTGCACACTATACAGTATAGCCTTCCCATTCATTCTGTAAACAACATAACAAGCAACCGAACGACGACAAAAAGTCACCGAAAATTATGTTGTCCTTTTTGTCTTTGCTTTGTTTGGGTGCTTTTATAATGTTTAGAGTGGTTTAACTTTTGTTTTTACCGCTATTGCACAATAATACAACAAGCTACCGAGCGACGACACGACGACAAAAAATACGCTAAGCTACCGAAATATATTTTGTCCTTTTGTCTTTGTTTTGTTTGGGTGCTTTTATAATGTTTACAGTGGTTTAACTTTTGTTTTTTTTACCGCTATTGCACAATAATAACAACAAGCTATCGAGCGACGACACGACGACAAAAACACGCTTTTGTATTTCTGTTTAGTTCTGATTGTGCTTTCAAATTGTCTGTGGTGGTTTGGGTGCTTTTATAATGTTTTAATAGTGGTTTAGCTTTAGTTTTTTTTTTTACCGCTATTGTTCATTGTACGACCGCACGCACGTACATAGTCTCGAGTGTGGATGAAAATTTATAATCGCACTAATGCAATTTGATACATTTTTATGCTATTACACTATAGCCTTCCCATTCATGAATTACTGTCTCTGTCCTGTGCACTTGTTTTTGTGTGTAAAATCTCACATTGTCATTGCATAGCCTGCACTTGTATTAATGTAGCCTCTGTTTGTTGTTGTATAATAATTGTAATATTTCTGTCACTGTAGAGAAAATGAAGAAGAGCCTGTTTTTCTTAAATAATGCACCACCACTACTTAAATAATTCTTAAATAATGCCCTGCCTCAAAAGGCATTTTAGGACTGCATGTGTGTGTTCTTGTCACGTTCTGTTTTTGTTCTTCATAGTCCAAGTGACTATGAATTAATACAATCTACGAGAGGGTAAGTGCCATTTTAATACATACTTTTGAATGAATGAAATAGTGAGTGAGTGATGTTTTTTGAATGAACGAAATCTATCAGTCGCTAATCGTGCTTCCTCTGCTTTTAGACACACATTGAAGATACATGTACAAGAATACAAGAATGAAGATACAGTCAAACCTGTCTTAGCGGCCACCTGCCTATAGTGGCCACTGAAGAAACCCCCGCATCAAATTTACGCGTTATAGATCACCCCTCTATAGGGTGATAATTTTCATTTCTATCAAATTATGTGGCATCATTTTGTTACTAATACATCACCCACTTATTATCAGGAAAGATTTTTTCCCCCAGTTTAGATCTGATGTGTTTTCGAAGTGTTCCTCTAATTTTTTGAGCAGTGTAGTTGCATCCAGACGGGAATGGGTCACTGTGTGAAAACTATGTAATACACAAGGAATGCCTATGTGTGATACACGGACGGACGCACGTGACACCAAACTATAGTAGAAGAAGAAAGAACGTACACGTGTAAGTACGTCATCTTCCGGTTTCCAAGGCTCATCCGGATTTACGACGAAGTGG
Organism: Dunckerocampus dactyliophorus; assembly: GCF_027744805.1. Taxonomy (NCBI): domain Eukaryota; kingdom Metazoa; phylum Chordata; class Actinopteri; order Syngnathiformes; family Syngnathidae; genus Dunckerocampus; species Dunckerocampus dactyliophorus. Next base: position 10,320,890 of record NC_072828.1, read on the forward strand.
AATTACTTGTAGAGTTTCTGATTTTCTCACTCTGGAAGCCATTTTAAAAAGATGTCAGGTCACCCGGGATGCCGTTTCCGTGTGACAGGCAGAAACGATAAAATACTTTGCTGTAGAAGACGGTTCCGTGTGAATACCCCCCTCAAAAGATGTATTGCATTGGCCGGGAATCGAACCCGGGCCTCCCGCGTGGCAGGCGAGAATTCTACCACTGAACCACCAATGCATATGCACATATCTTGGATGTGGTATATTTCTCTCCAGAGGTGTCGCTGCGCGCGCACAGTTGTCCTTTCATTGTTGCCCTGGACTTCGGCGTGGCAACACAGTAAGCTAACGTAATAAAATATTTGGTCTGTTTGGGGTGTTTTTAAATATAAAGGCCTTCACTTCCCTAGCTTCATTAATAACGATGACTTCTGTGATCAACAGCGCAAAACTCTTTATCTTTCCGTATCTTGCTTATTTTTCCGACCTCAATGAAATTTTCAACACTTTCAGCATATGGGAACTATGAACATTTTATCTTATTTGACTAGTTAACATAATTGTTTAATCAATGTAGCACAGACAAATTGTCTTTTGAACATTGACAGGACATGCCCCAGACATGGTAGGACTTGCACATGATCATTGAAAAATCGATAGGTAATCATCCTACCTACCATTTATCGTAATCTGATGTAATGTAATCCTTCCATTTGAACCGGTTGAATTTTAGCTTCACTTTTGTCTACTCGATGAGTGCTATGATTGATGTAAGTCTGCTTTTGAAATTGATATTAGACCGAAAGGGAGATTTTGAACAAACATAATGCAACTAATGTAGTAACTAGTATCCTATGTTAAAAAAAAACAGCCATAAAGCCCCATTTCGGGGCAATCGCCAGTACTCTCGATTGAGACCTGTGCGCGCACACCAACAGGTTTTCAACACCGAGAGTTCGGGGGTTTTAATTTATCCACGAGATTATGTCATTTTTAAACCCAATTTAACAACAGAACATGAAGTGAGTGACTTATAAGTATTGGTTTCATTTAGTGCAGCATTTAGTGCGCGCGTTTGTGAGCCTTCTATCCCGCACGATTTGAAAAACAACAATCGTGTCTCAAGCAGCGTTGCCAGACGTATGATAGTTTCACCCCCTATCAACAGTTCCAAAACCCAAAATGTAAGATAATTTGACCTAATCAATGCATGGCAATTGGCAAACAGGATACACCATTAACTGCGCCTGATATTGGACATTTTTTCACGTGCCTCTTTTCATCCAAGTGGGGGCGCTGTTGTACCAGAGGCATTGTCGCTGTGCAATCCGTCCCGGAAACGCAATCGGTACTACGCATGCGCGAGAGTCAAGTCACTTACTGCATTATTTTTACTATAGCAATTCTCCTATGTCACGTGGTGTGGTAGTTATTTCTTTAATTTATGAACACAAATGGTCAATAACCATTCTTCATATATATAATATATTGGATGGGAAGTGAAGCTTTATTAGTGGTTATTATTTCTACCTCCACCACTTATGACCTCCACCAAGACGGAGCCAAATGAAACGTTACGCAATGCGCACAGCTCAGACGTAAACGTCATATCCGGTTAAGTAAAACGGATGTAAATAAACAGAATAAAACACATAAAATGCAGTTATATCTGATTGTAAACAACCAAAAGCAGAGTGCAGTGACGGATTAATGTAGAGCAGGGGTCACCAACGTTTTTCCTTGTGAGAGCTACTTTTACAAAATGAAAATGGCAAAGAGCTACTCATTTTTGTAACATTTATTTTCAGAGCTTATTTTAAACCCACTATACGCTTGTTTTACCAGAACATTAACAAAATGCTGGTGTCCACAACTCACATTTTGTATTTCAGAATGCATTTCTTTCTACTGTTTCTACTGAAAACCTGAATGAAAAGCAGGCTTGCGGGCACCTCATGTGCCCGCGGGCACCACGTTGGTGACCCCTGATGTAGAGGATTCAGATAGATTTTTTTTTGTCTAAACAGAGAAATGCCCTCCATCCAAACATATCTTCCCAGCAAATGCTATTGTCTGTATTTTTTTCAGTGGCGAAAAAACTGAATTATTCACTTGCACCATGGATACGATGGATAAGAAAAAAGAGATTGATTATGTTGTAATTTTGGAAATTTTAATAATGTTTGTGTGTGTTATTAAGATAGAAATGTGAGAAATAACAACATAATCAATTTTTTTTTCTTATATACATAGTGCAAGTGGACAGTTTATAAGCCCTCTTTTTTGGTTCCATGAATTATATTACCTTTTTTTTCCACCACTGAAAAAATAACACAAAAGCATTTGCTAGGAAGATATGATCGGATGGATGATATTTCCCCCGTTTAGAAAAAAAATGAGAAAGCTGAATCCTTCAGATTAATCCATCATTGCACTCTACTTATGGTTGTTTACATAGAAATATAACTGCATTCTATTTATTTATGTATGTTACATGTCACCGCATATAACCTTTACATCTGCGCTACGTGCATTGCGTAAGTTTTTACAAAGCTCAGTCTTGGTGGATGTCATAAGACAATAGAAACATCCCCATGCTAACGAAGTATTTTCACAAGAGTTCCTTATAAAATAACCTCCCAACATATTACATATATGAAGTATGGTTATTGACCATTTATGTTCATCCATTTAAAAAAATAATAACTACCACGGCAAGTGATGTTGCAGAAGCACTGTCATAAAAATTAGCCAAAGGAGGAAGTGACGTAGTCTTTACGCATATGCGGGACCATTTGCGTTCCGGGTACGTATTGCGCAGTGACACATACATTACAGATAACATGTGACTGTTGAAAAATAGGCCGAGGTCTGAGGCTGCAGCTTCAAAAACACTCAAATCAGTACAGTCGAAGCAGGCCTGTAATCATCTGTCCATTTCTTCACTGTCCTCACTGCAGGCCTAGAAGTTTTTAATTTCTGCTTGTAGGTTGGGATGAGATGGAGCAGACAGTGATCAGACGGTCCTAAAGCTGCACTGGGAACAGAGCGATAAGCATCTTTTAAAACTGTAACGGGGGTCTAATATATTAGTGTCCCTGATGGGAGACTTTATGTGCTGTCTATATTTTGGTAGCTCGTGGGTGAGATTTGCTTAAGTATGATGAGAAGGGAGTCTGGATATTTTACCTCCACGTCTGTTATCTGGTCAACCAGGTGTTTTTAGTACCTGAGATCCACAGGCTTGAGGTGGAATGTAGATGCCTAATAGCACAAACGAGGAGAACTCACATGGAGAGCTGTGTGACGCGGTCCGCTCGTAAAAGTTTAAAGCCCCGGCAGCTGTAGGGAGCTGTCTGGGATGTGTTCACTGAGCCAAGTTTCAGTAAAGCACAAAGTAGCGGATCTACGAAAGTCTGTGTTGATGTTTGATTTAAGGAGAAGCAGCAGTTCATCCATCTTGTTTGCTAGGGAGCGGACATTCGCTAGATGTAATGACGGAAGCGCCATGCTTAATTCCCGCTGCCTCAGCTCGACAAGCGCTCCTGTGCACTTACTCTGTCTACGTCTCCTACCCATCCCATAGAGAGAGCCTCCAACAAGAATCTCCACAAAACTGTCCAGATCAATGAAAAACATTGAAAAAACTCCAGTAGAGGACTGTCCAAAGTTTATATGTTCCTCTCTGGAGGATTTGAGCAGCGAGTACTCACAAAAAACAGAACAAATAGGGAAAGACACCAAATGTACAAGAGAGCTAAACAGCGAGGTGGCCGTCCGTGGCGCCATCTTGGTGATGTAATAACATGTATTAATATTATTTCTATCATTGCAGAGAAAATGAAGAAGACATCAGCTGCAGAGTTGCTACGTGCTTCAGGTTCAGAGAGAAGTTCTTAAATATTCAGTCCTGCCTCAAAGGGCATTTTGGGACCGCATGTTCTGGTCACGTTCTGCTTTTGTTCCTTTTATGTGTGTTCTACCTAAAGTCCAAGTGACTTATGAATTGATACAATCTACGAGAGCGTACGTGTCATTTGAATACGTACTTGCGAATGAATGAAATGGCGAGTGATGTTTGCATATTAACACCAGAAGGTATGTGTTTGCAGTGAGCCACTTGGCTTCTCCTGCTCAAGTGATTGTCTAATTTAATATGGACTGAACATCACACAAAAAAGATCGTTCATATGAAAAAGCCAAACGTTCAAATGAGCAGTAGAAGCGGTGGGAGTCTACTAATGACACTACTAACCACTACTAATGGCACCAGACACGACAATATCTGAATTTATCACTTAAGTAATCATGTTTCTTCTGTTTTTAGACGCACAGTCTGCACCGGACGTTTTGGATGCATCAGGAGATGGTAAAGGCTTTAAGTGATGTTTGTCCGTTTTAATCTAAACTGTGCAGAATTGAATGTGAAATGCACCCACACTTCTTTACTCTTTTCCAGCTGTGCTGCCTCCGAGGGTGCCATTGCCTTGTCCACCGGAGCTGACCTTTCTGCTGCCAGAGGTGGCTAAGCCCAAAGAGGCCCCAGAGCCTGCTCAAGGTACGTTAGCTATCTTTCCACGTTACCGCAGCTGATATAAATCAACACACTTTACTTTATAATTGTCATTTTGTGTCATTATAGAGACCAGTAGTGCTGCAGCCTCCACTCTAGCTGCATCAGAGCCACAACCTGAACAGGGACCTCACAGTAAGCAACACTTATCTGTAGATTGCATTACGTTTTGAGGTTTGTGCTAAAATTGACTTATATATGTCTTCACTTTTCCAACCAGGCCAACCCACAGCTGCCATCAACATGCTTCATCCTCCTCCTCTTCCTTCTCCTCCTCCTCCACAACTTCTGCCCTACGACCAGGAGGTCGGTCACTGGAACTGCACCCCTCAGCAGAGACAGTGGATGAAGCTCGAGCTGGAGTCCATGGGTCTGTGGCCAGGCTCCCGCCCTGTGAGCAGCCCCATGACTACCTTCTCCCTGTGGCGCTTACCTCCCCAGCCTGAGCTGATCAGCAGTGAGAGCGATCTGCCGTCCCCCAAGTGTTTTCACCTTCATCCCTTTTTCATCTGGAAGCCGGAGAATGACTACTTGATGGGGCGGCTGAAAAGCAACTACACCCTGCCGTGCACGGGTGACTGTGCTCAACCCCGTGTTGCCTCTGCTGGAGTCGGGAGACCACGAGTGATTGTGGGCCTCACTGGTCAGTACTACCTGCTGTCATCCAGGCTGTGCTGTAAGAGCTGCCGTAGGAAGTGGTATGCTGACAACCCACTCTGGCTGGAAAAGCTTCCCCAGAGGTTTACCAATCTGTTGCCAGCATTACTGACCTACAAGAAGGCCATTTGTAAGTCAGTCCTGGATGAGCTGAGGCGGACTGGAAAATCCCCCACGGACATGGCCAATCAGATCACAGAGATGTTGCATCTCAAATATGAGCGTGCCAACCTGGCCTATCTCCTCTGTTGCCAGAATGTGATGGACGATAAGGCAGGAACTTGCGGCAAAAAGACCAACAGAAAACCGGAGCCATTTGGGGGCTACAGTGATGCTGATGGCTGGAACGGGGTCTCTGTGTCAGCCCAGTACCTCACTGACTGCCTGCTGCGTGAGTTCCAGCACCAGAGAGACACTATTCAGAAGCTGTTGCAGGGTACCTTTGGACAGGCTCTCCGCTCAGATCACAGCCACAAAGTGGCCAAGAATGTCACCTTTTCTTCCGGCGCCATGTCATCGTATGCTGTGATGAATGAGAACTGGATGATCTTATCCTGGGTCATGGTGCAGTCTGTGACTGAGAAAACCCTGCGGCCGATGTATGAGGGCCTCTCAAACCGCTACAGCAGGGCTGGCATTGAGAAAGCCCAGTATCAGTGGGTAGACAGGTGAGGCTTCATCATTTTATATACGTTTTATGTTTGTTATGTGTAATTATACTCAACAAAAAGAGAAACACAACACTTTTGCCTCCATTTTTCATGAACTTAACTCAAACGACTGTACACAAAAGGCCACACAAAACTGTCTCAATCTGTGTTAGTGAGCGTTTATCATGATTAGACTGCATGACTATTGCACCGTGGCCACAATAAAAGGCCACTCCAAATTGTGCAGTTAAACTGTATTGGGGGATGTCTGCGGAGGGGTCTAAAAACCAGTCTGTCTGATGTGAGCTTCAGTTGGCCACAATAAAAGGCCTCTCCAAAATGTGCTGCGACTCATGCTGTGCAGCATGAGGTGATGCTCATGGATCTCATCACATAATCTCTGCGCAGTCAAAATTCCATCGATAAGATGCACCTGTGTTCATTGTCCATAGCGTACGCCTGCCCATACCATACCGTAACCCCACCACCACAATGGGCCAGTCCATCCGCAACACAGGTGTTGCAGGATCCCAGCATACTCATTGGACATGTCACCCATTGAGCATGTTTGGGATGCTCTGGCTCAGCATCAGGGGCGGACCTACCATTAAGGCAAAGTAGGCAATCACCTTAGGCAAACAGCCTCTTTCTCTCTGAAACACACACACACACCTGTTGTGATGATGTCTGAGTTGTTTTTGTTCAAAAAGAAATATCTGGCATTTTGACATACACTGGTTTTATATCTGAAACTTTATTGTCTTATTCTGTTGATGCGGTATTCATTTAGTGCAAGGTTGTATATTGATAGGGGCCTTTAAGGCTGCCTTTCCTGCTTTTTTGTGTTAAAAGAACACATGAGGAGGGCCCCAGGCTATGTTCGCCTTAGACCCCCAAATAATCCACCAGTGCTCAGTATATATGGTATTTGATGCAAATGGCGGTCACATCAGACACAGACTGGTTTTTGGGCTGTTATTGTGGGCACCTGTGCAATAGTCATGCTGTCTCCTCAGTATCTTGCTATGCCACCCCTGTGAGGGGAGATTTAGAACAACATTTGAGATACAGAGGCTCGACATCTTTTGAGTTCGGTTCATTAAAAAATGGGAGCAAAACCAAAAGTGTTGTGTTTATGTATTTGTCATTTATGCATTATTTGTCTTGTTTCTTAGGGATTGCTGTGCACCATTCAGAGTGGCAGAGTCTCTGGCGGGGGAGCATCTGAACTGGGATGCGTGGCGAACAACAGACAGGATTGTTGCTGAGGTCACGTCTGGGAACTTGTTAAATAACTGCGCATCCAGAACATACTACAACACCAGCATCACCGTCAAGCTGGACTTGTTTGGCTGTATGGGACGATTTCTCCGTGAATGTGCCTCGGAACATCACCCTCTGTACAGCTCCTTTGCCCAGTTCCTGTCAGCTGCCTTCTCTGTGGTGGACCAGGAAGACCTGCAGAGGCTCCAGGATGCTTATGTCTTCTGTGGCATCCAGCCCGCGAATCCCACCAAGCAACACATTCGGGAGCACTGCAGAGTGAAGATTCCTCAGCCGGGGGAGCTTATTCAGAGAGTGGAGGGGGTGTTGCAGCACTTTTACCTGACCACAGACCCAAACGGCCTGCCTCTGTTTAAGCCCTCAATGCTGAAGACATGGAGGATCCAGCGCGTCCACATCCTGCGCGGCTGCCTCAGTGATCCAGAGGTGGAGGGGGCCATACTGTACCGCCATGGAGGAACACTCCAACTTAACCATGTGCCAGGTGAGCGTGCGACAGTCCCCGTCTGGATCCCCATCAGAGGCACGTCTCAGAAGGAGGGCTTCCACTTCCACCAGGCTCAGTGGGTGACCGGCACGCAGGTGTCCCCAGAGCTGTTCCAGGCCCAGAGCATGACAGGAGTGTGTCGCTGGAACTATCAGCGTCTGCTGGACCTGAAGCAGCCAGGGGTTTGTCTTCCACGTGTTTTTGACCCTGCATTGATGCACACCTTGAATGTTGTGTCCAAACGGGTCTTGGGAGAAGAGAAGTACCCTGGTCTTTATCTGGCAGCTGAAGACACTGGGGAGAGGTTTGGACTGGAGTACAGGGAGCCAGACTGTCGTCCAGTCCCCTTAGACTGGGACAAACATAAAAGCAAGAAGGACCCTGACTGTACCACCTTAGTGTGTAGCGTTCCTTCTGCATGCACCCTGTCTGATGAAGGATCAGAGCCAGTCCAGCCGTCTGCCACACCTCCCACCAGGCTCTTCAAGTTCTCTGTTCACCCTCCCCTCTTTCACACTACTACTCCAGATACTATTACTACTACTACTACTACTACTACTGCGGCCCCTGTTCCAGCTGCTGACTGTGACAGTGCTTCAGGCTCTGTATTTCCTGTGTCTGAGCCTCAGCCAAAGTCAGGTAAAAACTTCATACCTTTTCTCGTAATAGTTTTATTTTGTTTGAACCAAATAACCGTGATATGTTTAATTTTATATTTGCCTAGACTCTACACCTCTATTGCTAATGGATCCACCGCCACCTGCTCAGACCCTGACCACAGCCATCCTGGAGAAAGAGCAGCAGCACCAGCAACCAACCCCTCTGTCAAAGAAACCCCACACAAAGAAGTGTCTGTACTGTGGCCAGCCCAAATCCAAATATAAAGGTGATGGGAGATCCATCCATGAGTTCTACCAACAGGGCCCTGTCAGATACTTTTATTGCTCCACAAAGGTTTTCGAGACATACAGAGCAGAAGGTCTGACATGCTCCAAGATGCCCTTGAAGGATTTTGTGAAAACAGACTTCTTCCAGAGGGAGCTGGATGCCACGAAAAAGAGGGTGGAGGAAAAACAGCAAAAGAAGAGGAAGAGGGAGGAATTTACAACACCTCGACGGAAGTGCAGGTTCTGCAAAATGGAACTCAGGCAGGGCCCGAACAGCCCCCACATCCACACAGGCTTTCCCGGGCTGCCAGGGAAGTACATCTACTGCCCTGCCAAGGTGTTCTCCATCTACAGACAGCAGGGGATGGAAAAAGAGATGAGCTGGAGGGAGTTCCAGGACTCTCCTTTCTATGAAAAGGAGAAACAACGGTGGGGAAGTTCATGAAAAATGTATTATTCAAAACTGTTAAATTGTATTAATATTGTATTAACAGTCATATTGTACCCTTGAGTGCCTTTAGCTGTAAATGACCAGGCAAATAAATATTCTTTATTACATTGATTGTTTATTCCATGCATCGATATTGACAATCTTCATTTAATATTTGGGGTGATATAGTGATGAAATTGAGAAAAAATAAGGATTATGGAAAAGATTCCACCTGTTCCAGAGCAATCATTAGTGGATTTCACTCCAGAGGTGCGGTAGAAGCCTGTCTACCCACTGTAGTTTTTCATTCAATAAAGCAAATCCAGACACCTAAAAAATATATTTTTTAAATGTTTCATTTTGCAGTTTTACATGCAGAAAACGATGTGCAATAATTATAGATGAGGAATGGAAGGAACTTAATGTTGATGCAGACTTCCCGTACATCCTGGCGAGATCAAATTCACTAGTGTTTGTCACCTTATCAAAGTGCTGGTACTTGCAGTTTTCTTTGGCCCCATGGCAGGTTATGGAAACCTGCCAAAAAAAAATGCAAACTGTACAGTAAGTCAGCAACATGGAGGGTGCTTTGCTTGGGCACTTGATTTCATGTTAACGATACAGTTCTGGGCAAATGGACTAGTTAAGTGCAATATTGCACGAACATTTTAAATGAAAACCAGGGCGTATGAAAAGAGGTTTGACTTACAGATGTCAGCGACTAAACTTGTAGAATGACAGCCCAACAATCCAAGTGTTAAAAACATTTTCTTTTATTTTACACATTTACAAGTAAATGAATAAATACCTCCAGTCACAGCAGCACCTTTCCATGTTTTTCTTTGTGGTTGTTCAGGAACAGGTATAATCTTTATTTCAAAAGAGATCAACTCACTTTTTGAACACAACACCGGATCAGCCAGATAGAGAACTGCATCACGCAACAGCATTTAGGTACACAAAAGTGTCACCAGTGTAACTAATTCTAGGTTAAGACCTGTTAAACGTCTTGTAATAAAAATATGATGTCCCATTGTGGAAATGACAAATCCAGTGGTTTGAAGACCTAAAAAAAGCTGTTGTGTTAGTGTGCATATGTAAGTTCTCCAGAAATGTCGCCATTTCTCGCTCGCCGTCTCCCAGGCCTCCCTGGGTGACGCTATGTACGAATCTTCCTCTGGTCTTCAAAAAGCGACCGCACCAAGTAGACCTGGACGCCCGACACCAGCATCATCACGACCACGTTGACCACTGACCAGAAATTGACTCTGTTGTAGCTGCTCTCCTGGAGGTTCCTGTCGCGCGCCTCGAAGGCGCGCAGCACCGTCTGGATCTGTATGCTCTTGCCCAGGCGGGCCTTCACACTGTTGATGGTGTCCTGGAGGGGGAGGAACCAAAGAAGATGACATGAATAAAAGGTAAACAACCCTTTTTGAACATATGACTCCAATTTCCACTTAGACAATGTCGAAGTTTTGGACATACAATGGTCATCATTTTTATCAATGAGTCTTTCTGAGTACCAAGAACAATATTAGCTATAAAAATGTGATGACAGTAGATCCGAACTATTTGTGGCACTTACGTAGCCCCGCAAATGGCAAAAAATGCTAAAACGTGAACGAGATACATTAAACCCTGTAATATATCTCTCTAAACACATTTTATATTCAGTTTTACATATTAAGAAACAATTACAGGCATACAGTATACGCTATTGGACTTACTAAATGTGCAGTTACAACATCACGTCTTCTTAAGCATCTTTCTGCTGGCTCATAGCTGCAGCGTTCTTTTTTCCCCTGAAGATAGCGCCATCCACGCACTCTCTAAGCTACTCGGTCCAATCAGGGTTTATGCTGGCGATTCCAATGCTGATTATTCATCAGTGAGATCGGCCGATACCGATCACATTTATTACATGTAAATTGTTCAATATATTTATGATGAGTGGTATTGGCAAGGAGCGCCATCACGGGGGGAAAGTTAGGACAATTCCCCGCAAAATAGGTAATTATTAAAAATGGGGCCCAGGATTCCTGGCTGCATCCCTGCTACTGACTATATGATCTGGGAAAAGGAACCATGAAATCACTTTAATTTAGACAAAAACATGTTTGACTAACCATAATATCACTCGTGAAACTTGCAGAGGACGAGGCTCCTTTTTTAAGGAGATTTTGGATGTGAGAGTACATTGTCTGATGGAGCTCTTCCATGCAGCAGGTAGCGGGGCTCCAGGTGAGAGAGCAGTCGGTGAACCCGGTGTCTTCCACCGCTAAGAGAGGCTGGTCATCTAGTCCGATGAATTCAATTGTTTTTCGGGATATTTGCTTTAGACTGCTGAGTGTCGCGCACATATGGGCGAGTGTTGACATTAGCCGCCGTCTGACAGTTGCTGCACCGCGAGCCTTGAAAACTAACCGTGCTAGCACGACAAGATCATTTATTGTGGCATGTGTTGCAGGATGCAAACTTGACATCATTTTCATAAATGCCATTCTAAGTTCCACACGGCACATGTGCACATTGTAAAGGAAAGGGGGATGGGTGGGGACACTGGGCAAGACATTAGAGCAGGACGCTAAACTGCACACAGGGATCTCTGCAAGCCGCAATAATACAAGCCACAGGTGATCGTTTTTTTGTGATCGAGGCATTGATCCACATGTGTTGATCACAAGGTGAAGAGCTACTGTTTATGTATTATTATTTTTATTATACAGAAGATTAGCATATCCCATGTAACTCGTGAAAATGTCAAATAAAATATAAAGATGGCAATAATACTAACAGTTATTATTCAATCTGCGACTGACTGGGGACCAGTCCAGGAAGACAGCTGGGATAGGCTCCAGCGTACACACGACCCTAGTGTGGACAAGCAGTAGAGAAAATGAATGGATAGATTCTTATTGTCATTTTAATACTACATTTTTATAACCAATAATATTTGACTGCAAGCCTGGAATTATAACTGTTTATTCATAATTTATCCTTTAAAAAAATTACCTCCACATTGCAACTGCATTATTATACTTGATTATAATTATTATTATTATTTATTACATCATTTTATGTGGCCTTGAATATAACAATATAGCAATAATAATGATTATTACTGTCTGGTCAGTGTATCATGTTATTACAACAGATAAAACCACAGCACCAAGTGTGTTGTGAGTTTGTGCGATCAGGACAGCCTACTTCAAGTAGATTAGGCAGCAGCTGCGTGGGGAAGCTTTTGGAGCTGCAGTCAACACACTTTGCAACACAGACGTTAAACCACGTTGAGTTGGGACGGTGTTGTAAACAAAAGTCATCTGGAAGATGCATTTCCTGCTCGTTCCTGTTTATCAAAGCGACGCCGGCCTGCCCTTAGACACACAATTCCAGGGGTGGAGTTCTTCAACTTCTGTGTTGCAAGCTGGAACAATTGTGTTGGCCTATTTTGAGTTAATAGGCGAGAGTTCATAGCACGTTATGCACTCACTGCATGCTTGGGTCGCTTCGCCCCTAATGAGGCAAACACTAGATGGACAAAGTCTATGACACACACACCGCTTGTATCAGACGTTTGGACACGTTTTGCTCGCTTGCCAACTCACCATGATGTCCTCCAGCTTCATGTCCAACATGTCCGTCCCGTGCACATACTCTTTCCAGTCATCAGGCTCCTCATCGGCGTCCATGTTGTCCAGGATGAGCTCGAAGAAGATGAGCTTCTCCGAGACGGTGCTAAACGTGTTATCGAAGCAGAACATGTAGTCCCCCTCCTCGGTCTCAATGCTGGACGAGACGGGGAGTTTTACAGGTGATGTTTTGGTGCCATCCGTGTTTGAGTGTTTGACTTACGTGTGCATCCCATCTGACTTATGGTGGTCGCTGTATAGTATCTGCCCAGAGGGAGAGGAGATGTGGAAATCGATGTCGAGGCCTGCACCGTCCAATACCTGTGAATGACGTGCACATGTTCAGTTCTGCTCGTTTTAAGAAATAAATTAGTTAAATATAGTGACTATTATCATGGTCAACAAATTGAAAATTTGAATTAAGAAGATTCAAATAAAAAAGTACCGTACTGGCGATGCTGTTCCTGTATCTACTTGATATTGAATCGATACCGAAATTTGCAGCACCGCTAAAATAGAGGATTACAACAATAATAATAAGTGGAATGAGAAGTGTGACATTCTAAACAAAATTCCAAAAAGGTGAAAATGAAGATATTTAACCCCCTTTCGTTGCATTCATATTAACATTAACAAGACAAATGAAGAGGAATCACATATAAGCATCGCCAACATGCTTCACAAATATTGATCTTAGCCTAACTTTAATTTACTCTGCTTCATTTTTAAATTCCCAAGCACTGTTTGCAGCGTTTATGACCTGATATTCTACTTCCAAGGAGGCGTCTTTCTTCATAGTTTGATAGAAACATTCCTTGCGACCAGCGGGCAGAGTGAATGTGAAGTCGCTATCCAGAGACTGGGAGAAGGCGGCCAGCGCCAAAAACCTCTCGCAAACTACAACAAACAATACGGTGATAACGCAAAAAAACGTCCGGACGGCCTCCATAGTCGCGTCCGTGACTATTAAGAGACACAACAACAACACAAAAGAGCGTTACAGTTGCCAGCCACTGTAGCGACGAGTAAAGTAAGCTAGTAAAGACGAATAACGCGTGAAGAGAAAGCTAGTAGTGACGGTTGCCCAAAAACTTCACTCCAGTTGAACACTCTGCAAACCTCAGGACCCCGCCTGATTTAAAATGTGCATTTGGCTTTTATAAAAATACAAATAAATACTGTTATAAATCTTGATTTCGATTCAAATGTTCGTCGGACTTCATTCTGGGAAATGTCTGTAAAACTACTTACGCAACAAATTTACACATTTTACACCGTTCATATGTAATATCAGAAAGTAGTACTTGTAAAACCAAAATATGTATTTGGATGTGACATTTCTCGACGCAAACTATAAAAACATTCCAAATGAAAAAAAGCAGAAAGAGGACATCTCCTGTCAGTCAATTTGCCATGCATACAGTACAGGCAATGTTTTCAACGAAGTGCATTTTGAGAAATGTGTCGTTTTCAACAGTACGAGTAGTACAAAATAATTCTACAGTAATATTGAGTAATATTATTTTTATCAGAAAATATTTGTATACAACTTTATTTGGATTAAAAATTGTTTGCGTAAAAATAAGTAATTTTGACATTTTCTAAACATCAGGCAATTTTTAGGACACACCTTCGACGTGCATTGTGGGAAATGTGGTTTTTAAACTGTACCGGGAGAACAGCATCACAGAGGTACTCTAATTCCCAGATAATTATACTAATTACACTAATTCCCACGCGTCAATAAAATATTACTGGTTAAAGCAAGCATATAAAAAAGACGTTTCGTTTGGATATAATAAAACTAATTACAATTTAAACTATATCATGAAGTTATTGTTGCCCACCCATAAATACAGTCCTGATAAAAATCTTAAGACCAATTGAAAAATTCCTAGAATTTCCATTGTGCACATTTGGATCTTAATGAGGTTTTAAGTAGAGCTACAATATACAAAAACAAGAAGGGGGAGTGAGAAAAAGTAATTTATTGAAAATAACAATTAAACTGAAATAGGCTGTTTATCAGCTGATCAAAAGTTTAAGACCACAGGTTATAAAAGCCAAAATCTGCTCAAAATGTTCATTTTCTGTCAGGCATTCACACTTTCATGACCTCCTGATGGCGAAAGCTAAGAATCTTTCTCTTTTTCAACGTGGTCGGATTGTCGAGCTGCATAAGCAAGGCCTTGCGCAGCGTGCCATTGCTGCTGAGGTTGGGTGCAATAAATCAGTCATTATACATTTTTTGAAAGATTCTGAGCGTTATGGAACCAAAAAGTGAAGCGGTAGACCTAAAAAATCACACCTGCGCTGAGCCGGAGGATCGGATTGGCTGTCCATCAAGACAGGGGGCGGTCTTCGACCCAAATTAAGGCCCTTACTGGTGCCGACTGCAGTGCACTGTGCACTGTGACTTCGCACTTACCAAAAATGACCAACACAATATTCATCCACGTCCTCTTGTTCTTCTCTCCTTTCAAATTGTTTTTTCATTACTGTATTATTAAATTGTGAATCACAACCATTCCATTCCCTTCTTCGATTGTAGCCAGTATGGTGATGGGGTAGTTCGGCTCCATCAATGCACGCACTGCACTCGCGTTGGGACGTGTTATGTGCAACATCCGGGTACACGCATTGCATTTGGCTGTACTTCTTAACGAGGACTCACACTCAAAGAAGTCTTTAAGTGTGGAAGTGCGCGAATTGAAACTGGTGGCAATGAGAAAGGCAAGCTACTGTATTGCACACAATACGTTTAAACAAACGTGCCAACCACATTCATAAGTGTAACATCTGCGTTTACTTATTTCTCTGTTACATCATTAAGTTGTTATCAAAAGAGAAAAGATGACGCGTCCTACAGTGTTCAACTCAATCCAGTGGGCGGTGCTGTTGAACACAGTTGTTGCTTAGTCCCCTCTGATTGGCTGGCGAATCTGCTGTTTCTCATTTGATTGGCCGCTTTGCCAGCAGGAGGGGTCGAATTGGCCATAGAGCCAGCAGCTAGCCGTCAATAGCAGTCTTCTTGATAGCTAAAAGGGAACAAGGTCTACACAATTTTAATTAGCACACATTGAAGGATAGACCCCAGCTACATTCGTTCATTTATACTTAAGGAGAGGTTTATTTTATTTCTGCTGTTTTCGCGAAGCCTTAAAAAGAAGCCCCCAAAGAGCGAGGATGTTGGTCCCCGCGGGAAGATAATGAAGAGGCTGCGTGTTGTGTTGGTGTGCCTCATTGTAGCTCTCCTGTGCTGGTAAGAGTCACCACACATCTTTATTTCCTTCAGACGTTCTAATTTCATGACACATCATAGTTACAAGTGTCATTGAGGACCATTTAAAACGTCACGTCAACGCCGCCTGGCTTTGTCTTGTTTGCTTGGGTCCATTTGGCATCAATGTAGTAGAGCGCTAACGTTATCGGCGAGTTCCACAGTGACAGTAAAGGCAAATAAAATAATTATACTTAATTTTATAATTAAAGTCCCATACAGTACAGTGCAATATTTTCTATAGTAGGTTAGCTTGGCAATGTCGTTTGATACCATCCAAGCGAGCTAATATCACCTGTATAGTGGCCGATAGTGAACATAACAAATATAAGAAAATCTAAGTGTTGGTATATGTTGTCACTTTGTTTAACTACTCATGAAAGGTCTGAACAGCTGACTAGGGCTGAACTATTTTGGAAAAAATATCAGTCACGATTTTCTTTAGAATTAAAATGACGATTCTCTCATCTGGTAAATTATATGTTGGCAATACATTACTCATGAAAATGTTAAGCAATGTGTGCAATATTTTTGGGTTCAGTTGCCACCATGATTTAAACGCTATTTTTAATATGTAAAATTAGGGGCTAAAATTAAGCCTGGTCCGGACTCATTGGTTAAGTTAAATAATGCAAGTTGAGTTGACAAATGCCACAATTCGACCAGGGAAATGACGGCCATCATGCCAACGGTAGCTCTTAGAGGCGCTTGAGTCCAGCTTGTCAAGTAAAATCGAAAGAATCGTCATCATTTAGAAAGGAGTATCGCATGCTGGTGTGAATCGAGGTTGCAGTTTGTTTGTTTTTAAACTTTTTGTGCGGCGCCATAAGTGACTCAGCAGATGCGTAACTTATCAATACGCCCCAAATATATATAATTACATTATTTTTATTCCACTTCTATGAGAGAGACCATTTTAAGATGTTAGGGCAGTGGTTCCCAAACTTTTTACGGTCATGTACCCCTTCTTTTGATCAGCCATGTACCCCCTACTCCTACACACTTAAAAAGAAAACAACTTTTTATCTTAATTCATTTGAAATATTCAACATCATTAATTCGTTCATTCATTTTATAGTAATTCCAGGTCAAAAGTGTGTATTTTGCATGGTGACATTTGGATAAAAGGATAAGTAATAATCCTACATATCTTTTATTCCACTCTAGTCACTTATGATTTAATTCTGTATATTCATTTCATACCAAATTGAAGGGGAAAATTAAACAATCCTGATAAAGCAGTATCTGTCTGAAAGTCCATTTGTTTAACATTGATGTCTGTTATAGTAAGTATATAATATTTTATAATATCGTCTTACTGTTATGAGCAACAAGTGCTTGTTTTTGTAAATATCACGTGATTTAGGCTGTATGTGCAGGTTTGGGTGTGTTTCCTGTGATTTCCAAGTGTCAGCGAACGCAGCCGCAACTTGTACCCGAAGAGTTCCGCGATGCACCTGATTGTACCATTCTTACAAAAAAAAGCTAGCTCTGCACTGATAGCAGTTTTCCAGTTTTGATCCTGCTTGTTGAGTATGAAATGTCCATCATTTGTGTGCGTTGTGTGACTCAAGAAGACCATACACAACCTTTTGGACACACACACCCCTTTTGGACAAAATCCCTGCTTTGGGCAAACCCACGTTCCTCTGGACAGACACGCGTATATTGATAAAATCTTTCCATGGTGTCCCAACTCTAAAAGAACCACTGCCTCCTTCTTAAAGGGATAGTTCGTAGTTTTTGACATGACGTTTTATGACGTCCCCATCAGCAGTGTAGTCCATTAACAGCGACTTACCCCCCCCCCTCACAAAACGCTCGCCGTTATATTTGTCTCCCGCCGTAGTGCTGCACACTTTCACCTGTGCATTCTTGGGTATGTGACGAAGACGCATGCATCTACTTCCGCGATGGAGCGCAGCGGCCATCTTGTTTACGTATGCGTTCCACAGCGGAAGAAGATGCCAGTGTCTTCGTCACATACACATGAATGCACAGGTGTGCATTTTGTGAAGTTTGATTTTTTTTGAGAAGGCATTTTTGTGATGCAAATGTATTCATCTTTTGAACGCATGTTGCTTCGAGAAGCCAAACTCTTTACTTAATTGTCCCCAGCAACTAAGCGGAACTACGTACTTAATCACAGAAATCTGACCAGAACTGGACTTAAGAGACCAAGTGGGGGTTAAGTCGCTGTTAATGGACTAGAATGCTGATGGGGACGTCATGCAACTTCATGGCAAAAAATCCCTTTTTGAAGTATCCCTTTTAATAGTATCCGAAATAGCCAACAATAAAGAATCATTTTTGAATCCCCACCTACAGTGATAGGTTTTCACCCCTGCGCCATGTGGGGATTAATTGGAACACCAATATAAGTGAAAACCTCAAGTTGAAACACTCTTAATGCACAAAATAATCACCGAATTTACTTATTTGTTCATATGATGCGCACAGAGCAATTAACAACTTCACGCTCTGCCTCTTTCCTGCTCCGGGCTCCTTGCGGCGTGAGGCATTCAGGCGCACTCGTAATTGTGAGTGTTAGGCGTTTTACATTTTATTCACGTACCCCCATCATAATTGGGTACCCCACTTTGTGACCCTAGACCTTAGGGTAAATCAGACTTCTTAACAAGTTGATAAGTACCACTTTAATTCTAAACTACATAAACACATACAGATTGTAACTACACCACTGTGTGTAATGGAAAATATTATGAAAGCGACACAGGTAAATCCCTGAATCAAATATAGTAGTGAAATAGTCAGTTCTGCCACACACATTTCCAGGAAGGTTTGTGTAGTTCCGTGTTTGCTCATACCTTTGTCATTGCTGGTTGGCGAGCTGATAAGAATAGTTGTTGTTGTTGTTTCCTCATTGCATCAGAAGCAATGACATATCTTATATCAATAACAGATAAGGATTGATTGATTTTGTGAGTGTTGATTTACACGTTTAAGACAAACAGCTAGTTGGTTTGCTTATATACGAATTCCTCTACGTCAGGGTGCTTGACACACTAAGCCCTTTTTCTAACGACAAGCAGATTTGGATAGTTCTTGAAGTAACTAGACAAGACTCATAAGATTTAACTGGAAAGCAGGCAAAGCAGGACTGGGCGACATTTTCTACCTCTCTCCTTAAGATGTATTTGTAAGTGTAGTGTTAACACTCACCTAAATGGTTAAATCAATAACCAAGCAGCTGGCAGTGCTTGCAAACCAGCACAGAGCGATACAAGCCTCGCATGTTTGTTTCATTTCTGCTTGCGTTTTTCCACTTTGACGCAAACGAGCTAATGAGCATGAAGTGACGCACAGACACTTCATTACCAATGCAAAACACCTTTTTGCCTTCTCTGTGGCAACTCTCACACATCCCAGTGGACTGAACATTTATTCTAAGAACCCCTGGGGATGGATATGTGTTTGATTATTTAGCTTTATTTGCTATTTATCATTGCAACAATGTATGCTGCCTCCTTGTGCTAATTTATTAGAAAGAGCTGTGCTATTGTTTAGTATGCTAGCTCAGGCTTGGGTTTGCGGTATCAATGTAAAACATATTGTAAAAGTGTCAAATGTATTGCAGCGTCACGTGATTCCATCCCTGTGTCACAGGCTTATTAGATTACAATCATTTCACACCCCAATTATCACTGATGAGATATAACTGAAGCTAATTGACCAGCTTGGGATTTAACATGACGTCCCCCGAGACGGGAGACACTTGGTAATCAGCGGCATCATGACTAAGCAAGGGTTGTGGAGCGTTAGCCTCGCTGCACAAGAAAGGAGGAAATTGTCTCCCTGACCTGACGCTGGCTTTCTTGATGCGCTCTCGTACACAAAAGTAATCTGTAGGGGTGTCTCGATACAACTTTTTCACGTCTGATACAATACCAATATTGCAGCCTTGAATATCGCCCAATAACAATACAGTTATCCGTCGCTCTATCGCGGTTTAAAAAAAAAACAAAACAATGAATTAATAAATGATCGCTCTTTTGTGGTTAACTAAGGCCTGTTATTAGTCAAACCATATTGAAAGAACACTTGAAACATTTTTTGCTGATATCGTCCCGATGTCAACATCGGATCGAGACACCACTAGTAACCTGTGTCCCTAGAGCCGGTTTATGAGCACCAAACCTGGGAAAAACCTATGAGTCTACTTTTGATAGAAGAGGCGCTCAAACTCTTGCTTTTGAAGTTGCTGCTTTTCATGACACTAAGAGAAGGAAAAAAACGGCGGTAACTAATTGATTTAATTAATTACGTTAACATTTTGTAGCATCATGTCAAGCCACATCTCTCTGTTTTGACAGCAGACACAGAGCCACAGTAGCGTCCCCACAGAGTCACACAGAGTCTGCTGCGCTTTTATAGGTTTATTTTGATCTGAACACATCAACATCAACAGCAGTGCAATTCCAACATCATATACTGTATGTATCTCCAACTCACAAACACGTATGAGTCTGCTCGTCCTGGAAATGACACTTCCTCATTGTCACATGACGACAGGGAGGTGCATTTACTGACATGCTAAAAATCACAAGAACGTCTTTATTATACGGGTATGTGTGGTCTAAATAAACGGAAAGACAAGAAAACACTAAGTGGATAGTCTTATCTCTCACTGATATAACTCTTACTGCGGAAGTATAATTTGCTGAATTTAAGTTTACTTGGAAATCCCCCAAAAATACATCTACACTCAAAACGTGAATTCAGCTTAAGTTTCGTGGTGTCGAAACACTTTATGGCTCATAATAACACGATTAAAGAGTGATTCAAAATTTCTGCGACTATTAAAGAGACTAGCATTAGGCAAATACATTTTCAGACGTGTGCTATGTTTTAGATTTAAATTTTCAGTTCATTTGGAGCTGTTAATACATACATATATGTATAATTGTGTCACAGTCTTTTTGTTCATAAAATACAGCAAAATGGGCATATTTCACACATAGTGGCAAATGGTGATTAATCATGATTACAATTTGTAATCATTTGACAGCCGTAAAATACAAGGGCTTCGCTACACATGTTAAATTCAGCAGCTCTGTCATCTGTCAGTAAAGCCATGTTGACACTTGCGCAAAATTTGTCCCTGCACAGGTACGCAATTTTGCGTGCCATGGAGTAAATTTGTCGTAAACTGGTGTGAAGTATGTGTAAGGAAGAGGGCAGCCAGAATTCTGGCATTGCTACTGTGAATGATAATATGGAAGTGGCAGTGCGCCAGGCAGGATTGGAACTGTACATGACATGCTTTACGCACACAATAAGCCTTGCACTCGGTGTTCTCAGCGTCCCTCTTTTTGTTGTTGTTGTTGTTGTTGTTGTTTTGTTCTGTTTTTTGTCTGAGTTCAACAGCTGTCCCTGTTAAATGTCCGAGCAGAGGCTGTAATAATTCTACATTTCATCAAAGTTACTTAAGATTTGTCTGATCAAAACAGGATCGCTGCATATGACTTCTTTCAAAACATCGTCTAATTTAGACCTGCTTTTGCACGCAAAGCATCAAGGGACCGGTAGTCCTTTTAGCGTAAATATAAAGCTATCTGCCAGCTATTTTATGTGTCTTTACATAACTACACATCAACATTAATGATTAGTAGGTTGAGCTATAACAGCCGTCATTATTTCAACTAAACATTTTTAGTTTTTATTTCAATTTGTGGAAAGGACTTCAACATTTTAAAGCACCATGCGTAGGTCATGCATGCAAAGTTCTAAAACAAATATGAGACCTTTCAAAGTCCATCACTGGAAGACAAAACATATTACTTCACAAGATTTCATTATTTCATCTGCATGTCAAAGATGTTTCCAAACCTATAGGTGACACTTCTCATAAACTGCGAGGATCGCTTTTGGAATTTTTATTAGCGTGTGTTATTTTCTCCTTCACGCTGGAGAGATGGAAGCAGGCTCGTTAAAAGAACTATGCCTTCGGTCAACGTCGTAAAAGCGCTCCCGACTACACGAGGAAGCCGTTACATAAGCAGCAGTGTCACTCACAGCGCTCGCGTCCCTCGCTGCCACCCTTTTAATTTGACACCGAAAAGTGAATGGCGGTGAAACGGAAGAAGAGGCTCTCTGAGTGCTATCTGCTTTCCACTGAATGGGGGTGGAGCAGCACCATGGGGGTGTCATAATAACACAGTTTGAAGACAGTTTTGTTGTTGTTGTTTTTTGTTTGGTGTAGGAATTCTGAACAATGAAATGATGCCCAGTCATTTGGCAAATGAGGGAACGTTTGAGTTATAGATTTATAGTAGGAAAAGTATGTGTTTTTAAAATCTGGATTAGTCTTCATTCTTGATACATGCTTGTATTTTTTTGAAGGTCACTGGCATGTTTATACATACATACACACATACACAACACACCTGCAGTATGTACACCGTATGTACATATGCACAATTTGCAGCCAAGTAGTGTTCTCCATTTTGGCTCTTTAGCTTCAAGAAGCGATGCATCAATAATCAGTTCCACACAACTGGCAAAATCCGAATTGAATTGAATTGAATTAGTTTGAATGAAAATTACACTTATTTGTGGTGATGATAAAAAAAAATTAAAAAATCCAGAAGTTGCATTGGAATTTCTATAGCTGCATGAGGTCGGTCTTGTAAGTTGCAAGCAAGACCAGAATGATCCAGTTTTGTGTGCTGTGGAGGCTGAGCCGGACTGGCAGTCGATTGTTCCTGCCCACTGGCCATGGAGACTGCTGAGCAAACTGAGCTCTGTCGACTGTCTCTGTATTCCTCCTGCCTTCTGCTGCATAGCAAATCAAGCTCCCGAGTGCTTGCATTTCTTTACATAGCTGACTCTTCAAGTTTGTACATTTTGTTTAGTGCTCCCGGGTGTCAACAAGTTGACCAACGGTGTTTTATTTGCTTATTGGCCTGTAAACAAACTCCTAACAGTAGCAGCTTGCCGAGCAATGTAATGACTTCAATCGTCTTTACTTCATTTGGCAGCAGTCTTTGTCGGGATCTGGCGTAGTAGTAGTTTTTATTTGTAATAGGTAGACAGAGAGTGTTTGTGGCCGCCCGTGTTTACAGAAAGAATTGATAAGGTGGATTGTGAGAGTGGCGGTTGTTTAATTCAGGGCTCCAGACTAACTTTTTTTTTTTTTTTGGGGCAAAGTTTACATTTCCTCTCATTTTCACTGTATTTCTGATAAATGCTTGAACAATAAATGGCAAATGTCTTCTCTAACCACCTTGTTTCTGTCCCTAGCTTCTTGTAGGCCTCTTTGGTGGCATCATATACATTATAACTCCAATACTGGCCTCTTTTCACATGCAAGTCAATCCCAGTGGCCATTCGCACCCCCTACTCTCACACACATTGGCCTGCCTTCTTCTTCTTTGGTGTCCATCTCCTGTATTCTTCTTTTGGAATTAATGTTTGTTGGCAAGCTCATTTGTGCATTACTGTCAACTACCGGGCTGGACGGTGGAGCAGAAGTTTGTCAATAATAACAATACATTTGGCAAATTAACTGGTAGCTTCGGCAAAAGAAACAAGGCACACCTTATTGGCCATGCCAGCTAATCTGACCTGCTTTTAATTGTGTGAAACAAATTTTGTACGATTTGACACAAACCTGAAATTGTTTTGATGCCTGTTTTACAGTCATCGTCCCTCACATCTCTCCCTCATGCTATCTTGGTTTTTCAAAAATGTAATGAATAATAAACGATGACTGTTTTGTGGTTGACTATAGCCCATTATTAGTAAAAAAAAATATTGAAAGGCAAGTAAGTCATCGGTGATGACACAAAACAATGATGAGACATGACATTTCATTAGATTACCTTAATGCTGCTTGTAGTCAGCCATGTCATGTCTGACACGATATAGTGGGGAAAAAAGTTCTCCTCCCATTCCGTTTGGTAGGTTTTTGGCTTCTTACTTTGTCCTCCTTCACCACTCCGTTTGAAACCCTTTTATGTTTAGAATAGATCAATTGGAGGCTATCTTGGAGGCTTAGCTTGAAAGCATGCTATGCTTAAAGCCGTGGCCGTCTCTTGTGTCCCTGCAGTGATCCCGTAGCCTGCACATTAGCAATGTGTTAAAGAATAATAGGAGTGTAAAGGTGACTATAGGGGTGTTATTTCATGTCTACATGTCTCTAATAGTGGTCAAAAAACATATGTAGAAAGTCATAAACATGTTTTCTATGCTCTAACTATGAAAATATTCCATTAATTAATATTGAATCCTACTTCGCAGAAATTCACTTACCACGGTCTGGTTTGGAACCAGTTAACCGCGATAAACGAGGGATTGCTGTACATGGGAAATGAATTGTTCAATTCTATATGGTGGTCATTTGTCATTAAATACAGGCTTCATGTTTGAATTGAACAGTTATATAAACTACTAAGAGCTGAAGCAAATATTCTTTGGTGAGATGCTTACGAGCTATCTGTTGGAGAGAGTCACTATCTCAAAGCTGCGTACACTACGTGTATATGTTCAACAACTTAGACACACAACTAGTGTGTTGAAGACAATCATTATAATGATAACAAGAGAGCATAGTTGTTAAGTGACACTTTAAAAAAGTAAGTTAGCACGTACGTAAAAGTCAGAGGTAATGAGATAGAAGAAAGTTGAGCGATCACACACGCTGGCATCGATAGGCTTGGCCAATGACAAGCTGTCGTCAGTTGACTCCACATGCCACAGACTATTTTTCATTCTCACGGTAATAAGGGCCAAAGTGCGTACCTTGTCAACTCTATACGGGACGTGGACTTCTATCTGGTCGCACATGCACGAGTAGATGGCCTTAAGGGCTGCGATTGATTTGAGTGATCGCATTTGAGTACACTTTGTTGTGTGCATACGACTTGTTCAAAAAGGCATGCAACCCAAATTCTGTTTTACTTTTTTCCAAATTGAGTTTTTTTTTGTTAAAATTTTTTAAAAGTCTTTTTAAATTTTTTGTTTTACCTTTTCACACTTATTTTACCAGCATTGAGTGTGTACTTTGTGACAGTAAAAGCAAATGCAAAAATCTGTACATTTATTGATGCAATACCTCATTGACCAATTTTGCCCAGTATTTCAGAAATGGATGTAGCTTGGCGAACTTTTCTAATGGGATGTGAGCTCTGCACACATTGCTACAAAATCCTCAACAAACTGTAATGTCTGTGCTTGTGGTTAAGGAAGACATAGTCACCAATGCAATTCCAATTGCGCTGTTAATATAAGACATTTTTTATGACACCCTTATTTTGTTACAATTAGACAGTATGTGGCAAACAGCGCTCTTATTTTGAAGGCCGGAAGTGTGTTGGACGTGTTGAGAGTGGCTGTTGACGGTTAAGATGAGCTACGACCAAGAATAATCTCGTCGTTATTTCACTCATAACTTGCACGATGTCAGCGGGCATCGTAAAACACTGGTTTGAACACAGTGTAAACACATTCATAGAGCCGCACTATCATGCTCTGCTAAACTAAGCTAACCCTGCTAGCTTTCATTCACGCTCCATAATAGAGGAGTTTCCAAGTTTTTTCACCAACTTTTGCTGGTGTTTCAGTGTTTAGTTCGGGAGGGCGCAGGCTAGTGTTATTGATGAGATTCCACCACGATTGAGTGATCTGACGGGGAAATATTTCCCCCACACAAACGCTCCTTCTCTTCACAATGACAGTATTTCACTCATTATGTCCATTTTTGCAAGATTCTGCGTTTAACAGATTTTGTTTTTATCGCCCAATTCGGCAATTCTGTGTGCGATTGTTGTGTTGGAAACAATTGTTGCTGTTATGTATATGCTGTGTCGCAGTGGCTGCAGTTTATCACCTCTCTGGGTTCTGTGTAAAAACCTCAGATGTGGCTGTTATGCAGGATTTCTGTTGTAAAAGACGCAAGTCAGTGGTTTCTTCACTTTGAGTCTGTAGAAAATGTTCTTCCCATCCCCCCCTCGCTTGCTCGTTGCTGTTTACCTTTCGCTGCAAGCACGCTTACTTTTCGTCCTGTTTGAGTGTGCGAGCATCTTTCCACACCCCCAGCTGGGGGGTCATTACCACAAAGAGGACTTGTCCATACTGCTGCATGGGAACGTTGTGTTCCAAAGCAAGCTAGAACTTGACGGGAGCTTGCCACTCAAGACTTATAGGGCTGGCATCACACGCTAAAGTTTCCTGTCATCTTATTTCCCAAACTAGGATGAATACTGTAGGTTTGGAATGGCAGAATCTCCAATAAAATCAGCGTCATGTATCAGGAGGCCACAGTTTGCATTGGAACATCCACAGTACAGTTTTACCACACTGCAGTACATCATACAGAATACATTGTACCGAGGTGTAATGAGTTTTTTTGGGGGGGGCGGGGGGGTTACCCCCGCTGTGCCTAAGAAAGCGCACAGGCATTATCGTGTCCACACACCCCACCTCTGGCAAAGTGGCTTTTCCTATCAAATTGCATTAAACCACATGACTGCCTCCTTGTTTCCCTATTCCGATGTGCTGATCCCAATGCTCCCGATGCCACTCTGGCAAGCCTCTCTTTGATCCCTGTGGGACTGAGAGGACCAGGGCATCATTGGCATCCCACCACCATGTGACTGTTGGTCTTTGCACCGCTCAGTCATTTTTAGAGACAGTTTCTCTTTGGCATTTACAATATAGCAGAAACCGATCTATTTGTCTCTTATTCGACCACTTGGATAACACTGAAAAAAAAAAAAAAAGACTTCTGTTCCTGAACCTCTGTGCACAAAACTGTGAAAATGTGTAAAAACACGCACCCCTGCTGAGCAGTCTGTGCTATTATTTTTCTGACAAATACACCGGTGGCGCTGTTATTAAACCCCCGACGATTAACCCATCAGTTTGATGCATTTGAACTCTACAAATAACCAATATAACTTTAGGCTATTCAGCCGAATTGCCACAAAATTTGGTACACAACTAGCAGTGTTACTTGTTGGCACATAGAGGTGTGTTTGTGTGTTCCTGCTGGTGCACTCAAGGCCTCGGGAGAAAGACTCCTGTGTCATTTTTTTTTTTTTTTGCAAGCGAGTGCAATGCGTCACAGTACTGGCATGGTCATGTTAGGATCCTTGTAAATGAGGAGGCCCGACAGGTTTAGCTAGTGTGGTATTCAGCGTTTCCCACCTTAGGGGGTGGGTGGGGAGAGGAGGCGGGTGGGGCTAGATGACATCATGGCTAATTTGCAAAGTTGACCATGATGCAAAACTCGGTCTTTCAGTGCTCAGGTAAAATATAGGAAATGTGCAACATTATTGTGTTTTTAAACTGTAGTAATCAAGAACACAACATGAAGTTCTTGACTTACAGGTGTTTGTTTCATTTCATGCAGCGGTAGACTCACGTACGTTTGCCTCATACAACATTGATGGTGTGTCTTGGGCTCAGTGTAAGTGTGCGCTTAGTTTCAAAATAATGTGCACGCCATTGTACTTCTAATATCTCACTATATTGTACCGTCAACGGGAGTCGCCACTGCTGGGGTATCCAGCATGCCTTGCAGGACAATTAAAGGTGCGTGTTTGCTGTTAAAACTTAGTCGTTGATCCCCACATAGTTAATTGTTGTTGAGTACCTGTTACGTGTTGCACTGTTTATCTTTTGGGTTGTACCGTGTGTAAGACTGCCGTTCTGTTTTATGACCATCTGTCTGTTTGCACTGTAAGAGCACCCTCCTTAAAGGAAAACTTTGTAATTCTGCCCATCATCCACAATCCTGATGTGAGACATGAACACACGTCTTTCTCTTTTCTATGTGTTCTAAAGATATAACAAAAGATAAGAGACAGCTCATTACTGAATGTAATGCGACACACCTATGCCATCTACAGAGACGGCTATGAAAACACCTCCAGAAAACTCCCAACAGGGGTTTATGGTTTTGCATACATGTTGTAAACATGTAGTAACAGGTACATTCATGATAACATGTTTTTCACAGTATTTTGCTGTGTTTTGGTCCTTTCCGTAACTTTCCTCCTGGGCACACTGATTTCAACATAGCAACATAGAAATGAATGCCTACGCCTAGCGGCAATTCCAATATGTAGCATCACCTTTTGATAGTGATCTGAGGCATTGAGAGCGCATGTATGTGGTGAAGCTAGTCGCTAGCCGGTGTGGTGTGGCGAGGTGTGAATACACCAATAGAGTAGTTTGATCGATGTAACAATAAATGTTGCTTTAGCTTGGTTAATATGCTTGGTTAATATGCTTATCACGTTATATGTAAACGGGGCAGGAAGGCTTTATAGGTGGAATAAGTGTTTCCCAATACGTGCATTATTAGCTCAGTGTTTTTAGCTGTTTTTACATCTTTAGAATGTGCAGAAAAGAAAAGACATCTGTGTTCATGTCTCGCATAAGGATTGTGGATGATGGGCAAAATTCCCCAAAAAAGCGCAGTTTGCCTTTAAGCAAATTGCCTCTGACTATGCAGCGCTACATTGGCATCTATTGTACAGAGTTGAAACTATGTTAGACAAGCCACACAGACAGAGCCAATATAATGTGTTTGTGAGCGAGGATAAGGGATTAAGCCGGGATATCTTGGTTATCCTGGATCAACTTATCTGTGATCCATTTGCACAAGAGTGGGATATGTTCTGACATAAGTTACCATGGAGATTTATTCTGTGGCGTTAGCCTGGTCTGGAGCAGGCTAAGGTCCAGGATGTACTTCATCCTTTATCTCAGTCAGTAGTCACCATAAACGGAGACCAATAATTATTCAACTACACTATGCATTGTTATCACACTCAACTACCCCCACTGCCATTATTTAAACATTTGTCATCATTCATTTCAATCAGGTGCAGTATCGCAACCATTTGGACCATTTAAATAATTGAATACAAATTTACAACATTCTAAAATGGCAGGACTGGTTTTATTCATGCCTTCAATAGGCTCAACTGTGTAGATGTAAGTCTGATTATCCGTGTATATGTCATTCTGACAGTGGGCGTTAATGTGCTATGTGCCTCTTACGCGATACAGCAAGTCGGCACGCAATATTTAAAGCACTTACGGGAATGAGGCAGCGAGTGTAAGAGCCAGGCAAAGGAAAAGTTGATACCATGTAATTAATGCTAAGCTGAAATCTTTAAGGTGTGTTTACAGCAGCAAAGAATCCCCAGTGCAATTGTGCACTTTATTCTCTTTGTAGATAAACAATACATTGTTGGCTGTCCAGCTACATTTTTACTTCCCGCACGATATTGTAGCCATGAATATCGTCCGATACTGATCCAATATCAGCACGAATCATACGGACTTTTATTACCTGTTTAGTACTGTGGAATGTTAGAAAAGGCTTTATCAAGTGATATTCCTCAAACAGAGAACAATAGTAAGCAACAGTAGGTATGAGGAAAAACTGCCCCGTGTATTTCTTTATGCATCTGGGGTGCCGTTTTATCGACACATGTAGTGGAGGCTTTGTACAAGTATAATGTAGCGTGGCACAAAGTGCTCAATGAAGCTTTTAAACCCGACATTACTCACCTCCGTCAGGGGCTGGCTATTTGATGTTATGGCCAATGACTTTTTGCCTTCTCGTGGCAGTTTCTCATGCTTTGCATATGTTTGCAAATTTTTAAAAGTGCTTTTAAGGGCTTTAACAAAAAATACTGCCACACAGCTGACATCACTGCTGCTCCTGGCTAAACACACTAGCACACGCTGTTCTTAGGATCACATGGGTGCTGCATGCTGGATAGAAGTGCTGGCACGGATACTGGAACGAGGTGCTTGTGCATCGGACTGCCAATGTCGTAGATTTTAGATGCAGGCCGATTTTGTTTTTTAGACTGATATTGGACCTATATCCGACAACAATATTGTACACTGGGTTCTCTACTTACGAACATCCGACTTGCGAACATTTGGAGATACGAACGCAAGCTGACCGGTCTATATTTTCATGTATTTTGTCGAAAATTGCGATATTTTGTCATTTGAATTTGTTGGAAAATGGCGCTCTACAGTGCTACCGTATCATCTACAAGGAGAAGAAAAGGAAGACCATACAAACTTCCATTGAAAGCTTCTTCAAACGTAGATCTGCTACTCCTGCACCGTCGTCACCAAGTGACTCGCCACCAATGCCTACACCTTCGTCTGCGCCTTCAGCGCCAATTCCTTCCACCTCAGTAGTTTCCCCTTCTTTTAGAAGAGTTTAGAAGAGAATACTAATTGGTGAATTCATTTTATAGTAAGTAATTCTGGGTCAAAAATTAGTATTGTGAATGGTCAAATTTAGATAATTTGTAATTTATTTCAGCCGGATGTTGGGATCCTTCCCTTTTGAATGGGTTGAAGTTGAGCTTCACTTTCGTCCCCTTGCAATCGCTATGATTTAAATCTACATCATTAATTATTAATAAATACATAAATTTGATACCAAATTGAAAGGGAAAGTTGAACAAACATGATAAAGCAGTATCCAAAGTACAAAAATGCATACAAGCAGCAATAAAGCCTCATTTTCAGGGGAATGTCTCCTCTGTCATCCTGACACGCACATACATTGACAGGTTTTCACAGTGCAGGGATTGGAACACCAATATAAGTTAAACCTTCAAGATGAAACACTCTTACTTACTTATTCATATACCTCACACTTCATACCTTCATACTTCATACCATGTGTCATTTCTTCGTTCTGTTATGACGGTGCTAATTGTTTTTCATTTTTATTCATGTACCCCCAATGACAATTGGCGTACCGCCGGGGGTACGCATACCCAACTTTGGGAACCAAGGCCCTAGACAGTTATAGTTGTCAATTAATTGAATAATTGATCTCTCATCAATTCATCAATTGTTGCAGCTCTAATAATACACATCTGTTGACTGAGTCTGGAAAAAGTATGTAATTATGAAATGTCAAATGTGCTCTGTCCATGCCGTATATATCATGTACAGCAACATAACCTTAAGACTTAGGACAGGAGGACACAAACATGACAATGCTAGCATTACACTCACACTTAAACAGCAACATCATGCTAGGTTACCCTATTCACTGAAGGAAAAACAAAATGATGAAACTTACAGCCCCCATGCCTGTATCTGTCTGACGGATTGTTGGCAGAGCTCCAGGCTTTATTTTAATGTGTAGCAAAGCCTGCCTTTTTTTTTTTTTTTTTTTAAACACAAAACTCATCTGTGAAGGCGTGGGCTCATCTAGCCCGGGGTGGTATCATGTCCCATGTCCATGAGGAAGGATGTTTTTCTCTTCATGACGCCATGAAAAGCCATAATTTCAAAAGCGACCGTTTGACCACCTCTTCTTGCAAACAAGTGAGGCAGTTGATAGATTTTTCTCACGTTTGGTGCTCTTAAACAAGCTCCAGGGACACATTGTTGCTGCTAGAACGTCCTTATCATAATTTTGCATGATGCATTTAAAGGAAAAACAACTTTGGGACCCCGCAACCGGGTCTCTGGAGCAGTTGAAGTTGGAGTTTTGATGATGATGAGGATAATGCCATGCTACGTGTCCTAACTATTTCCTTAATATTCAGGCTCATTATTATGTCACATTTCCTGTGGAGGAGGTCTTGGAAGACATCCGTCCCATCAGATGTTTCCTGCAATTTGTCACAAGTATGCTACCCCCCCAGTTCTGCCTGCCCTGAGGATGCACCAGTGGAGTGGTGGCTTATAGAGGCATCAGCTGGCTGTAGAGCAAACTGCTGTTTCACAGGAGGGGAAAAAATGCGAATGCATGTGCAAACTCTAACTCACATTCCCTTTTTTCCCTGGCAGATGTGACTGGCCTACTTCCTTGCTTAAAAGATTTTTCGTCCACAATGCGCTATGTTAACTTTGGCAAAAATATAATGGTTTCACGGTGTATATAACAAAATAACTGAATTCTTCTTAAATAACACGTGGGTGGGTATGTAGTTGTAATCCTTGTTGAATTGTACAACAGTATACTATACTGTCTCCAGATAACGTATGGCACCAGATCTCAAGTGTATCATGTTGATACTGGAGGTGGGTGGGAAATAAACAATTCTTAGATGCATCATGATGCGGACATTGACAATTATGAATCGATTCATAAACGGCAATTGATGCTGACGGGAAGCGGAAGCGGAAATGGCTGACCGTAAACGCCGACCGCACCCGCTGGATATAAAGCGAGCCTTTTATGTAAATTCCACTGAACGTAAAGAATTTATGTAAAGTTTTTGCATCGTATTACGTAAGGAATTCCATATAACATAAAGCATCAAGTCGGTGCAAGCGACAGAGAGACGAACAGTACATTTGGTGACGCCTTCTGACGCTTCACGCTCTCATTGCCTGATTATCGGGACACCGCCTACGCTCTCATCTCATTGGCTTATTATCGGGGCACCGCCTACGCTCTCATCTCATTGGCTGACTTCTCCAGCGCGTTCATGTTTGTTTGTGAGCTCTTTTCCTCATCGTAGTCGCCCTTAAACTAGTTTGCATGCATTGAAAGCTCTTCTTAATTTCTTCTTCTGTTTTAGTAGTACACAGTGAGTAAAAAGAAATTATATTTACAGAAAAAATCACGCATAAAAAATTTGCAAACTATTGATCACAAAAAAAGATGCATCGCATTGAATCGTGGAGGAGCCAGAGATTTGCACCCCTAGTTGAGGTTATACTCTCAGTTCCACAGTGCAAAAATTTGAGATGAGTGTTTAGTGCACATCACAGTTAGCTTCAATTACGGCTGCGTGCCAGAGTGTTTAATGAACAGCTGATCCGAGATCAAGGCCAGGACAAGAGCACGGAAAGCGGCTCACAGATCCGCTCGCGTTCCTTGTCTGAGCTAGAGCAGCGTCATCTTCTGACTCGGCCCAGCTCGTTTCCCTTGAGGCCGGGGGCAACAGTATCCTCCTGACTCAGCTTTTGTGAGAGTGCACAGAAGGAATTTCAAAAGCAAGAGCAAGGGCAGGAGGTCCAACCACGCTCACGTGTGCTGTCACGCTTGACACCACGGAACACTTGTAATCACCACGCACACCATCCTGATCATGAAGGGATCAAGGCCCTGATGGCATGCCATGCAGCTGCTGATACTATTTGACTCAGCAGATTGAACTATCTTCAACCTGTTGTTTTCTTGCTGCCCTACATCAAAGGACTGACCTATCTGGTAATTCTGACTGGTCCCAACACCAACAGGTAATATCCGATAGGAAGGTTTGGTTGTTTGGAACAACTGGAAATGGAAAGAGAGGCTTATTAGGTGGTGTACGATTCCCTCAGTCTTGGCAAAACATTCTTGAACAAGACACGGAACCCTTCAATTACTGTGTTTCAGATTGTGTGTAATCAACAACTCTTTTCACACAGAATTCTAAAAATGAGATTTTCCCACTTTTGTGGGTAGCTGTTGCATAAAAAACAGCACTGGCACAGAATGGGGCAAAGTTGAAGTTGTCCGATCAATATCCTGCCAGAAGTAGTATCAGAGTCGTAACAGAGGCAGGGCTATGCATGTGTATGGGAATTCCCACCCTTATGTGTTGAAAGCAATTGCCAGTATCAGCTTGTGCTGATTTCATCACCTATCTATTGGATTTTGGGATGCTGTGTCACTGTGTGAAAGTGCACGCAGTTGCGGCAATACTGACTTTGTTGGATCGTCTTGTTACGGCTCTGCTGAGGCTATTTGTGGAATCAGTCGCTGTGTAAAAGAGGCTAATGTGGTGTAGCAATAAATTAGTTTTCACTGTGTAAAATGTGTAAATTGGGCAACAGTACAAAAGCATTTTGAGTACAGTTTCTGTTTGCAACTCACTCATTTTTTATGGTTAGTATTTTCCCAAGAATGTTATTAAAACATTAAGAGCATATTATACCTGGAATCCACAAGTTTTAGCTGGATCCAAACCAGATTTTGCACTTGCTTGCAATGTAAAGGTAAAACAAATAATCTTATTTGACATGTTCAGATACCTGAAACCGATTGTCATTTGTTGTGTTTGTGGAAGTGCTTTATTCTTTTCAAATGTTTGCCCTCATCCAGAATCTATAAACTAAAACAATTTATTTGGGTTCTGGTGTAAAGTAGTGGTGAGAGCCTGCTCTAATATTCTCAGTTTTGCTTCTTTATATACCAGTAGGTCTCAAAATTGAAGTAGGGAAGTAAAAAGAGGAGTGAGTGTATTTTCAGTTGCGGAGTGGTTCGTCTTGCCTAAGGCTCTTCCGCCTTTAGCTCACGCTCGCATGGTGTTGCTATGCAGCGTACATGGTGCACTTAAGCACTATTATTCTATGGTGCCTAAACACTGCCATCCATTTGTGTGGCAGGACTTCATCTTCATGCTGTTGCGTAATATCTAAAAGTGGGTCACGCCACTCCCCCGAAGCCGGCGGGCCCCCCCCCCCACCTTTGAGGCTGTTTTCTTTTCATTTACAAGGAATGCTGTAATCCTTCATGGCCAGGATGCTGAATAAGCCCAGACACTACCTTTGCCCCATGAGGCTGGGTCAGGTTTAGAAGCTGAGAATACACTTCCATTACTTAGTTTAATCCCATTGTAAATATGTGTTTTGTGAACAGCCGGTTTTTTTTTTTAATTTTTTTTTTTATTGACCCGGTGAGTCATTTTTCAGTAGTGCTCCCGGAAGTTTGTACAGGATTGTTTACTCTGGGATGTGCTCACAAAAAAACTTGTGTGGTGTGATGCAATGTATGACATGCAAGTATTTCAACAAGCAATGCTTATTAAAATGATTGATTTGCCTCTTTTTGGGGAAAAAAAAGACATCAGTGGTCATCTGTTTGGATACTCTTAAAAACAATCATAAGCGTCCATTTACAACTGGATTATTTTAAAGGTCCCCTATTCTGTAAAAGTGATTTATGGCAATGGTAATCTTTTAGTTTATTTCGAACTTGCATGCAGTTTACATTGAACGCTTAATGTTACAATTCACAATTCCACATGTCCGAAAAGGAGTAGGAAAAAGCCGCGCTCATTTAATCCTACCCCCTCTCTGTATCATATCAGTAGCTAATGCCGATGTTCACTTCCTGTTTTCTACATGCTCTAATTCACCATTTACATTATTCTTCCATACAATCAAAGCAGTTATTATAATAATAATAATAATAATAATAATAATAATTTTTAAACAAAGAAACAAAAAAAAGTCCACCCCTCTCCCTCCTGTTGTTGTCCAGATCCACTTCCAGGTCCTCCTGTCCTGTCGTCTTTCGTGTTGTACTGTGAGTGTCATTGAATGTACAGTTGATACATGGGTTACTAATTCCAGCACTTTTGTTGAGCAGTCCCTTGTAACGATGATACTAAATGTCAAATGTTATTGAATGGAATCCTTCTAACTGCATGTTTTTTTTCCTTTGTGGTTGTATCCTCCATTTTCCTTGCTGTCATGTTAATATGATCTTTAATATGTATCCAGATCGATATCTTTTGACAACAAGCACTCTTGCTTCTTTGTGCTTTCCCTACTTCCTCAAGTCGCGTGTTTTCCTGGCGATGTCAGCATTGCGTTTTGTCAGATGCTCATTCATGTAGATGTTTGTACCTCTTTAGCTTTTTCCCCTGTTTCAGCAGTGTGGGTTTGAATTCCCCATTGGTGAATTTAATGATGACAGGCGTGGTGTTGTTTCTGCCATACCATGGGATGCAAGTATTGATGGTGTCGATATCCACATCCACCTCCTTTTGATTGTATGAAGTTGGCAATTTGTGCTTTGGTGAAGGAACATCCATTTCCTGTGGTTCT
Organism: Dunckerocampus dactyliophorus; assembly: GCF_027744805.1. Classification (NCBI taxonomy): domain Eukaryota; kingdom Metazoa; phylum Chordata; class Actinopteri; order Syngnathiformes; family Syngnathidae; genus Dunckerocampus; species Dunckerocampus dactyliophorus. The sequence goes on from NC_072828.1 coordinate 10,356,552, forward strand.
CTTCTGTTTTGGACTGCCCTGTCTTTGGACTGGGTGTAATTTGGACCCCTGTGAAGATCACATCTTTCATTCGTCCATTCTGATCCATCTCATCGATTATGTATTTCATTTGCTCGGTGACATTTTCCTTTGCTTCGTTCTCTTCCTCAAGAGTGGTGCGCAAGGCAGCATTATCTTGTAATAGTGCCTTGATATCATTCTGTAGAAGCTTGATATCATTGTATAATGCTCTATTTTCTTCCATAGGGTTTAAAAAAAATACTTAATAATAAAATAAAAATGGCAAATTGGCACATTGCCAACTTCTGCAAAAATAAATACAGGACACCTTGTTGTACCCGCCTGTTGTACCATTTGACACAAACCTGAATTTAATTTGATGCCATTTTTAGAGTAATACTAATACATGGGAAATGAATGGTTCAATAATATATATTGTTTTGTAAAAAAAAAAAAAAAGACACAATTTAAGATTTAAATCTTTCTTATAGAAATCTTCCTGCTTTAACAGGGCAGTATAAAAGATTATAAATTGATTGTGCAGATTTATGATAGGACAGGTGTGTCCAACTTCCAGCACTATTAAAGCTATTTTGACAAAAGGCAAGGAGAAGTGAGCTGTTTTATGTGACTGCCAACATTTAAATTGTACATTTACAAAGCGCATCTCCACTCAAACAGTGTTCTCATTGTCTTTATGCTATTTTGTGCTCATTTATCATTAAATACAGGCATCATGTCTGAATTGAAGAGTGATAAAAAATACTAAGAGTTGAAGCAAATATTCTTTAGTGAGCTTAGCAAGAGGTTGCTAAGTTACACTTATAGTAAGTTAGCACGTCACATTTGGAGTCCGTGGACCACGGGCTAGGCGGATAACTCTAGCTAGCTAGCTGCCGCCAGAGAGACAGGCAGTGTGTGTAAACAAAGATGGCAGAAAAGTAGATTGAATGCGAGCGATGACACACGCTGGCATTGATAGGCTTAGACTGTGACACGCTGCCAAGTTGCCACCCTGAGATGTTTTATTGTTGCATGTTTCATTTCGTGGTTTTGAATGCTATGCAAAGTTCAAGAAGCTCTGAACGACAAAATGGCATGCAAACAGCAAAGACTCCACCAGAAGGCCAAGTCGCTTTTAACATGATGTCATTATCCTTTGTGGGCTTTTCTGTACTGAACCAACTGTTACATAAGCTAAGTGTCATGGTCCCTGACATGCTGTACGTGTAAAGACGCCACCACTGTGCATCTGTAATTCGTGGCGTGGTCGAGGAGGACATGGGGAAACATTCATGCAACACAAGATGCTTTAAAGCAGTTGACCTAAATTTAGCCTATAGCCATATTCTCATGGTTCACATGGTTGTCTACTTCAGGTTCCTACACTGGCTTTTGTGGTTCTCTTTGGACGCAAGGATAGCATACTGTGTTATTCAGCACATTGTTTTTTTTAATAGTCCTGGGTGAATGCCTTATCTTATTTTAATCACAATGTGATTGTCCTGCAATTGGATGACATGCAGAGTGTTGCACTTCCGCTTCAAATGCCATGTGCCTGTATGTATGGTGCTCATAAATCTCCTAGGTGTGTGCACCGCTGCTCTCCAGACATCCTTGCCATGTATTATGTGGTCTCTTAAACAAGTCAAATGTCAATGGAGGCTCACTTTGCACAAGCTGTCACACACATGCTGTCCCCCATGGGCTGTAGTGTGCACCCACTGCTCATCTCCTTTCCTGACAGCTGACAGGGCGCTAACACGACTGCCGCTCGTCCCTACTCTAGTATTATGCTCAAGGTGGGTCAAGCTTTCTGGCCTCGTGCAAGGTAGAGGCTCTAATACTTGTAGAAGAAAGTTAATGTCTTAAGCCACATTTACACTTGCACACATTTGGTCCTCACAGTGGTATGCAGTTTTGCGTGCTGATGAGTAAATTGGTCGTAAACAGGTGTGAAGTATGTGTACTGTGTGGGGCTGCGTGCTAGTGAAATGTTCAATATTTGCCAGGGCTGTCCAATGATTACAAATTTTAATCAGATCAATCGCAGTTTTAAAATGAATTAATAATGATTAACCACCATTAGCAACTATGTCGAAATGTGCCAATTTTTTTTTTACTGTATTTAATGAACAGAAAGATAAATGACAGGACAGTTTATATATATTTGTGTGTATTAACAGCTCCAAATGAACTGAATATGTCAATCAAGCTAAAAGTTACCACACAAGTATGAAAATCTATTTGTCTAACACCATTCCCTTTAATAGTAGCAGAACATGTGAATCACACTTTAAACCGTGTTATCATGAGGAGTTGCGTTCAAAGACATCACACAATTTAGGTTAAATGTACTTGTTTTCAGTGTATTTTCCAACGTACTTAAATGTAGAAAATTGTACATCTGAATTAAGACTTACGAAGTGAGTAATAAGAATATCCACTTCGTTTTTCTTGATCTTCCTGTTTATTTACACACACACACACACACACACAGGATGAGGAAGTGTCGTTCCCAGGATGAACGGACTAGAGACGTGTGTGAGTTGGAGATACATACATTATATGGTGCTGGAATTGTACTGCTGTTGATGTGTTCAGGTCAGAATGAAGTTATAAAAGAGCGCCAGACTCTGTGTAGGGATGCTCCGCTGTGCTCCGCCTGCCGTCATAACAGCCCTGCTTGCTCTGGTGCGCGTGTGTTAATTACACAAAATAATGTAATGTAATTTAATTAAATAATTTAAAAAAAGAAATGTTTACACTTTTTTTTTTTGTGGCGAAAAAAAAGGTGAAATAATTTATGGAACAAAGAAAAGAGGGTTAAAGGGTTAGCGTATTAATTGTCCACTTGCATCATGGATATGATATAACTAAAAAAGATTGACTATGGTGTTATTTCTCAAATTTCTATCTCTTAACGTTTTGGGAAGAGGAGGGGGACGCTTGTTGCCGCAAAATAGATGGACTGATGGCGTAGATTACTCATGCCTGACATGTGACTGCCGAAAATTAGGCCGACCGGATATAGACCCGTTCTGCACATGCGTAGAACCCAGTTGAACCGATTGCGTTCCGGGTACGTATTGCGCAGTGACAACTACTTTGAAATGTTGCAGGCTGCAACTAGCTAGCAAGCATGTCTTCAAAGCATTTTGACCACATTCCACAGAGGGTGCCACAACTGTCATTTATAGTCACGTGAATTAAAAAGAAAATCCAGTCTTTAAAAACAAATAATATTTGGCCTAATGAATGAATGAATGCTCAAACCACGCTAAGCTTCAGGGTGTGGTCATTTATTGGTATTAACTATCGTGAAACAAAGTGATTTTTCCCATCAATCACTTGCGTCATCCTCATTGCAACACTTTCTTTTGTCTATTTCTGCGTCTCACCCTTCCCAATTCTAACTCATTTATTCTCGTTGCCAGACTCAAGCATTCATTTACTCAAAAATGCTACCATGCGTCTGACATTTATTCTTGTCACACCATAAGACAACAATAATAAGCTGGTGCCATCATGCGAGTGCGGTTTGCCTTGGAAAGCTTAAGACTCATAGCGACTATTGTATGTATTGTATGTATGTAACATAACCTTTGGAAAGAAGCCTTTATTCACACAGTTCTCCGCTGTTGTGTGTTGTAGGTACCCCATTCATCATGCCTATTGTTCAGAGCACAGCTTGTCTGGCCCCAGGCAGCCTGCTGGAGACAGGAACGACCCTGACGACCACAAGCAGGAACAGGACTCCACAAAACTCCAGGTCTGTCCACACTTCCTCTCGAATTAAAATAAATATTTTAGCATTAACATTGGCCGCTTCACCTTGTCTGTGTGGGAGCGGTATTATTAGACTCAAGAAGAACCCAGATGGTTGGTGAGCGAGCGGGGTCAAGCTCTTATTGACCTCGAGAGAGGAGGTGGTGAATCCTGGATAGGGTTCAGGATTATGTGCGTGTGTGTGTGTGTGTGTGTGTGTGTGTGTGTGTGTGTGTGTGTGTGTGTGTGTAAGAAGTCCTCTATAGTAATAGCCTTCATGATAGGAGATCTGACTAACTTGAACTTACTCTGCTCATTTTACGCCTGATGATCTCACTGACTGACTGTAACTTTGCATCAAACGCTTCAAAATGGTGTACAAGAGATAAGATCCAGCTCTGTCTTACAAAAAGAAGCCTAGTTCCACGTTGTCAGAAACTTATCTAGTTGAGTCATAGAGCAGGGGGATGCGTGGAGGAGTAGCGATACCAGTTAGTTCAGGTCAGTACACCTTATGCATACATACTATAGATCAGCGGTGGGCAAACTTTTTGACTTGCGGGCCACATTGAGTGAAAGCGTCATACAATCATACATGTATGTGCTTGTGTCCCTTTTTTCAGGAGCACTTTAATCATCAGACCACATCAAATAAGGAAATTTAAGTAGGACACCCGGAATGTACATGAATAAATGATGTATACAATATGACCTATGAACGATAAAACATGGACTAGTATGTGAACGTCCCTCCTTTTTTTTTTTTACGTCCCAGACAGTGCAGTGGGTAGGTTAAGTTGTGTGTCACATATTTTTTTACTTTTGGCAGGCCAGATTTGGTCCCCGGGCCGTAGTTTGCCCACCCCTGCTTAAGATAATCTCAGTTTTTTAGCATTGTGGTTGGATAACAATTGCAACTCCTTTCGTGTCCTGTCCTGTCGTGTTTGCGGTGCCACAAAAGGCTACTAATGCACACTAAAATGACGTCAGTTTAAATATATCTGTCCCCCTCTCTTTCCCTTATGACTAATTTATAGACGGAATAGGTGCGCCCAATTACGTGCATTATATTTTATTGAAGGTAATGTGTGCCAGTTGGTCAATAAATCAACAAAAAGCAGTGAATTTGCATTTCCTGCAATTATTTTCAGATGGCAAAGATATATAGTAGTCGGGCAATTTATCGTGCCTTTATTGTTGTCAAAGTAAAACTGCGCAATTTATCGTGATATTGATTGGAGGTCATATCGCCCAGTCCTATTAGAGACTTGGGCAATTATTTGCTTTAGTAGATCACGCACCCAGCGACTATAAGAGACTCGGCGGGTATTTGAAAAGAGAAATTAATTGGAGCGTTTTTAGGAACTCGTTTTCACTTTTATGATGATTTCAAGGTTTAAATGTTACTTAAGAACTCTACCTTTTTTAAATTATTTTTTTTGTATTCCATAGGAGGTGGAAGAATGGACGACACACACCTCCCACGCTGTGGGACTAGAGGCCGAGAGAGCAGTACACGATATAACACTAGGTCATCAACAACAGGTATAACTAATAAAAAAAATGTTCTTAAGAGTGTTAGTGTTATGAGTTCTCTATGTCTCTATGCAGACTGTGACTCCACATGGAGCAGTGGAAGAGGAAAAAGAAAGGAACGCACACTTAGAGTCTGTTACACTACCTGTCGCTCCTGAGCCAGAGCCCTCATCATATCCGGTTTTTGATTCGGACCTGCAGTTAGACACCCAAGTCCAGCATGAGGACCGGGACCAGGAAGCTCTAGTTTTCTCTACCCTACAGTCAGTTTTAGCATCCCCAGATCCCCCTCCTGCCCCCAAGCTCCTTGACACTGACACCGCTGCTGCTGCATCCTTGCATGAAGCCGACAACACACCTACCTCACAGAGTGCTGGTCCAACTCCCACAGAGTAAGAGTTTATTTTATCTTGTTGCATTTTATTGTTCCAATTTTTCCTTGTTTGGATCACAAATCAAAGTGGAACCGATCATTCTTATGTGAATCTTGCCAAGTCATTTTTGGTGGAAGAGTTGCACCGTGCTAACCTTACACGCACGAATGGACACTCCTCATAGACATGGAGGATTGAAGAGATTATGGAGTGCATCTTCTGGGTGGGACCTTCTGGAAGAATGTCAGCCTTCTCACAGAGAGGCATGACATTTCCAACTACACTCCTCATGTGCAGCCAATGTTCTGCCTTTTCTCCCCATCTTGAGGAGATGTGGTAAATGCCATGTCCTTTCTTTCCCCCGTAGTGCAGTGTGGGTTGCCAGTGCAGGAGATGAGCCCCCAGCAGACAGCTTTGTCTTTGCTGAGCACTCTGACTCGCAGTGCAGGGTCATTCCCGCCAAACTGGCAACCTGTGAAAACACCCTTTTTGGCAGCCCCCTCCTCAGGTGAGTTTGCAAGCCTCCTCCTATGGAAGCGATAATCAAAGCGCAGGTCGAGAAAGATATGATTGACTCCGCTGTGCGCTGCCATCGACCGCTGACCGTACTCTCCTCTCATTTCGCTTGAATCATCTGTGATCTGCCTGCTCATGACCATAACCTAACCTAATTGTTGACATCTTAGTGACATTGTGGCGCCATCACTCAAATATGTTCAACTCCCATCTGCCCTAACTTTCTGATGTAGCGATGACAAGGCTGACCCAGAGGACCAACAGTCTGACCAGAGCTGTGGTTCCAGTCCTGACACAGTGGCTCAGTCTGCACCAGGCTGTGTGGAGCAGGAAGAGGAAAAGGAGGAGGAGGAGGAGGCGGGACAGGCTGACAAGGAACAGGACAACAATCTGCAGGCCTCCGAGCACCAAGATCAGCTGGTCAGTCTTGTTTAAAATTCTGTGGAGAAAGAAAACAAAGACTTAAAATGTCAACAGAAATAAGCAGGTAAATACTGTAAAATAAATAAAGAGCGTCAATGCAATCATTTCTTAAGAAGAAATGTAAAAAGGTTTAAAGGTCCCCTGTTGTACAAAATGGACTGTTGCAGTAATATGTCTTTTACTCCAAGTGAATAAAATGTTAAGTTAATAATGTATGTATATGTATCTATACAATCAGACTGGCTGCCCTGTATATTAACCAAGTGAGAAACGTCATAGTGAGGATAGTGTTAATAGGCTGACGTCCGTGTTTTTATTTTTTTTAATGCCATGCGATCGACCCACATTACGTTTGAGATACTAGAAGGAACTTCTCTTAATGCTAATGTGTGAGTTATGTCTTATCGCTTATATTAGGTAATATTATTAGGTAATACCAATGTGAAGGTGATAATAGGGTGCTTTCACTACGAAAATATTCCACTTGTTAATACTGAATCCTACTTTGTGGAAATTCACTCATTGCGGTCGGGTCTGTAACTAAATAACCGTGATAAACAAAGGACTACAGTAATACTATGGTGGCATGAATATTTTGTGGGTACTAGGGTTTATATACCACTATTTTTCATTAATTGTAGTTATCTTTATACATCTCCACCCATCCATTTTCTATGTCGCTTAATGCTCATTAGGGTTGCGGGGGTATCCTGGAGCCTATCCCAGCTGAATTTGGATAGGAGGCACAGGGTACACCTTGGACTGGTCGCCAGCCAATCGAAGTCTTTATACATCCTTTTTTTATGATATGGTGGGGATTGAACGCTGCAAAAAATACCATGCCGTATGTAAAAAGAGGATAAAGTGCACTTCTTGGAGACTCGCACTTGGAAACAGGTGTGGACAAACTCAGCTCATTACCATTAAAGCTGCTACACACACACACACACACACACACACACACAGACACAGAATGATGTGTTCCCACTGCTGCTACTTATTTAAAACCATTGGAAAACACTAGAATGCGGGACCTTTTAAAGCAGGACTGATTGCCTTTGCATAAGTTCCAGTACGGTATCTCTTCTTTTCAGTATGACATGAGCAGAGACTGGACAAAAGCTGCTCTATCGCAGTGGAAAATGTGAGTGACCTGGCCGGCCTGAGCAGGTTGTGGAAAAGCGATTTCAGCTTCCTGACGGCTGCCTTTCGTGCTCTGAAGCTAATGTGTAGCAATGAGTTGCAAGGACCCTCGTGCATCCATACGTGCTGGCTTTGTACAAATAATGCATCCTCCCCCTCTTGCCGCTGCTGAATATCTAATGCGCTGCTACGCTAACAGCGGGAAGTCCATTAATGTTTTACAAGGTCACCTGAGTCGTGTGGATGACGCTTTGCTCATGATGTGCTTTTTGTTTTTTGTTTTTTTAATCGAGGCCTGATTAGCTCAATGTGGTTATGTTTTCATAGTCGATCGGAAAAAAGTCAGGTCTTTGCAGGATAGGTATGTGTGTTTGGCCCTTTTGTAGGAGTCTGCGCTTATTTTAAGCATCAGAGGTCCAAACATTGAATTATGTAATACTGTACAGTACATCGTAAGGGTTATTCACAACTAAATGCATCTGAGTGTTACTCTTTACATAATTGGAGCGCTCCCATTTCACTTTGTGTGCCAGTCAAAATCATTAACAAAACTGTATGTTTGATTTTAAATGTTTGTGTGTGTTTCAGGTGGGGCAAGCTGCTCCTGACCGAGATTTTGATCCCTCGGTCCCCAGCAAAGACGACTTCCCGCCATTTAGCAAGTGGATGGAGCAGACAAGTAAGACATACTTGGTTATCCTATTATATTGTTTTATTTTCTGGTCATTTACTGTTTGTTTTTTTTGTTTTTTATGTTGCATGTTCATCCCTGCCCCTGTGCATGCAATATGCAGCAGTCAGCGATGCGTGTTGCCTAATTCCCTCGCTTCATCCTCTCCATCCACACGTTGTCTTCAGACATTAATGTCCTGTCCTGTCTTCTGCAGGTCTCCACGCCACCACTAGCGGCAGCATCCAGCCAGTGAAGAAGATCCAGAAAAACTTCAAGAATAATTACGCTTCGGTGGAGTGCGGTGCTAAGATACTGTCTGCAAACAACGAGGCCAAGGTTGACACACAATTTAAGATGCAGACGTCATCATGTTGGATTGTATGATGGGATGGATAACATGGCGACTTTAACTTAATGGCATTCCCTGTGTCATGCACTGTTTTCAATTACATCATTATATGTATGGCGTGCAAATTAACATACTCATGTAATTGTTTTTGCTAATTAGGTTAATTAAATCCTAAAAAGAAAAAGAAAGGAGTAATGCAAATCTGGCTTTCACAACTGTTATTTGCTGATCTGATAACATGCACATACTTGCATACTGGCCTGTAATTACAATAAAACCCTGGGTTTAGTAGGATTTTGTACGAAAAGTAATGAACTGTCTTAGACCCCTGGTTCAGAAAACATTGGCATTAACAGCTGTGGCTATAGGCAACCTCCTGATGCAGTTTAAAAAAATAAGTCCACAAGATGGCAGTAGCTTTATTTGGTCAGCACCCAGCTGCTTTGTCAAGCTCTGCCTGCGCTTTCAAATGTCAGTTGCACTACTCAGCCGTTGGTGTGAAACTCAGGCGTGTTACACTTGCTGTTGTGTACAGTGAACTCAGCAGCTGGCTGGGCAGTTAGCTTCATACCGCTAGTACAACATTGGTTCTGTCGCTGCTGTGTTGTGCATTAAGAACGATTCCTTATTTATAAATGGAATATTTTTTATAGTTAGAGCATAGAAAACCTGTTTATAAGCTTCACGCTTGTTAACATTATTAGAGCCCTCTAGACATGAAATAACACCTTTACATTTGTATTATTCAATATAGTAGACATAATAACAGAAAATAAGCCATTTAAGACATAAATAAGACTCATACTTGTGTCTGTTGATAGAAATGTGTTGCGGTGGTCCGCACAGGAAGTGACGTCCAGGATTCAGAGTTCAGTTTTAGCTTTGCGTGCGTTACAGCCGCAACAGTAGCATGTGTTAGGGATTATTGTGTTTGTAGTGCGATAATTCAAATCTGCATTAAAAGCCTGTTCCGACGATCAATTCTGGTGCTTGTGTGTCTCACCGAATACTGTATTATCGTAATATTACTGACAATTATTGAGCAGTGTAGAATGCAACATATCGTCCCAGCATCTTTTGAATGCGTTATTCTGAATGCCTATTGTTTGCATTTTAGTTCATTTAACCATTTATATGCTTGAAAATGCATAATGTAGCCAACAAATACATGAAATGTGCTTGAATAAGTGTATTTTTTTTGACAGATAATTGGCCGTGTTCAACCATGAAACAGCATGGTTTATTAATTTATTTTCGAGTGAATTCGCGAAATTTGAAGCATGAAGTGGCGAGGGACGACTACTTGTTAATAAATGGCCATGTGAACAAAGAGAGCTAAGTTTTCTCTTTTGCTTTCTCATGTGCTCCAAATCATAAAATTGTTATTGCCTGCTCCCAATGAGCTCCCTTTTGGTACATAAATGCCCTGGCTATAATTTGCCCATTTATTATAACGTTGTTTGTTTTTTTTTATTGTCTTACTCAGAGCAGTTCCGCTATTCTCATGGAGAATATGGACCTTTACATGCTGAATCCCTGCAGCAACAAAATCTGGTAAGTGACAGAAACATGAACGCAGAAAGGGTCTCTTCAGTATGATGAGTTTGCCTTTTTAGGTGAACGACTCTGTATCTCTCTGCAGGTTTGTGATTGAGCTCTGTGAGTCCATACAAGTTAAGCAGCTGGACATTGCAAACTTTGAGCTCTTCTCATCCACGCCTAAAGATTTCCTGGTTTTCCTCAGTGACAGGTACACTACACACAACTCCACATACACAAGATTTCAGTTGTAATGCAACAATATTAGTTGATTTGTGTTGTTGCTAGATATGCACTGCATTATACGGGAAGAGTCTTTATATTGTGGCTGGCGCATGACGTCGGCAAGGCCTTCTGCATTAAGAGCTTTCATAATTAATGTGTTATGCTTCTTTTATATAAATATTTTATATTGTTAATCCCTCATGCACATGTGCAGCAATGACACTTAAAATGGTGAAATCACTAGCTTCTCTATCAGCATTTTGGGGAAAAAAAATGTTTGCCTTGTCGTTCATTTTAACCTTCAGTATATATTTCCAGTACCTCATAAATTGCACACTCAGGCATGTACGGACTGCCCTTGATTCATGCCTAGCACTCTGTGGCATTTAGCACCAGTGTTTGGCATGCGTCCTTCGCCAGTTTTGGACTAACTGACCTCACTCTGCCGTCGCTGTCTTTGCAGGTATCCCACCAACAAGTGGGTGAAGCTAGGGACTTTCCACGCCCGTGATGAGCGCACTGTTCAGAGCTTTCCACTAGATGAGCAGCTTTATGCAAAATATGTGAAGGTACGCCCTGTCATTTCTGTCTTTTGCAAAAGTACACTAATGCCTTTAGGAAAGGGGTCAAGAACAGTGTATGTAGTCATTCTGGTCTGTAGTTTTTTTTTTTGTAGATGCATTCATGGGCTTGCTTTAAAGCACACGAAAGCCCCTCATGACTTCATGGTAATTTAACACCATGTGTAATTCCATGACTGAATGAAGAAATGTCACTCTGTTAATGACAGTCACAATGTGTGTCCATCACATGTACATGTGTGAGCTAAAGTAGGAGTGCCGATTACGTCGATCGCGAAGGTAGTTTGGGTCGATCGCATAAACGTCACTTTGTAGATACTGTATCATGACATATCAGCTGACATTAACCTCCCCTGCTGATTCGCTCTTGCTGCCCCGCGGCAATGATGAACATACGTCTCAAACTACACACAGAGATACAACTTTCATCTTTATTTTTCCGATTTATGGATAAACTAACTCTGCGGTAAGATGCCTATATCTACAACAAAAGTTGTCAGTTCACTTGTAGCGGCTAGTTATGTAGGAAAAAAAAAAGTCAACTGTTGGCTTTACTTTGTGTCATTCACTCCACTATAGAAATGTCTTTTTCTACTCTTCTGTTTCTTAAACTATTATTTCGATATGTATTGGGAAATGTGCACATTGCTGAAACCTTTTCAATATTTGCCTTGACTTCGGCTGCATTGTGTTTTGCATAATCATTTTAATTCCTTGTACATCTGGAATGTTTGATAGCAAATGCTAACTGGACATGCATGAAGTGTGTATCTAATGAACGCTACTTAGCTATTTTGGTGAACATTTTACGGTTACTCAGGTTATGTACACAAATGTTGAGGAATTATGTGTAATTATCTTTATTGCCATATGTAATTGAATTGTGAATTATTTGTGAATGATATCAGCTACTTTTATTACATGTAAACTTTTAAACTGTGAGTGACATTAATCATTAGTATTTAGTACAGTAGTTTACCATAAATGTTTACCGGTTACATTTTATGTGCGTGCACCCAGATATACATGTACAATGTATATACTCATTATTCATCAAGACAGTAAATATATATTTATAGTAGGAGGTACATCTTTGGGACTCGGTCTTTGTAAAAGTAGCTCGCAGGCTGAGAAATTGTGAGTACCCCTGAGCTAAAGTGTCAGATTCAGTATATTCCCTTGATATTTTAATTTGTAGGGTGTTATTTTAACAGCACTTTATCAGGATTAGACAAGCCAGAAGAGAATGCAAAGCACAGCATTCATGTCATTTTTTTCCCACCAAGTTATGCCATTTGTGGATAATGGCTCTCACTGTGGTTCGCTGGAGTCAAAAAAGCTTTAAAAATGGCTTTATAACCTTTTCCAGATTGATAAATCTAAATTTATCTCAGTTATGGTTTAAGGGTGTAGGGGGCATGTAGGTTTGGATTTGTTTTTCTCCCTTAATACTAAAGTTTTATTTAAGAACTGCATTTTCTGTTTAGTTGTGTTGTGTCATAAATTAATATTCAAATTAAATATTTTTTAATATTTAATATTCACATGTTTGATCTGAAACATTTAAACATGATAAACATGCAAAAAAAGAAATCAGGTGGGAAGGGCAAACACTTTTTCACACCACTGTGTGTGTGTGTGTGTGTGTGTGTGTGTGTGTGTGTGTGTCTATATGTATGAAAGTGTATATTAAAAAATGTTTTAGCGGTCTTGACGATCAGGGCCCAGTTGTTCAAAACTCGGTTATTTATTTAACCACTGGTTAAGTAGACTTAACCGACCGTTAACTTTAACGGCATCGTTATCTTGTTGTCCAAAACTTGGTTAACTTAAACCGGCTGTGAACTTGACGTTAAAGTTAACACACCTAAGGACCACCGTTAACTTTTTAACCGGTGGTTAACTCTCAAGATGGAGTTGGCGGCTAACGCTGCCGTCATGTTGCTATACTGTCATGTCTCCTTGCGTGCATTGCTGATGTCTGGGTTATGCATTACTTCACACTTTAATGTACATTGCAGCTATTCAGCACATGACAAATTATTTATATTTGCAAGACAGAAAAACATGCATTTAAGTGCCTAGATTTTAAGGGATGATTTTATTGAACCGTGTTAAGGTTGCAAATTCTCTTAGTCATGTTTAAGAAGAACTATTTTGATGGAATAATTGAAAATTGAGCTATTTGAGGCTTTTTTGGCGTCACAAGATTGTATTTTTATGAACTTGCAATTTGAGGCGATAGTTAGTTGCATTTTTTTTTTTTTTTTTTTTTTTTAAGCTTTCCAGAGGACTTGGAAGTATAGTGTGTCTGATGGCGTACATAGTCTTGCCTTTACAATGTACTGAAAGCTGTGTTCTGTACACTTGTGTAACAATAACAAATAAAACATGTCGTTTATACATGAATAGCTATTCTATGTATTATCATCTTGGCACCAATATTAGGTTGAACCCTAAGACTCTTACTTTGAGGGCGAGCGGACTTTCAGTGTTTTTCCAAACTATAACAGCCTGTGCCTAGCAAAATACTTTCAACCAAAAACATTGGTAAATAAATAAATTGCTTGTTTTCATTTGTTAAACGTTTAGCTTAGCATGGTTAACTTTGACGGTGCCGTTAGCTAACGACGTGACTAACCATGTTTTGAACAACACATATTTAACGGTTGGTTAGCTAACGGTGGGTTAAGAATTTAACCGGTGGTTAGGGGTTAACCAGTGGTTAAAATAACTGAGTTCTGAGTTTTGCCCAGAAAGTTATCTGTATCAGCTTGAAAAACAAATATTACGTAAACAATATATATAAAAAATAATAAATATTTTGTATTAAAATACAAAATATATATTTTTTTAACATGTAAAAAAATATTTATAGTACAAAAATATATATATAAAAAAGTATATTATTTTATTCAATATTTTTGTCTTAACTTGTTTTTTGCTTCACCGTACTGCTAAAGTAGACCATGGCATGTCATGTCATGATTTTTCATGTCTTTTGTTGAGCTGGACATGCTGCCTTGTCCGTCTCTTTACATTACTTTTACTTTTACTCTTTACATTAGAAACATCTCCACGCAAGCATCTTGTGGAGTTGTTGCGCAACCATGCAGAATAAAGTAGATAGTCCTTGCATTTCTTATTGAGGAGCCAAACCTTTCAGTCTAAGATGCCTCAAACTTTGTGCTAGAAACTCTTGTTGATTCATCATCTTGTTTTAATTCTCCCTCCTTCTGTCCTGTTGTCTTGCTCTCTTTGCCTCAGATGTTCATCAAGTACATCAAGGTTAGCATTTTTCACTCTCTCTGTGTGTCTCAAGGCTGTGTCCTAAGTGTCATTGTCTTAAAACCTTAAGGGGGGGCATGTCATGAATTCATGTGAGCGCTATCTTCATAGCCAACACGGATACAGAGCCAACATCATGGCAACATCAGTCAACTTCCATGGCACTAATTGAAATTACAGAGGAAATTACCAATGCTATAGACCACAGAAAGTGTGCAGCTGCTGTATTTATGGATTTAACAAAAGCTTTTGTCACAATTAATCACTATCCTAATTACAAAATTAGAAAGATATGGAATCAGAGGGTTAGTCTTGAACTGGGTTAAAAGCTACTTAGCAGACATGTGAAGCTAGGAGAATATACATCCGTGAGGTTAAATATATCATGCGGCGTACCCCAGGGGTCGATCCTAGGACCAAAACTGTTCAATCTATATATAAATGACATCTGTAAAGTCCTAAAGCTAGTATTATTTGGAGACGATACAACCGCATTCTGTTCTGGAGACGGCACACAAGAACTAATAAAAAATTAAAAAAAAATCACAGATGAATTAAATATACTAATGGTTTGATCAAAACAGACCATCCCTTGAACCTAAGTAAAAGTAAAGTAATGCTATTTGGTGCAAAAAGATACGTATGAGCAAATACAAATTGATGGCGTAGACATTGACGGTAAACGAAAATACATTTATCGGGATCGTAATAGACGAAGATGAACTAGAAATCTCACATTAAAAATATACAACATAAAGTGTCAAGAAATACCTCAATACTGAATAAAGAAAAATTAGTTTTACACCAAAAATCACTACATACGCTCTACTGTTCACTGATATTACCATATCTAACTTACTGTGCGGCGTGATGGGGTAATAATTCTAAAAGTGCACTTCACTCACTTTGCTACAAGAAAGGTCACTTTATGATAATCCATAATGCCACTTACAGAGAACACACAACCCCTTTTTTTTTTTTTTATTTTTTTTTTTTTATAAAATTACAATTATTAAAATTTGCTGATCTAGTAAACTTTTACTCGGCTAAAATTATGCATAAAGCAAACGATAACCTTCTACCCAAAAACGTAAAACAACTCAATCAACAAGAGGGGACAAATATGATCTTGGGGTAAAAAATTAAACCAAAAACACTTGTATGCACAGAAAACACTAAAAACATTCAGCATTTCTGTAAGTGGAATCAAGTTGTGGAACGGATTGAGTAAGGAACTCAAACAATGCACTGAAATGAGTGATTTCAAGAAAAAATACAAGCAGTTGATGTTCACAAAATACAAGGAGACGTGAACTCCTGTCTACATACAATAAGAATTCATCTCATTGTGGGCAGTCTAAGGCACACCCGTGCACTAATCATGGTATCTAATCAGCATCTTGATATGGCACACCTCTGAGGTGGGATGGATTATCTCCGCAAAGGAGAAGTGCTCACTATCACAGATTTAGACAGATTTGTGAACAATATTTGAGAGAAATGGTGATATTGTGTATGTGGAAAACGTTTTAGATCTTTGAGTTCATCTCATAAAAAATGCGAGCAAAAACAAAAGTGTGGCGTTTATATTTTTGTTGAGTATCTAATTGTAAAACTATAAAAATGTCTTTTGTGTTAACATTTTTGGCTTTTTGGAACAGATTAATTAGATTTGCATTATTTCCTATGGGAAAAATGTATTCAGTTAGCTTCCGTTTTGGTTAGAGTCAGACCTTCTGGAAAGGAATAATGACACTAACCAAGGTTCCAAAAGGTGCAAAATGGAGCATACTCAGTTGGGATTAGCATTGCCGCTAACTCATGCCTGTCAATCTTTTATGTTTGTGTTTACAGGTTGAGCTGCTTTCCCATTTTGGGTCTGAGCACTTTTGTCCCCTCAGTCTTTTCAGGTAAGACTGCAGAAAAGGCTGGCACCATTGCTTATTGCGTTATGTAAAGGTGACTATAGGGGTGTTATTTCATGTCCAGAGGGCTCTAATAATGTTAAACATATTTAGAAGAACATGTTTTCTAAGCCGTAACTATGAAAACATTCCATTTATTAATATTGAATCGTACTTATCGCTGTTGAGTCTGGGACCTATTAACCTGGATAAATGAGGGACGATTGTACTTGTTTTCAATATCATCAACATCAATATCGTATTGGGACACCCGTAGGCAAGACGCTATTGCAATTTTTAAAAATTTTGCCAGTTCCATGTTCAAGATACTTCATACTGTTTCTCAGTCCAGACATATCCAATGTTAAAATGTAAAATACAATTATCAGTCATTTCCAGCCATAAGATGTACATTGAACATAAAAACAACAAAAACACAAAATGTGCTCCATCTCCTACATATGTGATCATTGCAGCGTATCCATGAAAGATTTCCTCACAAAGATTTCATCATCCCAGCGTGTTTTGCAACACCGACCCTTAACCTTTCTTCTGTGTCGGCAGCTTTGTGGGCGTAACTGAGCATGTGTGTTTTGTGTAGGGTGTTTGGAACCAGTATGGTGGAGGAATATGAGCAGATTGATTCCCAGTACCTTTCTGAAAGGCAGGAGTACTTGGATGAAGACTATGGTAAGATGGTCATCCCAGCTCATTAATGGCGATACAGCGAGCCTTTTTTGACAGTATGTATGGTCAAGGGGCAATACTAGAGCAAATCAGAGTTTAGAGTAGCAAGTGTATAGCAGTTCAGATATACTATCCAATTAAAACGAGTCAGCACTCAGCCATGGATGTCTAAGTAATTTGCAACACAAGTGAGTAGCAAGTTAATTGGTTTTTTTGCCTTCAGTCAAGCATGGTAGTGGTTGCATGATGGTCTGGGGCTGGAGTGGAAGAGGATTCCTGTGCAGCTCTGCTCTATTACATGGCCAAGAGGATTAAGGCAGTGCTAGATAACAATGGTGCTCAGACTAAATAGCCACGCCAAGGACACAGTTTGGACTGAGGTGTACTCACTTGTGTTGCTGGCGATTTTAGACACTGTGTTGTGATCTGCACGCTAACTACTCTAAAGCATACAATATATGCAAGTTGAATTTCTATAGTATGCAGCTAAAAATGAAATACCGACACTACTGTGTTTAACTCCTCAGACTATCCACCCGGCTACCAGCCATCAGAAGACAAGGCCTCGAAGAACCTGCTTGGCTCTGCGACAAGTACGTAAACACACAAATGAAAGCGGTGTCTTAATTTTAGGCTGAACGCTGCTCTTTGGGTTGTAGTCAGCAGGCTGGGGGTGGGGTGGGTTCCCACAAGCACACGTCAGCATTTTCACATGCTCCATTAGTCATGTTCTTGGGGCTCAGGGTTGAATGTTTCCACAGTGTTTTCACCTACAGTGGTGTGAAAAAGTGTGACCCCTTCCTAATTTTTTTATTTTTTTTTTTTTGCATGTTTGCTTCACTGAAATGTTTAAGCTCATCAAACAAATGTAAATATTAGTCAATGAAAACACAACTGTTTTTAAGTGAAAGTTTTTATTATTAAGGGAGAAAAAAATCCAAACCTACATGGCCCTGTGTGAAAAAGTGATTGCCCCCTAAACCTAATAACTGGTTGGGCCACCCTTAGCAGCAACAACTGCAATCAAGCGTTTGTGATAACTTGCAATGAGTCTCTTACAGTGCTGTGGAGGGATTTCGGCCCACTCATCTTTGCAGAATTGTTGTAATTCAGCCACATTGGAGGGTTTTTCAGCATGTACCGCCTTTTTAAGGTCATGCTACAGCATCTCAATAGGATTCAGGTCAGGACTTGGACTAGGCCACTCCAAAGTCTTCATTTTGTTTTTCCTTCAGCCATTCAGAGGTGAATTTGCTTGTGTGTTTTGGATCATTGTCCTGCTGCAGAACCCAAGTTGGTTTTAGCTTGAGGTCACCAACAGATGGCCGGACATTCTCCTTCAGGATCTTTTGGTAGACAGCAGAAATCATGGTTCCATTTATTACAGCAAGTCTTCCAGATCCTGTAGCAGCAAAACAGCCCCAGACCATCACACTACCACCACCGTATTTTTACTGTTGGTATAATGTTCTTTCTCTGAAGTGCGGTACATCTGGTGTACACCAGATGTAATGGGTGTGTCCCATTACATCTGGTGTAAAAGTAACACCTTCCAGAAAGTTCAACTTTTGCGCCGTCACACCAGACTATTTTCCCAAAGGTCTTGGAGGTCATTATTTCTGGCAAAATTGAGACGTACCATGTTCTTGTTGTCCAGCAGTGGTTTTCATCTTGGAACCCTACTATGCAGGCCGTTTTTGCCCATTGTCTTTCTTAAGATGGAGTCATGAACACTGACCTTAACTGAGGCTAGTGAGGCCTGCAGCTCTTTTAGATGTTGTTGTGGGGTTTTTTGTGTGGATGAGTCGTCACTGCGCTCTTGGGCTAATTTTGGTTGGCCGGCCACTCCTTGGAAGGTTCACCACACTCACTGTGGTTTGCTGGAGTCCTAAAGCTTTAGAAATGGCTTTATAACCTTTTCCACTGAATTAATTAACTCTATTAATCTCAGTCAAGTTATGTTTTAACAGGGGGGGCAATCACATTTTCACACGGTAAACAAAGTTTCATTTAAAAGCTGCATTTTGTGTTCAGTTCTGTGAAGTTGATCTGAAACATTTAAGTATGACAAAAAAAAAACAAAAACCTCAGGAAACACTTTTTCACACCACTATACTTGTCTTTGCTGATTCACTTGCGTTAGTGCAGTGGTTCTTAATTATTTTCTATCATGCCCCACTGAGGGACAGAAATGTTTTCGTGCCCCCCCCGATTTGAAATACTATTGAGAAACTGATATCTATTTATCTATCTGTACTGTACAGACTGAACTTGAAACTGAAACCAGCAAAATGCAAAAAAATTGAGAGCAGTGAAGCATACAAGCGTATTAAAGAGTTAAATTGTATGCTTAGTATGACAAATTCATACATGTTGGCAGGTCTGCACTGATATTCAAAGTCCTCCCTGCCTCTCACGCCCCCCCTGACAGTTCACCATGTCCCCCCAGGGGTGCCCGCCCCACTATTTGAGTAGAACTGAACTAAAAGTTACTGTTGCCAGTGTGTGGATCTCCCGATTGAGCACCAGTTCATGAAAAGCAGCGGAATATTTTGCGTCTGAAATAACGTGTGCGTGTTTTTGTATTTTTTTTTTTTTTTTTTTAGATGCTATCCTCAACATGGTCAACAACATTGCTGCTAATGTGCTGGGTGGTAAACCTGAGCTGCAGGAAGCAGGAGCAGAGGCAGGAGGTACGTACTTGCCCCTCATTGTGCTTCTTCTTCTTCTTTTACATCCTGACTTCCATCTTAAAAGTAAGTATACTGTAATAAAATGTAATATAGCCTTATACAAATGAGTGCTGGGGGGGGGGGAGGAAATGGTGCAATTATATTTGTACCATTTCCTTTTTGTTTCATGCATAGAAGCAGGTTTGGTGATACCTAGTCTAACGTTATTACATGGACGATGCCTGCCTTTTACGATCTGGTTGAAGGCTCGGACTTGTCCTCTTCTTGCCCCACACAAGATGACAAGCCATATTGAAGCATCAGTGACTTATTCCTGATTCAATCGGCCCACTGACTGTTGAGTCACCACATTGATGCATCACATCTAAGGGCTTGCATTGCTTGTCCATAGATGTATTGGCATATTGCTACACATGATGTATATTCACTTGATTTTGCTGCGCTTCCTTTTTTTTGTCTTTTGAAGCAGCTGCAGTCCTTCATTGTTGTCCTTGTTTGAATGAAATGAATAGTTCCAGGTTTAGTGCACATGCATACATTGGTGTCTACGTTTTGTTTCTTCATCAAATTTGCATGCCTGTCTTTACTCTGTAATAAAATAGTGGTGTGATGCCTGAATGTGTACGTAGTCATAAAATAAACTAAAAGATAGGTTATGCATACATGTATATTTATTTATGCCAAAGTTGTGTACAAACTTTCAGTTCCTTGTGCCTCTGTCCTCTTGTGCTCCTGGCTCTATGTTTACATCTCCGGGTGATATTGGTTGGAACTGGATCAGACCGGTTCTTAGTATCTCCTGACTTGCCCAAATAATGGGGCTTGTGAGCCAGGAACTGTGAGGAAAGGGGGTCTCTGTTCTCCACTCTGTTTCCTCTTCTTGCCTGTGTTCCCTGGAGCTACCACTCTGCCTCTTTTTGCAACATTATTTTTATTTTTAGTGTTGACTTTGTGTTTTCTGCTCCAATCCCAGGTAACGTGACAGCAGAGGTTACACCCACGCCAGCTGAAATCGCTCAAGAATCTTCTGTGTAAGGCCCCAAAACATTCAAAACTAACATTACGTATTTCTACTTTACGTTTCCACCATGCAGTGCCTTTTAAAAATACCACTTTTTTGTAAATACAGTGGCAGTAAAGTATCTGTTAACATGCATTAGCTTAGACTGTTGCTTAGCTCTGGAGGCTGCAGTGTTCTGCTCCAGTCTCCACTTTCCTTCAGCGCTCCATTTTCTTCATGCCCTCAGCCTCCATTTGGATAACACCTCTCCTTACCGTGGCAATTAGGTGAGGTAAATGTGCTGCTAAATCTGACTTGTCCTTCCTTTTCAGTCAAAAACCAGTAGAGCCAGAACACCCAACCACCCGCGACGACTCAAATTCCTCCAGGGATTCTTCAGCGTCGCCCTCCCTTGAATCCCAAACAGACAGACAGATTGTCACTCTTGTTGAAGAAGAGGAAGATGAAGAAGAGCCCAGACAGTCGACTGTCACCCTGATGGAGGAGGAGGGTGAGGATGAAGAGGAGAAGCAAGAGGAGGAGGCAGCAGGCAGGAACCAGTGGGAGAGCCACTTGTACTGTCCTTTTTTGTCCCTGTCCTCGCTGTCCTTGTCCTGCATGGCAACCCTGCCTGAGCTGCTCCACCGCTGGTGCTCTGCTGTGCTGGCCGAGGAACGACTTCGAAGACTTTATGCACAAACACACCCCCATATAAAAGGCCCCACCCTCACAGACTCACCTCCACAGGTATCCAAGCCTCCTTCCACACCCTCACAGGAGGTTCTTCCCTTCACTGAAACAGCTCCAGAGATGGCGGTGCCTCCCCCGAGCCAAAGCGAGGTCACCTCCACACTGGACGTTGACGCCCACACCTCTCAAGCGCACACTCCACAGCTCGACTTCCTCTTGGAGCCGAGCAGAACCTCCACCCTTGATCCTCAAAGCCTCTCTGACATCAACAGTTCCCTGATGCAGCCCACCCCCACCCACGAGTATGTGCTGCCCTCTCCCATCAAAGACGCAGCCCTGAATCCTGTCCCAACTCCCCCACTCCAGACCACCACTCTCCTAGAGATGAAGTTGAACAGCATCAACCCCACCTTCATCACAAACACAGACCAACAACTTGTAACCCAGAAGATGGCTTCTCCAGATGCTGCACTCCCCACGGCTAAGGAGCAACCTGTGCAAGCTCTTCCTACAGCCTCAAAGCCTGAAGACCTTGTCCACCCTCCCACAGAGCAACCGACAGCTCCACCACTGACAGACACTGATGCAGTTAAGTTGGGGGTGGAAAGCAGGGACCCACATAAAACTGATTCTCAGGAGGAAGAGGCGGCTCCCCTCCCTCACAGCGGAGACCCCCAGGACACAGCGGATGAGGACCTGCTAAGCACCACTGGGGCCGTGCTCCGCACTGCCACAGATTTTTACGCAGAGCTGCATAACAGCGGCGATTACAACAGCCTGGCTGGAAATGGGAACGTAGCAACGGTGCACGGCTCAAGCCAGAAGGAGAGCGTCTTCATGAGGCTCAACAACAGGATAAAAGCACTGGAGATGAACATGAGTCTGTCCAGCAGATATCTGGAGGAGCTCAGCCAGAGGTGGAACCACTAGACACAAACATTTTTATTAGCCTTGTTGATAACTAACAGTAAATGTCACCCCTGTGTTGCTTAGATACCGCAAACAGATGGAGGAGATGCAGAGGGCATTCAATAAGACCATCATCAAGCTGCAAAACACATCCCGCATTGCTGAGGAGCAGGTCCGTGTTCAAGGAGTCAGTGACAGGATGATTTGTTACATCATCTGATGTTGCTTTACTTCCTCTCTGGTACAGGACCAGAAGCAGCAGGACTCCATTCAGGGTCTGCAGAGTCAGCTCGAGAACGTCACCAAACTGATGCTCAATCTCACTCTTACCGTCAGCCAGCTTCAGAAAGAGGTGACGCCGTTGTTTGACTTGCACACTCCATATGATTTCTTACTACTGTCGTCCCTCGTTTATCGCGGTTAATTGGTTCCAGACCCAGCCGTGATAAGTGAATTTCTGTTTTTAACACGGTTTTTAGCATTATTAGAGCCTTGTAGACATGAAGTAACACCCCGCTAGTCACCTTTACACTCCTATTATTGTCTTTACACCACATTGCGCAACTCTAATCGTCAGGTTACGGAATCACTGCACGAGATGTAAATAATACTAGGAAATAAGACATAATCTAGACACACAATGTTTGTATTCAGAGAGTTCCTTGTTTTGTTTTTTTTTTTTTTTTTTAATACTTCCAGTATGGTGGCTATTGTCTCATCAGTGTAATATAATGTATCATTATTGACACCTGGTGACCAGTGTAGAATACTACATACTACAGTGTGTCTTTCAAAGCATTTTCCGAATGCTTTATATTATTTAGTCATTTTTTTGGCTTAAAATGCTTAATTTAGCACTAAAATATGTCAATTTTGCATTTTTAAAAGCATGCACATTTTTTGACTAATTGCCCATAGTTAACCATGAATTAAAATGATTTCATAATATATTTATTCATATATTTTGAAAGACTGTGATAGAATAAACTGCGAAAATGGAACCGTGATGTGATGAGGGATGACTGTCCAGTATTTGTGTGACTCCTTTGCCAAGCAATCAATGCAACATGTGTTATGTTTAGACTGTCCTTGTACAGTCAAACCCGCTTATGTCCACAACCAGACTATGTCAACCAAATCAAGTCGTGGTCCACAGTGTTGTTTTTATTGCTGAAAAGTGCCCGCACAAGTTGACGTCGGCATACATGCTTGGTCACTTTTTATCGGCGTCGAGTTTGAGACTCAAATGGGTCATTTGAGTCTCCCCTTGTAGCTCCACATCCACCGCTGCGTTTCCTCAAACTATGGTGTGGGCCGAGGCTCAAAACAGGATGTGCGCACGTTAATCGCGCGTCCAAAAAATACTGTCATGAAAGGAAAATTCCTAATGCATTTAACTTTGACAGCTCGAGTATTTTCAGTTATGGTGACAACCGCTTATGCCAACATGAGTCAGCCAATCCAAGGGCCGTCAACTTAAATGGATTCCCATTGTATTTGTTTGTTGTTTGTCAACATTTGAAACAATTTTCCCTCTGCAGGTATCTGACCGCCAGAGCTACCTTGTGGTCTCTCTGGTTCTGTGCGTGTTTCTGGGCCTCCTCATGTGCCTGCAGTGCTGCCGAAGCTCCTGTGCCGCCCCAAAAGCCGACACAGCTGCTCTTCCCAAGAGCAACAACTACCCCAGCCCCAAGAGGTGTGTGTCCCCTCCAGGCATTGGTGCGGAAGAACTGACATTTTTCATGATAATATAAAATAATACAAATACTGTAAATGGTGTAATTATAGCCGGAGCAGCAACAGAACCAATGTTGTAATAGCAGTCAGGAGCAAACTGCTTAGCAAGTATTAATAAGCTGATGAGTTCATTGTTAGGAAAGGTACGACAAATGCAACAGCTGACTACAATAGCAGGACCACAATTTTAAAGCACACGCAGAGGTAGATAATGCCGCTGGATGCGGACCACTCCTAATACAGCACAGTGGAAAGGATTCATGACGAAAACAGAGTTTCCAAAGATCAGACGAAAACCAAATAAATTTTCCCCATAAGAAATGATGTTAATGATGATGATCCATTCCAGACACTCAAAAGCATTAACACAAAACAGATTTTATAAAATAATTATAGTTTCTCATGCAGAAAACAATGCAAAATACATACCAAATAAGATAACATTTGTCATAAGTAAAATACAAATACAGTCAAACCTGTCTTAGCCTGTCTCAGCCACTGAAAAATCCCCTGCAGCAAATTTACATGTTATAGACCCTGTGTATAGCAGTCACCTGTCTAATGCAGCCAGCGTCCACCCATTTTGTCTCCCTTGGTCAATATCTGACTGCATATAGCGGCCAAATTACCAACTCAAGTAGAAGCTTCATGCATGAAAAAGTTTTGTTTTTCAATCAATGAAGCCGTCGTGTGTAGACTTTAATTACTGAGTCCTAGCTCAGTCACAATCATTCACAAGATCCACACAAACTGTCAGTTGTTCCACATAAAAAAGCCGTCTTCTTTTGAGCTTGCTATTTCCTGGTCAAACATGTAACTTTAAGAGCATTTGCACCAAAACATTACCGCAAATTAGGCTGGGAACAGGACGTGCTCCCAGCGACGCTACAATAAAAAAAAAAACACAAACATACGCTAGCATGCATGCGGCAGC
The DNA here is from genome assembly GCF_027744805.1 of Dunckerocampus dactyliophorus. Taxonomy (NCBI): domain Eukaryota; kingdom Metazoa; phylum Chordata; class Actinopteri; order Syngnathiformes; family Syngnathidae; genus Dunckerocampus; species Dunckerocampus dactyliophorus. Next base: position 10,381,521 of record NC_072828.1, read on the forward strand.
GGGAGCAAAACTGAGTTCGGTTGTACTTAATTGAAGTATTTTAGAATGTACTCACGTTGTTTTTCATCAATCCTCATCCACAAATCCATCAAAGTCCTCATCTTCTGTATTCGACACAAACAAAGCCGTCTTCTTTTCCGTTTGCTACTAGTCTGTTAACTTTTCAGTGTTATTCAGCTCTGAAGCAAAGAAGGAAACTTCTCCTGTTTCTTCTGCCAACTTTATTTATTGAACGCGGCCACCAGACAGCAGCTCAGAACACACACACATCTCTAAGCATCGTTTCTCCTTCCTGCTTGCCCACAAGGCAAAGGTTAAACAAGCCCCACTACATAGCTGTCCAGCCAATGCCTGTAACAAGTGACACCGTTTATTTCCTGGTGTGCACTGGTCAATACTGTAATGCCGCTTGTCGTGGGGAAGGAGAGACTCACGTCGCCGATGCACTTTAATGGCTTTATTAACAGCGGAGAACACTGCAGGACTTTACATCCACGCCAACATAAACACACTTCCCAACTCTCTCGAAACTCACTGCTAGCACTGAGCTTAGCTCTCCTGCTCGGGACGCCCACCGTCACTTCCCGTCACTTCCTGATGAACTAAAGCTGTAATGACACTCTGCCATATAAAAAGTAAAATATTAAAAACAAGCGTAAGACATTACTAGCACACCTTTGTTCTCTGGTTTGTGGATATATTCTATCAGTTATTATTAAGCCTCTAGCTTCCTTTTAGTAAGTAAAAACCTTGGCTATGATTGCACTACATTGTCATGTAGACCTACAAAGTACACTTGGAAGAACAAGAGGTGAATAAATGTATTGCAACTGATGTGAAACTGATGAGGGGTAGGCTTAAATAAGCTTTGCTTCTTCCTACTCCTTTTTCGACATGCAAAATTGTGAATTGTACTACGTGATGTGCTACTGTTTGACTCATATGCATATTCAGGATGAATTAAAACCATGAACCATGATAATAACAAGCCTAGTAGTGCTGTACAACTTTTATCCGCAGTCCGCAGTGCCCTCTACTGGTCAACATTATTATTATTATTTTTTTCCCTTTTTTTTCCTCTACTGGTCAACATTCAAACTGGACGCCAACCTGTCTATAGAGGCCACCTGTCTATAGCGGCCACTTTTGCAGACTCCCTCTAGTGGCCGCTATAGACAAGTTTGACTGTACAAGCCATTAAGAAGACTCATTGAATGATGTTGATGAAATGTAGTATTCTACACTGGTCTCTAGGTGTCAGTAATGTTACTGTAATGTTTGTTGAGAAACAAGGATCAGACTTGATCAAAATAACCCAATATTAATGTATTTTGTAATTTCATATATACTGTGTTTTACAGTAAATCCTATTAAATAATGACATTTAATGGTGTATGATGCTATACATGTGAACATGTTAACAACATGAATCAGCACTTGATATCATGAAATGTAGCCTTTTTTCAACCTATTAAACAATGACATTTACAATGGCACTATGACATCAGAGCACCGATAAATTACCTACCTTTTATGTTTTTTTTATTCTTTCTTATTAGCAAAAATGTGTCTACACCTCTGGCGCTTAGTAACATGATATCATTTTGCCGTCAGATGCTTCTCCTCCTATGACGACATGAGCCTCAAGCGCAGGGTGACCTGTCCTCTCGTTCGCTCCACGTCCTTCCACCTGTCCTCTACAGAAGGTAAGGCCACATCCACTCTCCCTCCCACATTAAATGTTCCATAAACAATCAGTGTGCTCTAATGGTAATCAGTTTACATGGGAAACACTGTCAATTTTTGCAGTTTTTTGCTTCTTAACTTCACCATCTCGCACCTCCTGTGTCTTGAAGACACTCTTACAGGCTGTTGTCCTGCTGTTGCTTTTTGCCCTGCTGTTTATTACACTGTGTGTGCGTGCGCATGTGTGTCCTTGAGGTGGAAAGCTGTCAGTGCCAGCTTGTGTCCACATGCGGGGTTAAGAATAGAGCTTGTTTTGATCTGCTGATTTGTTACTTATTGTTTTCCTGTTATTAACCACCCCCCACCCCTCTCATTCCAGTAGGTCCAGATGACTTATACATTGTAGAACCTCTAAGGTTTTCTCCTGAGAAAAAGGTACAGTAATACTACCACTTGGTTGTGTTTGTGTGTGATGTGAGGGCTTGGTCAGCCTCTGATTACTTGTGGAGAAGAAATTAGTGTCATCTTCTACACTGAATTCAGCATTTCAGGAATGGATAGTAACATATTAGCAAATAGTAACATAATGATAGTACAAGTGAATTCCTGCAAAGTAGGATTCAGTATTAATACATTGAATATTTCCCTAGTTAGAGCATAGAAAGCCTGATTTTGATGTTCTAAATACGATTTTTACTATTATTAGAGCCCTGTAGACATAAAATACCAGGCAGGGACATACTGTAAGAGACAGCTGCCGCTTTAAACATGTTGTGCTACTGAGCTAACTAGTTAGCCTCAAATTTATTTATTTTAAACTTAAAAGGGTTTCAAACGAGTGAGGAAGAAGGACAAACTAAGAAGCCAAAAAGTACCACTTCCACACGACATGGGAGGAGAACTTTTTCATTATGTAATGGTGGACATGCCATGGCTGACTACATGTAGTATTAAGTAACCTAATATCTTTTCCCATCAATTTAACATTACTGGCACTGAGTGAGCAGAATAATACATATAGCTTGTCTTTCAATATTTTTCCTGGTTTTGTTCCTGGCTTGTTAAATAAGCAACGAACATAACAAAGTCTGTCATTATTTGTGAGAGTAAACACAGAAGATGCTCTCCATGCTGTTATTGTTGACGGAGGTAGCATTAGTTGCTAAGGGCTCTGTGAAATCAGAGCGTTCAAGAAAGAAGTTCTGGTAATGCTTAAAATGACCAAGAAAACGTAAAAATACTGTAAGTATTACATGTTATAGGTTTCCTTTTAAATGTTGCGTCTTCCTCTCCTGCAGAAGAAACGCTGCAAAGCAAAATCTTTGGACAAAGTGGAAACTCTGAAGGCGTCCGACCCGACAGCTCCCCCCACTAACGGTGAAATCAAATGCAACGGGTTCCACTCATGCCTTCCACTCCCTACCCTTCTTCCTCCTCCACCGCCACCACCACTGCCTCCTCCTCCTCCTCCTCCGCCTCCTCCTCCTCCTCTGGTGGAAACGCCATCATTGCCCCCCCGCCCCTTTAAGGAGCTCCCCTCAGAGACCAATAGCTGCAGCTCCTCCACCCACTCCGAAGAGTCCTTCACCAGCCGCCTCCCACCTCCCTCGCCCGTCTTCTCCTTGGCGGGCCTGTGCAATGGCCACGAGCTTCCCTTTGGGCCGCCGCCGCCCTCCAAGTCCCGCCAGGAAAGGCGCTTGAGCAAAAGGCGGAAGTCGCGGCAGACGGACCTGCCCTTCCCACCGATGCCGGAGGAGCAAGTGCCGTCGCTGCCCAGCCTGCAGCAGCTGATGAAGGGAAGCAAGCAGATTAGTGTGGGGACCATTAGGGTGACTGCTGTCAGCGGACACGTCTGAGCACCCACTCACGTCAGCTACACAAAAACACTACTTTAACATGGTAGCAGGCAGCGTTGCATACACAACATTCATCCCAAAGAACCACATTTCCCATGAGCACCCAGGACACTGTGTCTTGTCCGCATCCACTCCCTTTCAAAGACCTTTTAATGCTTACGTGCCTTTATGACCATTGAACTTTTTTTAATGTTTGTGTGGTCAAGGTGTGTTATTTGTTGTAGATGAGCACATAACGTAGTTCCTCCTACAAGAGCATCCACAAAGTATTCACACATGTGGGAGGCGCATTACAATCTGTTGTTTTTTTTTTTTCTTCTCATTCTTCCTCCTATCACTTTGATGACTCTGGGGACCAGTTTTTTTGTATCTCCATCTCTGTCAGTCTACTCCTGAGCAGCCGAATGAAGAAAAAACAGCTAATGTTTCATTTTAAACGTTTTAATTAACTACTACAGCAGCAGCGTTTGAGATCATCTTCACTCGCATCTTTATTGAGGCACCGCATGCACAGATATGCAAGATCCGTTTTATTTATCTATTTATTTCTGTAGAATTTTTTTTTTTTTTTTTTAGTTAGGCACTGGCTGGCCAGTCTCCGCCTCCTGCAGTTTCTGGGTCATAGAACTTACAGGAAAGCATTCACTTACTGGTACTGACGCACAGTGTATAACGGATGGCTAAGTATGGGAGCGGTCACATTACCCAACGAGATGGATCGTTAGGATCTTCATGCTGCTGCTGCTGCTTTCTGATTGGTGGAAAAGGAGCTTAAGGTAATGCTTCTCCCTTTATCTCAGCTTCTTTTTTGGTGTTTGTTGCATTGTCAGCAGTAGTGTCCATTTGCATAGTCTGACAAGGCTTATCTTTTTTTGTGTATTTTGTTTTTTAAACATATGTATTTTCTGATAGGCTGGGTGTTTATTCTGACAGAGACTTGGAACCATACACGCCCTCCCTCACTACTCCATCACAGGGTCTACTTTATCTTCTTTACATCCACCGAGGTCCTCTCTGACCAACTTTGCACGATTTTTCCCCCTACTGTGAAGAAGGATCTTTAGCGTGTCTCCCATCGTTCTGTGTGTTCCCTCACATGTGTTTTGTTCATTGTTCAAAAAGGGAACACGGCAAAGATGGTGGTTTGGAAACACTATAAATATGGATTGTGTGTGTTCCCCAAGTGTTTTTCAATCTTTGACATGTTTGTATGTGTGTTCATATTAGGAGATTATTTTTTCATTTTTACCCTCATAAAACGTCATGTCCAATATCTGTTAACTAATCCAGTTAACAGAGGTCACTCTCGCCCTGTAGGGATCCTACAAGCTCTCATTAAATGACTCCTCATGCCTTTTTTTATTATTTTTTTCTACCTTTTTAAACAAAGTGCTATATTTTCTTTCTTTCTCTCTCCCCTTTTCTTTCTGTGATTCTCTGAATGGCTGCACAGTATTTTGTTTGTTTTTAGCAGGAATGTGTTACTACAACAATGTAGGGCCATCTAGAAACTGTGAATTTTTAAATAAAACTTTTGTTGTCTTTCACGTTTGTCTTCTTTTGTTTCGTGCACAGGATTACCGGTATGTAAAAATGAAACATGTCCTGCAAATTTTGGTGACACCAGGTTGCATATTTAAATAAGATTATGCCGCATGTTATTAGTTTACTGAAGTTGCAGTATGTATGGATAAACGTATATAAGAGCGTGGCATTTTTTTGTCCCTGTAATTATTAAATCCTGGATACTAAAGCTGAAGTTTGTCCATCCATTTTCTATGCCACTTATGCTAACTAGAGTTGCGGGTATGCTGGAACCTATCCAGCTGACTTTGGGCGTGAGGCTAGGAACACCCTGGACTGGTCGCCAGCCAATGGCAGGGCACATATAAAGAAACACTCACTCACACTTATGGACTTTAGAGAGGGGGGAATTTAGAGTCGCCAATTAACCTAACGTGCATGTTTTTGGAATGTGGGAGGAAACCGGAGTACCCGGAGAAAACCCACGCACACACGGGGAGAACATGCAAACTCCACACAGAGATGCCCAATGGAGATTTGAACCCAGATTTTTCAGATCTCCTGACTGGCCAACATGCTAACTACTCGGCCACCGTGCGACCCGCTGAAGTTTATATTTCAAATAATTAAATTGAAAAGTTTATACCTTCAGCCACACCGTGTCGCTGACACTTCCGGTCATCTCCAACCACAAGGTGTCGCTGTCACTTATGGTTACTAGATCCCCTCCGCTGCGGCTGTTTGCGTTGATCCTTCAAGATGGAGGACGAGGTGGATGTTGACATCGAGGGTGACGAGTTTGATACTAATATAAGGTAATGTTTTTGTTCTTTTTGGATGATGCTCGTTTGGTCAGACATATAATTGTATGTCCTCTATTCGACTTCAATTTCCGGACTTGCTGGTCCCTTATTTGTACTTCAACGGGCTAAGCTAAAGTTGAGCTTAGCCGTCTTATCAGCCGTTACCATAACTTTTATTCACGTCTTAATTCATCAAATATAATTAATAATCATTTACTTTATCATTTGTTTTATTACATTTTATGTGTATCAGTGAGCAGGATGGCAGGGGTTTGGTACAGGAGCAGCTGCAGTCTGCTTGGAATAGCGACGCGGGTATTCTTGTAAGAAAACAAAATCAAAACAACAGTTGGAATGCTTACACAGTAAATCACATCTGATTGTGTTTATTTTGACATTATATTGTGTTTTCTGTGTAGCCCTGGGAGTTGGACAGCTCCATCAGCAATGAAAACCGAGAGGTGATCCAGAGGATGCTCCTGGAGGAGCAGTATCCTTTCTTCCCATGGCCCGTGAACTTACCACGCTTATTTGTATTTTCGTGGAATTCTTCTTACAGTCACCATATTTTATACTCCATTCTATTTTTGTTGTGAACGAAAACACTGCTATCTAAAGTGGACCTAAACTATTTGTAGATACTATTTGAAAGGCAAGGAGATACCCAGCGATATTTGGTTCAGTGATGCTAACAGCAAGCCCAAAGTAAAAAAGTAAGTCCTTCCTTACTTTTGCTATACAAAGAAGGCACACATGCATGATTTGATATATAACACATGGGCTGTATTACAAATGTCCCATAACAATATTGTGTTGTTTTTGTTCTGCATTTTTTATTCTTGGTTTATAACTACATCTGAGCTGTTTTCAGTTATGTGCTTTTTCTCTCTCAATAATGAAACAAAAATATAAGAAGCACTTTGTAAATGACTTTGTTGCATGTTTAGGTCTCCAGCCAAGACCGCAAGCTCCTCCTCCTCCCGATGGTCCAAACAGGAGAAAGATCTATTTGAAGAGGGACTGGTGTGTTGCTGTTTTAAAAGAAACATACCATCATCTCATTGTTAAAAGCAAGCCTGAGCATGTCTGTGCGTTGTCTTGTCGTCACGATAGGCTCAGTTTGGACGAAGATGGACAAAGATCGCCAAGGTGGTGGGGAGTCGCACCGTTCTTCAAGTCAAGAGCTATGCCAGACAGCATTTTAAACACAAGGTGAGTTTATTTGACTGGCAATGTCTGGGTTCTGCTGGTGTAACATTTTCAATAGGTCGGAAATAGAAATGTTTTATGAGAGGTCTACTCAAATATATAATGAAGAGAGCCCCAGTTTGGAATGTAAGGTCCCAAAGTGCATCACAGCTGTAAAGAGAACAAAAGTGTATAAAATAACATCAAAGCAATGTTTCAAGTAAATTAAAAGTACAAAAAAATACCTTGAATCATAGCAGTATTTCAAATAAAAATAAAAGCGTGGCAAATAAATGACCTAGTTTTTATTTTGGACATTAGATCCCCCCCGATTTACAGCAGATGGCATGTAGTCTTTTATCATCTCTGCACCGGAAGGGCTCGGCGATAATGGACCAAAACTCATATCCCGATATATTTACCGTATGTTGAATGGTGATGTACGATATACAGACCTGATCAAAAACTTAAGACCAGTTGAAAAATTGCTAGAATTTGCATTTTGCACATTTGGATCTTAATGAGGTTTTAAGTAGAGCTACAATATGCAAAAGCAAGAAGGGGCCCTGTGCACCAGTGTATATATATATTTTTTTTAAAAGTCCAGTTGCTGTTAAGTCAAATTTTCAGTGTCTTACTTTTTTTTTGAAGAATTTGGAAGAATTTTTGAAAGAATTCATAGTACCATATCTGTTTAAAAGAGCTGTCTTCTACTGCTGCTTCACTGTGACATATATGTCTCGCTCTTGCCCCCTGCATAGCAGAGGAAGTACATGAGTGTGCACTCTTCTGTTACTGAATGGTTTACATTATTTGGGTTATGTTTGGCGGGCCAAATAAAAAGCTTTGGTGGGCCCGATGTGGCCTGTAGGCTTCCTTTTGAGGCCCACTCTTTTATCATGACAAAAGCGCTTAAGTCAAGTTTATAATATATATAATAAGTATATAAATGCAAAAATGGGAGTGGGACAAAAAAAAATGTCTGTAATTTATTGCAAACAACCATTAAACTGAAATAGGCTGTTCATCAGCTCATCAAAAGTTTAAGACCATAGCTAAAAATAAACCCTAATCTCCCTAAAATAAAAATAAAATGTTCAAAAAAGGACTCAGCAATGAGTAGCTGTGCCATTTTAAGCAAGTAAGTGTAAGAAAGTATTATACAAATAACCCCAAATTTTGCACTTTTGTGTCTTATCTGTATTTAATTATTTATTGTAGGCAATTAAAAAAAAACAGTATGTGTTCATCATATTTTATTTTGATGGATCGGGCTGTATGCCCCTGCAATTGGCTGGCAACTAGTCCAGGGTGTACCCTGCCTGTCGCCCGAAGTCAGCTGGGATAGGCTCCAGCATACCCCCGTGACCCTAATGAGGATAAACGGCATAGAAAAGGGATGAATGGATGGATTGAGAGTATTTTACTGTTCAACTGTTTTTTTTTCTTTCCACAGGCCAAAGTGGCACCCAATGTCGGGGCTCCCTCTACAGGCCCTGCGCCGTCCTTGCAGCCTCCTCAGCCTACCTCCAGCCGCGCTGCAGCCTTGGCAAATATGGTGCGCATTAAGAAATTGGTTGACGACGAGGATGAGGAGGTAGACATCACCGACGACCTCACCGATGACGGCGATGACAACGAGGAGACGTGTGAGCAACTGGTTAACAGTCCTAACAGTTTTTCAACTGCAACTTCATGTCGTCTGCCGGAGGAGCGTGGTGATGATGAGCCACATGTGGAGGACAAAGATGAAGCAGACAAGCAAGTGGAGGAGGAGGTCAAAAGTGATGAAGCTGTGGATGCTGTCAGATCAGAAGAAGATCATGATGAGCAGAATGATGACGAGGAGGAGGAAGAGGAGGAGGAACTTAAGGTCCCTGAACAAGAATTGGAGTTGGACATGGAGACCATCAGCGAGGATGAGAAACAAGCCATCCCGGAGTTCTTTGAGGGACGTCCTTCCAAGACCCCGGAAAGATACCTGAAGATCAGAAACTACATTTTGGATCAGTGGTAAACCAGACTCATGCCACACTTTTTGTTCCTTTTAAGGCTGCACCAACGCCAGACGTTTAAACACCCATGTTGTCTCTCAGGCTGAAGAGCAAACCCAAGTACTTGAACAAGACGTCGGTTCGGCCTGGCCTGAAGAATTGTGGCGACGTCAACTGCATCGGGAGAATACATACCTACCTGGAACTCATTGGCGCCATTAATTTCAACTGTGGTAAACCGACTCCTTGTCCAGTGTACCTGGATTTTGTTTTAAAACCTTTTTCGGTGTCCTTTTTTAGAACAAGCCGTGTATAATCGACCCAAAGTGGTGGACCGCTCCAAGCACAAGGACGGTAAAGATGTGCTGGAGGCTTATCAGCTGGCACAAAGACTGCAGAGTATGGTAGGAAGCCATTTTTGTAGTCATTGTTCAGTCTGCAGTGTATGGCAGGTGCCGCTTTTGAAGTGTTTTCTTTAGGTTTGCAGAGTATAATAGGTAGCCATTTTTATAGTCTTTGTTGGGTCCACAGAGTATGCAAGTACACCTGAGCATCGAAGAATTCTGGGCTTAAATTTTTATTTTATTTTTCATATGGCGTCAATACGGTGCTATTATCCGTGCGCATAAAAAACGCCCTGTGCGTGTGCCGTCACTCTGTTCACGCGCCGTCTCTGAATAACTGCTCGCTGCCGCTCTCCGCTTGCGAGTGGTCAGTCCCTGCGTGCGCATCGTCACTTTCTGTGCCTTCCAACGCGCTCGGCGTTGCTGAATTTTGGCACTCTGTGGCATTGAATAAATGATCCCGCACACCCTTTTCCGATCAATCGCTTTAAATACCAGGTCGGAGATGATCCAAGGCAGAGTAGGGCAGCATAGTTTGGTTGAAATTTTAGAATCGAGATGTCAGAGGAAAAAGAGGTCTGTTAGGGAAGAGATAAATATTGAAATTATATTTTTGGCCATTATTGTAACACTTATTCCAAAGTAGTTAGACTACTCTCATTCAAAGCAATCAGACCACAGAACTGTGGTAATACTTTTACTATAATGTTAACAGCTGCTAACTTTTTATGTAACTACATATCATGTAACAGTTGAGAATGTTAGTTTAGAACATTGGTGTCCAAAGTGCGGCCCCTGGGCGGTTACATGTAAATGTAATTCAACGAGGAAACTTTATCAAAAAAAAACAACAGCAGCAAAAATGGGAAAATCAATGAAAAGTATGATGAAAAAGCATGAAGTTGAAATATTATTTTTTTTTACATCAAAAACAATGAATAAAGTTTATAACATGCGAATAAAGTGAAAATATTAGGAGAAGAAAATATACAGGAAGAAAGTTGAAATATTTGCAAAATTCTACCGAAGAAATCAAAAGCCGAAATGGAAAACAGCAGAAAAAGTCAAAATATGAAGAGGAAAAAAATAGTTTTCTAACGAGAAAAAAAGGTTGCAATTTTACGAGACTAAACTCGTAACATGAGGAAAAATATTGTTTTAGTAACAATGTTGAAAGAAAGAAAAAATAGATTTTTTTTTTTTTTTAAAGATCAAAAATATTATGGGATAAAGTTCTACGAGAAGCACATTTACAAGAGGAAAGCTGAAATTAAATAGTTGGAAAATAAATGTAAAAAATCATCAGAAATGAAATTTTTTTTTACAGGAATAAAGTCAAAATATATTTAAAAAAATCATAATCGAATGAAGAACAAAAGTGGGAATTTTCCAAGAATATTATGGGAAAGAGGCCATTTTTAGTAGCATTTCACCTGTATCACAAAGCTGAAATGCATTTTTTTCTTGAGCCTCTGAGCATACAAAATATCCTCCAAAACATCCTTTCATTTTTCACGCTGTGGCCCTCGCTTGAAAAAGTTTGGACACCCCCAGTTCAGAACATAGCCTATAGAGCTAATAGTCTTTACAGTTTCCATTTCCATTCTGTCCAATGAGAAATGGTTAAATCTGAGCTCTGTGCATTTTTTTGTTGAAAGCCCTCGAGCAGTTCCAACATTTAACCCCTGTCGAGTTAATAGATGTCACCTTTGAAGCTAACTGGTGTGTTTTGTAGCGGACCAGGAAGCGCCGCGTGAGGGACACTTGGGGAAACTGGTGTGACGCCAAACACCTTGAGGGACAGACCTATGAGGTTAGTAGACGCACTTACTACAAATGCATCCACCATACGGCTATGCTAATTCACATATTCATTCATTCATTCATTCATTGTGATTGCTAGCATCTGAGCGCAGAGGAGCTGGCCTTGCGTAGAGAGCGGCTGGCGATGCAGCCCAAAGCCTGCAAGTTGTCCAGACACAGAGGGTGGGCAGCAACCACTACAGCAGTCCCCACTGCACACGTGGAAAAACTATACTATTGTAAGCATTTTTATTATTTACAGTATTTCTTTTAGGTCTGTTGATCCCTTCCAGCTCATTCCATGCAGGTCCTTTGGAGAGGATGTGCAGGTCAGTCACACTGTACATTGTATTATACGTCAAATGTATTGCATGAAATACATTGTATTAAAAAGCTTTTTTTTCTACAGGAACCATTCCAGGTCATCGTGTGTGCTGAGACACTTCTCATTATGGACATGGTAAACACACGCCCACACAAATTCAAAACAAAATATTACAAGAATAAAGTCAAAATGTTAAAGACGAACGTCGTAATTGTAAGTGAATGTAAAAAAAATAATAATATTGCAGGAATAAAGTTGTAATTTTATGAGAATAAATTTGTAAATTACAAGGGGGAAAAAATCATAATTGTACAAAAATAAACTTTTAATAGAAGAAACAAATTCATAATTTTACAAGAATAATATTGTTCTATTTGGAGAGAAAAACTAATAATGTTGAAAATTACATAATACAAGAAAAAAATAATATTAGGTGAATTCATTTACTTGAAATAATGAAGGAAAAAAGATAATTCTGCAAAAATTTTATCATAATATTATCAGAATTAACTAGTTATATCACAGTAGTAAAGTTGTAGTATTACAGGAAAAAAAATGTCATTTTAAAACAATATAATTTTAATTGTTTTAACACATTTTTAAAAGTGAAAATTCAGAATTTAGCCAACCTTGATATATTGACGTGCAAACGTGTTTTCCTCCTCTCTGCCAAACAGGCTGGATGACAAGAGAGTTCACTCTGTGCATCTGTCTCAACACTTTGGTGCGTTGGTTCTATAGTGAAATGAACGGAGTGAGTGAACCCTCCTCTCAGTCATTCAGTCTCTTTGTCGCAGTGGGGGGAGGCGGGTCACTATCGAGTGCACGCACAGAGTGCTGCAAGTGAGTGTCGCGAGGAGTAACAAGCAAGGAAACACAAATGGGAGATTCTCCCGAAAAGGGGTACTAACGACAGTGCAGTTACTTTGAGGGACATGATGCACAGACTACAGTGATTTGAAGCCATACCCATGTTTTTAACATTGTGTAAGAGAATAAAATTGTAATTTTACAGCAGTGAAGTATCACAAGAAATAATAAAATAAAGTTGTACAACAACAAAAAAAGGCATTTTATGAGACTAAATTCCTCATTTATAATAACATCAGAAAATTTTAAAAATGTTTGATTTTACATTAAATGTACTGTTAACAAGGTAAACATGTAACTTTGCAACAATAAAGCACAAGAAAAAAATTGTATTATAAAATAAAGTTGTAATGTAGAAAAAACAGGTTAGCATTTGAGGAGAAGAAAGTCACTGACAATCACGGTATTAAGCGTGTGACATAATGTCTTATGGAAAATAACAAATCCTCTTTTATTGATCCTTAGCATGCCCACGTCTCGAGAGGGGAGGTCATTGGTCTGCTTGGTGGAACTTTCAATGAGGAGGAGAAAATGTTGAAGGTAGGACAATGTTACTAAGCAATCTCATGTACACTTGATGGACCCTTTTATATGATTATATATATATGTGTGTGTGTGTGTGTGTGTGTGTGTGTGTGTGTGTGCGTGCGCCTGCGTGCATAGATCTGTGCAGCAGAGCCTTGCAACAGCGTGAGCACAGGGCTCCAATGCGAGATGGACCCGCTGTCTCAGACACAGGCCTGCGATGTGCTCTCCTCTCTGGGCCTAAGCGTTGTGGGCTGGTACCACTCGCATCCATCCTTCCACCCCAATCCGTCCATGCGGGACATCAACACACAGGACCAGTTCCAGGTAACAGGAGGAGAGTGGAGGTTACCGCAAGAACACTCAACCTACCCCGATGCTCATTGAGACTTTTGTTTCAGAGTTATTTCTCTCGTGGCGGCGCCCCCTTTATTGGGATGATTGTGAGCCCGTATGACCCAACCAATCCTTCCCCACATTCCCAGACAACATGCTTGTTGGTGAAGGACAGCCAGGAGCTCTCTGGAATGCAAAGTATGCATCAAAACGCCCAACGTCACAGTCGGATCAAAATGTGCCAAAGTCAAGTTGACTCTTCCTCTTTCCAGAGGTTCCTTACAAATTCGACTTCCTGCCATCACAAGACATCCCAAACTGGGATCAGATGTTAAGGAGAGTGCTGTGGATCATCCATAAATACTCCCAAACACCAGGGTGCAAAACCTCAACACAACCATCACCATTTATCTCACGGGACGTTCCTAACATGTTCTTTCATTCGCAGGAGCGTGCACATGGACAGATTTTTCCGAAGGAACTCGCACCTCACCTGTTTGGAAAAGGTAACTGCATGCATTTTCTCGCGGCTAACAGCGTTCTCAAAAGAACAGTGTGGACATTTTGTTCACACGCGTTAAATCAGTGATTCTCAACTGATGGGTCGCGACCCAGCAGTGGGCTGTGTTTTGTTGGATTTTGATCTGCTTTTGGAATACTGTGAGGCTTCCAAGGTGAGCAGTGGCGGACTTAGCAATTTTGGGGTCGAAGGCGAACATAGCCAGCGGCCCTCTTCGTATGTTATTTTAACACAAAAAAGCAGGAAAGGCACCGTCAAAGGCCCTTACCAAAATACTGTACAAACTTGTACTAAATTAACACGGCGTGAACAGAATGAGAGAATAACGTTTTAGATATAAAACCAGTGTATGTCAAAATGCCAGATATTTCTTTTTGAACAGAAACAACCCAGACATCATCACAACGTGTGTGTGTGTGTGTGTTTCAGAGAGAAAGAGAAAGTGGCTGTGTATATTGAGGGTGAAGATAAACAATTACAATGTAACATAAGCAATTACTAAACAATATATGCCAACAGTCGTAACTATCAGTTCAGTGTCGGGGGAAGGCATGGAAATGGGGAGAAGTCAATAGTTTGCAAAGATGACTTATGTTTATGTGTGTGAGACAGAAACAGGGAGAGTTTGTGTTCAAAGAGAGAGGGGGTGTTCATGTGTGTGTCAGAGAGAGAGAGAGATTATTTAGACATGAATCCTGTGACGCAACTAAAGTGTAGTGCTTCAAAATATATACAGTATGTCTAAATAATTACCCTCTCACACACTCATCCCCCCCATCCCCCATTGAACACAAACTCTCATCGTTTCGCAAACTATTGCTTTCTCCCCTTTTCCATGCCTTCCACGGGGGAGAAGTCCAATGGAGTTTTTTCATATTTGTACAAATAAATAATGTGGCTGCTCATTATCTTGTTGAAGTCCATCCGTATTGTTGTCCATGTTTTTCATTGCATAAATGTCAAAGAACTACTAAAGTCCTACTTGTTGCTGTAGTTTCTCACTGGACTTGACACGTAGGTGAGGTGTCGCAGCAAGCTCAGCATCATCCGGTAGCCGACTGGAACTCTGCTCACAGCCCGCGGTAGTTGGCACCTAATGCATACATAAACGCATAAATTATGGACCGCTGATTTTGGTGCAAAACCGGCACGGGTACAGTTTTATAGGGGTCCAAATTTTGTCCTACACCGGCTCGTTGACATTTTTTTCTACCAACACCGTAAAGAATCTTGACACCTTCGACAATGAGGCAAAATATTTTTGGCGTCCTCTCGCCGTTTGCTCTTCTCGGACCCGCTCTGGAAAGTTCGCCTCATTTTAAGTAGCTTCACACTTAGCTTCTCACAAAGGTGCATTACCGTCCATCATCATGGAGCAGTCCATTGTAGAGGGGGGCAGATAATATGGATTTAGCTTTCAGGTGGCTTTCTTTTTTGTTCTGATATTTGTTTTTTTAGTATGCTAACATAATTATACATGAATATAGTTGGGGGTGCTGCTGGCTGTGGTGACACTGGCCCATGCTGGTTGGGGTGGGGGCAGCTGGTTGGGGGCCCCCTACATGTTGGGGGCCTAAGGCAATTGCTTACCTTGCCTTAATAGCAGGTCTGCCCCTGAAGGTGAGTAGCATTCATGTGCTTGTTTGCACCTGGTCTCACACTTGTGTTGACCGAGTTTTCAGTTATAACTCCTGGATTACTGTATCAGTCAACTGTCCGCAAAGTAAGCTGTCCGATGATGTACAGTGGAACCTTGGTTTTCATGTAAATCAGCTTAATCCGTTCCAGACACCCATATATTAAAAAAAAACATATAATAGAGAATAATTATAGTTTTACATGCAGAAAGCATTCATTCATTCATTTTCTATGCCGCTTAACCTCACTAGGGTCGCGGGGGGTGTGCTGGGGTCTATCCCAGCTGACTTTTGGGTGAAAGGCAGGCTACACCTGAGAGGTAGACTGGTTACCAGCCAATCGCAGGGCATTCAGCTTCACTCTACGCAACGTCGCTTGTTTTTAATATTAGACGTTTTTACACTTGTGTAACATTTAAGAGCAAAATGTTACTTGAAATGGTTTTATGGTGGCCACAGATTGACAGTAGAACAGATAATGATGGTAGTGCTGTGTTTGGTCACACAGATGCTGTCGTCGCTGGCCAGGTACTTGGAACCGTTACCCGAGGAGGAGGGAGACGCCTTCCTCACTCATGTCCACACGCTCTTCCTGTCCGACTTCATCACCAAACAGCAGCAAGAGAGCGAGCAGCTAAATAACCTGACCTCGGGCAACCTAGAGGAAGCAGACGACGATGAGGAGTCTGGCCGAGGAGCCAACGCGCAAGACAAAGCAAACTCGGAGACTGATGGCAGCACAGTGTTACATCTCGGCTCCGTACTGTCAACGGGACACGACTATTTACTGTGACGCACCATATCAGTGTCATGTTGATGACATTTTTATTTACTAAGTAAACATTTTGTACATCTTTCAACACAGCAACAGCAGTAAAGTAATTTTAATCCAAACAATCAATGCAGTGTTTGTGTGTGGTCAAAGAGACATTTAGTGCAGGGTTTCTTAACCATTTTCACCTCGGGGCCCAGTCAAATATTAACACTGAATTGGTAATCTTACTCTGGATTGGATTTGTATTCAATAACTATGTCTAACCTACATGCTCATCATAAAGAGATTTATAATTGGAACATAAACATTGGAACATAAACCTGCATATATCCTACATACAACACCATGTCGAACAGGCTATCAATTCATGGAACTGACAAAGCTAAAGTCAGGCTAAAAGAACAACGCTCAAGTCAGGCTGAACAAAAATACATTTACTGCATCAAAAATGACAGGCTCAAAAAAACAAAACTGTTGAAAAAGACATGATAAATGCTATATAGGGTGATAAATTCACAATTAAAGTAATACATGTTTTCTGAAACTCAATACAATCCAAGCAACATGCAAGTGAAAATTCAGCCTTTTAATCTGCAAATTAATGTAACACTTTTCATCACCAGTTCTTATGTTTGCATTTCAGAGGCAGAAGTTGCTCTTCATATAATGTGGCAAACGAACAGTAACAGCCATAACTCGATGTTATTACCTCTTAACAACCCTCTTTGTACAGTATGTGCACTGTGTATTTAATGCTCCAGACTTTCGCTTGTTAGAGTTTGTAATCAGTCAGCCCGTCAGTTAACTGACTGACGGACGCATTACTGCCACGTGTGGTGGGAAGGTGTATTACAACTGTGTAGTGTCTTGTGGCCCCTATGGACCACAGGGTCAAAACATATTTTTTGCGGCCCTCTAGAGGGCGCTCGCGGCTCAATGTTTAATCACTGATCTGTATTATATATCTGGATAGCTCATACGTCGCAAGCCGCTGAAGCCACAGAGACGCCATCTTACCACTCATATCTCGACTATATTCACACAGCGTACATAGTGTATAAAGCAGATGAAGAGGCTCGCAGAACATCTATATTTTAAATTAAAAAGCGGGGAGATTCTCCCATTCCTTAAAGTAACGCAACCTTCGTCCCTTAAAAACGCTTTGATACGTTATTCTCTGTCTTTTGGCTTTATTAAATGTACTTTGTCCCCTTCCAATTCTCATTGCCTTTGGGACAAAATTCTACTCTGCACCCTGGCTCAGCACTCCCCTATAGCAATGCATAGTTTTACTCCTCTGGAAAGAGATTTTCATTTTAACTGCATATCCCATCCCTTTTTTCCACTAAAATCCATGGTCATGATCCTTTACTTTTTTTTATTCTTACTTTCATACAATTCACTATGCTCTCGTCTGTACAAAATATGAATCATAAAAGAGAGTGACTTTGGACAAGTTTTAAAATCATTTAACATTTTGCTGATTTTTTGTTTGTGTTATGAAATAGAAATAACCTCTTTTCTGATATAAAAATATATTTGAACAACAAACACAAGAATAATATGTGATAACCATAATGTAATAATAACCATAAACACGCACAGAAAACAACAACAACACTGAAACAAAACCATATGCTTTGGGTAAGACAATACGTTGTTTGCAATCTCAAACATACCGGTATGCATGTTCAGTGATATTATTTTCCAGAACATATCATATGAATGAATCCCTTTACGTCAGTCATTCAGCAGCAAAAAAAAATGAAGGGTCATGCCGGGTCAATTGTATGCAAACTGGCTTGCTAACTGCACTGAATACAATGCCTGGTAAGCATCATGGAAGCACTGAGATTCTCCCATTCCTTCAAGTAACGCAACCTTCGTACCTTAAAAAAATACATATATCATGATACAACAAAAAAGTACGTAAATTTCCTCTTAGCTATTATAGAGCTATATAAACGTATCAATTCTGGACATACATTTAATCAGAGGAATTTTACACGATCGAAAATATCTGAGAGATCGACAGTGCAAAACCCTTAAATTATCAATCATAAATCTACATTTCAATCATACTTACAGGTGAAATGTTCGTCCACAGCCTTTGAACTGGCGATTTGTGCAGTTAATAGCTGCACATGCAGGCATCTTAAGGCAAAATTTGTGTCCAATCCGAATTAATAAAAGAAGTTCACCACGAATGCAAAAGCTTGTCGAGAAGTGTTTCTTGCGAGTGGCAATATGGCGGCCGTGTGGCTTCACAGGTCAATGAGCTATCCAGATATATTATACAGATCAGTGTTAATCACTGATTTAGTGCAACGTACACGAACCGGACACGTGTCCTTTTCTTAAAAAACAAAACAATATTAACAGCAAACAAGTATACAATAAAAGTATACAACTAACAGAAACCAAAGAACACAGCCAGGGGTTACATCAAATAAAAACATTTAAATCAGAACAAATTGTTCATGTTGTGAGAGCCTTTTTGTTGTCAGATATGTTTAGAAATTGAATGTATTGTTCCAACATTTTTGAGGAAAAAAATGAAATTAATTTTTACTGCAATATTTGCATTTGTGGATGAAAAATTTGGCCAAAATAATCAATAGATTTATAAGGAAAAAAAAGCCCTTTCTTCTTTCTTAGATCTCCTATAAAAGCAAAAAACATTTTCCCAAGCAAAAAAAAAAAAAGCCCTTGAAGATGTGATCAGTAATGCGTCTGTTTTTGGAGTGTGGACAATGCCAGAAAAGACGTAAAACAGTCTCAGGGTGGTCCCCACAAAAGAACAGTCCGTATTAATATCTCTCCTAAATTTGGTCATGTAGTGATGAGCAGGATAGCATTTGCGAATAATTCTGAAAGATACTTCCTTCTCCTTGTTAGCAATGAGGTACTTGTGAGCAATCATCCATACCTTATTCCAGTCATGTCATACACAAAGTGATTCCAGGAAAATTATTAAGCTATATTATTAAGCTAAATTACTGTATAAAAGCTGTATTGCTTGCGTAGGTTACTCATGCCTAACATGTGACTGCCGCAAAATAGGTCGACCGGATGTAGACACGTTCTGCACATACATAGAACGCCGTCGAATCAATTGTGTTCCGGGTACGTATTGCGTAGTGGCAGTACCATACTGTGACTGAGTAATTAGAAGTGGCCTGTGATGGGTTTGATTGACAGATTTGATTGCCCTAAGCGACATAGACACTCACTGCTAAAAGTTCCCATGAGCAATAAACACAAATCCCTGACTGTGTACTACTGGAGAAAGGATTTCCACAATAAAAACGTAAAAAGAATGTAGTAAAAATACTTCAATAGTATTTACGCATATTGCATGAAGCCTTGACTGCCTCATAATGAACTACATCAAAAACATGTTCTGCCCAAACAGATTGGCTCCATGTCCTCACTTCTCACCTGTATCGGCCCTGTTTGTGTAAGATTGCAGGTCAAAGTGCATCAGGACACGACAAAACACATTGCTGTATTGTTCATGGTGTCAGCGTAACACAACGGTATGTTTCCAAGTGTCTACATATCACACAAATAATAAAATGATGATCGGGAATACTGTGCTACTGTATACACACCCTACCCGCAGGAAGACACGTTTTCACTGTCAGGCAACATGCTGCTGTCTTTCAAAGTGTAACCAAGCAGAGAAAAACATGCATGAGAGCCACTGGATGACCTCCATTTCATCATATAGTTTATTTTGTTGAATAAAGAAATAGGGGATTGCATACAAAGTGAGAACTGAGAACATCATTGTGACACAACATACAGTAACTTTGCTGTCAGATAACTGTGCACGTGTTTGGGAGGTCGACTGTGTTTTAAAGTGCGAATGTTTGTGTCCTAATAGCAGCATCCAGTCGGATCAACAAAAAGATGTGCGGTGCCGCAGACGAGCTGGCTTGCCACAGCTACGCGGCGAGGACGGGAAACAGCCTTCATTGCTCTTCTTTGCCATTCTTTTCAGGATTAAATGTCATCCTGACAAAACGTCCTTGTTTGCCAGCACGCGCTCTCCTTCAGCAGGCTTGTTGGCATCCTCGTTTGTTGTCAGGGGGCACCAACAAGCCAGCTCGAGACACTTTGAAGTGTTGCAACAACTGCGAGGTGCCAGCTGACAAGAAGTTCACCCCATCGTGCTTTTGTTCCTGCACAGATAGTATTCCATTCACACAAGTTAGAGTCGCCAATTAACCTAACATGCATGTTTTTGGAATGTGGGAGGAAACCGGAGTACCCGGAGAAAACCCGCGCACGCACGGGGAGAAGTATCGGTATGAAGGTATCAGTATCAGTCATACTGTTCCTGAATTTACTTGGTATCGGATCGATACCAAAACTTGCACTATCGCCCACCTCTGCCATGCAGTGAAGGGACAGTCAACACGCGGCAGGACCCGAAACAAAAGCATAGCTCGGTAATGCCAGGGCCAGGGAAAGCCAAGCATAGGCCCCAGTTTTTGAACTGTTCTAGTAAAATACATTTAATGCTGGTGGACATACACTAATAACAATTAAAGTAAAATGCTACTAATAATGAAAAACCGACGTGTTTTCAAGCCACACAATTCCAAGTTAACGCTGTCGAATTAACAGAATGCAATTGTGTGGTATGAGATATTGGAATAATAATAAAGTAAACATTCTAAAGCTCCTATTTATTACGGAGTCATTGAGGCACGCGGAACTCTTGTTACTGAGTTGTTGTTTCCGATGGGGACTTATTTTGTATGCCGGAGCAACTCCATTGAACAGAACAGGCAAAGTTAGGTGCATGTTGGATGGATGTGATGACATTTCTAGTCGCTTATCATTGAATTTACTTTTATATTATTCATATATTATATTTTGGATACAATAACAGAAAACATGTTCTAGCGCAACTTGGATAAATGTGACGAAGGTCACACGATGCTAGCGTGACATTGACAGCCGGAATAGGGTAATTAGCATTAGCATAAGTATTACAAGAACGCTTAGCTATGCTCCTTAGCTAGCAAGAGAAGGCGAAACAATATAGAATATTCTAGAAAGTTCCGTCATGATGTTGCACCTATTCAGGGGGCTGCCCTTGTCTTCGTTCCGGGCACACCTGACACGACACCCCCAGGTGTGCTGCTCAACAGTTGGGAGGAGGGTGCATATTGTGTCCGTTCACATCCGCTGTCAACGAGCTCCACACCCTGGAGCCTCTCACGGTGGACCTTCCCTCCCTCCACACGTCACTGCGGGGACGGTCCTGTCCAAAACGCCTAACCCAGTACACAGACCTCCATGTAGGAGCCAGTTCCATACCTCATCCCCAGTGGGGGCCCTGCCTACTCCCGTTCTGTGGATGGTGCTCAAGCCCATACAGAAGCTTATGGCCATCATACTGGGCAGGTATGATTTATTTAACATTTTTACAACTAATGATGTTATAAAACAGTGCAATTAAAATATTTTAGATATTTTTCCCCCAAATGTTATCATTATTTGTACATTTTTAAGTAGAACATATAATGTTTATTATTTTCACAAGGTGGCTGACAGGGGTAAACACGCAGCAACGTCTAAACGCTCCACATGCACATGAAATAATTCAAAACCAAAAACACACAAACATGATAAAAGAAACGTAATGGCAAAATGCTGCTTTGGCGTAAACACTACTGGATCAAAAACAGATGCAAAAAAAAAATGCACTCACAAACACTCACAAACCCCAAAAACAACTGCATGAGAGAAATTGTGCAAGTTCGCAGAACAAAACAGAAGTAGCCGGGTTGGCAGAGATGCCATACCTGAGGGATGTATGTCTTTAAAGACCTTAGATGTAATACTTTCCAGTATTACAGAGCAATATTATTTTACAACATGACATAAAGAAAAATGTACCCTTTCTTGCTGCCAAGTTTCTTCTGGACACCCCGCTTATGCCTTTAGATGTTTTTGTGTTAACACAATAACATAGATGAGAGGTGTTGTCCATCATGGACAACACCTCTCACCCGCTACATGACACTGTGGGTTCCCTTAGCAGCTCCTTCAGCAGCAGATTGTTACACCCACGGTGTAAGAAGGAGAGGTTCCGCAGGTCCTTCATACCGACCGCTGTCAGGCTCTACAACACCTGTATTAGCATTTTCAGTATCCTCACACAAAATAGTGTCTGCCTGCCTTTGCGCTTTCTGTACCCAACTTTCCTGTTAGCATGTTAGCATTCTGCTCATCACATTGAAATTTAGCACTTGTCCACTAAAGCAAAAGACATTCCCATGTAAACACAATAATGTATCCATGCCGATTGCTAGCATGCTATCTACTAGCATTGTTAACATTCGTTGGCATACTGTTTTTTGTAGTTATTGTTATATTATCTTTGTTGAAGGAGTGTAAGGAAGTGGTGGGTGGCGCTCCCCAACAACCGCCGCCAGTTCTTCCGCCAGTGGGCCTGGCAGCGGCGATGGCGGCTGGCGTCAGCGGCTGGCGTGGTGGCAGTGATCGTGGCCCTCCTCCTCCTGACCCACTTGGACGAGTCGCCGGTGACGGGACGCACGCGCCTGCTGGTGTTCAGCAGGGAGAACTACATGGAGCTGGCGGCTGTTACCTCGGCAGCGGTGCGGGATATACACGTAATGAGTACGATGCATGACACATGGTGTTGTTTATTGTTTGTTGTACAGTACATGGAGGAGTTTGCTGAGCTGATGCTTCCCGAGAGTGACGCCCGTCATCAGGTGGTACAGCAGGTGGTCCAGCACCTTGCCCAGCGGAACAAGGACCTCGCAGAAATGTCCGACGTCACATGGAGCGTCCACGTGGTGCAGAGTCCCAACACCAACGCCTTTGTCCTTCCGGTCAGTGAAGACCTTTTAAAACTTGCTCATGTGAAACTTTGACTTTGACCTTGACTCTTGTTTTTTTTACTTTGTAGAATGGAAAAGTGTTCATGTTCACTGGCATGCTGGAAGCTGTGGCAGATGTTCACCAGCTTACCATCGTCTTAGGACACGAGATGGCTCACGCCTTACTTGGACACGCTGTAAGTCAAAAACTGCATGGGATACAAGCCACTGCATTAGGTACACCTGCACAGCTTATGAGATCCATGGCAAGAGCTTTAGAGTGTGGTGTACAACTGCACTGCAAAATACAGAGAGCTGTGTGTGAGAGATCATTTGCATACATTGTATGCATTCGATATTGTTCCTGTGCTTTTCTGTTATGAGACAACCCTATTTCCTGCTTAAATAAAGGTTCAGTAAATACAATTATTTAATTTCAGTAATAATAATAAATAATTTGTGAATTTTTTACTTTTAACCCCCACCCCTCAAAAAATACATTTTTCTCTATGTCATAAAATCTGGAGATACATGCGTTTCACTGCACAGCAATGATTGGTAATTGTTTTGTGGTTCACCCATCCATCGATTTTCTTTCCCGCTTAACCTAACTAGGGTCGCGGGTATGCTGGAGCCTATCCCAGCTGTCTTGGGACGAGAGGCGGGGTAGACTGTGGACTGCTGGCCAGCCAATCGCAGAACACATATAAACAAACAACCATTCGCACTTACATTCAAACCTATGAACATTTTAGAGTTTCAAATTAACCTAACATGCATATTTTTGGAATGTGGGAGGAAGCCAGAGTACTTGGGAGAAAACGGGAGGACATGCAAACTCCACACAGAAATGTTGCAACGGAGATACGAAAACCCCTGATCTCCTGACTATGAGGCCACCGTGCAGCCTTTTCTGCTTACTTAAAAGTTAAAAAACACACTGGAAGCCATTTCAAATGACGGCCGGAATTTACAAATTTGTATTACCTGTATTTCTAATATATTTTAAGTATGAATTAATTGTAATTGCCTTTATTTATAAAGCAAACGAAACAAGCAGAAATTTCAGAAGAAGAGGCCCGACTTGGATTTTTAATAGTTTTTTGGTTAAATAAATATATAAAATCAAATATTTAGTTTTAGTATACATATCTAAATAAATATATATATTACAACATGTATTATTTAATTGTTGAAAAACACAAAAAAAACATTAAAATAGGCAGTTTATACACTTTATATATACACAGGTATGCTAATAAATATGGATATACAGTACAGTCATCCCTCACCACATCGTACTTGAAATTTCGTGGCTTCACTCTATCATACATTAAAATATCTAAATAAATAATTGCATAAAAATATGCGTATTTTTGGCCTAAATTGAAGCATTTTCAAGCAGAAAAATGGCTAAATGAACCAAAATACAAATCTAAGGCATTGAAAAAATGCATTGAAAGCCACGTTGTGATATGTAGCATTCTACACTAGTCACAAGGATTCAAGATTCAAGAGTTTTATTGTCATATGCAGAGTAAAACAGGCAGTTATACTATGCAATGAAATTCTTATTCTGTTCATTCTCCCAAGAAAAGAAAGAAAACACAAGAAAGAATAAGAACATGAGAAACATTAATACAAATACATAAGAAACATATATACCAATAAATTAAGGAACAACAACAGAAGAGACATTAATACAAATAAATAAATAAATAAATAATAAAGTGCTATGAGTGTGTGCGTGTGTTGCATGCAGCGTGTGCGAGTGCTTCGTTGAGAAGCCTGATGGCCTGTGGGTAAAAGCTGTTTGCCAGCCTTGTGGTCCTGGACTTCAAACTCCTGTAGCGTCTGCCTGACGGTAGGAGTGTGAATAATGAGTGTTGTGGATGTGTGCTGTCCTTGATGAGGTTGTGTGTTCTTCGTAGGACTCTAGATTTATAAATGTCTTGCAGTGAGGGGAGGGCTGCCCCAACAATGTTCTGTGAGGTCTTGATCACCCGCTGGAGTGCCTTCCTATCACGTGTTGTACAGTTACCGTACCAAACAGTGATGGAGGCGGTAAGGACACTTTCGATAGTGCATCTGTAGAAGCAACTCAGGATTGTGGTGGACATGCCAAATTTCCTCAGTCTCCTCAGGAAGTACAGTCTCCTTTGGGACTTCTTCATAATTTGTTGGGTGTTGTGAGACCAGGTGAGGTCCTCGCTGATGTGTGTGCCAAGGAACTTGAAGGTTTTCACCCTCTCCACCTCAGTCTCATCAATAAACAGGGGTCTATGCGGCTCCTTTTCCCTTGTTCTTGGGTCGATGATCATCTCTTTTGTCTTATCTGTATTGAGAAGGAGATTGTTATCACGACACCAAGCTATGAGGTCCTCCACCTCTCTTCTGTATGATGTTTCAACACCACCAGTGATCAGTCCGATGACTGTAGTGTCATCCGCAAATTTAATGATGCTGGTGTTGTTCTGGGAGGCCACGCAATCGTAGGTGAAGAGCGTGTAGAGGAGCGGACTCCCAGTGCTCACAATTCTTGAGCTGGATGTGCAATTGTGGACTCTGACTGCCTGTTAGAAAGTAAAACACCCAGTTACAGAGGAGGGGTGACAGGCCAAGTGTGAGGAGCTTATTTGTGAGTTTGTGGGGGCTGACTGTATTAAATGCAGAGCTATAGTCTATAAATAGCATTCTGACATACAGTATGTGTCCTGGCCCTGTAGGTGAGAAAGGGCTGTGTGGATGGCAGTGTTGACTGCATCATCCGTGGACCGGTTCTGGCGATATGCAAACTGTAGGGGGTCCACAGTTGCCGGGATGCTCTTTTTGATGTGGGTCATGACGATCCTTTCAAAGCACTTCATAACAATAGGAGTGAGTGCTATAGGGCGATAGTCATTCAAGCAGGTCATGTTGCTCTTCTTGGGTACGGGCACTAAAACACCCAGACGCTGTATTCATTATATCTGGCGATTTCGACCACTGTAACCTCAGGACTGTTCTTCCCAAATATTACCAACATGTAAGCTTTCCTAAAAGGGAAAATAACATCCTGGACCAAGTCTACAGCAACATGAAAGGTGCTTTGAAGGCTGTTCCAAGACCCCACTTTGGAAAGGCCAACCACATCTCCATATTCCTTTATCCAACATACAGACAACTTCTTAAACAAGCTCCCCCTGTAAGTACAGCTGTTAAAGTGTGGAATGAAGAAACTGATCAAGTACTTCAGGACTTCTTTGGCTGCACAAACTGGGATGTGTTTAAAACTGCAGCGGGGAGGGAAGATTGTACTGTTGATTTGGATGAATACGCGTCTGCTGTTACTGGCTACATTAGCACATGCATAGAGACTGTTACCACCACCAAGTATTACAGAAAATACCCTAATCAAAAACAGTGGATGAACTGTGATGTAAGGGCTAAGCTACGTGCTCGTTCGACTGCATTTGTCATGGGCACCGCTGAGGACTACAAAAAGGCCAGATATGACCTGAGAAGGTCCATACGAGAGGCCAAAAGGCAGTACAGACAGAAGCTGGAGGGCTACTATTCCACCTCAGACCCTCGGTGCATGTGGGCGGGGCTCCAGCACATCACAGACTATCGACAGCGGAGTAGCGTAGCCACGTCCAGCCAAACCACACTTCCTGATGAGCTGAATGAGTTCTAGGCCCGCTTTGACTCCCAAACTCCTGATGAGCAGAGAGGGTGGCTGGACTTGGGGAGCACACAGGACTCACCTCTCATGGTGACATCAGCTGATGTGCGCAGGGTTCTGAACAAAACAAACCCACGAAAAGCAGCAGGGCCAGACAACATCTCAGGATGTGCACTTCGGGTTTGCTCATCAGAGCTAGCTGATGTGCTTGCTGACATATTTAACCTGTCGCTTGCACAAGCATCTGTACCGACCTGCTTTAAGTCCACCACCATAGTGCCCGTACCCAAGAAGAGTTTCAAGGTGTCAGTATTGTTACGTTACGTTACATTGATGAGACAACAGACACTGCAGGAAAAACTGTCCACAAACTGGAAGAACAACAAGGAACTTTCCCAATGCTAAATGTGTGAGCTTATATTACGGTACTTTCTGTCTTATTTTCACTTATGATTTACTACTTTGGGTAATAGAAGTGCAAAGACGACTATGGGGGTGTTGTTTCATGTCCAGAGGGCTCTAATAATGTTGAAAACCCGTTTTTAGAAGGTGGTAAACAGGTATGCTCTAACTGCAAAAATATTCCATTTATAAATAAGGAATCCGGTTGGGTCTGGAACCAATTAACCACGATGAATGAGGGATTACTGTAATATTCATTTTTGTAATACTTTTAAAAAGTAGTGTTTCCTGGTTAAATCAAGGTTCAATAAGGTAAAAATACTGTGAGAATGAGAACACAAGAATGGATGATAAAAGTGAATGACATTTTACTGTTTGTATTAAAGAGCTTTTGGTAGTAATAGAAATACAATATGATACAGTTAGTGCCCAAAAAGTGTTTAAAACGCAGTGAACATTCCATTGTTGTCTCTACATGGTGTTGTGATGGATGAGGTTGCGGTGTTGTTGCATCATCATCACCTCTCATCTCATCTTGTCTGGCGAAGCACATGAGTGTTTACCGCCTCGTTAAAAGTCCATTCTTGATGCTTAAAAAAATAAGTCTGTAACGAAGTTGTGGGTTTTGGGCGCCTGCCTGGGAGGAAATGCTGCAAGGAGGTTTTCATTAGATGAAGGGAATGAGCATTGACATATTACCCACCAGGCTCTTATGCTGCATAAACTTGCACTGAAATGAGATCAAAATCTGTGTACTCCTGCTTACCTGCTTTTTTCCCCCCGCCCTCTCCTCCTAACCTCACCTCCACCTTGTCGTCCTACGTAGGCGGAACAGGCCAGCCTGACTCATGTGGTGGACCTCCTGTCTGTGGTCCTGCTAACCGCCATATGGGCTGTGTGTCCTCGGGACAGCCTTGCACTGCTGGGTCAATGGGCACAGGACAAACTCACACAGGTGGCTCACATACAGTATTTTAATATTTATATCCACACAGTGGAACTTTTAAGGTCCAACACAAAGATGATGATTGATTTCCCATGGGAAATCCTGTTCATGGAAATAGTCTCAATAGCGCTGAACTTTATTAACGGTGTAAGGAATGTTTTAAGTGACAGTTTTGCTTCCTTTAACTGGCATACAAGTGCAAAAAGAAGTTAAACACCACATATGCCAAAGTATACAGAGCAGCTTGTTTTTTTTATTGGCACTCAGCATGTTGTAAAAAAATTAGATATAACACTAATATCTTTGTCACTTATAACTGTAAAAGCTAAGATACGGATGTTTTCTTCAACTAGCTTAGCACCTAGGTTCCCAAAGTGGGCTACGTCAAATGTCATAGGGGGTATGTGAATAAAAAGGAAAAACAATAAGCGCCTCACACTCACAATTACAAGTGTGCCTGAATGCCTCACAGCGCACAGTCAGAGCAGAAAGAAGGAAGTGTGAGTTATATGGATTAGTAAGTAAGTTTGATTTGTTTAACCTTGAAGACTGAATTCATATTGGCGCTCCAAACCCCACACTGTGAAAACCTGTCAATGTATGTGCGGGTCAGGATGAAAGAGTGGGAATTCCCCCGAAAATGAGGCTTTATTCCTGGTTGTATGTGCGCATCTACTTGTACATGGTTTCAAATCAAATGTCTGAAGGGGTACGCGACTGTGAAATGTTTGTGAACCACAGGCTTAGCATTTATTGATCTACATTGGACATTTAATTTTTTCAACATGTGGCCTTGGGCAGTCAAAGTTCGGACACATCTGACTTGCACAATAGCTTGACTGAAGTCACATTACTGACTATCTGTGTGGCGCCCCCTGCAGCTGATGTTCAACCGTCCCTACAGCAGGAAGCTGGAGGCAGAGGCAGATCAAGTTGGACTGCAGTTGGCCGCTAAGGTACGCTATCATCTTCACATCGCATTTTAACACTGTAAGGAGTATTCATATGTTTTATGTTTGCAAAGCTAGCCAGACTGTTATTCGTACTCTAATTTGATCAGTTTCATCGAGATGCATAATTTCCTCCTTCGTGAAACAAAGCAACAACGCATATTAACATTTAACAGACATATACTGTGTGTGGTGTGTGCGTGTGTATAGGGAAGCACTGATTGATCGGCCACCGATCAGTATTGGCCTATTTCCGTAAAAAACACGTGATCGGCATATGCCGACAAATGCTTTTCAAATCAGATCACAAAACACGATTGGCATCAAACCCTACCCTACCCTGTCTGCTGTGTCACATAGGGTTGCCACAGGGTTGCCAACATTGAGCCGACAAGGAACGCACTTTGTCTCGTATTTGTTTGACAGCTTGCCACAGGCTACGCCAGTCGATGCCAGTGTGTTAGATCAGTGTGTTTGATCACTCCCTTATCAAACCTTTTCTTGCATTTTTCTTTACACGCTTTGCCTCGCTGTCACTGGCGGCAGCTAGCTAGCTAGCTAGCTAGAGTTAGCCGCCTATCTTCTGGTCTTCGTACTCCAAATCTGACTTTTTACCA
This sequence comes from Dunckerocampus dactyliophorus, assembly GCF_027744805.1. Lineage (NCBI taxonomy): Eukaryota > Metazoa > Chordata > Actinopteri > Syngnathiformes > Syngnathidae > Dunckerocampus > Dunckerocampus dactyliophorus. The sequence goes on from NC_072828.1 coordinate 10,411,152, forward strand.
CTTTTTTGTTTTTAAAACAAAAAGCAATGTGGTTAGTTTGGAGCTCGTTTTTTGTCCCACGTGGAAGCTATAAGTGAATATCACATTCATGGGGTACGTACTAACTTTTTAAGCGTCACTGAACAATTTTGCGCTCTTGGTGTCGTTATACTAATTATGTTTTGTCCTCAAAACACCATTGGTGTAGAGCTTTCCCGGTGTGCTGTTGTTGTAAAAAGCTGCTAAGTTACATGTTTAGAGCTCACATAGTTGTCGGCTACTCTGCATTATTTGTTGGTAGTGTTTTGTCTGTTGTGTTGTTATCTACCCGCTGCTGTGTGATGTTTTTTTTTTTTTTTTTTAGCTCTTTCTTAAAAAAAAAACACTGTAAGACTAGTGTGTGGAATGGTAACCCTCCTGTGATTTTGAAGGAACTGGTAAGTTCATAGTGAGCTTTGCTGTTACTCTGCTTGTTTAAATAGAGTGGTTCATAGAGTGGTTCACTTAAATAAAGAGTTACCTTATTCTCACAGACTTGTGAGCAGCACAGTATTAAAATCATGATGCAGCAAGTTCAGCAGTTTTGCAAGTTTGCGAATCAGCCACTGTTAAAAATGTCTTTTTTTTTAAATTGAAATAATAATTGTAACAAATACTTTAAAAAATAAATAAATAAACCAATACTGATACTCAAATTAATGCAATGTAATGCCCATATTTGCCACTAGGTGGCGCAGTTGGCAAAGTAAACAAATGCTGTCACAGCCAATACAATACAATTTCGAGGATAGCAACACATGCCCTGTTTGAGCGCGTGTGTGTGTTCGTGTGTCCTCTACAGGCATGTGCAGATGTGCGTGCAGGGCCCGTCTTCTGGCAGCAGATGGAGATCCGGGACCAGCTGAGCGGAGAAGTCAGCCTGCCCCAGTGGTTGTCCACACATCCGTCTCACAGGAACCGAGTGGCGCAACTGGACCGCCTCGTGCCGCAAGTATGCACACATGCTAAATCTTTATTTATGTTTTGTTAAGCAAACGTGTGCCCACTGGTGTGATGTCAAGAGTTGGTGGCCCACACTGTAAAAAGATAAAAAATACACACAATAATTAGTCTCCTTGCTGCATTTTTTGCATCAAAATATCTCCCTAAAGTAAAAAGGACCTGAGGAACGCTCACACGGTACTAATGAAGCGTCTGGAGAGATGCATTTCACAACCTGCAGGCTTGGATGCAACACAGTCAAACGCATCTCCGGGCTCCGGCATTCATGGTCATTGTTTCTTGTTGTGTGTGTGCGTGTGAGAGAGGCTTTAACCTTGAGTTGGCTCTTCAAGCAGATGGCTGAGCAACTTGATTGTCCAGCAGGTGCCTCAGTGGTTGTCTAATTGTGTGTAAATTTATGCGTGTGTGTTGCCTGTCCTGCTGACTCCTGTATGGTGGATTTGACCCAGAGTGGCGGCCATTGTTGTAGTCAAAGTGAAGCCACAGGTACACTGTACTGGTGTGCGTCCATGCCAGTTGTATGTGTGTTGAAAAGCACAAAGTGCCTCCGTCTGTGTGCTCCTTGTCTCCAATCCAAGCACAGTAAGAGTCTGCTGATGTGGATGCTCTTTCCATGAAAGAGGCATTGCCCTCACTGTGTGTTGTTGTGATGTGCGAGGTATTTGGACACGCACTAGTCTTCATTAAGCCAACAAACCATGCTTTTTATTTAGGCACGTTCTCACAAAAGTCACTACACCCCTCACGTGCATGCTTATTACACAATATCTTCTCAGGGTACAGTACTATAGAAGTGAAACTTAGGTATACTTTGGACTAGTCAGTGTACAGCAGGGCTATTCAACTAAAAAGAAAAAGCCAAATGTCGCAGGGTGCTCGGGTTTTCCTATCACTAATATTCTTATTTTGTATATAATGTCATAAATTCCGACATCAGCAATATGTTTAAGCTAGTCAAAAGACCCTGTATATGAGAGGAGCCCTCTATTGTTATATAAAAAAAACATTAATCGTGGATCCACTACATGACAAGACCTGCTGATATTTTTAGGAATGTGCTGCAAAGATGTCAGCCAAGATTTGAAGTTAACTCACAGGCATGTCTGATGTCATTCTTGGGCTGGTTTTGACCAGCTGGCTGCCAGTTGAATAGCCCTGGTGTACAGCTTGTATAGCAGTATAGATTTACTATCCACTTAAAATGAGTCAGTACACAGCCATTATTGTCTAAATATCTGGTAACACATGCTAGTAGCAAGATAACTGTGTCCTGCCTACAATCAAGCATGGTGGTTGTAGCGTCATGGTCTGGGGCTGCATGAGTGCTGCTGGCACTGGGGGAGCTGCGGTTCATTCCAACATTCTGAAGAAGAGCTGAGGAAGCTGAAGGTGATGAAGTGGACAAGTATGTCTCCTCCCGATGTGAACCCAATTGGGCACCTGTTGGACATCCTCAAGCAGAAAGAAAGAAGAAATGTGGGAGAGTGCAACATCCACCAGCTCCACCAGTGATGTCATCAGGGGGGAGTGGAAGAGGATCCCAGCAACAACCCGTGCAGCTCTGGTCATCTCCATGCCCAAGAAGATTGGGGCTGTGTTGGATAACAGGCTGTGTGGTGCTCACCCTGAAAACTAGCCATCTGACCTTGAACTTTGTCCCCACCCTACTATACTGTAATCCCACGTTGCCTGTGTGTCTAGGCTCTGGAGCTGAGGGAAAGCTGTGTGTGTCCCGCCCTGCCGTCCACCGACCCTCGCATCGTCTTCTCCAAGAGTGTACGCGTGCTGCTGGAGGATGCCAAGGTCCAGGAAAGAGCCGGTATCCCGATGAAGCCGTCACAAGGGCCCACCACAGGGGTGGCTGTGGCTCTGCTCGCCCAAACTCCACCACCTTCTTCAGCCCGTGAGCCGGCGTCGGAGGTCGTGGTGGAGGCTCCTCTCAATGCTGGACAACTGACTCAATGAGTGGAGACGGCTGTGGTGCTGCTCCCTAAAGACTTCTTTACTCTTCTTCTGCTGTCAGTGGGCAAACCCTCAGGAAAGAATGCAGGAAATTGGAGGAAAACCACATAAATCCATGATACAATCATTGCACTTGTACAGGGCTACTCAACGGGTGGCCTGGGAATGGCAGCAGAGCAGCCGGCGATTTCAGTTCAAAACTTGGCAGGGACGAGCATATTTTTTCTAAAAGCCACCAGATCACTGTCTCATAAAGGATCTCTGGCTAGTGTTTTGGCAGTCTTGTTATATAGAGCAGGGTTTCTTACCATAGGACTGCATATGCAATCAATTGAAGAAGGCACATGTAGTTAAACTACAGCTTCCAACCACTTGGTGGCAGTAATGCATCAGTCAGTAGTTTGACAAGTTCTAACAAGCAGAAGAAGCCAGATTCAAGTCTGTAGTGAACGTTTTGGAGATGTATTTAAACATCAACCTACTTAACTACTAGCTGCATCACAAACAGACGCAGCCATTTTTAACTTCCCAGCCAGGATGAGTTGGCTCCACTCCTCTGGCTCTCACCACCACAACGCCACCGGTAAGATGTGTCAACTTTATTTATCCCACACTGGGGAACTCCACTGGTGGCATCGCAATCATTCATCAGCTTGTGGGAGGAGCGATTGCCGTCTTTAATTGATGAGCTAGCAAAACAAATATGTGAAACATGAGATCTCACTCGGTGTACAGCCTTCAGGGCTCTGAGTGTACTGATGTATTATTTCATTTGCAATATGTCTCTTTGTTGCTCCAGTAATACAATTGGAGATTGTGTATCGTAGTAATACTGCAAAATTCTAGTCTGTTCTAGAAGATTTTACTTTCTTTATTATTATTTTTTTTTTGGCAAGCTTAACCAACGTCGGCTTGATTTGGCTCCACCCCCACTAATCCTGAATCCTGATTCCAATTGAGTGAAAAGGTTCATGTCATTGCTTTGATCACCTTTTGATTAGTTTGTTGGCGTAATTACACAAAAACGACGCAACTTTCCGACTTGTGTGAAACTTTGTGGAGGCGTGTCGCATGTTCCAAACAAGAGCCCGTTGCCTTTTGGTAAGGGTACGACCAAAGGTGCAGATATGACAATCTGTTGACAAATTCTGATCGTTACAGTTAATTTGCATTGGGGCCAAGAGGTGCAGTGACCATGGAGCAATGATGAAAAACAGCATTCAAATTAACAAAGCAACAGGTTCACTGTAAGAAAAAATGATATGGGGCTTGTGTGAGATGACCTCGCAATCTGATGCATTTGCAGCACTTCTACAAGGAAAATGCTAAGCGGATTTTATATTTTACTTGAAAATTGCAGTTTATAGGTCAGAATTTTTTGATTTAAATAAATTATTTTTATCATGTTTTAATTTTTTTTAACATGATAAAACCAGCGTTATTTTCTTTCAGAATGAGCCTCCATGATCTTCACAGTTTGGCATGGACACTACCATCAATAGCTGAACAATGATGCAACAGGCGGCATAAAGAGATTGTAGCTTGAGAGGCCAGAGAGACAAATTGGAAGGATTGACAAGGCAGCCGAAAGAGAGCTTGTGTCCTTTTTGTGGGCTGCTGTCATTTACATTTACATTTAAATCAAACATTTGACAAAGATGTGCAACTTCCCCTCAAGAAAGAGCCTGAGCTCCTTCTTCTCAGTGTTGTGTTTCCTTTCTGTGACGCCCCCACACGGGACGTCTCACCAGGCCGTAAAGACTGCTGGCAGGTATATTCCTGGTATTGTGGAGATGCTTAGAAACGGAAGAGCACTCCCACAGAGAGTGGAGGACACATCTGCTGTGTGGGAGGCGCCGCCGTGTCCCAACATGCACTCTGGCTGCACTTTGACCTCCCCGGCAACTGCCGCACATAAACATGCAGCATGCTGAGGAATATTGCATGTGTCCTTGTATTTCTGTCTTTGTGTGGCTCAGCTCTTGACACTTTTGTCATGGGAATGTTTCTCTTTGTGAGGACATTTGCGTAAGACGACTGCTAGAATGCGGGTGTTTGATTTTGGTGAATATTTTATTGTGTTTAATCCGCAGTTAAAGTATTTCTGTATGACACACACTCAGGGGAAAGTGTCCCAGTAAGGCAACATTTGTTACAGGTAAGGATCCCAGACGCAGAGCCACTTCACACTGTTTGAGTTAAAAAATTGAAGCGTTATAATGAACACAAAAGGCAAGGGGTTTCCAATGCAGAAAACTGAGGGAGACGGTGCAAAACAAGGTAGCAATATACAAAAGGCACCATAGGAGAACCAAATAACAGGAAAAAAGTACGAGGAACAAAAAGGGATGGTGACCAGAACGGTGTCACAAGGCGCTAGGAGGGCGGGAGACTAGCATACAGAATACTTGACAGGAGCACACACAAGAGCCACTAATACCAACTGACTAGGTGAGTAGAAGCAGATGGAACTCTAGTGTGTCTCAGGTAACATGCAGACAAAGCAGTATAATCCTACATCCTCCTCCTCCTCCTGTAGCCAGGTAGCTAAATACTCCTAATGGCAAAGTGGCTACAGGTGCACCTCGTGGCATGGCCCTCTCAGGAAGTCACAGGATCTAAGGGGAAACAAAAAAGGAAAGGTCACCAAGGTAAAACAAAACGGAGGCAACACAACAGAACCTAACAAAATTGGTCATATGCTATCTAAACTCCAAAGAAGTCGGCGCCTCACCAGCCGTGAACCTCACTGCACGTCACTGACTATAAGGCATCTTTGAGTAAACTTTTGAGTATCTCATTGCCGGGCTGAGGGACCTGGTTTTCAGTAATCAATATATGGTCACCCTATGTTATTACGTTACTATATTTTAAATATGGTCACCCTATGTTTTTAATTTAGAAGTAGCATTAGCATTAACTGTACTGTGTGATCAAGGCTATTTAAAACAGGCTACATTAGCCCAGTTTCCATTCTGTGGTATTTTGTACGTATATGAGTGGGTTCAAGAGCAAGTTGTATTTCATAATGTAGCTTTCATTTTGGTCTACCTCAGACAAAACAAGCCGTGGAGCTATCTCATCCAGTTCATTATCTGAATCATGCAGGAAACACCTAGATTATCATTTCATTTTCCATTTCTATTTCCTTTCTGTTTTGAAGCAGCAACCTGTTCTGGCACGGTTTCATTCTGAACATTTACTTGAACGTGATACCACATTTGCTGTGTTTGTTTGCTTTTGTCGAAAGAAAAAAATAAAATAAAAAAAATCGCAACTGAAAAAAACAACCACCTTCCGGTCCCTTCTGCATCACTCAGGCAAACTCAGTGTAACACTTCCTCAAAATAAAAGCATGCCAGTACCACACGCACGGCTAAGCCACACATTCAGTCCACACTTTTCACTCAGAAAACTGGCGCAGAGCAGCCCTTTCTCATTTAAAAAAAAATATATATTAAAATATATATTTTTTTTAAGCTCTTTTTTTAACTCCAGCTTGGTGAGTGGATGTGGCACTGCCCGTTCGTTTAGCCATAATACGGGTTAGAAAGCAGCATTTCGCTCCCTTAACTATGCCGCACCAGTAGGTATACGCTAACCTGCAAAACAGCGACATGTACTACATTATGGACGTAAGTACGTACCAACAGGATCTCATCATTGCCGGACAGTGTTTGGCGTTGTGTTGTTACTTATTGTTGTCACCTGTCACTCACGGAGTTGCATTGCAAAATGGTACGGAATCAATTGTTATGTGTTTATTTTATTTACAGCTCAGGTTGGATTTTATTTTGTTGCGCTGCAAGCATTTGCTGTGCGCCGAGAACACAAGATCAGTGTGCGTGCACATCAGTGGGGCAAGTTGTGCGCAGATCCTATAGTGGCGCAGTCTGGACCCAAAAGTCCATGGCCAATTTTTTTTCCTCAGTGTTTTTTTTGTTTTAGCATTAGCACAAGCATTCGCGTTTGTGGCGTTCTAGCGCGGGGTCATCTTGATATTCGCTTTCAACTCCACATACAAGTTTTCCTCTAATGGACTCTTGCTGACTTATCATGTTGATCTGTGTGTGTGTGTGTGTGTGTGTGTCTGCTGTGATGCTATTAGAGATTAGGATGTTAACACAGCGCTCATGACTGCATCGATCCTCACGACTGTCAGGTACACCAGAGCGCACATCTGCTTCTCTGTCTGTCGCACTTGATCTCAATTTGAATAAACGCTCCTCTGACATGATGGAGGGTGTGACAGGAAGGAGGACTGTGGCGGCACAGGCGGGAGGGGAATGCAAGAAAAAGTGAAAAATGAGAGGAAATGGCTGAAATAAGACTTCCTGGGCATTTTCAATAGTTTTCATAGTACTGACATGTAGGGATTAAACCGTGATGAAATTTGTCATTTGCAAAAAAGGTGTCTCGCGAGAACAGGGAGCTAGAAGCCAATCAGACTGTGAACTACGGCATTTTTGCTATGAGTGATAATGCAGTAATATTGAAGCAGCAGTGCACGAGGTATTATAGGAACCGCACATTAAGTGCTTTACGTACACCTTGCAATCCAACCTACCTCGGTGTTCCCAGCGTCAATTCTACATTTGATCAAAGTTAATTAAGATTTGTCATAAAAACACGTAGATGTTTGGATGTCTGCAACCCTAATCACCAAGCGGTTGTGTTGACGCTTTTTACATTTGGCTAAGTGCCAACTTTCCAAGCACCGTTCACCTGTTCGACTTCATAACACACCTCATAGAATGGTGAAGAATATGTAATTTGTTGTTGACAACATCCTAGAATGTATAACAATTGAAATCTATAAAGAAAAAAGCAAAAATGTGTTAAGTTCTTTATATAGAACTCCAAAGTCAAGGATTGGAATGTTTGAGAACTGGATTAAGACAACCTTTACAGACATACAGTAGGTCAAAAACAAATTTTTATATGTGAAGACTTCAATATTGATCTTCTGAATCCACATAAGTACAAGGAAATAGATGACTTCATAGATACAATGTATAGTTTGAGTCTATATCCTAAAATCACCAGACTAAGCAGAATAGCAGACCACTGTGCCACCCTTATTGATAATATATTCACCAATGACTTTGATAATAACACAACTAGTGGTCTGCTTATCAACGACATCAGTGATCATCTTCCAGTGTTTCTAATTTACAATGAACATTATAATAAAAGACAGGAGGTGGCTAGAAAGACTTTTCAAAGACTGCGCACAGAGGACAGCATCAGCGCTTTTCGGAAAGATCTAGAAGAACAAAGATGGGAGAGTACAGTGCAAAAGATGTGGATGAAGCGTATGACAACTTTCTATGCACTTATATGGAGCTCTATGATAAGAACTGTCCCTGGCAAGAAAAGTCCAAGAAGCAAAAGAAAAACAACCAGCCATGGATGACAAAAGGACTAAAAAACGCCTGTAAGAAGAAGAACACATTATACAGGACATTTATCATTCAGCAAACTAAAGAAGCAGAACAAAAGTACAAGACAAGCTGACAACTATCTTGAGAGTGTGCAAGAGGGAATATTATATTAATTTACTAGATAAGAATAAAAATAACACCAGAGTAACTTGGGGTATCTTAAATAGTATTATAAAGAACAGTATTAAGAAAGCAGACTACCCTCACTATTTTATGGTTGGAAACACTAACAGGGATGAGGTCGTTGAAATGTTTAACAACTATTTTGTAAATATTGGAGAAAAACTATTGAATTCATGAAATAACCCATGACAACACACAAAGGTGGTGTCGTGTGTTGATCCCGCTGCCACATCGTGTCTTTGCCAGCAACACGTTTTCAGTGAAGGTAAAAGTAACCGTAAATGTCTATTTATCCCTTTCATTCATCATTTATATGCATTTAGGTATGTTTTATGCATGTAAAACTATAAAAACTTGTCATGTATTAACATTTTTGAGAGTCAACCGCTGATGACATCATAGACCGGCGACGGAGCTGACTTCCGGTTCTTGTTTCCATGTATTAGTAAGCCAACATGATGCTCACCAGGACGTTTTGTGATAAAAATACATTAAGAACACAGTTGGACTCACACAGTGTATTAATAACACAACAAGACGCCCGTTATATTGTACGCTAACCGGAAAATGTATGCAAACAGAGCCAACATTTTTGTGTACTTTTTTAAATGTAAACCAAAAACATGGTAACCGGGGCGTACTCTAACTGAGGTAGGTACTTCTGTAAATTAAAAAAAAAAAAAAAAAGCGTCATGGTGAAAACGACCAGCAAGCTGCACTTTGGACATCGCTGCTTTTAACCAAGAAAACTTGCAGAAAGGCAAAGGTGCTTTTGCAACACTTTCTGCTACGTCTGCCTGTCTGTCTGTTCCGCTTTTCTCTCGCCATGTCCACCCCCAGGTTGAAAAACAAACCTGCAGAAATACCTTTATTGTGTATCAGCCTCCCTGAACAAACAAGCAGACACACAGCAGTCCAGTGTTGCGATCAATAGCACTGATAGTGTTAGTGGATCAATGAAAAACTTTCAGTTGTCACTAAACATCTGCACTCAACGCGACATGTAGATGTGGTCTTTTTGATGAAACATGTAAGCGGCATCAAGCAGGCTTTCCTTAGGTTGCCGGAAAAATTAATATTACGTCAAATTTAACGTCACAGAAAAGACACACACACACACACACACACCTGTGCACACACGTAAGGATTACATTGCGAATTTATTCTGATGTATTCCAGGCTTAATCCCTTACATATCCCTGGTAAATAGCTGTAAGCAGACACAAGCGCATTCGCTCACGAGCTGGCCCCCATTAACACGTCAAATGTGATAAGAACCCCCCACCACCACTGAATAAACAGGCATTGCCATAATGATTGTTTCTCCTTCTACCTTGTGTTTGGAGCCCATTTGTACTATTTCCAATGTGTGTTCTTTTGCATGACAAAAAAAGTGACCCAAAACAATTACCCATGTAGCGATATACACTAAGTATGTACAGTATGTGCGTATTATTATGTGCTTATATTCTAGTTATTTTACCATTCCGCTATCGTATATGTGTGGATATATTTTAAAGGCACTGTACTGTCAGCTGCCGAGAGGGCGCCAATATTGGAACATGATATCCCGTCTCTTCCTGCATTGAATACACCGCAGTAACACACGCACACGCGCCATTTATGGTGTCGTCAGCTAATGTCGCCATTTTACTAAACTACTAACGTTACCTATCAATGAGTGTGTAGCCAGTCATACTGTAGCAACATGACTTGTTATACGTACATTGACCACCTCTCTGAGAATGCTTTAGTGTGTGTGCATGTACGTGAATACCAACACCTTTGAGTCACAGCCATGTGTTATTTTATTCGAGCCGAACAAAAATTCACAGCAATTTTCATGCAGTTTAAGTCGCAATTGCGAAAAGTATGGAATTGTTTTTGTACAATGTGTTGGCCAGTAGTGGTGTTCTTGTATTCTTCTGGTTTAAAAAAATAAGAATTTTGTAGAGCGTTGCATACAGGCCCTTTTAAGAATGCTTATTTAATAGATTATTTATTTCTTTTATTGACAATTTGTATTTTATTCTGTGTATTTATTTATTTTGCAAAGTCAGAAATATAGTTGCCATGCATTTCACTACTTTAACAATATTTATTATTTTACTGTACAGTAATCCTTTGTTCACCACAGTTAATTGGGAAGTGAATTTCCGCAAAGTAGGATTCCTTACTTATAAATGGAATCTTTTCGTAGTTAGACCTTAGACCTTCGAAATACGGGTTTTAACATTATTAGAGCCCTCTAAACATGAAATAACACCCTTATAGTCACCATTATACTTGGATTATCCAATATAGTAGACATAAGAGAAAATAAGACATTATAGACTCCCACGTTAGCATTGGGAGAATTCCTTCTTGTTATTCCGGTTTCTGGACACGGGTTCTTCCTGCAGTGGCTATTGTCTCATCAATGTAACATTGCTTACTAGTAACCAGTGCAGAATACTACATAGCACAATTTGTCTTTAAATGTTATTTCTGAATGCCCTATATTTGCATTTTTGTTCATTTGGCCATTTTTATGCTTATTACAAATGCTTACTTTCGGCAAAAAAGATGTAAAATTTGCTTAAATATGCATATTTGTGACTAATAATAGGCCATAGTCAACCACAAAACAGCGATGATTTATTAATTAATATAATTTGGAAAAATGTGGTAGAGTGAAGGTGTGAAATTCAAAACGCGATGTGCACGGCCTCTTTTAAAACTGCCACTTTCGGTAAATGTTGCCGGGAAACTGATGTGAGTCGTGGTGTAACGAGACACACAACCCACGAGACACGACAATGCACAAGATTTGGCAAACGACAATGAGACGAGACTTTTAACATTAACTTTAAGAAACATACAATGAAAAAATATAACTGGACAAACTTTTTTATTTAACCCAGTCAAAAAACAATGCAGGTGCGTTTTGAAATGTTTATTGCCCCACAAATTGACGCTAAACAAATTTTTGTCAATATTTTTTGAGACCAAATAAACCACTGTTATGCTACTGCAATGCATAACCTTCTGCACGCTACACTCCTCCGTGCTCTTCCACTTCCTGCTTGCTGTCGAGTTTTACATGCAAGTGATCCATGCCAATACCTTATCCAATGCACTGGATGAGTTAATATGATTATTCATATTTCCACTGGCTTGACTCCCAGTCGGCTGATATCTCCTGATATTTTTTTTGTCTTCTACTCCAAAGTGACTCGCAGAAGTAATTCCACTTCATCGTAATACTATCCAAGCCGGAGAGCGGAAGACGACAAACGTGCGCATGCATTCTCTCTGCTTCTTTTCTTTTGGAGTGTCACATGGTTGTGTCTGTGTGTCTGTTTACAGCACCACATGTAGGTGGGCCTTATGTAGTACATCATTTTCACCCATTAAGCTCTTCCCGTGTGGACTATTTGCTATTTACTGATCCGACACAGTGTGAACTCGCCAAAAAAAAAAAAAAAACCCAACCCCAGGAGCATTCCCGTGTGGACAGGGCCATAGTTACCAGGGGCCACTACTGAATCTATGAACAGAACAATTGATGGATTATGTGTAATTATCGTTATTGCCTTATTTTGTTAAGTCTAATTGTGAATGCTTTATTATTTCATTTATTATTTTTTACAAGGTGCTGTTTTGTTTCATATGATTCTAACTCCTAAGTATGCACAGCAGAGAATGAAGCAGGTATAGCTGCACCAGATACATTTCATTTAAAATCAGTACTTTTGAGTTGGAACAAATGTTGGTCACTTCAGTAAAATACAAGTTACAAGTGACATGAAAATCTTTTTTCATGGAATTTTTTGTATCGAAAAATATTGAACCACCAACCAAGTTTGAACCATTCATTATGAGAGTAAATACCTAATATTAAGAGGGGGGGAAAAGTACAAGAACAAAGTTGAAATATTTGTAAGAAAATTAATAAAAATGGAAAAACGTACCCTGCGATTGGCTGGCGACCAGTCCAGGGTGAGCCCCGTCTCTCACCCGTAGTCAGCTGGGATAGGCTTCAGCACATCCCCACGACCCTAATGAGGATAAGCGGCATAGAAGATGGATGGATGGAAATGAAAAAATTAGCAAAAAAAAGTGCAACATAAGGAAAAAAAAAGGTAAATCACACTAATAATATGCTTGTCACCGATAACATAAAGATAAGATGCCGGCTGTTTTTCTTAAAATATAAAAAATGTCTCATCTAATCTACATGCGTTGGTTTAGAAAATGTAAAAGTGGCCCCCACATCCTTTGATTTTTAGTATGCGGCCCTTTGTGGAAGAAGTTTGGACACCCCTGTGTTAGTGGAAGCCTTCACTTTTGATTTGTGATTTTTGATGACGTCACGTTGAGACCATGGTGAGTAGATGTTATTTTCCCCTCCAGACAGATTTGTTCTGCTTACACTGAACATATGCACCATATCCGACTCGCACACACTTGGAATGACACAACGACCTCCTACAATGTGTTATCTGCTACTTCACCGGTTGTGACGTTGGTGCATGTGTGTGTGTCACACTTTGCTCGGCGTCTCTTTGGCCTACTTAGTGTAGTAAGTAGCACAGCAAGCTGCTCCTCCTCTCCCTGTGGACTCCAGCTGAATAATTGAGTGGCGCTGAGGCAGAGTAATAAGCTGCATTGCTGCTTTAATAACCTGACGGACACTGTGTGTGTGTAACAACTAGTAATACTCCAAAGTCGGCAGAGCAGACACATGCTGTCTAGCAACCAGACCAAATTATACCACGTGAGTGTGTGTCACTATCTTAATAGTGAGGCTGTGAATGTGTGCACTATTCTGAGCGTTTCGGTAGATGCATTGCAAGTCAAATGTGTAAACCATGTCTATACATAAAAAAATGTGAGAATGTGCGTACTGGCCGCATGCTCCACACACAGCCTATACACAGTCCTTCGACTGAAATTAGGTTGGACAAAATAATACATAAGAATACATTTAGATTTTTTTTCTTTGTTAGAATGTAATTAAATAAGAACTTAGTATCCTAACTTATTTATTTCTATCATATTAATATTGTTATTTATATCTTATTATAAGTAAAAAATAACCAAACCAAATATTAAATATCTCAGATGACAAGGGATATGCACTGAAGCCCAAGCTACTTACACCATTTTTAAATCCCCAAAATGCGCAACAGGTGCAGTATAGTGCTGTACACAGCAGGGCGGGCGCTGTAGTTGAGCGGTGCGACAGACTCTTTAAGGCGAGATGGCTGTGTCTGGATGCGCAGGCTCATCTGTATCCACCATGCCACTGATGGTGTTTCGCTTAGAATGGAAGCCATGCGCTCATCCAGTGGAGAGAGCACTGGGGTTCCCTCTGCTCCTCCGGTGGCGCACACAGTGTGATTGTGGGCAGCAATGCGCTTTTTAACCTCTCTTGTAATGTCGGATTTTTTTTTTTTAAATCTCCTCAAGGGTTCTTGTCTCAGAACTCCCTGAATTCACAGCCTCTGTTACCTTCTGCCGTTCCTTTTGCTTTGTTTTACAAGTATTTGTCATCCCTGTGCCCCAAACTTCCAAATAACACACATTTTCTTATTTCTATTTGTTCCACCATTACTTCCATTTCACAATCTGTGAAATTGCGCTTCTTCTTTCTCAGTTTTTTTCTTGCTTCCGACTCAAAGTGAAATAAAAATCCTTTCTCTTTATATGCAAAAAAGGTCATTGTGGGTGTGTGTTGGAAGACATCTATGGTGAGTTATGGGCATGGTCAGAAGACGTGTTCACATGCGCATAATTTCAGGATGGTTGATGTGTATGAAGGAAAATCAGGGGGGAATATACGTACGTGGAGTTTTATACACTACCGGTCAAAAGTTTTAGAACCGTCCAATTTCTCTAGAGGAAAAACTTAAACTTTTCAGGGTTTTAAGATGGTCTGTCTCTCTTTCATTGTTAATTCCCTTTTTTCTTGCCATTTTTGTAACAACAAATTACTTTCTGCAGTACAATGCTGTTCCTCTGATGTTCACGAGGGTATAGTACCACAGTCTGTTCCGAACACTGTTTTTATGCAGACAGAGGAGGTCGTAAGTACTCCAGAACTTGGAAGACCTGTAGGAAGTAGTTGCACCAACTGCCCAGGCTTGATCAACCTCCATTTCTGCAGAACAGCTTTAAATTGTTGACCCATTTTGTGGTCCCTGAAACAGGCTTTTTTGGATAATTCCGAAATACACGTTATTTTTGTACCATTTCAACCTATTCATTGGACTTGAACGACTTGAATTTCAATACATAACTGGAAAAATTGGGGTGTTCTAAAACTTTTGGCTGGCAGTGTACATCTGATGGAAAGACTACGTATGCATGTTTCCTGTTCTGTGAACACACAGATTTCTACACCGAAATATACACAGAGTTTTATACATTTGGCCCCTGGTGCGTAATATTGTCAGATGATTACTACATAGTCAATAAAGTAGGCAAACATCAGCCTTTTTCACATTTCGATCCTTGAAATTTCTGATGCTCCTCTATTGTGGTATTTACAGCTAAACTTTCTGGACTTCTGTCGATACCAGGGCAAGAACCTTATAGATTTTTTTGAATGCGATCTATTCCAAGATGCTCAAATGCAGCTTTTGTAAACACTTGTCCTGGGATTGATTGAGTGCGTCTCCAATTACTAGAGGAGGGAGAAAGTCGGTGTTTTGCAAGTCTCAAGTCTTTCACCCCAAGTCTCGAGTCAAGTGTCACATGCAAGTCCAAGTCAAGGCAAGACAGATCAAGTCAGGTCACAGGCTTGAAATTTTACAAGTGCTTGTAAACCTTACAAGTGGGATGCACTGTTTAAGTATTTACCAAATAAAATGCCTTGACCTTGTAATTTGCAAATGCAAGCATGCAGATCACAGTGTTGATCACTGCCACTCTCCAGAAGTCTGGCGCTCACAGGGATGTAAGCCGTACCCTCGTTTTCTGCTGTTGAACCTGATAGGACAGCAATGGATGTACTCAGTAGGGCAGATTCTGTGAGAACATTAGGTGTCTAGCATGAAATGACCCAATAATGGTCTCGTTAGTTCAATACTTTGAATGCGGACACATTTTACTTAACATACTCATGAAAAAAAAATGTTTTCAAGTCATCAGACTAAAGTCCAAGCCAAGTCCCAAGTCACTGATGTCAAAGTACAAGTCGAGTTGCAAGTCTTTTATGATATTATCGAGTCCAAGGTCATCAAAATTGGGACTGGAGTCCACACCTGTGCCTCACAAGCAGAGTCAGTTACCTCTGTATGTGTGTGTGTGCGTGTGTGTGTGTGTGTGCAGCGTGACATCTCAACCTCCTGTCTCACCTTGAGGCACTTCCAGCACTGCCAAGGCTGTGAGCGCCACCATGAATACTTCCTGTCGGCCATTGTTTTCCGCACACACACTCATTCTCACACAGTTAATTTAGATTGGCTGTTGGACATTTCCCAGGGACACACCTAATTGACCTTTTTTGTACCATTAAAGGCAAAGTTAAATGTGGTCATGCGGGTGCTCTGTTGGTCCCAAACACACAACCTCCTGCTTGCTGATATAGACTTAAAAAAATAATAATTTGGTGCAGAGGCTCTTGGTCTGTCCTGAGGGCTCATTAATGCCTCCCGGGTGGAGGGTGTGTGTGTGCGTGTGTGTGTGTGTGTGTGTGTGTGTGTGTAGTTCTTATCAACAAGAACAGGCCTGTCTGGCGCATGCACACACACACACACACACACACACACACCCACACACACCATCATATGTGGATAGGTTGCCAATATCAATGATAGACACACTAGTGGCCGTGTGTGTGTGTGTGTGTGTGTGTGTGTGGGTGTGTGTGTGTGTGTGTGTATAGAGAATATCTTGAGTCATTTTTATTTGTCGATCATGTGTGTGCAGTATAATGAGGTCTATTTTGTTGTCATAACAACACTTCCAAATCCTGTTTGTTTCTTCTATAGAGTACATTAGGTTAATTAGGCTTTTAGTCACTGCATGGTGCACTTATGCAGATGAACAGTACAAGAGACGGGTCAAGATGTAGTAGAAACGTGCGCCTGCTGTATTGTGGAGGGCTATCATGTCCTTTATGTGTTTTATATACGGGGTGTATTTGTTTGTGTCTGCTTCTACTACTGAACCGCTGCACACAAACGGGTGAAAACCGCAAGGGACACGCAGATTGCCTGCACGGATTTTCAAACCCGCAGACAACACACAAAGCCAAAATTGGGATGCAAATTACTGTATTTGCTGTGTGTACACAGCAAAACCTTGCACACAGCCAGGTCACAAGAGCAAGGCAAAGGAGGAGTGCGTGTGTCGTACGTTTAAAAGTACACTGTGTACATTGCCCGACCTCGGCAGTGGCTCCTCCCGCGGTTCCTCCCTGGTTCTCCCGACCTCCGTGGATGCACGGCGGCTGCTCACATAGCGTATCTGACATTAACGCACCTTACCCGGCCACGGCGGGTGGCTCGTCCCGCTCTACACTCTGGTTCTCCCGGTCACGAAAGCCGTAGGTGCCGTATGAAGCCAGTGTGGTCATCTTGTAATCAAAGTGAGTGGGCTTCACGAGTCTCGTACGATGCCCACACACGGTACGTCCCCAGTGAGTGAAACGTACGACAGCCTTACATGAAGCACACCTAGCTCGCACGAGTCACATGCCGCAGTCACGATCTAAAAGCTATCAATGGAGGGCAAGCGGCAAGCATGTGGGTGTCACGAATCACTTGCTCCATAAATATGACACGCTTGCAACCCCTCTGATACCACTTCCTCGACGTGCTGGCCGGGACGAAGGCTCTAGTGCACCTCGAGCGGCAGTTTTTTAGTGTTGAGATAAAGGCACATAGTAAACCCTCTTGTCATCCAGCCTGTTTGGTAGAGCGACACGAGGAAAACAAACACGCATGCACATGTCAAGTTATTGAGGCGGGCAAAATGATTGAGTTTGTTTTTATTTATCGTGCGATTAATTGATTATCGTCACAGGCCTAGTACATGGTCTCAGGTCAGATGTCTGAAGGAGGACAGGACTGTGGAAAGTTTGGAAACGACTGCCTGAGACCAAGCATGCGGCCATTGTTGGCTGACATTTCAGTCCTTCACTTTTCACTTTCCTTTTCTTTGACACAAGGCCTTCAGAAGAGTCTTCCTTACGCTTGGGAGACATAATAACTGACACAAACTTACCTAAAAAGAACAAAAGTTCTGTTGTCCTTCCTTCGTGTACTGTGTTTTTCTGCCGCACGCCCATAAGTTCTTTATATTTTTGGACAGTATCAATATTTGATGGGAGTGTGCCATAACTACGAAACATCATAAAAGACAGCCTGCACATAAATTCTATAAATAAATTAAATTACATTTGAAAAAGGACAGTAAAATTGCACAACTTTTCCCATCGGTGATGACTATTTGCAGTTTTTATATTTTCTTTGTGTGAAGATATTTAAATACTGTACTTGGTTACACAAATACAGACCTTGTTGAACAACAAAAGAAAAACAGAAGATACCCTCCTGATTTATGTCGAGTTGAAAAATTGCAAGAATTTACATTTTGCACTGTTGGATCTTAATGAGGTTCTAAGTAGAGTTTCAAAATGCAAAAAGAAGAAATGGGAGTGAGACAAAATAAATTGTGTTAGCAAATTATTACAAACAAGCATTAAAGTCAACAAGCATTAAATCAGCTGATCAAAAGCTGAAGACCACAGCCTTTAAAAGCCAAAATCTTGGCAAATTGTGGATTCAATGTCTTTTTGTGTCAGGTATTCACACTGTCGTGACGCTTTGTCTCGATGACAAAGGAAAAAAAAGCTTTCTCTTTTTGAACGTGGTCAGATTGTTGAGCTGCACGAGCAAGGCCTCTCGCAGCGCGCCATTGCTGCTGATGTTGGACGCAGTAAGACAGTCATTTGAAACTTCTTCAAGGTCTTGAGGGTTATGGAACAAAAAAGTCAAGTGGTAGACCCAAAAAAATGTCACCCTGAGCCGGAGGATCTGATTGGCTGTCCGGAAAGACACGGGAGGATCCTCAGCCCAAATGAAGGTTGTTACTGAGTGCAGTCCAATAACCATCAGACCGCATCTGTGAGAGAAGGGTGTTAAGATAACAAATGTCTTCAAAGTCCTCGTCTCCTTCAAAGCCACAAAATTGCTTGTTTGGAATTTGTACAAGATTTGAGTTTTATTCTCTGATGAGGAAAAATGTAACCTTGATGGTCCTGATGGCTTCCAACGTTACTAGCAAGACAAGGGGATCCCACCTGAGATGTTTTTCACACGGCACAGTGGAGGGGGCGCCATCATGATCTGGGGTGCTTTTGTACTAATGGAGCTTCAGGTTGTGCAGGGGTGTCAAACGGCAGCTGGCTTTGTGGAGCAGGGGGCATCCCTCAAACCTGAAGGCCCTTGTTCGTGTGGCAATGACTGGCTTTTTCAACAGGACAATGCTGCAGTTCACAATGCCCGCCTGGCTTCTTCCAGAGGAATAACGTCACTCATTTGGACCATCCTGCTAAATCCAATTGAGAACATTTGGGGATGGATGGCAAGGGAAATTTACAAAAATGGACATCAGTTCCAGATGCCGTCCAATGAAGCCATCTTCACCACCTGGAGCAACATTCCCACTAGCCTCCTGGAAACACTGGCATCAAGCTTGCCCAAACCAGAAGCAGCTACTCATTACTGACTCCTTTTTTGAAAATGTTTCTATTTTAGGGGGGTCTGGTTTTACTCAGCTATGATCTTAAACTTTTAAACAACTGATGATCAGCCTATTTATAGGTTGTTTGCAATACATTTCTTCCTCAAATTATTATTATTTTTTGCCTAAGCCCCACTTAGAACCCCCTTAAGAACCAACAGGGCATATTCTGTGCATTCGGTGTAAATTCTTGCAGTTTTTGTACTAGTCCTTTTGATCAGAACTGTATAATGTATGCCATGACGGATATTTTTAATAGGATACCCATTTTTATTCATCCTTCTATAAGGTAAGTTTCATTAAATGTGCTATTTATGTGCAATTATTGCTATTATTATTGCTGCTAAGAAGGCATTGAAACAGCTGCATGACTACTTGATTGAAGTTTTTCCCCCCCTAAAAAGTCAGTCAAGTTTTGAGGAATTCCCCATGTATTAAACAAGTGTAAAAGATTTGTGCTTGATGTAAGCCGCCCAGCAGTCATGGCAGTTGTTCTGCTTCATAAATACGAAAGAAAAACATGCAAAATGCTTGTTGCATTTCGACAACAGCAGAAGCATCATGTCCTCAGGCTATTTAGCAACATTGTCACGCCTTTTTTTTTTTGTCCAGCTCTCTTCTGTCATTCCCTTCTAAGAACTGAAGCTGTTTAAATCAGCGTACAAAAACAATATTGTTTATTTCATGACTAGCTTTTTTTTTTTTTTTTTGTTCTTTTGTACAACGGAGGGCCCGACATTGCCTGGCGGCTTGAGATCTAATCACGGTGTAAAAGGCAGCCGAGGTCGCCTGCGGAGCTTCGTAATTGGTGGACCTGCTTCAAAATTCACGACTACAGTTGTTCCTCACCACTCCGCGCTTCTAATTAGCGGCTTCACTCTATCACGCTTTTTCAAGAAGATACTAACTGATAAATCATGCTGGTTTGTGCTTGAATACGGCCTGTTATTAGGCAAAAATATACATGTTTAAGAACATGTTACATATTGTTTGCCCTAAACTAAGTATTCTCACGCAGAAAATGGCTAAATGAACTAAAATACAAATATAAGGCATTCAGAAGACTCATTGAAAGATGCTGGGGTGATATGTAGTATTCAACACTGGTCTGGAGGTGTCAATAATGTTACTGTAATGTTCAGTGAGACACACAAGCACCAGTCTTGATCACCGGAACAACAGGCTTTTATTGCAGGTTTGAATTATCTCTCAGGCACAATACTCCCTAACACAGGCCACTGTTGAGGCTGTGACCCATGCCAAGTGAGCTAAAACTCAGCTCTGAACACCCGACATCACTTCCTGTCCTTGCCACCAGAACACATTTATGTCTACTATATTAGGTAATACAAGTGTAAAGGCGACTATAGGGGTGTTGTTTCATGTCTTTAAAACCACATTTAGATGGTAGTAAACGGGTTTTCTATGCTGTAA
The DNA here is from genome assembly GCF_027744805.1 of Dunckerocampus dactyliophorus. Lineage (NCBI taxonomy): Eukaryota > Metazoa > Chordata > Actinopteri > Syngnathiformes > Syngnathidae > Dunckerocampus > Dunckerocampus dactyliophorus. The sequence goes on from NC_072828.1 coordinate 10,431,833, forward strand.
CTGCGAAAATAATCCATTTCTAAATAAGGAATCCTACCTAGAGGAAATACACTTATCACGGTTACGAGGGATTACTGTATTTGTCGCTCAGCAAAGACACAGATGGCTGCTACTGATGATGGTTCTTGCTCTGGTTGGCTTGTCCTCGTCCTATCGTTTTGTTTATCTTCAGTGAATAGGCTAACCTAGCAAGATGTTGCTATGAAAATGTGACTGGGTACAAACACAGCTCATTAGCATTAAGCTAGAGCAGGGGTCGGCAGCCCGTGGCTCCGGAGCCCCATGCGGCTCTGTTTTCGTTCTCCTGTGGCTCCAGCTGGTTTATACTTCGCCATCTCATCTGATGCCATCATGAGCCTTTTAAAGTTCTGCGTGGGAGTTGAGCGTGTGCCGTGCAATTCTCCACCAAAGTGCTAGGGGCAGTTTTTTCTGGTGGGTCAGCTGGGTGAGAAACCGTGATGCTGGTCGGCTATTTCGCTTGTTAGCTTCCATTGTCGTTAATTAACAATGGCAACTAAAGAGGCATGGAGCGTGGTACTGGAACTGGAACTAGTCAGTGTGTTACGACATTAAGAAATGTGACTAATTACCAGGAGGCAACAGGTGTGGCTTGTCACTCCGCCAAGGAGACAGAAAAGGAATGTGACAATACGCTTACGGAAACTATATATGTAGTGGTCAAATAGGTTTTGTGGCTCCAAATGGGTTTTAATTTCATAGAAATGGGCCAAAATGGCTCTTTTGATGGTAAAGGTTGCCGACTCCTGAGCTAGAGACACAAAACGGTGTGTTCCTACAAGGGTAGAGGTGTTCAAACTTTTTCCACTGAGAGCCGAATACTGGAAATCAAAGTATGCGTCGGGCCACTTTGATATTTATATGTATGTTTTTATTTTTTAAAAAGGCAACAAAAAACGATATATATTCAAAGATAATTAGTTAATTAGACATTAAGTATTAGTATTGACATTTCAGCTTCTTATTTTTCCTTTTTTCCTTTTTTCTCTATTTTTACTTTTTACTTTTATTTGGTTACATTTTAGTTCCACAATGTGCCACAAGCCAATAAAAAACAAGATGCTACAAAGTGGGACCTTGAAAGGAAAATGGCAGTTTTTAAAAAATTTTGCCCATCATCCACAATCCTTATGTGAAACATGAACACATATTTCTTTTTCTTACCTGCGCATTCTAAAAAGAGAAAACAAGTTAGCATGAGCCAGCTAACATTGGGAGGCACCTATTTCGACTATAAAGCCCTCTAAAAAAACCTCTAACAACGTTTTATTGTCTTATATACATGTTGTGATCATGCATTAACAGGTACATTGATGATAACATGTAATACTTACAGTATCTTGCCGTATTGATTGATTTGATTGATTGATTTGACATAGCCCATAGGAGCTAACGCTACTTCCGTCAACAGCAGCAGCATAGAAACAGCGACGACACTTAAAATGTCCGTTCTCATTGGGATGGCTGTGTCTTCCAGCACAAGACTTGTGCTCCAGTCCTCAGGTAAAAAATGCTGACAGCAACCGAGCATTTTGTTGAGTCTTCATAGCGAAATTGAGAGCCAATAGTATCCACTCTTCCGTCTGTCCCGTTGCAGTAGCTTGAGGCGTTGTGAGTGACGCCGAGACTAGCGAGGCGTCGTGTTACCGTGCCAGATGAATATATTTGTTTGTTAGCTGCTGCAGTAACAATATTGCTGTACCTTGGTTAAGGTTGGTTACCTTGGTTAATATACAAGTCAGTTACAGTATGTAAATGGAACACTGTTGGCATTTTTTGAGTTTTTTTTTTTTTTAGGGCTTTATCGTCGAAATAGGTGCCTCCTGTGACGTGTAATGTTAGCTGGCTCATGCTAACTCGTTTTCTCTCGTTAGAACGCACAGAAAAGAAATATGTTCATGTTTCACATAAGAATTGTGAATGATGGGCAAAATTCCCAAAAAAAGTACAGTGTTCCTTTAAGTTAGCAACTACTAAAAGTTGTGTCACTTGACTACTAGAGACATTCTAGTGATATTTCCCTGTGAGCGGCAGCCTATATGTGTGTGTATGTATTTAGTACTTGTGTGGCCGCCTCTTTGTCTACTGAGGGAGTGGAGAAGCGTCTCTTTTAATTTGGTCTATAATTGAATTTGGCCCGCGGGCGTGCCACGCTCTTGTGAGAGATGGCAGCACATGAGAAGGGGATGAAGAGACGTGGCAAAGGGAAGAAGGACGGGGAGGAGCAGGGAGAAGAAGAAGAGGAGGAGGAGGATGAAGATGGACGCGGCGTGGCATCCTCAGTCATCTGAGAGAGCTCGTAAGTACTGACTGCATGGACCAGTGGCTGGCAGTCCACTCAATATGACAGATGAATATTGCACAAGCCATTCTCTCCTCTCCTGCCCTCTTCAGTTATTCATGTCTGCCTCGGAGTTGGCTCAACTTTTTCTTTCACTTGAGGCCTTCTTCCAAACAAGTGGCACACACACACACACACAAAGGGGCTGGCAAACTGAAGGTTTGTTTTCCAACATGCAGGTAGCGAAATATGATGGATGTGAGCTCGTTGTTTTGTTTTTGTGTGCATTCTTTTGGTCTCCAAATAACCACCACGGTCTCGAATAAGCACCGGATCAAACAACATTGGCATGAAAAGCTGTGGCTGTAGGCAACCTGTTGATGTAGTGTCTTTGATAAACTTGACAAAATGGTCATTTGAAGTAACATGAGTGGGCAACATCCACAGTGTTGGAGTGAAATGTATGCATGTTACACATACACGCATATATTTAGCATTTACTCAATCAAAACTTGAACAAATCTTTCCGTGTAACATCTGTACGACATGGGCGCTTGCGACTGAAAGACACGTGCGACCTACAGTATATTGTATATAATTACAAATCTTTTTTTCTCTTTAAATGTAGTGGATGCAGCTAATACACCGCTGCACTGGAAATGATTGTACTTAACTACATTTTCCTTTCCACTTTGTCACCCACTCCAAAATCATTATTAAAGTTGAAAATGTGCTTGTTACATTCAATGAAATAAATAAGTAGGGATGTCCCCATCCACATTTTTTGGCCTCCTTTTTAATAGTCTTACCGACCTGTGTTTGCACGTTTAGATCCAGATCCTCACCAAAACTCATCATTAGCCCATGTTCCACCACTCACTGTGCAAACTCTGGTGTAGTTATTGACTCATCCTGCGAAGAGCACGTGTCTGCTATTTACTGCTTCATTATGGTGTTGAATTTTATTTTATTAACTCGATGAGAGAACTGAGGGAAAACAGTATGTTTCCAACAGTCGGTGCTAACTTCCATATTTTTTCATCTATAGCATCATGCCAGTCAAATGTGATAGTAAATAAAAAACGGTGCTATCTCAAATCAAATACTTCTGTCCGTACACTTCAATATGTGTATTATATACACTGTGTACTACGCTCCCGGTATGTCGCCTATTCACTCAATGAGACATCAGCTGAGAAACAGCACATGATTAACACAGATGTCAATGAAAAGTGTGCATATTTGACACTTATTAATGTGTGTCTTCAAGCTTCATGATGTTGGAGCAGCAGTATGGTGGAGACCGACCTCTGCATTCCAATGGCTGCGCTTGTCATTGCCAATTTGTCGTCCTGAACGGTTCTCAGGTGCGACCGTGAGTGTGACTCTGATGTCTGATATGTGTGCTCTGTTCACTTGGCAGCACGTCAGGGCCTCGAAACCTTGACCTGCTGGTGACGAGGAGGAGGAACCTGGATGCTGAGCAGGGTCAGCTTGAGGGACGGCGTACAAGTGAACCAGCTGGGCGTGAGTAGCCATGCTGTAAACCCAAACGCACACACGCACACACATACACTGTGCACACAACATATGCACTTGCTTGTGTGCTCGATGTTGACCTTGGTGAGCTGACAGTTAGCAGGAGCAACACCTCTCTTTGGCAGCACTTTGTTTGCCTACACTACGCTGTCGAGAGTCGCTTCTTTTCACTTTGTCTTGTGCACACAGTAGAATGTCGGAGGACATCAGCAAGAAGTGCAAAAGAGATTCCATCAACAGTCTTTGAGCTGAGCTGATGGCAATCACAAGGTTGCAGGAACAAGACGTGCTGTTTAAAAAGAAATATGACAACATATTTCAACACTTTTGAGCTCTGCTGAGGAGATTTTTCTCAGATGGAGAAGTACGTGCTCTTGGAGGTAAGCACTCGTTGGCCAAAACATTAAGTACACCTGTACTGTCAAATAGGAGGGAGCAGCTAACAAAAACAACTATAAATGTTACATTTATTGAAAACTATTTAATCAAGTCATTATTTTGTAATTTATTAACCTAATGTTTGGGGGATATAATGCATTATTTTTAATCAAATACTGTTTATTTACAATATGAAAACAATTTATGTTTTTGGTGAATAGAACATAATTGTACCCTTTAAAAAATAATGCATTCATTTTATTATAATATGATATGATATGGGGCCGCACTAAACCTAGTGGGTATTTCTGTGTGGAGTTTGCATGTTCTCCCCGTGCGTGCGTGGGTTTTTCTCCGGGTACTCCGGTTTCCTCCCACATTCCCAAAAAACATGCATGTTAGGTTAATTGGTGACTCTAAATTGTCCATAGGTATGAATGTGAGTGTGAATGGTTGTTTGTCTATATGTGCCCTGCGATTGGCTGGCGACCAGTCCAGGGTGTCTCTCGCCCGAAGTCAGCTGGGATAGGCTCCAGCATACCCTCGTGACCCTAGTGAGGACAAGCAGCATAGAAAATGAATGGATAATATAATATAGTATAATATAATATAATATAATAACTCATTTCTAAATTACATTTACATTTTTTTTGCGTAATTAACGCATAACACATGTCAAACCACGCCTCTCTGTGATGACAAATGGCAGCACAATGTAGCGTCACCACAGAGTCACACAGAATCTGACGCTCTTTTAGAACTTTAGGCTGAATCCCAGTTCTACCCCTTAGCCCTTCCCTCTTTGTCTTACCCCTACCCCTTAAAACCTAGGGCCAAGGGGAAGAAGCCACTAAGAAATGGGACACCACTTGATTCTCATTACGTCATCACACTTCACCGCTTTCTGGCTGTGCCGTAGTCAGATGAGATTAATTAAATTGTTCATAATAAATATTTCCTATCAATAAAGGGTATGCTGGAGCCGATGCCAGCTGACTTTTGGGCGACAGGCGGGGTACACCCTGGACTGGTCGCCAGCCAATCACAGGGCACATATAGATAAACAACCATTCACACTCACATTCATACCTATGGACAATTTAGAGTCACCAATTAACCTAACATGCATGTTTTTGGAATGTGGGAGGAAACCGGAGTACCCGGAGAAAACCCACGCACGCACGGGAGAACATGCAAACTCCACACAGAAATGCCCAGGGGAGAATCGAATCCAGGTCTTCCCGATCTCCAGACTGTGACTGTGTGGCCAACATGCTAACAACCACGAGACCACCGTGCGCTCTACTTTTGCAAATTATTGCAAATCTTCTCTGTAATACTTTGTCACGCTTTCTGTCTTTGTTTCATGACTGTTATGGCGTTGCCTTTTTTTTAAAATTTGTTCTTTTGCATCTTCGTAAGCCTCTAGGAGGATTTCCGCTTCCGTCGGCGGAAAGTACACCGCTTTCGTTACCATGGTGAATCGGTGACTCTGTGATCGACAGCGGGGTCTATTTAAGGAAGCCTCGTACGCGCACTGATCCGGGATTGATTGTGTCTACTCATCCTGGCTTGGGCTTTGCGTAACCAATTAAGCCTAGACACTCTTATTTGGGGTTTTTGAGCTCAGCTCAGTCATTTATCCTGGATGTCGAAATCCTACTTTTGTGCAACGGGCCCCTGGTTTGCTGTCCACATATGGCCATGTTGTTGACATGTTTTATTTAACTCACTTCCTGACCATCCATGAATACAATAAACATATCTCACCATGAGAATTGGTGGACCATGGTGGCAGGCTTCACTACGATGTACTGTTACATGACTGTTTAGATAGCTACAGTACACTTCAGTAATGTAGAGTCCCGTTGTTAACGAGCGATTTTAAAATACAACTTGCAATTAACAGGCTAGTGTGGTTTCTATCTAATCATTGTCTAATCATTTATGAAATGTAGTATATTCTAGTGAAGTTAGATATCGGTGTTAACCGGCTAGGTATAACTAGCGATAGCCAAAATTTCAAACATGGCAAATATTTACGTGGCGGAGCGAATGATTGAATATCTAATAAAACACGAGGGACAGCGCAGAGTGTTACAGTGAAAATCAGTAATTATGCTTAATTACTTAATTACTTTATATGTTTCTTTCGGTCTCCGCTCTGCTGCAGGAGTGTTGTATCCAAATAAACTCTGCCTACCCCTTCATTTCAAGTCTGGTCCGTGACCACACTTGGTTTCTAGGGCTGTACACCCCTTAGCACTTAGCCCTTACCCCTTGATTTAAGGAGAATTGGGACACCACTTGATTCTCGTCAATGCGCAAAACCATCGGTGTTTAAGGGCTAAGATAAGGGGTATAAGGGACTGTGAGATGCATTCAGGGACGCTCCAAACATCACATTTATTATGCGTTATGTGTGTATGTATGTATGTATGTGTGGTCTAAATAAATAGAAAGACAAAGAAAAACTATAAGTGAATATTGTTATCACCCGCTTTGCAACTCTTAATGCAGAAGAACAATTTGCTGCATTTAAGTATGCTCGGAAATCCCAGAAAATAAACTCAAAACATGTAAATTCATCTTAAATTATGTGATGTCTTTGAATGCAACCCCTCATTGCCCATAACAACACAGTTAAAGTGTGATTCAAACGTTCTGCTACTATTCAAGAAACTAGTGTTAGGTAAATAGCTTATCAGATGTGTGTGCTATCTTTTAGCTTGATTTAAATGTTCTCTTCATTTGGAGCTGTTAATACAAGTATGTATAATCCTGTCCTGTCTTTTATCTTTCTTTCAATAAAATACAGTAAAAATGGGCATATTTCAGACATACAGGTAGATGCAAATGGTGATTAACCATGATCGATTAGGTTGAAAACTGTGATTAATCTGATTGAAATTTTTAATTATTTGATATCCCTAAATATAATATAATATAATTAATTAATTTATGTATTTATTTATTCATTTACGTCTTTTTTTGGTGAATAACACATTGATGTGGATGAAATATATGACTTTACACATTTTTGTTGAGTCATCGATTCATTCTAACTAAAAATAATATTATTTTATATTGTTTGTTAATGGGTTCGTTTGAGTTAAGTATATAATACATATTGTTAATTATTTTGTGTGACTAATGCAGTATGTTTTATTTAAATATAATATACAATTTATTATTCAGTCATTCATTTTCTATGCCGCTTGTCGTCCCTTGTGTCACGGGGGTATGCTGGAGTCTATCCCAGCTGACTGGGCAAGCTGGGCAAGAGGCAGGGTACACCCTGGACTGGTCGCGAGCCAATGGCAGGGCACATATACTGTAAACAAACAACCATTCACACTCACATTCATACCCATGGACAACGCATAGTCGGCAATTAATCTAACAAGCATGTTTTTGGAATGTGGGCGGAAACTGGAGTACCCGCAGAAAACCCACTCACACACGGGAATAACATGCAAACTCATAATGACAGTGTCAAGTGTCAAGACTGAGCATCATTATCTTTGTGTGGTCTGATATTTTTTGGATTGCGTCTCATTTGAATGTGCAGTGGGTCTGTTTGTTTGAGTGCTTCTTTTGTGCTTGCAGCTAATAAATGCGTGTGTGTGTGTGTGTGTGTGTGGTGGTACTATAGAGCTATAGTGTATAGTGCAGCAGTGATTGACGAGCAGCTGCGAGCGTGCAGCAGGAGTGGGGCGCACCTCTGTGTGACTGATCTGTAAATATTCTCTCCTGCTGCTGCTGCCTCAGCAGGTCTCTGCGCATGGATCACATTGACAGGCGAGGACGGAGGGGGAAAGCTACCTCATGGCAGCACAATGAGAGGGAAAGACTGGTTAGAGGAGAAGAGGAGGGGGCGGGCTGGACCCTGTCAGAACCACATGACAGCAAAACAATAAAGAATAGACTTTAGCTCAGTGAGCATCTAAACCAGGGATGTCCAAAGTTTATCATTATTATGAGATATATGATTCATGTTTTGCCACTTCTAACACAAAGCTAAGATGACTATTAAACAGGACAGTGCTTTTATGTGTCCTACACTTATTTCCTGGAATAACTATAAAAGGCCACTGACAAACATCTTCCCGTTCCCTCTCTGTTACATGTCTCTCATCAAAGGGTGAGTAGTTTTACTTTGATTTAGTTTTATTATACGGTGGTTAACGTCTTTTTCCACATATGACTCATAAACATGGTCTCCCTAGTTAATAAAGGTTGTACTTTGAACAGCTCGGAAGTCAGCCATGGTAGCTATTTTGGGTCTGATGGGGTCGCCTTTGTCGAGCAATCAGTGGATGACGGGGTGTCTGGATCCACCCTTTAGGTACTCTTGATTGGCATCTGGTTTTGGTACCCACACACAAAAAAGGCTTACCAAACCGTAGTTGATGACACAGTCACATCAGCATGCGTGTTTTGGGCGTAACTAAAGTCTTTTCCAAGCCTCTTTGTATGGTCGCTGTGCTGGCTAATTGTGTTTTCTGTGAAATGAAATTGCAAGTCGCAGGCCCGCAGCTCCTTTTTAAAGCTGGATCAAAAGAAAAGAGCAATGACTGCGACTAAAAAGTGGCTTTGTGGAGTGCGTGAAATGGCCTCCCTTTTTTTTGTTGTTTTCTGCCCTGCTCTGCTTCCAGTGCAACATGCTGCGTGTCCTCTTGCTCTGAAAGAGGCTGCTAGCATTGACACAAGCAAGTGACAATAGCTTCTCCATGTGCTAACATGATTACATTGACATGGTGGAATGGAGCCAGGAGGAAGCAGAATCGCCCCCACTGCTGTGGCTGCACTGCTGCATTCGATAATAAACACTTTCATTCTTTTCATTCTTTGATGTTCAGGTGATGCTGGGTTATCATGATAACATTATGCTCACTTTTTTGCCCATAAAATTCATTTGGAATTTGACATACGGTCGTCACTCGCTGAATGAACCTCGCTGATAAATGATCGCTGTTTTGTGGTTGGCCACGGCTTCTTCTGAGTCAAAAAATATTGAAAGACAAGTCATATGTGGTATTCTGGTCCCTAGGCGTCAGTAGTGTTACATTGATGAGACTACCTGACATTACATGACCTTAACACTGCATGGAGAAAAGGTCTCCTCCCATTCTGTGTGGAAGTGGTATTTTTTTGGCTTCTAACTTTGTCCTTCTTCCCCACTTTCCCACTAGAATAAATTAATTGGAGGCTAACTAGTTAGCTCGTTAGCTTGCTATGTTTAAAGCAGCCGCCATCTCTTGTGTCTCTGCAGTGATCTCGCAGCCCGTGCATATTTTCCACATAACTGCTTTTGTATATATTCATTTTTAATTTACAGTTTTCACAATTGTTCATGTTTTAGCATAAAATAATAGCAATAGTATGTAGTAATGACTGGGTTTTTCAACAGGACAACGCTGCAGTTCACGGTGCCCACCTGACTTCTTCCAGAGGAATATCCTCACTCTTTTGGACCATGCTGCATGTTCCCCTGATTTAATCCAATTGAATTTGGGGATGAATGGCATGGGACGTTTACGCAAAGACAGTGGATGCCCTCAGTGAAGCCATCTTCACTGGGAGCAACATTCCCACTAGCCTCCTGGAAACACTGGCATCAAGCATGAGCATGCTCAATCCAATTTTTCAGGTGTTTAACAAGAATAGCGCAGCTACTCATTAATGACTCTTTTTTTTCAACATTTGATATCTATTTTAGGGGGGTTTCAGTAGTCTTAAACTTTTGATCAGCTGATGAACAGCCTATTTCACTTTAATGCTTGTTTGCAATGAATTGCGTAATCAAAATGTTTTGTCTCTCACTCCCGTATCTCTACTTAGAACCTCCTTAAGATAACAGTACAAAATGTAAATTCTTGCAATTTTTCAACTGGTCTAAAATGTTGATCAAGAGTGTAGGCAGAGGGAGGCTTTACTGTTTTTACTATTAACAGTGATTAACTTCTTTTTACACTTGTCAGACGTCATTAAAAAGTGAGATCCGCTCTACAACTCGTTTCCACATGACACCTCTAATGGATTGTTTTATTGTTTTTATCTTTTAATATAAACAATACTTAACTTATTTTTACACTTGTATGACTCAAGGTTTCGGAGTGGCTTCAGTATGACCCTGAAACAGGTAATTACCATTTCCATAATATCATTTCATGAAAAATGGTTTCAAAATTGGATGTTCACTGTATTGTACATTAGGAGAACAACCTCGGATGTATTTCTAAGCATGTATTTGCCATCCTTATAAAGTCACACACTGCCACCTACTGGCCCGGAATGCATTGTGCATGTTCTGCAGCACTTCCATAAAACCTCTTCTAAGGCGTTGTAATGCAAACGTGGCCTGCTTGTGTGAAAACAAGGGGTGTAAAGGCAGACTGTCACCTAGATATGACCTCGCGTTGTCGCTGTAATTAACAGATAACCTTTAATCAGGCGTCACCCTCTCGCGAGCCCTAACCGTGGCGGAAATGTCACATTTAACCAGACAGCGTCGTGCATAAATGTGTATATGCGTGTTTAAAGCCGTGCAAAGTGTTAAATGTGTCTTGTCATGCCATAAATGTCATCTGGCTGTAACGCTGAGGGCACGCTGCCGCACTCTTTGCTGTGGGTGGGAAGGGTACAGGCTGGCAAAGAGCAGCCTGTCGCTAAGTGTTTTCGTAACCTCGACCTCATGAAGGATGACTAAAACACACATGACAATCTGGGGGACGCTTTAATTAAACACATTTGTCATCCACACAACTAATATGTAGCTATGACAATTATTTGAAAATGTCTTATTAGCCTCTATGAACATTGATTGACGACACAATGACAACATTGATGCATAGTTATGACTCTCATACAGAGTCTCCCAAACCTTAGCCACATGCTGGCAAATCAAAGGATGCAGGGGCCATTTTGATGTTTTCCATTTTGTAAACAGGCTAAACCAACTAAGTTAAATCAAGAAAACAATGACCTGCATCTCATCTTTGAGTTGCTGGTGACAAAGCACATTTTTATTAGTATCATTACCTTAAACTTTTTCTCATTACAGTTGTCCCTCGCTACATCACTGGATCGCTACTCGAACATCACTGCCGCAATTATTTTTTATTAATTGACTATGGACTATTATGAGTCAAAAAATATTGAAAGACAAGTTACATGTAATGTTCTGGCAACGAGGCATCAGTAACGATGACGTTAGACTACATGACATTTCACACTGCATGGAAACTGGCTGCCGAGCCGAGCCGACATGCCATGGCTGAGATCGAGTAAGTTTAGAATAAGTAAATTGGGGAAGCTAACTAGTTAACTCGGTGGCGTGCCCTGCGGTGGCAGTCTCGTATGTCCCTGCAGTAATCGCGTAGCCTGCACATGGAAAATGTGGTGTAAACCGAAAATAATAGGAGTGTAAAGGTGACTGTAGGGGTTTTATGTCATGTCTACAGGGCTCTAATAATGCTAACAATCATATTTATTATATTTAGAAAGTCATAAACAGCTTTTAATTACAAAAATATATCATATTTAATAATATTGTGAGTCACAATAATATTAATAATAATAATATCATTTTGTTAATGTTGAATCTTACTTTGCGGGAATTCACTTATCTCATCTGGAACCAATTAACCGTGATAAATGAGGGACAACTGTACATTATGCCTTTTTGCTCTTTTTTCCGGTGTACTAGTGTACCTCTGGCCGGGTTTTGGGGACTGGGATCCTTGCTGGGGCTCCCGGGTTGCTGCCTGGATAGTGGCGAGGCGTACGGGCGTATACGGTGGACACAATGCGTGCCTGTTGGTCGCTCTCCGGGAGGTGAGGGCAGTGATATGATCATGCATTTTTTTCAAAATGTTCCCACGATCGACCAGCAAAGTCCCAAAGATCGACTAGTAGCTCACGGTCGACGGTTTGGCGACCCCTGCCTTAGACAAATGGTCAATGACTTATGGGCATTTAGGTGCCTCCAGTCCACGCTCCTGCAAATATGTTTCGCTTGATGGCTGCCGTGTTTTCAACCAACTTTTACACATGCTTGTCAGTCAGGTTGTGTACCTAATTTTGTGCCCATTCGGCTCGACACCCTAAAATTTCAGTGGATGTTTTGTAGCGCTAGAAAAAAAACAACAAACAGAACTTGAAAGTTTCCACCAATGGGTGAGAGGAGAGAAATGTTATGGTGATTTATTAAAAGAGCCATGAATATTAAGCATATAATTCTACTGGTGCCCTCCGTTATTTCAGTCAACTTGATGAAATGGAGTGAGAGCTGGAGCAATTATGGTATGATAATGCCTTTAAAAGTCCTTCTATATATGCACATTAATGAGCTTTACACATTTGTCTATGCATTGGATTCACAGCTAGGCTGCATGGAAGCAAAGCTGTCAACACCTGGCATCAAGCTGGCGGCATCAGAATGCTGAAACATGGCCGAAGCGTTGGTTGTCTCTCTCGAGTGCATCGTGTCGGCACACACACGTAGTCTCCCTGCGCGTTGTGCTCTCGTCACGCCTCGTCACGCCTGCCTGGCTTCCCGCCGTTGTCGGAATGCGCAATGACCTCAGACACACAAATTTGAGTTAGCGGACAATTTATTCAGCGTGTATGAAGTTAGACACGGGCTTTCGATGTCGCCTTTTCAGTACTGATCACTGGCAAACACAAGCATGCGTCTTTGTATGTTTGACTCTTATTTTTAACTCCAGAGCGGCCCCTCACCACATTGCGGTTCGAATTTCGTGGCTTCACTCTATCACGGTTTTTCAAGGATGGATGAATAAATAAATCGTACTGGTTTGTGGTTGAATGCGGCCTATTATTGGTAAAAATATGCATGTTGAAGCAGATTTGTATGTATTTTCAGCCTAAGTTAAGGATTTTCAAGCATAAAAATGACTAAATGAACTAAAATACAAATGGTCTTTCACTTGTATAGCGCTTTCTCCACCTCCAAGGCACTCAAAGCGCTTTGACACTGTTAGCACACTTACCTACTGATGACGCAGCATCAGGAGCAACTGGGGGTTCAGCGTCTAGTAGCCCAAGGATACTTCGACATGATCACGGGAGCACGGATGATCGAACCTTCAGGTTGGAATATGACCACTCTACCACCTGAGCCATACCGCCCCAAATGTAAGACACTTAAAGACAATGCATTAAGACACACTGATATGTAGTATTCTACACTGGTCACAAGGTGTCAGTAATGTTACCACCTGTTGTAATGTTGATGTTCTAAATTCCGGTGATCTTGAACTGACCTTGCTGTTGATGTGCATATTGGTGGATAAGCAGGAAGTGTTGTTTTGGGAGAAAGTGGGAAGAGGAGATTTGGGTGGGAGCTCAACTGTGTTCTGCATTGGAAGCACTCCTATCGGCGTCAAAGACAATAAAACTTTAAATGAGCGTCAGGCACCACAAGAAGCCCTGCAAGTGGAAAAAGAAACAACAACTAGGAACTCTAGCAATGCTAGCTAACTTGTGAGTCTATATTATGTCTTATTTTCTATTATTATGTCTACTATATGGGGTAATACTAGTGTAAAGGTGGCTCTAAGTGTTCTAATAGTGTGAGAATCAGTACTTAGAAGGTTGAAAATAGGTTTTCTATCGTCTAACTATGAAAATATTCCATTTATATAAATAGAAGGAATCCTACTTTGTGGAAATTCACTTATCACTGTCAAGTCTAGACCACAAAAATGAGGGACTATTTTTAATTTTGAAGAAAGGTTTAGAAAAAGTGATAAACGAGGGATGACTGTAATCTTTTCACTAGCCGAAACACATTCAAACGACAGAAAAAGCAAACGGCAAAAAGTGTTTGCCTGATTTCTTTTTTTTGTGTGTGTTTGTCACACTTAAATGTTTCAGATCATCAAACAAATTTAAATTAGTCAATGACAACACAATGCTCCATTTTGGGCTCAGCCTTGTTGCCTTGCACTGTATATGTTGCCTTTGGGGTCTACGTATTATTTCAAAATACAACATTACATTCCATTGTTTTGCAGATTATCTGCAAATCTATCTGCCTTTGAAATCAGGTGCAGACTCCTTTTCTGCTCTGTTGAACTGTCTCAGTGATATTAAGCAATGGATTTCTCTTTAACTTCCTTAAGCTTATTGAGAAAAACAGAAAAGAGATGGGGTCGCGGGGGTGGCAGCCTAAGCAGGGAGGCCCAGATTTTCCTCTCCCCGGCCACTTCGTCCAGCTCTTCCTGGCGGATCCCGAGGCATTCCCAGGCCAGTTGGGAGACATAGTCTCTCCAACGTGTCCTGGGTCTTCCCCGAGGCCTTCTACTGGTTGGACTTGCCCTGAGCACCTCCCTAGGGAGGCGTCCGGGAGGCATCCTGACCAGATGCCCACGCCACCTAATCTAGTTCCTCTCAATGCGGAAGAGTAGCGGTCCTACTCCGACTCGCTCCCGGATGACAGTGCTTCTCACTTACAATATCTCTAAGGGAGAGCCTAGCCACCCGTGATCTTGTCCTTTCGGTCACTACCCAAAGCTCATGACCATAGGTGAGGGTAGGGTAAATGATGAGCTTTGCCTTTCTGCTCAGCTCCCTCTTCACCACAACGGATTGATGCAGAGTCCGCATCACTGCAGACGCCGCACCAGTCCGCCTGTCAATCTCGTGTTCCATCCTTTCCTCACTCGTGAACAAGACCCCGAGGCACCTAAACTCCTCCACTTGGGGCAGGATCTCATCCCCGACCCGGAGATGGCACCACCCTTTTCCGTGCGAGAACCATGGACTCGGACTTGGAGGTGCTGATTCTCATCCCGGCCGCTTCACACTCGGCTGCGAACCGATCCAGTGAAAGTTGAAGTTCACGGCTTGTTGGAGCCTGTTAACTGGCTCCAAGAGACGGGAACATATACCCCAGTCGTGGCCGCCTTACACTTGTTACCTGTTACTTACAGGATCCAGTTCAAAATCTCTTGGTGTTTAAATTGCTGAATGGTTTTGGCTGCTTCATACTTATGTCTCTGACTTACTGTCTGTTTATGTTCCCGCTAGAACAATGAGGTCCAGCTCACAGCTCCCCCACAGTGAGAGCCATTATCCACAAATGGCAAAAACGTGGAACAGTGGTGAACATTGCCAGAAATGGCCAGCCAACCAAAATTACACCAAAAGCGTAGCGACGACTCATCCAAGAGGTCACAAAAGACACTACAACAATGTCCAAAGAACTGCAGGCATCACTTGCCTCAGTGTTCGATGTTTGATTTTGTTTGATGATCTGAAACATTTAAGTTTGACAAACATGCAAAAAAATGATACAAATAGTAAAGCTTCGGTAGCTATTGACACTTCTCCATGTGAGAAAGCAAGTACTATGAGTACACTACTGTGTACTGAGTTGATACCATATGGATGATGTAATCCACAGCTCATTGGTTGTGCAGATTTTGTCATATTTGAGAATACACAGAATAATCACCAACTAACATTAGCTTGCCCTGTTGCTGTGCGCTGCAGTGTAAAACTCCACAGTCTCCACTTTGCTGCAGCCGCCCTCAGTCTCCTATATAGGGTGGCCAACAAGGGCCAGCAACGTCCTAACGCTCCAAACCGATGCAAAACCAGAGACACAAACATCACAGAGTAAAACAATTGCAACTGCAATCACATAAACGCTGCAAGGTCGAAAAAGAAATAAAATAAACATTGTCACCATATCATGGCAGGCAGCTGGGGAGGAAATATAGGAGATATACTGTAGGTGGTATAGACTGCTATATCGCTGTGGGAAGCGCTACTGTGACACAGTGTGCTTGTGTGACTAAATCAAAGTGTCCTACTGTATGCGTTCGCTACCTGAATCCCCTGCCAGTGTAAACTCACAGTTTGTCTGCAAGCTAAAAGAGAGCGGTGAATTATTAAAGGTTTATCTAGCTTCGTTCAAAGATGCTACCACATGCACACGCACAAAGAAAGCCGCTGAACTAGAATACAAATCAAAATTTACTAACAAAAACTTGCTGAAATTGAATAGAAATTCGGATTTTGTTGAAATACTGATTGTCACAATTAAATGCAAGTACACGCCACATTTATATCACACTAAACTGTGACGGCATGTGGCGGAAGCGGAAAAAAAAAGGCAGTACTTGCACTGCAAAAAATGTACTAGAATGGACTATATGGTGCAGTTCTGTCATCTTACAGTCTGTCCAATGTAGCAGATGCCATACCTGTATATCACATACAACAGTGACATGAAGTTGTATGACATCCCCATCAGCAGTGTACTGTAGTGCATCAACAGTGACTTACCCCCCACTTTGTCCCATGAGCTGAGTTCTTGTCGGATTTCGATGATGAGGAACGTAGTTCCAGTTTGTTGGCGGGGCCACTTAATTAAAGAGTTTGGCTTCTCAAAACGATATGCGTTCAAAAGAGTAATACATTTGCCTCACAGAAATGCTCCCTCGGAAAAAAATCTGAACTCAAAATTGCTCGGCGTCACTTTCTCTCCCGTTGTATCACTGCGAGCTATGTTTGCATGCACGGATACCATCTCAGGAGGGGGCGCAATCAACACTGTTGATGGTGGGGACAGTGTGCTGCTGACCTCGACTTGAGATGTTGTGGACTGGTGGGAGGAATACTTCAAAGCAGGGGTGTAACTATTCGTTTTAATTAGGATTCGATTCATATCACGGTATCATGATTCATATCAGTAACTTTAAATTGAATCAGTAACTTTTTAGCCCAAAATTCAACCAGTGTGACTGTGAAATGAATACCTGGATACTGGACAGTGCAGGTGAAGTTTACTAGATTCAAGTTGTTTTTTTTAAGGGAATCGGGTATAAATTAATAATGGATGTAAACAAAAAAGTAAACAGCAATTAATGGCAAATGCATTCACATTTTATTTGTATAATGTTTTTGACTTTTTATTTCCGTCTGTGGGGCAGTAAAATTTGGCCTACAAAGTTTGCCAACACATCTGACGAGGCTAATGGTGTCTTTTAGAAATGTGAACAAGCTTACTCTTTCTCCTCGAGAGTTCCAGCAAAAGCCTTCAACACAACGAGTGGGCATATTATAAAGAAATATACAACATCAAAAATTGACGGAGAAGTGGAGCATAATATCAGAGAATGCATTATACTGAAGCTGGGTGGGACTGCCCGGATCTGACGTCACTTGCTCCGCCTCCTCCAGACACGGAAGAAGTGACGGAAATGATAACAAATCATAAATATTTAAACATTAGAACACACATCTAACACAAGAAATACGCCTTTCAATGTTATTTTGCGATTTGCAATAACAAGATTAACACGTGTTTTGGTGTCATGAGCACTTAAGTGATATTTATTCTTCACCAGAAGGAGTGTTGCTATTCTTTTGAAGGTGGAAAAATAGAGTGTTGAGTTGAGATACTGTGCACAGAAAAGGGGCGCTAAATATTTTCAAAGCACTTTATTTTGGTCATTAATTAATGATAGGCCTTACCGGACCTAAACACTGCGGTCTGTCACAGTTTTGTCACACTAACTGATGGCCGTTTGTTTGCGATTGTGTGCTCAAAGTTCTCAGCAGACACTGAATTAAAATAGGGACATGACAACTAATCTTTTGTAGCCAGCCAGCCAATGGCAGTTTTCAGCATTATCTACTGTGTGTGTGTGTGTGTATAGGTGTGTGTACGTGTGTGTGTCTCAATCTCCATCAAGTGCTGCTAGCCAAGCTGGCATTCATTATCAAGCAGGTAATAACACAGAGCACTGGCTCCAACTCAAGCGGCAGAGGACTCATTAATATAAACAGGCCCCTAAACCCAAACTCAATTTACTTGAAAGCCTCTTTGGCGACGCTGCTTGAGTAAGTAAAGAGTCTTTTTTTCCCCCTTTCTGCTAACTGAGTCAGTGAAATGTATTCATCAGTGCTCTTGCATACCATACTGTACTGTGTGTGTGTGTATACATTACAATAAGTACATCGTTTAAGTCTCTCCATTAACGAGTCCAATTAGCGCATGCAAATGTTTACCTCCCGACTCCACTTTGTGATCCATCACGAGGAAAAAACACATTTGTCCCGTCATTCGGCCCTCCTGTGGTGCTGTGTCATCATAGGCGCCACGGGAGGAATCAACTCTTCCCATTATTCAGTTTAGGCAGATGCCGCCTTGTAGTTCTTGTCACTGATTTAAGGCAGGGGTGTCCAAGTGTGGCCCAGGCGCCATTTGCGGCCTGCCGCTGTTTTTTTAATTGCCCCGCAGCACATTCAAAAAATATAATAAAAAAAAAACCCTGAGCAACAGCAAAAATGGAAAAATCACCAGTCATTTTACAAAAAAAGTCAAAATATTAAGAGAAAAAAGTTGCAATCCAAGAAGAAAAACTTTTTTTATAAGAGTAACGTCGTAATATTAGAGGAAAAATAATGTCATTTTAGCAGCATACGGTTGAAATACTAAAGAAATAATACTTTTTTTTTTTAAGTTGCAGTATTTTGAGAAAAAAAACAATTCAATGGATAAAGTTGTAATTTTTGGAAAATTAGGTTGGGGAAAAAGTTGTAATCTGGGAATACAGTAAAAATATTATGGAAATAAAGTCATAATTTTACAAAAAGAGAATTTGTTAAGATTATTTAAGAAGAAAGTTGAAATATTTATAAAATGTGGAAAAAACCCCCCAGCAAAAATGGGAAAAAAGAGCAAGTTGATATAAGTTGATATAAATAACATTTTTCACTTATATCACAAATTATGCAGTTTTTTCATGAAATGTATATAACCTCAGAGCTACGGATGCTGCATTGGATCGGCCACCGAATAGTATCGTCTGAAAAAACATGTGATCGGCAAATGCCATGTGCCGGCGATATGGCAATTCATGTCACGACAACGCAAACATGACATGAATGTACATGTAGGGTTCCCAACGCCCGCATTGAGCCGACAAGGAAAGCACGTTGTCCCGTATTCCAAACCACCATGGCTTCTGTTTGACAGCTTGACACAGGCTACACCAAACGATGCCAGTGTGTTTGATCAATCCCTTGACAAACCAGTTGGTGTTCGACTTCTCTTGCATCTTTCTATCCACGCTTTGCCTAGCTGCTCACGGGTGCAGCTAGCTAGAGTTATCCGACTCCAAATGTGACTTTTTACCACAGTAACATTTTGTTTTTCACACAAACAAGCACTGCGGTTCATTTGGAGCTCATTTTTGTCCCACGGAGAAGTACATACTAACTTTTTCAAGTGTCTATTGTTGTCATTATACTAACTATATTTTGTCCTTGTCCGTTGTTGTTTAATGAACATTACCCATTTGCCAGGGGCCCTTGAAATTGTCTAATGGCGACCCTGGCCAATAGCATTCATAAATAAATTGGAAAATGTACAGTTAATCCATGTGATCCGTATCGATAGCGGCCGATCTCACTCATGGATGACTGTATCGGAATCAGCAGAATTAAACCCTCATTGGAGCATCTCTACTCTTAGCATATCTACGTGGTGCTATCAAAGTGGCCCTTGCATCCTTTCATTTTTCACTGTGCGACCCTTGCTGGAAAAGGTTTGGACACCCCTGATGTAAGGTGTGACGATGTTTTTAAGACTCATGACAGCACGCAGACACACAGACTCAATGAACCGCAGCTCCCCAGTGCAGGCAGCATTCGTACAGCCCCAGATCGTGACTCTACCACCACCGTGTTTGACTGTAGGCAAGACATGTTTAGCCACAATGACTGTTAAGTCATTTACAGTGATCGTACGGCTGCATCGCTGTAGAAGCTACACAGACTACTCTAAAATGTCTATCTATATTTTACAAAACAAATCCCAACAAAAATGTTGTATGAATGGCAACTGGCATAGATAGATGAACAAAGATCATTTGTTGTGTAATTGTAGTAAATAAATCATTTTCAGACCAATTAAACCTCAAAATTACATATTTTAGAACCAAAAAAATATAAGAACACCCCCACTGGCTGAATAAATGTCTATATTTTTCTCAAATACAAATTCAATTGAAAAAAGTTGTCCTTTGGCCCAAATAAGATGACTGCTGGCTGTAGTCTGCAGTGGTGTACAACTGTCATGATCGACCCCGAGGTAGTTGAACCAAAATATTCCAAAGTTACAAGTGATCGCTCACAGAGTACTGAGTTGCATGCCTAGGGTCAAAGGTCATGATATCACACCTTTCCCTCTTTTTAATGTCTGTCAGTGACCACTACAGAGGGTTTTATTTATTTAGTTGCTTTTTAAAAATCCTCTCGCGTGTTGTGAATATTCCAGAGGCGCCTTTGTCAGCAAGGCCCCAACGACCTCTGACATCTGACACCCTCCTGCGCTTGCTGACTGCTTCCCAAATGCAAAGCAACAGCAGACGTGCGGTGATTCCACTGCTTCAGCGTTCCGACAGGGACCCTCGGCCACACTCACACCAGCCTTTTCCTCTTCAGTCGCTCGGCAACCGTCTGTAATTAATGAGCTTTTACAGTTCGATCTGATGCTCCTGCAGGTTGGACACATTTCATAAGCTCAGTGGAATATTCACAGGCTCTCACAGACTCACTCGTGCCTGGACGGAATTAAATAAATGCTTCATTTCCCTTTAGACATGAATGAAAAGCTCTTGTGCTGTCAGTCCCAGCTTGTTAGCCACAATCAGCGAGCTAAGCTAAACAGCAAGCTAATCCAAATCTCTTTGCTGGTGATTTGTTTGCTGCTTATTGTATGAATCTATGCATATGTTTATAGTTATCTAGTTATTTTAGTTGGCTTGTTAGCATAGTCTTTTAAACCAGCCAGTTAGCGTTAGCCTCACCTGATCTATCACTCTTGCACTGACAGCCTACTCTCTAGCGCTATCTCGAGCTCACTGTTTAGCTCTCTCACTCTATCTCGATCTCCATGTCGCTTGCTCTCTAGCTCTAGCTCTCTTGCTGTAGCGTTCTGTCTTGCTCTCTACCTCTCTGTCTTTCTAGTTCTGTAGCTCTATCGCTTTCTAGCTCCCGGTCTCTCGTTCTCTAGTTTTAGCTCTCACTATCTGTCGCTGGCTCTCTAGCTGTTGCTCTTGCTCTCTAGCTTTTGCTCTTGCTCTCTAAATCTCTAGTGCTGTAGCGCTAGCATTTGGTATCTCTAGCTCTAGCTGTCTGTTGCTGTAGCTCTTGCTCTCTAGCTCTTGGTCCGTCATTTTATGTCTCACTTGCTAGCTCCCCTCGCTTATCCCCATCTCTCTGTCCCTCCTCTCTATCTCTTGCTCTCTAGCTCGAGTTCTAGTTTTCAATCTCTCATTCTCTAGATCGACAGTCGTGGCTGAAGCTTTTGAGAATGAAAAGTATTGGTTTTCACAAAGTTTGCCGCATCTGTGTTTTTAGATCTTTTTGTCGGATGATACTATGTTACTATGTTGTTCCCCAAGCTGCTTATTTACAGTATCACTTTTGCCTTTGAAAATGTATTGTTAGTGAGTTAACTGTTCTTGGATGGTTGGGAGAAGTTGCATTTGGAGGTTGTTTTGGTTCCATGCTTTACTCCTGGCTGTGTTCTTAGGCAAAATTGCAAGTGAGCCCACTCCCTTGGCTGAGAAGCAACTCCACACATGAATGGTTGCAGGATCCTTAACTGTTGGCATGACACAGGACTGATGGTAGCGCTCACCTTTTTTTCTCCAGACAAGCTTTTTTTCTGGATGTCCCAAATAGTCAGAAAGGGGATTCATCAGAGAAAATGGTTTTACGCCAGTCTTCTTTTTGCAGAAAACCAGCCAGTCTGTCCCTGATGTTTTTTTCTTGAGAGAAGTGGCTTCTGTGTACGCTTCTTGATACCAGGCCAGCTTCCAAAAGTCTTTAGCTGACTGTGCAAGCAGATGCACTCACGCCTGCCTGCTACCATTCCTAAGCAAGCGTTGCACCGGTGGTGCCCCGATCCCGCAGCTAAATCAACTTTCGGAGACAGTCCAGACGTTTGGTGGACTTTCTTGGGTGCCCTGATGCCTTCTTCACAACATTTGAACCTCTCGCCTTGAAGTTCTTAATGATCTGATAAGTGGTTGCTTTAGGTGCATCCTACTAGCAGCAATATCCTTGCCGATGAAGCCCTTTTTGTGCAAAGCAATGATGACTGCACGTGTTTCCTTGCAGATAACCGTGGTTAACAGAGGAAAAACAAAGATTTCAAGCACCACCCCCTTTTTAAAGCTTCCGGTCTGTTATTCTCACTCAATCAGGATGAGTGTCATCTCCATCCTTTGTTTTTGTCAACACTCTCAACTATGTTAACCACCTATGTTAACCTAACAACACTAACATGATGTCAGCTGTCTTTTGTGGCAGGGCTGAAATGCAGTAGAAATGTTTTTTGGATTTGGTTCATTTTCATGATAAAAAGGGACTTTGCAATTCATTGCCATTCATCTTATCACTCTTCATAACATTCTGGAGTACATGCAAATTTCCATCATAAAAACTGATGCAGCAGACTTTGTGAAAATGAATGATGAAAATACTTCTCAAAACTTTTGGCCAAGAATGTAGCTTTCTCTATCTCTCTAGCGCTCTAGCTCTCTAGCTCTCTAGCGCTCTAGCTCTCTAGCTCTCCAGCTCTCTATCTCTCTAGCGCTCTAGCTCTCTAGCTCTCTAGCTCTCCAGCTCTCTAGCTCTCTAGCTCTCTAGCTTTCTAACTCTCTAGCTCTCCAGCTCTCTAGCTCTCTAGCTCTCTAGCTCTCTAGCTTTCTAACTCTCTAGCTCTCCAGCTCTCTAGCTCTCTAGCTCTCTAGCTGTAGCTCTGGCTCTCACTCTCTGTCTCACTTTCTTCTTCGGTGGCTCAAACTCTCTCGCTCTATCTTGATCTCACGCTCTAGTTTTCTAGCTCTGTCTCGCTCTCCATTTCTTTTCTTCTAAAGCTGTAGCATAAGCTCTTGGTCTATCTCGCTCTCGCTCTCTGTTGCTGTAGCTCTTGCTCTCTCACCCTTGGTCTCTCATCCTGTCGCTCTAGTTCTCACCCTCCAGCTGTCGCGCTTGCTCTAGCTCACTCGCTCTCTTGCTCTAGTTTGTTTTCTGGTTCCCTAGTGCTCTTATGATGAACAGAGAGACGTTAGCGCATTTAAAACTCCCAAAAAGAAGATGGCTCATCAACCAAATGGACAAAGTTTGTTGAAAGCTGAACAAACTGCTGCTCTGTGAACGCAACCTAAGTACTGGATGACGTTAGAGCTGTGATTGGTCAGGTTTGGCTACGTCATTTCCGGCTTATATTGTTTTTCTCCCACCTGCTAAAATGCCATGGTTTAATAAGCAACAAAAACAATGGAGGAAATTGAGCAGCGTCTGAGTGAAGAAGTTCGAAAGTATGACCACTTGTAGAACCCTTCCTCTGTGCAGTACACAGATTCCCAGATGTTCAACTACACCTGGAAGGAAATCGCACAAAACACCGGACGAGAGGTGACACAGTGCTTGAAGAAATGGAAGAACTTCAGGGACAAATGCATCCGCAACCGCAACCTTTTCTGGCTGGCTCCTCACGTCAAGGAGAGTGACTCGATCCACAAATGAAACCAAGCACCCTCGGGTCAGACACAAAAGGAAGCTGGATCAAGGTCTCTTTCTCTAGGTCTTGCTTTCTAACTCGATTTCTAACTCAAACTCTATCTCACGCTGTAGTTCTACAGCTCAGTCTCGCTCTCGTTCTTTAGCTTTCTCACTTTCTGACGAGTAAGCTAGTTAGCTTGAGCGGCTATTGTTGTACTTGAGTATTTTGCTTGCTGCTCATCTCAGGTTATCCCTCTGTCAAAAGTCAGTTGTTGCTAGTTGACTGTACTGGTTCTTTTTTAGAGACTTCCGAGTGTAGATACTTCAATATCTTAAATGATACATTCTTTAGTGTATGAATAATAATGCAGCATTGACTGTGTACTTCATCCCTTTGTTCTTTGGAGCGTTGCTTTATTTTACTTTTAACGTGCTCCCCAGGAAGAAGACCAGGTCGGAAGTTATTTGGCCGCAGTAATGATGTTCGGAGCGTGTTAAAAGTGAAATTGTGTTTCCTTGTAGATGACACGCACGAGCACTGTTAGGGTTTATTGCAGTGACCATAGCAACAGCAGTGGACTGGAGAAGACCCTTTTTTCAGTGTCCTTGTTTCAGTGAGGGAAAGCAGCAGTGTCCCCCCCCTCCCCCTAATATCCTTATTAACGGAGCTTTTCGAGGTTCTCTTATTGACTTGGACATTTCCCCTCTGCTGTCTTAAACGCCAACTGAGGATGCAAGTACAGTCGCTGTATTGTTGTAATTTTGCACAGCAGATGGGAAATATAGCTTACAAATGCATGTTTTGGCATAAAATGAAGGAAAATATCATGTTTAAGTCGTGTTGGGTAAATTACTTTCAGTTCTTTCTGAACTGTAATTCCTTAACCTACACTGTATTACGTTTGACCTACCGTACCAGTCAAAAGTGGGGCCACACCATCTCCTTGAATAACATGACAAATCATCTCCAAACTTTGGAGTGGTACTCTGATGTCACCAAAACAGCTGTCTGATTCTAAAGTACAGTGGTGCCTTGGTTGACATCATTAATCCGTTGCAGATGGTCCAACTCAAACCAAAACGGACTGTAACCAAAGCAAGTTTCCCCATGACAAATAATTTTAGCAGAAAATTTGAACACAAAACACATTTAATAGACAATAATTATAGTTGTACATGCAGAAAATAATGCAAGGATAATTACAAATGACAAATGAATGGACAACTGATGAATTAACATCACCTTTACCTAGTTTTGCAAAGAGGGAGGGGGAGGAGGGGAGATTTTGCTTAGAGGGCAATCCCGTTTTTAACTGTTGCACTCATGCCAAGAAAAATCTATGCAGAGAGTTCTGTTAAAGGCTCTTTAACATGGAGTTTGACATAAAAAAAACAATGCCACAAACATGACATATGAAATGGAGAACTTAACATTTAACGTCATTTTACCTGCATTGAACACTAGGGACGATCGAGTACACCACTACCTGTATCGGTATCTGTATCTGTATCCGTATCTGTATCTGTTCACCCATCTAAATTACCTGTATCCGTAGCTGTACTCACAGTGGGCGTGGTTTAACTGGGAACAGGTGGGGCTTAAATCAGTACATTATTTTAAATCTGAAATTGACATGGATTGATCAGATGTTTATTTATTATATGTTTATTATTCATTAGCTATATGTGACCTGTGTATGTGTGTAAATGATCTGTAAGATTTTATTATTTTATTCTTTTTTAATGATCTGTGTGAAGTTGGTGATTCATGCAAACATCCAGTGATGGCAAACAGGGAAATAAATTGTCAGCCTTGTATGAACTGTAAGTTTTCCAACTGACTTTTCCTGTATATCACCAGTCAAATTAGAAGCAAGCAGACGGAACAAAAAACATAGGCAGTGACCAACGCAGCACGAGTTACCAAGTAACTTTATATACAAACCGAAATATAGGCGAGCTGAGGAAAACCTAAAAAAAACACGTCCGGAGTGGAGGCAGTGACTAACGAGACGCAAGCCATTTTCAACTCTGTCTTGCCCATTGCACCGCGTATGTTGCGAAACAAGTTTACCAACTAACTTTAAATATTATAGAAACTGAAATAGAGGCGAGCTGAGGTAAACTGAGTACTGATTTGAGTAAGCACAGAGACATCATCAGTCACTGTCTATGCGTGAAAAAGTGAGGCATGGCTCCTCCGGCTGCAGCAAGCAAGTCTGTCTAGGAAGGGGCGTTTGCTGTGTGTGACTGACCAATCACAGAGCGTGAATACATAAGTAGTTACCCAATAAGGACTTTCCTTTAGCATGAGTACGGATAATGATGAACTGTACTCGTTTCATGCTCGTACTCGGCAAAAATGCATTATCCGTAACGGATACTCATCTAAAACGAGTACCCGGCTCAGCCATGAAGTAAGTTACTGCGCAGTAAAATAAAACAATGTAATTCATGGGATCATAGCAATATGTTTATAACGAGAAGCGCACTGTAGCTATGTACTCGAAGCCCGTGACAAGCTGATCACTGAGGTGGTGACTCCAGGAAAGGCAGATAGTGTGCCGCTGCAGCTGGCTGTACACTCAACAATATGTGCTTTCACTTCCACGTCTCCAAATACCAGGAAAATCTCCCAACGACGTCACGAAAAGTCTATACATTTGTTGCTAGTTGCTTTTGAGGAAATAAGTCACCAAGAGGGTTTGGAAAGTCGCCGGATTTAGCGAGGAAATCGCCAAGTTGGCAACACAGGGCTGCACATGAAATGGGAAGCCATTCGCAGATGGAGAATACATGAAAGAATCATTCTTAAAAATTTCAGAGCATCTATTCTCTGAATTAAAAAATAAACAGGAAATTCTTCTTTCAGGAAAATGAAAGAATGCCTCTCTTTGCCAGTCAGGGACAGGACCAATATAATGGTTCTTCATGACAATTCAGCGCAGTCATATATGGTATTGAGCAAACTACACTGATGTGAGAACTCTGATGGACTTTTTCATCTTAAAGTTGGCTACATTTTGTTTTAATTTAAAGCAACTATGGGAACCACTCAGTCAGACTTACAGAGTTAAGTGTTTATATTATTTCAGAGTAGGCCTGCACATGTAGGCACACTTCTGTTTGTTGAATTTTATGGTTGTAACAGGTAACATTTGAAAAGATTACAATTTTTACAAGTTTATAAGCAGTGTAATGTTTTGCGTCTCCCTACAGTTTTTTTTTTTTTTTTTACTGGAAGAGGAGGCAAAATGGCTCTTTTGATGGTAAAGGTTACCGACCCCTGACCTAGTGGTTCTGGTTCATAGTTATGCACTTATTGCAAAAAATTATTCCAAAATATCTTGACCCACATATGAGTGTGTTTAATGAAATAAAATGTAAAGAAGATGCGAGTGCCCCACACCCACACACCAGTTACAGAAATATTTGACACCCCTATGTGGATCTGATGCACTGTACTTTAATGTCTAAGTGCTCAAGGTAAAGAAAGACATTTAATTACTTCCTGTTAGTCACGTTTTGTTTCTAAACGTAAGTGAAGCACAGTAACTTGACGAATGGGACTGGTTGTGATACGCCTGTTTCAGGTGGAGGAGGGATGCTGTTTAATGTGCGATAGGAAGATGCAGGGATGTGGGGATAGATGCAGGTTAGGAGGGAGGGGTGTAGTGATGGTGGGATGCTCATCTCTGCAGCGCTGAGCATTGGGAGGTTTCCGAACGTGTTGATGCACTCCTCTGGTGCAGCCACACTATCCTGCCTTAACGCCCTCCCTCTCCCTCTCCTCCCTCCCTTCCTCCCTCCATCCTTCCGCCACCCCGATAGCCTCCATCGCCTCCACTTCAACTGCAGTTGCTCTCCACAGGTTTCCGTGGGAGGGACCAGCTCGGGATTTGCTGCTCCGCGAGGATTCTCGCAGGATCCGGCTGTCGGGAAAAAGGGAGCGGGAGCTGAGGGAGTGACCAAGCGAGGAGGAGAAGGGGTGGTGGCCAAGGAGAGGACCTGGGAGTGAGCCATCAGTCCATCAGGTGAGTGCCTGATGTGTACTACTGCCAGTAGTCTGCATGTGTACATTATATCAGGTGCTTCTGCTTGTCTCCACTGTGCAAACTTGAAATACGTCAGTGCTGGGAGATGAGCATAGAAAGTACAGTTTTTAACCTCAAAGAACAAAATCTTTGTCTCCTTCTCATCATCCCATAAAGCAGCACACTTATCCTTCTTGGTAATGGTTTACTTTATTTCAAACAGGCTTAACAAAGTTAAGCACATCACATGTTTCCACTTTCATGTTTACACAATTCAACATGACCAGAAAGGAGTTGGAAGAAGCAGATCTTATTTAATCCAACCCCGTCTCCTTGTCTCAGCAGTTAGTTTGTTCACTTCCTGTGTTTAGCATGCACCAGATTTTATATGGGAAAAATAATTTGGAAAAATAAAGTTTGTAGTTTGTATACAGGAGGTAGGCAGAAAGGTTGTAGATATCTTATTCAGTACTGAAGACTAAGTAACTAAATGTATTCTTGGACAAGAACCAGATACAACCCAGATACATACTAGTTTTGAAATATTGTTCATTTTTGCCTAAATTACACATTTCCAAGTATAAACATGGCAAAATGAACTAAAATACAATTTTAAGGCATTCAAAAGACACATTCAAAGATGTTGTGATGATGTGTAGTATTCTACATTGGTCACTAGGTGTCAGTAATGTTACTGTAATGTTCAGTGAGACAAGCACCAGAACAAGAGGCTTTTATTGCAGGTTTGAATGATCTCACACCAGGCACAATAATCCCAAACATGGGCAACAAGCCATGATAAAACTCAACTCTGAACCCCCAAAGTCACTTCCTGTCCACCCCTCATGCAGCTTCCTGGAATCGAAACACATTTACGGCAACACACATGAGCATAAGTCTTATTTATATCTTAAATGGCTGGTTTTCTCTTATTATGTCTACTATATTGGGATACGTGTGTAAAGGTGACTATAGGGTATATTTCTAGACTATATTTCATGTTTAGAGGGCTCTAATAATGTTAAAATAAAGTAGAAATAATGTTAAATAAAATAATGTTAAATTAACTGCAATAAACGAGGGATTACTGTATTGAAATAACGTAGCGGTTCTCAATTATTTTCTATCACTCCCCTCCCCCAACCCCCCATGATCTGAAATACTATTGAGAACCTGTAAGATAAATGTCTTTATCTGTACAAACCACTGCATGAGGGGCTTGGGCTTCTGCATGAGAAGCACTGAAATAACCTCATGGCCATCTCGTTATTTTATTCTATGGAGTTTTGTCTTAAATTCTCAGCTTTCATGCACAGTTTTTTTTCAAGATGTGCAGTTTTTACAAGCAGATGCGGTACGGTAGTTAGATGTGTCCTTGTGGAATATAGAGATGTGGAGAGCAGAATGTAAATATCAGAGCGGGACGTGTGACAGTGTTTTGTGGTGTGTTCTTAATGGATTGTTGCAGGGAAATCTCCTATCCATCACTGTGGCCTGGGTGCTGCCTCGCCCCACCCTGGCAGCTCCTGTTTGTGTGAATGTGTCTCACGGCAGTACATAGTCATTCCAGTCCTGTAAGAACTCACAAGGTTGTCATGCATGAAAACCCGGAGCCTAACTCCAGTTCATCCAATCAGGTGGTTGAGATCAGTCAGCTCGCTCCTCTATTCCTGAACTGCTGCACACAAATGAATAGAAATGTGTAAAAACATGCACCCTTGCTGTGCTACCTCTGCTGTTATTTTTCTGACAAATACACCACCTGGTGGCGCTGTTATTAAACCCCATTAATCCGACTGACACATATATTTATAAACATATATTTATAGCACATATTTATTGTTGAAAATTGTTCAAAAGTAATTTACAACTTGTATCTAAATAATTTATACCTATTTTTTTAAGTACTAATTCAGTCATTTAACTGAAGTCCCCTGGCTTCTTCCCATAGTTTGTTAGCAAACAGGTAACCCTAATGAACAAAGTGCAATCTGGAATACATTCTACAGCTACAATCTTGTTGTGTCTTATATCTGCTAAATCAGGGATTCTCAAATGGTGGGTCGCGATCCACTTTTGGGTGCCAAAAAAAATAATCAAATGACCCGATGTCCGTAAGTGCACCTTGCCTCTGTGCAATTTGCTTGCTACATCATCACGAGGTACACGTTTATGGGTGACTTGGTCAGCGGGAGAGAAAGGACATCGAGGGAAACAGAATGGGTGGAGGACAGGAAGTGCCGTCAGGGGTTCAGAGTTGAGTTTTACCTTGTTGTGAGCTATGGCTGCAACAGTAACCTGTGTTATTATTATATTTTTTACTTATCATATTATTATAATTATATTATTATTTTATAAATATTATTATTAGAATGTTTATAATTATTATTATGTGTATTATTATCGTACCTGTTGGGAGATCATTTAAACCTTCAATAAAAGCCTGTTTGGCGATCAAGTCTGGCGCTTGACTCACTGAAAATTACTGACACACACACGCACACTCACACTGGGTTGCTCCAATGTATTGCCCCTGTTCAGAATATTCACTGTCGTTGTCGGTGTAATATTACTTTTTCTTAGACGTCTGTACCCCTTCTGCAATATCGCAGTTTGTTGTGGTGAGCGCCGCTGTGTCCATACATGAGCCTCGGCTGCCCAGCGCTCATAACTTTTTCCCCCCCCAGCTTGTATGTGCAGACCATCATCTGTTTAACCAAGAGTGGAAAATCCAATTACATTCTCCTCTGCCTCCAATGAAGCAGCGTTTTGATAACTTTGATGGCTCAAATCTGCTTCAGTCATCGGACGCGCCCTCAACTGCTTTT
The DNA here is from genome assembly GCF_027744805.1 of Dunckerocampus dactyliophorus. Taxonomy (NCBI): domain Eukaryota; kingdom Metazoa; phylum Chordata; class Actinopteri; order Syngnathiformes; family Syngnathidae; genus Dunckerocampus; species Dunckerocampus dactyliophorus. The sequence goes on from NC_072828.1 coordinate 10,462,471, forward strand.
TGCTACCGTGACCGCTGATTTGAGTAGGAGAGGTACAGGTCTTTGCTCCATCTATCCTGACAGAGATTCCCATTATCTTTGTATATATGCTGCACCGCCTCTGTGGATGGTCGCTGTATATGAATGAGCAATTTAAATGCACATATTTCTTTGTTGCGCTGCATGTTTGTGTGCACCGTCACCATAGTAATGCACATATTCATGTGTTTGTGTGTGCAATACGTCCTTTTTGTGTCCTTTTTAAGAATCCTTGGATGTGGTAAATGCCAAGCACAAAGGCAATGAAATGAGCAGAAGTACTTTCCCTCTCATAGCTGTAATGAGGGCTCATTTATCTCCATCTCAGTGCAGTCTCATCATTTGGGATTGCAGTGGAATGAGGATGATTGCGTGTATTATATTTCGGGCATGGTCGTGCGGTGTGCGTGTGCATGACAGTGGTTGTTTAAGTGCAGTGAATCGCTCCTGTTGACATACCTGTTGTATTTGATTACAGAAAGCTAAAATGGCTCAAACGTGCTATTAAAGGAGTCGCTTTTTGTTGTTTTTATCAACACAATTACATAATTTAACACACAAACAGTGTGAATTTTGTAGTAGGGCAAGTGTGGCAGTACCCCATCCAGTCCTTCAGATGGCCACGCGTAAATGCAGGGGTGTCCAAAGTGTGGCCCGGGAGCCATTTGTGGCCTGCAGCCTTTATTGGCCTGCAGCACATAAAACAAATACATTGAAACAAAACTCAATAAAATAACAGAAAAATGTACGATCGAGCAAAAATTGAAATATTGGTGCTAATAAGCCAAATACGCATTGTCAACTTGAAAACAAAATCCACGTTTACACTTGCACGCATTTTGTCCCCACAGTGGTACGCAATTTGGTGTGCCAATGGGTAAATTGGGTAATGGATCAACAGGTGTGAAGTATGTGTAAACTGTGCAGGGCTGCGTGCAAAGAAAATGTTTAAATGTGCAAAATTTGTGCCACACATAAATTCCGTGAACTAGTCGTGAACAGCAGGGTGAACGCACCACAAACGCACCGCAACCTATGCCTATACAAAGCCTCTTGGATGTTCCTTGTGAATTTCTGCTCATAAGTGATTACAATGCCCAAAGCAATGTCTTCTTGTCAGCAATTCCCTCTCCCACACTGTCTGTGCCTCCTTTTTTCTAGTGTATGCCTCCTTCCTGCTCTTTTCACATTCTCTTTCTGAAGCTATGAGATAATATGGACTTACCTTTCTTTTCTGCAATGCGAGATTCTTCTTTGGAGTTCAACATCTTTCAATTCCCTTGCAAATAAAGGATTTAATGAAGCTGGGGGTGATGCCAACTGTTGGTAGGACCAAATAATGCCACGACTGCTTGACGGATGCGGGAATTGGTAGCGACAGTGCATACCAAAGCGGGAACAATGTGTGCCGTGCATACTGTTGTCGTGCACTAGACGTAAACAGTACTTGGCAAGGTGTAAATAAGTCAGCGTAATGGAGTGTGGTCATTTCATGCCAACATGCACCATTTTTGGTCATGAATTGTGTGCCAAGTGTGGAATTTATGCGTCAACAGAACGCAAACGGTGCACAAACTAGTCTTCATGCTTTGCAGGCGTGCTATAAATAAATAAATAAATGACACGCAGTGCCAAGGCCAATTGCGAGACAGTGCAGAGGAAAATACGTGCAAATATAAACACCAATAAAGGTTATTTTTCCTTTAAATATTTAAGACTTCTCAGCATATGTATGTTTTTCCATTTTAGCCTGGCAGTGGCAATGTCAGTATGCAACCCTCAGTAGGTAATGTAGTGGTTCACATAGCTGACTTTAATGCAGCTCGCATGGGATTGATTAGGGTCAAAAGTGTCAAAATTCAAGGTTTGACTATAAAAAAAAAAGAACATCACGATTGGCAGTTTTTAAAAAACAGTTAACTGGGACTTTACAAGTGCTGTCTGCACTACATCTTTGTTGTTTTTATACTACTGGCTAAAGGTTGTGTAATGTTATTGTAGGCTCCGCCCCTTCTGGCCTCATTTAAGAGCTTCTAAGAGCTCTTGCAAACGCCAATAGGCCACGACCTTGGCCAATCATGATGCAGGGTTACTGATTGCCGCTTAACTCTGACAGGAAGTGTCTGCACCTCATTTGGACGATGGGTTCTCCTTTCCTCTTGAGATGAAGATGACAATTATCCTCACAACGAGGCCCTGTCTGCATATATCTGCTTTCATTCTGCATTTATTTCAGTGCATGATATGTAAATCCCATTCTTTTTGCATCTAAATGTACATACAGTAAAGTGGCTGTGGCACAATGTGCTTAAAGACATGCTTTGCAGGTGATTGGCAGCCTGTGATATTAGTTCAAGTGTAATAACTTTGATGTTTTTGCCTCCAGAGAGTCACTGCTCCTTTGGAAATCACATTTAGTCAACACAATCACTATCCCGGACGTCACTAGGCGGGACAGCCGCGCAGCATTTTTCATTTCCTTCCAGAGTGTCACGAGCGGTGCTGTTTGTTGTTCCTATATGAATGTGTTGTCACGCTTCTGACAGTGAGGGGAATGATTGTTTGGCATTCCTGTTGTCTGAGATGTTTCAGAGATATAATGAAATGATGCTTTGCACCACAATGTATTTTTTGAGTGTCTCTGATCATTGAAAATCATGAGCATTCTGTCCTTGATTTTGGTTGTGCTATACTGTACATTATTCAACATATCCGAAAAGATGTCGGAAGAAGCAGAGTTTATTGAATCCCACTCCAACACCCCAACATTTTGTAATGAGGAGAGAAAAGAATAGAGACTGTGTAACAATAGGTAGACTGTTTATGCCAGTGGTGTCCAAAAAGATTGTTTGTATTGACCCTTGGCATGTTCTAAAAATAAAATTAATTCATTATTAATGAGATCTATTATACGTATCAAAGTACCCGTCCCACCCCCACGCCTTCTTCATATTAACTCCGCAAAGTGCAAGCCCAGCGCGAAGGTTATGTTTTTGCTGCCGTTTATCAGTTGTTTGTTTGTTTGTGTCCAAAATAACTTGAAAAGTTCCAAATGGATTTGGATGAAATTTTCAGGAAAGGCCGGAAGTGGGATATGGAAGAACTGATTCAATTTTGGGGGTGATCCGGATCACCATTTGGATCCAGGAAAATTTTTAAAGCATTCTTTAACATTGTGATATAATCCAAAAAATACACAATTATTATTTTGGTGTGAATCACAATATGGGGGGGAACTATGGCGCCTTTCTATGGCCAGTGCTTTTCTAGTTTGTGGAGGCAAGGTCAGGTCATGTCACACCCGTGGCATTTCTGCTGTTGGGGCACTGAGATGTCCTTCTCCAGGTTTCCTTATCCTGCGCCATTCTCATGCAGATTTCCACCAGCTTCTCCACCCATATCCTCACATCATCTACCCAATTCCTCCTTGGTCTTCCTTGAGCTCGCCGCCCATCCACCTGACCATGCATTACCGTGTGCGCTAGTGTACCTGGCCGTCGAGTGACATGTCCGAACCACTGCAGCTTCCTTCTCTTCATTGTGTCCAGCAGTGGTTCATAATCCCAGATTTTCCTCCTGATCTCTCCCAGCACCGATGCATTGGTGCAGCGATCGTGCCAATGAATTCCGAGTAATCGGCAGAAACATCTCATCTCGAAAGTGGCTATTTTCTTCTCCAGATTCTTGCTGAGCGTCCATGATTCACATCTGAATAGGGCTATCGAGGTCCCCAGTGCCTTCATCAGCTCAATCTTTGTTTTCTCTCTCACCTCTCTGCTTCTCCAGATGTGGTTCAACTTGGCCAACTGAGCAGTAGCTATGGCCATTCGAGTTTTTATTTCTGTTGCTGAAGTGGCCTCTTCATTCATCATGGCGCCCAGGTATTTGAACTGGTGGACTTCCTCCAGCGCGTGCCCATCCACCCGTATCTCCTGTGCTTCGTCATCTTGTTTTTTCTGTCTTGAAGTCGTTATTATCTTACTTTTCTCATGACTAATTTCCATACCATATCAGCGTGCGGCAATGTCTAGCCGCGAACTCAGCTCTGCTAGCTCTGCTAGCTTTTCTCTATTTCCAGCAACAAGGTCAATGTTGTCAGTGAATCTCAGATTGCTGATTGGCCTTCCCGCGATTGCGACTGTGCCATCAAAAATCTTTGAGTGCTTCCATCATGATCTGCTCCAGAAAGAGGTTTGGCGAGAGAATGCATCCCTGCCTGAGACCAACATGGGTTTGGAACCATTCCCAAGTCCTGCTGTCATACATCACTGCATTAGTGGCATTATCACATAGCGACTCACAGAGTTGGATCAGTTTTGGACCAATGTTATGTTTCCGCATTGTATACCAGAGTGCCTTCCTCCATACCCCGTCGAAGGCTTTCTTGAAGTCGACAAAGTTATGGTGTATTTCTCGCTGATGGTCTCTGAACTTTTCACACAGAATGCGACAGCTGCAGATCTGTTCCACAGTGCTCCTTCCAGCCCGAAAGCCGGCTTGCTCTTCTGCGAGTACAGCTTCTATCTGAGGTTTCATCCAGTCTGCCAGGATTTTCAGCAACACTTTACTGGGATGTGAAGGCAAGTCTCGCTGGAAAACATTTTCCACACCCCTGGCTTATGCAGTGATGAAAGACAGACGAAAAATGAGAACAAAGTGGTTTTCTATGCTCTAACTAAGTAAATACTTCATTTATAAATAAGGAATCCTACTCGCAGGAATTCACTTATCACGGTTGGGTGTGGAACCAGTTCACCGCAATAACTGAGGGACTACTGTATTTTTCTATTTTGGAGAAAGTTTTTTTTTTTTTTTAAAAAGGGATACATATTTAAATACAAATCTTTGTGTTATTAAAGCTTGCTGGTTGTTGGAGTCAACACTTTGGGCATCTCTACTTTTGTGGCTGTTGGTCAGGATTCAGCAGGTGAGCAAACCAAGAGTCTATTTGACTTAGTGGCTTCCCGTCGTAGGAAAGCGATGGTGGTTGAGGGAAGAGAGGGAGTGTTGTTGGGGCTAGAGCTGGTTGATGCTTTACAACAGTCAGCCTTAATGAGTCGATTTCTTCGGAGGTACACGTCATGCAATGCAAGTTTGCAGGGCGAGCCGGTGCAGTGTGTGCTGCACAGGGAAGGGGTGCATGCCTGGAGAGCGCCAAGGCGTGCAGGTGAGTTCAAGGGTCAAATTTGCTGCCTGTTGGTACTGTAGGTCTGTTGGTCGTTCTCCTGGAGGGGAGGGCACTTATGTGATAATGCATTTGTTTTTCTTAATGTTCTTGATATCTACCGGTAAAGTCCCACATGTTGACTGTTGGACTGGATTTGACTGGTTGGCTTCATGAAAATGTTGTTTCTATGGCGTTTGCAACGTTAGTGTGCTGACAAATTGTGACAATGTGGTGCCACCTTTGACTTCAGCTACAGCAAACAACTTTGGGCTTAACTACCTCCCTCTCAAAATCCATAGTTTTCTTTCTGTGGGAATGAACAGAATGACAGTCGATTTTAAAATGGTTAGTGATTATGCAGTTCTGACAAAAAAACCCACACTACAAACCTTTGTACTCCACTTTCTTGCCCATCTTGTCAGACTGCGTTATCAAAGGCTATGTCTTGCTGACATAAGCAAAATGTCATTGAAACATTTTGAAGATGATTCCCTGAGACTTGCAGCGGGATCAAAGTTGTTTTATGCTTTTGCGTTGAGGCGAAACCTCCTGTGTTGGGTAACATGCACCGCCAAAAAAAAAAAACGTGGCAACTCCGACACTAAGGGTTGTGATTGGTATTATTTCCTGTGTATGTGACTCGTTCAGAGGGCATACAGCCCATTGTCACTTATATCTGTGTGTATTGTTTGTATATTTGTATATTGTTTGTATAACTATTTACAGTGAAACAACACAAGAACAGCAAAACACTACACAATCAAATATAAACTAAAATGTTTACCGCTTCCAATTTTCCTCACCTTTCCAGCTTGCTTGTATGTAACTCCTCCCTCTCCCTTCTTTTTAGTGTTGACCACACATTTTTCTCATTTAACAGAAAAAGTGAGGGAAAAAAACGACAACTCGTTCACTTAAAAAGAAAAAAAGTCTCTCATTGTTCACTTCAAAGAGCCGGCAGTAAGAGCCATTTAGTTCGGGAACGACCCATCACTAACAGAAAGAGCTGGCCAGTGAGCAGCACTTCCAACACATGTTCATTTACATGTTTGCCATTTCTGCATGCGTGATTTCAGGTCTGTGTCTTTGGTCCATGTGGCATTGAAATTTGATCTCAAGTGAACAGAACCACACCAGAGTTCACTTGCAAACGGAGATGGAGATTTGTATGATGGCATTCACATTTGACCAAAGCGAACCAAACGTGTCAAGTGTGAACACACCCTCTAAGGAACGGTGCACACGCCGGGTTAAAGAAAGTTTTGGTGTGAAATGTGCTCAAGAAATTTCAAATGAAGCCAGAGAGCAGCAAGAGCAGCAGGCGGCGGAGAAAAATGAAGTCGGTGAGGGAAATGGAGCGAGAGGACTATATAGCTGAGGTGGTGGATCGATAATATGCCCTCTGATCCATAACATTAATGGGAGGGAATACGTTATTACTGTTAAGAGATGTTAGGTGGGCAGGACACACACAGGACAACATCTGGGCGTCCAGCCAAAGAATCCCCTCCTCCTCTTCCCCTCTTTTTAACCTTGGAAAACTCTGCACAGCTCCATCTCCTTCCTCATCCTCTGGTCATTTCATCTTCTGTCCTAATATCCTGATTGAAGCGCTCACCTCTCGCTCTTGTGCTTAATGAGCAGCACGGGCCTGAGTGCAGTGTGCTCGAGCATGGCCCAGACCCAGGGACGTGCTTACTTGTCGATGACACTCTGCAGAAATATTTCTCAGGTCTTTTGTTATTTGCCCATAGAGAAGCAGAAACTGGACGGTGGATGAGTGGTTAGCCCTGCCCTCACTACTGTTAATTATTTTTCTTTTTTCTGTCAAATCAAGAGCTCTATTGACTTTTGCGGCTTTGACGTACAGCTGTGATCAAACGTCATATTAGTACAATAATGTAACAGTTTTTAAAACCAATTACTTTGGACTTTGTGGATTATTTTGAGTTTTTGTTATTTGGCGGGAAGAGCGATCAGTGGTCTAATTATGTGACATGTTCAAGGTGCTTTCATGTACCTGTGCATGAGTGACTGCACTGGGGCCTTGAACTACATGGATTATTTTGAGTCTTTCTGCTTATATTTCTTCTTCTTCTGCTCGGCGGGTGGCAGCCAGCTTTTAGGCGCATTATCGTCACCCACCATGTTGAGTGTGGCACAAAGTTAGTAACGTCATACGGCAGTGGTCACGCTGAAAACTCTTTTGAAAACCAGATCAGCCCAATCTCGTGGCGAAATCCGTTTTTATCCGATCTTAAAAAAAAAGAGCCGGGTCTGCAGCTGATTCCGATCCTGAAGATCGGATCGGGACATCCCTCATGCTAACATTAGCTCAGGGCACTGCAGTATTCAAAACTAAAGTGGTGTCCAGGTTACACTACACTTTCTATTTGCAGCAGCCTACAGTACAGAACACTGTGAACACATATATAGACGGGTGTGTGTTTGTGCAGCTGTGTGTACTCGCGTCATGTCAGTGTGTCGGACGTTGCGATGCAGCACACCAGTGCACTTTGAATGCGCAACTACCTCGACCTGACATTCTCAGTATGGTTGAACCTGAACACCAGGTTTGAATCTCTGTGCAGTGCAAGTGCAACATTCATGGCATGTGTACATGTTCTTGGGCAGGGAAGTCCATCGAGGCATTATCTTTGTAAAGTAGCTCTTGTCCTACCTAATAATTTAGTTTTTCTTTCTGCTTCGATGTGAGCCGCATGAGTCATGCAGCACAGCACAGTAAGGAAGGTGAAAATGTATTTTTTGCCCTCTTCTTGTCAGCCTTTCCATGACTCCCAATCAGCGTCTTTTTCCTCTGCTATCTGGGCCCTCCTGCCTCCTCGCCTCCTATCTGCAGCCGCACACAGGGGACCGATGGAGTGTTTCTATTTTGCTGAGTTTTTCCTGCTGAGCGCCGATATTGAAAGTCCTATATTGTATCCTGCGTCCAAGATAAATCAGAAACATTTTTCTACACTCGCGATCAATGCCCGTGCCTTCCATGAGCGCCCATACAAATGTAGCACAAAGCCATGCTTCCTTACTTACTTCCTCTGTTTCCTTTTTGAAGCCTCCCTCCAGCAGTCGACTCCTGTGGGAGGGATTTGCGTGCCATTAGCATATCATTACAGATTTAATAGCATGAACCCAAGACCCTCCTGACCGAACAGGACAAGGAGGGGTTAAGATAGTGAAGAGGAGTAAGCAGGGCTCCACACTAACTTTTTTTTTCCTTGGACAGCGGCCCCTAAATTTAAATTTTAGGTGCGCAAGCAGAAAATTTAGAGACGCACACAAAATCGACTTGCAAAGTAAATATTCCTATTTCCTCTCATTTTCACTATATTACTGATAAATACTATTAACTCCCATACGGACCTCTTTTTACACACATCGGCCAGCCTTCTTCTTTTGTGTTTGTCTCCTTTCTTCCTTTTTAGGAGTAAATGTGGGTTGGCAAAGTAGCTAATTTGCGTGTTACTGTCAACTACTGGGCTGAAGTGTGGAGCACAAGTTTGTCAGCAACAAAAAATATTCAATAATAATAAAATAAAATGGAAATACATTACAGAAGCATCAGATGTTTGATATAATAGAAGTGTTATGAAATATTCCCACAGAAGGCCCTGATAGTTCAGCTGTTTTGTTCCCTCTTACTGCAGAAAACCCCAACTTCGCATGCAGTCAGCAGGGCGGAAAATAATATTTGTTTATGCAAAATCATATCAGTCTGTGTCTGACACATTCTGAGAAAGTCCAACCTACATTCTTTTTTTCCTTTTTGTGGTGTCTAAGGAGTATGAGCCTGGAAGGATGAAGCTTTTTCCAATTAGGACACTCTATAGCGTGATTATCATTTGGAATCCTTTCGAATTTCACACTTAAGTTTCCTTATAAAAGGCAACATTTTAGAAAGGAGCTTGCAGCACGTGTGAAAGTACTTTGTTCACACAGATGTATGAAATCAGGGTCCAGGTTCAAGTCAGCCACACAAACAGAATACATCTCCATGCAGTTGTGTTACAGCGTTGCCACTTAATGAGGTCGTCAGCCATTTGTTGTTATTTATGTTCTCAGGCCTCCACGGACACACTACGGTGAGAGCTTCTCATGATTACACTTTTTTTCCCCATCTCGTCGTCTCTGTTGCGCTAATTTATGTGTTGTTGTTGAAGCGGCTGCTGATAGGCCCAGAGATGGCATTTAGCTAAAGAGCAGAGAGGCCGTTAGCTTCAACATTCATCTAATCAATCTCGCTAATGAAAGCGTCGTCCTTTCTGTAGCCTCGGTCGCCCCTCGCTACTCTCACCCTGCCCTCCAGCCTTTCACTTGCTGTCTTTTTTTGGCCATTTTTACTCATGTTTAACTGTTGCTTTATAGGAAAAAGACACCTATGTAGGCTACATATCAGAAAAACTACAGTGCTTTGTCTTACATGCTTTTTCTTCATTTCATTTTTCTTCATTTCATCCCGTCCTGGACGTAGAGCAATGTTATAAATCCATCCATCCATCGATTTTCTTCTGCTCATCTGGATGCGGTTGCAGGGGCAGCAGTTTCTATAGGGAAGTCTAGACCTCCAGTGTGTCCTAGGTCTGCCTTGGGGCCTCCACCTAGCTGGGCATGCCAGGAACACCTCAAAATGGAGGCGTCTAGGAGGCATCTTGACTAGATGCCCGAGCCACCTCAACTGGCTCCTCTCGATATGAAGAAGCAGCGACTCTACTCTAAGCCCCTCCATGATGACTGAGCTCCGCACGCTATCGCTTAGGGTGAGTCTAGCCACCCTCCGGAGGAAACTCATTTCTGCCGCTTGTATCCACAATCTCAATCTTCCAGTCACGACCCAAAGCTCATGACCATAGGTGAGGGAGGGAACATAGATCGGCTCAGCTCTCCCTTTACCACGACGGTCCGGTGCAGCTTCCCTCATTCAGGAACAAGACCCCGAGGTACTTAAACTCCTCCCCCTGGGGCAAGACCTCACTCCCAACTTGAAGGGTGTAATCCGTCCCCACTGTAAACAGTGTGGACTGGGCCCTGCTTTCCCTTTCTGAGTCGTCGAACCTCTTCCAGGCTGACTGAAAACCATGCTCCATGACCTCACCGAACTCCTCCCACACCCACGTTTTTGCCTCAACCACTGCCGAAGCCGCATTCCGCTTGGCCTGCCGGTACCTGCCAGCTGCTTTAGGAGTCCCACAAGCCATGTTATAAATCACACAGAAAAATCATTCAGGATTTATTGTGTAACTTCACAACTGACTACTTGACATTTTTACATTTGTGTCTCAAATTTTCAGTGTTATTAACAAGTGCCTCACCGTTTCCTTAGTTTTTCTGTACATACACAGAAACAGTAATGGAAAACGATGACGTAATGTTTTGTCGGAGTTAGGGTCAAAGTACATGTTTTGGATGCAGCAAAATGAAGTGTTATACAGTCAGGCTACATTTCTGTTTGAACAGTGCGCCCTGACTCTATTTAAGCAAATTGTAAGTTTTCTAGGCCTAAATTCTTGGCGGTGTGCCACCCCCATGCTATGGAGGTCCCCGAGGGCTCAGCCCAGACCACCTGAGTCCCCGTCCAGGCCCTAAGGTTGCAGGAGACCCTCGCAAACCCCGCCCCCTTGCAGTCCCGTACCCAACCGACGGAGGGACTCATAGTGGAGCGCGAGGACAAGCCCAAGGACCTAGCAGGCGGGGCAACAGAGGTGCCAGGCAACAGTCAACAACACCCCCATCTCCCAACTAACCCACTCCTCTCAGGTGTAACTATGTGTGTAGGAATGTACAGTAAGTGTCCATGGTGTAATTAAGCATGCCTGCGTTGTCCCGTGGATGCTTGACAGCGGGACTAACCCAGTTGTCCCCCACTCGATCCCCTGATGTCTACTGTGCAGTTAAAAATAAGGAGTAGGGCATCAAAAACAGCTCAGTGGGTGGGTGAATGAGGTGCGGGGCGGCATGGTTGGCCAGTGGTGGACTGACCCAACTGGCTCTTCTTCAACCCTGTCCCTTGCGATCCTAGTGAGTGATGTGAGTGTGCATGTGCATCTGTTTATGTGAGTGTTGATGTGTCTACAATGCAATTAGAAACAGAAAGGGGGGGGGGGGCATTGTTATGAGATCCCAGTCAGTTGGAGGCGGCAGGGTCACGTGCCCACCCCCCACGGCCCTAAGTGTATTGAGACTATGGAAGCTACTTTTCGGAGACATTCAGACAGAATTCGGCACTTTTATTGTAAAGGCTGAATATGTGTTGTTGGTAGTCATCTTTCCTTCACGTTCAGCTTTCACAGCTTCATGGTCATCTTAAAAAGATCCTTGTTTACATTGTGCTTGTGTTTCTTCCATACACAACACATAATGAATAAATACAATACATTACATACATTGTAACTCCAATACCGCCCTCTTTTCACACATAAGCCAATCGCCGCCCGCCACTCTCACATACATCGGCCTGCCTTCTTCTTCTTTGGTGTTTGTCTCCTTAATGTTGGCTGGCAAACTACTTCATTTGCGCATTACAGTCAACTACTGGGCTGAAGTGTGGAGCAGAAGTTTATCAGCAACAAAAAGTATTTGATAATAATAAAATAAAATCGGTAGCACACGTGCGAATCAATGTATTTTTTTTCACAGTGTCTCAAATTTTAGTTGCAAAATGCGACCACTTAGTCACACGGTTGGAGCCCTGTGTAGTTGAGACTCCTAAAAAATGCTCGCTCTGATGATAGTTCAATCATAAATACCAGTAAATGTCACCTACTGCACACGGTATGTTTTTTTTATGACACATTGCCTCTTTATGACACATTTTTTTGACTGATGCAACTTATACTGTGGAGCGACTTATAGTCCGGAAAATACGGTAGTTGCACGCACACGTAGACCAAAAACCTGAATGGCTGAATATGTCCTCTTCAACTGAACACAAATTTGAATTTGTAAATAATAGCCTTGTTTCATTTAACATAGATAAGAAAACAGCCTGTTTCAGTCTTATGTGGTTTTGCAATGATGGAAAAGCTGCAGGGAAGAGACGATGCATTGCCGCTGTCACTCTTCGGACTTAATGTTGAATTCAGAAATTGAGGGATTAAAACTATAGTCCACAGATCAGCAGGTCATCATGTGTTGCTTTCACATTATAACACAGCTAAAGTGACCACTGACATAGTACAGTGCAATGGAAGGTAACAATAACACACCTTGGTGGTACATTACCATTTCACAGCTTGCTTATCAAGTATAGTTTATGTGCAAGTAAGCAAAGAAAAAAGACAAGAAAAGATGTGAAAGTAAGTGAGGGGTGGAGATGGTGTGGGAGGGGGGAGTCTTTTGGTAAAATCTGTATTATTACTCAGCCATTGTGGAGAAGAACTTCCCTGCAGCAAGGTCGCTGCTTGCCTCCATCAGGACATATCTCTGTCCTTGTGTAGCACTCTGAGCTTCATGTTTATCTCTAACACACACGCACGGGCACGCGCACGCACACACACATATATACTCAGACAAAGACACATTTGACAAATACATTTTGGGAAGGCAGCGGGTCTCTGGCGAGGCCAGTGGCTGTGACTTATAGAATATAAAGCAGACAGAATGTGTGTCTATCATGATAAGCATGAACACAAACGCTTCAACGTTCGAGTCTTTCGGGGACACAAAACGTGACCTACACGTGCATCCCATTCTAATTTCTTACACAATCACTCACTATTGCTGCATCCATCCATCCATCCATTTTCTATGCCGCTTAACCTCACTGGGGTCGCGGGTATGCTGGAGCCTATCCCAGCTAACTTCGGGCGAGAGGCGGGGTACACCCTGGACTGGTCGGCAGCCAATCGCAGGGCACAGACAAACAACCATTCACACTCACATTCATACCTATGGACAATTTAGAGTCGCCAATTAACCTAACATGCATGTATTTGGAATGTGGGAGGAAACCGGAGTACTCGGAGAAAACCCACGCACCCACTGGGTGCCGATCTCCTGACTGTGGCCACCGTGTGGTCTTCAACCAACATTTTATGGAAAAATGTGCATTAAAAGTCAAGCAATTTTGACTTGAAACCATTAGCTTCCTAAGGATTAACTCCGCAAGTGTGTTTTGCTTGTTTTCAGCTTTTTGTGATGCCACTACAGTGTGGTACCAGTGACGGACTCGTTCTTTGCCACTTTACGTTTCTAATCTAACGCAATCATGGTTTTTCAAAAATATATTAATTAATAAAGCATGCTGTGCCATGGTTGAATACGGCCTATTATGAGTCAAAAATATACGTATTTAAGCAAATGTCACTTTTTTGACTAAACTAAGCATTTTCAAGCATAGAAATGGCTAAATGAATGAAAATACAAATATATATTCAGAAGACACATTCAAAGACGCTGTTATGATATGTAGTATTCTACACAGGTTACTAGGTGTCAGTAATGTTCGATGAGACACACAAGCACCAGACGTGATTGCCGGAACAACAAGCGTTTATTGCAGGTTTGAATTGTCTCACAAAAGGCACAATAATCCCTAACTTGAGCTACTTTTGCGGCTGTAATCCACGCTAAGATAAAACTCAATTCTAAACTCTTGACGTCCCCTAGCACCGTTTTATTTATGTCTTAAATGACTTATTTTCTGTTATTATGTAGTACAAAGGTGACTATGGGGTGTTATTTAATGTCTAGAGGGCTCTAATGATGTTCAAAAACATATTTAGAAGGTCATAAACAGGTTTCCTATGCTCTATGAAAATATTCCATTCATAAATAAGGAATCCTACTTCGGCCTGCAGAAATTCACTTATCACAGTCAAGTCTGGAACCAATAACTGCAATAAACAAGGATTGTTGTATGAGTAAATACATTTTTACACGTGTAGTACCGTTTAGCTTGATTTAAAATGTCAGTTCATTTGGAGCTGTTAATCATATAAATACATATAATCACATGCTGTCATTTATCTTTTTGTTAGTAACATACAATAAAAATTGACGTATTGCAGACACAGTTGCAAATGGTGATTAATCGTGACAAATTAAGTTTGAAAACTGATTAATCCGATTACATAGTTTCATCATTTCACAATCCTAGTGTTTCTATAATATTATTAGTTTAGTATTTACAGATTCATGAATTCATAAAGCACAGTGAAACAAATACAGGATATAATGCATTCAAAACAGAGTAGCTTAGATGGCAAAGTGAAACAAACTGTATAAAGCTGCCACACAAAGCATTGAATTGTCGCCAATAAAACTTGCATGGTTCCACATAAGCACCTTTTTGCCGGTTCATACAAACTGTGATGAAGACTGAATACATTTGCAGCCTTCTGATTACTAGACGCTCACCTCCTACACGCCACATATTGTTTATATGACTCTGCATCCAACATTGTAGCATTCCAAACTGACTGTCTGGTACACTTGGCAGGAAGTCAACGGATAGCAGCATCTCCCGCATGTGCCATTGTACAGAAGGGTAACATGCAAGTGAGTCACCTACTGTTGGAAAACACAATACAGCACAAACTAAACACGCTACCCTGCTAAATGGCCAACATTAAAAGCTCACTCTGATTAAAATGGGATTTATTTTATAATCAGTGAGGGGAAAACGGCAAACAGTGATGTGTTTTCATCTTGCCATTTTGCAATCACCCCAACCTGACAGCAAACATTGTTCATTCCCTCAGTGTGTGTGAATGCGCAGGCACAAAAAGATACAATGCCCGCATGGAATGCAATCCCTGATTCACTGTCTGGACTTGGAAGATATTGTGTAAGTGACAACAAACCTATGATTGATGTGCAGGCAAATGACAGACATAAGTGTATGTGTGTGTGTGTGTGTGTGCGTGTTATAGGTAAACAATGTTATGTTATTGCTATCCTGCATCCTACCATACACAAAAACACAATGATCTTTCTTGGATAAGAATTACAGTAGAACCCAATCCATTCACTGGTTGACATCCAAGTTGGTCTAATTTCAAAACATTGGCAATAATGTAAAGTGACATTTAGGCAACATCTTGCGTAACATTTGTCCCAGTCATACAAGTGTAAAACACTTTAAACACTGTAATACAGGGGTCACCAACGTTTTTCCTTGTGAGCGCTACTTTTACAAAATGAAAATGGCCAAGAGCTACTCATTTTTGTAACATTTATTTTCAGAGCTTATTTTAAACCCAAACAAAGCGAATATGCTTGTTTTACCAGAACATTAACAAAATGCTGGTGTCCACGACTCACATTTTGTATTTCAGAATGCATTTCTTTCAACTGTTCTCTCATTATTAACTGAAAACCTGAATGAAAAGCAGGCTTGCGGGCACCTCATGTGGTCGTGGGGGGCTACCTGGTGCCCGCGGGCACCATGTTGGTGACCCCTGCTGTATAATAACATGACGATAAAGTAAAGCTACCCACTCTTTGACATACACGTAACGGAGTAAAGAAATACTGTCACCTAGTGAAGTATTTCAGGTATTGCTGAAATTACATATACAGTCATCCCTCGTTCATCGCGGTTAATTGGTTCCAGACCCAACCATGAAAAGTGAATTTCTGCAAAGTAGGATTCAATATTAATTTTCATAGTTTCATAGTCATATTATTTTCATAGTTAGAGCATAGAAAACCTGTTTACAATGTTCTAAATATGTTTTTTAACGTTATTAGAGCCCTCTTGACATGCAATAATACCCATTTAGTCACCTTTAGTTTTGTATTACCCAATATATAAAAATCCCACAAAGAGTTTGTTTTTTGGAATTTTGCCCATCATCCCTAATCTTTATGTGACACATGAACACATTTGTCGATCTCTGTCCTATGCGTTTTAAAGATATAAAAACAGGGCCAGCTCATGGCTGCATGTATGGGACATATTCCTCCTATAAAGCCTTCTGAAAAAGTCTCCAAGAAGTGCCAACGACATTCCATTTACATACAATGTGACGTGCAAATTAACCAAGCTACTGTGACATTGTTATTATTATTATTATTAACATTGTTACGCTGATCGAACTACATTACTGCCGTATTGACACTTAGTCACAACACACCGGCTAGCTACTAGCCGGCTAACGACTAGCATCACTACAGACTCGCCTGTAGCGCATCAGCGTCACATTCACAACGCTTCAGAACACTACCAAAACGTAAGGCTACTGCTACTGCTAATGCTTAGAATGGCCAAAATACACAAAATACTGTCAGTATTATATGTCATCATGAATGTACCTGTTACTACATGGTCACAGCACGTATATAAAACCATAAAATGTTGTCGGTGGTGTTTGGAGGAGTTTTGTTAGCGGTCTGTGTCGGCGGCATAGGTGTATCTATCCCATTACGTGCACTACTGAGCTATCACTTTTGATCAGTTTTTATATCTTTAAAACCCACAGAAAAGAGAAAGAAATATGTGTTCACATAAGGATTGTGGATAATGGGCAAAATTCCCCAAAAAGTGCAGTTTTCCAGTTGTAATATTATGAAGGAAAAAAAAACAGTGAATAAAGTTGTAATTTTTGAAAAATTAGGTTGTGGAAAAAGTTGTGAGAATGAAGTCAAAATATTATGGGAATAAAGTCAAAATCACTAGAAGAGAATCTAAAAGAAGAAAGTTTAAAGTTGTTGGAGAATTAAAAAAAAACCCAACTGAAATGGAAAAAAACATTTAGACAAAACAAGTCATTTTAGAAGAATAAAGTCCAAAATATTAAGAGACAAAAAGTCAAAAGAATAAACTCTGACATTAACATTCTAATATTATGAGGAAAACCAATGTCGTTTTGGTAGCATAGAGTTGAAATATTCATGAAAAATATGGTAGATTTGTAAAGTTGTAATATTATGAGAAACAAACAACACAAAATTAAGTTGTAATTTTTTGAAAATCAGATTGGGGGAAAAAAGGTTTTATTTAAGAGGAAAGATGGAATATTTTAGCAAAATGGGCAAAAATGGGAAAAGAAGAGCAAAGACTGAAGTTGATACTAATAATACACTTTAAACCTACAGTATATCACAAAGCTGAGATGCAGTTTTTTAAAAACAATGCACATACAGTAACTTCTTAACATACAGTATCTACAGGTACTGTACATGTGTTACTTTGCAAAATATCCGAGTGGCCCTTGCGTCCTTTCATTTTTCACAATATAACCCTTGCTGGAAAATGTTTGGATACCCATGAACCTCAGTCACGTCTGTGTTAACCCTTGAAGTGTGCATTATTACTTTGCAGGAACCAAAAAGTCAAACGAAGTGTTGTGTGCTCGGATGTGTGGTTCTTCTTTTGTGTGTTTGTTCTCATGTGTTCATTTGTTTGCATTCCTTTGTGCTTGTCTTTGTTTGCGTGTTTGCGTACATGCTTGGTCTTGTCTCGTTTGTGTGCGTTCGGGTTTGTTCGCTTGTGTGTTTGTGTTTGTGGGTTCGTGCGTTTGTCTTCCTTTGTGTGTTTGCGTACATGTTTTTTTTTTTTTTTTGCTTTGGCTAGTCCTTGTCCGTTTGTGTGTTTGTTCATACTGTACGTGTTTGTTCGCTCATGTGTTTGTGTTTGTCTGTTGGTGTGTTTGTATTTGTTTCCTAGGTTCTCGTACGTGTTCGGTTTAGTTAGCTCGGGGTTGTTCGCGTGCGTTTGCGGGTTGTTCTTTCGCGATTGTTCGTGTTTTTCTGACGTTGTGTGGCACAAAGATTCATTGTGCGGACATTCCTTTTCACTGGTCTGTAAGAAAAAAAGTTGAAGTATGAACTCCTTTCACCCTGACTAAATCAGAAATCAACCAAACATACAGAACAAGACCTAAAGTTGTGTATATATATTTATTGTTATTATAGCTTAGTGGGGACGTTAATCTAACCTAAATGATATTGTGGGGACCAAAAAGCTAAACAAAGTGAGTGAAGTATGTCAAAATGTGTGTGTGGGTGTGTGTGTGTGTGTGTGTGTGTGTGTGATGAAGCTGCATAAACATGCACAGTCCTGCATATTGATCAGGGACAATAAAACCTCCATTAAAGATTTATTCAGGAGCGGTAAAGAGGAGGATGGGGTGCTCTCAGGTTTCTGTCAGAGAGTGGATTACTCCAAAGACACCTCTCTCCACCATGACACATTCTCAAGCGAGGTGGAGGGGAGTGGGAATAGTGTGCGTGGTGGGGGGTGCTGTGGGGTCTCTCTGCATTTTAATAGCGCCATCACCTCCAGCTATGATAGCAGACAATGGCATGTTTGAGGAGACACTCTTCCTCACAAGTGTCTCCACCGCTCTCTGGCGGCTAAAGCGGCCGCTAACTGGCTAGCCGCCTTCAATTATAGATCCCATCTGCGTCGTCGTCGTGCTAGCACAACAAGCCCGAGGCCCGCTCTGTCAAAATGTCACCTGAACCGGGCGGCGCCGCAGGCCAGAGACACTCTGCCGCCTTTTTAGTTAATATCTACAATAGGATTGTGGAGGAATGGCAGGGAGAAGGAGGGGGGGTGAGATGGAATGACATGGAAGTGGGTGGGGAGTGGGGGGGGGGGTAATGAAATTCACCTCCCTCCTTCTCCAATGAAGTGTGCTGTCAGCTTTATCGCAAGCACTACACTAGCACCCCCCCCCAAACACACACACACACACACACCACCATCTCACTCCCCTTTTTTTTGCCTTCATCCCATTTGAGATGATTGAGATTCCGACTTGATGCTGATGACATTTGAGCAGCCTCTTTCTTTTCCCTGCCGACGGAGCTCGCCACGCGCTAAACGGGGCGGAGGTCGGGAATGGGACGAGATTGTGTGTGCACTAAATGAAAAATAATCAGTGTAGCAGACGAGGAGAAAAGAAGGCGTCCCAGAATGGATGGAAATGGGTATTGATGATGTGGAAAGAAGCCCGTGCTGCGTTTGAGACTGCTGGGAAATGTTCCGCCTTGAGTTTATAAGTTGACCCCCAGTTAAACATACTGTATATAAAAGAGCTAGTGTTTGTTTAGTTCGTGCACACCCAATTTCACTTCTAGCAGCCCTGACATCAAATTCAGTCCTTTTTTTGCAGCCTTTGCATTTTTGCAGGAGGTCACAACCAGTTTCCATGTTGTTACAAAATGCTGACATGTAGCGTAACCAATAAATACAGTATTTATGTTTGTTAGGAGTGTCACGAGATCTTGCGCAAATAAAACGTGACAAGATTTCTTCTTCAGAAAAAAAAACTGATGAATAAAAATGGCTATGTGATTTCCATGACCGTGTGCAAGCACGTCTGTTTTCCCCGTCTCTCACGAACAGGCAGTAAGAGAGTTCACTCTGTGCATTGGTTCAGCACCTAGACGCTTCGCAGAGCAACAGTGAACAGAGTGAGCCCTCTTATCAGTCATACAGTTGCTTTGTCTCTGTGGGGGAGGTAACATAGTAGACATAAGGAAGGAAAAAGATGCTTGCAAAGCCAAATGCCACAGCCCCCATGTGGGAATGTTAATAATGAGCAAAGTGAGCCCATCAACACGAATGAGCCAGTATACCAAATTTATTCGAAAGTGGTAGCAACATAAAAGGCAGCAAACATATCCACCCCACCCTGTTTTCCCATCTGGGATTAAAAACTAAACATTGTGATGTAGAGCCTTTGTTCTGACAGTCAACACTCACATAACGTTTGGTCGGCAAAGTAAATACAACCAAAACAGTGCAAAAATTGTGTGTGTTCACAGAAAGTCATCGTAGAAGAAATGATGCTCTTTCATATAGCTGAAAAGCCAGCATTTCAAGAAATGCTGCAAAAGTTTGACAGACTAATTTACAAATTGCCTGTGAGAAAATACATGCCACAAGCGCCAATTCCGCAACTTTACAGAGCGAAAGATGACATATTAAAGGAAATATTGCATTATTATGATATGTTGCGCCCGAAGTCAGCTGGGATAGGCTCCAGCATGCCCCCGCGACCCTAATGAGGATGAAGCGGTATAGAAAATGGATGGATGGATGATATATTGTTATTTATTCTAATTATTATATATCATCATAACAGTGATTTATTTGGACTCAAAAAAATGTTGACAATAATATTGCACCTGCCTTGTTTTGTGACTCGTTTAAATAAAAGTAAAAGTAAAAGTTTGTCCAGTAATATTCTTTCATTGTACTTTTCTTAAAATGAATGGGATAATCTTGTCTTGTCTCGTGTACCCAATCTTGCGCATCGTCTCGTCTCATGAGTTGGTGTCCTTATGTTTTTATAGGTGCCATCAAGTAGTTACATCAAGTAGGAACTCCAACTTCAAGACGTGTTCCCATGCTTTTTCCAATACAAATTCAAATTAAAATGTAATGTTTTTTTGGAATGCAGCCTTACCACTAAAGTTTGTCAGGGGTGGAACATCCCTTTACATTCAACTGGTTGTTTGAGGGAAACAATGCTTCTGCTGGGCCCCTCCGGCCGCATCCGCGGCCCTCTGAGCCGCAGATGCAGCCAACCTCTTCTTCTTCTTCTCCTCCTTCCTCGGCATCCCGGAGACAAAATGCCGGCACTCGTCCATCAGCTTTGCCGCACTGCAGAAATCAGTGCACACAATGCGCGTTGCAAGCGCGGAGCACGCGCTCACTCAGCACGGTCCACGCGACCTCTGCGCACTCATTGTACAGCCGAACTGGACTGGGGAAGTGCTGAGACGGACAGAGCACCCACCACATGCGTGCTCACGGTTTCAGTGCGCTGCACGCTCGCTGGCTGTACGCGCGTCACACGTCATCCATAGCTCGACACAGCTCGCACGCAGCGAAAGTTCCTTCTGCACTAAAAATGCTACGTCGTGTTTGCATGCTCCCAAATCCGTACTGATCCCCAAATTTTGCCCATGCTTTTGCAAGTAGACAGCACGCACTTACAGGTCCGGCGGGTTGGGTCCGCCGCTTTAGAGTCTATACGTAAAAAGTAGATAAAGTGCACAATCGTGCTTCTTGGAGACAAACATTCTTGACTTGTTTATACAGTAATTGTTGAAAAATAGTAGACTATGGGAACATTTAAAATGAATGCATGACTCACGTGAAAATGTCAGAAAAATGCAAAAAATGTTGACAGTTATTGGTATTTTTTATGTAGCCTGCAAGCGCTCAAACAAAGCTGTAAAGCGGAACATCTTGGGGAATAAACATGTAGGCTGTCAGGATTAGCGTACGTGTGAAACTGATTGTCATTTTGTTTGACAACATTGTGACAATGATAATTATGTTTGATTACTAAAGACCCCCTTTGTGGGGGGGTGGGGTGGGTGCGGTATCACAAAGCTGTGGGGTTGCGCTGCCCTCAGTCTGTGTGTTTTCCTAACAGCGCGGCCTTATTCATTTATTCGCCTCCTTTTATTTCTTTATTTATTGCACATTGCGCAGCAGGACCCTATGCATTCTAATTGGAAAGTTAACTTTGGTGACTTAAAAGGAGAATCCAGCGGATTTTCTTTGCTGCTGCCCAAGCGAGATTAGCTCAGCCGGGCAATAATAAATACTAATTGAATAATTAACATTTTATGGTGTTTACAAATTGCGCTGTCGGACGTGGCTCAAGAAAAACGGTGTACTTGGAAGAAACATAGTGTAAAGAAAACACAAATACAAGGCCATTAATTGTTGTTTAGCAGTAGTGTCCTTTTTATAAGATTTATAAGGGGTTAGAAATATGTTTAAAGTGCTTGTATAAGCTTTTGAATTCAACTGGCTGCATCCCTGGTACTACCTCTTCTCCAACAAGCACTTAATACACAAGCACAAGGGGCTCTATCAGAGATTTTGCCTTTACAAAGATATAGTGAATGTTGAAATGCATCATACAAGACACGCCAATCGTGGCGCCCCCTATGGGATATGGTCAAAATGCTTTGCAAGCACACATATACTGTAAAACAGATGTCCTCAAAGTTTCATAATCATTACACAAATGTTTCATAAGTTATGGACAATTTCTTGCCCGTGTCCCTGCAGAAAAGACACTTTGCTTGATGCCGGCCGTGTTTTTCAACCAATCTTGCTCGGATTTTACTTGTTTCACTTGTTGGGCCCCAAAAAGCGTGTACCAAATCTCTTGGTGATTTGATTTGACCTTTAAGGAAAACTGCACCTTTTTTTTTTAATTTTGCCCATCATCCACAATCCTTATGTAAGACATGACCACATATGTCTTTTTCTTTTCTGTGTGTTGTAAAGATACAGACAGATAAAAAGACCCAGCTCATTACTGCATGTAATGGGACACACCTATGCTGCCTCCAAAGACTACTATTAAAACACCAAAAATCCCCCACAAGGTTTTATGGTTTGATATACGTGCTGAGGCCAATGTAGTAACAGGTACATTCATGATGTCATGTAAAAATTACAGTATTTTGGCGTATTTTGGTCCTTTTTTGGTCCTTATTACCGGAACTTCCTTCCTGGGCGCATTGATTTGACATAGCAACATATAAACCAATGCTTACACCTAGCGTTAACAGACTCAAAAGTAAAAACACAGCAGCAGTGGCGGCAGCTCCATTATGTAGCCTTACCTTTTTGGTAGTGGTCCGAGGCGTTGAGAGCGTGGCTCTGACGCGCTGCGGGCGAGTGTGTGGTGAAGCTAGTGGCTAGCCGTATTTATATCTTTAAACGCACAGAAACGCACATGTCTCACATAAGGATTGTGTATGATGGGCAAAATTCCAAAACAACAGTGCAGTTTTCCTTTAAAGTTAGAGTGGATGTTTTGTAACGTGTGTGAGACTGTGTGAGAAATTTCAAGTCACTGACTTATGGGGGTTGAACTTTGGGTGTTTAACAGCGCCACCATGTGGTGTTTTTGTCAGACAAATAATAGCCCAGACCACACAGAAGAGGCGCATGTTTTGATACATTTTCACCCTTTTGTGTGCAGCACTTCAGGAGGAGAAGCATTTGTTTACAGTGGTTCTCAGTTATTTCCTGTCGTGCCCCCCCCCAGGGGACAGAAATGTTTTCACGTCCCCCCGATCTGAATAATAATGATATTATCTATTTATTTATCTGTACTTTACGGACTGAACTCGAAACTGAAACCAGGAAAATGCAACAAGATGGAGAGCTATGAAGCATCCAAGCGTATTCAAAAGTCAGATTGCATGTTGAGTATCATCAATTTGTACATGTTGGCAGGTCTGCACTAACTTTGAAAGTACTCCCTGCCTCTCACGGTCCCCCTGACAGTTCACTGCGTCCCCCCGAGGGTGGGCTGCCTCGCTATTTGAGAAGCAATGGCTTACACAAACATAGCTTACGAAAACATAGCACATGGCAATGTTTATACTGCATACAGTTGTCCCTCGCTGCATGGCGTTTCGGACATTGCTCCCTCACTCTATTGCGCTTTTCCAACATTAAGTAATTAATAAATGATTGCTGTTTCGTGGTTACGGCCTATTATTAGCCCAAAAAAAAGTATAAGCAAATTGTACTTATGCTTGACCTAAATGAAGCATTTTCAAACATAAAAATGTTCAAAATGAACTAAAATACAAAAAATACAGTTCGAGGCAATACAAGACGTTGATGAGCTGTAGTTTACACTGACCACTAGGTGTCACTAGTAACACGCGCACCAGACTTGTCTTGCCAACGACAGGCTTTTATTGCAGGTTTGAATTATCTCACAACAGGCACAATAATGACATAATCATCATCATCATCATCATCATCATAACACGGGCTACAGCTGTAGCCATACCCCAGCTAACACTCAACTCTGAATCCCCGATGTTACTTCCTGTCCACGCATCCGGAAGACAGTTATTTACACACACAGAACACATGGAAAGTCGTAAACAGGTTTTCTATGCTCTTACTATGAAAATATTTGGAAACACTTCACCACGCTAGACGAGGGATTGCTGTATGTTCATGCAGGCCCATCTCTATAAATTAGAATATGGTGCAAGCTATTGACCTCATTTTATGAGGTGCTGAATTTGGGGTTTTTATTACCTGTCGGTGGGCCGACAATATCGGCCCGATATCGCATAAAAATGTGATATTGTTAGACATAGGTATCAGATTTTTTCCCGATAATGAAAACCGATATTAAAAAAATGCTGTGTAGATGGACATTTTCATGTTCACATGGCTAGGATGACACCACAGTTTGTTCACATTCAGTGCAAGCCCACCTCCTTTGCACATTCTACAGGCTCTTTTGTTCCTGGCCGCTCTGACGGTACTGAAGTCGGATAGTTCCTCTCGTTAGCCTCCGGGATGCTACTTCTTAGCCGTTAAATTTGAAGGTCTTGACATCTTTTGCCCGGTAGTGAATTTATGTTTCCCATGATAACAGAAGGTACCGAAGGCTTCCTCGCAAGCCGGTTGACTTTTATCTCAGCTCCGGCGTGGCCAACTCGATATCAGTTGGTAGACAGGGAATCACACCAATGCCGGACGTCGCTCTCATGGCACGTAAAAATGTGCTAAAATAAACAAACAGAGCTGCCTGAAAGGCAGCCACTCGTGGCGGCGTTGTTAATTACACGATATACTTACACTCGACAAAAACATAAACGCAACACTTTTATTTTTGCTCCCATTTTATATGAGATGAACTCAAAGATCTAAAACTTTTTCCACATACACAATACCACCATTTCTCTCAAATATTATTCCCAAATCTGTCTAAATCTGTGATAGTGAGCACTTCCCCTTTGCTGAGATAATCCATCCCACCTCAGAGGTGTGCCATATCAAGATACTGATTAGACACCATGATTAGTGCCCAGGAGTGCCTTAGACTTCCCACAATAAAATGGGCTCCCGTATTTGCCAGTGTGCAAAAGATGACCTCATCAAACCGCCTCTCAAGCATGTAAACAAGCGTTGGTAGCTAGTAGCAAACTATCTTCCATCCATTTTCTAGATATGCTGCCTATCCTCAGTAGGACTGTAACCAATGCCGGAAGTAAGCGAGGATAAAATCTGACGCTGTGTGTGTGCGCTCGATTAGGAGAGTCCGTGGGGATGTCCATGAAAATGCTGCTTTTTCATATGATATCGGGTGTATTTTCATTCGTATACATGTTTGTTAGGTAGATTACTTTTCCTCTTCAATTTTGCATCGGGTTTACACTTTTGGACCACCTCTAAGTCCAACTTTAAGCCTTTCAAACTCATGGATCTGAGCTCCAGGACAAGATAAAAGGTACAGTAGGTAGGATATAAATGAACTTTAATAGCTATCTGCAGATGAAATTTCATTAAAATCTGATGGTGCAAACTCTGTTAATTTTGGCCCGGAATTACTGTATACATGCAATTTGTAGTGTCGCATGCATGCTGCTGCACAGTGGCAGAGCTACGTGGTGGCCAGGGGTGGCCGTGGCCACCCTAGGCCATCTAGACATTTCAGGTATCAACTTATTGCCACCCCTATGTGAGTAATGGTCTCACCTTGGCCACACCAATAAAAAATTTTGGCTAGAGTGCTAGGCCTACATGAAAATGATGACACTTCCCTGGACTTTTTGATGATCTATTCAAATGTAAATGGCTACTCTGTTGACTTTTAAAACAAATGTCACAGCCTATGGTAAGTATTTCTCAGATATTTTACAATGTTGTACAATGTTGTTTACAGCCATGATGAGAAGTTAATTGCTGATGCTCTATCCATTAGCTTCACAACCACAGGAGATATGTCATGTTACACCTATCGGTATCAGCGGATATCGGTATCGAAAATTGAGAGTTGGACAATATCGGCATATTGGTTATCGGCAAAAAAGCCAATATCGGACATCCCTATCTGTAAGCTATAATTATCAACATTATTAATAAATACATTATTCAAATATTTCAGTCCATGTGTATTGAATCTAGAATAGTTTCACTTTCTGATTGGAACTATTGAAATAAAGCGACTTTTCAAAGATATTCTAATTTACTGAGATGTACTTCTATATGGTCATGTTTGCATATGAACTAAAAAGGAAGTAAGAGTTTTGAACATGCACAGTTCATACAAGTATAGCCGACCCTACCTGATGTGGCGCCTTAGGCGAGGTTTTATATGGCGGCGCCCCCCTCCATCTGTGATTTCCATATGCTGACAAAAGAAATAGAATGGCATGGATTTGATCATTGTCCTTATTTTTTAAAATAACGTGTTACCCAATTGACATGGTTAAAAATTAAAAACATTTTATCGATATTTTTTATTTGTATATATTTATATAGTTTTTATTTAGAACAATATATTTTTTTACAAATTTCTACAGATTTGTCCTCATTCTCCCATGCTTTTCAAGCAGCATCTTGAGTTTTCTCTCTGCTTGCGGCATCCAAAACGCGGCTTTATGCTGTCACTGAAGCTTTGCTCTCGCCTTCAACTTCTTCTCCAGCGTTTGTGAATCACGGAGGCGACTACTGCGGCGTGCCAGGAGCTGACTTTGTGAAGTGTAACCAGCTTATGACTTCTTATCTTGAGCGATTAGTTTATCGGCGTCACTATCTGGGCTTGGTGGCCGCGCGGCTCCTTGGTGTTACCCAAACCCCCCCTTTTTTTGCGCCATCGAACTGAAGCTGCCAGAGAGATAAGCCTGTCTCGCTTGGCTCTAAATTGAAATGAATTGTTGTACATCAAAATTCCAGACTCCTGACCCCTTACTGGCTTCTGGATCCAGTTACCACTGCACCCTGATTGACACACGTGCTAATTTATATGAAGAAAAGCTCTCTTCATTGGGGGAGGCGCCATTTTTATTTCCCTCTAAAAGCACCTCTGAAGCGCTTTAATGAACAAGGAGGGGGAAGGAGACACCTAATCCTAATTTGTGTCTCTCACCGTTGCCCTTTGACCCCACTCAAGAGCCGCCTCCGCCGTCTTGGTCTTGTTCTCGTTTCCCCTCAGGGTGACATTGCAATTAAATAGATACTGTCTTATGTGCATGAACGCCTGTGCAATGCATGCAAGACATTTTGATTGATTTCTTTGCTTGTCAGACACCACTGCAATGTGTGTGCCTCTAAATCCAGTAAGTTATCCAGTTACTGTTTTTTTCATTGCATTTTTCTGTATTTTTCTGCAATTGCAGATCGAGGAGAGAGGGGCTGGTCAATGCGCTACAACAGTCGGTCGGCCCTTAACGAGCGGCGTTGTCGCAGCTCAAAGATTTTTTTGGAGGTGCACGACTGTGGAGCTTTATTTGTGCCTTAACTTTGAGGTAGCAAAGGCAGACTTTGAGCCCTATTAGCGTGCAATAATTACTGTTGTGTGCGCAAGCACATCGCTTCAGCGATGTCACTCTCTCCCTTTCTTGCTCAACCTTTTTGCTAGCGCTGGGGGAGAGTCAGTGTACGAGGCGAGGTTTTGGGGACTGGGCTCCTTTCTGGGGCTCGCGGGTTGCTGCCTGGATAGTGGCGAGGCGTACGGGCGTGTTCAGTGGACAAAATGTGTGTTTGTTGGTCGCTCTCTGGGAAGTGAGGGCACTGATATAATACTTTTTAAAAATGTTTTTCTTGTGATCGACTGGCAAAGTCCCCAAGATCGACTACTGTAGTAGCACACGATCGATGGGTTGGCGACCCCTGCTTTAAAGTTAACACAAATTAAAGTATTCCAGTGCTAAAAGGCACGTGTTGTTAAAGGCCCCATGTTATCCTTGTTGTCACTCATTTTAAATGCGTCTCAGATGTCACACATATCATATTGAAAGGGTGTGAAATCTAGAATTTAGACAGGGTAAACGTGCTTTAAGTAAGCCACACTGGCTTTTGTGTGTGTGTAGCTTTAATGCTAATGAGGTGTGCTTGTTCATGCCTGTCTCCAACAGGGTGTCTGTGTGTCTCCAAGAAGTGCCATTGTGCACTTTATCATGTAACTCTGCAATTGTCTCATTATAGATGCCATATATCGCATACAACTATATAACATGAAAGAGCTACAATGCTAGCATTACACTTACACACATTTTAACAGCCACATTATACTAAGTGAGCTTCTCCACTGAAAAAAAAAACAAAAAAACAATATGATAAAACTTTCAGTTCCCATGTTTGTCGCTCACTGACAGATGGTTGGCAGAGCACCAGGCTTTTGTACATTTTAGTATGTGTAGCAAAGCCTGTTGTTTCTTTCTTTTCTCTTTTTTAAAAAGCTGTCCTCCGTGAAGTGGTGGGCGTATAAACAGTGCGGGCTCATCTAGCTAGGAGAGGAAGACGAGGAAGCTGATGTCATGAGTGTGGTGATTGAGGAATGGAGAGAAAGAGAGATTCTGCAAGAAGGTAAGAATGCAAAAGTAGACTTGGCTCCACTGAGCCTCATTAATTCAGCTTAATCAGACGATATATTGCTGAGAAAACATTTGGACAACATCCTGCTGATGTGTGTGAACTTCTGATGAGCTCCCCACAAATCCGGTGGTGGCAGTTTTTTCACTTTCCTGTACTTGAATTCATTTGTTCAGGTGCAAGATGGACCCTCACCCGAGTTCAAAAAGACTATTTCAGTGTGTCACGATTATGTTTACTAATTAAAGTTTACTTTAAGAGACGGGGCCTGGGAAGAGACATGTGTGATGTCAACTAGCGAGAGTTGACAGTGTTTATCTGAGCGTTAGCAGTGTGGAGAGTGTGCGTGATTGGTGTGACTTGGGGCCGCAGCTTGCTGCTTGTTAATAAAGCGACTGAAATGCATTGTGCATCTCTCCTTAACCACAAACAGATTATGAGTGGTCAGCATCCAACAGCTTTATGATGTTGAAGTCGTATCTGCAATTTCATCCTTAAAACGCCAGTTTTAACTGCACATACCGCCCCGGCTCGCCATTGTTGCATCGAGCTCGCCTGTGTTTGCGTGTGTGTCGTACTACCTCAACTCTGGCACTGATTGGCTGACCGCTGAAATTGTGCCCTTCCTTTAGCCAATCATCATTCTTATAGTATGTCTGTCACACACCCCCTTCTCTCCACCAAGGCAGGACAATCAGGAAGAAAATGGGATTGTTTTCTACTTTAGAGATTTCACTGTAGACGCAAAACAGGCTAAGTGGGTGACACATGCATAGAAACCATAACACACACACACACACACATCTTTGTTCTTGCAAGGTTGCACCTGATCATGTTGGAATGATTGACCTCATTCATGGGGAGCCAGACCCCTGCTGCTGAAGGGGTCCAGTTCTGAATTATGTTTGTGTGTGTGGGAGAGTGTATTGTGTGTAAGGGTTGGGGGGATGAATACATGACAGGGGAGACGTGTATGTCGACACCAGTTTGTCAGAAGGTAGTCGACAGCGAAAGTGAGGGTTAATGAGCTGGAGCTTAGAGGGGGGGAAGGAAGGAAAGAAGGAAGGAAGCAAGCATGGAAGTAGAGGGGCCGTGTGTGTGTGTGTGTGGGGGGGGAGTGATGTTTTAGTTCTGTACCAGCCTGGTTCAATGAACACACGGGGGAATTGCCCTTTAATTCTAAGCCAACATTTAGCCTGGTACACACACACACACACACACACAGGCACACACGCACACGCACACACACTTACAAAGCATCTCCTTGGGACATGTATGTCATTGATATTCTGCTTTTGTCTGCAAAAATTCTGATACGTGCACAAAGAAAGGAGACCAATGTGCCCAAAATAAATAATAATAAAATAACCAATAAAAAAATATTTGTTTTTTTTGCCTTTATTTAAATGTACTGTCATGTTAAAAGGTGGCATACTTCTAGGATGTCCTACAGACCTACATAGACGCTGATGAGGGGATGAAGTGGTTGAAGTATGACCCAATTAATAATGACACACTCGCACACACACAATGTATGTTTAGCAGGCGTGTAAGTGCTTGGAGCAGACCTTATTAATTCAGCTCATTTAGCCTCAGTCCAGCCATTAAATTTAAGCCTGACCCAAAGCTCCCAGTGCAGCACCCAGGGTTCCATCCCCCAACCCCAACCCCCACACACACATAATCCTATAGGAAGAGCTCATACTTACATTTTATGATGATTAAAAAAAAAAATCAACTCTTATCCGCAAATGAACAAAATTCGTTGTCAAAAATATTGTATTATCAGTATGATAGACATAAAAACAATATCAATATTTTCCACAAATGTGTATTTTTTTAGATTTAAATACCAAAAAGTTAACATTGCACCCACAGCATCTTTTTTACTTAATATTTTTATGTCAACATGTTTTGCACAATTGTAAACGATTTCAACACGAAAATTAATGAAGAAATGAATGTTCGATCAACACAATATTTTTCAAAATGCACATAAGAGATAATAGCTTTTACTGTATGTTGTTATTGGTATCATTTTTCTTTTATATTATGGTTATCCATCCATTTTCTATATTGCTTGTTGCTCATTAGGGTCAAACAACAAAACAATGAATAAAGTTGGAATTTTGGAAAATTAGTTACGAGAGTCAAAATATTATGGGAACAAAATCATAATTACGAGAATAAAATGTACAAGAAGAAACCTGAAATGGTTGGAAGACTAACAAAAAACCCCCCCACCAGAAATAGAAAAAAACAGCTGTAATTTTACGAGAATAAAGTGAAAATATTAAGAGAAAAACGTATTCTAACGAGAACAAAAGTCCCAATTTCAATAAACGTGTAATATTATGAGGAAAAAAAATTCTATTTAGTAGCATAAAGATGAAATATTAAAGAAAAAATGTTATTCTTTTAAAATGAAATAAAATGATTAATCGCATTTTGTCCATAGTTAACTCATAATTAATTGCAATTAATCACAGATAGAAAGAAGTTTTTATCTCTAATAAGTAGGGATGTAAATCTCTTTGTGGTAAACGCATATAGATACACAAGTTAAGATACGATTCAAAAACGATATATTTTAAAAACAGAATCATTTGATACAGTGTACAAACTATACGATTCGAGTCGATATGATTCAACGATTACATTTGTCAATGTAGACGTTAATCTTACATTATAAAATAAAGAGGCAATTGTACAAATCTGTCATTCTTACAGTATTTTCAAATGTAATAACA
The DNA here is from genome assembly GCF_027744805.1 of Dunckerocampus dactyliophorus. NCBI lineage: Eukaryota > Metazoa > Chordata > Actinopteri > Syngnathiformes > Syngnathidae > Dunckerocampus > Dunckerocampus dactyliophorus. The sequence continues at coordinate 10,493,702 of NC_072828.1, forward strand.
CAAAAATACACATGTAAAATTAAATTAAATTAATGAATTAATTAAATTAATTAAAAATTTAATAATTTGTAAATAACTACAGCAATTTTTTGTAACGTTTTTTTGAAATATGGGCCATTGTTTTATTGTTTTATATATATATATATATATATATATATATATATATATATATATATATACATATATATACACACACACACAGCATCATCTCCCGACGGAAGAGCAGTTTCAGTGGCAGATTACTATCACTGTCCTGCTCCACTGAAAGACTAAGCAGATGATTCCTCCCCAACGCCATCCGGCTTTCAACACAACAGAGGGGGAGCGATAAAATAAACACACAGGAGTGGACTTATTACCTTATTATACATCTGTTCCGCATTTATTTATTCTTATTGTTGCGTTGTTTGTTTTATGTTTGAGTGATTATGTTTATTATGACATTATTGCAGAGCTGCTGGAAATGTCTCTTGGAGATTAATAAAGTATCTATTTATCTAGCTATCTGTCTATCATTTATATACTGGTTGAAAATAGCCATGTAAGAAATTCATAGTAAAATTGATAAAAAGTTCATATCATTAAACAATTAATTGAGACGTTCAGACATTTGATCCAAAAAGAACTCTGGTTAGTGCCCTCATTTAAACCATGCAAACTTTTATGACCCTGCTTCTTAAAAGCATCGGAAAGTCGAATTGTTAGGAACCGGAAATGAAATGAGGAATCAGAACTGGAATCATTCAAATTCAAACAATGCCCAACCCGAGTTTGTTCATGTCTGGAGGGCTGCTAAAATGCTCAAAACTGACTTTAGAATGTCATAAACAGATTTTCTAACTACGTAAATATTCCATTTATATGTAAGGAACCCTACTTGGAGGAAATTCACTTATCACGGTCGGGTCTGGTACCAATTCACTGCGATAAGCAAGGGCTTACTGTAGCAGTGAACTGAGTTGTGCGTTATAGTTGTATATTATTGTGTCATGTTGCTGGCCTACATATGCCAATTGGCTGCATCACACTGTCTGCTTTTTTTAGACATTCTTAGACCTAGACATCCCGCAAGATAGTTTCATGCACGTTTGTGTAGAATTGTTTAATCTGTACGTCTCTCCTTTTGATACTGGCGCTATTAATGTAACAATATGTTTATTATTGTGCTTGCAGTTCGTGGCAGCACGCTGAGAGATGTATTTGCAGCCTGTCATCACGTGCATTGAACCTAATGTGTCATCTGTCACGTTGTTGTCATCAAGGTGCAAGGCCGCCATGGCGCATCTGTGTCAATGACCCTGCACAATCACAAGTGTCAAGGTGGAGGCGCTGATTCAATTCTATGTGTTCTCTTGCTTGACCTCCATCCCAAGCCTAATAGAACGAGATAAGTCGAAGAAGGTAGTTTTTAAATGAAAGAAAACGATATACAGGCATTGAATGAGCAGCAATGCAAACCCCTACTTTTATATGACACACACACACCTGTGGATGTGTGTTTGTGTGTGTGCGTGTGTGTGTGGGAGAGAAAACAAGCTTATGTGCTGGTAAATGTAATTTTAATTGACAGTGGAGCTCAAGAGATTACTGTTTAGTATCTAATCTGATTTTATTTGCATTCATGAAGCAGCCGATGTCACACCTGCTGTCTTTTGGCTTATATTTTCTTGAAAAAAATGTGAGAGAGAATTGGAGAGCTTCTTGCTGCAAAACCCAAAGAAAAAGCAAAACAATACTTATGCTTCCATGAACCGAGTTCTCAAGCAGTAAGTACACTGAGGACTTGCGTGACGATTTGAACTCCAATTGTATGACTTCAGGGCTTCTAAAGTAATTATTATTGCCTTAAACCAGGGGTGTCCAAACATTTTCCAGTGTGGGCCACATCCTGAAAAATGAAAGGATGCAGGGGTCACTGTGATATTTTGTAAGGCAACACAAGTGCTGTAGATAAGCTAAGAAGTTATATACAGTCATGGAAAAAATGATTAGACCCCCCCCCCATGTTTCTTCAGTTTATTGATCCATTTTAATGCCTGGTAAAACTAAAGGTACATTTGTTTGAACAAATATCATGATGATAACAAATATGGCTCATAAGAGTTTAATTTAAGAGCTGATATCTAGCAACTTCCATGGTTTTCTTGACAATAATCAAAATCACTTAAGTTCTTACATGAATAGTTATAGGATTGTACTGCCAAAAAATTTTACTCTTATAAGCTCTTCTTGTTGTCGTTGTATTTGCCCAAACAAAGGTACCTTTAGTTGTATCAGGCATTAAAATGAACAGGAAACTGAAGAAACAAGGGTGGTCTAATCATTTTTTCCATGACTGTATATTTCAAGAAAAAAACTGCATCTCAGCTTTGTGATATACAGTGGTCCCTCTCAGTTTTGCAGTTCAATTATCGCTCCCTCGCTATATGGCAGGTTTCCAGCAATTAATTCATTAATACATGATCACTGTTCTGTGGTAGACTATGGTCTATTATTAGTCAAAATATACTGAAGTACAAGTGATATATCGTTTTCTGGTCACTAGGCGGCAGTAATGACACAAGACATTGAGACAGTTTTCTCCGGGTACTCCGGTTTCCTCCCACATTCCACAAAAGCCATGCATATTACTGTAGGTTAATTGACGAGTCTAGAGTGAATGGTTGTTTGTCTATACGTGCCCTGTGATTTGCTGGCGACCAGTCCAGGGTGTACCCCGTCTCTCGCCCAAAGTCAGGTGGGATAGGCTCCAGCATACAATGATAGCAATGAGGATAATATGGGTGGATGGATGGATGTACATTGAGACATTACCTTACATTACACTACCTTAAAGTTTAGTCAGCAATGGCATGCCCGACATGGTAGAGTGAAAAAAAAGTTATCCTCCCATTCCATGTGGAAGTGGTCAGTTTTTGACTTCTTAAGTTGAGAAGAAATAAATTTGAGGCTAACTGGTTAGCTCACTAGCTTGCTAGCTAGCAGCTGTCTCGAGCCCCTGCAGAGTAAGAGCTGCAATGTGATGTAAACAAAGAATAACAGGAGTGTAAAGTTGACTATAGGAGTGTTATTTCATGTCTACAGAGCTTTAGAAAGTCATAAAGAGGTTTTCTATGCTGTAACTACAAAAATATTCCATTTATTAACGTTGAATCCTATATATCGTGGAAGTTCATTTAATGTGGTCAGGTCTGGAACCAATTAACCTTTTTATATAAGGGAAGACTGTAGGTGAAAAAGACTATTCTTCGCTCTTTTTCCCCCATTTTTGCTGTTGCTTTCTTTTAATTTTGCAAATATTTCAACTTTCTTCATACATAATCTTTGCAAATTTTCTTCTTGTAACATTATGACTTTATTCTCATAATATTTTGACTTTAGGCCTGTAATGTAGCGATGCTCTGATCAGAGTTTTATGCTGCCGATTCCGATACCAATCATCCATGAGTGAGATCGTCCGATACCGATACTGATCACATGGATTGGCTGTACATGTTTATGATGAGAGGTATTTGTAAGGGGCGCCGACATATCCAAAGACTCCTGGCAAATAGGTAATTATTAAAAAATAAACATGTGAGTGGATTGTTGGTTTTTTTTTTTGCCTTTATTTGTGTGAAACAATTTTTGAACTATTTGACACAAACCTGAATTTAATTTGATGCATGTTGTGGAGTGATACGAATACATGGGAAATAAGCTGTTCAGTTATTTTTTTAGCTCAAGGTAACAAAATTAACAGAGCAAAATAATCCAAATCAATATCTGTATTAAATAGAAATCTGTCCTGCTCAACGTAAAACAGAATAAAATCAGTGTCCAGGTTGCAGGGGTCTCCAACTTTCATCACTATCGGAGCTGTAAACTGTTTTATTTATGAGTGGCAACATTTAAATTGTATTTACCAAGCAGTGTGGCCAATGTCTTTATGCTCTTTTGTGCTCATTTGTTATTGCATAAAGGCATAAAGTCTGACTTGGACAGTTAGAGTATTAAGAGTTGAAGCAAATAGTCTTTTTTTGTGAGCTACTCAGAATCACCTGGCAAGCTAGGATCCCCTGTGATAGTATCACAGTCCGAAGACTGGACACACTATGTGTTTATGTTCATTCAACAACCACACACAAATAGTGTTTTGAGGACAAGACATAATTAGTATATGTAATGACAACAAGAGAGTAAAATTGTTCAGTGACACTTGAATAAGTTAATACATACCCCATGACCGTGACATACATTTGTGGCTTCCCCACGGGACAAAAATGAGCTCTGAACTAACCACATAGCTTATTTGTTTTAAAAACAAAATGTCACTGTGGTAAAAAGTCACATTGGGAGTCCAAAGACCAGAAGCTAGGCGGATAACCCTAGCTAGCTGCTAGGTAGCTAGCTACTGTATGTAAAGTACAGTCAGTGACACGCTAGGCAAAGCGTGTAAACAAAGATGCAAGAATAGAACAACTGAGATAGATTTCTTAAGGGACTGATCAAACACGTTGGCATGATTTTGTTGGCAACCTTACGTGACACAGCAGACATGTAGAATTTGCCGCCGCACGGCGATCGGTTTTTGTGATCGGCTTTGAAAGGCGTTTATTGGCATATGCCGATCACTTTTTTTTTTTTATGGAAATCGTCTGATATTGATCGGTGGCCGATCGGTCGGAGCATCCCTACTTTAATATTATAACTTTTCCCCAACTGAATTTTTCAAAAATTGCAACTTTGTTTCTTTCTCATAATATTACGACTTTTAAAAAAATAAAAATTTTTCTTGAATATTTAATCTCTATGCTACTAAAATGACATTTTTTTCCTCATATTACGAGTTTACTCTTGTAAAACGTTGACTTTTTTTCTCGTTAGAATATTACTTTTTTTTGTTAATATTTTGTCTTTATTCTCATAAAATTACAGCGTTTTTTTCTCCATTTCTACTGTTTTTGTTAACAATTTAAACTATTTAAACTTGTTTCTTCTAAATTGTGGTAATGGCAATGGTTTCATTTTTTAGGACATGCATATAAGTTACATTGGAATACATTACATTGTACAATTCACAATTCCAATGTCCAAGAAGGAGCAGGAAGAAGCAAAGCTTATTTAATCCTACCTTATTTAATCCTGTTTCACATCAATTAGAATGCATTTGTTCACTTCCTGTATTCCAAATGTACTCTTTTTGAAATACGTAAGTGCACGGCTCAGATCAAGGGTAGCCTTTGCTGTCTTCAACTTCACTCAGTAGTATTTGAAATTGTTGTTCTAACAATGTGTACTATCCCTATCACTCTGACGTTTATAGAGTGAGGAAGCTTACCAAACCATAAATTAAGTCTGTTCATGTTTTTATTTTGCGCTAGCACGGCTATGTTGTAAAAAAGTGTCTATATTTGGACATTGAAATGTTACATGTAAAGCATGTGAAATAAACAATATTTTCTCTGATAATTTTATCATGATTTCTACTTAGAACTAAAGAATGATGTCTGAAATTGGTTTCTAATGTGTTTTATTCAAATATTCTCAGTGTAAAAAAAAATAACTGTTGTCTAATCATTAGTGAAACGTACATAACCTTCGTGTCCGCCTGCCGATGAAAATTTTGAAGAACATAATTCCATGGAAAAACAAACCCCGTGATGATTAAAATGGTATGTATTCATGGAATAATTACGCAACTCTGCAACTAAAATGATTTTTTGTGTATAAAAGAGTAAAATAAGATTATTTGAACAAAAGTCTAACACACCCAAATTTTGTGTCCTGCCCGTTATGTACGTACACTTCGAGCTCACAACGTAAATTGCGTATTGCTAGTAAATATTGAATTAGAAAATAAAAAGTGCCTTCTTGGGCCAAACAAAACTTGTATCCTTCCGCCGGTTATTCGCCAAATACGCGTTCAGCAGGGTAATGTGTCGTCGTCTCCGGCATTTTGTGTCAGCGTTATGTATGTTCAGTCACGAGTTCGGAGAAGCAGTATCACTGAATTCGACGAGCAATCGGCGGTTTAACAACCATTGTCAAGTCTAAGGTAAGATTTTTTCATTTTTATATATATTGGAGAAGATCTTTATGCACTTTGAAATGATTTTTTTCGTTGGGTGAGTTAGAAATTTTGTGTTTATCGAGCAGTGTAACTCGTTTTGTCAGCCGTTGTTTTGACCTCTCGTAGGTAGCCGTTCGTGTCCTAGTTATGTACGTGCACGAAGCGGCGAAAAAAACACACGAAGTGGGCAAAATTATTCATCATAACTAGTCAGATTTTACTTACTTTTATCCTTCATATTATATGTCGTTTACAATTATCCGAACCAAATAAATTGTGGCGTGTTCGTTGATAAATTGCTCCGTACATAACCCAGAAGCGATCGGCCTGTCCCTCATGATTTTCGTTTTTATCATTTGTGATGAGTGGCATTTCATGCAAATATATAGGAGTTGGGTTGTTTAAGTTGAAAAAACTACTTTCTGCATGTGTGTTGTATTGTTCTCTGTAACATAAAACAGTAGTGAGGTAATGTGTTCACAGATTACAGAATGGCAAGAAAGTTTGTGTACCACTATGGAAGATGTAATGTACATAACTCGGTGTCTGCATTTATTTTTGGCCATATTTTCAGAGCTTTAACTCAAGATCTAGATTTGTCACTTGTTTTTATTTACTTTATGATACTCTCTCAAATATAAGTTACTTTTCTAACAAAAGTCAAATCTATGCAGAGATAACAGCATAAAGTGGACACCGAGTTATGTAAATTACATTTAAGAAAGAGTGAACTTCGGAGGGTTGCTATGGGAAGTGGAAGATGTCTCGAGCTCTGGTATGTTGGGTGTGTGTTTTGCAATGTTTGAAGGTTGTGTTTATAGCATTACCAAGGTCTATCCACGAGTTTGAAATTTTACCCAAAATGTAACACTTGGGTACCCTTGATCTGAGCCATGCACATAAGAAAATGACAAGGTAGTATAACAATGTGGTACAATAGAAGTCAAGGTTTATAATCACAGTAAATGAATTATGTAACAATCATGCAGGCTGTATCCTTTATATAGTGTTGTCCCTAGACAAGATACAAAATAGCTGCTCACATGTGAGGGTTGTGAGGTACAGTATGCTTTTTTGATGTGCTGTGCTGCATGGTTGGTTGATCCCCTAAGTGTCTTGTTTATTTCACCCCCCAGTGTGTGTGTGTGTGTGTGTGTGTGTGTGTGTGTGAGTGTGTGTGTGTTACCTCTGTCCAGTAGACACTTAGTCGCTGTGCATTTAATCATATGTAACCTCTCATCGTGACTGCTGAGGTCGTCTTTTTGTTGCAAACACTCCCCGACTCCTCTGCAGTGACGGTTAGTTGTGATATTTGCTGCATACAAATGTGTGTTCATTAGCGTTGTTTACTGGGAAGCTGCTGCACCACAAGTATCGATCCACACCAGACTCGTCAGCGTGCACGCGTGTGTGTTTTAACCAGTCAGATTATTGATTTGTCGTGCTCCCACTAGTGTTTATTTCTGCAGCCAAGTGTGCCTAGTGTAAGTAAATCCCTCTTGTCCTCTTCTCCGGTGTCCCTCTTGGACAATTTGTCTCGGTTAGACGTAAATGGGCTCTTCAACAGCGGTCAGCACCACACATGGACTGACTCACTATTCCGACTCACTATTGAACGCAAGAGGAGAGCGCTCTGTCCGTTTGTGCAAGCCTATCTCATTGGTTGCCAATATTTGGAATCAGTGTGGTCTTAGGAGCTGCAGTTGTTATCTTGTAGTTCTGGCAGAACAGTGGTTTACTTTAACTTCATCGCAACACAAAGGATTTGTAGTTTAAAATGATTTAATTCGCTTTCCAATGTGAGTAGAATAAGAGAAATGCCACATACTGCCGTGCACTTCTCCATCATCATGTCATTCACTAGCTTGACTTGTTCCATCACTTCATAACACTGCATTATAGCAACTTTTTGGATTGTTTCGAGTCCTGGTGATTTATATTGTATATCGCTCAAGGTGACAGGAAACCTTTTGGGATTATTGCTACTGGGACTCGCCTTTTGGTGGCATTGACATACTCAAAAACTCAAGAGAACTATAAAATTATAGCACCGCCACTAGTGCACCTAATGGACTGAAAGGCGGTACATCGATTCATCATGACATGTACCTGAATAAACTCATCCTAGGTAATTGTTACTGTAAATGCTCCAATAACACCTCTGTTCAACTAACAGTAATTTTCTATAGGTGCAGGGTGCGTGGTCTACAAAAGCACCACCAGGGTTTCTAATTAGACTTGCTTTTGCATCTGTGGCTATAGGCAACCTCCTGATGTCATAAAAAATTGCAGTGAAACCTTGGTTAGTGTAATTAATTTGTTCCAGAAGGTCCGACTCAAACTGAAACGTGCTCTAACTGAATCAAGTTTTGAGAAATAATGCAAATCTGTTAACCGTTCCGAATGACGAATGAAAGGGATAAATGAACATTTCTCATCACTTCTAACTTGACTTGAAGATTTGATTATTGACAGAGTTACTGTCAATCAAGTTATTGTTATTATTATGAGTTATTTCTTGAATTCATTAGCGATGTTCCGGTTTGCTCTATTAGTAAAGTGCACTACCCCCGGATGCCAAGACATGATGGCCAGGTGCAGTCTAAAGGGCTCTTTATTTGAGCAAAGCAAAAGGGAAATGCACAAGGCATAATTTGAACAAAAGTAGCCAGGGCACGAGCAAACAAAGTACAGTCCTCAAAGCAAATAACTCACGTGGTGTAGCTTGGGCATGAAGAGCAACCAATGTGAGAAATGAACTGGCAACAAATAATGGCCACAGCTCCACCTAAGTAGTAGCACGAATTACAAATGAAAACCACGTATACACAAAGGAAAAACCAAACTAAAGTAACCTGTCATGTGGGACATGACAGTATCCCCCTGATGCAAGAATATCTCAGTTCAGTAGCTCAGAGTAGGCGGAGGGAGGACTGGAGGAGGGTCGCTAGAACCCGTGGCCGCTGCCATGACGAATTGGAGAGACGTCTGCAGGTCCCAGGGCCATGCCCCCACAGTCAGCGAGGAAGGGCAAGGTGACGGCGCCTCTGCTGAAGGTACAAAGAACGACCATGGGATGGCTCCCTCTGCTGCTAAAGCTAAGTTTTCCTTTCTAATTAAATCTAGTAACTAGACACATCACTGACAAGACCAAACTGTATGCTGTTAATGAGCACACACAAAAACACAAACTTGATGCCTATCAGCCCTTATGTTTTTCATAGCGTGTGTGCGCTCTTGTCTTTCTCCAATAACTACAAATGCTACAAGCCAAGTGTCCTCCTGCCGCCTCAAAGTCACTCTCCTCCCTTTCTCTTGCCATCTCCCCCATTGAGCCTAAAGTCGCTCGCTTGCCATACCACCCTCCCTCTCGTTGGGGGTTCGGACTGGTATTAAGAGTCCCATTACAGCACAATCCCCCACCAACTCTCTGTGGAATGGAGGAGCATGATAAGTTTCTGCTCATCTCATAGCGCAAGGCAGAGCGAATTATAAAGTATCTATAAGGCTGAAGTGCTGGCTCGCGTCAGTCCTAACCCACATAGCAGCACTACAAAAAATAGAGTCCATAGTGAGCTATAGTATGCACCCTGAAGTTTTGCGCAAACGTCAGTACAACCTCACACTATAATGGCTGTGTGTTGAGTCATTTTCAGTGAATAATAAATCTATACTGTTTTCAAGCTGAACACTACTCTGAATTCTATCCAAGTGTACTTTCTATAGTGTTGTCCCTTGAGACATAATATAATGGTTGCAGATGTCATCCTTTTGTGAGATATTGTATGTGTAATGAATTGTGACACACCTCTTAATCAGTTAAGCGTTGGAATAGACCCCCGTAGTTTCATTTTAGCAAGACGTTTTGCAGATTTACTGCTGTCGGCATGCGAGTCCAGCATGTATTTGTTTGGGTAAGCTTACTCTTCTACTCCTGAACTGCTGCACACTGTTATTAAACCCCAAATGTTTGACATTGACCCCAAGTTCGTTTGACTTGAAAGTGTCACAGAGCTCAGCGCTTTTGACAAAAACATCTACTGTAACTTTAATATGTTTGGCTGAATCACCACTGAATTTAGTACAAACCTTCAGGGGACTGACATGCATGTGTGTGTGAAATCTGAGCGAGATTGATTGAAAAACCTGGCCGCCATCAAGCAAAATAACTTTGCTGTGGCTGAGGCTAATTGTCCATAAGTCATTGAACATTTGTCTAATGATTGTAAAATGTTACGGATATCTGTATATTTGTCCCTCGCCACTTCTCGGTTTGAATTTTGCAGCTTCACCGTTTTTCAAAAATATATTAATTAATAAATCATGCTCTTTTGTGGTTGAATACAGCCTATTATTTGTCAAAATGCACACATATGTAAAGAAATGTTATGTCATTTTTCTTGAACTAAGCATTTTCAAGCATAAAAATAGCTAAATGTACTAAATTACAAATATATTCAAAAGAAGCATTCAAAGATGCACTAGGTGTTAGTAATGTTACAGTAATGTTCGGTGAGACACACAAGCAGCAGACTTGATTGCCGGAACAACAGGCTTTTATTGCAGGTTTGAATTATCTGACGACAGGCACAATAATTCCTAATAAAAACACGAACTACTGTTTCTGCCATAACACACGCAAGATGAATCTCATCTCTCAACCCGCAACGTCACTTCCTGTCCGCCACTGGCTCTGCTCCCCTGGGGAACAGATTTACAGCAGCATACACAAGTATGAGTCTTATTTATGTCTTTTCACTCTTAATATGTCTAATATATTGGGTAATACAAGTGTATTAAGGTGACTATAGGGGTGTTATTTCATGTCTAGAGGGCTCTAATAGTGTTAAAAACTCAATTTAGAAGGTCATAAACAGGTTTTCTATGCTCTCACTAATGAAATATTCAATATATAAATAAGGAACCCTACTTAGTGGAAATTCACTTGTGACGGTTGTGTCTGGAGCTAATTAACTGTGATAAATGAGGAATTACTGTATTGCATGTATGCTGACATGTCTTTCAAAGCATTTTGACCACAACCCTTGTGGGGCACCGCTTGTGTTAAATGCATGTGTAGTGCTAATTTGTGACAAGTTTGTGCAAGTTACTAACCTCACAATTGCACTCTAAAAGTATTTAGTCTTGTAAAAATGTTTGCAATATGTAGTATTGCAAATTTATTGTTGATTTTTGTTATATTTTCTCCAATTTAACTCACTGCATTTGTCCTATGCTAGCAACAAAGCAACACCAAGCGTCCTTTATAGTACATTTGCTTTATTGTAACGTCTTCATGTGTCAAAAGTATGTCGAGTTTTTAGTGCATGTGATCAGACACGTGTGTGTGTGTGTTTTGTCTCTACTTTCCTTCTTTTCTACGTCGGCCTGGGGATTGTGCTTCATTTCTAAATTTATCCTCAAAGTGTGCCACCTCTCCTGTGAGCTGCTGCTGGGACTCTGCAGTGCAGGTTGTTGGGGGGGTGGGGGTGTTGGCTTGTAGGCGAAAGGATTGTGCAGATTGGTGAAAAGAGGCAGGGAAAGGGGGTGGTGTGATTAGAGTAAAGAGAGAGAGGGTGGAGATGTAAATGTGGGACACAGCAAGCACAGCTTCCGTTTCTCCACTTTTGTTTCGTCTTTCCCTTTTTATCTATTCTGCCATCATGCGCTGTCACCTCATGGCTGGCCCCAGGCGCCCGGCTTTATTTGGGCAGGATTAGTTGGGCAAATATGTGTGTATGTATGTTTGGTTACTGCATGGGAAGATGTCAGCCCTAAGTAGCTTCAGTGCTGCAATTCAAACATTTTCTTATCTTGAATACATGAATGCATATACTCACTGGCCAAATCATTAGCTACACCGGCACGAATGGGAGCTAACACAAGAACTGTGTCAAAACTTTGACAGCTACAAGTGGCACCAAATTAAGCATCTTCATATACAGGTATATCAACCACTTTAATATGCCTTCCTTTTATACTGTATTTAATGGTGCCTTATGGTGCCTTGTTCCACCCCACTTCTTTAGTGGGCACTAATGCTCATCAAATGAAGTTAATGGTAATTTATTTTTTAGGGTTGGGTACTGTTTACATCAGGAATGCACAATATATACAGTATTTTTTTTCAAGCCTTTCTCAAGACTGATACAGATACCAACACTTTTTATCTGTATTATTTTTTAGATTTAGATTTAACTGTAGTTTGAGCACACCTGGAGATAAGAATGACTCAAACAAAGTTCAAACAATGACATCACTACAGTTATCAAAACATTAAGAAAAATAGCGGCAGCTCAGAAAGAGGTTTACTAGCCAAAAAAGCCGGTATCGTCAAAGATGGGAAAGGGCTGGCCATCCAGTTGTCTGTCGTCCGTTCAAATCACACATTCCTTTAGCCCTCGGGGTGTTTCTGTTAAACTTTTTTGCAGTTTTGAAACGCCACTGTGATACGAACAAGCCCCGGCCCTGGGCGTTGTAGCAATGCTGGCTTGAGTATCTAGCATAAATATTCTAACATAAATTCACTGTATTTATTCCATTAATACCTATTAAAAAATGCACTATACAATAAGTCCCCAACTAACAAACACAATTGGTTCCAGACGACCGTTCTTATGTCGAATCGTTCTTAAGTCGAATCAAAATTAATATTACCAATGGTACTATAGGTACTACATGTACAGTATGTGTATACATATACAGTATATGCGTATGTATGTAAATATGAGTTTGGATGTAGTAGTAATATTAAACGAGGATAATTAATGAAAAAAACAATAATAAAAATGATATAATAATACCTAATGATAAATGTTGTTTACCTTTGAAGAGGAGTGGACGACCATACGTTGTTGGTGGTGGAGGAGGAGGCGGAGATATTGAAGAAAGGACAAATCTTTGTCGTCGTTAGACTCCTCTTTGTAATGATAGTGCATGCCATTGGTACAGAAGTCTTCACATGTTCCATAATTCGAACCTTGCCTTTGTAAATTGTGCCTATGGTTGAGCGATTCACTTCATAAGCACGCTCTAAATTAGCCATTTTCTCGCCACCGTCCAAATTCCTGGTGATGGCCACCTTCGTTTTCATAGAAATTGCTTGACGTTTCCAGCCACTACTACTAGCACTTGCACTCGATTTATCAGCCATGATAACGGATAACAAACGTCTCTGTAAAGTATCAAATGGGGTACAAATGGCGTGCTCCGAAATGTTTATCAGCGACAAGTGCAGCGACGAAATGAGAAAGATCACGCGAGAGGGATGCTGCTACCCACCATTCATAGCGGCGGAATGGCGCGCAATACAAAAATAGCGCTTTTGTATTTCGAAAAAATTTAAATGACAAAATACGGCAATTTTCGAAAAAAATCATGAAAAAAATAGACCAGTCGGCTTGTGTTCGTATCGGCGAGTGTTCGCACGTCGGGTGTTCGTTACTAGGGGACCTAGTGTATAGCTCCAAAGTGTGAATAGTTTGACTGATTTCAGTTTAAGATTTAATTTACACATGTATTAAGGATATTAAAATGTAACTTAAAACACATAGCAAACAAGAACGTTTTTTTAATGAAAGCAGCAAAATAATGAAATTGTAATTATTTCCTATGGGAACAGATAATATTATCTATCCATCCATCCATTTTCCTATGTTTATCTGATCAACCAGTAAATTAAGAGCTTTGCCTTTCGGCTCACCTCTCTCTTCACCACAACGATCTGGTACAGCAACCGCATTACTGCAGATGCTGCGCCGATCCGCCTGTCCACCTCACACTCCAACCTTCCCTCACTCATGAACAAGACCCCGAGATACTTGAACTCCTCCACCTTGGGCAGGACCTCATTCCCAACCCAGAGGGAGCAATCCACCCTTTTCCGACTGAGAACCATGGCCTCGGATTTGGGGGTGCTGAGTCTCATCTCAGAAGCCTCACACTCAGATGCAAACTTCCCCAGTAAACGCTGAAGGTCACAGCCCGATGAGGCCATCAGGACCACATCGTCTGCAAACAGCAGAGACAAGATTCTAAGGCCACCAATCGACGCCCTGCGCCTAGAAATTCTGTCTCTGAAAATTATGAACTGAATCGTTGACAAAGGGCAGCCTTGGCGGAGGCCAACATTCACCTCAAATAGGCTTGACTTACTGCTGGCAATGGGAACCAGGCTCCTGCTCCAGTTATACAAGGACCGAATGGCACGTAGTATCACGCCACCAATCCCATACTCCCGGAGCACACCCCACAGGACACTGCAAGGGACACGGTCTAATGATTTTTCCAAGTCCACAAAGCACATGTAGACCGGTTGGGCAAACTCCCAAGTACCAGTACCCTTGCAAGGGTGTAGAGCTGGTCCAGTGTTCCGCGACCAGGACGAAAACCACATTGCACCTCCTGTAGCCGAGGTTAGACTAACGGTCGTACCTTTCTCTCCAGTACCCTGGAATAGACTTTCCCAGGGAGGCTGAGGAGTGTGATCCCCCTATAGTTGGAACAAACCCTCCGTTCACTCTTCTTGAAAAGGGGGACCACCACCCCGGTCTGCCAATCCAGAGGTACCGTTCCCGACTTCCACGCAATGTTGAAGAGACGTGTCAGCCAAGACAGTCCCTCAACATCCAGAGCCTTGAGGAATTCAGGGCGAAACTTGTCCACCCCCGGAGCTTTGCCACTGGGGAGTTTTGACTACCCCAGGTACCTCAGCCACGTTACCTATCAGCTGCTTCAGGATTCCCACAAGCCATCCATGCCCGATAGGAGTCCGTCTTCAGCTTGATGGCAGCCCTGACCTCTGGTGTCCACCGTCGGGTTTGAGGCTTGCCGCCACCACTGGCACCGACCACCTTGCGGCCACAGCTCCGATCGGCTGCCTCGGCAATTGAGGCACGGAATAGATCCCATTTGGACTCAATATCCTCGTCCTCCCACGGGATGCAGGCGAAGCTCTGCCGGAGGTGAGAGTTGAAGATATTGACGAATGGGAGACTCTGCCAAACGTTCCCAGCTGACAGTTGACAGCTCAGGCCCTCTCTTCACCCGCGTGTCCAGAACATGCAGACGGAGGTCTGATGATACGACTACAAAGTCTATCATAGACCTGCGGCCTAGGGTGTCCTGGTGCCAAGTGCACTTGTGGAGATCCTTATGTTCGAACATGGTGTTTGTGATGTGCAAACTGTGGTTCGCACAGAAGCCCAACAACATCACACGACACGAGTTCAGATCGGGGAAGCTGTTCCTCCCAATCACACCCCTCCAGGTCACACTGCCATTGCCCACAAGGGTGTTGAAGTCTTCCAGCAGAATGACGGAGTCACCAGTCGGGGTGCTCTCCAGCACCCCTCTGATGGACTCTAAGAAGGCTGGGTACTCTGAACTGCCGTTTGGCGCGTAAGCACAAACGACAGTCAGGACCCTTTCCCCAACTCGAAGGCGTAGAGAAATGACCCTCTTGTTAACCGGGGATGACTCCAACACAGAGGCACCGAGCCGGGCGGGCTATTAATAAACCCACACGAGCTCGCCGCCTCTCTCCTGCAGCAACTCCAGAGTAGAACAAGGCCCAGCCCCTCTCGAGGAGTTTGGTTCCAGAACTCAAACTGTAGGGCGAGGTGAATCCGACTATATCTAGTCAGAATGTCTCAACCTCTCCCAAGTTCAGGCTCCTTCCCCAACAGAGAAGTGACATTCCATGTCCCAAGAACCAGCTTTGGCTGCCGAAGACCAGGTCGCTCAGGCGCCCGCCCTCGACCGCCACCCAAAGCACAATGCACCGGACCCTTATGCTTGCCCCCGCAGGTGGTGGATCTACGTGGGGGAGATCCCATGTGGCTTCTTCAGACTGGGCCCGGCCAGGCCGACCAGGCGCTCGCCTGCGAGCACCTCACCCCAGGCCTGGCTCCAGGGTGAGGCCCAGGGATCCCTCGTCCGGTCGAGGTGTGAGGTGTGAATCACTCTTGGTCTGGCCCATCACCTAGGAACTGTTTGGCTTGGGAGACCCTACCAAGGGCATATAGCCCCAGACAACATACTGTAGCTCCGAGGATTCCTCGGGCACACAAACCCCTCCGCCACGATAAGGTGGTGATTCACGAAGGAGCAGATAATATTATTGTTTATAAAAAAAAGGTTCAAGAGGAACACTGCGTTTATACGCATTTCAGCCATCTGGCCTTCATCAGGGGGACAAAATCAAACAAAAAATATCAGTGGATATTGATTGTTTGACATGCAGGTGTACCTAATGTTGTGCCATCTGTATCCTCTGCCTTGGTGTGTTTCGGCATTACTGTAACACAGACTGGACCCTGAAGGACCCTCTTATCTGTATTGCCTGTGATAAAGCTCATCTCAGACTATCATGTGCCGTGGATTACGCAATTACTACTGTAGTGGCTTTCAGATGCTGATCAATAACCTCAGTTGGTTTAATTGGCGGGCATACACAAGTGACATTTGCTCACACCTTGTCCAATAGTCACAATCTACGGTGTGATTTCACGTGGAACAGACGCCGTTGTTTGCAGGGAATGTGTGACCCCGGGTATGTCGAGGTGTGTGTCCTGCACAATAGCTGCCGTGTGTGGTTAAATCCTCCAACAATGGGCCGCCACGAGCTGCCAGTTCTCAGGCCCAACAGGCCCAGAGTAAAGCCTGAGGGGGAGGAGGAAGTAGGGATGTTAGTCACCCAGGCAGGACTCGAGAGATCGGGCTTGGACTGCCTCCAAGTTGCAGTGTGGGGATGATGGAGGAGGTTGCAAGGACACCACACAGCCCTGCATGGAGGCGGAGGAGAGATAATGGAAGCAGGGGGGAACAGATGGGAATGGAGAGCAGGGGGAAAGAGAGAGGCTGACACATAGTTATGCTAGCTAAACGCAGTATTCCTGTGTGGTTTGTTGAGCGACGGCAAACCAAAGCAACACCAGTCACCGTATGTTTGACTCTTTTCATGCCGCAGATCCCTGCAGAATGACTTCAAATGTCCTTTGGGGTGGGAATGAGATTGAATTTGAGCTTTAATCACGCGACGTCTACGTGTTGCACATGCATAAAGAGCCTGCTTCTCACAAGATTTTGTAGAAAAGGTTGCCGATAACAAAGAAAGCACAGGCATCACAATGCTAAGGCTGAACTCTATTGTCAAACTGGTAGAGTTCTCTAGCTTAGTAGAAGACAGCAAATATCAGTTTCTTCTGTTAATTGTTACAATACAAAAACTTGGGAGTGTACTTGTAAACTTGAACTGTACTTTGCAGTCAATATTGTTCCACACCAGGCCTGTAGGTGGCAGTAATTTTTATCAATATGATTGTTAATGGCCACACCAAATTATCATATTAGCAGTTAGTGTTACTGTTCTATGAGAAACTGAGAAGAAATCAGTTGAGTAATTTGAGTCAACTTCTTGTTATTAAACGTTAAAATAAGACTTGAACTGTTCATTGCAGTTAATGCTGTTCCATTTCCGGCCTCTAGATGGCAGTAATGCTTATTATCATTGTGTTCATCATGTACTGTATCGCCTGCCAAACAGCTGAAAAAGATATGGAAAGTTTTCCATCCATCCATCCATTTTCTATGGCACTTATCCTAATTAGGGTCACGGGGGTATGCTGGAACCTATCCCAGCTGACTTCGGGCATGAATCGGGGTACACCCTGGACTGGTCGCAAGCCAATCGCACGGCACGTATAGACGAACATATGGAAAGTTTTCTTTGAGCAATTAAAAATTCCCAAATAAGCTGTCCAGATTCTGAACAAAATGTATGTATTTACTTTTTGATTCATGCCACATGACTAATTACATTTTTATGAAAATCCATTCAGCGGTGGTTTAGAGTGGTGGTTCTTAACTGGTGGGTTGGTTAACAATGACTTCAATAAACGTGTAAAAAATAACAATAAATAAAAATAAAAAATGAAATAATCAGTAAATAAATATAAAAATAAGCATGACAAGTGTAAAAATAAATATATGTACAAATTAAAATGACATATAATAAATAAAAGTGTAAAAAATAATAATAAATAAACATAAAAATTACTTGTGTAAAAGTGTAAAAATAATAACAATAAAAAAAAATAAAAATGACTTATTAAATAAATAGTCTGCTTAATGACTACTGGAAAATGTGGGTCCCAGGTTGAGAGCATTTGAGAACCCCTGGTCGAGGACACCCACATTATATCTTGATCTCTACTTGTTCCGACCATATAAGGCTGAAGGGATGCTTTCACTCACTGGTCCAATGGGAATATAGCAACAGAGCATCCATTTTAAAATCCTTTCCTTCTCGAAGATCTCTTTTGTGACATGCATGCACGCCGAGCATGTGCATTGTGTGTTAAACTCATAGCAACTTCTGTTATGGCTACTCTGTGCTCAAATATCTTCAAGCAAGCTGAAGTACTTTGAAATGTCTTTTGTGCGACTCGTGAGCGCCACAATACCGTTAGCTTGAATGGAACGTTGGCTCTCTAACTAACCTGTGAGGAGGAATAAAAGTGTGAAAGCAAAATGGCTTTCAACTATTTGTATGAAGTATTCCATTTGCCCTAAATAGACTTGATTGCCTTGATTAGATCCCCCTCTTAATGCCGAGTGTATACACAGCTGCTTTGCTTTTCCTAATTTCCCCGCTGACACAGCCAACTTGGAATAAAAAAAAAAAAAACATATTTAAAGATCACATGTACAGCTTCAGGCACAACGCTTGAGTGGGTTGATGATTTATATTCTATTAGAAACGCCAATCTAAGATTAATCACCTTCCAGCATGGAGGCTACTGATTGCAATTCCACACATCCATTAGAAAAATGTCATGTCTTAAGATAAGGAACACATTCTTCTAATGGGTTTGTCCTTTTGCAGTCTGACTATGTTTTAACTAAGATGGGACAGAGTACAAATATTGTAAAATATGTAACAAAAATGAGAACGAGAGAAGAAGATGCAGTGTTCCCTCGCTCTATCGCGGTTCACCTTTCGCGGATTCGCTGTTTTGCGGCTTTTTTTAGTGCTTCTTGTTTTTATTAAGAAGAATTGCATTGTGGGAGGTTGTTGAGTCTCTCGCTCTCTCTCTCTCTCTCGCTCTCTCTCTCGCTCTCTCTCCCCTCTCTCATCTGTTTGCACCGCCCATTGTTTTCTGCATCCTGGTTGGCTGTAGACCGTTGTCAATCAATCTCCTTCGTGCCGCCCTGCCGTGTATCCTGTGTCATCGCTAGCTTGCTTGCTTGCTAGCTTGTAAATTAACCTTCGTTTCAAGGAGGAGGACTGCAGTACGGAGCCCCGGAGGGGACATGAAGAAAAAAAAATATATGATGGGTTAAAAAAAAAAAAAAAAAGAACAGACTTTTGCCAAAGCTCGCGAAACTTTTGCGAGACAACGCGAAACTATTTTGCGAGAGCTCGCAAAAGTGTTTAAGAGACTGTGGTAAAGCTGGAAACATTCACATATTCAATCTTCCGGGATCAATAACGCCCAAGTGAATGGTTCTAACACAGCAAGCCATACATATTTCCAACCGTGGCAACACAGACAAACAGCTACAACCCAGTGTTTATCAAAACGAGCCGTCTTCTATGCAGTCTGACTTATATTGATCTCTGTGAGAAGCCGGCAGCGAGACCGGAGCGCAGGGACCGTCTACAAATGTCTTCTTTTTCTTCTGTATTATGGCGGTTGGCATCAATGTTGCCAACCCCTCAGTAAGACAAGTATCTATTGGCTGTTTGGCTGATTGATGACATCATTGGCTAGTTTGTATATTTTTTGCATATGATGTAAGAGATGTAGGAAAAAAACTTGAGTATGATAGATTAAAAAAGTAAATAAAAATACATTGATTATATTGAGAACTACAAAAATGTATACAACAAGCAACAAGTTTTTCTTTTACATAATTTTGGCAATTTTTATTCGGTTATTAATAAATTCACTTCTGTAACGTGTAGAACCACAAAACTCACCTCACACATCAGTGACTCCTTCCTGGTATTACTACAGCAATTAGTTTGGAAAATATGCTTTTAAATACTTTTTGTGAATTTTATTATGACTCTTGTTTAATAAATTCACTTCTGTAACATGTACTTTCAATAGAATCAGTTCTGTCAAGAGAAGAACCACAAAACTCATCCCACTCATCAATGACCTCCTCCTGTTCATACTACAGCAAAAAACTTTGGAAAAATGTGCTTTTAAATAATACATTTTGGGGGGAATTTTCATAACAATTATTGTTAATAAATCACAAAATTCACCTCACAAATCACCTCAAAAGTTCATTCTTTTTTTTCTTCCAATCGTATTTTTTTTCTCTGTGTCCCCTCCGGGTCTCCGTACTGCAGCAATACGTTTTAACAAGGACACAACATGCTACAGGACAGCGGAACGGCGCCCGCACAAGAAGGCATGGTCATGGGAGTGAAATACGCATGAATAACTTAATAATTTCTTGTGTCTGACCTGGCTCATTATTAAAATTCAAACAAAGGTTTGAACTTTTTTGAGATTGTTTGAACAGGAGAGAAATGTGAGAAAATGTTATTGCCTGTCTGAGAAAAATGTATAAAGTGTATGGTGAGGGTTTTACAGCCTTTAAACATACATTCATGTAAAAAAAATGATTAGATCACCCATGTTTCTTCAGTTTATTGATGGTACAACCTGGTACAACTAAAGGTACATTTGTTTGGACAAAAATAAAGATGATAACAATTACAACTCATAATTTAAGAGCTGATACCTAGAAACTTCCATGGTTTTGTTGATAATAACCTTAATCACTTAATCACTTACGTACATGAATAGCTATAGTGTTGTAGTGCCAAAAAATGTTGCCCTTATGAGCTATTTTTGTTGTCATTGTTATATTTGTCCAAACAAAGGTACCTTTAGTTGTATCAGGCATTAAAATGAAGAATGAAGAAACTGAAGAAACAAGGGTGGTCTAATCATTTTTCCATGACTGTATAAAAAATGAAGCTGGCTACTTTGCGGACTTCACTTATTGCGGGCTATTTTGGGAACCTACACCCGCGATAAACGAGGGAAACCTGTAATGCATTATGGGAAGAAGTTAAAATAGTTGCTGTTTTTTATTTTAAACTCATATTGGTACTTGTTTTTGGTACTTTCTTAGCGACCTTTTGAGTGTTAAGTTGCTGTGTGATGATTTTTGCCTTCCATTTAAGATGACACTGTGAGTCAGACTTTTATATTGAGTAATGCCATCCTGCGATTTCCTATGAGTCGATAAGCTCGTCGTGAGTTCCTGTCAAGGCTTGTGGCAGCGAGGTGGATCCAAAGGCAGAGTCGGGAAACAGATCTCGGGTAAGCCTTGATACTTGAGCAAAAGTCTTTACACAGGAAATCAGTCTATATAAACAGACGTGTCCTAAGATGGCAGGCAGAAGGCGTAGTGCAAAAACAGGCAGGGGTCAAAAACCAGGCAAGGCAAGAACTATGAACGCTAGGATGTAACATTAGTACAACAAATGGCTGAGAAACTAGAGGGCATGATAAAGGCCAGGTAATGAGCAGTGATGAGAAATACCTGTGCAACCCCTGGCAGGCAAGGGGAGGTCCAAGAGGAGGGCGGGGCCCCAAGGCCTGGCAGGTGGCAGGCATGACATTTCCCTTATAGCTCGTGATTGGCTCCTGCCAAAGAAAGAGCTACCGTTTCCTCACTGACTTGCGAGTGGCACAGTATTTAAACTATTAGTAGTAGTTCTGAAGTAAAGGACTATATTTGTATTATATAACTATATTTGTATTTTTGTTCATTTTGGCATATTTATGCTTGAAAATGCTTAATTTACACCAAGGAGATGTATAATTTGTTTAAAAATGCATATTGTTTTACTAATGATAGGCTGTATTCAACCACAAAACAGCGATCATTTATTCATTCATTGATTTTGATGGAGTGAGGGTGCAATGTTCGGACCGCAGTGTAGCGAGGGACGACTGTACATGCGTGAGTGTACCCCGAGTTGCGTGGGGGAGGACGAGAGCCGGTTCAGCGTTGCGTGCAGCTTTAATAGAGATTTATTGTAATGAAAAATGTAAGAAAAAATTAGATGCATGAGGAGCACCAGTGATGCAAATCCCTTTTGCATTACGCCCATGTCATTCATCGTTAAAATTAACACTGTTTTTTATAGGTTTTATGGTAAAATTTTTTTACACTATTATGACATCAAAGAATAATATTTCAAAATATACAGTATATCCGTAACAAATTTCTATTATAATGACACTTATATGTGTAATATATACTACTAAAATCTCATGAGCAACCATGAAGGATATGCAAAATTCCACCAATGCTGTCAGTGATTAAGATGAAATATGGGTGAACTATTATGGAACATTAAGTATCTTGACTGGTGATTACATCGCAAGGTGATCTGCTGTTTAAATTTGCACGACGACAAGGCTTTATCGCCTTTGCCGCATACACAGACGCAGCAGGACTGTGTGAGATCTTTGTTTACTCGGAGCAAACAATGTTAATTATCTTCCAAGTCAAAGAGCACATCTCAGGAGAAGTGTGCGTACAGTGCATTCATTATGTTTGTGCAGATGGCGGGGTACGTGTCGCAAACGTGTTTTCAATAGACTAAGAGCTTAGTTGGCTGTGTGTAAAGATGAGAACAAAAGAACAGTGTTTTTCCTGCGAGGTAATATCTGTAAAAAGACTGGATGTCTGCACAAGTGTCACAGATAACAAATGGTAAATGAGCTCAGACTGCGCTAGTCAACGGGGGAAATAACTATCTTGCGTTCTCGTGCATGCATTTTTCATGTCTCCCCCTCCCACCCCGCTCGTCATTCATCAATATGCATTTGTACAGTTGGCCTGATGCTCACAGCTGTTACAACATATCCATCTTGTCATTTCTTTCTCCTTTAGAGGGGCATCGGGGCTAGGAAGGGTGCAGCATCCCTTGACTGTGTCTCTGTGTGTGTTTGTGGCTGCTACAGTTATGCATGGCTGCCCCCCCCGGCCTGAGCATAAATCATCATTAGAGATGGCAGGCGTGTATGGGTGTGTTTTTGTGTGTGTGGGTAGTCTTTCTTCACACGACTGCTGCAACTATCCTTGCTCAACAGGCTGCCGGTTTCTCCCAACGCGCACACAAACACTAACACACACACTTGACTGCAGCGGCGACCCTACTGAGTTTTTTCTTTTCGTCTGTTGCTTTTATATTCAATACAGAGTAGTGATTCCAATGTGAGGTACGGTTGAACACAATCCACAGCGGTGCGATAGTTGACCTCACCTTTTCAACCCATTTTCAGCATTAGAAGTAGAAGTAAAACAGGAATAATCTGTTCCAGGATCAAACTGCGGCCATTGTAAAAGCTTTATTAAGCGTACAGGCCATGTTGTAAGCGAGCGGTCTTAACTAATTCTACGAATTACGTTGTGGCATCACATTAAAAAAAGAAAAGATCTCACGTTTAAAATTTTAAAAGTAAGCTAACTGCTGCTAATTAATAAAACAAAACACTTTAGTGTTGACCCATTTGAGCGTGTGAATGCATTTGTCAATTGTCATTAAAGTGTAAAACGAAGCTAGGCATGGCTAATGGTAAAACGTACTCCGTCAGTTGTCATTTAGGTGTAAAAAGGAGCTAAGCCGTTAATAGTAAAACATACACTTTTGCTATTTGTCATTTAAGTGTAAAAAGCAGCTAATCAGTGTTGATAGTAAAACATACTGCTAAAGGAAAACTCCTTTTTTGGAATTTTGCCCATCATCCACAGTCCTCATGTAAGCCATGAACACACATGTCTTTCTCTTGGCAAAGGGAACATGTTGAATGGGAAATGAACAAATGTATCAGCAATTGATGTGAGATGTGTTAGCAATTTGATGTGAAACAAAGAGGGAGTAGGGTTGGATGAGCTCTGCTTCTTCCTGCTCCTTTTGGACATGTGGAATTGTGAATTGTGATATGTGATTTATACTGATGTGAAAAGAATGTTCAAATAAATCAAACCATTACCATTACATCTTTTTTGTGTGTTGTCAAGATATAAAAACAGATAAAAAGAGGCGGCATGGTTTTATATACAGTACATGCTGTGACCATGCTGTAACAGGTACATTCATGATAGCATATAATACTTACTGTATTTTGCCATAAGCAATAACAATGGCACTGTAGCTTGGTTAATATGCAAGTCACGTTATGTTTTTGCAGCTTTTTTTCAGAAGGCTCTATAGGCAGAATAGGTGCGTTCCATTAGGTGCATTCTTAGCTGTCTCTTTTTATCAGTTTTTATATCTTTAGAATGCACAGAAAAGAGAAAGACATGTGTGTTCATGTTCCACATATGGATTTTAGATGGGCAAAATTAAGTGTAAAAACGAGCTAACCACTGTTAATAGTAAAACCTACTCCTAACTAACCGCTCTGAGTAGATTCCCATGCCATTACCTAATTTTTTAACAAGTGTGTATGTTTGTTAATGTGTGCGGGACTATGCAAAAAAAACTAAAAATGTATATAAAGAAATAAGTGTGTGTTTGCAGAGGAAAATCAATGGCATTAATTTGTGGAGGCAGTGGTGTGAGCTGAGGCAATCTGCTGCACACGAGAGCCGCGATTTGCTGATTTAACGTACACACACACACACTCAGCTCCATTTTATGCATATACACATGCACGCACGCACACACACACACACACAACACATACCTCCTCTCCAATCCAACCTCCCAAATTGAACCTTCCTTTTACTCTTCTTGGCTATGAAGCCACAGATATCAGTTTACAGTTTATGAGGCACGCTACAATGTCACGCATCAGCCACTCCTCTCTCTCTCTCACACACACACACATTCACACATACACGAGCTTGCTGTCTTTATCACAGTGCAGGTAATTAAAAGGCAGGCTGTTCACCGCTGGTTGGTTGGAGGGAGGAAGGAAAGGAGGGGAGGGTGTTGCATGCACCTTTGTCATCATGTATCCTGCATCTTGTTTCATGCACAAGATGGGGCACATATTACACGCATGCACAAGGCAAAAACCTCATTTGAGAGCTTGATCATTGGTGTCTTTAGGACCCTGAATTTCATCTAGACAGCTCCAAAAGTACCAATAATAACAGTTCATATAATGGCCTAGTGGTTAGCATGTCCGCCACACAGTCAGGAGATCGGGAAGATCTGGGTTCAAATCTCCATTGGGCATCTCTGTGTGGAGTTTGCATGTTCTCCCTGTGTGTGTGTGGGTTTTCTCCGTTACCCTGGTTTCCTCCCACATTCCAAAAACATGCATGTTAGCTTAATTGGTGACTCTAAATTGTCCATAGGTATGAATGTGAGAGTGAATGGTTGTTTGTTTATATGTGCCCTGCGATTGGCTGGCGACCAGTCCAGAGTGTACCCTGCCTCTCGCCCGAAGTCAGCTGGGATAGGCTCCAGCATACCCGCAACCCTAGTGAGGATAAGAAGATGGATGAATGGATATGATCATGCATTTTTGCATTTTGTTACTTTCTAACATTGTATTTTAACTGTAAAAGGTCCCCTATTATGTAAAAGTGACTTTTTAATGATGCTCTAAAAGTAATACGTTTCCCTAGAGCAGTGATTCGCAGTTATTTTCTGTCATGCCCCCACCGGGGGACAGAAATGTTTTCGCGCTCCCGACATACTATTGGGAAACTGAGTATCTGTACTGTACAGACTGAACTGGAAACTGAAACCAGCGCAATGCAACAAAATGGAGAGCAGTGAAGCATAGAAGCTTATTTCAGAGTTAAACTGCATGCTGAGTACGATATATTCATACATGTTGGCAGGTCTGCACTAATATTGAAAGTCCTCCGTGCCTCTCACGCCCCCCCCCCCAACCCCCAAGGGAGGGGGCCACACCACTATTTGAGAAGCACAACTGCCCTAGAGTCTCTTTATGAGCACTAAACGCAAGAAAAATCATGTACTTACTTGATTGCTCCACTTTTGAGAGAAGAGCCACTGAAACGCTCACTTTTGAGGTTGCGGCTTGTCATGACATTATGAAAGGAAAACCTCCGTCCTCATGGATTTGATCCCACATCTTATCGCCCCTGGCTCGATGAGCCTGCCTCGTTTATACGTCCAGCACTTCCTGTCGGAGAGCTTTGTAAAAAAAAAAAAAAAAAAAAAAAGGCTTCGCTACACACCTTAAAATACAGCCTGAAACTCTGATGACTATTTAGCTACAGATGTAGAAGGTGTGAGTTTCATCATTTTGGCTTTTGGTCGTTTTTAGAACATGAGTGTAATGTTAGCACTGTAGCTCACATGCTAGCGTTGTGAACCTTTGTGTCCTCCTGTCTCACTCCTTAATGTTATGTTGTTGAATGTGATATATGTTGAAAATCACTATAAAGTGAGACCTGTAGCTAGGATAGTTGGCAGAGCTCCGGGCTTTATTTTAAGATGTGTAGTGAAGTTTTTTTTTGTTTTTTTTTAATCAAAGCTCTGTATACACATGGCAGCTACTGCTACTACTACTACTACTACTACTGCTGCTACTCCGACTCCTACTAAGGATAATTCTTTCTAGTCACCAATCAATGCTGCTGATTGACAAGTACCTAATGGGTGCATGAATAATGTAATGACAAAGGCAAACCCCAAACAGAAACATAAGCCACAGCTCAGTGGAATAATACATACAGACTGTCGTTGACTATTATTATAAATCCAGTTTGCACACTTTTTGGAGGTTGCAAAAAGGTATTGCTACTTTCTTTGGAACATTTGGGCCTTCATGAGAGTCTTTGTCGCGTGTTTCTCTGACTAATTACAACAGCTTCAACGATAAAACGAGTATATATCATAATGAAATCAGTGATTATTCGTCCTGAATTATTCCCCCCCTAATTAGCATGCTCTTAAAAGTTATGGTATAATGAATACTTGATTGAACTGCGGTCTGCAGAGGTGAAAAGGGTTGAATACATTTGCAATTGTTTTCAATTATTCATTTTTCTTGACTTATGTGGATTAGAACTTATTTTACCAAAAATCATTTTTATCTGTATATGTGCCTTGCGATTGGCTGGCGACCAGTCCAGGGTGTACCCCGCCTGTTGCCCGAAGTCAGCTGGGATAGGCTCCAGCATACTCCCGCGACCCTAATGAAGATGAAGCGGTATAGAAAATGGATGGATGGATGGATTTTTATCTGGCCTCGACAAATTTTAAAAATACAATTAAACAACAAAAACAACAAAAAATGAGAAGAGATTAGTAATTTTATGAGAATAAAGAAACATTAAAATAAAGTCATAATATTACTATAAAAAATTGTAAAATTACAAACAAAACATTACGGACTTAAAGTTGTAATACTATGAAAAAAAAATACATTTTACAATAATTTCCACAATAAAACTAACAAAACAAGTTGCAATTTTTGGAAAATTTGGTTGGGGAAAAAGTTGTGATATGACGAGAATAATGTCAAAATATTATGGGAATAAATTCACAGTGTTCACAGTGAAGATGAAATATTTGTAAAATTGAAAAACAGCAAACATGGAAAAACGGGCAGTGAATATATTTGAAAGTAGTCAGTGTACATGTAAATGAGTCAACACGCAGCCATTATTGTCTAAATAGCTGGCAACATATGTGAGTAGCAACATAATAGTCTGCATGGTGGTGGTAGCGGCATGATCCGAGGGCTGCGTGTGAGCTGTCGGTACTGGCGAGCTGCGGTTCATTGAGGGGGAGGATGAATTCCAACATTCCTGCAACAAGGAAGGAAGTTGGAGGAGTCCAGTGATGTCATCATGGAGGAGTAGAAGAGGAACCCTGTGCAGCACCCCAAGAGGATTAAGGCAGTGCTAGATAACAATGGTGCTCACACTAAATAGTCACACCAGTGACACAATTTGGACATGTAGTCGCTTGTGTTCCCAAATATTTAGACAAAAATGGCTGTGTGTTGACTCATTTTCAGTGGTTTTACTTTCTATCGCATTGTCCCTTCCTTGCTTTGTGACTGTATTTGTTAGCTTCTTTGGCTGATCTCTGCCGTTCTCAACTTGTTTGGCTGCGGGACCCACCCTTCACCCTTCAATGACAAGCACCGACCCAAATAACATTTTGCGAATGCAAACTTCTCAAATATCTTGTTTATCTCTAGCCTTTGCTAAGCACTGGCGGTGTCATTTTGAGCCAGTTGAAAACAGCCCCTAATGAAAAGACGTTAAGGTGCAGTGAATTTGAGGTAGTGAGAGGTAGGCCGCAGCTGAATAGCACATTTGAGTTTGCAGCTGTGTGTCGGACGGACCGCGTGTAAAGTCCACAGTCGATATCCTTCCCCTCCCTCTCAAGCTTGACTAAGTCGCCCACAAACATGGCACATACCTCGTGGTGGCTTAGCAAGCAAATAGCACAGACGTGAGATGCATTCACGGATATCGGGTCATTATATGATTTTTTTGGCCCCTCAGCCCACCGAAAACAGCTTCTGGTCGCGACCCACCAGTTGAGAATCACTGTCCTAGATGCTTTCATCTCAAAGTTGGAGCGCTAAAAAAGGAGCATTTTCTTCATCCGGCAGATTGTGGATGAATAGCCGAGGAGTTGCACCCAAAAAGAAACTCACGCAAGACAAATGGTCCAATTCTCCTTTAAAGTGCCCATTCATATTTGAATAGAAAACATGAACAAAGAAAGACGAGTTTGGAATCTAGGAAAGGCACAGTCAGACTCACTGGCGGTGTTTGACTGCATAAATGTGTGTGTGTGTGTGTGTGTGTGTGTGTGTGTTTGTGAATGAAAGGCAGTAAAAGATGAAGACAGACGATTAAAGAGTAAGATAGTTGTACCTCTTTAATTCTGTCTGTTGGAAATGTACCACCTCAGGAACTCTACCATCTGATTCATGTTAGTTAGGCGAACAACCAGGGCGTCTTTTTAACCACACTGAAATATATTTCAGTATTATCCTGTTTCTCTTTGGACCATCTGCATGAGGACATACAATAGCTCCACAGGGAAGACTCTTAAGGTTTTAAGCGTGTGGTTTTAGGCTACGTTCACACAAACGCTGACATTTTCAAAAACACATTCACATTCCCTCTCAAACAAGGAGTGTTACAAAATGTCTGTCCACAAATAAGCACATTCACCGGTTGCCATGCTCATTTTGGCCAGTCAGAAGTCTGAAAATTCAACCTGATTGTGCATTAAAATGCCTGTGCTCATCTATATAGTGGCATATTAGATGTACAATGATATAACATCATCTACCCAAATGTTCTCAATTGGATTTAGATCAGTGGAACACGCAGGATGGTCCAAAATAGTGAGGTTATTCTTCTGGAAGACTTCCTTCGTGAACTGCAGCGTTGTCTTATTGAAAAAGGCAGTCATTACCACACAGACGAGGGAATTCAGTCATGAGTGATGCCCCCTGCAACATCTCCATAGCTGCTGTTTGACGGCCCTGCACAACTTGAAGGTCCATTGTTCCACTGAAAGAAAAAGCACCCCAGATCACGATGGCGCCCCCTGCACTGTGCCGTGTGAAAAACATCTCAGGTGGAATCTCCTTGTCATGCCAGTAACGTTGGAAGCCATCAGGCTTTTTTGTCATCAGAGAATTAAACTTTCTTCCACCTTTCAATGTATCATGTTTGGAGCTCTCATGCAAACTCCAAACAGGGAATTTTGTGGTCTTGAAGGAGACGAGGCTTTTGATGACGTTTTTTGTTCTCAAACGCCTTCTCTCACAGATGCCGTTTGATGGTTATTGGACTGCAGTTGGCCGAGGGCCGAGGATCGTACCGTGTCCTAACGGACAGCCAATCGGGTCCTCCGGCTCAGGGCCGGTGGCATTTTTTTTGGGTCTCTCCCTTGAATGTTTTATTCTAAAACCCTCACGATCTTTGATGAAGTTTCAAATGAATGTCTTACTGCGTCCAACCTCAGCAGAAATGGTGCGCTGCGAGAGGCCTTGCTTATGCAGCTCAACAATCCGACCATGTTCAAATAGAGAGAAAGCTTTTTTGCCTTTGCCATCAAGCGATTGTGACTGTGGATGCCTGACAGAAAATGTAACTGAATCCACATTTTTGCCAAGATTTGGGATTTTAAAGGCTGTGATCTTAAACTTTAGATCAGCTGATGAACAGCCTATTTCACTTTAATGGCTGCAGGAGAAGATGCAAACAACCATTAAAAAAAAGAAGATTTTGTCAGGAAGCATAGTGTAAAACAGCAGCAGTATAACCTGTCTTATACTCTGCTAGCACAAGATGTGAGAGCTGGAATAACAAGGATTTACCGTGGATGGGGAAAAGGTACTGCTGGCCCTCTGTCTTTAAGACCAGCAATAATTTAAAGCCCAGGTCCTTCTGAAGCCTTGGATCCACATTGACTGGTCATCTTAAATCACATCAGACCACTGGCCAGTGTTGTGTGTGTGTGTGTGTGTGTGTGTGTGTATGTGTGTGTGCACATGTGATGGCCTGTACACACTCACAAGCCCCCTGGTCAAGTCTGAATTATTGACGATGGGGAATAATTGATTGGCTCACCTTCAGGCCTATCAGCCAACATCTTAGTGCTACACAGCCTGCATCAGTACATCAACTCATACCCTCATTGTTGACTCTATTGGACTGTGTTGGACTTATTCTGTATTATCTGTAACAAAACAATATCTACATGAGTGTGTAGTAGCCATATTAGCTTTAACACAATATCATTATCGCAATACCTGTGATACAATATCAATACATTAATACCGACACAGCTGATGCCCAAGTGCTGTAATTTCTGGACTATTCAGAGCACCTGAATATAAGACGCATCCCCTAAATTTAAAGAGAAAAAAAGATTTGTACATTAAGGATTCACCAGGGCCACCTCCAGGAATTCTGGACCCTATGAAAAAAAATCACCATGGTCACTACATCTCTTAACTGACCCTTAAAAGCTGTTTTTATGCTACTTGACTGGAACCTGAATTTTGTTAAATGCATGTTTTGGAGTAATAATTTATTTTTAGAACAAAATAACAGGAAAACAGAAAAAAGGAACATGGCACAGATTGGCATCGAACACTGGTTCTTTGCCTTTGTGGTGTAATGATATATGCATAATGGTATATACGAAGGGTGTCTCGCGATTTCTTGTTCAGAAAAAAATGTCTCGTGGGCACTAGGCCTAGGGCAATAATGAATAAATGAATCAATCACACAATAAATGAAAATTAACTCGATAATTTTGCCGTACATCGCCATGTGCATGAGTGTTTTCCTCGTCTCTGAACTCCAAAAAAGGCAGGAAGAGAGTTCACTCTGCATTGCTTTCAGCACCCATGTGCGTTTGTTTCATCGCACTATGCCATGAACGGAGTGAGCCCTTTGTCTCGGCGAGTGGAGGCTGGGCCAGTAGTATACACACAGAGTGCAGAAGAGAAATTCAATTGCAATACATTGCCATATATTTTTTTCATTGTACTTTTCTTAAAAGTATGTTAAAATCTCATCTCGTCTCTTTCTCATAGACACATTGTCGTGTATCGTCTCGTCTCGTGGAGTGTCACGTGACACCCCTAGTATATACGTAATGGTACTGTATATACATAATGGTATATACGTGGGAGCCATGTGTGAAATCTTTCATTTTATTTCATTATTGGTGACAGACCAGAAAACCTTTCGTAATACTAGATGATTCCGGTTTTCAACACAGCCCTTGTAGTACTATACAAATGTCTTTTTTCTTCCCTCTCCTCTCTTGCTTTTTCCTTTTTTGAAAAAGTGATTTTATTTTAGTACTAGGCAGCGTTGTAGTGCACTGCCTGCTAGGAAGCACCATCATCGGTCTGTGTGCTCAACGCAGGAACAAACAATTTTATGCAGATTGGTTGGTTGTTATGGATGTTTACTTTTTGGTCAATGTGGATTTAACTTTTACTGCCAAAACAAGTAAAAAAAAAGACTGTTTTTGATTGTTTTATTCCTATATGTGAAAAAATATCTCAACTCAGATAGCAAAATCCGGGTCAAAAAACAATGGAAGTGTAGCTGCATTTGAAGTATCATAAGTCATCAGCATTATCTGCATTGCTGAGGTGGTAGAGTGGTCGCCATGCAACTTAATGGCTGTGGGTTCAACCTCAGTCCCCCTGTGATTGTGCTGAAGTATCCTTGGGCAAGATACTGAACCCCTAGTTACTCCTGATGCTGTGTCATCAGTATACTCTTCGAGTACTTCTAGAACTATCTACCTCTGCATGCACTTTAAAACGTGGGTTAGCTGTTGGTGTGAAACACGTCGGACTGTTTACAGTGAATTTTTCAGTTTCAGTTTTAGGGATGTCCGATATTGGCTTTTTTGCCGATATGTGATATGCCGATATTGTCGAACTCTCATTTTCTGATTCCGATATTAACCGATACTGAAATGTGTGACATCACATATCTCCTGTTGTGGAATTAACATATATCTGTTGTGAAACTAATGCATACAGCATCAGCAATTAGCTTCTCGACATGGCTGTAAAAGTTTTGCAAACTACTGCGTCTGCCTGCCACTATTTCCGTGTTTGTTTTATATTCCCTCTACCACATAGACATATGAATGAATAAATTGTGCGTGGGAAATCAGCGTTTTCCTCAACGTCTGCAAATTATGCTCTAAAAGTGATGTTGTAATGGCCAAATCATGCAGTCTATGAAGCAATGTTACAACATTTTGAAATATGTAAACTCAAGTCTGTGACTAATTCTATCTGATAAAACATGACTTGAACTTTAATTTGATACCTCATTCACCCCAAATATGAAATAAGGTTCATAGCGGGAAATAGTGCCTTTGGTTCCCATTGCTTTAACATTGAGTCAAGCTGTGATCGACCCATGGACAACCATACTATAAAGTATATAATAACTTAGGCTGTAAAATTCCATTGTTAAAGTCAACAGAGTAGCCATTTACATTTTTTTAGATAATCAAAAAGTCCAGGGAAAAAAATCAAGTGTCATATTTTTCATGTACCGTATGTGCCTCACACTGCAGTGCAGCAGCACACTGCGAATTCATTTTCACCTCACACTAACCACAAGGAAAACCTAGCGATCATCAATGACAATAACCAACATCCACTCCATATTTGAGAAAAACATTTTTTCAGCATGATTTTGTTACAATGATATCTAAATTATCCATATTTTATTTGCTTTTATATTTACAATCAAGGCCATCCTTATTGAAAATAGGACAATGTAAACACGACATGTAGTAATTCTGGGTAAAAAGATTTTTATGAAATTTCGTCTGCACATAGGTATTAAGTGAATTAATATCCTATATACATTTTATCTTGTCTCCAATCCATGAGTTTGAAAGGCTTAAAGTTGGACTTAAAAGCTGTCGTATGAGTCCATGTGGTTCAACGCTCAGTATAAATCCGATACAAAATTGAAGCGGAAGAAGTAATCTACCTAACAAACATGTATACGAATGAAAATACACCCGATATCCTATGAAAAAATTGCATTTTTAAGGACGTCTCCACCATAAATGAATGCAATGGATGTAATGTGAGACAGGCTGGAACACCGAGTGTGTACCCTCGGTGTGCTGCCATGTCAATAAACTGAATGCGGGAACCAGAGTGCAGGTGTACGCGTGTATGTGGTGCCAAGTGCGCGTGTCACTCGCCGCCGATGACGGAGCCACTCCCTCACAGAGAAGCAGGGCTTTTGTGCTTTGTTGCGCACGCTGGAGCTCAGATACAACGTCCCATCGCAGCCTCCCTGGGAAAGTCTGTTCCAGGGTGCTGGAGAGAAGGGTACGACTCGTCTACAGGAGCTGCAACGAGGTTTTCGTCCCGGTCATGGAACACTGGACCAGCTCTACACCCTTGCAAGGGTACTGGAGGGTACTTGGGAGTTTGCCCAACCGGTCTACATGTGCTTTGTGGACTTGGGAAAGACATTCGACCGTGTCCCTCACTGTGTCCTGGAGGGGTGCTCTGGGAGTACGGGATTGGTGGTGCACTACTGTGTGCCATTCAGTCCTTGTACAACCGGAGCAGGAGCTTGGTTCGCATTGCCAGCAGCAAGTCGAGCCTGTTTCCGGTGAACGTTGGCCTCCGCCAAGGCTGCCCTTTGTCACTGATTCTGTTCATAATTTTCATGGACAGACTTTCTAGGCGCAGCCAAGGCGTAGAGGGAGTCCAGTTCGGGGGCCTTAGGATCTTGTCTCTGCTATTTGCAGATGATGTGGTCCTGATGGCCTCATCAGGCTGTGACCTTCAGCGTTTACTGGGGCGGTTTGCATCAGAGTGTGAAGCTTCTGGGATGAAACTCAGCACCTCCAAATCCGAAGCCATTCAGTCAGAAAAGGGTGGACTGCTCTCTCCGGTTTGGAAATTTCAAGTATATCGGGGTGTTGTTCACAAGTGAGGGAAGGTTGGAGCGTGAGGTTGATAGGCGGATCGTCGTGGTGAAGAGAGAGCTGAGCCGGAAGGCAAAGCTCTCAATTTACCGGTCGATCTATGTTCCCACCGTCACCTATGGTCATGAGCTTTGGATCGTGACTGAAAGAACGAGATCGCGGGTACAAGCGGCTGAAATGAGTTTCCTGAGCAGGGTGGCTGGACTCACCCTAAGAGATAGGGTGAGTAGAGCCACTGCTCCTTCACATTGAGAGGAGCCAGTTGAGGTGGCTTGGGCATCTTGTGAGGTGAGGTGAGGTGTTCCGCGCATGCCGAGCTGGGAGAAGGCCCCAGGGGCAGACCTAGGACACGCTGGAGGTATTATGTCTCACAGCTGGCCTGGGAGCGGCTTGGTGTCCTCTCGGTGGAGCTAGAGGAGGTGGCCGGGGACAAGGAAGTCTGGGCTCCTCTACTGAGACTGCTGCCCCCGCGACCCAGACCCGGATAAGCGAAAATATAGTTGTGGCATAGTTTTTTGAATGTAAAACTGCATATGTCATTAACAGACCTCTCTGTATAGATTTTGTTGTGCCACGAGTGCAGTAACCGTTAAAAGAAAGGGATTGCCCTCCAAGCATAATCTCCTCTCCTCCCCCTCCCTCTCTGCAAAACTCAATTCCAACCTTCTCCTCTCTGGTTGATTGCAAAGAGTTAAATAAACATGAGTGATGTTAAATGTTCATTTCTCCGTTTATTTGTCATTGTAATTTTGCAACATTTTCTGCATGTAACACTATTATTGTGTTACTAGTTATTGTCTATAAAATTTGTTTTGTGTTAACATTTCTGGGGGTCTAGAACAGATTGATTGGATTTACATTATTTTCTGTTGGAAAACTTGCCCTGGTTAGAGTCTGTTTTGCTTTGAGTCAGACCTTCTGAAAGAGATTAATGACGCTAACCAAGGCACCACTCTGCTTGTGATCTCAGAGCGCCATGTTTTCCCTTCCACTTTGTCACTCACTTCATATCATTAAAGTTAGTAAAGTGAAGTGTAATTGTTGAACATATGAGTTTCTGCTTCCAATTAACACCTTGTCCTCTTTGCGGTTTACGTAAAATGGTCCGGCTACAATAACAGCATTTACTGTAAGTCCATATTTTCCATGTTCCGTCAACAATTCCCACCCAGTCAATGTTTCAAACATCTCCTTCTTCCTTCCTTCCATCATCTTAAGTTTCTGTCTTCCAGTCCTCCGCGCCCATGACTAAATATGCAGTCATGGCCAACTATAGAGCACGAGGACATAAGTCCAATCAATAACACAATTCTGCAGGCAGAGGATGGCATGACATACAACCACTGTCTTCACACACACGCATGCACACACACACCGAGATGGCTGTGATGGTGTCCTGCTGCTGTGACAGGCCAGAGATGAGCTGGGGATGGATGAATGAATGGATGGATGGATGAATGAATGGGTGAGGTTCTGGAATGGAGGTAATGGAAAGAGGGTTGGGAGTGTGTAGTAAATGCTGCAGCTGGATCACAGTCACAGGCGGTGTGATACATGAGTGTGGTTTTGGATGATAAGAATCCATGTATGGATCTTTACTATCCTCCTGAAAAGACTGCAAAGGAGGGAACCTGGCGAGCAATAATGCTGTTTATTTTGAAGTCTGTAGTTGTATATTCCCTGTGCACCAGTCATATTACAGTATATAGTGCCCTCCAGAAGTATTGGAACAGTGAGGCCAATTCCTATATTTTTGCTGTAGACTGAAAACATTTGGGTTTGACATAAAAAGAGGAATTTCAGCTTTCATTTCCAGGAAATTCCTCAGAACATAAAACCTTTGTCTCAGAATTGTTCAGGCTCATCCCTGTACTTTTTGGCAAATTCCATCCTGGCCTTCTGATTCTTCTTGCTAATGAGTGGTTTGCATCTGCTCTGGTGTGTGTTGTCGGCAGGGATTACGTCTAAAATGTCAGAGTAATAATGTGATTAATTCTGAATGCTAGCTGAAAAAGATGTCAGAGGCAGCAGCTTTTGGGGATCATTCTTGTGCGACCAACCAACAACCCTATTGATTTTATCTCAGTTCCATCCCAAGACATAAGAGGTAGCTCGGAACGGTCATACAAGCGGGTCCAGATTCTATATCACCTTTCTGATTGTCACTCAATCCTCCATAATATAAGGTGCGTGGGTCATGTTAAGTACTGCACTCCCGCTTTAAACTCTAAACTCTCTCCTGCCCTGCTTTGCTCACACAGCGTTCGCCATGCTCTCCCTCACCAGGTACATTTTCTAAACTGAAGCACCACGCTCTGATTCAGCATTACATGGGCTACCAAGGTGCATGTTTTAAATCTCACTCCCCCTCGGGTGAGTATCTGCTCTTATGTCCATGTAAACATCCTACACCTGCTTGTAATCATATCAGAGTTGCACTGCTGGGAGAAAGACACACCATGGTGTCGAGGTGTGTTGTTGTGCAAATTCACAAACCAGGATTGGACCAGTGGAGGAGTTGGTGGTGTAATCCTCTCCTGTGTACACTTCATTATCACGCTCACACGGCACCGGGCGAGGCCTTGTCCTGCCTAATAATCCCTCTGGCTCAGCCCGGCTTGGAAAGAGAAAGCGAGAGAGCGACCCAGAGAGACCTCAGCTTTCCTCAACAATCTTTGCTACCACGTCATTCAAATTAGTAGTTTTGAAAAAAGTTTTGAAAACTGTTGAACTTAGTTGAAAATTGTGGCTGATGAAGATCGAAGATGAAGATCATTGTTCTTTTCCCATATCATTCAAAATCAATAGGGAAAGCTTTACGGAAGATTGGTTGACAAGCATGACTGATAGAAAGCTGAGCGTGTACCAATTTGACGTTCAATGTTGGCCATCTTGTTCTAGAGCAGGGAGCAGACTTTTTCTGCCGAGAGTCACATACTGAAAAATGAAAGGATGCAAGGGCCACTTTGATATTTTGTAAAGCAAGACACGTAGATGGCCGCACGGTGGTCTAGTGGTTAGCACGTTGGCCGATCTGGAGATAGGGAAGATCTGGGTTTGATTCTCCCCTGGGCATTTCTGTGTGGAGTTTGCATGTTCTCCCCGTGTGCGCGTGGGTTTTCTCCAGGTACTCCGGCTTCCTCCCACATTCCAAAAACATGCAGGTAATTGGTGACTCTAAATTGTCCATAGGTATGAATGTGAGTGTGAATGGTTGTTTGTCTATATGTGCCCTGCCATTGGCTGGCGACCAGTCCAGGGTGTACCGAAGTCAGCTGGGATAGGCTCCAGCATGCCCCCGGAAGAAGCGGTATAGAAAATGAATAGATGGAAGACACGTAGATATGCGCGGGCGTTATATATTTGAAGAAAAATCTGCATCTTAGCTTTGTGATATGGGTGAAAAAGAGCGTGTTATTAGTATCATCTTCAGTCTTGTCATTTTTGCAATTTTTTTATTTTTTAATTTTCCAAATATTTCAACTTTTTCTTAATCTTTTAAATTTTATTTTGGTAATATAATGACTTTATTCCCATAATATAACTTTTTGTCAAACAATGACAGTTTTATTTCATCCTTTTTGTTTTGTTGGACATTATTCTATTACGATTTTATTCTCGTAAAATCCCGCCTATTTTTTCTTGTTAAAATAATACTTTATTCTCGTAAAATGACAGCTGTTTTTTTACATTTCTGCTTTTTTTTATTTTCAACTATTTCAACTTTCTGCGTGTAAATGTTGTTCTCGTAATTATGACCCCATAATATTTTTATTTTATTCTTGTAACAGTATTCCAGTATTCCAGTATTCCATAACAGTTTTCCTTGGCTTAATTTTGTAAAAGTTACACCTTTATTTGTTGTTTTATTTAATAACATAGTGTCTTTAATACTTTTCTTCAATGTTATTATTTTTTTAATTTTTATTTTAATATCCATCCATCCATCTATTTTCTATGACACTTATCCTAATTAGGGTCGCGTGGGTATGCTCGAACCTATTCCAGCTGACTTCGGGCGAGAGGTGGGGTACACCCTGGACTGGTCGCCAGCCAATCGCAGGGCACATATAGAAAAAAAAGAATTGACACTCACATTCATACCTATGGACAATTTAGAGTCCCCAGTTAACCTGACATGCATGTTTTTGGAATGTGGGAGGAAACCAGGGTACCGGAGAAAGCCCACACACAAACAGGGAGAACATGCAAACTCCACACAGAGATGCCCAAAGGAGATTCGAACCCAGGCCTTCCCGATCTCCTGACTGTGTGGCCTGTGTGACTGTGTGCTAACCACTCAGCCACCGTGCAGCCCTATTTTAATTTTACTATTTAATATTTTATATTTAATAACGATATGCTACTAAGATGACATTATTTTTCTTCATAATATTACAATGTTATACTTGTAAAATTACAACCTTTTCTCTTAATATTTTGACTTTAATCTTGTAAAATTACTGCTGATTTTTCCATTTTTGAATTTTTTTTTAATTTTACTTGTTTAATTATATGTGCAGCATGTGTCACGGGCCATGTCTATATCATATAAAAATCAATAGGGTTCTTGCTCTGACAAATAGAAACGCTTGCAAAACGTTGCTTGCGACAGGCAGAAACTTTGGCCATCCAATGTCAGATGTCATCCAGAATCACTTGGGTCGTTGCTTCAAGATCAGTAGGGTTCCTGCATTGGAGTGACGTGAACTGTCAGAAAGGGTCTGTGAACGGGTGTGAGGTATAAGTTACCTTGGCCATGTTGTTTTTGAAAATCTCTCAAAATCCTTTTTCTTGGAGCAAAAGAAAGCTTTGCAAAACGTTAGTTGGAAAGTGTGTCTCATTCAAAATCAATCGGGATCTTGCTCCAACAATAATAAAAGCTTGTACAATGGAAATGATTAGATTCAAACAATTGGAGTTCTTCCTCTGTTGATTTTAAAGTTAGCTGAAAATTGTGATGAAAGCCATAGAACTTGTCTAGTGCGACCATTTCTGTGGCGGATATCAAAACCAATAGGGCGGGTAGAAATTGTAACTGTCATAAAAGCAAGCAAGTAAAATGTATTTGGAAGACTTACTTGGCTCTTTCGATATTTTCTTGTGCCGTTCATAATTCAAAATCAATCGGGATCTTCCTTCAACAAAGGGAAAAGTTATTTTGAAAGACTGATTGATTTGGAAATTGATTTCCGGTACTTTGACCATCTTTTTGTGTCCTTTTTGCTTCAAAATCAATACTTTATTTTTTTCTTGCTCTAACAAAAAGGCCATAAGCATCTGCCATTAGCTGACGTCTTGGCTTGTCTTAAACTGAGGCGCCAACAGTGACAGTTAAGAGTAGGTCCTTTGCATTGTGCGCAAGGATAACTAATCGATAGACGGCTCTCTGTTGAATGCCTGCTTGTACTGTCACTAAAACATGACTTCTCTTTGGGAACAATAAAATGTTAGATGCTTTCTGTCCTAACTGTGAGACACTATGGAGAGAAAGTAAACGGGGGGTGAACAATTATCCACTAACAGCCATCAAGTCTTAAAGAGGAGTTCAGGAGGCTATGTTACTCCACTAGTGTGTCTGTGTACGTTAATTGGCTATTGATTAGAGCGCACTCAGTCGTGACGCACGATGAGTGCAGGAGAGTGGCGTGTGCGCTATTTTTTATTTTCAGGTGACGGTGACGAGTTCCTCCTCCTTGCTCAATAAGCAAGCGACCATATTTATTAAAACCTGCTCAATGGAAATCAATGATCTTTTCTCCCCTGTTGCTTCCATTAGCGCTCTCAAGGCCTAAGCAGGCTACTCAATACCACACATCACTCTTCAATGCATGGCACAGAT
This sequence comes from Dunckerocampus dactyliophorus, assembly GCF_027744805.1. Lineage (NCBI taxonomy): Eukaryota > Metazoa > Chordata > Actinopteri > Syngnathiformes > Syngnathidae > Dunckerocampus > Dunckerocampus dactyliophorus. The sequence continues at coordinate 10,534,055 of NC_072828.1, forward strand.
TTCACACAGAAGAATAGTTGGGTTATTTGTTTGCTAGGTAGAAAATAACTACAAGCTCGTTGATCTGCTGGAGTAATATGGTATTTTTACGTCTAATTTTGTTTTTTTGTGGTGAGAGAAAAGATGTCAAAGGTGGTGTCCAGTGACACTGGCTTGAATAACGCCCTGGGCAGGCCGAAGCTGTGGCGCCCCCAACAAGCTCCATTCTTTTATCTATTTCGTTGCGAAATAACATGTTTGAGATTCTTGGTCTGCGATATAATTCATATAATATTAACAATTAATTATGTTTCATTTTTGAGCAATTACTGTTGTAATTGACATTTTTTACCTTGTAATTAACCTGAGGCTGAGGCTCAGCGGCACCCACCCCCTCGCTTCTTCTTTGGTTTGATCCACATCACGTGGTGGGAGTATCACGCCTGTAGAGGGCGCCCATCAGCAACACGCGCAGACTTGATGAGGACATGATGAGATCTGAGCATTTTTTTTTCTTTCCACCCCCGTGGCGCCCCCTGGAGAATGCTACCCTGGGCAATTGCCCATGTCGCCCATAGCTAGAACCGCCACTGGTTGTATCTGTAAGAGTACATTTCTTTTTAGGGCTCTACACGTAGCAGTACAAGACGAAACACTAATTATTGGAAGTGTAAAAACAGATTTGGCGCATATAGACAGTATAATATCAACAATATTATATCTAAAGAATATACTACATCAATCAATCAATATCAAATCAATATGGCGGCTGTTGAACATCGGATGTGTGGATTTATGTTTCCTTCAGTGTTCTTCCCATATGTTTTTTTTTAACTTTCAGGGATAGGGAAAAATATTAACAAAAAATACATTTTATAGAGAATAAATATAGTTTGACATGCAGAAAACGGAAAAACCTGAAAGTAAATAATTATAAATGACGAATGGATGGCACTTATTGTTGATGCAGACTTCCCGTGCATCCTGGCGAGATTGAATTCAATCGTGTTTCTCACCTTCTTATCAAAGTGTTGGCATTTGCAACTTTCTTTGGCCCCATGCCGGATTATTTAGCAGCCACACTCAATAAAAAATGCACTTGATTTTGTGGAACAGTACAGTCCAGGTGAAAAGGACTAGTTTGTTAAGTGCAGACACAGTGTACGAAAACTGAGGCAAAATTTCAACACAAATTTTCGACAAGAAAAACGAATGAGAACAAGACTGATGTTTGACTACAAAACCGTTATCTATCACCGTTATCTATTATGTGTTATCCTGACTATCACTGAAAACATGACATGGAATCCAGGAAGTGAACTACATGTACTGTACTAGATGTAGAATGGATGGGGGGTAGGATTAAATAAGCTTTGCTTCTTCCTACTCCTTTTGGACATGTGGAACTGTCAAAGAATGATTCATGAGATGTATTCCATTGTAACCTTCATGTTCAAATAAACTAAACCAAACCAAACTAAACCAAACAAAAGATGGCCCCAATAGCTGATGTCAAAGCTTGGATCTGTTGGAGCACGGTTCTTTTCAGTACTCTACCTGTACCACTTCTAGCCAAATCTATTTTAAAACTTCAAGGAATTACTGTTTTGTCACAAACACACAGAACCCGATTGAATTTCAAAATGTTGAAAATCAGATGTGTCGGCGCACTTTATTGCTCTACCTAAAGTTTTTTGTTTTCCAACTTCATGGATTATTGTATTATGTCAGACAGTCCCTATTTCATTTTGAGCCATAACTAAAAAATGTTAGCCAAGGTCAAGAACTCTAATGATTTAGGTGTTGATGATCTACTATAAAAGACAGCCCAAGAAGCGGATGTCAAAGGTTGGATCTGTAGGAGCATGGCTCTTTTCTGCATTCTACCTGCAGCACTTCTATACAAATCTATTTTAAGACTTTCAGGAATTGTTGGCTTATGTCACAGACGGAACCTGATTGATTTTTGAATGATACCTACAACAATACAGCCAAGGTCAACGTCACATCTGGAGCCTCATTTTTCTTTCTTTGGTTCTAGACAAGTCGTATTTTTAAACTGCCAGGAATTATTATGGCTTTGTCACAAACAGACTGGTCTCAATTGATTTTTAAGTGATATCCAAAACAATAATGGCGGAGGTCGAGATCAGATGTATAGATGCAGGTTTTCTCTTCAGCGCTCTACCCATCGCACTTCTACACGGACCTTTTAAGGATTATTGTTTGGCTGTATGTCACATATGGAGCCTGATTTATTTTTCAATTACACCCAACAACAATACGGTCAATTACGTCAACGATTTGTCAGATTATTCTATTCGGCACTCTACCGGTAGCAGTTCATGACAAATGTATTCTTTTTAACTTCCACTCGTCCCTGGCCACGTCGCACTTTGCATTTTGCGGCTTTATTCTATCAAGGTTTTTAAATATATATTAATAAATGATTGCTGTTTCGAAGTTGACTACAGCCTATTATTAGTCCAAAAATATGCATATTTAAGCAAATACGACATATTTTTGGCCTAAATTAAGCATTTTAAAGCATAAACATGGCAAAATGAAGTAAAATACAAATATAAGGCATTCAGAGAACACACTGAAATACACATTTTGATATGTAGTATTCTACGCTGGCCACTATGTGTCAGTAATATTTTATTATGTTACATTGAAGCAACTATGGTAATCCTTTGTTTATCACAGTTAATTGGTTCCAGACCCAAATCGTGATAAGTGAATTTCCACAATGTAGGATTCCTTCTTTATAAATGGAATTTTTAGGTAGAGGGATATTTAGAGTTAGAGGATAGAGTTAGAATTTTTTTTTAACATTATTAGAATATTTTTGTAGTTAGAGCATAGAAAACCTGTTTATGATTTTTTAAATATGGTTTTTACCATTATTACAGCCCTGCAGACATGAAATAACATACCTAAAGTCACCTTTACACTCCTAGTACCGAATATAGTAGACATAACCATCGAAAATAAGACATAATATGAGACTCACAGAGTTCTTTGTTGTTGTTTGTTTTTTTACTTCTCTCGGTGGCTAATGTAATGCAGCGTTCTTCAAGAGTCACACAGAGTCTGACGTTCTTGTAAAGTTTTATTGCCAACCTTTACGCCAAAAGGAGTGTTCAATTCCAACACAGAACTCAGTTCATCTCGCACAGTTGTCCCTCTTCACTTTCTCTCCCACAACAACACTTCCTCCTTATCCACCAGTAACATTAACAGCGAGGTGCATTCACAAACATGAGAATTACACCACCAACAGGTCATTACAGTAACATTAATGACACCTAGTGACCAGTGTAGACTTACAAAGCATTTTCTGAATGTCTCTTGTTTGTATTTTAGTTCAATTAGCCATTTTTGTGCTTGAAAATGCTTAATTTAGGCCATAACGAAAGTAAAACATACATATCTTATGACTACTAATGGGCTGTAATCTACCACGAAAAAAATGATTTATTGATTAATATATTTTTGAAAAAATGTGGTAGAATGAAGCCACAAAAGTTGAAGCGTGATGTGGCCAGGGTGGACTCTATAGCCATCGCATTGTTTCTGGTGCCGAACTGTTTCCCAAGTATATTAGTGCGTGTGTAAATGTATGAACGAGAGGCATTAACTCACATCTTTTTGTAGAAAGGCGCTGTATGAAAGTAAGTACATTTATTTATTATCTTAAAGCGCATCCAATATGGCAGCGACGTTGATATAAGGCTCAGAGCCTACGTGTACGGTTTTGAGAATAGCACTTCCTGTTTCCCAGCGTGCTTTGCTGTACTGTTGTTCTAAATGGCTGCTAAGTTACACGTTTTGGGCTCACATAGTTGATTATTCAGCATTATTTGTTGGTAGTTTCTTGTCTGTTGTTATCTACCTATTGCGTTGCTTTTTCTTTAAAAACACCGTGAGTAAGAATGGCGCTGGTTTCTGTGGCGCTGGTAAGTTTGTTGTGAGCTCTGCCGTTACTCTGCTTGCTATATAAATAGTTACTTCTTCCTCCCAGGCTTGTGAGCGGCACAGTATTAACTACATAATTCAATGTCGTTGATGTTGCAAGTCTGACGGTAAAAGTTTTTTGACTATAAAAACTTGATGGGAAAAAACAATACCAATGTTGGCCGATATCACATTTTTATGTCAATGTCGGGCCAATAATTATCAGTGGCCGATATCGTCGGACAACTCTAATAATAATAAATAGTAATAATAAAGTATATCATAATAATGCAATCTTTTCTTTTAAAATGTCATCTTTCACTTTGTTGAAAGTTGTGGAATCACAGGCAATTTGTACTGTCTGTCAAATGTTTGCAGCATTACTTGAAATGCTGGCTTTTCAACTGTATTAAAGAGTAGCATTTCTTTTGTGATGACTTTCTGTGAACTCAGACCATTTTTGCGCTGTTCCATTTGTATTTATCTTTGAGACCAAAGGTCTCAGTGAGTGTTGACTGTCTGAACGAAGATTCTGCATCTTGATGGGTAGTCATTTTCCCAGATGGGAAAACTGGGTCGGGTGGTTATGTTTGAGGTCGGCAAGTTCGTTTTGTTGTTTTTATGTTGCTACCACTTTCGAATGCATTCGGCATACTGATGGGCTCACCTTGCTCATTATTAATATTCCCACACTGGGGCTCTGGCATTTGGTGAAAAAGAAAAAAAAATGCCTGCTTGGAGGCGAAAGACGAGGGAAACAGATACACATACACGTGGCAATATATACAGTAGAGGCCGGCGGAATTCTCGAATTCATTTTCATTTATCGTGTAATTCATTCATTTGTTTATGATCTCAAAACTATGTTTTTCTGAACGAGAAATCTCGTCACATTTTAGGGCCTGTACACACGGAAACGTTTTCAGGTCAAAACGGGAAAGTATTTTGTTGTTTCAACCTTTCATCCAAACGGAAAGGGTGTTCTGAGTGACCTGAAACATGATTTCTTTCAAAACGGCTTCTAGAATGGTAAAATCGGATAATGCTGGCTTGTCGTTTCCATGTAGACAAGCAAACTGCTACTTTCTGAAAACAATGATGTCACCAATCCTGTTGCTGTCATCAAGTGACCAGAAGGCTTTTTGGACGACAAGCCAACATAATATCTGAATATTTTGACTGGTATGACTCACCCCAATCCACATTCCCCTGATGATTTGTTGTCTTATACTCCTAAATGGCTCGTAGAAGGAATTCATTTATAAACAAGGAATTCTACTTTGTGGAAATTCACTTATCACGGTCTGATTGGGAACCAATGAACCGCGATAAATGATGGATTACTGTAATATGCCCCGAGCCCATGCTAATATCTATACAGTACATTCTTCTATTCAGCTCTCCATGGAAGTAAACAGATGATGCAAAGATGCACTTTGGAGCAATTCTAACTTCCAGAAAGGTTTACTTTCAACCAGGAGAGGTCTTAGGAGTACATTAAAATGTATGGTTTTACTGGTTCAGTCTTTGTATGGTGACTCAGTGACTGGCGGCTAGCATCCGTCTTCTGGGAAGATTCCATAACTTCAGTTCAATCTTATTGTTATTAAACACATTTTTTCACACTTATAAGTTCGAGTGGAGGCTCCGTGTGAAGTGAATGCAGCGAGTCGGCTTCGTGAACATCCGCGTGTGCAGGAACAAATAAAGTTACGACAGGCGGCATCATCCGTCTCCATATATCTCCCGCTTTAGCACTAACCTGGTTATGTTGCTGCAAAGCACAGCCGTGCGCCATCCCAGTGACACATAGCCTGCCTCTTAGGCGCCGGGTGACTCTTAAGAAAAAACCTAACACACCACTTTGAATCTATTTTCTATCCCGGGTGAACAATAGAGCTGTTAGGGATCGAAAATAAATAGTGTTGTGCAGAAATATACTCCATGCCTCATTAATAACAATAGTACATATTTCTGTCTAGAGTTTTCTGGTATTGCATTTGTCTGTGTAGACATGTGTTATTGAGTCTGTCTTTTTGGAAAGATTTTATGTTGCACCAAAAAAAGAGAGATGGCATTTGTAGTGGATGAATAAAAGGAAGTCAATGCAACTTATTAACTTGGCACTGAGGCAGTGGAGGTGGCTGCGTTTTCTTATTCTTTTAAAATCAGTTTAAGTTCTTGCTGCTCGGAGTCAATATGCATCCGATTGAAAAGTTAAAAAGGCGGAAGATTTATGCAGACAAATTGAAAATAGGCGCAACGCGGCTTGTAAGGCAGTCACTTTAGGATTCAGCTGCTTGCTCTCATGGTGCCGCTTCATTGTTGACACGCTCCTGCGAATTAATTCAATTTACAAGACGGCGGTTAGCCTCCCACTAAAGCCGGTTAGCATTGACGTTAGCATTCAGCCCGGGAACAAACAGTCGTGATTAGCGGAGGGAGCGCGCACCGCAATCGCTAAACCCATTTACACATACAAGGGCAGCGCTAACCTTATTCATGCTTACGCATTCCAAAAAGAGCCTTTTATTTATTTAACACGCGTGCATAGTTAGCTAATTGTACACTCGGGGGCTTTTTTAATGAGCGCTTTGTGGAAAGAAAGGTGCCTTTTTTGTATTTCTTAACGCTTGCACTGACATTGTGACTTGTGCACCTGCTTGCTTTGATTGAAAAGGCAGCTGACAAAATAGATGTTAATACAGACAAGTGGCATAGTTGTCTTTCAATGCCACTTCCTGACTTTTCTCTCCTTTCACGTCCACACGCTTGCTTTTTCAAGTCACTGCATGCTCTATGTATGCCAGCGATGTGTGGTGAGTTTCACGGCTGGTGAGGCACTGATTCCTTTGGAGTGTTTATACTGTAGTAGGGCTGCCAAATTATTACATTTTTCTTACCAGATTAATCACGGTTTTCAAATAAATAACAATGATTAATCAACATTTCCATGTACATGTGAAATATGCCCATTTTTACTGTATCTTATTGAAAGAAAGATCAATGACAGGACAGCATTATATATACAGTATCTGTATGTAGTAACAACTCCAAAGTAAATGAAAATTGAAATCAAGCTAAAAGTTAGCACACGTCTGAAATTTTATTTAGAATTTATGTGTATTTTTACTCAACACTAGTTCCTTTAATAGTAGCAGAACATTTGAATCACACTTTAACTGTGTTATTATGAGCAGTGAGGGGTTGTGTTCAAAGACACCACGTCATTTCAGTTGAATTCACATGTTTTTTTTGTGTATTTTCTGGGATTTCTGAGCATACTTAAATGCAGCAATTTGCACTTCCGCATTAACAGTTACTAAGTCAGTGATAAGAATATCCATCTACTGTTTTTCTTTGCATTTCTGTTTATTTAGACCACACATACATGCATAATAAAGACATTGTTGTGAGGTACGGAATGCCCTGGAATTCATCTCGCTGTTGTCCAGTGACTATGAGGAAGTGTCGTTCTGAGGAGAGATGTGTTTGTAAGTTGGAGATACATACAGTATATGGTGTTGGATAGAGATGTGTTTGTAAGTTGGAGATACATATATGGTGTTGGATAGAGATGTGTTTGTAAGTTGGAGATACGTGTACATATATGGTGTTGGATAGAGATGTGTTTGTAAGTTGGAGATACATATATGGTGTTGGATAGAGATGTGTTTGTAAGTTGGAGATACATATATGGTGTTGGATAGAGATGTGTTTGTAAGTTGAAGATACATATATGGTGTTGGATAGAGATGTGTTTGTAAGTTGGAGATACATACTGTATATGGTGTTGGATAGAGATGTGTTTGTAAGTTGGAGATACATATATGGTGTTGGTTAGAGATGTATTTGTAAGTTGGAGATACATATATGGTGTTGGATAGAGATGTGTTTGTAAGTTGGAGATACATATATGGTGTTGGATAGAGATGTGTTTGTAAGTTGGAGATACATATATGGTGTTGGATAGAGATGTGTTTGTAAGTTGGAGATACATACAGTATATGGTGTTGGGTAGAGATGTGTTTGTAAGTTGGAGATACATATATGGTGTTGGATAGAGATGTGTTTGTAAGTTGGAGATACATATATGGTGTTGGATAGAGATGTGTTTGTAAGTTGGAGATACATATATGGTGTTGGATAGAGATGTGTTTGTAAGTTGGAGATACATATATGGTGTTGGATAGAGATGTGTTTGTAAGTTGGAGATACATACAGTATATGGTGTTGGATAGAGATGTGTTTGTAAGTTGGAGATACATATATGGTGTTGGATAGAGATGTGTTTGTAAGTTGGAGATACATATATGGTGTTGGATAGAGATGTGTTTGTAAGTTGGAGATACATATATGGTGTTGGAATTGCGCTGCTGTTGATGTGTCAGAATAAAGACTCTGTGGGGACACTATTGCTATTTTGCTATCACTATTGTGCGTCTGCCGTCATAATAGAGAAGGGTGGCTTGACATGGTGCGCATGCATTAATTACACACAAAAAAAATGTAACGTAATTAATTAAATAAATTGTTACTCTCGTTAACGCCCTATTTGTGACAGCCCCAGTTAATACAGTTTTCACAACCAAAAAAAAGGGGAGAATAATTATATATTTGCAGCCTTTCCTTTTCCAGGATAAGTTCTGATACTTTGTTGTAAAAGTCAAATTACCTCCTGGTGAGTTGGGGTATATAATCCTCCATCTTGGCAGTGAAATTACAACATGATCGACCTCAGTGTGCACGGTAGCCGAGAAGCCACGCTCACCCGGGGGGCCTCATCTTCGGTTTCTTTTCTGTATTTGATCGGGAAATCTTCAAATTCTGCTATTTTTACTGAAGAAAATATTAAAAACAAATAGGCGTCAGGTGTAAGTAATGTTACATTGATGAGATAATTAGAAAAACAAATTAGAATACAGTTCAAATCCAGATACAGTTTGGGATACTTTCCCTCCTTGAGGTGGGCCAAGGCACGGCACGATGCGCATGCACAAGCGCAACATCGCCGAGTTAGAAAATGGCTATATTGCAGTGGTCCTCTCATTTTTGTGTTGTTTTTAATGTTGAATGTCACAGAGAAATGATTTCTGTCTTAAGCCATCGTGACATGTTTTATTTCTGTATGTTCAGTTTTTAGTGCTTCAAAGTAAAGGCTCTGAAATGGAATCCCTGAACATTTCATAACAGAAATAAAATACAAAGACCACACATAATCCAAAAGTCAAAACCCACAGCACGCTCGCTCACCTGTGACTTCATTTATGTGCGAGATAAACGTGTCATTTCATTCATACAATCACTCCTGTAGCAAGTAATTAATGACAGCTGCCACCTTGCACAATAGAAATAATCAGAAGGACTCCAAATAAAGGGAACTTCAGCAAAGCAGCAGTTTAGAAGTGATGGTACAGGTAAAAGGGCTGTAGCATGAATGCGTATACTTTGATATTGTTTCCTTCTTTTTACAGTTGGACTTTTTGCTCTATTTTTCCCATTTTTGCTGGGTTTTTTTCCTGCAATGTGCTGTGGCCCAATAAAAAACAAGCTGCTAATCATATAAGTCAGCGGTCCCCAACCTTTTTTGGCCCACGGACCGGCTTGTGTTCCCACAAATCTCTCGCGGACCGGGGGGTGGGGGGTTCGTACATTATAGCGAACTAATTTATCTTATTTATTATGTATTGTGTAAAACTAAGACATGAATAACATCAAATTAAAAGCACAAAAGGAATGCCGACCCACCATCCACCAGTTCAAGTTCCAGCCAAGTTTTTCCAGAGAGATTATTACATTGCTGTTTGACGTGTGTGGTAAAAGGCAGTACGCTAGCATGAATTAACTTGAGACAAATGTGCACATTAGCACTCAATAAGTCATCAAAACTTACCTTTATGCATTCCCACATAGTATCAGCATTTGACACCAAATATGAGGTGAAAGAAAAATGGTAAAAATACAGTAGTAGTCTATCTGTGCGGCATGAGATAAAGTTAGCACACGCACAATGGACATGCGTCAAGTGAGATGGATGTAACAGAGAGAATCCGGACACTTTTCAAAATAAAACATTAAAAAAAAAGAAATAATGGAAGTTATTTTTTCTTTCTGTGCGGCCCGGTACCAAATGACCCACGTCCCGGGGGTTGGGGACCACTGATATAACTGACACCAGGGCTGCACCCTGTTTTAACGTTTTTACGTTTTAACATTTTTTATTAGGCCCCAAAAAAAAAGAAGCAAGTTAAAGGTTGTAAATGGCCCCCAGGCCTGACTTTGCACACCCATGTGTGAAAATATTTTTTATCCCAGTATCGTTTCTTCCTCCACTGCACACAAATCAGCCTCCTTTAGTTTAGCAGCTAGCGCCATCAACAAAATTGCTCCTTGCCTAAATGTTAATTAACCACAGCCCAACATTAACGGGTGATTTATCAAGTGCAAACGCCAATTTTCCAAATCTGCTGTGTGTTGTGGCCTAGGCGGGGCAACACTTGGCTCCCTGCACTCCATAGACGCACTCATCTCTTAGATTCTGGTCGGGATTTGATTTTCAGGCCCCCGTGATTGGATTACAAGGCTGACATCCATGTTCAATCAGCGGGAGTTGTCTCTATTTGTTCAACGACGCGCACACGCTCAAGCATACACACCAGTACAGTACAGGAACTGGCCACAACATTAGGAACACACTGCACAATGAGCTCTAATACATGAGCTGGATTTGTAAGCCTGTCGTCTTAAATCCATGCATTGTTTACGTTTCTACTCATGTAAGAACATGAAACGCGGAGCTACGGAGTGTGCACATATACAAGGCGGAAGGAAGTCATTTGTAGCGCTGAGGCTGGAAGGTCTCAAGGGACTTCCACGCCATGAATAATTCCAACTGGTGTGCCGGCGGGCTCAGTCGGTCACTTCAAATATATGCACACAAAAAGGCACCGAGTGGATGGATGCACATCAGCTGGAGTTTATGTGACGAATCCAGAGAAGCCTTCAATATCTTTGTGCCTTTTCCAGCTGCTACTTTATTTCAATTCAACATTTACTTGGCAGCGTTGTTAGCATTGACCTCCTGCCACCAGCGGGGTCAGCACTGACTCAGTTCTTTGCTGCTTGTTGCTTGGAAACAGAGCAACAAGCGCATCTAAGCAGTTACAGCCTGACGTCACCTCCTTCTGCGCCATTGTTGCAAAAAACGATCATTTAAGTCAATGTGGGTTCTGTGGATATCAGGATGACGCTCAAAGTGATGACATAGTAAAGAAGAAAAAACGGGAATGTCTGAATTTATTTCACACCATGCATGTCCTCTGTTTTTGCTGCATTAGGTTTTTAACCTTCAAACAGAAGAGCCATTGGTTTTATATGGCAGGACTTCCAGGTAGCAGGGCTTCAAGTGAGAGAGCACTATGCAGAACCCGATGTTTTCCACTGCTAAGAAAGGCTGGTCCTCCACTTATTTTTTGTGTTATATGGCTGTCACGCACATACGAGTGAATGTTGACTACGTTAGCTGCCATTCTACTGGCTGTTGCTGCACCATGAGCCTCAAAATCTCAAAATAGTGCCGTATAGTTCAAATGCCATATTAAAGCTTTTTAACTTGCTACCCCGACAAGATATTTTGTGGCATGTGTTGCAGGATGCAAACTTTGCATCACTCTCACAAATGGCAGGTAACTTCCACACATCAGACAGGTTGGGTTTTCCGCCGTACGCCTGCGCAGTGTGAAGGCAAAGCGGGAGAGGGACACTACACTACACACAGAGTTCTCTGCACGCTGAAATAATGGCTGCAATAGTACAAGCCACAGGGGATTGTTTTTTGTGATCGGCACTGAGAGGCATTGGTCGGCATATGTCGATCACATACTTTTTTATGGAAATCGGCCGCTACTGATCAGTGGCCGATCAATCGGACCATTGCTAGCTTAGATGGAGACTTTTTTTTTCAATAACAAAAGGGGAGAAAACAAGCCCAATTCAAACCCAATCCCAGTTTTACAACACTTAGAAAGAAATAGAAATTTACAATTGAGAAGACATAAAAATATGACACAAAAAAAAATAATAATACCAACAACAATAATACAGCGGAATCGCGGTTAGCATGTTTTTCGGTTAACGTCCAATTTTTATTTACGCCATTTTACGTAATAAACAAAATTTTGCTCCGGTTTGCTTACATTTTCCGGTTAGCGTAATATAGTGCGCATGTTGTAATATTCACTGTTTTTAATGTATTTTTATCACAAAACATCCTTGTTAGCAGCTTGCTAATACATGGAAACAGGAACCTCAAGCCAGCTCCGTCACCCGTCTATGATGTCATCAGTGGTTGTTTATTACAGCTACACCACAAATTTAAAAAATGTTAACACACAACACGTTTTCATAGTTTTACATGTAGAAACCAATTCTAAATGCATATAAGTACACATAAATGATGAATGAAAGGGATAAATGAACATTTGAGGTTACTTTCACCATCAATGGAGATGTGATTGTTTGCAAAGACACGATGGAGCAACGGGATCAACACGGGCGCCACCTTTATGTTTTGCTATGAGTTATTTGTTGAATTCAGTAGTGTTTATCTCTGCTTTTCTTCAAAATGAGTTCAGAAGGTAAAAGTAACCTTCAATTTATTTTATAACTTAAATAAATGATCATTTATTCCTTTCATTTATACTTTATATGCATTTTGAAGTGTTTTCTGCATGTAAAACTACTATTGTAAAACGATAAAAATGTACTTTGTGTTAACGAACGTTTTTGGCTTTCTGGAACGGATTAATTGGATTTACATTATTTTTATTGGAAAAACTGAATCCAATAGAGTATGTGTCGGTTAGAGTTGGACCTTCTGGAACGGATGAATGATGCTAACCAAAGTTCCATCCATCCATCCATCCATCCATCTTCTGTGCCGCTTATCCTCACTAGGGTCGCGGGTATGTTGGAGCCTATCCCAGCTGACTTCGGGCGAGAGGCGGGGTACACCCTGGACTGGTCGCCAGCCAATCGCAAGGCATATATAGACAAACAACCATTCACTCACACATTCATACTTATGGACAATTTAGAGTCGCCAATTAACCTAACATGCATGTTTTTGGAATGTGGGAGGAAACCGGAGCACCCGGAGAAAACCACTAGGCCACCGTGCGGCCCTAACCAAAGTTCTGTAATAATAATAATAACAATAATGATAATTTATTTTAAAAGCATTAAGCAACCAATAACATTCAAATAAAAACACAAAAAGTACAAAAATTAATTCCAACATCATCATTATTATCACTTGTCATCATTACTACCACCATCATTTTTTTTCTAATGTCTAAGTGTGGCCAAAATGACTTTTTCTTTTTTAATGCTTTTGCCATTAAAAAGTGTCTAATATAAACGATGGATTAGACAGAGAGCAAAAAACTAGGTAGTGGCTATTTTGGAGACCTCTTTTCAAATGTTTGGGTCATTTTGTTTTTAAAAAAACATTTTTCAACGTTTTTGTTTTGTCCTCTATTTTTACATACCGCCATTTTTAATGTTTTGGAATACATGAAAAGGCAACTTAAAAAGCTTCTCCACATGACCTACAATGGACGGATTAATACTTGTTGTTTTTTCACATTTTCAGGTCTGACAAGAAGAGACGGTGCTTGTGTGTGTGTGCGAGCGTGTGTGTGTGTCAAAGCACTCAATCCCTCATTGTACCTGTGCACATGTGTGCTTGTGTGCACGTGCGCTACATCCACCGCATGGTACCACCATACATAATCTACATTCATCAACTCTAAGAGCTTAATGAGCTCATATCAACATGCAGATTGTGCTGGTGGCAACAAACAATGAACAGGGAAGCGTAAGATCCCAGGGACCTACAATGTGCACTCACACAAGTATACGCTCCTGACAAGAAGTATTCTGTAGGGTAAGATTGTTTCGTGAGAAAGCATACAGGAGCACAACTGATGGAGTCCTGTGTGGAGTGACCGACCGTGAGTGTGTGATAATAGGTGTGACATCACTCTCTGCTTCTGTCCAGATTTCCCTTTTCTTGTCTCCAGGGAAACGCATCCATCCTGGAACTTTGGAAGTCCATCAGTCACTTTGTCTATGTAGGAGATAACTTTATTACGCACAAAAGGTTTGGTCCGGCTCTGACCTTATGGAGCTGGAGTTGTTACAGATTCATCTTTTATGGCGAGTGATCCAATTTTGTCGCAACACTCTGCCCAAATGCTGTGACGAAAACGTTAACATTTTGAAATTTAGCTTCACCCATCTGTCTAGTATATGTGGTTAAAATGCGTCTGTGTAGGCTCTCAGTCGTACAGGAGTTGTCCATCGAGGGAAAGGCTTCTTGGGACGTCATCTGTACTTCTGTGAAGAAGGTGTCAGACGTTTTGCTCTTCATCCGAAGAGCTTTGTCAGCGAACTAACAAGTGCTGGTAGCCTAGGCCTTAAATACAGTAAGAGTGGGCGGAATTGGTGTGCCAACACCCTCCTTCTATTGGTTCCTTACACTAAGACTGGGGGGAGTTGTGGTCTAATCCTCTCCTGCCATTAGCACCTCCGATCAAAGGGAAGCGTAGCTCCCTGTAGTTGGGTATGAACGACTCTGATACTGGCTCGTTAGCAACTATTTGTTCTGGCTCGGCCCTGGCTCCACCTCATTTGCAAGACTAAGAGCTGTGGGTTTTGGTCTCAGTAACCTGCTGAACACAGGGTCCAAATTAAGCCTCAAACCACCATTCCGATTCAATGATGGGTTCTGTTGTTTGACAAAAATAGCTTCCTTTACTCCTCTTTCAAACCATCTGTTTTCTTTGGCCAAAATCTTTACCTCGCTGTCCTCAAAAGAGTGATTGGTAGCTTTAAGGTGTAGATGTACTGCTGATTGAGGACCACTAGCATTGTCCCTGCGATGTTGATAAAGCCTTTTTTGGAGCATTTGCTTAGTTTCCCCAATGTGCTTGGAAACTAAGCAAATTCTTCTTTTGGCCAAAGAAAACAGATGGTTAGAAAGAGGAGTAAAGGAAGCTATTTTTGTCAAACAACAGAACCCATCATTGAATCGGAATGGTGGTTTGAGGTTTAATTTGGACCCTGTGTTCAGCAGGTTACTGAGACCAAAACCCACAGCTCTTAGTCTTGCAAATGAGGTGAAGCCAGGGCCGAGCCAGAACAATAGATGCTAACGAGCCAGTATCAGAGTCGTTCATACCCAACTACAGGGAGCTACACTTCCCTTTGATTGGAGGTGCTAATGGTAGGAGAGGATTAGACCACAACTCCCCCCAGGCTTAGTGTAAGGAACCAATAGGAGGAGGGTGTTGGCACACCAATTCCGCCCACTCTTACTGTATTTAAGGCCTAGGCTACCAGCACTTATTAGTTCGCTGACGAAGCTCTTCGGATGAGGAGCGAAACGTCCGACACCTTCTTCACAGAAGTACAGATGACGTCTCAAGAAGCCTTTCCCTCGATATGTGGTTAAAATTAAGTAGCAATGGGACAAACTCTGTAAGACAAGTTTGCTTTTGAAGGGAACCCATGAAAATGGCCCAAATCACCTTAAAACGGCAGCTTCAAATGAAAATGGCTCACTTCCTGTGGGTTTTGCGGCATGGATTCTTGAGGCTCTTTTGTGCATCTACTCATGATAGACATGCCTACCAAATTCCATGTTTCTGAGTTAAACCAGCTTCGGGGGCTGAATATTCAAAGCAGTAGATAGAGGTAAACATACATTAGGTTAAAAACAGGAATTCAAGATTCAAGAGTTTTATTGTCATGTGCATAGTAAAACAGCAGTTATACTATGCGGTGAAATTCTTATTCTGTTCATTCTCCCAAGAAAAGAAAGACAAGAAACATATGTACCAATAAATTAAGCAACAACAAGAGACATTAATACAGATAAATAATACAAATAAATAAATACATGTAAGCACTTGTAGCAGGACTCCTCGCCAATCTAAAATGAGACATTTCCACCCCTAAAGTAGGTGACTTGAGGTCACCACGGCAACCACTGTTCATCATTTTTTGCCCGTTTTTTAGTTAGTTTATCCTCCATTATTTTTTCTTGGTGTGGAAACATCTTTAAATTTGGATTCGCTATTTATTTTCCAGTTCGCATTTTCAGGACTATCCACACATTGACGTCACCACAAAGAGGCTTAGTGTAAACATGCAAATAACATATGCATGTGGGCTGCAGCTGGGAAAATGTGCAATCAAAATATCAGGAAAAGTGTTGACAAGCAGCGCTAGGCATCACATCCACAGGAGAGAAAAGGCTTTTGATTGTGATTTGGGCCCACGTGGATGTTGAAGCACCTTGAAGAGAGATGCGTGATTGACAGGCTCTATTGTGGGCACATTTGCTGCATGCGTTGTCACGGTGATCTCACGCAACTTAACCTGTATCCTCTCTGTGGTGGCGCTGATGAGATGGAACACTCCTAAACGACACCTGTTTGAGGAGCGACTCTCTCCGGGGATTTGTCTCTCTCTTTCTTCTTTTCTCTTCCCACTCGGCACACACTTTCATCTCCTCTGTTCACTTTGAAAACGCGGCAATTAGACTCTTAGCGGCCTTGACAAAACACTTTGCATTTATATTTGGTGTGTGTGTGTGTGTTCTCAAGTACTAAATGCCAATCTTAAAAGCAGCAGTCAGTCTTGTTTTGTACAAGAAAGTTTTTTCTTTCAAATGCCTCTTAAAGTTAGTTTTTTGTCTTAATGCATCAGCCTGCTTTTCTGTTTCTATCCTCTAAATTCACGTTTAGATGTTTAGATTCATGTTGGATTTTGCTGGTTTTTAATTGTTTTCCTGAAAGCAGTCAATTATACATTTTTTCTCAATTATTTTCTGTCATGTCCCCCCAGGGGACATAATATTTTCCTCTTGACAATCTGTAATAATACGTGTAATATAATACATATATATAATATAATATACATATATTTATTGTCTGTACAAACCAGTTTTTGAGTTGCTGGCACCAGCATTGTTCAAACACATATACCTGTAAATACATACACATAAAGACACAAACAGACCTTAAGGAAGTTTTATGAGTATACTGTAGTCCCGCCTGCCTCCCACGGCCCCTCGACACCTCTGCATGGTGAGTTGTCGGTGGTGAGTAAACTTACATTGGATTTTGTTTTAAGTTGTTGCAGTGTTCTCTCAGCTCATTTTATTCATCTATTTTGATAACCATAACCAGGTGATTGCATGCAGCAACACATACAGTGGTTTATAAAGCTGAAAAAATACATAACTGTCAATTCTGGGGTCGTGAAAAAATTTAATATACCACAATTTCCTGTGTATAAGCCGCTACTTCAGTAGTGTTCTTGCTCTGGCCTTGTGAAATAAGTTTGATGAAGTTCATTTCAGAGCTGTGACTGGTAGAATTGTGACAGAAAACCTCTAGGGATAACAAAAAGTCACTTTTACTTCATTCTTCATGAACAAGATGCATAAACAAACTCCAAAAGAGGACTTCAAGTTATTGTATCACCCTGGCCACCCTTCACCATATGGCCCGTTTTGGGAAGTTCTCATCATTCTCATGCCGGAACATTCATTAGCACTCATGAATATGCAAATCCAACTGTCTCTGTGACCATTAAGCATGCAACCTCCTACTGGGGGGTGTCATCGGTGTCAGGGGAGGACTGAGTTAGAGTGGGTTGAGGGGGTGGGGGATGAGGTGCAAAAGAAAGTAACACACTAAAAGCCAACGCCCTTCCGGTGGCTGGGACGACGTGTGTGAACCTTTAACAGATGCTCTTGTATATTTATGATGATGACACCGCCTCCAAAGGCATTTATGTGGAACCTCATTTATAAGGACATCACCAATGACCTCAGCTGGTGCATGACACATTCAAGTGTGTGCTGTTCATGTTAAAAAAAATAAAGTCAAACTATACAAAATAAGAAAATAAATAAGAATAGCTGAAAAGAACTCGCCATAATGGCTGAAAGGAGTGTGCAATTGCTTCCCTTTTTGTAGTTTTCACTCTTCTTGTCAGGCTTTCTACAAAATGTGAGCGCGTGGGCAAGAGTAAAGACCCTTCTTCAAACAATTCCCACCAACTTGGAAGCGTACCGTTTACAAAAGTGTCTTGCTCAGATGAAGAATTATGATCTCTGGTCTGGATCAACCCCAGATTGATTTGTTAACTATTTAAGAAGTGTGTCCTAGTATATTGATTATATACTGTTTAAGCTGGAACATAAAGAAATGCTCCAATTAATGCATCTATTCAATTAACCACCAAATCTCTTTTTGTTGTCTATAAAAACAAAAGCAAAAACAACTGTGGCTGTAGGCAACTTTTTGATGCTTTAAAAAAAAAAAAAATACTCCACAAGTTCAGCACTCAGCAACTTTATCTACCACTACATGCGCTTTAAAATGTTGGTATGACTACTCTGCTGGTGTGTTACCCGTGCTGTGCTGTTGTTTACAGTGAACTCATCAGTAGTATTCCCACTGGCTTAGCAGCTCCTTATTACTATTACAACATTGGTTGTGCAATATAGTTGTATAGTTGTGTATAGTTGAAAGACAGGGAACACCCTGGACTGGTCACCAGTCAATTGCAGGGCAAAGTTAAAAATTAAATTGGTAAATTAAATTGAGGGGGTGAGTGTAACGGATGCCAGCCTGTGAGGCTGTGCAAGTGTACGTTGGTAAACCTCACTCCCTCTGCCTTGAGAGCTGCTCTGAACACGCGGTCAACAGTCCGGGCTTTTGGCCGTGTGGTCAGCGCTCTCGCCTCCCATTGCGAAGGTCCAGTGTTCGAGCCCCGGTGCAGGCAGTGCGAAACAGGGCGGTTTACACATGTATAATTTAAAACGCTTTTATTAGAGCATTTCCAGTGTGCATTAACTCATTCGATGGACAATAGCTGGAATGCATTGTTGGTTATTTTTTGCGTTTCACCTGACAAATAGCAGTGCTACTCCTGGCTCTGTGTTGCTGTGGAAACCGTAGATGTCAATCAAACACGATTTGACTACAGGAATATGAAGGCTCTGCACAGGTGACATTTCCACCTGAGAGACTCTGCATGAGCTCTCTGTCTCTTTTTTTTACAGCCTCCTCCTCACATCAGCCCTGACAGCTGTCTAATTGTCTTTGCCTCCTTCTGAATAACAGGCAAACTAGTTGTGTGTGTGCAAGTGTGTTTCTGTGTGTGTGTTGCTCCTCCCCACCATCCTGAAGCCATTACCAGGGCTGATTCTCTGCTACATTACATAGCGCATCTTTCATTGTGCTCCCGCTCTTGTCGCCAATTTGTCGCTCCGTAGGGGAGCTCAGGAGGGAGTCGTTTCCTGTCTGTGTAACGTTTTCATTTGCCGGTATCTCAAAGTTAAAATAAAATCGACTCGAGTTGAAATGTGCCTCGTCATCCATGCACGCACACACACACAGTCACCTGCACACACACATTGAGGAGACAGATGGTAGACGACAGCGGCTGGTGGATGAAGCAAGCGAACTGTCCGTGTTATCTTTCGGCTTAATGGTGCAGCTAATGATCCCGCCGTGCTTGAGCGCTAAAGAAAATGACATAAATTACAATCTAGGTGTCGTCACACGAGGGGATACGTTTGCAGAGTGGTCGCTCGTTTGTTACTAATACAGGAGAAAAGTTTATGTGTACTTTGGATGAGTGGGGGACGGCTGTGGCAGACTGGAAGAGTGTAGTGTGTGTGTGTGTGTGTGCGCGCGCCTGTGTGTTTTTGTGTGCCATAGTCGTATTTGGTCTGTTCAAGGAGGATCACATGGACAAACCACAGGAGCGTATTGATTGTGTGCTATCCTATATCCTCCCCTGGGGACAAGACACACTCCACATGACTGGCTTGTGCTATGTGTTTGTGTGTTTGTAATAAAGCCACACAGGCACTATAATATGCTGTTTGCTGCTACCTCAGTGTGATTCCCTTGAGACGGAATGAGGATCTGAGATTATCCCCGACCTGTCTCACATCAGCTGAGTCGAGTCATCAGTCACTTCTGTCACCTTGTGTGTTTGTGTGTGTGTGTCGTTTGAAAGAAGTGAGTACCTGTGTATATGGGCGATACGTTTCTATATGGGGTTTGGTAGGCTCACATGTGGCCATGATTGTTTCTGAATCGACATGTAGGAATATTTTTTTTCACCTACTGAGAGTATACTAAGCTCAAATTGAGTTAATGTGTCCATACTTTTCTGCAAGTAGGGATATGAGTTGTAACACTCATCACACACAAAAGGTTTGGTTCAGCTCTGGCCAGTACAGATTTGTGTTTTGTGACGGGTGATCAAAGTTTGCCGCCATGCTCCGCTTACAAGCTATGACCCGTTTGTTTAGTATTCTGTGTCAAAATTTTGTAACAAAGGGGCAACATTTCTACGAGAAGTAAATCTTTGAAAGACAGGTGATGGCGAACATCTGCTTCAAACCAAAAGGGTCGACTTCCTGTGTGTTTTCAGGCTTGAGACTTTTTTGTGCGTCACCTACCAAATTTCATGTTGCTAAGTGAAACAAACGCTTTAGGGGAGGAATTTTTCAACAATTCAGAGATCCGCTACTGAGCAAATTCTTGAAGGGCTCAACGGTTTTTAGCAGAAGTACCGTAAATTCTGGACTATTGAGTGCACCTGAATATAAGTCGCACACACCAAATGTAAAGAGAAACATTTTTTGTACATATACAAGTCGCAGGTGTCCGCGTCCACGTAACATGGGATATTTACACACTACAGTGCATAAACCTTACAATCCTCCCTCCACTCAGTGTTTCAAGGTCACTCATTCCGATGAGCGAGACGCTTTTTTTCATCAGAGTTCAACAGCTGCCACGGTCCAAGCAGTCCAAGCAGAAAATGTAGTAATTATACACTTGATAAAAGTTACTTTTGAGTTGTCAGATCAAAACACAAACGCTGCATCAGACTTCAAAACGTGATATGAGCGTCCACTTCACTACTTCCTGAATCTGCACTCTCAGCATCATGGGAACTGCAGTTCTTTTAGCCATGAATTAACTGCATCATTGTTTAAAGATGGAGGGTTCAAAGCTTGTGAATTTTTTTTAATGATATAATCTGTAATTTACGGTACTTTCTTTAATCTTCTAATTGGCTGAAATGGCTTTACATTAGGATTTATAGCACTACTGCCTAAACTTTGGCACATACTTGGCAGTTGTCATGTTAACATTTCAGGCACGTAGCCTACTGGACACTTGTCGACTTAGCATTTTTATTCTAGTCACCAACAATGTAGTTGGAAATGCTGTTTGATATGTGAAGTTTACTCTTACCCTTCTTTGGCCACTGTGTTTTTCCTCAAGGGACCATGGCTTATAACTTGTAGTCCTCATCCAATCACGTAAAGTGTCAAAGGTCATGGCTTTTCAGTGCAGTGTGACTGTTTGCAGTGCTTAAATTTGCTTGTTGGGATGGATTTGTCATGAAGCTAGAAGAGTGATTTATTGAGCCGGGCCGAAGGGGAAAATGCGGAGTAACTGATTGTTAGCTGGAGCTTTGAGGGCCAAGGAGCAACCCACTGTGTCCATGTTTCTGTATCCTTGACACACTATAACAACATGACACTTCCAAATATATAGATTTTTAAGGTCATGGGCTCACTGAGTAAATTGGCATTTTGAATGTCAAACTTGCTGCTAGCTGTTCTTCTTTCATTTGGCCACCTACCGTGTCTCCATTCACCTTTTTTTAAAAATCAAGAACAGGCCCCTTTTACTAGTCCTGCATCCTAATTGACTCCCTAAATAAATAAGGACGCTGGATGTCACATTTGGTGTGAATATGACTTCCCACATGTCCAATTTGTTTTCTAGTGTAGCGGCTAAATTGCCGGGAATCAAATTGGGGTCTCGGCCCTGGTAAACGTGGGACACACGTTGGATCACTGCTTCATTATAGATCTCATTTTCGCTATCTAATGCAGCACTGCATGTAATTTCCCTAACAAAAAAAAAAATCCAAAAAGGATATGTTAGTTTTATTAGGCTCTGGGCTCAGATGTGTGCCGATTCGCTGGAAGGTCAAACCTCAGAGAGGAAATGGAACTAAAGGGTATAATTCAATCTCCAGTGTGTAGTAATAAAAGACCAAATGAAAAGCTGATAGACTAATTGTATCGCAACAAGGGCCGTCTTTTAGCAGGAGAACACTTAGCCAAGCACATAATGAAAAGGAATGGCTGGAGAGAAGAGAGGGAGGCCATGTCCACACAAACACTGCTATTTCTTGTAATAACGTATATTTACTTCCATTAAGCGTGGAGACTTTGTATTATTTTGATCGCTGATTTGTTAGTTAGTTAGCAGGTTAGCAGTTAGTTATGCAAAAACTGCAAAACTGTTTTTTTTATTAAACTTTGTATACCAGGTAGGACATCATCTACACTCAAACATTGCACACTCACTCTATGGCATTTCAAAAATGTATTAATAAATGATTTCTGTGTCTTGGTTGAATACGACCTATCATTTGTAAAAAAAAAAAAAAAAAAAAAAAGAAAGTATTTTCAAGCATAAAAATGGAAAAATGAACGAAAATAGAAATATAAAGCATTCAGAAGACGTGATATGAAGTGTAATACAGTATCTGTGACTTGTGTGCGCCTTTAAGAAGCAGGGCCTGGGAAGTGACATGTGTGACGTCAGCTACTGTTGACTGTAGCTGAGTGCCAACTCAAACAGCAGGTTAGCAGTGTAGAGAGTGGCCAACAGCAGCTCCTGTGTGAATGTTTACTGTTTGTGTTCTTTGCTTGTTAATAAAGCGATTGAAGTGCACTGTAAGTCTCAACCACAAACAGCAGCAGTACATACACTGGTCTCTAGGTGTCAGTAACGTTACATTGACGAGACAGTAGCCACCAGGACGTATACTGTCAATGTGTCAATGCTAACGTGTTACTCTATCTTATCTTATTTATGATGATTTTCTATTATTATGTGCATTATATTTGGTAATACAAGTGTAAAGGTGACTATAGGGATGTTATTTCATCTCTACAGGGCTCTTACTATAAAAAACTATAAAACTAACTATAAAAAAGATTCAATTTTGTAATATTGAATCCTACTTTACAGAAATTCACTTGTCGCAGTCAGGTCTGGATCCGATTAACCGCGATAAAGGAGGGACGACTGTAATTGAAAAATATATTTTCTCTCTTCAAACTAATTATGACGTTGTTCCCCTTGCCCTAAAATACAAATGGTTGAGTCTCATCTGAATATTTGTTAAGGTCTGAATTGCTAACAACCAAACAAAAATCAGAATCAGAAACGGTATCCTCCCATTGTCCTCCATCATCCTCCATGAACCAAGATGTACTCTGCTAGCATATCGACAAACAAAAACAAATACATCATTCCACAATTTTTTTAATGAGATGCATGCATTTTCTCTTTTTGCCATTTTCGTTACGATGCATCACTTCTTGCCTACAATTAAAAATTGTACGGTCCTGTTGTCTAACATCCACGAACCAGGAAGTAGCTACCAATATACAAATGAAGAAACAAAAACTACATCATTCTACAATTTTTTCATTTTTGTTCAAAGAAAAGTTCTTGTTTTTGCAGTTTAAGTTGCAGCGGACTCTATCACCCTGCCAATCAAAAGTAGTATGCTTCTGTTGCATTTAGTCATCCTGTGTGAACCAGGAAGTTCCCAGCAAGCATACGAATGCACAAACTAACACAAACGACACAAATTCCTTGCTCCAGAATTGAATAAATCATATAATACTTACTTCATGACCCAGGAAGTGGTCTGCTAGCATACAATTGGACAAACAATTCCCAATTACAGTGGGAATCTGTGTAATTCCCTGGCTTCTTCAGGACGCTTTGTTACATATTCCAAAAATGATATTCTTCAAGCTTCTGATAGCGCCACCTGGCATCTACCTGGTTGCCTCACGTTTGATGACCTGGTCATGCTACTTCACACTTTCAACGTAACATAGTTATTTTCATTATTTTAACCATGATAAGTGGATATTTAACAGCTTTTCACAGAAATGTGTTAGCTGCGTGTGTGGTGTTTATAGTAGAAAGTGTCAGACGGCTTCCAAGAGGAAAAGCAACACCACTTTAATTTGCACCTTCGCTTTAAACAATAGAAAATAGCGTTAATATGTGCTGTTAACAAACCTCCAGGGGTGCCACAACAAACAAACAAAAATGTCAGGTAGGATTATGTTCTTTTTTCTTTAAAGAAACACAAGGGTGAGGAAAATGAAAAGATGATGCCATCATTAGAAGTGTGCGTGTTGGTTGTGTACTGGTGTATTATTGTGAGAATACAGTGTACAGATTGAACCTGACAGTGGTTTCACATGAGGTCCAGCTGAATGAATAGATATGTGCAGCCAATTCTGGGTAACAAAAAAGACAATTTGATTCCTAATATGGGGGATTGGGCCTTTGTGACCATCCCTATAAAGAGACTTAAGATCCCTGCTGGGACTTCTTCGCGGTTGGATCTCCATGCATGAATAAGAGCTGCTTCATGAATATTATCAGACATCCACTTACCGATGCTATTGTCTGCGTGCGCCTGTCTTCGTACGTGTCATTTTCTTTATTTCTTTTCATATACGTCCTACAGGGATGCGGGCTTGCTCTTGCACTGTTCAATACCTGGATGGATTGGGTGTTGGATCATGCTGTGAGGAGGCCAAAGACTGAAGTGAGTACCATCTACCAAAATTGATTTTGCATATGTTGCTATGATCTTTGTGGAGTTCTTATTGTTGCACTGAATAACTTTTTTGGTTAAACATTCAAATCTGACTGAACGTTTTGGATACTGATCCCAGCCCCTGTATCTGTGGTTGATACAAGCCTTCCAGATAAGCATCCATGGTTTTAGAGTCCTGATTTTCCCAGTCTTGCTTTACAGGTGTGAGACTGGACATTAGCCAGTGACCTAAGATAAAGCTTGCGCCCTCTTGGTACCAAGTACCTGAAGAAAATCCTCTCCACCGTCGAGTATGTCCACAACTGTTACAGTATCTTAGTCCAGCGTACAGAATCCTGCTGGATCAGCAGATCTGTCTTTGTACTTCCTTCTTTATGCAATTCCCAAGATGGAGAACCTGTCTTGGAAGTCTTGGATTCAGTGTGTCCTGGTTAAAGACCAAAAGGACCTATTCCTAAGGAACAGTGGGTCGCCAACCATGTAGCACTCGTGCGACCAAATTCCGATCTTGTTTGTACGTTAGCCACAGGAACTGGCAGGAAATTAGTCTTTGATGTTTTTAACTGTGGGGGAAAATGCAACACCTCCAAAACATACTCTTGCTTTTTGTCTGCGATACATGGGCAGTAACCATGTGACCTTAGTCATTGACTGGACACCTTTGCTATCATGTCTCTGAGGAAAAGCCCTTCAACCAAGATGGCATATCCACAAATGTTGCAATATCCATCTGACCCACAGAACCCAGCTGCTTTGTTCTACTTCATGCGCTGTGATTCCCGAGATGGAGAATTAGTCTTGGGAATCAGAATGTCTTGGACTGAGAGTGTCCTGGCTAAAGACCAAAAGGTTCTCTGCATGAAATAAATCCCTGAGGAGTAGTGGGATGGCAACCAGTGGTGGGGGACCATTTCCCTGGAGCAACCAGAGCTTGATTTATGGCTACAGGACCTGGACATTAATCAGCAACCTTAGCTTGTAGACTGGATTCATTTGGTACCAAGTCTCTGAGGAAAATCCTTCCGAACTGATGGGATGACTTTGCATCAGTCGTCTTCTTGACTGGACCCAAATGGATGTCACACAGGATGTCTTTCTGCCGGGGTCTCTGATTGGTGGTCAGGATCCAGTGGGCGCCCATGGGACACGTAGATGAGACTGTGTGGGGTGGGTCCTCTTGCTTTTATGTGCATGGTCAATGCTCTTGTGCATGATTACCCTCTAAAAGCTCAAAATAATCAGTCCTTTGTGATGCTTTTACATTTCATTTTTGCAATTTTGATCCAATTGGCTCTAAACTTGTTATATTTTTTTCATTTTGCACTAATGCCCATCCCTAGTCTCAATGCATCGACAGTATATGTCTGTGTGCATGTGTTGTGTGCATATTTGTGTGTTTCTCTACCTGCCCAGGCTTGGGATTAAATGTCACTCTTGTAGATTGATGTTCTCGCTGATATAACGCCACAGCAGGAATGGATCCTCGGCACCTTACAGATATACGGATAGGAATACACTCTTGAATGAAAGATTTTTGATTTTTTTTTTTACCCCAGATGTGTTTGTACGTTCCTTCTGTGGAAGTGAAAGATAACTGTTGTTGCGTCGTAATGAACTCAAGATGAGATTCTTGCCAGTGTGCATGAGCGGAAAAGGCGAGGAGGTTAAATGCTTTCCTTTTTCAGCACATGGTGAGGTCGCATGCCGGTAATGTGCTGGCTGGGCGACGGAGTAAAAGGCCAAGCGTCAACGCATTGGATAAAGTGGGTGGCTTGCAGGAGTTTGCACTTGTGAACATCCAGAAAAAAACAGTATTTCATGCATAATGAGCAAGGAACAATATATCTCTGCTGTCGTCTGGTAGGATCCCATCGGAGAACAATTTATTTCAGATTCTCACTGGCTGACCTCACCAATGCTTGCTTGGAGGAGTCTTTCTGTATGACTGCACACATGCATTTGGCACGTACATGTGTGTATTTGCTCTCACAACACATCCTATCTGTGGGCAATAGAAAGAAACAGCAATTGTGTCGAAAAACGGTCAGAACTGTATTCAGACATTTTTTTTCCCATAGTTTTCCAATTTGCTGCTAAACCCAACATGCTAGCGACTCATATTTTATTCAGGTGTTCAAGTTCCCAGGATGAATGGAAAGATGTGTTTGTGTGTTGGAGATACATACAGTATACAGTGTTGGAACTACACTCCTTTTGATGTGTTCAGGTCACAGGGGGCTCTACGCTGTGCCTTCTGTCTTTGGTCATAACAGCGAGGTGCGGCTTGCCTTGATGCACATAATTACACCCAAACTTTTAACGTAATTCATTCAATAATTTAGTTACCACCATTAACGGGTTATTTTTGACTATCGACTCAGTAACGCTTTAGCCAAAAATTCAACCAGTGTGACTGAACTAAATACCTGGATACTGGACAGTGCAGGTGAAGTTTACTAGATTCCCATTGTTTTTGGTAAGGGAATCTGGTAAACATTATTAATAATGCTGACATACCTAAGAATAAATGATCAATTAGCACAAAAAATGAGGAAAATGAGGAAAAAATCAGGATGAACAGAGGGTGGTATAGCTTGCCATGATTTATTATTTACTTTAAATAGTGCAATCCAAACCTGCACTTTACACCCAAAGGTGAAGAACATTCTGCAAATTCCTCAGCAAGTATGTCTGAAAATAGTGACAGAGTGGGTGATGACAATGAATGAACTGTGCACGGGAATACAGTGTTTTCCACAACGTCGGCAAATTATGCTCTCAAAACAAAGTTATAATGGCCAAATCATGCAGTCTATGGGCCAAATACTGTCAAAGTTAATTGATAAGTCTTACCTGTTAAAGGTTATTTCCTGGGATTTGGTTTGGGCAGTAAAACGAGTCGTACATTTCCACGAAGCACACGACGATGACGTCGCAGACAGGCAAACTTAATCGAGTAAAGTTTAACTTTATCATTATCTTTATCAATAAAAGTGCTAAAAAAAACACACTGTGCTTAAATCCAATGCTTTATTTCCTGGTATCGATTCAATCGATTGATTACCTTTTAAACAATGTTAGATTGATATATATGTCATCCTGAATGGAAACTTGAGGACCCAGATCGATTGAATCATAGGACTATAAATCGATGCATTGATGTAGTGAATGAATCGTTACACCCCTAATTAGTATGGGGTGGACTGCTTGTATCAGAGTGTCAATATCAGAGATTTTAGGTGCAGGCCGATGTAATCCGATACTTGGTTATTTTTGCTGATATCAGACCGATATCCAATATCAGCATTGGATTGGGACACCCCTAACAAAAGACTAAGGCTAAAAGGCTAAATAGACTTGTTGGGTAAGTATCGTTGAGTATATACTTATTTTGTATACCTGCATAACTGGTTTAGCTACAGTTACCTACAAACCACAATCTATTTAAGCGTGAAACAATGAATTATGGTGTGGTTGTGTGGGGTTTGCATGTTTTCCCCCAGCGGGCGTGGACTTTCTCGTGGTACTTCGGCTTCCTCCCACATTCCAAAAGTATGCTAGTTTAACCGTAGACTCTAAATTGTTCATAGGTGTGAGTGTGAGGGCAAGCGGTATAGAAAATGGATGGATGGATGTGCTGGTAAGAACAACAAAATGTGGGTTATCGTCCATCACTAGAAATGTGGTTGGTTCTTGTGAGTGGCAGTGGAGTTTGTGTATGCAACATAGTGGGTGAGAAAAAAGGCCTATTTTGCGGCACACGACGGCATAAAACATTACAAGACGTCAGCTCTATTCTAAAGTTCTTTAGTGGCAGGCGTTGAATGTTTGTTGTTCGTATGTTTTATGTGGTTTTGTGTCTGTCTGGCACAATTGTGTATGCCATCTCCTGCCGCCTGCGGGTACGTTTATTTACACCCTCCCTTCTTGTCACTTCTCTCATGCTGTCAGAAGTCACTTTTCTGTGCCAAATGCAAATATTTGAAAATCAATCACGCTTCATTTTAATGTTTGATGATGCCTCATTGGGTTGTAGTTTCTGTAGGGAAATGAATGCCTATCAAACACACGCAGGCAACATGAAATAAATATAAGGGCACATTTTTGTCTTCTGGCAGCGCAGCTCCGAGCTAGCTGGTCTCTGAGGAATGAAGCTTTGTGAAGTGTTGATCTAATGCCAGATGTGGATATGTGGAAATCTGATTCACAGTGCAGTTGTTGAATGTCACGCTGTCATGTAAAATGTGCACCTCTTGCTTCTTTGTCATTAATACAATTTTTAGGCGAATCACCTTTTTTGGGCTTTTCCATATCCCCCAAAATCACCAAGTTTTTCAGGTGTGGTGACAGTTTACATCTGGTATCATGGTATGAGTTGTGAGCATACCCCCCTCCCCAACTCCCCCCCCCAAAAAGCAAGTGGGCCCTTTTCATTGGAAGCCTGTTTAGTGTTGTTTTAGCCTGTTTGAGTGGTCCTGCAAAAACGAACTTGTCCTAGGTGACGTGCACAATTAACACCAAACTTGTACCATGTGTACGTGACAGGTGGGCAAAACTGAATAATGGAACAACGTTTTTGTCGTGTGTGTGCGCGTGTGTGTGGATTCGTGTGCATGTGTGTGTGTGTGTGTGGAGCACTGCGAGAGACCGTTTTTTTTTTTAGTTCCTTACAGTGCTTTCTTAATTTCCCACTGTCCCTTTGCTATATTACATAATTATAGACACTTTCGTTCATTGCCAATGTTCTTTATTTGTGTTCGAAGTACAGTGCTCTTCAGAAGTATTGAGACAGTAAGGCCAGTGTCTTTATTTTTGTCGTAGGCTGAAAACTAGAGATCGGCCGATATGTTTTTCAGTTTTTCACGTTTTCAGGGCTGATACCGGTACCAATTTTTAGTAGTCAAGGAGGCCAATAACCGATATTGGGAGCCGATATTCATTTGCAGAAAAAGTGAAAATATTGGCGACAGAAATGTTTCATATTTAGGTTTAAAAAGTTTTATATAATTAAATATATGGTTGTAAAGAAAAAATATAATAAAACACATACTATCATGGATTCCATGTTACTATAGGTGAAACAGGTGCAATGGTGTTTTTGCTTGTGGTTAAGGAAGATATTTTTTATGACACTCTTATTTTGTTTATACAAATACGACCATTATTAAGACTCTTATTTTGAAGGCCAGAAGTTGGTTGTGTGTGTTGAAAATGTGTCTCGACAGTTAAGTCAGCTGCATGCAAGAATAAACGTGCTTCTCGTCCTTGTTTTACTCAGAACTTGCAAGACGTCAGTGGACGTCATAAAAAGCTTGGTTACATTAACAGGTGGTAAAACACAACACGGCATAAACGCACAAATAGAGCCATGAGTCGCACACACACCGCCGCACTGGCATGCTCTGCTAAACTAAGCTAACCGAGCTAGCTTCATTCTTGCTCCGTAAGAGAGGAGTTTTTTGCCAAATTTCCCCGGTGCAGACAGACAGGCTTGGCTGCATCAGAGCCATAATAACTCAGTTTTAAATTGATCTCTTATCGGCCGTCGGATTAAAAAAACGGCCGATGCCGATACATGTCAAAATGCCAAATATCGTCCCATGATATCGGCCCAGGGGCCGCACAGTGGTCTAGTGGTTAGCATCTTGGCCACACAGTCACAGTCAGGAGATCGGGAAGACCTGGGTTCGAATCTCCGTTGGGCATTTCTGTGTGGAGTTTGCATGTTCTCCCCGTGCGTGTGTGGGTTTTCTCCGGGTACTCCGGTTTCCTCCCACATTCCAAAAACATGCATGTTAGGTTAATTGGTGACTCTAAATTGTCCATAGGTATGAATGTGAGTGTGAATGGTTGTTTGTCTATATGTGCCCTGCGATTTACAGCGACCGGTCCAGGGTGTACCCCGCCTGTCGCCCGAAGTCAGCTGGGTTAGGCTCCAGCATACCCCTACGACCCTAATGAGGATAAGCGGCATAGAAAATGGATGGATATCGGCCCGGCCAATTTTCCGTCCATCACTACTAAAAACATTTGGGTTTGACATCGGAGAGCAACAGTTCTGATTCATTTCACATTCACTTTGCTTGTTTTTCACAGACAGCTCTCGGGTTTTCATGTTGAAACCTACCGACCTGAAACTGAGCGTAGACATTCAGTGTTATTCATTGATTTAAAAAGCAATGCAATTGAACACACCTGGGCAACAAAACACACATCCAGTATTTTTGCTCACACGAAAAATGGGTGGGTTCAAACAAAAGGTGCTCTCTTCGAAGCTGTGCATTTTGCTTTCTTGTCTCATATTCAAACCCAAACCCAAATGTAATCAGTCTACAGCACAAATAAAGAAATTGACCTCACTGTTCCAATACGCCTGTAGGCCATCGTACATGTACAATTATGTCCCAGTGTTGCCTGCAATACTGTATATTTGAAGTACTTGAGTTGGGTTTTTTTTGTCTATAATATACAGTAGCCACTTAAATTGTTTACTTCCCTGTCGGTACTTCTGTTATTTTCCAGTTGTGTTTTTCTGTCATGTTTCTGTTGCCTAGTTATCATTTCCTTATGTCAGTGTACGGTGTGAGTGTGTGCACTTGTGTCTCTCTGGATTGCAAAAACCAATAAAAACCCAACTTGTTAGACAGTCACGAAGAGCACTCATTTAAAACCTTGTTAAGACGCAAGGAGGTCTCCTGCTGAGAATGAAGACCGCACCCACACACACTTACACTACTGTAAACAACACAGGCAGATGCACATTGATGCACAATTAAGACAATACTGTAGCTTTCCACTGTTGTGCACGTGTCTTATTAATGCTGACACGCTGCCTGCTTCATGTCTCATCAAGCTGTGACACTGTAAATTAGGTCACATTTCATCCATTTATTGTGTCCATCACGCTGACACATGTTTGATTTCCCATGGAAATATTCAGATGGGAATCCCAGCAGATACAAGTGTGGTCTTTATTTGTTTTCTTCATGCTTCTACGTGCAGGTAGGTGACTGCATTGCTACATCACTACTGGAAAGTTAGCTCAGAGGTCAAAACAATGTTAAAGATAGGAGGAATCCCTTTGTTATATATTGGCCTAGTGTTGGAAAATATGACCAAATTTGATGTTTGTTGCCATTTGTGGTGATAAATAATTGTTTAGTATTTTTTTTTTACTCTTTAAATGAGTCAGGCTTTTAAAACTACAGTAGACGCCCCTACAACGTAAATAATCCGTTCCGAGAACCTTCATGTTATAGGGATTTTATGTTATACGAAGCGTAAAATACATGTAAATAGCCTAATCCGTTCCAAGATCTTCCCAAACTCACCCCTTTGGCCCTTCAAAAATATTCAAAGTCCACCAAATATGGTGGGAAAATATAAGAAAACGTTAGCATAAACATAGTAGAGTAACATTCCAATATAAAATAAGGTAATAAATAAGATTACTGTAAATGAATAAAACTGAAAGGCGTCACCAAGTGTACAGTACTCTGTTAGTCTGAACTTGCACCGACTTAAAAAAAAAACAAACTTTCACCGACTTTAAATTTGCCCCTTTTGAAACCCCTTTTTTATGTTTTCATGAAAGAACTGAAGCTGTACTTCAAATCAATATCCTCTGGTAATAACAAGAAAGCTATGAAATCTGTGCTCCCACTTCAATATCTTTAATTCAATTTAATTTTCATTGCTCATGTCCCCGGGTGTAACTAATTATTATTAATTATTATTATTATTATTATCTTTATTTTTTTTAATTTATTTATTTATTCATCACTTTTCTGTTACCTTTTTATTTATTTAATCTCGATTTCTGTGTGATTTATTTTATGTGTTTTTGTTATCCAACTGTTATTTTTCATTGTCCACGGTTTGATGCACTGTTTTTTGTAATTTGTAAGCCATTAATAAAGTTGATTGAAAAAATAAGACGCTTTACATTATATGGAATTTCTTGCGTAAAACGATGCAAACACTTTACATAAATTCTTTACGTTCAGTGGAATTTACGTAGAAGGAGGTTTACGTTATGAGAGGTGCTACTGTACTTCAGTGTGAAATATACTGTAGATAATCCTGTCCTGTCATTTATCTTTGTTATTTAAAGAGAGTGAAATGGGCATATTTCAAACATAGTTGCTAATGGTGATTAATCACGATTAATTAGTTTAAAAACTGTGATTAATCTGATTTAAAATGATAATCATTTGACAGCCCTAGTTTTGACTATTAATAGATCACAGTCTACCACAAAACAACAATCGTTTATTAATTAACTAATCTCTGAAAAAACACGATATAGTGAGGGAGCGATGATCTAACATTAAGTTAGTAACACCTTCAATTTCCTTAAAAGTGCCATATTATTATACTAGATTTGCTGATTTAGTACATTTTCAAACTGCTAAAATAATGCATAAAGTTAGCAATAACTTGTTACCCAAAACCGTCGTACAGTATTTCTCTATAAAAGAGGCGAAATTTGACCTTAGAGGAAAATTCAAGTTAAAACACTTATGTACGAGAACAACGCTGAAAACCCACAGCATTTCAGAATGCGGAATTAAATTATGGAACGGATTGAGTAAAGAACTCAAACAATGTACCGAGATGAGCAAATTCAAAAAACAATACAAGCAGTTGATGTTTAGTAAATATAAGGCAAAAGAGGCTTGAATATTATACTTATTGTTCTGTCATGCTTGTTTTTATTTATTATTTATTTATTATTACACAGATTATTTTGGAAAAATGTTACATGGAATGCAGGAAGTGAATAATATGGGAGGATTAAATAAGATTTGCTTCTTCCTACTCCTTTTGGACACGTGGAAGTGTGAAATGATTCATGAGATGTATTCCATTGTAACCTTCATGCATGTTCAGTAAAATTAAACCAAACCAAACCAAAAAAATCAATAAATAGAATATTGGAAGCTGGTGAATCAGAAGGCAAATTAATGTTGTTTCCGACTGGAAATACCGCTAGTAAACAAAAGGTTTGAAAAACTTGGGATCTCGCAAAAGTTTCTCAGGATCTCGTAAAGGTTTCTCAGCATCGCTCATGTCCCCTTAGGGGTATTCTCTCCAGTCTTAATTGTAATATTTGTGCTGTAGTGTACACTTAGTGCATTATCCTCAAATGGATGTTACTCCTGTCTTTCTGTTATTGTTTGCAATGATTGCAAAGGTGTGGACAAAATTACTTTTATATTTATTGACTTTACATTAAGCTTTATTATTCTTTATTATGCATGTGTGACCATTTACGCACACGCACGTACACACACACAAACACACACAGAGGCAAAGTAACATTAGAAATGTCACCAGCTACCAACGAATCCCATAATTTAGCCCTTATCTTTTCAGGGAAATGCTGCACAGGTGCATTTATTTATTTTTTCCTTTTACAGTCGCCACTTTGCTGCAATGCATTGTGGACCACCGAACATGAAGTTTATTTATGTACTCTATTGTTTAGTTTTGACTTGTGCAACCCCTCATTTTCGCTAACTCCTGCTTTCTATCATGTCGGTGGGAGCTGAAGGCGCTCCAACATAATGCTGAGACTGGGGAGGATTGTGGGATATGTACTTGAGGAGGAGGAGGGGGGTGGCAGGTTGGCCTTCAACAACAACATCGCGGATAGAAGCATCGCTGCAGGTCCTATTTAGATTCCAATTGCAGCCATTTCGGATCAATTGGATCCTCTTTCTCACCGGCAAACTGGGTCACATACACACACACACACACGCGCGCGCACACGCACACACACACACACACACACACACGCACACACACGTTTTAACCAAAACCAGCCAAATGTGTTTCATCTCTGCATTATTTTGCACTTCCTGGTTCAGATTGATTGTCAGGATGAAACGATTAGAAATAGAATCTTCCTGCTCTTTATTTCTCGTCCGTGTGTCTGCAAGGATGCAGCGTATGTCTTTTTCTGTGATCTCCAGTTTGATGTTGACGTATGTTGAACAGGGACGCGTTCAAAGAGAAAAAGCAGCGCTGTGCATTCGTTCTCTTAAGGTTTCAGTTGATGTTGTCTGCAGCTGATACGGAAGACCTTGGCCTGCTGCATACTATCATGTGCTACAACAGTGCAGCATTTTTTAGGTGATGTTCTTTGATATTGCGCAGCTTCTATATGATTAACCCCACCATGCGGGTCAGACTCATGATTTTTTCCTCCCCCCACTTTTGCAAATATCCTCGTAATTTCCTCACTGAATAAAACATAAATCCTAATGGTTATGCAGCTGTATTACAGTGTACTGATCTCAATTTGGATTGTTTGGCCTTGGTGGAGGTCTGCGCTCTACTAGGGGCTGTTCTTGTTCAGTGTGATTATTATTGGGTTTTTTTTGCTTGTTTTTTTTTTTACTGTTTGTGTTGCAAATCTACTGCAAAATATTTGTAATGATCATACAGTATATACGCACACCAGACACTTCATTAAGTACGCCTGCAATTCATATAATTCAGCCTTTATAAAGGTAATAATGTAAAGCAGTATAACATGACTAAGTAGTTTAAAAAGTGTTCCTAAAGTTTCTTTTGATTGAGATTGCAGTGGATCAGAGTGAAAGCAGTTTCTAATATGTTGGTTACCTAAATATATATATTGTTAATTTAAATATTGATATTACTTTCTGTATTAAAAAGTCTGTGTGGGGGTAAGTACCTAATATTGTGGCCAGTAAGTGTTGTGTATTTACGCAACAGACGGGTGGGGTGCGGTGGGGGGTTCAGTGTTCGTTTGCCAAGTTGAAATGATTACAGATGGCATCACAAACGTGTACAGATGCCCTGACGCACACACTCTGAGTATGTGTCAAAATGTTGCTTCACTCATTTTCTGCATCCCAAACAATCACTACGGGCATTGTGATGGGAAGGAGGCTAATTTATGCTAATGTATGCAAACAAGCGTGACACAAATCTCCGTCCTCATTGGTTCTATGCAAATGCTCTCTGGGAAACAAGCGTGTTGGACGGTGCCCTCGTTTCTCATCCTTTAGCGCCGCAGCCTCTCCCCCCAACAGTATCACCCTCTGCTTCCATTTTTTTTACTCATTGTGCCTTAATCCTAACTCCCCTCCTCCAGTTCCACTTCCCCTACACGAAAGGCTCAACTATGCCTGGAAAATACAAGTCGGGAAGTGTCTCCATCTCTAATGGAATTTAAAGAAACATACAGACACAATATGTAATCGTTTGACCAGTTAAAGACACAATACGTAATAATTTGACCATCGCTGAGAAAGTTAAAGACATGATATGTAATCATTTAACCATCGTAGACAAAATATGTAATTTAAAGATACAATATGTAATTGCTTGACCATCAATGAGAAGTTAAAGATACAATATGTAATTATTTGACCACCAGATAGAAATTTAAAGACAGAATATGTAATTTAGAGACGCGATATGTAATTGTTTGACCATCCCTGAGAAAGTTAAAGACACAATATTTAATCATTTGACCGTCATTGAGAAGTTAAAGATACAAAATGTAATCATTTCACCATCATAGAGAAATTTAAAGACACAATTTGTCATTTAAAGACGCAATATGCAATCGTTTGACCATTACTGAGAAAGTTAAAGACACAATTTGTTGAAAGATTAAATATGTTAATTAAAGAGACAATATGTAATCGTTGGACCATCATTGAGAAAGTTAAGGACACAATATGTAATTTAAAGACACAATATGCAATTGTTGGACCGTCATTGAGGAATGAAAGGCACAGTATGTCATTTTTTGACCATCACTGAAAAAAAATTCAAGACGCAATATGTAATCATTTGATCGTCATGAACAGCAGAGAGAAGAGTCTTTTTTCTTTTTTTTTTTTTACCCATTTCACTCATGGCAGAATATGTTTTCATGTCTGGTTCTATGGTTATCATCACTGGGTTTTTTTTTTTCCATTTGTCATCACTGCTACCCTTCATGAAAAACACAAAAAAGCTAAAAAAAAAAAAGAAACAAAAAAAAGAATGCCTTGTGTCAAAATATTGCAGCGGCTCACTGAGCATGATGGATGGCGAGGTGTCTGGATGTTTGTGCAATTTGAAAGGTCTAATTTTGATGAAATTCTGAATTCTACAACTTGAAACGCCACTGGGCTTTTATTTAGCGTCACATCCAGGAATTTGGGGTGTCTGTGGTTTGGTCAAACAAAACCCAGAAGTGTTCATGAGGTGGACTTTCCCCCCTAAAAGCCATCAAAATCCTTGTTTGTGCTCTTATTAGCGTCTCTTCCTGCCTGTCTGCTGATGTCTATAATGTCTTAAGAAGTAAACCTTAAAGGGCCGCAGCAGTTTTTACTTCTGTTCTCATTTTCTCCATGCTTCAATCCTCTCCC
This sequence comes from Dunckerocampus dactyliophorus, assembly GCF_027744805.1. Classification (NCBI taxonomy): domain Eukaryota; kingdom Metazoa; phylum Chordata; class Actinopteri; order Syngnathiformes; family Syngnathidae; genus Dunckerocampus; species Dunckerocampus dactyliophorus. The sequence continues at coordinate 10,571,173 of NC_072828.1, forward strand.
CCCCAAAAAGGAGGCATCATGCGTGGCGCCTCCCCTCGGAATATGTCTTTGAATAGAAGTCATAAAGTCGACCCCCATGACACGCCACCGCCGCCATCCCAGCAGGACACAAATCCCCCCCACAAAACTCGCCCTGATGGCTTTTTCTGCTTATTTCTATAAGTAGATGAGTGTGAATGAGGACAAGTGTCCCCGCTCAGCCTCTGTGTCGTCTGGCTCCTCCTCAATGGCGTTTTGACTAATACGCTTCCTTCTTCTGCTGCAAGTGCAAGCAATGCAATACCGCTAAGTAATATCCCTCTGCAGGCTAGTGCGGCCCGTCAGCAAAAAATGGATGACTTGATGTCCCTATGCGTGTGTGTGTGTGTGTGTGCGTACGTGTACGTGCTTGTCAGAGCCATTTAGACTGCAGGTGAAGCAGTTAGACAGAACGCTGCAGAGGAGGAAAGGAGTCAGACGAAGCGCTATTAGCATTTGGGACCGGCCGCACGGTTGACTGTGTCTCCGCTATTAGGAAGGAGGAGGACGGGTGGGAGTTGAGGAAAGGAATGACAGAATCACAGACTGCCATGAATGCACAGGAATTTGTCTCGGTGGCGCCGATGCAGGAGAAACAACGGTTTGCCAGCATTTCAGCCTTATTACTGGAGCTTTGCTTAGCATTTCCACATAATAAAGAACAATGGAGCACACTGGAGCCTCTAAAGTTGAACGCAATTTATTGCCGCCACCAACTTTTTGAGTCACACATTTTAGCATGCCTAACCGTCATATAAGTGTGAAAAGAGGTTAACAAATGTTAATCGTAACATGAAGAAATAATAAAACACTCTTAACCTTCACATTATTAACTTTAATGGCAATTGATGCCAGCGTAATGCGCGTGTGACATTCTTGTCACAAGTGTGAAAGGAATTTAACCGGCGTTAACACAGCCCAAAGAGGCAAAGCGGGTCCTTCCTCCAGTGGGTTCACCACTCACAGGAGGGGGCTAAAGGGGTCGAGTGCAGTGTGAGATGGGTGGCAGCTGAAAGTGGGGACGTGGGCGAAGCTGGGTTTGAAGAATATATCAACTCTGCAAACTGACCCCAGGGGAGCACCAATGCGTGCAATATGTCAAAATATAGCGTTGTGATCATTTTCTGCTCAATTAATTGTAGCCATCAAATTAGGAAAAGTCATGAAATATGACTACTACTTTTTGAATGACAAACATTGAATGGGGTCAAAGTGACCCTAAGTTTTACAGTCAGTGTTAGCTTTCGTGAAAAGAGGTGTTATTCTTTCACAAGTGCACAGAGAACTTAACCACTGTCAAAAGTACAAACATTAAATCATGCTTAAGTCTTATATTTTTAAAATTCGTGATTTTTTTTTATATTTACAATTGTATTGGATTTTATTTCTTTAATGTCAAAATCTTAACTTTAATGGCGAAGATGTTATTCTCGTCTCAAGTTTTAGAAGAAGTTCACCGCTGCTAATAGTACGAACAATAACATGTTTAAGTCTTAGCTTTATTTTATTTTATTTTATTTTATTTTATTTTATTTTATTTTATTTTATTTTATTTTATTCTAAAATCCCATCTTTAATGATGAAGGTTTTATTCTTGTCACAAGTGTAAAAAGAAGTTAACCAGTGCTAATAGTACAAACGATATAACATGCAAAAGATTGAATAAAATAAAACATAAAATTGTCTTGCTCCGCAGAACAGGAATTGCCGCTTCCTGTTTTGTGCTCTTTTAATTTGGTATGCTGTACTTCCTGCTGGCTGTAAGATGTAGCCGCTTTACCCCAGTGGCGCTGCGTGCCCAGCTGTGTTCCATCAGTCATCGTTTGGGTTTATAATTTGGTTCATTGTCACTGTTTCACTCATCCATGCTGTCACCAAGAAGTTTTGTTTTACTTCCCAGTACTTACCTGTTTTTAGCAAAGACTTTTTTCAGCGGAACAAATACCAACTAGTGCTGAGGGAAAGAAAAAGGAGACACAACATGTCCAGAGAGCGCTCTCAACCTGTGGGTACCCACGGTGGGCTTTTAACAAATGTCAAAAGAAGAGAGTAGGGAAAGAAACCCAAAAGCCCACAGAAGCAAAAAGGAGAGGAGTGGTAGTCCCTTATGTAGCGGGGGTCTCCGAAAAACTCCAGAGGATCTTATGGCAACACAAAATTCCTACCTATTTCAAACCAGTAAATACCCTGAGACAAAAAAAAAATGAGTGCATCCTAAAGACAAGGCTCCAAACCAGAAACAGAGCAATGTGGTCTATTCCATCCACTGTAAAGATGAGGAATGCAAAGAGCACTACATTGGGGAAACTAAGCAAATGCTCCAAAAAAGGCTTTATCAACATCGCAGGGACAATGCTAGTGGTCCTCAATCAGCAGTACATCTACACCTTAAAGCAACCAATCACTCTTTTCAGGACAGCGAGGTAAAGATTTTGGCCAAAGAAAACAGATGGTTTGAAAGAGGAGTAAAGGAAGCTATTTTTGTCAAACAACAGAACCCATCATTGAATCGGAATGGTGGTTTGAGGTTTAATTTGGACCCTGTGTTCAGCAGGTTACTGAGACCAAAACCCACAGCTCTTAGTCTTGCAAATGAGGTGAAGCCAGGGCCGAGCCAGAACAATAGATGCTAACTAGCCAGTATCAGAGTCGTTCATACCCAACTCAGGGAGCGACACTTCCCTTTTATCAAAGGTGTTAATAACAGGATAGGATTATACCACTACTCCGCCCAGGCTTAGTGTAAGGAACCAATAGGAGGAGGGTGTTGGCACACCAATTCCGCCCACTCTTACTGTATTTAAGGCCTAAGCTACCAGCACTTATTAGTTCGCTGACGAAGCTCTTCGGATGAGGAGCGAAACGTCCGACACCTTCTTCACAGAAGTACAGATGACGTCTCAAGAAGCCTTTTCCTCGACTTTTTTCAGTTGCTTTTTATTGACTGTTGCCTGCAAAACTCCGAGTACTTACACCTGCTCATGCTTATTAACTTTTTTTTTCTTACACCTTGCACCTGTCTCTGCATACGGGGGCTCCGGCCTTCGACAGCTCCACACTCAAATCATAGCAAAAATAACATAATTAAACAAAACATTTACATTGTTTTAAGTCGAAGCATTCTCGTCAAAAATGTAAAACTACGTCAATCGTTGTGAATTGCAACACATAAAAAAATAACAGCATCTTAAGTCTGAGCTTTAATGACAAAAAGCTGTTATTCTGTCACAAGCGTAAAAATAAGTTAACTAGTGTTAATAGTGAAACATACAAACATAACTGTCACAAGTGTCAAAAGAAGTCCATCCATCCATTTTCTATGCCGCTTATCCTCGGTAGGGTCGTGGGGGTATGCTGGAGCCTATCCCAGCTTCCTTCTGGGCGAGAGGCGGGGCACACCCTGGACTGGTCGCCAGCCAATGGCAGGGCACATATAAACAAACAACCATTCACACTCACATTCATACCTATGGACAATTTAGAGTCGCCAATTAACCTAACATGCATGTTTTTGGAATGTCTCCGATCTCCTGACTATGTGGTCAACATGCTAACCACTCGGCCACCGTGCGGCGTCAAAAGAAGTCAGCCACTGTTAATAGTCTTGCGTACAGATGATAAAAGACTCATGCAAGTCATTTTTAAGTGTTAAAAGAAGTTAAAAGCTGTTAAACTGTAAAATGATCATAAGTGTAAAAGTAATTTACTCAGTGTTAATAGCGATGTATACACACACACACACACACACACCCACACACACACACACACACACACACACACACACGCATTTTCAGTTTGAACAAACATTGCCATTGAGTTGAACAGAACATGCATTTGAAGCAACGTAATTATGCACGTCGACACCCTTGCAGCGTTGCAACCAACTGCAGACAATCCACATGTAGGCGGTGGCACAATGGCGTGGCGGCTGCTGACAGGCATGCGGTCATTGTGTTGGCACAAACACACACGTACGCACGGACGCACGTGCATACACACTGTGTGTGTGATTGTGTGATTGTGTGCTTTTGTGCGTCTCCAGAAGCTCTCATCTGTCATGGTTGTTGTGTTCTTTGCTTACGACACACATTTCAGTCAAGTGTACGCCTGCAGCTAAGTGCCTGAATGAATAACGCGCACACTTAGTAGATATAATCTTGCCATGTGTACAATCATATCACTTACAGTTACTTTAAAGGTAGGAATATAATAGTATGGGGATGGAGAGAGCGAGGAATTGTGGGATGTTTGATTCTTGCACACTGCATTATTGATGCACAGAGGATCTCACATTGTCATCATGATTCTCAGTCTGTCGTTCATGCAACATGCTGTATGGAGATGTGTGCGTGTGCGTGCGTGTGCGTGAGAGATGTTGTGGTCGCACGAATCCCACATGAGTGCCAGCTGCCAACACCTGCATCTCCGCCAGAGTTGACTCAGTGACAATGTTGTCTCTGATGCTCACATGGGAACAGCATCATGGGACTAGCATCGTTGCTCCGCTTCTGTTGTTTGCTAACTTGAGTGACAGGAAGAAAAGCTCTGATTCGCTTTTTGTTTTTCAAAAATAAGTATTTGTGACCCTGATTTCAGGTAGTCATCTCTCGCCGCATCGCGGCTCGATCATCGCACTCTCACTCTATCGCGGTTTTCAAAAAATAATTAATAAATGATTGCGGTTTGTGGTTGAATACGACCTATTATTAGTTTTAAAAAAAGCACATCTAAGCAAATTGTGCTTATTCCTGGCCTAAATGAAGTATTTTCAGTCATAAAAATTGCTAAAACTAACTACTGTATATGAACTAAAATACAAACACAAGGCAGAAGAAGCATTTTAATTGTGAATGTAGTAATCTACATTGGCCACTAGGTGTCAGTAATTGTTTGTTGAGACATCAAACATGATCGCCAGAACCGGCATTTACTGCAGGTTTCATTTATCTCACAACAGGCACAATAATAATAGCATAATAATCATAATAATAACATGGGGGCCAAAACCCACTACAAGCTAAAACTCAACTCTGAACCTCCGACGTCACTTCCTGTCCTCCACACATCTGTGGTCCCCTAGGGAACACATTTACTGTGGCACACACGAACAGTTTTATTTACGTCTTAAATGGCTTATTTACTCGTATTTTTCTTACTTATATTGGGTAATAGGAGTGTAAAGCCATTTATAGCCGCCATTACAATGCAGACAATGGCCACCGCAGGAAGTATGCTGTCCAGAAAAAAAAACAAGGAACTGTTAATGTGTGAATCTATGTTATATTATTTATGTCTTTATGTCTATTTATGAAATTTGTATTATTTTCTCTGATTATATCCACTGTATTGGGTAAAGCAAATGGTAAAGGTGACTATAGGGGTGTTATTTTTATGTCTAGTGGGCTCTAATGGAAGATCGTTCACAGTTTTTCTGTGCCATAACTATGAAAATTACTAACTATGAAATTCACTTACCTTGGTTGGGTCTGGAACCAATTAACCACGATAAACGAGGGAAGATCTTATTTAATATTGCTTTCAGTCTTTGCAGTGTAACTAACGAACGACAAAACACCTTTCATCATTTGTAGTGGATATAATATGTCAGCTATTCTTATCTTATACTACAGTACTTACAACAGGGGCGTCCAAATTGTGGCCCGGGGGCCATTTTTGGATTGTTTTTATTTGGCCCTCGACATATTCTGAGACAATAATAATGTAATAATTCATAATCTCATCGTTTAAATTGATAATTTCAAAAAATAACAGTCAATTATTAACATTAATGAGCTACTTATCACATATTATTACAGTGGAACCAGCTTAAGTCAACTGTTTATGTCTGCAACCTGTCCGTCTATGTCAACCAACTCATGAGTTTCCGTTTAAATTTTGCTTATGTCAACTATCGCTTACGTTGATGTCAGTCAGCCCGTCGGAGGGGCTTCAACATAAGCGGGTTGCCCTGTAGATGGTACACAAATTTGCTTGTTACCGTGTTTTTCAGTTAACGTTAAAAATTTACGGCAAGATTTTGGCTCCGTCTGCAGACACTCTCCGGTTAGTGTACAATATGGCGCGCGTCTTGTCATGTTATTAATACACTGTGTGAGTCCAACTGTGTTTTTAATGTGTATTATTATTACAAAGCGTCCTTGTTAGGAGCCTATTAGCTTGCTAATGCATGGAAACGGGAAGTGAAAGTGAGCTTTGTCACCCGTCTATGATGTAATCAGAGGTTGACTAGTAGCGTAACACAGTTACGCCACAACAATGTTAACACAAAACACTTTTTTATGATTTTACAATTTGTTTTACAAAAAAACAATTCTAAATGCATATAACTGAATGAACATTTGAGGTTACTTTTAGCTCCACTGAGCTAAAAGATGGTAAATACAAAATACAAGGCAGACCTCGTGATAAAAGTTAACAAAGCGTCTGTGTAGGCTCTCAGTCGTACAGGAGTTGTCCATGGAGGAAAAGGCTTCTTGAGACGTCATCTGTACTTCTGTGAAGAAGGTGTCAGACGTTTCGCTCCTCATCCGAAGAGCTTCGTCAGCGAACTAATAAGTGCTGGTAGCTTAGGCCTTAAATACAGTAAGAGTGGGCGGAATTGGTGTGCCAACACCCTCCTCCTATTGGTTCGTTACACTAAGCCTGGGCGGAGTAGTGGTATAATCCTATCCTGTTATTAACACCTCCGATAAAAGGGAAGTGTCGCTCCCTGAATTGGGTATGAACGACTCTGATACTGGCTTGTTAGCATCTATTGTTCTGGCTCGGCCCTGCCTTCACCTCATTTGCAAGACTAAGAGCTGTGGGTTTTGGTCTCAGTAACCTGCTGAACACAGGGTCCAAATTAAACCTCAAACCACCATTCCGATTCAATGATGGGTTCTGTTGTTTGACAAAAATAGCTTCCTTTACTCCTCTTTCAAACCAAAGAACACAGATGGTTTACAAAGATGTGATGTGGCAGGGAGATTAACACGGACACCACCTTTGTGTTTTGCCGTGAGTTATTTCTTGAATTCAATAGTGTTTCTCAAACTCTGAACTAGGGCTGAGCCGGGTACTCGTTTTAGACGAGTGTCCGTTACGGGTAATGCATTTTTGCCAAGTACGAGCATGAAACGAGTACAGCTCGTCATTATCCGTACTCGTGCTGAAGGAAAACCCTCATTGGCTAACTACTTATGTATTTACCCTTCATGCTCTGTGATTGGCCAGTCACACACAGCGACCGCCCCTCCCTAGACAGACTTGCTGCAGGCTGCGGCCGGAGAGGAGCCGTGCCTCACTCACTTACGCGGTGCAATTGGCAAGACAGAGTTGAGATCAGCTCTTGTCGTGTTACCCACTGCCTCCCCTCCAGATGGGTTTTTTAGGCTTTCCTCAGCTCGCCTCTATTCCGGTTCGTATCTAAAGTTACTTGGTAAACTTGTTTCGTAACGTACGCGGTGTATTTGACAGACAGAGCTGTTAACAACTGGTGCTGCGTCGGTCACAGCCTGTTTTTTTTTTTCTGTTTGCTTCTAATTTGGCTGGTGATATACAGTCAGTTGGAAAACTTTGCTCGTAGTACTGAACGCGGTGCTTTTGAGAAAACTACAGTGAACAAGGATGACAGATGATTTCCCTGTTTGCCATCACTGGATGTTTGGATGAATCACCAATTTCACACAGATTATTAAAAAGCAATTAAATAATAAAGTCTTACAGATCACTTACACACATACACAATACACATATAGATCAATAATAAACAATCAATATTGCAACCTCTGATCAATCCATGTCAATTTCAGACTTAAAATAATGTACCGCTTTAAGCCCCACCCACTCCGTGTACAGATACGGATCATTTAGATACAGATAGTAGTGTACTCGCTCATTCCTACACTGAACGCAGGATTACTATTGCAACAAGACATCATCAGTAGTGGGTGAAAAATGCAATGCTTGATGAATTCTGCTTTCTTGCGATTGTTATGAAAGACACAATGTGGTAGCGAGATCAACACGGACACCACCTTTGTGTTTTGCTAGCATCATTGTGAGTTTTTTTCTTGAATTCATTAGTGTTTGTCGTCTTCTTTACCAAAGTACTGGTACTTACAACTTTCTTTGGCTCCATTTTGGGTTACTGAGCCGAGAAACGGTATTGAATTCAAGAAATCACTCATGGCAAAACAGGAAGGTGGTGTCCGTGTTGATCTCGCAGCCACATTGTGTCTAAAAGTAACTTTAAATGTTCATTTTTCCCTTTCAATCATCATTTATATGTATTTATACGCATGGTTTTCTGCGAGCAAAACTATTAAGGACGTGTTTTGTATTAACATTTTTGGCTTTCTGGAATGGATTATTTGCATTTACATTATTCTTATGCAAAAAATGTATTGGGTTAGAATAGGTTTTGGTTTAAGTCGGACCTTCTAGAATGGTTAATGACACTAACCAAGGTGCCACTGTATTGACATACAATGGACTTAGCTTAGCTTTTGAGCTGGTCTTTAATGCACAAAATGTATGAAAGTAGCCCTCACACATTTTTACATTTTTCTGTACGTGGCACTTGCTGGAAACATTTTGGACGCCCCAGACTGACGCCCCAGCGTCATTTTAATGCGTTCTCCTTGGCTTTCTAGTGTGATTGCTGACCTTTCCCTTCGGACTTTTGTTTTAACAACAGTTAAATGAAAGTCAGTCAGCCTTCCTACTGCAAATATAACACGTCTGAATGGTTGAGTCTTTTCTTCACTGGCACTTTTAGCCTGGCTCTGTTTGGTTTAGATGAGTCCACCTTGTATAAATGCAAATCCTATGGCTTTTTTAATGGACTCATTTAAATAAGGTTTACCAATTCAAGTGGCTTTTTAAAGAGTGCAGCATTTAGTTCCAGACTCATTGAGCTAACACCAACTGTTTCCAGCTCTTAACTGATGCTGCTTTCGTCTCAATAAAATGCATTAATGGGGGCTACAGGATAGGCGCTTGCTGCACTTATTTGCGGCGCAGATGTCTTGTAAGGTTTTATTCCAGAGGCCTACTAGTGTCATGCTTTATTTTACTCAAGCACAACTTCCAGGTTTGAGGTTGCAGATGGCGTCTTATTAAAAGACTTTGAACACATCATTGTAGCCTTTTGTGGCTTTTACAGCTTTGACCTTAAAGTGCACACATCATATTCACTGCATTTTTCTTTTTTGGGCTTTTATCACACGCCATGAAGTGCGAGCTCTCGCTTCTATTTCACTCTGTGTCACTTTGAACTTTTTATGGCAAGGAAAGCAAATGACGTACAAGCTGATAAAAGAAAAACAGATAGCGGTAGCGGTGTAGATCCATGCGGAGCTCCTTCCCAGACAGATGGATCGATGAGGCGGTACAATGAGTCAGGCTTGAGTCATCATCGCCACTTGCTCCCGTTTCTTCCTCCTCCTCCTCTTGCTCCATTTTGCTGGGAAAACAATGGGGAGTGTATGTAGTCAGCGTACCCCCTCTGTGAGCTGACATTTGAAAAGCAAACCCGTTTAGCCGCAGAAGTCAAGCAGAAATGAACCCGCTGAAAGGCTGGCTCAAGACGGCCTTTGAGACGCACACACTAAAGATGTCACATGACTTTAGTGTAATGCACACCTTCATTGGAAGCAATGGTGGAATCAAGACCACGAGTGGAGCGCCACTCCATCCAAACCACAGCCTGACTGATTTCAGCCAACCAAACCCAGTGCACCTCCTTTGAAGTCAAACGCACCAAATAGAATCCGTGTTTGTCATTAAGATTCATGACATTTGGACTGACAAAATAAGGGGGGAAAAATAACCTGCATTATGCTTTAAAAAATTTTGTAATATTCCAGTAGACACAATTTTCTATAAAATGGCATTTTAAAAAATGGTAACTTGCATGTATTTTTCCTGAGGGGGGGAAAAAATCCACATACATAGCTTAATTTAAACTTACTTAAAAAAAAAAATAAAGAAAATATAGAAATGTTAAAAAAAATTAATATTATTTTTCCAAAATTTAAAATGAAATTAAAAAAACTTGTATTTATTTTATTTATTTATTAATCAACCAACATGTAATAATATTATTTTTATGGAAAGACTAAGGAAATTAAAAATAATAAAATGCCTAACCTGTATCATGTTTAAAAAATAATTCCAACAGGCAGAGCTTTTTCCAAAGTTGAATGAAAAAAAAAACAAACTTGGATGTACTTTTAGGAAATGTATTTTATTTTATTTATTTATTTAAGGAAGTGGGAGATTTCCAGCAACCACAAGTTCTCCCAAATTTGATGGTAACATTTTGCAATTTTACTGAGGAAAATAACAAAAATGTAAAAAAAAAATAATAATGTATGTAATAATTAATTTATTTAAATTTATATTTTAATTAAAAACATATCCTGCATTATGTTTTAAAAATTAAAAAATATTCCGGTGGGCATATTTTTCTCCAAACTAATTTAAAAAATGTAATCAAAATGTTGCATGTATTTTTGGTGTGTTTATTGTGTGTTTATTAGGTTTAGGGGGCAATCACTTCTTCACACAGGGCCAGTTAGCTTGAGTTTGGATTTTTTCTCCCTTAATAATAAAAGGTTTCATTTTAAAAACTGCATTTTGTGTTCAGTTATATTGTCGTTGACTAATATTTAAATTTGTTTGATGATCTGAAATATTTAAGTGTGACAAACATGGAAAAAAAATAAGAAATCTGGAACGGTACGAACACTTTTTCACACCGCTGTATCTATTTTATTTAAAATTTGGATATAACTGTAGTTTGGAGGTAAGAACGACCCCCCAAAAAATTGGATTTGACAAACAGTACTTGTCGTTTGTCCTTAATCAGATATATAATTATAAATTACATATGAATTATATATAAATTGTCCATAGGTATGAATGTGAGTGTGAATGGTTGTTTGTCTATATGTGCCCTACCATTGGCTGGCGACCAGTCCAGGGTGTACCCGCCTGTCGCCCGAAGTCAGCTGGGATAGGCTCTAGCATGCCTCCGCGACCCTAAAGAGGAGAATTGGTATAGAAAATTGATGGATGGATGGATTGTACACAATATACAACTAAAGCTTGGTGGCTTCACTTCCATAACTAAATATCACTACAATTAACAAAACAAAAAAAAGCAGCAACTCAGAAGTACAAACCATGGCTCGGAGTGGTTCGCTGGCCGACGGGGGTTGGTGTCTTCGGGAATGATGGAGGATGTTATTGGAGATATTTATCGGCTTCATTGGTATGCTGTCATAAATCTTAATACTTGCCAAAAGTATTGGTTCGATATTTATTGTGTACCCTTAATTAATTAATTAATTAATTAATTAATTTTTGCGGGGGTGGGTGGAAATGAGGCAACCTCAACTTTATTCAAAACGTAATAATACCATTTTTTATTTTTACTGAGAAAATAAGAAAAATGTGAAATAATGTACAAAACTGCAATTTTCATCAAAAATATAGTTTTCAAAATGTGAGTTCACTGATTCCCAAACCTGACACAAATATTGTAAAGTAGTTTTTTGGTGAAGATTCTTGGTGGAGACAATAATGCCACAGTATGTCATGCAAGTATTCATCTGGTTACCCATTTAATATCCGAAACAGCTCATTGTACTGTATTGTACTTTATTTATCCCACAGCAGGGAAATTCACTTGTTACAGCAGCAAGCAAGATACGCAAGTAAAGAATACATGGGGACATAGTGACTACAACATGGTTCAAGTGGTGCAGGTGATGGTGATGGTGATGACGAAGTCATGAAATAATAAACATCATTATCATTAAAGCTACTTCTATAGTTCACCTGTACGTTTTTTTGTTTTACACCGATTTTGACTTCTTTGCGTCCCTCCAAGCTACTAAACGCTTATCTTTTGTCTTCAACTCTTTTGTTTCTTGTTGGTCTGCAGCTGTCATGGTGTCTCATGCGTCCTTTACAGTAACATATGACATTTGGGCTATGAAAAACATCTGAGAGGTGCCACACAAGCATTGGGGAGCCCTCACTAACACAAATATATACAGTATGTGTGTGTTATGTCGAGTAGAGCGAACGGTCGTTCACACAAAGATCACAACGGGCGTGTGATGTTAAAGTGACACATGTCAACATGACAGCTTGCAGGCGAGTCCCCTTCCCTTCCGAAAAGAGCTTCTGCTTTTATGTGTTATCTCTTTCTTTTAAAATCTCACCATCAACAACCAAAAGACTAATTAGGGTCCTGGTGGCCTGATTCCATATCGCTCCCCTCGTGGGTTTTTTTTCTTTGCTTTGATTCTGATGAGATTGGAGCACAGCTAGTAGTGGGGGTTGGGAGGTGGAGGGCTGGGGTCATTAAAATTCGACAAGCTTGCACAATTTTAAAGCAGGGGAACCTGTTTCCTACCAGGGGGCTTTGATGGGAAAATCCTTTGCTGGCCTTACTAAATTAGAAGCAAAATAAATGAAATGGGCTTCTCGTGTGACTGACAAGCACATGTCTGTAAAATATCAGTAAGATTGGTTTTAAAACGTGGCGGCCATCAAGCAAAACTTCTTTGGTGGGTGAACAGCCAGTTGGCCACACGGTAACTCATTGACTTTCATCCAGTCATCATAAAACTGCAAAAATAATAGAGGGCGCCACAAATACCAACACCATTTGCCCCGCAGGTGGGATTATCTTAAAATGTTACAGTCAAGTCCAGTCCAACGTACGCTACAAAACATCAATCCATACATTTTCTTCAGCTTATGCGGGTCTGGGTCTCAGGAGCGAAGCTCAGACATCCGGCCACCTCTTCCAGTTCCACCGGGAGGACACCAAGGAGTTTTTTGGCCAGCTGTGAGATATATTCTCTCCAGCGTGTCCTAGGTCTGGACCGGGGACCCGGCTGGGAATGCCCGAACACCTCACCTGGGAGGCATCCGGACTAGATGCCCGAGCCACCTCAACAGGCTCCTCTCGATGTGAGGGAGCAGTGGCTCTACTCTGAGCTCCTCCCGGATGACCGAGCTAAGAGATGAGTCCAGCCACCCTAAGGAGGAAACTCATTTCAGCAGCTTGTATCCACGATCTCCTTCTTTCAGTCACAACCCTTAGCTCACGACCGTAGGTGAGGGTGGCAACATAGATCGACTGGTAAATTGAGAGCTTTACCTTCCGACTCAGCTTTCTCTTCACCACGACGGTCCGGTACAGCGACCGCATTACTGCAGACGCTACGCTGATCCGCCTGTCGACCTCACGCTCCAACCTTCCCTCACGCATGTGCAAGACCTCGAGATGCTTGAACTCCTCCACGTGGGGAGAGCCTGCAAGAGCCTGCTCCCAACCCTTTTCCGACTGAGAACCATGGCCTCGGATTTGGAGGTGCTGCATCTCATCCCAGAAGCTTCACACTCGTAAATGCTGAAGATCATAGCCCGATGATGCCATCAGGACCACATCATCTGTGAATAGCAGAGATGAGATCCTAAGTCCCCCAAACTGGACCCCCAATTCTAAACAGAATTGGTGACAAAGGGCAGCCTCGGAGGAGGCCAACGTTCACCGGAAGCAGGCTCTACTTACTGCTGGCAATGCGAACCAGGCTCCTACTGTGGTTGTACAAGGACCGAAAGGCACATAACAGCATGCCACCAATCCCGTACTCCCGGACCACCCCCCACATGACACCGCGAGGAACACGGTCGAATGCCTTTTCCAAGTCTACAAAGCACATGTAGACTGGTTGTGCAAACTCCCAAGTACCCTCCAGTACCCTTGCAAGGGTGTAGAGCTGGTCCATTGTTCCGCGACCAGGACGAAAGCCACATTGCACCTCCTGTAGCCGAAGTTGGACCAACGGCCGGACCCTTCTCTCCAGCCCCCTGGAATAGACTTTCCCAGGGAGGCTTAGGTGTGCGATCCCTCACGCCGCTCTGGTGTTAATAAAAGACTTTATTGACCCTGCCTGCCACCATGTCTTTGTACTGTGGGGAAACGCGACACACAATCTTTGCAAAACGTGCCGAAAATCCCCTTTAGAAATATGTTGCAGCCTAAAAACTCAAGAGATGATGAAAACATCAGATTATTGCAAGTGAAAAGCCTGCCGCTAATAAAATAAGCCAAAGCAAAGTTTTACAGCTTTTTACTAGAGAAAGTACAGGCTGTTGACATTTTGAGACATCATTCATTTTCTTGTAAAGCAGGGGTGTTCAAAGTGTGTCCTGGGGGCCATTTGTGGCCCACGGCTGTTTTTTTTTATTGGCCCGTGGCACATTCTAAAAATAGAATTTAATAAGAAAACTTTCTTTAAAAACCTAGTAAAAATGGACAAATAAGCAATCATTTTACAAAAGTAAAGTCAATTATTAAGATAATTTTTTTTTTTAAGTCGTAATATTATGAGAAACAAACAAAAAAAAAACAGCGGAAAAAAGTTTTAGAAAATTAGGTTGCATAAAAAGTTCAAATGTTATGAGAATACAATCAAAATATTCTGGGTGTATAAGTCCATCATTTTCAGAGTAGGAAATTTACAGGAACATAGTTGTGGAAAAAAACAAAACATCAACAGCAGAAATGCAAAAAACAGCTATAATTTTATGAGAATAAAGTTAAAATAGGACCGCACGGTGGTCTAGTGGTTAGCATGTTGGCCACACAGTCAGGAGATCGGGAAGACCTGCGTTCAAATCTTCGCTGGGCATTTTTGTGTGGAGTTTGCATGTTCTCCCCGTGCGTGTGTGGGTTTTCTCCGGGTACTCCGGTTTCCTCCCACATTCCAAAAACATGCATGTTAGGTTAATTGGCGACTCTAAATTGTCCATAGGTATGAATGTGAGTGTGAATGGTTGTTTGTCTATATGTGCCCTGCCATTGGCTGGCGACCAGTCCAGGGTGGACCCCACCTGTAGCATTTTTTCAGTTTTTTAGTATGTGGCCCTCGGTGGGAAAAGTTTGGACACCCCTGTTGTGAAGGTGAACCATCGGGTCTGAAGGGGAGTTTTAGATTAGCCTGTTGTATTTCCATCATAGAACGTTGCAACAACTTGAAATAACTGTTAGATGCTGAACAAGAAAAAGTCCAAATGTAGAACAACGTTGTCAAGGCAGACCTCGTGATCCAGCTCTTGTATTAAGTCCAGGTTGTGTGCCTGCCTCCTGTCTAGACAGTCACTCCTACATGTCTAGTCAGGGGGCCAGGGCGATGCTGACACCTGCGATAAAATAAACAGCGCGGAGAAATCGATAAAGATGGAGGAAAGAGACGCACATTCTTGCATAGTCTTGCCCTTCTTGGTTTGTGCAGCACAATCCCACCTTTTTCTTAGGAGAACGTCTTGTCTTTGTGAGGACATCTTGAGCCACCTCCATGCCGTAAGGCTCTCTCTGCATGTTTGCTGCTGGCTTTTGCACCTGTTTGGAAAGTGAGCTTGGGAATCACTTACCTCGTGTCACTGGCTCTCATGTCTCACTCAGCCTGAGGACGTAGGAGGAAGATGATGGTGAGAGAGGAAAGCAGTTTTTTAATGCCACTGGAGCGAAACCTGTTTCAGGAAATTGAATGTCAAATTTTTTCTTTTGTCTTTTTTTTTTAAGGGAGGATGGTGTTGGTTTATCAGAGTCATGTTTTTTTTCTTGCAAATGTGTTTATTATGTACAGTACAAGACAAGGAACCATGTGATTTTCCCCAGCCAATCAATGAAAAAGTGTAGTTTTTAGATGTATATTTATTTTTAGATATGTTATATGATATGATATGATAGATGTTTTGGCCTTAAAGTTGAAATATTTCATAATTTGACCTTTTAAAACCCGTCATCAAAAGCATTTTATGATGCTAAAGCTACCTTGTTTTCAAGGGAATAGCATTGGTGTTGACCCTGCATTACCTCCTGGACATGTTAGCACTGATGCTAGTGCTAAGCTAGCATTGTATACCACTGCTGATTTTGTATTTACCAAATTGTGATTGTACAACTGGGAATATGAAAAATTTTTATTTGGGCTTTTTGTGACGCCAGAGAGTAGAAGTGTGATGACAACCATAGAAAAGGAAGTGGAGTACTTTTGTAATAGAGCAGTAGTGTAGCATACTGCTACTGCTTTATCGGAATAACTTCTCATACTCCTTCAGTGGTCTTTGATAATGTGTTAGTTTAACACTAGCATCAAAGCTAATGTTACTGCTCAGAGTTGCCAAACTCAACTTAATACAGCTTCCAAATTCCAAACACCCTTATTTCCAAGTGAAATTGCATGAACAGTTGTGTAAAAAAAATAACTTCACCACTGCAGGGTACAACTAATTGCAGGGAAAAAGTGTGATGTTAAGCACAGAACTATAGTTTGAAGTCACTGCAATAAAGCAGTAGTGTAGTGGGACACTATTGTGACTATGTTGCTGCTTTATGATAAAGGTGAACCAGCGTGGAAAGGTTGCGTTAGCACTAGCATTTTGTAAATGGTAAATGCTCTTTCACTTGTATAGCGCTTTTTCACCTCCAAGTCACTCAAAGCACTTTGACACTGTTAGCACATTTACCTTGAGTATCTTGCCCAAGGATGCCGTAATGCCACGATCACGGGAGGACGGAGGATCGAACCTGCTACCTGAGCCATGCCGCCCCAGTATTTACTACGTTGAATACAGTGGAAGCTGTGGAAGACAGTGGAAGATGGTACAATCTGGAATTCAAACAAAGATTTTCATCAGAACTTGTACACAAATTGTAATTTTGGCTTTTTGTGATGTCACCACTCACACCAGGGGTGTCCAAAGTGCTTCATGCGGGTCATTTGCGACTTGCGACTGTTTTTTTTTATTGGCCCACGGCACATTCTAAAAATATAATTTAAGAAGAAAGCTACCAAAAA
Organism: Dunckerocampus dactyliophorus; assembly: GCF_027744805.1. Classification (NCBI taxonomy): domain Eukaryota; kingdom Metazoa; phylum Chordata; class Actinopteri; order Syngnathiformes; family Syngnathidae; genus Dunckerocampus; species Dunckerocampus dactyliophorus. The sequence continues at coordinate 10,588,086 of NC_072828.1, forward strand.
AACGCCAGTTTAGTAGCATAAAGTTGAACTATTAAAGTAGAAAATTAGGTTGCAGAAAAAGTTATTTACAAGAAGAAAGCGGAAATAGTTGGAAAATTATTATTTTTTTAAAATGCAAAATAAAAAAAAACCCCAGCTGTAATCTTACAAGGATAAAGTCAAAAAGTTGTATTCTGACAAAATGACAAAAAAGTTGCAACTTTATGAGAAAATAATGTCATTTTAGTAACATAGAGGTGAAATATTAAAGAAAAAAGAAGTTATTTTTTTAAAAAGATGAATAAAACAAAAATTTGCAATGTCCGGAAATCTGGGTTTGGAAAAAAGTTATTATATTATGAGGATAAAGTGAAAATGTTATGGGAATAAAGTCAAATTGTCGAATATTATTAAGAAGAAAGTTAGAACCAGTTGTGTTCGTTAGTTGGGAACCAACGAACACAATTGGTTCCAGACGACCGTTCTTATGTCGAATTGTTCTTAAGTAGGGGAAAAGGTAATATTACCAATGATATAGGTATTACATGTACGTGTATACATATACAGTATATGTGTATGTATGTAAATATGAGTTTGGATGTAGTAGTAATATTAAACGAGGATAATTAATGAAAAAAACAATAATAAAAGTGATATAATAATCCGTAATGATAAATGTTATTTACCTTTGAAGAGGAGTGGTCGAGCATACGTCGTTGGTTGTGGTGGAGGAGGAGGAGGAGTTATTGAAAAAAAGGACAAATGGTCGTCTTCGTTAGACTCTTCTAAAAGAGGTAGTGTTCTGTGGGTGGTGTAGAATTAAGCAGGCCTATTAGGCCAGGTGGTATCATACAGCTAAAACTTAGCTTTCAATTTCTCCTTTACACTCTCTCCCCAGCATCTTCCTCTACCTGTTGGTCCCATTAGCAGTGTCACAGTGCCCTCTACTGGTCAAGCATGTAGCAGTATAAATATGGAGTTCCAAAAGGCAAAATACATGAAAATATAGACCAGTCAGCTTTTCGTTTCTCCGACTGTTCGCAAGTCAGATGTTCGTAAGTTGGGGACCTAGTGTATATATATATATATATATATATTCATCCTGTAATATTTCAGTATGTGGCCCTTGTTGGAAAAAGTTTCACTTAAAGGGTACCACTCATGGTAAAAAAAAAAAAGTTTGATGATAACCATAGAACAGGAAATGTACCTGTTTTTTGCCGAGAAGTGTGCATGAGCTTCACACCGACAGCTGAGTAGTGGAACCAACATATTAAAGCAAGTAAATGTGTCTCATAATCCATTTCCTGAATCATTTCCTGCCACCTCTCCTTGTCTTTTCTGAGTTGTCCTGTGCATCTGAAATGCTGTTATGTTGCCAAGGAAACGGGATAGTGCGTGGAGCGTGCAAATTGAAACATTTACGGTGTTCTAAAATGAGTGTGGTCGTTGCCTCGGTGGAGGTCTCCTCTCCACTTAGCGTCATTCTAGTTATTCCTGATTTGCTTGCAGGTGAGAAGAAGAAGCAGAAAAGCGTGTCATGAGATTTGGCATAAAACCCTGCCATTATCTTGACTCGGTGCCAAAGCTTTTCACGGCTGCACCGCGTGTTATCTGATTGCACACGGAGAATTTCCTCTTCGCCGCCGCAAATTGGACGGTTTGAGGACTCGGCGAGAGGGATTGGTGGCAATTAGCACCGGCTCTGTAGCACGCAGACCACGTAAACTCCTTTCACTCATTAAAAAACATTTCCCACCCCCTTTTTTTTGGGCCACCAAAATCCGAATGTTTGAACTATTCCCTCCCCCCACTCCACACCCCTCGTTGCAGCTGAGAAATACTCTGGGAAATCAAAGGGCTCACGTCTGCGCACGCTTGTTAGTGAATGTTTGGTGTCAGGATTTATTTGATGGGGCGGAGTGAGAGCTGCTCATTTAAAGCAAAAGAACATAAATGTTTTTTGCCAAATAGCCCAAAGCTATAGTCCTGACTCGTTAGATGAGAGAGATGATGACGAGATCTCAAATTTGGAGCTCGGCATGAACTGTGTGAGAGTAAAAGAAGAAAATACGCCATGCTCGGAGATGTATTTGAAAACCCAGGTTGCAATGTTCTTTCTTGTTGTTATTGTGGTGCTTTCCAGTTGTGTTTTGGGCCTTTTATTCCCACTCTGCAGCCAATTAGAGTAACAGCAGCTTGTCAGTGTGGACCAATGGAGCATCATGACTGCGTGGGTCTGCACAGGGAGGTCACATGTGTCAAACGTGATGCTTCCTCTGGGCCTCGGTCGTCCAGCCTTGTCTCTCCCTCTTTCTCTATGTGTGCCATGTTTTCGTCCTGGTCACTGCAGTGTTAAACTCCACAATCTCCACATTGCTGCCACTGGCCCTGAATTTAATTGAAGCAGCTTGTGTGTGAACAGACCGGACTGTGTCTCGCTGTCAGCCAGTATAAGGAAGGTGTACGTTGGTGGGGGTGGTGGGGTTCAAAACCACTCTCAATTACAGGCTCACCCTGACAGCCAAGCCTAAAAAAAACCCCACACACACAACCCCCCCTCCAACATGGAAAAAATCAAATTTTCATTCTGCTGCTTTTGCAGTGTCAGCGAAATGACGTTGAATGCAACCCTATTGACAAAACTATTTGCGTGGGGGCGGGGGAAACGAAACGGGAGCCAAATTTACAGAAAAAGTCAGTATCTTTGCAATATGCCTCTGCATTGATATTACGTCCCATTCTTTTCTTTCATCATCTTCCCCCTCTTTCTCTGCTGCCCTTCACCGTTCTCGCCTTCTCCCTGAAGCCCTAATCAAGGCTATTGGAGGAGGCGAGCAGAGACAGGAAGCAGAGCGTCTCCTAGTATGTCCACTAATGGGCCGCTTGTTGCAGTCTGTCAGCTGTGGACCGGAAACCTTTGCTGTTGACAGCACACCCGGGTTCCTTCTCCGTCTAGCGGCTAGACTCTAGCCGCTCATGCAAGTTGCCAGTAGTAGCAGCAGCAGCAGTAGTAGTAGTAGTAGTAGTAGTAGTAGTAAGAATGCAAACCTTGTTCTTTTGGTATGCATTTGTCTCCTTCATTCCTGTATTTTCTTTAGCCATATTATACATGTACTTGTGAGGCATTGTCTTATGATGTCACTCTCACAAAGATGTTTTCACATTCTGGTCATTTTTTGTTGCACGGCATTAATGCTGTTGTTGGGCTATCAGGCTAGCTAATTGCATTCCGTGTTTACAAAAACACATACGTGAACAGCAATGAAAAGGTGAAATCGCAGTGGTGGAAATGTGTATTTTTTTCAATATCCGTGTTCTTGTTCATTCTTTCCGGCTTGAAACGTCTACTTTCCAATCTACTGACTGATTGGATGAGCCACAAAAAAGGAGGGGGCGATGGCTGCTATCTACGACCGTGGTTGTTGGTTTCAATAAAGTGATTGTTGATCGAGCACATCTTTGTCATTTGCTCAACGTCCAGGCAGAAGCAGTATTTCCACATGAAAACATCACAATCCGGTGCCATCTGCGTAAGCTGGAAACCTCGGCTACTTTGAACTCACTTAGAAACATTAAATTGGAGTTCAAGCTACACTGACATTGTATTCTGCCGACATTTGTCACTAAGTGGATTCATGGCCTCATTCCTGACTCCGTCCCCTTACAGATCTGTACCGTGATCAGCTCCTTTTGCACATGTGGGCCGGTTGTTCTTTGAAGTCCGATATAGGTCACATTGAGCTATAAAAACTGCACATTACAAAATTGAATCGAGCATTTCTGCAACCTCCCATCCCTACCTCTGTCTCCTCCTCCACTTTTGCCACCTTAACATCAGGTAATTTGCATATGTAGATGGGGAGTATGAATAATGAAGCAGGATGATGCACTTGGCTAAGGAGCACCTCAACCTTTAGTGCGGATTTATGATCATATGCAGACCAGTTAATGGGCAAATTTGTGTCGAAAAGGCTGGCTTTTGGCATGACATGACGCTTTAGTTCTTATTATTATGAAAGACACATGGGCCGTGGTGTGTTTGCTGACATGATAGCTGGACAAGCTACATATCTACTGCACACACAGGAGGTCAGCATGATCGATCACTCTGCGAGGTTTGATCAGCTCTAATTGGGCGCACAGGACCCAGAGATATGAACACTGTGTTCTTTTTGACGTATGCTGTACTTTTTCACATGCCTTTTTCTGCACACACATGCATACAGTATTCGCAGTGTGTTGTTTTATTTATATACAGTACATATATGTATATATATACAGTATATGTATGTATGTATATATTAGGGATGTCCGATAATATCGGCCCGACATTAGCATAAAAATGTTATATCGGTATCGGAGGTTTTCCCGATGATGAAAACCGGTTAAAAAAAAAAAAAAGTTGTATAGATGGACCTTGTAATGCTCACATGGCTAGGATGACACCACAGTTTGTTCACATACAGTCCAAGTCCACCTCCTTTGCACTTTCCACAGGCTCTTGTGTTCCTGGCCGCTCTGACTGTACTGAAATCGGCCAGCTCCTCACGTTAGCATCCGGGACGCTAGCTGTTAGCCATTCAGTGAAGCACAAATAAGCTGCACTCCATGAAGGTCTTGACGTTCTTGCCAGCTTGTCTATCTTGCTCGGTAGTGAATTCACATGTCCCATGATTTTATATATATGTATATGAATGTGTGTGTGTGTGTATAGACGAGTCATTCAAGAGGTCACAAAAGACACCACAACAACATCCAAAGAAGTACAGGCCTCACTTGCGTCAGTTAAGGTCAGTGTTCATGACTCCACCAGAAGAAAGACACTGGACAAAAACAAGTTCCAAGACCAAAACCACTGCTGAACAAAAAGAACATCAAGGCTTGTCTCAATTTTGTCAGAAAACATCTTGATGATCCTAAAGACCTTTGGGAAAATAATCTGTGTTCTGGCGAGACAAAAGTTTAACTTTTTGGATGGTGTGTGTCCCATTACAACTGGTGTAACAGTAACGCCACATTTCAGAAAAAGAACATCATACCAACAGTAAAATATGGTGGTGGTAGTGTGATGGTCTGTATATATAATAATGTACAGTATAACACGTATACATTTGAGTCTTCCTTTCCACTTTCTCATGCACTTCTAATCACTGTTAAAGTTAATCGAACTTGTCATAAAAAGTGAGCCTCTGGTGGTAGTGTGATGGTCTGGGGCTGTTTTGCTGCTTCAGGATCTGGAAGACTTGCTGTGACAAATGGAACCATGAATTCTGCTCTCTACCAAAAAATCCTGAAGGAGAATGTACGGCCATCTGTTGGTGACCGCAAGCTGAAACCAACTTGGGTTCTGCAGCAGGACAATGATCCAAAACACACCAGCAAGTCCACCTCTGAATGGATGAAGAAATACAAAATGAAGACTGGAGTGTCCTCGTCAAAGTCCTGACCTGAATCCTATTGAGATGCTGTGGGATGACCTTAAAAAGACGGTTCATGCTGAAAAACCCTCCAATGTGGCTGAATTACAACACTTCTGCAAAGATGAGTGGGCCAAAATTCCTCCACAGCACTGTAAGAGACTCATTACAAGTTATCACAAACGCTTGATTGCAGTTGTTGCTGCTAAGGGTGGCCCAACCAGTTATTAGATTTAGGGGGCAATCACTTTTTCACACAGGGCCATGTAGGTTTGGATTTTTTCTCTCTTAATAATAAAACATTGTTCAGTTGTGTTGTCATTGACTAATATAAAAATGTTTTGATGATCCAAAACATTTAAGTGTGACAAACATGCAAAAACATAAGAACTCAGGAAGGGGGCAAACACTGTTTCTTCCAAACTCACCCCTTGGCCCATCAAAATAATATTATAAGTCCACCAAATATGGTGGGAAAATATAAGAAAACGCATAAACATAGTAGAGTAACATTCCAATATAAAACAAGGTAATAAATAAGATTACTGTAAATGAATAAAACTGAAAAACAAAAACAATCTTACTGTTCACGAGATGTCTTGATCAGGAGCGCAAGTGGAGGCAGGAAGGAGGAGGAGGACTAGCCTGAGTCGAAACGTGACTCAAAGAGTCTAAGAGTCAGCTGGTCTCACAGACAAACGCACACGCACTAACTTGTTTAAGTTAGTTTAAGGGGGACTACGAAGAGGAAGGAGGTTGAAGGGAGAAGCCTGTCTCTCACACAAACTCACGTACGCGCTGTATAAGTCAGCCAATGAGATGAGAGCGTAGGCGGTGCCCTGATAATCAGCCAATGAGATGAGAGCATAGGCGGTGCCCCGATTATCAGCCAATGAGAGCGCGAAGCGTCAAAATTTCTGGATCATTTCCTGCTTTCTATCGACAACTTTTCCCTTTTTTTTCTTATCACGGTATCACGGTAATTTTAAAACAAAGAAAAAACATTAAGAAGAGATTTCAATGCGTGCAAACTAGTTTAAGGGCGACTACGATAAGGAAGAGAGGTTAAAGGGAGCAGCATGTCTCACGCAAACGCACGGATGCGCTGGATAAGTCAGCCAATGAGATGAGAGCGTAGGCGGTGCCCTGATAATCAGCCAATGAGATGAGAGCGGAGGCGGTGCCCCGATAATCAGCCAATGAGAGCATGAAGCGTCAGAAGGCGTCACCAAGCGCTAAACAAATCGAATTTCAAAACTTACACCGACTTGACGCTTTACGTTATATGGAATTCCTGACGTAATACGATGCAAAAACTCTACATAAATTCTTTACGTTCAGTGGAATTTACGTAAAAGGAGGTTTACGTTATGCGAGGTACTACTGTATATATAAATATATATATATATATATATACTGTATATATTTACCCAGAATGGATCCAAGACCCACTTTTGGGTCCCAACCCACCAGTTGAGAACCCCTGTGCGAAATCATGTTTTTGTCTTTTGGTTCAACCTATTCATACACTCGCAGGGCACGTTATTAGGCACACCTGCACAATCTAATAAGATCCATTACAAAGGGAAGCTGTGTTAAAAATTCTTCCTCTTTTGTGAGATGCACTTCTCTCCCTTGCAGGCAAATCTTCTTTGTTGTATCCCACTGCACTGATCAATAAGTCATTGCAGCAGAATGGGTAAAAGCAGTCAGTCACCAATTGTTCTCCATCAGTGGCAGCATCTCCTCTCGTCAATATCTACTTCTGGGGGAAGAGTCATTGCTCCCTTGCAGGAACTGAAAGGGCGGCTTGCTTGAATAGCAATATCAGTGCTGTGTTTTTTCTCCCTAAACAAGATTCACTTTTATGTTTGATCATTTTTTTTCGTACGAACGTGAGTAAAAGATATATGATTTGTGCTTGCAAGCTAATTTGCCTGCAACAATGCTTCTTAACAATACATTTACAACAATATACAACAATACATCTGCTTGTCAACAGACGTTTACTTTCAACAAGAGTTTTCGTTAGTATTCTGTTCCAAAAAGTCAGACAAAAACTGTAATGTACGAAAACAGGCATCACTTGTTTGTACTTTAATTGAAGGCCGCGAGGAGAGGAGGGGTGGGTTTAATCCACACCAACAACACCTTCAACATCTTCAATGCTTGTCGATCCCTGTTTCATTGACACCTTTTATCCCTTTCGCAACATCAGCCCCCTTCGTTTCCTCCTTATTCCCCAGGATGGAACTTATCGTTGATGCGGAATTCCCAGACAATCTGGCGAAATCGCCACCTTCGTACTTGGCTACGAGTTCTTTCTTGAATTGAAAAGTGAGACACACTTTTCAATTCAAGAAAGAACTCGTAGCCAAGTACGTTTTTAAGAGACGTTTAATTAGTTTGCTTAGAGTTGGAAATACATACATGGTGTTTGAATTGCACTGCTGTTGATGTGTTCAGGTCAGAATAAAGTTATAAAGGAGCGACAGACTCTGTGGGGAGGAGCTACACTCTGCTGCTGTCTGTCGTCATAACAGAGCAGTGGCTTATACACATACACAGTACACATACAGTATAGCTGAATAATAAACAATAAACATAGCAACTTCTGATCAATCCATGTCAATTTCAGACTTAAAATAATGTACCGATTTAAGCGCCACCCATTTCCGGTTAGGCCACGCCCACTTCCAGTTTATGCCCCGCCCATTCCGAGTACAGATGCAGATACAGATCATTTAGGTGGGTGAACAGATACCGATACAGATACAGATACAGATACAGATACAGATACAGATACAGATTGTGGTGTCCTCGCTCATCCCTAGTTTATTCTATCTGTATTTGTATTTATTGATGTATAGTATATGTGAGCGAATATGATGTATGCCTGTGTGCTACGTATGCTGCGTAAGTTTTACGTAGGGTCACTTGGGGACTTGCTGGATGTTTCACATTACCTCTGCTAGAGTTATTGTGCTGTGTGTGTCAACAACGCGATCGCTGCGCAAATTCCAATATGTCCCCTCTTCTATATGTTACTTTTCCTTTTTGTTTTCATTCAACATAACAGGCTGTATATTTATGGTGTTATTGAATAATCAGAATCCAACAATGTTTTACATTTGATTTTAGTATAAATTGTGCTTGTGGTTGCTCAATGTAAACTGTAGTGTGCTTGCATGCATTCAACAAAAGCGGCAGCGTTAGCAAACACCAAGAAAGGTGGCTTCTTTGTGTTGTTTGGTTTTAGTAGTAGTAGCGTTTTCCGAAGTACATATTTAAACAATTAGTAGCAGTTCTGCAGTATACAAGATGCCACGAGATGAGAACTGCTGTATAAGCCGCAGGGTTCACAGTTTGAGAAAAAAGTGGCGGCTTATACACTGGAAATTACAGTAATTTAGGCCATGAATATGTACATTTTCTTAAATATGCTTTTTTTTTTTTTTTACTAATATTAGACCATATCCAACAATTTTTGAAAAACTGCGATAGCATGAGGTTGCGATGTTCAAACTGTGAAGTAGGAATGACTATATTTCTATTGCACAAAGTGGTGGTTCATCAATAACAACGAGCAGAATATGTCCACATCGGTTTGGCAGTGGATTTTGCATCATACTGTAAATTCCTCTGTGGATGGACTGCGCTGGACTGTACCAACTTTGGGGTCAAGGTGATATGGACATACAGAGAACTTATTAAAAAACTATACTGTCAATCCACATCTTTATCATGTAAATGTAATAAGTTTTTATTTTTGTTTTTTTTGCTATAAGCAGTTAACTGAGACTAAAAGTATAAGTGACAATAGGTGGCAAGAGAACATAACATCCCTCATATGCATTTTTATTCTGATTGGCATCAAAATGTAATGAGTTCTTGCAAGGCTCATGTGCCGCCTGTTCACCAATTTCATGGAAAAGTGCTGTAGTTTGCATAAATCTGCTAACTAAATAGAGTACCTCACAAAAGTAAGCACATCCCTCACATTAAGCATTTATATTACAGTATACCTTCTCAAGGGACATTACAATAGAAAGTACACTTGGAAATAATGTAGAGTCAGTTTTTAGGATGGGGCTCATCTGATCCAATCCAGAATCAGTATGGTGGTTGGTTGGTTGGTGGTTCAAGTACTAGACATTTCCAATTCCACCTGTGGGCATTTCCAGTCCTTCAGCCATGCCTGTGCTTTAGTGTTGTGAGCAAACGTAGCTAGAAGAATATCAGTAAATGTACTGTAGACACAAAAGTACCAGTGAACGTAGCAGTCACCACACTTGCACTGCAGCCGTCCTCCTCACTCGTGCCACACACACACACACGCGCACACAAACAAACACACACACACACACACACAGGCATGCCACCTGATGCATAGCATACATGCTATTGTTGCCATTAATGATAATGTAGCGACCCAGATTTAATGCGCAATGTGAAAAGTTCAGTGTTGTCCAACTGTCTGTGAAGCCATGAACGCATCAGGCTGACCGCTTCTATCTGTGTGCATTCGCTTCACTGATACTTTTTTGGATATGTTTGCGGATATACTTTTGGCGCGGTTGCATATTAAAAGAAACAGAGCTATGGTATTGGAATCGTATTTGAATTCAAGCATCCGAATCACAATGAGAAAAAATGTGGATTGGTACATCCCTGTTCAGTGTAGCTTGTATAGCAGTATAAACAGGTGAGAAGTGAGATAACGTGCAATAAACTGTGCAATAAACCTGTGGCTTGACTAACATGTACACAGGTATAAATAGTGTACATATCTTATTGATTTTTATGAACTTGATTTTGCACTTTCTCTGCTCTTGTTGGCTTTTGTACTCTTCTATTATGTGATCTTGTACTTTTGCTGCTGTAAACCAGAAATTTCCCCTTGTGGGACTTATAAAGGCTTATTCTATCTTATCTTATCTTATCTTAACTGAGTCTTGCCGCCACCAAGCATGGTGGTGGTAGCGTCATGGTCTGGGGCTGCATGATGGTAAACTGGTACTGGTACTGGTAAACATGAATTATTTCATGTTGTGAAGCACCTTGACAAGATATAATAAAGTACTTTCTGAGCGGTGACCTGTGTACCGGCGTTAGGTAGATATGGATACAGGGGAGGTGGAATTAGATGGTAAAACAAGCACGCAAGTCTTCTAAAGAGCAATTCTGCAGATTCCAACTGGTGGGTTTGTGGCCACCGAGGGTCAATTAGCATTCATAAAAGTCAAATGAATCCATAACTATGGCCTAATCCAAATTACGTTTGATCACCTTAATCAATTAGACTTGGTGGGGGTTACTGTAGCTAATAGAAAATTAACTTTGCGACGTTGGCGTCTTCATCTCACACGCACAAAAAAAGAATGAAACCCACACCGGACATTTTAATTTCCTCGTCAAGGTGACTGAAGGAAGGAGTCCTTACTCACACTCCTGCACAAACACACACTCAGTTATTACGTCCCCTTTATTAAATATCCCAGCGGCCCCTTAATAGACAAATAGCATCTGATTCTATCAAGTCGCGTGCGGAGGAGGGGGAAGAATATTAACCGGGTTCTCGGCGCCGCAGAGAATATGTCACACTGAGCAAATGAGTAATTCCTAAACTGATTGATTGTGCCGGGCCAGGGAGAAACTTTAGTGGAGAGTGAAAGAGAGGAGGCCATAAATGGGCTGAGAAGTGGAGGTGATGAGGGTGAAATGGAAGGGATGGCAGTGATGAAGGGAACAGGAATCACTTCCCCCAGCCTTTGACCTCACAGAGTCCACATATCCTCACGTAGAGACCTTTCTCCAATGGAGAAAAATAGGTGGGGTGTCAACCTATTGGAAAGGAAAACTATTTTATTTCCAATTTCTCGATGTACTAAACCGCACAGGCAGCAAATAGTAGATGTGAATCACTATAAAACTTAACAACCAGCGCAGTAAAGTAGCTTGGATTCTCATCTGTTGGCTGGCAGAATCTAACGCCGGTCACCTTGGTGTTTTTCCTGTAGCACATCAGCTGCCCCACACAACTCAGAAAGGACAGGGAGAGTTGGCAGGAACAGAAAGACAGAAAATAACAAAGCCAATGAGCCCCAAATGAATTATGAAATGGTTTTTTATACACATTAATTTCATATTTGCACCACTATTAAGTATATTAAGATATTACAAGGTATAAAATATGTACTGTGGAACCTCGGTTAGCGTCATTAATCTGTTCCAGAAGATCCAACTCAAACCAATACAGTACGTACTCTAACCAAATCAATTTTCCCCATAAGAAATAATGCCAATGCAATTAATCCATTGCAAACACCCCAAATGCGAACACAAAACATATAATATTTTTATAGTGTTACAATTATAGTTTTAACAATTTGAAATGGATGTAAATATATATAAATGCCAAATGAAATGGCTAAATTGACATTTAATGTAACATTGTTTTTTTGCTATGAGTTCTTTTTTTAAATTCAGTAGTGTTTCTTCACTTTCTTTGGCTGTTTTGGAGCCATGATCAGTAAGAAAAGCACACTTGTGGTGTAACTGTCTTAAAACTATGGAGTCAACCGTTGATGACATCATAGACCGGCGACGAAGCTGGGGGACACTGAATACCGGTTCTGGCTTCCATGCTAATACGCTGCTACCAGTGACATGTTATCGTAAAAAACACAGTTGGACTCACGCAGTGTATTAATAACGCGACAAGACGCCTGCCATATGGTACATGGGAATTGTACGCAAACCGAGGCTAAATTTTCAATGTAAATCGAAAAATACGCCAAGCAGGGCGTATGCTGGGAAAAAGCTTTCATACTGAGATATTTGTATGCTTAAAGTTGACTACTAATACATGTAGTACCTGTGTAACTGTAATATATTACACTATATCGTGATTTACTATTACGTTAACAACATGATCCAGCATAGAAACCCTGTTTACAAACTTAAATATGGTTTTGAACATTATTAGAGCCCCGTAGACATGAAATAACACCTCATAGTCGCCTTTACACTCAAATTACCCAATTTAGTAGACACACTAAGTGAAAATAAGCTATTTTAGACATAAATAAGTGTTGTGACATTCATACATAAATACTGTACATAGCATGACACTCATAACTCGTGACAAAAATGAGACACTAATGCTCGTGTGTGTTGCTATAAATGTGGTCCAGTGCTAAGGGAGCAAAATGTGGTGGCGGACAAGAAGTGACGTCGGGGTTTCAGAGTTGAGTTTTAGCTTGGCAGGGGCCGCAACAGTAGCCCATGTTACGGATTATTGTGCCTGTTTTGAGATCATTCAAGCCTGCAATAAAATCCTGATGTTTCGGCAATCAAGTGTGGTGCTTGTGTGCATCACAAACAGGGGCTGTCAGAGACAGTTTTAGGTCGCTGTCTCGGTGTGGAGGGCGTGGTCACGTGGTCATTGGTGGGTGTGTGCGGAGGAGGAGGAGAGAGGAAAGGCTAGGAAGCTGTATTTTTGTTACACGCTATTATATTCCATATTCTACCATCATACTTACATGTTCAAATCCTCTGTTAGCCATAATTGATTAATGGTAATTTTTGAAAAATTGTGATCAAGTGTGAAGTAGTGAGGGATTTCTGTAACACTACTTAAATCTGGGGCCGCACGGTGGTCCAGTGGTTAGCATGTTGGCCAACACAGTAACAGTCTGAAGATCGGGAGGTTTGCATGTTCTCCCCGTGGGTTTTCTCCGGGTACTCCGGTTTTAGGTTAATTGGTGACTCTAAATTGTTTTTGAATGGTTGTTTGTCTATATGTGCCCTGCGATTGGCTGGCGACCAGTCCAGGGTGTACCCTGCCTGTTGCCCGAAGTCAGCTGTGATAGGCTACAGCATACCCCCACGACCCTAATGAGGAGAAGCGGCATAGAAAATGGATGGATGGATGGATGGATACTTAAATCTGGGATTAGTGTACTTTAAGTGTGCTAGTTTTACTACAGGACGCTGTATAGTTATAGGACTTGAATTAAAAACTTTCTCAGTGTCAACCATGATGGTTTTTGTCATAAGGCCAGTTGTGACTGGTCCATTGGGTCAGGGGGTTGATCCATTTAAAACCAAACAATGAGGGCAGGTGGGATCTGTGTTCTGTTCTGAGATTGTTTTTCCTTGCCTCCGTCTTTAAAGGCTGGCTTATATGGAGTTGGGTTTTTTGTAAGAGGAGCGCAGACCAGACACTACAATCTGAGCTGATGTCCAGTTGGTGGACATGCTGTCTCTCCTCATACTGTACTTGTCGTCTTCAGACAGGCGTTGCTATGTTTTCATCTCTTCTTCTTCGGTGCCCTCTGAGTCTTGGCCCCTCTCCAATTTATCCACCTCCTCCATGTCTATGAGCTCCAGACTGTCTCTCTCTCTCTCTCTCTCTCTCACAACGCAGTATCGATGTGGACACTTAGTTAGTCTTTCTCCACATGCACTCCTTCCTGTCTAATTAAAGCCGGGCTTGTCACAATGTGTGTTCGTGTGTGTGTTTGTGTTGAAATGTGTGCACGTGTGTGTGTGTGTCCTCGCCTCTTCTCTCTTATCTCCGAGCTCTCATTAACTTTTGTTGTTGATTTTTTTTGTGCTAACTTTTCCTTAGCGTTCCCATGACAGCGGCTGTTAGCGCAGGCTAAATGCTAGGCTAAGCGGTAGCACGAGAGAACGTTCATTAGCGCCGGCATTTTTAAACTGGGGGACACCCGGTTCCTTAAATTTTGTTTGTGCAGCACGTTGCTTCATGCTAATAACCCTAAAGTGCTTCGCGGCAGGCGTGCACGAGGAGGCGAGGAAGAAAGTAAACAAACAAAAGCAAGCGGAATTATGAGACAAAACAAGCAAGTTGGGAAATTAATTAAAAAACACATTAAAAGGTGATTTATTTGTGTAGCGGATTCGTACAGGAGCTAAAAGCAGCATCCTCAGCTTGCTCAGTCTGTATACTGTGTATCAAGACCTGTATTGATTTCAGATAACATAGGAAACAGGTCACCGGATGATCCTCAGCAGATGTTTAGAAATGTTTTGAAGGATTAAATGCACATTTTCCACAAACATCTTTCGAATTATGTGTACAGTAGGTGCCTTTTGTGATTTAGATAACCAATATGTGTAATTTGGATGAATACAGTCGAATTTCCACAAAGTAGGATTCAATATTAATAAACTGAATATTGTCGTAGTTAGAGCATCAGGAAACTGTTTATGACTTTCTAAAAACGAGTTTTAACGTTAGAGCTCTGTAGACATGAAATACCACCTCTCATCCCCTCTATACTCGTATTACCTAATTGAGTAGACATGATAAGCGATAATAAGACATAATAACTCACATTATGCACTACTGCTGACTTTGTTTACACCACATTGTTCAACTTTTACATGCAGGCTACGGGATCTCTGCAGGGACACAAGAGACGGCTCCCGCTTTAAGCATAGCAAGCTCCCGAGCTAACTTGTCAGCCTCCAATTATTTATTCTAAACTTAAGAAACGGTTTGAAACTGAGTGGAGAAGGACAAAGTTAGAAGCTGAAAATGTACCACTTCCACACGGAATTGGAGGAGAACTTTTTTCACTCTGTCATGGTGGACTCTGCATCCATGGCTGATTTCATGTGGAGTGCAAGTTAAGGTGATGTGATGTAATGTAATGGCAGAATACTACATGGGATTTGTCTTTTTTTGACCAATAAGGGGCCACAGTCAAACGCAAAATAGTTATCATTTATTAAGTAATACATTTTTGGAAAAACTGAGTGAGGGAGCGATGTTCAAACTGCAATGTAGCGAGGGATGACTATAATGACTGGAAGTGTTCAGTAATCAGCCATAATTGATTTGAGTTCCGTCTTATAGTTTATTTTGAAATCCCTCATGTGTTTCCTTGTCCTATTTCCTCCTCAATTAATCGTTTGCTCCACCAAGAGACTTTATTTAATATTTTTCAATCTATGTCATATATGTAGCGTTCGCGGTTGATATAACTGGTTAAATGAGCATATGTTATGAGGCCAATCAAAAACACACACACACACACACACACACACACACACACACACACATTATATCATCAGGGCAGCGTGTGACCTCTCTAAAGGAGAAACCACTTGCAACTGTTCATAAATTATCCACATAATTAACTCTCTCACACACACACAAAAAGAAAAGGCTCTAAATAATTAAGTGTGCGTCCCCACCTCACCATGAATATGTAGCACGCAGCTCCTAGCAATCCATATTCTTTAAAATCAATAGTATTGTTGTTGCCTTGATAGGACATCGTAATCCATTAATAGTGGTTAGCAAATCAATAGGCTATGAAACATTTGAGGATGAGTCCTTGAGAGTTGCAATGACAAGTGCTAACAAGGACATTTGCCCCAGAATTGACTTTTGGCCTCAGTTACTTCAGCCATCTTGTGTACTCCATCTTCCAAAAGCAATAGTGTTCTCGCTTTGACAGCAAAATAGTTAAATAGCTTGTGGGAAAGTTATAGAAAAACATCAGAAGCACTGATCTGACTTACAGTATGATCTCAGTTGCCTCAAATATCTTGGGTTTGATGTATGGTGATGATGGTTTGATGTTATACTTGTAGCAATGGCCCATGAAAACTTAAAGATGATTCCTTGAGGGTTGTGACGTCAAGTGCCACAAAGGAACATTTATTTCAAACAATTTGGCCACCTCAGTTACCCCAGCCATCTTGTGTACTCCATCTTCCAAAAAGCAATAGTGTTCTTGCTTTGAAGTACAAAAATAGTTCAAATTGGATCACATTCATTTCATTTAAAGTCACCAATTAACTCATCTGCATGTTTTTGGAATGTGGGAGGAAACCGTAGTACCCGGAGAAAACCCACGCATGTACGGGGAGAACATGCAACCTCCACACAGAAATTCCCAAGGGAGAATCGAACACAGGTCTTCCTGATCTCCAGACTGTTACTGTTTTTGCAAATATGCTAACCACTGGACCACCGTGCAGCAATGGCTGGTTGTCTATATGTGCCCTGCGATTGGCTGGCGACCAGTCCAGGGTGTACCCCGCCTGTTGCCCGAAGTCAGCTGGGATAGGCTCCAGCATGCCCCTGCGACCCTAAAGAGGAGAAGCGGTATAGAAAATGGATGGATGGATTGTATTTAAAAAAAAACCTCTGAAGCAATTGTTAAAAGTACTGATCTGTGGTCAAGTATCTTGGGTTTAAAATCAACTGTATTCTTACTTTGGCGTTTCTTTATTCCCGGTTTGTGCTCTCATTTTGCCGTTTGTTTCTGGTTGTGCGTTGAGTTCAGTTTTTGGCTCGATACCAATTACGGCTGTAGCGCATTTGTAATGAGATGGCTTCTTAGACCGAGCGTGGGCGGTACTCACGTGAGTCTAATCCCTGCGAACTTTGTCTTTCTCTTTTTCCTCTCAGTGGCTTTGTTATTCTGTTTCGCACAGACACCTTCTGTTAATTTTTCCTTCCTGAACCCATTAAAAGACTTCTTACCTGCACTAAGCTCCTGTCTGTGCATTCTGGAGTCACTTTCTGTGTAACATCATTCTATGTAGAGTGTTCCCTCGCTCCATTGCGGTTTACCTTTCACGGAGCTGCTGTTTCGTGGAATTTTGTTAGTGCTTCTGTTTTTTAAATTACAGCGTATGAACGCTTGTTACAGGCCGAGCCTGGCCATTTAAGAAGAATTGCATTGTGGGAAGTGTCTCTCTCTTCCCTCTCTCGTCTGTCTGCACCGCCCATTGTTTTCTGCGTCCTGATTGGCTGTAGCCCATGGTCAATCAATCTCCTTCGTGCCGACCTGCCATGTCTCCTGTTTCATCGCTAGCTTGCGTTCTTGCTAGCTTGCTTTCTTGCTAGCTTGTAAATGAATCATCGGTTCATGTGCAGCAATATGTTTTAACAACTGCACAAAAATGCTAACGTACAGCGGAACGGCGCCAGAACGAAAAGGCACGGTCACGGGATTGAAATATGCGTTAGTGACTTAATCATTTCTTGTGTCCTACCTGTAGGTTGGTCATTACAATTCAAACGAAGGTTTGAACTTTTTTGAGTGTGTTTAAACAAGAAAGAAATGCCAGAAAATGTTATTGCCTGTCTGCGAAAAGTGTATAAAGTGAGGGGTTGTACAGCCTTAAAACATTTATAATGATTGTAAAAAAATGAAGTTGACTATTTAGCAGATTTCACTTATTGCGGGCTATTTTCTGAACCTTTCTGAACCTCTCCCACCGCAATAAACGAGGGAACACTGTACTAAATATCCCATGTTAAAACGTGGACACCTGCGGCTCTATAGTCTGGAATTTAAGGTACAGCCGTCCCTCGCCGTCCCTCGCTCGTGTTGCTCCCTCACTATATCGCGTTAAAATAAATAAATAAATAAAATTAATAAACAGCTGCTGTTTTATGGTTGACTATGGCACAATATTAGTCTTAAATTTACAAAGCCTTTCACCTCAGCTACCTCCGCCATCTTCCAAAAGCAATCGTTTTCTTGCTTTGATGTCGGAAAATAGTTAAAAAGGTTGAGGGAAAGTTATAAATAAAAAAAAAACATCAAAAGGAACTTTTAACATACTGATCTCACCTATGACCTCTGCTGCTTGTAATATTTTTGGTTTGATATTCTTTAAAACAAATACTATTCTTGCATTGGCATCCAGCAATACTGGCCGTTGGACAATTCGTTGAGATTTGTACCTGGTAGGGTGGGTGAAAATGTTCAGAGTAATCTGATTTAGCCCTCAGCTACTTTAGACATCTTGTTTCAGGCATTTCTTCAAATCAATGCCAATCTTGCTTTGACGTGGAATAGTTTAAAGATGATGGGCCGAGAGTTAGGAGAGGTCAAGTGCCAATAATTGGAAATAACTATGCATACTGTATGTCCTTGGCTCTTGTGTCAGATATGAATCATGTGTGTTCTTGGACATAGAACATCATGAGGACGATGGACCTTAGGGGAGACAAAGGGAATGAGGAGGAAGTGCGGCAAAAATGCTGAGCGCAGGGTGCTTGTGTGTCAGTGGGCATCGAGGGGAGTATTCGGTGTTGGCCAACGAGATGAGAGGAGGCGAATCTGCACAGCCAATAAATTAGGGTCCTTCAAACCCCACTTTACATTAATGGAATGTGCCGCGCCGCTGTACGTAGTTGGCCGCATAGAGATGAAAGAATGAGGAAATGACCATGGCTCGGCGCCCCCTGTGGCGCACGTGTCCTCCTTGCAGACTTTGTTGAGCCAGGGAGGTGTCGTTGTCTGATCACAGTCCTTTAGTTTAGCTTGTTTGTGTGGGATGCATTCAAGTCTGATTCCTTATGCTATATTCTAGAAGACTGAATGAGTTCCTACTCTTTACTTGTTGCAGCCTAACTTGACTTGACTTTACACTGCATGGTTCCAGTGACACAATTCTGATGTTATGCTCCCATTGAGGCACAATTTGGATGTGCTGAGTAAAAAACGCATGCAATCACACATCTTCAGACCAGAATTGGTGCTCTTCCAAATGTGGATTAAAAACTGGATATGCATTGAATGCTTGCCAATATTCCCTAAGAGTGGATGGCAAAGTGCTAACATGGAATATTTTTCTGCCAATTTGATCTCTGACCAGCTCGGTTATCTTGATCAGTCACGTGATAAATATATTTATTAAACTGTGTCAATTTTTTTGTGTTATAAATTTCTTTTGTGTATGGGTCCAATTGTTTTTAACATTTTCTTAAGTAATAATTAGTGCATTTGCACATTTCAAATACAGATCAGAAACATGAGACGAGGCTGTGGCGAATCTCTCCTCTAGGCTCAAGTGCCCGAGCCGAGTCAACTGAGAGCGCTGCGCGAGTTGTATGGCAATTTCTGTTTGTCAGCATGTCCCCAATAATGTAATGTTACAGAAACTCTTATTATACAACATGACGTTCTACAGCCTGTGTACCGGTAATATGGAATTAAAATCATGCCAAAACCTCACAAACACACAAAACATGTTTTACTCACGCCCAACGATTCTCAAACGAATAAGAAATGGACCTATCCAACAAATGCATCCTTCTTCGGAAACAAATACAGCATGGATCTGCAAGGTGGAGAATTAGTATTCGAAAGAGTTTAGTTTTTTAAATATGTTCCTTTTTATGTGTAAAACATGCTGTGTTTGTTTCTGAAGCAGGATGTATTTGTTTGATAAGTACATTTTTTATTTTCGGAACAAAATGCATTCGTTTGTGAATGATGTTTTGTATTTACAAACCACACTGAGTTTGTTTGTGAATTGTTGGGTGTGAGTAAAACATGTTGTGTGCTTGCGAGGTTTTGGCGTGACTTTAACACTCGAGTGTAACGTCTTTAATGTGAGTGTGACGTCATGATTCTTACAAATCGGACAATGAAATACAGAGAAATGTCATATGTGGAGGGGCTACAGTACTCGCTTCATCCTGAAGGGACGGGGCCGTGGGTGAGCTGGAAGGTGCTTGTCGCTGCCGTCCTTCAATTGAAATACATAAACAGCAGCACCGACTTCAGTTATCTTTAGCGACAAGTCACATGCAAAAAATATATTTTTATGTATGAGTGAATGAATTTGCCTGCCAAAATGGAGGATTACACATCCAAGCTGAACAGAAGGTGATCAGAATTTGCAACAAAGTATCAGAGCTTTTCCTGGATAGGGCGCATGCATTTCATATAGAAATAAAAGTAAGACCACAATGTTTTTCAGTTTATACAAAATAATTAAGTATTTCACAGCTATTTTTTAACCAAAGTGAATTATTGTCTTATTTTTCTTGTTACTCTAAATGAGCTACTTGTATTAACAACAACAAAAAAAATACTCCAAACGAGTCAGCGCCTCACCAACCATGAACCTCACCGCACGTCACTGATCATGAGTCTGATATTCAAAATCAACTTTGCTCTTGCTTTATTTGGAAAACATTCACAGAGATTTTGTGGAAAATAGATTAAATAGCATTTTATTGACTCCTCGGGTGTGTGCCCTCGGGGAAATTAAGATTCGTCGAGACAGAGCACAAACAAGGAGCCTTTCAAAACTCTTATCCGACCTCAGTCGCCATATCATACGACAGTAAGATGTGACTAAAAATAGATCGTGTTCTCGTTGTGATATTAACCAATTTAACGATGGCAGGCTGAGAAGTGCGAGTACCACCGCTGCCTCAACCATCTTGTGTTCACAAAAAAATGAAGAGCTCTTGCTTTGACGTATGAATAACAATAATCTCAAACGGTTAGAGGATAGAGCGTGAAACATCTACCTGCCCGTCTGCCCTCCAATAGAAGATACCTCGGTTAGCATGACTGAGATACTCAAAAAGGAACCATAAAATCACCCTAATTAAGATAAACACATTTTACTTACTTCTTCGAGAGAACATATGTCAGCGGTGAAACTTACAGGGATGACTTCTTCAAGGAGACTTTGGATGTGAGAGTACATTGACGGAGCTCTAGCGGGACTTCCAGCAGCACGCAGTGAGAGAGCAGGAAAGTGGGCGCTACACTGCACGCACGCACGAAAGGCTGCAGCAGTACTAGCCAGAGGTGATCGGCTTTTGTGATCAAAGTTGAAAGGCATTTATCGACATATGCCGATCTCATGCTTTTCCACGGAAATCGTCCGATATTGATTGGCGGCCGATCGATCGGCGCATCCCTGGTTTTTGCTACTGTATAGAAAAGAATAAATAAAATGTGCTCGAATGAAACATTTGTCACTGGCCTGCCTGGAGTACTTTAAAATACTACTACTCACTTCAAATGGTGGCATTTTAGCAACTGCAAAATGATAGCATTCTTGCTAACATATAAAGCTGAAGCTTGAGGACCATTATTGTGCAAAGGGTCACATCAGCCATCAAGGACTAGGTGGTCGAGGCACATGACTGCACCACACTGGTTTCTTCCGAAAACTGAGTTTTTCCTTGACTCTGTCGCCAACGTGCTACCTCATGTGGGCTTCATTTTATTGGTTTAATGGTCTTTAATGTGTGAGCAAAATGGGGGTTCCTGAGGGTTGCAACAGCTCGCTGTTGTGATAAGAGAAGCTCTGCAGGAGCAGACCCGTGCTGCATAAATCAACAGCAGCATGCTTAAGGAGCACACACACATACAGTATATGTACAAGTACATACTTGTATGCCACACACACACACACACACACACACACACACTCATGTAAAGTGCACGTCCCTCCCATAATCCCATATATGAAATTGCCCAGACAATACGACGAGGCTGACTGCATGACTTCCTACAGCATCAGTATGCTAACAGTGTGGTCTTGTGTCTGCACCGCCTTCCCCCCACCCCACCGTCCACCTCGCCTTTATGATTCCCGCTCTCAGTCATACCTCCACCCATTTCTGTGTGGCCTCATTCCAGATCCTATCCTTCTTTTTGAGGCAAATGGAGCTCCATTTAGGTTAGTTCACTTACAGGACCTATGAAATATATTTGTGTACAAGCCCACCAATATGACCTATTTTGTATCCTATCATATTTTTTGGCAGCGCTCTGCTGGGCTACCAACTGCAGTGCTACAAAACATAAATGGTGGATTGGGACAATGTCTGTGGCTACACCCTGCCTAGGTGGTCTACAGAGACCCCCAGAAAGTCCCATCAATCTTGGTTAAAGGGGATGGTCAAGAATTTGGGAATCGGTTTGGTTCTGGACTATTGATGGGTTGCGTGTTTCCACTCTTTTCTTTATGCCACGATTCCAGGTTGCTAATGTCAAGTATTTTAGCCACAGCGATGTGATATACATATATGATACGTCTCCAAACCTGCAGAGACTTTTACAAGGATCTTCTATTCTTCTATTTTATGTATATTTTTGAAACTGTTAGTCATAGATAAAAATGGAAATATCGTGGTTTTGTTGTATGGCTCTGATAATTGCGTCCTGTATCATTATTTGCAGTGGAAGTCATTATTAATGTGCTGTTTGCAAAGCACACACACTATTTCTGCAACACAGATAATATCGACAAAGAGCACAAACTTTGGAAATCCAATAGCAATCCTTACTTTTCATGTCTGTCGCCATCACGGTTGTTAATTAGCATGGGAAGCGCCTCGAATGCCTTCTTTTGCTTTTGCCTCTAACACACACAAAGCAAGAAGCTAAGCTATAATTATGGGGCCAAATTACGCCGCATGACTAAAACATTATTAATTAATGATGTATTCTGTCATGTGGTGTCCAATCATCATGAGTGTTATCAGTGACATTTATTTTGGGGAGTTTTATTTGACACTAATTTTCATCCTTGTACAGTAATCCCTCATTTATCACGGTTAATTGGTTCTAGACCTGACTGTGATAAGTGAATTACTGCAGAGTAGAATTCTTTATTTATCAATCAAATCGTTTTGAAGTTAGAGCACAGGAAACCTGTTTACAACCTTCTACATGCATTTTTAAATATTATTAGAGCCCTCTAGACATGAAATAACAGCCCTAGAGTCACCTTTACACTCATATTACCCAAAATAGTGGATATAATCACAGACAATAAGCCATTTAAGACATGAATAAGACTTATGCTTATGTGTTTTTCGATAAATGTCTTACAAACATGTGGACTGGAAGTGATGTCGGGGATTCAGAGTTGAGTTTTAGCTGGGTTACGGCCACAACAGTAGCCTGTGGTATGTTTATGATTATGATTAACCAAAGTCAAAGACCTTGTTTGAGTAAGCATACTTGGCCAATAAAGGTGATTCTGATTCTGATTTTGATTCTGATTATTATGTTATTATTGTTCCTGTTTTGAGATAATGAAAACCTGCAATAACAGCCTGTTGCTTCAGCTATCAAGTCTGGTGCTTGTCAACTACTGACACCTAAAGGCCAGTGATGAATATTACAGTTCATCAGTGTTTGTTTTTTAATGACTTTATTTTAACTAACTGCATTTTAGTTCATTTAGCCATTTTTATGATTGAAAATGCTTAATTTAGACCACGGTGACATACAATTAGCTTGTCAGGTTTTTAGTCAGCAGGTTCGGAGACCATGTCATATATTTAACTAACCAGTGGCGCACAAAGGATTCTACCTTAACCTTGTAGTTTATGCTATGTTATGTTTTATGCTATGCTATGCCATGCTACCAACAACCAGCACTAGCCTGGTTTATGCTCCTTTGCCAGCGTATGCTATGCCGGCTTCCTCATCCTCCTCCAAACCCTCTTGAATTGATTGACGTGCTGTGATGCGGATGATTTTTTTTTTCACCTCTTCTCTTCCGATTTTGAATCAACATTTGCAATAAAAGTGACTGTTGTAGGACATGGATTCATTCCCCGTCTCTCTTTAATTGACATTGTTCGCACGAAAGGAAGCTGCCAAGCTAAATGGTCGAAAAGAAAAACTACAAGTTGACAGTTGTAAACGACATCAGGAGCATTTAGATGGACAGTTGCGCGTCACACGTATAACCCCGAGTAAGGAATTTAAAATGAAGAAGACGGCGTCAAAGGGGATGACCTACGCAGAAGCATAATCCAGGCTTAATAATACTGTTAGCATCCAGTCACGTGATTCTTCTTCTGCTTTTCTGTGCAGCAGACAGAACCATTAATTGCCGTGCTGATGGCTGTCATCATGTGTGTCTATATGAGCGTGTGTGTGTGTTTGGGTCCCAGTGGGTGTCTGATGGAAGGGTGCTCAAGTGTGGAGGACTCATCATAGCTTATTAGGGGCTTGCGGGGGGCCACCCAGCTTAAGAGATAGAGAGTGATGTGGCAAAAAGATGAAGAAAAGCTGAGTGAAACATTGCAAAATTATACGGAGGATGAAAATGCATTAAGGACTAGTAAAATATTTTTTTATAGCAGGGGTGCCCATTATGTCGATTGCGGGCTACCGATCGATCGCAAAGGTAGTTTTGGACGCTCGCATAAACGTCACTTTGTAGATGTCATATGACATAAGTCAGCTGACATTAACCTCCCCTCCTGATTCGCTCTTGCTGCCCCGCGGCAATGATGAACAAACGTCTCAAACTCCACACAGAGATACAACTTTCATCTTTATTTTTCAGAGGAAGCTAACCCAGAGGTAAGATGCCCATATCTATAACAAAGGCTATCCGTTCACTTGTAGCGGCTAATTATTCAGAAAAAAAGTGAATTGTTTGATGGCTTTGCTTTGCGTCATGAATTCCACGATAGAACTGCGTGTTTTTCTACACTTTCTTTTCTTAAACTATTACTTTATGATGAACTGGAAAATGTGCCCGTTGCTGAAACCCTTTCAATATGTTGCCTTGACTTCAGCTGCATTGTCTTTTGCGTAATCATTTTCATTTCTTGTATATTGGGATAACAAATGCTAACTGGACGTAACACATGAAGTGTGTGTCTAACAACTAACGCTACTGTATGTAGCTATTTTGACGGACATATTACCGGTACTCAGGTTATGTACACAACTATCGTAAACAGTGCGTCTACTTCAATATCAAGCTATACAGATTATGTGTAACCCACCTGGTAGGGCTCAGGCTCGAACCAGAGTCAGCAGAATGAGCGTTAGGAGCGCTAGGCATCAAGCTAAAAGCCCGAGCTGTCAACTCAGTGTCTTAAGGCATCAGGGAGTAAGGTTTACTAATTTACACACAGCTGCACCAGGTGGCATGCGTTACATATGAACCACATACTTGAATGTGTTTTGTCTTCGTTTTTACACCGGATACCCTTCCTGATGCAACCCTGGCCGGGAAAATATATACAATAGATATTTTACAGATACACAGTATCGTTCCCTATACCTGCACATACTAGTGAGTACTTGTGAAAAGTGTGGACACAGTCAGGTTTTTTTTTTTTTTTTTTAAATATCCACCATACATCAAAAAGCCTTTGTGAGTCATTGGCCATTTGACTAATGATTATCAAACATTGAGAATAGGGTGCGCCACAAATGTGGGTGAAGTTATATTTTAACACGCTTGTATACCATTTACCAGGGGTGTCCGAACTTTTTCCACCTGGGGCCACATACTGAAAAATGATTCAAGAAAAATCAGCACTGTGATATGGGTGAAAAAGCATATTATTATTATGAACTTCGGTCCCATTTTTGCTTTATTTTTTTTTTTTAATTCTCCAAATATGGTAACTTTTATCTTAATTAACTTTGATAAATTTTGTTTTCGGAATATTATTATCCATCCATCCATCCATCCATTTTCTATGCCGCTTCTCCTCATTAGGGTCACGGGTATGCTGGAGTCTATCCCAGCTGACTTCAGGCGAATATTATTATTTTATTCCCATAATATTTTGACTTTTTTCCCATAACCTAATTTTCCAAAAATTACAACTTTGTTTTGTTTGTTTTTCATAATATTCCGACTTTTAAAAAGTAGCATATTATTTCTTTAATATTTCAACGCTATGCTACTAAAATAATTAAAAAAAAAATTCCTCATCATATTATGAGTTTATTCTCATAAAATTGCGACTTTTTTCTAATAGTTTGACTTTATTCTTGTAAAATTACTGCTTAAAATTACTGCGTTTTTTCATTTCTGCTTTTTGTGTTGAATTTTCCAGCTATTTCAACTTTCTTCTTGTGAATTTTTTTCTCTTAATTATGACATTACTCCCATAATATTTTGACTTTATTCTCGTGATACCGTGTGGTGTGTTGTGTGCTGCGTTGCTGCCCTCTCCTGTGCTCATGTTCGCAGTGCACTCGCCACACCATCATGAGGAGCGGATTGGCAACACCTGGAGATAATTAACGAGACCAGTCTTAAGACACGAGATCTCCAGACACCGTTGCCAGATCGTTGATCCACTATCCACGACCCAGGCGCTCCCTGCTACCTTCTGATGCTATTTGTCTCTGTGCTAGTGACCTTGCTAGTTTCTTTTCCCTGCTTGGATTATTCAGCAGCGTAAGCATTGTGTAGTACTATCCTGCTTGACCACTCAGCAGCGCTTTTTGTTCCTGCTCTACACCTTTTGGTAGCTCTCTTAGTTATTCAGCCTTTTCCCGTCTGCACTCGGGTCACCTTTTGTTGCCGCATCCTTGTTTGTATTTTGCTGCCTTTGTTATCCCTTTTTTGGCTTGGAGTAAACCATTTCCAACCCTCACGTCGACTCACGCGTCTTGGAATCCCCTCCTGCGGCTCACTCCGTTCCTAACAGAACGATCTGGCCAAAAGACATGGATTCCGCGGAGTTCGACCGGGTTCGCTCCGCCCTAGCACACCAGGGCGCACTTGTTGGCGAACATTCCCGTACTCTACGGGAGATCATGGAAGCGCTGTCCTCCATGTCCACAAACTTTCAATCATTGGACTCAAGGATGGAGCAGGTGCTCGCCGCCAGCGGCGCCACCGGCGCCAACCCCCCCTCCGACCGAAGCCCCACCGGTGAGTCGCAAGCCTCTCACTCACCCCCCACCACACGCCGTGAGCCCAGCATACCGCCTCCACCCCGCTTCTCGGGTAGCGAGAGCTCATGCGAACAGTTTATTCATCAGTGCTCGTTGGTGTTTGACCAGCAGCCCCACACGTACGACTCGGACTCAGCCAAAGTGGCGTTTGTCATGAGCCTACTGGTCGATAAAGCAGCTGCCTGGGCCATCGCCTTAAGTAAATCCAACCCGGCCATTCGCACCTCCTTGCCACTTTTTTTGACCGAATTACGCAAGGTTTTTGAGCATCCCGTGGGGGATCGCGAGGCTGGAAGCCGACTATTGGACCTCAGGCAGGGCAACCAGTCCGTCGCCACCTTTTCTGTCGAATTCCGTGTACTAGCGGCAGCGAGCGGTTTCAACGAACCCGCCCTCCGAGCCGTTTTCCGCAAGGGGCTTCAGGTTCGTGTCATGGATGAGGTTACCGTCCGTGACGATACCACCACACTCGACCAACTTATCGACCTCGCTATCCGCCTGGATGATCGACTGAGGGAAAGAGATCGCGTTCACCGGGAGCGAGCCAACCATGGCGGGGCAACTAGGGAGACTCCACGTCGGAACCAGACGTCCCTCTCCGAGGGGCACACCCGGAGCAACGCGGACTCGGGCTGGGATTCGTCATCCCTCGACGAACCCATGCAACTAGGAGGAGGACGGCTCTCGTCCACGGAACGCTCTCGCCGGCGGCGTCTTCATCTTTGCCTGTACTGTGCTGGTTCCGGCCATCAGCTGTCGAGATGTCCCAACCGGCCCAGACGACGTCCCAGGTCTCCAACCAGTTCAGAGACTTCCGAGAAACCGGTATCACTTCAGGATCGACCCCCCGGAGGGGATCGTTCTCACCCTTCGGCTTGTGAGTATGCGGCGAGGGAGTCGTCCAATAGGACAGCTCCCCCGGGCCAACGACGGCTCCAATTGGCTGGGACTTTAACAGGACAGGGCATACACATAGCCGTAGTCGCGCTTGTCGACTCGGGTGCCGACGATAACTTTTTAGATGCTAACTTGGTTAAGAAGCACGGGTTGGTTAAGATTAGGCTGCCTAACCCCAAGGAGGTACATTCCCTGGACGGGAGGTTACTAGCAATCATAACTCACCAAACCGAATCTCTATCCTTACAGCTCTCCGGTAATCACCATGAGAACATTAGATTTTATATCATGCCTTCTCAGTCGGCTCCTGTCGTCCTGGGCCTCCCTTGGCTGCGACTTCACAACCCTATCTTCAACTGGGAGTCAGGTAGAATTATTAACTGGGGAGGGAATTGTTACGCGCGGTGTTTATGCTCCGCGTTCCCTAAGAATTCGCCACCCAGGAAGCCCACTGAAAGGATTAAACTTGTCGGAGTTCCCCCTATTTATCATGATCTGAGAGCCGTGTTCAGTAAGGATGCAGCACTGAGTTTACCGCCTCATCGCCCATATGACTGCGCCATAACACTAGTTCCTGATGCCCCTTATCCCAGCTCTAGGTTATACCATGTGTCCCAACCTGAACAGCAAGCGTTGAGGGAATACATTTCGTCATCTCTCGCCGCAGGGCTCATTCGTCCTTCTTCCTCGCCTATGGGGGCCGGGTTTTTTTTTGTGTCTAAGAAGGACGGCTCCCTTCGCCCCTGTATCGACTACAGAGGTCTGAACAATATTACTATTAAGAATAAGTACCCTCTTCCTCTCATGGACTCGGCGTTCTCTTCCCTTCACACCGCGAGCATATTCACTAAATTAGACTTACGCTCCGCCTACCACCTGGTCCGCATTCGGGAGGGAGACGAGTGGAAGACGGCTTTTAATACTCCTATGGGTCATTACGAGTATCTAGTTATGCCGTTCGGGCTTACCAACGCACCCGCCGTATTTCAATCTCTCATAAATGATGTTTTACGTGACTTGATCGGACAGAGCTGCTTTGTATATTTGGATGACATTTTAATTTTTTCTAACTCTCCACAGGAGCACGTGCGGCATGTAAGGGAGGTCCTCCAGCGGCTCTTAGAGAATAAGCTTTTTGTGAAGTCCGAGAAGTGCGAGTTTCACTCCGCCTCCACCACCTTCCTGGGGTACATAGTGGAGAAGGGAAAGCTACGTGCCGACCCCGCCAAAGTACAGGCGGTGGTCGAGTGGCCCTCTCCTAGATCAAGGAAGCACTTGCAGAGGTTCTTGGGCTTCGCCAACTTCTACCGCAGGTTCATTCGCGATTTTAGTGTTAAAGCGGAACCTCTGACGAGGCTGACATCTACTAAACTACCTTTTATATGGACCCCGGAGGCGGAGAGAGCATTTAGCAAGCTTAAGACATTGTTTACCTCAGCACCGGTTCTTACGCACCCTAACCCGTCTTTACAGTTCTTAGTGGAGGTTGATGCCTCGGACACAGGAGTGGGCGCAGTTCTCTCCCAGAGGTCCCCAGTCGACCAGAGGCTGCACCCGTGTGCATTCTTCTCGCGCCGCCTCACACCACCTGAGAGGAATTATGACGTGGGGAATCGGGAGCTGCTGGCCATCGTGCTTGCCCTGCGGGAGTGGAGGCACTGGCTGGAGGGCGCCACCCAGCCGTTCCTCGTCATGACGGACCACAAGAACCTCTCCTACATACGCTCTGCTCAGAGATTGAACTCTCGCCAGGCACGTTGGGCTCTGTTTCTGACTCGTTTCGAATTTTCCATCACTTACAGACCTGGTTCCCGGAGCGCGAAACCCGATGCACTCTCCCGGATTCACAGCACAGTGGAGGAGGCCAGGAGTCCGGAGCACATTGTGCCGGGGGCCAAGGTGCTGGGGGCGGTCATATGGGAGGTGGAGAAACAAGTGTCCGAAGCTTTGAAGGGAGTCGACGCGCCGAAGGGGTGCCCCAGGGGTAAGCTGTTTGTTCCTCCCAACCTCAGGTCCGAGGTCCTGCAGTGGGCCCACACAGCCAAGATCTCGTGTCATCCGGGCGTTCGACGCACCCTATTCCTGGTGTCCCAGCGATTTTGGTGGCCGTCCATGGCTACCAACACCAGGGAGTACGTGGCAGCCTGCTCTGTCTGCGCCAGGAGCAAGGCATCCCATCGCCCACCCGCAGGCTTACTCCAGCCGCTACCGATCCCACCCAGACCCTGGTCCCACATCGCCCTGGACTTTGTCACGGGACTACCTTCATCCCGGGGTAATACTGTGATATTGAACATTGTAGACCGTTTCTCAAAGATGACCCATTTCGTCGCATTACAAAGGTTACCATCAGCTCTTGAAACGGCACGTTTACTTGTCAAACATGTCTTCCGCATCCATGGGATCCCCATGGATATCGTGTCGGACCGGGGCCCCCAATTCACATCACGGGTGTGGAGAGCCTTCTGTCGAGCCCTGGGCGCCAAGGTCAGTCTGTCGTCGGGTTATCACCCCCAGAGCAACGGCCAGACAGAGCGGGCCAATCAAGACCTGGAAGCAGCCCTTCGCTGCGTTTGCCACCTACATCCCACCTCCTGGGCCGCACACCTTCCATGGGTGGAATATGCGCATAACTCCCTCACCAGCACTGCCACAGGGTTGTCCCCTTTTAAGACTGTCTACGGCTACCAACCCCCCCTGTTTCCCTCACAGGAGAAGGAGATTGCCATTCCTACAGTGGAGTCCCACCTCAGGCGAGCCCGGCGCGTTTGGCGGGACACCCGCACAGCTTTGGGTCGAACAGCGGCTCGGAACAAGCAACTGGCGGACCGGCACCGTATCCCGGCACCCACGTTTATTCCAGGACAAGAGGTGTGGTTATCATCTCGGGACTTGCCACTCACAGGCACGCGCAGGAAGTTGAGACCAAGGTTCGTGGGTCCCTACGTGGTAGACTCCATAATTAACAGGTCAGCAGTCAAACTAAAGCTACCCCCCACACTGAGGATACACCCAGTCTTCCATGTTTCCCGTCTCAAGCCGGTCAACTCCAGCCCCCTGTGCCCTCCGGCTAAGGCCCCACCTCCGCCCCGCATCATCGATGGCCAGCCAGCATACTCAGTGAGAGCCATACTGGACGCGAGAAAGAGGGGGAGGGGGGTGCAGTATTTGGTTGACTGGGAGGGTTATGGGCCTGAGGAACGCTCTTGGGTCGCCCGCTCCTGTGTCCTGGACCCTCAACTTCTCGTGGACTTCCACTCGTCTCATCCTACCAAGCCAGGTATACCGCCAGGTGGCGTTTTATAAGAGGGGGGGATACTGTGGTGTGTTGTGTGCTGCGTTGCTGCCCTCTCCTGTGCTCATGTTCGCAGTGCACTCGCCACACCATCATGAGGAGCGGATTGGCAACACCTGGAGATAATTAACGAGACCAGTCTTAAGACACGAGATCTCCAGACACCGTTGCCAGATCGTTGATCCACTATCCACGACCCAGGCGCTCCCTGCTACCTTCTGATGCTATTTGTCTCTGTGCTAGTGACCTTGCTAGTTTCTTTTCCCTGCTTGGATTATTCAGCAGCGTAAGCATTGTGTAGTACTATCCTGCTTGACCACTCAGCAGCGCTTTTTGTTCCTGCTCTACACCTTTTGGTAGCTCTCTTAGTTATTCAGCCTTTTCCCGTCTGCACTCGGGTCACCTTTTGTTGCCGCATCCTTGTTTGTATTTTGCTGCCTTTGTTATCCCTTTTTTGGCTTGGAGTAAACCATTTCCAACCCTCACGTCGACTCACGCGTCTTGGAATCCCCTCCTGCGGCTCACTCCGTTCCTAACATACCGTAACTTTTCCCCAGCCGAGTTTTCCAAAAATTACAACTTTATTTTGTTTTGTTTGTTTCTCATAATATCATGACTTAAAAAAAGTCTTTTGTCCGCACTTTGGGCACCCCTGCCATACACTGTACAGTGCATATAATATTCTTTGATAGTATACAGTATATAGACAAATGCTGTCTACTGTTAATTTCCTGTGGTGCATCACAGGAGCACATAAAGCTGATAAGAATAAAAGGATAAAAGACTTCACACAACCTCGTAGGCCATGATTAATTCATTTCATACTCTTCTTGCCTGGAATTAATGTGCACTTAATATTCAATATTTCTATTTGCATCTTCACATTCAGGCGATTGCAACATGACTATTATGAATGGGGGGGGGCGCATAGCGTGTGTATGTGTGTGTGGCTCTGGGGTGGGGGTGGGGGGGGGGTGAGAAAGCGAGAGAGAGAAGAGACATAGCACGTTTTTTTTCAAAATGAGTTTGTTAATAGTGTTTCGGCTCACCAGTAATGCTTAAGTAATTGAAATTGGAAACAAAAATGGAATTGAAAGAGGCAATTTGGGGGGGATGACTGCAGAAGTGGACGTCACCGCATTCCCATATGTAGTTCATCATGTGTGAACTACTAATAAAGGAGAACTCATTTATTTTGCCAGGTCTTATATACAGTATGTCTCTATATGCAGTATACTGTATAGTAAACGCTATTCTGCACTTTATCCACTTTTTACAGATATACAGTATATGTAACACTGCCTTATGGATGCTGCTGTATATATCACAAACAACAACATAAAATAATCAAACTTAGCGCTTGCACGTCTGTAGCTGACTGACAGAAACTTGGCACAGCTTTTAGCTTTATTTTAAGATGTGTGGCGAAGCCTTGGGGAAGGAGAGTTTTCCTATATGGCATCGTGAAAAGCAGCTTTAATGCCTTCTGCCATGGTCTGTTGTCTTTTTCCTGCTAAACAACAAACAGCAATTCATTTGTTAATAAGTACATGAGAGCTTGAGAACTCGCTGCTGTTCCAAGTTGCACCTGTGCTAATGAGCTAACGGTGGCGGTGGCGGAGGCTTCTCGTCACGTCTGCAGCCTTTTATTCATTCATGTAGCGGAAAATTGAGGGATTCATTCCCATCTTGTCTCCAATTAGACGTCCCTCCATTCATCGTGCTGCTCTTGTCTCTTGTCATCTCAGGGTTTGGCTTGTAGAACAGGCCATCGTGTCCAAATGGAGACGAGCCCCGCGGTCGCCTCCGTTTTTGTTCCTCAGGCACGGTTGCATTAGCCTCATCTATTCTCAGTTTATGTGTGTATGCGTTTGTGTGTGCGTGTGCGTGTGTGTGTGTGTTTTCCGGCTTTGTGCAACATTAGCCTCGCAGTCACAGGTAATGATCTCATCTTCCCGCTGGCGTTGAGAGTCACAAAAAGAGAATCAAACACACACACACACACACACACACAGATTGGTATTGTAATATAGCTCTAATGGCCTCCCTGACAAGTGCTTTTTCTTAATGCCCCCCTTTTCTCCTCTCATTCTCCTGCAGGTGCACACTTTGAGGAGCTGTGATATGGATACCAGGTGTGGTGACGCTCAGGTGAGTTTCTAAACATGTCTGTTTTCTGGGGTATCACTACTTCCTGCTTCCCATTTCACTAATGTATGCACAAGGATGATGGGAATAGTATAAAACAAGGGGATGTGCTGCAAAACTTTGATGACATGGCATGACTTGGGCCATTAAAATGTGGTTCAAATCTGGATAAAGGTTCAAGAAATATTGGAAAGAAATATTGTTCTGCAAGATAAATCATTTTTCAATGTTTTGCAAAGTTTCCTCTTAGGAATTCAAGTAAATTGAAATAAGCTGTTCCCGGGTCAAGCTGGAGCCATCATAAGACCTATTGACTGTGCAGGCTGGGTTTGAATTAGTTTAGCCCAAGGGAAGTGCATCTGAGCATTGATGATTGTACAGTGCAAGGGTGCCGTAAATGGAGGAAAAATGAGGACAATTACAACTAAATAGGTAAACTGATTTTGCTATCTGGTTGTGATTTTTAAAAATACTGTGTATATACCAAGAAAACAATGAAATCAATCTCTTGTATTTGGTAGTAACAGTTAAATATCCACGTCAACCAAAAGTAAACATATTGACATATATCCATATTGACTGACCACCCCAACATAGCTACATGAAATGGTTTGGACCACTACTACCTTCACCGTGCTTCGTAGCTGCAGCGTGTTGCCTGTCAGTCGGCAATTGCGGCAGAGCAGAGTGAAACAATGCTGCCAGTGCCTGTTGATCTCGCTGCCACATCGTGTCTTTAGGAACATTCACGTCTTCAGTGCAAGTAAACGTACTGTTGAATGTCCATTTATCTCTTTGATTCGTCATATATATGAATGTGTTAACATTTTTGAGAGTCGCGTGCTGATGACATCATAGACACTACTGTCTATACTATACTGTCTATACTGTCTATCTGACTTTTGGTTCCAGTTTTAATACATTAAAAACACAGTTGAACTCACGCAGTTATTAATAACATAACAAGATGCGCGCCATATTGTACACTAACCGGAAAATGTACGCAAACCGAGGCAAAATTTTGGTGCAAATTTTAATGTTAACCGAAAAACATCCTAACCAGGGCGGGCGCTAACAGAGATTCCACTGTAAATAAAGTTTGAGTGTCTTAACACTAGACTAGTTAAGGTGTTCCACTCCAGGCCTGTAGGTTGGGGACCACTGAAATAAACCACTATTATAATAATATATACTGTAAGAACAATGATAAATAATGTATATCATAATAATGCAATAATTCCTTTAATATGCCATCTTTCACTGTGTAAATGTACGGAATTAGTACTCTCTGTTATTATTATTTTACTTTATTTCTGCAATGAGCCATGTTCCACAGATGGCCCCTGCTCCACACTTTGGACACCAATGTGTGTTTTGCCAACAAGGCAAAGTATTGCTATGCAAAGGAGGAGTGTGTCTGCCTGTCAGGGTGGCATTGTGGAGGTTTTAGAGCTTTCGGACCCACATTGCCCTGCTCCTGCACAATCAGAGGTGGAGATTCGCCTTTGTTGACCCCTTGTATTTAATTACCGGATAAAGTCTTTCACTTTTAATGTACACCCCGACTCGCTAAATATAGCGACAATGCAGCTAAATTGTCAACATGGATCTCCTCTACATATGAGGTGTGTTTTGAAGCGGAGTTACGGTTGCCACAGTGCGCCCTCGTGTAGGACACATGCTACGGGCAGCCCAGGTGCCGCCCCGGAGGTCAGGAGAACGAGAATATAGAGCGGGGGACCCACCCGCTGTGGCCGCCGTGGTGCGCTATTGTCAGACACCTGTTCCGAGCAGACCCGGTGCTGCCATTATTAATGTTGATGGTGATTAATGGGAACAGTGATTAAGAGTGCAGACAAGTCCGAACAGCTATGCGTTTTGATGTGATAAATATTAAGTAACTTTGATCAAATGTAGAATTACTACAGCTTCTACTTGCATATTAACACACGCCGCAGCTGTTTCACTCCGATGGAAAAACATCCGTACGTGACTCTGACGCTGACGCTTTGAACACCAAGGTAGGTTGGATTGCAAGGTTTAAAGTGTGTGTAAAGCGCTTAATATGCGCTTCCAATAATGCCTCGCACACTGCCACTTTCATACTAAATTTATTATCATTGTTGTAGCGATGCCATAGTTCATAGTCTGATTGGCTTTTGGCTGCCCTGTTCTCGCAAGACATGTTTTCTCCAAACGAGAAATGTTGTCAGTTTTTAATCTGCGAAATCTCATGACAGCCCTAGAAGATGGCTTACATTCTTTAAGTTTATGTCAAAATATATCGCTTTTGACACTGTATGCATGGCATTTGATTGTTCATACGGTATCGTATAATATGTGTTAGTACATAGTGTAGTTGCTGGACAAGTACGCCACTTGCTGCTGTACAATGAGTTTCTTCTTCTTCTTCTTCTTCTCCTTTCGGCTTTTCCCTTCAGGGGTCGCCACAGCGAATCAATTGCCTCCATCTAACCCTGTCTTCTGCATCGTCTTCTCTCACACCAACTACCTTCATGTCCTCTTTCATTACATCCATAAACCTCCTCTTTGGTCTTCCTCTAGGCCTCCTGCCCGGCAGTTCCAAACTCAGCATCCTTGTACCTACAGAATATATTCCCTATCTCTCCCCTGGACATGTCCAAACCATCTCAGTCTGGCCTCTCTGACTTTATCTCCAAAACCTCTAACATGTGCTGTCCCTCTGATGTACTCATTCCTGATCCAATCCTTCCTGGTCACTCCCAGAGAAAACCTCAGCATCTTCATCTCTGCTACCTCCAGCTCTGTCTCCTGTCTTTTCCTCATTGACACTGTCTCTAGACCAAACAACATCACTGGTCTCACCACAGTTTTGTACACCTTTCCTTTCATTTTAGCTGAAACTCTTCTATCACACATCACACCTGACACTTTTCTCCACCCGTACCATCCTGCCTGTACACGCTTCTTCACCTCTTTTCCACAGTCTGTCCATCACCATAGCGAACAAGAAGGGGCTCAGAGCTGATCCCTGATGCAGTCCCACCTCCACCTTGAACTCCTCTGTCACACCTACAGCACACCTCACCACTGTCTTACAGTCCTCATACATGTCCTGCACCGCTCTACCATACTTCTCTGCCACTCCAGACTTCCTCATACAATACCACAGTTCCTCTCTGGGCACCCTGTCATAAGCTTTCTCCAGATCTACAAAAACACAATGCAGCTCCGTCTGGCCTTCTCTGTACTTCTCTATCAACATCCTCAAAGCAAATACTGCCTCTGTAGTACTCTTTTTTGGCATGAAACCATACTGCTGCTCACAAATGCTCACTTCTGCCCTTAGTCTAGCTTCAACTACTCTTTCCCATAACTTTATTGTATGGCTCATCAGCTTTATTCCTCTGTAGTTGCCATTGTAGTTTGTCATTACATACAATTGTCATTGTAGTTACAATGAGTTTATTGGTTTATACCTGTAATGTATATGTGGTTTAGCCTGTATATACATAAATTCAACTGATAAGATGACCTATGATGTTTCAGCGTCCTCTTAAAAGAGCACACATACTGTCTGTGGCATTTTAAATAATCGTGATATGCACATACTGGACATACCTGTACTGGATACACAGCCCTGCTGCATTGTGGGAGCTTGTCAGTGAAAGGGTCACCGTCGGCTCCTACGTGATCACT
Source organism: Dunckerocampus dactyliophorus (assembly GCF_027744805.1). NCBI lineage: Eukaryota > Metazoa > Chordata > Actinopteri > Syngnathiformes > Syngnathidae > Dunckerocampus > Dunckerocampus dactyliophorus. The sequence goes on from NC_072828.1 coordinate 10,624,997, forward strand.
CAGGTCGCAGCTAATCTTGTTACAGTCTCGTAAATTCACCTCCAGACGTATTGACGGTGTCTGAAAAGGACGCTCTTATTTATTTACAGGCGGGGACTGATGCCTGACAAGCTGTGATGAAAGTGAAGTATGGCTGGATGCATGCGTTGTAGTGTTGTGTGCACGGTTATGCTTTTTAATGAGGTGTACTGAACAACTTATTATTTTCTTTGTCAAAAGTAAGTTCAAGCACTGCAACACTCCTGTTTTTTTTCTTTTCTGTGACATTCTATACACAGACTGAATCTTAATGCATATCATCTTTTCAGTGAAGTGACATTAAAGGACATCCGCTTTGCTCATTCCTTTGATAAACAACATGATGCAGAATACTTGGAGGAGAATACTTTACCCAACTGCACTGTAGATGTTCTCCCGATCTTTCTTCTCAACTACTCTTCTGCAAAATAGTCTACCTTTTTGTCCTATATCTGCACAAGAACGCAGTTAATTTGGAATGATGCATGACACATAAAGCTTTTGCCAGCTGTGTATCACCATTTTCCACCCATCCACTTCAAACTTTCAAGGATTGTTACTTTTTGTCAGCCCAAGAGTAATAAGTAAGATTTGAGTAACACCTGATACAGGATGCCTGAGGCTCCTCCGTGAATCACCACCTTATTGTGGCGGAGGGGTTTGGGTGCTTGAGTGATCGTAAGTGCTATGTTGTCCGGGGCTGTATGCCCCTGGTAGGGTCTCCAAAGGCAAACAGGTCCTAGGTGACGGACCAGACAAAGAGTGATTCAGAAGACCCTTATGAACAAAAACAAGAGGAGGGACTGAACCTTGCCCAGACGTGGGACACCGGGGTTTCACCCTGGAGCCAGGCCTGGGAGAGGGGCTTGCAGGCGAGCGCCTGGTGGTCAGTGGTCTCGTGGGGCCCGGCCGGGCCCAGCCCGAAGAAGCCACACGCGATTTCCCCCCAAGAAACCCACCACTTGCAAGGGCAAGTGAGACATTCTGACTGGACATAGTCGGACTCACCTTGACCAGTTTGGGCTCTGGAACCAAACTCCTCAAGAGGGGCTGGACCTTTTTCTACTCTGGAGTTGCTGCAGGGGAGAGGAGCTGGGAGAGCTGGTGTGGACTTGGTGCCTCCGTGTTGGAGACATTCCCGGTGAACGAGAGGGTTACTTCTCTACGCCTTTGGGTTGACTGTTGTTTGTGTGTACACGCCCAATGGCAGTTCGGAGTACCCAGCCTTCTTGGAGTCCATCAGAGGGGTGCTGGAGAGCACCCAAGCCGATGACTCCATAGTTCTACTGGGAGACCTCAACGGCCATGTAAGCAATGACAGTGTGACTTGAAGGGGCGTGTTTGGGAGGAACGGCCTCCTCGATCTGGAACCGTGCGGTGTGATGTTGTTGGACTTCTGTGGGAACTACAGTTTGTCCATAACGAACACCATGTTTGAACATAAAGATGTCCACAAGTGCACTTGGCACCAGGACACCCTGTGCCACAGGTCTATAATGAACTTTGTAGTCGTATCATCAGACCTGCGTCTGCATGTTCTCGACACACAGGTGAAGAGAGGGGCTGAGATGTCAACTGATCACCATCTGGCAAACGATGTGGTCCTGATGGCCTCAACAGGCTGTGACCACCAGCGTTTACTCAGGCAGTTTGCAGCTGAATGTGAAGCTTCTGTTATGAGACTCAGTGCCTCAAAATCTGAGGCCATGGTTCTCAGTCGGAAAAAGGTGGAATGCACCATTTGGGTAGGGAGCGAGATCTTGCCCCAGGTGGAGGAGTTCATGCATCTCGGGGTCTTGTTCACGAGTGAGGGAAGGGTGGAGCGTGAGGTGGACAGACGGATCCGCGCAGCATCTGCAGTAATGCGGTCGCTGTACCGGACTGTCGTGGTGAAGCGAGAGCTGAGGCAGAAGGCAAAGCTCTCAATTTACCGGTCGATCTATGTTCTCACCTCCACTTATGGTCATGAGCTTTGGGTCATGACCGAAAATATGAGATTGCGGATACAAGCGGCTGAAATTAGTTTCCTGCGTAGGGTGGCTGGACTCATCCTAAGAGATAGGGTGAGGAGCTCAGAGTAGAGATGCTGCGCCTTCACATTGAGAGGAGCCAGTTGAGGTGGCTCAGGCATCTATCTAGTCCTGATGTCTCCCGGACGCCTCCCTGGTGAGGAGTTCTGGGCATGCCCAGTAGGGAGAAGGCCCCGGGGCAGACCTAGGACACTCTGGAGGGTTTATTTCTCACAGCTGGCCTGGGAACGCCTTGGGGGTCCTCCCCGTGTAACTGGAGGACGTAGCTGGGGACCTACAAGTCTGGACTTCCCTACAGAGACTGCTGCCCCGCGACCCAGACCAAGAGAAGCGGAAAACAGTGGAATGGAAAAAAGGGATGCCTGAGGTAGCCGTCGTAGTAGATGTTCCTTGTCACCACCTCTGGGCAACATTTTCAACAGGTCTGTCTGGTACAACTGTTATTTTATGTACAAAAGTCCGATTACAGTAATCCTTTGTTTATTGCGGTCAATTGGTTCCAGACCAAACGATGATCAGTAAATTTATCAGTAAATTTATATATCGAATATTTTTGTAGTTTGTAGTTTTGTAGAAAACCTGTTTAGGACCGTTTTTTTTAACATCATCAGAGCCCTCTACAAATGAAATAACATCCCTATAGTCACCTTTACACTTGTATTACCCAATATCGTAGGCATAATAAGCGAAAATAATCCATTTAAGACATAAATAGGACTTGTGCTGTTGTGTGTTGCTATAAATGTGTTCCCTAAGGAAGCTGAATGGTGGGCAGACAGGAAGTGATGTCGGGGGTTCAGAGTTGAGTTTTAGCTTGCTCTGGGTTACACCAGCAGCAATAGCCTGTGTTTTTGTCAGGGATTTTTATTCGGGATTATTGTGCCTGTTGTGAGATCATTCAAACCTGCAATAAAAGCGTGTTGTTCCGGCGATCAAGTCTGGTGATTTTGCGTCTCACTAAACATTACAGTAACATGACTGACACCTACTAACCAGTGTTGAGTACTACATTTCATCACAACGTCTTTGAATACATCTTCTGAATGCTTTATATTTGTATTTTAATTCATTTAGCCATTTTCATGCTTGTAAATGCTAAATTTAGGCAAAAAGTATGTAACATTTGCTCAACTATGCTTTAAAAAAAATAGGCCGTATTCAAACAAGAAATAACATAGTTTATTCATAAATATATTTTGGAAAAACCTTGATCGAGTGAAATTGTGAAATTCAACGCATAAAGTGGCAAAGGATGACTGTATTCATATAAACAGTAACAGACAAAAGTGAGTACAGCCCTCGCATTTCAGAAAGCATATGGATTATATTATGGAAAGTAAACTTGGATATACTTTACAGTATTCAGTGTATAGCTTGTAAAGCAGTAGAGATTTACTATCCACTAATAATTAGTCAACACACAGCCATTATTGTCTAAATAGCTGGCAGCACAAGGGGGCACATTTCACAGTGAATATGTCTAAATTGCGTCCTTGGTGTGAATATTTAGCACCATTCCTAGCTAGCACAGCCTTAAGCCTCTTGGACATGGAGATGAGCGAAGCTGCACAGGTTAGAATCCCCTTCCACTCCTCCGTCATGACATCACTGTTGGACGTTAAACCACATTTACACTTGTATGCCCCACCTCTTGGAGCAAGTTGGGGGAATTCTCAAGGAATTTCTGGAGCCTCTTGGATCTTCCTTGTGAATTTCTCTTAATAAGTGACCACACTGCCCAAAGCGATGTCTTGGTGTCTGCAATTCCCTCTCTCATGCTGTCCATGCCTCCTTTTTGCTAGTTTATGCCTCCTTCCCGCTGTTTCTGCAGTCTCTTTCTGCAGCTGTGAGATAACATAGACTTACCTTTCTTTTCTGCAATAAGAGCTTCTTCTCTGCAGTTCAACATCTTGTAGGTCCCTTGCAAATAAGGGAATTAATGAAGCTAGGGGTGATGCCTGCTGTTGCGTGGCATCACTCGGGACACAGCGGGACCAAATGATAACACAATTGCTTCACAGATGCGGGAAGTGGTGGTGACAAAGCATACTCATACAGGAACAATGCACGTTGCGCCTACTGTTGTCATGCACTAGAATTCAATTCACTTCAGTTCAATTCAATAAATAATACTGCATACTTATATGGAAGAAGTAAACAATACTTGACAATGTGTAAATACGTTGTGTGGGAGCGTGGTCATTTTAAGCCAATGCATGCCATTTGCGGTCATGAATTGGGTACCAAGTGCATAATTTATGCGTAAACATAACGCAATACATGCCGTTATCGCTCATGCAGCACCAAGCTGTACACAGACTACTCTATAGTATATCCAAGTTTACTTTCTATTCTATTGTCCCTTGTGAAGACACTGTGATACAAATGTTTTCTGAAATGCAAGGGTTGTACTTAATTTTGTGGGATACTGTCAGTTTTAGATGAGATCTGGTCATCCCAGCCACAAGGAGCATCTTGTTTTATGAAGTTTATTACAAATTTCGTGAGCAGAGGTTAATAATAAAGTTTTCCCGAGGAAATCACCCCTTTCTCTTCAGTATTTGTCTCCCGGAATGGTGTTTTCTGTCTCATTAGCATGCTGCAAAGATATCAGAAAGGAAAGCAGGTTGTCTTATCTTTGCACAGCAAGTGTTCACATCTTTTCCTCCTGAGGGCACGTGTAGGTGTTTGTCTCTGCAAAGTGGGGAAAACTCCACAATAACTTCACAGACGGAGATGGGGACAGATGCTAGCAGAGTAGCAAAGTCTGGATCGTGGCACGATTCATTTCAAGAGCAATGCAACATTGTCTTCTTTTATTTTGGAACTTGGACAGCTAAATAATGACAAGAACGCTATGATCTACTAGCAAAAGCAAGCAAACGTTTTAGCAAGATGTTTGTATGGAAGTATACATGCGGTATATTTTTTTCTGTGAGTAAATATGATCAGAACTGTGTTGTGCCACAGTGGTGAGAGAAAGAGTTGCTTTGTTAGATTTGTTTGCGCAGCCGAGCTGAGACAAACCGAGGGAAGAAGATGAGGGAGTAAAAGGTGAGCGAAGGAAGCTGAGACTGAGATGAGGTGGCAATGCTGAGGTAAGGAGATCAGATCAACAGAAAAGGCAAAGAGACGGAGGTGTGGGAGTGCTGTGTACAGATAAAGAAGTGTATAAGCACACCACTTAAGGACCAACTGTGCGTCAGCCATCTACAGACGTGGGAGCTGTAAGTTCCACTCCTTAACTTTACATTGTTGTATGTGACATACCATAATTTCCGAACTACAGTATAGAGTGCACCGGTATTTGAGCCGCACCCAATAAATTTAAGAGAAAAAATGATCTATAGGCCGTGCCGATCTATAAGCCACAGGTGTCCACATTGTAGCATGGGATAATTAGTACATTGAAAGATGTTACACAGAAAGTTTTTTTTTTTACTTTTAATTAAATAAATGCTTTTTCCCCAAACAGTGCCTAAAAGTTTGTGTAATACGGCTAGATAAACAGTAGCCTACCAGAAAAGTCATTCATTGCTGTCCTTGCCCTCCTCCTGGGAACTGAAACCACTAAAATAGTCCTCTTCAAGTTGGAACCGAACAGCCCCTTCTTTCATTGTCGCTACCAGCGTCACTCCCGCCCCTAAACAAAACAGCCTCTCCAAAACGCAGCATTCCAGCACCCCGAAACCTGCTGGCGACAGTGGACCTCCCGACACCACTCGAGGCTGCCAAGGTCCACCGGCAGACCCAAGAAAAAGCCACTAGATCGATTGCCTTCAACATGAAAGCCGCATCACTTGCACCTCTCCACGCGTTCTCCATGATGAGTAGTGATGTGCGGATCAATACTGAAATATCGATACCTCGGATACCAGATCTTTAGACACTAAAATTGATTCTCAAATCAAAAATATCGATACTTTGATACTTAATTTGAGGTAATGTAAATCATTAGCAGGAACACAGTGGAAGGTAACTAAATTACTGACACCTGTTGAAATTACTGTTGAAATGATATGCAGCTGTTTAAAATAAACGAATAAATGACTTTGTTGTCTTATATTCTTTATTTTATGGGCTATGCTGTGATTTGCAATACACTTTTTAAAATGCTCCTGACACGTTTGTTGTATTTGTGCAAAGTATCAGTATCAGATTGTTATCGCTGATACCAGCCTGAATTTCAGTCATTATAAATCGGAAAACTCCTCCCTAAAGTGAGCAGAATATTACATATGACTTGTCACATCTTTTCCTCCTGAGGGCACATGTAGGTGTTTGGCTCTGCAAAGCGGGGGAAACTCCACACTAACTTCACAGATGGAGATGGAGACAGATGCTAGCGGAGCAGTATGCTATGATTTGAAATTCACTACTTTTTAAAAATGTTCCCGACACGTTAGGTGCATTTGCGCAAAGCATCGGTATCAGATTGGTATTGCTGATACCAGCCTGAACTTTACTCAGTATTAAATCGGAAAAATCCTCCCTAAAGTGATCAGAATATTATATATGACTTGTCTTTCAATATGACTAATAATAGGCCATAGCCAATCACGAAACAGCGATCATTTGTTAATGAATTACTTTTTGGAAAACCTGCGATAGAGCGACGGAGCGATGTTTTAACCGTGATGTAGAGAGGGACGACTGTACTTATTTATAATATAAATGCAATTATACCTAAGTAACAAATTCGCAGATATGAAATAAAATTCACAAGTAATCATAATTTTTACAGCAAAACCAGCAGCAATACAGAACACGAGCAGAAATTGATCATTGATACACCATTCTGGCCATGTGCTGTGTTGTATTGTTGATGTTCAGAATGTTTGTGAATGCACTTAGCTCGCCGCTGGTGGATAATGAGAAGTGTTGTATTGTGGACAGCGATGAAGAAAGAGCTTAGTGTTTGGTTAATCGTATTGGAACTGAGCGCTGCTATTGGTGTGTTAAGGTTGGCAATAAAGTTTCAAAAGAACGTCTCTGTGGGGACATTGCATTACTTATGAGATGTTGCTTCGACAATATCACCTTGAAGCACTTTTTGCAATCTGCATCTCTGTGTGGAGTTTGCATGTTCGCTGTGTTCTGGCGTGTGTGGGTTTCCTCCCACATTCCAAAATGTTAGGTTAATCGGCGACTCTAAATTGTCCATAGGTGTGAATGTGAGTGTGAATGATTGTTTGTCTATACGTGTCCTGCGATTGGCTGGCGTGTACCCCGCCTCACACCCAAAGTCAGCTGGGATAGGCTCCGGCATACCCCCGCGACCCTAATTAAGATAAGCGGCATAGAAAATGGATGGATGAGGCACTGATACACACTGATAGCCACTTAGTGTTTCAGTGTACGTTGGCTCCGGTGCCATAACTATGGCACGAGTTTCGGTACGCATCCCTACTTTTAAAGTGTAGAAATTCCAGCATAAAGAGTAGATTTTGGACACACTTCCAATACACTATTGTAGGCCCTCTGAGACTTATTTAGAATTGGTGAATAACTTTAGAATATGGGCTCTTCAGCTCCCACAACTGCTGCCGACTGACGGCTTGTTGGCAGATCTCCAGACTTTGTTTTAAGACGTGTAGTGAAGCTTTTTTTTTTTTTACAAAGCTGTCCAAATTTAAGTAGTGGGAGCATACATGGGGCGGCCTCATCTATCATGTCCATGAGTTTTTCTGACCGTGGCTTTAAAATTGAGCGTTTGAGTGCCTCTTCTCTCAAAAGTGGATAAAACAAGAGAGGGGGATGATAACATTTTCTCCTGTTTGGTGCTCATAAACACGCTCTAGGGTCTCTTATTACTGTTAGAATATCATTTAAAAGTCAGTTTTACATAATGGGGGAACAGGACATGATGCGGGGAAACATAACCTCCTCATGGTCAAGTTTGGGAAGTACATCCTCCTCCCAAGCTTTCCTCGCCTTTCATCTCCTCCTCATTATACTTTGCTAATATACATTTCCCACAACCCCCCTTCCCTTGAAAGCTGCAAATAGGACACTCCAGCGGTGGAGGGGTTAAGCGGAGCCCTCTCTTGTGATTGGCTGGCGTGCAGCAGAAGGAGGTAACCAGGCAACCTCCTAGAGGGAGAGCACAGCAAAGGAGAGGAGCGGAAGAAGAGGGAGGATAGTGTGGAAAAGGCACTGAAAGAAGACTGTCATAGTTTGGAAAAAGGGATTGTGTTTAGAAAGGAAGAAAGAGATGAGCGAGAGAGGAGGACAAAAGATGTGAGGAAGCTCCTTGTGCTCGCTCTCTCCACGGGATGGACAACTGGATTATAAATGTCCCTGCTCCAACTCTCTGTGGATGTGTGAATGAACCAGGAGGAGACACGCTGGATTGGATTGGATTCTAAGAAAAAAAGAGAAGAAAATATACCACTAACCTTCTTTTTTGTAACTCAAAATGGGAACTAAGTCTGCTGTTTGCCTTCAAGGTGCAAAGGTGAGTGCTGGAATGAACTGGCAAAGTGATGCCCTCCACTCACTGCAATGTAATATCTGTTGGTGCATTGACATTTAGTGCACGCGGGTGTGTGTGTGTGTGTGTGACGGGGCAATGCAACATATAGGCGCGTGCATGTGCGTGTGTGATTAGGTGGGGATGCAAAACTGCTGCATTCATTTGGCATCTCATCATCAGCATGACGTGTTGCACCACTAATTCACAATTTAAAGTGCTTTAATACATGCACGGAAAGTTTATTTAGGCACGTTCACACTTCCTGTCGGGGCATCCGCGTTCAGTATCCGGTTGGGTTGTCTGTGAAGTGGATCAACACGTTTAAATGTGCAGAAATAAGAAAGAGGCGGTGGCTGGTTTAGTGTGCAGAGGTTTGCCGGTGATGTGTGCGGCCGATGCCGGGTGTCTCATCATTGTTGTGTGTGCGCGCGCACGTGTGTGTGCGCCAGGAAAATGGGTTAAATGGGTTTATCTAGTGGGTGTGCTTTTGAGGTAGTATGTTCAACACTTGTCACTTTCTCAGGCAGACTCGCTTTCATGGTGTGTTTGACTGCACAACTTGAGTGTGACTCTCCTTAATATTTTGACCAAAATGTTTATTATTGTCACTTTAAGTATAATATTAGTTTTTTCATGACATTTATCAAATATTAAAGTATTTTCGGATAATTTTTTGCAAGTTATAGACTGAAATAGTTGATTAATATGTAGTACCGCCCCCCCAAATATTGTTATATATTAAAATAAACATTTTATTAAATTTATTGTAATTGTTAATATTATTATTATTTTTTTTAAATTATATTTAATCACATATTTAAGTTCTTTCTTGCCTTCAGAGGGGCTCACTGGCCACATCTTTCGGTACACCTGCACAGATTGACTACAAGATCTGAATCAATACTCCATCCACCCATCTTCTATGGGTACACCGTGGACTGGTCCTGAATCAATGATGTTCAACTTTAATAATAAAAAATAATGTTTAGCTGTGATTGATAATGCAATATTTAATTTTTGTTAGATTGCAGTGTTTTTTAAAATGTGCTTTGCACTTTAAATTGATATTTAGCAGTACTCCGGATGTTAGATGTCAAAATTTGTAATTTTTTTTAGGCCAAGAGGGGCATGTTTTTGTCAAAATGGGCACCACACGCCTCTCTATACAGTGTACAGAATCACTAGAAAGTTAAGTTGTATGATTTTTAGGAGTTTAAACACAAAATGTGCACCCTATAAAGGGTTAAGACAGAATATATGATACAGCTGTTGTATTGGATCATTAAAGTACTTCAATAAATGCATCACGAAATGTATTATCCTGTTGTGGTACTTAAAAGTCCCCCCCTCCCCAACACATTGCTTCCAAACATCCCTCTTCTTACTTCTGCTTGTATAGGCCCAGCGGGCGAGCCCGGTAGTCATAGTAACCCCACAAGTATTGTTCGGAAGCTGAAAGAAAGAAGGGAGGGGGGGAAAAAAAAACTATTGAGTGCTTTCTATTGCCCTCGTTCAAATCTCAGCTCCTTATGCTAGTCCAGCCACCCACCCCATTTGTGTGTCCCTAAGTCACGTTGCTCCAGTGCAGGTATTGTTGGACGTCAGTTGTGCACTAAAAAGCTGTTTTAGGAGTGTGCAGTGTTGAATATAAATCACTTGAAGCTGGTTCTTGTCGCTAAAAGTCCTCCCAGCCTTTGCAGAAGTAGCCTTTTATTTTGTATTTCTAGTGGAAAAGTGCTTTTTTACCCAAGGCCTGTCATTCAAATTACAATAAATATACACTATGCTCACCGGCAACAACATTACAACAGTGAGGATGAAGAATTTGGATTTTATGACTAGAAACATGCTCTGTGTTGCTAAACAAGGTAACAATAATATTAGAAACAGCTCAGCATGATGCACTGCGAACTGCAACCATATTAGTAAACACAGCAGTTCAAACACCATTATTAATTGTACTGGCAATGTTTTAAGTCACATTTTTACTTGATTTTACAATAGACGTTTATTTGGGAGGGACATTGCATGTTAATGAACATTTCAAATTTTCAAATGTCAACTCATCAGATTCTAACCTGAGGCTAATTGCCATCTGATACTCAACAATACACAATAATACATCACAAAACTCACAGTAATCGTACATGTACATGTTTTAACATTCTTACTGGACATACAAGTGTAAAAAGAAGTTAAGCACCATTAATATTAGCACAGCAAAACAATAAAACATTACCACCTACATTTGAGAGAGCTAGGTTCACGATCTATAGTCTTGTCATCTCACGTTCCTCCGATCTCAATACCCCTTGTTGTGGCACAAAAAAAGCCAAAGAAAAAGTAGGAGCTCACCCTTTGATGCCTGCTGAACTGAGATCTCGGAAGATTTGTTGGCATCCCGGCTCACGTCATGCTTGGCAATGTTTTTCATGCATTTAGAGGTATATTTTGCCAGAAAACATTGATCCCGTTAACACCACTCTGATAGCATTGTGTTATCGATGCTCACATCAGGCTTGGCAATATTTTTCGCAACTCTCTAGGCAAATTTTTCCTGAAAACGGTGGTCCATTTACCAACTGGAGGGTTGACTTTTAAGGTTCGACCCTATATCATTAATACCTTTCTGATAGCATTGTGATCTTGCAAGATCGTTAGGCTCATGTCATGCTTGGTCATGTTTTTTTGCAACTTTAGATGGAGATTTTTCCTGAAAATGTTAGTAGATTTACGAATTGTAGGTTTGACTTTTGATTTGATTTGTTGCCAAGATTTGTTGACATCTTGGCTGTCATGTTTGGCAATGTATGTTTGCGACTTCAGCTCAAAAGTTGTTCAAAGTGCGAAGTGTGTTGGACGTTGGAGTTTGTACACATTATCATTAATACTTCTCTTGCAGCACTGTGATCTTGCAAGATTTGTTGTCTTTGGTCACATCGGTAGGGTTGGCTTTTGAGGCTCCACTTTGCATGGTGACTGCTTCTCTGATAGCCATTGTCATCGTGCAAGATTTTTTGCGACTTTAGAGGCAGATTTTTCTGCCAGTTGATTCACGAATTGTAGCTCTGACTTTTGAGCTTCCACTTTATATTGTTAATACGTCTTTGATGGCATGTGATCTTTCAAGATTTGTTGACATCTTGGCTTACGTCATGCTTGGCAATGTATTTTTGCGACTTTAAAGAGAGCGGGACAGAGAGAGAGAGACATGCATGCATGTATTATGTTAATACTTATCTGACAGCATTATTATGTGTGTAAAGTAGACTGTAAGATGGATCTCCTGCTCTGTATCTCATCAGTTAGTCGATGTACTGTTTGTTCTGTGGACATGAGGATGGAACCAAGACTTCCTGTAGTCCTCGTTACCTCTCAGTGGGGGCTTGGGATGCTGCAGAGGCGCACATCTTCCTTAAATGTTCAATTTCTTCCACTTGAAGGCAAAGCAGCATGGTAGTATTCCCTTCACGCTGAGATGTTTTCCACAGCTTCTTAAATGTTTTGGTGTTTTGTCACTTAGAGACATCCTGGTAAATGATGGCGATGGTGAGAATTGACTGCTCTCTTCCCAATGATTGACATCCTGTGGGCATTTTTCTACACTTAATTATCGACCGTAACTCCTGCGAAGTCCTGTGGGAGAGTGCTTATGTGTTTTTATACTGTATGTGCACCACATATCAAGGCTTTTTGGTCCCTCGGGGGCCACATGTGATACACAATGTTTATTATTGTGGTGTAGAAGTGCACTGCATCATAATGAGAGATGTTAGTAGTATTTTTGTTTGTATGTATCACAATAATTTATGTATTGTTATTGTTGTACAACACTGAAATACCATTTGTAAGGTGGCAGGAAGCAACAAGAACAAATAACTGCTCCAATAAACCTTCTATTCCAGTGGTTCCCAAACTTTTTACAGTTGCGTACCCCTTCAGACATTTGACCAGAAGCCATGTACCCCCTACTCCTCCACACTTAAAGAACATACATCTTTTTACACTCGAAATATTGAACATAACTTGTTGGTTAATTAATTATCATAAATCTGGGTCAAAAATGTGTATTTTGCAAGGTCACATTGTGATGAAGTTTCACATGAGCACTGATGAATAGATAAGTAATCATCCTACATATCATTTATTCCAGTTTAATGTTGACATCCTTCCGTTTGAATGGATTGAATTTGAGCTTCACTTTTTTTGTCCACTCACGATGGCTATGGTTTAAGTCTGCATATTCGTTTCATACCAAACTGAAGGGCAAAGTTTAATAATCATGATAGAGCAGTATTCAAAGTACACAAATGCATACACCCAACGATAAAGTCTCACTCAGTGACAGGTTTTTGTGCAGGGATTGGAACACCAATATACAGTAAATGAAATATTTGTTCATATGATTGATAGATACTTTATTAATCCATACATCCATCCGTCTTCTACGCCGTTTATCCTCACTAGAGCCTATCCCTGCTGACTTCGGGTTAGAGGAGGGGTACACCCTGGACTGGTCGGCAGCCAATCGCAGGGCACGACTTTATTAATCTCCAAGAGAAATTCACTTTTCGAGCAGCTCTCCAAAAATCACGATAAAGTCATAATAAACAATCAAGGCAAGACAGGCAAGATAAGAAAAGAAAAACAAGAAAATAGAATAAGAATAAATACATAAATAAATAATACGGAACAATTCACCTCCAATTTGGGATGATGCACACAAAACAATGGACAACTTCACGCTCCGTCTCCTTTCTGCTCCGTTCCTCTTGCGCCGCGAGGCGTTCCGGCACACTCGTAATTGAGAGTGTTTGGCGATAATTATTTTTAATTTTTTTTCACGTACCCCCTATGACAATTGGCATACACCTGGGGGTACACGTACCCCTCTTTGATAGTGTACCCCTCTTCAATCAACTAAAGCGCCTCTATAGTTGTGGGGGCTACAAAAGCAAATAACAGATCGGAAATCATTGACTGTGGTTGTAGGAAGCCTCCTAATGTAGTCTTCTTATTAACGCCACAAGATGGCAGTAGCTACATTTGAAGTATGATGAGTGGTCAGCCTTAAGCCTTATCTACCTCTGTGTGTGCTTTAAAATGCTGCTACTCAAGTGTAGTACACTTGTCAATGATCATGTGGTCGAAGATAGTTATGTTTTCCTTTCCACTTTCCCATGCACTCCAATTAGTCATGGTAAAAAAATAACTTGTTATACTGTATATAAATAAAAGCCTCTCTCCAATTTTCGTCAATGAACACTCCTGTAAACAAACGCCTTCGCTATAATTACAGCATTTACAGTATATATATTTTTTAAAATTGCGATTAACTATTAAATATGGGGTGGGGTAGATGTATATGTGAAGGGGCAGGTCAATCTGCCAGCTAATCTGCCACTGCAGGCTGTAATCTGTAATCTCTTAAAACACTTGCAATCCGCCGCCAACATGTGGGATTAGCATCTGCAGACACAAGATCAGTCCACACACACACACACACACACACACACACACACACGCGCGCGTGCACTTTCGTTGGTGTGGTGTGAAGTAAGAGTGAGGCAATCTTGTAGAAAGTTGTTTTTTTTTTTGCATTATAGCACACAGCAAAGTGCACTTAGCTTCATAGGAGACACAAAATCAATAAGCCATCGTCTTTTATTTTTGTCTCTTATCACCCCGTCTATGCCGTCTTTAACTGCTTTTCATGTCCGGTTGACAATTCTTGACTCTGAAGTCCATCTTTGTCTCCTTCGTCTACTCTCTTGAATCTGTTCTTGTTTGCCTTTTGAAAGGGATTTAGCAATGTTGAGCAATTACAAGTTGGATTACAGTGCAACCTTGAAGTTTGAAGACAATATACAGTCGTCCCTCGCCACATTGAAATCAAATTTCATGGCTTCACTCTTATTACTGTTTTTCATTAATAAATCATACTGTTTTGTGGTTGAATACGGTCTGTTATTAGCAAAAAATATGCATATTTAAGCAAATTTTACGTATTTTTGGCCTTAAGCCTTTTCAAGCATACAAATTACAAAATGAACTAAAATACAAATATAAGATATTGAAAGGCAATGCATTCAGACACAATGATATGGAGTATTCTACACTAGTCACTAGGTGTCAGTAATGTTACTGTAGTGACCTGTTGGTGTTGTAATGTTGAAAAATAATGGAAATTCTGATGTTCGTGAACTGTTAATGTTACTGGTGGATAAAGAGTAAGTGTTGTTGTGGGAGAGAGAGTGAAGAGGAGTGTCCGAGCTGAGCTGTGTTCTGTGTTGGAAGCCTCGGAAGTAAAAAAAAAAGAAGAAAGAACAACTAGGAACTCTCTAAATGCTAACGTGTGATTTTATATTACAATTAGTGAGTCTTATTTATTTACTTATTATTTCTTATTTAGGGTTTCCCCCAGGATCTTTTGAAGCTGTGGTGGTGGGCTTCATGGGAGGGTCAGACTGATGCCGCTGTGTCGTGCCGCTGCTGTGTCTGCAATTGTTTTTTTTAACTATGACAAATAACAATTTTTTTATGACTTATTTATTTATGAACTTATGTATTTGACTTTTATCAACAGCCAGCAGAACGTGAACGGAGAACATTGCAGAGCTGTTAATTTAATGGCAAAGTGCAGTAAACGATGGATTACTGTATTGCCGTTTGACATCTGAGTTGTTCCTATTCCCGTTAGTGTTTCCCATAGGAAATAATGCCAAATTAATTGAATTGTTCCAGTCCCGTCCATCTATTCCAAACATGAGCGTCGAAGTAGCCTGCGGACTCACTCACTATTGCTCCACTGTTTTATTTTTGGTTTGGTTTGTCATTCCAGCCACAATGGAAGTGTTCCCCCCGCATCACAATGACATATGGTACAGTCCTATTGTCTTACATCATCACACATGAACCAGGAAGTAGCTAGCTAGCTAGTTAACTAAATAAAAATAAAACTTTTCCCTTTTTATGTGTTGCTTTTGAATAATTGAACAATTTGCCCCTTTTGCATAATCCAAACTGCGTACATTCCCCTGTCCCATGTCTCATCGTTTCAGTTCCATAACAGTAAATACCACCAAAAAAATAAAGCCAAATAACTCACCCTTTAAGCGATGCCTGACAGATGCATAACGAGAGGGTCTTTTATAGGTATAAGTGTTTTGTTAGTAAAATGAATGTATTTACATTGACGTCAGCTAGTTAAAATTAATATCTGTGAATGTAATTAGTACTTTATTAGGTGTATTGTTGATATTGTACTGTGAAGCCAGATGTTGGCTACCCATGTTGTGGTAGGTTCTAGTTCTGGTTCTGTGGTTGTCACCTTTTTTTTCAACACACACACAAAAAAACCCCCAAGTAAAAGCAAAATACACTTGCGGAGTTAAACTCAAGATTGGCTGACAACTTGTACAATGATGGTTACAACTCCATGTTTTCTTCTTGACTTTTCAGACGTTTATATTTCATTGAATACAGAAAATACAATGCAGGATGTCAAGAGTTGTGCCACACAAAGATAGAAGGACAAGACCGTGCACACACACACACACATACACACATACACACACGCACACACAGTGATGTACAGCCTCGTACCTGTGAGCAGCCAGGCTGAATTACGCGCTCTTCATGTCATTTTAGGTGCACAAGAGGAAGCTGCAAACAAGTACTATAAATTACATTATGATTTCTTTTCTCCCCCACCCACTCCAAAAGCCTGCGAGCGAGTGTGGAGGAGATGCCATATTCTTTATTCAAGGAGCACAATGGCTAATGAATGCATGTTGTGCAGCACGCACAGAGAGGAGAGCGGGAATGCTCAGTTTTGCTGGAGGGGGATGGAGGTTGGGATGTAGTGGGGTGTTGTTAGCGACTCTTCCCAGCGGAGCGACGCCGCTGACTTACACACACTCACTTTGAGACTGCAGCAAAGTTGCAATAAGACAGAAATGGAAAGATGTTTTCCTCCAAGGAGTTCCTCTTTATATCTATCCCTCTCTTTCTTTCTTCCCCCTTTTTTCAACCTGCTTACTAATTAATTTCTCCTTCTTTGTTATGGACATGAGACAAACTGACTTCATGGTTAGCTACTGTCCGAACTTTTCTGTGTTTAGCCAAATAATCATGACATTTGGTACACACCTTTAGAGGACTGACATGAGTGTAAAATTTGAGCAATATTGGTTGAAAAGCATGGCATCCATCAAGCAAAACGTATGTGCATGGGTAAGGGCCACTACACTCGCACATGCGGTTTAGACTCACCATCCCATTTAACAGCACGAGCATGTGTCTCTCTTGCGTGTGTGTAAGCTTTAACTCATCTGGCGCAGTTATTAATCTCCAAAGTCTGAATTCCAGAAGTTGTATTGTTCTTGAAAGTTCTCACACAGGTCAATGCATTCTGTAAAACACCTACTGTAACTTTAGGGTGGCCGAACACTCTTAGGTGACTGACAATCACATGTCTGTAAAGTTTTAGCAAAAACATGGCTGCCATCAAGCAAAACACCTTGCAGAGGGGGGAACTAAGCAACTAAGTCATTGAGCATTTGTCTATCCATCCATCCATCCATTCATCCATTACATCCTCTTCCGCTTATCTAAGGTCGGGTCGCGGGGACAGCAGCCTAAGCAGGGAAGCCCAGACTTCCCTCTTCCCGGCTACTTCATCCAGCTCTTTCCGACAGATCCCGAGGCATTCCCAGGCCAGTTGAGAGACATAGTCTCTCCAACGTGTCTTGGGTCTAGGTGAGGGTAGGAATATAGATCGACTGGTAAGTTGAGAGCTTTGCCTTTCGGTTCAACTCCCTCTTTACCACAACTGACCGATTCAGAGTCCGCATCAGTGCAGATGCCGCATCAATCTGCTTGTCAAAAGCTTGCCCTTCATCTTTCCGTCACTCATGAACAAGACCCTGAGGTACTTAAACTCATCCCTGAACTGGAGATGGCACTCCACCGTCTTCCGGGCGTGAACTATGGACTTGGATTTGGAGGTGCTGATTCTCACCCCAGCCGCTTCACACTTGGCTGCAAACCGATCCAGTGAGAGTTGAAGATCACGGCCTGATGAAGCCTGCAAGAAAACAGAGCAGAGACCCAATCCTGCAGCCACCGAAACGGATCCTCTCAACGCCCTGGCTGCGCCTACAAATTCTGTCCATAAAAGTAATGAGCAGAATCGGTGACAAAGGGCAGCCTTGGCAGAGTCCAACCATCACTGGAAACGAGTCTAACGTATTGCCGGCAATGCGGACCAAGCTCTGACAGCGGTCATACAGGGAGCCACTGGCTGAAATTAGGTGGTCCAGTACCCCATCCTCCCCACAGGATTCCTCAAGGAACACGGTTGAATGCCTTCTCCAAGTCCACAAAACACATGTGAACTGGTTGGGCAAACTCCTATGCACCCTCAAGGACCCTGCCGAGAGTGTAGAGTTGGTCCACAGTTTTCCACGACCGGGACGAAAACCACACTACTCCTCATCCGAGATTCATCTATCGGGCGGATGCTCCTCTCCAGACCCCTGAATAGACTTTACCAGGAAGGCCGAGGAGTGTGATCCCACCATAGTTGGAACACACAAAAAGGAGGACCCCCTTTTTTAAAAAGGGGGACCGCCACCGTGGACTGCATTTGTCTAATGATTACAAAAATTAGAGAATATCTGTATTACATGTATGCTAGCATGGCTTCCACAGCCTTTTAACCACAACCCATAGGGGGTGCCACAGGTGTCATTTAAAGTCTATAGAAGGGGCAGCCAAAAGTGACAATAGGAGGAAAGTTGTAAACAATGGCACCTCACATGAAGAGATGAGCAACGACGTTACCACAGTGGCTATCAGAACATTTCGCTGATGTTTTTACTATTTTCCTGACTGCCTTCAACATAAGACACTAGCTGCTTGTCAATGAATTGGAAACATACGGAAATCTTTTCCAGAGGGTTTCTGCCTGTTTTTTCTTGGCATGTTATGTTATGAGCTGACGAGCTGGGCTTGAAGGACATCATAAACAGAATCATGTACTGGAACCAGCTGCAATTGTGGACAGTGGAGTAGGAGGTCCATATGTGTACTTGGCAACCCAAGGGTCTTTTATAGATGAGTTCTTATTTAGTCTCCAATTCCATCAAGCAGTTCAGAGATGCTCGATATATTCACTTCATTTTATGATATACAATAACTGATGCCGATATAGGCAGCAGCTCTCACCTCAAACTAATGTCATTATCACATCTCGTGTAATGAATGAACACATAACACGTAATTGCGGATTGAAGCAATGGAGTGGAGTACTAGGCTGCAACCAGAAGAGGTGCTGTTGATTGACTCAATTAGTTTGCTAGCTTTAGAAAAACATATTTAACTACACTGGAAAGAAAAGAAAAAAATACTTTTTTGTATGTTTGACCACTTTTTATTAGGGATGCTTTGATCTATAAGCCACTGATCAATATCGGACGATTTCCATAAAAAAACATGTGATCTGCGTATGCACATAAATGCCTTTCAAAGCCGATGACAAAGACCGATCGGCGCGCAGCCGCAAATCCTACATGTCTGCTGTGTCACAAATTGTATTGAGCTTGTCACGTAATATCAAATCTATCTCAGTTGGACTCTTCCTGCATCTTTGTTACACGCTTTGCCTAGCTGTCGCTGGTTAGCGGTTAACTACAGTTATCCGCTTAGCTTCTGGTCTTCGGACTCCAAATGTGACTTTTACTTAAAGAAAAAAAAAAAACAACAAAAAATTTGCCAAATCTGTCAACGGAACAAAACAAATTGTCAAATTGTCAAGTCAAATTTGCTAAATTTTTGCTCAGTACAACACTGGCCTGGAAACAGCAGCTCAGAACATTAACAGTGAGTTTCTCCCATTCCATTAAACATGTTTTTAAAAATAACAATCAATCGATTGGTAGTCGATCAAAGAAAATGCAGTCAAATCCCTATCCCTATTTCCAATAATCCAAATTTGACAACATCCAGAAACAGGTACAATTTTTGTTATTGTTCTATAACCACGGTGGTAGGGTAACCTAAAGGTCTATTTCATAGATGACGCAGCTATTAATTACTGTTACCGAGCTTAACGTAACCGCTTGATGAAAATTTGTCCGGTAAGCGTTTCACTCATTAACAGAGTTGTCAGCTGTCAGCACTTCGCCGTCGCACCCAACTGGTTCTTGGATTTTTACTTTTACGAGCTTGCACGGCTCATGAAATGTTCTCATCACAGGTTAATTTCCAATTACGAAAGAAACATACAAAATGTAGCAGCTTGTAGCTTGCTGACTTTGATTTAATACCTCTTAAAGATGTGTTCGTCCTGTTGACTTGTTGCCTGTTTTGCACAGCAGCAATAGTACAGTATATTCTGTAATTAACATTTGTGGCACCCCCTCAAAGTTGTATAATCATTCCACAATTGGTCAAGTGATAAGTCCTGCCCGTGCCCCTGGTAAGATGCCCACAGCTGTTTTTTTATTCACCCGCGGAACATTCTAAAAATATAATTTAACAAGAAAACAAATTTCACGAGAATAAACTTGTAATGTTATGAGCAGATTTTTTTTTTAAGTTGCAATACTATGACAAACAAACAAAACAACATAAAGTTGTAATTTTTTTTAAAGTAGATTGGGGAAAAAGTTATACAATATTATGGGAATAAAGTCAAAATATTATGGAAATAAAGTCATAATATTGCGAGAAGATTATTTGAAAGATAGTTGAAATATTTGGAAAATTAAAAAATAAAAAAAGTTCACACTAGTAATATGCTTTTTTAGCCATAATATATAGATAAGATGCAGGGTTTTTTTTCTTGAAATATAGATAACTTCTTAGCATATCTATATGTGTTGGTTTACAAAATATCAAAGTAGCATGTGGCCCTCGGTGGAAAAAGTTTGGACACCCTTGGTTTAATGTCAGCCATGTTGCTCAAACATGACACACGTGCATGTCAGTCTACTGAAGGTGCACACCAAATTTAGTGGTAATTCGGCTTGACACCCTAAAGTTACACTGATTGTCTTGTCAAGTTCATTGAGCAGCGTGTGACAAATTTCAAGTCAATCTGACTTATGGGGAGCAGCTTGGGGGTTTGATAACAGCACCACCATTTTTCAGAAAAATAATAGCACGGGCAACATGCATGATTTGGCAAAAGTCCACTTTTTTGTGTGCAGCGGTTCAGGAGTAGAAGATTTACCTTTTTTTTAACATGTATGCTATATAAACGGCTGTTGAGATATAGACTGACATGAAATCCATAAGTGGTGACCCACAGATAGCCTTGGCATGTGTTGACATTCACTTTTTTTAAAAATGGAAATATCAAAGGAACACACTCTTGTTAATGTCAGCATGCTCTCGATGACCAAGTATGCATCCCTCTTGTGGCCACCATGACATTTTTGGCTTTTAGTTGTTTACCGGCAGTCACAGAAGAGGATTTGACCCACATAAATACACATTAGCGATCTCGATAATAACAACCACAGTAACAAAAAAAATCAGGCTCTCAGTTACAGACATCACAACCACCACAGAGACATTTAGCGGGTTTGTGCTTAAGCTGCAAAAAAGCAGAGCTTTAGAGCTTGTAAGTGTGCGTTTATTGTATTAGTCAACCTTTTGTGGGTGGGTGGGTGGGGGGGAATAAAGCGCGCCTGTACCGTCAATTTCACATGTTGCAAAGTAGCTTAGAGCGTCCTCACGCAGAAATTTCTGTCAAAGACAAACGTCACAAAGCGGATAGTGTAGCTCATTCAGTGATTGACTGGACATCATTAGACGTCCCCAGTAGATTACTCCGTAGAACCACATGAGTTTCTATCAATTGGCACTGATCTAGTATCAGTGAAATGAGGACGCAAACTTCAGTTAGCATGTTTGATGCTGCCTGTGTACCAAGTTCTACACTACCTTTGTCCTCATGCAGGTTGAACTGTTTAGTTTATATAGTATACAGTATAATACAGTATAACCTTGGTTAGTGTACACCCTGGTTTGCATGTTTTTCAGTTAAAGTTGAAAATTCATGCCAAAATGTTGCCTCGGTTTGCGTACATTTTCCAGTTAGCGTACAATATGGCATGCGTCGTTAATACACTGCGTGTTCTTAATGTATTTTTATTACAAAACAGCCCTGTAGGCAGCTTGCTAATACGTGGAAACAGGAAACAAAGTCATCTCTGTCCCCCGTTGATGATGTCATCAGAGGTTGACTGTGTTGTTTTTTTTTTTTTGCTAACTAACACAGTTACGCCACAAGTCTCAAAAATGTTAACACATAACTAGGGATGCGCCGATCAGGGTTTTATGCTGCTGATTCCGATACCGATCATCCATGAGTGAGATCAGCCGATACTCCCTGCTGGAAAAAACAGCATATACCAGCTACCAGCATGACCAGCATAGACCAGCATATGTTGTGCTTTTGTGCTGGTATGCTATGCTGGTGGCCACCAGCTAAACCAACATATACCAGCATGGTCCACCAGCTAAGCCAACACCAACACCTGCACAAAACACATTTTTATAGTTTTACATGAAGAAAACAATTTTAAATTCATACAAATGATGAATGAAAGGCATAAACGAACATTTAAAGTTACTTTTACCTTAAATGTTTAAGTCTTGGAAAGGAACCAAATTTGGGTTTTGAGCTGAAAAAGTTTGGGAAACCTCTACGCTTCTGCTTGTCTACCCGTTACACGTGATTGACAACTTGGTTTAGTTTATTCTGAACAACCTTAACAATGTTACATTGAAGAACATGTTTACATTTGCACAGTTTAATATGTGTGAAAAATAGAGTCAGAAGAAGTAGATCTTATTTCCTTAAGAACATACTGTAAATGTACCTTTTTGTACCTTTAGCATAATATAATTGTCTGCGATAGGCTCCAGCCCTTGTTCTGACCCTCACCAGGATAAGTAGTATAGAAAATAAACCATAATGACCATACTGAAAAAAGTCTGAAAAAGGTGGGCCATCTTATATTCCAGGTCTAGAGATGTATACAGGCAAGCCCGACACAGGGTGCCAAACAACTTCCAGAATTCCAGAGTCCCAGAATTTCTTCCTGTCACTCATATACACACCAGTAAACTGGGGAAATACAGCCGCGACAAACACCCACTGAAAAAAACTATGTCTGAAAGGTTGTGAGCAGATTAGAGTGATTAATGAACAGCATCAAACAACTGTTTAGCAGCTTAAAAAATAGGAGTTTAATTTTTTTGTTTTGCTTCGAAAATGTTTTTGTCTTTAAAATGTTTTCCCAAAAGCAGGTTTTGAGTATGTGGGTTGTCTTATATTCAACACGCATAGAATGTACTATATGTAGGAACCTAAAGACGTATGGCTCTGAACTTTCACCTGAATACAATACCTGCAATACAATGCAAAAAAACGTTTTATTTACTTTTACCTTGGTCATCTGGTGTTGTACATCCCTAAAAATCAATAGGGCTTTGGCTGGTATGTTACTTTTAAAGATCCTTTGAGATTTGTATTTTGTGGATCAAAATCTGCAGCCTCCTGTCAGCAGTAGCGGGATGACAGTTGTTTACTTAAAATTCTCTCACAAGGTCAAAAGTGGATGTTCTTGGTTTGGCGACAAAAATTGAACAGCAACTAACCAGTTTACATAGAGTCTTTTCTATTGGACAGAGCAGAGACAAATGTATGGATAGTGGTGTCAAGGGATTTTTTTATTGGCCCTAAACATATTGTACAAATAAAATGAATTACCATACATTCTGGTGTATAAGCCACACTGGTGAATAAGCCACACCTACGAAATTTAGAGGAAAAAACAGATTTGTTCATATACAAGCCACATATATAAGCTGCTCGTGTCCACGTCATAAGATGTCATATTGTTGCATGCACGAGTCCGTGAGGACCAGGCACCAGGAGACAATCACGAGCTATGAAAAAAACTCTCAATGAGCTTGTCAACCCATTGGAAATTGCAGGAAGTCATTACTCAATATAGCAGTCTGAATCATGGTTTCATCTTACAAAAAAACATTAAAGTCATCACACAGCTTCTTTACACTCAAAAGGTACCTAGGAAATATACATTACATGTACCAATACGAGTTTAAAATAACAACAGCTATTTTAACATCTACCCATAATGCATCACTGTCAGAGGAGCAGTTCATCGGAGGACAAGCGACATACTGTAGATGGATGGCGCTGCAGTGCTGCCTCTGTCTACCAGAGGGAGCCAAAGGAGCCTGGTGCACAGAGCCCAGAGGGAGGCTGACATCATTGCAGTGCTCCAATTAATGCGTTGCTCAGATGGTATTAGTACATGTTTGTATATTTCTGAGGTATATTTTTGGAGAGTTAAATTGAATTTAGTGTTGTTCTCAGTAAGATGACACCTTGAATCAGACTGTTATGTTGTTATACTCTTATATATAATGACCTCCTGCAATTTCCAGTGGGTTGACCAGCTCGTTGTGAGTGCACTGATAGGTCATGATTGACTCCTGCCAAAGAAAGAGCTACCGTTTCCTCACTGACTTGCCATTGGCACAGTATTTAAACAGTTAGTAGTAGTTCGGAAGTAAAGGAGATGTGACGAGATGAGAATTTAGCCATAGATTAGCCGCACTGGCTGTATAAGCTGCAGGGTTCAAAGTTTAAGAAAAAAGTACAGGCTTACACACCGGAATTTACGGTAAATATTAATGAGATATTAGATATTACACTAATTTGTTTTTCCTATACAGTCATCCCTCACCACTTTGTGCTTCAAATTTTGCGGCTTCACTGCATCACAGTTTAAAAAATATATATATTAATTATTAAACCACGCAGTTTCGTGGTTGAATACAGCCTAGTGTTAGTAAAAAAAAAAAAATGCATATTTAAGCAAATTTAGTATTTTTTGATTAAATTAAGCATTTTCAAGCATAAAAATGGCCAAATGAACTAAAATACAAAGATAAGTCATTCAAAAGACGCATTCAAAGACGTGATAATATCATGGTATGTGATAATAGGAAGTATCACTAGGTGTCAGTAATGTTAAAGTAATATTCAGTGTGATACGCAAGCACCACTTGATCACACACACACACACTTGCTCTCTGGAACAACAAACTTTTATTGCAGGTTTGAATTATCTCACAACAGGCACAATAATCCCTAACACGAGCTACTGTTGCATCCGTAACCCACAGCAAGCTAAATCTCAACTCTGTGGCCCTGATGTCACTTCCTGTCTGCACCACCAAAACAAAACACACATGAATGTGAGTCTTATTTATGTCTTAAATGGTTTATTTTCTCTGATTATGTCTACCATATTGGGTAATACAAGTGTAAAGTTGACTATAGGGGTGTTATTTCATGTCTAGAGGGCTCTAATAATGTTAACAAAAACATATTTAGAAGGTTGTAAACAGGTTTTCTGTTCTGTAACTACAACAATATTCCATTTATAAATTAGGAATCCTACAGAAATTCACTTATCACATCCAGTCAGGTATGGAATCATTGAACTGTGATAAACGAGGGATTACTGGAACACAATGCTGAGAGGTGAAAGTTTTCTTCGGATGGTTTAGCACAGGGGTCATCAACGTTTTTCCTTGTGAGAGCTACTTTTACAAAATGAAAATGGCCAAGAGCTACTCATTTTTGTAACATTTATTTTCAGAGCTTATTTTAAACCCAAACAAAGCGAATATGCTTGTTTTACCAGAACATTAACAAAATGCTGGTGTCCACAACTCACATTTTGACCCCCTGACCACTGGTTTAGCATATATTGACCTACATTAGCGTATTTACCGCACAAAATGTACCAAAGTGGTCCCCCACATCCTTCAGTTTTTCTGTATGCGGTCCTCGGTGGAAAAAGTTTGGACACCCACTGTTTAAGTGCTATTGTATGCATGCGTCGAGCCGTCATGCAGTCGTACGCGTCATGTTGTCAGCGTCAGATATTTCAATGGGCTGTTTCTGTGGTTATTACATGTCACTGAAACCTGCAAATCACTTCACAGTCATTTAACCTCGCGGCTCTTAGATCTCCCATTAATCCAGCTTCATGTGCACGCACACGCACACACACACGCACCCACACAAACACACAGTGAGCAATGGCCCCTGTGGCTGAATGGGTGGTCTTTTAAAACCCTGAAAAAATGACTTATCATGCTAATCAGAGTGCTACGATGGAGAGCAGTCATTATCTGAAAGCAAGTCGTGCTAATTGAACATTGCCTAGCCTGCTAATGTACCGATACTGAATGTGTGTGTGTGTGTGTGTGGGGTGAGTGCAATTACACGCGCACACGCGCGCACACACAATCCCATCATGTCCCGTAGGCTTGCCGTTAACCTGAGCATTCAATCTAATATGTGGTGGGTACATGTTCTTTGTTCCCAAAATAGAGGCCCCCACTTTTTAAGGCATTGCAACACGATTTCTCTGAATGTGGCTTTTGGTCACAATAAGGACACTTTTATCCAAGAAGAGAACGAGGGCCACTGCAGCAAAGTGAAAACTATGGAGTATATTACACATAAATGGGGGAAAATGTGACAAACCCTACTGTGCTGCCTGTGCTATTATGTGGTGGTGGCTTTTGGAAAAATGTAGCTATTTCATGTCTGAATATGTTGTTGTATATTCGACAGTAAAATATAGCATAATTTACTGTTGAATATACAACTTTTGTTTCCAAAAACGGGATTATGGCTAAGTATTTGTTTGTCAAGTTCAAATATGCATATTTTGGTACTTAAATGTAGTGCTTTTGTGGAAATAAATAGCATTTTTTGCTGAAAATATTGTTTTTTTGGCAATTTACTTACTTTTGGGGTAGTGTTTGCATGGTAAAATATATTAATGTTGTTGCTGAAGATGGTGTTTTGGGGAAAACCAAAGCATTTTTGTGGGTAATTAAATGGTCCCCTGATATGATGTAAGTTCTTGTATGAAATTTTGTGTTTTAGAGGAAATGGTGAATATGGTGTTTCATGTTTTATGTAATTTGAGCAAGGTTGCTTGAAAAACATGACTGCCATCAAGCAGCGTGTCTGCAGGAGCACAGGCAAGACTTACCAACTAATTGACCATAAATCATTGACCATTTGTCTAATAATTATACAAATATGAGGATATCTGTGTTACATGTACGCTAGCTTGTCTTTCATAGCATTTTGACCAGAACCCATAGGGGGCGCCACAGATGTCTCAGTTGCAAATGGCTCTCTGCAGAAAAGGACTTAATGATCCCCATCCTGATGAACGGCTTGTGGAGGGGCTAGCAGTAATACGTACATGTGTGCCGCAGGGAGATTTTGCAGCCATATCAGGTGATGGACCTTCCCAAGAGTGGACCTCTTCAGCCGAGTGGATTGACCTCAAGCAATTTATTAGCCTCGCCGCTGACATCCATCACGTCCTCGCCCTCAGGGACACACACACACACACACACACACATACACACATACACACACACATATGCAGTAATACTTGTAATATCAATGCAGACCAGTGATGGTCTTCCTGCTGCTTTGGCTTCATTTTGGTTGCCATTAGTGATTTCTACGGTTAACAGAGGCGGACCGTGGTTTCTTCCCTCATGTTGATTACACTGATTGATGATTACATTTAAAAAATTTTAGAATATTACTATTAAAAGCTTATTCCAGAACTGTGATTAGTTTAAAACCTTTTGCTGTCGTTAACCTAAGCAAAAGCTCTTCTCTACTGGTTTTGGACATTTTGGTCACCTTTGTCCAACCAACAAGTGTTAATGTCTATATCTCTGAGCAAGAACTCCAGAATTTAACCTCTCAAAATAGCAAACTTTTGGTTTCAGGTGCATCCATGATCCATCATTACAACTGGATAGAATACTAACGAGGGTGATTCCACCCAAGCAACTGTCGTTGGCTGGGCAGGAGCCTCACTCCACTGTATATTAACGACAGTTGTTTTGAACCACAAAAGAGTTGTTGGAGGCATGCCTCTACCTTAGAGGAAACATACTTTGGCTTCTACACCATCCCCTCAGACTGTAGCTGTCCAGTCTAATACTTGAACAAGAACTTATGAAGCCTTCTCGGATGAGAGGCGAAACGTCTTCTAAGATAACCTGAACAATCCAATTCAATGCCCTGAGAATACAATAACCCGAATAAATGACAATACAGTATTCACAGACAGAAGAAAGAAACCTTAATTCATTTTTAAAATTACAGTCGTCCCTTGTTTATCACGGTTAATTGGTTCCAGAACTCAATGTGATAAATGTAAATGATAAATGTATGATTCAATATTAATAAATTTAACATTTTCATAGTTAGAGCATAGAAAATCTGTTTATGGCCTTCGAAATAGTTTTTTTTTTAACCATTATTAGAGCCCTGTAGGTGTGAAATAACACCCCTATACCTTTACATTTGTATTAGCCAATATAGTAGATATAATCATAGAAAATAAGTCATCTTAGACATAAATAAGGTAAGATAGACTCGTATGATTGACAGCTCCTGCTTTGGCTCTTATCAGTGTAAGGTTACTGACACCTAGAGATCAGTGTAGAATACTACTCTACTGCCGCTGATTATGGTTAAGCAGAGACTCACGATGCACTGCAATCGCTTTATTAACTCATTCAAAACCAAACACGTGTTTAGAAGTTTTTATAAACCCAAGCGCCCGATCCCAACGATGTATTTATACGTCTTTTACGTTTTTTTGCACGAGAGGCAAAAAGAGGTGGTGATGTAAGTGCACACTAATAGATGTCACTGTTAAAGGAGTTTTAAGCCAGAAAAATATCCACAAGGTGGCAGAAGTGCTTTTGATAGGAGCTCGACATGAATCTTTTGCATGTATTAACACACTTGACAGCAAAGAGGAAGTGGAAGAGCACACACATGCACACACACAGTTTAGTTCCAAATGTCAAAATTGTAAATAGTTCATGGTGTGATTTCTATAAATAAATTGTTATTTTGGTGTAAAACAACATTTTTGTGTTGTTTATGTTGTGGTAGAGTTTAGATATTTGAGCTGTCACAAAAGCAAAACATTTGTTTCAAAGTGAAGTTTATGCTTGAAATCTATCTTTTCACAAAAAGCTGTTTTTCTCCATTTTTTTTGTTGGGAACTGATATTTTCCTGAAACTTACCTATGTTCTATTGCTGATTACTAAAGAACGGAAAAAGGTAGAAACAAATGTATTTTTCTGATGAAAGATAAGAGTCTAATCTTTTTTTTGGTAGCTTCCATGTTTATATAGCCATAGAACACAATATTCTGTGTGCCTTGATAAATCAGTTAAAATCGTCTAAAATGCCCGTTACTGAAAGGGTTGTGTTTTGAAAAACGGCCGGGATTGAATGAGTTAACAAGGAGAGAACACATGCACTGAATAATCACACAGGAGCTGCTGTCGGCCACTCTCTACACTGACAACCTGCTGCTAGCACTCACTAACAGTCAAGTCTAGCCAGCTGCCATCGCACACGTCACTTCCGAGGCCCCGCCTCTTAATGGCGCACACAAGTCACAGATACTGTATTACACTTCATATCATGTCTTTTGAATGCCATATATTTGTATTTTTGTTCATGTGGCCATTTTTATGCTTGAAAATGCGTACTTTAGGCCATGAATACATACAATTTGCTTAATATGCATGTATTTTTTACTAATGATAGACCATATTCAACCACGAAACAATGTTCATTTGTTAATTCATTTTTGAAAAGCCGCGATAGACTGTTCAAATGCGATGTAGCGAGGGACGACCGTTTACACAAAATGTCTGGAATCAATGTTCCAATCATTTAAACCAGTCATTCAACTTCCATGGTTAAATTATCTTGTCTTTATCAAAGAACCCCAATGATTTTTAAAACTTTTGAATTGCAGCTAATCCAAGCTGGTTCTACGCTTCTTAAATTTCAACCAATCTGTCAGTTATTTTCAAATAATCTTCCAACTTTTTTTTTTTAACTTCTGAGGGCAATTTTTGGATTTCTAAGAGGTAACAAGGTGAGGTCAGTAGACCACATCTGTCCACTACTTCCTCACTACTTGTCAGAGCAAGAACCCTATTGATTTACATAGCCAGTTGAAATATTGGTGTAGTTTGGCTGGAATGACACACGGTGTGCATTCTGGCATCGTCTAGTCTAGTCTGTGATGAACCCCATCAGAGGTGGGGGGCGGGCGGGGGCGTGGAGGTTATCGCGAACACGTCCAGGTGTTTCAAAGTGTTTATCGGCTCACCTGTAAGACTAACGAGCGAAGCCGACAGACCCCTCACTCTCACTGTTTTGCAGTGTCGAGACTAATTAGCTAAACTCCATCCTCAGCCAGGCTGCTAAACGTTCACATGCTAATAAGTACGTGACAGTTGCTGCTACCTCGCTACGCCTCCTCACTGTAGGAGGAGAGGAGTTCTGGCTGCTAAGTCGGGAGGTAGGAAGTAGACCACAAACACATCAGTCACCTGTTCGTGTACAGATGGCAAAATCCCGTGAGAGAGCAGCAGACAGGACGATGACGAAAGATAAGCATTCAAAGTGGAAGAAGAAAGAAGCCGTATTTGTCATTGGAGGTTTTTAAATTAGGGGAGCTTCTGGTGTAAGATGAAGAAGCCTGCAACGCCTTTGGTGGTGCGCTGATGGAAAGATGGAAGCCGTGTTTTTAGCAGTTGGGTTGAGTTGCCCACACGATGGTTCAGAGTGGTGAAACTAGAACCGTCTCGTTTCTACTGGAGGCAGGACCCAATAGCTGCTTTGAAATTGTGGCAAAATACAATATTTTGTGACTAAATATTGACTTCTCAAAGCAGAATATACAATTTCTGTGGCTGAAACTTGTTTTTCTTGGAAAAGTGTGCATTTTTGTTGCTGCTAAATAGTTAGTAAAATATAAAATATCTGTAGCTGAATATGCACTGCTCACAAAAAGTTCGGGATATCAGGCTTTCGGGTGAAATTTCCAAATGAGCCTTAAATGCACTTCAGTGTAACCTTTACAGGTAAACTTAATGTGACCTTCTCTTAACTTTTCAATGCACACGTTCAACTGTTCAGTGTTTCAGTACTTTTTTACACAACTAACAAAGAGATGAACAGCAAAATTAACCCGAAAGCCTAATATGCCTTGTGAGTAGTGTGTGTATTATTTTTGCTTTTATGTTAAGTTTGTGCAGATCCATGGTATCTGCATGGTGAAATATAGCAATTTTGTTCGCTGAATATCGTGTTTTGAGGCAAAATATAGAATTTGTGTGGCTAAATATGGTGATTTATGACAGAAGAGCATTTGGCGACCAATCCAGGGTGTACCCCGCATTTCACCAGTAGTCAGCTGGGATAGACTCCAGCATACCCCCATGACGCTAGTGAAGCGGCATAGAACATGGATGGATGGATACTGTATATGCAATATTGTGTTTTTTAGGTAAAATATCAAATGTTTGTGCTTAGGTTTAGTGTTTTTGTTGATTAAAAAGTATTTTGTGTGTAAATGTAGTGTTTTCAAAATAAAGTTCAACATTTGTGTAGCTGTGTTGTATTGAAGTATAGCATTTTTGTGGCTCAATATTGTGGAAAAATCCATCTTTTTTGGAATATAGTCCCAGTTTAAATGATAAACGTATAATTTTGTGCAACATCTTCTATAGGTAGGCATCTGACATAAAATGTCTTCACCTGCATCCTCATCAAACAGCGGGCCATTAGAGTATTATTACCATTCCGTCCACTCCACGCTGCATTAAAGGTTCAGTCAGTGTGTGTGTGCATAGGACTGCATATCAATGTAGCTTTGCCTGCAGCTACTACTGTACTCTATCTTAATCTGCAGTCTATTAGCATATTCTCAGTTTGTGTTTTTGGCCAGTGGAGGCATCTGACAGGCCAATTTCACAGCCCCGCTGGCCTCCGCCTCACTCCGGGCCGCAAAGAAGCGCATTCGGAATAAGATAGGGAAGAAGAAACAGGAAGGTTTATACTTAAACAGTAACCCTCTCAAGGCTTCTACCTGATGGAATAAAGAACACATAAAGATATCATCTCTAGGGCGACATCACAGAACAATAGAAGACTGCTTTAAAAAGAACACAGTATCAAAGCCCCTTTTGAGTAATTGTCACCTTTCTTTGGAAAGCGCAGCTTTGACTCACTGAAACAAACAGCTGAACCTCACATTTGGCAACGGAGGCAAGGAAAAACGTATTTTCTCCTGTAAGAAAGAAACCTTAAACAGAAATATTATTACATCATGTTGTATGCTGGAAACCCTAAAGTGGAACTACTGTAAATGATCTTATTATAGTTTACCTTTAATTACCTAAACCGGAATCGGAAGCAGGCGATAATTAGAAAGAGACCAAAAGTCATCATATATGACAAGTACATCCGTTAATAATGATTGAGAGTGCATGAGAAAGTGGAAAGAAAAATGTAGCTTTATTTGACCACATGGTCAGTCATTACCAAGTATATTGTGCAACACAGCAGCAACAGAACCAATGTTGTAATAGCGGGAAGGAGGAAACTGCTCATCCAGCATTATTAGCGCTGATGAGTTAATTGAAAACAACAGTATGGCAAGTGTAACACTCATGCCTTTCACACCAACAGCTGAGTAGCGCAACCAACCTTTTATTACACAGGTTGATATCCATCCATCTTCTATGCCACTTATCCTCACGAGGGTTGCAGGAATGCTGGAGCCTATCCCAGCTGACTTCGGGCGAGAGGTGGGGTACACCCTGGACTGGTGTGGCCCAGCCAGTCGCAGGGCACATATAGACAAGCAATCATTCATGCTCACATTCATACCTATGGACAGTTTAGAGTGGTCAATGATGCATGTTTTTGGAATGTGGGAGGAAACCGGAGTACCCGGAAAAAATCCACGCACGCACGGGGGGAACATGCAAACTCCACACAGCAATGCCCAATGGAGATTCGAACCCAGATCTTCCCGATCTCCTGACCGTGTGGCCAACATGCTAACCACCAGGCCACCGTGCGGCCCCAGAGGTAGATAAAGCTGCTAAAAAGTTCTAAAATAAATCAGGAGCAGCACAGCTGTTAATGCCAATGTTTTTTTGACCTGGTGCTAATTTGAGACCTTGGTGGTTATTTCACACCAACAGCTAAGTAGCACAACCAACATTTTAAAGTGCTAGCAGAGGTAGATAAAGCTGATGGTTGCTGAACACTCCTGATACGTAAAATGCGGCTACTGCCATCTTGTGTAGTTAATAAAAAACTAAATCAAGGGGTTGCCTACAGCCGCAGATGTTAATGTCAATGTTTTTTTTTCTTTCCCCCTGGCAGTTATTTGCTTTTGTAGACCATGCATCCGGTGACTAGAGGAGACTCTGTGGCTGCTTAAATTGATGCGTTAATTGAAGCTTTGCGCAAAACTTGATAGACTGTGTATTGCAATCATCATGCGTGACGTCACGTGAGGTCCTGGAATGGATTCGATTTTTTAAAAAGATTCTATAAGTTTTCTTTTGGAGTCACAGAAATATTTGAAAGTACTGCAAGTGATTTTCTTGTATCGATCATCGCACAACCTCTGTATCATGATACTACTACTTGTTGTGTGTACTTGTGTGTGTGAAGGTGGAGATTGCTGAGGCCAGTCACACACACACACATATGCAAACACAAGTACACACACACGCTTTCACTGCCCACTTTGTGACAGCACGTTTCCTTCATGCCGCTTGCCTCTTCTTCAGCGTCTTTCCCTCTCTTTCCGATCCAAATTCAAGGTTTTAGAGCTCAGTAAAAGCTAGAGTAGTAAAAATCCTATTTGTTGTTTATTTTTCCCAAGGCTCTCTTTCTTTACGGCTCCCTTACTCCTTTGTCTTTATCAATCCTTGTCCTCCTCGCCGTGCCTGTGTACCCGTCTATGTATCGGTGTCATTAGCGGTGCCGTGCTATGATGGATGGTGCAGAGAGGCTGGGCTGTTAACGGGGTGGGACGGTGCCTTAGCGGGCCATCATTACCTGAACACACACACCATCTCTTGGCATGAAGGGAGGTCATCTTGTATTTTTCTTGTGTGGACCAGCCAAAATGTCCCCATCTGGTGCATTGTGAACAGTTGTGCTACAAGTACACATAGACAAGAACACACATACGGTGATGACAGCTTGTGTTCAGTATTTATTTGTTGCAGCCCGCCACAAAAAGATTTGGTGCTTCTTGTTTGTCCTCATTCATAAACACATTATAATACAGGGGTGTCCAAACGTTTGACAGCAAGGGTCACATAGGAAAAATGAAAGGATGTAAGGGCCACTTTGACATTTTGTAAATATGCTAAGAAGTTATATACTATCCATCCATCCATCCATCCATCCATCCATTTTCTATGCTGCTTATCCTAATTGGGGTCTCAGGAGTATGCTGGAGCCTATCCCAGCTGACTTCGGGCGTGAGGCGGGGTACACCCCGGACTGGTCGCCAGCATATGTCAAGAAAAAACTGCCTGCATCGCAGCTTTGTGATATACTTTAGGTAAAAAGCGTGTTATTAGTATGGACTTTTCTCCTTAACGTTTTTGCTTGTTTTTCCATTTCTGTTGTTGGTGTTTTTTTTGTTTTTTTTTACATTTTCTTCTCATATTATGTTACGACTTTATTCCCATAACTTTTTCCCAACCCTAATTTTCCAAAATTTACAACTTCATTCTTTTTTTCCTCATAATATTATGACTTTTTACAACTTTATGCTTCTAAGAATGACATGCTTTTTCTTCAGAATATTACAACTTTATTTTTGTAAAATTACAACTTTTTTCACATAAGATAACAACTTTTTTTTCTCGATATTATGACTTTATTTGCCTAATATCATAACCTTTTCCCAACCTAATTTTCAAACATTTGCAACTTCATTTTTGGTTTTGTTTCTCATAATATTTATTTAAAAAATAACATATTTTGTCTTTAATATTTCAACTTTCTTCTAAAAATGACATGTTTTTCCTAATAATATTATGACTTTATTCCTGTGAAATTATTTCTTTTTTGCCGGTAAGATAATTTTTTTTACTTGTAATATTGTGACATTAATCTACCAATATTTCGACTGTGTTCTTGGAAAATTACTGTTTTTTTCCATTTTGGCTAATGTTTTCATGTTCATTTGTATTTTTAGAGTCTTTCATGGGCCCGTAAAAAAGCAGTCGCAGGCCGCACTTTGGACACCCCTGTAACAATGGAATCGTGTGTGTAACACTGCTTTTAAACACACCTCACGATTTGCTCTTCTCAATGAGCAGCTGTGGGCCACTGCGCCATCTCAAAGCACTCAGAGGGGGCTGCAACATTACTTCCTTCTCCTACAGCGTCCATTACAATTGCATGCAAATACATCATGAGAGATTATGCAAATTAGATTATGACGTTGTTACATGCCCACTCTCCCAACCACCACCTCCATGAATAGATTGCAGTCCTGTGGGAAGTTTTTTTTTTATTTTGCTTGGTTGAGCCACTGCAGTCAAAAGGGTGCCAAAGCATGCACCCCTACTGTGTTGCCTGGGTTTTTATTTTTCTGACAAATACACCACATGGTGGCGCTGTTGCTACCAAAGAATTTTGATCGTAACCCACAGGGGGCGCCACAACTGTCATTTGCAGTCATGTATGCACAAACGGCACCATGGCGTTGCTACAGATGGAGACAAAATGACCTTTGAATGTTAAAACCTCGCTCTATCACCCACTTTCTGTACCACACACCCACACACACCTCTTTTTCCAGTCTTTTAAGAGCTTTGTATTGACTCGGGAGGGGGAGGCACAAGAGAATGCCGATGTTCTCCACACGCTGGGAGAGTTCATGCAGACCGCCAGTCCAATAGACAGCAAGGTGCTAAAAGGGTCTATTTTCCAGTTCCTGGTATCGAGTTTCACCT
Source organism: Dunckerocampus dactyliophorus (assembly GCF_027744805.1). NCBI lineage: Eukaryota > Metazoa > Chordata > Actinopteri > Syngnathiformes > Syngnathidae > Dunckerocampus > Dunckerocampus dactyliophorus. Next base: position 10,660,509 of record NC_072828.1, read on the forward strand.
CCGGGAACTTTCTGCACTTTGGCTTCATTCGTGTGTGTGCGTGCATGTGTGTGTGTTGCACGAAAGTTCAAAGACTTTGCAACAAGTCACCAATGGGGAATTATGCAAATCCTGTCCCAAGCCTGATAATCTGGCGATGATTCAACGCTGTTTGTTGATGACGGCAAGTTGGTTTGTCATGGGGCTCAGTACGTGTGCATGTGTGTATGTGTGTGTGTGTGTGTGTGTGTGTGTGGTCGGCTCAGTCGCAGGCACTGCACTTGACACCTGGGCCTTTAGGGGGGAACTTAACCAATGTAATTACTTTTTAATGCCACCTCTATCACGTAGCAATTACACAAAACATTAATATACGCAAAAACGCAATATAACAAGGCGTGGCATTAGAGACAAAATCCATACTCCTTTCCAGATCTCTACAGACAATTTGTCGAACAGTGCTCTGATCAACCAATCAGAGGACGGAAAAAGGCTGACGTCACTGTGTGCCCTGTCAGGCAACTCTGAAATCTGATTGGTTAAAGAGAAAGCCTTAATGCAAATATAGTTTAAGTGACCTCCGTCAGCCCTCCTGATTCTGAAGGCCCGAAGCAGATTAGACTAACATGGCAACGCAAAGAAGCTGAAATCTGACAAAAAAATCGAACATACACATACATGTACAGGAAGCAGCGCAGCTAAGAGACACGCCGCTAAATGAAGATAATATACTACTGTGAATAAATTAAAACAATTTTAAGAAACAAATACCAGAACTGAAATTGGAAATGTCTATCAGTGCTTCTGATATTGACGGCACACCGCTAGATCATCCCTGTTGCCAGGATCCATCAGGAGCAACAGGGTGTTATTAAACAGAGGCACTCAGTAAAAGATTGATCTGTGCATGTGTGTTTGATGTGGGGGGGTAGGAGTGTGGGCAAAATAAGGTGTGTGTGTGTGTGTGTGCACATGAGAGTGCGTGGGCAGGAAGTCTGACAGACTGATGGCCCGGATAGTGGCAGGGCTGTGCATAAGATGTGCTTAGTCCTATACCGTCAGGGTTCCTCTCAAAAGTTGTCTTGTGGGTGGTTTACAACTCTACCTTATGACGGGTCCTCATTTTTTTTCAGCTGTTCTTCTTCTGTCTCTTCTTTTTGTGATATCTGATCCTTTGATACCTTACGAACACAGGTGCTACATCTGACCCACAGATAGATGATTGTAGTTTTTAAGATGTGTAGCAAAGCCTGATTTATTTATCATTTTTATAAATCCGCTTTTTTTTTTTACATTGTTCTTTGTAAAATGGTGGCCGTCTACACGGGATGCCCTTATCTAGCTACGGGTGGATCAGAGGTGGGATGGTATTTCATCCATGAGGAAGGACGTTTTTCCTTCACCATGTCATGAAACACTTCAAAAGCAAGCACATAACAATGGCATGAATCACCAGAGGGACAGGCGTCCCTAATTTATAGAGGTAAATTGGTTCCACACCCAACTGGGATAAATTCATTCCCGCGATATAGGATTCAATGTTAATGAATGGAATATTTTTCTAGTAAGAGCATAGAAACTTGGTTATGACTTTCTAAATATGATTTTTGGTAACACCCCCTGTAGTCACCATAACACTCCTAATATTCATTGTTTGCACCGGATTGCACAACTATTATGCTACGAGGACTCTAGACAGCCGCTAGCTAGCAAGCTTACTAGTTAGCCTCGAATTTATTTTTCTAAACTTAAGAATGAGTTTCAAACCGAGTGGGGAAGAAGGACAAAATAAGAAGTCACAAACTTACCACTTCCACACGTAAAGGGAGGAGAACCTTTTTTTCACTCTGCATCCATAGCTGGCTACATCGAGTGCAAGGTAGGGTAATGTAGTAAAGATGGACGTCTCATCTATGTAACATTACTGCTGCCTAGTGGCCAGAACACTATAGATCACTTGCATTTCAATATGTTTTGACTAATAATAAACCATAGTCTACCACGAAACAGCGACCAATAATTAACTAATTTCTGAAAAAACGCGATATAGCGAGGGTGTGATAATTGAACAGCGATATTGCGAGGGACAACTGCAATACCATTTAACCATCAATAGCACATTCTTTAGAGTGCAAGCTGACTGTGTATGTGTTTAGGCTCTTCTTATCTTGTTTGGTAGCCTAGTTTGCAAGACACTCTAGTACTCAATGCTGAATCTCAGTAATGAAATTTGCTGTCAGTTTGGATTGCAGTATCTTGACTCGTCTTTATTGTGGGTTGTTTTTTTTTGGTCACTACATCTATCACACTTGTTGTTTTTGACTATTTAAGTACATTTATGGAAAGGTTTACATTTTAAATGAATATGAAGAAAAGTATGGTGAAGTTAGCTAGCATCTTAATGGAAACATCCTTACAATATTGCACAAATAATCTTTACTCTGGTCGATTGACCTTAAACTGAGTTACTGTCACTGTCTGTTATAGTTAATATTGAACTAAAGTAAGTGTACATGGAAATATGTTGCGTTGTGATGATGTTTCCACTTCCTGTGTGCTATGTTCGTTCACTGAGTTGTGTTTGAAAATGATGCAAACACAGGGTAGACCAACAGGAACCTTTTTGTTTTTTGATCACTCTTCATCTATTTGTATCTGTCTGCCTGTGGCGACGCCTCAGGAGGCCTGTGGCAAGTCAGTGTGTGTGTGTGCGTGTGTGTGTGTACAGTGTGTGTTTCTGCAACAGTGTGGTGCGGCACCATGATTAAGAGTTTTGAATAATTGATAATTGCATCCCTCATTAAGTCTCAGTCTTGTGCTCCAGCAAGCTCTATTTTTACTTTCCACGATGGTGCTCTCTTCCACTCCACAGATGGAGTCGATCCATCACTCACATTAGGCCGTGCTGATGGGGGTCCGGAGGGTGGGCAGCGGGGATGGTTGGGTTCTAAATCATGTTGACTGGGCATCTTTAGTACAATGAACTGTAGCTTAATGACAATGGCCTTGCAGAGAAACCTCTGCTTTGAGGGCTTCAGACCGCAGAACAAACCATAGCAAACCTCTTAATTGGGATTTGCATTATTTATCCAACCTGTAGGAAAACCAACTAAATAAGAAGTTATTGCTGATAATTGCCCTTGATAGTTTACTATAAAAAACACAATCAATTATACACTGGAACACAGCCGGATTTCTCTAAAGACAAGTATTTTCATTGCTCTTTGAATGAATAATAAATGGTGTTCAGTTCTGACAAAACTGCAGACATTTTCATCAATGCTAATATACAGTGGTGTGAAAAAGTGTTGGCTCCCTTCCCGGGTTCTTATGTTTTTGCATGTTTGTCACACTTAAATGTTTCAGATCATCAAACAAATGTGAATATTAGTCAGTAACAACACAACTGAACACAAAATGCAGTTTTTAAATGAAACTTTTTATGTTATGGACACATTTTTAATAATTTAGTTTGAGTCCTTTTTTGTACTAAAATTTGCTTTAGTTTTAGTTAGTCATATAAATTGATTTACATTTAGTCTAGTTTTAGTTGACTAAATTTCACAGCAAAGTCAGCTGAAATGGCAGCAAATTCAGTCAACTAAAATAAAAAGTATGTAATCATCCATCGCCACATTGTGGTTCGAATTTCGTGGTTTTACTCGAGGTTTTTCAAAAATATATGAATAAATCATGTGGTTGAATACGGCTTCTGATTGGTCACAAAATATGCATATTGAAGCAAATTGTTTTTTGCCTGAAAGCATTTTCAAGCATAAAAATGGCAAAATGAACTCAAATACAAATATTAGGCATGCACAAGACGCATTCAAAGATGTTTTGATGATATGCAGTATTCTACACTGGTCACTAAGTGTCAGTAATGTCACTGTAATGTTTGGTGAGACAGAGAAGCACCAGACTTGATTGCCGGAACAACAGTCGTTTGTTGAAGGTCTGAATCATCTCACAACAGGCACAATAATCCCTAATGAAAATCCCTCATAAAAACATGGGCTACCGTTGCTGCAGTAGCTCAGGGCAAGCTGAAACACAACTCTGAATGCCCGACCTCACTTCCTGTATGCCCACCACTCAGCTCCCCTAGGGAACACATTTATAGCAACACACATGAGCATGAATTTTATTTATGTCTTCAACGGCTTATATACTCTTATTATGTCTACCATACTGGGTAATAAAGTAACAGGATATTAGAGAGTATGGGTGTTATTTCATGTCTGCGAATAATGTTAAAAACATTTTTAGAAGTGCAAGTTTTTCATACATTAACTACACAAATATTTGATTTATAATACGGAATCCTACTTTGCGGAAATGCACTTGATCATGAAGGGGTCTGGAATCAATTAACCGCGATAAACAAGGGATTACTGTAAAGGATAAGGCATCTTTCAAGTTTCCTTGAAACCACCTTTGTTTAGGCTTCCTTGAAAGCATTTCAGTCATACAATTCATAACAAAAAGTAGATCTCCTCTCAATGAAAATATTAATAAGTCAATCTCACACTAACCTAAGTGTTACGTTGTTTTAACTGAAATGAAATGCAGCTGCTGCTTCAAGTTAGTTGTGTTTTTAGCCGCGATAATCGCACCACATGCAGGTAAAATAGCAGTGATCGGATTCTATTCCTAACTGACCTCTAATTAAATATGATTGAATTTCATTTCTTTCAACATTTTTGCCTCAGTTTTATTTGTTGATTAGACTGTCCGTTTGTCATAGTTTTCGTCAACGTGCATTCCATTTGATTAGTTGTCATCTCGCTTTTTGTCAGGGAAAAAAGGTTGTTGACAAAAACTGGAACGGCAAGTATTTGTCCAAAATTTACACTGATTTATGTCTGCAAACCCGAGCAAAAATGATCCTAAAAGTCAGCAATGGAAGTTATATGTTTGAATGTGGAAGTAGTTCTCTTGAATTGACTCGAGATAAACGTTGCTTGAAAAGAAATGTTTGTTTTATTCATCATATCCAGTTACTTTTTGGTATTTTGATAATTTTTTTTTCACTTTAACCAAATAAACAATTATTAAATCATCTAATGTCAATGCAGGGAAACAGGGCTATCGTCTTGGAGTGTTATTTCTATTGATTTTTCAAGCTAAATATTGTCTTTCATTCCTATTACTCAATTTCACAAGTTTTCGACACCCGTTTCACTGTGAAAATATTTAACAAACCATAAATAGAAAAAATAGCTAATACAATTCATACTTTCATCAAGGTCATTTTTAATGAGTTTGTTTTCCTCTAACAGATTAATGGATTATTGATCATCAGAGCAGACTGTGGAAAATTTCATGTAATTACTCCAACAGCCGATGAATGAAATGGACTTGAACATTTTTGAGGTGCCTGTTGAAGGAGCAATGACGATTCATTTTTTTCAGCGTCGGACAAAGTCCAGTGATTTGCAGCAGTCGGGTTGAGGGTGAACTTTGTCAGTTGTTTGCCTCTCACTCAGACACTTGCAGCGTCTTAGGACTAGCTTACCGGTAAGCCATTTTAGTCAATCATAATTCCTTTCTTGAGTGTTTTCGCACATTTGGAAGGTTTCCATACTGAGGGCGACCATTTGTTCCTCTCCTTTGTCTTTGATGGACATATGTCCATCACTTTTATTCATTTGCAAGCAGCTGGTGTTTCACGCACAATGTAGGAGTAGTTGTGTCAATGTGTCCATTTGTGACGCTAAACCACAATGTTCATAAATTGAATATTTTGTAACATGCTAGATTGTGGAAAGGGACGATCTTTGGCACACATTGTCTGGATTATTTATCTACGGGGTGTGCAATTGTACCACTGATAAGGACTCATAGAAAGGTGGCGTCGGGAGAGAGTGTGGGAAGGAAACTGAATGACCCACTTAGTGTAGTTGTACCTTGATATTATTCATGACATCAAGACATTTTGAACAACCACCAAGGATATAGCATCCGTTTACCCTACGCCAAAAAATTCTTGATATACTGTATTGAGATGAATGTAAGCCGACTCCCCTTTTTCAAGTGGACCCTTGTTTGATGACAGGGTTGTGTGTAAGAGACAGGAAGAAAAGCTCTGAGTCGCTTGTCACCTGTTGGTTTGCATATACAAACCTATTAATATAAAGTGACCTTTTTTGTGCGGATAAATATTGTCTTATATTCGGTATTTGTAGGAGTTCAATCAATCAATCTTTATGTATATACTGTAGTCCCTTACATCAGCGGTAGGTGGACAACAGTACAGGATGTTGCTAGTACTCTTTCAGTCTTGAAATTGGTGCAGCTTTCAAGACCATTTTTGTATCGATGTTGTCTCGGATTTGATGGTCCGGTCGTCCTTCGCTACATCGAGGTTCAAATATTTCCCCCTTGCTATATTGCGTTGTTTCCAGCAATTAATGAATTCATTAATGATTGCTGTTTCGTGGTTGACGATGGCCTATTATTAGTCAAAAAATATTGAAAGACAAGTCATATGTAGTATTCTGGTCACCAGGCATCAGTAATGTTACATCGATGAGACATTACATTAGATTACATTACCTTAACAGTACATGGAATCAGTCATGGCATGTCCAACATGATAAAGTCCAAAAAATGTCCTTCCATTCCGTGTGGAAGCGGTAAGTTTTTGGCTTCTTACTGTGTCCTTCTTCCCCGCTCCGATTGAAACACTTTCATAAGTATAGAACAAATAAATTGGAGGCTAACTAGTTAGCTTGGTGGCTTGCTATAAGCTATGAGCGGCCCTGCAATGATGCCGTAGCCTGTGCATTAGTGTTGCGCAATATGGTGTAAACAAAGAACAATAGGTGTGTAAAAGTAACTACAGTATATGGGTGTTATTTCATGTCTACAGGGCTCTAATACTGGTAAAAACCGTATTTAGAAAGTCAGGCAGGTTTTCTTTGCTCTAGCTACGAAAATATTCTGTTTTTTAATACTGAATCCTGCTTTGCGGAAATTCACTTATCGCAGTCGGGTCTGGAACCGATTAGCCGTGATAAACGAGGGACAACTGTATTTCAACTTGACCATGTCTTGAACTCAGACATCAGGGACAAGTGTAAACATTGTAAACATTGCTCACGTTTGGTAGATTTATACATATTCACACAAGCCTTAACCTGGTCTCAGTATGGATTGGTCTTAGTTTATGTGGTCTTGGAGTAATACCTCCAATCCAGTTCGGCAACAGCCACAAAAACTGTTGGCCTGGACCTTTCTGTTCCACTTGCTGATTTTACTGTTACTTTCTGTAGGGGTTAGCCTGTTTGATCCGTTTGAGGACCAAATGAGCAGAAAATAATGCAAAGCAATGAACTTTCAAAGTATTTTTTTCAGTGGTCTGTTGTAGCACACTCCAGCACTGTGGTCTTTTCGTTATGTCTTGACAGCGACCTCTGACTGCAGAAATGCTTTAAAAATTCCTGCAGATGAACTCTAAAATCTTTTAGAAAGTCAATGATTTTGATTTGTTGTTGGTGTAATGGTTACAAACCACATGTATAACCTTGTGTGGTTGGCAGGATGGAGAAATAGGACAGCGTTTTGGTGGTGGATGGGTGTTTTTCCTGCTGTTGGGTAGTGTCCAAATACATCCCAGCTCCGTTTCTCCCTTGCCGTCCGCCTGGCAGACTTTTATTGATTTCCTGGCCACTAAGCTCCTTTTGGCAGCATTCTGGCCGCAGTCTTACGACACACACACACACACACACACATACAGATCCTGACATCCCAGCCTGTTGGCACCATCCCCTGTATGGACATCCAATTTACGGCTCGCCGGCTTCAGACTTGACTTGTCTAAATCCAGACGCTGTAAGTCGTGTTCACGTCTGACTACAACACTACTTTTAGCTCGCTTGCTTCCGGGTTGATGGCTTCTGTTGGTTCCTCACTTCCTCGTTATCTGTACAGCTTGAGGGCATTTCTCAGTTGCGAGTGAAGATATCACGATTTTCTCCCTTCTGGGGACTGGAGATGTAGCGCTGGTCCCAAAGAAAGAGTCTTCTCCTGGCCTCCTCCGGAGGAACAAGCATATGTGGCACCAAGGAGACATCTGGAGAGTGGCTCTACAGCATGTTTTTTTTTTTTTTTACTTTTTAGTCATGGGCTAGCTACTGTTGTGTTGCAGGCATTGCATTATGGTCTTGTAGGTGGATTTTTAAAAGCCTGAACTGGTTCTATTCTAGCTTCTACCATTTCCTTGCCTCTGTCGCCAAAGTGCTTACTCATGTGGGACCTGCTCAATGTGTAAAAGGCCTTGAGATGGCTACTGCAGGAAATTGGCGCTATAAAATTAAAACAAACAAACAAAAAAAAATGTTAAAAAACATATTCCAAACAAATTTTTTTCTGTTAATATTTGGACTTTATTCTCGAAAAATTAGAGCCAGTTTGTTTCTAATATCTCCACTTTCTTCTTGTAAATGTTCTTCTCGTAATTATGACCTTTTTCCCATAATATTTTGACTTTATTCTCCAAATTTTTTGTAACTTTTTCCGCAGCCTAATTAAAAAAAAAATGACAACTTTATTCACTGTTTTGCTTGTTTCTCATAATATTGCCTTGAAAAACATCATCTTTAATATTTAGTGTTTAAACTTTATGCTACTAAAATAAAATTAAAATACTAACTAAAAATAACGTTAGTTTTCCTCATAAAATTACGACGTTATTCTTGTAAATTTCAAACTTTTTCTCCTTAGATTATAGCTTTTTCTCTTAGTATTTTGTCTTTAGTCTTGTAAAAAAAAAAAAAAATCATTGTTTAGAATGTACACACCTTAAGTAGATCAATAGGGAACAAAACACATGGTTGAAGTTAGTTTAACAGATTTATTAAAAGTGTCTTATTTTTCTTTAGTTTTTCTGAAGATGTTGCACCTCCCCACCCTGAAATCTCTATTCTAAAAATGGCTGCCCTACATCTCAGAATCAGAATGTGTGTTGCCACACTAGGAATTGGACTCCAATCTAACATCACTTCATCTTGTTGTTATCTCAATGACTTTACAAATGAAGAGTCATCAAACTGCCTTGGAGTGATGTTTTTCCTTGCCTTTGTCGCCAAAGTAGTTGTTGAGATAACATTTGCTGTGATTTGGCAATATATATATATATATATATACTGTATATATATATATATATATAAATAAAATAGAGATTTCTTGGCAGAGTGTTAGTCTTCATAAATTTTGCTTTATGCAAGCCAGGAGTGTCTGCAGACGTAAGTGTGAGTGTGTTTTCTGGTCCAAGTGGAGGATTAACCAACTGCCTTTCTTAAAGACAAGCTCCAGATGCTGCCTGAAAGGCTCGAGCTTAAAGGGGAATAAACACATTTTGGAGGACACAAAGGCTGGAGGAGAAAGTGGGAGTAGCGTGGAAAGGGGAGTGTGGGAGTCCATCCCTCTCGTAATTTACTTCTTTTGGCTTCCCATTTCCCCCTCCTATTAGGACTTCTTATCTTTGAAATGCTCACTATTAGTCATAGTTTTCAACTTTTTTTTCACTATTTATATTCTGGCAAGAACTCCATTGATTTTGAATGATTTTTCAGTATACATGGCTGAGATAGCACAGGTCATAACAACAAATCACATTTTTTTTTTTTGCTTTTTAATGCTGTACCAGTCACAGCGTTCAATAAGTCCTCCACGGTCGTATTATTTTGTATCATGAAAAGAACTCTATTGATTTGGAATTATTTTTTTTTTAGTATGAATTGCTGAAGTATCGCAGATCAAAACAACAAATCACAGTTTTTTGTTTTGCTTTTTAATGCTGTCCCATTCACAGCTTTCAGTAAGTCTTCTAAAATCATACTGTTCTGTATCATGACAGGAACCCTGTTGGTTTTGAATGATATCCCACTCAAGGTGGCATAGCTAGCGAGCTATGGTCAAATATCATATTAGTACTACCGGTAGTTTCCGTTGAACTGCTCATTACCAGTCATAGTTTTCGACTAATTAAACGATTAATAAGTTAATAAACGATCGCTGTGTCGTGTTTGTCTATGAACGATTATTAGTCCAAGTTTTTGGCTTCTTTGTCCTTCTTCCCCACTCCATTTAAAACACTTTCTTAAGTTTAGAATAAGTAAATTGGAGAGGCTAACTACTTAGCTTGGTAGGTTGTTATGCTAGCGGCAGCCGTCTGTTATGTCTCTGCAGTGATCCCGTAGCCTGTGCAATGTGATGTAAACAAAGAATAACAGGAGTGTAAAAGTCACTATTGGTGTGCTATTTCATGTCTACGAGGCTCCAATATTTAGAAAGTCATAAACAGGTTTTCTATGCTCTAACTACGAAAATATTTCCTTTAGTTAATATTGAATCCTACTTTGCAGAAATTCACTTATCGCGGGCGGGTCTGGAACCAATTAACCGCGATAAACGAGGGGTGACTGTGTACACAAACATTTTTTTGCTTTGCTTTTTAATGCTCTACCAGTCACAACTTTCAATAAGTCTTCCACAGTTTTATTTTTCTGTATCGTGACTGTATATATATAGGTATTTTCTGGCAAGAACACTATTAATTTTGAATGGTTTTTCAATATACATGCCTGAGGTAGCAAAGGTCAAAACAACAAATCAATCGTATTATTGTGTATCATGACAAGAACCCTGTTGATTTGTTATGATAATAATAATTAACGGAATGGGGCCTTGCACCCCCACACAGCTCAGGGTTCATGTGAGTCGGAGGGCATGTGCATTCAATTTCCTGATGCCACTGGTGGCTCTGAGATGAATTCAGGAAGTGACCTACTGTATGTATAGCTTCAAGGTGTCGTCTTCATCATATGTATCAAGACTATTTGACCTCATGGAGCTGACTTATTAGCGTATCCAGTTTAGTAGCAGATTGCCTACTTGATAATCAAAGTTTGTTGCCATGCCCCCTCACGTCTTATAGAACAGCCTAAAATGCTTCACGATATAACATCGCCCGTCTGTCTAGTATCCGTGATTTTCATTTGGGTTCTTTTGGTCAAAGTGCCTAGGATTAATTTGTTGAAATATAAATGCTGGTTTTAAACCAAAATGCCAGACTTTCTGTTTGCTTTGGAACATGGGTTCTCGAGAATTTTTTTGTGCACACCGCCATGATTGAAGTTGCCACCATATTTTGTGACGTTCAGTGAAACTGGTGGCAGGGGCAAATTGTTTTTCAACGTTTAAAGGGGGTGCTACTGAGTGAGTTTTGGGGGGTCATGTTTGGGACCCCTGAAATATCAAATTTTTCACCTAACCTGACACGTTTTCAAATTTTGGTGAGTTTTCATGCATGTAAAGGCCCTCAAAAATGCAAGAAAATTTGCGGAATATATCTAATAAAAAAAAAAAAAAAACAGCAGTTTAATATTGCTCTACCAGTCACAGCTTCCCATTATTTTTCAATGTGTTGGAGATGATTGTCCTGTTTAACCACAAGATACCTATTGATTTTGAGGGAAATTGAACTCAAGAGAGTCAAATGTCACATGACCACCTGTTTCCTTTTAAGTGCTCTACCAGTTTTCTACTGTTTTATATTCCCTAACTCTTTCTTTCCTCTCTCTCTCTCTCTCTCCATTCATTTGCTGGAGCAGGGCTGCAGATAATGCCTGTAATTGGAGTGACTCACACTTTTCCAGTGTGTTTGGACCAGATAAAGAATATTGTCAGCGTTTTGCCGACACGGCCTCTGCTGCCGGAATTAAATGGACTCTGTTCTCTTCTGTCGGTGGCAAATTAAAAGCCTCTCAATTCATCTGTTCTCGCCCAAGGCTTACAGGGGCCCTCCTATGCGCGTGGAAACACCGTAGCGAAGGACAGGGTCGGGTTTTTTCCTTTTTAATGGAAGAGATTTCCCTCTCTTCCTCACGAAGCACAAGTCTGCACTTGAGCAATAATAGATGGAGATGGGGGAGGAGAGGTCAGGACCGATATTTTTAGTTTTTGCACCTGGCGACACTTGGCTGCATTTATGCTTTTCATACATTCACACATCCTGTTTTGGGCTTCAATTGGCAGCAGCCAGTGAACACACCACGAAGAGTAGCAACAGATGATGCCTTCAGGTGCTAACAGATATTGGTCAAGGATTGCGATCGTGCCTGGAATCAGTGGGATTCAAAATGATAAAAACAAAAGAATGAACTGGGTCTGCCCGAAGTAATGCCTGTTAGACAAAGTAGCTCATCGTACGATACTGCAACATTTTGTGGATGTCATAAATCAGAGGTCACCAAAATGTTTGAGAGCAAGATCCCTGGTCTCGGCCATGAACCTCCTCCCCCAACACACACACACACACACACATATATATATATATATATTGTATATATATATATATATATATATATATATATATATATATATATATATACTTCCCAGGCCCCGCCTCTTTAAGGCGTCCCAGCTGTTACACTACGTATGACATCTTCCAAGTGCCTTATATTTGTATTTCCGTTCATTTAGCTATTTAGCTATAAATAATACATACAATTTGCTTATATATAGGCCTGTCTCATAAAAACATTTTGCTGGATGATAATTGTCCTACAAATTATTGTCGATAATCGCTATTATTGACAACAATTTTTGAGACAATTTTTTCATCATAGTAATGAAAGCACACCGAATCAAAAGCAATAAACTTGAATTTCTCAAGAGTATTTAATATTGTAATTGGAATGTCAAGCTTTTAAATAAATTAAACAAACAAAAAACAAACGAACAAAAAAAACTACACACGCAGTTATGTAATGTTTTGTTCAACTAATGTAGGCGGTCATATTTCAGCTGGACCACATATGGCGGAATAAAATTGAATTGAATTGATCTCCTTCAACACGTCTCCTTTCAGTCGGTTATACAGTTCAGGAATTGCTGTTTGTGACACGTACATGTACGTTCGGCCAGGCAATTCGTATTGTCTGTCAAACATTTCTAACATTTCCCAAAATGTTGGCTTTTCAACCATATTGAAAGGTTGCATTTCTTTTGTAATGTAGCGAGCGACACTGTCTGTGAGCGCGCACCATTTTGCGCTATTTGTTTTATATTTACTCTGCTGACCAAACCTCAGTAACCACTGGCTGTCGGCACAAAGGCTCTGCTGCACCTCCAGTGTTTTTTTTTTTTTTCCCATTTGGGAAAACTGAAAAGGATGGTTGTGTTTCAGGTGTGCATGCAAGTTGGTCGTATTCCTCTTCTTCCTTCTTCTTTTTCAATGAATGCCACATATCGATTTGTCTTTGTTCATGCGCTCACCTTGTTTGTTCTGTTTAAAACCAAAATATTCCCACACTGGGACTGAGGCATTCGCCTTAGAAATCCTCGCTTCTGTGCCTTCATTCATGTTACCGTATGCTGGCTCACGAGGCTAACTTGGAGCTAGCACTGTTCTGTGTTCTGTATCCACTCACTAGTAGCCCGACCTCCAGAAAGAGGCTGAATGAGAGGAGGGTTCATTCTCTCAGTTCATTCCACTATAGAACCAATGCACACAGACAGATGCAGAGTGAACCCTCTTTTTCATCCAACCTGTGTGGTAAAGAGAGACAAGGAGATGAAACACACACACGTGGATGCGCATGTCAATTTATTGAGGCCGGCAAAATTATTGGCTTTGTTTTTTTTTTTTTTATCATTGGATTAATTGATTTATTGATTACCGTGACAGGCCTACTTATATATAATGTTTTATATAATTGGTTTTGACCAATAATAGGCTATATTCATCCACAAAACAGTGATAATTGATTAATTAATTCATTTTTGAAAAAAACGCAACAGAGTGAGGGTGCGATGTTCAAACCGCGATGTGGCGAGGGACGTCTGTAATGCGTTTTTGCTCATTGCTGTAGTGGGGTAGTAAGAGTGCATTTTAGCTGCAGAAGTCTCATTGAAGTCATGAGCAACCTGAGTCTTGATGTTCGCCAGTGTTGTTTCTAAAAGTTTCATTTCAAGCCACAAAATCTTCAGTTTTTCACAGTGCAGGTGCAGAGCTGTTACTTAAGCAGTGCTGCATGCTTAGGAGTCTTATTGACAAGAAGTGTAGATCAGGTCGTTTCACTTTGTTGTGAAACAACATGTTCAAGCCACCCCGCCTCCCTCCGTCGCCCCAGGACACCATCTCATTCTCATGCCTGCCAGCGTTCAAAACAACTGTCCAACCGTTTTGTCCTTCTGTGTTGTGTATCTACAGCTCCGTACGGGTGTGCGCTGGATGTTGTGTCAGGGCTGAAGCAACAGTTGCCCCTCCCTCTCCCATGAGCCCGTGTGCCTGGACACACACGCCCGGCGCCGCCACCACGCACGCACACCCGGCGCCCAAGCACGCACCCGCCATCGCCACGTCGTCAGCCCCCGAGGAGCCGAGCGGAGGCCAGCCCAGCTCAGTCGGACCCTGAGGATGTCGACGGAGACGGAGCTCCAGCCGCCACTCAGCAGGCCCGGCAGCCTCAGGCGGGATGCCAAGAGGAAAGGTACGACCCGACAAATCTTTTAACATAAAGCAAAGAACACTATTTATTTTCAACAAAATCTGACATTTGAGGTAGCTGAAGTAAAACATTAGATCGGTCGGCATGTATTACTTTTTCTTTTTCCAGTTTATTATTCATGATAATATCTATTGCTTTTTATATTTTTTACATGTATTCTATATCTATAGTTTTTTTTTCTTTTCACCACAGGAAACCTATTGTTTTGACAGAAATGTGTGACAAAGAAATCATCCCTCCTTTTTGGATCTCTTCCAGTAACATCTTTCAAATAATCTCCCTCACTCTTTCAGGGACTATAACCTCTATCACCACAGGAAACCTACGTCTTTTAATGGAAAGATGACACAATAATCCTATTGATATTGATGGAAATATTGCTCCAGATAACATTCCCTTTTAAATGAGCCCTACAACTCATCATTTCTAATATTATACTTTCAAGTAATAATACTATTGATTGGGAGTTTTCACACATATGGCTTTGGTATCATCAGTCAAAGTAACAAATTATTAGATTTCCGCTTTTGGGGCTCTGCTAGTCACAGCTCTTCCTCAGTCTTTTGGGGATCATTGCCATGTGTTGCCACAAGACACCTACTGATTTTGATAGAAATATAGTTAACATAAGTTAAGATGTGAAATTAAGTTTCCTTTTAAATGCCCTCTACCAGTCACAATGTTTTGCTCCTCTCCTTGAGTTTGAAAACACATGGTAACATGTATCATTGAATGAAGTGGCCCTCCCTCTGGGCGGAGCCTGCTGCGTGCTGCTCTCTGACTGGCCGACCTGTGTTTCACGGACGTTGCTTTATTGTGTGTTGTCAGGCCGCGTGGGAGATTGGAAGACAAGGTCACTTCAGCGCTAATTACTGTAAAATATGATTTCAAGTGTAATTCACAGGTAATTAACGACCGGTGCGGTGCTAGCAAACAGTTGCAGGCGGGGTTGCCATTGTTGAGGATCAAGCAGACGCAGGTGTGTGTGTGTGTGCACGTGTGTGTGTGTGTTAGTGTGTGTGTGTGTGTGTGAGTGAAGCCACTAGCAGGTGTGTGTGAGATGCTTCCACAGCAGAGGTGATGTCAGAGGCTGGGCTGGGCCGAGAGCCATCGCCCAGCTGCTCGGTGCCACCTGGCTGACTGCGAGAGCGGCGTGTAGCTCTCTCCCAATAAGCACCTGATTGATGTAGCACGAATGCTGAACACGGCTAGGACACTGTGTGTGTGTGTGTGTGTGTGTGTGTGTGTGTGTGTGTGTGAGAGAGAGGGAAGGCTTGGTGCCCCCTTATGTCCTATTTAGAAACACTATTGTTTCACCACAATGGAGATCATGTTCATCATTCACTCTGCTCTCTATATTTGGACAGATGAAGACACACACACACACACACACACACACACACACACACACAGTACTGGGATTGAAGCCCAGAAGAGCATATGAGAGGTAAGATTAATGTCCTGCCTTCAGCATGGAGACTTGGGGGTGCTGTAACATCTCCTCTTTGCCTTTTCATGCATAACGCTTACACACATACAACACATACAATATGTACTATTTATAGACAAGACATACATGATCATCACCTTAAACCTTGTCTGACTGTCAACGTTTGTAATGAAAACAAGTCAGAATATTTATTTATTGACCACGGAGGGCAATCCAGATACATACACAATTATTCAAGAGAGAAATAAGAAAAAAATAAAAACATGCAAAATAGAAGAATAAATAAAAGGCACACATAATAAAGATTAATAATATAAAAAGAAATACAAATATAATTAAAGAAAAGAAAAAATAGAAATAGAGAAATAGATTTAACTATGCTGCTGCTACTATTACTACCACTATTACAACTACTACACTATACAAGAATAACAAATCAATGAATATTATTATTGCATAATGTGCAGTATTTGCAGGTTAAGTCACATGAAAATGTTTTTAAAAGGGAGGAAATAAAATAGAATAAGAATAATAAAAAAAATAAATATATAATATAATATAAATAATGAATACAAATCCCAAAGTAGAAGTGAAAAGTACAAGAAGTAAAAGTACAAAATAAAACGTTGTAAAATACCCCCAAGATAAAAAAAATATATAAATAAAAGTACAAAAATGAATGAATTTTAAAAATGTTGCTTTGGCTATGCCAACCACTATACCAGGGGTCGGCAACCTTTACCTTCAAAAGAGCCATTTTGCCTCCTCTTCCATTAAACAAAGATAGTCTGGAGCTGCAAAACACTACACACCTTCGAAACCTTTCCAAGTTTGAATCTTTTTAAAATTTCACCTGTTACACCAACAGAATTCAACTAACAGAAATGCAGAGTGCATGTGTAGCCCTATTTTGAATGAATTTAAACACTGAAGTATGTTGGTCTTTTTGAGTTGTTCCCGTATTTGTGTTAAATTTAAAGAAAAAGTAGCCAACTTTAACATGAAAAAGTCCATCTGCATATCAGTGCTGTCTGTTCAATATGGTTTACATCACTTGACTCATCACAAGCAATTCAATTAATGTCATCAGTTGCCTGCAGGTGATGCTTGTTGTCATTCTTTTGGTTTTCTTTTGATTTTATAAACAATTTCCTGTCTATTTTTGTATATTTCGAAAATGCGCATACTGCACAAAAGTAATTGTGTATCATGTGCAGAGGTAGTCAAATACAAGAATAAAAGGAACAATAATAAAAAGAAAAAGAAAAATAGGAAATAAAAGGTAAAAAAAGAAGGTTTAAAAGTAATTGAAATCGAATAGAAAAATAAAAATAGAGTGCAAAGGCTGCATTAGCCTAAATGCAATATCTAAATACTATACCACCAACATGAAACAAGCTATAATTTAGAATGTTTTTTGTCTACAGACTCATCACTCCTCTGATCTGGGTCATTCCACCTCGCACAGACATTGAAACACTATACACACACACGCACACACACACACACACACACACACACACACACAGCAGTGTGATGAAAGTCCAATGCAATCTTTGATCACACGTATTGTGCACTTTGGTGAATAGTAAACTTTGCTAACACTCCTCAGAGAGAATAGAAAATGCCCTTTTAGTTTAAAAAAAGAGATTTATGACCCCCTATTTATGACCCCAAAGGTCACATTCCATCATAGGCCACATTCCGTCATAGGGCCGTATTTCATAGGTCATAGGCCATAACTCATAAATCATGACCACATGACTGAGATCAAAGAGCCGGAAATCATAAAATGGACATCTGGAAACATGAGGTGACCTCGAGGACAAAAGTCATATTTCATAGGTCATAGGTCATATTTAATAAATCATTTATCACGACCGCGTGACTGTGCGTTCGATCCTCCCGTTTCTCTGGGTTTGAGCGTGTGAGTTTTTGCCCCTCCTCTTTCCCCCCTCCTCTTTCTCCTGTCGCTTTTGTCTGTGTGTGTGTGTGTCCATGGGTTTTCAATGATGTCTCTTTTCTTCACCAGTGCTGCATTTACTTTTCAATAAGCCCAATCTTCCAACAAGATTTCACTCATTTCAATCTCAATTGCATTATGAGTACGGAAACATGTTTGTAGGATATACATAGGGACATGTGTTGCTCAGTAGAGGGACGTAGAAGTCCTTGGAGCAGTATGAAAGAAACCTTTTCCTTTTTCCTTCTTCAATGTGTTATTTCAGAATTGGTAAAGGGTACATGCCGAATACAGGAAGTGAACAAATGTATTTGCAGTTGATGTGAAACAGAGAGGTTTAAATAAGTTTTGCTTCTTTCTACTCTTTTATTAGGAATTGGGAATTGTAACGTAATGTATTGTAATGTGTCATGTATGCATGTTCAAAATAAATTGAACCATTATTTATTGTCATTTTTGTCATCATTATCAAAGGTATTATTGTATTATGATACAACATCTATTTATGATTGTACAACTTTTTACTCCTACGTATATTTGATCTTATTTATTCTATTTCCCATTCTTGACTTAATTACTGTTGACACAAATTACACTTTTTCACCCAAAAATATAAGACCACCACCCAACAAAAATGTACAAAAAAAGGCAGATATGCTTAAAAATTATACTGAATGAGATTTGTTGTTCTGTCCAAAAAAAGGAATGGCTCGTGCACAGGAACACACACATGTACACGTTCTCAGAGAAGCTATGGATAATAAGCCATCATGGCTGAGCAGGAAGAGGGGCAGGATATAGGACGGTGGAATGCTAGCGCCCCCATTGCAGTGCTTAACCGACAGTCACCAGCTTTAAAAACGATTAAATTTAACATTTGAAGTTTACAAGTGAGGTAATCATACAAATGTTTTATTAAAAAAAACAACAGAATATAAACATTAATAAAACAAAAGGAGATATGAGATAAATGTCATGTTTTTTTTGTTCAACCATTTAAAGAAAGCCACGGATATTTTTCCATGTTAATGATGTAAAGGCACGTTTCCTTGCTCCTTGTCGTCATCCTGAATGTGACCCAAGCATGATTTCTCCACCAGGTCACACATTATTGCTTCAGCAGCACAAAGAAGCCTCTTCTCTGTACTTTCCACCATATCCTGATACTACATATGAGACCTGTTGAAGCGCGTTTTTCAGAGTAGGTTGGAAAACACTCTCAACTACCTTGCTGTAGTGGTTGATGTAAATGACACTTCCTTGTTGTGTTCCACATGAATGTTGCAACTGACTGGGATGTTCTGTGATGCATTCGTTACATTCAGATTGTGCTATTTCCCACACTGTCTGATCCAGACATTTTTTCAGCGAGGTTCAGAAGAGCTTGATGATGTTTGCAGTGAATCTTGTTTCCTTTCCAGCTGATAAAAGGGTATGGGGGTCCATTCATTGTCGCCATAATCCCAATTTGTAGAGATGTTGTAGAGGTTGGTGCTCGTCTGGCTTCTTGCTTACTTACATTGCGCAATCTTTAGGTTCGGAAGGAGCCGACTGTAACAAAATTAAACGTATTGAAGAGAAAGTGGTATGCATTTTTGGTATGCATAATGCACGTTTTATTTACCAGTAATTTGAATATGCTATGAATTTGCACGGCAGCATGGTAGTATCAAGCATATTGCGATGAGAATGTCAGAGATGAAAAGGAAATGTATAGGAAGTTCTAATGACCACTTTTTTAACACAGATATTACTCAAAGTTTAGAAAGCAGTGTTTTACATAGGGTGAGAATACCATTATAAGAATGTTATTCTAGGAATCTTTTCAAATTATGGGTGATGCTCTTGTGATAACAAGTAACGGGTTAATATTACTTGAAGATTTAAGCGTTAAATAGGGGAAAAAAATAGTTTCTCTTCCCTCGATGAAGGTCTGGATGTCAGTAAAATGTAGCGATTACAGCTGGTGGTATTGGTGAGTATTGGTGAAAGGGGTTAAAGATTGAGCACGCATGGTCTGGTCCCTGAGATCCCCCTTGTCCTGGAGACAAGTCAGAACATGTTTTTATTAAATAATGTCTGCTTCTCCTTCATTTCCATCATTTCATCATAAACCTCAACCTGGATGACTTTCTCTTCAGGAGGAGATCCAAAATGGGATCAATGTTGCAAACTCTGTTGATCAGATCGCTCATGTGTGTGTCTGCTTGTTGGAATGGAGGAAGAAAAAAAATTACCAAACATTTCTCTATTAATGACGATGGTGCTTTTTAGAACTTACCATATGAGCTGTTCATGTCAAAGATATTTAAAGAATTTCTTGTCTTTTTGATTGAAAAAGACGGGTTATGCAGGAGCAATTGCTAGATGTGGACTTTGGTGAATGACTGTTTTGGACCAATAGGTTTGAATCTCCTTGTGTGTCTCGCTGTATGCTCACCAGCATGTTCGTCATCTAAGTTTGTGTAAAAAGTCTTGTGCTGGTGACAGTTTGTCACTAGAACCGATTATTTCATGTATCTATCGTAACTATTTTTACTGTATGTGAATACTGAGAATGTTTCCTGTGTTTGTCAACTACTGCTCACTAGTAAGGTACACACTCGAAGGACTGCGAAGGATTCCAATGTCTAAATAGTATAGCCTATGACTTATAATGAAATGAAATATTTGGTTTGGTTTGGTTTAGTTTATTTGAACATGAAGGTTACAATGGAATACATCTCATGAATCATTCTTTGACAGTTCCACATGTCCAAAAGGAGTAGGAAGAAGCAAAGCTTATTTAATCCTACCCCCCATCCATTCTACATCTAGTACAGTACATGTAGTTCACTTCCTGGATTCCATGTCATGTTTTCAGTGATAGTCAGGATAACACATAATAGATAACGGTGAGATAACCCTCCCCCCAAAAAAAGAAAGAACATTCATAATAATGATAATAATGATGACAATACTAAATAAATAAATAAATAAATAAGAACAAAGCTTTTTTTTTTTTTTTTTAAACACAACAAAGAAAATTATAAAAAAATAATAATAATAAATAAATAAATATAAATAAATAAATAAAAAATAAAATTTAATTAAATAAATAAAAAATAAAATAAAATAAAATAAAATAAAATAAAATAAAATAGAAAATAAAAAAATAAATAAGATAAAATAACAAACCTGACAGAACAATCAGGACTCTTCTGCCTTGTATTTAGCAAACATCAACTGCTTGTATTGTTTTTTGAATTTGCTCATCTCTGTACATTGTTTGAGTTCTTTACTCAATCCGTTCCATAATTTAATTCCACACACGGAAATGCTGTGGGTTTTCAGCGTTGTTCTCGCATATAAATGTTTTAGGTTTAATTTTCCTCTAAGATCATATTTCTCCTCCCTGATCGAGAAATACTTGATTAGATTTTTGGGTAACGAGTTATTATTAACTTTATACATTATTCTAGCGGTTTGAAAGTGTACTAAATCTGCGAATTTTAATATCTGTGATTTTAAAAATAAAGGGTTTGTATGTTCTCTATACTTGGCATTATGAATTATCCTCACAGATCTTTTTTGCAATACAGTGAGTGAGTGAAGATTGCTTTTGTAATTATTTGGAAATACTATCTTCTTTGAACACTTAGAGTGGTATAGTGTTTGGAAATAAACAAAAAATCTGTATCGTGTGTATTGCACCTATAGAGAAGATGACATCATACAACAAAAAGAGCATCCTGTTGTATCAAATTAGGAAGATCCTATATTGCACCAGTGAATGATACCAGTAGGATTTCATGCAAAGTAATGTATAGATGGCATGCATATTGTGTAATTACCAACTTCTTAACTGTGACGTTCCAACTGTACTAAAAGGAAAAAATGAAGAAAGTGGTAAAAAAATAGGTCAAAAATGTTTTCGTGTATTGACTGTGATTTAGAAAAGACAAATTGAAAAATAATAAAGAAATAAAATGAATTAGAAACATCATATCCATTCAGACATCTCAGATATTTTTCCAGTTGTGTAAGAAGTTGGATATCGCCCCCTACAATGAGACCCACCACATCTCTGCGCAACTACACCTTGAATAATAATAATAATAATGCTAATAACAACAACAACAATATATTATGGTTTGGTCTGGCTAACTTCTTGACCAGCAATTGATATCTTTATGACTTATTCATGGTCTTTATAAGACATCTAACATCTTTATGACTTAGTTATGGTCTTGATAAGACATCTAACACTTTGCGGGCCGAGGTCACCGATGGGTCAAGTGAGGTGTGAGAGGTGCTGGAGGTGGGCCTGGATGTGCTAGATGTGAGTTGCTCTCAGAGCGCTTAAAGGCAATTCTAATATTGCATGAATTTTTCATTTTAAACACAACATTCATACATAGCTACTAAAATACAATGAAGTGGTCAAACAGCTACAGAGGGTGAAAGTAGTACGTCTCAATAAATATGTATTGAATGTAATGTATTAATGACAGAGAAGGAGGAGGGCCGAAAACTCACGCACACACACACGCATGCGCTCAGAGAAATGGGAGGGTCAAACAGGTGGTTGTGATTTATGATTTATGAAATATGACCTATGAAATATGACTTTTGACCTCTAGGTCACCTCATGATGTCCAGATGTCCGTTTATGGTTTTCCGGCCTTTTGATGTCAGTCACATGGTCTTGATTTTGTGACCTTTGACCGTGGGGGTCATAAATAATAATAATCCAAATGTTCAAAATTTGACTAAAGGGTATTCTCTAGTCCCTCTCCTCCAGTTGTTGTGTATGGTGTCAGCTTTCCTTTCACGTTTTCTGCTTCCTGTCTAGCCTTCTCGCTCCTTTCCCTAAATGAATATGAGTCGTCTAGATAGCTGATCATCATTACGGTGTAAATGGCGATGGCGCCGCAGGGAGGGGTCCCTCACTCTTCTAATGTCCTCTTCCTCCTCCTCTTCCTCTTCCTCACTCTATTGTGACTCCTAAATGACCTTGCAGCAAAAGACACAGCCAGGAGAGAGCGAGAGAGACAGAGCTGTTTAATCTCGAGCCTTTTGTTTCACTGCACAGAAGGAATGCAGAAAGAACGCTGACACTGTTGTGTATCACGCAATCACTGCATGTTCTGCCTCTCCTCGCCTTCTATTTTTCTTCAATAGCCATGACAAAGGTAGAGATGACCTTTGACCTTTTCTCATTTGAAGGAGCGCAGCATTCTGCTTGATGCGGCGCCGGATGGGTCGCTCTGATTATTAGTGGTCAAGCTGTTCTTGAAGTGGAGTAGTCTTTCCTAATCCTCAGTAAATCCAGACAGATTGTGTCTATCTCACCGCTCAGACTCTCTCTCGTCTGCTTGCACTACTACTACTATGGACAAAAGTATTGGGACATGTGAAAGGAAGTGAGAATGTAGTGAGTGTCCACTTGGGCGCTGCTGCCCCACTCAGGTAGAAAAGAGAGAGATGGGCACAAACCGATATTCATAAAATAGCAGTGGAACCTAATTGGCATGAGCACTTGTTGCTTGGCAATAATTATGCCCAAGTGCATGGCAAAGAGCACTGCTGCCACACTCGACAGAGAAAGAACAGGGCGATACGGACACAGACGCACATTCATAAAATTATTGTGGGTGCGGTATTGTGGGTACTTTTTGCTAGACAGAATTTGCAGTCATGTCCAAGGGCAGGGCAGAGGATGCCCCTTTGAAAGAACAGGGAGAGCCGACACAGACACAAGTGACACATTCATACAATAACAGTAAAACCTCTATTTTGCGTGGCTGCTTGTTGCTCGGCAGTCATCATGGCAGGGAGAAACACATTCATAAAGTAACCTTTTTTTTGCATGGCAGACTGAGTAGAGAAAGGATCGAGAGAGCAGACACAGAGACACATGAATGAAATAAAAGTGACACTGATGTTGATCCTGAGAGAGGACTTGTTTTAGTAGTGCATTTCTCATTATAGAATAGAAAATGTCCCAAAATTGTTGATTGTTTAAAGAAAAGGTGTAGTCCAAACTGATTTCAAAGCAGCTTCCTTTGTGTTGTTGAACAATCATCATATAAGATCATAGTGTCCAGCTTGCCTCCTTTTTAGACTTTTTCTTTTTGAATTACTGTTTTCATAATTCATGTCATGTCCAGACAAGACTCCATCTGCCTTTTTTAATGGTGCAGGCTACACATATAATAACGCACACACACGATGACCCCTCCCTCCATGTACCAGTGGCACGAGTGCAAGTGTGTTTGTGCAGTATGGCTGACAGCCAGCGGCGTAAAAGACAATAGTGTGTGTGTGTGTGCATGTGAGATGGTTTGTCTCTAGTGTGTGATTAGCAAACACATTATCGCCTTTCTGTGGATATTATGCACACATGCAGTCTATCTGGAGCAATCACTGCAGACATTCAGCATCATATGTGTCCCCAGTGGATTCTCTGGCACAATAACCGTATTTTAAATGTGTCATCCTATCTTTATGTGGCTCAACCTTTGACATCCCACCCTTTCTTATGTATTGTCGGTCCATACAAAAACTGTTTCTGTGTGCGTATGTGCGTGTGCGTGTGTGTGTGTCCTCCATGAGATGTAATCAGATCTGTTCCCTCCAATCAGACTGAGGTTGAATTGAATTGGCTCTGTGTGCTGTTGTGGTTTGTCATTGGAGGCCAGAAGTGGACGCGAGAGGACACAAGGTGGGGAAAAAACGGCACAATGTGACATCCTTCTCGGAAAATGACAACAATATATTCATCATGCTGCTCCACCAGTGGTGTTTAACCACAGTAAACTGCAGTACTTAAGGCCACTTGTTGCTAGGCAGGATTTGTGATGATGCCCTTAAAGCCTATCCTGTGCTTTTGCAACAGGACAGGGAGAGTCGGCAAGAATGCAAAGCAGGAACGCTAAGTTAAAATACCCTTAAAGTCGTGCAATTTTGAATTCGACCAACATTTAAAATTAGGGATGCTCCGATTGATCGGCCACCGATCAGTATCGGCTGATTTCTGTGAAAAAGCATATGATCGGCATATGCCCATTAAGAAAAAAATATCACATATGTCTTGCTCTGATGTCTTGAGTGGTGCCCCCCCCCCAACACTGCGCAGGCGTGCGGCTGCAAACCCAACATCTCTGCTGTGTGGAAGTTATATGCTATTTGTGAGAATGATGTAAAGTTTGCATCCTGCAACACGCGCCACAAAAAATATCCCGCCGGGGTAGCACGTTAAAAAGCTATGATATGGCATTTGAAGAACACTTGACGGAGTATGGTGAGTTTTTGCGGCTCACGGTGCAGCAGCAGTTAAGATTAGACCAGTTAAGATTAACGATGTTGTTGTATTTAACCCATTTCAGTGGTTAACTTCTTTTGACACGTGTATTACATTTGAGAGTGTTACTTAAAAAAATCACCTGAACAATTAGGAAGCATTTTGATGTTTTTAATGGCCACAGCTTGACCCAGTAATCCCTCGCCAGTTCTCGCTTCAAATTTCGCAATTTTCAAGCATAAAAGCATTAAAGACATCGTGATGCGATATAATATTCTACCGTTGTCAGTAGGTGTCAGTAATGTTACTGTAATGTTTGGTGAGACACGCAAACACCACACTGAAACAACAGGCTTTTATTGTTGGTTATCTGACAACAGGCACATAAAACAGGCTACTGTTGCTGCTGTAACCCATGCCAACGTAAAACTCAACTCTAACCCCCAACGTCACTTCCTGTTTCCTAGCACCGAAACATATTTACAGCAACATAAATTTATGTCTTAAATGGCTTATTTTCTGTTATTATGTCTACTTTATTGGGTAATACAAGTGTAAATGTATATGTAACGGGTGTTATTTTATGTCTAGAGGGCTGTGACGAGTGGAGATGGGGTTGGGGCCCCAGAAGCAGAGGCAGGGAGCTTTAGACGTAGTTTAACACTTTAATGCAAGTGTGCAGGCAAAATCCAACAGAGTAACAGAAGGCGATGGTGCAGAAAAGGCAAAACTAAGAGTCACCATGAAATAGTCCAAGAACACAATAGAAGGAGCTGGCTGGGTAGCTGGGTAACAGCTGGGCTAGCCTGGCTAAAAACCAGAAACAGGGAAAAGGCTGGCAGCGTGGTAGGAGTCCACGTGTGAGCAGGCGGCGGTTGTCAAAACCAAAGAACCAGCAGCGTCCAGCTGTAAGCAGTCAGCTTAAATGGATGGCGAGTAATCAGTAACAGGTGTGCCCAGCGTCCCCGCCTCCAGCCCGCTCAAGGTGTGACTGCAAGGGAAAAAAACACAGGCCAGGAGAAGGCAGGAACTAGAGCAACATAGAGCACGAAGACAGGTCACTGACGAACGTGACAGTACCCCCCCCTTAATGGACGCCACCTGGCGGCTTACCTGGCTTCTCAGGGAATTGACTATAAAAGTCCGAGAGAAGAGTGGGGTCCAGGATGAGAGACCGGGAGATCCACGAGCGATCCTCAGGGCCGTACCCCTCCCAGTCCACTAAATACTGGAAACCCCTGCCCCTTCTTCTCACATCCAAAATGGCCTTGACCGTAAATGCTGGGTGGCCGTCAACCAACCTGGGAGGAGGAGGAGGCACCTCCGGAGGGCTAAGGGCGCTGGAGGAGACGGGCTTCAGGAGGGAGACGTGGAAAGCCGGGTGTATCTTGAGGGATTCAGGGAGGCGGAGCAGGACCGAGGAGGGGTTCAGGACACGTTCAATGGGGTTTAGGGCCGATGTATCTGGGTTGAAGCTTCTTAGATTCGGTGTGGAGAGGTAAGTCGCGGGATGATAGCCACACCCTTTGTCCCGGCTTGTACTCAGGAGCAATCGAGCGGTGGCGGTTGGCTAAACGCTGATTGCGTGTAGAAGTCCGTGCGAGGGCAGCTCACGTGTTGCGCCAGGCCCGGCGAGCGCGGCGCAGGTGTGCATCAACGGAGGGGACTGCCACTTCCGACTCTAGCGAGGGGAACGCCGGGGGTTGGTATCCATAAGCCACGTGAAATGGAGAGAGGCCCGTGGCAGCGCTGATAAGGGTGTTGCGTGCATATTCGATCCATGGTAAGTTGAAGGACCAGGAGGCGGGTTGTAGATGGCAGACGCAGCGGATGGCGGCCTCCAAATCCTGGTTGGCTCGTTCAGTTTGACCATTGGTCTGGGGGTGATAGCCTGAGGACAAGCTGGGCGAGGCTCCAAGGGATTTACAGAAAGCCTTCCAGACTGCCGATGTAAATTGCGGTCCCCTGTCCGAGACCACGTCCAGGGGGATACCGTGGAGTCGGAAGGCATGGGAAACAAGTAGGTCCGAAGTTTCGAGTGCTGAAGGGAGCTTGGGGAGTGCGACGAAGTGAGCCATCTTGGAGAAGCGGTCCACTATAGTGAGGATGACTGTCTTGCCGTTGGATGGGGGTAGTCCTGTAACAAAATCCAGTGCAATGTGGGACCAAGGGCGGGAGGGGATGGGAAGCGGCCGGAGAAGGCCCGCCGGGGCCTGGTGAGACGACTTGTTCCGGGCGCAAATGGGACAGGCGGCCACGAATTCCCGGACATCAGCTCGAAGGGAGGGCCACCAGAATCGCTGCGACAGGAGGAACGTGGTGCGGGAGACTCCAGGGTGGCACGCCATCTTTGACTCGTGTGCCCACTGAAGGACATCGGGGCGAAGTTTCGGGATGACAAACAGCCGGTTAGCAGGGCATCCTTCAGGAGCAGTGACTTCCTTGATAGCGTTGGCCACCTGCTTCTCAATATCCCACTGAAGGGCACCAAGAATACGGGACTGTGGGATGATAAATTCCTGGCGGGGTTCCTCTGGGAGAGGAGAATGTAGTCGGGAGAGAGCGTCTGGTTTGCTGTTCAGAGAGCCCGGGCGGTAAGTCAGGGTGAAGTTAAACCGGGTGAGGAAAAGGGCCCACCGTGCCTGTCGGGGGTTGAGGCGCTGGGCCGTGCGCAGGTATGCCAGGTTCTTGTGGTCCGTGTGCACAATAAAGGGGAGCTCCGAGCCCTCCAGCCAGTGCCTCCACTCCTGCAGCGCTAAGATAACGGCCAATAACTCCCTGTTGCCAATGTCATAGTTGTGTTCCGCAGGGGTCAGGCGACGAGAGAAGAAGGCGCAGGGGTGCAGCTTCTGGTCGGTGGTCGAGCGTTGGGAGAGGACGGCCCCTACGCCTGTGTCAGAGGCGTCAACCTCGACGACAAATTGAGAAGAGGGGTTGGGGTGAATGAGCACAGGAGCAGTAGTAAATAAAGATTTTAGCTTAGTAAATGCTGAATCAGCCTCTGGGGACCATGTAAAAGGGGTTTTAACAGATGTGAGCTTCGTCAAAGGTTCTGTGACACGGCTGAAGTTTCTAATGAACCGACGATAGAAGTTGGCAAAGCCTAGGAACCTTTGAAGGAGCTTCCTTGATGTAGGAACGGGCCAATCGACCACAGCCTGAATCTTGGCCGGGTCGGGACTAAGTTGACCACGTTCCACAATGAAGCCCAGGAAGGAAACTGTAGGGGTGTGGAAAGAGCACTTCTCTGCCTTGACATATAATTTGTTTTCTAGTAGCCTTTGGAGGACCAACCGAACGTGTTGAATGTGTTCCTCAAGTGAGGAGGAGAAAATGAGTATGTCGTCTAAATAGACAAAAATAAATCGGCCAAGCATATCCCGAAGGACATCATTTATAAAACTCTGAAAAACGGCAGGGGCGTTGGTGAGCCCAAAGGGCATGACTAAATACTCAAAATGTCCGAGGGGAGTATTAAACGCAGTTTTCCATTCATCACCCTCTTGGATGCGAACCAGATGGTAGGCGCAACGGAGATCGAGCTTGGAAAATATTTTAGCAGTATGAAGGGGGTTAAAGGCAGAGTCCAGTAATGGCAGAGGGTATTTGTTCTTAACAGTAATATCATTGAGTGAGCGGTAGTCGACACAAGGTCGTAGAGATTTGTCCTTTTTATCAACAAAAAAAAATCCAGCAGCTAATGGTGACGAGGAGGGGCGAATGAGGCCGGCCGCAAGAGAGGTGGAGATGTATTGCTCCAAGGCTTCCCTCTCAGGTTTGGAGATGTTATATAGCCGAGCGGATGGCAATGCGGCACCTGGGAGGAGTTCAATGGCGCAGTCATATGGCCGGTGAGGAGGAAGTGACTGGGCTCTCTCACTGCTAAATACCTCCCGAAGGTCGTGATAAACAGGGGGAATGGAGGAAAGGTCAATCTTTTCAGGTAGCCTTACATGCGCGGGCGAAGAGCGTGGGCATGCGGATTTAAGACAGTGAGAATGACAGAAAACACTCCAGTTAATAATGGTAGACTTAGCCCAGTCAATGTGTGGGTTATGTTTAAGTAGCCATGTAAGCCCGAGCACAACGGGTGCCGCGCGGGAGGGAATGACGTAAAAGTGCATAGATTCAAGATGATTACCTGAGATACGGAGAAAAAGTGGAACGGTTTGGTGTGTAACGGTCGCTAGGTGGCGCCCATCAAGGGAGTGCACTACTTTGGACACAGGTAATTTAGTTACAGGAATGCTAAATTGTGTAACAAAGGACTCGTCAACGAAGCTATCATCTGCTCCGGAATCAATGAAAGTGTAAACATCTATTTGTCCGTCAGACCAGGAGAGTGTACCTGGGAGTTGTAGTCTGCCCGCCGTGTCCGATGAGGAAGTAGTGCCAGGGGGCGTGTCCATGGGAGAGCGTGGAGGGCTGGGATGGGAAGCTTGAGTGCGTGGGCTGTCGGGGCGGACGGGACAGCGGGAAATGGTATGACCATCCTGGCCGCAGTAGATGCATAGACGTAGAAGTCTACGTCGGTTCCTCTCGGCGGGTGTGAGGCGACTTCCTCCCAGCTGCATGGGCTCGTCAAACCTTGGTGCCGGAGGAGAGTCGAGAGTGGACTGCCGAGGCGGGTTCTGGTGAGCAGGGTATCCGCCATGGCCGTGTCCAGGAGTTGAGCGTCCCTTGTCCGCCTTGCGATCGTTGAGTCGCTTCTCAATGCGGATCGCCAACGCGATGAGGTCATCGAGGTTCGCAGGAGCCTCCAGAGGGATCATCTGGTCCTTGATGGTGTCGGCGAGCCCGTCGAAGAAGACGTCTAGCAGAGCAGGGGCGTTCCAGTCGCTCTCCGCCGCGAGCGCGCGGAACTCGATGGCGTAATCCATTGCGCTGCGGCGTCCCTGCCGTAGGCGTAGCAGAGAGCGCGCCGCTTCGCGGCCGGGGGGGGTCCGCTGGAATACCTGTTCCATGGCTTTGGCGAAGGCGGCGTAGGATGAGCAGATGGAAGATCGGCGACTCCACTCCGCCGTGGCCCACGCTCCTGCCCTTCCGGTTAGGTGGGACGTGACGAAGGCGACCCGGGCTCGCTCGGAGCGGAAGGCTGCCGCTTGAAGCTCGAAGTGTAATTCACATTGAGTGAGGAAAGATCTTACGTCGCCAGAATCTCCGGAGAACCTTTCAGGCTTGGACAGCAGCGGGCCGCATGCAGGTGAGTTGGCGTCGGACGTGGGTGGGAGGTCGGTGGGTGTTTCTGAGTTAGCTGGCGGCGCCGTGGCTGAGGCGTCGTGTTGCAGGACAGTCAAGACAGCGGAAAGTTGAGCCTCCAGAGCATGCATACGGGCGTCTTGTCTGTCTGACATGTCTTTTACACATGCACCCAAAGCGTTTAACTGTTCTTCCTGCTTGCCCAGGCGTTGCGCCTGGTGGCGTAGTGCCAGTTTTACGGGCTCAGACTCTGCGGGGTCCATAATCCTCTTGGCTGGTTCTTTCTGTGACGAGTGGAGATGGGGTTGGGGCCCCAGAAGCAGAGGCAGGGAGCTTTAGACGTAGTTTAACACTTTAATGCAAGTGTGCAGGCAAAATCCAACAGAGTAACAGAAGGCGATGGTGCAGAAAAGGCAAAACTAAGAGTCACCATGAAATAGTCCAAGAACACAATAGAAGGAGCTGGCTGGGTAGCTGGGTAACAGCTGGGCTAGCCTGGCTAAAAACCAGAAACAGGGAAAAGGCTGGCAGCGTGGTAGGAGTCCACGTGTGAGCAGGCGGCGGTTGTCAAAACCAAAGAACCAGCAGCGTCCAGCTGTAAGCAGTCAGCTTAAATGGATGGCGAGTAATCAGTAACAGGTGTGCCCAGCGTCCCCGCCTCCAGCCCGCTCAAGGTGTGACTGCAAGGGAAAAAAACACAGGCCAGGAGAAGGCAGGAACTAGAGCAACATAGAGCACGAAGACAGGTCACTGACGAACGTGACAAGGGCTCTAATATTGTTAAAAATCCAATTCAGAACGTCGTAAACAGGTTTTCTATGCTTTAACTACAAAAATATTCAATTTAATTAATCCTACTTTGCAGAAATTCACTTATCACAGTCAGGTCTGGAACCAGTTAACCGCGATAAACGAGGGATTACTGTATTCCTATTTCCAGTGTTTTCAAATGGGTTGTGACAAGCTTTTTTTTATCAGACAGTGCCTTTGCTGGTTGGAGTATGCCACCTAACTCCACCATTAGCCATCTACCAGCTTTTACATTGTATGAGCTTTCCATCATATCCATCACATTACCAACAGGCCTCATTCGCCCACGTGTCACACTCATGGTCAAAAACATCTTTATTCAAAATACAGTGTGCAACACTAAAAGCCTTTTATTTAACCGTCATACCATTGTGTCACAGTGTCTGTGTAGTTTGTGCATGTGTAGTGTGTACAATAGTTGGTGTAATCGTATCAGTATGTTCACCTTCTCAACCGCATTACTAACTACAGTCACCATAGCAACCGTTGGCTCTCTGCTCATAATTTTCACAAAAGGAGAAAACATCCCAATGTCACACACACACGCACAAACACACACACACACGCACACAATGGAGGACAACACTGGCCCTGCTGAGTACTGAAAGGACATTTGATATTTGTCTCATATTGACAGGCTGCTGTTGTCTATTTCCACAATCACAGCTGCACTAAAGGTCTTGAACATTGGATATTACAGCTTTCTTTTCATCGTCTCATCTTTTCTATCTTCAGTTGAAAAGTTTTTGCAGGGTAAATGCAGCATATATTAGGTGTGCTAAGGACGTGTACTCACGAACTCGGGTGAATTTGAAAAGGCGTATTTTCTGCGTACAGCCTTTTGTTCACATGAAGATGGCGTTTTAGGACACTGGAAATGGAGCTTCAGGAATACTCTGGCCAGGGTGGAGATGCCAAACAACCTTCCACGCCTGCATGAAGGTACAAGAGCCTTGATTTTTGTGGGGGGGCGGGTTTTACCTTTTACCCTTTAAGTGATTGACAGTGTCAACATTGGCTAATTAGTAATTTACATTATGTCATGTTTTTAAACCTTATTTCAGAACAGAACTTGGATTTATTGCCGTAAGGTTAAAAAAAACAAAGGTGTTGGTTTCATTTTGTGCAGTGGTAGACACGTGCAGGCGATTAAAACATTAAACGTTAAAACATTCAAGTGTGCGCTGATTTTAACGTTAATGGATACGTCGTTGTAGCAGCTGTATTGCAGCGCTGAGGAGAGATGCCGCGGCAGTACCCAGCATACCTTGCAGCATTATCATGCTTGTTGATTGAAAGCACAACAATGGGCCTCAGGATCACTCTGGTCACACCAGATACTAACTGGGTTTTTGGACCCCCACAGGACCCGCTCAGTACAATTAAACTGTACATTTTGGAGCGGCTGTTTATTGTGTCCAACCTACGGAACACCTGTGCAACAATCATACTGTTATGGTCTGCCACTATGTGAGGTGGATGGATTATGAATTGAATTACTAACACAGATTTGTGAATATTTGCGTGAGACAGGCCTTTTGTGTATGTGAAAAAGTTTTAGATCTTTGAATTCAGCTCATGAAAAATAGGAGACAAACAAAATTGTTGCCTTTTTTGTGCATGTTTTTATTCTCCTATTATTAGCCTTAGGGTAGTGAGAAACAAGAACAGAGAGATGTTCTTCAAGCTTTAGGACATATAAATGAGTTCCACTGTAGCAGAGGTGATGAACGTGTGAGGTGGACACACACTAGCAGGTGACTTGCTCTTCCTTTTTCATTCCCTTCTGATGTTCCTTCACCCAGCTTTGCTTCTCCGCTCTATTTCGCAACCCCCACCTGACAGCCCAAGGCTGCGGCTTCACTTGGAACTGGAGTAGGGCCACAGGAATTCAAGTGGGCCCCAGATTTTGGGGAGGGGAGGATGATGTCAGGTACGAGAGGCACCACTTTGGACTCGGCATGAAAAGGCGACTACTGAGTTTTGAGGAGATACCTGAAGCTCTTACAGAGAGAGCCTCTGGTGGCACAAGAATGCCTCTTGTAATGATTGCTGTG
Organism: Dunckerocampus dactyliophorus; assembly: GCF_027744805.1. Taxonomy (NCBI): domain Eukaryota; kingdom Metazoa; phylum Chordata; class Actinopteri; order Syngnathiformes; family Syngnathidae; genus Dunckerocampus; species Dunckerocampus dactyliophorus. The sequence goes on from NC_072828.1 coordinate 10,693,771, forward strand.
GTGCAGGAGTGGCCCGTGGTTCAGGCCCATGGGGGGAGCGGAGTCAGCGTTGCATGAAAGGATGAGAGCCTCTTTGTTTTTTTTTGTAATGCTGTGACACACTGTCAGAAGGCGGACAGCACACAGCTGCACACACAAACATAGCTGATGCTCATAAATGCACATAAACATGGCCGCTATGTTGCCCTTGGTGAGATGTTTAGTCCAAGGAGATTGAAGCTATAAATTTGGATCAGATTAATAATGGTGCGTTCACACTAGCACCCTTGAGTCTGTTTTCATTTGAAGTGTAGTTGCTGTTGCCGCTTGATGTGTGAACACAGTGTGAAGCAAATCAACCACTCAGAACCGATGTGGTTCGGTTGTGGTATATCTGGTGTCGACTGGATGTCTATCCAGTATGTTTAAAGTGATCAGATCTGATCCAGATTGAACATTTCCTTCTATGCTTGTAATTTCAATTTAACATGGAAAATCTCATTGAAGAAGTTGTCAGAAGCTCAAGTGTCAAACCAGGTCAAATCTGCATCCGATCCAGATTGGGTGGGGAAATCCACTCATACATAATCGGATCATATTCGATCTGAACATGATGTGCTATATGAATGCAATGTCACAAGCTGTAATGTCAAACCAAATAACATTAAATCTAATCCACATTGAGCATTTGGTAGTACTTTAAAATGAATGTAAAATCCCTTAGACCATGTTTGCTTATGTATTTGTTAAATCATATTCACTTGTTAATATTATTTGCAACACGGATGCAAGATCAATCCCAATATGAATCAGATTGTTCAACTGGCAGCAATTTAAATTGTGTGTGATGAAATGTGTGAAATGCCATATAAGAAGGTCAGTCACTTACATATCAGTTACATCGTATTCAGCGTGAACATAAGCTGTCATGTGGATGTGTGATCACAAGCTGAAAATGTTAATAACCAGATCTGATCCATATTGCCTAATTGGCAGCAATTTAATATTGACATGGAAAGTTCTGGTTAAAAGGTTTGCTTATGTTTCTGTCAAAAAGTATGATTAATATAATGTACTGTGTGTATGCAGTGTCAGAAGCGGCAATGTCAGAAAACATTTAATTCCGATCAGACCGTGTGTCACTTTCAGCCTTTCATAGAAAACCTCATTGGACATCTTCAGACACTTATATCTCAGGCAATTCGTATCCAATTTGAACACAATGTGCGTGCTATGTGCATGCTGAATCAGAAGCTGTTATATCAAAACAATTTTAATCTGGATCTGAACTAGATCACGCAACTGGAAAGATTTTATCATGTGGAAAATGTCATTTAAGGTGTTGAGGTGGTAGGTCTATTTCTGCAGGGTGACAAGCTGCCATGTGAAATCGTGTTTAATCGGGATCTGATTTAGATTCCAAAATTTTACATGGAAAAATTCCATTGAACTCATTCAGATGCTTCAGTATTTGACAGTATTTGACTGTATTCTTGTCAAATAAAAGCAGATTTTTTTACTACGTGCGTGATGTTCGTGCTGTCAGAAGCTGTACTGTCAAATCCAGACTAATCCAGATCAGATCCAGGTGTATCCATCGATTTGACATGGGGAATCTCATTGAACAAGCGTGACAAGCTGTAATTTCATGACAAGTTTAATCTGGATCTGATCCAGATTCCAAAATTTTACATGGAAAATTCCATTTAACAAATTGATATAGATTCTTGTAGCTGTGTCGCATTAAATTTGAACATGATGCACTAGGGGTATGCAGTGTCATAAGCGGTAATATCAAACCAAGTTCAATTATCAGTTGATCCAGTGGTAGTAATTGAAATTTGATGTGAAAAAGCTCATTGAACTAATTCAGAAATGTGACTATCTGTCAAATATTATACAATTTGAACATAATGTCTTATGCGTTTGCCATGTCAGAAGCAGTAACATCAAGCTAAGTTTAATCAAGATCGCATCTAGATTGTACAATTGGCAGCAATTAACACTTTACATGGAAAGATGTTCTCAGATATATTTGTCAACATTTGTCATATTCAATTTGAACCTAACATGCTTTATGTTTGCAGGGTCTGAAGCTTAAATGTTAAACGAATTTTGGAATTTTGCCCATCATCCACAATCCTTATGTGAGACATAAACACGTACGTCTTTCTCTTTTCTGTGCGTTGTAAAGATACAGTATACAGTAAAAACAGCTAAAACAAAGAGGCAGCTCATTAATGCACGTAATGGGACACATGTATTCCGCCTACAAAGCCCGCTATTAAAACAAATCCAAAAACCTCCAACAACATTTTATTGTTGTATATACATGCAGTAACAGGTACATTCATGATATACAACATGTAATACTTACAGTATTTTGCCGTGCTTCGGTCATTTTAAGCATTACCGGAACTTCCTTCCTGGGCGCATTGATTTCACACAGCAACATAGAAATGAACGCTACACCTAGCGTTAACTTTTCCAAACTCATAAACAAAACACAGCAGCAGCTCCAATGTGTATCTTTACCTTTCGGTATGACTTGAGGAATTGTGAGCGAGGCACTGTGAGTGCGTGGTGAAGCCAGTAGCTAGCCGTTGTGGTGTGGCAAGGTGTCTCTACGCCAGTGACATAGTTCTTCGCCGTAACAATGTTAATAATAATAATAACAATGTCGCTGTAGCTTTGTTAATATGCACGTCACATTATGTAAATCGAGCATCATTATTGTTATAGGTGAAATAGGTGTGTCCCTTTCAATGCATTCTTTGGTGCCTCTTTATCTGTTTTTATATCTTTATTCAAATGTGAATGCAAAATCTCATTGAAGTGTGTGTGTGTGTACAACTGATTCCATTCCCCCGCAAAATGATACAACGAACCACTGCTGTCTACGTGGTTTTATTACTGCTAACCAAAGAGCTGATGTAAACACGGTAAATTCTCTTTCATGTTGCAGCCTTGTACACCGTGCGTCTTGTTGTGGTTATAACACTGACATGAGCCTACAACACACTCTAAAAACACAAACACACACACATACTTGTATATATACGCTCAAGCTGAAAGCAGTGAGATGAGCTGTTTGCCTTTTTGACTCCGTGAGATGCTGGAGGTGTTTCCTGGAAGTCAACTTTGAGAAACAACAATTAGCGCCTTCCAAGAATAGCCCTCTGTCGGGGTTGTGGCGACATGCATAACAACTAGCTGAAGAAGCCTTCTCAGCCTGCAGCGAACATTTTAAGAAGGAGATGGCTTTCTTTAGACTGAGACAAATGGTGACAAAATAACATGTCAGTATCTTTAAGCAGCAACAATTGCTGGAGAAAAAAACACAACTACTGCAAAAGCCTCATTACTGATCTGCGTGAAGACACGTTTTAGCCCGATGACAACTCATAGACTTACTTTAGAGACGTTGTTCATAGCTTTGTTTTTAGCTTTAGCATTCTAACTGATGGCTGCTTCTTCTTGTTCTTGTCAGCAATTTGCGTTAGCGCCATCTAGAGGGCATAAGTGGAATAGCACTGACCTGAATGCGGAATGTGAAATGCGGTCCACATTGTTAGCATTGTTAGCTTTTTATTGTATTCCTGCCCCTTACCCTTATGATGCATTCCAAACTGTTGGGAAGTAGGAAATATACAATTTAGGAGGTTACAAATTCCAGCCTTGAAGTATTAGCAATTTCACGTTCACTTGCTCAACGGGCACAGCAACTGCGATATAGAATATGTGTACTTTGATTCAGACCTCTTTCTTCAATCTTCCTCATTGATGATAGAGTCCAGCGCTGTTACCAAATTGTTGTTATTTTTTAATACAATTCGAAAACCTTTAAAATTGTGTGATTGTTGACTGTTTTTCCGATAGCAATGCCGTCCCAAGAACTGGGAAAACAAGCCAAAATAAATTGCGTTTACAAGTTCTAGTTGATCCAATGTTTCAGTTGACGCCACCAAATGTTTCCGTCTCGGTCAAGTTGGGGTGCATTGACGTGTCCTGAGAAGCTGCCGATGCACTTTTCCTAGTTGGAGGTTGAAAATGTCAAATCCCACATTTCTGTAACACAGCATTAAAGGGATAGTTCAGATTCTTTTGTCATGAAGTTGTATCCCCATCAGCAGTATAGTGCATCAAGAGTGACTTTTCCTCCACTCCACTGAGCCGAGTTTTGGTCTGATTTCGGTGTTGAGGAAAATAGTTCCGGCGAGTTGGTGGCGTCATAAGTAAAGCGTTTTGCTTCTCAAATCAATATGCGTTTAAAAGAGTAGTACATTTGCATCACAAAACCGTTTTCCACAAAAAAAGTCAGACCTCACGATCCCTCAGCGTTCTTTTCTCTCTGTTGGTATCACTGCGCACTGCCGCCAGCTGTCAACAGTTGCGCGCATTCCTATCACCTGCTTCGCAGTGTTTACTGCTGGGATAGTGCAAGTAAACATGTCTGACAATGAATGAAGTGATGGCGACATTCCTTTTAGCACAAGGCCGACCTTTGACCTTTATATGAACAGGAATACACTGATGCTGAACTTCGTCAGATGGAGTTAGAATGGGCAGAGAGAGAGGAGGGGCAGAGAAGTTATCGCTAGTTCTTACCTGGGGTGATGGAACAGCAGAACTCTTCAAAACATGTTTCTTCCTCTGTTTTGAGTGTGTTGGAACGTGAACGTTCTCGCTGAAGTGTGCACTACACATATTATCATCCTGGCCACTGTGATTCCCACTTTATAGCAAATATGGCGAGAAGCCAAAGTTGTCTAATAGCGGTGTTTGTGACAGGAACACGATGGAACATATAGGGTGATTCAGATACATTCTGTTGTCTCAGTTTAACTCTCTCGTGTTGCAGCAGTCATCCTCCGCACATGTAAACACTGTGGAACACATACACAGGCGGCAGCGGGCAGTGACACGAACGGCGAGGGAAAAACGCGACTTTTTTGTAGAAAACTGTTTCGTGATGCAAATGTGTTACTCTTTTGAATGCATAATGTTTGGAGAATCAAAATGCTTTACTAAAGTGACTCCACCAACTTGCCGGAACTACTTTCCTCAACACCAAAAAGCGACCAGAACTCGGCTCATGGGACGAAGCACTACACTGCTGATGGGGATGTCATATAAATTCATGTCAAAAAATTCAAACTATCCCTTTAACACAGCAGTGCTAGGTGGCTACATTATTAACATCATACATTTGTGCAGAGGCCCCCACAGCCACATATCTGGCATTAGATGTTCAGATGAGTAAAAGAAAAATATTGAAGCATTTATTTGCAATAAATCCTGAGAAGATGGAAGCCATGAATCCTGCGTTCCCTGAATCCTGCGCCTTTAAGGACAAAAGCCTTTGCTTTGTTGTGACACCATCTGCCTTCGTAGCAGCTCCTGAAGAATACAGCCTCTGATATGGAACAAACTTTCTGTCTGTACTAATAAAAGAACCCTCAACCTCTCTTAGGAAGCAACTGTCAACAACAACAAGTTGAAAGTTGTACCTGTATGCTCCTCCAAGGTGACTTTCACATCAGTTGTGTGAGATCGCCGTCTTTATCCAGAGGACCGTCGCCTCAGGGCACACACGCTGCGTGCACAGACAGCTCAGGTGTGTCCTCATGTGGTCCAGGTCACAGCAGCAGGTGGTCTTAAGATGCTTAAGTGTGGGGGGAAGTAGAAGAAAGACAAAGTTAACAACTTCATCTTGCCCATCCAAGGATTAGTTGCAGTTTTTCTTTTGGTTTTGCTGTCATGGCTATACCTGAAAATGATGTCTAATACAACAGACAAAGACACAGTCAAAAGTATTGATATCCTAAAAAGTAGATGATGGAGCAGTGCCTGAAAGTTTGAAGAAGAGAAAGAAAAGCTAAGAAGTTTTGCGTTGACCTTTACTACCTTGTGCATCTTGGCTCAGATATCAATCAAAATCAGTAGGGCCCTTGAGCTGACATCTTACAATAATTCTTGGACGTTTTGAAACTGGATAGTTGATTTGTGACCAGAAGAGAGGCAACAAGGAACATGGACCGTAGCTACTAATACGAACCACTGACCTTTGTTGTTGACAATCGTAATCATATCGCGTCAAAGTCACTTTATTGTTTTCATTATGGCCCTGATCCTCTTTTGCAATGTTCTGATGCAGGCCATCTTTAGTTGTCTTTTGAGAATATGCCAGTGGTCAACATAAAACAAGTTGCAGGTTGCAAATGACCCCTGTGCCGGACTTTGGACACCTCTGGTGTGAATGAATGATCAGTAATTGACATGGAGAAAGGGTAGGATTAAATAAGCTCTGCTTCCTCCTCCTCCTTTTCGGACATGTTGAAGTTTGCAAATGTACCCATGTGCTGTTCCTTAATGTAACTTACTAAGCATGCCTGAAACAAATCAACTATACCAAGTTTAGATCAGTAATAGTGCTGAAAAGATGCAAATTGTTTCCCATATTGTCTCATTTCAAAATCAATAGGGCTCATCTGCTGGCACTGATTCAGACTCGGGTGCGTCTGAATGCATCTTGCTGCAAATTAAACTCTAAAAGAGAAAAAGCCTCTTCATAACATGATGGTAACAAAGAAGAAAAAAAGCGTGCGTCAGCTTATGCGAGGCAATTTGTTTATATTCCACCAGTCGCACTTTATCATCGCATTTTACACTCCAGCGAGTGCGGCGACGCTTTAGCGACATTTGCATCTAGTCAGTTGAGTGCCAGCTTTTGTGTGCTAAATCAATGTGCCAGGATGAAGCTGATGGCTAAACTGTTTGTGTGTGAGTGTGTGTTTTTTTAAGTGTTCAAGTGTCTGAGAGGTGAAACAACAAACACACACACACAGTGCGGCATGGGGCATCAGAGCGGGATTAATTGTGAGGCTCCCTCGTGTGCTGTTGAGTGTTGCTTGGGAAGCTTCCCAGCTGCAGTTAAGAGCCTGCGGGCGCTTCTACATCTGCGAGAAAACAAGCCACGCTCTTTACTGGCTGCCAGAAACAATGCGGGACTGCTGCAAAACCGACGAGTGTGCACATTTTGTCTGTTGCGACGTCAACACAGATTTGTTGTTGCCGATCCCGATGATTCCGAGCTGATAACCAATGAGCTTGCTCGTTGTTGGCCACGAGCCTCACACCAATGGTCTCTAATGTCTAATAAATGTTAACGAGCTAGCTCATTAAGCATTATCGAGCTTACACTTTGCTGCTGTTTTACTGGATGAGCGTTTAGTTGCACCACTGGCGTTAACAAGAATACGTGTCCAAAAGGTCCCCAATGGTTTAACAACGTCCCATTGTCTCAGGAAAGACATCTCTACAACACGTAAGCGTAAATGCTAGCTGAGATAGTAACTTACAGCTCGTACCGTTAAACAGCTCATCCTAGAGGAAGGCAAATCAGTGGACAGCAAATGGCATAGTTCAGACCAGTGGTTCTCAACTGGTTTGGGTGAAGAACCCACAATCAGCCCTTATTGACAAGCGGCAACCCAAATTGCGTAAATCATTCAATGTAAAATTTGTCATATATCTTATATTTAAAGAAAATATCCACAAACTCCAAATTATTTTTTACAAAAAGTGTCTGTATAGGTTTTCTATTGTGCTCCTGCTAATGTTTGGTTTGTACTTGCTTGCTCAGCAGTCAGATAACAGCTTCTCAATAAAGACGCCAGTTGAGTTTCATTTCCGCCATGGTGGGCAGGTTGTTACCCTGTTGCATGATGGGAGATGAGAGAAATCAAATTCCATGTAAATGAAAGCTTTGTGTGTGTGTGTGTGTTGGCTTGAGGGATGAGAGTGATGGAATGGCACTAAGCAGACAGAAGGTTACGGTTGCCGGGGGCGCCGCTGGGGGCTTCCCTAAAGGCCCTCCACACTACTGTACCTGCCATCGATCACAAGTGTGTGTGTGTGTGTGTGTGTGTGTGTGTGTGTGTGCGTGCATGTGTGTCTGTGAGGGGGCCTCTGCCTGTCATAACGCTCTAATCCTGACTGACATTTATCCAGGGAGGCCTTGCTCACTCAAGCATCCATCACCATCCATCCTCCTCTTCATCCTCCTCCTTCCCTACATAAACTTCTTCTTGTGTATCAACTACTTTCACTGTGTTGTCCTGTCAAGCAGCCATGACTGACACATCGGCAGATGTTCACTTATTGTGTCTTTCTGCGAGGTTAAAGACACAAAGAGTAATCATCACAGTTTGGTACCTACCTCGGTCACGGTTTGGTTCATTTTGGGAAATGCAAAAAAACCCATAAAACTACTTAGCCTTTGTGATCTGACAAAGCTTAAGTAAGTTTGATAAAGTGTAGAATTACTACAGCTTCAACTTGGACTGTTTGGACCGCAGCAGCCTAAAACATTTTTTTCTCTTTAAATTTGGTGGGTGCGTCTTATATTCAGGTGCGCTTAACAATCTGTAATTTTGTGGTATTTCTTTAGCATGAGCAGAAAGGTCAAGGAAACTCTCTTGGTATACGACAACAGTATCGTAGTTTGCACCAAACTGCTCTTTCTAGTCATGCCGGTAACATTCAAATTTGGGTGGTGTCACTTCAGATGCTTTAGCATGTTAGACGTGTTTCTGAGTGCATACCAGCGTGTCAGCACGCTGCTTTGTCTTTGTGATTTCCATCTTGGTATTTTATACTGAAACCAAAGTGTTCCCAAACAGGGGACTTAAGGTTAAGCTCATCAGGCTCCCTTACCATGTTGTGAGACTCTTGACTGTGTTTCCAGGCCTCGCGAGAGAAACAAGCGACTAGCTCTTTGAAATTAAGCCCAAAACAACGGGGAACTCTGGAATTTGCTTTACAAAAAAACAAGCCCAAAGTCGTTGACAATAAGCAGACCTGGCAACACTGGATGCTGCTCAAAGTGGAGGCGGAAATTCAGTGGCAACTCCACCAGTCCGTCACTCAGTTATGTTCGCCGGGCAACTAATAGATTCAGCAGTGTCCAAAGTGTGGCCGGGGGCCCATTTGCGGCCTGTGGCTGTTTTTTTATTGGCCCATGGCACATGCTAAAAATATAATTTAACAAAAACCTAAAAAAATCTGTAATTTTATATAATCAGTAATAATCAGTAATTTTACAAGAATAAAGCCAAAAATGAAAGGACAAAACATTTTAATCTAACAAGAACAAGTAGTAATTTTACGAGAATAACGTAATATTATGAGGAACGAACACCTCATTTTAGTTGCAGAAAGTTGAAAAGAATAGATTTTTAATAAAGTCAAAATATTAAGAGAAAAAGTTGTATTCTAATGAGGAAAAAAAGTTGCAATTTTACAAGAATAAACTCTTAATATTATGAGGAAAAGTAATTTCATTTTAGCAGCATAGAGGTGGAATATTAAAGAAACAATTTAATTTAAATTTATAAGTTGTCATATTATGACAGACAAACCAAACAAAATGAAGTATTTTTTGGACAATTAGGTTGGGGAAAAGTTAGATAATGGGAATGAAGTCATAATATTACACAAAGAACATTTACAAAGATTATTCAAGATCAAAGTTGAAATATTTGGAAAATTAAAAAACAGCAAAAATTTGGAAAAAGGAGAAAAAATTGAAGTTCATACTTGTACTAATAACAAGTTTTTTCACTTATGTCACAAAGCTGAAATGCTGTTTTTTTTTGTTCAAAACATATCTAAATGTTCATATGTTCACGTATCCTTAACATATCTATTTTACAAAATATCAAAGTGGCCCTTGCATCCTTTCATTTCACAATCTGGAAAAAGTCTGGACACCCGTTTCTTAAATGGCTCAGCTTGCAAAAACTGAATAAAAATAAAATGAATTAAATAAAAGAATATCCTGCGCACAATAATACAGTACAGGGTTGTGCCGAACCTAAAGTCATAAAGTAGTTTAATACAAATACGCATACCGTTCAATACCGAAAAATCCGATTACTAGGTAATCAGATTCCGTTACAGCTCTAGTAACAACACACTGCCTGCAAGAAGATGGGACCTCTTCATCACTTCCACTACGACCTTCCGAGGGTCACGCGACTAATGCGTCCATATATTATGTGCGCGATGCTGCAATATCATTACACTTTGCTGTGCACGCTCTCTATGCGCTACCTGCTGATTTGAGAAAGAGAAGATGCTGGGGGTGAAAAGACAACATAAAAAGGGATTCCCTGTCAGTGCAGAGCAAATGCATTACTTCACATCGCCTCAGGCCATAGAAGAAACACTGAGAGTTATGATGTTACCACCTTTTGTTGTCATTTAAGGTTGTAAGCCTCGCACTACATAGAATGGATAGAAATAAAATGCAATAGATAAGATCGGAAGCAAACTAGTGTCATTTAATCAACTATCAAGGATGTACAGTCTAGTCTTATTCTAATCAGTGCATCTTTTGTGGCCTTTGTAGTACTAATTGTAGTAGTAGTAGTAGTAGTAGTAGTAATTAACAAGGAAAAAAAACACATCAATCATGTGCATTGTAAATCCTCCCATGTGATGACTCACTTTCACAGTATAACATCAAATGTTTCTTTAAAACGAGAAAAGAATTTTCATTGCGTAGTACCAGGTAACTCTACCTGTTTTACTGTGTGTGTTTCACTGTTTTTCTGTGCATATGACAATAAAACTCTTGAATCTTGAATCTTGAAAACCCCAAAAATGTTGTGTAAATATGTATGTGTTAATATTAGTTTAGATTGTCCAGAAATATATTTTTTTCAAATATAGCTTGTCAAGTCATAATTCAGTAACTCAAAATGCTTACTTTTAAACTTTTTTCTTGGTTTCTTTAATATTTACAGTAATTATTTTTTAGTGTGTGCATGCCTTGTTCGAAAGCAACTTTATTGTACGTTAATGTAGGAAATGTAGAAAAATTAGCCATCAGTCAACAATGATAATGTATACTGAATTTGAATGTTATCATTTTAACTAAATTTTAAATACTGCTCTCTTGTATTATTATATCTAACTTATTGTGTGGAGATATGGGGTATTAACTATATAAGCAAAACTGCAAAAAAGATCAGTTGGGATAATCCATAATGCCGCATATAGAGAACATACAAACCTTTTATTCCTAAAATCAATCATTAAAATTTCAAACAACAAAAATTATGCATAAAGCAAACTATAACCTGTTACCCAAAAATGCCATACAATACTTTTCTACAAGAGAGGAGAAATATGATCTCAGGGGAAAACTAAACTTAAAAGGAAGAAGAACTTGTTATGTTATGTTTATTTGTATTTATTATTATATTGATTATTATGTATGATTACTATATTATTATGATTGTGGAAAAACCTTGACAATTATATTACCATGTTGTTACATTACCTAATGATTTTTTTATGTATTGAAAAGATCACATATGAAATACAGGAAGTGAATAAATGTATTGCAACAGATGTGAAACGGATGGGAGGTAGGAATAAATAAGCTTTGCTTCTCCCTACTCCTTTTGTACATGTGGAAGTGTGAATTGTGTTATGTGGTGTATTCCACTGTAACTTGTATGCATGTTCAAATAAAATTAAACCATTACCATTATTTAATTTAATAATTTGTTTGTTATGATGCATTTTTATTTTACCTTCATACCTGCATTTGATGACGATTGTAATCTGTGTTTACTTGTTGTTGACGTTCCAGAGCTTGATGAAATTAAACAAAAATAAACACATTAAAAAAAAATTTAATTAAGTAAATTAATACAGCAAATATTAAAAACACATGAAGGTAAATACATTTCAATTAAATGTTATGTTAAAAATGTATTAAAATTAAATAAAAAAATAAATCACTTCTTCAAGATTGTCTGCAACAAGCAGTAATTTATAATATGTTAGTTATTGTCTTTGAGCGCCTTGGAAAAATATATAAAACCAATGTACCATTATTATTATTATTAATAATAGTAAGAAGAAGAAAATTCTTATTATTATTATTGTTATTAACCTGAAGTGGACCTCTATAGCTTTAAATGAGGACTCCTTGCAGTTTGGTTGACCTCATTTAGCTCCAGGAGAGGGACAAAATATTAGAAACATTCACAATGGTACACGTATTGTTAAATGAATACTTCAATCCAAACTTTGCATTATGTTTGTGAAGGCAGAGTGTTTGAGCTCTTGGATTGGAGCTCATATTCAGTGTATGTTAAAACAACAATACAGTGGAGTCCATCTCCTTTGCTGCTGCAGGAGATAAACCAGAAAGTGGAGAGCAAGGTCAACACGTGAGCGGCATGGCTGACACTCTCACAGTGATGACACGCTCACACAATGGAGGCTGAGAAGAGAGCATGAGAAAGAGAGAGAGAGGGGAGAAAGAAACTGTCACGCTATTAATTCATTAGAAAAATGTCCAAAAAGAGACACACGTGTATTGATTAGTGTCATTCATATGATAGCACACTTCACGACTTACATTTTTTTCTTTTCTTTGCTTAGATCAATGATGGGATCTTTTCTGCTCAGTGCAGATTGATTATCCCGAGGTAAAAGATGATGGAGGGCCTTGAACGGAGGACTTATAAGTGTGTGTATGTGTGTGTGTTTGCAGGGCAGGATCGCAGCGAGGCGACTCTCATCAGGCGCTTTAAGGGCGATGGCGTCCGCTACAAGGCCAAGCTCATTGGCCTGGACGAGGTCACTGCGGCCCGTGGAGACAAACTCTGTCAGGACTCCATGATGAAGCTCAAGGTAAGGACAGCCCCCATACACATCCACGTCCCCCCCTTTACTATATCATACTGACATGACTCACTTTTACAGTCAAATAGATTGGATTTTTTTCTTTGTTTCTTTAATATTTATAGTTACTTTTTTTATTTCAAATAAACATAAATATAAGAAATGTTTTATTAATCAATCAAAAATAAACTATGTACAATAATAATACAATAGAATAGTTTCTTCTTGGGGGTGGAGGTGTTCTAATAATGCTTAATGTTTATTTAGTACAGTATAACGTTCCAGACCTTCAGTTCAACTGAGCTGAAACTCAATTCAAATAAAAAAAATTAGATATTATGGCTATCAAAGTTCACGAGTTAAAGGAAATTCCCTTTAACGGCACTATTTTTTTTTACGCACAGTGAACGTGTGCACTTCCTGTTTGACACTCAGCCCACACCATAGTTTGAGGAAATGCAGCCATGTGGCGGTTGATGTGGAGCCACAAGCGGGAACAAATATTGAGCAAAAATAGCTTCAAATAGTTTAGCTTCAAAGCCCTGGCAGATGGTTCTCTCGACAAGACCAATGTTATTTGTATCTTCTGTCACTGACAGTTGAGTTGTCACGGAGTCTTAAATGCCAGAGTGGAGAGAGCACTGCAGGTATTTTTTATTGTCATTTATACAGTGGTACCTTGGTACATGAGTGTCCCAATTAACGAGTGTTTTTTAGATGCGAGCCTTCTCTCGGCTGATTTTTTGCTTTGCGAGCTAAAATTTGGGTTATGAGCTGCTAGCTACCGCCAGGCATAGCCAAGGACAGCTGTTTGGTGGCTTGTGTCAGTCAGAATAAAAGTTGTTGAAAACCCGCGGTGTTGTACTTCCACGTCATTGAAGTTGCCAGACTAAGAAAAGTGTGATGAAGTGTGTGTAAAAGAGTGTTTGTGTGTGTGTGTGTGTGTGTGTGTGTGTGCGTGCGTGTGTGTGTGTGTGTGTGTGAGTCTCTGCAAAAGAAACAAGTGAATTATAAGCTACAGCCTGACAGCACTACAGTATATTGTCACAGTCCTAGTTCTGAAAACTACTGACTGTTCTTGAGCACGCTGTTTTTTGAAAGTTGTCAATATTTCTTTTTCTAACACCCTGTTTTCATTTCACTTGGTTGTTGGGTGTTTTTGCAAACCTTTCTTTGTAATGTTAGTCACAATTATATTTTGTGAGATTATTTGCCTGATAAGAATGATATGTGAGTGATGGACAGTTTACCTTACCAATGTCTACCTGTTGCGCATTGTGTTTGTTTTTTTATCCATTGAGGTCCATGTTGTGTTGAGCTGTGTTGAGCAAAAAAACTGAATGTTTAATAAACAGAAATGTGCATAAAGCAAGGATATTATCCAGTCTCATGTTGATCACTGCATTAAAAACTTTAAAATGATCTTTGAAAGGGACAGTTACTCCAGATTCTTTTAAATTCTGTCTGCGATTAATGACAATTAATTATGTGTTAACTATGGACAGCGTGTGATTAATCACGATTAAATATTTTGATCGCTTGACAGCCCCAGTGTATACACTTCAATTTCTCTGGAAAAAACTACATTTTTAAGTGTTTAAGATGGTCTGTCCACAGGTATGAATGTGAGTGTGAAGGATTGTTTGTCCATATGTGCCTTGCGATTGGCTGTCGACCAGTCCAGGGTGTACCCCGCTTCTTGCCTGAAGTCAGCAGGGATAGGCTCCAGCATACCCCCGCGACCCTAATTAGGATAAGCCGCATAAAAGATGGATGGATAAACACCCAGGCTGGAATGACAGCATTGACAGTAACACTACAGGACAGTAGGGGGAGCTTTGGAGCAACAGTGTGTATATTTCTTCTGACAAGGTCTTTTTTTTCCCAGAAGTTAGTTTTCCAGAAAATAAGAAAGAAATGGAGGTGCTGAAGCTACTGAGGTGAGGATGATGAGTGCGTGAGGAAGAGGCGAGGTTAGCTTATATGGATGAGAGGGCCATCGGGGTGAAAGTCTCATTTGCAAGGACAGGAACAATTACAGGCAGAGGAAGACAGATGGGCTAGTTAACAGCAAAGGGAGAATAATTCGGATGAGAGGCGAGGGAGAGGAAGATGAGGCATGAGGAAGCTCAAGGAGGAAAAAAGAAAAAAGCAGCTTCAGGTGATTTTGAAATCACCAGAAAGTGTTCAAATGTGCAAAAAGAGTTTGCAGACAACATGAAGAGCCTTATTCATTATTTATTGTCCTGCAGGAGGTATTAGAATGAGGGGGGAATCGCATTCTTGCCTTTTTTTTTTCCACGTGTGGTGAAAATTTCAGCTTGAGGTGTGGAGGGCTGAAGAGAGGACAGACAGCTCATTGATCAAACGGCTTCCCTCCTCCTCATTTATTGCGACAGGAAATCCATCAACTGCTTTTCTCTGATCTCACCGCCTCCTCCTTCATGGCGCTCCGCCCTGCTCCTGCAGCCTCCCTCCTCCCTGACACTCAGCGATGCTAATGCAGCTCAGGTCAACATCTCAGCCCTCAAGACGCACTCATAGACTTACAAGTTCTGGCAGTTATGTTTTCATGAGGCGTTGCAACAATTAACTTAGAGATGCACGTGTCTTGTCTTCTTCTATGCTCACTGTTTTGCTCATTTTTTTGTCATTTTAACGTACACCAATTTCAGTGGAACCTCCAAAGCAGAACACAAGCTGAAATGTTTGAGAGCTATTGGACTGAGCAAAGAACTTAACGTGCCATTATAAGAAACTGTACAAGCATATAGTGTTTATAGCAGGGGTGTCCAAACTCCTCCGAGGGGAATCGCCTGACAGGAATCGCACCCCTTGCCCTCTGCCATGAAAGGCAGAAGCGTGTACTATTGCACCGCCAGGGATTCTCGACTTTATTCTTACCACTTAAAATTAAAAGCTAAAACAGAAAAGGCCTACAAACCTACACGACAGACAATACAGTAGTAGGAAATCCGTGGCGTAAGGTTCCCCAGGCTGCCAATGTTAGCATTGGCTTCATCTAGGTACCTTGGTAGTGAGTGTTTTTTGATGTGGGACTGTTTTCAAATGTTGACATGCTCCTTTTCAAGTACAAGTACAGTCAAACTCTGTTTTCATATTATCCATTTTTTGTCGGAAAAAAGATTTGCCGCAGTTTTCGTACACTGTCTCAGTTTTTGTACATCCAATAATAAGTGCTATATTGCATTTGAATTTTGTATGATTTCACACAAAAAGTGACTTTGTGGTTATTTGAAAAAAAAAACAACATTATTTTGTTTTTGTAATTAAAAAAAATGCCTCTTAATCTAATCACTTTTTGCAAATTAGCAATAACAAAGTTTCATCCATTCCTCCTTTATAATTACTTCACATTGTATTCTGCAAAACTATAATTATTCTTTATAAAACAATTTTTTATATATATATTTTGGTTGTCTGGAAGGGATTTGTTGGATTTAAATTGTTTCCTGTGGGAATTGCATACATTTGTCATTTGTTGGGCGTTTTGGAACGAATACATGACGAAAAGCCAGATTTCCATGTATTAACTAGGAAGAAGAATGCTGGGAACCACAGTGTCTGATATCACTTATCATACGTCTGTGTAGGCTCTCAGTCGTACAGGAGTTGTCCATCCAGATGGCTTCTTGAGACGTCATCTGTACTTCTGTGTAGAAGGTGTCGGACGTTTCGCTCCTCATCCGAAGAGCTTCGTCAGCAAACTAATAAGTGCTGGTAGCTTAGGCCTTAAATACAGTAAGAGTGGGCGGAATTGGTGTGCCAACACCCTCCTCCTATTGGTTCGTTACACTAAGCCTGGGCGGAGCAGTGGTATAATCCTATCCTGTTATTCACACCTACGATAAAAGGGAAGTGTCGCTCCCTGAATTGGGTATGAACGACTCTGATACTGGCTTGTTAGCATCTATTGTTCTGGCTCGGCCCTGGCTTCACCTCATTTGCAAGACTAAGAGCTGTGGGTTTTGGTCTCAGTAACCTGCTGAACACAGGGTCCAAATTAAACCTCAAACCACCATTCCGATTCAATGATGGGTTCTGTTGTTTGACAAAAATAGCTTCCTTTACTCCTCTTTCAAACCATCTGTTTTCTTTGGCCAAAATCTTTACCTCGCTGTCCTGAAAAGAGTGATTGGTAGCTTTCAGGTGTAGATGTACTGCTGATTGAGGACCACTAGCATTGTCCCTGCGATGTTGATAAAGCCTTTTTTGGAGCATTTGCTTAGTTTCCCCCAATGTAGTGCTCTTTGCATTCCTCATCTTTACAGTGGATGGAATAGACCACATTGCTCTGTTTCTGGTTTGGAGCCTTGTCTTTAGGATGCACTAATTTTTGTCTCAGGTGGTCCCCACCTCAGCAGCAGTCTCGGTGGTGAGGAAGAGACTGCTCGAGGACTCAACTCTACATCGGAGAACAAAACTTAGTGCTGACCACATCTGCCAATTACTGGAAATTTGCCTTAACACCACATATTTTCAGTTTAGAGGGAAATTCTACAGACAAATTCATGGTTGTGCTATGGGCTCACCAGTCTCACCCATAGTGGCGAATCTGTACATGGAAGAGATGGAGAAACAGGCTCTCACATCCTTCTCAGGGACAAAACCAAGGCACTGGTTTAGATACGTGGATGACACCTTTGTCATAATCAAAAAACAAGAAATTCAGTCTTTCACAGATCACATCAATGCGGTGGACACCAATATCAAATTTACTCGCGAGGACACTAAAGAAAACCAACTAGCCTTCTTAGACTGCAAGGTAATTATAGGAAAGGACAGACAGCTACTTACAGAGGTCTTTAGAAAGGCCACACACACTGACCAATACCTGCTTTTTGAATCAAACCATCCACTACAACATAAACTAGGGGTTATTAGGACCCTCCAACATAGAGCGGAACAAATACCAACTAGTGCTGAGGGAAAGAAAAAGGAGACACAACATGTCCAGAGAGCGCTCTCAACCTGTGGGTACCCACGGTGGGCTTTTAACAAATGTCAAAAGAAGAGAGTAGGGAAAGAAACCCAAAAGCCCACAGAAGCAAAAAGGAGAGGAGTGGTAGTCCCTTATGTAGCGGGGGTCTCCGAAAAACTCCAGAGGATCTTATGGCAACACAAAATTCCTACCTATTTCAAACCAGTAAATACCCTGAGACAAAAATTTGTGCATCCTAAAGACAAGGCTCCAAACCAGAAACAGAGCAATGTGGTCTATTCCATCCACTGTAAAGATGAGGAATGCAAAGAGCACTACATTGGGGAAACTAAGCAAATGCTCCAAAAAAGGCTTTATCAACATCGCAGGGACAATGCTAGTGGTCCTCAATCAGCAGTACATCTACACCTGAAAGCTACCAATCACTCTTTTCAGGACAGCGAGGTAAAGATTTTGGCCAAAGAAAACAGATGGTTTGAAAGAGGAGTAAAGGAAGCTATTTTTGTCAAACAACAGAACCCATCATTGAATCGGAATGGTGGTTTGAGGTTTAATTTGGACCCTGTGTTCAGCAGGTTACTGAGACCAAAACCCACAGCTCTTAGTCTTGCAAATGAGGTGAAGGCAGGGCCGAGCCAGAACAATAGATGCTAACAAGCCAGTATCAGAGTCGTTCATACCCAATTCAGGGAGCGACACTTCCCTTTTATCGTAGGTGTGAATAACAGGATAGGATTATACCACTGCTCCGCCCAGGCTTAGTGTAACGAACCAATAGGAGGAGGGTGTTGGCACACCAATTCCGCCCACTCTTACTGTATTTAAGGCCTAAGCTACCAGCACTTATTAGTTTGCTGACGAAGCTCTTCGGATGAGGAGCGAAACGTCCGACACCTTCTACACAGAAGTACAGATGACGTCTCAAGAAGCCTTTTCCTCGATCACTTATCATAGTAATATAAAAATAAACCTACAATGCATATTAGACCAGGAATACATGGAGTGATGTTCCCCAAGCTGCCAATGTAACGGATGGTGCAGCTGTGTGAAAATAAAATGGTAAACCTCACTCCCTGACGCCTTACCAGTCGCACTCCACATAAGAGTTGACAGCTCGGGTTTTTAGCTTGATGTCTAACACTCTCAACTCTGATTTGGTGGACCCTAATTCGAGCTTCAGGTGTGCGCGGGGGTGGACCATAAGGGTTACACCGACGTTAGCATTGGTTCAACTTAGATTTCTTGGTTGTATGTTGACGTGCTGCTATTTATTTCAATTCAGATTGTTGGCCTAAGAATGCAAAGACTGAGCCTCAGCTTGCCATGACAGCTTTCAAGGCTGCTACTCTACATTTGTTTTTGCAATAAAGAGCCTTTTTTTTAAATTGTTCAATATTTGTGCCCCCAGGGTATCGCTGCAGCAGCTCGCTCCAAAGGAGAACACAAGCAGAAAGTCTTCCTGACTGTTTCCTTTGGAGGGATCAAGATCTTTGATGAGAAGTCAGGGGTAAGCAAACCACTATGTCTGTCTTTGTATGTGTGTTAATGGCTAGGGCAACATGTTTAAATGTCTGTGTGTGTTTTTGCTATTAATGAGGCATCTCTGTGAGAAGGAAGGAAGGACGTGGGCCCCCAGGGGAAATCAGGAGCCCCTAATTGAAACCCTGAGAACAAGGCCTCGGTAGATGAGAGAACATGGTTCCCCAGTTGTCTGCCTCGCCGCAAGCATCCCACACTTTTGTTTGTTGACATTCTTCCTTATATTGCCGGTCATTGTGCTCGTACTTTTATCATTGTGGTTAACTTCTTTTTACACTTTGTAACTTTAAACATCACTTGTACATTTAATATCAATTTTATGATGGCAACAGTCTGATTTTGGAAGACCCATCCATTTTCTATACCGCTTGTTCTCGTGAGGTTCATGGGTAAGCTGGAGCCTATCCCAGCTGACTTCAGGTGAGAGGCAGAGTATATCCTGGACTAGTTGCCAGCCAATCACAGGAACAGACTCATTCATTTTCTATTGTTCTCTATGGGATAACTTTGTTTTAAAATCCAAACAAATTGGACTGTGTTCAACTTTTCAGGTTCGAGAACAATATATGGTTGACTGGGGTGGTTTTCAATCCTGCATATAGGGCGACGGTATTTTCCAGCATGTATTGTTATGATGTCCTGTGCGAAGGTTGACGCCCATATGTCAGATTGACTTGAAATGTCTCACACAACTGAATGCGCCCCACAAAACATCCACTGTAACTTTATGGTGTTTGGGCCAATCACCACCAAATCTGGTACACACCTTTGGGGGACTGACAAGCACATGTGTGTAAAATTTGAGCAAGACTGGTTGAAAAACATGGCCGCCATCAAGCACAACGTTTTTGCTGGGACTTAGCAAATTGTCCGTAAGTCATTGAACATTTGTGTAATGATTATAAAACTTTGACGAATTCTGTATTAGGCCTACATGTATGCTAGAGTTTTAACCACAATCTATAGGGGGCGCCACAAATGTCCTCTACAGTCATGTTTGTGCAATGTAAGCTGCTTCGCGGTGAATCAGTGTGAGCTAGCTGCCCCTGCTGCACCTGCCTTTATTAGCTCAGGCGCTAAAGCCTGAGATTTACACCCCAACAGCATGTATCGCGGCGTAATTCAGAGGTGCGGCGTCCGTATTCGTCAGGCAGGACACGGTGACCAGTGGCCTCCCGCATGGCGGCCATATTTCAAGTGGACAAGCTCATCCCCGGCGGCGTGATTCTTCATGCCTCTTTTTATGTTCGTCATCAGTCTTTGTCTCGTCCCCCCCTTACTCGGATCGGACTCTGTTCAGCAAAAGATGGAGACAGCTGGAGGAAGCAAAGCAGCACGTGAAATAAAGACACAAGGGGGTGACGATGTGGTGAGGGACGGGCGAGCATATGTCAAAGTAAAGCTCCCCATAGGGAGACTTTGTCCTCTGTCTCCGCACATTAATATTAACTATAGCGATATGCTGTCCTGACTATCAGTACTAATGGATCGCCAGGCACAGACAGAGACGGCCCGAATGACTCTGCTGAGGTTCACGGATCTTGACAGTCTCATTCCCTTCCTGTGCATCACTCAGCCAGATGGGCGGATGGATGCGTGGCGCGGGCAAAAGGGAAGGATGGATGGCCGCGCTCCTGGAGGAGGGGAAGGTCGTCCGGAGAGAAGGAGGGAGGTGGCGTCTGAGATGGAGGGGAAAAGGAGAGGAGACATTAATCTTCACAGAGGCCATCGTCCTTTCTTTCTCGTACACATGCACGCTCGTAGGAAACACACACTTGCACAAGAACTCACTGTTAGCACTCAGCTACGTTGTGCAAGTGATGTGATGGAGTATTGACCCCGAAATATGTACAAATCTAGTGTGACCTTTGAGTACAGCTGGCTATACACACTCCTATTCAACATTTTAAGACCACTTGAAAAATTGCGGTAATTTACATTTTGCACGGTTAGATCTTAAGGAGGTTCTAAGTAGAGCTTTACAATGCAAAAAGAAGAAATGGGAGTGAGACAAAAAAACATTTTTAGTAAGCACCTCATTGCAAACAAGCATTAAAGTGAAATAGGCTGGTCATCAGTTGATCAATAATTTAAGACCACAGTCGTTAGAAGACAAAATCAGTGTCATTTTCTGTCAGGTATTCACACTGTCATGATCTCTTGATGGCAAAGGCAAAAAAGCTTTCTGTCTTGGAATGCAGTCGAATGCAAGGCCTCTTGCAGTGCGCCATTGCTGCTGAGGTTGGACGCAGTAAGACAAGCATTTTAAACCTCTTAACAGATCCTGAGGGTTATGGAACAAACAAGTGGTAGACCCCAAAAAAAATGTCACCGGCCCTGAGCCGGAGGGCCCGATTGACTGTCTGTCAAGACACGGGACGATCCTCGGCCCAAATGAAGGTTGATACTGGTGCCGAGTGCAGTCCAATGACCATCAGATGGCATCTGCAAGAGCAGGGTTTGAAGAACATAAATGTCTTCAAAGGCCTCGTTTCCATCACCACAAAATAGCAAACCAACTCACACAGTTAGGTGGTTTGCTAGCGACGATTGACCACAACAGGAAACAGCACAAAGGAGATTGATTGACAATGGTCTACAGCCAATCAGGGCGCAGAACACAATGGGTGAGTTCTCCCTTAGCCAATAAGGACTGTTGTGGCTCTATATTTAGCAGGCTATTGTCTACTGTGTCTTACTAATATGATCTACAGGCACACATTCTGAGACAGGTGGAGCTGCACACGTCTTCAACATGAGTATACAGCACCCTCTGCTGGTAGCAATAGTAAATAAAATAACAGACACATACAACAGAGCACCAATAGATTGCTTTTATACACCACAAGGACGCAGAACACAAAGCGCGTTCAAAGCAAAATTGCACATAAAAAATCCACAAAAAAGCGAATCCGCGAAAGGCGAATCGCGATGTAGTGAGGGAACATTGAATTCAGGTCATAATAAGGTTAGGAAAGAGCGTTAGACACTGTGGGGACACTATTGTGCCTCTGTGTGCCGTCACAACAGAGGGGTGGCTTGACATGGT
The DNA here is from genome assembly GCF_027744805.1 of Dunckerocampus dactyliophorus. NCBI lineage: Eukaryota > Metazoa > Chordata > Actinopteri > Syngnathiformes > Syngnathidae > Dunckerocampus > Dunckerocampus dactyliophorus. The sequence continues at coordinate 10,716,009 of NC_072828.1, forward strand.
GCACATGCGTTAATTACGCTGATAATTTTAATGTAATTATTTAAATAAATTAGTTACCGCTGTCGCATGGTGGTCTAGTGGTTAGCATGTTGGCCAACGCAGTAACAGCTTGGAGATCGGGAAGACCTGGGTTCGATTCTCCCTTGGGCATTTCTGTGTGGAGTTTGCGTGTGTGTGTGGGGTTTTTTTTCCGGGTACTCCGGCTTCCTCCCACGTTCCAAAAACATGCAGGTGAGGTTAATTGGCGACTCTAAATTGTCCATAGGTATGAATGTGAGTGTGAATGGTTGTTTGTCTATATGTGCCCTGCCATTGGCTGGCGACCAGTCCAGGGTGTACACCGCCTGTCGCCCGAAGTCAGCTGGGATAGGCTCCAGCATGCCCCCGCAACCCTAATGAGGAAGAAGCGGTATAGAAAATGGATGGATGGATGGATAGTTACCGCTGTTAACACGCTCATTAATCTCATTAATAATACATTTTAGTTTTAGAATAAGCCAAGGACCAATATAGAACAAGCTGCAGGCCGACATCCCTAGTTTACAATGTTTCTTTTTAGGAAAGTGCAAGTGCAAACAATAAGAGTTTGAAGAGTGGTCCATAACGAACAATGGCCCCACACTGCTTTTATCTTATCAGAAAAAACGGTAATCACATAATAAATGAAAATGAACTCGATAATTTTGCCGGCTTCAATACATTACCATCTGCATGCGTGTCTGTTTTCCTCATCTCTCATCTATGCAAACATGCAGGAGGAGGGTCACTCCTGTGCATTGGTTTCAGCTCTGTGGCACGTTTCTTCCATAGAACAATGGCATGAATGGAGTGAGCTCATTTGTCAGTCATACAGTCTCTTTGTTTCAGTGGGTGGAGGTAGCATACACACAGAATGCAGAAGAGTGTAACGTAGTAGATATTAAATTAGTAGATTGCAATATACAGTATTGTCATATATGTTTTACATTTTTTTCATTGTACTTTTCTTAAAAGTAAAGTTTCATCTCATCTCGTTCTCGTAGACCCAGCCTCGTGTATCGATTTGTCTCCTGAACTGAATGTCTCGTGACACCCCTAATAAATAGACATTAAAGGTAATACAGGTGGTCCTCAGGTTACGAACGAATTCCATTCCTATGACATGTTTGTAAGTCCAATTTTAGTGTAAGTTGGAACTCATGTCTAAATTAACACTTCACTCACGCTGTACACAGAACACATGAAGGACATACAATACGGAAATAAAAACACTAAATACAAGAATTTCATGAAACAGTAAAGGACAAAAAAAGGAAGAAGAAAAAATCTATGTTGCTCACTATTGATGTAATAGGAGCAGATCCTTTAACATGCTGAAGAATGCTGTATTATTGTACTACTGTGGCATGAAAACGTTTTCTGATTTCGGACTGTGAATGTGACATGAGTCCTGACTGTGTGTGCATGTGTGTGTGTGTGTGTGTGTGGACGGCTGCATGCAGAGAGGACAGTTGAGTTTGCATGTTTTTGGTATACACCTGCTTGAAGTTGGAGAAGTACTGTATGTTGTCTATATAGCAAGACACAAGAAAAGGACAAAGATGCAAGAGGTGCACCAGTAAGATACAGTTAAACTGCATATTTTGCAGTGGCCTTTTATTGTGGCCAGCCTTAGGCACACCTGGGCAATATTGATGCTGTCTAATCAGCACCCTGATATGCCACACCTGAGAGGGGGCTGGATTATGAATTATGAGTGCTCATGAATGCAGATTGAGAAATATTTGTGAACAATCTTTGAGAGAGATGACACTCTTGTGTACACATCTTTAAGTTCAACTCATGGAAAATGGGAGCACAAGCCAAAATGTTCCGTTTATATTCTTGTTGAGTGTATACTGGATTCATTTTCTCTTCATAGTGTAGAGCACGTCTCATGTTGACAGACAGTTTTAATTAATTTATGAGAGTGCGTTGGTAACCACGAAACAACGTAACACAGAGATTGGAAAATCGAGAACCCCGTGATGTCCTGCTGTCTACTGTATCTATCATAATATCAAGAAAAAGTAAAGATGTCATCTATCAAGTGAATGAATGGCCCATTTTAATTATGGGTGCCGCCACTGCCACATTTAATTGAACCTGAGATGATTGTCATGTTTTTTGAGTTTTAAGACTTGAAATCAATTTAAATTTGGGGAGAGACAGTCGCCGTCCTCCAGCTGTTTCACTGTTACCTTGAAGACTACATTTATTACACACTTATGTCACCTCAGCAGCCACCTAGAGATCATTGAATAACACCTCTCTGCCGCCTTGCCTGTCACTTTCAGGTCAATCAGCAGGAGCACTGATAATCATAACTCTAATTATTAAATATGAATGACTTGTTAAGGATTAACAGCAGGTGTGTGTGTGTGTGTGTGTGTTAATGTGTGTGTTTGTTCCCAGCGTGTATCTGACACTTATTTAGCACCATTGTGTGTTTGTGTGTTGAGTGGTAATATTAGACAAAGGTATCAAGTCGACAGCTTGACGGGCACACAAAATAACAACGCCATCTGCCATGGGCGATGCCAGCGCGGCGCCCCCAACTGAGACTACAGTGAAGAGGCCAGGGGTGCTGGAAACAGTTTACCACTGCATACAAGATCCACCTTTGAGAGTGCTACATTAATACATGGACAGTTTCTTTCTACTTCCAGCAGGGATTAGTGTTTGGGAAGTCAAATTTGTTTCTTTTTGTCGCAATCTCAATCTCAAAATTCCCACTTTTAAGAGTCACAGCAAGAACCCTATTGATCTTGCCTGACTTCAAGCCAAGATGTTCGAGCTAACTGGGATCAAAAGCGTTGTAGATCACTTTACGACACAAAATCAATTCTGGAGTTACAGTAAAAGGGGAACAGTATAAAATGAAAATGAAAGCCTTAATGTGGGTCTCCTTCAGGTCCTGCAACACCACCATGCGGTCCACGAGATCTCCTACATCGCCAAGGACATCACAGACCACAGAGCCTTTGGCTACGTCTGCGGAAAGGAAGGCCACCACCGCTTTGTGGCCATCAAGACCGCACAATCTGTAAGCGTTGTTGTTCTTGTTGTATGTGCACATTTGTACGCTTTCTTTGAAGACATTTTGTCATCGTTCCCTAGCTTCATGTATAATTTATTAGCCTTTTCTTTCAATAGCGCAGACCTCTTGACATTTAGACAGGGACCTTTGCACAGCAGCTCCCATCCCATTGCGTTGTTTGCGTTGCTTTGTGTTATGTGAGTGTTAAATGCTGCACCAAATGCGCTCTGTATGATATCCAATTCCCCCTTTTGGACCTCTTGTTGCGCCCGTGTGATCCGTTTGGATCCAGCTGGCTCGCTCGGCAGCTGCATTGATTTCCCATAGTGAGTCGATGAGACTTTGAGTGTGTGTCACTAGCTCTAATGGCACATCCATCCTCCCAGTGCTGCTCTTTGACTCAACCAGTGCAGTCACCCACACACACACGCCTTATTACGGCATAGATCAGAGATCACAAAATTGGGTGTCACCATACGCAACAACGTCAAGCCGCCATCCGTCAACCTTAGTTGACATTTACCTGACGTGTGCCTGAGTAAAAGTCACCATTAGGGGTTACTTTTAGAACTTTCTACGGCTCAGCAAGTTGTTTATGAGTAAAATATTGCCAAATGACTAACTGTATTTTAAGAAAATATATTGTATTTCATTTTTCCATTAATCATTTATTGTATATTCTTATTATATTAGCTTTCATTTTAAATGAATGTTTTATATGTTTTCCTGTTTTTGTGAGGATTTTCCAGTGTGACGTTTAAAATATAAATATATATATATATATATATACAATATTTAAAAGAATAATTTAGGCACGTGGTATCATGAATTTCTCTGTACCAGGAAAGCTGTACACCAAATGCTCTCTGCAGACTGAAATCTGTTTAAAAGTACAGTTCTCAAGTTGACCAGACATGCCTTGACATATACGGTGAAAGTCTTGCACATGCACCAGTATGTTTACCCATGCCACAAATAGTGGGCTGTTCATCAAGTTGACATACACCTGTTTCGAAGAAAAGTTTAGAAGTGCTGTCATACATTTTTTAAAATAACTGTTATTATTTTTGTTATTTTATTTTATTTTTCAATACTTTTCTTATATTTGTATTAGGGATGTCCGATATTGGCTTTTTTGCCGTTATCCAATATGCCGATACTGTCAATTTCCGATTTCGATATGAACCGATACCGATTATGTATTATTATTATTATTATTATTATTATTATTATTATTATTATTATTATTATTATTATTATGTATTATTGCACTACAAATTTGGTGTTATCTGTTCTGTATTTATTTATTTATTATTATTGTATTTTTGTATTTTTCTGTCTCTCATGTCTTGCCGTGGTTGTTTTATTTTGTGATGAAGTGATTAAGTTCATGACGACATTTTTGCAGAGCTGCTGGAAATGTAAATTTGTAGCTATCCATCTATCCAACTATCCATGCATCCATTCACATTTGCTGCAAAGCCAATGGATACAGCATCAGCAATTAGCCTCTCAACATGGCCACAAACAACACTGCACAACTCGCGTAAGCAAACATCGGAGAAATCCGACAGCCGCCACCTCCGCGCTCCTCCACATTACCGCCACCCCACCCTCCACCACCAGCGGTGCCGTGACAACCCACCACGCCCTGCCACCCCGAACACGGCCAAGCAAAGCATAGGCTCAAGCACGCCCCGCGTGCGGACTGCCACGGCTATCAGACTCCTCGCTGCAAGTCCACAAATTCCCAAACTCTGCACAGAAACACGCCCACAAACACCGCTCAGATTGAAGTTACAGAGATGTCCGCCATCTCCTGGTGTAAAGTATTAACTACACGATGCACTATAGTAGCAAATTCAGCAACGTTGCGACTTTGGCGCTTAAAGGGCTATATCGGCTTTCATTATAAGAAAAAAAATATGATACCGATGTTGACCGATATTACATTTTAATGCCATTATCAGGCCGATAATATCGGTGGGCTGATATTATCAGACATTCCTGATTTTTATTATTTTGTGAACTTTTTCCATTGAGACATTTAATAAAATACATTATTTATAAAAATTAATTTTAGCCTCAACAGACTAACATTGCATGGTCTTTTATCAAATTAATTTTCCTTGGGTTTTTGTTTTGATGAAGCAACCATACTCAAAGCTTTCTGAAAATTCCACCATCCAGCACTCCGGTTGATTCTGGGCTTCTTCTTTTTCTTAAAAAGGGAGTCATTGGGAATGTGAGCTGGCATGAAGAGACTGTTAGAATATGTACTTTCAAAGACGAGGCGATGTGAATCTGACAGAGTGACAATATGTTCCACTGTCAGGCCCAGTAGGAGCAGACGTTCAACCAGCTCCCCCTCCACCACCACCACCCCAGGCGTGTCTGTCAAGAGTGATGTGAGGCGGAGGAAAACTGTCTTGCGGAACGCCAATGTTAAAATAGAGCTCCGCTTTATGCGAGGCGGCGTTCCGTCTGTGAACTCTGGTTGCACTACACAAAGCTGGCGGTCAATAATTGATTAGGTCTGAAACTCTCGTCGTACTCCGAGGCTGCTTCTGGTTGTTGGGTGACAGTCGATATAAGTGCTGAGCATAGGGAGAAGTCTGTTGGAGAGTCTGAGATTCAGAGAGGTAGGTAAACCTGGAGGAAAGTGATGAAGTTCATAGAGAGACTGCTGTGTCTTTGTTTGCTCACTTGAAATACAGCTTTGTTCAAATCATTCAGTGTGACAATGGCAATGTCTGACACAGCAGACGACGCGGAATCAACTTCAGTTGTTGCCTTTAATAAGGATCTCAAGTTGAGGCTCGGCTTTCTACACCTAAAGATAAAATATCGTATGGACTTGAAGACTCATCAGTGAGGAAAGTGCTGATTCTTGACAACATGCCACCGCATCAACACTATATAGTCAATAGAAGACGATTGTGTGACTCACATTGTCAACTACTGCATTGGGCTTCTACTTACAATACACCAAGGAGTATTGTTTTGATCAGGTAAGAAGGTTAGTTACTTATTTAGTTGGTTAGTTTTTAAGTTAGTTGGCTGATGGTCGGTTGGTGAGTGAGATAAGTTAGTTAACTAAGTTGGTTGGTTATTAACTGAGTTGTTTAGTTAGTTGGTTGGAGAGCGTGTAAGCTATAATATTTACTTAGTTGATTACCTACTTGGTTGGTTGATGACCGGTCGTTAGTTAGTGAGTGAGTTATTTAGTACGTGAGTGAGTGACAGATATTTATACTTAAATATACTTAAAATATTTCAAAATATTTTGTTTTGTTTTTAAGTTAGTTGGTTGTTTGGTGAGTGAGTTATTGAGACGGTTGGCTTGTTGGTATTTAGTTGGCTGAGTGAGTTTTGTTTTTTTTTTTCGTTGGTTGGTTATTGATTCTGATTATTATTTAGTCGGCCAATTGGTTGATGCCTGACTGAGTGAGATTGAGTTAGTAGGCTGACTTAGTTAATTGGGTGGTTGTTATTTGCTTTGAGTTATTTGGTTGGTGGACAAGTCAGTGAGTAAGTTGGGTGAGTTAGTGAGTAATTTAGTTGACGAGTGAGTGAGTGAGTTAGCTAGTTGGCTGAGTGAGTGAGTTATATAATTGTTTGATTGGTTGGGGAGTGAGTTATTTAGTGAGTGAGAGTGTGACTTTTTACGTTACTCAGTTGGTTGGTGCGTGATTTGATTGATTGGTTGGTTAGTTGGATGGTGAGGGAGTTAGTTTCTCAGTTAGTTACTTATTTACTTATTGTAAATTCCAAAATATTGACCTCACCTGAATATAAGCCGCACCCACTAAATTGCACATACTGTATATAGGCCGCACTTGTCTATAAGCCGCAGGTGTCCATTTTGTCCACTCTCTTTCTCTCTTCCAATCCACACTCAAAACCCACTTATTCAGGACATCATATTCTCTATAATTTATCATGACTTTTTTTTTTATTTTGTCTTATTTCTTTTTTTTTTTATTTAATGTGTGTCTTGCTTTTAACCTTTGTCTATGTACAGTGTTCTTGGGTTCCTAGAAAGGCGCTGATAAATAAAATGCATTATCATTATTATTATTATTATTATAACATGGGATATTTACACAGAAAGACACACTATAAACCTTGCAATCCTACCTACACTCAGTGTTCCCATCACCGTCACTCGTTGGCTCTGATGAGTGAGACGTGAGTGACACATTTTTTCATCGGAGAAGCTGTAGCAATTTACACTTGATCAAACTTACTCAAGATTTGTCAGATGAAAATATCGCTGCATAAGTCTTCACAACGTGACATTAACGTCGACTTCACCACTCCAATTCACTACTTCCTCAATCTGCACTCTAATCATCATGGGAATTGTACTTTCAGCCATAAATTAGCTGCATCATTGTTTGCCGCAGGGTTCAAAGCGTGTGACAAAAGTCTGGAATTTACGGCCGTTTGTTAGTTTTTAAGTTAGTCTGTCAGCTGGTTTATGAGTGACTGAGTGAGAGTGAGTTAGTTGGCCGACTGAGTTAGTTGGCTGGTTGAATGGGTGAGTGAGTTAGCCAGTTGACTGAGTGAGTTATTGAATTGTTTGTTTGGTTGATGGGTTATTTGGTGAGTGAGAGAGTTAGTTAGTTGCTCAGTCAGTTGGTGAGTTATTTAATCAGGTGGTTGCTGAGGGAGTGAGTTAGTCAGTTACTTTTTTACTTTGTTGTTTTACTTTTGTTAGTTTTTAAGATAGTCGGTCACTCGATGAGTGAGTCATTCAGTTGATTGTAAGTGAGTTGGCTGATTGAATGAGTTAGTTGGCTGAATAAGTGAGATAGTTTTGTGAGAGTGTTATTTGGTTTACTTTAGTCATAGAGTGAAACAAAAATTTTAATTGTTAGACAAATGTATTTCATCCAGCTTTTTTTCAAACATGAAGTTACATTACATTACATTACAAGTGTGTGTGATTGTGTGTTTGAGATTAACTGCCTTGTCCCCGCCAGGCTGAACCTGTGATTCTGGACCTGCGGGACTTGTTCCAGCTCATCTATGAGATAAAGCAGAGGGAGGAAATGGAGAAGAAGGCCCAGAAGGACAAACAGTGTGAGCAGGCTGTCTACCAGGTACTTCCATTGACTCATGTCTTTATTTTCTGCCATAATTACTCTTGTCTGAGAGACCTTGGACATTAAGACGCCACTAAGACTTGGAACACAATGAGAGGTTTCTGCCTATTGTGCTTTATTCTCTCTGTCTGGTGATTGCAAAATTATTATCCCAATGTTGGGAAGCCAAAGATGCTTTTTTTTTTGCTCTGCTTATGCTTTCCGCCTACTCGCTCTGCTCCTCCGGCTTAAACCTTATGCCTCTTCCCTTCTCTTCTTGGCTCCGCTCATCTGCAGACGATTCTGGAGGAAGATCTAGAGGACCCGGTCTACCAGGTAACCTCCTCCCTCACCATCCTTGCTTCTTCCCGCTTCCACCCCTCACCTCTTGGCTTGCTCCTATGTGTGTGCACTGTGGGGAGACAGCCCCTGCTGGGTACTAATAGGAAGACCACAATCCACATTGTGATTTTTCTGGGGTGCATGTTTTTGGGTGCATGATGAACTGCTGTGGGAATATTTGCCTCTTACATTTTGACCCTCTTTCACGTCTTTTTTAAAATGAGAACCTAATGGAAAATGCTGTTTGATTTTCTCTCGACTTTTTCCACTTTTTCCCTCTTCTTCTTTTTTTTCTCCTCCTTCCTCCTCCTCCCGTGTCCCCTCTGTGCTTCCGATGCTGTAGTACATTGTGTTTGAGGCCGGACACGAGCCCATCCGCGACCAATCAGAAGAGAGCATTTATCAGGTACTCACCAGCTCGCAAACTTGCTCATCATCCTTGCAAGTCGTGGGAGGGTTCATGTCAAGGATGTTGGCCAGTGATGATTTCCCGCTTCCCGTAACACAGTGGTGTGCAATATCTGACCCGTGGGCAAATTTCATTTTGGTGTTTTTTATTGGACCACGGCAATATACTTGTATATACTGATATAAAAAAAACGTATACTTCCGAACTATAGGGTCGAAAACATCTACATCCACACACAATGACGTTTTACAAAACGCATGTTTTACAAAACCTGTGCTTGTATTTGGGCAAAAGGCCAAAACGCATATAAAAATATGTGTGTAAATGACTACTATAATATGAAAATATCCATGGACGTGTGGACATGGCCTAAGCCTGGGCTTGCCCGCATCGTAATTCTTACTTTCAACACAAGGTGGTGCTCCTCCGACAATTGTTACTGTAGGTTGTAAATCGAGGCTGTGCTCTGGCTCACTAAGTCATCATGCTATTAATCTTCAAGAACAACACGTCTATAACGTCCACATCTTCTTTATTGAGTGAGGTCCAGGACCCCAAAATTTACAAAAATGTCACTGATAACAGAAAGATAAGACCAAGTCTGTTTTTTTTTATATATATATATATATATATATATATATCGTATAAGCTTTTTAAGAAGGGTGACCGGAGGGTGTGTTCCAACTATAGGGGGGTCACACTCCTCAGCCTTCCTGGGAAAGTCTGTTCCAGGGTGCTGGAGAGAAGGGTACAACCGTTATTCGAACCACGGCTACAGGAAGTGCAATTTGGTTTTCGTCCCGGTCGCGGAACACTGGACCAGCTCCTGAAGGGTACTTGGGAGTTTGCCCAACCGGTCTACATGTGCTTTATGAACTTGGAAAAGGCGCTCGACCGTGTCTCTTGCGGTGTGCTGTGGGGGTGCTCCAGGAGTACGGGATTGGTGGCGCTCTACTACGTACCATTCAGTCCTTGTAGGACCGGAGCAGGAGCCTGGTTCGCATTGCCAGCAGTAAGTCGAGCCTGTTTCCAGTGAACGTTGGCCTCCGCCAAGGCTGCCCTTTGTCACCAATTCTGTTCATAATTTTCATGGACAGAATTTTTAGGCGCAGCCAAGGCGTCGAGAGAGTCCAGTTCGGTGGCCTCTTGTCTCTGCTATTTGCAGACAATGTGGTCCTGATGGCCTCATGTAGATGATGGCGGTTTGCATGAGTGTGAAGCTTCTAGTATGAGACTCAGCACCTCAAAATCCCCATGGTTCTCAGTCAGAAAAGGATGGATTGCTCCCTCTGGGTTGAGAATGAGGTCCTGCCCCAGGTGGTGGCTGAAATGAGTTTCCTCCATCGGGTGGCTGGACTGACCCTAAGAGATAGGGTGAGGAGCTCAGTCATCCGGGAGGGGCTCAGAGTAGAGTCACTGCTCCTTCACATCGAGAGAAGCCAGTTGAGGTGGCTCGGGCATCTAGTCCGGATACCTCCCAGACGCCTCCCTGGTGAGGTGTTTCCGGGCATGCCCAGCCGGGAGAGAGCCAGGGACTGGGAAGTCTGGGCTTCCCTACTGAGATTGCTTCCCCTGGTGGAGGAAGCGGAGGAAAATGATGGCTGGCATATAAGCCTCAAATGATAGCTAGATAGATAGATAGATAGATAGATAGATAGATAGATAGATAGATAGATAGATAGATAGATAGATAGATAGATAGATAGATAGATAGATAGATAGATAGATAGATAGATAGATAGATAGATAGATTCATTTAGTCTGCTTTTGTAGTAGATTTTGTCTTAAAATGTTTAAGGTTTTCATCGTCTTATATTTCAGTCCATTTGTATTTACATTGGGTCAGTTTTAACACATTTAATAAGCTAAGGGGAAAAGATTCAAATGGGAATAAAAGATTGTGTGAGGCAAACAAGAAGCCAACATTCCGTCGGGAACAAGACCAGGGAGGCAACCTGTTCCCTGGGCGCTCTCCGTAGAGACATGGGTAGACCTCCGAGGGGCGTACCAAAGGAAGGTGGGGGTGTATGAACGGATGCGGAGGTTATTCCTGGCCGGTGCAGAAGGCGGGACCCTCTCATTCTCTCCACCCCTTTTCTCTGCCGGAGATGAAAGAAAAGCCAGCGAAAGAAAGATTAATCACCAGACTCGTTTGATCTTTAAATAAAATGGATTGAAAATAAAAGAGCACTGACGTGCACACGCACGAGCTGTAAAAAAAACGTGAGGCAGCCTCCAGCCACAGAGGGGCCAATGTATGAATAAAGATGGCAGCTTCTGGAAATAAACATGTGAAGGAAGTAAACACGGCATAGAAAGAAAAGGGACAGACTCCGCTACATTCATTTAGCAACACACTCCCATCAGGAAACATCCGCACAGGGAACGCCACAGCATTATTCCACACGCTACTGTATAGCTGTGCTTCTGCCCTAATATAACCCAAAATATTTCAAGCAAACATTCCAAACCAAAACTGTGGGGATTTGTGCTTATTTCTACTAATCATCGCAGATATGTGGAGTTGCATGATGGAGATGAGTACATCATGTCTCTCTGGTAGTCCTCTTACAGCGCCACAAACGTTGGATTTGCTCCAATTATTTTTTAAAGCTGCTTTTGCAGCTCACGTTTAAATATTACCCAGCCTCAACCAGCCCTTGGCTTAGAATAAAATTTCTGTGAGCCTTTGCATCTAAGTGAGGTTCCTAATGGGTTCATTTTGTCCAAGTTAAATATGCTTTGTCTAAAATCAATTAGGAATATTGTTTTTTACATCCCATTTAATTTTTTTTTTAAGTGCGCCACCAAGACACTAAAGTTATGCCAAGTTCTTACCAATTTTTTTATTATCTTTTGCCACTTTTCCTGACTTTTTCACTTAAAAAGTTTGACTGTCTCAGAAGATCATTTTAGCATAAACCGTAGTTGTGGTTGGTCATACCACTCCAATCCTCCAGAGACAATAATGAGTCTAGATTCTCTGTACTAGTTCATAAAATGGAACAATACACAAGTTCATGTTAAGAAAATTAGCATCCCCTTGATTTTTCACCTGGTTATTCCCATCTATTTACTTACATTGCCTCAATGGAAACATACCTATTGTGTCCAAACCACACAAGTTAAAACAAATCAGTTTGCTATCTGCGCTAAATGTTCCACTCTGTCAAATCTTTCATTTTTTGCGACATGTAAATATTACATGTCTTCGTCTGGGTGACACTGACTTATTACATGTCACAGCAGTCTTATCTGAGTCCGCATTTAAAGAGACAGTCGACTGATTAGCCTCCTCGATGAGGTCTCACTTTCCAGATTTTAATTCTGATTATCTCACACACACATAAAAGTGATTGCCTGCCAAATTAGGGATGGGTATTTAACGAAAGTTCTTTGATAGATGACTGTGTAAAATTGGAGTTCATTTAATAAATTGTTTATGAATGTAGTTGAGCTACTTTAAGAAATTGTTATTCCAAGACATTATATTCCAATAAAACTGTATATTCACAATTGCAGAACACAATCTCTGAGAAAAAAAAAAAGTAAAGATCTCGTCAACTGAAGATGTGGACGTTATTACTTTGCAGAAGTGTTGATATGCTAACTTTTCCAGCCTTGAGAGCGTCACTTTGTTCATTTTCCACCAGTCTGCCTTGCAGCTTTACACGGCAACAGAGTTTAAAATGGTCGTCTACCAAACTCCTACATATGGTCAGAACCACTCCAAAACATCAGCCTGTTTCACTTCTTCCACTGCACATTTAGGCAGCCAAAAACAAAATATGATATTCTCACAAACGTTGTTTTTGTTAAAATTGTACTTTGTGTCTCTTACATCATTTATACTATTACAAAATATTGTACTTCAAGTATGACTTGTTTCGCTGCCCGTTTAGGCAGCAAACTAGGTCGGTCTGAATGATTTGGGCCTTCCACTTGTTGCTTCCAAGTGTTGCTTCAAAATGTCGCAACTGCACAACATAATTGAGTAATATTCCACATGAGCAACAGTCAAAATTAGACATGTGCATAAAAAAATTGACGCGTAAAGATGTTTTGTGTCATTTTCTGGCTGATCCGGAGGTAACAGTCTGTCTTGGCTGTGCTCTAAATTCTTGGTCGGCTGTGTAGGTTCCCACCAGTCAACAGAAGGAAGGGGTCTATGACGTCCCAAAGCGACACCCAGTGAGTGACGCCCACCGTGTTTGCCCGCTCCCGCCAGTCTGCCTCCCCATCCTCAGTCAAACCTCTCAGCTCGTCCAACCATTCCACGATCTTCCCCGTGCCCTTTTTTGCTCCTTTCTTGATTCGTCAGTCAGTGTATCTCCCACTGGGTGTGATTTATTTATGGTTCCCCTGAGAGGTTTGCTGGGACCCAGTGCTTTGTGCAGTGCGCTGCTCCTTTGCTTGTGGTGGCTGGTGCCCTCCTTCCTTGTGCTCCATGTGCGGATGCCATAACTGTGTATTGTGTGTGTGTAAACGTGTTTGTTGTGCTCAATCAAGCATGCCTGGCTGTGGTTTGCTAGCTGGTGCATCCACTATAAACCCGCATGACCTTCTACCAGATTATATTGTGACACATTCTGCCACTGTCAACATTCTATGAACGGATTTAAACATATTATACATCAACTATGCACGGCATAATCTAATGAGATCTTATTGAATATTCTGCCATTACAAAGACAACTGGAATAGCACACTGTGACTCACAGACCTCCCACAGGGACGAACAATCGTAATAGGGTTATGCTTGGCAGTCCTGCTCCACTCCAGTCTTGTTGGTGCAGCAACATCTGCTGGATTCTGGTGGGGCACTGCACCACTTGCTCTTCCTAATGCAACTGGATTGGCAAAAGTGAAAACAAATCTTGTCGCCGCACATTTATTCCTCATCCTCAGCAAACAAATAGACAATCGGAAGGAGGGATTGGGCAGTTTTTTGCCTGATCCTGTTAACAAACAAACAAACGGCTATCAAAATGCTAACTCTTGATCAATAGATGAACAGACAGATTTATGGGCAGATGAATAATGGATGATTGAACTGGGGAAGTGTCGGATGGAAAGGCCACGGAACACTCAGACAGATAGATGGACGGATAGATTGACAGGCATATGGACGAGAAGATGCATAATCAGATGGATGGACAGATTCTCATGAATGGATGGACGGTCAGTCATTTATTTTTGCAAAGTGCTGAAAACTAACAAACAAATTCACAACAAACTGTGATTAAAATAATAGCCCTCACTAGATAAGTAGATAGACGGGCTAATGGACAGACTGACACATAGGTTGTCGTACAGATAATTGCACATCCAATGGATGGGCGCTTGTTTAGTTTTTCTGTAAAACAAAACAACCATACCTGGCCCCTGGATGGACAGTTCTGCAGTTTTCGCATAACCCTGCTGACTAACTGACCAACACGAACCAACAAGAAATCAATCCAAATGATAACTCTGTCTTACTACACTACAGCCGTACCACACTTTAAACTGCAAGCTCAATAATAAACCTGCAGTTTAATTAATACCGTCCATGACAAACTGAACAACATTATATTTGTAAAGGCTACATTTTGGTACTGGATCTCATTAGATTGTGCAGGTGGTCATAATATCAAAGCTAGTTGTTGTACATTTATACATATATTTTTAAAACATCTGACTCATATTTCTGAATTTCTATCTAGAATGTTCAACCTTTACCTGCGCATAAATTACGCTGCAAATCCCAGTTAGTGTAATTTGTGTAATTGTGTGGGAGTGTTGGTGGAGGGTTCTTGGTTTCTTTTAGTTATTGGCTTCCCGCTGCCGGCAGTTATAATGAAAGATGACCTTGGCTACTGTCAGACTGCAACGGCTGTAACTCCACTGCTCTTTATCTGCCCATAAAGATGCGGCTTATATTGCTGGTGGATTTAATCTGCTAAAATCTCCCAAGTCGTAATAAGCGCCCTGCTCTCCCGCGAACACATATATGTGTGTGTGCGTGCTTGTAAGAGTTTGTGTCCATAAAGGGTTTCAACGCTCCATCCCTTGTTGATACCTGGAGCGCAGCATTTTCAGTCTATTCACTCTCTCTGTGTGTGTGCCTTTAAATGGCTAAACTGGACGGGGCCATCTTAACAACACAGGCTCTGTGAATTTTTGGTCGGTTCGGAATTAGTCTTGCATTTTCTCCTTTGGCCATCTTACCCTGAGCTTTGGTAAGAAGCTTACAGGCACCCCAGTACATATTTTTGTGTGTCTGGCCTCACCCGTCCTGCGGCACATGCTGTGATTTGGATGGCTGTCATGTTGGCAGGTGTCTGCAACTGAGCAAATCCAATTTTTTGCTGCCGTTGAGCTGGGTTTCAGTGTTTTCTCCCCCCCCCCCAGTGAGTCAGAGTAGCAATCATAGACAAATAAATGGATCACAGGCATGTACAGTAAATACCTTTTGTTGAGGTCTGATTGATCAAGTAATAACCGAAATGCGGCTAAAATCTTGTCTAAATGAAATCAAAATGAAGTTGTTACCACGTCAATCTACTCCTCTTAATGCAAAGACGCTATTTTAATTTTCACGTTCGGCTTTTCCCTGTTAGGGTTCGCCATAGCAAGTCAATTGCATGAATGGTTTTGGCTAAGTGTTTACGCCGGATGACAAAGACGCTATACACTCGAGCTAATACGGTTACACTGTCAGAAATGGTGTTTCTGTAGAGTTTACTCTTTTCAACACTGAATCAACAGCGCCTCTGCTGGTTGCAGACAAGTAGTACACTCCATTTTGTCTATGCCAAGATGCAATTCATCAATAATTAATTTCACACCGTGAAAATAATTCTCTACAATAGATTAAGCAACTAATTGGCTACCACACGCATCCTCGCGGTGAAGCACTTAGCTATCCACCACAGTTATGTAGCAAATACTCATCTATTCAGTTATTGAGCACTAAGACATCTGTCCTACAATGTAGCATTTAGCTGTCCTTTCAGCTGTGCAGCATTTGCCATTTATCCGACTTTAACTTTCATACTTCAAAAGTTCCTAAAGTCACCACAGATTCATATTCTGACAGGTGAAATTGTGTACTATACCATACGAAACTGAATAATAATTACTAATAGCCTCAACCAGGATTGGCTTCAGCTCTCTGTACACTGTGAGTGAATAACCCGCTGAGTTAATAGCCAAAATAAACAAAAAGAACTCCCATGGTGGTTAACAATGTAGAAATAATGCACTTTGCAATTGGATGCTTTCTGCCTCATCACCCTCTGCTGCTGCTGTGATGCTTTTAACGTTTTGGGGGAAAGTGATTACCTGCAGAGCAGCTCTGGAGTGGATTTAGCCTTTATTTCATCGTCGAGACAGGATTGATGGCAGACAGCGTCTTTTAAAGCACATCATTGCAACTTTTCCGATGAAATGATAGTGCCCGGTCTTCAACATGACCCAGCGTGCGAAGCAATCTCTGGTGTTATTTACTGTGTCGCCATCTTAAACAGCGATGGATCAATAAAACACACAACCTCGCCAGACTGTTCCAATCTACCAAGCCCTTGACCCTGTACCGAGTGGGAGTCTTGAATCAACACCCGTTTGTGCCTTGTGGTCCTCCTACCGACAACTATGGCCGATTATTATCTTTACGTGCTGGTGTGAGTCTACTTCAGCGAGTGTGTGTGTTTACTGTTTGTGATCAGTCACTCAGCAGGGGCTCAGCAAGATGCCATTAATTATAGAGGCTGCATTAATTACTTGCGGGAACACGTGCGCAGGTAATTACTGTTTCCCCCCTCAGAGATAGCTAATTGATAAGCAGTGGCTGCATGAGGACAAAGCAATGAATGCATGGGAATACTGGACCACACCACAGAAATAATAATGGCGGTCATGGAGAAACTAGCATGTAGCGTTTAGATATGATTTACTTATACCGTAGTAGCAATTGAAAATCTGTTCAGTTATTTAGCACAAAGACTCTTTATTTTCAAAACCCCAAGTTGACAGGTGTGCTCTACCTAGCTATTTAGGCATGTTGCATCTAGGCTTGCCAACTCCCAGAGAAATAAATAAGAGACACTTTTCTTGCTCGCCTTATAGCATTCAGCTACCTATTCTGCAATGTAGCATTTGGTTACCATGCCTGCTACGTATGTAGTATTTAGCTATCCATGCCTGATTTCTTACACAAGTTGGCTACTAGCCACATTTGTTTGTCCAAATTGCATCTGCTCAAGTAAACATAATAGAACATTTGTGGGGTCGTTGTTGATTGGTGTGGTTTAAGCACAATTGTTGCACCGGTCTGCTATAATTCACGGCATGTTTATCGCTTGCTATAACCGTCTGTTTATGGCAGCAACAAAACAATAGAAGTAAAGCTTTGTTTTATTATTATAAAGTTTAAATATTCTTAAAAGAGGACAGATGAAGATGTATCTGAGTGCCTCTCGGTGGTTATTACCACAGTAAGGAGGATTTAGAGAAACACAAAGGGAGCTCAGAGCTGTAGTTTAGACTGAAGGTAGGGATGAGCTTTAAACCTCTTTAAATCCCCTGTGTGCTTCTATGAGAGCACCTGGCGAGAGCAACATCTGCCCTCCTAAATCAGGCTTGTGTGAAAGACTGCTAATATAGATGCACCCTCATCCACATCCCACCTGCCATCGCTCTAACACTGAGGTTGTGATTGCAGAACGGACATCCAAACACCCACCACCCCCACCAACATCATCATCAACATCATCATCTTCATAGTCATCCGCAACTCCCCCAACCGGGACTCAGTGAGCATCAGGAGCATCATCAGAATCAGCATCAGCAGCATGAGGCAGTGGCCGATCTCATAGACTTAGACCCGGAAATGATTTCTCAGGTAAGGTTGTTGTCTTGGTATTTAAAACTTCCCTAGACAACCTCGCCGCTCCCGCTGTCATCGTTACCGCCCCCTGACTCCTGACCCGTTTATGAATAAAACATGTAACCTTACTGTTGTCATAGCAACGAAGAGTAGAATTGGAGCGGTCATACCTGCATAAGTGTTTGAAGAGACAAAGGACAGAAAGGTTGGCATGCAGGTGTCGTTAAAAGACGTTTCATATCAATGAAAAATATTTCAAATTTTTAGGCCTTTTACATTTGCTCAAGTATTCCCATCCCCAACTTTATTGGGCAATTTTGAGGAAACATGATTGTGTGTAAGATTGTGGTAACTTAAGCTCTAATTTTAGCCCGGGCGTTAATTGGAAGCAGGCAATAAATGGAGAGATGATATAAATGTGAACACTGATTATATATAAAAACTTCATTTTTTTCAATTGTAATAATGATTTTGGAGAGCATGAGAAAGTGGAAGAAAAAACATACTGTAGCTCTCTCTGATCACGTGGTCATTTATTAACAAGTATGTTGCACAACACAGCAGCAACAGAACCAGTTTTGTAATAACGGTATTGAGCAAACTGCTCAGCCAGCATTAATACCACTTCATTGTACACAACAGTACGGCAAGTGGAACACACCAACAGCTGACATTTTTAAAGTTCATACAGAGGTAGATAAAGCTGCTGGATGCTGAGCTCAAATAGCTCAAATGCAGTTATCGTGGAACCTTGGTTAGCGTCATTGATCTGTTTCAGAAGGTCAGACTCTAATCAAAACATAATCTAACGTAATCAGTTTTTACTATAAGAAATAATGCAAATCCAATGAACCTGTTCCGGATACCCAAAAATGTTAACGAAAGCACTTTTTGTAGATGTAATGTAGAAAACAATTTGAAATGCGTACAAATGAACACAGAAAAAGAACATTTATTGTCACAATTATCAGCAGGAGCAGAGGAGGGGGAGAGATATCCGCACAGATGACACCTCCGTGTTTTAGTTATGTCTTGGATTCAAAGTGTTTCTCGCCTTCTTTATCAAAATGCTGGCGCTAGCAACTTTTTTTTGGCTCCACTGTGGGTTATTTTGCAGCCGTGATCAATAAGAAAAGGAGAGACTTGTGGCTTAACTGTGTTAGCTAGCCAAGAATTACAGCGTCAACCGCTGATGATGCCATAGACGGGCGGCTGAGCTGGGGAACATTGACTTCCAGTTCTGGTTTCCTTGCTAACAAGTTGCTATGGAGTTAAAGTCATGTCAAAACCTCACAAACACACAAAACATGTTTTACTCACGCCCACAGATTCACTAACAAACTCAGTGTAGTTTGCAAATACAAAACATCATTCACAAACTAATGCATTTTCTTTTGCGAATAAGGAACATAGTGACCTAACAAATACATCCTGCTTCAGAAACAAATGCAGCATGTTTTACACATACAGAGGAGCTTATTTCTTCAATTACAAATAAATATCCTTAAGTACTGTGTAAGCACATAAGTACCGTAAAGCACCGTGTATAAACCGCACCCGTGGATTAACCGCACCCCCATTTTCAGGCTCATGGCGGGGGAAAAAAACATTTTTAGTTCATAAATGCTTGCCAACTCTTTCATCTCAAATCAACATGCGTAAAGGTACTAAGCAATTTCAAAAAGAAGAATAAAGGAGAAATCTGAACTTCGGCATCTAGATCTTTAATATTATGGCTAAGCACAGATTAATAATAATAATAATAAAAAAATAAAGAAATATGCAATTTTCAGAGATGTTTTGATATCTTATCTTTCATTGCTTCTCTTTTTCTCTATTATTATTTTATTGCATTGCTTCAGTGTGAATTTGAATAAACTCCAACGTTGTATTGTATTTTACAAATGCAATGTTTTAATGGAAGCTTAGCTTAGCTTCAGTGTATATAGAGATCGTTTCACTGTGTGAAAATACAGACAGCCATCAGATAAGTTAGTTGCATACACAAGCATTTTCAGCAACTGTACAGCAGAGGGCGCTAAAGTCAAAGCAACTGTCTGACCCACAGACTATTCTAAAATGGGCTTCTCGTCAATTTCTGCGTCTGGTCACAGACCTGTCATCGTGTATAAACCGCACCCCGATTTTTGGTTTCTTACCAGTGGAAAAAAAGTGTGGTTGATACACGGTGCTGTACGGTACTGTGCGAGAAATTTCCTTCAAGTACAACAAACTGTTCTACAACTACGAAAAACTGTCACATGACTTTTGGCGCAATCTTACCACAGTCGCATGAGTTTTGGAACAAATTTTCCGCCTTACAGATCTGCACACAAATGCCTTGGGAGGTTGTCTACAGCCACAGCCGTTAATGTGTTTTGACATAGCATTACTTTGAGACCCCAGCGGGTATTTGTTTTTAAAGACATACACACATACACACACTATTGTACTTTTGTCAGCAAGTCTGTATAGTATAGTATGCCATCCAGGCTGCTTGTATTTGATTTCCCTCACATTTTCTAGTTCTAATACACGTGTATTTAACTGTCAGAGTATTTTAAAATGACTAAATAAATAAGCAAGTAGCACGATCAGGAAGACACCAATACCTTGGCGTCAGAGACACTAAATGAAAGGCACTGGAAAGTATATTAGTTTATTTATGCGTTCAATGGCATTCTTCTGCGGTGTTATCATGAATATCTCTCTTATTGCATTGCTGCGTGATCTTCATCTCTTTTCCACAGCTGCAATAGCCCATAACTCAGCCTCCCATCCCCCAGAAACCACCGCTTCCTGTTCTGGTAAATCACCATCCAGGCCCATAAATGTAAAACACCATGCACACTGATTCCATTTTCTGATAGATGTAATATATATATATTTTTTAAAGAGCCGTGTGGTTTATGTGTGATTGCAGAGAGAGAGCGGGAAGATATTCTAAGAACATTCATTATCTCTAAAGAAATTATCCGTATCCGCGATTTATGCAAATCTCGGACCATGCATTCAAGGCCTTAAATTCCTTTACAACTAAAAATAGTTTGCTTCGCTTCGTGCTGGCCTTAAGATATTATTAATGCACAGAACGGACGGAGAGATAGAGAATAGAGAATAGATTCAGATCAAATAGAAAGCCTGGTGTCTTTTGATAGCAAGTCCCATCACTGATCCTCCACAATAGGAGGACGGTAATGACGGGCCCAGAGAGGCTGCTGGTTCACTTTGTTGGGGACAGATATCACTTTGGTAGGTATGTCACCATGATCATTTCATCTCATTCTGCCATCCCCTCTCTGTTGTCTCCTCTCTGTTGCCTCCACAGTCCTCAGGTAGGTTGCCACCTGCTCGTCGCATGCAGTGTGTCGTGCATGTTCGCATGCTAAACTGCTCCAGACTGTTTGTGACGTCACAGCATCCGTTTAACATTTAAACCTGACTTCCAGTGTGTGCTTTGTGTGATTCTCAGAATATCAACCAATTAGAGATTTTTGGAGACATGTCAACACCTCCTGACATAACCTCTCCATCGGTGAGTAGCAGCCATGCATGCACAACCGCAGGACTTAAGTTAAAGTCTAAAGTGTTTACTTTCATTTTGCAGACCCCCGCCTCCCCTGCTAACACCCTTGATCCGTCGCTAGGCCTACAGCCTCCCACGGAACTCTTTGCTCCCTTCAATCCTGCGTCTGTGCCCTCAGGTATTAAAAACATGCACAACTTTTTTTTCCAACCAGTGGTGCCAGCAATGTGGAGCATGTGGTTGGCACTTCCGTCTCGTTTACCCCCACAGTCCACTGTGAGCTTAGTCTGACACTAAAATCGCCCATAGGTAGGCATTTTCTCAACTTTTGATTAAAATCAAATAGAACGGCTGGTGTCTTTTGATAGCGAGGCCGACCACGAATCCTCTGAAATGAATGACTGGCCTGTGATTGACTGCATGGCTTCCGGTCAAGGGTGCACCCCGCCTGGGATAGGCTACTGCTCACATGTGTCCCTGAACAGGAGAATGAAAAATGCAAAAGCAAGAGTAGAAGAATACAGTAATCCCTCGCCATTTCGCGCTTTGAATTTGTTTGATTTTGTTTCTCAAAAATATATTAATTAATAAACCATGCTGTTCCAGTGTTAAAAACAGCCTATTATTAGTCAAAAATATGCATGTTTCAGCAAATTCTATATATTCATTAATTTTTTATGCTTCTTGTCCTCACTCGGGTCGCAGGGGTATGTTGGAGCCTATCCCAGCTGACTTCGGGCGAGAGGTGGGGTTACAACCGGGACTGGTCGCGGGTCACAAGCAATCATTCACACTCACATTCATACCTATGGACAATTTAGAGTCACCAATTAACCTAACATGCATTTCTTTTGGAATGTGGGAAGAAACCGGAATACCCGGAGAAAACCCACGCACGCACACGGACAACATGCAAACTCCACACAGAAATACCCAATGGAGATCCAAACCCAGATCTTCCAGATTTCCTGACTGTGTGGCCAAAATGCAAACAATCGTCACTTATTCCCGCAGATCGTTAAGTTGGGAGACCTGTTTCTTTGTGACGTAGCGACGACACAACATAACCGCAGTGATAAAAATGTTAGCTTGATGAAATTCCACATTCTTGTTAACTCTCAGGAGTCTCTGCCCTCATGGATGTGGAAAATGCAGCCGCAGCATAATATAAGAATGATGACAGACCCTTTCAGCTCACATCAAAAGTGCAGCCTTCAAACTGTCTATGAGTCTTTAAGTGGTGAAAATTGGTCAAGTAAAACCCGATGTATAATCAGTAATGTTCATAAAGGCAGTCGCTTTGAAGGCGAAAGTAAACAGGCAACGACACATGACACCACTTTCCTATTGTTGGAAAAATGCTCGTCGTCAATCAATTAATGCATCAACAGGTATGGCAGAAGGAAAGGGAGGTAAGGTGAGCCAGCAATGCCATCGAGTGGCCAAGTGACACCAAGTGACATGAAGACGACGCAAGTGATGGCTTGGAAAGGGTAACGAAGGCCCTGACTGTTCCCTCCATGTTGCTTTCTTGATGTGGACAAAACATGAATGGGACATGGGACTTATTTTTTTAACAATTTTATAAATTGTTACTGAGTGCCCCACCCCCTTATAAATAAGGTAAATAAATAAAGGTAAATAATTATTATAATAACTATTTCACCACATTTAACCTTGTTTGTTTGTTTGTTTGTTTGAATGATATATTATAGATTTGCATACTAAGGGTTTATTATTTGTTATTAAACTAAAGAAAAAAATATTTTCCGCACACTAATTTTAGTTCTTTGAGTGATTTTAGGCCTAATGTATATAATACACTATATACAGTCACACATGTGAGGCTCTACTGAAAAAAAGAAAACCAAAGCAAGATAAACTGTTTTTAAGATGAAATAATACATAAAAACATCAAAAACTATGCTGGACTCCAAAGGGTTAATAGTGATCAAAACGCAGGCCATTTTTATCCAAGACAGCCTATAGGATGCGGTGAGAGTGGAAGTAAAAGGAACAGGATGTGATTAATAGGGAGGGATGGAATAGAAATGAAATGTTGATGAGGAGAGGAGGTGGCATCGGCTGTGTGTTGAATATAAAACGCGTCATTAACTCGCTGACTCAGATGCTGCTGATTTACCTACGAAAGAAGTGGCCGCAACCTCTCGCTAGCTAGTACTTCCCTGATGAGACACGAGCGCACACTTTCCCCGCCCCGCTCTCAGCGAGGTGGAATGTCAACGACAGAAGGCACGGGGGAGATGAGCAAGTGCATAACACTGGAGATGACGCTTCCGCTGATGAATTTGAGCAATTTTAATGAGTGTGTTTCAATGAAACGATGCTGCCTCATTCTGGAGGTAATTATGGTAGTTCAGCGTGACCATGAAGAGATGCTACATTAACTACAGGCAGAAGTAGGGCAGCACTCTCTGGTGATGCATGGCTTATTATATATGTGTGTGTGTGTGTGTGTGTGTGTGCAGAAGAAAAGCTGTGGATGTTTTAATTGCACCCTCACGTGCCTCGTCAAGGTGCTGCATCTGCTTCCTCCTCCAAATAAACGACTACATTCTTCACCACCAGGTTATGTGACAATGGGAGCGGTTCCCTCCGGACACTGGTCGCAGCAGGCTTTCGCCTCCCAGACGCCGCTGGCCTTCGGCGTCCAATCCCCTCTAGGTCCGGTGGCCCAGGTGCTGCCAGGCGGCCAGCCGCTCATCTGGGGCCAGGCCAACATCTTCCCCGCCACCCAGCAGCAGTGGGCAGCCATGGCAGCCGGAGCCTTCCCCCCAGCAGCCTACCTCCCTGCCCAACCCGTGGGCACTCTGCCCGCCGCCGTATTCCAGGCTCTCACCCCAGTCACCGCCATGACCCCGGCCGGCGAAACCCATTCAGGTGCAGGCGCTTCGGCTCTAGCTCCCTCTGCGTCTTCAAGTCCGCAGCATGGGGAGCAGGCGAAAAAGATGGGCAAAGAGATGTTCAAGGTGAGACCTCCATGTCAGTGATAGTGTCCTGGCTGCAGTTTTTGGTGTATTGGACTGGAAGGGAGTTCTCCCAATGACAGAAGCTGTAAGTGAAGTCAAACCAAAGTATGCATTTGGCAAAAGTTGTTGTGTTTTTGAAGATTCTCATACTCACCAAAAATACAAAAGCAACACTTTTGTTTTTGCTCCATCTTTCATGAGCTGAACTCTAATGTAAAACTTGTTCTATGTACACAAAGGCCTGTCTATCAAATATTTGTTTACAAATTGGTCTAAGTTTGTGTTAGTGAGCGTTCATAATTCATAACTCACTCGACAGCAGTAGCTCAGTCTTGAAAACAGGGCTATTCAACTGGTGCCTCCGCCCGTGAATGACATCATACATGCTTGCGAGTTCAATTCAAAACTTGTGAGTGACTTGCAGCATACATGTAAAAACAGCAGAATATGAGGATCTTTGAATAGTGTGTTTGCCACACATCCTTAAAACAGCACTTTGCTCTTGTCAAATGGAGGATCTTTGACAAGTATTTTTGCAGCAGGTACATTAAAAAAAGCAGATTGCTCCTGTCATAATGAGGATATTTGACATGCATTGTTGCTGTAGGTGCTTAAAAACAGCAGAGTGCTCCTGTCATATAGAGATCTTTGACTAGTATAAACATATTTCTTCTGTTTTTGTTATTACATTAGTATTGATGTCTTCTAGCTACTGTTTTTGGTGGAGTAAAAATGTGTAGGTATGGCAGAGCCTTGCACTGACGTTATATACAAAATAAGAATAATAGTGAGGGGAGAAGTGTGCCCCCCTCCTGGCGCCTCCTTAGTTTGTCCTCAAGAACAATTTAGTTTAATAGCCCTGCTCTAAGGACTTGGCTTTGGACCGGACAGTCACAGATAGCAGATAAAAATATGCAAGTGGAAGTGGTGCAGGTGGTTGCTGATAAAGGCCACTGTGCCCGCAGCCACTTACCTTGGTGGTGCCATGAAGCAATCGATTCCTAGTCATTGTGTTTACCTTATAAATCTGGTGCCTCCCTTTTAGGACTTTCAATTGGCAAAGCCACCAGCGATGCCGTCAAAGAAGGGCGATCAGCCCAGCTTAACGGGGACCTCAGAGGCATTCAGCACTTACTTCAGCCGCGTCGGCACTGCCCAGGACACGGACGACTGCGACGACTTTGACATCTCGCAGATGAACCTGACGCCGGTCACCTCCACGACGCCATCCACCAACTCACGTGAGCGCTCCCTTCCTCCCTTGACCAACCTTATCACCCATGTGACTCAGCTTTTCCTCCCTCAATCCTGACCCACAGCCCCCACCCCTGCTCCCCGCCAGAGCTCACCCACCAAATCGTCAGCCTCGCACGTCAGCGACCCACCTACGGATGCTACGGACCCCCCCACCGACGACTCGTTTGGGGAAGCTGAAGGCAGCCCGACCCGGAGCGCAGAGGAAGATGCTGTAAGTTTTTGTCTCACTGTGTGATTGTGTGCCGGTTGATACATCATCGCATATCATAGCAATCCCCAGATAGCATGCAAATGTCAAAAGTGGATGTGAGCAGCAGTGATTAAGTAATTTTGTCATTTGTATATAAAATTCATTTATAATGTAATTTTCTTTTTGTTGTTTTGGAACGAAAACAAAACACTAGAAAAATGTGGGCATACATTCTTTGCATTGGACAGGAAAATATTTTGTATACTATTTGTGATTTAAGAAAAACATCTAACATCTAAAATTATCAAAAATATTTAAGAAATCGTGAAAGGTTAGTCAATTAACCGACGGTTAATTTTTCTTGTGGTCGATCAAGGAAATTTTGTCAATGTAAATTCCTCGTGAACACCACAAGAAAGACATCAGTTCCTATTATGTGTCTATAGCATTTAGCTTTTTTTTTTTATCACACATAACATTATTAGGTTGATTCTCTCAACAGTCCATTGCACTTACCAGAGCATCATTACAAGCAGCAGTAAAACCACTAAACATGACTACTTCTAAAAGCTGTGTCCAGCTCTAATTAATATTTATTTTCCCTTTTTTTTTTAGTGGAGTGTAGATTGCTGACCTTCTGTAGCTCTTTCTAACACCTTCCTCCTCTTCCACTCTCTGCTGCGCACTCTCCAGGGCGTGAAACATTCTCTCTCTTTTTTAGGCCATTTTAAGGAGAAAACAAAAGGAGAGAGAGGCTTTTACACGCCTGCAAATGTCACCAGCCCTCAATAACACAAAGAAGCTTTACACAACTACATCAAAAGTGTACAACAGCGGCGGTGCGGCACGGTGTGATGAAAAGGTCGCAAAAGAAAGACAAGTGATGATGGAGTGAAGGCAGGGAGGGAAACAACAACAGCTTGTACTTTTTGAGGTGTAAAAAGCAACCGGTCGATGGAGGAAGCTCGTGTGTGTGATGCTCTTATAACCATGTTTGCTTGCAAATTCCTTGTAATAGATTAACCATATTATAGTACAATGAGTAGCTATTATTCCACGGATTTTAATTTTGAAATGTTTACTAAACATTAAAATTTTATTGGAAAAACCTTGAATATACAGAAAACAAAACTATAGGAACGAAAAAATATATAATTTTTTTAAAATAGGGATGGGAACCGGTAACGGTACTATTATAGGCAGTGACCGAATTCCGTCAGTATTCCAGGGCACCGACACAGATAAACTCAAAAGGCACCATGATTTGGAGCCTGCATTCGTCTCCATGGAGTGTCATGGCGTCGCTACTGGCGATACTGAATTCAGTTCGTGATGATGAGGAAGGCAGAGAGAGGGGGACATGTTTACACCAGCAAGGAGGCAACTTAAAGTTACAGAAGCTGAAATAAGTCATATTTTTGAAGCATATGGATACAATAAAACCTACCTGTTTAATAAATTTCAGGATGTTCTAGAAGAAGACACTTTTAATAAGTGACAAGACGCCTGGACTCATCCCAGTGTAGTTTGTGTCAAACATCAGTAGTTTAACACCAAAACGTAATTTTTGTATTCCTAATGAAAATCTGATGTGACGTAACATTTTGTTTGTTGGTGATAAGTATACAACGGCAATAACAGGTTGGTAGATTACCATCCATCCATTCACCTTCTTCCGCTTATTCGAGAGCAGCAGGCTAAAAAGTAGGGAAGCCCAGACTTCTCTCTCCCCAGCTACTTTGGTCCAGCTCCTCCCAGCAGATCCCAAGGCGTTCCCAGGCCAGTTGAGAGACATAATCTCTCCAACGTCTTTCCCGAGGCCTCCTACCGGCCCTGAACACTTCCTAGGGAGGCATACGGTAGGCATTCTGATCAGATGCCCAAACCACCCCATCTGGCTCCTCTCAAGGCGTAGGAGCAGCGGTTCTACTCCGAGTTTCTCCCGGATGACAGTGCTTCTCATCTTATCTCTTTTTTTTTTTTTTTTTTTTTTTTCCCCCTGTCCTGTCCAGCCTTTAAAGCAGATAGAATTGTATACCTAAATGCCGTCAAGTGCTCAACAGATTTACTCTGCCAGAGAGAAGTGTGATATACACTTCCCCTGTCATACAAAATTTATTCGACCTTGATGCTTGTTATAAAGCAAATTTGGAGCGCCCGGACCGGAGCAGGAGGGGACAGAGAAGAAGAGAAAAGGAAACGGGGGGGGGGGGGGGGGGGGGGGGGGGGGGGGGGGCGAGAGGGGACAAAAACAAAAAAAAGAGAGACAAGAGACAAGGACAACAGCAGCAACAACAACAATTGTGACAGAACAACAGAAACATACAGAACGACATCAGCAAATAAATGTCCGTGACAACTATAAAGACGAACAAGGATAAAGGACAAATCAATATCAACAACCACAATGACAAAGCTGTCAATGACAATCAGACATAATAGCAGTCATGAAATGATGACCTATGACAGTGATCACAATGACAATACTGCATTGAAACAGTCGCACACAATAGCAGTCATGAAATGATGAATTATGATAGTGATCACCATGATAATACCGCATTGAAACAGTCACACATAACTGTAGTAATGAAATGATTATCCATGATAGTGAATAGAATCAAAGTTACTGTAATGCACATCATTGTAAAAAAAAAATATATATATACATATACACACACATATACATACATACACATACATACATACATATATACATATATATATATATATATATATATATATATATACACACATATACCGCACATACACACATATATATATATAGTCATACTGCTGAAATCACCGTCGCTGTAATAAAACCAACAACATAATAACACCCTGGATAACTCAGTGAGTAATGTGGGGAAGTACGTATGTACTGTGAGCGTGCATATGTACAGGTATCTCTGTATGTAAGGAAGACTTCATATATATATAAAGGTGCAGGAATATGTGGGCGTGTGATTGTCACTGAGAGTGCATGAAAGGAAAGGGGCCGCCTTCCACCTCCCAGAGAGCCCCGCCCCAAATAGCAAGGCCGGGCCCCGGCCGCCAGAAGGCCACCAGGCCCATAGGGGCAGGCAGCACAAAGATCAGTGCCCCAAGAGCCAGCCCAGAGAGCCCCCCCCCCCGGGAAGACCAGTAAGGGGCCGAAGAGAGGTAATCCCAGCCAAGGACAGGGCGCCAGCGGGCCGGAGGACTGCCAACCCCTGAGACCAGCGAAAGATCACACCCCACAAAGGCGGACGGGTACCGGGGGCCACAAACCGGCAGGCCCAGAGACGCCTCCACAGCCGGAAAGAAGCCCGCCCGCGCCGGAAGCGCCAATTCCCCCCCACCGCCACCCCCACCCCCAGGGAGCGGAGCCCGGCCCGCCCCGGGCCAACCCCCGCCCGACCCCCGACACAGGGCCGCCCCGCCAAGGGATGCAGGAGGCACACCCTCCACCCACCCGGCGGAGGCACGGGCGGCAGAGATGTATCGCCCAGCACCTGACCCCACGGAGCAAACCCCTGTATGCCCCCCCCCAAAATAAATAACTAAAATAAATAAATAAATAAAAATACACACACGCACGCACATACACACTCCTACGCACCCACACACACGCACATAAACACTCCTACGCACAAACACACCCCTATGCGCACGCTCATACACACTCTTACTTACTCAAGCGCGCACACACACACACACACACACACACACACACACACACACACACACACAGTGGTCGACTGCCCGACACCTGGAAGCCCCACCCTATCCCCCGTTGGTAACCCAAGGAGCAGCCGAGCCGGGGACCCCGGGGTCCCAGACATACGATTCAGAACCCAGGGGCGGAGAGCGCAGACCGCCGGGGAGCAGGAAGACACCCGGCCACACCCCCCCAGCGGTAGGACGCCGCCAGCGAGGCAGACAGGGGAGTCAGCGAGGAGGAGAGCGGGAAACCGAGCAGGCAGGCGGGAAAACGGGCGAGCAGCCAGGCGAACCACCACACAGCGCCAACCGAGACCCGCGGGCCAGCAAACCCCGAAGAGAGAGCGGGAGCACCACACCCCAAGCCGCAGGGAGGCCAAGCACCAGCGCCGAGAAGGCGAGACCAGCAGCCGACCAGCCGACGGCCCCCACAAACCACCAGAAGCCAGACCAGCCACATGCCACCAGAGCCGACAGCGCACCACCCGCGCACCGGAGCCCCACCCCCGACAAGCCCACAGACAGACCGGGGGAGGCGAGGACACAGACAGCGGCCCGGCAGCGCACAAAGCGCAACGGCGACAGACGCCCAAGCGCCCGGCAGAGCACGACCCCCCCCAGCGAGCCCGGCCCCAGGGCACCCGCCCCCCCACCCCCACCCCGCCACCCAGGCCCACAGTACCCGCAAGCATGACCAAGCCCCAACCCACCAGCTGGCCCGGCGCCCCAGCAGCCGCCACAGCGCAGCAACCACCGGCCGCCGCGACAGCACACGGGCCACCCGAAGCA
The DNA here is from genome assembly GCF_027744805.1 of Dunckerocampus dactyliophorus. Classification (NCBI taxonomy): domain Eukaryota; kingdom Metazoa; phylum Chordata; class Actinopteri; order Syngnathiformes; family Syngnathidae; genus Dunckerocampus; species Dunckerocampus dactyliophorus. The sequence goes on from NC_072828.1 coordinate 10,746,231, forward strand.
CCAGCACCGCCCCCCGGAGACCGCCGAACCCGCCCCAAGAGCGCAGAGACGCCCGCGGCACGTGTCAGTCCAGGGGGGGCACCACAAGCCGCCCCCCCCGGCGCAAGCCCCGGCATCAACAGGCCCCAGAGGGCTACCCCAGGGAAGGGCAGGCGAACCAGACAAGGGCACCCCACAGGCCAGGCCGCCCCGGGCGAGCCACCGCGACGGCCAGGCCCCCGGCCACACCGCCGACCCTGGCGGGCAGACGCCGAGGTGCACGAGGCACCCCAATCCAGCCCGCCCCACCCGTGTATGTGATAAGGTGTGATAGTGTCTATGATGCAATTAAAAAAAATAAATAAATAAATAAAATAAAATAAAAGAGGATGGTGTATCTGTGTGCATGTATATGGAGTGTATGTGGATGATAGCTAATGATGCAATTAAAATCGGGGGACAGCTGCCGCTCGGAGGGCCCCTCACCTGGCCAGCCCCCCCAAACCCTAAGTGTCTACTCTGCGATTAAAATTGGGGGGCAACAGGTCAGTGGCACAGCAGGAGCAAAGGAGCCCCGCAAGGCAGCTCCCCTCCCCAATCACGCCCGACCGTAGGCCACCCCCCAGTGTCCTATATATATGTGAGGTGGTGCAGTGGCACAGGAAGGACGGGGGCCCCACACCCCAACGCCGCCCAAACCGAGCAGGGGGGGGACCAAGGACACATGACCGACCGGCCGCCCACCACAGCCCAGGCTCGGGCGTGCCGCAGGACACACCACAGGCCCTACCCGGCCCGCCAGGATGCCCAGTCCGGCCCACCCAACCCCCCAGAGGCGATAGCCCCAGCGCCCCCCAACACCGGAGCCCCACCGGAGGTAGCGTTCACAGCGCCACCCCCGAACCGCCAAACACCACGGACAAGCCACACGCCCCCAAGGCAGATCCGACCGCCACCAGGACAGCGGGAGCCGCGCCCACGCGCCCCCCGCATACCACCACGGCCGGCAAGGGAGCAACACCACGACGACCACAAGAGCACCGGACCCCACATAGAGCGGAGCACGGCCGCACCCACGAAGCACGCAGGCCAGAGGCGCCAGGGAGGGACAGAGAAGCAAGCACCGCACGACCGGGCCCGCGAGAGGAGCGGCCCGCGCCCGGCGCCCAAGCAGATGCCCCCGCCCGCCCCGCCCACCGCCACGCCACAGACCGGCCACCGCCCCACCCCCCGCCCATCCACCAACACGCCAAGGGGGAAACCCCGGAGGGAGGGAGACAACCGCCGGCCCGGAAGCAAGGACCAGCCTGACACCAGCAGGCAGCAGGGACCAAAAAAAAATAAAATAAAAATAAATAAATAAAAAGGGGCAACCCAAACCACCCTCCCACCCAGGGGAGATGGCTCCGCGGGGGCAGCTGGGCTCAGGCACCCGCGCCCCCACCAGGGGGAGAGGCCGGCCCCCACACCCCACACCGGACGGCCCCACGCGGCCCCCATCTTATCTCTAAGGGAGAGCCCAGTCATAAGAAAACTCATTTCGGCCGCTTGCACCCGTGATCTTGTCCTTCCGGTCACTACCCAAACTCCATGACCATAAGTGAGGGGAGGAACATAGATTGACCTGTAAATTGAGAGCTTTGCCTTTCAGCTCAGCTCCCTCTTCACCACAATGGACCGATGAAAAGTCCGCATCACTGCAGACGCCGCACCAATCCGCCTGTCTATCTCGCGTTCCATCCTTCCCTCACTCGTGAACAAGGCCCCGAGGTACTTAAACTCCTCCACTTGGGGAAGGATCTCATCCCCGGCCCGGAGATGACCTCCACCCTTTTTCGGGTGAGAACCATGGACTCGGACTTGGAGGTGCTAATTCTCATCCCAGCCGCTTCACACTCGGCTGCAAACTGATCCAGTGAGAGCTGAAGATCACGGCCCGATGAAGCCAGCAGGACAACATCATCTGCAAAAAGCAGAGACCCCATCCTGCAGCCACCAAACCGGATCCCCTCAACGCCCTGGCTGTGCCTAGAAATTCTGTCCATAAAAGTAATGAACAGAATCAGTGACAAAGGGCAGCGCTGGCAGAGTCCAACCCTCACGGGAAACGGGTTTGACTTATTGCCGGCAATGTGAACCAAACTCTAACACCGGTCATACAGGGAAAGAACCACCTGAATTATAATCATATTCCCGGAGCACTCCCCACAGAATTCCTCGAGGAACACAGTCAAATTCCTTCTCCAAGTCCACAAAACACATGTAGACTGGTTTGGCAAACTCTCATGCACCCCTCAAGGACCCTGCTAAGAGCTGTAGAGCTGGTCTACAGTTCCAGGACCAGGACGAAAACCACACTGCTCTTCCTTAATCCATGATTCAAATACTCCGGTAGTTCCTCCTCTCCAGAACCCTTGAATAGACCTTAGGTCCGAGGTCCACGCGATGCTGCAGAGTCGTGTCAACCAAGACACGTCCACAGAATCCATGGCCTTAAGGAACTCCGGGCAGATCTCATCCACCCCCGGGGCCCTGCCACCAAGGAGCTTTTTGACCATCTCGGCAACCTCAGCCCCAGAGATAGGAGAGTCCACCACGGAGTCACCAGGCACTGCTTTCTCATTGGAAGACGTGTCGGTGGGATTGAGGAGGTCTTCGAAGTATTCTTTCCACCGGTCCACAACATCTCAAGTCGAGGTCAGCAGCACACCATCCTCACCTTAAACGGGGTTGACTGTGCACTGCTTCCCTTTATGAGACTGCGGATGGTGGTCCAGAATCTCTTCGAAGCCGTCTGGACTGCCAGGGCCTCCGACCGCTTGGCCTGCCGGTACATGTCAACTGTCTCCGGAGTCCCATGGGCCAGAAAGGCCAAATAGGACTCCTTCTTCAGCTTGACGGCATCCCTCACCACTGGTGTCCACCAACGGATTCTGGGATTCTCGCCACGACAGGAAACGACCACCATACGGCCACAGCCCCAATCAGCCGCCTCGACAATGTAGTAAAGGAACATCGATGTCCACTGCCTCCCTTGGAACATGGCCGAAGCTCTCCCGGAGGTGGGAGTTAAAACTCCCTCATTGGACTCTGCCAGACGTTCCCAGCAGACCCCATTCAATGACCACAATCGCCCCCTCACTGTTGCCAACTTTTCAGTAAGAGAAGTAGCTATTGGCTGTCCTAGAAGTTGTAGATGACATCATAGTCTAATTTGCATATCATTTGCATATGATGTTGTAAAATGCTGTAGGAAAAAAGCATGACCTCGGAGAGACAAAAAAGTGAGTAAAAACACCTTAATTAGGATTAGAAATACAAATAAACTTGATTGTTGGTTTGTTCATTTAAAATTGGCCATAAGTTCATCAAAATAAAATAACTTATCTCGGCCAGCGTCTCTCAAAGTTCTCCCATCACATGCTGGTAATTGAGAACTTTTTGAAATTAGCACATTTGCGAAAGCAGAAAATGCTGTGTTTATTCTATGGCTCACATTAACATGACTCAGTGTGCTTTGTGAGTAGCACACTCTTCTGCTGAATATACATATGTAATAGCAACTGAGCTTCACAAATATCAGCAATGCAGAAGGCTTATCAATTACTTACATTTTACATTTCTACATATTGAAGAATTGGAAGCTAATCCACTTCATTTTACAAATAAAGAGTCGCAATAGACTAACAATAAAGTATAAACTCACCCTCCTCTTTTATCCAAAGAAATATTTGCGTTTTAGGTTTTATTAAGAAAAAACATCACGGTTTTTATGATGAATTTTGTGAAATAACTGTTATGTTACAATACAACAGTTGGATGTTGTTTTGATATTGTATATATATATCAGTTAGATATATTTTATATATTTGTTGTTTTTTATATATCGAGAGATAAATGTTTTACATTGAAAAAAACATGTGAATAGTTTTTTTTAATAACCATATAAACACACACAAAAGTACATAAAGTTGGTACCGTGGAGTACCTGTACCGATTCCCAGGTACCGGGCATCGGTACCGTATTGGTTCAAATGTGAAAGGTACCCATCCCTAACATTTTTTGAATATTAAAAAGGTGTACTTTAACAAATTAGATATTTTTTTTATTTAATGTAAAATACATTTAAAAACATTAGCATCCACATTACTCTTTTGTTATATTTAATTTTCATCACCACATCGTTGTACTGCCTTATAAGGAGATGCATGTCATTTGTCTCGAGGTTTGTGTTACCAAATACCTTATAAAGCGTTGCTCACATACTAATGTCAATTCTCATCGGGTCAGGTTACATTATTTTTATTTATTTGTTTTAAATTATGTCGGACCTCTTTATACTTTGTTGTCTTGGAGCTGAGTGAAAATTTACCTCCTTTAGCAATTTGGATCCTAGATCGGGGTGGGGAACCATTTTCCTCTGAGAGGGCTATCGTAAATGTATGCAAAAATGTGTTGCAACATCAAAGAAATGATTATTATGATATATTATGAGCATTCTTTTAGGTTTTATTTTGTTTTTTACAATCGCATGGTGGGCCGGATCAAGTGGTTTCGTGGGCCATTTACCATAGGTTTCCTACCCCTGTCCTTAGACTATTAGCTTTAACAACTTTGTTCCTCTTTACTTCCTTGTCACGTCCCTTCTTGTTAACAACCTGCAGTCTGACTTGTAGATGTTTTCTCTTTCCCTTCTTAATTCTTCACAATCTTCTTCTTTCCAACCTTATCTCCTCTTCCTGCTCCTCCATGGCCTCACTGGTGCTTTTAGGCTTGTGGTTCTGAGTCGCCCTGCCCCAGTGAGCCAACAAGGCCCAGCCCAGACCAGGCCAGTCCAGAGGCTGGGAGCTAGATAGCAACAGGGCAGGGTAGGTATAACCCCTCTCCTTCTCTTCGCCTGATATGGCCATCATCCATCTCCATCTTGTTTCCTCCAGTGTTGACATTTGTGATTGGAAGGCATGCGATAATGCTTCATTTTCACTGTGTCCTGATCTCTCATGTGTGAGTTTTGAGGCAAATCCACCAAGCATGATCATGTGACCATAGTGCACCACATTGTGTCAGCCTTTTGGTAACAGAGGCAAGGATAATCTCACTGTAAGAAAGACACCTTTGAAGTAGAATCGAGACTTTGACTATGTTTCCCAGCTCTATGTTGGTGCTGTTTACACAGAACAGCGACAAAGCCAGCTTTTACCAACTAAAACCCACATGAGCAAGCACTTTGGTGACAGAGGGAAGGAATCAACCTCAAACAGAACCAGCTTCTCAGCAGTGTCATGGAAAATTGCTTTCTTGGTGCCCTTTATACAGAACAAGACACAACCCCACATTAGCAAAAATGTTAACAATGGAGGTGAGGAAATAACTCTCTCTAAGGAAAAAACTTCACAAGTTTGTCGCACCTTTTTTGTTCCCCAATTCCAAGTCAGAGCAACGACAAAGTCAGCGTTCATTCACTGAGGTCGCACTTTCATAGACGGAGACAAGGAAATAACCCACCAGCTTTTGCAGGCAGCATAAAAGGGGGCTTTTGAGTTGTCTTTTAGGTGCCGCCACCACCACACTAGGTTGACAAACTCTTCTCAAAGACGACCCTCCGCCATCCGGTGTCCTCACCCGCATGCTTCCAGACGGTGGCTCTTTAATGATAGCTGCTGGCACTCAGTCATGAGAAAAAGGCGGCAAAGGTTTTGTTTTCATCAGCTAATTCCGGGCTGCCAAGATTAATGACTGCCCCCAACTAATTGGCATTAATTAAAAACCCAAGAAGCCTCCTACCTCACTACCAACCCCCTCACTCCAGGAGAAGAGTGGATGGCAACCCGTCCTCTCGTCTTCAGAGAGTCTGGAAGCTGAAGGGCAGCAGGTGGAGTTTGAAAGGGGTGGCAAGGGGGGGTGACTAAGTGGTAAATCTGGCGGGCGAGATGGAGTGTTTTGGCCAGAGGCTCCAAGTTGTTCCTCTGTTGGAGGTGGGCAGCTTTGGTGCCGCTCCAATGATGTTCCTCCCATATGGTGTTTACTTGCTCGATCACGTCGACTTTAGACACCTACGCACACCACACACACACACACCTGCTTATTAGGCCCATTTATCCCTGCGACAAGCACACCTGTGATTGATACTGTGACCAACTGTGCTGGTATCACAGCCAATATGTGTGTGTGTGTGTGTGCGTGTACATGTGTGTGTGTGCACGCGTGTGTGTGTGTGTGTGTCTCACTGCAGTCATGAGAGAGGGGGTTATTTCAGGGGGTCGTCCAGAGTGAGAGCCTCTCGAGCCTCGCCAGTGAAACGACCCGCCACAGCGACGGTTCACTGAACAATCTCATTTCGCTGCTCTTGTCCATTCCTGATGCCAACAACTCTCCGCATCTAGACAGCACCCCCCCCCCCCCCCCCCCCACACACACACACACATACTTGGGCATTTGATTAGAAACACTGTTTTAATAACTGAGTAGGACCTCCTTTTGCCCTCATGGATTAGTAGCATGGACTTCAGTGGAAACACACGGTATGACTGCACTGCATAACACAATGTTATCACACAACATTAAGCTTAGGTCACAACTGGTCTTACAGACTCCGTGCAAAAAAAGCCGTAGACTGGCCGCAGACCGGCAGCAGACCGGCAGCAGAGGTTCATGTCATGTCAAACAAACTCAATGGGCCCTACGGGTTGCAAGACAAACTTACGCACTATGTACATCTTCATGCGTCGTCCATACAGCCAACATGTGTCTTTCGTACGTTTGCTGGTGTCAGGTTTAGCCAAAATGTACATTTTTCTTGTACGTCGCACTTGCGGACTCCTATGTGTGTCATGCGCCACACATGCACCCCGCATACGTAATTAATATGGCCAACGCACATTCGGATATTTCGTACGCCGTACATGTATGTTGAGATTTTGCTCCTTCATGGTCACCATAACTACCTTTTTCGCGATTACGGAATACTGTAAATGAATCTTTGGTTCAAGGAAGAGGAAAGGGAGGAGGAAAATACAACAAGGATACAAAAATGCTTCAGCGGAGCAGCACCAGGACGAAGAGGCACAGTCAGAGGAGTTAAATACGCGTGAGTCACTTAATAATTTTTTGTGTACACCCTAGTCGGTTGATCATTAAAATTCAAACGAAATTTGAACTTTGAAAGTGTTTAAACAAGAGAGAAGGGTTTGAAAATATTAATGCCTGTCTGAGAAAAGTGGATAACGTGTATGGTGAGGGGTTTTACAGCCTTAAAACATACGTAATACTGGTAGAAAAAATAATAAAGTTGGCTACTTATTGCGGATTTCACTTATTGGGGGCTATTTTGGGAACCTCTCCCCTGCGATAAACGAGGGAACACTGGACCATAATTTCCGGTGTATAAGCCGGAAGCAGCAGTGATTGGCTCCTGTCAAAGAAAAAGCTACTGTTTCCTCACTGAATGGCGAGCAGCACAGTACTTAAATGATTAGTAGTAGTTCTGAAGTAAAGGAGATGTCACAAGATTAGAACACGGCCATAAATTCGCTGCACCGCTGTATAAGCCTCAGGGTTCCAGGTTTCAAGAAAAAAGTAATTGCTTATACACTGGAAATTACAGTACTTATCACCAGTCCATGTACAGCTTGTATCGCACTATAGATTTACTATCCACTGATAATGACTCAGGAAACAGCCATTGTTGTTGAAATAGCTGGCAACATAAGTTATAGTTGGACAAAAAACACAAAAAAGATAGAAATTAAACGTTTTGAGGCTAAAACAGGAAATGGCACAAGTGCCACCGTTCCAGGACTCATTGGCTTGGCATTAGCCAAAATCCTGACCCTTCCATCTGTGTTTAATCAGCTCATAAAACTTTATTACACTTTGAAATGAGCAAACAAGTGCTCAAACCAAAATCAACAGTAGCATTCTGCTGCACTTCTTCAAGGTCAAATCTGTGCTCGGCTCCAAGTCTTATTTTTTATTTTTTTGTCTTGTTTTTTTTTTTTTCCGTCTGCTTGCTTCTAATTTGGCTGGTGATATACTGTAAAGTCAGTTGGAAAACTTTGCTCTTAGTACTGAACGCGGTGCTTTTAAGAAAACTACAGTGAACAAGTCTGACAGATGATTTCCCTGTTTGCCATCACTGGATGTTTACATGAATCTCCAACATCACACAGATCATTAAAAAATAATTAAATAATAAAGTCTTCCGGATCACTTACACACATACACAGTACACATATAGCTGAATAATAAACAAGAAATATAGCCACTTGTGATCAATCCATGTCAATTTCAGACTTATAAAATAATGTACCGATTTAAGCCCCACCCATTTCCTGTTAAACCACACCCACTTTGAGTACAGATACATATACAGATAATTTAGATGGGTGAACAGACACAGAGACACAGATGCAGATAGTGGTGTACTCGCTCATCCTTAATAAAGATGATATTGCAGTTTTGCATGCTGCCAGCCACAGTGGCAGCAGCTGATTGCGTCCACTTGCAGGGATTTTATCTTTGCCACAGAGGAGCAACAGCAAATCAACAGGGGACTTTGATGTCAGCTGACTGATGCCCTGCGACGGTCCTGATTTGGGTTACTGTATCGTTTGATTCATAGTATGGAACGGTTCGATACAGAGATATGTACTGTATTGTTGTACCCCTAATTTTTATAGCCCCTTGAAACTGCTTCCGTTTGTGCAAACAGTTTAACAAATAATGCATTGTTTGGGTTTTTTGCAGGGTTTGGGGTTTGCATGTTTGGTTTCTCCCAAGATCCAAAACTCAGTCCATAGAGGCCTCTCTATAGTATTTAATACAAAAATCACGTATATAGTTTTGTAAAAGACTCTGGTATTCTGTCCAACTCTACCGTGCCTCTTGCCCTACCAAGTCAGCTGGGTTAGGCTTCGGAACAGGATAAGGGTAAATCCTTTGCCAGCTATTGCATACTGGGGATCAATCGGCCGCCGATCAATATCGACCAATTTCCGTGTAAAAGCATGTGATCGGCATATGCCGATAAATGCCTTTCAAAGCTGATCACCTCTGGCGCATACTATTGCAGCATGCAGCCTGTAGCAAGTTTCACCCTCCCACTTTCCTTCACACTGCACAGGCATGCTAAACCCAAAACAAACATGTCTACCTTGTAGAACTTACCTGCCGTTTGTGGGAGTAATATAAATGTTGCACCCTAAAAACCGTTAAAAAGCTTTCACTTAATGCAGCCTTTGAAGAACAAACACATGACGGAGTATGGTGAGTTTTCAAGGCTCACGATGTGATCATCAGTCAAACGGCAGCTAATGTAGCCAACGCTGGACAACACTCACCCGTATGTGCGTGACAGTCAAAAGTCTAAAGCAAATAGCCCAAAAAATAATTGAATTCATCGGACTAGATGACCAGCCTCTCTCAGCGGTGGGAGACACCGGGTTTGCCGACTGCTCTCTCACTTGGAGCCCCGCTGCATGACACCTGGAAGCCCTGCTAGCACGCCATCAAACTATGTACTCTCACATCCAAACTCTCCTTAAAGAAGGCGTCTCAACCTCTGTACGTTTCACCAGTGATAAATGTTCTCTTGAAAAAGTAAGTCAAATATGTTTTGGTCTAAATGAAGGTGATTTTATGCTTCCCATTTTCATATCTTATAGCCAATAGCAGGGGTGCAACCAGGAATTCTGGGCCCCATGAAAAAAAAATCACGTTGGGAGCCCATCACCCCTGGTAGTCAGGGCACCTTGGAATTCTCCTAACTTTTCCCCTTATACGGCAGCATACAGGGTGCTGCCGAGATGATGCAGGGTGACACTGCAGGATGACACCGCAGGCTCTCAACATCCGCTAGTTGTCGCCTCGCTCCGAGCGACTGGCTGGGGGGCTGGCAGCAGCATTCTGCTGACTGTCACAATTGCCAGAGCTTCAGCCCTCCCAGACGGAACTGGGCGAATGCAACTGAGCAGCACGTTTTGAGGTGGTCTTCTCTCTGCTTCATACTATTTAGTGCCGGTGATGCGGTGTCATGGAAGTCATCGCCACTGAGAACTATAGCTTGTTTTTTACAGTACTTGCATTTTGTTGTTTCTATTATTATTATTACATTACATTACATATTATTATGACAAACTACCAAAATAACTTACCTTTCAAGGTGCAGCCATTGTGGTACGAGACATAGCGATACATTGATTGGTCGTTCCTTATGACAACCCTTTAAATTGGGTTAGCTTGTGAGTTGTTTGCAACTTCTGAATCCTAAAAACAAAAATACAAACATGCAGTCATGTGGCGGCTCACTCAACGGGTTGTGGTCAAAACGCTGTGGAAGATATGCTAGCACGCATGTAATACAGATAACTTCCAGTTTGTTAGATCAGTGGACATATGGTCAATGACTTACCGCCACTTAGTAGCTTAGTCTCGCCCGTGCCCGTTTAAAGACGTTTTGCTTGATGGCGGCCATGTTTTTCAACCAATCTTGCTAAAAGTTTACAGGGTTGTGCTTTTCAATTCCTTAAAGGTGTGTACCAGATTTTGTGGTGATTTGACGAAACACCCTACAGTTATAGTGTGTGTTTTGTAGACCGCATTGAGCTGTTCTAGACACTTCAAGTCAACAGGGGTCAAAATTTGTCGGTTTAATAATAGCGCCACCATGTGGCTTATTTGTCAGGAAAATAATAGCAAGGGCAACACAGTCGGGGTGCATGTTTTGAAATATCTTGGACGGGCATCTGCACTCTACTGTGCACCTTTCTCGTTATTTACTTTGTGTTTTTTGTCTGCATTGATTTCATTGGCGGTTTACTTGAGCCCCTTTCACACAGCCTACAAAAGCCGGCAAGTTTGTGACACATAGCGGGCAAAGTCGGTGAAGCTGAAGCCTGAATTTGACAGCTTTTCAGGTAGTATCAGAGTTGTAATAGAAAGGGTTTTTTGCTATGGTGTGACCGGAGAGTGATGTCAGGACGTCAGAGACTCACTTCTCACTTCTCCTTGCATGTCGTGTTGAAAGCAATTGTCGCCTTTCTGTTTGGTTCTGTGTGAAAGACACAGGCCAATACACTGTCTCAGATCCACCAATTTTCCGGCCTCTTTGTGTGAAAGAGGCAGCTTTGATGTTCACAAATGACACAGCTTGCCCTCAAGGTGGAAACTCCAACTGCATTACTGTGCCAAAGGGTTCCTTTTCAAACAGAGTTGACCTGCATTGCCTGATTGAAACATGCCTTTAGAGAGCGCTGTCACATCCTCATAAATTCCCCGCCTCTGCATTCTTCTCACACTCACTATCCATTCAGTGGCGTGTTTTGGTGCGTGTGTGGGAGCGCTCAAACTCACAGTCACTTTGCTGAGTGAGAGAAGTCCTCCACAACATTATAGGCCGGCCCTGCCATCAAGCTGTCTGCACGGCAGATGGAGTGGGCGACTGTAATTATATGTACAATAATAAGCGGCCCATTGTGAGTGACTGCAGCTGCTTCGCTTTGAGGCTCCATCATCCGCTCTTGTCCTCGGGCTCGCTTGCAGCGGAACAGACGGGATGAGTCACAACTGTTCTTTCAAGACGGAAGTCCACGCTTCTGTAGGGAAGAGCGCCGGCCGAAGTGCGAGGAAACATGAACATAGAAATGTATCAAGTTAATGAGCAGAACCCTGAAGATGCTGAGAGAAAGGATGGATCTCTGAGAGGCTTGTGTGCTACTGCCACCTGGTGGTCACATTAGGAACATACCAGGAATCCTGTCATGTCCCACGAAGGAGTTTTTTTTAAAATCTACATTCATATGAACTTTTGGATCAAGTGACTTTTAGTTGTCATAATGTAAACTATTGTCTCCCTGCATGAGCACTGTTTCATAATACTTTCTATTCAAGTGTGTCCATATTCCTTGTTTAGACCTCAATTTTGCTCGTTATTACTGTATGTCTTTTCCACATATTACTTTCTTCAGGTTTTTGATTGGCAATTATGTTATAATTAGGGGTTATAGCGCCATCTATTGTTAGCTTACTATGCACTGGACACATTCACATCTACTTTTTAACATACCAGTATGTTAATTGTTCATAAAAATTATCCCTTACATAATTTTTATTTCATTTATTTGTGATTTTAATTTTTTTATTATTTATTATTTATTTTTAATTTATTTATGTATTATTTAAAAATGTAATTTTAATATTTAATATAATAATTTTTTAACAATAGGAATATATTAAATTGTCGTCACCCTGTATGTCATTTTTTTAAATTATAGGAAAATATTGAATATGTATTTTTGTATTCTATATTTTTTTTCATTTACACTGTATGACAATATTGTTACTATAAATATTATTTACATGAAAATATAAAATCATAAATTCAGTAAGTTTAAATAAAATACCATCTAAGAAGTAAAAAGTTTCTATAAGAATATTTCTGATTTGTTCATTACCAGTCAAAAATTTCGAGACACTTTCTCATTCAATATCATGATGAAGTTGTCTACAAACTATTGACTGGTTGTGTACATAGTCATAGATAACTAGTTAGGAGTCATGTACATGCAGAGTAATATAGCCATAGTGCAGTATTATTATCATACGTTGTGTTATTGTCGGGAAAACATCCACGTGTTGATGTTGCCAATAATCTGCAAGTAGCGGAGGTGGTGCTTTACTTTATAAATTAGAGTTTTAGTATTATGCATTCCAGAAAAAGAGAAAAAAATTGTCTTTGATTGTCTCCCACAGAAGGTGAAGGACCCTCTCTACGCCCAGATTAACAAAGGGAAGAAATAAAGAGACACACACAGGAAGGCGGCCCGGACCAGCACTGAGAAGACTGGAGGAGAAGCTTCATTTCTTTGTGTGACTGTGTGTGTGTGTGTGGGTGTGTGTGGGTGTGTGTGTGTGTGCGTGTGTGTGTGTTTGTGCCATCTACTCCCATCAAGAGCCATCTCTTCCTCCCCCACCCCTCTACAGCCTCTTCTCTCCCCAGCATCGCTCCATGGAGGAAGGGTATTGACACAGATCCAGAGTTCCCTACCTTGTCCTCTCCTCTCCTGTCGTCTCGCCTCATAGCCAGCCTCACTCTGCACCTCCATCTTTGTCATCACCTTGCTTCCTTCTGCCTCCTGGACAGTGACTTTGCTGCAAAAAGGCGGGTCCGAATCGAGCGGTGCCTCCATGTCTCTTGGCAAATACATGACACACACATAAACATGGGATAAAGTGTGGACCTTGTAGTGGAGATGGACTCTGCAGGGCCTGTCTTTGGAATTTTGATTGGTTGGACTTGTGTAGAAACTCTGGGAGCTACTCACTCGCCACACACACACACACACACACACACACACACACACACACAGTTGGACATGCACTGGCCTCATGTGTCTCATCGCAGACAAAGACTGAAAGGACCAGAAAACGTGAAGGAAACGCAGCCGGAGAGACCATGGTGACATTCTCTCTAGCTTTTGTACAATACTAATGACGGGAAAGAACTAAGAACAGTAAATTTGAAAAAAAAAAAAAAAACAATTTTATAATTCAAATGAAAGCCACAATGCGGGGTTCAGCTCTGTAGGGGGTGTCGTAGAGTGGCTTCAAAGGCATCTTGATCATGGGATTGGCCATTTTGTAAATAAACATCAGCACCATCACGACTACCAGTACAGTACTACTGCTATAGTACTACAGTACAACAGCGCATTGGACCCCTGTGCCATCAAATAGGGAGGCTTCCAGTTATGCAAATTCTTAATCCAAGCAATAGCGACATGCGTTTTCCCTGCCTTTGCTTGTCTTCATTGTCCCCCTCTCAAATTTACAGTTCACCGGCACCATACCTTGCCTATATTCCTCTCATGCAGCTCACCCCCCCTTTAGAATACAGTGGAACCTCTAAAGTTGAACAGTTCGCTCATCAAACAAATTTAGATTTTTTTTTTGGTGTGGGGGGAAGGTATTTTCAATAAAAAAATATTCTTCCAAAGCCCATTCTGCTACTTGATGAGTTTTACGTTTTTATTTGATGAGTTTCACATATTTACTTGATCAGTTTTTATGTTAGGAAGTTTTAATTGTACCATTTTTCTTTACACTTTAACTTGATAGGGTTTACCTTTTTACTTGTGTTTTTACGTTGTAGCAAAAATTGGCACATGATGCTGACAGAAATGAAGAGGATCTCTGCCGCGTTGCCACGTCGGACTCGTAAAATACGTGATGTTAAAAGGTAACTCTAGCGGTGAAAGAAGTGAAACGGATTAAATTAAAATTTACAAACGTACAACGTTTTGACTAAACTTGTAACTCCTTGCGGAAAACGGAAGTTCAAACGCAAAACTGTTGGGCGGCAGCAATGTGTTTCCATGATCTTGCATCTAAACTGTGTGTTTGGCTTTTTCTTTAGCTTTTCTTGCTTTGTGGGTTTTTTTTTTGTGATTTTACTTTTCCAGCACAGAGAATCACCTGAGAAATATTTTAGCTAATTGGCTTGGGACATCTGAGGTGAGTTAAACATTAATATTTCAGCAAAGGAAAATTTGAAATCAATTTCAGTGAACCGTCGGTAAATCAATTCTTATTTGTACGATTGCTTCACATGTGTAAGTTTTGTGATCCCATTTTATTCTTATTCAAAACGAAATCTAGTGTTCCATAGCACCATTAGATGGAACCCACGTACCACCAGTGGAGCAGCACCACCAATGGAGTAATTCATTAAAATAATAATAATAATCAAATATAATAATAATAAATGTTTATTACTATAATAATATTTACATTTTCTATGCTGCTTGTCCTCACAAGGGTGGTGGGGGCATGCTGGAGCCTATCCCAGCTGACTTTGGACGAGAGGCAGGGTACATACAGTATAGACAAACAGCCATTCACACTCACATTCATACCTATGGACAATTTAGAGTCGCCAATTAACCTAACATGCATGTTTTTGGAATGTGGGAGGAAACCGGAGTACCCGGAGAAAACCCACGCACGCACGGGAGAACATGCTAACTCCACACAGAAATGCCCAAACGGAGATTTGACCCAGGTCTTCTGACTGTGCGGCCAGCATGCTAACCACTAGGCCACTAATATAATAATAACAATGAATGATATAATAGTGATCCCCAGTAACCTTATAAGTTCTATTTGCATTATTTCTTGTGAGGATAACGCATACAAACTGACTAACTTTAGAGGGTCTCCTGTATCATACTAATCCATATGATGAACCACTGCATCTTCATCCAGTGACTCCCTGTTTCATGGCCAGAGTCTTCCTCACATCACACATTTTTGGACCCTCATGTTGATTATCAAGCCACTGCTGTTATGAGCAAAGAAAAAAAAAAAGGGAAGCGGAACATTTCTAGGGTTTACCTCAACTAACAATTTCTTAATGTAAAATTGACACATTATTTTTTATCTTGATGAATATACAGTATAACATTCTACGGTGGGTTTTTTAGATGATTTCTTTTTTTGTTTTTGTTATTCGGTTTCTCTTGATTTCCATATACTGACCATGTATTACTGTTCCAAATAAACACATCCCAATTATGTTCCTGTTGTTGTCATTTGTAAAAGTGTGAAAGTGTGTGTGTGGTGCAAAGGTGACCCTCCCTCCTCGCGTTAATGTGACACATTCTGTGGCGGTAATTCAACACACTCTTGATGGACCGTCAAACTGTGCTGCGGTGGCGACGTCTTAATGCAAGCTGTCACCACAATGCTTCCTCTTCCTCTTTCTCTTCCTCACTTTTTTCCCTTAGAAGCGTCACAGTTTAAAGCTATATATATATACAGTAGATATGGATATAAGGACGTGATAAAAAAAATATGATTAAAAGTTCAACTTTAAGATAATTAAAAGAGTTGCGTTTTGAAAGTGGGGGAAAAAAAAATACTTTTTTCACTCTTTTTGAAGGGATCCATTTGAGTCGTGAGGGTCATAAGCGTGAGTTTTTGATATACAGTCATCCCTCGCTAAATTTGAATTATCACTGTTTTTGAAAAAACAAATTCATTAATAAATGATTGCTGTTTCGTGGTGGACTATGGCCTATTTGTCTTGAAATACAAGGTTTATGTAGTATTCTGGCCACTAGGTGTCAGTAATGACACAAAACATCATAAATCTGGCGACATATTTTCTCAAAAGCAAGTAGTGACAAATCTAGTGATGTTTTCTGGCGTCATTGCAGAGTTTTCTGGGATTTTGGGACTTAAAAGTGAAAGCGCCTATTTTTCTGCAGTTTCTGTTCTCACTGAGCAGCAGCCGGTGCTGCTGAGGTCCGCTCCATCCCAAAGCAGTCAGAGCATAGTGGAGTTCTATGCATCCATGAGTACTCATTACGCTCAAGCCTCATTCAGACTCAGTCACTTACCTGTCAGTATGTCAGAACATGTGATGGAAGAACGTTGTGTGATAAACAAGTAGTCCTAACTGCAAGATAAACGGTGGAGGCTGGTGGTGAGTCCGTATGTAATCATTACAATAGGACGCTGGCGCTGGCTAAGCTAAAAAAAATTAAATTATTTTATTTTGATGAAGTGTTGGCTAGTTTTCAATCAACAAATCAAGTTTATTTGTAGTTCTAAAGGTAATTAATGTGTTTTTACTCACTTTTTTGTCCAGGTTATGCTTTTTTCCGACAGCATGTTACGTCACCTGCAAATAACATGCAAATTATGTGATGACATCCTCAAGCAACTTCTAGGACAGACAATAGCGACTTTTCTTACTAAGGAATTGGCAACAGTGCATGACATTACATCACATTACCGACATACTGAACGTTGTCAGCCATGGCATGTCCAACATGAAGGAGTGAAAATAATTTCTCCTCCTATTCTGTGTGGAAGTGGTTTTTGGCTTCTTATATTGTCTTTCTTCCCCACTCAGTTTGAAACCCTTTCTTAAGTTTACAATAAACAAATTGGAGGCTAACTAGTTAGCTCCCTGGCATGCTATGGACGTCTCTTGTGTCCCTGCAGTGATCCTATAGCCTGCACATTAGCAATAAGGTGTTAACAAAAAATAATAGTAGTGAAAAGGTGACTCTAGGGGTGTGACTTCATGTCTACATGGCTCTAATAATGGTTAAAAAAAAATGTACTTAGAAAGTCATTAACATGTTTACTATGCTCTAAAATACAAAAATGTTGGATTTTTTAACATCGAATCCTACTTCGCGGAAATTCACTTACCGCGGTGGAACCAGTCAACCACGACAAATGAGGTATGACTGTAACAATAGTTTTGCTGCACAAATAATAATGCATAAAAATCACTGTTGCTATAATTTGACATACTGTACACTGCAAATATTTCACATGCATATTTCCTGTTAAAATAGGGCATGCACTATTGGTTTAAAAATGTAAAAAAAAAAATAAAAAAACTGGAAGAAATACTCATTTATATGATTATTTTGTAGGACCATTTCTGATAGGATCCATTTGGGTGCTTGGGGTCATTTTGTATAAACTAGTACTGCTCAAAATGTAAAAGTGCATCAAAATCGCTGTTGCTATAATTTATTGACATCAGGTTAAATTTGCACTCTGAACTTCATCATTTTGTGTGTTAAAATAGGGGGTGTGCCGTAGTGATGACAAACATAATAAAGTGAACACATATTTAAAAAGGAATAACGATTTATATTTCTGATTAGGGCTGAAGCTGAATAAAACATTTAAGCTTTGAAAGTAGAAAAAACAAATACCGTCTTTATCGGACTATAAGTCACTCCGGACTATAAGTCGCACCGACCAAAAATACACAATGAAGAAGAAAAAAACATATGAGTCGCACTGTCGCACAGTCGACTGTAAGTCACATTTTGGGGGGGAAATTTATTTTATAAAATCAGAGACCAAGAGCAGACATTTCATCTTGGAAGGCAAGTTACAGTAATAACAATAAAATGGAGAACAACAGGCTAAATAGGCGTCTGTTAACGTAGCGTGAACAGGTGGTATGTTAACGTAACATATGAAGTTATTCAGATAACTATAGCCTAAACAACATAACATACTGTAACTAGTTTACTTGCAGCTCGCAATCTGCACAATGTCATTTTCTTTTTGGGGGCCATTTGTGTTCCGTTTTTCTCAGTTGTCTTTCTAAGTTGATGTTTACATTGTAAGTGGTACAGGTGTGATAGGAGTAGCAGGTAGTGGCACCCAAGCCTAGAGCATCCTCTCGTGTTTGTCAGTGGGAAAAAAAAAACATATATAAGTCACTCCGGAGTATAAGTGGCAGGACCAGCCAAACCATGAAAAAAGTGTGACTTATAGCACTTTTTCCAAGGGGGTGCATTTAGGTCCCACGGGTCCCAAGTGTCAGTTTTTCTGAGGTTAAACGTTAACATTCCATGGATAAAATTGGTGAGATACTGCAGACAGGTCATAGAGAGGATGATGATGTCATGAAAGTGCGTGTGTGCGACACCTATGTGATGTATGCTATATTACACCTGCCTGCTTACACGGTGTCTTATTCTGTGTAACCATCCTGGAATGTTGCTCAACCTCTTCTCTTGTTTCTCATGTCTCACAGGCTGGAGGTTACAGAGAAATTGGAAAAAAAACACACTCAAGTCATCTGTTCTTAAATCAAAATATTCCACAGTCTTTGTATATCACATATAAGAGTCCTATTGTGTATTTATTGATTTTTAAAAAACGTACACAACTTCTGGGGCAGTGGCGAGGTTTCATGACAGTGACTCACGTATGGCGATCACACCAGCCCGGCCACATTCCTTCAGGATGGAAAAAAAAAAGCATCCAACCACTTTTGACAATCCGTCTTTAAAGGCTGACAATGGACCTGGGACTGACTCGTTTGACGGGATAGGACTGTTTTAAGACTCCTACTTGGCCTCATTCCGCCACTGGAAGCAACCATCTGCAGTACGCATGGGACCGCTGTGACAAACACACACTCTTCTGTTTGGATTTTGTACCAGAAGGCTGCATTTATTTGTTTTTTTTGGTTGACATGTTTGGGTGGCACCTAAGATGAGAGGCTGACTTGTTGGATTTTGTGCCTACTTTCCAGGAACATCAAAATGAATCAGGTATGTTATCTTCACCATGTAAGAACCAATGCAAGCAAGTATTATGATAGTACTGCTGCCTTGCTATACTTCACATGGGGTGTCCTTACTTTTTTGCTTGACGGTAAATGACCTTTGAGGCGCTCGCTATGGGTTGTGGTCAAAATGCTTTGTAAGACATGCTAGCATGCATGTAACACACAAAGTTTTATAATCAATACACGAATGGTTGATGTTTTACACACACGTGCTTGCCAGTCTTCTAAAGGTGCGTACCAAAATCCTTGGTGATTGGCCTAAACACCCTGAAGTTACTTTGGGTGTTTCGTTGTGCAATTTCAAGTCAATGCGACTAGCTGGGGTCAAACTTTGGGGTTTAATAACAGCGCCGCCATGTGGTGTATTTTTCAGAAAGCTAATAGCACAGGCAACTCATTTTTACCCTTTTGTGTGCAGCAGTTCAGCAGTAAAAGAGTTAGCTCAGACACCAAACTCTGGTTGATACTTTCTTGATGAGGAGTGAAATGCTGCTTGTGTTGAACTTGTCTTGATCTCCACCAGGATGAGACGATGGACTTTAAGGCCCTGAGGGCAAAGTTCCAAGAGGAAGATCTCCTCATAAGGCAGAAGCCCAGGATGAAACCCGCCCTCCCAGAGAAACCCAAAGTGGTCCCTTCTCCCCACAGCCCCACGCAGTACCTCCCAGCTGGAGCTCGCCCATCCCTGCTCACCTCCATCAACCAGAGCCTGGAGGGAAGGAACACCTTGGTCCCCAGGGTGGTCTTCAAGGATGATAAGGACAGTAAGAAGCCTCTCATCAAGACTAACTCCAAGGGGCTGGATAAGAGTGAAGGGAAGCTGAGGGGTGGCAAAGACAACCTGGTGAAAGGAAGCAAGGAGCTTGATGAGAAGAAAGACAGCAGTAAAGACGAGAAGCTCCCTGTGGTGACCACTGCAGACCTGCTGTCGTCCCCAGTGCCCCCTAAAGCTCAGACCACCAAGAAGAACGGCTTAATGGGCTTCAAATGGTCAGCAAAAAGTAACTCAGATGACATTCCAGCTGATCCCACCTTGGACACCCCCAGTTTGGACATTCCTGGACCAGCCCCAGTCTATCCCACACCTCCTGAGTTTGAAGACTCGGAGCCTGAAACCTCAGAAGCACCAAACATGTTCTCCTTATCTGATTGTGGAGTGGAATCAAACCCTGCCTCTCCTGGCTTCACGCCTCCCCCCGCCTTCATTCCAGATATTCCACCTCCAAACCTCCCGTCCTCTGTGAGTGAAGCCCCACTGGAGATGGAAACCCCCACCCTGCCCATTTACATACCTGACAGTCAAGGTGATATCAGCCCAGTGGAGACCTCTCCAACCATCTACCAGACCATCTTCAGCCCTCCGCCTGAAGTCTCCTCTCCACCGCCTATTAGCATAGCCGCGCTGCTCAACCCACCACCCAGAGACCCTCTGTCCCTCCCATCATCTCCACAAGCTGAGAATTCATTGTCGCCCATTTATGCCTTGGAGAGGGCGGAAGACATGAACCAAGTGAGGAGGACCTCCCCAGCAGACCAGAGGATCCTGAACGCTCTGAAGAATGCTCGCAGGAAGCTAACCAACAAGTAAAAGCAACACTTGATTTATTATTACTACATAATAAAATCCCGATAAAGCATTAACCAGAAAACACTTCTCTTCTCAGCGTCCAGACGAACAATTCCACCTGCGCGACACTTCCTCCTGAGGATCTCTACCTTCCTCAGAGCACGCTTACAAATCTCCCACCCATCGACTATGACTCCATGACGGCCAGACAACTCAACGGCATGGATCACAGTAAGTCTTCCTGTTGTTCTTGGGGTCTATCAATTAAACGCCGATTTCAAAAGTCATCATGGTGGTATCATGCACAGTAGTCATCATGGTGGTATCATGCACAGTAGTCATCATGATGGTATCATGCACAGTAGTCATCATGATGGTATTGTTTTTTCTCGTGAGAGCTACTTTTAGAAAATGAAAATGGCCACGAGCTACTCATTTTTGTAGAAATGATTATCATACCTTATTTCAACCCAAACAGATCAAATGTGCTTGTTTTACCAAAACATTCACAAAATGCTGGTATCCACAACTCACATTTGATGTTTCAGAATACTTTTCTTTCTAGTGTTCTCACATTATTAACTGAAAACCTGAATGAAAAGCAGGCCTGCGGGCGCCTCATGTGGTCGTGGGGGGCTACCTGGTGCCCGCGGGCACTGTGTTGGTGACCCCTGCCCTATAATATGCCGCTCACAGTTATTAAACACATTTTTATTCAGTTTTACACATTAAGAAACAATTCCATGCAGGCAGTATACAGCATTGTACTTATTATTACAGGCACACAACATCACATCTTGTCAAAGCATCTTCCTGCTGGAAAATATTCAGTAAATTGACTTGTGAGACAGCGCCTTCTGCTGGATTCGTAGCTGCAGTACTTTTTTTTTTTTCCTCTGCAGATAACGCCATCAAACCACTTTCTATTTAATTTACCATTTTAAAAAACCCCAAAATAATTTAAAGCAGAAAAAGGACATGATTATGTGAATTTGTGGGGGATCTACTGTACCATATCTCACATTTCAGCAAGCATTTTATTATATCTTGTCAGGGGACAATACCATAGAAAGTAAACGTGGATATACTTTAAAGTAGTCAGTGTACAGCTGGCAAAGCTGTATAGATTTACTATCCACTGAAGATGAGTCAACTCACAGCCATTGTTTTCTAAATAAATGGCAACACAAGTGACTATCATCTCCAAATTGTGTTCTTGGTGTGAATATTTCGTGTGAACAGCATTGTTATCTCCCACGGCCTTGCTCTAACCCTCTTGGGCACGGAATTGTTACTGGAATCCTCTTCTACTCTCCCTTGATGACATCACTGGTGGATGTTCGACACCTTCCATTGCTCCACCTTCCGTCCCCCCAGTTGAGGATACCCACCCCCCAGGTGCTCAGTTGGGTTCAGGTGTGGAGGAGACATACTCGGCCAGTCCTTCACCTTCAGCTTCCTCAGCAGGGCATTTGTCATCTCGGAGGCGTGTTGGTGCTCCTTATCATGTTGGACAACTGCAGAGGGGATCATGCACTTCTTCAGAATGTTGGAATTTATCTTTCCCCTCAGTGGCGGCAGCCCCAGATCATGACACGACCACCACCATGCGGGACACATTTATCTTGCTACTCAGTTGTGTTGCCAGATATTTAGACAATAACGGTTGTGTGTTGATACATTTTCATTGGCCAGTAAACCTACACTCCCTTACAAGCTGTACTCTGACTACTTAGAGGGAAGCCTATAAAGGAACAGTCCTGACATTTCTCTTGTGCGCTTAAAACATCAGCGCAGGCTGAAGGAATTTCAAGCATGCCCGTCATAGTGACAAGCCTCCGGAATCCTCTCCCGTGCATTACCACCACCTAATTCTTCATATTGAACAATCCATAATCCCAGATGTACGTAATCAACATCATTGTGAACAAAACAAAGCCGTCTCTTTGGCCATGAGATCAATTCCAACTCATGTTTACAAGAGCACTATAACTGCTGTTAAAAGTGTAGCTGGTGTAGGCTCCAGCTTACCTGTCACTCTAAACAGAATAAGCTGTATAAAAAATGTATGGTTTAGAGATAATTGATAACTAATGATAACTACCTCTGTTCAGTGCAAAGCTACAAAGACTTGGCATATAGGTGGCAAGGGTGCATAGCAAGATCCCATTCAATTTTGGTGCACCTTCTAAGTACGGTTGTTAACATTATTAGAGCCCTCTAGACATGAAATAACACCCCTATAGTCACCTTTACACTTGTATTACCCAATATAGTAGACATAATAAGTAATATGACATAATACAGACTGAGACATGCCAGCACTGGGAGAGCTCATTGTTGTTGTTCCTTTGTTATTTCCAGTACTTCCTGTGGTGGCTTTTGTCTCATGAATGTAACATTACTGACACCCCGTGACCCCTGTGGAGTACTACATATCACAGCATGTCTTTCAATGCATATTCTGAATGCCTTATACTTGTGTTTTAGTTCATTTAGCGGTTTTTATGCTTGAAAATGCTTAATTTAGGCCAAAAATATGTCAAATGTGCTTAAATAATGCATATGTGTTGACTCTTAGGTCGTAGTCAACCACAAAGTATGATTTGTTAATTAATATATTTTTAAAAAACCATGATATAGTGAAATTGTGAAATTTGAAGTGCAAAGTGTTGAGGGACGACTTGTTATACCCTTTTTTCCGGACTGTAAATTACACTTTTTTCATAGTTTGGTTGATCCTGCAACATACAGTCAGGTGCCACTTATATAGCAGTATATATATATAAAATTTAAGATGCTAAATCAAACTGAATGACATGAGCCAAGAAGTGAACATTACCATTGATAGCCACAAGAGGGCGCTCTCGGCTTGCGACAACGTTTTCTATCAATAGATTCAGTGATGTGGCATGAGATCGGGAGTTTGGTGAACTTGCTTGTTGGACTCGTTTGTTTTGTTAATTGTGCCTATTCAGCTTCCCAGCTACGTTCTTTATGCTGTTGTGTAGCTGAATAACTTGCTTTTTCAAATGAAACGTCTGTTCGTGGTCTTGAATTTTGTGAAAAAACATTTCTAAATCAATCCGACTTGTGTTTTTTTTGCAATGATTTATTAAATCCTATATTTTTTAAAAACTGTGCTAGTCTGAAGCTGTGAAATTCGGAGCGTGAAATGGCGAGGGATGACTGCAATTGTGTCTTGTAAGGATTTTATCGCACATTTTACAGTTTCACCATACAGCCCGTCACCCCCCGGCTCCAAAATCGGTACAGTCCCGTGTGGACTCTACCTGTACATCACATACACAGTTTAAGTCACCTGCGACTTTGCCTTGTGCAGTGGTGCCGCATGGGCCACAGGACGTTGTTTTCCATTTGTAGTACTTTCACTTTCAGTGTCAATAGGTTATTTTGGAAAACCCCTTGAGACTTGGCGATGCACCTTCATGTCTGATTACTTAGGAAAAATACATTTGTACACGCAGCAGCAATGTGACCATAGTATCTTTTCTAGCTGATACTAAAGATAATACTACCTTCTCATAGTATTCTACACCTGCTAGCAGTCCATAGATAGTTTTTTTAGGGAATTGCAAGATGAAAAATGACAAATAATCCAAACGAAAGAGGCATGATGAAAGATTTCAAGGCATCCATTAGCACGATGATGGTTAATGGGTTTTGTAGCAAAGACGGTCTATGGAATCCTCTTTTGGATTTCCTGCTTTGAGAGCTCATTGCTGAAAGCTTTGTATGGTAGAAATGTCGTAAAAGTTCGACATTTCCTCTGTAGTGCGTTTACAGCAAAGATTAGCACGTCAACCTAACGACAAACATTCAGGAGGAGCGTCTCTTTCACAACTGGTTTGGTTTCCTCACAAATCCAACTCTTGTCACTCGGCTCGCTTTCACCTGCTGATGACTTCCTTCCTTCACCTGAAGGTCCAACTTGGACTTTTTCTGATTGCATTGTCTCTGGAAGTGAGACATCAAGAGTGATAACAAAAACCGCAAATTGAGGTTTTGGGACTAATGTGGTGTAAAACTGCCTGCAGGACAAGGCTCTCCGGCATTAGAGGGCATAGACCAAGATGGGACTGAAGACGTGCCAGAGTTGTTGGTGGTCCCACCCCCTCGACCCAGGAGTGTCCCCCCGGACCAAGTCACTCCAGCGGCTCCTCCACAGAAGCCTGCCAAACCTTCCAACCTCAAATTTCCTGACTTTATCCCAAATTCTCCACTCCAACGTAATGTTTCCCTTCACTGTTGCACTTGAAGATGTTTTCATGTTGATTTTGATGTTGGCTGCTTCGTACTTTAGAGATCCCTGCAGTGCCTTTGGAATTCTCAGAGAAAGACACCAGGAATGTGGGATACCTTGACAGCGGGGCTTCTCCAAAGATGCCACAATGGACCAATGGGGGGTCCACCAGTCCAGATATTCCAGCTGGAGTGACCCTTCCACCATCATACAGCAATGGTGTCGTGATGCCAGGAGCTACACCCCAGGGGGCTACAGGGTTTGGTGTTAAATACCCAGACCAGCCACCTCCCTATCAGGCAGAGTCGGCCTTTTTCATCCCCTTGGACAGTCAAGCGATGGCAGGGTAGGATGCACTGATTCAATTTTTATGAGGTAGAAAGATTATCTCACTTCTGTGTTTCACCCACAAGTCACAACAGCGTCGCTACGGGAAATTCTTACTACGACGACATGGCTAAAAAAAAGGCAAAGAGTGACGGGGGCAAGAAAAGGAAAGGACCTCCAAAGAGTAAGAACAACTATAGATAGGTATTCAGATAGCTAGATAGGTGATAGACAGGTAGACAGACCAACAGTATTGAAATTTGTTTGTGTCCTACCACAGATCCATATGCCGAGGCCTCGCAAGAACTTGTAAGCGTATTTGTTTGTCAGTTGTCTGTTGAAGAGAGTCACAGTTAAGTGTAAACTACATCACGCTTCCTTTTTGCAGAATGAAGAGAAAACCAAGACAGGCAGGTTGGGAAAGTAAGGCTTTTAATTTCATTCTAGCCATTCATTTGCTTGTTTGTTTGTGTTGCTATTTATCTTTATTTTCCCTTCACACTGAACAAAAAATATTTTTTCAACAACATTGAAAAAGGGGCTTTTTTCTAAAGAGTATTTTCATTAATTTTATTTTATTGACTTTAAAGTCTGTTTAAAGAAAGTATATTTTAAAATAAATTGTATGTCCATTTTTGTCCACTTCATCCTCTCATTATTTTTAAATATTTGTTTATATTGCTTTTTTTTTTTTTTTTTACTTTCTTTACAAATACTCACTCTCACTCTATGTGTGGTCCTGCAGAAATGACAAGAATGTGGTGGAAGGTCCTGATGAAAAGGAGCTGAAAAAGAGAGAGAAGCAGCGCCTAGAGAGAGAGAAGAAAGAACTGAAGGAGAGACAAGAGAGGGAGAAGAAGGAGCAAAAGGAGAAGGAGAAGAGGGAGAAGGAGATGAAGAAGAAATTCAAGGTAAGCCATACGTCGCCAAAGGGAGGGAGTGGGTGCTCGTGTTGGTGATGGGCGTACAAACCTGTCGGGATTCATTCCTCCCAGCGGACTGGCCGACCTGGGCAGCGCCTGCAGGTGTGAGGGAGTACTTTGTGTAAATATTGCCTCACTGCTGCTGAGATTTAGGAAGGAAAAAGGAAAGAAGAGGACGTTCTAGTGAAAACTGCATCAACAGCGCCTCGGCTGGCTGCAGCCAAGTACTGCGATCAAGGAGTCCACTAATTCGTTACTAATTTCATCCCTGAATGTTTTTTTTATCTTCACTAGATCTCAGGTTACGAGGAGGCCATGTACTATGCGACTGTCACCGTGACGACGAAAGGACGCAAGGACGACCTGCCCGTCAGTAACGGCGACAGCATCAGCATCATCAGGACCACCAACTGTCCCAAAGGCAAATGGTTAGCACGGGACTTCGCCAACAACTGTAAGTTAGCATGATCATCATGATGCTTGATGAGCACACTGAAAAACGGACTCCTCATCAGTGGTTTTGTTGTTTTTTTTAGACGGGTATGTCGCAGTTGACCACGTGGAGCTGGACATCAAGGAGATGTTGGAGCTGGGAAAGAAAGCTGCCCCCACTCACACCAGCAAACTCAGGGATTCTGATGTCGCCAACACAGGAAGCAAGTACGTATGGAAAACATGTGTTCATTCGATACACCACCCCATATCCATAAGGGCCTAGACGTATGTTTTGTGTGTGCTTTTTATTCAAATGAACCCTTAAGAAGTCATTGAAATATTGGCACACATTTGTCCCTAACGACTAAAAATGTCATCTTCTCACAAACTGCTGTAAAATCTTATAAAACTAAAAACAATTTGCATAAAGTTAATTTCAAGTAATATTAGTATTAATAAGAAGCACTTATGTCATGCATTATTTTTCCTACGGTGTCAGTTTGTTGACAAAAAGGGTTAGTATGTTTACCTTGTTTACATTGCTCAAGTGTTTTATTTGTATTGTTATTATTATTATTATTATTATTATTATTATTATTATTATTATTGTGATGCTCTGGCAGCAATTTAGATTTTCTGTGCATTGTTTTTCCTGGTGTCAGTTAAAAAAAAACAAAACTCAAACACACTCAAGGTCCTAATGACAAAAAAAGTGTGCTTCCCAAAACCTGCTGTAAAACTATTTGATTATTGAACTCACATATTTTTTTTTCAACTTTAAGCTTTCTTTTAAAGCTACAGCAGCTGGAAAGCTACATATCAAAAAAGGTATTTGTACTTTGGAGGTTTTGGCTATACAGTATCTCAACTGTTTTTTTTATTTTATTTTGATGTACATACAAAAAACAAAGAGAATTTCCATAAAACATACAGTATTTCAAGGAGTATTTACTTACTAGAACGATACTATAAAATTCTACTTACTTATTAATAGTACTATTAATAATATTAGATTCGATTGGCAGCAACACTTTTTTTTATGGACCATTTTTCTGAAGTCTGATTTAAAGCAAAATCTTACATTCAAGGTAGGACAAAAAATGTCAGCCTCCCAAAAAATTCGGTAAAATTCAGACTTCTTTCTCCACTTTAATCGGTCAGTGTTTTCAGATAACTTCAGCCTGGAATATACATATGAAATATGTGTAACTTTCTTTAAAGACAATTTCAAGTGTAACTTAAACATACATTTGTGTTTACAACAGAGACAGTTTATACCCATTTTTGTAACCAATACAGACAATTTAGAGTCTTTATGTTAACACTGAAGCAAACATGGAAAGTACAATGAGTATTTATGGTGTTTTTAATGATTTTTCCATTTTTTCCAGCATTGCAAATCACTTCCCACACTCAGCAGAAAGCTGTAAGTGTTTCTTCTTCATTACAAAGTGACTGCACACAACTTTTTCATGTTTGGCGTGTTCAGTTTCAGATGACAGCGAGGAATGGGCGGCAGACGACGACGAGACTTTCCCATCTCCAACCAACGCAGTTGTGTACCTCCCAGATGCCGTGTGAGTTATTGTTGGACGTGGCGTTTGTCTTTTTTTGTCTTTCATCCCTCAATGCTGTTATGTGTCCATCTGCAGGATCCACAGCCGTGCATTCTCCCTGCCGGACGTAGGTAAGAAAGCCAGCGTGCATTGTTGACCACTTTCTCCATTTTCTCCAACTTCATCAAATATCTCAGCTGGCTGAGTGTGTTGTGTCTTTGAGAGACAGACAGACATGTGACTCACTGCTGGCGTAAACAGGAATTGTGTCGTATAAGCAGCAGGTTGTACTGTTCAATAAAGTTTATTCCCAATATTGGCTTTATGTTCTCCAAGGCAACCCAGAACTCCATGTGAACCACCAGCACAGTCACAGTGACGTCAGTGCAGGCGGAGCCCATGAACAGTGAGTTGACACGCTTACTTTAACACATTAAGTACAAATACTGTATATCATACTGCGTATCATGAAAATAATATCATGTCATATATTATCTTTTCATCAGAGCCAAAAATGAAGCACTTCAAAAGTTGACCACATTTTTCCGTTCGCCAAAAACTGTACAGCCGACTGCCGGGTAGGCCTGCAGCAACACAATGTAACACAGTTTACACATGAACACACAGTCAGACTGTGCAACACAATGTAACACAACACGACACAGCGTAGCAAGATTATCACAGCGTAGTACAACACAACACACTGTGTCACAATGCAGCAAATTGCAACACGATGTCACACTGTCACAAGAACACAATGTAACACTGTCATAATGTATCACAATGTATCGTTGTCACAACATAGCATCATGTGTCACAATGTACAATGTAACACTGTCATAAAGTCAAGTAAAGCAAAGTAAAAGAAAGTGTATCACAGTGTAACACAATGGAACGCTGTCATAACGTAGCACAATGTGTTACAATGTACCACAATACAACACATTGTATCTTGTATCACAATGTAACACAATGCAACACAATTAGGGATGCTGCGATCAGGGTTTTATGCTGCCGATTATCTTCGATAGAAGTGAAATCGGCCAATACAGGCCCCAAAAATAGGTAACTATTAAAAAATAAAAGGTGGGGGGGGTGAGGATGAGAGGATGAGTTACGGAGGATGAGACGCCTTCTTTAAGGACAGTTTGGATGGGAGAGTTCGTAGTTTGATGGCGTTCTAGCAGGACTTCCAGGTATCATGCAGCGGGGCTCCAAGTGAGAGAGCTGTCGGCACTGCTGACAGGCTGGCCATCTCGTCCAATGAATTCAGTTATTTCCAAGGTTATTTGCTTAGCCTCTGACTGTCAGGCACACACGGGCGAGTGTTGTCCACCATTTTGGCTGCGTTAGCCGCCCTTTGACTGATGATGACATCGTGAGCCTCGAAAACTCACCATACTCTGTCATGTGTTTGTTCTTCAAATGGCGTATTAAATTAAAGCTTTTTAACGTGCTACCCATGTGAGGCATGTTTTTCATTTGATATCGCTCTCACAAATGGCAGGTATGTTTGGCTTTGGCAGGCCTGCACAGTGTAAGGAAAGTGGGCGGGGACGCTTCTCCAAGGCGTACTAGCCAGAGGTGATGGGCTTTTGTGATGGGTGTGGAAAGGCATTTATCGGCATACGCCGATCACGTGCTTTTCCACGGAAATGGGACTATATTGTTCGGTGGCCGATGGATCGGAGCATCCCTAAACACAGTACATCACAATGGAGCACGATATAACATGATGGAACACTGTCACAATGTACAAGTATCACTAGGCAACACAATGAAACACAATGTAACACAATGCCACACCGTCACAACAAAACAATGCAAATAACATTTTAATACATTTTTTAAAATTTATTTGTATTTTATTTATTTATTAATACATTTTATTTTTTTTACAGCGTCACTGAACACCAAACAAGTAAGTAATGCCTCAAAAATCATATCTTTGCCCAAAATATTAAGATCCTGTCTTGTTGCATGAAAAACGATGATCCCTAAAAAGTAGACAGTGAAGAAGAAAGAAACTGTCATATGGAGGATCTTTGGCTAGCGTTTTTGCAGTAGTAGAGTGCTCCTGTCATATCCAGGATCTAAGACTGACACTAAATAGGAATTGGAGACTGCTGGAACCTTCGAACTCAGCTAGCTCGAGTGCTACTCGTGTACTTGCACTTGTCTGAGGTATCAGTGACGATCGCTGGTGTTCTTGTTTTGACATGGCGTGTTTGGACAAGTCAGATATGTCTACACACTCCACCGCCTCAAAAACACAAACAACAGCTTTTCCAAGCTAATTGAAACTCATTGAAAGTCTTCTTGGGGAAGAAGAAGGGCAAAAATGAACAAGCTCCCGTTGTGTGATGTGGTCTTGTGTGTGTGTGTGTGTGTGTGTATCTGTGTCAAATGTGGTTTTGTGTGTGTGTGTGTGTGTATGTGTGTGTGTGTTAGATAAACATCAGCTTGTTTGTGAGGAGAACCACTTCACATATCTGCACACTGTTTGTCGATAGCAGACGTCCCTAGAGAGGGAAGAAGTGTTTTCTGGACAAAGTTTACATTTTATATTCCACGGTACTCACTCACCAGTCATAACATTAGGTACACCTGCGTAAGTCTTATGACACATTCTGCCTAAACAACAATAACAATGCTCATGTTCATTATTCAGTGTGTAAATGAATATTTCAGTAGCATGGAACCCTCCTGTGAGGTTCGTTGTTTGTCAGGTGTCACGAGCAGTCATTAACTTGTGGTTGCTCCCCAGGTCTTGTACATCACAGAGAAAACGTGGTTCATCAGTAAGTCTCACACACACACACACACACACACACACACACACACACACACACACACGCACGCAGACACACTCAGCGTGTCTGCAGACAGCATGCCAGCACTGTGTAGGAATGCCACACGTCCCCAACCGGGAAGTGAATGAGTCTTTGTGACTGTGAACGAGTGTTGAGGAAATGACCATATTTGGAGTAACACAATGACTATGTTTGTCTATTAGTATTTGCTCTAACACAGTAACATAATAGGACTACTGCAATATTATATATCTGCAATGCTTTTTTATTTGTCAAAATATTATGAGAGGAAAAAAATAACACAATAGAAAAAAAGTGAAAAAAATAGTGCAAAAAGTGGTAATTACAACTTTTTCTGGAAATATTGTGGCTTTATTCTCAACAACTTATTTCCGTAATATCGCAACTAGTTTTCTCAAAGTGAACAATGTCATTCTGGTACCTTTACAAGTCTAATATCTTTTCGACTTTATTTGTGTAACATTGCAATGTTTTTCTGGAACATGACGACTACTTTCCCGTAACGTTACCACTTATTTATACGATCTATGTGTGAGGAGTTCTTGTTTTTTCTTGAAGTTTACAATTGTATTCTCATACTTTGCTGTTTCAATCAAGTCAATTCTTGTACTTTTGTGAATTTATTCTCTTAATTCCTCATAGCTACTCGATGCTTGTTCCATATGGATGAGTTTCTCATAATTTTATGACTTTTTTTTCTCAAGGTTTACGAATTTATTCTCGTACCTTTATGACTTAATCGGCTTTTTTTTGAGAGAGAGCATACTGAATACTTATTTTAATATTCATTCTGATTTTTTTTCTCATTTTTTTAACAAGGCCACAGGCGAGTTCAATCCAGGAAGAGGGCTTCGAACATCCTGACATGCTGATTTTACCTCCTCCAGAGCTGTACGCCGACGTTAACAAGGAGTGACAGGCAAGGATGACGTATCATAATCACTGCTGTGTAGGGTTGGGCATAGAGTCTCGAGCATCGATGGGAACTAGGACTAACATTGTGATTCTCCCGAGATCGTTCAAATGTTTTGTATTTCGATTCCCAGTTTCGATGCCCACTTTGCCGACCAGAAAAAATAACCGCGAACACCAATGAAGAAGCAGCATAACTCAACATAACATAATGAATAACATAACAATAAAGAAGCAGCTTAACTTCATCAAAAAGCGCGGTCGGCTCAGTGCAACATTTGCAACACAATGATGTCATGCGTGCACGAGCAACATGATTCATGTTCACACGTTCATGACGTCTGTCTCATGCCAGTGTAACCGACAGTTTCAGGATGTTGGCAGATGTGGAAGTTTGGCGTAAATAACTAGGCGAGTTTATCATTTGCACAATCCCTCTCTATTAGTAACAGTCAAGGGACCTTCTCAACTCACACAGCATACTTCCCGGCCTTCAAAATAAGAGCGCTCCCATTTGCTTGTGTCAACAAAATAAGGGTGTCATTAAAAATAGCTTACAGCAACCTTGAGGCAGCAAAGAAAGTATACTACTTAAAAGTAGACTACTACTAAAAGACATCTTTTGTGAAAATGTACTCCTGCAAAAAAAAACAACAACTTCATAACATCTACATTCAAGTTGGATGCTTTGATATTTTGTGCTGGTTGAAAATAGACCTGTAGGAAATGCATAGTAAATTTGATGAAAAGCTCATATAATTAAAAATTCATGGAGAAGTTCAGACATTTGATCCAAAAAGAACTCTGTTTAGCGTCCTCGTTTAAACCATGCAAGCTTTTATGACCCTGCCTTTTAAAAGCGTCGGAACCGCAATCAAAACGAGGAATCGGAATCGTTCAAGTTCAAACAATGCCCAACCCTGCTGCTGAGTACTGAGTGTATGCTAAGACGTATTTATTTTTGTTTGCAGCAGACCAGGAAGATGGGACTTTTCTTCACACTGTGACTTTTTATAACTGTTCTTTTATTTTTTTAAAACCGTGTGGATTCATAAAGAGAGTGGTACCATCTCAGCAATGGACTTCTTTGTGTTATTGGTCTCAGTGAGAAATCAATAAACCAAGATGGGTAATTTGAACTGTTGATTCCCTGGAAAAAAGGAGCTACAAGCCGCATGCAATCAGGATTGGATTTTTCCATGGTTATCGTGAAATGGGACCACGCCATCATTTACCACTTTAGTGTTTTCACCACATACGATCTTTGATGTATTACTCCTAA
Source organism: Dunckerocampus dactyliophorus (assembly GCF_027744805.1). NCBI lineage: Eukaryota > Metazoa > Chordata > Actinopteri > Syngnathiformes > Syngnathidae > Dunckerocampus > Dunckerocampus dactyliophorus. The sequence goes on from NC_072828.1 coordinate 10,779,422, forward strand.
CTAATCATTCTCTTTAGTTGCTGTCTTCTGTTTGAGCATGTCCTCCATTTTCATCCAAATTTTATCTGTGAACGTCTTTCGTTACAACATGAATGCCTGATCGGAAACTGAACGCACATCTAATGACATCCGATACAAGACCGGTAGCAAAAACCTTTGATTTAAAGGTGAAAAATGTTGATTTCTCACAATACTTTTTTTACAAGACTAAATACAAGACTACCTATTATTAAGTTAACTTTATTCTTGTAACAATTTATTTGTGTAGTCTCAATTTCTTTACTTTACAACATTATCGCCACTTTACACTTTTTTTCTTGAAAAATACAATTTTATTCCAGTAACCTAACTCCTTTGTGGTAGTATTGTGATATTTTTCTCAGAAGTTCCGGTGTTACTCTCGTAACTTAGCAGCGCTAATTCTCATCTTATTTCGGGTAATATTGCGACTTGTTTTTGTTGAATGTTCTTCTCATAATATTGTTACTTTATTCCACTTGTGCATCTTCTTTGGTGTAATATTGCAACTTTTTCCATGATATTTACTACTTCATTCTAAAAACATACTTTATTATCGTAACATACGGATTTCTTTCTTGTAATTTGTTTTCAACAATCTGTTTATCATCATATGCATTTTTACATATTTTTTAATATTTTAATCCTCTTATGTGGCTACCCAAACTATCACACAGTTACTCGCAATTTGACATGAATTCTTGTATTAGGCATTATTAAATTGTGCATTACGGGATCTTCTGAAAGAGACATCATCCAAAAAAAACCCCACAATTTTCTTTACTTTTTATGTACCTTCCAAGACCTTCCCTCCACAAACTAATAATCACAACACATCTTCCTTTTGTATGTTTGTTTATTGTTATATTTTTTCAATAAATACTTATTAAAGTGCAAAAATCATAACAGCAACTTCATGCAGTGCATAACGACATAAACACCAACGGCCAGGCAGAGACGCCCACATTAACGTCTGGTAACGCAAAAAGACATAGACGGCCCAACACAGATAAACAATGCACATGTGCGGTTTGCATGTGATGTGTTTTTACAAGTTTACATAACTAACATGCCAAGACTTTGTTCCATTCAGTCTGAATACTGCAAATTTGTTGGACATTTAGGACATAGCTGTGTGTGTGTGTGTGTGTGTGTGTGTTTGCTTGCGTGTTTGCAGAAGGCCTGACAGGAAGTTGTGTGGGTGCAGTTGCATGTGCCTTCCACTGGGGGAGTGGTTTCCCCACCTAACAGTACAATATGTTGAGCAATACAATCAAACAGAAGACATGAAGGATTTCATGTAAATGAATGACTTATGATTATGATGATTAGCTTACTTTTTCATGAATCTCAGGAGTATTCGGGCCACACAGAAAAAGAAAAAAATACGAAGTTTGACTACAAGAAATAAGGCAAAATTACTTTTCGTTTTTTGTCAATTTTTGTCATGTGACATTATGACTTTTTTCTATTTTTACAACTTTCTTTTTGTAACGTTACGACTTGCACATAAGCGTTTTTCCCCTGCCATATTATCACTTTTTCTTGAATTGTACTAATATTTTCGTAACTTCACCATTTCTTATTAATTTACATTTACATTTACTACTTTCAGAATATACAATTTTTACTACATTTTTCTTGAATTTTCAATAATTTTTGTAACTTTACAAGTCAGATGACATCACTTTGTTTTCTTGCGATATTACCACTTTTCCCCGAAATGTACGATCACTTTCTTAATTCTTCTACTACAACTTATTTCTGGACATTTGTTTTTCTTTTCATAACGTACTTCTTCTATTACGGCTTTTTTCTCAAAATGCACAACTTTGTTTTTGTAACTTTACAACATTGCTCTTGTAAAATGACTATTTTGCAACGTTTCTTTTTCGTAACATTGCAACTTTTTTCTCAAAAGGTACAACGTCCTGACTTTATTCGTGGGAACTTACTCCTTGTACCTTCACAACTTTGACTTTATTCTTGCAGAATAACTTTTTTTTGCATGATATTGCAACATGCAATATTTTGTTTCAGAACTTTACAATTTAATTTTGGTAGGATAACAATGTTTCCTCCAAAAATTACAACTTTTTTTGCAAATTTAAAACTTTATTGGAGTAACATTTGTTGCATTACCACTGTTGTCATGAAAACTACAACTTTTTTTTCTTAACCCCTTCCTGTTTGCAATATCTTCTTCCCCTCCACTATGGCCCAAACACTCCTGACAAAATCCAACGACAAACTGGCAGTTTTGTGCGATTCGATTTCGGAACGCTTAACAGCAGAAAGGCAACAGTGCACGAGTGCTCCCCGTCAACGTAAAGCAGAGAGTATATATTTCAAAATATTATTTTTACATTAAATGCACATTCAGAAACAGAAATAGTGTTGCTATGTGGTACTTGACCAGCAGACTGTGCTCCAGCCAACAGTACAGACACACGGGAGTCTTGTGTGCAAACTCAGCAAAAAAATTGCCTTTCGACCCTCAACCGTCACATGATACACACATACTGGTACATACAACATATATAAAGAGTTGGTTGCATTTGTTTTAAGGCAGCCGGAGGAAGGTTTCTGTGGCGTCTTCAGTCCTGCACACACCATCTCACAGGGCTTGTTTAAGTGTTAAAGTTGCATTTTAAAATAAAAACACAGCATTGGCATAAATAAATGGGTGGAGCCGTTGATGTGCACGAGGCTCTAGTGATGGGCACTTTCATTAGTTTTTGACTGGGAAATAATGAAGAAGTTCAAAGTAGAGCAGCAGTCTTGCTTTTAATTTACTGTCCACGTGACAGGTCGCTGTGTCTTGTCAATGTCGTGCTTGCTTGAATTAAGTACAAGTGTTTTATATTAAGATGCCATCAGATTTGGAGATATATTTGGAGCCTGCGTGAGAGATGGTGCGTGTCTGTGCTGTCATAAATGTTAATAATCTACTACAGCCCTTCTGTCACTCTCATTTCTATAATCTGCTCCCCAGTAGCAATTTAAAAAAAAGCTTTTAAATAAATGTGTGCTCAATGCCTAGAAATAATCTATCCAAAAATAAATATTTGTATGATTTATATAAAGTGATTTTGTTTGCAGTGCCTCATGTTCAGCTACATCGTGACAGAAATATAATATACATGGATAACCATCATGTGTTCTCTCAGACAACAGACTGACCTCTGATCAGCGTTGGGATGTTCCCTCAGGTGAAAAGGGACACTGAGCCCTCACCTGCCTGCTCCTGGATCAGCTTGTTGGAACACCAGTCCCCACACCTCAAACAAAAATCTTGCTCTGATCTGATTGTCTTCCTCCGTCTTCCGCCCTCCGTCTTTCCCAGCCTCAGCGGGCCAGCGTGGTGATGAGGCTGGCGCACATCTCAAAGAAGTCCATGGTGTGCGAGCCCTGGCGCGGGGCGAGCGTCGGCGAGCTGCCGCACAGCGAGCCCGGCAGCGACGAGCTGAGCTGAAGCACCTCCACCGCCGAGCTCGCAGAGTCCATGCTGAGTCTAGGCCGGTGCAGGCCCGCCGTCGAGCCGGACCGCTGAGGGGTGGACGAGCCCGACTTGAAGCCCACCGCCTCGGTGATGTCGTCTGTGAGGACACAGTGACTTCAATAACTGACAATCTCATCTGCAGTGTAAATTAAACTCCCTATCTTTTTGTTTTAAACATCAAATCAATAACCTGACAACATTGCCACAAAGCACTTGCAGCCATGTTGATAGATTTTCAATGTTGTGAGTCCCTGAGACCCACAGGTGGTGATTTGAGGTTCATTGGGTCACCAGTTAAAAAAAAAAAAATCAATTTCTTATACAGTACTCTTCTTTTTCTTAAATTGTAGGGTTAAACTTGGTATGGTATGACATGGTTACAATTCACAGATATATTCATTTAAGTTCAAAATGACATCTGAAATAAAACAAATTACATTTCCATATCTGAAACATTTATAGCAAAGCAACATGGCATCCAATATTCAAATAAAGTAGCATTTTTGTGCATGGATGTGCCTGTGCTGCTGCAAGTAGTGCAAATGTTGCAGTACATGAAATTGTTATCTGAAATTCACAGCGTGTTATTATTATTATTAACATCAACATTTAAAATGTTCACAGTACATGATTCCTTTTCATCTATTTTTGCCATTTTTTGTCATTTTGCTTAATGTGCCACGGGCCTATATAAAATGTGCTGCAGGCCGCAAATGGCTCCCGTGCCGTACTTTGTACATCCCTGCTCGACTCTGTGAGGAACCACAACATTCACTAACCACAACTATGTATCTTTTGTTCCATCGTCGCTATTGAACGGTAGTAATTTAAGAGAGAAGGGGAGACACAAACGATGCCTCTTTCTAGCCACTGACAGGCAGACAATGAACTATAAGCCGATTTTCAGCAACATTTGTGTTCAGAGCAGGAGATAGGACATTGTGCTTTTCTGACAGCTGACGTTGAGACGAGTGCGTATGGACGATGGTTGCCAACCGTCCCTTGAAAACGGAATCATCCCATATTTACAAATAAAGTACATGCCTGTATTGAGTTGACAAAGGATGCACTTTTTTCCCTTATTACCATGAGAATCAAAATTTTCGTAGTAAAATGTGGAGTCTATTGACGACAGCTTGTCGCAGGCTAAGCCAATCGATGCCAGCATGTCTGATCGCTTGCCTATCAATCTCATTGCCATTTGCCTTTACTGGCATCTTTATGAACACACTGAGCCTGGCTGTCAACAACAGCTAGCTAGCTAGAGCTATTTGCCTAGCTTCTGGTCTGGTCAAATGTGTCTTTATTACAGTGATATTTTGTCTTGTTTTTGTCCCACGGGGAAGCTAACAAGTGGCTATGATGTTTATGTGGTAAATGCTAACTTACTTTTTGAAAGTGTCAAACTACTTTGCTCTTAATAATGTCTTATCCTCAAAATAATAATGAGTGTAAATAAATAACAGTCAAGTCGGTTCTTTTTCCGGGAGTTGGCAACTCTAGTAGGGACCGTTTACAAAGAGTAACAAAAAAACAATCATAAAATCAATAACGTCATGACTACACATTGTCACATCTCTGTAATATTTTCAGACATAGATGATGTCCTACTGGATATAGTTTAACACTCACTTTGAGAAAAATAATCTCTGCCGTGTCCATGCACCTTGTGTCCGGTGATGATGCATTCAAGGGAGCTACGTAATTCTGGCTTAACGCTGCGCATTAGGCCAATATAGGCTTTCAGACACAATACAATACGTACCTGGAGAGCAGCAAAGACATACATGTACATGCTTATTTAAATGTCAAAATCCATGCCGAGTACAAAACATATGTGCATGTTGGCAGGTCTTTGCGAGTAACTTAGATTTTAAACACGAGTTGTTGCTCACAATGAATCTTTGTTCATGGCAGAAATGAGGTGTGTCCCTGGTACACATCGATAGCAAGTTGACTGCGTCATTTCAGATTTTATGAGTCAGTAATGCAGGATGCGCACCTAGCAACATCACTGCACTTGCTAATGCTGATGTCACATCGACATCAATACAGCTTTGTCACATTGTGATGTATAAACTGAAATTATAAATCCTCAAATCAACTGACTCTGTGGCTCTCACAAAGAAAGATGCATCATATCATGCACGGTATTGAATAAAAATAAAAACCTAGTACAGCGACATCAAAGCTGACTTTGAAAGGAAGCCTGACTTTAGATTCCCGTTCCTAACAATTCTCGATACGGATGCTTTTAAAAGGCAGAGTCATAAAGGTTTGCATGGCTTAAATGATGGAGCTAACCAGAGTTCTTTTTGGATGAGAAGTCTGAACTTCTCAATGAATTGTTTAATGACATCAACTTTTTATTAACTTTACTGTAAATTTCTTAAAGGGGTATTTTCAACCAATATACAAGTATAAATATCAAAGCATTCTACTTGAATATAAATTTAATGCACAAAAGATGTTTACTTTTGAAATGTAGTATACTTTGTTTGCTGCCTCAGTGTTGATGTAATTTATTTTTTATGACATCCTTATTGTGTTAATCCAAGTAAACAGAATATAGTTCAGAGCGCTCTTGTTTTGAAGACTGGAAGTGTGTTGTGTAAGTTGAGAAGGTAGCGCATCAAGGACGTGGTACTCTGTTATTTCTACACCAAGAATGTGTGAACAGTAATCATGTTGCACCCTCCTTTGCATGACATCATTGTGTTGCAAATTTTGCACTGAGCCGACTGCACTTTTTTTATGAAGTTAAGCTAAATATTTTAGCCTCTTCTTCTTCGCTGGAGCTTGCTGGTTCTTTGTTCGTGTTCGCGGCTATTTCTTCCGGTCGGCAAAGTGGGCATCGAAACTAGGACTTGAAATAAAAACATTTGAATGGTCGAACATTTGGAGAATCGAATGTTAGTCCCAGGTTCCCGTCGATGCTCGAGACTCTATGCCCAACCGTACTCTGGCTTGATGTAAATATAATCCAGCATCACTATATGGTAAAGAGCTGTGTTTTTGTTTGTCACCAACCGTCGATGCTCTTGAAGTCAAGCAGGTAGGATCTGTTGTCCACCTGGTAGAGTTGCAGGCTCATCTTCACCAGGTTGCCTGTTACTGGGTTTTTCCTGCGCACTCGCAGATGGTACGGGTTCACCACCTACCGCACAAATTCAGCTGTCAATGTGTGTGCTATGAAAGGGAACAGAGGTATTTTGGGCGTACCTTCCAATCAAAGCCCAGTTGTTTCATGGCTCTGTAAACCTCGGCCATGATGTCGTAGGGCCGGCTCTGGCTCCTGATGCCCAGGTGCCACTTGGCTTTCTTCACGGCCAGTGGTTTGGGTCTGGTGGTGTTGAGGGCGTCCAAGGGACAGCGGGCCTTAGGGCTGTCAGCCAGCAGAGGTGGCATCCTCTCCGGGTGGGGCTTGACCCCGGGGGGCAGCGGCATGCCCTCCTCTATGAAGGAGCCTTGAGGCGGACTAGAGGCTAAGTAGAACTCGCTGGCCTGTGTCATGATGCGCCTGTTGTCTATTATGAGATGATAGGCCACCGCAAGCTGGTCCTGCGGGGGGCAGAATATTTTTAAATACAGCAAATATGGAGAAATCATAATGTATCAACAAACCTTACTACTTTATACACTCACTAGATACATGTCTAAAGAGATCCAATACATGAGCTACCATTTTTCCGGACTATAAGTCGCATCAGTCAAAAACTGCGTCATGAATGAATTGGGAAAGGCAAGTTACACGTTAACACTTATTCAGCCACACAATAGCATAAAGAACGTCGCTGGGAAGCTCAATAGGCTAAATTAACAAAACAAGCGAGTCCAACAAGCAAGTTCACCAAACTCCCAATCTCATTCCATACCACTGAATCTATTGATGAAAACCAGAAAAACAAGCCTAGAGCGCCCTCTTGCGCCTGTCAATGGTAATGTCCACATCGTGGTTCATGTCAGTATGATTTAACATTTAAAACATGTTTCAACATGTTAAATAAATAAATATATATATATATATATATACAGTCAAACTTGTCTATAGCAGCCACTAGAGGGAGTCTACAAAAGTGGCCGCTATAGACAGGTGGCCTCTATAGACAGGTTGGCGTCCAGTTTGAATGTTGACCAGTAGAGGAAAAAAAGAAAAAGAAAGGGAAAAAAAAAAATAAAAATAATAATAATAATGTTGACCAGTAGAGGGCACTGCGGACTGCGGATAAAAGTTGTACAGTACTACTAGGCTTGTTATTATCATGGTTCATGGTTTTAATTCATCCTGAACATGCATATGAGTCAAACAGTAGCACATCACATAGTACAATTCACAATTTTGCATGTCCAAAAAGGAGTAGGAAGAAGCAAAGCTTATTTAATCCTACCCCTCTTCAGTTTCACATCAGTTGCAATACATTTATTCACCTCTTGTTCTTCCAAGTGTACTTTGTAGGTCTACATGACAATGTAGTGCAATCATAGCCAAGGTTTTTACTTACTAAAAGGAAGCTAGAGGCTTAATAATAACTGATAGAATATATCCACGACCCACAGAACAAAGCTGTGCTAGTAATGTCTTACGCTTGTTTTTAATATTTTACTTTTTATACGGCAGAGTCGTCATTACAGCTTTAGTTCATCAGGAAGTGACGGGAAGTGACGGTGGGCGTCCCGAGCAGGAGAGCTAGGCTCAGTGCTAGCTGTGAGTTTGGAGAGAGTTGGGAAGTGTGTTTATGTTGGCGTGGATGTAAAGTACTGCAGTGTTCTCCGCTGTTAATAAAGCCATTAAAGTGCATCGGCGACATGACTCTCCTTCCCCACAACAAGCGGCATTACAGTATTGACCAGTGCACACCAGGAAATAAACGGTGTCATTTCTTACAGGCATTGGCTGGACAGCTATGTAGTGGGGCTTGTTTAACCTTTGCCTTGTGGGCAAGCAGGAAGGAGAGACGATGCTGAGAGATGTGTGTTTGTTCTGAGCTGCTGTCTATGTGTCTATGAGCTGCTGTCTAATACTATGTGATGTGCTACTGTTTGACTCAAGCATGTTCAGGATTAAAACCATGAACCATGATAATAACAAGCCTAGTAGTGCTGTACAACTTTTATCCGCAGTCCGCAGTGCCCTCTACTGGTCAACATTATTATTATTTTTTTTCCCCTTTTTTTTCCTTTTTTTTCCTCTACTGGTCAACATTCAAACTGGACGCCAACCTGTCTATAGAGGCCACCTGTCTATAGCGGCCACTTTTGCAGACTCCCTCTAGTGGCCGCTATAGACAAGTGTGACTGTATGTATATATATATATAGGGTTTTTTTTGGGATATACAAGTCGCACCCAACTATAAATTGCAGGAATATGAAAAACCTGTAATTTATAGTCCAGAACAACCGGTATAATACAGTAATCCCAGTAATTTCGGGGCTTCACTCTATTCTGTTTTCCAAACATATATTAAGCATTCAATACCAAAGACGTACTTATAGGTTTTTTTAAACCCGAACGCCCGATCCCAACAACGTACTTATATGTATTTAAAGTTTTGCGTGAGAGGCAAAATCAGGTGATGATGCAACTCTGCACTCTGAGCTCGGCAGGGATCATAGATGGAAAAATCACACATGACAGGTAGGAGGAAGTGAGAGCGTGGAGCAGTGTAGCGTGCAGAAGGTTACGCATTGTAGGGAAATTTTAGCGCATGCACACGCACACACATATGCACACACAGTTGAGTTCCAAATGTAAAAATAGTAAATAGTTCATGGTGTTATATTTGTGAATAAATTATTTTGGTGTAAAACGACCCCTTGTGTTGTTTATGTTGGTATACTGTAGTTGTTTAGATATTTGAGCTGTCACAAAAGCAAAAGATATTTGTGCCGAAGTGAAAGTTATGCTTAAATTGTATCTTTTCACAAAAAGCTCATTTTCTCCCTTTTCTAGTTGGGAACTTATATTTTCCTGAAACTTGCCTATGTTCCACTGCTGATTACTGAAGAACGGAAAAAGGTGGAAACAAACTATTTTTTCTGATGAAAGAAGGGAATCTAGTCTTTCTTTTGGTAGGTTCCATGTTTATATAACCATAGAACACAATATTCTGTGTGCCTTGAAAGATCAGTCAAAATCGTCTAAAATGGGCGGTACTGAAGGGTTGTCTTTTGAAAAATGGCTGAGATTGAATGAATTAATAAATCATGCTGGTTTGTGGTTGAATATGTATTCGTAAAAAAAAGAAATGTGCAAATTTTCCAGCACAAAAATGGTCAAATTATTAACTAAAATACAAATATAAGGCACTCAGAAGCATTCCAAGACATTGATATGTAGTACTCTACACTGGTCACTAGGTGTCAGTAATGTTACTGTAATGCTTGGTGAGACACACAAGCACTATGCTTGATTGCCCCGGAACAACAGGCTTTTATTGCAGGTTTGAATGATCTCACAACAGGCACAATAATCACGGGCTACTGTTGTGGCTGTAACCCAAGCCAAAATAACACTCAACTCTGAACCCCTGACATCACTTCCCGTACGCCCCTCACTCAGCTCCCCTAGCCCCGGAACACATTTACAGCAACACACACCAGCACAAGTCTTATTTTAAGGTCGTAAATAGGTTTTCTATGCTCCAACTATGAAAATATTTGATTTATTAATGAAGAATCCCACTTCGCGGAAATTCACTTCCCACGGTCGGGTCTAGAACCAATTAACAGTGATAAATGAGGGATTACTGTGTTACGTCCCTCTCTCTAAGTAACTGAATTAGGTAACCTAAATATTAGAAAATACCACTGATACAAGCACACTAATAAAACAGTAAAAAGATGGTGACTATGGCTGACTGGGTGTACCTGAGGATCGCCGCTGTAGAGGCTGGAAACAACCTCAGACTCAGTGCACTCAAACTTGTCACACACTTCCTTGACAGCCTCCTCGTCCAAGACCGTTGCGTCGTACGACGGGTCCTCAGGAAACAAGTAGCCTGGCAGATCCTGTTTGAACCACTCGTGCTCCCTGAAAGAAGGACAGACATGAAGCCACTCTGCCATTATTTAGATTCAGGGACCGACTCAGGACCTGATGTCTTTGATGGTGGCTCTCTTCAGTGGGTCAACCTGCAGCATGAGCATCAGCAGTGAGGCAACCGAGCGGGTCAGGTACTCCGGGATGTAAAAGACGCCACCTCGAATCTTCTTGAACAGCGTGGGAACATGCTCGTCGTCGAAGGGGAGGGTGCCGCAGAGAAGGGCGTACAGGATGACGCCGCAGCTCCAGATGTCCACCTCTGGGCCCGCATACAGCCTGTGATGAGAAGGCTTTACTGTTGTATATACCCTCAACTACTTCTACCTGTATATAAACAAATCATCAAGGCCTAATCTAGATGAATTAGTTAATTAGTGTGCATGCTAAAGTCAGTCCAGCCAGATTATGACTCATCAACTAAAACAATAAATTGAAAACTACATTATTTTAATGGATAGGTGAAATATTCATGCACTGTAACACACTCAGACCTTCCAGAGATGACCTCTGGGGCAGCGTAGTTGGGCGATCCGCAGCTCGTCCTCAGGAACTCGCCATCGGACATCATGTTTGACAGACCTATTGGCAGGTGGCAAATACACAACTTTAGGCACATCTGCACAATGTCACACCGAATGCTGTTGCACTGCAATGCATCACACTAAGAGCTTTTTCTAATATTTTGCCTCTCTCATTGAGCTAAATACACTCAGTGTGATGCAATGCGGTTCTGTATAAAAAAAACCCTCCAATAATAAAAATATATTTCAAGTGATACCTCATCAATAGTGGGCATTATTATTTTTTGAGCTCTCATATTGGATTTTGGTGCACCTAATGTTGTGTCCGGTGGGGCTGTGAGGTGAGAGAATCTAAGAAAAAGTAAGAACAACACACATATCTTTATCCTCCTTTACCTGCCAAGTCTCTAATCTCTGCTCAGAAAGCCCATCTAATGGGATGAGTCTCCCCCATACACCTGGCAGGACTTCAGCCTAACACTTAGGTACCAGACACTGTGCTACGTGCTGACATTTCCGTTTATCTTTCATCCCGCCGTCCTTAACACGCCCTCTCACTGCTCGCCAGTTCGTTGCTCCCTCAACAAAACACGCCATCCCGCTGCACAACCCCTGTGTTTCTCTCTCCCTATCAGGTGACACTGGGCCTCAAGGCGTCCTGCCAGACCTGATATGGAGACCTGCCCGTTGCTAGGAAACGTCACTCGGGCCCCCCTCGCACCCCTCTGCTCACTTTGGCCTTAGGGTGCTTGAAAAATGTATTTCCCTCTTGGTTGGTGATATTCAATGGAACCTCCAAATTTCAACACCTTTAAAGAGGAAAAGTGTGATAATAACCACAGAATCTGACATATTCTCTGTTCAGTCCAATATGGCTAAAATGACAATAATAATATAAATCAATAATAGAGAACAAACAAGTACAGAATGTACATACGTTAAATTTACCAGCATTAATTTTATAGCACAGCAGTTAACTTCTGTTTGCATTTCTTGGGCAGTTACAGCACAGTGCATGAAGTGAACTCCCCTCTAGTCTGCCTCTTTGTCCACTTCCTTAAATTATATGTCTCCATCATGCATCACAGAGTAAGTAGTTTTGTTATATTTTAGTTTTATTACACAGTGAATAGCTCTTTTTTTACACTTGTATAACAGCATGCATGAGGTCAACTTTCCATTTTTTAACCACTATGCCTCTGTAATGCTTGAAATATTTTTATATTTTTATTATACAGCAGTAACTATTTACACTTGTACGACAGTTGATAATGTTCAAATGTTATTTCAAACATTGCATGTACAGTTGATAATGGTTTCATTATGGCCATAGCTTTGACCCTGAAAAAGATTATTTTTATTTATTAATACTATTATATTATTATGGCAAAACTGTTTTGAAATCCCACCTTCAAACTTAACTGTATATTGTTTTGGTGGAACATGTATGCCCATACATAATTAAAGAATCAACCATCAATAACCAATGTAGGGTTTGGTGCTTCTGTGAAGAAAATCCTACCAAAATCTGCAATCTTGGCATTCTTGCTGGCGTCCAGTAGGACGTTCTCAGGTTTGAGGTCCCTGTGGACCACCATGTGACGGTGGCAGTAGTCCACGGCTGAGATAATTTGCTGAAAAAGGCGGCGGGCCTCTGTGTCCTCCACCTGACAAGAGGACGAGGGAAAAGAAGGAGTTACGAACTCTTGTTTATCATGTTTGGGTTTTGGTCATCGATCAAAATATTATTTGATCAATTATTATTTGCTATTATTATTTAGTCAAAATATAGCCGGAAGGTTGAATACTTCTGAATACTAAACCTTTATACTCCTATTACCCAATATAACTGACATAATAAGAGAAAAAAAAACATAAAATACACTCACATATTATCACTGAGAGAGTTCCTTGTCATTTTTTTTTTTACTTCCTGTTCTGTATAATACTTCCTGCGTTGGCTATTGTCTCATTAAAGTAACATTACTGACACCTAGTGACCAGTGTAGAGTACTACATATCATCGCAACATCTTCTGAAAACCTTATATTTGTATTTTAGTAAATTTACCCATTTTAATGCTTTGAAATGCTTAAATTTGGCGAAAAACATGTAAAATGTCCTTAAATATGCATATTTTTTAGGCTGTAAACACCCACAAAACAATGAAGACAATGAAAACAAAAACAAACAAGAAATTACGTTCTCTGTGTTTGTTTGTTTGTTCTTCCCTCTAAGTTTTTATTTCACACTATTTTTGAGGCCGTAAACATGTCGTTATTGGTGATTAGATGAGTGTGAGGAAGGCAGGGATCCGGGCGTGTGGGTGCACGGTGAGAGAGATGGCTGTGGATGTTGTTTGGAGTGGTTGCGGCCGACAGTAACCTGTTCGTTTCAGTTAAGTGATTGTTGCTCGACCATCACCTCGTCATATCTAATAATGTATCTTATTAATGAAATCATTTTATTTTTAGAATGTGCTGAGGGCCAATGAAAAAAATATAGCTGCAGGGTGAATGTGGCCCTTGGGCCACACTTTGAACCAATACTGTGAATGATGATTGCTGCTCATGCCAAGGACACCAAAATAAGAGTGGTTCACAACAAGTCCTTCAGTCTCAGTCAGCAAACAATTAAATTACTTCTTACCCGTCCATGTTTGCAGATGTAGTCGAAGAGTTCTCCTCCAGACACATACTCCATAACCATGAAGAAATCTGTTGGTGTGCTGATCACTTGGTACCTGAAAGACAAATTTCCATTTGCAAAAAGTCCAAAACTATCAATACAAAGTTCCTATCTTGTTGCAAAACCTACTTTCCATAAAGGCACTGAAACATATTTTTTTTAAAAGCCAGCTGTGATATATGGCTGCTGAGTAATGATTATTATAGAAGGTCACAGTCTCATGAATGGCTGCTTTTAGGAGGGAATGTGGCACTTAATCACATGGGGGGGGGAGCTTCATCAGCATCCAGTGCCCTGAAGCCCTCTGTAAAGGTTGTGTATACGTCAGTTGCAGTGATCCACAGCACACAACCTCAAGAGCTCACATATCTACCATAACTTACAGTGTGACAGAGCACTAACGCTTGCTGAGGGGGCCTAAAAATAACACTGACATTGTTGAGACGCTGTTTGGCAGAAGAGCGAGGCCAGAGATAGAGCAAGTGAGCGAGAGAGAGAGGAAGTAGGCAAGGTCAAAGGAAAACTATAAGCAGGGCCCAGACATCTTGATGAGGATTTAGCCATGCAGGAGAGTTCTACTATACAGGTACATTAGCTTTAGCTGATTTACCTCTGTATGCTCTTTCTACCTCCTGTGAGCCCTGTGGGCATGCTCAAGCTAGTGTAGCTGTAATAAACAAACACACACAAGCAAAGCAACACCACAACAGACTATCGTGAATGCTCCAATTGACATCTCTATTCAACTGACCGCAGTCTCCTATAGTCGCTGGGTGCATGGTAAATGGTTAGGTTTTTATTAACTCCACATGTTGGCCGTAGTTGCATTTTAAGTATCAGGCAGCTTTATCTATCTCTGTATGCAATTTAAAATGTTGGTTAAGCTGCTCAGCTGTTGGTGTGATACTAATGCTTGTTACACATTGTACTGTTGCAGGATTTCCCCTCGGATTTTTTGAAGCTGTGGTAGTGGGCTGCATCGGAGGCGGACTGCCACTGCTGCATCATGCCACTGCTGAGTCGCTGTGGCAGCAATCTTTTCTTTTATATTTAAATTTACTGTTTGTAATTATGTCAACTTTAGGGTCGTTTTCACATACTTGAACAGGCTTTCGCTCTGCTTTTCCTTCCTCTCCTAATCTGTCAAGTGCCAACAGGGCAGACAGGTGATTCTGGTGCACGTTTTTCAAAATAAAGCGTAGTGAAACATTCTATGTTATTTGATATTGATATGAGAGATTTAATTTAATATTGTGGTCAATATCTGCATAAATAATAGGCTATACATGTATCTATATAGCACAGGGGGTGCTCACACTTTTTCAGCCTGCAAGCTATTTTTAAAATGACGAAGTCCAAAAGATCTACCTCCTACTATAAACATAAAGAATATATACAGTATATACAGTATTTAGTATATTTATAAATGTGAGAATTTATGTACATTTATATCAGGGGTGCACACGCTTTTTCAGCATGCAAGTTACAAATCCAAATGACCTACCTTTTATTATAAAACATATAATGTACATGAAATCTAACCGTAAACTTTGAAACTACTATACTAAATACTACATTAGTATTTCAAATTCAGTTTCTAAGTTTACAGGTTATCAAAATAGTTGATATCAATCAATAATTCACAATTCAATATGGCAATAAAGATAATTACCCATAATTTGTCAACAGTTGTGTACATAACCCGAGTAGTATGTCAGTCAAAATGATTATGCAAAAGACAATGCAGCCAAAGTCATGGCAATGTATTAAAAAGGTTCCAGCAATGGGCACTTTTTCCGAATTAATCATGAAACAATAGTTTCACAAATAAACGTCAAGAAACGCAGCTACAAGTGAACGGACAACTTCTGTTATAAATATAGGCATCTTACTGCTCAGTTTATTCGGAATGGGAATAATAAAGATGAAAGATGGTTCTCCATTTACTTTGCCGTGGAGGCGCAAAAGGGAATCAGTGACCTTAATGTCAGCTGATTGATCATATGATATATACAACGTGACGTTTATGATGTGGGTAACACACGCGATCGACCCGCACTACCTTTGCGATCAACGTAATGGCCACCCCTGATATAGCACATACGTCCATTCATACAACATATTCTTTAACATTGTTTTAACATATAAAAAACCCCTCAATTTCTAAGGTGTGGCAGCTTTTACTTTATCATGGCAGTGCGCCACAATCCATTACATGTAGTAGAAACCCTGTGTTGGTTGCAATGCACTCACCTGGGGTATTAACGCTTCTTACCGCTATTACAACATTGGTTCTGTTGCTTCTGTGTTGTGCAATATACAAGTACTTGATAAATAAAGCCCATGTGATCAAAGAGACCTATGTTTTCCTTCCCGTTTTCCTTTCCGCTTTCTCATGCACTTCAAATTATTACTTGTTATATAAAATTAGTTTTCAAATTTCAGAAATAACAGACTGTCTGAAAATATTGACCGCTTCCATTAACGGCCCATCCTCTTGTGCTTTAAGTGAATAAAACACTCCGGCTACAATGAAACAGCATTTACAGTATTCTCCACTCACAGCTTGATGATGTGCGGGTGCCGAAACAGTTTGAGATTCTGGATTTCTCGCTTGATTTTGCCCACGACATCCAGGCTGCGAATCTTCTGCCTGTTCAAGATCTTCACCGCCACTTTATGGCCCGTCAACTGGTGCTCCCCGACTATTGACAACAAGGAAAACAAGATGTAAAACAGGAAGTGCAAATGAACTTTTTCACTTTCAGCTTTTCCCTGTCTGGTGTTGCCACAGCAAGTCAATCTCGTGACGGGTTTTGGCTTAGTTTTAACACCAAATGCCCTTCCTGGGAATGCGGGAATCAAACCCATGCCCTCTGCCATAAAAGGCATTACAACACCAGGTATCTCACAGGAAGCACAAAGATATTTTGCTGAAAATGTCAGAAAGGCATTGCTTTAATGATGAGGTTGAAGTTTCCACTTTACTGCATGTTACTTGGAGCTATTTCTACTATTTGTTACCTTATTTAGCTATCTAAAGCAGGACAAGATCTCATTCGATTAACAGGCGTACCTTCCTTATGTTTTGGACAGTGTACGAGCATATGGGTGCCATGGGTGAGGGTGCTAATGGGCTTGTTTTGGAAACCTGTTGCACACACTCCCATTATTTACAGTGGAACATTTGTTTATGTATCTACAAAGCCTCACTACTCACATCAATTACTATGCATTAGAAATGCTGTTATAAGCCCTGTTAATGCTACTTCAGGCTAAATTAGGTGTTTGTAATGTTTTTATTTAATATATTCCAACTTGTAAACACACATGGGAGTGCATTTAATGCACTCTTAAATGTTATTTTGATGGTTTACATTGCAAGCTCACAAGGTCACACACACACAAGGTGGTCAAAAACTAGCAAGAAACACTGACGTGTAATCACAAGCTATGTTAATGTTATAAAAGGTATAATGTTGTCCCCCTACGAATATGCTTTTAAATAGCTACGTTTAGCTCCCAACAGGGTAATTACGACAACTGACTTTGAGTCGCATTAACAAATTAATCTCAAACAGTATCAGTAGGTTTCTTAGGTCAGGGCTAAACCGGTGTCCTCTCCCCGCAACATAGGGGCAAAAAAAACAACTAGAATATAAACTCTAGACAATAACGTGTGTGTAATTTCATATATTCGTGATCGCAGGATAGTCTGCGTAATTCCATCTGCCAAGCAATACGACTAATAGTGTATTTGCTGCAGGAATTTGACGTTCAAGCAAGCTTATTCTCAAAGCATATTTACGCAGTGGCTAGCTTGCGTTGGTCACCTTGCTTCTGGCAGCTACGCAAAAACACTACCATCGCTCACTGCACGTCCAAAACAGGTGAAGGGGCTAGGGGGTTCACAGTAACAACTTCAGAACCCAAACGCACACAATCATAATAACCACTCCCAACACGACTTAACTCTTCACTTTGCCGAAGGTTCCCACTCCGAGCGTGTCGCCGAGAATGTAATGGCCGATCTTCACCCTGCCTTCGTGCTTCTGTTGTTGCCGCTCTGCCATCTTCGTCGTTACCGACGGTAGTGGTGGGTGTGCTGCCTGTCAATCAGCCCCGCGCACTAAGGGGCGGGGCGGGTCGCTCCTAGTCTTTTGCTCAAGGGGAACAGAGTTGACCCCGCCTCTCCCGGCTTTTAAGGTGACCATCCATGGACGCACTTTGTTTCCAACGTCTGGGTCACGCTCTCTCATATCTGCTAATGTGTTATTAATGATATACATATAAAAACGTTATTTTGTACTGCATGTCGCTCACAAACGTCGAATCACGAACTGAAATGGAAATGGTTGGTGAACAAAATCCCTGGAAAAGTATAATCAATTGGACGACGAAGTCTTAGTTGAAGTAATTTACGCTTTTAACCACAAGATGGCAGGCTAGCTCTATACTACACAGTACTATATGCTACAGCCAGCCACTGATAGACGCTTTACTCATCTCCAAGCGAAATTCACATTGACATTGTTGTACTCTGTAAGGTTACAAAAGTTTCAAAAATGTATTTTATACTGAAAACAACTTATTCTCCAATATCCTTTGGTGCTGGACACGAGGGCTGCTTGAAATATGTCACTCTGTGTGTAGTCAATTTATAGAATACAAGAGTTTCACATTTTCAATTAATCTGCTGAAATAAACAAACTTATCAAACAAATATATTCTAATTTATTGAGATGCACATGTACCTTTTCAAATCTCGTCATGATCGTATTTGCAAATTTGCAATTTTAGATTGTATAGGCGTACCTAATGGTATGAATGGAGAGCAAAAAAAAAAACAATTTCCTGCGCGTGTCATAAAGCCTTGTGTCCACTGGGGGGCGCAAGTACAACCGCTCAGCTGCATGTCGCTGCTCATAAAGTTTTCCTTGTGGGATGGAGGGCCGAGCCTTGGATCTGCTGGGGAAACTTGAAAGAGCGAGTGAGAGACAGAGAGAGAGAGCGGGGAGAGGAAGAGGAGGACGAGAAGATATAACAAGAGCGTCTGTCGATGTGCGCCACTATTTTCACTTGCAAAGATTTAGAAAGTGGCTCAAGGCTTCCATTCATTTTTTTAGAGTCGCTGGTAACTTCATACTCTTCATATTTGTTATTCATTTTAATTCAGCAGCAGATCTGAAGAGTCACCTCCACACACCTCGCCTTTAATTTTAATTTCTGAGGACTGAGCGTTTGCTTACCCTGAAGCCTGGTGGTGGTGGTAGTGGTGGTGGTGTGAGTGTGCGTGGAGATTTTTGGAGCCGGAACGTGGAGTTGTCCAATGCAAAAGTACATGTATGAGAAAGCCATGGCCCAAGAGACAAGGAACGGTGGAACCTCCACGTTAAACAACAATGGTGTTGACAACAGCAAGAGGAAGCTCCTTATAGCACTGGACATCTTCTGTCTTCTCCTTGGTAAGTGCATACATACATTTATATCTGTCATTCTTGAATTGTATGCACTTTTTTCCTCCAGACAACGCATGGAAATGAATGAAAAGTTGCGACTTTTGTAACGGTCGTCCATCAAAAGCTTATCGTGTTAAAAAGTATTGCAAATTATCAAGAATAAAGCTCCTTATCATGGTGCTCCAGAACCGCATTCATTCAATTGTATGTAACAAAAACACACTATAAAGTGTTAAGTATTGACATTAATGCATGTTTTCTACAGTGCTATCATTTAAGGTCAGCATCTGACCACTCACTTTGTACATGCCCCGTTGCCAGTATGCATGTCCCTGGGGGCATAAATGTTTTGAAGTGTTGTGACCTGCCCTTTAAATAGAACCCCCTTCCACCCCTTTTCTCTGCCCCTTTAAACTTTGCTCATTTGACCCCTACAGAAAGATTCAAAGGTGCCATTCCAGACAGACCTCCT
Source organism: Dunckerocampus dactyliophorus (assembly GCF_027744805.1). Classification (NCBI taxonomy): domain Eukaryota; kingdom Metazoa; phylum Chordata; class Actinopteri; order Syngnathiformes; family Syngnathidae; genus Dunckerocampus; species Dunckerocampus dactyliophorus. The sequence continues at coordinate 10,799,125 of NC_072828.1, forward strand.
TCACTTCCATTGATTTTGATGACAAACCTCCTAAAAACAATTAAACTTACCTAAAAATCTGTATCATATACATACTGTATACTGTATATTTTAATGACTTTAAAATAAGTGAACCACTGTGTACATACACTCGTACACATTTATTGTTAAGGTCCTATTGATTGGGTTTAGCCATATTGTACTTAGCAGCCAGGACAGCGACGTGTGTATCACTTTTGTCACAATAAGTTCCATTTCTGTTGCCTTGGTCACGTCACACTTTTAAGTATTTTTATCAGCACTAATACTCTTATAGGGTGGCATTGCAAACATTAAAAGTGCACAATAGCCAAAGAAAAAGGCACTTGTGGAGTAAATAATTAAGATATTTTAAAGCAAAACCGTCACCATCATTCCAATCTGTAGTTGTAGAAGCGTATTTGTTTTCAGATCACATTTTAAAAAGTGTAAAAAGAAGTGAAAAAACTTTGTTTGTCTATGTCTTTTTGATTGGCCTTGGCCATGTTGTACTGAGCAGGCAAGCCAGAGACCTGTGTATCACTTTTGTTGCAGTACATTTTATTTCTGGTTCTACGGTTATCATCACACGTTTAATGGTACCCTAATGGTACCCTTCTACAAACTGTCACCACCATAAAACCTTTTAAGGAAGATTTTAGCATTCCTAACTGTCATGCAAGTGTAAAAATAAGCTAACCGCAGTGTACATCGGGCTCCTTTATTGTTTATTGTGGCTGTTGTACTAAATAGCCAGAGCAGTCCTATGGCCATCCTCACACTTTTCAGAATTGTTGTCATCTGTGGTGTCGTCACAAAAAAGTCCCAATTGTGTGACTTATAGGGCATTTGAGGTTCCACTGCATCTTGTGACATCAGTTGTAATTTGTTACGCTTGTAATTTGTTTGTTGGATCCTCGTAGCCAGATTCAGCTTCTTATTGGCTGTGCTGTTACTTTTTACCTTCTCTTTCAAAGGATTAAGGCAATAGCGCTCCACTTTCATTCTTCCTCTCAGAATCTTGCAAATCCTGGGCCAGCTTGCCCCCTCCACTCCAACCACTCCACTTCAGATGCTGTCAGAAGCTCTCAATCAAAAGCTCTCCTTATGCAGCCCTATCCGAGGGAATGCACGGAATAATTGCTTAAGCATGTGTTGCGGCATGAGGGATTGCCTCTCCGATCTAATAGAGGAGAGGATGGAGGACCTGTGGCTGACCAGGCTTTAGCGGAGAGAGCAGGTGGGAGTAACAGCGCCACAGAGCGCTATGGAAAAAGCATCAAGGCCAGAGTAGTAGTTGTAAGAGTAAGCCAAACATGTGACACAGCCGCAGTTTACTTCCTGGAGATGTTGCAAATGTCTTTTCACTGCCTTGTAGCAGAAGCTCGCAAACTATTACAGCTTGCCTTTCATCTGCTCTCGTTAAAAAAAAAAAAAGACAGATGAGTGGGGCAAATTTCTGGCATAAAGCGACTTCCTCGAGGCTCAAGAACACACAAGCTTGTCAATGCAACAGACACTTTTGTCATGCTAAACACAATCTGGAAGCTCCGTGGTGATTGGTTGGCCCATTTTGAGTGGTCTGGGTGGGGCAGGGGGGTGAAAGGATGAGAGGGTGTGTGTGTCCTGAATGAGAAACAAGGAATGTGGGTGTGTGTGAAGGCCTCAGATTGTCCTGTTATGAAGAGAAAAGGTGCACACTATACATTTATGCATCTACCAGCTGGTGCACACACACACACACAGACACACACACAAATACATTTTAAATACACTGTCTATGAAGGCAGCAACACAACCTCAGGCAACAATTGTGCACAAAAAGGGGGCCTCTCTTGCATGCATTGCTTCTGGTAATCAAAGCTGCTAATGATGCATAAACACAGCAGGATGGACACACAGGCGAAAACACGTGGCGGCAACTACTGTTAAAGAATTTGGCTGCAATTTCTTGAGCTTTTTCCTGTTATGAGCAGCCCGTTTGAGTCTATAATTACACACAACTGGTCCTCAAGTTGCGACATTTCATTGAAAACGGCTACACAATTGTTTGTTCTGATGTCGCACACTCTCATTGAGTCTTATTCTTCCAAAATTAGCCGTGGTTGTGTTGTTTTTTTTTGCACAATGCAAGCACTTTTGTGCCAGTGAGTACACAAGAGGTGGGCCGCAGTGTTGTAGAGAGAAGCTATTTAAAATCTAAAACAAAAAATACAAATGGAATTCCTGCCAAGGAGGTCAAAGGACTAAAAAACAGTTGCTAGTGCATTTTTGGACATTTTTGTTAAATTCCCCAAATGCTCTCTCTTATTATAGCCGTTGTGTCTATTTACTGAAACTGTAAAAGGACAGGGCGTTAATTGGAAATAACAGGAAACAAACTGTTATTGCTAAAATGTGAAACCTCACACACTATATAACAATGTTATTTTTTTCACTTAACAATGATTTGGAGTGCATGAGAAAGTAGAAAGGAAGCACAGCTCTTTTGGCCACATGGTTGTACTGTATCATTAACAAGTATACTTCACACCACAGCAGCAAGAGATCCAATGCTGTTGGTGATGACTTCCTTGTAAACAACACAACGACAGCAGCTGCGTACCAACATTTGAAAGCGCATGCAGAGGTGTATAAAGCTGACCACTCACGATAGTTCAAATGCACCTAGCCATCAGGAGGTTGCCTACAGCCACAGCTGTAAACACCTGTGTTTTTTGATCCAGAGCTAATAAAAGACCCCAGCGGTTCTTTTCGTCTGCAGACCACACACTTGGTGGATAAAGGAGACTATGCGGTATATTGGATGGAGGCGTAAATTGGAGCATTTACTGTACATGGGAGTTGATGTTGATCCAAATTGGGATTGTCTGGGGCGTTTACACACTACTAATGTTGCTTATTATGTCCTAACATGAGCTGCCATTCTGCTCTTAGATCAGTGCTATACAAGCAAATTAGTAGCTGCAGTCAACCTTTTAGCCCCGAGGAATCAGCTTCATGAGCATCCCATGGGCATGAACCCAATATCCTTCCCTCCACCATTAGCCGCTATGGCACCCCAGTCGGTCAGTCACTCAGTCATGTGGCCGCTCGTTAAAGCTGAAGGACAGCTTTAACCCTGTTCCACTTCAATGCTGAGCCGCTCCATAAATATTTCCTCCAGAATTCTCTTCAAATTCTTCATCTGGCTGCAGCGCAGCAGCCAAAGGACTCTTGATCTGACATCTGGTGTCATTTTGTGAGTGAAGCAGAGGGTATGGTTATTTGCGTGTGGTGTCATGCCGGAAAAAGGTGGGAAGCTCAAAGGTAGAGTCAATATGACGCATAGTAAACGGTTGATCACTTTGTCATTCTTTTCTGTGCATAGTATTAAAGCAGGTATTTCTAGTGCCTGGTCAGCTGATACCGTATGGTACCAATGGACTTGGACTTTTGGCGGGTTGAAAAAAATTTGCATTCACACTGTGCCGCATTAGTAAATAGTTGCATCCAGACGGGAATGGATCACTGGGTGAAAACGATGTAATACACAAGACACGACTACGTGTAGCGCTGTAAACAGACACACAGACGGAACCATGTGACACACCAAACCATAAAAGAAGAAGGAACACATGCGCATAAGTCGTCTTGCAAAAGCGCCATCTTCCGCTTTCCAAGGCTCATCTAGACTTATAAGAAGTGGAATGACTTCTGCTTCATGCTAGTCGAAATATTCAGATGTTATGGTGGTTTGTCGTCAAAGCTCACTTCTGGTCACGGGACAGCAACGGGGTGGCGTTGGTCTGTGACGTCATCGTTTTCGTAAAACAGCGGTGTCGGTTGTCTGCACGAAAACGACAAGCCAGTGTTTTCAGATTTTCCCACTGTGGAAGCCGTTTTCAAAAAATACTGTTTCAGAGCATCCAGAACGCTGTTTCCATGTTGATGAGAGGCTGAAACGATAAAATACTTCACTGTTTTGACTTGAAAACGTTCCTGTGCAGATAGCCCCTTAAACCACTGCTGGTTGCTTATTCCTTAAGCATTATTATTTTTGTTTATCATTTGGTTGACGTTGTATTCAAATATGTGATACTTGGGCGGAAGTCCACATCGACTAGATTAGCCATCGTTATCACCTTTTCCGCAAGTGACTTTCTTCAGGCCTACGATTGGCTAAAATGGACTTTCACAGTTAGGTCTTATACAGCCACATGTTGCTTTGGCATGCACTTGAGGGCTTGAGATTGAGTTGTAATGTAGAAGCAGTTGTTTTTTAAAATTATTCTTTTATGTGTGCAGATAACCAGGGTTTCCCAAACTAAGGCTCATGTATATATATATATACTGTATATATAAACATATATACAGTATATATAATATCTTATTTTTGTTTTTGTTAAAAACAAATGTGTTTTTTGTCATCATGAACCTTATATGTTATGGCAAGATGACAAAGAATGGAAAACCTAGTAATCCAATCTAATATGTACCAGTTCAAGCTACATTAGTACCATTGAAACTGCCAGAGACCACATGCAATCTGAATGTTTTGAGTTTCCTTTCAGTCCCGCTGCCGATGCTGCCAAATGGGGTGAAAGGTCACTTGGGAAATAGACACATAGTTGGCACATAAACGTACTCTGTGACATTTGTGACACGTACATGTCACTCGCACACAAGAAATCTTTGCAAAAGCAATCCTGAAGATGCAGACTATGTGATCTGTCATGCTGTGCTGTTGTCTGCCTGCGGTGAGTTGTGGACTGAAGATCAGCCGTTGCCCTGCAGGAATGTATGCAGTGAATGCAAGCATGCATTTTTGGCTGTATATTTTAGTATGTGTCTCAATTTTGTGGTGGTTTTTGCGGCATCATATTCCCTCATTGCGACATATGGCCCGGTTCGTGCCAGGCGACTAAAACGACACACACCCGGGGGGTGTGCGTGTGTCTGACAAGGGCTGCTGTTAGAGGTGTGTGTGTGTGTGTGTGTGTTTGTGTCCCATGGGCTGTCATTAGATGGACGCTGGGTGAAAACGTCTGTGCACTCTGCACGTGTGTGTGTGGTCGCCGTGGTGACGCTGAAGGCATCAGTTTGACTGATGTGACTGTCTCGCATCTCAGATGTCTTTCATCTGCTTTATTCTTGATGGCAACCAACAGTTTGACAATGGCGCTGCACTGAGGAGGAGCCAACAATAGTCTTTACTGTCATTTATGATTACAGCCCTCTCAGGTAAACACACACTCCATAAAGTGCTTATTTAGATAAATGTAAGTTACACCTCCAGGCCAGAGCGCTGTAAACTTTAGCTTGTTGTGCGTTTGTGAGTTTTTATAACGCGTTTGCGGGCACATAATGTTGTTTACTCCCATGAAAAATAAGAGTTTGTGGGTGCTTTCTCTTGCGCTTGGCTTATATCTAGCTTACACTCTTATATTACCACATTTTGACAAAAGTATCGGGACACAACGCCCTTACACTGACAGGAAGTGGTTGCGTCTGCTCTTCTGGGAAGGCCTTTTAGTAAATTACATGGATTTTTTTGTCCATTCCTATAGAACAGGGGTGGACAACCTTTTTCTTATTGAGGACCATTTCAATTTTATAAATGGAAACAAATATAAATACCCATAAGGAGCATTTGTGGATGTTGAGTATGTTTAGGGGGATTTCTTTGGGGTTTTATTGCATGGAGGGCCACATTTGGCCGTGTCTAAAAGAGCATTTGTGAAGTTGCAGGTGCAAAAATTAAATATTATATTATTAATATTAAATGTTATATTAAAATATTCCATAAGTAAAATCTAAGCAAGATTAAATGCCTGAAAATACTTCACTAACAATATATTTTTTCCTACAATGTTTGACCAATTTGATTAATAACTACTAAAATACATGCTGACATATTTGACTAAAAACATTTGCTTGAAACAAGTAAAACGGTGTTGTGGCAAGTCAACTGTTCTTAAGAAATTGGTCAAACATAATAAGAATTGTCATGTTATTGCATATGTCACACACAAGAAGTGAACAAGCCATCAATGACTGCTTAGACATGGAGAAGGGGTAGGATTAAATAAGCTGTGCTTCTTCCTACTCCTTTTCAGACATATTGAACTGTGCAAATGTAAACATGCGGTGTTCCTTAATGCCACTTTGCATCTCTGAAACAAATAAACTATTACCAAAGGTATTTGGTGGACTTCAGGTCAAGGTCTTCCAGACCAAACCCATCTCAGCATGCTTTTATGGTCCTTTGCTTTGTGCACTTGGAACAAAAGAGCCTCTTGGTAGCATACAATTGTCCAAACGAGTCAATACTATCGGGTAGATGCAGTTGTGTTATTTGAAAACAAGAGGCCTGTGTGTGAAAAGTATCCATGGTTGTGCATCAGTGCTTGCTCACAGTTGCCAAACACAAAGCTTGCGGTCGTTGCTGCATGGCTGTGGTGCACCATGCTGTCCCGGCTTGGGCCTCCCCTGCTGTTACACAGGCCTCTCTGTCTGTCACTTTCTCTTACTACGCGGCCCACGACAATCCTCTCTATGTGTCTATGTGTGTGTGTGTGTGTGTGTGTGCATATTCTGGAGATTTAGAGACGTTTGGAGTGGGAATGGGGGGTTGGGATATTTCACTGTTTCACAGAGGACAATAAGCCTTTTGATGCATCTCCTTTGTTTCTCCTAACGAGGACCAACAGTTTAACGGGGGATGGGTGCAAATAGTTCAGTGATGATCTATCAATAGTTTATTGCCGCTCTGAGCCTCATTGTTTAGTAGCATTGCGGGTCGTAGCGCTTATCTGGGGCTAACTCTCTGCCCCTAATCAACTCCTCTGCATCTTTATTGGAGCGAGGCCTTTATCTCGCGCCTCGGCCATTGAGCCTTATCCTGTTTACATACAGAGAAGAAGCAGGGACTCCCTGCACCGCAACGCTGTGCAGACCCTTCACACAGGGGGCTCAGCTTTAACGCCCATTGTCCCCTCCCTGATCAAGAGCAAGGTAACGAGGAGCAGATGAGCGTGATGGAGGAATGTCCAGACAGAGGCGTCAGGTTTCAAAGCCTCGCCAAGCCAGACTTTTTGTCCCGAGGGGTAATAATGCCATTATGGTATCGACACAGCAACGCCCAGTCAGCCAGCCAACCCCGCACTCCCCTCGGGCTCTGCTCACATTTCCCCTCCTTTGGAGCAGCTGAGCGCTCGTCCTGCCCTTTCAAGAGCGCAGTCGATGAGTTGATCTTTTTTAAAACACATTATAAATATCCTCTGGCCTCCTGCAGCTCACTAACAGGGGGAGCGGATCTGATTTCTGACAAAACAGCGGCACCGACATCTCTTAAAGTCTTAAAGTATGCCCGCAAGCCAACGGCAATAGCAGGTACCTGCCGCTGAAAGGCCTCCACAGAGTGAGCTAGCGTGTGCCTGTGGAAAAAAAGTGGCATTTATTCCTGTGAATAAAATCTCTCTGAGTAAGCACATGCTTCAGCTAGAGGCCCCCGGCTACCGCAACAGAGAGGGGTAAAAGGGCAGGGATTCACTCTGCTGACCTCAGCCACTCCTCTGTGTTGTTGTTTAGTACATTTGTGACACACATCAGCATGGAAACAAAAAAGTACATGAACATACATGCACTGTACAGTATGCACACATGCCTACAACGTTATTGCACAAAATGTGCTTTATGTTCTAACAGTAACGTGTGTTCCTGGAGCCAGTTTATGAGCACCACACGCGAGAATAAAATCTATCATCTCATCACTTGTTGCACCCTTTTTGAAAGAATGCTCGCATTTGACATTGCAGCTTTTTATGACGTCATGAAGGAAAAACCTCCTCTTTAACTGACATGACACCACTTCTGACCCTCCCCTAGCAAATGAGCCTGCCCTGTTTATAAGCCCACCACTTCATGGCGGACATCTTTGAAAAAACAAAACAAAAAAGGCTTTGCTACACATCTCAAAATAAAGCTCGGCCAACTATCCGTCAGTCAACTCCAGACGTGCGAGCTGTAAGTCTGATTATATTGTTTTTCCTTAGCTAATAGGCTAACCGAGCATGATGTTGCTCTTAAAATGTGAGCCTACCCAGTAGAGATTACTAAAAGCACTTTTAAGCGGTCTAAATTCCAGCATTAAGGCTAAATTGTGGGAAACACAATTCCAATACACTATTGTGGGACCTTTAAAGTTTGCTTGCAACAAGCTCGGTTTGTGTATTTGGACTGCGGAAGCCTACCGTGGTTTAGCATCTCAAAAATGTTTGGGGAGGAAAATCTTTGCAGACGCTGCCAGCAAAGCCACAGTCATCCACACTGACACCCACACGAGCCCACACAGACACAAGAGACAGCCTTAAAGTGACGCTCCTCTTTTACAGTATAATCATAGAGCCTTCCTCACCTTTCACCTTCAGGCCTGTGTGGCTACTTCCAAGGGCTGTCATGCATTTTAGCTAGCCTGCACACTACATTCCCAAAAGCCACACACCTTTCGGAGGCTTTCCTAGCATGGAGGGCGGCTTTATTCAAGAGGTGACAGTAAGTCGCTTGCGTGTTTTGACCAAAGTCGCAAGCAAAGTAGTAGAATAAAAACAAGACAACAAAACGTTAGTCGGGATTTGAGAGAGCTGAGATCCGAGAGCCGCTCTGAGTTAATCCCATTGTGTGCAAAGGAGCACACAGGACAGTATTAATGCCTTAACAGCATCAGGAGGGATCAGCAAAGCAGAGCGAGAAGTACATCCAGCTATTGTACAGAAGATGCCGCATATGCATGCACTAGTTAGCCACAACAAAATCAATAAATTAGCATTAAGGACGCTAATAATGCTCAGTTTTGATAGATACCGCCATTATTTATTACTGTCTGTGTGCATCACACCGAGAGCTTTTTCTAAAAACTTTTATTGTTTTGGTCGCTTAAAATCTAGAAAGTAAGATATATTGCTTAACTTTTTGTATATTTTTCCCTGTTTGTCCTGCATACACATATTGAAAGGCCACACGATATCCACACACAGAGGCAGCCTTGGAGTGTTTGCTATAGGCAGACTTGCTTTGAATTGCTGGAAGTATGTCAAGTTTCCTCAAGAGACCAGGATGGGCCTGGAAGTAACCGATCTATACACATTGGCCTGGACACAATGGCACACAGTTTAGGTGACAACACTATAACACTGAGAAATGTCATGTATATTGGCATAAAAGTGCTGAAATTCTATATTTCTGATGATGAAACATGTGAAAATGTTAAGTTTTCCACATAAATAAGTAAAATGAATGAACAAAAGAATTACATGAAGGGTACGGGGTAAACTGAATATTTTTTTCTTGAATAAAAATAACACAAAAGCAACAACAAAACAGCTTCTACTAATTACACTTACTTTGTGTACAAAATCCTGTTCCAGCAGCAATATGTTTTTCTATATAGGAATGAGGAAAATATTTGCACAAGAATTAAGATTTTATTTTTTTTTGAGGACAAGAGGTCCATAAAATGGATGGATAATAAATGTAATAAATTTATTAAGTATTTTAAATAAATAATACATATTTATTATCATTAGATATTTATATTTTATATATTTATAAATCATATAATCATATACATAATGGAATAATAGCTTTTGAACACCTCAGACAGTGCATTGGATTTATAGTTGTCCATCTGCCACAGTGATTTTGTTGTGCGTGGAACACAGGTCATGGTTTATTTTGGTCAGGTTCAACATTGGCGCTTTGGTATGGATACTTCAGATCTCAACATGTGCCATAAACGGTATCTCTTGCTTCGGTTTTGCTGAAGTTATGATGATCTCCGTAGATCCAGTGTCATTCAATGAGCTTCATTTGAGTTGTTCTCAAACATTAACGCTGAAATATTAAAATATTAGCATTATATTAAAGTGTAAGTTAATAACGCTTACTTTTTGTGCAAAATACTACTAAGTCCTGCTCAGAACAGGCATCGGGTGTCATGTTGTTATATATTTTCTTGGACAAAGACAGCAAAATTTGATAGAGTGCAGAAAGATGAAGTCGGGAGCCCCTCTTGTTCCGCCCCTTGCTATAACCTTCCACCCAATTGTTCTTTTCTCTCCGCCTCAGTCTTTCTCAGGACAGGTCACATGTTGCATTTGAGTGACAGGAGGAGGAAATCCTCCATTAGGGCAAACCACAATACAGCTTCCTTTGCTTGGTCCCGCCTCCTCCTCCTCCTCTCATGCCATTCACCCCTCACACTGACGCTGCAGCACACTCGCTCGCTCATAATCAGGATATCTCGTTCTAATTCTGCTCCAGAAAGCCACGAATGCCTATTCAAATGAGAATAGCAGCCCAGACGGGTGCTGGTTGTTAGCGTTGGAGTTTGAAGACGCCTTCTTGATGCACAGGGATATTTAGTATCACGTCAAGTGGAATCTAGCTGTCATGAGACCGCCATTGTTTGCTGTTCATCTTCTGTTAGTTTGGCAGAACCAGGAAAGCTGTTAGTGTTTCTTTTTTACACGTTATGTCAGCGGGCTATGATGCAGCATACGCAGCTATCGCCACCCCAGCGAAAGTATAATCGCTCCTATTTTTGTTGTCATTATGTCTGAGGGATCAACACGTTCAGACTTGGAAAACAGCCTTTGCTGCTAATCTCCCGCGATACCAAAATTAACCCAAAAGCCAATCAAATGGACACTGACTACGTAACTTGTGTCACGCAACCTTCACGTAGCAAGTGTACAAACATGGTTTGCATCGACTCAACAAAATGTGGTCCATGACATGACATTAGCTGACTTCTATGTTGTAGAGGTTTTTTTCTCACTGGAAATAATGTAAATTGAAAGAATTCTTTAAAACAAAAAACTACAGGGAATATTTTAAGTTGTATTTTAACATTCTATGAAAGGGGAAAAAGGAAGTAAACCATCTACAATGAAACTAAAATAAAGTAAAATTACTCTACGCTATGAAGACATCCGTCTACTGAGCAGTCAGACACTTTCCTTTACATTTCTATGGTTATCATTACATGTTTCCTCTTTGCTGGTAACCTTCTGTCATGTAAAAACATGTAATCATAAGAGTATAATACAACTAAAATTAAGTAAAACTACTCGCCCTTTGACGTCATTGTGGCACTGAGCAGCCGGACACTCTCCTGCCCCTTTCCGGTTCTGCGGTTATCATCAAGTTTTTTTTTCCTCTTTTCTGGTACACTTCTGTGGTGTAAACAAAGGAAATTAAAAAGTTTGGCAAAATTTGCTGACGCTACACATGATGACGGTTTGAAGTCAAAATTTGACACCTTTTCTGAAACTGAGAGAAAATGGGGTTCAGTAAAATATCTATATGTATGATTTCAGTGGTGAGTGTGTTGAGTAAAATATGTCCCCATTCAAATTATAGCACTAACGTGACCTTTATTACATCATTTTCGGCAAGACACCAAATCCCACATAATCTTCCTCATTGAATGCATCTCTTAACATCCAATCAGGTTTAAGAGCAAACAACAAGGGAGGGGCTTACATTTTTGTGAGCACCAGACTGCTAGGGGGGGTGGTACTGATTAACACCGAGATGTGTCAAAATGCAACCGAAGAAAATTTAATTTCCATTTGCATAATACGAGGACATGGCATCTTATTTGGGAGACACTAAGAGAGTGCTTATGACTTGGACAGTGTTTCCTCTAGAATTTTTTGAAGCTGTGGTGGTGGGCTGCATGGAAGGTCATGCCGCTGCTGCGTCGTTGTGGCAGCAATTTTTTTTTTTTAATATTTAAATTTACTGTCGCTAACAATGTGAACATTTGGATCGTTGAAGGTCACGTTTGAACAAGAAATGCATTAATTAACTTTAAGTACCTTTCCCTCATTCTTTTCCTCCTCTCCTTGTCTGTCAAGTGACAACAGGGCAGACAGGCGAGTCCGGTGCACCTTTTTCAAATAAAGCGGAACGAAACATTTTTATGATATTTTAAATTTTATTTCAAAGTAATTGTGGTCAATATGTGCTTTTTCAGCATGCAAGTTACAAGTCAAAATGATCTACCTCTGACCATGAAACGTATAACATATAGAAAATCTAACCAGTAAACTTTGAAACTACTATACTAAATACTTAATGATCAGTATTTCACATTCACAGTTTCAAAGTTTACAGGTCATTAACATAGTTGATATCCTTCAGTAATTCACAATTCAATATGGTAATAAAGATAATTACACATAATTGCTCAGCAGTTGTGTGCATAACCTGAGTAATAGAGTATGCCAGTGAAAATAGCTACGTAGCGTTCATTATACAGTACATACACTTCATGCACTTTATGCAGTTAGCGTTTGTTGTCAAACATATATACACAGATATACAAACACTGAAAATTATGCAAAAGACAATGCAGCCAAAGTAAATGTTAACATATTAAAAAGGTTCCAGCAATGGGCACATTTTCCAATTATGAAATTATATTTCAAAAACAAACTAACAAAAACAAACATTTCTATAGCTGAGTTCAGGACGCAAAGCACAGCAAAGAAGCAGTGGACTTTTTTCTACATAACTAGCCGCTACAAGTGAACAGATAACTTGCTTTAGATATAGGAGTTAGTTTATCCATAATCTGTTATCACATGACCAGTGGCGGAGCCAGAAATTTTTCATTGTTGGCCAAGGTGAGACCATTAGTCACATAGGGGTGACAATAAGTTGATGCCTGAATTGTCCGGATGGCCAGTGGGGTGGCCAGAGAGTGACCAGGGTTGGCCACACCCACCACTGGCCACCCCGTAGCTCCGCCACTGTTGTGTGCTGCAATTAAATGCGTCCAAGCGGAAACGGCAGTGAGGCTGAGCTAATGTTCTGCCGCCACAGAGCCACGTTTGTCAAAATTGTCCCCCAGCTGTGGAGGTGGCCACTGGGCCCCTGGCTTAACATTGTTTTCATTTTAAAAAAATATTTGTAATCATTTGTAAGGTGTGGTGGCTTTTATTTTGCAATGCCGGTGCACCACTATCAATTACATGTGGCGGAAACCCGGAAGGACTCACTTTCAAATTTCAAGCCTATAACTTTGGACATGTGTCTTGACTTGAGACATACTTGAGACTTGCAAAACACTGACTTTCTCCCACCTCTGTTAAGGATAGTAAAGCAGTGCTTTTGAAGGTGACAAGCCAGTGTACGGTACCTCGAAAGGTCCAATCGTGTCCATGCAGCAGCAGCATGTGAAGATGTGTGGATTTTGAGTGAATGGCAGTCACACGGGTACAAGACCCAGCCGTGAACTCTGCACATAAACACCACTTCAAGCAGACGGAGAAGTACCTCTCTCCCCCCCTTTTCCTCCCTTCTCAGGTCTTGGGGAGGCGAGTGATGTCAAATGGTCCGCGGTGGTTTCCCCTTGCAGGCTTAAAGGGAGAAATGCATGACCGCATCTGATAAGACTAATAGAACTGTTCCCTCCAACATTGGAGCGGCCACACACTCATGTGTTCGTACGCTTTAACAAGCTGTGAAGAATAACGGTGCTAGAGTCGGTTTTTAAAAGCGGCCCAGGCCGGAGAGGGCCCAGACCACAGCGGCAAGAATCCTGACTGTTTTCAAGCTGATCTCGAACGTCAGTGAATGTTACCGACCTCATAAAGCTAATGTTTTGTAATACGCTGACGCACGGCGGGCTGGCCCACCTCCTTTCTCTCCCCACTTCACTTTTGTTTTCAACAATCGCACCTCTCCCACTCAGCCCAGGTCAGGAGGCCCCTGTGAAGGTCAAACCCCCCTCACCCCCACCCCTCGCCCCCTTTATCCCAACAAAGGAGTTCATGTTTCTTCCCCCTGCAGACGCTAGCAGATGAAGCTGCAGCATTGCTTTAGGAGGGTGTTTTCTAGACTTGCCTAGGAAGTACTGCTTCATTCAGCTTGGTATGCTACTTTCTGCACCATTGCCATAAACCTGACTGTATGTCTTTGTTTGCATAAGTTTACTCTTCTACTCCTGAACTGCTGCACGCAAAAGGCGAAATCTGCACACAAAATAAATCCAAACTTTATTACATGTATGCTACCATGTATTCCAAAGCATTTTGAGCACAACCTATAAGGGGTGCCACAAATGTAAATTAAGGGTGACCTAGTGACTGAAAATGATGGTACCTTAGGGCAGGTTAGCTCACATTGTGCTATAATGCGATTTGAATGGAAAATTGCAGGTGTGGGTTTGGCGTTCCAATCCATACAATACCGATCTGAACTGAACTGTACCATTTGGTGGAAACATGCTGGTAGGGGTGGCCGCACGCACACACAAGGGAGGCTTTCAGCTATAACTGGGGTCCACTCCAGTTTCCCATGGTGTCCTCCGCCTTGGTTAGCGTGCTCGTGTTTCTCATGTCAGTTAAGCCAATAACCTTCTTTCACTTTGCAGAATTAGCATGAGAATCCCCCCCCCCCCTTCTCCCCTCCTCTCCTCTACCTTCTCCACCGCTCACAAGATGGAACGATTCAACTCGTGATGAGTGTTTACCCAGCGGGAACGGCTTTGCGCGCGGCATTAGCGCAACGCCCACTGGTGTTTTCACTGTGTTTAAGGTATTAAAGCGCTGCCAAGTTCACTCAGGCATGAAGCTGAAGCAACTCACATGAATGTCTGCGAAGTGTTGCGCTTGTTTCACATCACGCTGACACTCCTGCATTGCCATTCTCCAGGAATGGGCTCACGCCTGGTTCCCTGGTCTGGAGGCCATCAAGCCTTGGCACTGCACCCTGTTTGCGCAGGTGCCGGTCTTTGCGTCCATCCCATCTGCTGCCCTCTGCCACTTTTCCCTCAAGATGTCCAAATAGTTGACCCCTAAGGCTCAGGAGATAATCACATGGTGTTCAACAGCAGACCAATCTATTAAATGGGCACTTTCTTCTTGAACTCATGTGAATGCTTTTTTTTTTTTTTAAACCAGCGGTCAAAATGTGATTATTTTTTTTTGCTACTCCCTCCACATTCCAAAAACAAGAAGTTGTTTGGGTTGAGGTAAGGTTTGTTGACATATTGTAGGTTTTTAAACAATCTTAAAAGATGTACGGTATGTATTGGATAAATAGTGACAGGATTTGTTAATTGAAGGTCTCGTATTCTACTATTTTTCAATTAATTGTCTCAGATGTTCCACAATAGTGTGTTGGAAGTACTTGGCCAAAATCTAGCCTTGATGCTGGAATTTAGACAGTAATGAAGCCCAACTGGGAATACGCAATTTTGCGTGTCTGTAGCTTTAATGCTAATGAGCTGTGTTTGTCGAAGCCTGTCTCTGCTGGTGTGCATTATATGCACTTTTTACATACAGTATACACTCTAACTCTGCAACATAATAGATGCCATATATCACAAGCGACAACGTAGCGATAAGAAGTTTCACATTCTAACAGCAACATGACGCTAATCAAACTTACAGCTCACACGTCAGACTGATAGCTGACTGACATAGTAGGGGGTCAGAGACAATATCACGTCCACGAGGAAGGGGTGTTTTCTTTCATGACATCATGAAAAGCCATCAAAATCGACTGTTTGAGCAGCTCTTCTACAAGTGAGGGAGATGATACATTTATCTCACGGTTGGTGCTCATAAACAGGCTCTAGGGGCACACATTACCAATGCCAGCACATTAAAAAAGTCATTTTGGCATAACAGGGGACCTTTAACAGTTCTGTCATTTTAATTATGGCGTCTGCAGCCTGATAGTGCTTTGTGCACCTGCCTAGACTACATTTACCCTCATCAACTGCAATGACGCTCACTTTAAGGAGGAATGCAGCCCAGTCTGCAAACCAGAGTGCTTGAAAGAGTATACATGGCTTTAATATTAAGTCAGTGGTCAGTCCGACACCTGGGGCGATGCATTCTTGCTTCAAGTGGGAGCAGATGTCCAAGCCTGGCATGCAAAGTGGCTCTGTATAAGAAGCTCTGCTCTGAATTTCTGGTGTGTTTTTGAGGACAGGCCCTGTAATCCAATCTCCAACTCGACCGTCAGACGAGGTTTGTGGTTCCTAGCCTCATTAGGTTGGAACAAGCACGGGGGAAACCTCTCGCTTTGACCCAAATCTCAATCACACGAAGGAGCCGCCCGCACAAAAACATCAAATGTGGGCGTCTTCGGGACGCCTCTGTGTCTTGAGCGACTGCAGCGATGTGTAGGCCCGCCAAACATGTGCTCATGAAATGTTCCACAGTTGGGTGGGCTTGGATTTGTTTGCCTTTAAATGTACACGCAGTTTAAAAATTCCCTCAAGTTTGCAAGTCAAGTTTTGCATGCAAGGTTTGGAAGATAAGTGTGAGATGTTGTTAAGGTTAATGAACAGCAAAGTTCTAGCTGGAATGGCACCCTGGATCCCTGTAACCTAGAAGATTCAACTCCAACATGCTTTGATATTTTAAGTATCATTTCCTCTAAAATGTATACATTTTTTAATAAAAACTTAAGCACTATGTTAGCGCTTGTCAAAGATCCTCTATAATACAGAAGTGATTTGCTGCTTTTAACGACCTTATTCACTGCATAAAAGCTCATCAAAGACACACGCTCTCTGCTGTTTTTAAGGAATACACTGCAAAAATGTTAGCCAAAGATCATATATATGACAGGAGCACTCTGCTGTTTTGAGGGCCCTACTGCAAAAACACTAGTCATCGATATGATAGTGGCACACTGCTGCTTTTAGGAATACACTGCTAGTCAAAGATCCTCTACTGTATATGACTGGAGCACTAGTGTTTTTGCAGTAGGTCCTTAAAAAGAGCAACAAAGATCCTCTATATGACAGGACAGTACCATGTGCTCCTTTGTCTCCAGTGATGAACCCTAATCTCTTAGTGTCTATTTGCTCGGGAGGGGGGGTGGTTAAAAGATAAACAGCTTGGTGTCACTCTTGTCATGAGAGCAGCAGGAGAGCGTTTGCTGCATCAACGTCCCATTTGCACACACACGCACACACCTGTGAGGTCTTGTAATGATTTTTCCTTCAGGTTACAGGTAAGTTCATGTTGCAGCAGGTGTTGATATAAGTGTGTATGAGTGTGTGTGTTCATCCATCCATCCAAGCATTTGTATGTGTGTGTGTGTGTGTGTGTGTGTGTGTAGCAATGCTGCCCAGCCTGGTTCTGCACCGTACTTCTATTCGTCCATACCAGAGGGGTTTTTACTGCGGCGACTCCAGTCTGAAGTACCCCTACAAGAACAGCACCGTGCCCTCCTCGGTGCTCACTTCGGTCGGGTTGACACTGCCCGCGGTGTCCGTAAGTGGCCCACCCGCCACAACGAGCGCACCCTCGCATCGGGGGACAATGGAGACAGAAACGGGGGCAGTTTGTTTTTGGAAGTTTTTTTTTCAAATAACGTCCTCTTAAGCTGACCCCCCACCCCCCGGTGCTAGAGCGCTCCTTGTGTCCTCTCCTGTTTATGTCCGTGTCACTGACCTGGTACTCTCTCTCTTCTCTCCTCCTTCCTGTCTACCTCTCCCTCTCTCTTTTGTAGCTAGCCTGCCTTTCCTGATCATTGAGACTAGCACCATAAAGCCGTACCAGCGCGGGTTTTACTGTTCGGACGAGTCCATCCGCTTCCCCCAAAAAGAGGGCGACACCATTAGTGATGCCATGCTTTGCGGTGTTGGCATTCTTATTGCCATCATCTCTGTAAGTCCACATCCAACACCTCCCACTTGTTTGCTTCTTCTTCAACTAGTCATCAGGTGTTCTTCAACTAGTCATCAGGTGCTAGCAGATCCACCTCAGTCCAGTGTGTTTGAGTCATCCATATTTCCTAAGGGTGCGTTCACAATTGTCAAGTTTGGTTCAGTTAATATGCCAGTACGGTTCGCTTGGTCAAGTGTGAAGTGTGAAGATGATCATCCAAAGTTTGGTGTGCACTAGATAAGCAGACCGAGACCACTTTAGAGATGGGTGTCGGTCCACTTGCAAGTGAACTCAAGGTGCAGTTTGCTACGCAACAGAAACCAATGACACAGACCAGTGTTAAAAATGACAGCAAAAAGTTTGCAGAAATGACTAATGCACTGAAAGGGCTCTGCTCCCTCCCTCTGTGTATGTGATAACATTGCCCTTTAAGAGTATACTTTAGAAGCTTATGGTGAAAACCGAGCTGGGAATTATAACAGAATGTAAAAATAACCTGCATATTCAGCCCAGCACATGACGTTTTGGTCTGGAATACTGGGGTGACATTATGTGGTATGTCATGAAAAATGATCAATGAAATCCTTACTTTATGCATATGTTGCGTACTGCGTAGCTTTTAGTCCCATGACAGCGCAAAGAGACGCATTAAAGTGAGAACGTTTTTTTTTGGTGCAAGTGTAGTTTTTGTCATGGGACCAAAGGCAGCGCAGAAAAAATGAATGCATAAAGCAAATGATTGGGCAGCTTTCTTTACGTGCTAGACGACCAACGTTGAGTGTTGTTTTTATACTGTGCTAGTTCTACCAGGTCCGATTTCATGAAAATCTGCGAAAATATACTATTAAAGAGCGCCTTTGTCACACACACGCAGTGGGAGAGAAGAGCAGGAATAGTACTTCCACCATTTCTAAATTGTACATATTTCTTGGCCAAATTAAGCATTTTCAAGCATAAAAATGGCTAAATGAACTAAAATGCAAATGCAGTATAAGCCTCTAAGACAACCATTCAACTTGTGAATGTAGTATTCTACATTTGTCACTAGGTATCAGTAATTGTTCAGTGAGACAAGCACCAGACTTGATTGCCGGAACAACAAGCGTTTAGTGACGGTTTAAATGATCTTACAACAGGCACAATAATAACAACATAATAATAATCCTAATAATAACACGTGTTACTGTTGCGACCATAGCCCACAACAAGCTAAAACTCAACTCAGGTAAACGGTAAGGTGAACTGTCTTAAATGTCTCATTTTCTGTGATTATATCTGCTATATTGGTCAATACAAATGAGTCCAGTAATTTTGAAAAACGTACGTAGAAGACCAGAAACCGCTTTTCTATGCCATAAATATTCAATTTATAAAGAAATCATTTTATTTTGCGGAAATTCTAGCACCAATTTACCATGATAAATGAGGGATGACTGTATTAAGAAACACATTTCCTTTAATGATTATGCCCAATAAGCTATTGCTCAATTTATATACAGAAATTACTGACAAATTGTGTGTTTCAGTCAAAATTTTTACTGCAGTGTTTATACATTTATCAATGTTTTTGATTTATTTGTCTTGTTTAATGGCTGTTTCATTATATTATTTGTATTTATTATTACAAATGTATTCCTATTTAATCACTTTTTAAAAGGGACTTCTTGAGAGATGGGTCTCGGTCCACTTGTTTGGTGCACATTAGAGTCCGGATGATCGTGTTCACACTTGGCCAAACGACCCAATCCTAGCAGAGCAAATGTTTCACGCAAACCAAGTGTGACAAGTGTGAATACAGCCTAAATGTGATTTACATGTCTTCTTCCTTCCATACTTCCTTAATCATACTCCATTTTGTTTCATGTATCTTTAACGAAAGTGGTAGTAAGAAACCCCCTCAAACCGGTCCCTCAAGCTGACACATGCTCGCCAAAACACTTTATGAGTCCCATAACTCCCGCTCATATCCTGGGCCCCCTGGCCCCCAGTGTCCCGAAGCATGACACAGGCAAGAATTCATCCCATACTTGAAGAGCTGGTAGCCCAAGTTCATTCCTTGACTCGTGTTCCACTGAAGGGATGACTCCAGGAACGGAGGGAGGGAGGGGGGGTTGGGATGTCGAGGTTAGTGGAAACATGCTATAATGACATGTGGTCAGCTTTGTATGTGTCAATTAGTGGCACGTGGTTCAGGCTAAATGATCTTTGCAGCTCCCAGACTCACAACGAGACGCTTCAACTTGGCGGGCACACACACTGAAAACACAGCACACACTAGCTCAGCGCTTCTGCTTATTAGAACCAGGAGGGCCATGTGCTTGTGACAGTTACACGTTCATGTGTGTGGGCAAACGTTGACGTGTCTGGCGCAGCTGTGCATCATTAGTGGCGTCTGCTGCCATGCCGACGCGGCTTTTTTCATGCCGGCACTAAGTATGTAAGGCACATATACTGTATACGGTATCGCACAAAAGTCACTTTATTACAGTATACGGTATCTTGTCACGGGGTGATACACTTTAGAGTTGTCAGTGTACAGCTTGTATAGCAGTGTAGAATTACTATCCACTGAAAATGAGTCAACACATTATTGGCTAAATAGCTAACATGTCCAAATTGTGTCCTTGATGTGAATATTAGTGTGAGCACCATTGTTATCTAGCACTGTCGTCTCTAGCATGGAATCCTCTTCCACTTCTCCATGATGACATCACTGATGGAGCTGGTGGATGTTAGACACCTTGCCTTCCTTCCTTGAGGATGCTCAATTGGGTACAAAAGGTTCCTCAATTGTCCACTCCATCACCTTCACCTTCTTCAGCACGGCAGTTGTCATCTTGGAGACGTGCTTAGGCCCGTTGTCAGGTTGGAAACCTGTCATGGAGAGATTCAGCTCTTTTTAGGATGTTGGTATTCATATTTTCCTTGAGAGAACCGCATCTCCCAGCCCCAGACCATGGCAAGCAGTACACTGACTACTCTAGTGGATATTATAATTGACTTTCTATAGCATCGCCCCTTGAGAAGATACAATAAAAATGTTTGCTGAAATGTGAGAGTAAGGGAATTCCCTGTCGTCGTACTGGCTGTCTTATCTCTACGCAAAACAATAAGTGTGAGATGCTGGAGACTGAATCTTCATGTTGACAGTCCAAATACTGTAAAGCTTTTACGTCTGCTATCGGCCTTCTGGGGCTTCTAATCTCTGTCATTAATTTCACTGATTCATAGACAATAGCACAAACACACCAATAAACCTCCAATGTTTGTTTGCTCTGGCTGGAATCCCGCCTGCTGACCGACCACCCATCAGGCAGGATATGTGTGTTTATCAGGTCTGATACACACGCGCGCGCGCACACACACACACACACACACACACACACACACACACACACACACACACACACACACACACACACAGTACTACAATAATACGCAAACAGGGCCTTGAGTTGCATTTCCAGGGATGAGATTTAAAGTAGGAACCAGAAACTGAAGCCTTGTTTCGCAGCCAGTCATTCAGACACTCCTGGAGGTTCGGACGTGATTGACAGGCTTCTGGCTCGAAGGCTAGCCTGGGCTTAACCTTCCTCAAGTATAGACGGGGTCCTTTCATGGGGCCCTAGGCTACATAAAACCGCTTGGTTGGAATACCCCAGGGGGGACAGTCTACCCCAGCTAAGACCATTAGTACCATTTAAATCACATCAAAGCCAGTCCATTCATGGTAGACGTATTAATGCTAGGATCTCTTTAAAACCTGTTGGACCCTACGGCACCGAGCAGAACAGTACCGCATTTAACTGTACATGGAAATGGTCTGTTTAGGAACCATGCCTAGGAGGGGTTTCCTACTTCCTTAACCTTGTGTTGACTTTTTCTTTATCTTCTCATCTCCTAATGAAAGCATCACCATTAGTTAATATTCTGTCATCACATCCAAACTGCCCGAGGGAAAGGCAGGCCATGCTCATTCTCTATGTGTGTGTGTGTGTGTGTGTGTGTGTGTCCCTTCTGTCCTTGCATGAGTACTGCATGCTCATCTCCATCACCTCCTTCAAAGATCAACCAGTCCTATCTTTGTAGATTGTGATCGGAGAGTCCTACAGGATTCACCAGCTGCACGAGGGCACCAAATCCTTTGTGGGGAATCCCTATGTGGCGGCCTTCTACAAACAGGTCAGCCCTCTACGCTCTCTTCCCGCTAACTACAGCACTTCCAATAACCAATAACGCGTGTTGTCTCGCAGATAGGTGTGTTTATCTTCGGCTGCGCCATCAGCCAGTCCTTCACAGACATCGCCAAGGTGTCGGTGGGCCGGATGAGGCCGCACTTCCTGGATGTGTGCAAACTGGATTTCTCCGCCATCAACTGCTCGCTGGGCTATGTCACAGAGTACACCTGCAGTGGGAAGGACAGCGACGTGCAAGAGGCCAGGTTGGTGGGAGCGCGCGACAATCAGGAGGGATACATTGGATTCATAGTCCGCCACAGTGATTGTTTTGTTTCCAGAACACAGGGGCCAGTTCTGTTAATTGAGAAGCCACAATTGGTATCTTTCTTCAATTTTGGTGAGGTTATGTCATTTTAGTTGTCGTAGAACCGGCGTCAAACTGTAAATGGTTACATTTGCCTTATTAATGGAGCCTAATTGTTTTCTTTAGTACAGCCATCATTTTGACACAAAACAAAACACTAAATAGAGAGACAGAATAGTATACAGTAATATTAAATATATATACAAATACAAAACCAATTTCCAATATATCGTAATTTTTGGTGTACTGTATAAGTCTCAACTTTTTTCTCATGCTTTGAACCCTGCGGCTTACACAGTGATGCGATTAATTTACGTTCTAATCTCGCAATGTCTCATATACTTTTTTTGCGTTTCATGCACACACCCTGATCATTGAAAACACACAAAGAAATGCATATGATGCAGCTGTCAAGTTAGTGCACTGATAGCCCGTGATTGGCTACTGCCAAAGAAAGAGCTACCTTTTCCTCTCTGGCTCGCAAGCGGCACAGTATTTAAACTATTAGTAATAGTTCTGAAGTAAAGGAGATGTCACGAGATTAGAACGTAGTCATATATTAGCTGTGTAAGACGCAGAGTTCAAAGTTTAAGAAAAACGTAGCAGCTTATACATGAGAAATTACGGTCTTACAATGTGGATAGGTGCAGACTAAGTATGTACAAATCTTTTTTGTCTTTAAATGTAGTGGTCGCTGCTTATGTGCCGGTACGCTCTATAGTCCGGAAATGATGGTATTAATGCGTTTGTCCTCATGCAAACAGGTTTTCTTTTTCTTTTCTCACAACCATGACAACATAGGTTGTATTCTCCACTTTTCCTTTCTTTTTAATCTTTTTTTATGTAGTTTAAATAACCTCACATAGTAGTAGTGTGATAATTAGGAGTAACATGTCTACAGGTAATTGTGTGTGTTTGTATGCGTGTCTAATATATGTGTGTGTATATATATGTATATATACACACATATACACACATCCTTCATATATATATACATATATATATACACACACACACACACACACACACATACAGTATATATATATATATATATACACACACACACACACACACATACTGTATATATATATATATATATATATATACACACACACACACAGTATATATATATTTATCTCTATATATACACACACACACACACATACTATATATATATATATATACACACACACACACACATACAGTATATATATATATATATTCACACACACACACACACATATACTATATATATATATATATACACGCACACACACACATATACTATATATATATATACACACACACACACACACATACAGTATATATATATATATATATATATATATATACAT
This sequence comes from Dunckerocampus dactyliophorus, assembly GCF_027744805.1. Classification (NCBI taxonomy): domain Eukaryota; kingdom Metazoa; phylum Chordata; class Actinopteri; order Syngnathiformes; family Syngnathidae; genus Dunckerocampus; species Dunckerocampus dactyliophorus. The sequence goes on from NC_072828.1 coordinate 10,822,703, forward strand.
ATATATATATATATATAGTATATGTGTGTGTGTGTGTGTGAATATATATATATATATATATATACACAGTATATATATACACACATATATACACATATATATATACACACATACAGTATATCACAGTACCGCCCTCATCCTTCGATTTTTCAGATTGCCGTGTGGGAGTACTCATAAAATGTATTCAAGGTTGTCTGTAATAATAATCTTTGATGAAGGCAGTGATGTTTTTGGAGTCTCGAGTGGAGAAAAATGTATGAAAGTGTAAATGTACACACTCTACTGTAGAGTAACACTGAGTTATGGTCTTCTCCTCCACAGGAAATCCTTCTTCTCTGGACACGCCTCTTTCTCCATGTACACCATGCTCTACTTGGCAGTAAGTAGCTCACACGTCACATCAACAAAAGTTAGGGGGATGTCAGAGGGTCTTCCGTGGACAAAATGGTCCACAGTGCTTCATTGATGGTAGCCAACAAGTGGGAGTTAAGGTGGGGCACCCTAACGAAGCAAACAAAACATCCTCCTTGGAGTGAAGCGTGGCTGGATGGATACACTCCACCTGTTTTCTTCAGTGCAGCTGCTGCAAGTGCACTTCCTCCCCTCCCTTCTCTCACTTCTCACCATCCACCTGTTGGTGAGCGTCTGAGCCCCCCTGGAGGAATTTTAATGCTTCCGGTGGTCTAAATTACGCACCATCAGACATGACAAAAATAAACACACACTATATGACTCCACTGCCCTCAATCTCCTCATAGATAAAAGACCCCGTTGGTGTGCTTTTCTTCTGGACGCTGCAGTATTATTACTCAACAATCTCCACTTGTCATCCGTTTCCTTGCTGCCCTCAGTCTCATCTCGGATACAGTCAGTCTCCTTACCCTGACAAAACACAGGACACCCTTCGTTGTTGTTGTATGTTAGCAGCTATCATTCTGACTTATTTGGAGTAGTCGTCACATCACTTAGCAGGGTAACCAGTAAGCTAATCAATATTTCTGCACCCAAACTGTACTTTAGCACTCGAGTGCTTTAATACCAACGCACTTAAGCACTCAATCGCCTTATGTCTCCCCAGATTCATGGTTCTGTCAAATGAACACGGTTTTATAACACAGTCTTTTTATTCTTTTCTTGTCTTCTTTTATGTAAAATATTATTGTTATATTTAACATCAACAATGGAAAATGGCCACTGGCTATTATCTTGCATATTTACACGACAATGTTAATTAATATGCACTGTCCCTGTTTTTTTTTTTTTTGAATAAATAAATCTACAAACACGCCAAAAGTCTATCCACCCCTTTCCCACACACAGACACCCACCCTGGAAACAATTTCCTGCAAAACATTGAAGACTGATGTGGTTTGAGCGGAAACTTTCAGAGATGGTACTGGGGGATGTCTTGTGATGTGTGCACACTACAATTCTATGCACAAAATATCAAAGAGCCAAACATTTGTTGGACAAATAGAAACAACATGCGCATGATATTTGTGGTCTGAACCACAGCTATGCCTTTTTTCCTCGCAGCCTGGTGTTAAGATGAAGGGGCATGTAAAACAAACCCCCTTCCTCTGTTGTCATTTTATCACACTTTTCGGTGTGTTTTCATTTCATTTTCATTTCAGTCTCTCAATTAAGGAGGGAAGGGGGGAGAAGATGTTCCAGGAGCGGGTTGGATTCCTTTTCGGAACCACCAGACTTTGTGTCGCTTTTGTCGCTGCCTCCATGGGAATCTGCTCCAGCTGCTTTTGTTTCTGTCTTTTGTTGTCTCTCGACTCACATCAGGCGGTTCGGGTCACATCAGTACCAGTTTTTTTGGGGAGTCTGAGGATACTTTTTGACACAGTGATTCCACAATGTTGCTTCATAACACCACATACATGTGGTTCTAGATGGCATGCTGGTCTAATGTGTCACAGTCCAGGCACTTTTCAACTATTGCATTTTTAAGCAATAATTATTCAAGCTCAACCAAGCTAAAACGCAAAAGTGTTGAGTTCAGGGCTGACAAATTTGTTTTCCTCATGGGCTGCATCACGGTTAAGGTTGTCTCTGAAGGTTGCTTATAACTGTGAAACCATATAAATGTACCAACATCTCGTCCTTTGATTCCATAATTGCCCCTGCATTTCATTATTAGCATTATTTACCAACAAAGTGATGGTTTTGAAATCAGGAGTCAAGGAAAATAGTGGTAAGCAGATGTTCAAATACACAACTATTGTCTAATTTATTCTAAAAAGGGGGGCTGTGGTACCTAAAAGTCTTGTTACATCAATGGTGATGGTAATGGTTTAATTTATTTGAACATGCATACAAGTTCAAATGAAATACATCACATAGTACAATTCACATTTTCACAGAAGCAAAACTAAATTGCATCCATTACAATTTTCAACAACAACCTTTATCAAATGCATTATTTCCACATTTTGGCGGACCACATAAAATTATATGGTGGGCCAGATCTGGCCCCTGAGCCTTGAGTTTGACATCTGTGGTTTAGGTGGATACTTTGATTATTGAGCCCTTAACCTTTTCTTAAGTGTCGGGGTTTGGAGCTAAATTGGGGCTTGGGCACAGGTGCCTCACGTAGCAGAGGAAGGAACGAAGGAAATGATTCCAAAAAGAGCACAATTAGAAGGTGTTTAAGGCATGTTTGCTCAATAAGTGCTCATTCTTTTCTATGGGAATTCCACCCTGTTTGTCTGCCACACTTTCCCACATCACCATAGCCTTGTTTGGGCTCCAGCCAAGCCCTCATGTGGCCCCCCAAACCACCTTGTCAACTCATAACTTCCATTTGAGAGGTTTAGGATGTTGCTGCTTTGCCCGTCCTCGCCCACTACCTGAGAACCCAACGCACAGGAAGTCTGCAGTCTAAACAACCCCGCCAAAAACTCGGGAGGGATGGGAGGGATCCCCTTCCTCCCTTTCCGTAACGGAGAAGAAGTAACAATGATAGAGTGTCCTAGAGGAAACACGCAGGAGACTTTTTTTTCCTAAGGGGTCCACACCTATAAGGGCTCTTTAGGCTTGGCTGCGGCCGTCTGCGAGATATTGTTAGCCTGACTGATTATAAGACGTAAGGCTTTTAGGCTGGGTAGACCTTGGCTGAGGTCTTCTAGGGTGTGAGAAACAGGAAGTGGAGGCTGAATGCAAATGAGAGGATGTCTGACCTCACTGCTTAGCGTGTATGTGGAAATATGTTGGTAAAAATTACCAGTGGTCCTGATCATGACCCAGAACCTCTAGGAGGTACTGTATGCAACCTCATGTAAAACTGTGTACGCTAGTGTGTTTCTTTGTAGTGCTGATGTTTTTACAGCTGGGGAGGTAGAAGCATGAAACAGGCCCATCTATGCAGGTCACAGGCAGTTGAGAGTGTGTGAAGCAATGTGGACTCTCCACTTCTGCTCGGCCACGACCTCTTTGATTCAGTCTAGACTTCCCCAGCCGCAAAAACACAGCAGTGTTGCAGGTGCAGGGTGAGAAAGGCGGTGCAGAATACAGCAGAAGTGTTCTAGAATCACAACCACAGGTGTGTGTGTGTGTGTGTGTGTGTGGGTGTGTGTATGCAGGGTGCAAGTCAACAGATGAACAAGCACTACTGTTTCTTAGGAATTTGCTGCAAAAACGGCAGTCAAGGATCCTATTTACAACAAGAGTGTTCTGCTGTTTTTTTAAATCGGCCACTGTTTTTAAGAATTTCCTGCAAAACCGTTGACAAAAACTCTCCCAGGGTTTGAACTGAACGTGTGTGCCAGTCTGACGTCATTTAATAAGGCTGTTGAGTAAGGCTGCGCGGGGGTCCCCAACCATCAAGCTGTGGCCCGGTACCGGTCCGTGGGGGCCGAACCAGTCTGCGGAAAACTTGCAGGCGCAACGATAAAAAAATAAAAAATTATAAAAGGTAGCTTCATTAAGTTTATTATGTTTTGTTTCATTGTGTTTCGACGAGCAGCGAGCCGTCCCATTTTGTTCCTTGTTGAACTAATTGCTGTAGGATAACCAGGAAGATGTAATGAATGTGTGAGGTGAGTTTGGTGGCACTACAGTTCGCGGAAGTGAAATGATTGAACAATTGTCCCCAAAATTATGTAAAAGCAGCTTTTACAAAATTAAGGGTTGTCGTACATTCGGCATGGTACATATAGTGGTTGAATTGAATATGACAGTGCAACACCTTCTAGAGGTGAATTTATTGAATATTATTCCCAATAAAAATTCCCCAAAAGTACGTAAAAGCACCTTTTCCCAAACTAAATGCTGTAGTATAACCAGCGGGAGACAGTTAGTGGTTGAATTGAGTATGACAGTGCAACGCCGTCTACAGGTGAAATTATTGAACAATATTCCCAATAAGAATTCCCCAAAACTATGTGAAAGAGTGTAGTATAACCAGGAGCAGGTAATTGCTGTGTGAAGTGATTTTTACGGCACTACATTTCTCAGAAGTGAATGATTATTGAATGATATTCCCAATAAAAATCCCCCAAATGATGGAAAAGCACTAAATGGTGGAGTATAACCAGAAGGATGTCACTGATGTGTGAGGTGATTTTGGTGGCACTACACCTCACAGAGGTGAAATGATTGAATGTCATTCCCCCCAAAAAATTTCCCCAAAACTATATAAAAACACCGTTCCCCAAACTAATTGCTGTAGTATAACTGGTAGGATGCAATTAATGCGTGAGGTGAGTCTAGTGGCACTACACTTCACGGAAGTGAAATTATTGAATGCTCAACATTCATAGACGGTCCCTGTGGTCTGGTCTCTGTGCCGGCAGCTCATAGAGATCAATGTAAGTCATACTGCACAGAGAACTGCTTGTTTTCATTAAAAAAGATTTAATGTTACCACTGTTGGAAAGCGGTATCATTTGCTGTCAGACAGACGTTCGCTTGGCAGTTATTGATCTGGAATTTCAAATCTGTGAATATATTTCTAGCTTTACTGCAGTGTGACTCTCAAGACATGTGTGTGTGGATCTGCAAGGCGGAAAATTAGTGGCAAAAGTCATGTGACAGTGGTAAGATTGTGCCAAAAGTCACTTGACAAAAAGGTTGGGGACAACTGGTCTACGGTATTGTCAAGTCACATTGTCCAATTTCAAATACTCATTACCCGTCTCTCTCTGCAGTTCTATCTCCAGTCCCGCTTCACGTGGCGTGGCGCCCGCCTCCTTCGCCCACTGCTCCAGTTCACCTTGCTGATGATGGCCTTCTACACCGGCCTGTCGCGCGTCTCTGACCACAAGCACCACCCCACCGACGTCCTGGCGGGCTTTGTGCAGGGAGCCCTGGTAGCCTACTGCATAGTGAGTCTTTACACTGTACTGGACATCCAGCTATGTAGTGTTCATAGCGTTCTTTGGATTACATCTGCCTCCTCTTAGCTCTCACATAAGCTCCCTCTGCTCCACTTGGCCTTGTTGGGAAATAGAAACGGTGGCAGTGATTCAGGAAGTGAGGAGAATGCGATTCCCTTTAATGAAGAACACATGCACGGAGCCATGTGTGGTGTGCAAAGAGTGAACGTACGCCTCCATATGATTTTCGTCATCATCATAGCAGAAGCCAGCAAAATTGCGTTGGCTTGGAGAGGAAAAAAAATGATAAGCCTTTGAAACTGGATTGAAGCTGTAATTATTTCATTTTTTTTTATTATTTTGCGGCACAACAGGCTGCCTCTGGGAAAAGTATGCACGCACACACACAGTCATATCCATGCATCTCGGAAGGGATTAGCATCATAAAATCTTGCAAGAATGGAGCAGTAGCGCCAAGACAGACCTTGGCACACTTTACCACGCATGCTGGGGTCTTCAAGCGCCACTGTCGCTTCTCCAGTATTACATTTATGGCACTCCCTATGAGTCGTAGTCAAAATGCTTTGGAAGACATGCTAGCATCATCAAAGTGTTATAATAACAAGGAGCAGATCTTTATTTAATCCCACCCCTTTTCCGTATCTCTGCACTTACTGATAGTTTGTTCACTTCCTGTGTGTGTGTTTAAGCGTCGCTAAAATAAAATAAATAATTATTCCGTAGTTAACTTCAATGAGATTATTTTTTACCAGGGAAGCAAACATTGTATAAATTATCCCATGCACACATCGCCCCCATGTGTGCCATTATGGGGAAAAAAAGTGTCTTCCGAAACGGATACCTGCCAGACTAATGAGGGCGGAGTCCTTATCGTGTGACTTTAAGGCATGTCTGTCATTCCAGGCTGCCCAAGGCTACAGTTACCTCTTTAACCCCCCCTTCAAAAAGAGACGGGGAGTGGCGACATACTCACACTGCATGCTGCGATGCATTGAAGAGTGCTTGTGTTGCCGTTTGGCCTTTCACTGATATGATGATTGATGATGTCAAAGACTTTAAAGAGTCACAGGGAAACCCAAAGCAGGAAGTGCGTCCTACGTATCAGACGGCGGCGGTAGCCATTTTTTCAACAGGCGGCGTGAAGAAAGGTCAAAGGAGCACATCCAGCAGGAAGCAGCTGTTGGGCGAAAGCTCTTTGCCAGTTGTTGTTTTGTTTTTTTTCTCTCTAAAAGTTCATTGTCGCCGCGGTCAAGACTGGACCGGTCAGCCATTGCAGTGGGGGGGACGGTGCGGGGGGCTCTTGTATTCAAAGATACATGACACATAATGATGCGTCACTGCAGCTGCACCAACATTGGAAACTTGTTCCATTTATAACACTTACATGATAGAAGTTTACACATGAAAGGATTAGGGTTACCACCAACACAAAATACACGCTTTACTTTCTCCAGTGAATAATGCATGAATTTACAGTATATCTCAAAATCCAGGTGTATGTGGGAGGTGGTTTTCTAGGGTGCTGATGTACATTAATTCAGGAGATGGGTGTCATATGGAATTGATTGTTGATTATTTTCGTCTTGAATTAACAAAGGCAACATAAAGTACACTACTTGTCTGCAACCAGCAACACGATATAAGACGAACCTCTCGTATTCAGGACCCATTTTTCAGCAAATATTTTTCAAGACAGAAATGGTCTTTTGTTAAAATTGTAGTTTGAAGTGGATTGCACGCAGATTGTTTGGTTATCGTTTAGTATTATCCGATACGAGTGCTACATCGCTACTTTTGAAAAGGCACCGGTGCTTAAACAGTGCCTGAACCAATGCTTCAAAAAGGACGCAGCAGGACCAAATAATGCCACGACTGCTTCATGGATGCGGGAAGTGGTGGTGACAATGCATACCCATGCGGGAACAATGCACGTCATGAGTACTATTGTTGTGCACTGTACATTAGGTAAACACTACTTCACAAGATGTAAGTAAGTCGTGAGGGGAACGTGGTCATTTCGTGCCGACACAGCACGGCTCTTTGTCTACATACCTCTGAAATGATGATGGTCTTAAGCTGTAAAAATCGGATGTCTTGCATCCTTGTCTCGGTATGGCCCATCACCGTTCTCTTTTGTGCAGTCCATGCGTTTGTTACGCCGTGTATCTCTCTACAACTCTGATATAAACAAACGTTAATGCTCGAAAATGGTGCCCGCGGCCCACAATGCATTGCACATGCAAGTATTGCGAGATTTCATCTTGGTCATGTGAGCCCAGATGGCGGCATAAACAAACCAGACGGTATTTTGGACGCTAAACAAGCGGGCAAACGCAAGCCAAAGCAAAGTTTTAACAAAAATTTTGCATGTTAACCAAAAAACGCACAACCGAGGTATCGCTGTACTTATACTGTATATATATTACGCATAACATGAGCAGGAAATGATAATTGCTAAACAACTGTGGCATGTTAGACAGCCGTTACAATGTTTGCTACTTCATCTTACATGCAAGAATTGTGTATTACTGAGCAAAATGAAGTTACTTACAAGACGTTACTATCAGAATATCACCTTCAAGCACTTGCTGCAGATGGCTGAGTTAGTGAGATGCGCATTGTTTTCTGTGCAGGACAAAAAATTGCATCAAGCGTAACACCCTCACGAAAAGAACTTTCATTTTTGCCTCATTTCGGTGCCACAAAATTAGTATCTATTAATTCAGCACCGACATCTACTATCGCCTGCTAATGGTAGTTTTGGTACGCATCCCGATAGATTGCAATACAAAAAAGGTTAAACTATAAACTCTTTGAGACACTTTTTTCAAGTGGCTGCATCTCTCTGGGTCACTGGTTTGTGTGAGTGAAAGGAAGAAAAGCTTTGACTTGGGGAGAAGTCATTTTAACTCCAAATATAAGACAACACATCATTAAACTGGCATTCTTTGAGGTCTATTAAATCCTCTATAGACCCAGAATAAAAATGACGTTTTTCCTAGGTAAAACTAAATTCCGTCTTATATTTGGGTCAATATCATGGTTGTCAATCATGTCCTTTGTTTACATTCAAGTGGAACTCTTTAAGGTTGCACCACCTGATAATTTGCATGCATAAATCCTCCGTAGACCCCGGAATATTAGACAACCTGTCTATTTCAGACTTTTTTCAGGGGAAAAATGTCATTTTCTATCCGGGCCAATACAGTAGTAGCTTATTGTGGTCATCAGCCATGTTTTTTGTTTACGCTCAAATTAGATTCTTTGAGGTTGGACTTTGTGAGCTCCAAGTAGGACATTTCCGCCTTAGCAGCCGTCTTGAAAGCATCATAAATGCCTCGCCACTTCAAAATGCTCCTGGAAAAACCTACTACCAATACTTATGTGGTTGCGCTGCTGCTTTAATGGCTTTGCCGGCATAATTAATTGACTGCTAATTTGCTAATTGATCCTGTCATTATTTTAGTGAAACTGTTAACAAACATTTATGTGGTTTTCGGGGACATTTTTGGCAAGCGCATTAACTTAGAGTCCTGCAACCCAAATGGTTAACACGCTAATGAGAGTACATGCTTGCCTGCTGGTGACTAACTCTTGCTGCACGCGCATTCTCTTCCTGCATGACTCATCTGCATCTTTATGTGTCAGCCCTGACATTTCACTTGTGGTTAAGGACACACAAGTTGAGGCGTGAGCGCACACTCTTACTCTGAGTGCTTTGTATGACGAGCCTACGTGTGTGTTGTCATGGAAGTGGCCATAAGTTAATTACCGTGACGGGTTCAGGGGGTGAAGGTCGTAAGGTTTCGGCAGCACAGCTGCCTCCGATGGGAGAACAGTCTCCACGGCTTCCCATGACGTCTCAGAGGGAGTGACATATGAGCCCCCTAATTATGGAATATACATTGTCATGATGCACTGCACAAACTAATCAGCCTGCACAAAGGCGCCCTTTAAGAGTGTGAAGGCAGCGCATGATGTCAATCCACCTGGCAAAGGTCACCCTTGAAAGTCATAATTTGGTCAGTGGGTATTTTACTAATAGGGCGATGACAGACACATTTAGTTCTACACTTCCTGCCTCATTTCCTGTATGATGTCATCAAAGATGCCAGGAAGAGATTTTTTTGCGTGCAATTCTTTCCTCTTCCGTCAAACTTCTCAGGGGAATTCTCCACCACAGCCATTCAAATTTGGGGATTAGCCAGAATATATTGTATTTCAGGTCGGTGTGAGCTGTGCTGAAGTGATTCCAGGATTAGTCACCTGCTGGCGTGTTCAGGAGTGTTCAGAATGTGTTTGGCAATTTGTGATGTAACTTTTGCCTGACACATTTTGGCACCTCTGCTAGACATCCAGGTAGAATCACATTTGAATACATTTTGACGTATTTTAGTTAATGTTTTGTTCAAAGTCATTAGAATTTGGGTTTGGGTTTTGGTAAGGGGTACGGTTAGGTGTTGTGTTTCCACAATTCTCGATACTTATTCGATACCACAATAAAAAAAAACACAACCAATGGATTTTTAAATATACACATTTTTAAAAAGTTTTTAAGATCACTGTGCTTCCGACATCTTTTTGTACAGAATTTAAATTGCCGTAGCAGCTGCCAAGAAGTAACTATACATTAAAAAACCCAGCAGTGACCTATAGACTCCCAGTATATAAAAACAAATAAGAATAGTCAACTATTTTACATTTTAAAAATTCCATTTTTATTGTAGTGGGCCGTGTAGTGGGTTGCAGTGTGGGCCACAAATGGCCTGTGGTCTGTGAGTTTGAGACCCCTGCTTTACAGTGTGAAAGGAAAATAAAGGTTTACTTCAAATAACATCAGCTCTGAGACTGTCAGCGAACATCTCATAATGTCACCATTGTCATGATGGTTTCGTTACATTATTAGCTAACCACCTCTGTTCATATAAGGGAGCGAGTATTAGAAGCCTACAAGCATAAGGAACCGTATATTCGGGTCATGTATAACATGTGACACCAGTGATAGTAAACTGAAACTTTATCACCTTGAATTCCTGAAACACGTCTGTCTTTCAGGTGGTTAGCTAGGTTCAAAGTGTTTCCTCCTTTGGTTTGAAAATGTTGGAGGCATCGTATGCATCCGCCTCGAATGCAAAGTATCTCCACGCGTACCTTGCTCGCTGCTGAGGCCAGTCGATGTGCTTTCCCTGTGTATGTTCAGCCATTTTTTTTTTAAAGATAGCAGGCGTTGTTCTTCTTCAGCCCAGACTGCCTAGAGAAACAAGCTCTGAAAACAAGTCCAAAACAACAGCAAACTTGGGAATTTGCAAGCTACTTTACAAAAAAACGAAATTCACTTAATACGCAGATTTAGCTGCTCAGTCGCCTCAGTGCACTTCCGCATATACTGCCTAGTGGGCAGTTAGAGTCAATAGGGCTTGCCGAGGGGGGGGTCACATAGTCAGTACTGACAATACCTAAAAAAAAGAAGGTATCGATGTGTGTTTTGATATTGAATTGGTATCGAAGTATCGACTCTTGTGACAACCCTAGTCTGAGGTTTAGGTGTAGATCAGGGTAGGGGCGTGGTTCAGATTAGGGTGTATGTTAGGGTTAGTGTTAGGTGTTGGGTTTAGTCTTTAGCTATTTGTTGTAAAAGAAACTTCAATCCTCTTCCTCTTTTCTTCCCCCACCAGGTGTTCTATGTGTCCGACCTGTTTAAGCCAAGGGTCAAACCAGCCACACCCCCTCCATCGCCCATCAAGAAGGAGCTGCTGCCCTCATCTGACATCATCGAGCGGAACAACCACCACAACATGGTGTGAGGGAGGTCATGCTTCTTCCCACACTTCTTCCTCGTTCTTCTGCGACCGGGCGGCCAATCACGACGCTGCTCCCCTCCCATTGGACAGTAGAATGTAGCTGCCCCCACCCCTCGTCCTCATTCTGGATCGGGATGTCCCTTTTGAGACAGCAGGGTCCGCTCATATTATGTTAACTACTACTACTACAACAGCAATCTGAATCTAATTGGAAGCTATTATGAAGGGGAAAATGACAGGCGGAGCTTGAAGGAGGTAATAAAAAACCGCATTCATGAACAAGAAGAGACCTCCTGCAAAAGGAGAGATGGAATTTTAGTGATGTTTACTCTCTGAAGTCTCTGTGGCCTTGGAGCAGCAACAACTTCCTTAGCGACAGGAAGGATTTTACTACAGCGAAATGTAATTTAAAGCACTGTTAGTTTGTGTGTTTGTTTGTTTGAAAGCTCATTGTCCATGATCACCACTCGCTGCCTGGTGCGCCTCAAAGCCGAAACCTGACGACGCGATTTTTGAATGTCTCGCCAACTTTTCTTACGTCAGCTCATCGGGCTTTCCTCCCAGCGCGCTCGGTGTAGCCCAAACCCGGGATGTTGCATTTCTTAGATTTAGATCAAGTCGGGGTGGGTGGGTGTGGCTTCTCCAGGCACCTTATGTGTGGGGGCATGGCTGTGCCGTGCTCCTCCCTCTGTGTTTGGGTGGGGGCTTCCCAAACAGGAAGACGATGGGCGGGGTCATAGTGCATCACCATGGAAACAGGGTGAGGATTGCCACATCATGTTGGGATGTTTGGGGCTCTTCCTGCTGGCAGGGAGGGGCTCCAACGCAGCCCTTTGGCGCTCATTGGCAAGGTGTGTGTGTTGTAGTGAATAAGTGTGTAGAGGTGTATGAGAGTTGTGCGCTGTGAGCTGTTTTTGTGTGTCAAAAAACCTGTGTAAGGAGTTGTGGTTCTAAAAACTGTGGATCTATAATGTTTCTTCTCATTGTTACAGCACCCCCTTTCAGTCATCACGTTGTTGCACATCTTCATCATCATGTAGTCCGTCCGATCACTTCTCTGCGTTATATCTTCATGTTTTATATATATATATATATATATATATATATGTATAAATAATGTATAGATCACTAAAAAGTAACTGTGTACATGTTTAGATATATCCACTATGATTACAGACCTGTGTTCTTTACAAAGTGCTGCTTGAAAAGCAATCAGCGGAAAGACTTTTGTATCTAGATGAGTCAACCTTTGTAGATTGTCATAGTAAGGTTTGTAATATGCACCCAATTTTATTACATCCCATATTAGTATTTTTGTATTGTCTTGTGTTTTTTGTACAGAAGAAATAGTGGCAATGCTGTTGTTTTTTCTGCAAATTGTACCTAGCTCTACTACATGTGCTTTGCAATAAAAAGCTCATTAAGAACACACATTGGCTTTGAATTTTTTTATTTCACCAACTTTGAAATATATAATTATTACAGCACCCTAACTCCAGTTTGCTTAGTCGTGTTCTCCCACAATGGCAGATAAAAAATGTAAATATGTGCTCTCAGTGCATGTGCATGATAACACACTAAACCTAACTCAAACCATAACTCTAAGACAAACCCAAGCCGTAACAAACTCAAATCATAACCTGAAGCCAAACTGTAAAACAAACTAACCCTAACGAGCCACATCTCACAAGACAACGGACTGGGCCTGGGCTTGGTTTTGGGTTAGAGCTAAGAGCCTGTCCACACGGGAATGTTTTCAGCCTCTCATTCACACGGAACTGGCTTTTTGGGTGCCCTGAAACAGTATTTTTTGAAAACTGCTTCCAGAGTGGGAAAATCTGCTTACGCCAGCTTGTTGTTGCCGTGTAGACAAGCAAACCGCTACCATCACATGACCACAAGTGAGCGGTTGTGTACAGCTGCCAAAAATCCCAAATAATATCAGAATATTTCGCCTGGTGTGACTACCAGTCAACAATTCCAATTCCTCGTCAGTCTAGACAAGTCAGACAAAGCAGAAGACGCCTGACCTTATGCGCATGCGTTCTTTCTTCTTCTATTGTTTTGGTGTGTCACATGGGTTTGTCTCTGTGTGTGTTTACAGCGCCACATGCAGGTGTGCCTTATGTACTACATCGTTTTCAACCAGTAATATGTTCCCGTGTGGATGTGATTATTTTATCCAACAGTGTGGATGCAATTTTTTTCAACTTTCGCTTAAAAAAAAAACCTCGGGAGCGTTCCCGGGTGGACAGGGCCTAAGGTTAATTAATCTTAACCCACACCTTGTGACATCCTTGAATGGATCTGGTGTCATCGTGTGAAAAAAGAAGAATAAGGAAAAAGTAGAAAAAAAGAAAAGCAAACCAAACCACTTCACGGTTTGTGATTGTGACCAAAACCAGCAGAGTAATTTTGTCATTTTGTGCACCACAAAGCAAAGTAAAACTTGACTGGCATCGCTACTGACTCTACAAGTCATCGTGTATGTGCACTGATAGCACATTTACATCATGCATGTGCACTGATAGCACATAGTTACATCATGCATGTGCAGTGTTAGCACATATTTACATCATTCATCCACCACTGTGGCCAAACATGAGGAGATTAACAAGTCGTTGCTTGATGCTTTCAAGGCTATGGCCTGCATGTTTACCCTCAGCATGGCCTTTTATTGAAACTGACAGTACATCTGCTCCGAGGTCAGCTTTAAAGCAAGATTTAAGAACAAAAAAAAACAGCCCAGAATCAGAACCAAAGTGCTGCCTGTGAGCAGCTGGCGGTCCTGACTGGGCTTAGCCATGCGTGGCTATAATAGCCGAGGGCCCGGCGCCAAGCCCGAAAGAGGCCCATGTTGTGGTCGCGTTTTTTGGCAGGAGCCGTGCTGGCCCGAGTCATTACATCGAACCTCTCTGCACTCTCAGTGAGCTGCGCCTAGGTTTACCTTCATTTTGTAGTCACGTGGCCATCTTATGTTGCTAACCGTACTAATTCCTGTGAGCATACAATTGGATGGACAACATCCTCTCTTGTCTGAATGCCAAGTGTGGTTTGTCACTTGTTTCTAGGCAGAATTTGTGAAAAACAAATATTTATGCCCATTGGCCAATGACAAAAAGTTTCTGGCCCTCAGTCTCGCCCACTAGTCTGTTTGAATGGCAGGAAGGGCAAGTGAAACAGCAGCGCTATCAGGATCATTAGACAAGTTTATGTATGCTATGTGTAACAAGTAGTGTTGTAAGATGTAACTGATTTCCAGTAATAGGTCATTGAATTAATTACTATTTCAAATGTTACAACACCGTTACTGTTACAAACAGTTGTTAACGTTGTTATTGAAGCGTCCCAACAGTCACACAGTCTGACGCTCTTAATGCTCTGAACTGAACGTGTCAGCAGTAGCGCTCAGTTCCAACATCTACAAGTTGCACATCGTCTGTGCTTCCTATCCTCAACCACACAATGCATCCTCATTCTCAACCAATCTCACACAAGGTGCATTCACGGACATCGAGACTTTGAATATTAACACAAAACACAAGCAGGCCGTTGCATTATGCACTAATATGGTAAGCTCTCAACGGCACATGCCACATACTTGAAGGTTTTTCAAAAAAAGCAAGGCAATAATTACTTTAACTGGTTACAGATTACATTTATGAAGGAGTAATTCCATTACTATTTTTTTGTAACTCGTAACTCTAACTGATTACTTTTTTAAGTAATTTGCAAATTTGCTGCCGCATCCGTTCTACTGAATCTGGTAGATCAGGGCCTCTCACACGTTTCGATAGAAGTCTTATGCCTCAGTTGTATGTTGATCTGACAAATCTTAGGTTTAATCAAGTGTACAATTATTACAGCTTCTGTTTGGACATGAACAACCCAAGCAGCTGTTAAAAGCAAAGGAAAAAAAAAAAAGCAGCCACCTACCTGAGCAAATAAGTGAAGCTGGAAACATTGAGTGCATGTAGGATTGCAAGGTTTATAGTGTGCGTAAAGCACTCAATGTGCGGTTCCAATCCTGCCTCACGCAATGCCACTTCCATATTACGTTGTACTACACTACATTTAGAATCTGATGTCCAGAATCTGATGTCCATTTTTTCATATCAGCCTTCATTTTTGGTAATCTTCTGCTCACTCCTCCTAAAAAGCTTAAAAATGCCATATAGCAAAAACAAAAATCAAAGCAAATCAATTTCTAATCTGCGTCCTGTACGCTAGATTTGCAGCTGTGAAAGCCAGATTCTTGGTGAAACTGCTCAATTTGCAGTGGTTCACTGGTTCATTCCACTAGAAGCAGGAGTGGTATTCCATCTTGTTGAGCTTCACTTCTCTTAGCGGTCTTAGTGCAGTTGTCATAAGGCAAGATTTCACCAAGACATAAAGGTGATGGAAAAAAGGTATCGGGAAGATGGTATGCCAGTATGATAGCAGACTACTGCTGGAGTTTGATACTTGAATCTTCGGATGCGGAAGACTCCTGTCAATCTAATACAGGGGTTCCAAACTTGTGGCCCGTGGGCCATTTGCGGCCTGCCAAGTCACATTTTGCCGCCCGCGACTTGACAGGAAAGACTACTGTAAATACGGCCCGCAAGCTCCAAGTCAGGGGTCTCAAAGACGTGGCCCGTGGGCCATTTGCGGCCCGACGAGTCACATTTTGTGGCCCGTGACTTGTCTTCAAAGATGACTGTAATACGTACGGCCTGCGACAAGTCAATGTGACTCGTAGGATGCACACATAAGCCTACACTGAACTAAAAGTGAGTGAGTCACTTAAAAAATGCGGTTAAAAAATTCCCATTTTCTATACCGCTTGTCACAGGTAAGATACATTAGTGTCACAGGTAAGCTGGAGCCTATCCCAGCTGAATGCAGCAAAATATAAACTGTGAAATGATTTATTTATTTATTTGATTCACCCTATTACTGTATGAAGATATTATTGTTATTGTGAGCCATGTATCGCGTGTTGTATCGTGAGGTACCATGAGATTCCCAGCCCTACTCCCAATACTTGATGCGGCCCAGCCTCACTCAGACTCTACCTCCAGCGGCCCCCGGGTAAATTGTGTTTGAGACCCCTGATCTAATAGAAGGAAGCTGTGACCATAACATTATGTTCCAAGTAATTGTATTTCCTCCTGTGCTTAATTTATGCCATATCCATCACTTAGTACCTGCTTTTGTCTTCACAGCTTCACATTAATTTGTGCATTTCAGCGTGCAACAGTAAAAAAATAAGATCACATTTCCGAAAGAATACGACCCGGTACGACAAAGCCAATATAATTTTTTAAATCAGCGCACTCAAATTAGCTAAAAAGCATGGTTTTCATTCTTGTTTCTGCAACTTCATCAAATTTTGTAGACCTGTGCTGTCATTCACAGTTGCGATGCTGCAGCTAACAGTCTGGTTGGCTTCTGGCTGCCCTGTTCTCGCGAGATAGCTTCTCTCTAAAACCAGATATATTCATGAATCTTGCAACATCGCGAGACCTCGTATGTCGTGGAACCGCTGCCCCTACTAAGAAATGATGGAAACATAACATCTCACCTTACCATTTCTACGTGGGTTGGGACAAAACATTGATATTGCACTCGTTAGATCGCGATCATTATAATATCGTATAGCACAAAGGTAAAAATACATTTTTTTGCACATTTTAAGTATTAACCTGGTTTTATAGATGATGTGCAGTAAAAGGAGGACACAACGGGGTGCTGGATGCTACCACCAAAATAAAGTCAGTGTCTAGTAGGCGGGAGCAGGATTAACATCAGGGATTAACGTGGTGTTTTTCTGCTCATGATCCCACATGAGAACACTACCTCTTTGTCTGTTTTGGCAGTTTTTAAAAAATGTCCCAATAAAAGCTCAATCCTATGAGGGGGCGCGGAATGGCCTTAGACTTGAGGCTCATGTTAATTGTGGAGCATACGAAGGAGGGATTAACCTAATTCCTCCGTTCCAATTTTTAATGCTTCCACGGAAAAAATAATGTACCAGGCATTTCATTTTATGACCAAGTTAAAAAAATGTCTTTGAGGAGTTCAGTAGAAAGTAGAACAATAAGAATGAAGAAAATACATAGTGACATACAGGAATAACGATCACGTAGATGAATACTTTGAATGGGGACACATTCACTGAAAATCTCAAGTATTTTCAAGTCATCTGACTAAAATCTGAGTTAAATCCCGAGTCAGTGATGTCAAAGTCCAAGTCGAGTTGCAAGTCTTTCAGGATATTGTCAAGTTAAGTCCAAAGTCATGAAAATTGTGACACAAATCTGACTCAAGTCCAACTCGTGTGACTCGAGGCCACACCTCTGGTAAACTGTCATGGTCCTGCTCCTTTTTGGACATGTTGAAGGGGCAGGATTACATGAGCTCTGCTTCTTCCTACTCCTTTTCAGACATGCTGAAGGGGTAGGATTAAGATCCACTTCTTCTGACTCCTTTTCGGACATCTTGAAGGGGTTGGATTAAATCAAATCTGCTTCTTTCCACTCCTTTGTGGACATGCAGAAGAGGCAGGATTAAATGAGCTCTGCTTCTTCTTACTCCTTTTCAGACATGTTGAATTGTGCAAGCGTAAACATGTGATGGACTTCAATGTAACTTTGTTAAGTATGTTCGAAATAAAATAAACCATTACCAATAATCCCTTATTGCAGCTTTAAAGTACGTATGCACAGTCAAGGAATGATAGTTACGAGTCGGCTGCCTCATTTCCTGGCCTTCCTCGTGTGTTTGCATGTCATCGATGGTGCATTCATCTACACGTTGATGACCTGCTCAGCATTCGGCCCTTCTGCTCACACTGCGATGGCCGCTTGCAGTCATCTCGTGGAATGTGCACATTTGAGGCTGAAACATGAGCTGGCAACAGCCGCAGAGTAAGAATTATAGCGCATGGTGCACATCACTCATGCCTGCTATTGTTTCTGTTCTTTTAGGGGCCGGGTGATGAAGTCTTGCGGGCTAAATTGTAAGTTATGTTTTAGGAAAAAACTCCCAAAGCTCTCCTGTCATCAGCTTCGAGCTGGTCCCGCTTGTTTATGGATGTGTCGGAATGGATCGCCATCATGACCCAACTAATCTGTCACCCTCGCTGATGATTAACCCCGCAGGACCTTATCTGCTCACGAGTGTTTTTTTTCTTCATGTGTAGTTTTGTAAAAGAAGAGGGGCTGGGGGGACGGCCAGTGACAACCTTTATGGGAGATTTCATGCTCGTCTTTGGCCTGCAGTCAACCTCCACATGTGGTTGATGGCCTGATCATTGTCGCCCGCCTCGTATCAAGTCATTATTGCTTTTTAATTTCATAGTTACAGCAACAATACATGATGCATTTTCAGGGTGTTTAATGGGTTTGAAAAAGTATTAAAATGGTAATAAACAAAAAAACTAAGACCATCAAACAGGGAGTTTTTGTTCTCAAAGCCAGTTAAATAGTTATATTGAACATGAATGAATTAAAATGTGAAATGGTAATGATTCATTTCGAACATGCTTAACAAGTTACATTAAAGGACATTGCACGTTTACACTTGCACAATTCAGCACGTCCAAAAAGAAGTAGGAAGAATCAGAGCTTATTTAATCCCACCCCTTCTCCGTAACAGCAATTACTCATAGTCTACTCACTTCCTGTGTTTAACATGTAACCAAGGATACCAATTTTCTAACAGAGAAAGAAAAAAAAAAGGTTCAAATGTGTAATAGTAAAGTTAATATAGCTTGTAGATAGCTTATTCAATAATAAAGAATAATGTATCAAATTGCCCAATAAGTCATTAAATTGTGAAATATATTATATAATCATATAATATAAGTAATTCTATTGAAACTTTTTACTATTACATGAAATAAATTATTTAAATAACTATTTATTTCATGATCAATATATTTATTTCATGATGTATTTCTTTATTATTTTCTTAAATATTTTTTGGACTGCCGCATTGTGACATAGTGGTTAGCATGTTGGCCACACAGTCAGGAGATCTGGAAGGTATGGGTTCCAATCTCCACTGAACATCTGTGTGGATGCATGTTAGGTTAATTGGTGACTCTAAATTGTTCATAAGTATGAATGTGAGGATGAGTGGTTGCTGAATGAATGTCTATACGTGCCCTGTGATTGGCTGGCGACCAGTCCAGGGTGTACCCCGCCTCTCGCCCAAAGTCAGCTGGCAAGCGGCATAGAGAATGAATGAATACTTTTTTGACATTTGTTTTTATTTAATAACTGTTTAATCATCTGATGACATTTATTTGTAATGAATGGTATTTTTTCATTTACTCAATGGCCTTTCTACATGAATGAAACACATTCAACCATGAAATAAACACTTAAATACATCTAAGTATTTTTTATTTTAAGTAATTAACAATATAATAATCCATCCATCCATCCATTTTCTATAACGCTTATCCTCATTAGGGTCGCAGGGGTATGCTGGAGCCTATCCCAGCTGACTTCGTGACAGGCGGGGTACACCCTGGACTGGTCGCCAGCCAATGGCAGGGCACATATAGACAAACAACCATTCACACTCACATTCATACCTATGGACAATTTAGAGTCACCAATTAACCTAACATGCATGTTTTTGGAATGTGGGAGGAAACCGGAGTACCCGGAGAAAACCCACGCACACACAGGGAGAACATGCAAACTCCACACAGAAATACCTAACGGAGATTCGGAGCCAGATCTTCCCAATCTCCTGACTGTGACTGTGTGGCCAACATGCTAACCACTAGACCACTGTGCGGCCCTAATATAATAATATATAATAATAGTATTAATTTAATAATAACATCAAATGATTAAGATGTTAAGATGGCGCTGTAATAGTACATGCTTCTGTCTTTCATAGCAGAGGGCATGGGTTTGATTCCCAGCCCGGGTCGCGTCATTGAGGCATCCGACGTAAAAACTAAGCCAAGACCATTCAAGCGATCGACTCGCTGTGGTGATCCCAATTTAACAATTTTATTGTGTTATGCAGAATTTTTGTATTGGAACCCATTCACAATGCAGGCGTACCTAATGAAGTGTCCACCGAGCATCCATTCACTTTCATTGCGCAAATCGTCTCAACGCTCCAAACTCTCAGCAGATGTTTGTTTGTTGTCTTTGTGAGGCCTGTTGGAGCAACAAAGATAGTGTTTCCTTTGAGAGTGAACACAATAACTGTCCATGAATATTTATGACCTCTCTAAAGGGGACAATGTACGCCATGAGTATTTTACTGCACTCACATGTTTTTTTAAAAGCTTCATTCCTGGAGTGGACAGAATGCACCATTGCCTTGACAGCGTTACTGCTCACATGCAGATAAATACTTTCGGAGTTATTTTGTTGTATTATTCTCCCTTTAACAGATACAACTATAAACACGTGACATGGGAAAACGTTGGTTATTCATGTCGTTTCCCAATAATTTTACCCAATCAGACATTGTACGGTCTAAGAAGTCCCTCAATGGCATTGTGGAAGTGTAATCTAGGCTTATTGCTGAAATTTACACAGTTTAAAAGTGCTTTTATTAAGCCTATAGGGCCCTTTTTTGTGTTTACATTTTTATTGATTATTTTATTCACTTTTTTACCTTTTACACTTATTTTACCACCATGGAGTGTATGGTTTCTGTGTCAGCGAATAAAATCCTTACATTTCTTGATGCAAAACATTGGACAATTTTGAGCAGTACAGTCGTCCCTCGCTACATCATGATTCAAACATCACCCCCTTGCTCTATCGCATTGTTTCAATAAATGATCGCTGTTTCGTGGTAGACTACGGCCTATTATTAGTCAAAAATATGCATATTTAAGCAAATTGTACTTATTTTTTTGTGTTATTTTAGTACCCTTCACGTTTGTTAACAATAGAGGATACCAAAAGTACCCTCTAAAGGGTAAAATACACATTTTTTATGACTTGGAGAGTGGGGGCAAACAATGGTACAATGAAAAAGTCAAACGAAGGCAGCTGTACTAATTAAAAACCTTAAGGCACATTTTCCAAATGTTTGCTTTGGTACTGGGTGGCGTCATGCCACCTTTCCTTCTCCAGAGAACCCAGCAGGTAGACAATGATGACGATACTCATGCTCTCTGGAAGTAAGCGTCATCACGGCGTCAGATGCGACCGTTTCTCAATAATAAAATGAATCTTCATCTCTGTCTCCCTAATCTGGAAAGTGAATGCTTGAAGGAGGGCACGCAGAGGTGACACATTTTTGTTGCTCCATCTACATTCATCATACCAACATCTGCTTCCACTCGGGGGCCAGATTACAAACGTAAGCACAGCAGCATGTACAAGAATCCCCCTTCTGGTTATGACGCTCATTTCCAGGCAATGCCGGATGATGGATGCGCTACAAAGGAAGGGGGAAAAAACCCGGCGTCTCGGAGGAGCCCCTCCCCAGTTGCTGAGCATCACAAATGGGTGATAAACAACAGGACGCTAACCACTGAGGTTAAAGGTCAGAGGTGAGGACAGTGGAAAGGGTTAACAGGTAGCGCAGATTGCTGAGGGATGAAAGCCAAAGGCTTGCTTGGATGATGATGTGTGCGGCCAGCCTTCCTGCTGTGTTCCTCCTCCTCCTCTGTGGGCTCTGTTTATTGTCTGTTCTCACTCACTTCATCTCCTTCTTTGTGCCGTAACAAACCCGTTTATTACATCAGGGTTTTATGCTGCCAATTCCAATACAGATCATCCATGAGTGAGATTGGCCAGTAACGATCATATGTATTAACTATACATTTTTCAATATATTTATGATGAGTGCTATTGGCAAGGTGTGCCATGTATGGGGGAAAGCTAGGACACTTTCAATAGCCCAACTGACAGTTGTATATGCCAGGTGTATAATAATACAACTCTATAGTGAAATTATTAGTTGTTTTCGTCTGTTTTATTGTACAATTTTTTACTCTTCATAGTACAATTTAATGACTGTAAAATTATTGAAATAATATGACTAATATTCTACATGATTTATTTATTCTAAATTTAAATTATACATTTATTCTCATAAATTACTTTTTTGTTGTTTTGTTTTAAAAGTAATTTTAACTGTAATAGTATGTTCCTGCTGTAAAATTTGTTTCTTTTTTGTTCTTGTAAAATAAATGTGCTTTCTCATTATGTTATGACATTATTTTCATAGTAGTAGTTTTTTTTTCTCAAAATAGAGCAATATTTTTGTAAAATTATGATTGTTTTTCTTGTAATACTATGAGTTTAATTTTGTGGAATTGTGATTTTTTTTTCCATGTTGTATTTGTAAAACTAACAGTTTTATCTTGTAATAGTATAACTAAACATTCTACTATTTTCTTGTAATAGAACTTTATTCTCGTAAAATTACAATTTTATTCTTGCAATATTGTGTTTTTTGGGAGGGCTTGTGGAAATGGTTGTGGAAGAGCAGAATTTCTCTTATTTCCCCACATTTACCCTTATTTTTACGGAACATTTCCCTTATTTTATTCTGCAAATGTTGACCAGTATGATGGCGTTACCTATTCAAAACGTGGAAGGATGAAGGATTAAACTTGAGTCTGAGTCTTTCGTTAATAGGGACGCATATGTGGTAACTTAAAGTGATAAAAGTCAAAACAGACATTAGGACCAGCTGATTTCTCCCAGAAATGTAATCATTCAGTTCATTGAGTGCCCTATGAAGGTTTCAGTGACATTAAGTGTAATTAAATATACTATAGCCAGAAAATAAAGGCCAAATGTTCAAACATTTTTAATTTTTTGGTGATTTTGTCCAGCTGAGACGTGTTGGTGCGACCATTTGGAGAACATCTGGCAGTCCTGCACTTCAGATTTTTTTTGTAATTGTTATGGGATGGGATTGTGTTATAAATGCAAGAGGAGACTAGATGAAGGCTCCCTGCGTGAAGGCTCAGAGAGTAGTGTATTCATTACAAATCTCCATGCTAATGCTGACAGTGTGTACTCAAGTCAGGGCTGAGCTCCAGCCAGGGTGAACGGTTCGCTTCTCTCCCTGCAAGCTGCCACTGTGGCCACAATCCCACAATCCCCCATTCACACGTCGTTTCTATATGCAGAACACCTTCTTACCCAAATTTTGAGCTGGATGGACCTTGGCTAGCAGAGAAAGGCCCACTGAGGGGGTCTGAATGTTTGGACCACTGAGGTATAATGTAGCCAAGTTCCCAGGAGAGAGAGGGTGTGTTGAATTAGTTTTTGTATTGAACATTTACAGAAGCACCATTTATCCAGCTTGACTGGGGATATGTGAAATATTAGGATGATGTATGCAGTCGGTGGGCCTGGAGGAGGATTTACTCACATCCCACTGTCACTTCCTGTCCAAGCAAGACAGCAATATGGCGAAGTGGAGAAAACTAAATATCTGAGATTGTTTACGTGGGCTGACTTTGGAAAGTTCAGTGAGGAAAGTAACTTACCATCTTTCCTGAAATGGAATAAATGCCGGGCCTCAAGACACCATCTCACCAGTTACTCATCTGTTCAAAGAGTAAAAAGACAAACTTAAGATAATTAAAATGATCTGTATGAAAAGTATGTTTATTTATTTTATTTTTGTGTGCCAATCACAGGGCACATACATGCAGTTCACACTCACATTCACACTTATGGACAATTTAGAGTCTCCACTTAAGATAACATGCATATTTTTGGAATTGGGAGGAAGTATACGCAGGGAAAACGGGGACATTTTGTAAAACTCTGGTTTTTATTCTGGGTCATTACTATCAGAGAAGTAGTGAATGATCACACAATACATACGTTTTTCAATTTGTATTAAAAACTGACAGCAAGGTAGGTTCTACTGTACTGTATATGTAGTCTATATACTGTAGCAGTTGCCGCGCCCCTCTAGAAAGTGAAAGTTAAGTTTATCTGAAACTGAAAGTTAAACTTGTGTGAGACAGTGAGAACAATGTATCTTTTGTGTGTCTGCCTCTTCTCCCAGTATTTTTTTTATCAGTCACATGTAAGTGTTGCGCAACTCTGATTGTGCTATGCGAGTGTGTATGTCAGGAAGGCCTCCTATGAAAAGCTATTAAACAGACAATGCACTGACCTAATAGACTGAATCTAAAGGTGTAAAAATAATATCTAACAATTCAAACTCTCGATCTCCTGAATGTCAACATGCTAACCAGGCCACCGTGCAGCCGTGCAGCCCTTCTGATTTTTTTTTCCTCAAAAAAATCAGACCTCACAAAAAGCTCGGCGTTATATTTGTCTCCCGCCGTATCCCTGCGCACTGTCACCTCTGCATTCATGTGTATGCGTTGAAGATGCTCGCGGTAATGCCACTCTTCTACCATGACGGAGCGCCGCGGCCATCTTGTTTACGTATACTGTATGTTCCACAGCGGAAGAAGATGCGAGCGTCTTCATCACATACACACGAGGCGACACACAGGCAATAGTGCGCAGGGATACGGCAGGAGACAAATATAACGCCAAGCGTTTTGTGAGGTCTGTATTACTCCTTTGAACGCATATTGTTTTGAGAAGCCAAACTCTTGACTTAAAATGGCCCCAGCAACTAAGTAGAACTCCGTTCCTCGTCACGGCTCTCGGACCAGAACTGGACTCACGGGACTAATTGTGGTGGGGGTAAGTCACTGTTGCTGCAGTACACTGCTGATGGGGATGTCATACAACTTCATGTCAAGAAATCAGAACTATCCCTTTAATACTTGTTTATCACATGGTAATGGTTTAGTTTTAAAAAAGTTCACAAAGTTACAGTACATTGAAAAGTCACATGTTTTCACTTGCACAATAAAACATGTCCAAAAAAGTGACATTTATTTAATCCTACCACCTCTTCATGTTAGTAGTTGCTCACTTCCTGTGTTTAAACTGGACCAGCTTATGTACGAAAGTTGATTTACAGTATTTCCATCCATCCATCCATCTTCTATGCCGCTTATCCTCATTAGGGTCACGGGCGTATGCTGGAGCCTATCCCAGCTGACTACGGGCAAGAGGCGGGGTACACCCTGGACTGGTCGCCAGCCAATGGCAGGGCACATATAGACAAACAACCATTCACACTCACATTCATACCTATGGACAATTTAGAGTCTCCAATTAACCTAACATGCATGTTTTTGGAATGTGGGAGGAAACATGCAAACTCCACTCAGAGATACCCAAGCGGAGATTCGAACCCTGGTGTGTGGCCAAAATGCTAACCACTCGGCCACTGTGCGGCCCGTTGATTTATTTAATTAAAAATAAAATAACAGACTAAACTTGACCTTATGTGCAAAAACAGTAAAAAAAAATAAAATCATTGAAAATGTTCTTCCGCCATTGTTTTATTTGCTTAAAAATGTCCTCATTCTAAATGTGAATAGGTCCATTTTATTTCTGATCCAATTATATTTCACTACTTAAAAAGACAGGCTGAGGCTGTGGTAAACATCGTTTCAAAGTTTACCCAACAGTAACAAAAAAGTTCACAAAATATATATTGTATTTTAAAATACTTCTGCCTTTGTTTTAATTGCTTAATAATACATTTTGGAAAAAATGTCATGTTTCTTTTTATTTATTTTATTATTATTATTATTTAAATGCAAATATTTTATTGCTATTGTCAAAAAAATGTCCAAAAATCTAAAAGAAAATACAAAAAAAATCTAATGCTGTTGTTTAATTTGCATAAAAGTGCCTTTATTACTCTAAATGCAAATACACAGTAATTCCTCTATGTGCATAACCCCACCCTTGTAGTACCACTAATATTGGTAAAAGTCTTCCAGTGCAGATCAGTTACTTTGCTACTCTTGAGGTTTTTTGGATCAAAGTGATTGAAATGTAGTGCTTGATGGAAACTGGCCTTAAGCGTCTTCTTCCTGGTTGGTGGACCACAGGGCGGTTACAGAATGTGCGTAGACATAAAGCAAAGTTACTCTTAACAGGCTGCATTAATGCCACTTGTCTTTATGGCCTTATTAGAAGAGCAGGAGGGAGCTGTTAGCGGCCTAAAGTGTGTGTGTAGCATCTGGTAACGAGGCAATTAGGAGGCTACTTGATGGTTCCTGCTGATATGCACAAGCAGGAAAAGACACTGATCAGTCCCTCAGCAGTGCGCCAAATGGAGCACATAGACAAAATCTATATGACAGCTCACACCGCAGCTTCCTTGATGGCGACATTACAGACTAGTGGCGGATCCTATTGTAGCATCACAGTGTGTGTGTGCATGTGTCATGGAAACGGATGATGTGTGGTTTTGGGAATCAGATCCTGGGAAAATAGTGTGTTTGTGTCTCTGGATGCACTTAGTGGACGTTTTTGTGGTGTGTGTAGTGGTCACACACACACTCTGGTTTCACAGCTTGTGCAATGTTAAATTGGAGCTGGCACAAACACGCCTTCCTTCCCATCATTGTATTAGTGCCCAGCCTGGCACCCCCTCCTACACCTCTCCATACACATACACACATACACAATCACACACACACCATCTCTCGTGTCTGATATTATTAATGATGCAGAGAAGATGACCTCCACTGAGAGCTTGCAGGAGGTCAGAGGAAGAGAAAGCATTCTGGTCCTGGTCCAACATACACATTCCTCATTTAGCTGAAGCCAAGGTAAAAAGCACATAATGAAAAGAACAGGCCAGCGTCACTGCATCCTCATAAAGAGCCCTGCAGCTAACACGCTAACAAAGCTATGCTGTCAACAAGTGGTGCGGTGCCAGAAACTGGCATATTACCAAGCACATCCATCCATCCATCCATTTTCTATGCTGCTTTTCCTCATTAGGGGTGCGGGGGTATGCTGGAGCCTATCCCAGCTGACTTCGAGCGAGAGGCGGGGTACACCCTGGACTGGTCACCAGCCAATCACAGGGCACATATAGACAAACAACCATTCACACTCACATTCATACCTATGGACAATTTAGTCGCCAGTTAACCTAACATGCATGTTTTTGGAATGTGGGAGAAAACCGGAGTACCCGGAGAAAACCCACACACGCACGGGGAGAACATGCAAACTCCACACAGAAATGCCCAACGGAGATTCAAACCCAGATCTTCCTGATCTCCAGACTGTGAGGCCAACATTACCAAGCACATAATGATCCCTAATCCAGTATGGATAAACTATTTTGCTACCCTTCATATCTTCTGACAATAGAAGTGTGCAAAAAAACTACAAAAAAAACCTGTACAACAGATCTCTTAATATCCTTGGTACCCATGTCGAGATCCCCTAAAATGGTACATGACAATCAGTTATTTTGGTACCCTTCAAATCTTGTGACAAAAAGTTGAACTGTTCTTTTTGAGAGCACCATTAGATGGCTAACATTAGTAGCTAAACTTTGCCAAAGCTGATAAACTAATGCGTGTGCGTGTGTGTTGCGTGGGGCGTGTCTCGCAGCGTTGCAGCAGGAAAAAGGTGGAATACACAGATTTGACATTCAGCGTCTCCTTTGCGGTACCTAACCAAGGCAGACAGCACCTTAATACTTGTTCAGGTATCGGTGTACCTTTAGACATTACACTTTAGGTTAATTTTTGGCCTCTGGTAGGCAAACTCCATCTGGTAGTACTAATTTCCATTGTTTTCATAAAACGTGAATCATATACATGTGAAATAATTGTACAAATACAAAAGGTATTAGCCAATGATACACTGAAACCAAGTAAGATTGAACGTTTAGCTCGCCGAGTGCAAGACATGTTTGAAGCTAATAAACCACAATGCTAAGCAGAGGTAGCATCATTAGTGATACTACTGATGTGTTATTTTAGTACCCTTCACGTTTGGTAACAATAGAGGATACCAAAAGTACCCTCTACAGCAAAGGGTAAAATACACATTTTTTATGACTTGGAGAGTGGGGGCAAACAATGGTACAATGAAAAAGTCAAATGAAGGCAGCTGTACTAAATAAAAACCTTAAGGCACATTTTCCAAATGTTTGCTTTGGTACTGGGTGGCGTCATGCCACCTTCCGACCTTTCCTTCTCCAGAGAACCCAGCAGGTAGACAATGATGACGATACTCATGCGTAAGCGTCATCACGGCGTCAGATGCGACCGCTTGTGTAAGAACGTCTGGGCTGTTTGGATAAGAGCACAAGCGAGTGAGTGCGTGCGTTCAATTCCTGATGCATGACTGAGGCTGCTGGGGCCAAATACGGGAAGTCAGAGTCACCCCCCACACTCTGACGTTATTTACCTGACTCAGCCTGGAACTAAATCACTGCAGGCACTTCATGCCTAAACGATGTCCATGTCGTACAATTAATTGCTTTTCCCACTGGTTATTAACGATAAACACCCCCTTTCACAATAGACGTAAACCGAGCGACTCTGTCGAAGCTCGAATGCTGTAGAGCGGTGCCAGCGTGGGGTAGAACAACCTCATAGTATCCCCTCAAAATGAGTACAGCCCTAACACCTTTTCATCTTGGAGGTGTGTTTGAAAACTGTCATGAATCTTGGAAGTTTTATTTTTCCTCAATGAGCTGGAGCACTCCGGTGCTGGCAGCACTCATACAGCCGCAGACCATGGGAGCAGATCTTCAAAATTTCACAATGCATATTGGGATTCATGTTTCCCCTCAATTAACCACACCTCCCCGGTTCCAGAAGCACTCGCGCAGCCCCAGACCATGGGAGCGGATCTTCAGAATATCACAACACATGTTGGGGTTCATGTTTACCTTTCATTTAACCGCAGCTCCCGGTACCGGCAGCACTCATGCAGCCCCAGACCATGGAGCAGCTCTTCACAATGTCACAGTACATGTAAGGATTCATGTTTCCCCTCAATTAACCACATCTCCCTGGTGACTGACTGACTGACTCAATGACTACTTGAAAGTTTACTTTATATTTTATTGTCCCTTGGCAAGATATACTGCAGTAACAATGATTGCTGAAATGTGAGATGTTTTATGTAATCTTTACATTCAGTGAATGTAAAAGTTTGCAGTACTTGACCGCTGTGAACTCTGCAGAATCACTCAAACACCAGACCTGTTCGACCACATCATGCTGCGGTCTTCTGAGCTGTGAGCCGTGTAAAACCAGCAGGCAGCTGTCATATTTTAGTGACAGCGCCATCTGCTACTTGCCTTATGGCTCCCTCCATGTTGGATTTCCACCTGCGTGATTCCTGGCCTGGAGGTTTCTTTGGTTCATTGAAATACGTAGACGCTTACTTGCGTTGGAATTCCGTGCCACGATTCCCTGACTTGTGTGGCGTGGAAGAAAAACAGCAGATAAGATAATGCGTTGGCGTTTATCATAGCATCAAGGAGTGCAAAGTTAGTCTGTTTTTTTTGTTCACTCTTTTATCTGCGTAACCTCTAACCTCATTAAGGTTAAAGGCGAAAGGGTTAAAGATACAGTATATAAGCATGTCACATGGTCTCGCATGCCTCCGACATTTGTTTGTTGAGGAAAAAAATGCTTCCAAAGTCACACAAAACCAGTGTTACAAATATCGGCATCACAAACGCCATTGTTACTCACACACTTAGAAAAGTGTGACATTCACGAAGGGGTCGAGTCTTTTGAACACCTCTTTTAGGTGAACGTCTCTTTTATCATCTGAAAAGAGCCGTTCAAAAGACCAGACTCGTTTGCAAACATCACATCAGGTAAGAAAACTTCAATGGACCAATGGCGAGCCAGAGGGATCTGTCGAGTTAAAACTGTCATTTTCAAAGCCGAGAACATGCAGAAGCAAAGCAACGTCTTTTGTGAGTGACTCACTGCAAACATCTCTTAGAAGCACTAAAACTCAATCCCAGTTCTTTGACATATTTGAAGTGGGGGTTTTTTTCAAGTAATGGCAATAATTACTTTCCGGGGTAACTAATTACATTTATGAAGGAGTACAGTGGAACCTCAGTTAGCATATGCTGTTCTGTAGGGGTGTAACGGTACGCTAAAATGTAATTTCGGTTCGGTTCAGTTTCTTGAAGTGCTTGGTTTGGTTAATTTTCGGTACAAAAAAGGGAGAACAAAAAGACTTAAAATGCTTTTATTAAAAAAAATGCAAACAGAACTTTGTTTTAAATAAATAAAAGCGACCCATTTGGGTGATATTTCAAATAAATTAATAAGTAGTAATAATCAGTTTTTTAAAATAGAAAAATAATAATAAAATACAATAAAAACTGTTGTATTTAAACAATTGTTTAAACATTGTGGCAAATGGACAGTTACAGTTAAATAGCTCTGTGTTGCGCGTGTGATAGCTTGTTGACTTTTAGCTTTTTCATAAAGTGCTGGTATAACTTTCTGTCTAAAGTGAGGACGTGATGTTATTTCGTAGTGAGGTTCAAGAAATTTAATCATATACAGTCATGGACTATACTAAAACGGATTAATTGGATTTACATTCCTTCTTATAGGAAAAATTGATTGGGTTGGAGTACGTTTTGGTTTAAGTCGGACCTTCTGGTGTCACATTCTGTGTCTGTCCTTTTGCTGCCGCCTGTCTGCTGTGTCTTGCAGTTACCACCAAGCTGAGGCGGAGCTACTTGCGCACACCTGCACACTATCACAGGCGGCGGGTACTTAGGCATGGCACTTGGACTTGTTAGGTGCCAGATCGTACCTTCTGCTATGTCGCTCCTCGAGCCAACTGTACTAGCTATTCCCGACTGGTCCTCTTGCTATAGTGCTATCGTGAGTACTTATCCCTGCTCGGCTACTCCAGCAGCGGTAGTTCCTGTGTTTCTGCAGTTTCTGTTATAAGAGACTCCTTGTCCTTTTCCTGCTACCTGTTGTCCTAAGCCTTTTCCCTGCTACCTTATGTAGTTGTGTTTTTTGTTATTCCTAGCTGGGCTCGGCCTTTGTGTTTTCGTTGGACTCTGATCTCGTTTTTTGCTTTGTGAAAACCATTATTTTTTGGAGATTAAAACCTTTGTTCACCATCAAGCGTCGCTCTCTGCATTTGGGAACCTAACCCCGGCTTAGCCGTTCATGACATTCTGGAACGGATTAATGATGCTAATTGTGGTTCCACTGTAATTCAGTTTTTTTGGGAAAGTAACTATAACTATAACTTTTTAAAAGTAATTTGCCTAACACTGCAGAAAACTAAAACATGCTCATGCATAACACTATGGCCCAAATGGTCCCAGGGCGGCACTAAGTGGTTTTCTTGCAGGGACAACACACTAATAAAAGTGAGAGAAAAAAAATGAATAGGGATGCGAAGAGAAGGCATTTTTTTGGAAAAAAAAACAAATCGGTAACAGTCCGTGTCCATGTCGGGATAAAATATAGGAGGGGATATAGAGGTGAGGGATCATCCATCAGGTTACGTTTTATTTATCCATCTTTTTTATTTATTATCCACAGGTTGTCAACGTGGGACTGCAAGGCCTGCATGGTAACTCCCACTAGCTGCAAAGCACAGCTAAGCCCTGTTACAGTATGTTTCATTTGGACTCTTCCCAGCTCTTTGAATGCCAGACCTTTATTATGCAACACTCAGATTCTCCTCAACTGTCTCAGATGCTCTCTTTTGTTATCTCCCTATAATCTGAAACATGTAAGGTTTTTCTTTTTTAAATCCTAATTGATTTCAGGGGAGGACAAAACCAAACAACTCCTCTGAGGTTCAACTGGGTTTCTTTTTTTATTCTACATAAAACAATCCAGACGCGGGATTTGACTGCCGTTCACTGATGTGAGGCTCTTTTAGGTCACATGCAGGATAGCAACAGATGGGGAAAGAATATACACAGAAAGCTATATGACAATAACGTCCTCAATTTTCATCATATTCAAACATGACTGCTTTTCTTGTGTTTTCATTTTATGTGTGGAAGTGGTTAACTACTTTTTACACTTGTATGACCATTAGGAATGTTCATAAGTCTTGACGCAAGCTAACTTTGCATGACACCCTATTGGAAAAAGTGTGGACTCAGTTACATTTTTGTTATGTTTTACCAGTAACTATGGTTAACTTCTTTCTACACTTGCATGACAACTACAGTAAGAATGTTTTTTTTAAAAGTAGCGACCCAACTCAATTCTGCATTCCTCAGCTGAGACCGAGTGTTGTTTTTACTTGATATTATTAACAGTGTCATCACACGTTTAAGACAAGAATGACAAGAAGAAGAAGACACAACTAAATTTAGCATGTTTCATCAGTACCAATGGTTATTTGGCTTATTTTTACACTTGTATGACAATTGTGAGCGTTTAAAATTGAAACAATTGCATTTAAAAAAAAAGCTAATACAAGTGTTTTAGACGAGTGTTGTATTGCAGACTTTTTTGTTATGTTGTACCATTGACAGTGTTTAACTTCCTTTTACACTTGCACGATAATCTTGAAATGAAACACAGTTTTGCTTTTGGTCAAAAAAGCTTTGACAGCGTTTTGTTGTTTTAGTATTTAGCCGGTAACTGTGGTTAACTTCTTTTTACACTTTTATGGAAAGAATGTTAAAAAGCAAAAACGCAACTCAAGGAGCCTATCCCATCTGACCATGGGCGAG
This sequence comes from Dunckerocampus dactyliophorus, assembly GCF_027744805.1. NCBI lineage: Eukaryota > Metazoa > Chordata > Actinopteri > Syngnathiformes > Syngnathidae > Dunckerocampus > Dunckerocampus dactyliophorus. The sequence continues at coordinate 10,855,410 of NC_072828.1, forward strand.
AGACGGGGTACACCCTGGAGTGGTCGCCAGCCAATCGCAGGGCACATATAGACAAGCAACCATTCCCACTCACATTCATACCTATGGACAATTTAGAGTCACCAATTAACCTAACATGCTTTTGAACTTTGTGTAAGCGTTCCTTACTTGCAGTGTCAGTTCTAGCTATGGGCCATATGGGCAATTGCCCAGGGCGGCATTGTTTTGGGGGGCGCTGCAAGGGGGGGATGCCGAGGTTGCCGCCACAGCATCGGTCCGCCCAGGGTGTCATTCAAGCCAGAACCGTCACTGCCTACTCGTACTTGCTTATTGTTTGCCTTCATGAAAAAAGTTTGTGCTTTGTTGATTTAGTATTTTACCAGTAACTGTGATTAACTTCTTTTTACACTTGTGACAATTAAGAATGTTTAAAAAAGTCGCAAAACCACTAAATTTTGCCTTACGCCTTTGTCCAAGAAGCTTAGATTGAGTGTTTTGTTTTTTATGTTATATAATTAACAGTGGTTAGCTTCTTTTTACACTTCTTTTTATTGACAATTACTGTTAAAAAGTAGTGATGCAAATCAATTTTGTATTACGCCTTCAATCAAAACAAGTGTTTTTTACACTTGTGTGACATTTAGTAATGTTAAAATGTAATTAAAACATTGGCACGGTTTGACCCTGTAACAGATTTTCTGTTTTTCCCATATATTGGATGGCCAAGTTGGCTTCTGGTGACGGCTTCATAAGAGAGTGGGTGACCGGCATCACCGGAAAGGTCAAACAGTTGCTCTGAGGTCAAGTTAAAATTGATGCCCTGTCAGAAACAAATAAAGGGTAAGAAAGACTCAAGCTGCTCGGAGGATGTGAACCTTTCCGAAATGTCATGAATTCATGAAATCCTATCATGTTGCCTGGCTATCTTTTTTAATTAGGCGGTGCTACGTGTCAAAGTTCAGCCTCTTGCCGCCGTCAGGAAATTCCACTTGGTTCTAATTATTTATGAAGGAAGAAAAATGGCACTGCTGGTCTTCCTGGAAAGGAGATGATGTGGCTAGCAAGGCATGAAACGTGGGATCAGAAGGCTAATGAGGATGCCGTCTATCTGCTGGACAGTATGTTTCATTGCAGGCTAAGAGACACTATAACAGAGCAGGCGGACGGACGCGAGGATGAATGGGAAGTACGGCATTGGGCGACCCTTCACCCACGTCTGTGGGTGAGAGTGAGGATGGCGCTGGCAGCATGTGCGTCAGACCTTCCCCAAATAAAAAAAGCACTCCAAGGGCTTATCTCCACAAGACTCATTTCCCCAGGAAAAGACACTTGCCCACTTATCCTGAACCAACAAAGCTTTCGACCCATCAGGATCCGCTCGTTTTTATGTCACACCGAGCCTCCGGAAACATATGACAGGGAGGAACTGGGGAACTTGTCAGGATGGAGGTGCTCTGAGGTGGAATCAAAATGAATTCATACGATAATCTCATTTTGAGAGCGACACAGAGGACGCTTCCTGCTTACTCTGTAAAATTAAAGAAGAAATCCAAAAGAAAAACATTGGATTGTGTGTGGGAGCAGATGGATTACACCTTGGAAGACTCAGCTTGAGTTCATGTTTGTCAGCTCAAAAGCAGCATTCAGGCATACAAGGGGCTAAATAAAGTCAAATTCAAATATAAGGCATTCAAAAGACACATTCAAAGATGTTGACGATATGTAGTATTCTACACTGGTCACTCACAACAGACACAACAATCCCTAATAAAAACACAGGCTACTGTTGTGGCTAACCCACGGCAAGCTGACACTCAACACTGAACCCCCATTCACTCCCCCAGGGAACACATTTATAGCAACACACACGGGCATGAGTCTTATTTATGTCTTAAATGGATTATTTGTTGGGTAATGGGAGCGTAAAGGTGACTAGAGGGCTCTAGTAATGTTAAAATAAATTGTATTTAGAAAGTCATAAACACGTTTTCTTTGCTCTAACTATGAAAATATAAAATGTATAAATTCATCCTACATGACGGAAATTCACTTATGGTCGGGTCTGGAACCAAATAACCACAATAAATGAGGGATTATTGTACGCCAATCCACCGTATTCTTCCCATTACGAAAAAGTGCCGGTTTAAATCTGCATCGACATACATGGTCGAGCGCTTTTCAGCATAAAATTTGAGATCCAAAAGCACCATTTCTCTGAAAAATCAGCCCATTTACGTCAACGTATTTTTTCGTGTTGACATCATCATTATCGCTAAGCAGCAGCTCTGTTAGATAAGAGTATAAAATACAATCTGAAAACTGAAGAATCTAAATAAAAATATGTCAACAGCCATAGGTTGAAAAATCCTTGATTATTATTCACAAGTAAATGTGCAGGCTGGTTTCGATTTCGATTAGGTTGGTTAGGTCAGTCAACATAAGCGGGTTCCACTTTAATATGAAATTCATGTGGCCCTATGTGTACGTGGATCTCGTTGGCAATCTTGTTTGAAGATGAAAGAAATAAAAGACAAAGTCTCCAACTTCCCGCATTCTTTTTCTAGGGAAATGAGCGGCACATGTTTTAATCATCGTTTCTGGTACAATGAATGAATCGTCCCTCAAGCTGAGCTGTACATGTGTCAGCATTCACTGGCACGCTGGGAATCACTGGGGATCACTCGGGAATGAAAATGACCTGCTCCCGACTAATAAGAAGAGGAATGACTCAGAATGTCCGAATCCACAGGCAGAAGCAGGATGACATGCTCTGCTGAAACAAAAATGGACTTTCCACGAAACTACGGCACAGTAAATATACAGTGGAACCTTGGTTAGCGTCATGAATCCGCTACAAAAGGTCCGGTTCTAACCAAAGCGTACATACTTTAACCGAATAAATTTTTCCCATAAGAAATAATGTAAATCCAATTAATCCGTTCCAAAAAGCCAAAAATGTTCACACAAAACACAGTTTATAGTTTGACATACATAAAACAATTCAAAACATGTTCAAAACATGATGAATGAAAGGGATAAAGGGGCATTTGAGGTGACTTTTGTCCTTCATTGACAAAGTGACTGTTGCCAAAGACATCATGTGGCAGTGAGATCAACACAAACTAACCCAAAATGGAGTGAAATAAAGTGCTGGCATTTGATAAAGAATGTGAGAAACACGACTGAATTGAAGAAATAACTCATAGCCAAACAGGAAGGTGGTGTCCGTGTTGATCCCTGCCACATTGCAGCTTTGCCAAAAACACGTCTTCATTCAACGTAAAAATAACCTTAAATGTTTATTTTTCCCTTTCATGCATCATTTATATGCATTTAAATTTGTTTTATACATGTATAACTATAGTCGTAAAACTATAAAAACGTGTTTTGTTAACATTTTAGATTAGACTTTTGACATAACTGTGTTAGTTCGCAAAGAACTACAGAGTCAACAGCCGATGACACCATAGGCTAGCGACGGAGCTGACGTCTGGAATGTACTAGCAAGCTAATATGATGTTAAATAGGACGTTTTGTGATAAAAAATTCATTAAGGACACAGTTGCACTCACGCACAAGGCGTATGCCATATTGTACGCTAACCGGAAAATGCACTCAAACTAAGTGAGATTTTGGCATACATTTTTTACGTTTACCGAAAAAAACACAGAAAGCTAAAAAGCAACATGATTGCCATTCTCACCTTTGACCTTGGCGATCAGAATCCTCAAAATCAACAGGGTTCTTGCTTTTATGTAGCGCTTAATCCCCTAAAAGTGAGCAAAGTAAGAAAGCTGTAAAAGTTGAACATTTCACAACACTTCCAAAAACATCACAACTTTGACATTGGCTACCCAATTATCTCGGTCCTAGGTCCCCAAATTGGGGTACGCGTTCCCCCAGGAGAATGGCAATTGTAATAGGGGATACGTACTGTAAATACAAATTTAAAACAATTAGCGCCTAACAGTCACAATTACGAGTGCATCTGAACGTCTCATGCCGCAAGGAGAACGGAGGGCATTATATGAACGAATAAGTAAGTTTGATGATTACTTTGTTCAATAAGAGTGTTTTCTTGAAGATTCCATTTATATTGGTGTTCCAGTCCCTGTACGTCGCAGCGGTGAAAACCTGTCTCTGTGAGTGGGGATTCCCCTAAAATGAGGCTTTATCATTGGTTGTATGTTTTTTTTTTTGTTTTTTTTACTTCGGACTTACTGTAAACCATAGCCATCGTGAGTGGACAAAAAAAGTGAAGCTCAAATTCAAGCCGTTCAAACAGATGGATGCCAACATCAGACTGGAATAAAAGATAGATGGATAGATAGGATGATTACTTATCTGTTTATCAGTGTCATGTCAAACTTTATCAAAATGCGACCATGCAAAATATACATTTTATACATAGAGGGATCACACTCCTCAGCCTCCCTGGAAAAGTCTATTCCAGGGTGCTGGAGAGAAGGGTACGACCTCGGCTACAGGAGGTGCAATGTGGTTTTCGTCCCGATCGTGGACCACTGGATCAGCTCTACACCCTTGCAAGGGTACAGGAGGGTACATGGAAGTTTGCCCAACCGGTCTACATGTGCTTCGTGGACTTGGAAAAGGCGTTCGACCGTGTCTCACCTATGGTCATGAACTTTGGGTCGTGACCGATACAAGCGGCTGAAATTAGTTTCCTCCGCAGGTTTGCTGGACTCACCCTAAGAGATAGAGTGAGGACCTCGGTCATCTGGGAGGGTCTAAGAGGAGAACTACTGTTCCTCGAGAGGAGCCAGTTGAGGTGGCTCGGCCATCTACTTCTGGCATGACCAGCCGGGAGAAGGTAACAGGGAAGACCTAGGACACGCTGGAGGGATTATGTCTCACAGGTGGCCTGGGAACGCCTTGGTGTCCTCCCGGTGGAGCTGGAGGAGGTGGCCGGGGACCGGGAAGTCTGGGTTTCCCTACTCGGACTGCTGAACCCAGATAAGCATGGGAAAATGGATGGATGGACATATTTTATATGATTTTGCCCTCTGTTATGTATCTATCTATGTGTTTGACTATATTGTAAATCAGCTCCATTTTGCATATAATGTGATGTGCATATTAACCAACCTGCAGAGACATTCTTATTATTATTATTAACACTGTTATGCGAAAGAACTACTTCACTGGCGTACTGACACCTTGCCACACCACACCGAATAACTTCTAGTCCGCTAGCATTAGCACAATGCCTCAGGCCACCACCGAAAGGTAACACCACATATTGGAGCTGCTGCTGCTTTCGAGTTTGAAAAAGTTAATGCTAGGTGTAGCGTTCGTTTCTATGTTGCTATGTGAAATCAATGCCCCAAGGAAGGATATTCGGGGGATGCTTAAAAGGACAATATACGGCAAAATACTGCAAGTATTACGTGTTATCATGAATGTGCCTGTTACTACATGATCAGAATATGTATCTAAAACCATAATACCTTGTTGGAGGTTTTTGGAGGTGTTTTAATTGCGGCCTTTGTAGGCGGCATCGGTGTGTCCCATTACATGCAGTAATGACCTGCCTCTTTTTATCTGTTTTTAGATCTTTAGAACGCACAGAAAAGAGAAAGACGTGTGTTCATGTCTTACATAAGGATTGTGGATGATGGGCAAAATTCCCCCAAAAGTGCAGTTTTCCTTTAAGTCTCCATCCAGGCTGAAGCTCTATAGCAGGGTTTAAAACGGACGGCCTGGGATAAAAGTCACTGTGACCGTGGTGTCTAATAGACTCAGACTGTCTAAAACCTCATTGATTTATGGAGCGCAAGAGAGAGGGAGAGGGCGCAAAACTAAATCCCACATCACACAAACACAACGACAGGCGGCAGGAGGACTCATCCATAAAGTCTCTCAGTTGGCAGACTGAATGGGGCGTTCAATCAAAGCTGTCAGGGGATGAACATGGCAATCATTTAGAGTCGTTCAAACGCAATAGTTTCATCTGCAAATTGTCCTCAATCATCTCTTCGTGATGCGGGCAGGGGATCTCCCATAAAGCCATAGAAATGTCAATAAAGTACAAGGAGGAGAGATATTGTTTTGATTGTTAGCAACTGCACAGACATTTTCCGTGTAACTCTATGCCTGAAGCCATTTAACTTTGGTGCAGATCTTGGTAAAAATGTAGGAATGTACTACATTTTCTAGGGATGAACGATATTTTTTTTCCAAACTGATACAGATACAGATCACATGACTGATACCAATACGATTACCGATCGGTATCGTCAATGATGGTAAAGTGTGGAGTCTGTGTGGAGTTTGCATGTTCTTCCCATGCGTGTGTGGATTCTCTCCAGGTACTCCAACTTCCTCCCACATTCTAAAAATATGAATGATAGGTTAATTGAAGACTCTAAACCACCCTGCTACTGGCTGGCGACCAGTCCAGGGTGTACCCCTCTCGCCTAAAAAGACAGCTGAGATAGGCTGCAGCATACCCGCGACCTTAGTGAAGACAAGCGGTACAGAAAATGGATGGATGGATGTTGGAGTTGCAATGGAACTGTTACTTACTTTTGTTTGAAAAGGTAAAAGGTAAAGAGTGCTTTCAGGAATAGAGAGGTTATGATTTGTGCTGTGGCATTAGGCTTTTTGTTAGTGGTGTTACAAGATGTAGCTGTCACGTTTCGGTTGAGCTGTCGGAAGCTTGACCCCCAGAATGCAGAGAAGAGGTGGTGGAGTGCAAATAAAAGTATTGTGGTGCCAGGAAGAAGGAGTCGCAGGCGGAGTTATTGGAACAGCAACTGGGAACATTTATTTCCCTGCTCCTCTCGAGCTTACAACCTGACAGAGCAAAATGCACATGTCTCGCTACTGGAAAAACAAGGGTCCCTCAACCATAAGGGCCCAGGTGAAACTGCAACTGACATAAAGTTCCTATGGGTGAATTATGTCCAACATGCGCCACACAAGCCCCCCCAGAATTCACCCATACGCAAAATCAGCATAGGTAGGAGGCACTACCACCCGACCCCGACGCGTACGCCGTGGGGAGGCGGCAGGTGCGGGAGGTCGGGGGGAAGAGACCCGCGGCGGCCCCAAGGCGGAGGGAGAGGGAACCGACGAATCCGTTAACTCCTCCCGACGCCGACCAGGGGGACGACCCCGGCGGGGAGGTACTGCAACCTCCGACGGCAGAAAAGGGTCCAAACACGGAGGTTTAACTCTGTCCAGTGAGACAGTTTCCCTCCGGCCCCCAATGTCCAACACCAAACATTTGTCCCTGTGCTCCAGAATCCTATACGGGCCGTCATAAGGTGGCCGCAAGGGCCCGCGATGCGCATCGTGCCGGAGAAAAACGAATTTCGCCGAACGCAAGGAAGCCGGAACGCACACATCGGGCACGCAGTGCCGCGAGGTCGGGACCGGGGCAAACCTGCCGGCGAACTCCAACAGGTCAGCCCTCTGATTCGCGGCTGACCATGGAACGGTCGCTTCCGACACAAAATCTGCGGGGACACGCAACACCTGGCCGTAAACCAACTCTGTGGAAGACGCCCGCAGATCTTCCTTGGGTGCGCACCTGAGACCTAGCAGCACCCATGGAAGCCGATCTACCCAGTCCCCGTCACATAAAGACGCACGAAGTGAAGCTTTCATGGAGCGGTGAAAACGTTCGCACAGCCCATTCGTCTGCGGGTGATAAGCGGTGGTGCGGTGCAGTTTAACTCCCAAGCTGCCGGCAACAGCGCCCCAAAGCTCGGACGTAAACTGCACGCCTCTGTCTGACGAAAGGTCAGAAGGTGTTCCAAAACGCGCCACCCACGTACCAATAAACGCCCGCGCTACGTCCGCCGTGAACGTGGACGACAGTGGAACGGCCTCGGGCCAACGTGTGGTCCTATCAACCATGGTGAGCAGATGCGTGAACCCCTGTGACTCGGGCAGCGGCCCAACCAAGTCAATATTGACGTGGTCAAAACGGCGCTCAGGTACCTGAAAGGTTTCGAGGGGCATCTTGATGTGGCACTGCACCTTGGCTCGTTGGCAAGCAACGCAGGAATCGGACCACGCCAGCACGTCCTTCTTGAGACCACGCCACACGAACTTTTGGGACACCAGTCTTGCGGACGGTTTACGACCCGGGTGGGAAAGACCATGTACCGCATCGAACACCTTGCGCCGCCAGCGTGCAGGGATTAAAGGGCGAGCAACACCGGAAGAAACGTCGCACCATAAAACGGCACCCGAGTCGCCAACTGGAACGCGCTGCACGTGTAGGCCAGAGGTTGCAGAACGGAGAGCACGCACGCTGTCATCATGCTCTTGATCCCGTGCCATGGCGGCATAGTCCAAACCAAGCTGGACCGTGCTAGCGATCGCCCTGGACAGACAGTCAGCCACTACGTTGGCCTTCCCCGAGACGTGTCTGATGTCGGTGGTAAACTCCGAAATATACGAAAGTTGTCGCTGTTGCCGCGCAGACCACGGTTCCGCCGTGCGCGACATCGAGAACGAGAGAGGTTTGTGATCCGTGTACGCGGTGAAGTCACGGCCCTCCAAAAGAAAACGGAAATGACGCACCGCTAACCAAAGGGCCAATAACTCTCTATCGAAAGCGCTATACTTGCGCTCACGAGGCGCCAATTGGCGACTAAAAAAGGCAAGTGGCTGCCAGGCGCCGTCAACCCACTGCTCAAGGACCGCCCCCACTGCGTAATCAGACGCATCGGCAGTGAGGGCCACAGGTGCGTCGGGCCGAGGATGTTCCAGCAACGCCGCCTGTCCGAGTGCAGCTTTGGTAGCCTCGAACGCCGCCAACCTATCCGCCGACCATTCAATGACCTGGCTGGGAGACATACCACTGAGTGCTTCGTACAGCGGCCGCATGACATGCGCCGCGTGACGCATGAAACGATGGTAGTAAGCCACCATCCCCAAAAATTCCCTGAGTACCCGCGCCAACCGTGGACGTGCGAAACCGGTGACGGCCTCTACTTTGGAGGGGAGCGGAACCACGCCGTCTTTGTCCACGAGATGGCCGAGGAACTGTACAGACTCAACCCCAAAAACGCACTTCGCGGGGTTCACGATAAGACCGTGGGCGTTCAGTCTCTCAAACAAGTCCCTCAGATGCTGTAAGTGTTCCTGAACGCCCTCGCTGGCAACAAGAATGTCGTCCAGGTAGACGAACACGGACGGCATGTCCCGTAGAACTGAGTCCATTAACCGCTGGAAAGACTGCGCAGCGTTTTTCAACCCGAACGGCATCCTCAAAAACTCAAAAAGCCCGAACGGCGTAATGACGGCCGTTTTGGGAACATCGGTGGGGTGAACAGGCACTTGATGATAGCCGCGCACCAGGTCGATCTTGGAGAACACGACGCAACCGGCGAGGTGCGCCGAAAAGTCCTGCACGTGAGGCACAGGGTATCGGTCGGGCGTGGTGACGTCGTTAAGACGACGATAATCCCCGCACGGCCTCCACCCTCCGTCGTGCTTGGGCACAATGTGTAGCGGAGACGACCAGGGGCTGCTGGAGCGTCTAACAATCCCCAGCCGCTCCATGTTCTCGAATTCGGCCCGAGCCACAGACAGTTTAGCCGGATCGAGGCGACGCGCGCGGGCATGCACTGGTGCGCCAGATGTGACAATGCGGTGAACGACACCGTGTTTAGCGGAGACGGCGGAGAAGGTGGGGCGGGTGAGGTCTGGGTACTCACGTAACAAGCGGCAAAACACATTGTCCTCCGCGAGCGAGTTGGAAAGGCAAATAAGTCCGGCCGCACCCCTGACCCCGGGAATGGAAAGGAATGTCCGAGCGTCCACCAAGCGTCCATTAACAACGTCCACCAGCAGGTTGTGCGCACAAAGGAAGTCCGCCCCAAGGAGGGGAAAGGCGACGTCCGCGACGATAAACTCCCACACGAACCGCTGACTGCCAAAACGCAAATCCAAAGTCTTTAGTCCATACGTCCGTATAGGTGTATCATCCGCTGAACGGAGTGCTGGACCGGGTGAAGCATCATCCTGCTCCCCAGGCGCTGCCGGTATCACGCTCCTCTGCGCGCCGGTGTCGCACAGAAACTTGCGACCGGAGAGAGAATCCACCACAAAAAGCAGCTGGTTGGGAGTGCCCGCCACCCCGGCCACTACACAGGGCGGGCACCGGCGTTTCCCGCCGCTGAGTAAGTGCATGGCGGCCGGCATGCCCTCGCCTTGGCCCCGAAGCGGGCGTGGTAAAAACACCAGCCTTCTCGATGGTCGCGCTCCCGTCGACTCCCCCGCTGGTCGGCTGATGCGCGCATCTCGCGCGCAGGGGCCAGGTATTCGGAGGGTGCTTGCACCGGCGCCACTTGCTCGTGCGCCGTATGAGGGGTCGCAGTAAAATAGGCTTCTGCCTCCTCTGCGAGAGCGCGCGGGTCCGAGACGTCGGAGTTGCCGAGGGCGGTGCGCACTTGCACGGGGAGTTGTCGCAGGAACAGTTCCCTGAAAAGCGAACCCGGCTCCTCGTCGCCCAAGAGGTTCAGCATATGGTCCATTAGTTGAGTCGGTGAGCGTCCGCCAAGGCCGCTAATGTCCAGTAGCCGACGAGCCCGCTCACGCCGGGACAGGCTGTGCACCCTGAGTAGGTGTTCCTTCAGCGCGCCGAATTTATCCCGGGCCGGCGGCGAGGTGATGAAGCGGACCACCTGGGACGCGGTCCTGCTGTTTAGCGCCGTAACGACATGCCAGAACTTCTTCTCGTCGTCTTCAATGCCGCGAAGACCGAACTGCGCCTCGGCCTGCGCAAACCACGCTTCAGGTGCCGACTCCCAGTACTCTGGCAACTTAAGTGTGGCGTTGTCCGCCATTGTGTTCGCTGTGGTCCCGGAGACTACAGGTCCACTGTCGGGGTCACCAATGTGGTGCCAGGAAGAAGGAGTCGCAGGCGGAGTTATTGGAACAGCAACTGGGAACATTTATTTCCCTGCTCCTCTCGAGCTTACAACCTGACAGAGCAAAATGCACATGTCTCGCTACTGGAAAAACAAGGGTCCCTCAACCATAAGGGCCCAGGTGAAACTGCAACTGACATAAAGTTCCTATGGGTGAATTATGTCCAACATGCGCCACAGTATTTTAATTGCACAGGTGCAGGAACTCACAAGAGAACAAGAACAAAAACCAAAAGCGACAGAGGAAAAACTGTGGGAAAATAATACGAAAATAGTATAAACAGGTAAGTCAATTCTTTTAGGTGACAGCACTGGTAAGGAGACGACGTCCATCAACAATAACAACAATGAACAAGCGCCGTACGTCTGACGACTCTGATATTTTAACAGCCACTAACAGTGATTGGCGACAGCTGCGCTGCCACCAGGCGTGAAGTGTCTGCCTCTTCCACCCAACAGGAAGTATACCTTGCCAAAATAAGAGCGCAGGACAGGGGACATTAATCACGCAATAAATGAAAATGAAATGGATAATTTTGCCAGCCTCAATATGTTGCCATGTGCATGCGTGTCTGTTTTCCTCATCTCAAAACAGGCAGGAAGGGAGTTCACTCTGTGCATTGCTTTCAGCACCTTAGCGCATTTGTTCCACAGAACGGACACCCATGAACGAAGTGAGATCTTTTGTTAGTCAAACAGTCTCTTTGTCTCAGTAGGTGGAGGCGGGGCCGCTAGCATACACAGAGCGCAGAAGACAATAACGCAGTACAAATTCAATTAGTAGATTGCAATATATTGTCATATGTTTTTTCACTGAACTTTTCCTAAAAGTAAAGTTAAAATCTCGTCTCATCTTATTCTCATAGACCCAATCTCATACATCATCTCGTCTCATGAACTGAGTGTCTCATGACACCTCTACTTTTTGTTGATGTATTTTACATTCTTATGTTGAGTAGTAGGACAGTGATTGCTGTCTTTTGCAACTCAAATAAAGGGCATTCATTGCCATCTATTGTCAGAGGGCACATTGCTGATTGCAGAAATTGGCGCTCATTACAATACGGTCTGACAACACACGTCATCATTTTAGATGTTTTCTGTTAATAGTTCAGCCTTCTACACTCTAGTAAATAATAAAGTAGTACAGTACATTTACATCAATACTAATGGTAATATGCTATTGTATTATTAGGACTGCCATGAAGAACAAACTAGTGGTGGCTTAAGACTTTTGAACCAAGCAGTTTTTCCAAAACCCCTGAAGACAGCATCACTGAGGGCCCATAACACCCATCTAGCGGCCGTTCTTGCAATTACAACCAGGTTGTCAATGTTTGTTTGAATGGAAGAACATTGACTCTTTCAGCGGAAGGCCACAATAAACTTAATGGCCGCCATTAGCGTATCGATGGGAAGTGTGCACAGTCAGCAACATTCTTGAATAGCTGCTGAAAGATTTTTTTTTTTTATGGAAGAGTGCTAAGAATGCTTTGTTATGGCAGCAGTCATTTACGCCGCAAACAACATTCAGTCAAAACTGGCCCTCGGAAAGCTGGAAGACTCCACCCAGCCGGTGGTAAATCATCATGAAGTGGGGCTCCTCCACGCACTTCCTGTGCACAAACACAAACAGTGCACGGGGTGAAAGTCACTGCCAGGAACAATAGCATTCTATAATATAGATGCTTATTTAGAGATGAGCTCTAAAGGCTGTCACCATGGGTCCTGGCAGGTTTCATGGTCTTCCTTGAGGACAGTCGACACTCCTTCTGGTGCCTGCTCAGGTTTTTCCTATCAGGGAGATTTGGGAGGCATGCATGGTCGCATGAATCATTCCCTTATCTGGAATGCATTGATTTTGATTGGGCACTTTTCGACATGGTTCTTGGACTTGGAGAAAGTCTGTTGTAAATGTTTACAATGGCTGCGAAGAGACAGACAAGCACATTAACGCTGACCACGCTTTTAAATATTGAGTTTACGATGTTCATTGCCAGTGATTCAAATGGAACGCTTCAGCAATCGAACAACTGAAGTTGGACCAAACATTTGGTCTAAAAGTCCAAAGTTGCTTGTATTTCTCAATGTTTTGGGGAGTTTTTTTGAGTTTCTGCCCTTTCCCATCGGTAAATTAATGATGACAATCGAACTTAAAGTGCTTTTACACAACAACGTGGTAAAACTGTTTTTTTTCATGGATTCTTGTGGGGAATAGAAAACAATTGGAATTGGACCTAAAAGTTAGGGGAAAAAAATTCAAGTTGCTTGTGTTTTCTACCCTTTCACTTCAGTATGCTAATGATGATTGAACTAAGCAACGTCATAAACTGCACTGTGTCACATTAACGTTGACCCCTGTCTGTCCCCCAAGCACCCTTTCATACGAGTCAACATTTGCATTTTTTGGAAATACTGTAATTTTGTTGATGAAAGTTAAAATACAGTCAATTTAAGGGAAACTATTTAAACGGGAGAGTATCAGGAAGGAAATTCAAAATACGGGAGTTTCGCAGAGAAAATGGGAGGGTTTTTGGATTACCAAAAAAAACCAACACTTTTTAAAACTCAGAAATTAGTTAAACAAAAAAACAATTCTGTTTTCATTGATTCTTAAGGGGAAAATTCTGTCAGAAGTAACCAGATGTTAACATTTGGTCAAAAAGCCTTAAGTCGTTCATATTTTTCAATCTCTTTTGTGTGTGTGCTTTCTCTCTTGGGTGTATTAATAACAATTGTACTAAGGGGATTTATTTATTTACATTTTCAAACATGTTTCATGTTCTGCAATGTTTTCAAAACAATCCCTGATTCAAAAGTCTGCATTTTTACCCTCCAAAACCGTTTTTAATTCAATCAAAACTGTTTTTAATGAACTTCATGCAGAAAGTGGTACGCACTTTAAAAACACATTTTATTGCTATTGCTAAAAGGTTATACCAAAAATGTTACCTGTACAGTATTTAAATGTGCTATGATGGTGAAGGTCATGGATTTATTCTATTTTTATTGATTCTTACAGCTAAAATTGAATTTAAATGTGAACAAATCAAAGGTTGAACAGAACAGCCTTCTGGGACAAATCTACTAAGTCATTTTGATTTTTTTTTATTTTTTAGTTTGGAGCCACCATTTTTAGGTTTTGTGAAATTTTAAATAGATAGCCATTTCGGTGCCAAAATTTAAAAATTCAGAGGGTCTCGATGTTTTAACAGGAATGTTTACATTTTGGCCCAGACAGGACGTAACAGTCAAAGCTGCTAGTTCCTGTTTTACTTTTTGTTGGCCTTGTTTATTTTTGACCACTGTCAGATCGCAAGGATTTGATTTGCTCACAAGGACAACGTCTCCAATTTGAAGTTCTCTGGCTTCATAGGCACTTTTCGAAAACCAACCTATGCAGGGTAGTTTCCAGGGCCTCACATATCAGTGATTAGAGCACTGCTTCTGAGTCCTGTTCTCGTTGGGGCCTGGTAGTTTTGGACCTCAGACCCCGCTTTGGGTTGAAGATTTGTTACAAAATTGGGACGAGTAGTTAAAGAAATACTCGTCTCCTGTTTGAGGCCTCACGAGCAAGGCATCAAACTACTCAAGCACACAACATGCTAAGCTACGGCGTCATTTCCTGCATGCGCAAATGAAAAAAAGACAACACATTGTAATGCAGAGGGACAGTTTTAAAGTTTTAACTGCAATCATGTCATATTTCTCTCAGCACTCTGATCAGCTCCGAGAGCCGTCTTGCTTACATGACCTATGAAGGAACGATTGCCACAGATCGACCTGAAATACCAAAAGTCGGCCAAGCTGTTTTGCAGGGGTGGTGGGTGGCCACGGCATGGCGCGTCCTTGTGTTTACTACAAGCACTCTGCTGGGAATCAACCACAAGGTTTCGCTGGTTTCAACCGCAGGAACTCCAGCGGGAATTCCACTCACATTCCGGCTGATTTACTCAATCTTAGACAACACTGTGTTAAAGGACTTGTGTGATAGTCTTGCTAACGTTGCAGCGGGTACCAGGAAAGTGCATGAGGCATTGGGAAATGTAGGAACTGTAAACTTATTGTATTGCTGAGCAGCCAGGACGTGTGTATCACTTTGGGTTGCTAATCCACAGCAAAATAGGTTGCATTTCCGGTTCAATGGTCACACTTTCGTCATCTCTAGCACCCTTCTGTGGCAGTATCACACACAAAAAAATTAAAAAGCAAACTTTTTCTTATTAGGGGTCATTTCAGTTATGATAAGGTCTTCTGAGGGCCATAATAACTTCATCAGAAAATGTGTAGATATTTATAATTATATATTACAAGCATTTGTGGGTTTATTATTTTGGTCAGTTCCTCTGGGGTTTTATTTTTTTTTTAGAGATTGCATGGCCCGTCAGATTGAATGCTCCGCTCCTGAGGTCTGTATGTGGCCCATGGGCCATAGGTTGGTGACCCCTACATTGGGATCTTACTAAAGTGCCACCACATAACAGTACGTAAAAAGAAAATAGGAATTTAAAAAAATACATGAAAATAAGTAACAGCATATACAAATATTTATCCATCCATCCATCGTCTATGCCGCTTCACAGGGCACATATAGCCAACCATTCCGCTCACATTCGTACCTATGAATAGGCCGCCAGTTAACCTAAAATACATGTTTTTGGAATGTGGGAGGAAACCGGAGTACTTGGAGAAAATGCAAACACGCAAACGCCACACAGAGATGCCCAGCAGGGATTTGAACCCAGTTCCCGATCTCCTGACTGTGTGGCCAACATGCTAACCACTCGGCCACCGTGCGGACCTACAAAAACTCAATATAATTAAAATAATTATTTCAATTAAAATGAAAAAGATGAGATTAATATAAAATAAAATACTTAAGCACCAGAGTAAAGCCAGATCTAGCGTTACAGCTCTGATTTTGCAAGACATCTTGTGTCAAAGGGACTTGCTATGCTGTCCCGTGTCATCACTCAGCGCGGCAAGTACAAACTCCGGGTTTTAGCTGCATTTTTACCAAAATATGAAGTCAAACTCTAAACCAGAGGTTCTACTGTGCTTGGAAAATTGTGGGGTTAATTTTCAATGGAAAACCAGTTATGCTGCAGTCCATTTATGTTTCGGTAAATGCTGCCAGTACAGATCAGGTAGGTTTTTTCACTCCTTGGTTTCTCCAAGTTAAAGACTTTGGATTCTTGGTTCTGGTTGGGTTTGCATCAAAGCATTGCTGGTTTATCCTCCACAATATTTTTTTCTATTCTAAGTAGGGACCACCTCCAAAGAGCAAAAACAAGCTGATGTTGTTGGCGTCTTGCTTGTGAGCTTTGTACTTTTCTGTGTGGTGCCTTTTGGCCGGGTCCAAAGGGGGGTTTGACCAAACTGCAGACCCCCTTCTCCCGCTTTGGGAGTCAAAAGATCGAGTCCTGCGAGAGGCAAGAGGGGCCTGAAAGATGAGAAGTATAAACAGAGGTGATGATGACTGGCCGTCATAACCACCGCTCGTCTATTCCCTCAGGGGATCTGCAGGGCCGAGATGTTCAAGTGATGCTCACCTGCGCCAATAGATGGATTTGTGGCTTGTTTAAGGTTTATGACGGCAAAGCTTAACTGTTAAGTATATGCAGTCTGACAAAACAGCAGCTTGTGAGGCTTGTGCTTAAGAGATCCACGTCCATGCAGACTGTAAACCTGCGTGATGAACTTGTCAAGTTGACCTGCACTTTAACACCAGAATGACTATTCATGTCTCTACCAAACATAGTTTGTCAGAAGTATCCTCCGAATATAATAAAGTGATGACGATACAGTTTCCTTTCAAGCACACTCTCCCACCTGCAAACTGTGTGATTTTTAGACATTAATGTTTTGACTTGACTTAATTTTATTCTATTTTAATAAGAATCCATTTTTGACACATTCAAAAGATGGTATCCAAGAAAAAAAAATCTGAAAAAAAGCATACGTAATTATTAATAGTTATTATTAATAATATGAACATAAGTAATAGAACTATATTATACAAGTATAATCCTCAGCCACAGTTCTAAATGACCATAAGCATAAATAATAAATTAAATAAAGTACATTAAATTATATTTTATATAAAATACAAGAATCATTATTTTGTGTTTATTGTCATTTAAATTTTCGTAAATAGTCAACGTTACACAGCACTTTTAGTGCTATACAAAAAAAAAAAAATCACATAACAGAAAGAAAAATATATATTTAACCTATTAAAACTATTTTCATTGTTGGTATCTTTACACTTAACACTATCAAGCAAAATACATTAAATGGCAGAAAGGAAAAAAAATAAAAAATAAAATATGCTAGTGCTATCCCAATGTTGAACTGGGCCACAACAGCTCTGGGCCAATGACCTTCATCTTTGTGTCCAACGTGCTGTAAAACGAGGCGTTCAATTTGAGCGCTTTGTTCTTTTTTTGTGGGCGCGTTTACAACACGTAAGTGCAATCAGCTGTCGGGCATAAAAGCAAAGAGTCATGTCGGCGTGAGCATGTGTGACTTGTTGCTCCGAAAAGAGAGCTGTAGACTTTATATTGTCTCCAATGTGTTGGGAAGTCTTTTATTGCAGCCAGGAACAGCACACACACATTTGGAAAGGACCTTTATGGCAACATGTCTTCACTGAAGAGGACAAGATGTATAAAGCTGTTGGACACTGACTCACTGCTCTCTCTCGCTTTACCCACCACATGACTCGCTCGTCACTCACTTTACAAGGGCGACACATCAGGTGTCATCTATCTCTTCAGCCTCCTTGTTGCGGCTCCCGGTGATTGTTTTGAACACCGAAGCAGGGGAAATGTGCATTTTGAAAAAGAATGTGAACTATCCGACTATCCGCAAGTCCGTGAATGCATCTGGACTGCGTTCTGGCTGCTGATTGGATGAGCAAGGGAAGGGGAGGTAGGCTAGTGTAAGCAGTGAGTCTCACTGGAGACAAAAAAGGTGAGGGAGTTTTGAGTTGAGTCTGAATTAACCAATTCTAATAACTAATGATCTAATTAATGAGAGCATAGCAATATGTTTTATAACGACAAGTGCGCTGTGGCTATGTGTTTGAGCCCGTGACACGCTGGTGTCATGAAGGTGACTCCGGGAAAGGCAGATAGTGTGCCCGATTGTTGACCGTTTGCGACTGCTGTGAGGCGGGGCGGACCTCTCGACAGCAACCGCAGAACAATACGTGCTTTCACTTAGTCCACCAAAAAACAGTGCTTTCACTAAGCCTCCAACTACCAGTCTCTACATTTGCCACTAGTTGCTTTTGGAAAAATAAGTCACCAGATTTAGTAAGAAAATGGCCAAGTTGGCGACACTGGGCTGCACATGAGGTTGGAAGGAGAAGGAAGCCATTCACAGATGGAGAATACATGAAAGAATCGTTCATAAAAATATCAGAGCATCTTTTCTCCCAATGAAAAAACAAACAGGAAATGATTCCGAAAATGAAAGAATACCTCTCTGTGCAAAGATAGTCAAGGATAGGACAAATAGAATGTTCACGCTATTGTGCAAACATCACTGATACGCAGAAATTTGTTGGCTACATTTTGTTTTAAGTTTAAACAAATAAGGGGACCACTCAAAAACGCTGACAGAGTTTAGTGTCTAAAGGAGTCCTACACATGCTTGCTGCACTTTTGTTTGTTGAATTTTGTTGTTGTAAACAGGTAACATTTAAAAAACATTACACTTTTTACTAGTTTATAAGCTGGGTAATGTTTTGCAGCTCTAGACTATTTTTTTTTACTGGAAGAGGAGGCAAAATGACTCTTTTGGTGCTAAAGGTTGCCGACCCCGATCTAGTTAGTTAAAGACAGTAGTTCACAAATCTAGCTTGCTATGTTGTGAAAAATGGACAAACCGGGGGAGACGGATGAGGGTGACGTATGGAGGAGGTGAAGAGACACAAGACAGAAGATCTGTGCATGACGTAAAGGTGTAAAGGTAAAACACCGCCCGCATTGCCATGGTTACTTCGCCTAAAGAGGCCCCGACGTGTATTGAAGGATCCTGAGGCATGTTCTAATGTTCCCCGTGTGGAGGAACATAACATATGGTGGCAATCTGCAGAATGTTCGGCTACATAAGAGACGGACAGGACGTTCAACGGCGTGGACACACGAGAAGGAGTCTGTTTTCCATCCCAATTTACAGCAAGTGTAAGACGAGCTCAACATAGAAAACATTTCTGTGGCATAAATCATCCAGTATGGCAGAAACATTATTGCTAATCTTAAATGCTACAAAAAATACCATAAATTACATCCCAGTTTGAACCATTCCAGCGTCCCCTGTAAAAAAAAAAAAAAAATGGGACTTTCACCAGGACCCACCCAGCGCTGCTTGGCTCTGGCTCACCAAAAAGATGACGTCATGCGCTAAAATGTCTAAAAAGTCTACAAGAAGAAAGTTTTCTTTGAAGATTCTTCCTGAAAACGCCCCTGCTCATTAGTACGGACAGAATGTGTCATAAATGCAGCCGGTTTTGGCAGATGTACAGTTTTGATCTATATCACGAGAACGAAACATTGAATTTGTAATGAGACCGCATGCCTTGTCCACACAGATGAGCACACATGCTAACCTTGCTTGCTCCGGATTTCTTCGAAACAATTTTTTTATTTCAGCAGTGGTTTTCGTCTTATTTATTTATTTTAGTTATTTTCTTGGTTTATTTGACAGGGACAGTGTACATTACTTAGCATTGCTGCAAATGCACCAGAATTAGACAAAAGGCTATTTTTCATCTATTGTTTCTGGACAGATGTTGAACATTGTCTCCGTAAAACAACAGTAAAAGGATTCTAAAGAGAACAATGCAAATATAAAAGATTAGCAAAAAATAGATGGAACTATACAAAACCTGTTAAAAGACACAGTGTACTTTGCCATGCAGGCCGTTTTTGCCCAGTCTCTTTCTTATGGTAGAGTCATGAACACTGACCTTAACTCAGGCAAGTGAGGTCTGCAGGTCTTTGGATGTTGTTGTGGGGTCTTTTGTGACCTCTTGGATGAGGCGTTGCTGTGCTCTAGGTGTAATTTCGGTTGGCCGGCCACTCCTGAGAAGGTTCACCACTGTTCCATGTTTTCGCCATTTGTGGATAATGGCTCTCACTGTGGTTTGCTGGAGTCCCAAAGCTTTGGAAATTGCTTTATAACCTTTTCCAGACTGACAGATCTCAGTTACTTTGTTTCTCATTTGTTCCTGAATTTCTTTAGATCATGATGTCAACCTTTTGAGGATCTTTTGGTCTACTTCACTTTGTCAGGCAGGTCCTATTGAAGTGATTTCTTGATTGAGAACAGGTGTGGCAGTAACGAGGCCTGGGTGTGGCGAATTGAATTCAGGTGTGATAAACCACAGTTATGTTTTAACGGGGATCTTGTATATTTACAAGATCACTATAATACACAGTACAGGCCAAAAGCTTGGACACACACAATACAGCCCAACAATACAAACAAATACAATATTTTGGTTCCATTTTTGGTAATATTTTAAAACTGTGGTCTAAACTGTATATACAGTATGCAATACCAGTCAAAAGTTTCCCCATAGTTTATTATGTTGTTGAATGAGATGCAGTGGAACAAAAGGTAAGAAGTTCACTAGACGATGAAAAATGTTGATTTGTCACATATGCCAGAAAAAAATGTGAGGTTCAGGAGGAGGCTAAACTACTGGAGTCAAGACACTTTGAGTGATGGCCCACCTGCTACTAGGTGAGCTGATAGGTTGGAGCTCAACTGGGATGCACAAGTGCAGGTTCTGGGATATCAAGAATGAAACTATGCACTTGCGCTTTCTTGAAAATATTGTGTTGATGGCCAGGCAGCAGGTTCTCTTCCAGGACTGTGACTCCATCCTGGAGGAATGCGTGAGCTGGATGGTCTGACACACGCTGACACTGAAGCGCACGCGTGCACGCAACCATGAGCACATCCAGGCAAACACACGATCACAGCCTTAGTGGACCAAAGATATCTGGCAGTGGTGCTATTTTGCAACACTTACTGGAAGCCTGAAGTCCCTGCGGAGGGTCTCATCACTTCAGTCATGGTGTGAAGTTATCAGGGAAAAATGAGCTCGTTCCTTAATTTAACCACCGGGATCTGCTTCACACTTACATTGACACTTACGTGACATTTTGAATCTCCGGTTCCTTTAAGCAGAGGCCAAGTGGCATCCATATACCCTGCGACCATTCGGATCATCCGGAGTGTTCAGTGTTGGCTCCAGCTCTCCTGGTGAACATGAGATGATAAGTAGGCTCATAAATAATGCACAGAAGGAAGAGCTTAAATAGTTGCACGTCAGACACGAACGCCATGTGAACAATATCCGAATTGAAAGCGAGACGCATGCTTGGAGAGGGGAGCTTTTGTACTTGCACTTCTACTTCCCATATGGGAATGGGATGTTATTGCAAAATAATAATCCTCAATGTGCAACAAATGGTTTGAATTTAATTTAACCTCAATAAAAATAACCTGAAGGTGTGCAGGTGCTCTGCAAATGATCAAGTGAGTGATAAGCCTGGGCCGTCTGTTTCTCTGCAACAAATACTTTCCGTGTTTTCAAGGCTACCTCGGCCAAATCTACGTTAAAGTTCTGCAACGTTAAGCAGATCTCTCTCAAGACTCAACAGGGCCTTCCAAGGCTCCGCCCAGCTGTCGGACAGACCAGGTGAAAACAGACCAACCTCAGATGTGGCCTTGGTGGAGGTAACTATGACCATCACCAAAGATCACATAATGAGTGACAAAGGAAGGATGCATGCAGTAAATAACACTTACACGTTACATCTATTTTACATACAGTGCACATTGTCTTGTGTGGTGTTTTTTAATTACTATTATTTGTTAGGCTTCACCATATTATACTACATTATACTTCACTTACTGTACCTGTATAGAGTTACACTGTGTCACTTGGCTCTTTAATGAAGTTTTTCCTTTCATCCAATGCATATTTAATGGATTTATGTTTAGGTTAAATATATATGAAATTGTTGAAACTTAATAAATAAATTGCTAAAAATATAAATTAATTACATTTTTAATTACTGTATATTTTCAATTACGTTTTAATTTAATGGTTCTATTATTTAATCATATTTTTAGAAATTCATCTATTAGGTTTCAACATACTATATTATACTTTACTTGTGTAATTTAATTTATTTAAATTTCATTAAATGGAATTTGGGAGGTGGCCGAGTGGTTAGCATGTTGGCCAGTCAGGAGATCGGGAAGACCTGGGTTTGATTCTCCCTTGGGCATTTCTGTGTGGAGTTTGCATGTTCTTCCCGTGCGTGCGTCGGTTTTCTCCGGGTACTCTGGTTTCCTCCCACATTGCAAAAACATGCATTGGCGACTCTAAATTGTCCATAGGTATGAATGTGAGTGTTAATGGTTGTTTGTCTATATGTGCCCTGCGATTGGCTGGCGACCAGTCCAGGGTGTACCCCGCCTCTCGCCCAAAGTCAGCTGGGATAGGCTCCAGTGACCCTAGTGAGGATAAGCAGCATAGAAAATGGATGGACGGATGAAATTGTGAGTTTGTGTAATACATTTTTTTTTTTTATGTAGATATGCTAAGAAGTTATATACATTTAAAGAAAAAACAGCATCTCAGCTTTGTGATATACGTGAAAAAGTGTATTATTAGTTTGAACTTCAGTCTTGGGCTTTTTTTCCCATATTTTCTGTTTGTTTGTTTTTTATTTTCCAAATATTTTAAATTTCTTTTCAAATAATCTTCATTAATTTTCTTTTAATAATATTTCGACTCTATTTCCATAATATTCAAACTTTTTCCCAATCTAATAAAAAAAAATGCAAGTTTATTTAGTGTTGTTTGTTTCTCATAGTATTCCGACTTTTAAAAAAATAACAGATTTTTTTTCTTTAATATTTCAACTCTGTGCTATTCCTCATAATATTAGTAGTTTATTGTCGTGACATGGTGACTATTTTTCTTGTTAAAATACGACTCACATATTTTGACTATATTCTCGTAAAATTACAACTTTTTTTCATTAGATTACAACTTTTTCTCCGAATATTTTGACTTAATTCTTGTAAAATTACTGCAGATTTTTTCCATTATAGCTGCTGTCTTTTTTTCTTCTTCTTTTTTTTTTTTTTAGTTTTCTTGTTAAATTATATTTTTAGAATGTGCCGCGGGTCAATTTAAAAAAAAAAAAACAGCCGTGGGCAAATGGCCGACATGCCACATATTTGGACATCCATGATCTGTGGGGTGTGTATGTAAAAATAGACATGACAAATTTGGTGCTTGACCTTGCAGCCGCACTTTACTTCCGACACACACACACACTCACTTGGCGGTAACTGTTTTTAGGTCTACCAGGCAGTGCCAAGGTTGGTAGATCAGGACTCATGGCCACCATTTATAGCAGCTGTGCGATCAAAGCATAGCAAGCGTTATTGAAGGTGGGTCCGTGGTGTAAGAAGAGAAGGCGTGCACTCTGGGAAGCTGCTGTGCAAGGAGTTACTGCTGTCAGGACCCGTCCACCTGGATGCAATATCATGCCTGACACTAAACTTTTACACCATAGAGGACATTATGTGCACAAAGGGGACCAAAGATGTTTTTAAAGGAGTGAGAAGACCGCACGGTGGCCTAGCGGTTAGCCTGGTGGTTAGCATGTTGGCCACACAGTCAGGAGATCGGGAAGATCTGGGTTTGAATCTCCGTTGGGCACCTCTGTGCAGATTTTGCACCCCCACATTCCAAAAACATGCAAGTTAGGTTAATTGGCGACTCTAAATTGTCCATAGGTATGAATGTAAGCGTGAATGATTGTTTGTGTCAGCTGGGATAGGCTCCATCATACCCACGACCCTAGTAAGGATAAGCGGCATAGAAGATGGATGGATGGAGAAGATAGTGGAGCTGATGATCTTTGCTGTATGCACATTGTCCTCATTGAGTAGTTAGTCATGATGACCCACTACCACCAGCGCCAACCTAGGCTTTGATGATTCAGGGTGGAGGAATCGGAGTGACTTGGAGGGTTAGAATATCTAGAACAGCTGAGCATGCTAGCATGGTACACATGTCTGCGTGTGCATTTGTGTGACTGTGTATTGGTTATCGTGTCATTCGAGCATATAAAACTAAATAAGTCTACATAATAAGAGTATATAATAAGGATACAATAAATATTCAATAATAAAACAAAAATGTTGTAATATAATGAGCAAAAATAAATCTTCAGTCATAATTATATGAGAATAATACTGTATCTTTGTTTTTGTTATGCAAATGGCACAATAATACAAGTTAATAATAAAAAAAACTCATGAATTTACAGGAATTAAGTCATAATATTACAGACTTAAAGTCATAATATTTTAGGCAAAAAGGTAACATCAATAAAGTGTAAAATGCAGTTAGCCGTTGATGATAAAACTAAAATAAATTTGTATATAAATCTAAAAAATAAGACGGCATAATAAGTGTATATAAAGTACACAATATGATAGTAAATGTAAAAGTAAAAAAGGTTGTAACGTGAAAAAAATGCATCATATTTTATGAGAATTTTGTTGTGTCAAAAATGTGTCATACTATACGACTAGTAATCATTCTACAGCTATTTTATAGTATTTTTTTTGTCATGACACAAGAAAAATTTACACTGTACGACTAGAAATAATTCCAGTTGTACAATTACAAGCATGAAGCCATAACATTTTGAGAAAAATATAACTTTCTTACAAATGCAAAAACAAGTTAACCGCTGATTAGAAAATTAAATAAATAAGTATATAAAACTAAACAATAACACATAATAAGAGTATAAGGGAGTGATCAAACACACTGGCATCGATTGGCGCAGTCTGAGTCAACATCAATATGAGACATGTCATTTTGAATTTAGTTGTACTATTACAAGGAAAAGATTTTTGCTGAAAAAAGTCACACATTTAAAAGGAAAAAGGTTCATTAACAATATTATGAGTATAAGGTGACACTATATTGAGAAATAAGTGTAAAAAGAAGTCAATTGCTTTAAAATATCCATCCATCCATCCATTTTCCTCCGCTTCTGGGTCTGGGTGGCGGGGGCAGCAGTCTCAGTAGGGAAGTCCAGACTCAGGCAACCTCTTCCAGTTCAACCGGGAGGACACCAAGGCGTTCCCAGGCCAGCTGTGAGACATAATCCCTCCAGCGTGTCCTTGGTCTACAAATCGACCTTCCCAGGGAAGCTGAGGAGTGTGATCCCGCTTTAAAATAACAGTAAGTGAAAGTGAAGAATTACGCCAACCATGTTCTACTGAGCAGCCAGGACAGGCAGTGTCCTTGTTTAAAATAAGTTACATTTTTCGATTCTATGGTTGTCGTCACACTTTTCCTCTTGCCATCAATGGTCTTAAAAAAAGAGAAGGAAAAGCAAAATCTAAGTGTGGAGTTCATCCCGAAGCCTTGCCTGTTCTTCGTCTTTCGGGTGAGACAAGCTGACGTCTGAACAGGAAGTCCTTCCCATGACTTGACCTCCTGACCTTTAACCTCCGGCCTGAATGCGCCCATCTCGGGCTAGCAGTGTGGTGCACTCACACCGCGACTGGAAATGAGCCATAAACAAAAACACCATCCTAATTCCCAGGGTGGTGTTTGCATCTGTCAGCATCTCACCGCTGTTTTGTTAACTGGCCTAAAGGAAACGAGCAGAACCTTCAAGTAATAAACAGCAGCTCAGCATCCAACACTTTCTCTCAGCCAGGGATGCCACCATCTTGGCACACCTCCACTTAGCCAGGAATGAACATTAATTTAATACGCTGCAGCTTTTGTTGCAGGTCACAAAGCTCCCACTGTGCTATCTCCACCATCCTCTGATGAAGACGCACAAATCCGAGCTTTGGAGTAAAATGAAGAGCAAATATGTTTGTAGGCGCCGCTGATGTTTTCATTAGGCATTCATCGAGCTGGCTGCCGCTTCTAAAGGCCGCTGATTATGCAACCGTGGTGAGAAAAAGCGTTTATGCTGTGCTGCATCAAAGCTTTCCTCTTCGCCAAACTTTGTGTACGTGTGTGCGTGCGTGTGCGCAACAAGTGCACGTTGGGCCGCGTCTCATGCTGCTTCCTGAACATCATTCATAAACCAGAGTCCGGATGAAAGTCTGGGAATGATGTTCAGAAAAACTGCTGAGTAAGCAGTTTTCTCTCACTACTACCCTGCAGCGACACCCCACCACCTCCACCCCCACAATCCTTCTGTGTTGATGCAACACACACACACACACACACACACACATAAATGCACATTAGGCCTGCTGACCAACCAAAAAATGACTGAAATCAACATTTCCAAAGATGATTAAATCTATGAGGCATTTCCTAAATGAGCAATAAATGATTTTCAAGATTCAAGATTCAAGATTCAAGAGAGTTTTATTGTCATGTGCATGGTAAAACAGCAGTTATACCATGCAATGAAAATCTTATTCTGTTCATTCTCCCAATAACTGTGTGTGTGTGTGTGTGTGTGTGCGTGTTTGTGTGCATGTGTAGGTGTGTGTACAAAGTACAGGGCCAGACTAAAAAGGAAAAACTAAAAACTATAACAGCACTACAACATTAAAGTCATATTGTCATATATTATAATAAAATCATAATATTACAAGGACAAAAAGATATTATCAGACAAGTTGTAATTTTACACAAATAATATTATAAAATTAAGAAAGTCAACATGTGACAAAAATATCAGGAAAATGAAATCATAATATTACAAGCATCAAGTCTATACTGTATATCATGAACAAAGTCACGATATTACAAGAATTAATTAGCAATTTTACATACATGAAATAAATGTATTATGAAGAAAAAATATATAGAATTTTAGGAGAATGAAGTCATAATTTATTACAAGATGTTTTTTTACAAGAATAATGTAGTAATAACAGGAAAAATGTATTGTAAATTGTTCATACAAAAATAAACTTGTAAAATGAGAAAAGACTTTTACGAGAATTAATTTGTAGTTTTACAAGAAAAAAATACTTTATGGTGAAAAACCAATTTTCTTTTAAAATCCCCAAAATTAGGTTATAACATTACAAGCAAATGTGTCCAAATTGTACAAGAATTCGCGTGTAATATCACAAGCTTAAAATCACAACATTATGAGGAGAAATTCTAATTAAATCATGATTTTAAGCAGTCCAATTTTTAAAAGAATTCTGTCGTCATACTGCTAGCATTAAGTCTGTGCGATATGATAACTTAATAATATTATACGGAAAAAAATGATTGTTTCATGAGAATTAAAGGAATAGTTGGTCTTTTTTTACATGAAGTTGTATGAAATCCCCATCAGCAGTGGAGTGCATCAACAGTGACTTACTTTTTAAAAGAAATATGGAATAATAATATCACCACAATTAATTCTCAGAACTTTTTTTTATATTACTCAGGGTGATATTTTCTCCTTAGGGGCCAAAACATGAAGCCCTGCCCAACATCTTAAAGTAATGTGTTTACAAAATGGTTCGCAGGTGCACTGTCCCTATACTTCTGTCCCTCAAGGTCAGATCTACCGTATATGAATTCACCCCACAGCGTAACTAAATAACTGGAGTTAACTTGGAAGTTTTGAGGGTGTAAAAGCAGCAGTTTTACACCCTAAACTAGGATCAAGTGTGTACTTTTTCTCCTGAAGAGTGTATTAACTGTCTTCCATGTGACTCGTCTGGAAAAGCTGCACAAACACACACACATCATGTGATGCTGAGAGGTGGAGACACCAGAGGAACGAGCAGGACTTCCCGCTCACCCTAACCCCTATGAGACCCCTGCCTAATGTGATTGCCTGTCCTTAAATTGTGCACCGCTCCAATTTGGCCACATGACGCACATTAGCTAATAATGCGCCTAAATGACATTTGTAAAGGTATGTCTGGGCAAGGTGGTAAGTGCTCGCCTGTGACTGGTCATGTGGTAGGTTGTCTATGCCACTACACACAACACAAAACTGTTCACAAGGACCTGCAAAAACCCCCAAAACAACTGAAAATGATGGAACATGCAGTAGTTGGCGATGTCACTTTGGAAAGAAATACTAAGAGCAGAGTGTACTCCCTAAATACCCTTTTGTCAGCATATACAGTACATATTGTTGATTTGGTTGTAAAGTACTTATAAAACATTTATGTCACACAGATGCTGTACCGCCTCTTTTACCCAAGATGGCTTTTTTTGACAAACAATCAATAGCCCCTTGCACACTGCCTATTGAAGCCTTTTTCCCAAGGTTTCTGTTCTGTGTTAACAACACTGACCTAAAAGTTGACTTTTCAGCACACTAGCATCAGCGGTACAACGGCTGTGTGAAAGACGATATTGGAAAGCCACATCGAATCATCTGATTGCAGGATTCCATGTCGCTGTGTGACTTGATCCTTAATATCCGTTTCATTAGATTCTGTGTGAACAGCATCGACAAGGGAAAAAAAGCTGTTTTTTTATATCCAACAACAAACCAATCCTTTCAAACTCTCAATTAAAGCCATACATTTTCCGCCAATTTGCTGACTGTAACAGAGATGGGAAGGCGACGGTACGAAACGAATGCTCTGATTGCAGGATTCAGTGTTACTGACACATTTAGTCACACATTTAGTCCGGCTTTGTTGGGTTCCGTGTGAACTAGGCATGGGACGCTATGAGATTCTGACATATGATTGCCTTAGACTAAAATATCACGTTTTCACGGTATTATAATTACAGCTGGAAAATGTGTTATTTTGAAATATCAATCTTGACAAGAAGAGGAAAACAGTTTTTTTTGTTGAACAGTCATTTTTAAACACCATTAATAGACCATGATGGAAGTGGAACATATGTATTTAAAATAAGTAACAAAACAAGAACTGAATTATTTCTAAATAAATAATAAATAAAAGGCAGTTCTTAATGCAGTCTGTGTTGGCTAGTCTTGCGACTCATGGAACAAGATCATACATTTTTTCTCAGTGAAAAAAAAATAAATAAATAAAAACAATTAAAACAAACAAAGCAAAAATCAAATAAACGCAATCACTGGCTCAATCAGTGGCTCTAAAAAGGTCACAACATAAATAATTGTTTAAAACTCGTGATGTTACATTATTATTTCACTGCATGGTGAATATGCAGGTCACAACTTGTCCACAAGTGTTTTGGAACTGTGGATCGTGTATTTGCTTAGTTTTTATACATTTGTTTGCGTCACCAAGGTTCACTTCCGGGTCCTGTGACTGTTGTTAGCAACTGTTGCTACGGGGTTGTTGCTTGTTGTTCAGTGGAGAGTCAACGGTTTATACCACTTATCCTCGACTTCTGTTCTGAACCACATCTCCACGTTTGGTGACCCTCGACGTGAGTAATATGTCGACATGACAACAGCACGGCCGTACGGGCGGGTTTTGTACAGGTGTGCCTTCATCAAGTTCTGCAACCTACCGCTACTGCGCATGCATATACAGGGAAACCTGCTGTAAAAATGGAGTAAATTTTGTAATTGTGCATCCGTTTGAAGGAATCGGTCACTTGAGTACAATGTTTTCACTTTTTAATGCTATATTAGTGTATTTTGTCATTTACTATACGCTTTAAGCTGCAACATGTAGTGTAAATATGTGTGTGTTTACACTACAAGCAATTAAACAATGACATTTACGACTTATTAGGTTTTGATATTCATGTTAACATGTCGAAAATGTACTTAAATAGTGTTATGTGCTTACACATTAGTTGGATAGCTGCAAAGCCATGTGAAATACACACTAATCCGCACGCTACGGGATGCAAAACGAGGGCACACGTCTTGCCACTTCGGCGCCACTTGTTGGTAACGAGGCAGCTAACGTCACTGCTGTCTAAGCCCCAACGGTCAAGTTGCACGACTTTTAGTAACACATGTCATGCCCATGGTTTCAGCACATTGAAGCCTGACTTTTTCATAGCGTGGTATACCTTGAAACAGCTAACTAGCCTATTGCGAACAGCACAGACAGGGAAAAAACATCACCAGTAACAAAAAGCCGGGAATTTTGCCCCTTTTTCCAGGATCGCTGTTCTGTGTACACAGCACCCACGCGGAGGTCAACCCAGGAAAGCCGCATCTAATTATCTGATTCCAGGATTCTGTTTCGCTGAGTGAACACACAACTTATCTACAGTAATGTCCAACGTTAGTAGGTTCTGTGTGAACAGCTACGACACGGAAAAAACCTGACCAGTAACTTACTGTGTAGCCCCTTTCACACTGAGTATTAAAAGCTTGGAATTTTCCACCCTTTTTCCCGGGGTGTTGAAAGTAATTGCCACAGTCACTGACGCGATCACGCATCTCAATATCTGATTGCGGAAACGTCCCACTTTTTTGGATTGTGTGTGAACAGCACATACTGTACACGGAAAAAACACAGGAAAGAGCTTGCTTTTACGAGAAAAAACAACTCAGTCCTTTCACACATCCCATGAAAGCAGTAAAATGACCGCCTTTTGTTAACCTGGGATTTTTTTTTTTATCTTCAGTGGTTGTATCAGAAACAAAACAGTGGTTGTATGAAAGGGAATAACGCAAAGGCAGCACACCTAATACTCACTTCTCTCAACCACCATCTGATGGCGGGATGCCGTGGCACTGTGTGAAAGCGCACACAGTTGCTGCAGTATCCTCGTTTACTGGGTCCCGTATGAAATGCACAGACTAATAAATGCGGAATCTACTCTAATGCTGCAATTTTACAGGATATCTGTTTGAAAGACACACAGAGAAAACCTGCCACATTGTAAATAAATACAACAAGGGATTTTATTAATTTTGTAATGATTTTTTTTATTTAATGTATTATTCCCATTTATTTAGGAGTGTTGCTAATACTATACTAGCATCACTACTACTGCAATGGAAACTACATCAGCTATTGTGCTGATGAGTGAACTGTAGTATTTGGTGGCATCCCTTAAGGCTGTGATTCCTGGATTTGATTTTCCAAAAAGATCTATCGCTCTCACCTGAATTGGAGCTTGAGCGCTGGAGTTTGTGTACGCACAGAGAGGCCGATGACTAGCTTATGTCATCAAACACATGCAAATGATGACTTTACCATGTCTCCTAACTCATTCAACACACGTGGACATGTTTGCGTACGTGGACGTGCACCTAGGTCCATGGAAAGAATGTGATGAAGAACTTTGAGCCAAACAAATGGCTTTTGGAGAGCGGCTTTTTAAATTTATAAATCTTGGACTTCCTTCAAGAGAGCTGGTGAAATGGAGGAACAGAGAAATCAGGATGAGATCGTTGACTTTTATTCAATAAACAGAGGTGGAAAGTAGCAAATTACTTTTACTCACATTACTGTAAATTTAGAAGTTCTTTTTTTAATGAAACGTTACTGGATGATTGGACATCATTTGTCAGGTAGTCTGATTTTGGCAGTATGTTTTTTTCATTAATTTTTTTTCTAAACTGCAAAAATGTGTGTGTGTGTGGTGTGTGAAAAATGACTATTTTTAAAACATATTTTAATATATAAAATATTAAATTAATTGTATAAAATTTGAAAAATTCCAAAATAAATTATAATATAAAAAACATCATCATAAATACTATAAACAGTGTGAAATATTTTATTAATTATTAATTATTTTCTTTTAAAAAATCATAAACATTAAGAAAATCATAAACATTTGAACCTTTTAAAATATTTTATACAAAAAATATTTTGAGCAAATCCAAAATTTAAAATATTCTATTTTTAAAAAGATCTTTTTCTAAAGATATTAATAACAAAAAAATCCAAAACATTTTGAAGTTTAAAATATTTTATTCCATAGAATATTTGAAAAATATTTGAAAATATTTAAAATACTTTTAACTTCTAAATAAAGAATAAAGTAGTTGAAACGGTTTTTATTAAAAAAAAAATTCATTCTAAAAAAACTCACACATACTCAGGAAGTTAAGGAGACTGTTCAAAGCGTTTAGATGGCAACGTTTTAAATGAATACTTTTTAGACTAAGGATGGACTCGTGTTTAAAGTAACTATGATGTTACAATAACATGTCGTTAAGAGTTCATGTGTGACCACTGAGTTGCTGTGTGAGTGTGCTGCCTACAGGAAGTTCCCACTGTGCTGCCTATCAGGGCGGAAAATGAGTGTTTGTCACCGACTTAAGTCACAAATCCTCTCTCTCTCTCGCACATCCCTTTTTCCCATGGTAGCAGCAGCAGAATAGCTGTCAATTCATCTGAGCTTGAGAGGATTCTGGAAGTATTCAAATAACTGAATGAGAAAGTTTGATTCAGTTTGATTCTGCTGCACCTTAAAGTTCTCCTGTTACGCAAAAATGACTTTTCATTGATTTTCTAACAGTAGTATGTGTCCCTAGAGCCTGTTTATGGGCACCAAGTCTATCATCTCCTTGACTTGTTTGTTCAGTATTACACGTTACGAAACAATTACAGGCATACAGTATACGCTATTGTACTTACGAAACATGCAGTTACACGACATCATGTCTTGTCAAAGCATTTTCTGGTGCTGATGTTGAGTGAATTGACTTGTGAGACAGCATCTCCTGCTGGATTCATAGCTGGAGCACTCTTTTTTTTACCATTTTACCATTAACATTTTGGACAATTGTATGCTTTGGGGAAGGCCCGTTTTTGTTCCCAGTACACTAAGCTCCAAAGGTCCTTAAAGGGATGCCTGGATGAGTTTGATGCGGCGTGTGTGTGACTGTCGCCTCTGGCAAAACAGCCACTCAACCCAGACCCCTAAATTTGATTTACCCTTGAACCTCTGCCAGACTGATAGATGAGAAGTTGAAACCATGCTCAGGTTGCCTCTCTGCTCAACATCCGGGCCAAAATCTGATCCTGATTTCTTATTTGAGGTGTTTATTATTAACGAGTGGAGAGGAGGAAAAGAACGACCGAGTTTCTACACAACACCACAACATATATGTCATGTGAATGAGATAAAGTGAATATTTTAGCAGGTTTATGTGGAAGAGTTGAGGTGTCGGTGTTGCTGGCACCTGAGCAAACATGATACACATCCACTGATTCATACTAGATCGAAGGCCACTGTGGGTTTTACTGATTTAGTGTGAGCTCACACAGATTATTGCATGTATGCAAGCATGGAGGAAATGACAAACTGATGCCCTCAGAGACCCGGCAACTGTATGCATCCACACACCATCCTTAGCATACGAACAGTTGGTGACACCCGCAACCAAAAAATACAAAATGCCCTGAGAAAATTCATATAATAGTCATAATAATGTGTTTATTATTGTGGTTGTAGTTTGCAGTATTGTACTACTGCACTGCATCATTCTGAGAGCCGTTTCTCATTTGTTATTTTTTAAAAGTATTTTTAAATATTCATTATTTCAAAACAATTTCACAAAAATATTTTTTAATGTGAAATTTAATGCAGTATTTTATTCTTCGGAGAAAGGGAGTTGAGAGTTTTTAAACGTTTATTGTCACGGCAGTTTGTAGTGGCTTTATTATACTACATTGTACTTGTATTCTTAAAAAAAATCTCCAAAATATTAGAAACTGTTTCAAACATGTAATTCTAAAACAAAATTGCATTAAAAAAAATCAAAAACATTAGAAACAGTTTTAAATATTTATTCGAAAATACATTTGAAAAAAAATACTGGAAAAAGTTACATATACAGTAATCCCTTGTTTATAGCGGTTAATTGGTTCCAGACTGACCCTGATAAGTGAATTCTTTATTTATACATGGAATATTTTCATAGTTAGACCATAGAAAACGTGTTTATGACCTTCTAAATACAGCTTTTAACATTATTAAAGCCCTCTGGACATGAAATAACACTCCTATAGTCACCTTTACACTTGTTAAAAAATTCAATAAAACTAAATAAACCATGTAAGACATAAATAAGACTCGTGTTCGTGTGTGTTACTATAAATATGAAAGAGAGGCCGACAGAAAGTGACGTCGACGGTTCAGAGTTGAGTTTCAGTTTTGGGTGGGTAACGACCACAAAAGTAACACGCATTTTTATTTGGGATTATTTAGTGAGATAATTCAAACCTGCAATAACAGGTTGTTGTTACAGGGATTAAGTATTATCCTTGTGTGTCTCACCAAACATTACAGTAACACTACTGACACCTAGTGACCAGTGTGGAATACTAAATTTCATCGACATTATTGAATGTGCCTTCTGAATGCCTTATACAGTACAGTAGTACCTCGCATAACATAAACCTCCTTTTACGTAAATTCCACTGAACGTGAAGAATTTATGTAAAGTTTTTGCATCGTATTACGGAAGAAGTTCCATATA
Source organism: Dunckerocampus dactyliophorus (assembly GCF_027744805.1). NCBI lineage: Eukaryota > Metazoa > Chordata > Actinopteri > Syngnathiformes > Syngnathidae > Dunckerocampus > Dunckerocampus dactyliophorus. Next base: position 10,889,704 of record NC_072828.1, read on the forward strand.
ACATAAAGCGTCAAGTCGGTGCAAGTTTTTTTTTTTTTTCCAATCAACTTTATTAATGCCTCAAGTCATTGCAAGTTCAGACTAACTGGTGACGCCTTCTGACGCTTCACGCTCTCATTGGCAGATTTTTGGGGCACCGCCTCCGCTCTCATCTCATTGGCTGATTATCGGGGCACCGCCTACGCTCTCATCTCATTGGCTGAGTTATACAGCGCGTACGTGAGTTTGTGTGCGAGACAGGCTTGTCTCTTCAAACTCCTTCGTCTTCGTAGTCCCCCTTAAACTAACTTAAACAATTAAGTTAAGTTACAAATTAAAATTTTGCACACAGCATTATCGTGTAGTGCGTGTGCGTTTGTCTGTGAGACCAGCTGACTCTTAGACTCTTTGAGTCGCGTTTTGACTCAGGCTAGTCCTCCTCCTCCTTCCTGTCTCCACTTGCGCTCCTGATCAAGACATCTCGTGAACAGTAAGATTGTTTTTGTTTTTCAGTTTTATTCATTTACAGTAATCTTATTTATTACCTTATTTTATATCGGAATGTTACTCTACTATGTTTATGCTAACGTTTTCTTATATTTTCCCACCATATTTAGTGGACTTTAAATATTTTGAAGTGCCAAGGGGATGAGTTTGGGAAGATCTTGGAACAGATTAGGCTATCTACATTTATTTTATGCTTCATATAACATAAAAACCCTATAACATAAAGGTTCTCGGAACGAATTAATTACATTGTAGGGCCGTCTACTCTACTTGTATTTTAGTTCATTTAGCCATTTTTATGCTTGAAAATGCTTAACTTAGGCAAAAAACACATAACATTTGCTTAAATAAGCATATTTTTTGACTAATAGTAGGCCGTATTCAACCACGAAAAAGCATGACTTATTAATTTAAAACACTGTTGTCATGTAAATGAAAGAGCAAAGTTCAGTTCAAAATGAAAATGAAAAACATGAAACAAAGAGTGAGAAGAATAGCGTATTTAGTTTTAATTGCCACACCATTTTATGGTGTATATAAAAACATTTACGAACACACAATCACATCCAGAAAAAAAATCTCTCCTTGTTTCAAAACACACAACAAAGCCTATTAAAAGACAGTCATCATTCTTTCATTCTTTCTTGGTGAACAAACAAACAGGATTGTGATTGAGTCCAGAGTTCACCTGCATCTCATTTCTTTGACAAATATCCTCCAACAATGTCTTCTTCCCCTCTGTGGCTTTCATTAAAAACCAGAGCAACATATCAAAGTGAATGGAAAGCAACATCTGCAAAGCATCCGCAGCATTCCGGGTAACAGACGTGTGGATGCTTGCTGACGCATATGAAAGCGTTTTCATCCGCTGGAGCGCTTTTCATGCGAGCGACTTTACTGTGCGATAGTAAGACAGTTATATTTATGACAATGTTGTAAACTTTTTACATATACACTGTAACTCACTAAGCGCTTGTCCGACGTAACAGATGCCATATATGACATACAAGGTAACATGAAGGAGTGGGACAGCAGTACACGAACATTAGCAACATTAGGATAGCTATTGGATCATAGCAACAGTGCTAACATTAAAGTCACATTTTAACAGCAACATCATTTTAGGTGAACCTATTCACTGAACATCTGTAGCTGACAAATAGTTAGCCGAGCTCCTGGCTCCTTTTTTTTTTTTTACAAAGAAGACCTCCATAAAATGGTGGACGTATACACAACACAGGTTCATCTAGCTAGAGGCAATGAGGAAGGAGGTTTTTCCTTGATGACATCATGAAAAGACACAACTTCAAAAGCAAGCATTTGAGCGCCTCTTCTCTCAAGTGGAGCAAACAAGTGAGTGAGATGATGTTTGGTGCTCATAAACAGGCTCTAGGGACCCATCATCATTGAAAAGTCACATTTGCGTAATGGGGGACCTTTAAAAAGCAACCCATTTACCGTAAATTCCAGACTATAATAGACGGCACTTTTTTCACATGCTTTGAACCCTGCGGCTTAAACAATGACGCGGTGATGCGGCTAATTTATGGCTAAAAATGCTACAGTTGCCGTGAGTGCAGGTTCAGGAAGTTGTGAAGTGGACGCTAAATCACGTTTTGTAGCGATCGTGTTTTGATCTGACAAATATCAAATCTTAAGTAAGTTTGATCAAGTGTATATTTACTACAGCTTCTGCTTGGACTGCAACAGCTGTTGAACTCCGATGAAAAAAGCGTCTCACGACTCATTTATCGAAGCTAAGTGATGCTGGGACCACCGAGTGTAGTTTGGATTGCAAGGTTTATAGTGTGTCTTTCTGTGTAAATATCCCATGTTACAACGTGGACACCTGTGGTTTATAGACAGTGTGGACTATATATGTAAAACATATTTTTCTCTTTAAATTTGGTCAGTACAGTCATATAGTCATCTCTCATTCATCACAGTTAATTGGTTCCAGATCTGACCGTGATATGTGAATTTCCACAAAGTAGGATTCAATGTAGGATTCAATAATTAATAAATATTTTTCGTATTTAGAGCTTTGAAAACCAGTTTATGACCTTCTAAAAATGGGTTTTAACATTACAGCCCTCTAGACATGAAGTAACACCCCTACAGTCACCTTTACACTCGTATTACCTATTATAGTAGACATAATAAGCAGTAATAAGACATAACTCACCATTAGCATTTGAAAAGTTCCTTGTTGTTGTAGTAACTCAAACGTAATGTGGTTCGATCACATGGTGTTAACGAAATAGCTCAACACCAGCCTGTCATCCATCGTCAATATGACGTTTCTCACTTGAATGATATACAGGACAGGCAGTGTAACATTAATCTGCTATACATAGACGTACACAATACTGCTCGTGTTGTTTACATCACATTGCGCACCGCTCATGCGCAGGCTACGGGATCCCTGAAGTGACACAAGAGACGGCTGCCGCTTCAACAATAGCATGCTACCGCGCTAACTAGCTAGCCTAAGAATGTGTTTGAGTGAGGAAGAAGAAAAAGGAAGAAAGACAAAGACAAAGTAAGAAGCCAAAAACGTGCTACTTCCACATGGAATGGGAGGAGAACCTTTTTCCACTGTCATGTCGAACTGGCTGTAAGTAATGTAATGTAAAGAAATGTCTCATCAATGTAACATTACTGACACCTCTAGTGACCAGAATACTACATATGACTTGTCTTGACTAATAATAGGCCAAAGTCAACCATGAAACAGCAATCATTTATTAACTGATTTTTGAAAAACCGCGATGTAGCGAGGGACAACTGTATTCATGGACGCGCGATAATCCGGAATTTAAGGTAAGAATTTTTTCTTTTTTTCTCCATATAGGTTCACATTAGACCATGCATGAAATTTTTCTTCATTTCTGAGTGACAAAGTGGAAAATGTTCGGCGTTTTGATTTATTGCCTCACACAACCAAGAGAGGACAGGGAGAGTCGGCAGGAATAGGTGTAACAAAGGGGAACTGATCCAGCTGTGCAGATGTACACTGGTAAACCTCACTCCCTGGAACTTTAGGAGCAGGTGCTGGGCAACAAGTTGACAGTCTGGGCTGTTAGCTCGACGGCTAGCGCTGTCGACTCACGGGGCTGGCTCAACCAGGCGGGTAACTTTAGAGAGTCAAATAGGAAATCCCTCCCATCTTAATCATTGCTCTGTATTAAATATAGAAAATGAAAAAAAAGAAAAATTATCTTATGGTGCACTGTCTCCTCCTCCCGTTAGCACAAAGTCACTGTAATTTTTGTCATGTTTACAGGGAGCAAAGTGTCCAACAAAGACCTCCAGACATGTCATCCAAGTGCAGATGTGTCGTTAACTAGACCACCATCAACTGCAAGGAGGTGCACTTGAACCTCTCTAGAAAGCCCCTTCGCTTATATCCATGTTCCACCCTCACTTCTCTCCATTGAGTAATGATTCCGCGCTACTAATTCAACACAGACCGACCGAGCAACACGTCATACATTTACTTGCGAGCCAGGGGCTGTTTGACTTGCCTCTATCATGTCCCTGAACCCCCAGAACGTAATTCAATTCCAAACATTCAATTCCTGCACCGCACCAATGTGGCTCCAATGAAGCTAATTCTATAATCCCCAGGGTAGCGGTGTAGTTGAGGATATTGTGTGTTGATGCACAGCACTCGCCAGAGAGCTTTTAAGGTTGTCAGCGTGCATCCATCACAACAAGCCTTCATATCAGAAACTACATTGCCTTCCAACGCAGCGTCCTTGTTGCACAACTATTTTCTCCTGTTGACAAGTTGGGTTGCATTCATTTAAAGTTAAAGCCAGCGTGTTAATTCAGTGGCGGTCGGCCATTGATTAGCTTCACAGCAAATCAACCAAAGAGGAGTCAGCCAACTCATGATCATGTGATCATACCACAATATTGTACTATTTTTTAACAGCACATGGTCATGTGGAATGATACAAAATAATCTATGACAACGTGCTTCCCTCTCTACACGGAGAATACCCGCTATTTTGCGCAAGAGGCAGGAGTGGGAAAAAAAGAGACAAGTGACCTGACAAGTGACCTCGATTAATTAGATGCTTGATATTCATTTTGGAGTAAAAGTGAAAATATTGGCGACAAAAATGTTTGATATTAGGTTTAAAAAGTTTTATGTAATTAAATATATGGTTGGAAAGAAAAAAAATAATAACACAAACTATCATGGACTAGGACTCTAAATGGATAGGACTGTCAACCCGGCATCCACTTCCGTAGTACGCCCCGTGCAGGTTTGGCCGACATGATGTTGAGCAGAATCCAGAAACATAGCATTGTGAACATGTACTCTGCACTCTGTACTCTGTACTCTGTGTTACTCCACCAATTACACCAATAGTGGGTCCAAAAAAAACAGATTTGTCACGTTTCCCACAGACAAAGACAGGTATTTGTGATAAAAACGTAGATTTATAACACTGGTTGTTAAATAAATAGGACAGTGGACAACGCTCACAAAGTATATATTGTGTGGGACTCTCACACAATATGTGATGATGATGATGATTTAGGCTATAGGCTAAGGACAAAACCGGTAGAAGGAAAAAGTTTCTTTCATTCTGCTGCTCAGGTTTTTTTGACATCTACATGTAGGTCATATTTATATACAGTATACTGTATACCATATATCCATCCATCCATTTTCTATACCGCTTCTCCTCATTAGGGTCGCGGGGGTATACTGGAGCCTATCACAGCTGACTTCAGGCGACAGGCGGGGTACACCCTGGACTGGTCGCCAGCCAATGGCAGGGCACATATAGACAAACAACCATTCACACTCACATTCATACCTACGGACAATTTAGAGTCTCCAATTAACCTAACATGCATGTTTTTGGAATGTGGGAGGAAACTGGAGTACCCGGAGAAAACCCACGCACAGGGAGAACATGCAAACAGAAATGCCCAACGGAGATTCGGACCCAGGTCTTCTCGACATGCCAACCACTATACCACCGCGCGGCTATATACCATATATGCCATATATTTACATATATATACATATATATTCATTGTGTACAGTGAATAACATTCCTTCACTTCATGAAAGTGTATGCAGAGCGCATAATTTGATTTTAGACTCTGAGCAAGTGAATACATTGACCACTGTTGTGCGCCTAGCCCCGCCCACCTCTCTTGCTCACTATCATGGCAGACTTTCTGCTCAATGGCGTACCACACTCTGTTGCATGCATGTAGAGTGTAGAGTCAGCAGCCCTATCCATTTAGAGTCCATTTAGATTCCTTATTACTATAGGTGAATAAAAAGTACAATACTGTAGGGTTTGTGCTTGTGGAAGACGCAGTCACCGATGCAATTCCAATTTGTAAGATATTTCTTATGACACCCTTATTTTGTTTACACAATTAAAGGCAGTGTGTGGCAAACGGCGGTCTTATTTTAAAGGCTGGAAGTGTGTTCTGTGGGTTGAGAATGTGTCTTGACCGTTAAGACAGCTGGGTGTAAAGATAAACGTGCCTCCTGTCCTTATTTCACTCAGAACTTGCACAACATCAGCGGGCATCGTAAAATGCACAACATGGTGTAAACACACTCATATAGCCATGAGTCGCACGCAGGCTAGCTTCATTCTCGCTCCGTAAGGAAGGAGTTTTAAAGTTTTTTTTGCCAACTTTCGCCGGTGCAGACTGAGAAGTTGCATCATAACCAAAATAACCCAGTTTTAAATGGATCTCTTATGGGCTGTTGCATTAAAAAAAGGCCTTTATGTGACGACCCAGTTGACCCAGTTATCGGTCGATCACGTGTGACAACATCCAAATACCGTATCGACCCAAATATAAGAGTATTTTTGTTGCTCGGAAAGAAGTCTCAAAAATGGCAGGTCATCTTATATTCCGGGTCGAGAGATTTATACATGCAAACCAATTTTTTGAGCTTTTCTTCCTGTCGCTCACTCCTACACAACCAGTGACCTGGAGTATTGATATTTTTACAAAAACGGGTCTGGAAAAAGAGGGGTTGTCTTATATTTGGGTCACTATGGCAATTGTCAGATAGCAACTGTGTCTTTTCAACACAACGGACATAACACATGGGCTGGTGTTTATGTTTGTGCCTGTGTTGATCTGAAACAGGATACCAAGGAAGGGTAGGGGAAAAAACAAAGAGCACGTTACTGGAACGAGGAGGCCAGCAACCACAAGGCCCAATAGAGTTGGACCACATGGTGAAACTGGAGAGGTATGAGCTGACAAGACTCCCAGCAGTTACTGTAAGAGACCATGCATCAAATAGACAGCAAACAAACTATTAACGTGAGTGCATGTGAGTTCACAAAAATACGGCATCTTCCATTTTGGAAAATTACAGACGTTTTTATGTAGAGTAGCTACCTCCCTTTTCCATGGCAAAAGTATTTGGACAAATTTAATTCAAAATGACTCTGTTGTTGTCCAAATACGTTTGGATCTAACTGTATGAGAAGGGTGTAAATACGCCTCCTGCTGAGTGTGAAATGGAGCATTGGGTCCAATAACTGAGAGATTAGCCAACTGCCTTTCCTCACAATAACACATAAATCCTTTCATGACTTCATCTGCTCCAATCATCAGGGCCTTGTGAAGGGACTATAAGACAAATAAGAGACCGATTGTGAAACGAAGGGATGAGAGACAAGGCGAGATATGCAGGAAATGAAGATGCAGGCCACAGCGGGCCGTGGAGAAAGGATGGTGGGGGTGGAGAAAGTGGAGGGAGGCATCTCAGGAGGAGGATGAAATCAGAACCACATGGAGGCTGAATCTCCAGTATTGTTCCAAAGTGAAAGCAGCTGGACACTGCTGGCTTAGCTGTCAAAATAAACATCTCATCCTTAGCTGCAAGCTATTCTGTATACCCTGAAGAACATTTGAACACATCACAAGAGTATCAGAGTAGATGTCCAAAGGCATATCCACAAGCATCCTGCAGCTTGGAACTCTTTGTTGTACACTTGTTTGTGCCTTTAGAGGCCCTCAGTTGGCTGGCTCAAGGTCAAAGCATTCTGAGCGTGGTACCTCAGTGCCCTTTGTGATGAATCACGCATCACTTCTTTGTCGGCTTCATTAAAGTCTTACGACACCACTGACGGCTTCAATGTTTTGCGACCCGGATGCCAGGTAGTACGTCGGCGATTAAGTCATCAAGTAAGAAAGCGACTCATAACAGGATGAACTTTATGGCATAGATCTGCAAAATCACTCATATTCTTTGTTATATGTTCTCATATTATCATTAAAAAAGAAAAAATGGTGGCATACCACTTTGATCGGCTTTAATAATTCCAATATTTTTTACAACGGCGAACAAAATTATGAGCGATTCCTTATGAAACTTCACAGCTGACATAACATTTTTGCCGATCAGACAGAGCAACATACCTCAACAAAAACGCTCACGTTTTTCTCCCTCATTCTTTGCTGCCAGCCACTTATTGGCCAATAATAAAAAAATAAATAGCACGTACCAGCCACACCCACTCAGCTGTTTAAATGGCAAAATATTTTGCTAAGGATCATGCCATTAATTCTCATTCATTTTGCAAGTTGATCACTGTTCTGTATTAAACATAAAATACATAGGTGAACAAAAACTATGTACTCTCCCTGCAAGATTTTTTTTTATATGGCACATCTGTTTGTGTATGTATGTGTAATATAAATAAATCAATATTTAAATTATTGACTTTAATTCAAATGTGTTGAAACCATACACTTCATTGGCAGATTTTGTGGGGCCTAATTACTTGTGTCCATCAAGTCCAATTTAATCAAGTTGGCATACCTTAGTCGTGCTAACAATGCATTTTGGAAAAGAAAGGACAAGGAGAGCTAGCAGGAACAGGAAGTGATGAACATGACAAGAACACTTTGATGATTTGCTTCTTTATACACATCAGTTTTGCACCACTTTGTAAGCAACTTATTTTGCCACAGTGCCATCTGGTGGGCCATTTGTCCCTAATGCAAAATGATACCACCAGGTTAAAAGGTGACAGAGGTGATTGAACCTGACGTGACCCCGAAAGTGCATTAATATGAACACTCAGGGCCTTTTAAAGCTGCTTGTGCATGCATACACCCACCCAAACATCTCTGTGCATGTTGATCCAATGGCTTCCTCCAGCAACACACACATACAGTCACACAGTGCAGCGGGGGCCAGCAGGATACGGTCTCTCCACATCTAAACTCTGTGCTGTTTTTCTTGGCGCCGCACACAGCAAAGCCTGCTGCTGAACTCACAATTTAGTTTTTTTTTTTTGCTTCGTAGGTGAACTAGCTCAAATAGAATCAGATGCGTGTGACTGTCACGTACGAAGAGGAAGCGTACTGACGGCACATGCCAGCCTGCCTCATCCTTTAGGTTAGGCAAGGTACATCCCACTCTAAGTATGGTGCGATAGATAGCTGCTTGATGGTAGGAAACATATGGACACAAGGGCAATGGACAGGGGCTAAAATAAACCCCAAACTCAAACGCACAGTAATTCAATGTTTGCATTTGTGTGGATTTTGTTTTTTCTGTGTGTTTTAGCAGGATTACTTTGTTACAAATAAACCAATTTCAAAAACATTTGTAGATGAATAACCAACAAACAAGCAGTCCATAAATCTGGGAGATTTTTTTTGTTTGCAGAGAGGAAATGGTATTAAATGAAGGTATTGTTTGTCATATATCCCGTACTTAAGTAGATCTTGGCCTATATCTCAAATCACTAATATTGGCACTAAAATATAAACAGTAAATTCCAGACTTCACCCCAGGATGTCTATCCAGCAGCTACCGGATAGAGCCCATGTGATCACAACAACAGTGTTTGCTAGCGTGCTAACAAAGTAACAAGGAGCAGCTGTGTCAGTAAAAAGACGTTGCAGCTGAGTGCAAAACTTGTCATGTGCAAGTTTCCCGTGATGGCACAGAACCGGGGAAGTTTAATACGACGAACCTCATCGCGCATATGAAGCAGCATCACATGGAGAACTCCCATGGGATTTGCAAGAAGTCATTAGCTATAACAAAAAAAGAGCGAGCCCCTGTCAGTGGTGAGTAATATCAGGTTTAAACACTTCATTGAGTACTTTGAACCTTCCTATATTACGCCTAGCTGCCACAACATTGTGAATTAAAATATACCCCACATGCATAAAGTAAAGTGCATGGTCAACACAAGAAGTGAACAGACTATCAGTAGGATTGCTGAGACACTGAGAAGGGGAAGGCTTGAATAAGCTCTGCTTCTTTCTACTCCTTTTCGGTCATGTTGAAATGTGTAACATGTAACATGTAAATGTGTGAACATGTAAACACTTCAATGTAACTTTGTCAAGTATATTCAAAAACTCAACCATGACCATTTTTATACAGTTTCCTCATTTAACCAACATTTGAATGTGATATTACAGTGCACATGTGCAGGAATAAAACACAACACTCTCTCGGAGCTCTACCAGAGCACATGCAAGGGCCTTTGAATGGAATGAGTCTAGTTTTAATTCACATTAACAAGCTAATTAAGTGTTCTCCAGAGACCAAGTGGCCTCAGGCTGTGGTGATAACACTCTGATCTCATATGTTGTTCTATCCACTTTGCACCCTGTCTATCTACAGGTCATCACACACACGCACATGCACACGCACACACACTGGTCTTTTGCAACAGGTCCCTTTTGGAGAAGTCAGCTGCTCAACAGCACCACACGTTGCCAAAGTGTGCTACTAATGGCAAAGACACTATGTAACGTAAACACACCTGCGCCATGTAGCGACGCCTCCTTCCTTATCTCTCCTGGCTGTTGCACGCCCCTCTAATTGATTCCAGTCACCTTTCTAGTGAACTCTCTCAGTCTGATATATTTTTATTGTATTCTACGTTCCAATAGTACTGTCAAGCATGATTTAAGATGCTTGAGGTAAGTGTGTCAACACCGCTCTCACAACTGCTGGCTTCACAACAAAACCATTACACAACTTTTAAACAACCAATTATGGTACACTGCATGTGCTGGAACCAAGATGGAGGAGTTCAACATAAAACTTAATGGATGATGTCGCAATTTGTCTTATTAATTCGTTCCAAAAGGTCAGACGAAAACCAAAACGTATGAAAACCGAGGAAATAATGCAAATCCAATTCATCCATTCCAGACACACAAAAATATTACCAAATCATTACTTTTACATGCAGAAAGCAATTTTAAATATTTATAAATGACGATTGGGTGGAACGTATTGTTGATGTGGACTTCCCGTACAACCTGGTAAGATCGAATCCAATGTTTCTCACCTTCCTTATCAAATTGCTGACACTCGCAACTTTCTTTGGCCCAAAGAAAGTTTGGGGGGGCGTTATACAGCAGTCTCACTCAATAAAGAAATGCTTTGTTTGGGCACTTGAAAATTACAAAACAAAATAATCTGTTTTTTTGTTGGGTTTTTTTTTGCATTTTCTGAAGTAAAAATGGCTCATCAAACATTTTCTCATCAAACCCATGCAGAAAATTGAGATGAAGCTGCGGTGAATCTTAAGTGTGCAGCCGAGCCTATCATCTGAGTGCACCGCACCGCATGGCGAATGACATGTCAGCATGTTGCCAATCCATCCATTTTCTATGCCGCTTCTCCTCATTAGGGTCGCAGGGGCATGCTGGAGCCTATCCCAGCTGACTTTGGGCGAGAGGGTACACCCTGGACTGGTCGCCACATATAGACAAACAACCATCCACACGGGGAGAACATGCAAACTCCACACAGAAATGCCCAAGGGAGAATCGAACCCAGCTCTCCAAACTGTGACTGTGTGGCTAACATGCTAACCACTCATCCACCGTGCGGCTCCTTCTTCTTTAAATAGATATATATGGGATATTCAATTCATACACAAAAATTCAAAATGTCTTGAGAAACAGACTTTTGTGTATATGAAGTATATGTTTAATAGTATGTGTGTGATGGCTATGTACATGGATGTGTGTGAACTGTAAGTAATGAAAAACAGATGTGGATACACAGACGCACACGCATAGAAAACATAATATTCACAGTAACGCTATCCAGTCGTGTAATAACAATGCCTGGAGGTAAACGATAAATATAAGAAAAACATGCAATAAGACCTACAGTACCTTTTATCACGGGGAGGACCGATGGGCTAGGTTCGGCATGAGGTCATTCTCATTTGGAGCGCACACCGAATCCATCTCCAGGTCAAAGGTTACTGGTTCAGTGTGCCAGAAACACACAAAAATATCACATCAACTCCAGGCACAGTAGGATCAGAATACACACTTTGACATAAACTGTTGTTGTTGTGGTCATGTTCTTTTGTTTGACTCAGCATAGATTTCATTTTGAAAGCACTCCAGGAACTCTGCATGTACATTTGAGGTTATTGTGTTCAACGCTGCATTTACTCGCCAACCTGTGTGATTGTATTTGCCAAATAAATGGCTCGCGTAATTGGTCCAAACTCTGCAAAGCAACTCCAACTTTAACCGCAGGAATCCATTGTCAGAAAGTTGGTTTGACGCGGGTCCAACAACTTTGTAAATGTTGGAGCGTCACGCAGCAAACACTTTTTTATTAAGACTGAGCACCATTTCATGAAAATATGGCCTCACTAGAGACCAAGAAAGCCAGCAAATGCCAAGCCAATACAACCCCAAAATGTACCACTTCTGCACGGAATGGGAGGATAACGTTTTTTACTCTGCATCCATGACTGACTCCATGCAGTACAAGTTAAGTTAATGTAAGGTAATGTCTCATCAATGTAACATTACTGAGGCCTAGTGAATACTAGTAGAATACTACATGACTTGTCTTTCAATATTTTTTTACTAATAATAGGCGATAGTCAACCATAAAACAGCAATCAGTTATTAATTAATTATTTTTTTTTAAACTGCGATAGCATGAGGGAGCGATGTGCGAAACGCAAAGTGGCATTGATGACTGTACAAGCCAGCGAGTCCAACAAGCAAATTATCGAAAATCAAGTTCACCAAACTCCCAGTCTCATTCCACATCACTGAATGGAAGGAGCAGCATATAGTGGTCACAAGCCTTGAGCGTTCACTCATGGCTGTCAATGGTAATGTTCACTTCTTAGCTCAGGTTAGTCAGTATGCGTTAACAATTACAAACATATTAAATTATATATGTATATTGATATATAAGTCGGAGGACCAGCCAAACTTTGAAAAAAGTGTGACTTATACGGTAATTCTTGTGCATAGAATGAAGATTACATATTTCTCGTCATCAAGTACAGTTTTAGCAATTACCATCATTGGTACTTTGACAACCTCCCCACCTGAAAAGGCCTTATTTTTCTTAATCAAAAATTGCGTAGCTCTAAATGAGGCATTGGTTGCTTTTTGGGAGTTTTTAACCAGTCTTGTGAAAAAAAGATTGCTGTTTGCACAAAGCTGCCTTTAACTCACGGGCTTCCCTGTGGGTAATTAGCATGGTTGCTTGTGTGACACGTTGTGAAATGTCTCTCCACATTGTGCCTTAAAAAAACTCTACCCCCCATTCATCGTGAAAATTACTGTACCGGTATATGGTACCGGTATATGTTTTTTTTTTTCTGCCACCTTTTTGGGGGTCAGTCATCTCCTCAATTTCGCTGCGCCCAGTAGCTTGTTTCCACCATGTTTTGTATGACTTCCACAAACGCTACGTTTTGGTCATGCGCACAGTACTCACCTTCAACTATACCATGTCAGAGCTCATTTATAGTTAACATTTGTTAAATATAACAAATGTTATATTTGGGGAGGGGGGGGAGGGTTATATAGTGTAGCAACCCTAAAGTTATGCTGATATAGTACATGTTTGAGTTCTGGTTGTCTGACTGTTTTGGGTGTCCGGAAGATGTGCTGGTGTGCTTTTGGTGGCGTGGTTACGGGCAACAGTAGCCATTATTTCTGTGTAATAAAGAGATTGTTGATCACCCACCTCCTTGTGATTGTGTTAGCGTCTGTGCAAGTGAAACACCGGACGGCTGTTGACGGTATGTTGGGAGGCAGAGCTCGACCATGCTTCGCAGGACGCCGCTTGCCTTCGACAGACAGCCAGGTGCGCGGTGCGTGGGAACGGGTGGGCTCGGTGCCCATGGTGACAACGCGGGTGCCGGCGCTTGGGGCGTGATTAAAGATGGCCGCGCCCATTTCCACTTTACATGTAAGTGTGATATAAACAAGAATAGCAACCAAAAAAAATGTAATTAGATGCAGCTCACTGGAAAGTGAGCTATTTTTAGGACAGGCTGGCGGATGACTCATGTGGACCTTAGGGGCGACCTGGTGCCCGCGGGCACCGTGTTGGCGACCCCTTCTATAGCGTATACAGTAGGCAACAGTATATGTGACGCCTGAACACAACACAAAGTAACTGTAATTAGTAGAAAAGTTACATTTTCTCTGTTTCTTTTGTGTTTGTGTTATTTTTTTATTCAATAAGTGTGTATTTTCTAATCAGAAAGACTATTTCATAATCAGATTAGATTTAGATTTTGTCCTTCAAGTAACTACTTCTAATGTGAACCACCATTACAGGCTTTTTCCTCATGACTACTCTACCGACTTCAAAGTAACTTAATGAAGTGAAAATAGACACCACTAAAAGAGAATGTAAGCACTTTTGTCCTTGGTGTTACATCAGTGATCCTTGCTTATTTGTGCTGCTGCTAAAATGAGTAAAAATGCAGGAAATATTGAAATTTACTGCAAGAAACGACCCATTACTACTACTATTAGGGCTTCAGTCTTCTTTAATTATATCTGTGCCATCATGACAGCCTTCTGCATGAGTCTGTGATTGCCATGACATGAGAATAATCAAAGCAACATGGAAGTTATGTCAGCGTGCACCTGTTGAAAGAGTAAGACTAAAACAACAGCAGTCACTTAACCTAATTAACTCGACAACGTGCAATGGTGCTTTCTTTATGAGCTCACACACAAGTACAGTAATTCACTTTCACAAGCGAAACCTGAAGCAACCATCTGTTATCTAGCTGTGGAAAAGCGCTGTACAGGACTTCAACACACCAGATGGTTTCGTTCCAGCAATCTATGGGGAAAAGAATCAATAGATACCGTTTGGAAAAGGGCAGCCTTGTTGAAAGGTCGCCTGAAGACTTGTTCACCTCTGACCAAAACATCCATGCTAAATATGCTGTAAAACATTAGGCAGGTGGTACTATAACCCCCAATGCTATGTACATTTTAGCCAATGACAAGCCGGAAGAAAGCAATTTCGTGAAGATGTAGTAAGAGACATGAAACATTGCAAACAAGGGTAATCATATTGTGCTGTACATGTGGAGTGGATGACTCCATGGCATGTGACTGATATATATTAAAACAATTTTCACTGTCATCTATGCAACTGCAAGTGCCACAGCTGAAAGTGTATTTTTAAAGACACATATCAAATTACAAGAAAAAGGCATAATAATAATAATAATAAGGGGGTAATGGGGGGTAGGGGGGGATGCTGATGATATCATTAGAGGTAAATATATTGTAAAAAGTCACAAATTGCAACACACTTGCAATTCAATTATTGCATGTTAATACATTATTGCAGTGCTGTTTCACGTGTTATCTGTAGTTGCTGATCATCTAATGCCTTTTTCCTGTTAATGACTGTGTTCTCATAAATAATCAATTCAAAAGAATAATCAAATAAACCATGACTTTACACAAAGGAGACTAGCCAATACCAAAATTGAAATTTTTCAGAGCGAATTAAAGTTTCAGTGACCTCAAATAAAATTTGAATGTGGATGAATCTACTTCTTTTATGGAAAACAAAAAAAATTGTGGCATTTTGCCTATTTGTTTTCAACAGTAGGATTCTGCAGCTAGCAAAAAGAACGAGTCTCAAAGTGGAAAGCTTTTGACACGGTCGTCCACCAAGAGTATTCAAAAAATGGTTTTGGGTGAGACCCAGCAGGACAAGCAGTTGCTGTGTCCAGCATGTGTGGCATGTTTCTTTACAAAGTGACATTGCCAACTACTGGCCTGGCATACAAATGACAGCGTTTTTTTGTTGTTGACATTTTTGCAGGCCCTGTGAGAATGGGGATCCTTTGGAAAACGTCATCTGTATGTGAAACACAAAGAAAAACCTCTTCATTCGTACTACAACATTTAAGTCCTCATTCTCCTCCTCTGAAAACATTTAATTGAACTCAAGTTGTTCCACTTACGCCTTAGTTACAGGACAACCTGGGGCCGAATCCAGGTTATTACTGCCATGCTTTTATTTTGAAGCTTACTTTGCACTGAACAGGACATCACTGTGTGCACGTTTTTAAACGGGAAGTCCCGAGCCACATTTTTGGGGTTCCGATCCGATCTTTTTTATAGTCTTGCCGATCCCTTCCCGTACCAATCTCTCCTTTCTTTTTTTTAATAATAAGCTTTTGTTACAAACATGAATTTATAGAATTGAATAATTGAATATGGTTATTAAAATAGCTCTACAAAGCATTAAAAATAATGCAACCGAAGTATTGCTGAATTTCCTTTTTTATTACCAACAATATTGTTTGGCTTTTGTAACAAACCTCTGAGAATCAGGTCCCTAATCCAGCAAAAGAACCAATAAAAGATAAAATTGGAAAAAATGGGTGTGCAAAATAGTTTTAGCGTAGGACTAATCATTTGACATGGTTATCGATCAATTTGTGGTGTGATTTACAACATTTTTTTTTTAACAAACTTTCTTCAGCGCAATAGTAATTTGTTGACAGTCTCTAGTATAAACAACCAGCGGTTAGAAAAGCACATACCGTGCGAGCAGTGGGCGGAGCCAGAAATTTTTCATTGAGGTAACCAAGGTGAGACCATTACTCACATAGGGGTGGCAAAAACTTGATACCTCAGATGTCTAGATGGCCAGTGGGGTGGCTGGAGAGTGACCAAGGGTGGCCACGGCCATGTAACGATGCATGTGAGCTCCCCGCATAATGGCACAGGAGTCCAGGCACAGTGACGGGAAACTACCACTGTAGCTACGGAGACGAATATCCATTGTTCAACATGGAACTAACTTCACCATGGTACACCGCAGACATGTCTGCATGGTGGTGTTGCGTTTTGTTTTTCTTATGGGTTGCAGAAGTCGAGTAGCAGCCCGCTTTGAGGCGCATTACCGCACCTACCATGTTGGAGTGTGGCCCAGAGTTACCAACTTTATATGGCAACCGGATCGGCCCAGTCTCATGGCGGAAGCCTATATAATCCGATCTTCAAAATCGACAGCCAATCCCATTTCTGAAGATTGGATCGGGACATCCCTAAAGACGAGAGCCGCTGTTGTCATTTCATACTGTTTAGCGATAATGATAAAGTTAACAATACTACAACACACGCTGACACAAATATTTATTTTGCTGGATAAAATCTAAAAAATTTGTTTTAAATAAATAGGTGTATTTTGTTAGTTTCTGTGGTAAAATCCAGGTTAATTTTGATTTTCAAGCTTACTTTGCCCTGAACAGGAAGTCGCTATGTGTACGTTTTTAATGTGTACCCAGACAGTAGTTATGTCGCTGTTGTCATTTCACGCTGCTTAGCGATAATGAAGACGTTAACAATACTACAACACATGTCGGCATAAACTGACCCAATTTTCATAGAAATTACCCCTTTAGCTCTCAAATTTTATGTCAACAAAAGCGGTTGACCATGTATGTCAATGTCAACTTCAGCTGCACTTTTAAGTAATAGGAAGAACACGGTGAACCAGGACTTGATGAGTTGGTCCACATAGACAGGTTGTGGACATAAGCGGGACATGCTGAAGCGTGTTCCACTGTAACACCTCATGTATTTACTTTTGTGTTGTGCTATTAGTCTCTCCTGATTGGTGGATATGTCATTCCCCAAAGTCTTCTTACTAGAGAGTTTATGTTGCAAGACAAGCCGTATACTGCAACATTTCCTTGAACCAGCAGCTGCCTCATGCGGAGCTCTGCTATCAGCTGATATCGATAAGACGATAAGCCACAAATACACCCTGGGACTCGGGCCAAATGAGCCCTGTCAATCAAAAAGTGTCGGCGAACAAGTGTTGTGGGATCAGTATTGCTTGAAGTCACGGCCGTCCGCGCTCTCTCTCTCTGCCTCATGACTGACCTGTGATCATGATCCAGCTATGCCTCACCTCTGACCCCACAAAGCAAAAGCAGGTGTGTGGAGCGATATGAGGGGGCGGGGCTTGGATGTGTTTGTGTGCACACACAGTGGACCCCCACTGATGCTGAGTGACGGCTGTGAACTGTTGGCGGTACCGTGGGGATGTTGTTCGGGCCTGAAGGGAGGAGATGATACTCTTCTTCTCCTTGGAGGCCATTTGTGGACCTCACTTTCATTACTACACGAATGTGCATGGTGGAAGTTAGGGTGCCACAGGCACAACCAGAGCAGGTGACCCGGGTAGAGGTCAGGTGCTGGTCTCAAACCCAGCCCCCACTGCTTCTTGTGCACACAGCATGTAAGGCAAACAACCTGCTGACAGGAAATCCTGTCTGTCAACAAGGAACGGGACTGTGACATCAGACAAAATTGTGACTTTTTGTGTGTTTAGGCATGAACCCGACTCCCACAGGAGGCTTTTATGTTGTTTTTTTAATCTTTATTTTTATCTCCTAGAGTTTATATTAGCAATGCAGAACTGATGTCCTGTGATCCCCAGCCAGACAAACAACAGTGCATGCACGTGCGTAGGCTCCTGCTTTCAAAATGAGCTTTGGTTGACAGCAGTGGTGGCCCTCAAGGTGCTTTGAGGGGGTCTCTAATAGCTGGTCCCAGTTCAGTAGGTGGTAGGGAATGGTTTTAAGAAACAGTGTTTGCTGGTCAGAGCTCCCCCAGTGTTTAATTCCAATGCCAAATGCTGCACGGTGTCACAATGGCTGCACACAGAACATACTGACAGTTCCTTCCTCATAAATTCTTCCTCATAAATCATCTGCCTCCCAATACTCTCCCTGTAGTCTTCTTCAAAGCAGGCCTGAGATTTGTGCTCATCTTTGAACATCACGTAGCTTTTTTTAGACAACATGCAGATGCCATTCTGTGTTGTTTATGGCACCAGTCTTAAGGTGGACATCGAAGACTCCTCTTTTTGGCCAGCGCTATTTCCAAGTGGCGAAACCGGAAAACACACAAACAACACACACACAGGGTCCCAAAATAGAGCAGAAGCACCACAACAGCCTTTAAAGAGAAGAGCGAGAGGCCGCAAAGTAGGGATAGAATTTCCGGATGGAGTCAGGATCCTCTGTTGAGTGTGTGGAAATGGAGAGCTGAAGAGGTGGAGATACACATTAATGTCATACAGACCCATCATAAGTTTCTCTAATGGCATTTCCTTGTCTAAAGGCTCTGATTAACCTAAAATACAGTATGTCCCTTTGTATCTGATAAAGTCCTGATAAAGTTTGTATAACTATTAGGGGTGTTACGAAACAGTCACAAGGCAAGACGATACATGAGATTGGGTTTACAAGAATGAGACGAGACAAAATTTTAACATTACTTTTAAGAAAAGCACAATGAAAATATATTAAAAATATATATAACAACATATTGCAATTTACTAATTTCACTATTACTGCGTGACACTCGTCTGCACTCTGTGTGTATGCTACCAGCCCCGCCTCCACCCACCGAGACAAAGAGACTGTATGACTGACAAAAGGGCTCACTCCGTTCATGCTGTTGTTCTATGGAACAAACAAGCCTCAGTGCAGATACTCGGGCAGACACTCGCATCAGATTGCAATAGGGTTTGGGCCTTTATTCTACGTAGAATAAAGACAATTTAGTCTTCAGTTAAAGTAACGCACTTGTTTAGGCGATTTAAAGTCTTCAATGAATCTAATGTACGTTTTTGTACAGTAAAGAGTAATAAGTCTTCAATAGTATTTTTGTAAGACAATTTAGAATCACATACGTTTTTGTAAATGTACAATTTCGTCTTCAATTAACCTAACGTACATTTGAGCAAACGTTACAGACAGTTTAGAGTCTTCAATTACCAGGGGTGTAGACTCGAGTCACGTGACTTGGACTCGAGTCAGACTTGAGTCACAAGGTTGATGACTTTGGACTCGATTTGACAAGACTTGCAACCTGACTTGGACTTTGGCATCGAGAGTTTAGTTTGATGACCACAGTCAAACCTGTCTATAGCGGCCGCTGAAGGGAAATGGCAAAAGTGCCCACTATAGACAGGTTGGCGGCCATTTTTAATTTGTGCACGCACATATTAACATGTTCACAAAAATTAAAAATTTATTGTTTAAAAATAATTTTAAAAATTAAATCAAAGAAGGTAATAAAATTATAAAAATATAAATATTTTTTTTAATTAATTTCCATCTTTTATTTTTTCTTAAACACGATTTTAAAAGCAAGAAATAAAAATTTTACTGAACGAGCCTGAGGAATGGGCTCTAACAGGATGCGCGTGAAGCAGTCATGAATGGGTGTGTACGTGAACAATAGAGTGCGGAGGAGGTGCGAAGACCGTCGTAAACTTACAATACCATCGCTCCTTTCTTATTGAATGGGCTTCTAATCTCTAATTAGTCGGCAATTAAGTGAAATTTTAGATGTTTTATTCAGGTGTTTTGGCCATTTTAGAATCTATTCACGACGGCATTGCAAAGTGGGAAGACTACCGCTTTGGCCGTCATTGAATCTTTGCAGGGCGGCATTGCAAAGTAAGAAAACGGCTTTTTTTATGCCGAACTACTGACAGTTTGTGTGGATCTTGTGAATGATTGTGACTGAGCTAGGACTCAGTAATTAAAGTCTACACACGACGGCTTCATTGATTGAAAAACGCAACTTTTTCGTGCATGAAGCTTCTGCTTGAGTCAGCATTTTGGCCACTATATGCCGTCAGATATTGACCAAGGGATACAAAATGGGTGGGCGCTGGCCACGTAAGACAGGTGACCGCTATACACAGGGTCTATAACACGCAAATTTTCTGCGGGGGATTTTTCAGTGGCCGCTATAGGCAGGTGGCTGTTATAGACAGGTGGCCGCTAAGACAGGTTTGACTGTATATAAAAATACTGCAAATTTTCAGTGAGTGTGTTGTGTAAAATGTGTCCCCATTCAAAGTGTTCAACTAACGTGACCGTTATTACGAGGTCATAGTATTTTATTTGGTAAACAGTTAACAGTGCTTATAACTTGCAAGGACTTGAAAATTTCAAGCCCATGACTTCAGACTAGACTCGACCTGTCTTGCCTTGACTTGAGACATGACTTGGACTTGCATGTCTTTACTTGAAACTTGGAATTAAACACCTGACTTACTTGAGACTTGCAAAAAACTTTCTCCCACCTGTGTTAATTAACCTAAACAGGTATGTGTTTTTGGCAGTATCAACGAGAGTCTTCAGTGAACCTAATATACATTTTTGTAAACATCAATGACAACTTAGGTGACGTTAACACTGATTTTTTTGTTAAAATCCGATCTTTTATGTGGTCGTTCACATTAACAAAAAACATGTGACTTCACTGAAAATGTGAACACAAAGCGTCCAGGAAGTGACGCCCATGCACAAAAGCATGATGTCAAACGCTTATGCTGTGTGTTTACGGAAGTTGCCTCAATCTCCTCGTCGCATTTGTGGAAATTTCAAGGATTTTGTGTCAAAATTTTCTCAACCAAATTATGAAGATTGAGAAGAAAAAGGGCAATACTTCTGGCACTGGCAGTTTGTGGAGAACTTGCTGCGACGTCTGTTCTGAGGAGCATGAGGGTGGATGTTGGAGCCAGGAGTGGGGAGACATTGACGTGACCCGCTTCACTGACATTTTTTTTAAATAATTTTCAGATGACAAGAAGAACTTTTGCCTATATCAGTGAGTACCTTTATCGAAGTCTGGCACGGCACCATTCAATGACGTATAGGTCGGATATATGTGACCTCACCGTTTAGACTGCAGTAGCTCGGATACATATCGGATTTATATCTACATACGAATGAGGCATTAATCGCATTTGAAAAAACTCTGAATTGTACTGTTCACACTGACATGAACAATCTGATACAGGTCACATATGAGCCAAAAAATCGGAAATATAATAGTCATTATAATAGTCCTCACTGCAAGAAAATGTATGTGGACATGACGTAAGTGTTACTGTAAACATTGAAGACCGCTGAGAGTCTTCAATGGACATGCATGTTTTTGCAAAGACAGGTTAAATTAATGTAAATTAATGTAATAATTAATGACAGGTTTTTTAATGTATAAACATTGAAGACAACTAGAAGTCATCAGTCATCACGTACATTCTTGTAAACGTCAAAGAAAATGTTGTCAGTTAACGTATCATACGTGTTTGTTCATCTTCAATGCCCCAAATGTACATTTTTCCAAATAACAAAGACAATCCAAAGTCTTCAATGCGCCTCACCTACTGTGCATGTTTTTTATTGAAGACACAAGACAATTCTGAGTCCACATTGGACCTAACGCAATATTACAATGTTTAGCCTTGCTGTGCTCAGAGCCATTCTAGATTAACAATGAAACAATTATTTTTGGACTCATCACAGCAGTAATTGCAGGAAGAGGATACGTTCCCTGATGCTTACATAAATATAATTACAATCAGCTCCACACAGTCATACACAACACTCATGTGGTTTTGTCATCAAAAACTTAGCCCTTTATCGTTTACCGTCCAACTGAGAAATGTCCCTAGAGATCACCTTATCAGCGCTCTCTGCAAAGTGCATCCTATACCTTCTTATTGTTATCCTGCCCCAGTAAGGAAAGCTTTGGAAATGCTGGAAGTAACCTGGGCTCGAGCCACTTTTCATTGAAGACAAAAGCATGTGTTGCTTTTCTTGGACTTCCATTAAGTCAGGATGCAGCCATTACGATCCTTGTATGATGAAAAATGAGTGAAATGCAATAACAATATGACACCTATTAAAATTCAATACAGCTGTGATGACCCAGGGAGAATGGAGTTACATCATGCCTGTCTTTGGGGGACACATTCCCATATTGGAGGTTATTCTGTACAGAGTTGAGTGGTGAAGCGTTGGAGCTAAAGTACATGTTTGAGGTCATCATCATCATCGCCTTTCCACATGTTTAACATGATCCTTGACTACACTACGAAAGGAAATGCACACACCCTTCAGCATCCTCATCTGCATCTCTGCACTTCCTGTTTTCAGTAGTGACTATATAGGGTATCTCTAAACACACACACACACACACACAGACACAAACACACACACCTCAGTAAACGGAGGAAGACGGGTTGTTGAGAACCATGAAACAAGGAGGCATTTTTAGAATTGGGGAAACAAAGAGGGGAAGTCACATGACGTCGCACAGGAGGGAATCTGAGGTTGGCCGGCAGGCACGCCTTAACAACACTCACACACACGCACTCACAATTCACATACTCATTTTGTTTACTAAACACAGCCAATGTCCCTTCTTGCTGGCTGCTCTCAAAATAGCCATTTCCTCATCCTTTTGCTGCTGATATTATAATCGTAAGGATATTTCTGCATGCACACTTGATTTCCCTTTGCAGAGGCCGCAAAGACATCCACAGCAGACTGTTACACCCACGGTGTAAGAAGGAGAGGTTCCGCAGGTCCTTCATACCGACCGCTATCAGGCTCTACAACACCTGCACCACCTGAACCATGTGTCACTATGCATTCTTTACTTGTGTATCTTGCTTGCTGCTGTAACAGATGAATTTCCCTGCTGTGGGATTAATAAAGTACTACTACTACTACTACTACTACTACTACTACATAAGGGATGTGTCGGTTTCAGGCTTCGTCCTTACAGACTAACATGACGGCGAGCGTTGTGGAAGTCAGCCTCTCAGAAATGTGGCCGATTGTTAACAGGATGACGCAAAAAACACAATTTACAAAAACACACAATTTTGTGGAGAGGATCCCATTAGGTTTGGGTGCAATCCAGACGTAAATTGGGTAATTTATTTCTCATCGGTATCACATCAGTACCATCACAACTAGGGATGCTCCGATCAGGGTTTTATGCTATACTGCTCATCCACGAGTGAGATCTGCCAATACCGACCACATGGATTCATTTTACATTTTTCAATTATTTATTATGAGTGCTATGGACCAGGGGCGCCGTAAGACAATTCCAAGGCCCCCTGGCCAATAGGTAAATATTAGAAAAATAAACATTTAGGTGGATTGTTTTGGGGGGGAGTTGCCTTTATTTGTGTTATTTGTGTGTGATTTTTGTACTATTTGACTCAAACCTGAATTTAATTTGATGCATGTTTTGGATAAATATGAATACATGGGAAATAACCTGTTCAATAATTATTTTTTTACCTCAAGATAACAAAATTAACAGAATAAAATAATACAAATTTATTAAGACCGCTGATGGGTCAAGGCTGCGCTGCAAATGAATACAAGTTAATGTGCTTACTTTCATAAAGCGCCTTTCTGCAAAGAAATTTAAGTTAATTCCTCTCGTTTATACATTCACACACGCACTAATATACTTATACCAAAAACAATCACATTGTTTCTGGTGCCTAACTGTTCCAAATACGTACAAATATTTATGTAATTGTGTCCTGTCATTTATCTTTTTGTTCATAAAATACAGTAAAAATGGGTATATTTCACACATAGTTGCAAATGGTGATTAATCATGATTAATTTGATTACATTTTTAAATCATTTGACAGCCCTGATAAATATATTTATTATCTATGTAGTTTTTAAAAATAAGTGTTCCTGATTTTTTGTCACAACAAAACCATTCCTCTCACTTCAGAATCAAAAATGGTACGTTCCAGTGGGCTTTTGTCATCATCCATGAACCAGAAAGTGGCCTGCTAAAGCGGGACTTAAATCCCAATGTACGTGCTTCTACTTGCTGGCTACGTGCACAAATGGGGAAAATCGCAAGAGACACACACATTGCCCGCACGGATTTTCAAACCCGCAGACAGCGCGCAAAGCCCCTAGGAAGAAAATTGGGATGCAAATTATTTTCTGCATGCATGCAGGAAAACCTTGCACGCAGCCAGGTCGCAAGGGCAAGGCAGAGGAGGAGTGCGTGTGTCGCAAGTTTAAAAGTACATTGTGTACATTGCCTGGCCACGGCAGCAGCTCCTCCCGTGACTCCTCCAGCTGTACACTCTGGTTCTCCCGACCTCCGTGTACGCATGGCGATCTGCTCACATAGCATATCCGACATTTAATGCACCTTACCCAGCCACGGCGGGCGGTTCCTCCCGCTGTACAGAGTGTACAGTTCTCCCGGTCATGATAGCCGTAGGTGCCGTAGGAAGTCAGTATGCCCATTTTGCAATAGAAGTGAGTGGGCTTCACAAGCCTCGTTCGATGCCCCCAGTGAGTGAAACATACAACAGCCTTACATGAAGCACACCTAGCACACACAAGTTGCACGTGGGTGTCACAAACCACTTGCTCCATAGGTACGACACACTTGCAACCCCTCTGATACCATTTCCTCTACGTGCTGGCCACGGCCAACAAATTTCCCAAAAATTGCGGAGCCCGTGTGTGTGGTAACACATACGTCGGGATGTAAGTCCTGCTTAACATAGTGTATGGATGGGCAAACAAAATTGCTTTGGATGATTTTGGTTCAAACTTGGTAGGCATCTGTACTCGACTCAGTGCCATTCTAGTCATTTTATGTGTCCGTGTTACCAGCAAGAACCGCAAACAACGTGTTTGCTTTAAAAAAAAAACACTGTGTTTTGGCAGGACGTGTTTACCAAACAAACCAACTTCTGTCTCCACGCCCAGACAACAGCTCGCTCGCGTTCAAGACGCTCCGGCAAACATCATAAACCCCGTCACCCATTTCTTATGTATTCATAAGAGTGTGATGCTATGAAAAGGCACACATCTGTTGTAGGTTAGAGTTGCTACACGCTTCTCGAATCTCAAACTAGAGGGGGTCAGGCCATCAATCATGCCTCCCTTCTTTCTTTCTCTCTTTTTGCCTCTACGCATGACGCCTGAGGCCGGAGGGGCAGGAACATATTATATACATATGTGTGTTTACTGTTACACTATAGCTGCTGTCAAAGCAGCTTCCTGTTTTCTCTCAAAATAGAAATAACAAGCTGGTTAGTCACACACTAAGAGCGCACATTTAAATGCACGTCAGCATGAACACACACCCGAATGAAAGGCCACATGCCTGCTGATTTAATATTTGGACAGGTCCTCGGGGTCTTAGCTTTGATAGGATAATGAGGGTTTGGAGACGAAAAGAAGAGGGTTTTCACACACTTGTGATCAGAGAGTGCAGTGGTTCCAGAATGCTGCAACAATCCAAATGCCCAAAATCTCCTATATATTGACATATATTGTAAAATATGTAGTTAAACTCACTGATGTCGCTAAAATGTACCAGCGGCAGAGATGGGTGGGGAGGATTTTGGCTTAAACTGATTCATTAGTGCGAGCAATCAAACACACTGATCCTGTTGGTAGTGATCTCAGGGTGGGAATCGTGGCGTATTTGTTTTTTTATATTTTGCCAATGATTGCCCTCAACATCCAGAGCCTTGAGGAATTCAGGGCGAAACTCCTACACTCCCGGAGCTTTGCCACTGGGGAGCGTTTTGACTACCCCGGATAACTCAATGACGATCTATGTTCCCACCCTCACCTATGGTCATGAGCTTTGGGCTGTGACCGACAGAACGAGATCGTGGATACAAGCGGCTGAAATGAGTTTCCTCCGTAGGGTAGCTGGACTCACCCTAAGAGTCTTATTCTGTCCCTTTTTAATCGTGTCAAATAGCAATGTTGTCACAAAATTTGAACAAAAATCAATAAAAAATAAACACTTCTGAAATCGATATCAACATTATAGAGAGAATCATAACATATTTGATATTCTTCACATTTGACTACCGACCAGTCCAGGGTGTACCCCGCCTCTCGCCCGAAGTCAGTGGGATAGGCTCCAGCATACCCCCACGACCGTAATGAGGATAAGCGGCATAGAAAATGGATGGATGGATATAGCTGACTACATATAAAATATTTTCCTTTTTTTTGTAGGGCTGTCAAAAATAGTGCGTTCACGGCAGTCACTAATTTATGTTAACATTTTTACCGTCATTAACACATGCCCGTCATGTCAAGCCACATCTCTTTGTTACAGTCAGAAACACAGTCTGCCGCTCTTTTATGACTTTTTTTCTGACCGCAGTGCAATTCCGACTCCTACGCACAAACGCGTCTCTACTCGGCTCATCCTGGGAATGACACTCCGAAAATCACAACATCTTCATTGTGCGTGTATGTGTGGTCTAAATCAACAGAATGACAAAGAAAAACAGTAAGTCGATATTGTTATCACTCAATAAACGGAACTCTTATTCCGGAAGTACAATTTGATGCATTTAAATGTGCTCAGAAATTCCAGAAAATACATCCACAGTACACTCATAACATGTAAATTCAATTTAAGTTACGTGGTGTCTTTGAAAGCAACCCTTCATGGCTCATAATAAATTAAAATGCGATTCTGCTACTATTAAAGAGACTAGCGTTTTCAAACGTGTGCTTGATTGAAATTTTCAGTTCATTTGGAGATGTTAATACATAAAAATACACACAACTGGTCAAACGTTTTCCAACACTCCAATTTCTCTGGAGGAAAAACCTACATTTTTAAGTGTTAAGATGGTCTGTCTCTCTTCCATTGTTAATTCCCTTTTTTCTTGCCATTTTTGTAACAACAAATTACTTTCTCCAGTACAATGCTGTTCAACTGATGTTCACAGTACCACAGCGTGTTCCGAACACTGTTTTTATGCAGACAGAGGAGGTAGTAAGTACTCCAGAACTTGGAACATCTGTAGGAATTAGTTGCACCAACTGCCAACAATACACATTATTTTTCAGTGTTGGGTAACCTTACCTTTTTTTTAACCTCTGGCACTTCACCACTTACCTTTGTACTATTTCAAGCTATTCATTGGACTTGGAACGACTTGTATTTCAATGAAAAACTGGAAAAATTGGGGTGTTTTAAAATTGGGGTGTTTTGACCGGTAGTGTATATATAATTGTGTCCTGTCATTTATCTTTCTCTTACAGGAAAAATGGGCATATTTTACACATAGTGGCAAATGGTGATTAATCATGTTTAATTCATTTGAAAACTGTGATTAATTTGATAAAATATTTTAATCATTTTAAAGCCTAACTATTTTGTAATGTAGAATGTTAATTAATAAATTTCCAGATTACCCAAATACTATATAAATATTATAGTGTCCAAGCCAACACATTTTGGTATTTTTTTTTTTTGACAAAGTCAAATGTAATACCAGAATTTTCTAATCTGCAATTTAAAAAAATTACTGGTTAATGTAATTTTTTAATCTGCAATTTTAATGAAATTATTTTTCAATATCCAAATCAAGGTCAATACTTTTTTAAAATGGCAAACAAGTTTTATCTGGTAACTTTTTGTTTTCTTTTCAATATTGTCCTTAACATATTTAGTAATGTTCTAGGGCAGGGGTGTCCAAACTGCGGCCCATGGGCCATTTGCGGCCATCCGGCTGTTTTTTTATTGAAAAAAATATGATTCAACAAGAAAAGTACAAAAATAAACAAATAAATAACGCAGAAGAATATGAAAAAACAGCTGTCATTTTATGAGAAGTCAAAATATTGAGAAAAAGTTTGATTCTAACGAGAAAGAGTTGCAATTGTTACGAGAATTAACTCGTAATACATTTAGAAATAAAATATAAATAAATATGATATAATATAATAAATACAAATAAAATAATAAAAAAATTATTTTTGCAAGTCGTAATATGAGAATCAAATCAAATTTAAACGTAATTTTTGGAATATTAGGTTGCAGAAAAATCTATAATATTATGGGAATAAAGCCATAATACTGTATTTCAGGAAAAACAGAGTAAAGACATTCTTATAATATGTTTTTTAACCTGAAATACTATATAACTTACTAGTACAGTATGTCTACATGTGTTGGTTTAGAAAATATCAAAGTGGCCCTTGCATCCTTTCATTTTTCAGTAAGTGGCCCTCGCTGGAAAAAGTTTGGGCACTCCTGTTCTGAGGCCATTTAATTTATTTCTTCTTTTTTTTATATGCTGTGGGCCAACAAAAACACAACCTGTGGGCAGCAAATACTGCACATACAAGATACACCTACAAAAACAACAGATATTTTTGAGCCTGTCACTGCCATTACAAGCAGCAAACACACAAGCAACCTGGTCACCCTGCTGAGTCAGGTGCAGCCATGTTTATGCTCCCTGGTGTCATATATTATTGCAGCCTGTTGACTGAAAGCAGTCGTGTTTTAGCAAGGATGTCCAAAGTGTAGCCTGGGGGCTATTTTAGGACTGCAGCTTGTTTGTTTAAATGGCCCTCGGCATTTTGTAAAAAATACAATTATTTAATCACAATATGACTACATGAAGGGCCGCACGGTGGTCTAGTGGTTAGCACGTGGGCCAACACAGTAACAGCCTGGAGATCGGGAAGACTTGGGTTCGATTCTCCCTTGGGCATTTCTGTGTGGAGTTTGCACGTTCTGCCCGTGTGCACGTGGGTTTTCGGCTTCCTCCCACATTCCAAAAACATGCAGGTGAGGTTAATTGGTGACTCTAAATGGTTGTTTGTCTATATGTGCCCTGCGATTGGCTGGCGACCAGTCCAGGGTGTACCCCGCCTGTCACCCGAAGTCAGCTGGGATAGGCTCCAGCATGCCCCCGTGACCCTAATGAGGAAGAAGAGGTATAGAAAATGGATGGATGGATTATATGTTACACTAATTAGCTTTGTCACCTATAAGTAAAAAATAACACAATGTCTATGTTGTGTTCAGAGATCTTATAGCATATTTTGACCTACACTGGGATGGTTTTAGCATCATTAATGTAAAAAAAATTTATCAGTGTGGCCTCCCGCATCCTTCAATTTTTCTGACCGTGACCCTCGCTGAAAAAAGTTTGGACTCTCCTGGGTTACAATATCTGGCAGCTAAAATGTTACCCTGTTCAGAAGAGAAAAGGAAACAACATTATTAACATTATTAGCATGTCAGCTGATTAGATTATTGAATCAAATATATATACAGCATATGAAGCCATGAATCGCCTCCAGAAAGTATTGTTGCATTGTACATTTTGTGCTTTGGCTTTCTCAAAACTTCACTTAACTCTAATAGCCTCAATAGGGAATGAAAGCATGTTTAATTCAATGTTCTATTGGATGTCCCCACACAAACTGACCCAATGTGCTCTCGTTAACACAGAACAGAACCTTGACAAGAGGGAACCGTGTCCTCACTTGTTGCTCCAGATGCCGTCTCTCATACGTGTGATACGTGACAATGATCTTTAAAGACAAAAAAGACAACAAATAAGAGAAAAACCTGGCTTATAATAGCCAAAAGGGCCGCACGGTGGCCGAGTGGTTAGCATATTGGCCTCACAGTCAGGAGATCGGCGGCATCTCTGTGTGGAGTTTGCATGTTCTCCCCGTGCGTGCTTGGGGATTCTCTATGCAAGTTAAATTAATTGGCAACTCTAAACTGCCAATGTGAGTGTGAAAGGTTGTCTAACTGTGCCCTGCGATTGGCTGGCGACCAGTCCAGGGTGTACCCCGCCTCTCGCCCAAAGTCATGGGCGTAGCCATAAAAATGCCATACAATATGCCTCACACGTAAAAAACTTTTTAAATTGTAAAATGTCTAGGTATTTACCACTAATGAATGATTATAAAAGATGATGGAAAAATGAATAAATGGAATCAGAGTCACGGTCCAGCCCAGGGGTCGGCAGCCTCTTTGATGTGGCGTGACATGGCAGACATGTCATGTAGGAGACACAATAATAGAAAATGAGCCATAATATAGATTCACACGTAATAGCATTAGGAGAGTTCCTTGTTCTTACCTTTTTACTTTCCAGTACTGTGGTGGATATCGTCTCACCAATGCAACATAATGTAACATTACTGACAACTAGTGGCTTGTATTATATAATATATACTGTAATATTACATTTTACAACTTCCTTTCAATGCCTTTTCTGAATGCCTTATATTGGTATTTTAGTTTATTTAGACATTTATATGCTTGCACTGAAGGAAAAAGCACCCAAGATCATGGCACCCCCTCCTCAGTGCCGTGTAGAAAACATCCCAGGTGGGATCTCCTTGTCATGCCAGTAATGTTGGAAGCCATCAGGACCGTCAAGATTACATTTTTTTCTCATTAGAGCATAAAACTTTCTTCCACCTTTCAATGTCCAATGTTTGGTGCTCTTGTGCAAATTCTAAAAGGGCAATTTTGTGGCATTGAAGGAGATGAGGCCTTTGAAGACATTTTTTCTTCTTAGAACCCTTCTCTCGCAGATGCCATCTGATGGTTATTGGACTACATTCACCACCAGTTACAATCTTCCTTTGGGCCGAGTATGGTCCAGTGTCTTGACGGTCAGCCAATCAGATCCTCTGGATCAGGGCTGGTGACATTTTTTTGGGTCTGACACTATAACCCTCATGATCTTTGAAGAAGTCTTACTGCGCCTAACCTCAGCAGCAATGGCGTGCTGCGAGAGGCCTTGCTTATGCAGCTCAACATTCCGAGAGGCCATCAAGAGATCATGACAATGTGAATACCTGACGTAACATCACAATCATCCACGTTTTTGTTCAAGATTTTTATTTTTAAAGGCTGTGGTCTTAAACTTTTGGTCAGCTGATGTTTGCAAAAAAGTTGCTTACTGAAATTTTTTTTGTCTCATTCCCATTTCTTCTTTTCGCATTTTGACATACTTACAAACTCTTACGGTGGCTGAGTGGTTAACATGTTGGCCACACAATCTCGAGATTGGTAAGACCTTGGTTCGAATCTCCACTTGGGCATCTCTGTGTGGAGTTTGCATGTTCTCCCCGTGTGTGCGTGGGTTTCCTCCCGCATTCCAAAAACATGCATGTTAGGTTAATTGGTGACTCTAAATTGTCCATAGGTATGAAGGTGAGTGTGAATGGTTGTCTATATGTGCGACCAATCCAGGGTGCACCCTGCCTCTTGCCCAAAGGCAGCTGGGATAGGCTCCAGCATACCCCCGCGACCCTAATTAGGATAAGCGGCATAGAAAATAGACGGATGGATCGAAGCTCCTTAAGATCCAACAGTGTAAAATGTAAATTCTTGCAATATTTGAACTGGTCTTAAAATTCAGAGTGATCAGAAGTGTATTAATTATTTTCTATTGATGTTTTCAATGATATTTTACATGTTTTAGGAAAAAATAAAATTGGTTCAGTTCTAGTCAACGTGTGCATGTTGCTATTCGTTTTGCCAGCTTTGTTCAACTTGACTCTAGTTCCTGGATGATTGCATAAAAGAGCTCACAGGTTTACTGTTGGTGAAATCAGTGGATATTGCTTCGTAGTTGCATCTTGTGTGCCGTGATGTTCATTGTGTGCTTTTGCTGGCCTAGAACAAAAAGCACCCACACGATGGTCGGTTTTGCAACGGGGTTTTACGAACTTGCCAGCAGTGTGTTTACACAATGCAAAATCATCACATTTCTTTTTTGAAATCACTTAATGTTTGAATGTGCCTTTGGTCTTCAAAGCCACATATGCACACTGTAAATCACTAAATTATTTGTCACCATCAGTTTACCATATAAAACGCACGCAGGGCTGAGCAAGCTTCTCACATCTCAGCTTCTGGTGCCAAAGAGTCTGTGTGGGGTATCTCCCAAGAACGCCTGAGTCCGTTTAGACACAGTACTGGACACACATGGTGGCTGGGCCCTCGAGCAGGCGTCAAGCTGGTAAGACCAACAGCAGAGAACATGCAGGCCTGATTTCATGCTAGGTTCAGCAGGTTGTAAGTCCCCATCTTTGGAAGTGAGCCTCTTTTACACAGAGATACACATACAGTATCTGATATTGGACAGCGACACAACAGGGTGGGAGGCTTTTGTGCCAACATTGCCAAATACCCTCACAAGGGGCGGCGTACTGTTTTTATTACGGCTCTAATACTACCTCAGATGATGAAAAATAAACAGTTTAAAATAACAATAAAATAACAGTTTATACAGAACCCTAAAACCCTCGACCTAAAATAGCGAAAGAGCTGGGAAATTGCAGATTTTTTACAGGTTGTAAAAAAGAGGCTTCTGACAGACCGCCTGTGAAAGGCTGGACAAGGCCTCACATCAGATTAGTGAACGTCATACAACTCACAATTTGACCAAAGTTTTTGGGGGGGAAATGCAAATTGAGAAGAGAAGATAACACACCAGAAATTCCATATGTTTCATAGTGGCTAACTTCTTTTTACATTAGAGAATGTTACAAAGTGAGATGTGTGAGGCACACCTGCGCCAAAAATCACCTAACAACTTCTATATTTGTCATTAAAGTCAATACATTAGGTCCCCAACTTACGAACACCCGACTAGCGAGCATTCACGGATACGAACACAAGCCGACTGGTATATATTTTATTTTATTTTGCCTTGTAGTCACTCAATCAGTATTTATACTGCTACTGTACATGCTTGACCAGTAGAGGGCACTGTGACACTGCTAATGGGACCAACAGAGGAAGAGTTAGACGCTGGGGAGATACAGTGTAAAGCTAAAAGGAAAGCTAAATTGTACAATCCGGACAGAGCGTGTGATTAAAGTTTATGAAGAGTTAATAGGCCTGCTTAATTCTACAACACCCACAGACCACTACCTCTTTTAGAAGAGTCTAACGACGATGACAATTTGTCCTTTTTTTCAATAACTCCTCCTCCTCCACCACAACCAACGATGTATGCTCGACCACTCCTCTTCAAAGGTAAATAACATTTATCATTACGGATTATTATATCACTTTTATTATTGTTTTTTTCATTAATTATCCTCGTTTAATATTACTACTGCATCCAAACTCATATTTACATACATACGCATATACTGTATATGTATACACGTACATGTAATACCTATATCATTGGTAATATTACCTTTTCCCCTACTTAAGAACAATTCGACATAAGAACGGTCGTCTGGAACCAATTGTGTTCGTAAGTTGGGGACCTAGTGTATTGAGTATTTTGTTGTTTTATATTGTGCTATTGAGCAGTGGTTAGCTTATTTTTACACTCATATGATTGTTAAGTAAAATGTTGTTTTATTTGTTTCGGAACTCGCCGTCAGTCTCATGTGATTGCGTTTCGTTATACAGTTGTACAGTAATCCCTCATATAAACGAGTTAATTGGTTCCAGTTCTGACCGTGATCAGTGAATTTCCGCAAAGTAATAATTCCTTGTTTATAAATGGAATATTTTTCCTTCTGAATACCATTATTAGAGCCTTCTTCACATGAAATAACACCCCTATAGTCAGTCACCTTTGCACTCGTATTACCCAACACAGTATATACAATAACAGAAAAGCCATATAAGACATAAATCAAACATGCTTGCATGTATTGTACAGGGAGATGAGTGGGTGGCGGACAGGATGTGACGTCAGTGGTTCGGAGTTGAGTTACGGTCACAACAGTAGCCCTTGTTATTATAATTATTATTGTGATCATTATGTTATTATTATTGTTCCTGTTGTGAGATAACTTAAATCTGCAATAAAAGCCTGTTGTTTTGGCAAGTCTGGTGATTTTGTGTCTCACCGATAATTACAGTAACATTGCTGACCAATGTAGAATACTACATACCGCAGTTGTGCAGTGTTGTTTGTGTACAGTGCAGTGCATGAATGAAGAAGGTGTGAGTGATTGGGGTGCCAAATTCAGACCTCACGTGGGTAGTCATGCCCCTCTCTCGTGGCAAGGACTGTCACATCTTACATGTGGCTCATATTTGCGCTTAAATACCTCCCAGATCTATTGGCTGCCTTGTATGGATGCAAACATGATGATCACAACATAGATTTTTTTTTGGTCTTTCTACTGTCATTGATTTACTGATTTAATTCAGGGTTGTGGGTGCAGTTTTGATGGTTTTTATTCCATTGTTGTGGATGCATTGAGTGCACGCAAGAAAGAGGGTGTCATTTTGCAATACAGTAATCCCTTGCCACTTGCTTTGAATTATGTGCATTCACTGAAAAATGTTAACAAATCATGCTGTTTC
Organism: Dunckerocampus dactyliophorus; assembly: GCF_027744805.1. Lineage (NCBI taxonomy): Eukaryota > Metazoa > Chordata > Actinopteri > Syngnathiformes > Syngnathidae > Dunckerocampus > Dunckerocampus dactyliophorus. Next base: position 10,924,483 of record NC_072828.1, read on the forward strand.
GTGGTTGAATACAGCCTGTTATTAGTTTAAAAAAAAAAGCATATTTATGCAAATTTTACATATTTGTTGCTTAAATTAAGCCTTTTCAAAATGGCTAAATGAACTAAAACACAAATATAAAGACACTCAGGAAGACTCATTGAAAGACGCTGTGATGACATTGTGACACTGGTCACTGGGTGTCAGTAATGTTAAGATTGTTTTGTGAGACACACAAGCATGAGTCTTATTTTTGTCTAAATAGCATATTTTCTCTAATTATGTCTACTATACAGAGCCATGTCAAAAAATTAGAATATTGTGTAAAAGTTAATTGTTCTCTATAATATCATTAAAAAAAATAAACCTTCATATGTACTAGATTTATTACACATCAACGGAATTTTTTCAAGCCTTTTATTTTTTAAATCTTGATATTTATGGCATTTAGTTCATGAAAACCAAAAATCAATGTGTCAAAAAATTTGAATATTTCATCAAAACAATAAAAAATGGGATTCATAATACAGAAATTTCAATCCACTGAAAATTGTTTAATTCCTGTATTCAATACTTGATTGCAGCTCCTTTTGCATGAATCACTGGTTTAATTTGGTCTGGCATGGACGCAATCAGCCTGTTGCGCTGTTGAGGTGTTACGGAGGCCCAGGATGCTTCGATAGGGGCCTTCAGCTCATCTCTGTTGTTGGGTCTGATGTTACTCATCTTCCTCTTCACAATACCCCACAGATTCTCTATGGTGTTCAGGTCAGCTGAATTTGCAGGCCAGTCCAGCACAGTAATACCGTTGTCAGTAAACCAGTGACTAGTGGTTTTCGCGCTGTGGGTAGGTGCCAGGTCATGTTGGAATATGAAGTCACCATCTCCAAAAAGGTTTTCAGCAGATGGAAGCATGAAGCGCTGCAGGATCTCGTGGTAGACAGCTGCACTGACTCTGCACTTGATAAAACAGAGTGGACCAACACCAGCAGATGACATGGCACCTGAAATCATCACAGACTGAGGAAACTTCACGCTGGACTTTAGGCAGCTTCTGTCCTGTGCCTCTCCAGTCTTCCTCCACACCCTAGGACCTTGATTTCCAAATGAGAGACATTTGCTTTCGTCAGAGAACAGGACCTTGGACCACTGGCCAACAGTCCAATTCTTTTTATCCAAAGCCCAGGTCAGACATTTCTTTTTTGTTTTGGGGTCAGGAGTGGCTTGACCGTGGGCATCCGGCTTCTGTAGCCCATTTCTAGGATACATCTGAGGACTGTTTTCCTTGAGGTCCCCAGTCCAGCCTCATTCCACTGCTTTGTGAGCTCAGTCAAATTTTTGAAGCGGCTCTGCTTCAGAATTTTCTAAAGCTCCCGGACATCTCTACTGCTTGTGCAGCGTTTCCTCCCACATTTTGATCTTCCAACAAGCTTTCCTCTTATGTGCTTTGGAACAGCACTTTGAACAGCCAACTTTTTCTGAAATTTATTTTTGTTTCTTGCCCCCCTGATGGAGGATGTCAATAGCGGTCTTCTCCTTATCAGTCAAGTTAGAAGCCTTCCCCATGGTTGTGGTTTTGTGATCTGAACCAGGCTGACAAGTTTTTATAGGCTCGGGGAACCTTAACAGGCGTTTTGAGTTGATTAGCTGATTTTTAAATTAGCAAACAGAGTACTTTGAGACTGAGTAACTGAGTACTGTCAGAATATTCTAATATTATGACACATGGATTTGGGGGTTTTCTTGAGCTGTATGCCATACAAATCTAAATTAAGACAAAAAAAGGTTTTGAATCGTTCACTGCATGCACAATGAACCTAGAATATATGAAGGTTTTAAAATTTGAATTATATTACAGAAGAAAATGAACTTTTACACAATATTCAAATTTTTGTAAAAGTGACTATTGTGGTGTTATTTCATGTCTAGTGGGCTCTAATAATGTTAAAAACCATATTTAAAAGGTTGTATAAAGGTTTTTTTATGCATTTCGTGGAAATTCACTTATCACTGGTCTGGAACCAATTAACTGCGATAAACAAGGTTTATCAGTGGGTAAACAAAGAAATGAACAGTAGAGAATTGTTATAGTAGGCTTATCTATTTTTTAATCTCTACAAAAAACAATATTAAATAATTTACTTTGCAGCGGCCAAAATGAGAAACGCGACCTGACCTCATATAAGCAGTAGAAGACGGAGGGATGGAATTTGCATTTAAGAACACACCCTTGTTATAATGACAAAAAAGGGCATTTTAAGTTGGTAATTATTTTATGTGCACAAAGCTTTTTAAGCGTAATTAAGTTGGCAATTGAAGTTATTTTTTTTTTTTTTTTATTTCCAAATGTTTCAAACAAGACCTCTACAGCGAGCACTGTTTTGAATAGCAATAAATCCAATAGTGATGCTAAAGTGCTGTGTCTTAGTTGTTTTTTCAGCCAAAAATGGCTTACTTGGCTAAAAAAAAATATTCCACAAGGGGTACTTTACTGAAATAAGGTTGAAAACTACTGTATCAGACAATGCTAAAAGTATACAGATGCTCAGTTATGAATTTTGAGCATTTGGTTTGATATCTAAAGGCTATGTATTTTTAGTCTTCATTACCGTTTATTATATTGTGGTTGTGTTTGTGTGCAAGCATGAAAAGGACCTTCAGATCAGTTTAGCAAGAAAATACAATTTGTTTATGACACCAAAAAAAATGTGCTCATTAAAAGGACTGTGTGTTCTTTCTCATTCACGAAGGCCATTTCACAATATTTTGCCCTCGCTCTGTAGTTACACAACTCTGCGGCGTGGCGTCCAGCCTAGTTATTGTTCCCCGGCCCAGTCTCCACTTTAGGTTAGATTCATAGCGTGAAATGCTCAGCCGCCGCGGATTCTCCCTGCTTTATGTTTAATACTTTCTCAAGATACATTCTCTGGGAAGCTAAGCGGTGGAGCTACATGTCGAACGATTACCGAAGGGATGATTAGTTTGTTTTGCATCTGCAAAGGACAGATCATTAAGTACACCTGAACACTGGAATAAGTCTCAAAAAGATGTCTTTGATCTCAGCTGCTAGGCAGCACATTTGCATGGTATGTGGAGATTGCTATGATATGCAGTGATGTCTTAATCACCCTTTTAATTCTCATTTTTTGGCATTTTGACTTTGCAACTGCATATATATACAGTGTACCTGCTTTTTACTGCAGAATTGTAGTTCCTTACTGTGGTTTAAGTATTATGTATGCTGCATTCTACCACTAATAAGCGTTTAGGACAGCGTTCAGTGAATTTCCACACCCAAACTGTATCGTAATTGTGCAGTCTCATTTGTGTGTAATTTCACAGTGTAACCAAAGAATCATTTACCTATAATTACTACGTCACCTCCTCTGTGCTTGACTGATTGCTGGCATCCCATACAGCGTTTACAAAACCCAGAATCATTTAATGGACCCCAATTGTGAGCCTCTGGGAGGAGAGAAGCTGAATTTCTACCCCAAGGTGCTGCAAACAAGCAGCGGGAGAAAAAAGTAGGAGATGGAAGGATAATAATGCAGCAACAGTAAATAATGTTACAGTATGAATAATGAGTTCCCTCTGTGGCCAGGGGAGGCCCCAACTGGATTAATGACAGAGACCTGTTTTGGATTAGTCCTTGCACAAACACATGTGCAGGACCTATCAGGTACACTCATACTATGGGAAACAGTGGATGGGTCGAGATCGGTCAAGATGATCAGTTGCATGGAGTAAAAAGTTGATGTGCTTGTGCTGCTTTGAGCACACTGCTTATTACTACTGAATAATCCATACTGTATACTGTACACTCACCAGCCATAACCTTCAGTACAGCTGCACAATCAATCCCAATGCAAAAGCTGTGTCAAAAAATTGGAGTACTTTCAATAACTGCGTACACCAGTTTGAACCGCAACCATATCTTTTTTACTCTTCCTTCTTTAGTTTACTTACAGTTTAGTTACTTTATTCTAGTACGTAACAGGTAAAAATATAAACACAAGAAGTAAATAAATTATCCGTAATGGCTGAGACCTGGAGAAGGGATATAGGATTAAATATCCTCTGCTTCTTCCTACTCCTTTCTGGACATATTGAATTATGCGAGCGTAACCATTAATACTTCTTTTTAAGCATGTTCAAAACCATTAACATTACCAAAAGACATATTCTTTCATGATCATCAGTGTTTCCCATACATTTATTTATTTATGTCACAAATACATTTGGTGCTAAATGTTTGTCCTCAAACGCGTTATAAACGGGACGTCTGTGAATGTAACTTGTCGTTCCAACTCCATACAGTAGATGGCATCAGAACTAAGGTTTTTAACACAGCTCATACACAACCTGACAGTTTATCAAAAAAATAATAGTTTTTTGTTGCAAAACCACGGCCTTTATTTGTGTGGACGGTGTCAGGGCCGTGTGCGTAAACATACTCTTTTATTTTGTTATGTTTTGAAATAACATACATTAGTTCCTCATAAAATAATTATAATATAGGTAATATTTTGGTTTGGTTTGGTTTAGTTTTGACAGTGTTTTCATGGTGTTAATGTCATCAAGTTAAATATTTTTAAACTATCCGTCTGGAATTACAGAAATTAATTTTTGACAAAACTTCATCCTCATTTTGAGTCATTGCGTCCACTTTTAAATTAAACAGATTTTGCTATGCTTATATTAATCCAAAACACTGTATCAATTAGGAAAAATGTAAAAACATGCTCACTAAAAATGTGTGAAATGTGTGCCTTGCCCTCCAACCACTTTTTTTAAAGCTCTGCCACGGTGCACCACGCTCCACTGACGCTGCTGACAGCGGACGCTACTTGCTGCCACTCGATCATCTTCCTCTTGTTCGTAATGCCACTGCTGTGTCCTTCAAATATTATGTTTTTACGGGCCTCTAGCTCTCCAAATAAGATTTCCACCTCAGTCTCGGTAAATTTCTTCATCTTTGGCTTCTCAGCAGCCATGATTCAGAAAAACTGAGCGAAATGCAATCAAGGGTCATTAAATATGGATGCCACATTCATGAGCCAATTTACCTTGACCATTTATGGCAGGCAAATTGAAGCCATGAAGAGGGCGTGACGTGGGGTGGAGTTGCGTACGCACATTTGGCCAGCAGGTTAGATCTATAAAGCACAAATTGCATTAATGTGTGCGTTCGCCACTTTTTTTTAGGTCTGAATATTGTCAGTTCGCACATTTTGCATTTCTGTGTATGCAGACTATTAGTCAGATTTCCACACACAGTTTTATAAGTGAGGCCCCTGGTCCGCCAGAGAATAAGAAGCTGTAGCAGGAGGGAGTGTTGCCAACCCTTCTAGATTTGTGCCAAATCTAGCAACTTTTATTGGTCTTTTGACACTTTTGAAGACGCTAACATTAAAGAACATATCACTCTTCTCAACGAACAGTGGGTCCTCACAGGCAGCGCCATCTTGCTTGTGACATTAAAAAAAAAAAAAACACACACACACACAAAAAGCAGCAACAGAAGAAAGTTCTTATTTGTTTTGCTTTTCATGTATTTTTTCTCTTCACTTATTGTCTCTCTCACAGCATCCATAAAGATGACATGCGCATGCGTCAAGGCTAATTACACAAAGACCTCATCTCAGCCTCACAGTTTGCAGTCCAGTGGGAAACGCTCATCATTTAAATGTTTCTGTGTCAAACCAAACTGAACATTGTCGTCTTTGTAAATGCAGAACTGTTTACACAATTCATGAACTGGATCTCATTATATTGCGTCACGGCCAGTGGGTCGGACTGCAACAGAAACCTGTGACAACCTTGAATGAAAGGTCAGTGCAATCAAATACACGTCGTGTTTTATTTTAAAAGCCTTGACTATAAAATGTTGACATGTAAAACAACATTTCACTCATGTCAAATTGCAGATTTTTTTTCTACAAAAAGCACTAACATGGAGAGCAGCTCCATAAATTACGTATTAAGCTTGTCATGGAAGATGTCTACCGTCAGTAGTCTTTGTGCACGCTTCATGTATGTTACTACACTTGATAAGTGGTGTTCAACTCGTGCGGTTCATCTATTACTATTGTTTGTCAGGGAGTTAGTGTGCATCTTCTATACAGTTCAAACTGATTGATACTCTTTCTATTTAGATAAAGTGCATACACACCTTGGTTTCTTTAAGTCAGTTATATAGGCGTTCAAACCCCACAGCCTTCATCTGCTCCCTGCTCACTAACCCTCTTGTGGGTGTCAAAAATGGCCTTGTGTCTCAAGCCTGTGTCCGATGTGAAGAGAGAAGGAGCGTAGGTATTGGAGCACTGCATCTGTGATACAGTCAACGCTTCTCCAGTTTTTTGAATCTGGCCTCTGTGGAGAGAAAGGCAGGCTTCATGCTGAAAGATGTCAAACAAAATGCTCTCATAAGGGTTTAAGCAGAGGTTGGTTTGTAGTGTGACATCGCCATCTACTGGAGGACTTAATGCTATGCAGAAGGTACCACCATCAAACTATTGCGATCAATTAACCAATTAACTGTACAGGCAGTGTTTTAAGTGGCAATATTCCTAAAAACGCATCCAAGCATAAAAATAAACTAGGTACCGTTAATATCAAAACAATACTACTCCCGTTTTTAACTTTAACGACTAAGGTTAAAGGCACGTCACTTCACGCATTTGCCTTTTTTAAAAAAAACATTTTGATTTGTCAGTAAGTTTAATCAGCACAGTAACAAAAAGCAAAACAAACACAGAATCAACCTTTTTCACACTTACTAATCTAAGATCCCAGGGTTTATGTATTACCAAGACAAGTTTCGTACCTAGTTTCTTGGAATACGCATCCAGTTTATAAGCTGCTTGTTCTAGTGCGGATACCTGCTCCTCAATCTGATTTATTTGGTCCAGGTAGGGCTGGAGGCTGGCATCTAAAATAGAATACACATTCACTGGAGAGGGTCAAGAAGAAAAAACAATTATTATGCTTGACTCACACTTATTGTTGAGATCCTGCAGGTTTCGGCTGATGTTGATGCTGATGTCTTTCATTTCCATGTACTTCAGGCTAGTTAGCTTGTTCATGTTCTCCAACAGACGGTAATCCTCGCAAGTGGCTGAAATAAATAAACCAAAAAATGTTAATGTCTGTTCTGGTCCTTGAAACACAACAAAATGAGTGCATTATTTTAAGACACCAGTGAGTTCTCCTTGGAGGAAGACGGACATCTTTTCAAACATGTCGGTACACAACTCGTTGATGTCAGGCTCTGCGGGCTCCACAGCCTCTTCTGCTGTCTCCACACCGCCATCACCTAAACGTAAACAAAGTCGAAGTTGAAGTTAAGTATACTCGTTCTAAGACAGAAGGCACCATATAAGCGGTGTAAGTAGTTGGGTTGTTTATGCGATATTAGCATTAGCATGCTACGGAACCTGTAAAGGAAAATGGCTCACTGTTGGTGTTGTTTTTTTTAATAATGGGCACCAGTGCGTCCTCTGAGCCTTCTCCTTTACTCCTACATTCTACTGTGACGATTAGAGGAGCCGAATGTGCACCAGGTGACCTGGAGATGCTGTCCATTGCGGCAGCGTCGTCTCCCGTGGCAGCCATTAGTATATTTCTATTATGACGCCCAGTTTCCCCCCCCCCCGTCACATGAGCCAACCACTTCCGGTGCTCAAAAGCACACTGCCACGCCTCCTTCTAAATTCATCGCGTTAGCCTTCCTTCCACTGAACTCTATACTATTGGAAGGGGCGTCCTTGCTGACCGCATGAAGCCATTGGTCGGCCATCTTGCTTCACCCAAAAGAGCACACGCGCATACACATCCATGTATCTTCATTCACTACATTTATTATGTTTCGGTATAAAAATTAACACGAATTAACAAGAATTCAATTGAAACAGATTAAATTTACTAGACTCAAATCTCAAAATTTCCCTCCAGTTTAAGTTTTTTTTCCCTACTTCTATGGTGTGAAATTACAATGCATAACAACTCAATTTCGGTGTTCACAAGGTATTTGTTATGAAAAGGATCTACCTAGTATCAAAGTTAAATGCAACACATACCTTTAGAAGATGATCAGGTAAGTCAAATATTGTTGGAACTGCATTTTGTCGCAATCTAACAGTCTGGCAGGTCTCGGTGAAATGACTACAACAGAGTTGCGATCTGGCTGCAGGAATCCACCTGTCTCTCCGCATATATGCTACCCATTGCTTTAAAAGTTTAGCATTGCAGTGTGGAAATCTAAAGGAGAATAAGTGGTAATTTACAACTACTTAGATGAAAAGATGCTTACAGATTGAAAGTATCTATTTTTTTAAACAATTTTTACTATTTATAAGCATTTACCTACCTGTGAAATGTAAGTCCCTTCTCACGATTTTCACGAGTATCACGATTTGTGCAATTAATAGCAGCACAAGACGGCATCTCGAACTCCTCTTAGTTCTGAGGCTTTCTTGTTTTGGGTGAAACAACATGGCGACTTATATACTTCCGATGGCTTCAGGCCTCCAATGCGCAGCAAGCGATCGGGGCCATTCCAGTTGTAGAGTTCAGTGCTTCCTTCTTTTAACTGTCAAATCTCAATATGGTCAAGTGTCAAGGTAATTTTATTATCCCCGAGGGGCAATATGTTCTACAGTCAGCAGTACTACAGCCACACACAAGACGTACTTAAAAGTAATTGTGTTCTGTGTGGTGTACTATAGTTAATTTATGTGACATTTAAAGTTTTAGCTTAGGACGCTGAAATTCGCCTACTCCCACACTATTTGAGTACGTCAGTGCGTTCCAATGCGAACTACAGCAAAATGCAGTGCGCCGCCAGTGCTCGGATGTTATACTCAGTTCTCAAATAAAAAGGAGCCGAATATGAGGAACGATTGTCATTTTCATGAAGTGCGCAATGGCAGTAATCGATTTGGGATAGCTCCACACTGTCAAAGTAGGCAGTGTACCTTAAAGTGTAAGTACGGAAGTGCGCGAATTGAGACAGCAGTAGAATTTGGGCGGAAGTAGTGTAACGGGGAGAGAGAATGGGGAGGGAAGAGCAACGCAATGGCAGGACTGAAGACACTAGTACACAGAAGGGAATGAGAACTAGTTGGGGATGGCGGACAAACCTCCGACGGTGTTTGTGAAGCTTTTCGCCGCCGGCTTTTACGGACTGAGCTCGTTTCTCATCGTGGTCGTGAACAAGAATGTGCTGACCCACTACAGGTAACGAGGGGCTGGAAATTGCTAAGTTAGCTCAATACAACTTTGGGCTAGCTGTTAGGCAAGCATGACATACTACTAAGAATAATACGACTGTTGCTATTAAAGTAGCTTTCCACTCCTGCTATGTGTAAATTTAATACACTTTTAACTGACTTCACTAGCAATGACCGTGGTTATTGGTGTTCCAGGTTCCCGTCGTCAATATGCGTGGGTATTGGGCAAGTGAGTGTTGCAATCGTTTCCCTAAAAACACAAGAAGCTTGACTGAATTATAGCAAAGATGCAGTGATTGGAAATGTGTGCAGATGTTGGCCACGGTGCTTGTCCTGTGGGTGGGCAAGGCTGCGAGGGTGATCAACTTCCCGGACTTAGACGAGAAAGTACCACGCAAGGTAAGAAGAATGACCATCTGTGCGATATGTATTTGTGTTTTTATAAACTCTGTTAATTATTGCCTTATTAATAACATGCATACGTTTAGACGTTTCCTCTACCTCTCCTTTATGTGGGTAATCAAATTACGGGTCTGTGTGGAACGAAAAGGCTCAAGTAAGTTGTCTTATTAGAGGTTCCATGGAAGGTAATTCACTGACGTGTTTAATCGTTCTGTCTTCCTCCTTCCTCCTCCTAGTTTGCCTATGTTTACAGTCCTCAGGAGGTTCTCCATCTTGTTCACAATGCTGACCGAGGGATTTCTGCTTAAGTCAGTTCCTTCTGTTTGGACTCAACTATTGTTTTAAAAAAAAAATACAATAGGTTTCATTGTAGTGTCTTTCGACAGGAAGAAATTCTCCAGGTCAGTCCAGCTGACGGTATTTACAATGATCCTCGGGGCCTTCATAGCTGCAAGGTACTTGTTTTTTGTTTTTGTTTTTTCACTAAATCCAGATTTACTAGGTTGTTAACTCACCTCAATTGCCCTCATTAGTGCTCTCCCTGCCCTGATATGCCTCTTTTGGGGAGATTTTTCTCAAGTGTACACACAGTACTCATTCATTCATTTTCAATTCATTTCCTGCAATCCTATTGACCCTTGTCAATTTCTGAATTGTTGGACTGATCCTAGGTTTGACGGTACTCTGTATACCAAGGGTGTCCAAAGTTCGGCCCAGGGGCCATTTTTGGCCCGCAATGTAATTTTTATTTTTTTATTGGCCCTGGAATATTTTACAAATTCTTATAAATGAGATACATTCAATATTACTAATTTGCAGATATAGCACAAAGTGAATATGTGGATGTTCTGTTCAGATTGCTTAGCATACAGTGTTCGCAGGGCATTCAATCAATCACAACTGGACTGTTCAGGTTGCCTTAAAAGACGTTTTGCCTCTCATCCGAACAGGCTTCATCAGTTCATGCTCAAAGACCAGGTGGGACACACAGATACAGCTGTCCTATCTAGTCTGACTGGTGTGTCCCACCTCGTCTTTGAGCATGAACTGATGAAGCCTGCTCGGATGGCAGGCAAAATGTCTTCTAAGACAACTTGAACAGTCCAGTTGCGATTGATTGAATGTCCTGAGAATAAAATGACCTGGATGAATGAGAAGATTCACAGGCTTAGCATACAGCGGCAAGAAAAAGCATGTGAACCTTTTGGAATTTCTTGGCTTTTTGGTATTTAATTTCCATGCCTTTTATTTAAAATAATGATAACACTTTTTTGGTATTTCATGTCTTTATCGAGCACAACAAAAAAAAACTCAATTGCACTTGTGGAAAAAGTATGTGACACTACATTAATAAATGGTGTGCGGAAAGCTGAACTTTAAAGAGAAAGTACAAGTGGAACAAAAGCTGCTCGATAGCCGCAATAAAACATCTGATATCTGCTGACAAGAGAGCACCCCTCACTGGTGAAAGTTAGGGAAGAGGTGCACAGGAAGAGGAAGAATAGCAATGGCTGCCATAATGCATGTGTCATATTAATATTTTATTATATTTGTAAATGCCTTACCTTCAATAGTTGCCTGGCACATTCTGCAGTTGAGTAAATGACAACATCAAAGACACAACGTTAACGTTGACCCGTCCTCTTGTCTCGCAGCGCCGACATGTCCTTTGACCTGCAAGGCTACATCGTCATCCTCCTCAATGATGTGCTCACCGCCGCCAACGGCGCGTACATGAAGCAGAAATTAGATGCAAAGGTATGTGGCACTCGGCACCCGCGCATGAATAGCAGCCATTGTTGGCTTGTCGAGAGCTGTTTTTGGAATCAGGCTGGAGTGTCCGTGAATGTGAGAAGCAGGCTTGTCCTTAAACGTTTGCTCTCAAGGAACTCTCTGCATACTTTTGACCTACTTACTATATGTTTTCTTTTTTAAACAAAGGCCTTATTCTCGTTACTGGCCAATAAAATGTTTTGTTAGTTTTCATTTTTGGCAGAAATGCAGCAAAATCTTCTTTTTAAAAATTTGGAGCTAGGTGTACCTTTCACTGAATTATAAAGTAAGTTATGTGATGTATTTTTTCTGATTTCCTCCACCAGGAAGGTGCATTTTCTTAGTATGTTATTGGGCTGACTTAAGGGAAAGACCCTTTACATTTTGGTGCAGTTTTGGATTTCTACAATACACACACAACAAAGCATGCTAGGAAACACATCATCCGCCAATCTCGTGGATTGTAATGTTTTTGTGTGGATATAAAATACTGGCTTTTGCCCAGACGTTAAGAAGAAGATGATGGGAGGTGGTCGATCAGCAATCACTTTGAAACTAACAACCACGCCAAAACAGCCATGGTCATATACAGACCTGATCAAAATCTTAAGACCAGTTGGAAAATTGCTAGAATTTGCATTTTGCACATTTGGATCTCAGTGAGGTTTTAAGTAAAGCTACAATATGCCAAAGCAAGAAGTGGGAGTGAGACAAGAAATACTTTGAAAAGGTAATTTATTGAAAGCAACAATTAAACTGAAATAGGCTGTTTATCAGCTGATCTAAAGTTTAAGACCATCGCTCAAAAAATAACAAAAAACTCTCCAAACCAGAACAAAAAATGTTCCCAGTAGGACTCAGTAATGAGTAGCTCCACCGTTCTTGTTAATCACTTCAAAAATTGGTTTGGGCATGCTTGATGCAAGTGTTTCCAGGAGGCTAGTGGGAACATTGCTCCAAGTGGTGAAGATGGCTTCACAAAGGGCATCAACTGTCTGGAACTGATGGCCATTTTTATAAGCTTCCCTTGCCATCCATCCCCAAATGTTCTCTAAGGGATTTAAATCAGGGGAACATGCAGGATGGTCCAAAAGAGTGATGTTATTCTCCCTGAAGAAGTCCGTGGTCAAGCGAGCATTGTGAACTGCAGCGTTGACCTGTTGAAAAACCCAGCTGTTACCACACAGACCAGGGCCCTCAGGGATGCCCGCTGCAACATCTGCACGTAAGCAACCGCCGTTGACGACCTGCACCACCGGAAGCTCCAATGTTCCACTGAATGAAAAAGCACTCCAGACTATGATGGACCCCCCTCCAGGACTGTGCCGGGTAGAAAACCTCTCAGGTGGGATCTCCTTGTTTTCCACATGGTACCATCATGATCGGGTGCTTTTTCCTTCAGTGGAACAATGGAGCTTTAGGTTGTGCAGGGGCGTCAAATGGCAGCTGGCTATGTGGACATGGTGCAGGGAGCATCCCTTATGTGTGGCAACGACTGGGTTTTTCAACAGGACAATGCTGCAGTTCACAATGCCCGTCTGACAAAGGACTTCTTCCAGACGAATAACCTCACAGTTTTGGACCATACTGTGTGTTCCCCTGATCTAAATCCAATTGAGAACATTTGGGAATGGATGGCAAGAGAAATGTGCAAAAATGGACATCAGTTCCAGACAGTGGATGCCCTCAGTGAAGCCATCTTCAACACTTGGGGCAATATACCCACTAGACTCCTGGAAACACTGGCATCAAGCATGCCCAAACCAATTTTTAAGTTGATTAACAAGAATAGCGCAGCTACTCAGTACTGATTCCTTTTTTGATTATTTTACTTACCGTAAAGCACCGTGTGTAAACCGCACTTTTTTTCCACTGGTAAGAAGCAAAAAATCGGGGTGCGGTTTATACACGATGACAGGTCTGTGCCCAGACGCAGAAATTGACGAGAAGCCCATTTTAGAATAGCCGTCTGTGGGTCAGACAGTTGCTTTGACTTTAGCGCCCTCTGCTGTACAGTTGCTGAAAATGCTTGTGTATGCAACTAACTTATCTGATGGCTGTCTGTATTTTCACACAGTGAAACGATCTCTATATACACTGAAGCTAACCTAAGCTTCCATTAAAACATTGCAGTTGTAAAATACAATACAACGTTGGAGTTTATTCAAATTCACACTGAAGCAATGCAATAAAATAATAATAGAGAAAAAGAGAAGCCGTGAAAGATAAGATATCAAAACATCTCTAAAAATTGCAAATTTCTTTATTTTATTATTATTATTATTATTATTATTATTAATCTGTGCTTAGCCATAATATTAAAGATCTAGATGCCGAAGTTCAGATTTCTCCTTTATTCTTCTTTTTGAAATTGTTTAGTACCTTTTACGCATGTTGATTTGAGATGAAAGAGTTGGCAAGCATTTATGAACTAAAAAAAAATGTTCTCCCGCCGTGAGCCTGAAAATGGGGGTGCGGTTAATACACGGGTGCGGTTTATACACGGTGCTTTACGGTACTCAATTTTTTTCTGTCTCACTCCCATTTCTTCTTGTTGCTTTTTGAAGCTCTACTTCGAACCTCCTTAAAATCCAACAGTGCAAGATGTAAATTCTTGCAATTTTCCATATGGTCTTAACATTTTAATCAGGAGTGTATTTTTAAAAAAACATTTTTTTAGCCTTTTTAAAAAAGCAAAATATATAAAAATATCAAAGTGGCCCTATGGGGGGCTGGCATACTCAGAACATTTCTTCAAGGTTGGCAGATCTTAAGTTGTGATGTTGACACCAAAAAAAGACGTTTGTTGTGTGAATCAAAATTGGGCAACTTCAACTAAAGAGGTAACAGCTTGTGGACCGAGCTCATTGTCGTGCTTCTTTCTCACACGTTTGACAGGAGCTGGGCAAATATGGCTTGCTGTATTATAACGCACTATTCATGATCCTGCCCACTCTGCTGTTTGCTCAAGTGACTGGAGACGTGCAGAAGGTAAGCGACGTTCTCTTCAGGAATCCTAAATAGTTATGTGGGTGTGTGCTGTCAAAAGTGTGAGCTAACTCTTGTTAATGCTCAAAAGCTGCTGGAGACCTTCTACTTTTCCGGTGTGAGGCCCAGCAGAAGCCAGAAAGACACAAAGCTGCTATTATGCACCTCATTACAGCAGCACATACTACTACTGACTACACCATGCATTCAAAAAGAAATTCCCCTTCTTTGATACAGAGTAAAACAGCTTGGTAATCCGATACTCGATAATTTGGCAATGTATATTAAGCCAACAAGTACACAGACATATTTAAGTATATTTGCTCTATATTGTTTATCATACTTTTATACTTATTTACTGTGTATTGTTTTTATTGTGATGGTGGCAAGACTCATACACAGCTCGCTAGATCAGTATAACGAGAAAAGTGGGCCACATTAGCACTAAAGCATATAGATTTTTCAAATGGTTTAAAAAGATGTTAATTTGTCCTCATGAGGTTGTGGCGTATGACGGCTGGTCAGATGCGTTCTTCCTCATACAGCTTTTCCTCTCCTGCATCATGGGGTAAGAAGATCACAACTGTCGTGTTGTTGATAGTGTGCTATCTTTTTTCCTGTGCATTCAAAGTGTTGAGTTAAGAACTTTGTGTGATGATGCGGCGGGTATTTTTATTTTTTTTTGCAGGTTTGTCCTCATGTACTCCACAGTGTTGTGTACACTGTACAACTCTGCGTTGACCACCACCATTGTGGGATGCATCAAGGTTAGCAGCGCAAACACAGTAAAATGGAAGCTTATAACCGGAAAATCATATAGAATTTCAACCTTTAGGGAAACCTGTGTAAAATACTACATTTTTGTAATATTGTTGTCAAATTTGAAATGTGATTATGTAAGAACTCTGGGTGTGTTCACACTCATCATAGTTGGTCCAGTTTAAAGGGACTAGAGTTTGTTTAGTAATGGCAGTCCAGAACCAAACTGGGAGATCCAGAACTCCTGAGATATGAGTCTCAGTCTGGCTGCCAGCTGACTCTAGGCCTGAGTGAGGCAATTGTGAATGCTGACCGCACTAACAGACAGCTGATATACCAGATGTGATGGTTAAAAACACCCAACAGAAAGCTAAGTGAAGATTATGAGAAAGTGGCTCTTTTCAACAAAGGGGTCGTGTTGATGGTTCCAGAAGTCGTCAGAAACGGCGTCTCCTTGAAGCGCATCTCTGGAAACCTTTTTAATGTCTTATATGATTTATATCCTCTTCTTTACATCTCAGCTGGTCAAAAATTCTGCTATAGTGAGTGTATGTGACCCAGAAGATATTGGACAATGGAGGTGCGACTTTGTTTAACAGAGAGGATTATTTGGTCTGCTGACAAAAATACTAGTGTGAACATAAACCAGACTGCACTAAACATCTTTTCTACATTTTTGTTCCCGACCAGAGTACCTAACTACACGCGAGAACGCACCATGAAGCTGTGGCAACTTTTCTGTTTTTCAGTTCGTACCAGACTAGTTATTTGGAAGGCACAGGTTTCTGAAAAAAAATCAACAGATCAATCACAATATAAATGTAAACATCCATCCATCCATTTTCTATACCGCTTCTTCCTCATTAGGGTCGCGGGGGCCTATCCTAGCTGACTTCGGGCGACAGGCGGGGTACACCCTGGACTGGTCGCCAGCCAATGGCAGGGCTCATATAGACAAACAACCATTCACACTCACATTCATACCTATGGGCAATTTAGAGTCACCAATTAACCTCACCTGCATGTTTTTAGAATGTGGGAGGAAGCCGGAGTACCCGGAGAGAACCCACGCGCACACAGGGAGAACATGCAAACTCCGCACAGAAATGCCCAGGGGAGAATCGAACCCAGGTCTTCCCAATCTCCAAGCTGTTACTGTGTTGGCCAACGTGCTAACCACTAGACCACCGTGCGGCCTAAATGTAAACATAAAACAATTAAAACAACAATTTCAAAGGCAAAAAGAACAAAAATATCCATTTGGAGTTGTGATCAAAGCTTATTCCCTTTAAAAGGTGCAAAATACTCAAAAGCAACATTTCCAACCTCACTCCCAGCATGTGGGATATTTAGAACTAAGGGATTTTGAGCATGCGTGGAGTAAACGAATACCTTTAAAACTTAGTAAATTTGTTAAATAAGCACGTAATTTATGAAGAAGAGCCTTTATAAATAAAGAGTAAGCAATGTTGCTCTCTTCTCAGGGCTAATGAGGTCCAGCCAACATTCTGGTATAATTGACATTGGTGGGTCATCACCTGTAACAAACCCAATGGCAGCATGATAGACTGAATCAAGTGATTTTAATGTAGTAGGTGAAGCATGCATATAAATGACATCTCCAGAGTCTACAACCGCTAAAAATGTAGATTGTATTATCTGCTTCCTGCAGTAGTGAGGACGACAAGATTTATTCCTATACTACTACTACTGCTACTTACAAGGGTTTCAGTTCGTAAACACTTGTTGTCTAAAGCATGCACAATATCATTCACAACTTTCATGGTTGCTAACACAGCGCTATGTCCAGGTCTTAAACCAGATTGAGAGATATTTAGGATTTTATACTTAAGTAGGTAGGAATAAATCTGATCACTTATGAGATGTTATTTTCACCTAGCGTGGTCATTTTGAAATTGACCGACAGTTATTCAGTTCATTTGTGGGACCATCTTTATGAAGAGGAGTTACATAAGCTGCTTTCCTGTTTTAGTTTAGGAATGCACCCGGTTTACAGAGTCAGATTAAAAATATGCAGTAGAACATCAGCCATAACTGGTGTGGCAAGTGCGAGAAGCCGTGAGTTCAAATTATCAGCCTCGATTGCCTTCTAGAGATCCAAATTATGGAGGACATTGAACACTTTAGTTATAGTAAAAGGCTTCAAGGAAAAACTATGGTGTTCTGTGTTTGTTGATGTAAATGTAGAATTGTTGATTGGTACATTCTGGCCTATGTTTTGGAAGATATGACTTGTGGTAAAGTGTTTATAGAAAATATCACAGTTAACTTTTATTAGAGATGGAGACAGTGTCTTGGGAGATCTGTGCTGGTAAAGATGATGAGTTTTTATTATTTTCCAGAACTTTGATGGATTGCCATAGCAGTCTGATTAACATACAACATAGTCAGATGATTTAAATTTACGGATTTCAACAAGGCACTTATTTCGGAGATAACGGAAATACTGCCAGTCATCACTCAGTCCAGAGGCACAGGCCTTGTTCCAGGCAATGGCCTGTGAGGTGAAGAACCAGGGGTTATTTCAGTTCTTTACTCTAAATTTCTTAAAGGGTGCATGTTTATCAGCAACAGAGTTAAAAGTTTGAACAAAATCATTAAGAGCTAAGGTAGGATCCGGCATAGCAGTTATAGAATGTGTATCACTCAAGGACAAATCATATAAAAATCAGGATCCACAAAGTTCTTAAGTCATTTTGGTAATAAAATGAGGCTTAGATTTTTCTTGTTTAACATTTCTAATACAAGTTATTGGGCAGCGATCACAAAAGTCATGAGGGAGAACTCCAGAGGATTTTAAGTTATGTGGCTTGTTGTTTAAAATGAGATCCAGTAAGGTAGCCTTCTCAAGGTTAGCTGTATCAGACCTTGTTGAGGCAGAAATCATTGTGTGTGTGGTTTAGGTCAGTACACAGGTCTTTGAGACCATCAGACACATTGCTAAGCCAATCAAGATTAAAATCACCCAGTAATGTTCTCTCTGAGGAAAGGTGAGATGATATTTGATGAGCTAAAAATCAGAAATTGCAGATGATGGGGCTGAGGGAGGATGATATACTCCTACAACAATCACTTTTTGTACAGGTAGCACTGTTACTCAGGGAGACACCAAATATTCAAAACTTTTTGTGACAGACAACAGAGCTGATAACATTGATTGAGAAATTTTCCTTAACAAAAAGGGCTACACCTCCACCTCTAGAAGGCAGACATCTTATCAGTCCTGATAACATTATACCCCTGAAGAGCAATGTCATTATCAGACACTTGGTTTGTTAGCCATGTTGCAGAAAAAAACAAAAATGTCAGCCTTGGTTTGTTGAGCCCAAACACTAATGTAATCAGTTTTTTTTTTTTAATTAGGCTCCATGCTTTGATATGAATAAGACTCAATCCTTTTTGCAATACAAAGTTTGAGTTTTAATGAGTGAAGGAATAATCACATGCTGTGATTGATATCTTTGGCTGTCTGTTGGTTTAATCTTAATTCAATTGTTAGGATTTCTGGTATGCTAGAGCCTATCCCAGCTGATTTTGGGCAAGAGGCTGGGTACACCCTGGACTGGTCGCCAGCCAATCGCAGGGCACATATAGACAAACAACCATTCACACTCACATTCATACCTATGGATAATTTAGAGTCACCAATTAACCTAACATGCATGTTTTTGGAATGTGGGAAGAAACCGGAGGACCCGGAGAAAACCCACGCACGCATGAGGAGAACATACAAACTTCTCACAGAGATGCCCAAGCAGAGATTAGAACCCAGGCTGTCCCAATCTCCTTACTGTGTGGCCAATAGATAGATAATAGATAAAGGTGCACAAGCAGCCCCATAAGCATGAGGGTCGCAGTTAGACACAAGCACAGCATCACCAGTAGCAGCAGCATCATCAGTAGTAACAACAGCATTATCAGTAGACCCGTACTGGATGAGCAAGTTAAGGTCTGGGCAGGGTCTTGTTGGGAAATAAAGTATTAGTGTTGGTATTCAGTCTGTTGGGGAGAAAGCTTTCAAAAGAGCGCAAAGCCGTGCCACTACTCTCTACTCTATATTTACTTTGGGCATGACTTTAGGCACTTTTTCCCCCCCAAAACATCCCAGAATTTGGAAGGGGTCAATGCTAGAATAGCCTTTTAATTTCAGTTATTTTATTCATAGGGGAACAAATCTGGGGTTGAACAGGTTGTGTTTCCACTGTCATGAAAACGGACAAAAAAATTAACATTCCCCTCCTGTCTTGCAGAATGTCCTGGTGACATACATTGGCATGGTGCTCATCGGGGACTACATCTTCTCCTGGACTAACTTCATAGGTTTGAATATCAGGTAATAATGTGCGTGTGTGTTAGGGATGCACCGATACACATTTTTCACTTCTGCTCCAATCCTGATACCTGAATTTGGATATCTGCCAATACCAGAGCTCTGTTTGCTTTAAAGCGATAGTTTTGGATATTTTGACATGAAGTTGTTTGATATCCTCATCAGTGTAGTACATCATCGGTGAATTACCCCCACTTCGTCCCGTGAGTTCTGGTCAGTTTTTGGTGTTGAAGAAAGTGGTGACATTACAAAGTGATACGAAGGCAGGGAAAATAACGCTGAGCGATTGTGAGGTCTGACTTTTCCATGGAAAACTGTTTTGTGATGCAAATGTTACTCTCTTGAACGCATATTGTTTTGAAAAGCAAAACATCCCACCAACTAGCTGGAACTACTTTCTTCAACACCAAAAACTGACCAAAACTCGATTCACGGGACGAAGCGGGGGAAAGTCACTGCTGATGGCGATGTCAAAAAATCCCAACTAAAGTAATCCCTCGTTTATCGCTGTCAATTGTGATAAGTGAATTTCCGCAAAGTAGGATTCAATATAATTAATCGAATATTTTTGTTGTTAGAAAACCTGTTTGACTTTTTAAATACAATCTTTACCATTATTAGAGCCCTGTAGACATGAAATACCACCTATAGTCACCTTTACACTCCTATTATTCTTTGTTTAAACCACATTGCTCAACAGTAATGCGCAGGCTACGGGATCACTGCAGGGACACAAGAGACAGCCATGGCTTTATAACATTAGCAAGCGAGCGGCCTAAGTAGTTAGCCCCCAATCTATGTACTGTAGTCTAAACTTAAGAAACGGTTTAAAACTTTGTCATATAAATAATAGAACCATTTCAAAACACATTTCAGTTTGCCATCCTGGTAGAGACTGGATAAATGCCACTGGAGATAAGGAGGAAGCAACTGATGGCTTATTTTTCGGTGAATTTGAGGGGGAATAGAGCCAATCACCCAACAATTGATGTATTACAGGAAAGCTGGGAGAATGGGAAGAGCACCAGTGAGCATTTTGCCAAAGTAGGAAATAGAATAGCAAAGGAGCTGGAAATAGGAGTACGAATAAGCCCTGCACCCTGAAGAGGCCCCATGGAGACTAAAGAGCCCAAGAGTGGATTTATCATTGTCAGAAATTAAAAGGACAGGAAATACAGTGGACCTACTGAGTGCATTCAGCTACTGTATTTGGTAGAATAACAATATGATGACTTTGAACAGGTATACACTGACAGGACGAAAAGTCCAGATACAGGGGTAACAGGATTTTGGGTGACTGTACTAGGAAAAGGAGTGGGTATAAAGTAGAAATGGTTGCAGTGTTGGTGGCAGTCAAATGGGTGGAGTTAGCATCACAAGAGAAGACCGTTATCATTTCGTCAGCAGCGGCAGACAGGACATTCTATATCAGATTCTGCGCACAGCCACAAAGATAAACAATAAGGGCGGCAGGTCACATTTCTTTGGGTGCCAGCACATGTAGAGGTGGAAGGGAATGGAAAGGCAGACAAGTTGGCCAAGAGGGCTCGTAGGGTTGAAATGCAAGTAAGTATAAGAAAGACAGCGGTGAAAAGCACGATAAAGGGGAACATTAACGAAATTTGGTAAAGCATGTGGGACTAAGAGAAAAGAGGAAGACACCTTTATCAAATCCAGCAAAAGGTCAAGGATTCAAGAATTTTTGGTAAGAGCAGGAAAAGAAGTTGGGATGACAAGATTAAGGATAGGACACTGCTGTTAACAAAACATTGAAAGTTCTGGGGAAGCATGACACTGGATTGTGTGAAGTGTCAGGAAAAGGAGTCAGTTGCGCATGTGGTACTGAGGTGCAGGAGGTAGAATGCACAAAGGGAGGTAATGAGCAGGGATCTGATGGGAATGGAAGAATAACACTAAAAGGAAAAGTGGACATGGGTGAAAGGACACAACAAATGAAGTTGTTTGAGTATTTAAGATGCACAGGGTTGTTTAATACAATATGAGGGAAGGTGAACATGGGGTAGCGAAGTAAGGTGTTTATTATTTATCATATATTACTATTTATTATGGGGAAGGAAGCATGTTTCCGTGTGGCACTTGTGAGGCTGTGACTGCAGTTATGACACAACTGGAAGGGGGCGGTAATGCACCAAAGTGAAGGATGCCAACCGCCATAAAACCGAAGAAGAAGACAGTCCAGCTTACTTGCGTCATTTCCGGTGTGTCACTTCACACTGTAGGTCGTCCGTGCAGTAGTGTCCTGTTCAAAGCTGGTTACTCTTGGGCAGTAACGCAGTTCTAGGTAGACGTCTGTTAGTGTACGAAACACTTTACTGTTTTTACATTCTACTTTACATTCAAGCTAGCTTAGCGGTTAGCATGGCTTCCCTATGTTATCATTTCGTCGTCGTCCTCCAGTGATAATGATTTTTGTCAGCATTGCCGTCTTTGATAGTGTCGGTAACTTAAACGAACGGCTCTGGACTAATATACTTCAGCCGTGCTAGGTACAGTTACATTACAGGCAAATTCCGATAAGTCAATTACACCCGTATCTGCACCTGATACCAATACTAGATCGGATTGATCAATCCCGTGTGTGTGTGCGCCAATGCACATTTAGCTTTGTTGTTGTTGTGATTGCAGTATTGCAGCCAGCCTGGTGTATTCCTTCATCACTCTGAGAGAGGAGCAGCCCATCAAGGCCAGTGAAAGCACCAAAATGGAAATCAAGGGCAAGGTTGTTGTATGACACTGGGTTCTCTTTTACCTCTTTTTTATATATATAGCGTGTACAGCTTAAGTGTTTCTTTTTTATTTATGACAAGAAGTAAAGGCAAGGGAACTGATGGTTGCCTCCTGTTGCTACTATGGTTACAAGATTTTTTTTAAGAGATGGTATTGTCTTTATATTTGTATTTTAATATTGTTGGTGTTGAAAAGGGAGACATATTTGACATTCCTAGAGATGTTACATAACATACACACAGTCGGCTGTTATTTTGTGACCTAGCTGTTTACAAGAATGTAACATAGGATGCCTTCAATGCATTGACACTGTCAAACGGTGCACTCTTTAATAGTCTGTTACGTTATGTTTGCACATGCACTGTTACACAGCCTCGGCTTTAAGTTTGGGAGACGGTACACTTAGTGCTACATGATGTACAGTGTGTGTGGTGGGCTCTCTATGCAGTAACGGTACACGGTAAAGCTACAGTCGGGGCACTTTTATCTGAGCAGCCTGCCTCACCATTTTGTCTACAACCAAATTCTCAATGAATATCTACATTCTTAATAGTCTGCTACAATTTTTTTTTATCAATTTGTGAATGCTGTAGCAGGAGTTCCCATGAATTTGATTTCAGTGTGGATTTGTACAAAAAAAGGTTTTAAATGAGATGAGCATGTCAGCACATTTTGAATAAAAAGATGAGCCACTTGCTCTTTTTTCAACTTTGCTGAGCTTGCTTCATGTTTGAAGTTTAATTTTTGTCCCCAGAAGGTTTACAGATCACAAGACAAGTTTTTGCGGCTTTGGCTTTTTACCTTATAATTGACATACGTGTTTCCTGAGTAAGAACATCATCAAATCCACAGAAATTATTCCACACAACTTGTGGCTTTCTGACAATCTTATTTTCCACACCTCAAGAAAAGAGCTTAAAACCCCAAACTTTACATACATAGTAAAAATATGTAATATTGCATTGTTGTTGCCATTTATGTGTCCTAGATGCAGTCAAAGGTCAAAACATGATCACCTACTGCACTTTCGGACCTTTTGCCCATCATCCACAATCCTTATGACATGAACGCACGTCTCTTCAGTGCGTTCTAAAGATATAAAAACATAAGAGATGGCTAAGAATGCATGTAATGAGACACACCTATTCCGCCTATAAAGCCTTCTGAAAAAAAAACACCAAAAATACGGCATTTACATAATATGACCTGCATGTTAACCAAGCTACAGAGGCATTGTTTTTAACATTGTTGGAAAAGTTGACCCTAGTGTTTGCGTTTGTTTCTGTTGCTATGTGAAATCAATGCACCCGGGAAGGAAGAACCGGTAATACTTAAAATGACCACAGTAGGGCAAAATACTGTAAGTACTACAGTATATGTTGGGAATGTAGCTGTTACTACATGGTCACGGCATGTATATAAAACCTTGGGGGTGTTGTAAAAGCGGGCTTTGCAGGTGGAATAGGTGTGTCGAGTTCTGTGCATTAATAAGTTGCCTCTTTTTAGCTGTTTTTATAACTTAAGAAGACAGAAAAGAGAAGTGTGTTCATGACTTACATAAGGATTGTGGATGATGGGCAAATTCCCCCCAAAATTGCAGTTTTCCTTTAAGGCTTAACTTGAAAAACGTGCCTCCCTTACACACACAACCTGGGGAGTCATGCACTTTACATGCCAACTGCTCAAGACAAACACCCTTCATCTCAGCAGTTCCTAGCCTTGCTTCATACGTTCCAACAGAACTTGTTGAAGGCCCTCCAAGTTAGCACCAAAACAGATCCTAAGCAACCACTGCAGCCTAGTACCTGCATTGAGTACTGCCTCCACTGCTCACTATGTACAATTTTTTTAAAAATCATTTATACATTTTTGATTTACAGGTGGTCCTTGGGTTATGTACGAGTTCGGTTCCTAGACTCCTCAGTCACTCGCAGTATATACAGAACACACGGACATGTAAAATACAGTACAATAGATTAAATACATTTAAATTAAACTGTAATTGAAAAAGAGAACAACTCCTTACTTTACAAATAAAACAAAAATCTGACCACTTTGCTTTCTTATTACTGTCGCTTTCATAGGAGCAGATGCTTGAACATGTTGGATGTGAGCAGTATGCTTAATGATGGTTGTGAACGTCTGACAGTGTTTCGCCTCAAGAGTTTTGATGTTCACCTTGTGAAAGGTGTAGTACATGCTGCCAGCCCGGAGAAACAAACAAACAAACAACAAAAAAAACTTGCCTTTGGGCGTGGGTTCTACCCAAACAGGAGGAGCAGGACTGGGCAGCAGCAACTCACTAATGTTTACTTTGGTGAAGGCACATTTGCTCTCACAAGGCAAGTGGTGAAGTAGTCAAATCTAGTGCATGCTTTCATGAATTATAAGGCACAGATGTATTAAATATATAATTTACTCCTTATAAAAAAAAAAAAACAAGTGGCCTTGATGGAGGGAATGAAGAGTCTGTGGGTCGGCATCACAGCGCCCTGAGGTTCTCGGCCATGTAGCTGAGGCTGTAGAAGTTGCAGGCGATGCAGCAGATGTTGCAGAGCGCCGACAGCAGCCTGTAGAGCCACAGGCGCCCGCTCAGGTGGCGGTACTTGGCGTCCGTCTCGCACAGCTTGGCGTACGCCTCGCGATTGGACGATAGGCCGATGTCCTGGCCCAGTCCGCACGCCTGCTCGACAAGGTGCATGTCGGCCATGATCTCCGACGTCATCTGGCCGAACCACTGGGCGTTGATGGCCGCGATGGTGACCGACACGAAGAAGATGAAGATCTGTCAGTGAGTGGGCAGAGTGGTTAGGAAACTATTCAGACTTGTATGAGGACACTTCTTGTCCAACCTGGAAGGCCTCTCTGTCGTCTAGCATGTCGCTGGGATGATAGATGGCATAGATGGTGAGGTTGAAGAAGGCGCAAGCGGAGCCCAGGTGTAGGTAGAAGGGAACCAGGCGGCTCTGAATGAAGCCGTACGTGTGTCTGTTCAGGTGGTTGTCCATCACAAAGCCTGTTGTGCGCAAAACACAATGTGGCAGCGCATTCCCACATTTTTCATCATTGAAGCTTTGAATGAAACTTGTGTTAGAAATGAGAGACATGTAACAACAAGGAGCCAAAACCTGTTTTTAAAGACGCTTCGAAGTTGCAAAGAGGAACATGAAGCCTGTTAACCTTTGCTCTACTCTCTCCTCAGATGACAAATGTCATAATTCACAATCTCGGACACACCTCATGCCTTTGCTACCTCACACAACCACAGCTCCAAATCATTCTTTGTCGTTGGTTCATTCATTTTCTACCGCTTATCCTGTTCCCGATCAGCTGGCGCCGATGCAAGCTCACTGCTGGCGACAGCCGAGGTGTGGCCCCAACAAATCAAATGCCAGAAGCGCTTCAAAATGCCGTTCGACCAACAAATCTGAGGAATTTAACGCTACCTTGATGATATCGTCCAAAATGCAAACATGGCAGCATGATACAAACACTGTGCCCTCAAGACAGAACTATGAAATGCAGTGGAAACGTATGCATGTGTATGTGCGTGTATGTGCGTGTGCGTGCGTGTGTGTGTGTGTTATACCCACTTGAAATGAAGGTGACCCAAATCTGCATCCCCCAGTATGTGGAGAGCAGCAGCAGCTGGGTCAGCTTGACGGTGAATGAAGGCTCCTGGTCGGCGGCCATGCTTGCTGCTCTGGTGTCGCCCTCGACTGCAGGGTGAACTCTCCAAAACAGAACTTTCCGGAAAGGCCGGTAAAGCCAAGGAAGGCGGTGTCAGAGAATGAATCGAAACCATGCAACGCCTAAAATACAAGGAGCAGTGTAGTTCTTGTCAAGTTGTCATTTTGTATGTCAAATATATATTTTTTAATGAGTTGGAAATAAGTGCAGAAATTGAACCACTTCCGAGCTGCTGCTGTTGTCCAGAGACTAAGTCGAAGAACGAGCACGCCCACCGTTAGCATGGCTAACCTCAAACTACCCAGACTAACCTCAAAATAAACCTGCCGAAAGCAAAACACGTCACGCTGTGGATTAAAAAGCACTGGCGTTATAAAAGTGACGTTTATATAATGAAACTTTGTACGCAGCGGTACCGTTGCTATCTTAGCTAGCAAAGTTTGGCTAACAAGCGCCAAGGTTACAAAAACGCGAGCTGTAAACATTAGCAAGACATCGCTAGAGGGCAGTATAAGCCTAATGCGCTCTTTAAAGGGATTTAAATGTACGTTGGACATGGCGCTTTTTAACTGTTAGCGCTTATGTGAACAATCAGGGTGAATTAACATTTGATATTTAATGTTTGGATTAGTTGCAAGCGTCTATTTACTTTGCATTTATATAATTGCAGAACCACATCCACCTACAGTGTCGATAGAAGAGCGTGTGTTGATCGTGTTGCATCTAATAAGGGACAATTGAGAAAGAAAGTGACAGTTTGTTCTGGTCGGGCATCCTTCAGGAGCACCTGGATTTGGTCACCCACCGGTCAGAGAAATTGTAGCAGTGTATATCACCAATGCTACCCGATTTTATAGCTATACTTTACTAAATAACATTAACAATTCAAGTTGGGCCACAACAATCCCATCGTCAGATTTACTGCCATCTAGTGGTTGAATTGTGCATCTACCAAACAAGACTCTCTATGCTAGGGAGATCATATTGTGATGACTGAAAACCAGGGGCCCGTTGGACAAAACTAGGATATCTTGGTTATCCTGGCTTAATTTATGCGTGAACAGGTTGCACGAAAGTGGGATAGTGGAAAGTGGGATATGTTCTGTCATAAACTGCCATGGAGATTTATTCTGTGGAGTTCGCCTGCTCTAGACCAGGCTAAGGTCGAAGATTATTTAATCTCATCCCTTATCTCAATCAGCAGTCACCATAAACGGAAACCAATAACTATTCCGCTGCCCACTACACATTATCACATTAAACTACACCCACTGTCATCGTTCATTTCAGTCATTGTAGATAAAGGATTTTAGATGATGGTGCAATCATTTATTAGATCATTTACACATACTATATATATATATATAAATAATAAACATTCCATATAAATACAAATACAAGATAAAGAGGTCTGATGGCGTTACATTTGCACAGTTTCACTCCCATCTGCAGTCAATTTCACCTACAGTTTAAACGGATTCATAAACACAGTGTGACAATGTTTTCGGAGATATTAATTGTATCCTGGCGATGCTGATACCGATCATCCAGGACTGAAATTGTCCGATACTGATTAAATGGATTAATTATACATTTATTTATGATGAGTGCTATTGGCCAATTTCTGAACGCCAGACGGCCCAAAAAAATAGGTAATTACTAATACAATTAGAAGAGAACATATATCACTCATGAAACTTACAGAGGATGAGGTGCCTTCTTTGAGGGGACTTTGGATGCGAGAGTACATTGGTGGAGCTCTAGCAGGACTTCCAGGTAAGTGGGAGAGCACTCGGGGAACATCTCGCCTGATTAATACAATCATTTTTCGGGTTGTTAGCTTTGCCTTCTGACTGTCACACACATACGGGCAAGTGTTAGCTACATGGCTGCATTTGAATGATGATCACATCGTAAGCCTTGAAAACCCACGATGCCGTCAGCCGTTTGTTCTTCAAATGCCGTATTACATTAAAGCTTTTTAACGTGCTACCCCTGCAAGATAGTTTCCGTGCCATGTGTTGGCAGTTACAATGGTGCGAAAAACTGTTTGCCCCCTTCCTGATTTCTTCTTTTTTTGCATGTTTGTCACATTAAAATGTTTCAGATTAAACACATGTAATTATTATTAAGGGAGGGAAAAAAAAATCCATACCCACATGGCCCTGGGTGAAAGTGAGTGCCCCCCTGTTAAAATGTAACTGAGATTAATTGAGATCTATCAGTATGAAAAACGTTATATATGGTGAAAACATGGAACAGTGGTGAACCTTCCCAGGAGTGGCCGGCCAAACAAAATGACCCCAAGAGCGCAGCAACGACTCATCCAAGAGGTCACAAAAGACCCCACAACAACATTCAAAGAACTGCAGGCCTCACTTGCCTCAGTTAAGGTCAGTGTTCATAACTCCACCATAAGAAAGACGCTGGACAAAAACATTAGGGCTCGTCTCAATATTGCCAGAAAGCATCTTGATGATCCGCAAGACCTTTGGGAAAATACTCTGTGGTCTGATGAGGCAAAAGTTTAACTTTTTGGAAGGTGTGTGTCCCATTACATCTGGCGCAAAAGTAACACCGCATTTCAGAAAATCATACTAACAGTAAAATATGGTGGTGGTAGTGTGATGGTCTGGAGCTGCTTTGCTGCTTCAGGACCTGGAAGACTTGCTACAAAATCCTGAAGCAGAATGTCCGGCCATCTGCAGCAGGACAATGATCCAAAACACACCAGCACGTCCACTTCTGAATGGTTGAGGAAAAACAAAATGAAGACTTTGGAGTGGCCTCGTCAAAGTCCTGACCTGAATCCTATGGAGATGCTGTGGCATGACCTTAAAAAGGTGGTTCATGCTGGAAAACCTTCCAATGTGGCTGAATTACAACAATTCTGCAAAGATGAGTGGGCCAAAATTCCTCCACAGAGCTGTAAGACACTCATTGCAAATTTTCCCAAAGGCTTGATTGCAGTTGTTGCTTCTAAAAGGTGGCACAACCAATTATTAGGTTTAGGGGGCAATCACCTTTTCACACAGGGCCATGAAGGTTTGAATTTTTTCTCCCTTACTAATAAAAAGTTTCATTTAAAAACTGCACTTGTGTAATATTGAATAAGAAAAATAAGAATGCAAAAATATAAGAAATCAGAAATGGGGCAAACACTTTCTCCACACCACTGTAAATAAAATATAACAATGAAAAAACAAGTCTGAACCTTCAGTCCAATCAATAATGCAAAAATAAATAAATAGTGCAAACCCCCTTAAATAATGACCATCTCTTCCAAGCACAGATGAAAATGCGGTCTTAGCTTGGAAAAGTAAATAATTCCATACTCAAAATGTCATAACAATGGTAATCAGACTAATAGAGCTATGGCACATGCGCGACAATCCTTTTGCCAGCAACCCGGTCTCTCCCATTGTTTAAGACACTCGCTCAATCGATTGCCTCTCTCATGACACCCGGTGAGTCTCTCCACAATCGACTATCTTAAGATTTAAGGACAGGAAAGGTTCTTATCGACACAAGAGGCTTCTACCGGCACAGCCGAATTGTTTGCTCATCAAACCGGATATCCGGTCGCATCGGTTTATCGTTCACAACCCTATTATATATCATCAAATTTTTGGGACATTAAAAAAAAATATTACAACATGTTTTTTTATTAAAGTTTTTTGTATTTTGTGCAGATATTTTTTGCATTTAAAAAAAATTCGAACTTTTTTTTTAATTAAGTTTATGAAGTACAGACCTTTTCCAAAAAATTTGTATGTCATGGAAAAGTTAATTTCCATAATTCCATTAAAAAAGTTAAACTTTCATAGATTATAGATTCAGGGCCCACAATTTAAACGATTTCAAGTATTTATTTGTTTATTTTTACATAATTTGGGCTTCCAGCTCAAATTATGA
Organism: Dunckerocampus dactyliophorus; assembly: GCF_027744805.1. NCBI lineage: Eukaryota > Metazoa > Chordata > Actinopteri > Syngnathiformes > Syngnathidae > Dunckerocampus > Dunckerocampus dactyliophorus. The sequence continues at coordinate 10,954,321 of NC_072828.1, forward strand.
CATGACAACTGGCCAGAAGACCATCATTGATACCCTCCATAGGATGGGTAAGCCACAAAAGTTCATAGCTAAGGAGGCTGGTTGTTCACAGAGTGCTGTGTCCAAGCATATCAATGGAAAGTCTAGAGGGAGGGCAAAATGTGTCAGGAGAAGATGCACCAGCAAAAGAGATGACCGTGGGCTTCAGCGGATTATCAAACAGGGAAGATTCAAGAATCTGGCAGAGATCCAGAAAGAGTGGAATGAGGCGGGAGGCACAGCTTCAAAAACCACCACATTCAGACGCATCCGGGAGATGGGCTACAACTGTCGGGTTCCTCGGGTCAAGCCACTTCTGAACCTGAGCCAATGTAGGAAGCGTCTCCACTGGGCCAAGGAGAAGAAGGACTGGACTGTTGGCCAGTGGTCCAAGGTCCTCTTTTCCGATGAAAGTAAAGTGTGGCTTTCATTTGGGAATCAAGGTCCAAGGGTTTGGAGGAAGACGGGTGAAGAACAGAACCCAAGCTGACTGAGGTCCAGTGTGAAATATCTACAGTCCGGTGCAGGTGTTGGTAAACTCTGCTTTCTTAAATCCAAGGTCACCGCAACAGTCTACCAGAATGTTTTAGAGGACTTCATGATTCCTTCTGCTGAGGATCTGTATGGAGATGCAGATTTCATCTTCCAGCAGAACCTGGCCCCTGCCCATACCGCCAGAAGCACCAAAACCTGGTTTGATGCCCATGCCATCACAGTGCTTGACTGGCCAGCCAACTCACCGGACCTAAACCCCATTGAGAATCTATGGGGTATTCTCAAGAGGAAAATGAGGGGCACCAGACCCAACAACAAAGAAGAGCTGACAGCAAGCATCAAGGAAATCTGGGCTTCCATAACTCCCAGGCAATGCCACAGGCTGATTGCTTCAATGCCACGTGGCATCGAGGCAGTGATTAAGGCAAAGAGATTCCCAACCAAGTATTTAAGATTGACATATCGTTTTGAAAGTACCATATTTTGATTGATTTGATGTGATCCTAATTTCTTTCTTTTTTTTCTGCAAAAACTGAGAAGTAAATGGTGATTTCACAGTATTCAAATTTTTTGAATTCCTGTTTTCGTGGGTTTTATGAGCTGGAAGCCCAAATTACGTAAAAATAAACAAACACTTGAAATTGTTTAAATTGTGGGTCCTGAATCTATAATCTATGAAAGTTTAACTTTTTGAATGGAATTATGGAAACTAAACAACTTTTCCATGACACTCAAATTTTTTGGAAAGGGTCTGTATTATTTTTAATTGATGTTATTTGACTTTTTGTAGGGTTTTTTTTTTTTTTGCAGTTTTTGATTGAACTTATTTCAATAAAAACATGTCACACTTAATGGAAAACTGCACTTTTTGGAATTTTGTCCATCATTCACCATCCTTATGTGAAACATTAACACATTTCTTTCCGTTTTCTGCGCGTTCTAACGAGAGAAAACGAGTTAGCATGAGCCAGCTAACATTGCACGTCATGGGAGGCACCTATTTCGACTATAAACCTTCTAAAAAAAAAAAAAAACTCTAACAACGTTTTATTGTCTTATATACATGTTGTGATCATGCATAACAAGTACATTGATGATAATAATATTGGCGTTTTTTGAGGGTTCTTTGTTAGGGCTTTAGAGTCAAAATAGGTACCTCCCATGGTGTGCATTGTTAGCTGACTCATACTAACTTGTTTTCTCTCGTTTGAACGCACATAAAAAGGGAAAGAAATATGTGTTCATGTTTCACATAAGGATGGTGAACGATGGGCAAAATAAAAAAAAAAATTACAAGTGTGAATGTAGACGTCGGCATTCGTATAAATGAAGACAATGACCTACCTACGCAGAGGAAAATTTAATTTCAAATATTCTGTTAAAGCCAGCCTCACGTTCTGACCACCTGCACAGTCTGTTGCGTGGTATGACCGCATCCCTGGCTGGGGTAGGTCATGTTCCAAAATTGCTGCTTCATCTAGCCAGGCCGGAGTGACGGTTTCTTTCTCACGTTCACAAAAATTGTGCAACGCACAACAGGTGGCCACAACATGCGGCGTGAATGTATAATGAAAATCGCTTCTTTTGAGCAACACTCTCCAGCGAGACTTGAGTCTACCAAAAGCAATCTCCACAGTTGTCCGAGCAGAACTTAAATAAACGTTAAACGACTCCTGTTCCGGAGTGATATTTGGGGAACGGATGTAGTCCTTCATGAGCCAGTCCATAAGGGGGTAGGCCGGATCACCAAGGAGGAAAAGGTTGACAGGAATTCTGTTGATTTCTCTGGGTTCCTAAAAATGATGTGTCATACGGAGTCCAGATTTTTTTTTTCTTACAAAATGCTAAAAAATGGATGTGGCAATATTTTAACATTTGTTTAAATTGACAAACCTTTGGTAACTGATGTGCCTGTGCAAATAACGCTGACTGTCTGAGGACATTGGCATCATGTGCACGTCCTGGCATCTTGCAGTTGATGTTCCAAAACCTAAATGTAACAATACAAGCAAACATTACTTGATTTTTTTTTTTTTTTACAAATAACGATACGATGAAAAGTATTACATACACAAACATATATTACTTATGTATTATTGGTTGATACTGACATAAAAATTAAATAGCGGTTCATATAAGTATCGTTTTTTCCGCCGATAATGGTATCAGTGTGCAAGTGATCACATGCTCCACAGAGCTTGCTAGCTCAGTATGGCTGCGTTCTTGGAATTATTAACCACAAAGATTATTGCACATGTGGTGCCTTAAGTTGGCCACAATAAAAGGCCACCCCAAAATGTGCAGTTTAACTGTATTGGGAAGAGGTGGGAGGGGGTCTGAAAACCAATCTGTATCCGGTGTGAGCACAATTTGCCTGTAATTATCCAATCCAACAGCGGCCTTTTATTGTGGCCAACGCCAGACACCCCTGTGCAATAATCATGCTGTTTAATCAACATCTTCATTTGCCTCTGAGGAGGACGAATTATGAATTAGAAATGCTCACTAACACAGATTTTGACAGATTTGTGATAAATATTTGGGAGCGATGGGCTTTTCTTGTACATAGAAAAAGTTTTAGATGTTTGATTTCAGCTCATGAAAAATGGAGCAAAAATCAAAGTCTTGCATTTATATTTTCGTTGGGTATATGTACTGCATCCGTGTGTTTTAGACTTGTATATTATTTCCAACTCACCGATACATGTCGTCCACCACTGCTTGAAGTACGTATGAAGGCCATCCATTGCGGTTCAGAAAGTCTTTGTATCCGTCACTTGGAGGCAAAACTGGAACGTGAGTCCCATCGATACAGCCAAGGATCTGAGGGATGTTAAACTTCTGTTCGAACCGACGTGCGATATCGATGGCTTCCTCCACTGTAGGCACTTTAATAAGGCTGTGTATCACTGAGGAGGTCATTCCCTTGCAGAAGCAGTACACAAACTTCTTCACGGTGGACTTGTGAACGCCAAACTGGCTAGCAACAAGTCTGTATTCCGCAGAACCAGCGAGCTTGTACAGAACAATGGCAACCCTCATCTGAAGCGGAATCGGGGCACGAACGGTCTTGTCCTCCGGACTCAAAACTCCTTCCATTAATCCACAAAGTTTATCGAATGAAGCTCGCGACATTCGAAAAGTTTCTCTCCATTCGCTGTCAGAAAATTCTGTTAAAACCACTCTCTCCCACCAGTCTTTGCTTCTGACTCGCATCCAGCAATTCCGAGAGGACTTTGATAGTCGAATGGAAAAAGCATACGTCGTGTTCATGGCACACTCGATGAGCGTTCGCTGTTGCTGTCTGCTTTGGAATATCACCATAGCCACAAGAGCCATAGTAGTTCTAATGTGTACCAGTATTAAGGCGTACAACACGTACGCCATGTACTTAGCCGTTACTTCGTTCATGTCTGCAGTGGTTGTGACCCATTTGTGACGAGCCGCCAAGACGCCTTGGCTTGATGTGACGTCATAGGTCAACCGGAAAAGCTTTATACTTACACGCATTGAAAGGGGCATAAGCGCCACCGAGCGCTTCGGAGGCGAACAACCTACGGCCAAATACCGAATTAGCAGCATGTAAACAGGGCAAGAGCGTCGAAGTGTGTGTATGTGTGTTTGTGTGATTGGAATGGTGTACCAGAGCCTCAAGCACATGCTTGGTATAATCTTGCGCTTTTATTCTGAAGGTTTTTTTTAGTGCACTGTGATGTTGTATATTAATTCTCCCATAGGTGGCGACAACGCTCTGTAGTGCTAAACCCACAGTCGTTTGTAGTCTGTTGTAGTGATGTGCTATACTACTAATTTCGTTTCCAATCTGATACTTAATACCTAATTTCACCTAACGTGTCTGGTAAATTTGGATAAGTGGTGTATTTCATATCATAGCATAAAGAAGACAAGATATTTAATTAATTTATTAATTAAATAAATTACTTTATTTTAAGAAATTCATAATATACTAATTAATTTAATTAATACATTTATTAATTTAAAACCCTAAAGTATATTGAGGTAGCGAGGGTGTTTTGCAATATAGCCAAGTATCAAAAGTATCGATATATAGACTTGAGTATCGATTTTAGCGCATTGTGTAGCTGGTATCGGAAGTATCAATATTTCAGGATCGATCCGCACGTCACTAGTCTATGGCTGTTAAACTGTTGAATGTGCCACAATCCTGCCTCTTGTTGAGCTTTTTATACATCAGCTGTTTTAGTGGAATGTGCATCTTAGTTGGAGGTGTTCGAAGTCGACATGTAAAATCAACAATGCTAATCAGGGGTTTTCAGTATAGGATGGTGCTTGCGCATTTGCTTAAATGCATTTCATTTATGTCACAAATAAATTATTTTGTAATATGTAAGTTATAATTTACATACTTCATTTCTGTATGTTCAGCCTTACAGTGCTTAAAAGTACGCCTCTCAAATGGAACTTAACTGGAGTCTTTGTTGAGACTCTGTTATCTGTCTGCGGAGGTAGCATGTTAGCCTTGATGCTAGCGCTTTACACTTTTTGTCGGAATAATTTTGAGTTTGTGGATTAAAAAGTATTATTGCAGAAATGTTCATTGAAAATTTTTGTGCTGGCACATTGTTGTTATTTTGTACTACTTCATATTCAAACCTTTCATTAAATACAAGATATTTGAGAAATTTGAGTTGAAAAATATCCGCAATTTAGGTTGCCGCTTGTCATTAAGGGGTGATGGTGGGTACCGCAGCCAAACCAGTTGAGAACCACTCCTTTTGAGTCTCTAATTAACCTAACATGAACGTTTTTTGACTTGCTAATCACACATCCATAGGGCTATATAGGACAAAATACAAACGGGACAAATGAGTAGTGCTTTTATTATTATTAGTATTATTATTATATTGTGGGTGTACATTCAGTAAACAGCAGTGTCAGAGGGCTGTGGAGTCCTGGTCACTGGGTGGTCCATTGCAGCCGCAGCAGCCGGCGGGTCCTGTGGTCTGCTCAAACTGGCACACATGCACACACACGCGCCGATGATGTTGCAATTAGCTTGTAATGAGGCTGTGAAAGGTGCTATTGTCATACAGTGATCTTGACAGTAGCAAAAAACAGGGATTACCTTTCTGCTACTTGTATTCTAAATCTCTTCTTCCATTTCGTGGCTGCAAAAAAACAAACATCTAATGATCATGTGATGATAATAAGGGTTACTTTTTTTGATTGATTTCTTAGTCTCACTCGATAGAGAAAATAGCCTCTGCTCTGGATTCCAGCGGGTCCCTGAAGTTCAGCCTGTGTGGAAATGACCATTTAGTAGATTGCAGACGAGACAAGATTTTAACTTTACTTTTAAGAAAAGTGCAATAAAAAATATATATATATGTGGCAATATATTTCAATCTAGTAATTTAATTTAGATGATGTTAAACTCTTCTGCACTCTGTGTGTATGCTACCGGCCCCGCCTCCACCCACCGAGCTAAAGAGACTGTATGACTGACAAAAGGGCTCACTCCATTCATGCCGTTGTTCTGTGGAACAACCGCGGCCGGGTGCTGAAACCGATGCACAGAGTGAACTCTCTTCCTGCCTGTTTGGTGGCGAGAGACGGGGAAAACAGACACACATGCACACGTACTCAGACCGGCAAAATTATTGAGTGATTAATTTATTATCGGCCCAGGCCTAGTGCCCACGAGACTTTTTTCTGAACGAGAAATTGTCAAGTTTTAATCTCACGACATCTTGTGACAGCCCTACCATTTAGTGATAGTAATAATAATGAAACTAAAAAATAATGATAATAATATACATTTAGAGACAAATAAAAATAAAAATAAAAATAAAAATAAAAATAAAAATAAAAATAAAAATAAAAATAAAAATAAAAATAAAAATAAAAATAATGTGCACCTATGTTGTGGTTTTCAAGATACAGCAATTCCGGATTTTCATTCTACTTTTTGCTTCAGTCACAATAGAACGACAACCAGCCTATCGTGCACGAACCAGGAAGTAGGTTGCTACCAAACAAACAAAAAAAAACATTCTTGAAATGTATGTTCTTTATTTGCTGTTTGACTCTAAATGAAACTCTAACCTCTGGATCAAAAATGGTACAGTCCCGTCATCATATGTCGTTCAACGCGTATTATACACGTTATGGTTTCCGTTTCTAAGTTAGGCCTGCGTTGTGCTTTAATCGCAATATTTGATGTTGTTGCATTAGCAGGAGGTTATTGTCAGAGTGTACACTGCTGATTGCACAAACTGCACAAACAAAATTCCACTGTTTGTTCTCTACTGAGGGGCACTCACTTACAGTATATGATACCTTGATGCTTTGTTTGCTTCCGCATCTCACGTGCTTAATAGGACACACAAACACTTCCTGTCCTTTTCAGCTCACAACAATCTTTAATGCAAGTGCTCGGTTGTGTTACTTGCTGTAATGTGAAAGCCTAATTACGCTGAGCTTGGGAAAGAACAGCTAATGTGAAACAACATTACTACACCCAAGCGCATGAAGAGGCAAACAATCATTGACAATCTTCTGCATGAATGTGGTACACAATACAGTACAGCAGCACATGAGATGCAATACAAGAGAATGTAGTATTTAGGATCGCTGAGGGTTTGTGTTTGGTATTATTTCATAAAATGGAGGGCTGTGATGGTGACACATACTTGCACTGACAGTCCTCTCTCGCTTCGGGTATGCAGATGAGAAACCAGATGCAGGAGAGGCTGTATAGGGTTCTGTTCACACACAAACATAAAAACAAATCCCATAGGAAAGCATAGGGAAAAAAATCCTTTTATCTTTTTTATAATCAAATAAGTGAATGTAGACGAGACCTGTCACGATAACAAATTTTGCTGGGTGTTAATTGTCCTACAAATTATTGTCGATAATCGATATTATTGACGGCATTTTCTTAGACAATTTTTTTCATTAATTATATGGCATAATAATGCGAGTACATCGTATAAAAAGCAATAAACTTTAATTTCTCAAGAGTATTCAACATTGTAATTGGAATGTCAAGAGCCGTTAAATAAAATAAGTTAAACAACATAACAAATTAAGCAAAAAAAAGACAAAAAACCTCCCAATGAAAATCAAATTTAAAGAAAAATCACAACCAAAAACAAAAAGAAATAGACCCTGTCTCTCTGTCTCTATTAAGAAAAGAAAACACTCCAATAAAAAGCACACACAACAATAAAAACAATACACAAAATGGAGTATCAAGTCTAAAGAAAATTGCACTTGAATAAATAATGAACATTTGGGTATTATTCCATAACATGTAACAAACAACACTGTCTGTGAGTGTGCACCATTTTGTGCAGTTTTGTTTAGGTTTACTTTGCCGGCCAAACGCCTCAGTAAGCGTTGACTGTCGGGACGAAGGCTCTGCTGCACCTCCAGCGGTATTTTTTTTTTTTCCAGTGGGGAAAATTGGACATTATGGTTGTGTTTGAGGTGCGCATGAAAGTTGCTCGTATTCCCCATCTTCATCGTCACTACTTTCCAACGAATGGCACATATCAGTTTGTCGGTGTTCATACACTCACACTGTTCATTCTGTTTAAAAGTGAAACATTCCTACACTGGGGCTGTGGCATTTGGCTTAGAAACCGCTTTTGTGCCTTCACTCACACTTGCGTTCGCTTGCTCACGACGCTAACTTATGCTAACCCGAACCTGGCGGACTTCTCTGGGGTCAACTCACTAGCAGCCCCACCTTCACCTACTGGGACAAAGACGCTTATAGAATGTGGCGTATATAGAACGTATATATAAACGATGCAGAGTGAACCCTCATCCAGCCTGTGTGGTAAAGAGAGACGAGAGCGAGAAAAACAAAGAAGCATGCACATGTCAATTTATTTTCTCTCTTTAAATGATCCACTTTTATTTATCATTCAGTTAATCGATTTATTGATTATCGTGACAGGCCTAATGTAGATCTTTGAAAATGAAGAGACTCGCCTCCCAGGCACACATTGATATCGGAAATGGCTCTAGGTATGATTGAGTGCAGTTAAACTTTGTGAAGGCATAATTCCTGTCATTTTATGGTGCAAGTGTACCTATTGTTTAGTCCACTGTGGGGAAAAAAAGGAAAATGACTGCTGCTCTTACCCTTTTGTTATTTCCTCGCCCTTTAAGCTCCTGATAAAAGAAGAAAAGCACTTTACATTACTTTTTTACACTCGAACAGAAAGATTAGCTTCACCTTTGACTTCTGAACCAGCATCAGGATGCAAATTTCCCCCAAGACATCGGACACCTGGAAAAGACAATAATGTGAACCCTCTACATCTTTACTTTGCTTTGAGCCAGCTTATGAACGCGCACCTCGCTGAGAGCAAACTTGAGGTCTGCGGAGAAAAAAGAGGAGCAAGCAGCATCCATCTGCATGTAGAGCATCCCAGCAGATGATGAGCGGCAGGAACGGGAACACATAAGAAGATGAAAATACGAAGAGACAGCAGGATGAGCAGACAAGATGCTGCATACCTGGCTGAGAAGCTGCCTCTGATCTGCTGTGGCTTGCTGAAGCTCTGCTGGAGCACCTGAAGAAACAAATAGCCGTTAAACCTAAAGTCTGATGACGAAGATGCCCTGATGGTAGAGCTTCTCCCGTTGTGTTTTGCAGATGATTGCCGTGAGCGTCCATTAGCTACGTAAAAAGCTCTTACTTTAGAACATGCACTTATGTTGACGTGCGATTAGCGACCCCGCTGGAGATATACTTTAGGCAAAATACTCAATACTCAAAATACTCCACCGCTGCTTCCCATGTTGATGAAGCAGCGTGGCTGACGAGCAAAAACACACCATGGAACGCAGCTGACAGCCCGCCGCCAGCGCAAAGATCACTTTGACACCAGAGGAACGTGTCACGCAAAGAGGTCGCACATCACTGATTACATGGATGGGTAGATGAATGGAGTCTATCGGATGGACGAATGATGGAGCAAGATGTTGGATGGGTAGATAGGTGGTAGATCATGAATCCATGGCTGTTGGATGATGGATGGCGGTTTACTGATGGATGAATAAATGGTGAACCATATCTGCTGTATAAAATGAGTGGATGCTGAAAGGATGGATAAGTGGGTTTATCTATCAGATGGGTGGATGAAGGGATAGTTGCATAAATGAATGGATGGCGAGTGGATGAATAGATGAAACAGATGGATGGTGGTAAATGTATATAGATGATAAATGGAGCTGTCTTATCAGATGGATGATGAATGTATACAGTCATGGAAAAAATGATTAGACTACACTTGTTTCTTCAGTTTCTTCTTCATTTTAATGCCTGATACAACTAAAGGTACCTTTATTTGGGCAAATATAACGATGACAACAAAAATTGCTCATAAGAGTTACATTTTTTAGCACTACAACACTATAGCTATTCATGTATGAACTTAAGTGATGCGAGATTTCAGCTCGTAAATTCTAATCTTTTGAGCTATATTTGTTATTATCATTATATTTGTCCAAACAAATGTGCCTTTACTTATTAAAATGGATAAATAAACTGAAAAAACAAAGGTTGGTCTAACCATTTTTTCCATGACAGTAGATGGGTGGATGATAGGCCATACATGTCGACCCCACGTTTCCCTGGCAAACTCCCACATTTTACCCTTTTTTTCCCCGTGGCTCTTCCTTTTAAATCGTTTCCCATACATTTCCTCTATTTCAACTCATCCAAGAAAAAAAACTCTCTGTGATGGTATCCAACAACAGTAGTCTGGGAGGACAATGGTGCAGCTCATTGGCAGTGGGCAGTCCAGTCTTACATATATGCATACACACACCCTATTTAACGCATATCATTGTAACCACGGGTGCTGCCAGGAATTGTGGGCCCCATGAAAAAAAATTCACGTCAACCCCCCCTTGTTATTTTTTAAGTATTACCTCGTTTTTGTGGAATGTGCTAACTTTTCTCCCTATTCGGTGACCCTGATTGTAATAGTTCACCCGGAATTATTTGTCATATTTTAGCTATTAAAAAGTGCCGAAAAAAAGTATATCACACTATAATAAGAAGAAAAAAGTCACATAGTAACGATATAACGCTAAAAATGTTACAACAGACCACCTCAAAAACAGAATTGAATTTTACAGGTTTTTACTGACACCTCGAATGTACAGTAATGCCTCGTTTGTAGCGGTTAATTGGTTCCAGACCTGCTTACAACTTTCTAAATACAGTTTTTTAGCATTATTAGAGCCCTGTATACATGAAATAACACCCCTATAGTCACCGCGACATTCGTATTACCCAAAATAGTAGACATAAAATAATCAAAATAAGACATAAATAAGAAATAATATAGACTCACAAGTTAGCATTGGGAGAGTCACGCAAAGTACTGCAGCTGCTGTCTTATCAATGTAACATTACTGACACCTAGTGACCAGTGAAGAATACTACATATCCAAAACTTGCATCTGAATGTCTTATCTTGTATTTGAGTTCATTTAGCTAGTTCTATGATTGAAGATGCTTCATCTTTGCCAGAAATAAGTAAAACTTGATTAAATTTGTGTATTTTTGTAGTCAACCATGAAACTGCGCTGATGTTTTGAAAAAACGTGACACAGTGAAGCCTCAAAATTCAAAGCGCAAAGTGGCGAGGGACAACTGTACATGAATAAAGGATTTGGGATTTATGATATACACTGTAAAACATTGAATATTAAGAGTATGTGAACGTCCCTCCTTGTTTACTTCCTCGACAAACCCCTCGACATTTTTTGCAGTCACGCAAAACACAGCAAAAATGTGTCAAACAGCAAAGCAAAGCAAAGGGTGAAAAAAAACAAAACCAAATGTCTGATAAAATATAACTTTTCTGCAGAACGTTGTTCTAGAAAGCTGGCTCTTGTATCTCTGTCCGTCACATACCCCTGCTGCCTCCCTGCTCTGCACACAGACCCCACCCACTCTGGTTAGTAGGAGCTGCTGTGACGTAGTCCCTATGATTACCGTAAGGTCCAGTATATCACTACAGAGAGCAGACTATCTCGCTTCAGAATTGGAATTATTTCAATAGTTTAAGAGTTATGGTCATTTGCAATTTGGGGGTTAACTAGCAGGCAAACAACAATGCCCCCTACAGCCCAACCCCTGAGTCACAGCTCAGAACCTTATACTGTACTATACAGTACTTCTACAATATCACACAAAAACAGAAGAAGGGAGGAAAACTATGTCAACAAACTGCCGTAGGTTCAAAAATCTTTTATTGTCGGCCATTCGCCTTGCGTCTCTGGTCAAAATCAAGGCAAGGCAAGGCAAGTTTATATATAGAGCACAATTTGTACACAAGGTAATTTAAACTGCAAATAAATTTGCTCGCAATGGCTAGTTTTGGTTTCGATTTCGGCTATAACCACCTATGTTGACATCAGTCAGCCAATCCAAGGGGAGTCGACATGATCGGGTGCCACTGTAATACAAGAAAAGTTATAATGGTGTTACGAGAACAGTCACTCTAATTGTGCTAAACAATACAAATCAAAGCTTTCAGACACTCCAGTGCAAATGACCAATAAGTCACATCAATTGCGTCAATAAAGGTTTATGTGCGGTATCTTTTTTTGCAGATAAGACAGCTAAAAATAATGTCAATAAATCTGTACTGACTTCATTATAAAACATACAGGCCACCAAACAGCATGCATTATGTTAATGACTTTATTTGCATATTTAGTTGATGTTCTTGTAAACACAAAATAGAACACTACGGGAAATTAAGATGCATCTCAATAAACATGCAAAAAAAAAACCATCATGCAAAAGTTAGGAAGGTTTTGCGGGTCATTTGTGGATCAGAGCACAAACTTTTACAATATTGAGCTTTTTGACTATTTTTCACATCCTGAATTTGGGGGTTTTATTAGCCGGATCAGTTATAATCATCAAAATGATTGAGAAATTCAGAAATACAGGCTTATAAAAATTTCAGCCTGTGTCGTGGCTCTGTTATGAGTTTCACTTTTTGAATGGAACTACTGAAAAAGGTCAACGACATTCTTAATGAGATGCACAGAATGGATTTCATGACAGTAAATAAATAAATAAAATGCAAATCAAGAATTAAAACGACAAAAAGGCATGCATAACACTAACATCAATAACTATTACTAATATGAATAAGTGCACATGCACTGTGGGTTGTATAGTTTTTTATTTTATTTTTTGCGTTTGTGTTTTTTTAATAATAAACATTTGTTTAAGGTTAATTGAAAACATAAATATTTCACCATCAAATTAAGACCTAACAAATTATTTCCGCTTCAAAGTAAGATTTAGAACAAACAAAAAAAGTTTGTTGAAAAGACTTACTGTGGCAGAGTGGGGTGACGAGGACCAGCAAGGCTGCGAGGCTGATGGCGGTCACGCTGAGTGGACTCATGCTTCCTCCGCTCAACTTCGCCAAGCTGCTGCTGCTGCTGCTGGAGGCTCCGCGCTGCACGAAAGAGTTCTGGATCTGGCTCTGGTTCTGGTTCTGCATGTTTTGCTCTCTCTCTGCCCGTGTATGTATTTGTGAGAGTTGGGACTCTGGAGTCAGAGAAATATGAAGGCGCATTGCTGGACTGCGTCATTGGAGACCCACGCGTGGAAGGAGATGGGATTGGACCAGGAGGTTGCACTGGGCGTGAAGGAGAAGGAGGTACGTTTTCATGGCATCACCAGTGGACACAACATTGGGTACACCTGTACTAATATCATTACAATATGTTTATCGCTGTACTTGGAGTTTGCAGTACTGCATCCCACAGGCTATAAAAACAACAGTAAAAATATTAGGATGGTTATATCAATCGCAAATAAACGTAGTATCATGGTATTTGTGGGCCACAGCTCATTTTTCATTGTAAAGAACAAGTTAAATGTTGAATGTGAGAAGATATTGCACTGCTTCTAAAATACACTTTTGTTTCTGCTCCTGTTTTTCATGAGCTGAACTCAAAGATCTAAAACTTTTTTCTATGTACACAAAAGGCCTATCTCTCTCAAATATTGTTCACAAATCTGTCTCAGTTTGTGTCAGTGGCATCTCAAGATACAGAGGAGACAGTGTGATTATCGCACAGGTGTGCCTTAATAAAAGGTTACTCCAAAATGTGCAGTTTAACTGTATTGGGGATGGCCCGGGGCTATACACCAATCCAGAGCATCCCAAACATGCTCACTATCTTCAAAATGGCATCAATAAATGCACCTGTTTGTTGTCCATAACGTGCACGCCTGCCTATACCATACCATAACTCTACTGCCCCCATGGGGCACTGCATCCACAACACAAGTTCATTTTATTGATGGCATTTTGAATGCACAGAGATATGTGATGAGAGCCCGAGGCCCGTTGTTGTGTCATTCACCCACAAGCATCACTTCATGGTGCAGCATGATAATGCACGGCCCCATGTTGCAAGGATCTGTACACAATTCCTGGAAGACGAAAACATCCCAGTACTTGCATGGCCAGCATACTCACCCAGCATGTAACCCATTGGGCATGTTTGGGATGCTCTGGATCGGCATACAGCTGTCCCTCGCTGCATCATGATTCAAACATCACGCCTTCTATCGCATTTTTTTTTAATTAAGTAATTTATAAATGACTGCTGGTTTGTTGTTGACTACAGTCTATTATGAGTCCAAAATATGCATATTTAAGCAAATTGTACATAGTTTTTGCCCAAATTAAGCATTTTCAAGCATAAGAATGGCTAAATGAACTAAAATACAAATACAGTACAAGTCATTAAAACCACCAACTTGTGAATGTAGTATTGGTCATTAGGTGTCAGCAACTTGAACAATCAGCTTTTTTTGCAGGTTTAAATCATCTCAAAACAGGCACAATAATAATAACACTGTAATAATAATAATACTGTTGCAGCCATAGCCCACAACAAGCTAAAACGCAACTCTGAATGCCCGAAATCACTTCCTGTCTGCCACTGTTTCTGCTCCCCTAAAGGTACACTGTCTTGAATGGCTTATTTTCTCTGATTATATCTACTATATTGGCTAATATGAATGTAAAGGTGGCTATATGGGTGTGATTTCATGTCTAGATGGCTCCATTATGTTTATAAAGAAGGAATACTACCTATTTGAGGCGAATGGTGGTCACACCAGATACTGACTAGTTTTCAGACCAAAAACAAAAGTGTTGCGCTTATATTTTTGAGTGTAAAGTATTGCTTTGCCATTAAACCAGGAAGCCCCTGTGTAGGCTGAATTTTCTTTAATTATATTGAACTTATTTGCATATTTTGACCAACGATGGGTTAGGTTTAGCATGTTTAGTAAACAAAATGGCCCCCGCATTCTGTCATTTTTCTGTATGTGGCCATTGATGGAAAAAGTCCGGACACCCCTGTTGTATTGGTGTAGGTGTTTCTCCAAAGAAATAAAGCAGTGTTGAGCTCACCAGCATCCAAAAGCATTGAAGACAACTACAGATTGGGGGGAAAAAAGAAACTGAATATTCTGTAAAAGGTACTGTATTTATCATTGTCAAAATCGACAATCAAGAGATCATGAATGTAAGTGTACAACATGCTGCAGTCCACTGATAAGAACAGCAAATCCATATTAGAACAGTATACAAGCAGCACATGATCCAAAGCATCCCACAACCTGTGGAAGGAAGTTAACATTAAAATGTCCCATATTGTAGAAACTTTCAACTGTTTTAAGTAAGTGTCAGTGGTCCCACAATAGTGTATTTGTGTTGGCTAAAATCTAGCCTTGACGCTGGAATTTTGACAGTTGAAAAGTCGTTTTAGTAAGCCCTACTAGCAACACGCTGTTTTGTGTGTCTGTAATGCTCATGAGCTGTGTTTGTGTCGCTGACAGAGTGTGTCTCTCCAAGAAGAGCAATTTTTATTGGTTTTCACACTGCAACTCTGCACAACATAACAGATGTCATTTATCGCGTAAAACTTAACATTAAGGAGTGGGACACAAGCACTCCAACGTGGGAAACACTAGCATAGCTATGCTAAAGTGCTAACATTACTCTACGCACATGATGCTAGGTTAGCCTACTCCTGGCTGAAGAAAACTCTCATCGCCTACTTCTATCTGTAGCTGACTGATAGATAGGCTGCATTTATCTCACAAAACGTCCTAAACTATGTGAAGCTATACGACACACTTCCGGTAATAGCTTGCCTCCACATAGCAAAAATTGGACGGAAATGCAACATTCAATTTCCATCGTCAGCATTTGCTCATCCCTTACTGTACAATTGCAGAGGTATAAAGTGATATTGTAACTGTAGTGTTACTTCTTGGCATGGTGGTGTTGTGGCGATGACCTCAGTATGAAGAGACGGGACCCAATAGCAGGTAAAAATCATTTAATTAATAATAGTTGCAACAGACGAGCTACGAAGCACAATGCACGAACAGAGAACAGATACCACAGGCAGAACTAAATAATCCAAACCTAAATAAGCTGCGTATGTGTGAAATCCAGAAACGTAAAAGCAGCAGAAAACCGAACAGAGCTAACGGAAGGAATACAAAGCATTAAAGAGCATAAAATCGGAACTAAGGCATAAAAGTGAAAATAAACTAACTGTCACACAGGCTACAACACACATCGTGGTGGGTTGCCAGCCGGGACGACAAGCCCGGCGGAGCAAGCAGGACCCCTCCGGGGGTCGGCCGGGACAACAGGTGCAGCGAAGGCAACAGGACCCCTCCGGAGGATAGCCTGGGCATGGCCAGGACGGCAGACCCAGCGAAGCTGGCAGGACTGCTCCGGGGACAGCAGGCCCGGTGCAGCCAGGGGGACCCCTGCGGGATACGGCCGAGATGGTGAGCTCAGCGGAACCAGCAGGACTCCCCGGGGGACGGCATGCCCGGCGAGGCTGACGGGAAGGCATGCATAGCGAAGCCGGCGGCACTCCTACGGGGGACGGCCAGGACGGCATGCATGGCGGAGCCAGTGGATGGGCTGAGCCATGACAGGAACTCCAGGCGAAGCGGACTTGAGTGAGGACGACGCCGGAATTGAAGCAGAACGAGCGAGCTGTGCGTCCTGGCTTGCCGGTGAAGCAGAGAGTTGTGCGTCCTGGCTTGCTGGTGAAGGAATGAGAGGAGCGGACTGTGCATCATCAGTCGCACAGCTGCTGGTACTAGCCCCCCTTCCAAAGGCAAATTCCAGACATCGTTCATCGCCGAAACCAGAACAAGGGACGGAAGGAGGGAGGCTTGGAGGAGGGTACCGCTCTGTGGAATCAAGAAACGTAAAAGCAGCAGAAAACCAAACCATTCAAAATGGAAGGAATATCAAATAAGAGCATAAAACCAGAAATAAGGCAGGCTACAACACACAACATGACGCCATACATGGAATTCTTTCACTTGTGTGCGCTGCTTGTCCTATAAGTAAACACTGTCCTGTCAGAAAATGAAGGAATGTGCTGCTTTCAATTTGAAGATAGAACACAAACATCTGCTACTAGCTGACATGGACGCAGCAGCATTTTAATCACAGTTTGGACTTTGTACCTTCTAATTGTTATAGTACCTGATCTAATTCCTGATTAAAGTGTCACTACTGAGGTTTAACAGCTGATAATGGCCACTGAATCTGAGAACTCCAAATTTGGGGTCGTAATAAGTCGCAATACTGTCTGGCAGAAGTATTGCGTAATCTTGCAAATGTTTTGCGAGGTCTCGCAAAAATTCGTCGTCTTTTTTCTTTTTTTTTTTTTGTTTAACCCATGAACATTATTTTTCCAATGTCCCGTAATGATGTCCGCATTCAGTAGAGTGCAAGATGAAGAAAAGACATCCAGGTTCATCACGTTTATTGATTTTTATGCAGTACCAATAACCAAGAAATGGTATTTTAGGTCTCAAATGTGTTTAGGATTCCAGATCAGCAAAGATGGAGCACTTCCAAGGAGTCCACACCCTCGTCATCCTCCCACACTCAACCACACACATCCTCAGGGAGGGACAAAAAAGTCCTAATGACGAACGAGTGAATATAGAGCTTGCATCCGTGGCAAAATTAATCCTTAGGCCAAGTGGATTCGAAACATGACAAGTTTGTTTCAGCGTCCTGATCCTGCTCCCCTTGAGGGCCCGGGGTTCTTTGGAGGCACTGAAATGTCATGACCTTTAAACGACTTGATTATGACTGGGACTTGCATGCGCTGGTTTAAAAAAAAAGGTTTGTTTGAGTCAAAACCCAGAGGTGCTGAGGGGGATTTTACACTGGCGGGGAAACACACGGTCGGTCATGTCAAGCAACACAGCAGCAGTCAAGATGGAAATAGGGTTGCCCCTCGTTTAAAGTGGTGAGTTGGTTCCAGACCCGACCGCGATAAATGAATTTCCGCAATATAGGATTCAATGTTAACAAATGAAATGTATTCATACTTAGAGCACAGAAAACCTGTTTCTGACTTTCTAAATATGTTTTTTAACATTATTAGAGCCCTGTAGGTATGAAATAGCACCGATATAGTCACATTTACAGTCCTATTATTTGTTGTTTATATCACATTGCAACTCTTATACTGCAGGGACTCGAGACAGCCACTAGTTAGCAAGCTAACAAGCTTGCGAGCTAACAAGCTAGTGAGCTAACCAGTTAGCCTCAAATTTATTTCTTCTAAACTTAGGAAGCCAAAAAGATACCACTTCCACACGGAATGGGCGGAAGACTTTTTTTTTACTCTATCATGTTGGATGTGCCATGGCTGACGTCATGGCTTCATGCAGTGTTAAGGTAATGCAGTGGTTCTCACTTATTTTCTGGGGGACATCCCCCACCACCACAAACACCCCCCCCCCCCCTCCTGATTTGAGATACTACTGAGAAACTGATAAGACTGTATCTATTGATTTATCTGTACTGTACAGACTGAGCTCGAAACTGAAACCAGCGAAATGCAACAAAATGGAGTGCAATGAAGCATAAGAGCAAATACAAGAGTCAAATTGCATGCTGAGTATGACAAGTTCATACATGTTGGCAGGTCTTGAAAGTCCTCCTTGCCTCTCACGCCCCCCACTGACAGTTCACCACATCCCTTCCAGGGGGGCTGCTCCACTATTTCATTTCACTTTTCTATTTCACTATTGTGTCATTACTACATATCACTTGTATTTCAATATGTTTTGACTAATAATAGACAATAATGTACCACGAAAAAGTGATTGTTTATTAATTAATTAATTTCTGAAAAAACGCTATCTAGCGAGGGAGCAATAATCGAACCACGATATTACGAGGGACAAATGTACATCATTGACATTTGTTTTCATATTTAATACAAAGTCATCAATGGCAGATTAGAAGCCCATCGCACAGTTTTTAATCTTTTCTGTATAAACAGCATCAACACAGACTCAGGAAATTAAGTCAACCTGGCGCAGGTAGTAACAGAGGCGGGACGTTACCTGTGTGTAAGGCAATAGTCCACAATGCCAGGCAGTACGATCCTTCTAATTTGATTTCCCCATTAGAAAATTGTAACATTTAAAGACAGGAAGTGAACCAAGTATCAGTCATTGCTGAAACGTGGAGAATGGCTAGGATTGAATAAACTTCTTCCTACTCCTTTTCAAACGTGCTGAATTGTACACGCGTACGCGTACTTTGGCAAGCATGTCCAAATCATTCCCATTACAGGGGTGTGACGTACAACACCCAGGACTCACTTACTCCTTCCTTTTGTGTTGTATCAACTGCATCTTGCTGCAGGAAAATGCCGCCTTCTTTGGTTCTGTGGAAAAGACGCAAGCGAAAAAATGCCGGATCTACGTAGATTTACAGCTCTGATTTTGCAATTTTACTGGATGTCTGTGTGAGAGACTGTAAATGTTCAAACAAATACAGTGGAACCTCAGTTCGCATCATTAATCAGGTTCAGAAGAAATAATCCGCGGGGAATTTGAGGGTGTCGCTGAGCATGTCGTCTGCTGGGCATTGCGTTTGGTGGACTTGGGTGGGCAGGCCCTTTGGTGGGCCCTTTGGCTCGCTCTGCCCCTGCCCTTTCTGTTCCTGGAGGCAAAAATGGGGAAAAAAGAGCAAAGAGCATAGTTCATACTATAATACATATTTTCACTTATATGACAAAGCTGAGATGTATTTTTTTCTTGAACTATATAGAACTTCTTAGCATAGCTACATGTGTGGCCCTTGTATCCAAAATGTTTGGACACCCCCATTCTAAGAACAAACATAAACATGGCCCGCATTATAATGTTACGTAAGAGAATTAGGGCCACACTGAAATGGGAAAAAAAAGGTTTCTAGAAGAAAGTTAGCATCACGAGCACATGTTGACCTACACCGGATTGGTTTTAGCAATTTACTAATTAAAGGGGGAAAATACACTGCTCAAAAAATAACGGGAACACTAAAATAACACATTCTAGACCTGAATGAATGAAATATTCTTATTGAATACGTTGACAAGAAAATCACACAAAAAGTATCAATGGAAATAAAATGTATTATTTGTCATGAGCTGTGGTGCTGCTCTGCTGCCCTCTGTCTGTTATGTGTTGCAGCACACCTGTCCACTCGTGGGAGGAGCTCACGCACACCTGCAGTCAATTATCTTTGGGACTACTTATACCCTGCTCTGTCTTCAACCTGTTGCCAGGTTGTCTTCCCATGCATGCCTGTCTCCTGCTCTCACTGTCTCAGTAACTCCTTGTACCCTTGCTTTCTGGTCTACCCTTCCTTGCCTTGTGAGTACCTGTATTCCCTGCTTGCTGGATTTGCAGCAGTGGCTTTTTGTTTTGCACTTTGTACCTTTTAGAGCACATATGTCAAACTCGTGCCATGGAGAGCCGAGACGCTGCATGTTTTCTCTCCAACCGGTTTCTTCAGCAGGTGATTTAATTGATGAGCTCCTTCTCTGAAATTGAAGGTGTTGCTCATTAACATCACCTGCTTTAGTGACCGGCTGGAAAGAAAACCCGCATTGTCTCGGCCCTCCATGGCACGAGTTTGACACCCCTGTTTTAGAGTCTGCTCGGTTTTCAGCAGCTATTTCACTTCTTGCCATTTTTGTCCTGCTAACAGTGTTTTTTGTTAACCCCTTGTCTTTTCTTCTGCTATTCCCGTGTTATTAGTTATTATTTTGTGTTATATTTTTGCCGCGGCTAGGCCCGGAGTTTTTGTTGTACTTTTTCCCTGTTGACGTTTCTGTTCTTTTTGGACTTTGGAATAAATTTTTTGTTACACGGACATTTGTCTCTCTGCATCTATGGATCCTAATTATCGGCTACACGCCGCCCGTGACATTTATTATTATTATTATTATTATTATTGGGGGCGTCTTGCTGTTGGCCTGTTGTCTAGTTGCACAACAGCATGTGAAATTGATCGTCAATCTTTTTTGCTTCCTAAGTAGACAGTTTGATTTTATAGAAGTGTGACTGTAATTGTGATTTAAGTGTTGCCTTTATTTTTTTTTTGAGCATTTGACTTTGCTTGTTCAAGGAACACCCCTGGTCTAGTGGGCATGGTTTGAATGTACAGTATTTGTACTTTTTTAAATTGGCCTTTGGAGCATTTGTGATTGAGTCCTATGAACTCTGCCTAGCAACAAGTCCCAGACAAACAGTAATTCTCACTCGTGTAATATGATACCACCTTGGACCTGTGTACACATGCACCACATTGTAAAAAGCTAACAAAAACGCTTCGCTACACATCTTAAAATGCAGCTGGAGCTCTGTCTGACGTGGGAGCTGTAATACGTCATTGTCATACAGCTCTTCAAACAAGAAGAAAGCCAGTCACATCCTCCTAAAAAGATCCTCAATCAAAGTAGGGCAAGCCTGACTTTCCATATTATAGGACATTAAAGCACAGGAAGTTGAGCAGCGTTCTTTTCATCAGCAAACATCCTGCACTTTATCTCCATCATGGATGTTCAAGTGAAAGTTGCCACCTTCTGTGTCAGTTTGAGTAGAACTTTGGACTCGCGTTATACAATATGTTATTATTGCTGTTAATAATGGACTATCGGAAGTATCACCGAGGCAAATGTGATCATTTTCACATTGACTGACTGCACGCAAATTAATTTACACTCATTTTACACAAGCTGTGTTGCAGTATTATGTTACGTTGTAGGAATTAGAATTTTGTGATTACAGTGGATCCATGCACATTCCCGATTCCTGAAATTCTTTCCTGATCTTACATTCACTAAAGGCTAAATGAAAATGGAAGGATGCAAGGCCCACTTTAATATTTTGTAAACCAACCATGCAGATATGCTTGGAAGTTATATATTTCAAGAAAAACCTGCATTTCAGCTAATTTATGTAAATGAAATGCTACTTAAAAAAAAAAAATATATATATATATATATATATATATAACAAGTTTATTCTCGTAAAATTGCCACTTTTTTCCTCATTTGAGTACCACTTTTTTTTTGTAAAATTGCAGCTGTTCTTTCATACATGTTCGTTTTTGTAATTATGTCTTTTATTCGTAATAGTAACTTTGTTTCTCCTAATATTACATTTAAAATAAACTCTTCTTTAATATTTCAATTCTGTTACATTTTTTTTCCATATGAGTTTATTCTTGTAAAATTGATTTTCTTTTCAGAATACAACTTTTTTCTCTTAATATTTTGACTTTATTCTTGTTAAATTTTCAGCTTTTTTTCACCATTTCTGCTGGGGTTTTTTTGTTGTTAATTTCACAAATATTTAAACTTTTTTTTCTTGTAACTTTATGACTTTATTTCCAACTATAACTTTTTCCCCAAACTAATTTCACAAAAATGATTTTTTAAATTTAATTACATGGACATTGATTCTTTGTTTTGTTTCTCATAATATCCATCCATCCATCCATTTTCTATGCCGCTTCATCCTCATTAGGGTCGCGGGGGCATGCTGGAGCCTATCCCAGCTGACTTCGGGCGAGAGGCGGGGTACACCCTGGACTGGTCGCCAGCCAATGGCAGGGCACATATAGACAAACAACCATTCACACTCACATTCATACCTATGGACAATTTAGAGTCTCCAATTAACCTAACATGCATGTTTTTGGGAATGTGGGAGGAAGCTGGAGTACCCGGAGAACGTGATAAACGTGTGCGCGTGCGTACTCACGCGCACACGGGGAGAACATGCAAACTCCACACAGAAATGCCCAGGGGAGAATCGAACCCAGGTCTTCCCGATCTCCAGGCTGTTCCTGTATTGGCCAACGTGCTAACCACTAGACCACCGTGCGGCCCGTTTCTCATAATATTACATCTTCAAAAAAAAAAAAGTTTAATATTTCAGCGGTATGCTAATAAAGTGACTTTTTCTTCGTAATTTTACTTTACTCGCAATTTTTTTTTTTGTTACATTAGAACTTTTTTCTCTTAATAATTTACTTTATTCTGGTAAAATTACTTCTGATTATTTTTATAATTTGTTTTTAGTTTTCTTGTTCATATATTATATTTTTAGAATGTGCCGCAGGCCAGTAAAAAGCAGTTTGGCCACAGTTTAGACACCCCTGGTTTAGACGTTTAGGATTAGGACGTATCATTTTCATAACATTATGAAGGATTTGTTTTCACATAACCTTCCAAAATTCATCAGTTTTCCACTCATTACAGTCCATTAGAATTGGTGCAAAATGCTACTCAATTATTTTTCACATACTGTATCCTTGCAAAATTCATCAACTTTTCAAACGCCATGCATTCAGTGACGCTGGCTGACCTCTAAACTGTTGGAATTCCAAAATGATATGGTGAATTCATCTGTTCCAGGGTCAAACTGTTGCCATCATCAAAACATGTAATGACGAGAGAACAAGAAGTTTGTTTGCAGAGCGATACCGTCCCCTAGTGGTGTTTTTTTTTGCAACTGCTGGCAAACGTTGAACTTCCTAAAGCAGTGGTGCTTAGCAACGGGGCCCCCTGTGAATTTATGCTGAGGGTCTCAACAGACTCTCGAGACACCTATGGCCAGACGCTGTCCTATGTTGCAATAAGTTTGAGTTCTGGTTTTATGGTTATCATCACACTTTTCCACATTATCATTTCACAAAAAAGCAAAACACACTCACTGACTCTCACGTGACATTTTGTTGAATTACACTACAACAGAACTCTTTATTGCCATTGCACAACAGGTATAGAATGAAATGTCATTGTGCCTCACAACAACATAATGCAACAATAATAAATCCACACTAACAGAAAAAAACGTTTAGAATTTACAGTAGATTAAACAACACGTACATATTAATTAGGATCATTATTAAAAAACAACAATCCACATGGACTTTGAAACAAAGTATTTGTGTAAATAAGGGAATGAAGAACAGTCTAATAATATTTTATCATATCCCTTCTCTGACTTTTCTGATAAATATCCACAACAAATCCATGGACAACAATCCCTTATCTGCCTGTATTCCACTTTTGCTCATCACTGTACACACTCTTAGATGCTCTTTCCATGTCACACACTTGAAATTACATGATTGCTTTAAAACAAAATCTTGCGCACAACCAACCTCCCGAACGAGCAAAGAGCTCTGCGTGAGCCATCGCTCTGCGTGAGCCATCGCTCATGTAATCATCCACCGCTATCGTGCTTGTACTCCCCTTTAGGAGGACCACCGCACGCCTCTTTATGTGCAATTTGGAGCACGGCGAGTGAAGGCCTCACCTTGGGATGAGGTTATCCAAGTAGGGCATTCACGCTAACAATTTTCCCCTCTTGTGTAGGAACCAGTCAGGGGGTCACACATTGTATGCACTTGGCAGAGGGCTACTTAAATGAGGATATGTTTGAAGAGGTGCTCTGTTTGCTACCTTCAAGCGTAAAAAAGTGCATAGTGAAATTTTCTAGTTAATTTGTTTGCATGCACAATTTAGAAAAGAAATATAGCTACTGGAGTGCATGAGAAAGTGGAAAGGAAAACATGACTCCCTTTGAACACATGGTCATTTATTAACAAGTATATTTCATCAGCAGCAGCAGCAACAGAACCAATGTTGGAGTAGATGTAAGCAGCTTTGATAGCACCGATGAGTTCATTATACTGTAAACAACAGTCCAGGGGTGTGTAACATGCATGAGTTTCACACCCACAGTTGGGTAGCCACTAACATTTTAAAGCACATGCAGAGGTAGATAAAACCTCTAGATACTGACAAATCATGATTCTTCAAATGCCAGTACCGAAAAAAAATAACATCAGTAGGTTGCGGACAGCCAGAGTTTTTAACGCAAAGGTTTTCTAATGCAGAGGCTCCGGCGGTTATTTGCTTTTGGAGACCACACACCCAGCAACTATTGGAAACTCAGTGGAGGTGTTAATTAGAGTGTTAATTAGATCATTTCCAGTAGTTCATGTGAGAGGTCCTATCGCCTGTATTTTGGCACAGATAACGTTGCAGATGGAGAAAAGTGTTTTCCCTTTTTGCGCATTAGTGCCACCTACAGGACAGGAGTGGCACATTAACGGCATGCTTTAAAGCAGTGGTTCCCAACTGGTGGGTCGGGACCCAAAAGTGGGTCGCGGAGCCACTTTCGGTGGGTCGCAGGTCTTTGCCTGGGAAAAAAAAATAGAAAAAATAATGCAATGACCCAATGTTTGTGAATGCACGATTTGCTTGCAAGGATGCCATGTTTCTGGGCAAGTGTTAAACTTGAGTGGGACAGGAAGGACATCGAGTGGAGACTTAATGTGGCATCCGTCCGACACATACAGTACAGGCCAAAAGTTTGGACACTCATTCTCATTCAGTGCGTTTTCTTTATTTTCGTGACTAGATTTGCACTGAAGGCACCAAAACTATGAATGAACACATTTGGCTTTATGTACTTAACAAAAAAAGTGGGAAATAACTCTAAATATGTCTTATATTTCAGATTCCTCAAAGTAGCTCGAAGTAGCTTTTTTTTGTTAGCGCTGCAAACCCTTGGTGTTCTCTCAATGAGCTTCATGAGGTGGTCACCTGAAATGGTTTTCACTTCACTGGTGTGCCTTGTCAGGGCTACTTGGTGGAATTTCTTGCCTTATTAATGGGGTTGAGACTATGTGGTTGTATTGTGTGTGTCCAAACTTTTGGCCTGTATTCTAGCTGCAGATATCTGCTAGAGAAGAGAAAGACAACGTCTTAGCGCTGCAGCTCATGTTGTGTTGAAAACAGTCCCTTTAAAATGTAAGATAAACGATAAATCTGAATTGAAAAATTCCCGCAATTTGGGTCACCAATTCGGGTTCGAATCTCCGTTGGGCACCTCTGTGTGGAGTTTGCATGTTCTCCTCGTGCGTGCGTGGGTTTTCTCCGGGTACTCCGGTTTCCTCCCACATTCCAAAAACATGCACGTTAGATTAACTGGAGACTCTAAGTTGTCCATAGGTATTGCCCAAAATCAGCTGGGTTAGGCTCCAGCATAGTCACGACTCTAGTGAGGATAAACAGCATAGAAGTTGGATGGATGGATGGGTCACCAAGGGGTGATGGTGGGTCCCACAGCCAGTTGAGAACCACTGCTTTAAAGAAGGGTAGAAGTTGATTTGTTGGTTAGTCTTTGGGGAGTCATAGTTGAGGTAGTATTTTCATAGCCATTTTGCTGCATTACTATTTTCATTTTTTACCGTTAGGATTGGAGCTTGCTGTGTGGCCGCTCATACCCACTTTGTACAGTACTGGAGTGCAACAGTATCACCTTGAACACGTGTCAAACTCTTGCCATGGAGTGCTGAGACACTGCAGGTTTTTCCTCCAACCAGGTGATGTAATTGATGAGCTCCTTCCCTCAAATTGAAGGAGGTGTTGATCATTAAAATCACCTGCTTTAGTGACCGGCTGGAAAGAAAACCTTCAGGGTCTCTGCCCTCCATGGCACGAGTTTGACACCTCTGAGTCCTATAACATTTATGATGCTTTGGAGGAGGTCTCTTTTCTACTGAGTGCTATTCTAGTTTCCATCTCCTTCATTAAATAGCCAGCCCTCCAAAACATTGCAACTAAGAGGATGAATTCAGTCTGTATACATGCAAATGTGTTCACCTGCGTTCATATTTTGTGATGCAATCTGGGGCCCCATTAAAGGGCTGCACAAAATGCCATCCAGATAGAAAAGTTCTGATTCTGAGCAGAATTAGAAAGGCTATCCTGGCGTTTATCACCAGTGTGAATGTCAAATGTAGATTACACAGATGTAATCAGCTTCCACCGATGCTGCAGAGCTGCTTTGAAAAGCCCCCTTTGTTTACGAGACGTACCTGCACATCATCATTGGCGCTTGTCAAGACCAGTTTGGGGTGGGCTCCCTAGCGGCCACATAGCAGCTCCCAAAACAAAACCTCTTGCATCTGATGCTGAGTGCTGTGCTGCAGCGATGGCACTCACCCCGCAGGACCTACACTCTATCTTAATAAGTAAACAACTTCCGCAATCAGGCCAATTTGGGAGTTTTGTTATATTTGGCGTGAGCTCGGTGGGCTGACATCAGCCCTGTCAACCTTTTGACATTCATAAAATTAAAGAGGGGAACGGCACAGAGGAGTGGGTGAATCATGACTACGTGATGGAAAGCGCAATGGAAGAAAACAGTCACATTGACCCAACCACATACATTATGACATCTCTTACTATCTTAACATAAGAACAGATACTGTATTATGAATGTAAATGACAGCAAGGTCTTACAGTCGTATGGTCTTGTGTGCAAAGCCGGCCATGCTCAAAGTGGATCCCTTGTAAAGATTTTACCTGTATATGGCGCACACCTCCATTGACAGTTTACATAAGCTTACAAAAGACATTGAATTGCATTGTTTTTACCATTGTGTTCCATTTGTAAGAAAAAGTGTCTGAAATATAAATCTAAAATATAAATATAAATGCCCTTACCACAAAATAAAAATATTTTAAATAAGTGAATATCTAGTAATTGTAATATTTAATAATATTAGCAACTTGTGATAAAAATAAATTAATAAATAAAATACATTTGTATAATATAAATAAATGTACAAATAAATAAATCTGTCAACAAATAAATAAAATTGTAATAGTAATAAATGATAAATACAACAATCTACATCAAAAATGTAAATAACCACGCAGCTTGCATACAATAACTCTATATACTATATAAGCTACATTTACACTGCAGTAACCTCATCCTCATTAGGGTTGCGGGTATGCTGGAGCCTATCACAGCTGACTTCAGGCGAGAGGCGGGGTACACCCTGGACTGGTCGCCAGCCAGTTGCAGGGCAACTATACGGTATATAAAAACTAAATAAGTGAGCTTTTCCATTTTAAGAGTTAATAGTAATAACCAGTCTTAATGTAATATATTGTAGGTTAATTTTTTTTTGGCACCCCCCTGGAGGCCACGGCGCCCTTAGCGTCTGCCTACATTGCCCAATGGGCCAGCCTGCTCTGAGTATGTATTGTTGTACATGACAAATCTTGGGCTTTAACTTTGTGGATTATTTATTTCTATAGTGTAAAGTAGGGGTTATCATAAACAAGGGGAAGAACAATCACTGGGTGCCCATGCGTGTGCTCATAGCTGAGCAATCATGCCCAGTCCAGGCCCACCTCTGTAAATGGTGCTATTTGTTGTTGGGTATAGTTCATACAGTATCTCACAAAAGTGAGTACACCCCTCACGTTTCAGCAAGCATTTTTATTATATTTGTGTATTTCGTCAAGAGACAATCCTGAACTTGGCCGAGAAATTAAACTTGGCCAACCAGCCCAATTTCCGAAAAAAGGGGATCATGGTATTCATATTTATTCATGCTTTTCTCCATGAACCGCAGCTCCCAAGAGCCGGTAGCACCCGTACAACCCCGAACCATGACGGTACCACCACTATGCTTGACTGTTTTCTTGCTCTTGAAACAGTTTTCTTGCTATTGACTTGTGATGCCATCTACTTGGACAGTATATCCCAGGTTAATTTCTGTCCCTTGAGAATATATATTGTCATAAAAATGTTTTCTGGCATTTGGGGTTTGTATTCACCATTGTGAGATATTGTGTGTACGTGGAAGGAGCAGACTAGTAGAAACCGCATCATCCACGACAACCTCTATAATAAACATAAAGTTGTCTACAAAAAGTGAAAATGTACCAATGTGACAGGATTGATGTCACTAGGTACGGAAGTACCAACCGAATGAGTGTATTTTACTACAAAATGTTAAGGTATTGTTGCCGCTGCAAGACAGAAAAGACATTAGACGGTGCTTGACAGTGTACGCGGCATGTGAGGAATCCAGTGGTGTCTGCACAATAACATCAAACCAGAAATGGTATTAATCATTTTGTCATGTTCTGCTGGAACTCTTTGCCAGATTCTTTAATGGACTTGACTCGCTCCTCCCTCAACCATTACCTTGT
The DNA here is from genome assembly GCF_027744805.1 of Dunckerocampus dactyliophorus. Taxonomy (NCBI): domain Eukaryota; kingdom Metazoa; phylum Chordata; class Actinopteri; order Syngnathiformes; family Syngnathidae; genus Dunckerocampus; species Dunckerocampus dactyliophorus. Next base: position 10,983,274 of record NC_072828.1, read on the forward strand.
GTTGTGCATTCTCGTGTGTAGCTCTTTCTGGTCACTTGCTCTCCTAACATCCTGGTGAGTACTTATTTCTGCGTGGCTTTTCCAGCAGCACTTTTTGTTCTGTGTCGTATTAGCATTACTTCCCTACTTGGCTTTTTCCAGCAGCACTTTTTGTTCCTGTTTAGTTACTAGTATTTATTACCTGCTTGGCTTTTTCCAGCAGCACTTTTTGTTTTAATTTTTGCGTGCCTTTACCGCCATTTTTGAGTTGTACTTTGCTTTTGTGTTGTATGTTTTTTCTTATTCCGTTGAAGTACATCTTTTGTATTAAACTTTTTCTCTACACCTTGGTTTTTGTCCTCTTCATAGGCCATTGGCTGAACGCCAAACGTAACGTTGTAGAAATTGGTGGCTTAACATCAAGGTTCACACATCTGACTCATGGCATTCTCGGCACACCATGGAATTCATCCAGTGTCGGGCCGTACATTTGATACCTGAGTCTTCAGCGGAGATCGACTTAACCGACCTCTTAATAGCACCGCTATCATGTCACAACTATATAAACATCCATAAAATCCAAAAGGCAATATAACAGGAGAGAGAGGCATTATGCATATTGCAGATGAATACCATTAAAACTGTACCTCAGTTTTTGTTTTTAATTTGTTCCATAAGGTCCAACGAAAACCGAAACATACGAAAACAGCATCAGACAACTCCAAACCTACCTCCAAACCGCAACATCATCTGGAGCAGTTCAGAATCAATATTTACCTAATAACTAGGGCTGTTTCACACATAGTTACGAATGATGAAATCAAGATTAATTAATATCAAAACTGATTCATTTGATTAAAAATTTAAATCATTTGATAGCCCTAGTAATAACATAGCATAAACATAGAACATTTTCATGAAGTACATAATACACACCAGAGACACTGATTATTTCTAGACAAAATCCATCCTTATTTCCAGATCGCTACAGGCTATTTTGAACAGTTTTGCTCTGATCAGGACCAATCAGGACTGAAAATTACACGTACATGAAGCAGTACAGATTGTCGGCAATGGGTGTTTTTTTGTGTTTGTGATGTATGATAAACACTGCATATTATAAGGGCTTAATTCAACATAAATGTTTATTTGAAAAACAACTGGACTAGCAGTGATATTGTGCTGCCTTTTCTTATGTGGTACCAACTCTGTCTGCCTTAAACCAGCAAGTGGACCACTGACGACAATTGCAAATTCGAATGATACACTTTATACACAATTTATACAATAAAATACTTTAGTATTAGATATTTACTGTACTGTATTGTACCGTGCCTTTTTAGCTGTGACTGTTGTGTGTAGCAACAGCGCCCCCGCCGACTCCATGCGTAAATGCTGATGACTGTCGTGGCCACGTGACTATTATTCTCACAGACCAGGAAGTGGGAGGGCGGTGCTTGCTTGTTCAAGAGGTCTGGTGGTGGTGCTGGGCTACACTCAAACAAGGTAATGGTTTTCAGTTATTTGTTTAATTAATCCTTCTGAAATGTAGACGTCCGTATGGGAGCTGATTAAAGTTGTGTTTTTGGCGTAGTGTTTTTCATTAAAGGCGAACGGCGATCGCTATTGCGTTCAAGCGAGCATTAGCATTGAGCTAGTGAGGATGTTGTCAATGCATTTCGAGATGGCCTTACTTGTCCTAACCAAGCGCACCTTTGGCTTCTACGGTCGCGTTTTCACGTCGCTGATATAGATATAAACCCAAGTCCCGACTCCGCTGTCCTCTGGAGGCATAAACGCCAATATTGTTCGTATGTACTGCTGTAATTCCTCCACTGAGACAAGTGGATTTTAAATGATGACACAATAAACCGTTAATGTGCACTTGAACATTACTTTCATATGTTCTCCCTGATGTCTTACTGTGAATGGTGGACCACCTTTTTTGTTGTTTTATGTGTTTGTGTTATTAGCAGCAGCAGTGAAGCAAAAATATTTAGTCAGTAAAGTTGTATGTGTGTAACCATGAATAATGAATGTTTTTCTGTTTTGTATGACAGCATCCACCATGACGGCCATCAAGCACGCTCTCCAGAGGGACATCTTCACGCCCAACGACGAGCGTCTGCTTGGCATTGTGAACGTGTGCAAGGCGGGAAAGAAGAAGAAGAACTGCTTTTTGTGTGCGACAGGTACGTGGATCATAAACAGTGGAAGCTTTACGACCTTCGAGATCCTACTGTAAACATGAACCAGAACGAATGAATGTCTGCTGAGAATTGCTTTTTCCTTTATGTTTGTTTTGTTGTAGTTACCACCGAGCGGCCTGTGCAGGTTAAAGTAGTCAAGGTGAAGAAATCTGACAAAGGGGACTTTTACAAAAGACAGCTGACCTGGGAGCTTCGCGACCTGACGGAAGTGGATGCCAAAGATGCAAGCAAGGTCAGAGAAGTGACAGACACCATATATGCTTGAAAGCGAACATCAACATACAATGCATACATACAATCCAACTCACACCTCTATTCAGGCAGTGTTGTTTTCGTCAATGATGACAATAACAAAATTATTTTGTTGACAAAGTTGTTTTGTTTTCATGAAGGTGACAAGCTGAACATGGCGCTTTGATGACTAAAATGTGATTGGTCATGAGTGAGTTTTTGTTGACGAAAATGTTAGTGGTGGGTCTAACAGACACTTAAAATGCATGACACATCTCCTTATTATGTATGTACGTATGTATGTAGGCTCTACAACACCTGCACCACCTGAACCATGTTGTAGTCACGATGCTTTACTTTACTGTTCTCTTTACTTGTCTTGCTTGCTTGCTGCTGTAACAAGTAAATTTCCCCGCTGTGGGATCAATAAAGTACATACAATACAACAATACAATACAATGTAATCTTTCAGTCAAAAACTAAAATGAAGAAATGCATCCTAGCTTAGCATGCAGTGCAATTCCTGCTCAACACACTGGTGGCCGATGACGTGGGCAACGGGAGCACTTTTGGCGCATGCTCGACGATGTACTGATTTGTGGATATACTTTAAATGTAATCCATCCCAAAAAAACTGGATGCATTGTGCAGAGAGCCGGCAGTAAATGTGGCCGCAGCAGCTGAAGGCTCAACTGACTGATATTCTTTCAAAGGAGAGTGACAGCAAGTTGTCAAATACATACAATGTTACTCAACAATTGGCTTGGGATAAATTTCATAGTACACCTAAAGCTTTCCACATAAGTCCTGGTGCAAACTTAGTGCTAACTTCAGGCTAATGTTGGCTTTGTTGTGCACACGTCAATTCATTAGTTTATGTGTGCGATACTGTTACGCGACTGTAGAACATGCAGGTATTTTTGACCAGACAGCAAGTGGAATGTTGAAACATGGATGTGAAGGGAAATGGAGCATTACCTGTTGCTGTTCCCCATGTGTTTTAATGAACACATCATTTAGCATCATGTTTTGCCATGTTTACATTCAGTGACAGTGTGGTCATCGCTAGGTGTGTTTATGTTCTGTAAGCACGTTGCGATATATAAAAGGTGAAGTTTTCGTGCTTTGTTGTCATACATCGAGTCTGCTAGCTTTGGGCCATAAGCCACAAAGGTACATCAGTGGCGTCATGCAGCCCCTTACCATGGTGCACTTACAATAAAGATGGGACGCTCGTGAAACAAACTCAACAGTACAGATACATTATAATTTTGGTCATTGCTCAGAAAGAAAGAACAGTCAGAAGGCTTCAGGACTCTGTGGGTGCCAGTCAAGTGGTTAATAAGCTATCAAAACCTATTTTTGTTTTGCTTGTTTGTGTTTTATAGTTAAGGCAATTTTTTTAACATGATTATGTGCAAAATAAATATACATACATGTGTAATATATGTATATAATGTATACACACATACGTGTATATTAGGTTTTTTAAGATCTGCTATACCTACATTTGATTATGTTTTCACCTCTAGACCTTTCCAGGTGGTGTACTTTGTATAGATATATAGATACTTTATTGGTCTCCAAGAGAAACCCAGTAATTGTATCCCCTCTTTGTTTTTTTCCTCATCCAATTTCCAATACTTAGACATAAATGATGATTTTTTATTTTTAACTAAAAGTGAACTGACATGCGATTGACTGGCGACCAGTCCAGGGTGTACCCCGCCTCTCGCCTGAAGTCAGCTGAGATAGGCTCCAGGTTACCCCCATAGAAGATGGATGGAAAATCCAACTCACTAAAACGTTAAGTTTTCGTTGACTAAAATTATAACACATAGAACTGACTAAAATGTGACTAAAACAAGAAGCTTTTTTTGTCCAAAAGACTAACACATCTGCACATTTTGTTACCCTCGACACGAGGAATATGTCGACTGACAACTATGACAACAGCATGGCCGTACTGGTCTGCAACCTAGCGCTACCCAGCATGCAAAGCAACCTTTTGGAAATGGAGTAAATCTTCTAAATGTGCATCCCTTTTGAAAGAAACTTTCACATGAGAACAATGCATATTGTACACTTCACAAAATAATGTTATATGAATGTATTTTGTTATTTACTATGCATTTTACTCCGCAACGTGTAGTGCCAATACATGTTTACAGTACAAGCAATTTTTTTTAATATTAATTTTTTTAACGCTACAAGCGATTAAACGATGACATTTGTGACTTAAGAGTTTGATATTTACGTGAACATGTTGGAAATTTACTTAAATTGTGTGATGTGCTTACACATTAGTTTCATAGCTGCAAAGCCAAATGAAATACAGTACACACTAAATCTACATGCCATGCGATGGAGGCACATGTCTCGTCACACTGGCGCCACTTGATGCTAACAAGGGAGCTAACGTCAGTGCTATCTATGCCATGACAGTTAAGTTACCCGACTTTTGGCAACACACCTCATGCCCATGGTTTCAGCACATCGAAGTCCAATTCCAACTGCGAGGAATAACACAGGACATGGTTTAATGGTAATGGTTTAGTGGTTTCATTTTAGTTGAGCATGCAAACAAGTTACAATTGAATACATCACATAGTACAATTCACAGTTCTACATGTCTAAAAGGAGTGGGTAGAAGCAAAGCTTATTTAATCCTACCCCCCGTTCGATTCACATCAATTGCAATATGTTGCAATATGCAATTCATATGTGATCTCTTTTGTACGTAGAAAAGTGATGAGGTAATGTAACATTGTGGTAATATAATTGTTAAGGTATAATTAAGGTTAATAGTTAAGGTAATAATCAGTTTTATAATAAATAATAATCAATGCAAATAGACATAGCAGAACAAGGTCAAGACTCGTCTTTTTATTGTTTATTTTGTATTTGCAAACATCAACTGCTTGTATTGTTTCTTGAAATCGCTCATCTTGGTGCTTTGAGTTCCTTACTCAATCTATTCCATAATTTGATTCCACATACTGAAAAGCTGTGGGTTTTTAGCATTTTTTCTCGCATAAAAGTGTTAAGTTTAGTTTTTCCCTGAGATCATATTTCTCCTCTCTTGTAGAAAAGTATTGTATGGCATTTTTGGGAAACAGGTTATTGTTTGCTTTATGCATAATTTTAGTTGTTTGAAAATGTATTAAATCAGCAAATTTTAATATTTGTGATTTTAGAAATAAAAGATTTGTATGTTCTCTATATATGGCATTATGGATTATCCTAACTGATCTCTTTTGCAGTACATTTAGCAAGTGAAGACTGCTTGTATAGTTATTGGCCCATATCTCCACACAATAAGTTAGATATGGTAATACAAGAGAGCAGTATAAAGTATGGAGTGATTTTTGGTCAAGGACAAATTTAGCTTTACTCAATATTGCGGTTATGATCTCCAAAAAATTATTTTTCTTCACTCAATGTCACTTCAATGTCCACACCATCAATTTGTATTTGCGCATGTGTATCCTTCCTGCTATTACCAAATAGCATTATTTTAGTTTTACTTAGGTTCAAGGATCATCTATTTTTAACAAACCATCTTTTTAGTATAGCCATTTCATCAGTTACTTTTTTAAATTAGCTCTTGTGTGCTTTCTCCGGAACAAAAGGCAGTAGTATCGTCTGGGAATAATACTAACTTTAAAGTCTTTAGCCACTTTACAAACGTCATTGATATACAAGTTGAATAGTTTTGGTCCCAGTATTGACCCCTGGGGTACGCCACACATAATATTTAAACTTGCAGATGTGTATTCTCCTAGCTTCACATATTTCTTCCTGTTAGCTAAGTAGCTTTTGACCTAATTCAAAACTAACCATCTGATTCTGTACTTTTCTAATTTTGTAAATAGTTGTGATTCATTGTATCGAAAGCTTTTGTCAGATCCATAGATATTGTAGCCGCACGCTTTTTGTGGTCTATAGCGTTGGTAATTTCCTCCGTGAATCAGTCACAGTGCCATGGAGGTTGAAATGCTAGCTCTGTATCCGTATTGGCTACCTGCAAGTAATTCATTCTTATTAATGAATTTGTCCAACCTGCTATTGAATAGCTTCTCGATAATTTTACAAAATTGGGCTAATAAGGAAACTGCAGTAGTTTGTAAATTGATGTTTGTCTCCGTTTTTGAAAATTGGAACTACTTTAGCTGTTTTCATTTTGTCTGGAAATTTACTAGTCTGGAATGATAAATTACTAATGTACGTCAGCTGTTCTACGACCTCGTTGATAACCCTTTTTATCGTTTCCATTTCGATTCCATTACAATCAGTTGATGTTTTTGCATTACATTTATTGACAATATCAGTGAGTTCCTTTTTTGTCACATCAGTGAGGAACATGGAATTTGGGTTCCTGTCTATAGTTTCATTCTTTCCCTCCACTGTCCAGAATTTTGGAATCTCTTTTTCCAGTTTTGGTCCATGACAAAGTATTTCCACATAGTGGCTGTGCTGGACCTGCACTTTCTCTAATACCACGCGAATGGTATGACGGACAAAATTAGTGGTTTTGAAACCGTGACTTTTTCATTGCAACCTTGAAACAATTACCTTGAAAACCGGCACATGCAGTTCCTTGTTCCTTACACCTATTCCAACATTGATTCTGTTGCAGCTCTGTTGTGCAGTATACGTCTCAATAAAGGACCATCCTTTCCACTTTCTCATGCACTTTAAATTATTATAGTTAAGTTATTAAGTTAAAAAAATGAAGTTGTTTGTCCAGTAAATCTTCCAATTAACATCTTTGTTTATTAGGTAAATCAACTCACCAGCTATCATTTAGAGCATTTAGGCCAGTATGGCTTTCATTTTTTCATTTTTTTTCCTTCTCCCTTGGCTCAGGAAAATCCTGAATTTGACCTTCACTTCGAGAAGGTCTACCGCTGGGTGGCTAGCAGCACCGCAGAGAAGAACTCGTTTATATCCTGCATCTGGAAGCTGAACCAGCGCTACTTGAGGAAGAAGGTGGAGTTTGTCAATGTCAGTTCCCAGCTGTTAGAAGGTGCGTAACTTACCCCCTTTCTCTCTCTCTCGCTCTCTCTGATTTGCTGTGTTGATTGGATTTATATAAAAAAAAGCATGTTTATGGACTGAGCCGTCAAAGCTCTTTTTATTATCTTTTTATTTTGCTTTATGCTATGGCTTTTAAATATCTTTTCACTTTTCTCTCTTAAACTTTCTCTGGCCAGAACTTCCTAAAGCGGAAGGTTGGTAGGACTTAACTCCCCCACGACCTCCACCCTCCTCTTCCCACCTTTCCATTGTTCTTCATGATGTCAAACCATTGCCCTCATTATTAGACACTCACCCCCATAAACTTGCCACTAAATAACGATGGTTATATGCATTAACTCATACACGTCTAGACCACAACATGTTTGTTTCCTAATTGTGTACGTATTTTAACCAAACACTGTTTGTCGGTATTGTGATTTTATAGTTTAACAGAACTTTAAAGCTCAAGCAACACATTTTGCTGACCAGACATTTTTAATACTGTATATTTTTCTAGTGTTTTTGGAGTACTTGAGTTTTATTTAGACATTTTACAGCTTCATACTTGTGCTGGATTGTCATCACTGCTGGTAAATGACCAACTTGTGGTGAATGAGTATGGTTCTCATAACACCATTATTCTGAAAGACAAAAATATCATGAGGTCAGTTGCCTATCTGTCACTGAATGTCTTCACCTGTCTTTACAAGTCCATAAAGCAACACGTCAGTTTATATTGAAATCAACAGAATATATGCCAATGTTTTGCATTTCTCCTCTTTTTTTTTTTTTCTTTTAAGAGTCTGTGCCCAGTGGCGAGAGCCAGAGTGTTGCCGGGGGCGACGAGGATGCTCTGGATGACTACCAGGAACTAAGTGCCCGTGAGGAGCAGGACATCGAGAGCATGATGGAGATGTGCGACTATGCCATCTCCAACGCCGAAGCCTTTGCAGAGCAGCTCTCCAGGGAGCTGCAGGTGCTAGATGGGGTGAGTGGAGTAATAAAATAAACTCAGGTTCCCATGCATCCTGGAAAACCTGGAAAATTATTGACCATTTTTCCAGTCATTAAAAAAATGGTCAAATGTCCTGGAAACATTGATGTTATCCTGGATAAATTATTTATCCTCCCAATGCCTTGTGTATGAAAACGATTTAAAATGTAAGCGCATGCATGTCTGTTGTCACGTTATCTTCTGGGCAACATTAAGGCACAGTGCATCTCTGCTTCGAGCTGCACAGTGCCCCACGTGATGCTACCAGCCAAACAAATTTTTAGTTCTGCAACCTAGTGCTTCTCATTGACTTTGTTGTTAGATTTAAGAATTTTTCAGACCCTGTTAAGCACTTAACACCTCGAGACAAAATTAGCATCGGTAAGTTAAAAAGTGTCGCGAGTATCCTGGAAAATAATTCCCGGGAAAGAATGGCAACCGTGAAGTCAGAATAGCATATGCGTTATTATGTGCCCATCCTTAACTTTACAGGCCAATATCCAGTCCATCATGGCGTCAGAAAAGCAGGTCAACATCCTAATGCAGCTGCTGGACGAGGCCCTGGGCGAGGTGGACACCATCGAGGGCAAGCTGAGCAGCTACGAGGAGATGCTGCAAAGTGTCAAGGAGCAGATGGACCAGATCTCGCAGAGCAACCGCCTCATCCAAATCAGCAACACCAACAATGGCAAACTGCTAGATGAGATCCAGTTCTTAGTGGTGAGGAACACTTTTTGATTGATGCTAAACTCAGTTGCGGGCAGTGAATTTGGTACCTGGACCTTCAGTGGGGACTTAAGCGACATAATCCACCTCTTAATACCACCACTATCATGTCACAATTATGCAGACCATCAATATAGTCATCCCTCGGTACATCACGGTTCGAACATCGCTCCCTCACTATATTGCGGTTGTCTAAAATTTATTATAAAAAATGTATTATAAAAATAATGAAAAGTTATATGTAGTATTCTGACCACTAGGCAACAGTAATGTTACAAGACATTAGGTTAGATTACCCTCACATTGCATGTAGTCAGACATGCCATGGCTGACACACAGTTCTCCTCCCATTCCGTGTGGAAGTAGTAATGTTTTGGCTTTCTACATTGTCCTTTTTCCCCCACTCCGTTTAAAACACTTTTTTAACTTTAGAATAAGTAAATTTGAGAAGCTAACTAGTTAGCTCAAGAGCTTCATATGCTAGCGGCGGGTGTCTCTTGTGTCCCTGTAGTGATCCCAAAGCCTGCGTAGTACAGTTGAGCAATGTGTTGTAAACAAAGAATAACAGGAGTGTAAAGTTAACTTTAAGGGTGTTATTTCTTGTCTATACGGCTCTTATAATGGTAAAAATAATACTTAGAAAGTCATAAGCAGGTTTTCTATGCTCATAACTACTAAAATCTTCCATTTATTAATATTGAATCAAATTTGCGGAAATTCACTTATCGCGGTCAGGTCTGGAACCAATTAACACATACATAATCTCGAAACAACGCCAAACTCCAAACCGTGACACTGGGGGGGAATAAATTAACACAATTTCATGGAACAAATGCTAGAATTTAAGTTGTAAATGTAGGTCAGTGTTTAGAAGTGTTCAGGGAAGGCCATGCTGGTCCTGACACCACTGGCTAAACTAAACCTGCATGCCTATTGTTCCTTTGTATGCATCTGTCCATACACTGTTATTATGACCTAATCACTCTCTAATCTTTTTGTCAACAAAGCAGCTGTGATTAAATTATATTTGCAACACAGTGAAATGTGTGGATATCCTCATGGAGTCGATTCTAATTGTAGTGCCGCCCCATGTTGCTTGGCAACTGTGTCATCTCTCCTCACGCAGCACAACATGGACCTCTCTAAGGGACACATCAGAGCCCTGCAAGATGGAGACCTGACCTCCCCGAAAGGCATCGAGGCTTGCATCAACGCTGCCGAAGCCCTATTGCAGTGCATGAACGTGGCGCTTCTTCCAGGTGTGCTTTGCTGTTTAGACTTGCCACAAATGAAAACAATAAATCCTAGATACATGTACAATAATTCACAAAAATGAGCATAAGCCTCACATTTCAGCGAGCATTTTTATTACAGTGTATCTTCTCAAGGGGCAATATTGTCTCAATAGCTGTCAACATAAGTGAGTAGCAAGATAATGGTGTCCTACTGACAGTCAAGCACCGAGGTGAATTCCAACATGTTTTGTGACATTGTGACGCAGCGCATGATCCCCACCATTGGGACACTGCGCCATATGGCAGTTTTCCAACATGATAAGGAGTCCAAACACGCCTGCAAGATGAAGAAAAATAAGAAAATGTGTGTTGACTTACAGTATTTCCAGAGGACAGTAAAGCGATGCTGCTTTACAAACTGTAGAGTGGCGACACGAAATTTTAATTTTTATAGTAATGTCCGTTTAGAAAATACAATAACACAGCTGCTGAAATGCGAAAGGAGTACTTTGTCAGAAACACTATGAGATCTGCCCATTTTGCTTGTGTAGGCCACGACAAGCTGATGGCGGTGAAACAGCAGCAGCACCTGTTCGCAGAGCTAAGGGACACATTTGCTCGCCGCCTCACCAACCACCTCAACAATGTGTTTGTGCACCAGGTAATGTGCACGCCATCACAATGCAGTACACCCACCAAATGTACTGCTCCGTAGACCTGCACAGTTTAATAATTTTATGTTAGAGCGATTCAAGTAAATGCTGGCTTTACAAAGATAAAGCAGACATAACAGTTTGCAGTTTTATCTATGCCACTTATCTTCACTAGGGTTGCAGGGGTATGCTGGAGCCCATCCCAGCTGGCTTAGGGCGAGAGGCGGGGTATACCCTGGACTGGTCGCCAGTCAATCGCAGGCTACATATCGACAAACAATCATTCACACTCACGTTCACACGGAGAATTTAGGGTTGCCAGTTAACCTAACAAATGTGTACCAGTTGAGCAACTTTTATGCTAAATACTAGGGGTGTCACCAGATCTTTATGTCATTAGATTTTGCGTAAGTAAAATGTGACAAGATTTCTCATTCAGAAAAAAAATGTCTCGTGGGCACTAGGCCTGGGATGATGATAAATTAATCACACAATAAATAAAAATGAACTTGATAAATTTGCCTAAACATATTGTAATGCGCATTCCTGTCTGTTTTCCTGATCTCTCAGGCATGAAGAGGTTTCACTCTGTGCCTTGCCATGTTTGTTGCATAGAACAACAGCATGAATGGTGTGAGCCCTTTTGTCATACATTCTCTTTGTCTCAGTGGGTGGAGGCAGCGCCGGTAGCATACACATGGATTGCAGTAGAGTGTAACATAGCAGAAATTAAATTAATGCAATATATTGTCATGTATTTTTTTCATTGTACATTTATTAAAAGTAATGTTAAAATCACGTCTCGTTCTGGAAGACCCAATCTCGTGTACGTCTCGTCTCGTCTCATGAACTCAGTGTCTCGTGACACCCCAATTAAATACACAAGTACTGTAACAAACATTGGAGGATGCCCTGTGGGATGCATTGTGGTCTTCTACGACCATAAATATCTAGTTAATTACTTTTTTCTAGGTAATTGCAGTAACCAAAACATTATAAAGACTTCTCAGTATAATACACTGCAATTTTACACCATTGCAAGCTCCAACACACAGACTTATGTACTACGGTATGTAGTATGGGATCTCATTAGATAAGATGGTAAGTAAAAGAAGAGACTAGCATCAGCGTTGTTGATGTTTAAGGCCTCCATTCTTTCTCTCTCTGGTTCCGGACTTCCTGTTTAGTGCTGACTGACTTGGTCTCCAGGACCTCCCTTTTTCCTTCTTTCCTTCCTGCTATGGATTGTCAATGTAGCTCCCTTCTGAATCATCCCAAACTCTTGCTCTCTGCTCTGTCTCTGTCAGTTCAACCACTTCAGTCACTTCAAAATGACCATCCCTCACTTCTATAGGTCCTCCTGTCTGTCACTTCCAGTAAGTACCCTCACCGCACTCCCATAGCTCCCTGCCTTAGCTTAAGTCTAAACACCGCCCCCACCCCAACCTCCACCACTACCAGCCAATCCAGGCCTTCCTGTCGTACACACTGTCCATTGCTTGGGATTTGTCTCTAACCACCTAATAGCCACTCCGTTCCAATATGGAGAGGCCTCGTTCTGCAAGTCACTGAGTGCTAACATGGAATTGCATTTATCTTAATGCATTGTGTTGTTGCAAATGAAGGACAACAAGACGCATACATTGCAATCGAGGGTTTATTTAAAATGAATTATGTATTCTATCAGCAAGTGTTTGTGAAAATGCAGTGTGATTTTACTAATACTTTATGTGTTATTTGATGTAGTCCTAATGGTCATATGTCCCTCTGTGATCCAGGGCCACGACCAGAGCTCCACCCTGTCCCAGCACACCGCCGAACTGACCCTGCCCAAACACAGCCCCCTCCACCGGGACCTCCTGCGCTACGCTAAGCTCATGGAGTGGCTGAAGAACACCCACAGGGAGAAGTACGAGGGCCTGTCAAGGGTCAGTGTGCTCGCCTCTCAGTGGTCAAGAACCTATTTTTTAAAATAAAGCCTGTTGACCTGCAAGTAATTACATCAACACATTGTGCTGTTGTGTAAACAACTCAAAAGTGGTGTAAATGTGGGATCATCTTTTGTTTTCAGACCTATGTGGACTACATGAGTCGACTGTATGAGCGAGAAATCAAAGACTTCTTTGAGATTGCCAAAATAAAGATGGCGGGAACGAGCAAGGAGGCGAAGGGCAAGTTTGGTAAGGTGTTGGATGCATTTAATGAAATGATGTGTCTGTGTAGGCTCTCAGTCGTACAGGAGTTGTCCATCGAGGGAAAGGCTTCTTGAGACGTCATCTGTACTTCTGTGAAGAAAGTGTCGAACGTTTCGCTCCTCATCCGAAGAGCTTCATCAGCGAACTAACAAGTGCTGGTAGCCTAGGACTTAAATACAGTAAGAGTGGGCGGAATTGGTGTGCCAACCCCCTCCTCCTATGGTTCCTTACACTAAGACTGGGCGGAGTAATCCTGCCATTAGCACCTCCGAACAAAGGGAAGTGTAGCTCCCTGTAGTTGGGTATGAACGACTCTGATACTGGCTAGTTAGCATCTATTGTTCTGGCTTGGCCCTGGCTCTACCTCATTTGCAAGACTAAGAGCTGTGGGTTTTGGTCTCAGTAACCTGCTGAACACAGGGTCCAAATTAAACCTTAAACCACCATTCAGATTCAATGATGGGTTCTGTTGTTTACCCATCATTGAATTGGAATGATGGGTTCTATTGTTTACCCATCATTGAATCGGAATGATGGATAGATGCTAACTAGCCAGTATCAGAGTCGTTCATACCCAACTACAGGGAGCTACACTTCCCTTTGTTCAGAGGTGCTAATGGCGGGATTACTCCGCCCAGTCTTAGCCTAAGGAACCATAGGAGGAGGGGGTTGGCACACCAATTCCGCCCACTCTTACTGTATTTAAGGCCTAGGCTACCAGCACTTGTTAGTTCGCTGACGAAGCTCTTTGGATGAGGAGCGAAACGTTCGACACTTTCTTCACAGAAGTACAGATGACGTCTCAAGAAGCCATTCCCTTAATGAAATGATGCGTCTTATTGTCTTGTTGATTTTCCTTTCAAATTCTTTGAAGTACTTGTGTCTGATAGGGCTGTCATATTATGTATGTTAGTGACTTGTTTTTCGGCATTTAACTTCATACTTGTACCAGTGTAGCATATTCTTAAGTGTTAAAACTTAGGGTATCTTCATTATTCCCTGAGTCTATGGTTGCATATTGTTTACATGCAACCATGTTAGGAATCAGGAATCATTAATTTCAGCCTTTGCAGGTGTACTTTTAGTTTTCAGTAATCCCTCATTTATCGCAGTTAATTGGTTCCAGACTGTGTTAAGTGAATTTCCACAAAGTGAAATTTTTTCCTTTTTTTTTCTTATTAAAAATTTTCCTTATTTAGAAATGGAATATTTTCATAAATCATAGAAAACCTGTTAACTACCTTCTAAATATATATATTTTTAACATTAATAAAGCCCTCTAGATATGAAATAACACCCGTATAGTTACCTTTACACTCTTATTACCCAATGTAGTAGACATAATAATAGAAAATAAGCCACTTAAGACATAAATAAGACTCATGATTGTGTGTGTTGCTGTAAATGTGTTCCGGTACTACAGGAGATGAGTACGGGGAGGACAGGAAGGGGTTTAGAGTTGGCCCATAGCTTTGCATGGGTTACGGCCACAGCAGTAACCCCTTGTTAGGGATTAGTGTGCCTGTTGTGCGAAATGCGAAGTGCTAAGTGCCGAGCCGCTGAATGAATTAAAATGTAGTTATCTATCACAGTTAATTCAATGAGGATACAGCGTCCAATAAACTACTAGTAGTTTATACTACACAATTTCAACAATCCTTATGTGTTATTCAAGTGTGAAGATTTTATTTCACCTGTCTCTAGATACTTTTTATTAACCAGTTGTGATAATCAATGCCTTGCTATGTTAAATGTCTAATATATAAATTGAGCTCGGCTTACTGCACTTCATGTTAAACAAAAACGAAACCAAAAAAAACAGAACAAGGATTTGTTGTCCAAAGGTTTGTCCCATGTTGGGAGTCACTGCAGTGCACTTTAGCTTGTTGTCCATCTAACACTGAGCCCGCCGCCTCCTGTGCTGCATGTACTGTACTAAGCCTAACCCCTCTCTGTCTTTGATGCCTGCCCTTTCTAACTGGCTGCAGCCACGCTTCCGCGGAAAGAGAGTGCACTCAAACAGGAGACAGAAAGTAAGTGAGACATGAAGTTAGAAGTCATTGTCACACGCCTTACTCCATAACTATCGTACACTGAAAAGAACCCCAGACTGATGTGAAGCCGCCTGCCTTTATGCTTATGTTACATCTTCACAGTAACCCCTGAACACAGCATCATGTATTCTGACATAAATGGTGATAAATATCATTAATATTAATGTGAGCTTTGGTGTCTACTGCGTATGGAGTAATGAACACAGTACATTTTGCAATCAGGTCTTCATGGCAGCTCAGGGAAGCTGACTGGCTCCACGTCCAGCCTGAACAAGCTGACTGTGCAAGGCTCCAACAGCCGGCGTTCCCAGTCGTCCTCGCTGCTAGACATGGGCAACATGTCAGCCTCCGACCTGGACGTGGCCGACCGCACCAAGTTTGACAAGGTAGCCCACCACACAGGAGATCTGATGTGGTTATGTGCATAGTCATAAACTGGGATGGATGCCGTGTGTGTTTTCAGATCTTTGAGCAGGTCCTCAGCGAACTGGAGCCGCTGTGCCTCGCAGAGCAAGACTTCGTCAGCAAGTTCTTCAAGCTGCAGCAGCAGCACCCGACTGTATCGCCGCCTCTTGCTCAGGTATGTCAGTGTTCTTATGCGAGATAGTCTTGCCACTCTGGGAAGAAGGGTTTCATGAAAACAATTCAACGTAACTGTACTCAAAGGACTTTATTTGGAAATTCTTCACAACATTTCACATTTTGTTTTTTACAGTACAGTGGGTTTTTTTTAGCACACCATGTTAGGGGCTGCATGATGTCACTTCACAGAACATAAACATACAAAGGGACGGCCACACCATCACTGAACGTAAACACGGCAATACATGACGCTAAATGATGTGTTCATTAGCAACTAGTCTGAAATGCTCCATTTCTTTCCACATCCATGTTTCAACATTCCATTTGCTGTCCAGTCAACAATCCATGCATGTTCTACAGTCACGTAATTTTGTTACTTTTAATGTTTTTTAGATTTTCAAAAGCACTCCTGTGGACAAGTGTTGCGAATTAGCACATGTGCTAAAACACTCAAACAATGCATCTGGTCTGTCTAATGTAATTGTGATGTCCACATCAAATAAACAATAAATAAACAAATAACTAACACACATATAAACTAATGCATTGACGTTTGCCCAACAAAGCCAACTTTAGCCTAATGTTAGCACCAGGACTTATGTGGAACGCTTTAGGTGTACTATGAAATTTATCATCAGCCAATTGTCAAGTAACATTGTATATGATATCTTTAACTAACCTTCGAAAGAATATCAGTGTGATGGGCCTTCATGTGCTGCTCAAGATTGCAGTTATGTTTACCGCCGCATGCATAATTTTTTTTTTTCTGATGTATTACATTTAAAGTACATCCACCAAAAGTGCTCCTGTTGCCCACGTCACCGGCCACCAGCGTGTTGAGCAAGTAGTGCGCTGCATGCTAAGTTAGGATGCATTGCTACATTTTATTTTTGACTGAAAGATTACATACACAATAGGCAGAAATGTCATGCATTTAAATGTCTGATAGACCACCCACAAACATTTTTGTCTAGCCTCATCTCGTCAATGAAAACTCCCTCACAATTCATCAGGTTTTAGTCATCAAAGACCCATGTTTAGCTCGTCGCCGTCTCGTTTTTGTTATGAAAAAAGCGTCAACAAATTAATAATAATAATTTCATCGTTGTCATTCAACAACACTGGTTTAAAATCAGGAAATAATGTTGCACATATTTCTTCTGACACAAACCAAAATGCTTTGTTGCTGTAAAATCAGGGGTGTCCAAAGTGCGGCCCAGGGGCCATTTGTTTTTTTTTACTCTCTTTACAAAATAAAAAAGAAAACGTGCTGCCGCATCTCCCTCTTGACTCTCGGGGTGTTGTTTGCTGGTTCTTTGGCATTTTTTGGTTTGGATTTTCAACAACAAGAGGTGTGAAGAGAAAATCTTTCAGTTATAAATGAAAGTGGGGTGTTTTGTTCTAAGTGGTTAACTTCTTTTTACACTTGTGAGACAAACAAATGTTTAAAAGTGATCTATATCCGCAACACATTCAACTGTCTTCATTTAAGTGAGAATGATATTGATTCTGCATGCTACTGTTAACATCGGTAGGCTTATTTTCACTCTTCGGCAATAAAACAACAACGGATTGTATTGGAAGTTCCACTGTATCTGCTACATAGATTTTTTTTTTGTTAAGAAACTTTAATTTTTGCTATTACAAAGTAAAAGTACATCTCTGGCATCTCTGAGTGCCGAATGATGCATGTCTTTGTTCTTTCTGTCTTTATGAAAACATAAACTAGTGAAGCAATAACAGACACTGGCATGCTTTCATCACTCAAGAGGCGTCAGCGAATGTCTTCTAAGAGTTGTCATATTTTATTTCTGCTGTCCTGTCAGCCTGAGGCAGAGGAATCGGATGGCAGCACGCCGTTAAGAATGCTTCCCCAGGCAGAACACAGACACTCCTTGTCATCAGAGTGAGTTCGCCGTTAGCTTCAATGGCAAATGTCAACCAGCGTCACACTTCTGTAGCTCACGCTTCCCCATCTGGTCTCTCCCCTGCCAAAGCAAAGACGTGGTGCGGCTGATGATGAACAAAATCTTCCAGAGCATAGAGACAGAGCTCAACAGCCTCATCGCTCTGGGGGACAAGATTGACAGCTTCCACTCACTGTACATGCTGGTGAAGATGAGTCACCACGTGTGGACGGCAGAGAACGTTGACCCGGCCTCTTACCTCAGCACCACGCTGGGAAACGTCTTGGTCACTGTCAAGAGGAACTTTGACAAATGCATCGTGAGTATACAGCGTGAGAGCAGATTATTCCTATGACCAGGGTTCCACTTTTGTGGGGATCTCTTTAATGAATTAAGTGACATCAGGTTTCAGTCGCAGTCCCCGAATGTATACTATTAAAGTGCAGTGTTCATCCTCTGTCTCTGTGGATTATCAAAGTAACACAGTTACAGTCACAGTTAACTATTAGCAATGCAATAATTAATTAATAATTAGGAGAGAAAAAAAATCATAATACAGATTGGCTTTTCTCCATGCCCACTTTTCTGTAAAAAGTGTCTTCTGCTGTTCCATCAATTCAGTCCTCAAAGCCAGTTCTTTTCCCTTGGCTCACTGAAAAGAGCCGGCTTTATCAGCTCCCAAGTAGCTCCTCAGATTTTTTTTGTTGCTTAAATTGATGTGACCAAATTTTGTGTCAAATTTAGCGTGTAAATATATCCATCTATCCATCCATTTTCCTCCGCTTATCTGGGTCCGGCTCATGGGGGCAGCAGTCTCAGTAGGGAAGCTCAGACTTCCTGGTCCCAGCCACCTCTTTTCCGACTGAGAACCATGGCCTGGATTTGAAGGTGTTGAGTCTCATCCCAGAAGTTTCATGCTCAGCTGAAAACCGCATCAGTAAATGCTGTAGGTCACGGCCCAATGAGGCCATCAGGACCACATTGTCTGCAAATAGCAGAGACGAGATCCTAAGGCCCCTGAACTGGACTCCCTCAATGCCTTGGCTGCGCCTAGAAATTCTGTCCATGAAAATTATGAACAGGATCAGTGACTAAGGGCAGCCTTGGAGGAGGCCACCGTTCACCGGGAACAGGCTCGACTTACTGCTGGCAATGCTCCAGTTGTACAGGGACCGAATGGCACGTAGTAGCGTACCACCAATCCCGCACTCCTGGAGCACCCCCAAAGGACACCGCGAGAGACACGGTCGAATGCCTTTTCCAAGTCTACAAAGCACATGTAGACCAGTTGGGCAAACTCCTATGTACCCTCCAGTACCCTTGCAAGGGTGTAGAGCTGGTCCAGTGTTCCGCGACCAGGACAAAAACCGCATTGCACCTCCAAGGTTCGACTAACGGTCGTTACTTTTTCTCCAGCACCCTGGAACAGACTTTCCCAGGGAGGCTGAGGGGTGTGATCCCACTATAGTTGGAACACACCCTCCGGTCACCCTTCTTAAAAAGGAGGACCACCACCCCGGTCTGCCAATCCAGAAGTACCTTTCCCGACTTCCACACAATGTTGAAGAGACGTGTCAGCCAAGACAGACCATCAACATCCAGAGCCTTGACAAATTCAGTGCAAAACCCACAGAGCTTAGCAACTAGGGAGCCTTTTGACTACCCCAGATACCTCAGCCACGGTGATGGAACTGTCCTTGTTCATGTCCTCGGACTCGTATAAATATAATGATGTTAAGTTTTTATTATTGATATGGCTTTATTTTGCTACCAAAACAAATTATACAATACATAAAGACCCATCTCAATTAGACAAAAATGTCTAATCTCTGTATTATTTTTAAATTGTGGCTTAAATTAATTACCAAATTACATGTAAAATGAATTTCTAACATGAAATATAATTATGAAATATAATTATGAAAATATAATTATGTTATAATTAAGTTATTATTCGTGAACGACCAATCACTAGTCCACATGCATTACTCTTCAAACTGTGACTTGGGTTTCTGTGCCAGTCATTACATACGCTGTCATCAGCTAGCTTTTTAGTGCCTATTGATGCATTATTCTTTAAAAATCCATCACACCACACAGACACAGTCACAATGTTTACATTTTAAGTGTAACTTATTGTTACCTGGCTGGCGACCCGTCCAGGGTGTACCCCGCCAGTTTTTAACATTTATTTTTGTTTAATTTGGCCAGATGTTGACTACAGTAAAATTACAAAAAAATGGTAATGTTGAGTTTTGTGAAGCAGTACAAAGGTTCATAGGAAATAGTCCTATTATGACGACTACCATTTGCAATATGTTGTTTTGGCATTGTTGTCCTACTCAAAGCCATCGATTGTATTAAAATGAAATGTCATACTTCCGCTGAAAGTAACGCAGAAGTAGCAATAGAACTAGTAATATATGGCTGAGATTGAAAATACAGTATGATTGATTCATTAACAGAATCTATATTTCCTCTTCACAGTCCAGTCAGATTAGACAAATGGAGGAGGTGAAGATTTCCAAGAAAAGCAAAGTGGGCATTCTGCCTTTCGTCACAGGCTTTGAAGAGTTTGCGGAGCTGGCTGAAACCATCTTCCGGAATGCGGAACGCCGAGGGGACCTAGATAAAGCTTACGTCAAACTTATTAGGGCAGTCTTCATGAACGGTGAGAACACCAGAGACTGATGTACTTTTTTTAAGTAGAGGCTCTAATAATAAAATAATTTATCAGTGGAGAAGGTGGCCAATGAAAGCCAGAAGACACCAAGGGATGTTGTGATGATGGAGAACTTCCACCACATCTTTTCAACGCTGTCCCGACTGAAGATCTCCTGCCTGGATGCAGAGAGGCGAGACGCCAAGTATAAGTACACTGACCACCTGCAGTCCTATGTCATCAACTCCTTGGGCCAACCTCTGGAGAAACTCAACGTAAGGAGAAATATGGCACAAAAAAAAGACATTGTGCACGCACTGGTTGATTATTATGGCTCCATTGCAGCATTTCTTCGAGGGAGTAGAAGCCCGTGTTGCCCAGGGCATCCGTGAGGAGGAGGTGAGCTACCAGCTGGCCTTCAACAAGCAAGAACTACGCAAGGTCATCAAAGAATACCCCGGCAAAGAGGTCAAAAAGGGACTGGATAACCTTTACAAGAAAGTTGACAAACATTTGTGTGAAGAAGAAAGTCTCCTACAGGTGAGATATTGTCAATATTTTGTCTTTTTAAAGTGGCCGGTACTTTTTTCTTTAGTTTTTTTTTTTTTTTTTTTCCACTGTGCGCTCTCATCAGGTGGTGTGGCATTCCACACAAGACGAGTTCATCCGCCAGTACAAGCACTTTGAAGATTTAATCGGCAGATGTTATCCTGGATCTGGAATCACCATGGAGTTCACCATTCAGGACATGCTGGAGTATTTCTCCAGTATCGCTCAGTCTCATTAATTTAGTCTCTTTGCTGTCATCCAGGCTGACAAGAACAATGACTCCCTACTGCCATACACTGGCCGAATATATAGCAGTCACTTTATTCCTTCATAGTTTGTTTTTTTGTGCACATATCTTATTAATTCTTAATAAAACTGCACTCGCCATCTCATCTTTCTATTTTTTTAACTCTTCAATGGTTGATGGAACCTGTAATTGTATCGCTAATACCCTCCAGAACAAAATCTTAAACCGGGGGAATATTACAAGTATTCACATTTTGCACTGGTAGATTGTAACCAGATTGTAAGTAGAAGAAACTAGAGCAAGTGGCAAAAAATAGGCTGTTGGCAATTTACTGAATACCCTTATCTAACAGATGGCGCCTTGTGGTTATTGGGCTGCAATCAACATCAGTAATTTGTGTCGTAGATCTGCAGGTGTCTTCACAGACAAGCCCGTTGGATCATCTGTCTTTAATTTTTAGGGTATACCACTTGATGTTTTTGATCCATAACCCTCAGGATCTTTTAGGAAAATGTAACCCGTTTTACTGCGTCCATTCTCGGCAGCACCAATGGTGCATTCCAAGAGGCCTTTGGTTATTCAACAATCCTGCCACATTCAGAGATGTTAGAATGTCATGACGGTGTGAATGTCTGACAGAAAACAGTCATGGTTCAATTTTTTTGTGCAGATTTTTACTTTTTAAGGTTATGATCTTGAACTTTTGATCAGCTGATGAACAGGCTGTTTTCAGTTTTACAAAAGTTTTCAGTAGATTGCAAACTGAAATTTGTTTGTCCCTTGCGCCTGTTTATTTTTGCGTTTGCTTTGGTAAGGTGGGTATGAGACATTACCACCTGAAGAGGAACACAACCTACTGTCCCACCATTAGTCTGGACAAGCTGCGGACGCTAGTGAGCGAGCAGACCAGTTTGACCTACAGCAAGAAGACCGATGGACCCTCTCCCATCATCGATGCTGTACGAGCTGGTTGCTACAAAGTTTTGAGCAAAGGCAAGCTGCCCAAGCAACCTGTAATCATCAAGGCCAAGTTCTTCAGCCATCGGGTAGAGGAAAAGATCAAGTCAGTGAGCGCAGCCTGTGTACTGATGCCATAATGCTTGCAGTGTGTTTTTGCTAATAATCCACCAGTGCAAGATCTGAATACTGTACTGGTATGTATATATTTTAAGGATTTTTTTCAGCATTGTAGCTTCTTGTTCATTTGAATAGGTACCTTTGTTTGGACAACTATAACAATGACAACAAAAATAGCTCATAAGAATAAAATTTTTGCCAGTACAATGCTAGAGCTATTTATATAAGAACTTAAGTGATTTTGGTTATTTTCAAAACCATGGAAGTTGTTAGATTAAACTTAGTTGCTAAATTAAACTCTTATGAGCTATATTTGTTATCATTATATTTGTTGTCACATTTGTCTAAACAAATGTACCTTCACTTGTACCATGCATTAAAATGGATCAATAAACTGAAGAAACAAAGGCGGTCTAATAATGTAATTTCTATGACTGTATGGCTGGCTGACACCGAAGCAAACACGGGCGACGCTGGTGAACACAACATGCACAATTGTGATGGGAATTTCGGCGCTTTCAAGAGGGAGTTGTTTAATTTGGCTCGGTTTTATAAAAAGAACCGACTCATTCTGCTCGCAAACGGCTCATCAGATTGTCTTGTGTTGCTGATATTTAATACCAAAATGCGTGTAAAATGAATTTCTAACGTAATATAATAAAAAGGTCCAGTCTAGTCACAGTGAAATAACATCAACAAAACATTACACAACCTAATATAAATTAAAATGTTCAAACTAGAAGAACAAGCAGCATCTCGTGTAACCCATCCCTTCCCCTTCTGCTTGGTGTCAACACACACACACACACCACACATTTTGACCAATTACGTGCGGCTGCAACAGGAAAATATTCGAAAAAATCGACAGCTCGTTCACGTTAAACAGCCGTCGTATAAAACCGTTTTGTTCGAGTACGACCCATCCCTAACGCACACCCCCTGGTTGTTGTCGTTCATCCATGGTGACGAATCCAAACCTGAGCCCATCGGCGCTCTTTTCAAACTTTTTTCCAACCACTTAAAAAACGTCATCTTCCCGTTCATCAAACTTTAAAATTGAATCCTAAATATATCATTTGCAAGTACAGTTGTTCTGTCGTTATGAATGCGTCCAAACAAGGCACTTACGCGGGTCTAAATAGTCGTTGGTGAAACTGTCAGACAAAACTGCTTCCTTCCGTCTGAGGTAAGTAGGAGACAATGTTGAGATTATATTTATGAAATTTAGGACTTACTGACATATGGCATGTTCTGAACGTTTATATTGTATGTTTTGACGAGTGACAAGCCGATAACGAGTAAAGTATATTAGTAACTCGCTACTTCGGACTGTAGCTGCTAGCTAGCGAGCGCCCCTAGATGCTAGCCGATGTAGCGAAGTTAGCAAAAAAGTGGCTACATGTTCTCAGTATCCAGTGGTAAAAGATAGCTGTTGTATATTTTCTCATGTTATCTTTCGATTAAAGCCATGGAAAGCAGCTTGGAGAGGAAATATGCTAACTTGAGGAAGCGTCTGGATCAGCTGGGTTACAGACACCCTCTTGCAATTGAATCACTGCCATTAGTTGAGAAACTATTCAGGTAAAACACACTCTTGGCGCTCATTATAGCTGTATCCATCAATTTAAACGAATTGCTTCTCTGTTGCAGTGATCTGGTCCACACTACTGAAAGCCTGCGCAATGCAAAACTGTCAGCAGGGCAGAGTGAGAAGGAACTTAACTGTGAGGTCCTTCTGGAGCCATACAGGGCAGATAATGCCCGGCTTGTCAGGGAGAACAATGAACTCCACCTGGAGCTTCTGAAAGTGAACGAGGAGAAGGACCATGCCAACAGGGGTGAGATGTCGTCATTATCAATACTATCCCCAGGTCATAACTATAATGTTATGATCCCAAACAATTCTGCCTGCGTTGTTTCAGAGCTGAAAACCCGCGTCAGAAAACTGGAACATGAGAATTGTGACCTGAAGTTTCTGAACAATCAATACATGCACAAGGTCCGCTGCTTGGAGAAAGACGGCAAAGCCAAAGCTGAGCGCATCCTGCAGCTCCAGGAGAAGAACTTGCAAGCAGTGGTGCAGACGCCAGGTAGCATCCAATCCATGATGATCATAATGCAACTGTAATAATAGTTTGCATCATACAGTGCAAAGAGAACATGAACACACCATGATACTGTAAATCTTAAATCACCAGAAGAACATGAAAGTGAGTGATCCAGCTAGATCCCAGACCTAAATCCCATTGCAAATCTTTTGGACAGACTTGAAGGCAGGTTGTGCTGAATGTGACATTTGGAGCTGTGTACACATTTTGTACACTTTCCCCCTATAATTGATTTATTGTTAGAATAACCTGTGTTTTTACTGTTCACTTTTCTATATCTACTGTACACCAATGCTGTGGTTATACTAGTAAGGATGGAGCAATATAAACCTGATGTAATGAGAACTATACATCGATATTACATGGCCTGTGACTTGTTTCCTAGGTGGAAGAAAGCGCAGCATCCCTTTCAGGCGTCAGAGAATGCAGACAGATGAGCTCATTCCTCCTCCCATGACATCAGCTTATCCCGTGCCCCAGCCAGATGACCCATACATAGCCGATCTCCTGCAGTTAGCCGATAGAAGGTTTGCTGTGTATTCATTATTTTTTGCTGTGTGTGATTATTGTAGATGGTTTCCATGATGTGCTTACGCCATTTTGATTCATAGGATTCTTGAGCTGCAGGAAGAAGTCACAAGAATCCAGTGTGAGCTGGAAGATTCTCATGAACGCACACAACTCTTAAATACTCAAGTAAGCGAACAGGGATATGGCTGGTTTATGTACTGTATATTGCCATTAAATGAGGCTGATTAGCTTTTCCCAACATTTCTTGTAGGTGTCCGAGAGGGACAAAGAGATCGAGCGTCTGAATCGTTCATTTCATGGAGGGCGCGCCCGTGATGTCATCTCTTTGGAGGCTCAGAACATCAGCAATGAGAAACTGATTGCGCAACTTAACCTTCAGGTGAGACCCACATTGAAGAATTATCCTGCATTCTTTTGGTGTATGTGTGTGTTAAGTCTATGTTTTTGTTACACAGATTGAGTACCTGCAAGAGAGCAACAAGATGCTAGAGCAGAAGGTGGAGGGACTGCAGCAGAAGTCCTCCTCCAAAGTGGCCGACCTCTCCTTAAAGAATTTTGAGCTGTGTCAGGAGCTGACACACATCGACGGCCTGGCCAAGAAGATGGAGATGGATAAGGAGCGGGCGTTGGAAATGGCTGATCAGGAGTTGCAAAACACGAAAGTGAGCGCATTGAGTTGAAATATTAAGCTAAAAAAAGAAACTTCCATGTTTGGTTTGTTGAAGCTTTGTTTTTCCCTTTCATAGGAAGTCATTGAAAATTTGGAGGACAACCTTAAAAAAATAAGAGGGGTGAGTCTTTTGTGAAATATAATTCAATATAAGCCACAAAGTCCAAGCCCAAGGTGCGCTCTCGCATGTGCATGTGCAATACTTGAGTCAAGTAAATAATGCTCCTTTGGCCAGTTATTAATGATAACTTCCACTTTACACAATGGAAATTAATTAAAGAAAGACCCGAAATAACCCACAAATTCAAAGCCCATGGGTGTGCTTGCTCATGCACAAGCACATGAGCACATGATTAATGCTGTCATTCCACCCACCAGTTACAAATGATAACCAATGCCTTGTATAATCGGAATTAATAGAAAGACTCAAAATAATCCACAAAGTCAAAGCCCAAGGTCTGCTCACTCATGCGCGCACATATGTACATGTGCAACACGAGTCATGGAAATTATAACTCAAATCCTGCAATACGCTCACCCACACAAGCAATATTCTTAGATGCTCCTCTATTTGACCACCATTCTTAATGTTTAATATCCCAGGAACTTTCTGAGAGGGAATTTGAGAAAAGTTCTTTGGCTGACCAGCTGGTGGAGCTCAGAGGGCGGAATGACAAACTGGAGGCAATGGTGGACTTCATGGAGGCTGAGAAAAGCAGGCTGCAGGACAAAGTGGAGAAGATGATGTCCGCTGGTAAGCTGCAGTTTGGTGATCTTCTGAATATTCAGAGGGAATTCTCCACCTGTATTGATTGTTGTGCTGTTTTATAGAAAGAGACTTGGTGTTGGAGTTAGAGGCTATGCGAGCCAAACATGGCATTTGTGGACGAGATCGCTCCCCGTCACGCCTGGATGCCTTTGTGAAGAGTCTAGAGGAGGAGAGGGATCACTATCGCCAGGAAGCTGAACGCTGCAGGAAATTCCAAGGGGCCAGCAGCCCCAGTCGCGGGAGTCCAAGCCAGAGCAGGAGTCCTGGGCGCAAGGTAATCAGGGTAAGAGGCGATTTTTATTTATTTATTTTTTATGTTAGTGAGGTGCAAAGCAAGGACGCTAAATGAATAGGACTTTCCAGTCGGCCACAAATGAATAGAACAGAGTGTAGTACGCCATGGAGCAGAAAGTCCATGATGGTGAGCAAGAGAGGTGGGGGGGGCTAGGCGCACAACAGTGTACAATGTATTCACTAAATAAAGTTATGCACTGTACGTACACTTCGATGAAATTAATGGATGTTTTTTATTTATATATGTACTGTGTATATATGTATGTGTGTGTGTGTGTGTGTGTGTGTGTGTGTGTGTGTGTGTGTATATATATGTATGTACACTAGGTCCCCAACTTATGAACACAATTGGTTCCAGACGACCGTTCTTATGTCGAATTGTTCTTAAGTAGGGGAAAAGGTAATATTACCAATGATATAGGTACTACATGTACGTGTATACATATACAGTATATGCGTATGTATGTAAATATGAGTTTGGATGTAGTAGTAATATTAAACGAGGATAATTAATGAAAAAACTAATAAAAATGATATAATAATACGTAATCATTAATGTTATTTACCTTTGAAGAGGAGTGGTCGAGCATACATCGTTGTGGTGGAGTTGGAGGAGGAGTTATTGAAAAAAAGGACAAATCGTCGTCTTCGTTAGACTCTTCTAAAAGAGGTAGTGTTCTGTGGGTGGTGTAGAATTAAGCAGGCCTATTAACTCTTCATGAACTTTAATCACACGCTCTGTCCGGGTTGTATCATACAGCTAAAACTTAGCTTTCTATTTACGGGTGGCTTTCTCTGCCCAGCGTCTGGTGGTCCCATTAGCAGTGTCACAGTGCCCTGTACTGGTCAAGCATGTACAGTAGCAGTATACTGTAAATACTGATGGAGCGACTACAAGGCCAAATAAAATAAAATATAGACCAGTCGGCTTGTGTTCGTATCAGCGAGTGTTCGCTAGTCGGGTGTTCGTAAGTTGGGGACCTAGTCTATACTGTATGTATATACAGTATATGTATGTATACTGTGTATATATATATGTGCGTGCGTGCGTGTGTGTGTGTGTGTGTGTGTGTGTGTGTGTGTGTGTGTATATATATATATATATATATATATATATATATATATATATATAATTTTTTTTTTTTTTTTTTTTTTTTTTTTTTTTTTTACTTGTTTGAACTTGCTGATGCCTTTTCAGGGAGGCGTTGCAGAGTCTGAGTTTCTTGCTTTGGTGAAGGAAAGAGATGAGCTGAAGGCAGCTCTGCTGGACGTGGAGAAGCACACTGAGGACATCCAGACAAAAGTGAAAGCCCTCAGCGCTGAAAGAGACCACTTCAAAATGATGTTTTATCAGGTGACCTATAGAGAGCACATGACCCACGTCATACAGTATCCCAAATTATTTCTGTATACCTGATAGGATGTAACACTCTTGTTTTATGTAGACACAAGAGCAGCTGGAGGATGCCCGTGTAAGCTCAAGCACATCTGATGACATCTTGAACTTGAGAGAGGAGCTGAGACTGGCAGAAAATAAAATCATGCAGGTTAAGGCGGAAAGAGACTTACTGATGGAGGAATTTAAGGTTAGTACGCATCTGTCCATCGCTATGAATTGTATTTATTTTACGAGATTTCCTCATCTTCAACAATTGAATGACTGTAGCCTCTGTCCAAGTTTAATATAATCTGTTTCATGTACTTACTCATAGCCATTCAATTATTTGTATTCATTTTTTATTTCTTTTTCCTTTAACTTTGCACAAGATTTTTACTGTCAGATTTTTGTAGCTTATTAGTATTTATTTTTTTCCAACACCTTCTATTTTTTCCTTATTCACTTCAGAAGCCATTTATCCATCATTACGAATGTGCTATTCTTTTCTCTTTTTAGTTAGAAACACAGGAAGTGATCAAACTTTAAATGACAAATGTAAGCAACTGGAATATTGTGTCAACATGTAAAAGATCAATAGCAATAGACATGTAGAAGGGGTAGGATGAAATAAACGCCGCTTCTTCTTTCTACACTTTTTTGGACATGTTGAGTTATGCAAAATTATGTAAACATGTGGCGTTCCGTAATGTAACTTATCAAGAATTGTCTGAAACAAATAAATCATACCATACCAAACATTATTTAAAAAAAAAAAAAAAAATCACTTTTGTGTTCATTCAGGTTGGACAGACTTCCGCTCTTCCAGAAGGACATGGACAGGAAAAGAGAATTCTTGACCTGCAGGATGTCCTTCACAGTGTAAGCTTGGTGGTGAATTTTAAGATAAATACCTAGATAAACTACCGTAATTTCTGGACTATTGAGTGCACTAGTATGTAAGCCGCACCCTGTAAATTTAAAGAGGAAAAAAAGAGTGTCCAGGTTGCAGGTGTCCACTTTGTAACATGGGATATTTAGTACACAGGAAGATTTTTAAAAAACTTCTAATGAAATAAATGCTTTTTTTCCACAAACATTGCCGAACAGTGCATGTAACAAGGCTGGTTAAATAGTAGCCTACCAGAAAAGTTATTCATTGCTGTCCTCACCCTCCTTCTGGGAAGTAAAACCACAAAAAGCGTTGTTTTCAAGTGTTGGGACCGAACAGCCCCACAATTCCCTCAGCACACATGGCGCCAATCTCTGTCCTTCTTTCGTTGTCACTACCAGTGTCACCCACGCCCCGTGGCAAATGAACCCCAGAGCCTGTGCTGTCCTCTCCAGCAGGCAGCAGTCCAGCCCATGAAACATGCTAGTGACAGCGGACCTCCCAGCACCGCTGCACGCTGCCAAGATCCACCGGCAGACCCGAGCAAAAGCCCTTAGATCTATCTCCTTTAACCTGAAAGCCGCATGCAATGTGCCTCTCCACTCATTCTCTATGATGTGTAGTAGGGGTGTGCATTACCTGGTATCTGGCGATTCTATTTGTATCACAATTCATAGGTCACGATTCGGTTCGATTTCGATATATCTTGATACTTACATGCAAGACAATTATTGTGATTTTTAAAAATACTGTATTTGACTCTGGGAACAACTAATTAGTAAACTCGTACACATTCAAAAGCAATTTTGTATGAAATATTTTATTATCTGAAATGTCAGAAGCATAACTGCAATAGCAACTGTAGCTGCAGACTGTGTTTTAGGTTTAAACTGAACAGTATATAGAAATTCTCAGTGCAATCCATTTTCAAACCTGCTTAAATGTGGTCGAGGGACATACGTACCTAAAAGGATGTAAAAACATCCTGTAAGTCCAGGCATCACAAGTTAATGCAGCTAGCTCGGCAAAATGAAGATCATCCAGCACATCGTTTTTTACTTCTTTGTACAATCGGAGATCATCCGGCACATCGTTGTTTACTTTGTACAATCTGGGAAAAGCAACATCAGTGAAGTGTTGGTGGGACTGTATGGAATTACGGGATTCTAAAGTGTTCATCATGTAGCGAAAGCTGTCACCTTCCACCGAGCTCGGAGGGCGCATGACTTTACACATATAGTAAGTCACTGAGTTGTTATTTTGGTGAACTCTTGAACTCTTCAGTTTGGTGGCTTTTGTCATTTTTGTTGGCTTTTTTTGGGGGGCTTTTGGTACGTAATGGTGTTTGAGAAATGACAAATGATATCCATCAGTGTCATGTAAAGTAACACTGTCCAAAAATGTTTTTAAGTCAATAACTGCATGATGTTTTCATCCAATGATGAATAAATCTTTATTGGCTTCCATTGCATGTTTATTTCTAACATATGATTTCATTCCACCACTTAATCTGCGCGCCCTTTTTGCCATGTCTCCAGCTACAAAAGGTGGTACCGGTGTGCACATTCTCATGTCAGGTTGTCTTTTTATAGATCACATACTTTGCGTGGAAAACGGCATACCCAACTTTTCTGCCCTGTTTTTGTGCGTACGCAAGCTTTATAAATGAGACCCCAGAACGCGACCACAAATTAGCCGCATCAATGTGTAAGCCGCAGGGTTCAAAGCATGAGAAAAAAAGTAGAGGCTTACACACAGGAAAATCTATATTTATTTAGAAATCTATCTTTGACAGATAATCAGGTGAGTTGCGGATAAAAGATTAGGAAACGCTGATATACTGTATGTGTTATGTGTTGAAGCTGGAGAAGGAGAACCTGGAGCTGCGTTCACAGCTCTTTGCGCTAAAAGACTGCAAGCGGGACGTGGAGCAGCAGTTGGATGTTCAGTCTGCTGCCTTGCTTCAGAACGTGGAGGAGGCGGCACACCAGAGGAAAGCAGCTTTGGCTCTCAGGTGTGTTCTTAAGTGGTCAAATACTGTTATTTCCTTAAATAGTGGCAAGTTTTTTTGTAGTGAACTGCAGAGTCACTATTTTTTAGGAAATATGTAATATTGAATTAATTATTTCATGCAAATGATGAAATAGGATGGTAATTTGTGCGTTCCTTTTCACCAAACTTTGGTGTGTTTAAAGGCTACAGCAGGAGCAGACGCAACAGTCACTTTACGATCTCCAAAAAGCGCTGTCTGTGAAGACCAACGAGCTGCATGCTGCTCATGAGGAGATGGAAACACTGGAGGAGACAATAGGTGCATAATTTTTGCTGCAGCATAGTTTGTTTGTTTTTGTTTTTTTAAAATTACTTTAACCATTTTTTTTCTCTCTGCTTGTCTTCCAGGGGAGCTGACTCAGCAGGTCTCCAAGTACAAGAAGGAAGCGGAGGTTCTTCAGATGTCTTTTGCCGCACTGGATAAGGACAAAGACGCTCTGCAGGATGAGGTGGATGAAAAGACAGAGAAGCTGGTTGTTCTTCAGGAGGAGCTTGCAAAGAAGGTAGCTTGGATTTGTTTTTTCCCTCATATTATCAAAATACCGAACTGTCATAATTTAACACAAACATCATTTTGTTGTCATAGGAAAAAACGCTTGAAGATGTGAGGCTCACGGTCAGCGTAATGGACAAATCTCTGGCGTGAGTAGACCCCAAAAGGCATCATTACACTAAAGTTTGTGACTTGTCTATTCTGATGGGTTTTGTTAGTCAGCTGCAGGGGGCGCTAAACGGCCGTGAGAGGGAGCTCGCCAGTCTGAGGAAACAGCTGGATGAAGCTCAGCTGGAGCTGGCAGGACTTCAAAACAGCAAAGAAGTCTTAGTCAGAGAAAACAAGAGCCTTCGAGACGACTTGTCCACGATGACAAGAGAGAATCAGGTAAAGATTTCAGTTTCTATTTTATTCCTGTTGCTCAGAAAACACAATAATTAACCAGCAAGTTCTGCGGTGTCTAGACTGTCCACGTGGAGATGGCGGAGGCTTTACGAGAGCGGGATGAGCTAAAGCTGAGAGTCCACTCTTACATCACTACGGTATCCAGGGTTGAGAACCTCTTGAAGACAAAGGCAAGAGAGAACTGTTGGAGATGAATTCAGAATGTTCCCTGCTTGAAGGGCATTCTGGTGTCAGCTGACTGTGATGGCTTTACCCACAGGAGCAGGAGAATCTGGACCTGCTGGAGGGCTTCCGCACAGCCCACAGTGACATGGAGGAAAAGGAGCAGAGGCTGCAGCAGATCGAGGACCTTAAGGACGCCATCCGCCTGAAGCTTCTCTCTTCCGACACGGAACGCAGGCACCTCCACGAAGCCGTCAGCCACAAGGAGCTAGAGATCCAGCAGGTAAGGTGTCCTCCAACAAGCAGAGTATTGTTAATGCCTTTAATTATAGCCGAGGTGTCCTAAAGCAGGCAATAATTGGAGAGGATTTAATTTCCAACAGCTTAATTTTTAATAAATTCAACTTTAATTATATGGAGTGCATGAGAAAGTGGAAAAGAAACCATTACTTTCTTTGACCATATACCTATTTATTACCCAAGTACATTGCACTACACAGCAGCAACATAACCAGTGTTGTAATAGCGGTAAGGAGCAAAGTGCTCAGCCAGCATTAACAGCCCTGATGAGTTCATTGTAAACAGCAGTACAGCACGTACAACACGCATGAGTTTCCCACCAACAGCTAAGTGACACAATTGACATTACAAAGCGCATGCAGAGGTAGATAAAGTTGCTGAATCTTTATGATACTTCAAATGCAGCTACTGCCATCTTGTGGAGTTCATTAAAACTAAATCAGGAGGTTGTCTACAGCCACAGCAATTAACCTGGCACTAATTGGACACTGTGGCGGTTATTTGCTTTTGAGGACCACGCATCTGGCGACTCTTTTTAATTAAATTGAGGCATAAATTGGAGCATTTTTGTGTCTTTGCTGTTTTTCCAGCATGTACAGGCCCTGCAGGCGTACGAGGCACAGGTGTCGACACTCACTCGAGGGATGTCCCGCCTTGAGGAGGAGTTACGCAAAGCTCAGGAGGAGAAAGCCGGTCTCGTCTCCGACCTGGCCACTGTTAGGGAGCTCTGCGTTAAACTGGACTCGGGCAAGCAACTCACAGCTCGCCAGGTCACATCCAAGAGCATGGAGCTCGAGAGGGTGGGTCCGGCTTTCTTTTGCCGTTTTAATCTTGGTACAAGCAACCATTACGATAAATAAAATAACATACAGTTGTACCCCTGTTTTTGTTATGGAGTTCCAAAAGGTCAAAGATAGGCCTGTCACGATAATTGATAAATCAATTCGTTTTTCAAAAATCATTCCATTAAGTCGATAATTATGCCGGCCTCAATAAATTGACATGTGCATGTATGCGTGTTTCATTTCCTTGTCTCTCTAAACCACACAGGCTGGATGACAAGAGGGTTCACTCTATATCTGTGAACTGTGCGCATTGGTTCTGTAGTGGAATGAACGGAGAGAGTGAACCCTCCTCTTATTCAGCGTCTTTGTGGAGGCGGGGCTACTATTGAGCGGATACAGAGCGCTATCAGCAAGTTAGCCTCGTGAGCCAGCATATAGTAACATAGATGACGGCACAGAAGCAACGGTTTCTAAGGCGAATGCCACAGCCTCAGTGTGGGAATATATCAGTTTTTATTTATTTATTTATTTATTTTTTACCCCTGTCCTGTCCAGCCTTCAAGGCAGATAGAATTGTAGATTTAAATGCCCTCAAGTGTTCAACAGATTTACTCTGCCAGGGAGAAGTGTGATATACACTTCCCCTGTTATACAGAATTTATTTGACTTTGATGCTTGTTATTCAGCAAATTTGGAGCGACCAGACCGGAGCAGGAGGGGACAAAGAAGAAGAGAAAAGAAAACAGGGGGGGTGCGGGGATAAGAGGGAGACAAAAAAAAAAGATAGACAAGGACAAGAATATTTCGGTTTTAAACAGAATGAAGAAGGGAAGAAGGTGAGCACATGAACACCGACGACCGACACTGACAGTTTTACCAACCGGAGAAAAAAATGTACCGATGGAGGTGCCCTGGGCAGCGGAGCTTTCGTCCCGACAGTCATCGCTTACTGAGGCATTTGGTCAGCAAAGGATATATAAACAAGATGGCGCAAACTCACAGTATCGTTCGCAATATGTTAACCCTTCCTGTTAAGCAATAATACCCAAAGTTCATTATTTATTCAAGTGCAATTTTGTTTACAGAGACTTGATACTCCATTTTATTTATATTATATTTATTGTTGTGTGTGCTTTTTATTGGAGTGAGAGAAAGTTTTTCTTAACAGAGAAACACTGTATTTCTTTTCTCTTCTTCTCTGTCCCCTCCTGCTCCGGTCCGGTCGCTCCAAATTTGCTGAATAACAAGCATCAAAGTCAAATAAATTCTGTATAACAGGGGAAGTGTATATCACACTTCTCCCTGGCAGAGTAAATCATGTGAATCCAACTAATCCCTTCCAGACACCTAAAAGTAGTGACAAAAAATACATTTTCTAACGATAATTGTAGTTTTACATGCAGAAAACAATGCAAAATAACTGAATAGATGGAGCTTTTTGTTGATGTGGACTTCCAGTACATTGTGGCGAGATGGAATTCAATAGTATTTCTCACCTTACTTACCAAACTGCTGGAGCTAGCAACCTTCTTTGGCCGCATGGCAGGTTATTTAGCTGTCGCACTCAATTAAAAAAAAATGCCCGGAAAGTGAGTCACCAACTCGTAGGGTGATTTGTTTAGGCATTCGATTTCGCGAAACGATACAGTACAAGACAGACTACTTTGTTACATGCATAATTGCACGAACAATGAGGCAAAATTTGAATGAAAATTCCAGACGAAAACCGAATCATACGAAAACTTACACGGAAAGCAAGGTTTGACTGTAGTTTAATTTGCTTGTCCTGCAGGTTGAAGGAGAACTGGAAGACGTTCGGTCGGAGGCGGAGCTGCTGAAAAAGCAGTTGGCGAGCGAGAGGTTGATCGTCCGCAACTTGGAGACGCTGCTCTCCAACAATCGCCAAAAGGAGGTCCAAATCCACCTGACGGCCAGCGAGAAGGAGTCCGAGCTGAAAGTCCTGCGCGATAGGCTCACCCTGGCCGACAACAAGAAGTACGACTTTATTTGGTCTGCCGATTTGAACTGTTTCACAGACTTCTTAAAATGTACTTTGCTTACTTGCTGAATTACAGCGCCGAGCATTCGAGGGAGGTGTCCAAGCTCCGTGGTAAAGTCTCTCAGCTGCAGACAGAGATGGATGTGCTCAACAGACAGCTGACCTCGGAGCGCTTTGAGCGGTGAGTTTACTGGCTGTTTTATTTTCTTTCATTAATCACAGTGGAACCTCTGAAGCTGAACACATCACAAGTGTGTTTCGATTTTCTTTTCTGTGGTCCCGCCACAAAAGAATAAGTGATGGCAAAGAATCAAAAAACGACCACCGATGCTTAAATGGAATTTACACACGACTCTGTCCTGGCTGCTCAGTGCAATATGACTAAAGCTAAAATAAATTTAGCTTAAATAATAAAACAACAGCGCAGAAAATCCGTCTCTGTTCACTCGTCATGTAAAGAGACCCCCATCACTCCACACCCTCCCAGCGAACTCGGTAATTTCATTAACTTCTTTTTACACTTGTATGACGTTAAGAATGCTAAAATGTTTTGTAAAACATTGCCGGTATTGTCAAACGTTTCTATGATGGTGACAGCTTGACCCTGGAACAGATTATTTCCTATGAGGGGAAAAATTAGGTTTAAATGCAAGAAAATTGGGTTCAGTCTTTTAGAGCACACTCAAACTCAGGGCCCGGGGGCCAGATTTGACCCACCATATCGGTTTATGTGGTCCACAAAGCCTGGAAATAATGAATGTCAAAAAGACACTTTTTAAAACATATGATTAACGATGATTAATCACAGTTTTTAAATGAATTAATCATGATTACTCACCATTTGCAGCTATGTCTAAATATGCCCATTTTTACTGTATTTTATTAACTGAAAGATAAATGACAGGACAGGATTATACAGTATATATATTTGTATGTATTAACAGCTCCAAATTAACTGAAAATTTAAATCAAGCCAAAAGATGGCACACATGTCTAAAAATCTATTTGCCTCTTTAATAGTAGCAGAACATTTGAATCACACCTAAACCATGTTATTATGAGCAACATGTACATGTTAAGAGTGTATTTTCTGGGATTTCCATGCATACTTAAATGCAGCAAATTGTACGTTTGCATTAAGAGTTACAAAGTGAGTGATGACAATATCCACTTCATGTTTTTCTTTGTCTTTCTGTTTACTTGGACCACACATACACGCATAATAAAGCTGTTTTTGTGATGTTCTGAGGGTCCTTGAATACATCTCACATTCTTGTAATGAGACTGATGAGCGTCGTTCCGAGGAAGAACAGACTAGAGACGCGTTTGTAAGTTGGAGATACATGTATTGTGTTGGAATTGCTCTGCTGTTGATGTGTTCAGGTCAGAATGAAGAGAAAGAGCGCATCAGACTGTGGGGATTCTACACTGTGCCGCCTCCCGTCATAAGAGAGGTGTGCTTGCCCTGGTGCGACAAAATGTAACATGAGTAATTAAATAAATTAGTTACCGCCCTTAACACGTTATTTTTGACAGGCCAAATTTATATATAATATTACAAATCATTTAAAAATATAAAACAATCTTTCTTACTAGGTGTATTTGTTCTGTCAATTCTGACAGCAAATGTGTACTGCATGCAACTGGAGTTACTTTTCTGTTGTCAAAACCCATTTGAAATGACTTATACAATAGTTGTATATAGGGATGTCGCGATCCACGTTTTTTCCGTTTTTCCGTTTTTTTCCGTGTTTCCGTTTTTTTTTCCGATCCGTATTTTTTGTTTGTTTGTTTTAATAATACTAAACTTTTTGTTAGAAACATGAATTTGTGGAATTGAATATGGTTATGAAAATAGCTCTTCACAGCATTAAACATAATGCAAACAAAGTATTGCTGAATTTACTTTTTTATTACACAGCATGACCAACAATATTGTTTGGCTTTTGTAACAAACCCCTGTGATTCAGGTCCTTAATCCAATAAATGATCCAACAGAAGATAAAGTTGGGGAAAGAAAAAAAAAATGGGAGTGCAAAATACTTTTAGGGTAGGGCTAATCATTTGACATGGTTATAGATTAATTTGTGATGTGATTTAGAATAACTACCAGCATGGATTGTTTGCTATTTGGGTCAGTGAATAAAATGCAAAAATCCTTACATTTATTGATGCAATACATCATTGGCCCATTTTTTTTTCTAGTAATTGAGGAATGGATGTAGTTTAGCCAACTTTTCTAATGGGGGGTCAGCTTCAGCACATATTGCTACAAAATTTTCAACAAACTGTATTGCCCGTGCTTGTGATTAACGAAGATGGAGTCACAGATGTAATTCTGTGTTGTGAGTGTTGAGAATGACAATTGACGGTTGATACGCGTGGGGCGCAAGATAAACACGCCTCGTCTTTTTTCACTCAGAACCTGCACGTCGTCAGTGGGAAATTGTCCTTACATTACAGCAGCCAAACACAACACACTGAAAATATACTCATCCAGCCTTAGTTGCACGCACACACACACAGCTGCACTAGCTAAACTAAGCGAAACCCGCTAGCTTCCATTTAGGCTCCTAAAGGAGGAGTTTCCAGAATTTTTGCCGCTGTTTCGACATGTTTAGTAGTATTTGTAAGGTCCCTATTGGAGCGGCACTTCCTGTGCGAGCTCCCTACACCATGACGCAGCAGTCTGGGCACAGTGAGAGGGAACTACCTCTGTAGCTACGGAGCCGAACATCCAACGTGAAACTAACTTCACCAAAGACATGTCTGCATGGTGGTGTTGCCTTTTGTTCTTCTTGCGGGTGGCGCGAGTCGAGTGGCAACCAGCTTTGAGGCGCATTACTGCACCTACCATGTTGGAGTGTGGCTCAAGAGATACGAACGTGATACGGCAACCGGATCGGCCCGATCTCGTGAAAAGATCGGATCGGGTCATCCCTAGTTGTATAGTAACATTTCTGCTTGGGACCTTGATTTATGATTTCAATGTAAAGTAAATAAATAATGAAAGAAAATAATCAAATGTATCATGAGGCGATTACCGATATACTTGCTTTCACAGTTAGACGTGGCCCTCTGAGGGCAGCCATAACTGCGATGTGGCCCACGATGAAAATGAGTTTGACACCCTTGCTTTAGAGGTTCCACTGTAACAGACTGAGCGAGCTAAATAACTAATAACTTAACTTCGGGTTTTGTCTGTGTGATGCCAGCGAGAGGGCCATTCAGGAGATGCGCCGACAAGGCATGTCTTTCTCTCCCTTGCGGTGCTCATTGTCTCTCAACGCCTCCACCAGCTCCCAGCACACGTCCCTGAACAGCTCCAGTGACAAGTCTGCCAATTAGATGTGGTGGCATAGTTTTTATGTTAGTCATTTCCTGTTGATGTGGAATAGCACTATGAACCTTGACATGTTGTAACTTGTATTTATTGAGCCATTAGAATTATGCTGCATATTATGTGGTTTAATGTACATTGTGTCAATGCAACATTGATGATTGTTTTTATATGTGAGAATGTTTACTTTTATTGAATAAATATCAGCCTGTTTGTTATACACTTTACACTAAAATGGACAGATAAAATAGTGAGTGAATTATACATGCATACATGACAAGCGTACATTTTACTCTGAGGTTCTGTTCATTTTTACACAAATTATAAAACTAATTATTACAATTTCTAAGTGATGTACAATTCAAAATAATGATACAACTAAATGTTGCTATTTCATGAGAACCTACAGTGGTGTGAAAGTGTTTTTTCTTTTGCATGTTTCAGATCATGAAACAATTGTAAAAATGTGTCAGTGACAACACAACTGAACACAAAATGCAGTTTTTTAAATTAAAAATAATCTAGAGCTAATCAATGATTAATCGATTATCCAATTAATCGACAACTATTTTGGTAATCGATGGTTTCATTTTAAAATGTACTGTAAATATCCTGATTTCAGCTTTTCAAATGTGACTTTTTTTATTTCTTTAGTCATCCATAAAAGCAGACCCATTATCTTTGTGTTTCAGGCAAAACAAGATAGTCACACACATCAGCTTTGACTTTGGAAAAGAGCAATCAACATTTTTGCCTTTCTGATATCCTACGAAGCAAACCACTGCAGAGATGTGTGCATAGAGCGTGCGTAAAAACATTCACACGCATAGAGATTTATCCGCTTGTACTTGTGCGTAGGAAACTGCATACATTTATGCACAACTATTACCATGCGTACACACAAAACCTGGTAGAAAAGTGAAACTGAAAAAATAACTATGGCTGTGCCTGTCCTGCTACATGCTTCACAACTTGACCATCAAACAAGGCACCCCCCTTCCCCAGAGCAGATGAGCCGATGCCAAATGCAAAGCCTGCTCCTAAAGTTTATTTATTTATTGATGATGCACATGTAGCAGTCTGTGACAGTGACTCGCTGATTAGCATAAGAGTGTTTGTGATGCTTGTCAGTTGATTGCTTATACTTCTCTACTTCCTTGCCCTCTTTGCTATGATTTTGGGGAGGGAAAAAGTGCATTCATGCATTCTTAAAGGGATTGCTGCTGAGAGGCAGAAATTAAAAATGCGTTGTTTTTCTTTTATCCGATTCGATTAATCAAAACAATAATCGCCCGATTCATCGATTATTAAAATAATCGTTAGTTGCAGCCCTAAAATAATCCAAACCTACATGGCCCTGTGTGGAAAAGTGATTGCCCCTTAAACCTAATAACTGGTTGGGCCACCCTTAGCAGCAACAACTGCAGGCAAGCGTTTGTGATAACTTGCAATGAGTCTCTTACAGCGCTGTGGAGGAATTTTGGCCCACTCATCTTTGCAGAATTGTTGTAATTCAGCCACATTGGAGGGTTTTCCAGCATGAAGCGCCTTTTTGCGGTCATGCCACAGCATCTCAATAGGATTTAGGTCAAGACTTTGATGAGGCCACTCCAGTCTTCATTTTGTATTTCTTCATCCATTCAGAGGTGGACTTGCTGGTGTGTTTTGGATCATTGTCCTGCTACAGAACCCAAGTTGGCTTCAGCTTGAGGTCACCAACAGATGGCCGGACATTCTCCTTCAGGATATTTTGGTAGACAGCAGAATTCATGGTTCCATTTGTCACAGCAAGTCTTCCAGATCCTGAGGCAGCAAAACAGCCCAGGACCATCACACCACCACCACCAGATTACAACATACCAACATTACTGTTGGTATGTTGTTTTCTTGAAATGTACCATTACATTCACACCAGATGTAATGGGACACACATCTTATAAGTATAGCAAGTATACTACAGACCATTTACTTTGTGTACTAGAAAGTATACTAATTTAATACTTTTGTAGACTAAATTGGAACATTTTATGTTTATAAAAGTATACTTTTAAAGTTCATTAAAATTTTTCAAAAGTACACTTTAGAGTGTACAACAAGTACACTCATTTATTTATATACACTCCTGATCAAAATCTTAAGACCAGTTGAAAAATTGCTAGAATTTGCATTTTGCACATTTGGATCTTAATGAGGTTTTAAGTAGAGCTACAACATGCAAAAACAAGAAGGGGGGTGAGACAAAAAGCATTTTGAAAAAGTAATTTATTGAAAACAACAATTAAACTGAAATAGGCTGTTTTATCAGCTGATCAAATGTTTAAGACCACAGGCTATAAAAGCCAAAATCTGCTGAAAATGTTCATTTTCTGTCAGGCATTCACACTGTCATGACCTCCTGATGGCTAAAGCTAAGCTTTCTCTTTTTGAACGTGGTCGGATTGTCGAGCTGCATAAGCAAGGCCTCTCGCAGCGTGCCATTGCTGCCTAGGTTTTTTTGAAAGATCCTGAGCATTATGGAACAAAAAAGTCAAGTGGTAGACCCCAAAAAATTAGTTTGAACACAGGACCTTCTGAATGGCAGATGAGAGTGATGACTGTTACTTGTAGCTTACAATTTACAGTATATACTTGAAATGTACTCCCTAAGGTATTCTTAAAGTTTACTCATGCTGTGTGTACACAAGAATGTGATGCGTTTACTAAATCACAAGACAGAATATTGAAAAGTTCACTATACAGTATTTTCAAACATTTCAAAAACAAAGGCCAATGAAATCATGTCCTCATTTGAGAAAATGAAAAATCCATCCATCTTTTATGCCGCTTATCCTCACTAGGGTCGTGGGGGTATGCTGGAGCCTATCCCAGCTGATACAGTCCAGGTTACACCCTGGACTGGTCGCCAGTCAATCGCTGGGCACATATAGACAAAGAACCATTCACACTCCTATTCATACCGATGGGACAGTTTGAGTTTCCTCCGCACGGTGGCTGAACTCACCCTAAGAGAGAGGGCGAGGAGCTCGGTCATCCGGGAGGAGCTCAGAGTAGAGCCGCTGCTCCTTCACATCGAGAGGAGCCAGTTGAGGTGGCTCGGGCATCTAGTCTGGGTACCTCCCACTTCCCTGGTGAGGTGTTCCCGTGACCCAGCGCAGACCTAGGACACACTGGAGGGTTTATGTCTCACAGCTGGCCTGGGAATGCCTTGGGTGTCCTCCCAGTGGTGCTGAAGCAGTGGCCGTGGACCGGGAAGTCTGGACTTCCCTGCTGAGACTGCTGCCCCAGCGACCCGAACCCAGATAAGCGCAAGAGCATGGATGGACAATTTAGAGTCGCCAGTTAACTGAGCATGCATGTTTTTGGAATGTGGGAGGAAACCGGAGTGAAAATCAAAAATGATATACAGTACAAGTGAAATTTTATGCACTTGGAACAAGATTTACTAAGTATGAGTACTTTGTGGCAGAAAGATGTGTACTCAAGTATAAGTTTTAGCATTAAAGTACAAGTGTAAGTCTTAGTATTAATTTACTTAGTCTTAGACTTTTCTTTATACTTTCCAGTATAAGCCAAG
Organism: Dunckerocampus dactyliophorus; assembly: GCF_027744805.1. Taxonomy (NCBI): domain Eukaryota; kingdom Metazoa; phylum Chordata; class Actinopteri; order Syngnathiformes; family Syngnathidae; genus Dunckerocampus; species Dunckerocampus dactyliophorus. The sequence goes on from NC_072828.1 coordinate 11,025,346, forward strand.
TATACTTCACTTTACTGTTCTTAAGTTATATGGAATAGTTTATAAAAAGTCAACTTCAAGTATACTTACTCAGTTTTAGAATAAAATATACTCATAGTACACTTAAACTTCTTTTTGCAAAAGGGGATGTTTTCTGGCGAAATTGAGATAAGCCTTAATGTTCTTTTTGTTCAGCAGTGGTTTTCGTCTTGGAACTCTGCCATGCAGGCCATTTTTGTCCAGTGTATTTCTTACGGTGGAGTCATGAACACTGATCTTTACTTACCAGTTCTTGGATGTTACTGTGGGGTCTTTTGTGACCTCTTTTTGAAATGGCTTTATAACCTTTTCCAGACTGATAAAGCTCAATTACTTTCTTCCTTATTTGTTACTGAATTGCTTTTCGGTCTTGGCATGATGTCTAGCTTTTGAGGATTTTTTTTTGGTCTACTTCACTTTGTCAGGCAGGTTGTATTTAAGTAATTTGTTGATTGAGATCAGGTGTGGCAGTAATCAGGCCTGGGTGTGGCTAGAGAAATTGAACCCAGGTGTGATAAACCAGTTATGTTTGTTGGAGATGAACTTCTTACAAAATGTATTGAAAGTAATTCAGACAGAATAATTTCACATTCTTCGTTTATCCGTGCTAACTGTCTCTCCTCACGTCCTCCCGTGGCTTCCTGATCAGAAGGAGAGAGTCTCGACCCTGATCGCTAGTTCCCTCTACCTTTGTTTTCCTCAGACCATCGGCGCAAAAACACCTTATCCCTTATCGCTAATTCTTTGGTGATATGTGTGTGATGACAACAGCTGAGAATTGCGTCTTAGCTGACGTGGTAGGACTCTCATCAGCACCTTTTTCTGTACAAAAACAGCACACTGCCAGCTGTAGCATTAGTCCCTTTTTTTCCCCCTCCTACAGAGTGTCATCAAAATTCGTACGATTGCAGTTCTCAAAGAATCCAGCTGCCATTCCTGAAATGAGGTGAGTGGACTTAAAATTTAATACAATTATTAATATGAAAACCTCTGGAAAAACTCAACTAGGCGTAACAAAAAAAAAAATGGCACATTATTCTTCAGGAATTTCGTACATGATACCACACACTATTTGACACTTATGATTACATAATCCTATAAAAAGGTAGCATTAAAATTAAACGTTAATTATAAAACCCCCATATGAATTGTTAATTATTTAGCACCATATAAACCATGCAGGCACTGAATTAAGTGAACAATCTTTTGTTTCTCTTGCTCTGCATTAGCTATAATATTTGGCATAATCTGTGCTGATTTGGAAGGCAGAATGTGCAGATAAAACATACAATTCAAATATGCATCCAAATATGGTACCTTACCCTATAAAAGCAGCGTGTACAATATAATATTAATGTTAGCTACAGCTGTTATGTTAAGGTATGCTAAAAGTTGGCTTCCTACAATCCTGAAAATGTTATCTCGATACTACAATTTATCAGCAGTAGTTTGTAATTTAAAAGTCCTCGTTACAGGAATCAGCAGTAACATCTGTTTCATTGTGAGTGAATGATAATTTAACGGTATCACAATCTAATATAGCAGCATCACTGATGGACATTAATGGCAGGATATCCTGTTAGTGTGTCTTTTAAGTCATCTTTTGCTGATTAGTTAATAGAGGAGACGTTAGGGGGCCGCAGATGAGGCGTGGTCATGGGGTTGACTGGTGATGAGGTCCTCGGAGGCCTGAATGACAACTCTTGCGAGGGTATCTCCTCAGAGGCGTGTTCACTGCCATCAAGAGAGACACAGTGACATCACGACGTTCAAAAGAAAACAAACTGACTGTGGGATCAAATTTAAAAAAGAGGGCTCACCGCTGAAGCTGAGCCTCCATCTTTGTTTGCAGCTGAGAGACTTGACCGCGGAGATTGGAAATTTCCCTCACATGCTCGCCGCTGTGACACAGTGAAAACCAATTTAAAGGTCCCCAATTCGCTAAATGTACTGCAAAAAAGATGAGTTGGGATAATCCATAATCCATACCGCATATAGAGAACATACAAATCCTCTATTTCTAAAATCACAAATATTACCATTTGCTAATCTAGTAAATGTTCAAACAGCTAAAATTAAATGTCATACAATACTTTTCAACAAGAGAGGCGAAATATCTCAGGGAAGAACTAAACTTAAAACACTTAACTGCGTCAGCACTTCAGTGGATGAATCAAATCATGGAACGAATTGAGTAAGGAACTCAAACAATGCAGGAAGATGAGTGACTTCAAGAAACAATACAGACAGTTGATGTTTGCAAAATACAAGGAGGAAGAGTTTTGAACCACTGTGCACAAAATGCTATGTCTAATCACTACGACACTCATTGCTCAGTACTCGCCTATTATTACAACTAAGTTCAGTTATGTTTATTTAAACTATGATTTTTCCAATTTATTATACTAATTATGTGATTATTATTTATTATGACTGAGGAAAAACCTTCACAATTATATTACTTCATTGTTACATTATCTTATCATTTCCCATTGTATCATCAAGGTTGCAAAGAATGCCTTACATCTTCTTGTCGGCCTGGGTGAGTCTGTCACGTAGGGCCTTCAGTTCAGATTCTTTTTCTCTGGCTGTCTGGTGGGCTTGGAACATCTCTTTCCGAGTGGTGGCAAGCACTATCTCCAGGTTCTGGATAGTCATCTTTTCACTCGCCAGATGCTCTTTCAATAGCGCCGCCTCTGTCAGAGCATCGTCCTGTCTCGTCGTGGCCTGGAGAGCATGCAGTGGAAGGGCACATGAGAAAATCTGCAAAAAAAACAAGAGAAATGACAGCAGGCCTCACCCTCTCAACCTCCATGTTCTTGTATAAAAGCTGGCGGGCAGTGACTTCCTTGTCCGAATCCAGTTTGACACACAGCTCCCTGACAGAGGCAAGATCAGCGAGAAGAGCAGCTTTCTCCTCCTGAACGATGCGTAGCTCCTCCTCAAGTCGGGACATTCCTTGAATGAGCGCGGGCATCTGTGTCTCATAAGCCTCCAAGCCCTGCATATACTAGAAAGGCAGAGACATGTACACTTGATTCCATGCCAGCACCTTGGATTGCCATACACCTCACCTGCTGGATCTCTCGCTCCTTGTGGCTGATGACTTCGTGGAGGTGCCTGCGCTCCGTTTCAGAAGAAAGGAGCTCCTGGCGGATTGAGCTGTTGAGGACCTCGACCTGCTGCAGCCTCTGCTCACGTTCTTGCATGTCAGACTGAGCCGTGTGGAAGCGCTCCAGCAGGCCGAGATTCTCCTGCTCCTGAATCAACCAAAATGTAAGAGATTCCACTACAGCTCCTGTGTGCATCAATCCTCACTTACCTTTGTTTTCAAGAGGTTCTCAAATTTGGACACGGTATTCAAGTAAGAATAGACTCTATGTTGCAGCTCATTCCTCTCGTGTAAAGCGCCTTCCATCTCCACATGTGCAGCCTAGACAAGATGGTTCACACACACAACAGACCTCTGTGTTGAGTGTGGAAAACAAGAGTATGTCTCTACAACCAGCACTTTTATTTACTTGCTTCTCCATGGTCACTGCGGTCACGTCGTCTTGCAGTCTCTTGTATTCTCGGATTATCAGGTCGTTGTCTCTTTTGAGTCGTGCCAACGCCTCCTGGTAAACCTCCAACGTCCTCTGAGTGGTGAGCTCCCTCTCACAGCCCTTTAGTTCCCCCTGCAGCTGACTGCAAAGTAACAACAGCCACAAAACATCAGATTAACAGAGTCATCTTGGGAACTGCCTTCAACTGTTAGTGTCTTGGAGATACTCACATCAGAGGCGTCTTCATTATTGTGGAATTCTGCATGACATCTCAAGGATCTTTTCATGACAAAAGATGGTGTGCTCTAAGTGCATCTAAGTGTCCAGATGGCATGAAAAACAACAGTACGGGAGGATATGGACAACCTTCAATGCGAGCTCCTGCTGGAGAACAACCAGCCTCTTGGTCTTTTGCGCCACCTCCTCCTGCAGAGCGTCTTTCTTCATGCAGAGTGCAGAGAAAGAGATTTGTAGAACTTCTGCTTCCTGCTTGTACAGGTAAGCCTGCTGTCTTAGTGCCCCTGGCATATGTACACACAGCAAATATCAAGCAAAAATGTAAGAGTCCACTGACTTGAAAAAGTCCAGTCGTTACCGATTATGTCCTCCAGTTTTTCCATTTGTCCATGAGCAGCATGCAACTCGTGGGTCCTTACAGAAAGCATTTCTTGGAGGTCCAGAAACGAGTGCCGAATCTCCTGCTGTAGCCTTTAGACAGGATGACGTACAGAAAGCAAACATCAACAAATGAAATGAATACCATACTGGAACGCCATTTGATTTTTGTGTCTTATCAATACCCAAGACCAGCGGCTGCTGTTCTCCTCTGCTGTGCCGCCACTTCCTCTGCATCCTGAACCAGCGCAGGACCCTCAACATCCATCTGCTGCTCCACATCCTGCTTGCTGTCTTTTAGTGCAGAAAACTGTGAACGCAACTCCAGGTTCTCCTGCTCCAGCTTCACGTCCAATCACACAACGCAAGTCAATGGATAAACAACAAGCTGAACTGGGATCACACTGACAAACTCATACAAGACCTTTGGACAGTGGACTCTATGAGGGAGGAGACAGGAGACGCTAACACCAGCAGACAAACACCCTTTCCTGTTTTGAACAACGTGAGCCAAGTCTTGGGTGAAGATGACTGAGTCTGACTCGACAGTAAACACAGCAATGGAGCTGGTACCCAGCACATGAGCAAATACTCACAAAGCACAACTTTTAATGTTTAAAGCTAGTTGATTTGCATCACATATGGAGTCTGACTGTACTAGAAAGGAGCACAAACACGTACAGTCAAACTTGTCTATAGCGGCCACTAGAGGGAGACTGCAAAAGTGGCCGCTATAGGCAGGTGGCCTCTATAGACAGGTTGGCGTCCAGTTTGAATGTTGACCAGTAGAGGGCACTGTGGGACTGCGGATAAAAGTTGTACAGCACTACTAGGCTTGTTATTATCCACGACCCTCAGAACAAAGCTGTGCTAGTAATGTCTTACGCTTGTTTTTAATATTTTACTTTTTATACAGCAGAGTGTCATTACAGCTTTAGTTCATCAGGAAAGAGACGGGAAGTGACAGTGGGCGTCCCGAGCAGGAGAGCTAAGCTCAGTGCTAGCTGTGAGTTTGGAGAGAGTTGGGAAGTGTGTTTATGTTGGCGTGGATGTAAAGTCCTGCAGTGTTCTCCGCTGTTAATAAAGCCATTAAAGTGCATCGGCGACGTGAGTCTCTCCTTCCCCACAACAAGCGGCATTACAGTATTGACCAGTGCACACCAGGAAATAAACGGTGTCACTTGTTACAGGCATTGCCTGGACAGCTATGTAGTGGGGCTTGTTTAACCTTTGCCTTGTGGGCAAGCAGGAAGGAGAGACGATGCTGAGAGATGTGTGTGTGTTCTGAGCTGCGCTCTGGTGGCCGCATTCAATAAATAAAGTTGGCAGAAGCAACAGGAGAAGTTTCCTTCTTTGCTGGAGTCAGGTCGCCCTTACTACGGTTCGGAGCTGAATAACACTGACAAGTTAAGCGAACGGCAAAGACGGCTTTTTTTTGTGTCGAATACAGAAGATGAGGACTTTGATGGATTTGTGGATGAGGATTGATCAAAAATATCGTGAGTACATTCTAAAATACTTCAATTAAGTACAACCGAACTCAGTTTTGCTCCCGCTGCTTTTTAAAAACATATGCTAGCATGTTTTAGCGTGCAGGCAGTATTGTATTGTATTGTATTGTATTGTAGCGTCACTGGGAGCACGTCCTGTTCCCAGCCTTATTTGCGGTAATGTTTTGGTGCAAATGCTCTTAAAGTTACATGTTTGACCAGGAAATAGCAAGCTCAAAAGAAGACGGCTTTTTTATGTGGAACAACTGACAGTTTGTGTGGATCTTGTGAATGATTGTGACTGAGCTAGGACTCAGTAATTAAAGTCTACACACGACGGCTTCATTGATTGAAATACGAAACTTTTTCGTGCATGAAGCTTCTACTTGAGTCGGCAATTTGGCCGCTATATGCAGTCAGATATTGACCAAGGGAGACAAAATGGGTGGCCGCATTAGACAGGTGACTGCTATACACAAGGTCTATAACACGTAAATTTGCTGCGGGGGATTTTTCAGTGGCCGTTCTATAAAAGTGGCCGCTAAGACAGGTTTGACTGTACATAACTCAATCCCATGTTACATTTTAGGAAAGGTGGCATTGTTGACAAATGTCACACTGAGCTCCTGTCATGCTTACCCTCTTGATGACATGCTGCAGGTCAGGTATCCTCTGCTCCTTTCCACATACGCCCGAGAGAGCAGAGGGCAGGCCAACCTGATAAACATTTGAATGTTTTCCAAGTTATAAAACCACTTGACAAAAGTGCCACTGTAGTTTTTAAAGCAGATTCTATCTTATGTAGGAGCGTATAAATCAGGGTGTGGCTCGCACATCATCAAAAATATAAATCCATACAATAATCACAATAGCACCATTTGTCTCCTCTGTGAACCAGGAAGCAGCCGGATACAGTAACTATCTCCAGTTATTATAACAAAGTGCAAATATCAGGGTAATGCTCACCGGTAATTCCTCCATCAGTGAGTCTTTTTCTGCTGTCGCCTGCTGGGTTTGTTCTTCTGCAACTCTGAGCTTCTCTTTAAGAGTCAAAACTTTGGCAGATGTAGTTGAGTTTTGGTCAGCTCGCTGTGGCTGCTTTTGTTGAAACATAAGAAAATTAAATGAGAGTATGCAAACACAGGGTGGGTTTGGTACTGTTCGTTAGCAGTGCTGACCTTAACCTTTTCATTTTCACTTGTTAAGTGCTGGATTCTTTCTTCAGCCATTCTGAGCTTCTCACTCAGGTTTGAGATTTCAGCAGATGTAGTTGAGTTGTGACGGGCGTTTTGCAACTGCTTTTGCTGTGAATTTGGAAATATTGTATAGATTCATTTATTCAAAGCTGTAAAAATGATGCAGTGAACGGATTCCAGTGGAATTTGGCGCAACAACACAAGAGGTCCTGTGCTTACTAACCTTCAGTTCGTCCATCAGTGAATTTTTTTCAGCTGTCATCTGACGGATTTTTTCTTTTGCCAGGCTGAGCTGCTCTATCAGGTTCAAGATTTTATCAGATGTGTTTAACTTGGACTGCTCCTGTTCCACTTGTACTTGCTGCGGATAACGACGCAACTTTGACACATTTATGTCAGTCCTAAGAGCCACAAGAAAAAATGCACAGATGCGGCACCAGTTACCAACCTCAGCTTCTTCCATCAGCGTCTCTTTTTCGTCCGTCACCTGCTGGATTTTTCTTTCTGCCAGTTTCAGCTCCACCTCCAAGCCTGCTATTTCAGCAGACCTCTGTTCCTCAAGCTCCAGTTGTATTTGCTGTGAATTAGGAAATGTAGTGTATTGACATATGTAATGAGCCAATAAGCGTAACAACACAGGAAGTCCTCCAGTGCTAACCTTCAATTCCTCCATCTGTGTGTCTTTTTCTGAAGCCACCTCTTGGACTTTCTCCTCTGCCAGGTTGACTTTCTTCTTCAGTTTCAAGATTTCACTAGATGTATTTGAGATTTCCTGTTCTTTCTGCTGCTGCATTTTCTGAAGTGTAGTAAATGTTTTATCAACAGGTTGGACTACAAGTATATCTCTCAAATATCCATTATAAAGCATAGATGCACAACACATGGAATATTCTGGTACCAACTTTCAATTCCTGCATCAGTGAGTCCTTTTCCGCTGTCACCTGCTGAACTTTTTCTTCAGCCAGCCTGAGCGTCGCCTTCAAATTTAAAATTTCAGCAAGTGTTGTGGATTTGTGGCTTTCATTCTGCATCTGCAATTTCTATGGATGAGGAAACGATAGCGTGTTATGAAGGCACAGATGTGTAACCACATCACAGGACGTGAACCGCTACTAACCTTAAAATCTTTCATTTGTGCTTCTTTTTCACTCATCACCTGCTGGATTGTGTCTTCTGCCTGTCTGAGCACCTCTTTCAGCTTGGAGATTTCCTCAGATGTTGTTGAAGCATCTTGCTTATGCTGCGGATGCTTTTGATAAGATTAAGGAGTCCATGTAATGTTGACAAGTTCAGAATTTGTTCGCCAATAAAGGAGGTTCCCACACCAGCTACAAATAATATCAGCTATCTGAACCACTGCATTACCAACAACACAAGAAGTCCTGTGGGCCTTACCTTCAGTTTTTCCATCAGCGAGTCTTTTTCAGCAGTCACCTGCTGGATTTTTTGTGCTGCCTGTTTGAGCTCTTGTCTCAAGTTGAACATTTCCTCAGATGCATTTAATTTAGACTGCTCCTGTTCCATCTGTATTTGCTGTGGATTTGTGTCATTTGGCAACTTTATATCTGTTCTATTTGTTCCATAAGAGCCATAAGAAAAATGCAGTGATGTGTCATCGGTTACCAACCTCAGTTTCCTCTATCAGCGTCTCTTTTTCATCCGTCACCTGCAGAATTTTTTTTTCTGCCAGTTTCAGCTCCTCTTCCAAGTTTGAAATTTCAGCAGACTTCTGTTCCTCATGCTCCAGTTGCATTTGCTATGGATTAGGAAATGTTGCATATTCATATATACAGTTGTTGCTCTCTACAGTGGTGTGAAAAAGTGTTTGTCCCCTACCCGATTTCTTTTTTTTATATTTTGTTGCATGTTTGTCACGCTTAAATGTTTCAGATTATCCAACAAATGTAAATATTAGCCAATAAAAACACAACTGAACGCAAAATGTAGTTTTTAAATGAGACTTTTTATTATTATGGGAGAAGAAAAATTCTAACCGACATTGCCCTGTGTGAAAAAGTGTTTGTCCAACAAGTTAAAACGTAACTTACCTGGTTTATCACACCTGAGTTCAGGTAGAAAAGGTTATAAAGCCATTTGTAAAGCTTTGGAACTCCAGCTAACCACAGCGAGAGCCATTATCCACAAATGTTGAAAACACTGAACAGTGGTGAACCTTCCCAGGAGAACTGCAGGCCTCACTTGCCTCAGTTAAGGTCAGTGTTCATGACTCCATAAGAAAGACGCTGGACAAAAATGGCCTGCATGGCAGCGTTCCAAAACCACTACTGAACAAAAAAAAACATTAAGGCTCGTCTCAATTTTGCCAGAAAACATCTCGATGATCACAAAAAGACCTTTGGTAAAATACTCTGTGGTCTGACGAGAGAAAAGTTGGACTTTTTGGAAGGTGTTTGTGTCCCATTACAACTGGCGTATTACAACCGCATTTCAGAAAAAGAACATCATACCAAGAGTAAGATATGGTGGTGGTAGCGTGATGGTCTGGGGCTGTTTTGCTGCTTCAGGACTTGCTGTGATAAATGGAACCATGAATTCTGCTGTCTACCAAACTTGGATTCTGTAGCAGGACAATGATCCAAAACACCCCAGCAAGTCCACCTCTAAATGGCTGAACAAAAACAAAATGAAGACTTTGGAGTGGCCTAGTCATAGTCCTGACCTGAATCCTATTGAGATGCTGTGGCATGACCTTAAAAAGGCGGTTCATGCTGTAAAACCCTCCAATGTGGCTAAATGACAACAATTCTGCAAAGATGAGTGGGCCAAAATTCCTCCACAGCGCTGTAAGAGACTCATTGCAAGTTATCACAAACGCTTGATTGCAGTTGTTGCTGCTAAAGGTGTCCCAACCGGTTATTAGGTTTAGGGGGTAATCACTTTTCCACACAGGGCCATGTAGGGTTGGATTTTTTTTTTCTCCCTAAAAACTGCATTTTGTGTTCAGTTGTGTTTGTCATTGACTAATATTTTAATTTGTTTGATGATCTGAAACATATCATATAAACACAAGTATGACAAACATGCAAAAAAAAATAAATCAGGAAGGAGACAAGCACTTTTTCACACCAGTTTAAGTGTGCAGGATAGGGGTACCTGGCTTCAGCTCAAACCTCTGAAGGTGTACGAGACTGTAAAAAGTTTGGTAACCACTGGTGTAAACAAAGGCATAATAGGAGTGTAAAGGTGACTATAGAGGTGCTACTTTATGTCTACAGAGCTCTAATAATGGTAAAAAAAAAAAAAAAAACATAAAAAGGTTTTCCCTGCTCTAACTACGAAAATATTCAGTTTATTAAAATTTAATCCTACTTGGCAGAAATTCACTTATCGCTGCCGGGTCTGGAAACAATTAACCGCGATAAACGAAGGCCGACTGTACTCAACAAAAAATAAACACTTTTGTTTTTACTCCCATTCTTCATGAGCTGAACTCAAAGATCTAAAACGGTTTCTATGTGCAGAAAAGGCCTACCTCTCGCAAATATTGTTTACAAATCAAATATGTTAGTGAGCGTTCATACTTCGTCCACTTCACAGTAAATAGTTAAACTGCATATTTTGCAGTTTATTGTGGCCAACCTAAGGCACACCCATGCAATAATCATGCTGTCTAATCATCAGGTGGATGAATTATGAATGCTCACTAACATATTTGATTTAGATGACAGATTTGTAAACAATATTTAAAATAGGCCTTTTGTGTACATAGAAAACGTTTTAGATGGTTGAGTTCAGCTCATGAAAAGCAGAGCAAAAACAAGTGTTGTATTTATATTTTTGTTGAGTACGTGTACATGTGTAACAACACAGGAAGTCCACCAGAACTCACCTTAAGATCATCCATCTGTGTGTCTTTTTCTGAAGCCACCTGCTGGACCTTATCTTCTGCCAGGTTGAGCTTCTTCCTCAGTTTTAAGATTTCTGCAGCTGTATTTGAGTTGTGCTCTTTGTGCTGCCGCTGATTTTGCTATAAAAATGCAGTGGTGACAAATGCATTATACATGTAACATACATCATCAGGCATACAAGTCCTCCGGGTCTAACCTTCAACTTCTCCATCAGTGCTTCTTTTTCAGCTGCCACCTGCTCTGTTTTTCCTTCTGACAATTTGAGCTCTTCCTTTAGTTTTAAGATTTCAGCAGATGTACTTAAGATGTCCTGTTGATGCTGCTGCTCCATTTGCTAAGAAATGTAGTATTGGTACACTTTAATATATTTGTAAAATATCCATCATGCTGACAAAACAAGAAGTCCTCCAGTACCAACCTTCAATTTCTCCATCAATGACTCTTTTTCAGTCGTTGCTTGGCGGGTTTTTTCTTCTGCCTGATGGAGTTGCTGATTCAGGTCCATTATTTCATCAAATGTATTTGAGGTTTTGTGTGCATGCTGCCACTGCATTTTCTACAGATGCAGAAATGTATTAGCTAAAATAAATAATAATGCACAAATGTGTAATACAGAAAGTGATTCAGTAACAACCTTGAATGTTTTCTTTTGGGCATCTTTTTCATTCATCGTCTGCTGAATTTTGTCTTCTGCAAGTTTGAGTTCCTCCTTGAGGTTCACTATTTCTGAGGTGTGGGCCTCACACTGCAGTTGCTTTTGCTAGCGTTCAAAAAAAGATCCAAAGTTACGCACAGATGTGTAGAAAACAATAAAGGTACATCAGAAGTCCTGCTGTGCTAACCTGAAATTCCTCCATCAGTGAGTCTTTTTCAGCTGCCACCTGCTCTGTTTTTCCTTCTGACAATTTGAGCTCTTCCTTTAGTTTTAAGATTTCAGCAGATGTACTTAAGATGTCCTGTTGATGCTGCTGCTCCATTTGCTAAGAAATGTAGTATTGGTACGCTTCAATTTGTAAAATATCCATCATGATGACAAAACAAGAAGTCCTCCAGTACCAACCTTCAATTTCTCCATCAATGACTCTTTTTCAGTCGTTGCTTGGCGGGTTTTTTCTTCTGCCTGATGGAGTTGCTGATTCAGGTCCATTATTTCATCAAATGTATTTGAGGTTTTGTGTGCATGCTGCCACTGCATTTTCTACAGAAGAAGAAATGTATTAGCTAAAATAAATAATAATGCACAAATGTGTAAGACAGGAAGTGATTCAGTAACAACCTTGAATGTTTTCTTTTGGGCATCTTTTTCATTCATCGTCTGCTGAATTTTGTCTTCTGCCAGTTTGAGTTCCTCCTTGAGGTTCACTATTTCTGAGGTGTGGGCCTCACACTGCAGCTGCTTTTGCTACCATTCACAAAAGACGCAAAGTTACACACAGATGTGTAGAAAACAAAAGTACATCAAAAGTCCTGCTGTGCTAACCTGAAATTCCTCCATCAGTGAGTCTTTTTCAGCCGTCACCTGCTGGATATTTTCTCCTGCCAGTCTAAGCTCCTCTTTTAGGGTCACTATTTCCGAGGTGCGTTGCTCACAATGCAGCTGCATTTGCTACAATTTAGGAAATCCACGCTTGAAAAAATCCAAATTGTTACGCAGCAAATCCTACATTATTATTATATATGTTGGATGCTGGCTGCAACCCTGACAGGGAATCAAACCAAAACAATGGCCTATTTTCTTTTTTTTTTTTTTTTTTACCATAAATCTGTGAATTTACTGGGCCATGAATGCTGAATCGACATTACTACTATACCAACCTGCATTTCACCCATCAGTAAGTCTTTTTCAGCTGTCACCAGCTGGATTTTTCCTTCTGTCTTCCTAAGCTCTTCATTCAGGTTCAGGATTTCAGAAGATGTATTTGTGGTGTGCTGCTCATGCTGCTGCTGCTGCTGCTGCTCTTGTTGGAAAACAGTCATGGGCGAAAACATTAGCACTCATGCATTTATGCCACTTAACACACCATTTCTCAGAATAATGCATTTTTGTGTACCATATGGAGAAAGATAAGAGCAAAGAACGGTAGACTGTATGGACATTTAGGAGAGCCATTGCTACTAACCTTGTATTCCTCCATCTCTGCTTCTTTTTCTTCCGTCACCCCCTGGATGTTTCCTGGAAGTTCCTCTTTCTGGTTCGAGATTTTAGTGGATGTATTTGAAGGTTGGTGGGGCTGCAACTGCTACGGATTAGGAAATAATTACTGTAGTGTTCATATCTGTAAAGATAAGCAGTCCATCAGTACGAACCTCAAACTCCATCTTTTTGCCAGCCATTCTGAGCTTTTCTGCCAGTGTCAAGTTGTCAGGAGGTGTGTTTGAGCTGTGGTGGGTCTGCTGCAAGTGCTTTTGTTACAGGTGAGGAAATAAAGCATTGACAATGAAATTAACAAAAAAATGTTGAAATCCGGAGTGTTCTGGCACAAACCTTCAGTTCTTCCATCAGAGAGTGCTTTTCAGCTGTCACCTGCTGGAGTTTCTGTTCGACCAGTCTGAGCGTAACTTTCAGGTTCAATATTTCAGCAGACTGATTGGAGCTTTCATAGTCATGCTGTGGCTACAAATTAGGAAATCAGGAAGTGTCGGCCAACAGGTCCTTTTGACAAAGAAAGTTTCTTTCCTTTTTAAGTCTTATCTTACCTTGATTACCTGGTACTTAGGACTCCTCTGCTTGCCTGGACTGTGACTGTGACTGGGGCTGCTGGGCACTCTAACTATTTTATAGTGTTCAGCCTCCTGCCGATAGTGATCCCTCTCCTCCTCCAGACTCTTGACAAAGGCATCCAGACGTGATGGAGAGCGCTGCCATCCGCAAATGCCATATCTAGTTCGCATGCCCTCCAACTCCAGCACCAAGACTCTTTCTGCAGAACAGCAACTCACTGATCACCAACATACACAGGAGGAACCAGGACTGCACTGTAGATATGAATCGACAAACTTCAGCTTACCGACGGACATCATCTTCTCCACTTTGTCCTGCAGTCTGCTTTTCTCAGCCTCAAGGAAATCCACCATTCCCTCCAATTTCTCATTCTGTTCTCTTAGCTCCACCAGCTGGTCTCCAAGATGAGATTTTATAAACTCCCATTCTGAAGCTTCCTGAGACACAAATCCCCAATCGTTAAAATCAAAGCAACAAGAAAAATGGGACAACTCTAGTTCCACCAGGAGGACACCAAGGCTTTTCCAGGCCAGCTGTGAGACATAGTCCCTTCAGCATATCCAAGGCCTGCCCCAAGTCTCCTCCTGGCTGCACAAGCACTGAGTACATAATCAGGCAGACATCAAGGTAATGTATTATTGCACGTTCAAATCCATAAAGTCATTTTAAAAGCTTACGCTGTTTATGCCATTCTGATGGTCGGCAGTCCTTTTTTCCTGTTCCTGGCCATCTGCGGGAGCGTACGTTTGGTCAACCTGTAGAACAGTTGGAATCATTGTATGTACAGGATTCACTCTTACGCTCTTGAGAGTTAGAATGAAAAGGAAAACCGTGTTGTCCCTCACCACACTTTTTTGGAGTTGACCCTTCAAATCTTTAATGACTTCCTGTGGGAGGGAGAAACAAACCGTAACTAGTGATTTAGTTCTTGCTTTAAACAGTATGTCTTCTTCTAGGCCTTCCCACTTTCTCACATTCATGTCTTGAAATTTCATGTCAGCTGTTTTCAGCTTTTGCTTCTTATCGATTTCCATCTGCCTGGCGAGGTGGAGTATGTGCATGAGCTCCCCACACAGCTCACGGTTCTTTGAGGCGAGGTCGGCCACTTTGGTGGAGGACTTCTGCTGCAGTCCCTCCAACTTCCTCTTTAGTTGCTTGTTGGTCACTTGCATGTCCTCGATCTAGGGAGCCAACACTCAAAGAGACTTAGAAAAACAAGTGTTCTCCATGATAGTCACATATAGTATGTTTGTAGGTTACTTACATGGTTGTTTAAGAGTTGTACTTGACCCTGAGCATTTCCTAGCTCCTCTTTTAATTTTCTCACTTCGTAATGCACCTCAAGAATCCTAGAAATCATTAGGATGTTTGAAGAGTTCATGTAAACGCACACATCTGCAATCATCTAGCAACAAGAAGGTCAAATCCACAGCAAACCTTCCCTCTGCCTGCCAAAGGTCGGCTCCATACGCATCATCAGACTGGGAATGTGGAGATGGCGGAAAAGAGGGAACGCTGAGCTTTTTTTCCTCTATGACACACAGGAACAGGTCAAGATCCATACTGTATATTTCTTACAAAGTCGTCTTATTTTCAGTCATTAATAGTTGAGCCTGAGTGAAACACATTGCTCACACTGTGATCCAAGGCCTACCTCTGGCATGCACCGCTGCACTGCAATTCTTCTTCTGCAGGTGACGGAGGCGTTTAGCTTTCTCTTTGCTGTCCTTCTCCAAGCAGCGAACCTGGTGCGCATACTGGTTGTTCAGAGACTCCAGGAAAGACAGCTCATCTTCCAGCTTTGTGATGCACATTTTCATCTCTGAAACAAGAGATGGGGTTGTATGGGGGCTTCATGGCTTGATGATGATGCTCAAGTCTTGTTCATCTTACCTCTAGTCTCATGGTCCTTCTCCTCTTTCACCCTCACAAGCTCCAGGTGAAGCTGATGGTTCTCCTGGGCCACCTGAGCATTATCTTTTCTGTACGGGTCCGAAAGGACATCACAGTTTTGGATTTCTTTTTCAGACTTGCCTGCTAATCGCTTGGCTTGGCGCAGTCTTTCAGTGGTGTGGACCAGATCACTGCAACACAGAAGAAAAGTCAGCAGGGATCTACTCGCACAGAGTTGGTGGTGAGGGCGAGATGGTCACACCTGAAAAGTTTCTCAACAAGTGGCAGCGACTCAGCTCCTAGATGGTCAGTGTAGCCTAGCATGTCCAGATGATTCCTTAGTTTGCACATTTTCATCTCAGTTCTGCTGTCCATGGCTCACATCTGTCACTAAGGTGCGAAGAACGATTAAGACGGTCAATAAACTTCACGAAAAAAAACAGCTGTTATTACATTTCAGGCAATATGACTTTACAGAAAGTTTTTTTTTTTATGTAAAACAGGCCGGGTTACCATATTATTTTGAAGGTTGGTCTTTGTGACGCTCTGCAGCAACTGTTCAAAGCGCTGATCATGTGACTTGCAACGTCGTTCATTTTAATCTAAAAAAAAAAATACACTCTTAATGGTAATGACACCTCGGGGTGGAATACCAACGTACCTTCTTAACAAAGTTAGAAACAGCGGAAATAGCATCACTGTATTTATATACACACATAAATATATGTATATTTATACCACCTGCAAGACAGCAATACGTTACAACCTGTAGCTCATGTAAGCTAGTTGATGATGTCACACAAGGCTGGCAGTTAAAGAGAAATTGGTTGGGGTAACAACTGTGCTTCAGCGTTGCGAACTAAACGTGTGCAGCGTATTTACGTAATCGAGCACTTTTTGGGAAACTTGAGGGAAAGGTCTGCACATCCTCTTGGAATTTAATCCTTGCCGTTAGTCGAGAAGCCATCTCGGGTGAAACATGATCGACAACATGCCAGCATGCAATGCATCTGCTGTGCTAATCACTTCATTTCAATGATCTCCTCCTCCGCACGAGAGCCTGTGCAATGCAAAACTGTCAACGGGGAAGAAAGCTGAGGAACAAAATTGTGAGCGACCAAACAGGACAGATGGTGCTCAGCTAGTCAAGGAGCTCCACCTTGTGAAGGAGAGAGAAGGACCATGTCACCCGAGGCAAGGACATAAATCATTGTTCTAAATCAAGTTCTCAAGTGCTGTGCAAAACCTCTATTTGTATTTGGACCTATACAAACGTGTTACACAATTTTAACTTTATGTATTTGACAAATACAAGTGTAGTGTAAGGTGAAGTCAAATAAAAAGACTTGTTTTCTTTCAGTGGGGAAAATGCCCAGAGTTCTTTTCAGATGTCAGAGAATGCAGGCCAATGAAGCCATACCTCCTCCTCTTCATCCTTCACCACCTAAATTCGCTCATCCCGCATCCTGGCCTGATGGGCTGTATGTAGCAGATGGAAGGTTTGTTGTATTTAAGTGCTTAATGCTTACATATGTTAATTGCATGTGCATGAATTTATTGCCTATCATTTGTCACCAAGTCACCAAGTCCTCAAGATCAAATCTGACCTAGAAAAGGCCCATGGATGTATAAAAGTCTTACTCGCCCAAGTAAGGCAACAGCACATGGTTGGCATATTTGTAGGGGATGTTGTCATTGAGTTTTACCAACATTTCTTTCAGGTGGCCGAGAGGGACAAAGAGATAGAGAGTCTGAATCATGCACTTCATGCAGAGCGACACCGCGATGTCGTCTCTTTAGAAGCTCAGAACAACACCAATAAAAAAGTGATCGCCTATCTTAACCTTCAGGTCAGCATGTCACTCAATGCAGAACACATTCTGTGTGTGTGCGCGCGCTAAAAGTCGTCTTATGTAACACAGATTGAGTACCTTCAAGAGAGCAACAAGATGTTAGAGCAGAAGCTGGCGGAACTGCAGCAGAAGTTCTCAGACGAAGTGGCCGACCTCTCCTTGAAGAACTTTGAACTGTGTCGAGAAGTGGCGCACAAGAACAACATGGTGAAGCAGACCCAGATGGACAAGAAGCGAGGATTGGGTATCGCTTACAGGAAGTTGTACACTTCCAAAGTGAGAATACGGGAGCACGGGAAAACATAAAATGAAAATGGAAATTACAAGCTAAAATGATTTTTGTTCCCCTCTCCACAGGAAGTCATTCTTGATCAGCAGGAGGTCATTAAAGACTTGGAAGACAACCTTATAAGAATAAGAGCTGTAAGTTGCTTTATATAATATCCATTAAATATCTATTAATTGTATACAAAACGGTGATACAGTTGTTCCAACTCTTGTGTTTTTGGAACCTCAGGAACCTCCAGAGATGAGCTCAAGTGGTTTCATCGGATTGGATCGCATTGTTGACCTGGAAAAGGCTGTTCAGAGTGTAAGTCTGATGAGTGTTTTAACAATCCTGACAATTTAGACCTTGAGTTTGTTGTGTTGGTCATCATGTTTTCTTTGTAATCGTTGCAGTTTGTGTCTCTGCTGTAGGAATGTTGGCCTCTCACTTCCTTCTGTGAACATTTTGTTATTGAAGAACACTTTTGATTGACATTTTCAGCTCCGTTTGTAAGCATCCACACGTCTACATCTATTGCACAATACTTACAATTCCACTGTCTTTGCATGTTCGGTGTTGAAGCTGGAGAAGGAGAGACTAGACCTGCGTTCACAGCTTTCAATGCTAAGAGACAGCAAGCGGGATGCGGAAACGCAGATGGATATTCACTCTGCTGCACAGCTTCAGAATGCAGAGGAGACGCCGGCAGCAAAGCAGCAGATTGCAGCTCACTCATTTAGGTTTGTTGTAATTCAAACAAAAAACCTACAAGACTAACTAGAACAAAGGAGGCAGTCTCATGCAGGTGTCTTTGTGAACATTATACTAGAGACACTTGCAGCCAGAATTTGACATCATTGCATGCAATTATACTGTAGATGTTGTATAGTTAGACTAAAGAATTGAAACTGTGGTCGAGAATGAGAATTGCATGACGTCGGCAAGCATTAAAGGATAAACTCTGCATGTAGGCAAACTTCCATGAAATAGAAAGACTCCAGTGTCATCACAAGGTAGAGTGCTTGGTTGTTTTACATGGTAACTTGTGGTTAACTTGCCTGTGTGCTCGGACTGTTAAAATCATGCTTCAGTTAGAACCTGGAAAAGATTATTTCTATTTTTTTCTATGTTAAAATTTTTTTTCAAATCCGAGCAAATCTCAGCTGCTCCCTATGGTGCGATGCGTTGTGTTGCAGTGAGCTGCAGGGGGCTCCAAACAGCCACGAGTCGAAGCTGGCCAGCCTGCCAAAACAGCTGGATGACTCTGAGGAGAATGTGGCAGGACTCACACAAAACAAAGAATGCATTGTCACAAAAGACAGTATGTTGCAAGATGACCTGACCAGACAGAAGCAAGTAATAACAATAGATGGAAATCTGCATTTTTTTTTTTGACATGTTTATTTTTGTCGTAACTTAAGCTTTGTCATGTCTAGGCTGCACAACATGTTTGGATGGAGGATGTATTATATGAGCGTAATGAACTTAAACTCAAAGTAAGCTCTTACATCACTACATTGTCCGAGATTGAGAGCCTGTTGAAGACAAAGGCAAGACAAAAAGCAGCACACATAAGATAAATCCACTGTGCCTGGATGTCATTGTGATGTGTTGCCCCCAGGAGCAGGAGAATCTAAACCTGCTGGAGCACTTACGAAAAGCCCATTCTGACGTACAAGAACGAGATCAGAAGCTGCAGCAGAACGAGGACCTCTTCAGCTCCATCGGCCTGGAGCTGCACAAAACTCAGCCGGCCGCTCTTCGTTCTGAACTGGCCTCTGCCAGGAAGCTCAACGCCAAACTGAACTCGAACAGCGAACTCGCCGCATGTCAAATCACGTCCAAGAGCATGGAGCTTCAGCTGGTAAGTCCTGCTGTCACTTGGCTCTTTGTGGAGCCATCATGTATCGTGAGCTATGTTTTTACCAGGTGAAGGACCAACTGGAAGATGTCCAGTCAGAGGCAGAGCAGTTAAGAAAGCAACTGGAAACAGAAAAGTTGACGTTGCTCTCCACCACTCTTCAAAGCGCCAGCATGAGGGAGTCAAAGCTAAGATTCCTTCAAGACGGGTTCATTCCGGCTGACAATATGACGTAAGACAGCCTCACATGGTTGCTGGTTTTGTAGTAAATACTCCAATTACCATCTTTATTCAATAAACTCCAGAGTCTCCTATAGTAAAAAAAACATTGGTCTCAACAGCTGTGACAGTAGGCAACCTCTTGATGTAGTTTTTATCAGCTCCACACGTTTGCATTTGACGTATCATGAGTGGTCAGCATCCAGCAGCTTTATCTACCTCTGCGTGCACTTTAAAATATCGATTGCGTTATTCAGCTGTTGGCGTGAAACTCATGCGTGTTACACTTGCCGTACTAATGTTTCCAATGAAATCATCACTGGTATTAATGAGCAATTTGCACCTTACCACTATTACAACATTGGTTCTGTTGCTGCTTTGTTGTGCAATGGGTTCCTCCAGCTGCATAGTGAACAGCGAACATTCAAATGTGCTGAAGGCATTGCATCCCACCTCTTCCTGCTTTGAGTACATAAGCAAGGCCGATGTAACACATGCATGTGCACTACTTTGTTGTAAGCTAATGATAGCAATTTGACAAAGTTTAGCTACTAACATTAGCTATCATGGAATGTACTGTATAGTCTATTGTAACAACATGACTGCAAATTGGTGATAATCTCTCTGAGACTTTTGTATGTGTGTGTGTGTCCACACCATGTACATGTACGTGAATACCAAGAGCCGTGTGTGACAGCACATGAACGCCAGTTATTTTATACAGGCCGAACATAAATAGACAAATTCTTATGCAGATAAATTTTTAATTGTGAAAAATATGGACTTTTTTGTACAATCTGTTCTTTTAAACAACTTTTGATAACATATAGTGCGGTGGTGTTATACAAGTATTTGTTGGTTTAAAAAAATACGGAGCGAGTTGCATACAGGCTGTTTAAAAAAAAAATGACGGTCAAAGACAGCTGTGTTTTCTTTTCCCCTTTCTCATGAACTCCAAATCATTATTAAAAATGAAGTTGTTATGCAGCTCAATAAATTAAAAGATATAAATTATAATAATAAATGAATTTATTTCAGTAGTTCAATTCAAAAAGTGAAAGTCTTGTATTCTATAGATTCCCTACACACACAGTAAAATATTTCAAGAGTGTATATTTTTATTTCTTAATAATTTTGATGATTATAGCTTACGGCTAATAAAACCACAATCAACTGTGTCATAACATTTGAAAAATTGTCAAAAAGTTGAATATTGTCAACTGGTGGTTCACACTCTAATCAGCAAATGAACCACAAAAACTTCCTGATCCTTTAACGGGTGTCTGAATTGAACTCCTGAATTCAAAAACCTTTTCAGTGATACTCTAATCTTTTTTTTCCTGCTCAGCCTGCTTCCAATTAACAGCCCACCCTACGCCCAGGCCGCCCTGGAAAATGATAAAACCATGAACGTGAATGTAAGGCTCACTTAAAATTAAAATATTGTTTTGTATCTTGTCAGTGGCGACTGCGGCCACAGGAGGCAGGTGTCCCACCTTCAGGGTCGGGTCTGTCAGCATCAGACCGAGACGAACAGCCTGAAAACGAGAACTACAGCAGAACGCCCCGAGCAGTGAGTCACATGACTAATGCCTTGAGCGCATTCTGATATGAGATGTGGTGATAGGATTGTTGTGGTGAACCTGAGAGATGACTCATCTAAGGGATTTCTTTAGTTTTCAAATCACACCAAACCTAATATATCTTGTCTTTTTGTTTTCCAGACGTGTGACCTTCCAGGATTGATCTCAAATGAAGGCATCCGCATATAAGGTCTTCCATCATGTTGAGGAGCATGGAGCTCTTGCTGAATCTTAATAAGTAACTGTCGACACATCCTAACAGTAGCCCACTAAATGATTATATTAGGTTTACTGATAAGGGTGGCAGTAGCTCTGTCTATTAAGACATGGCTTTGGACACCTTGGAATTTGGGACAAGCTTAGAGCACAAAGTGGCATTGAGCAAGGAACTAAGCCTCACTCCCGTTGAAAAACAATTCCCCATTACTTTGTTTTTAAGGTCCCCCTGCCTCTACTGAAATGTTTCTAATGATGTGGCAAAGATGGCACATCATACCCTCAATTGGAATGTGAACTGAATCATCTGGGTGGCGCTAAAGAGCCAGGCTTCTGGCATGGTAACCAGCGAAGCAAAGCTGCATCGGGTGTATTAAAACGGTCTGTAACTTAAGATGAGTTGAAAATAATCCACAAGCATGTTTTAAACCAGTCCACAGTCACGGGGCATCCCCAGTCCAGTCCCCGTGAAGTAAAAAAATATAGTACAACTTAGTCTCTCTTTTTTTTTGTTTGTTTTGTTAAACAAACACTGCTACAGTGCCTTTTTTTAATGCCGGCAATGCTCAGTAGTTGTGTTGGGGAGGGGATAAGTGAAGAGGGAGAAGTCTAGAATGTACTTTGGAAGGAGTTCCCTCAGCAGCTTCTGTGGCAGGCTGCACAGGTAATAGTGTAGTGTCTCTGAGGTGACGGGCTTGTACCATGACTGCCTCTCTGGAAAGCGCACGTGCGAGGGAGCCCCAATTCGTTGGAGCACAAACTCTGCATCACTTTCCAGGTGTTCGTAGGAGCCGATGAAGTCGTAGGGGAGGGCGCAAGGCTGGCACAGGTTGTACATGGGCATCCAGTGCTCGTTCATGCGCTCCACGTCCTCATCCAGCAAGTAACGGACAAACTCTGCGAAGGTGACATCATCTCCGGTTATCAGCGAGTTATTATTGCGGCCCTTCCTGTAGCGTTTGATGATCTCAACGCCGTACTTTTTCTGGTAGGACTCGATCTCTCCGAACTTGTTCCTGTAGGCGGACAGCAGGCGTTCCATGGGCTCACGCACAAACATGAACTTGAAGTAGTGCTTGAGGCGGTAGCGGATCTCCTCTGGTTTCATGGACGACAAAAAAAGCAGGTCGTTCTTGTGGTCCATCTTCACACTGACGTCCACGCTCTCCAGCGCCCCGCTCAGGACCTTGAGGACTTTTTTCCAGTTGGAGCAGGCCACCTTGGGGACGTAGCAGTAGAGGAAGCGGTACTCGTCGTTCACCAGCACGTGCTGCAGCAAGGTCTTCCTCTGCAGGAGTGGCAAGGACCACACATTGTGGGGCATGTTCTTCTGGTTGCACATGGTCCTGATGGTGCGGTTCCTGATCTCCTGGAGGATCTGAATGGGATGGCAAAGGAAACGGGAAATTATGGACAAATTTCAGGTGAGGAGTTGTGCATTGCGCCAAAGTAAACATGAAGGTGACAAGAAGTGCAAGCCTTTCCCAAACTTAATATTTTGTTGTCAAGCGGGAACAGTTCCTGCACAAAGGGATTTTAAAATATTTATGTTACCTTATACAGTACAGTTACGTACTTAATGAGTGGTAGGTTACAATGGTTTGTGAAACTGTTATGTAGTACTTCACAGTAAGACTTGCTCATCATCTTCACCATCTCTAATAGATTTGATTAGACTTTTGAACCTTCCAAATACACTTTTGATTTTTCAACAGTTTGCAAGAGAAGTAGCCTACTATAATGTGGCCACTGAGTGTTTGTGTGCCTTAGCAACAAAGTGTCGTATAGCTAGCGGTGCATGTTGTTAAATACACAAGACAACCTTAACGCCGCCTTGCTTCAAGCCTACAGTACCTGGGACTCCCCGTCCACAGCAGCACGGTCGTGTTGCCCCGTCTGCCGGATGAAATTCAGCCTTTTGCTGCTCCCCCGGGGTGGAGGCGTCTCCACGCCGTTGAGCATTCCTTTCTCGATCATTACCAGCAGGCCTCCGGATGCTACGATAACCAGAAACGTCAGCACCGACGGCAGCACAGCGGAGCTGCGACGAACCGAGCTCGGGCTCGCCGTCCCCCGAAAGTTTAGAACCGAGCCGCCACGAACTCCGCCGCTTCTTTTCACCGACTCCTGTCCACGAGGAGCCATCGTGGAATTCCGGCCTGGTTGCTTTTACTGCTTGTAGTCCGTCTTTTTGATGTTAAAACTGTTAAAACTCCGCAAGGTCCAGAAAGAAGTTATGACTATAGCTACCACGTACACATTGTTAACTCAGTTCCCCGAAATACAACTGTAGACGGGCCGCTTCAAGTCGGAACTTCAAAATAAAACCCCGCTAAAGCACACACCTCAACAAACATTTGAGCTACGTTAAATACCCTTATCCAAATCTACGACTGAGAGTAAAGCCTTAACCACATTGACACGTACATCCCTGCAATGTTCCATTACACTGCCATTCCAACAAACCAATTCCATACTTCAAAAAAGGAAAATATCCGGTTTGTAATTTCAAAATAAAGAAAATATTTGAACGGTCAGAGTAGAACACATTCAGTTTGTTTCTTTGTGAAAGAAATGCCGTATGAAATTCTGTTTCATTTTCTATTTCTATTTTATTATTTATCTTGACTTATTCTACGTACATGTACATTTTATCGCGTCCCTCAAGGCTCCAGTCGCATATGTATTCACTTTTCCTCTATGAGTTTAAAGCCTATTAGCATGGTTTGTGGCAGATTCCATTGGTAATCTTTTAATCTTTTCACACCGCCTGCAGCACCTCACACTTTTACTGCTGTTTTTTTTCTTCCTTATTTCCATATTGTGTTTTTGAGACCCCAAATCTAACGCAGTTACATTGTCACTGTGGGCTAAAAGCATTGTTACTGTAAAAACACAACAGACTATTTCATTTTGATCATTCACCCTGTGGGCTAGTTAGGAGTTGAACATTTACATCCCAGCTATTGCGTCGTCAACCTCAAACCACAATTTGTCATGCACAATCACAATCATAGGTGCCTAACCTGAATGTGTTGTACAATCAGTGGTGCTACTCTGAGTTGTTAAAAATAACTGCCGCCTAGTGTAATAGTAACAAATACAACAATAGGGAAACATTACTCGTCAAAATAACCTTGCAAGACTTGCAACTTTTTTCATGATTGACAAGATGTCTATGACTGGAATCAGACTGAAGCAAGAACACAAGCTTGAAAATTGAGACCCATATCCAGTACTAGAAACTGGGCCTGGATTTATTTCAGGGAACTGACTCAGACTTAAGTCCTGACTCTGACTCCGGACAAGGAATCAAGGTTTACTTGATCTTTCACTCAGAAACTAAACTGAATCCAAATGACTTGCAAATTGAGCTTAGATCTGAGCTCAAAGTCTTGAGACTTGACTCAGGCCTGACTTGAGCCCACGAATATACTTGAACCAAATCACTGCAGACTAGACCCAGGACTTAAATCAACCAAATATTCCACAAAGTCAAAAGTACACTCAGTATATACACTAAGTATATTCAGTACTAGTGTGGGCCTGGATTCACAGTATCAACTGATTCAGACTCAGGACTTAAATCGACTCCTGATTAGAGCCAAAGAGTCACGATGTAACTCTACTGAAAGACTTGCAACTTGGGGTTAGACCCAAGCTCAAATACTTGAGACTTGACTCAGACCTTAGACCAGTGCTTCTCCAAATAAAGGGGCAGACCTACCAACGTGTACAAATGTATCATACACAACATGCAATTTGACTCTTGAGTACACTAGTATGCTTCACAGCTCTCCATTTTCTTGCATTTTCCTGGTTTGTTTCAAGTTTAGTCTGTACAGTACAGATCATCAGTTTCTCAATAGTATTTCAAATCGTGGGGGGTCAAAGGGGGCGTGAAAACATTCCTGTCCCTTAGGGGTGGCATGACAGAAAATAATTGAGAACCACTGCCTTAGACCAACAATAGGCTTGGCCAAAAAAACTGCAGACTAGACCTTGTTCATGAGACATCCGGTGTGGTCTTGAGGTGAGACAAGCATGCACTTAAATGCTAATTAGCATAATGTTACTTATTGTGCAATTACCATGTATTATGCTAATTAGCATAATGTTTCCGATTGTATAAGTCTTAAATTTATGTAAATTAGCATTAGAGATATTGTGTAATGCTCACGTATTTTTGTGTGATGCAGGGTGTACCCCGCCTGTCGCCTGAAGTCAGCTGGGATAGGCTCCAGCATGCCCCCGCGACCCTAATGAGGAGAAACGGCATAGAAAATGGATGGATGGAAATGATCAAGCTCTTACAGTGACACCCCCCCCGCACCACTTCTCTTTTCTGTTTCCCTCGTGCCGCCACGCCCTCCCTCCCTCCTTCAGGCGCGTGCAGCTGTGCGTGCTGCTTCTTTCTGTCTGGCACGCGCGCCATCCTCATCCTCCTCATCTTCATCAGCGGCACAAAAGCGACGAAGGGACCACCTCGGTGGAGACCAGGAGGAGGGAACCGCCTCATCACCGTGAGTCTTTTCATTTTCGCACCCCGCTATTTGTCCGTCCACCATGACCTTGTCACCGCATCTCATCCCTCACCGACCCGCACTGGTCATCACCTCCATCCTCCCCACTCACGCAGTCATGCCGTCGCGGGTGCGCAGCGCAGCGTGGAAATTCGCTCGGAAGCCCAAAATGCGCAAACGCCCATAAGCGGGCCTGGTTGTAACCCATCGCGGGTTTTTAATCATCACGTTACACAGTGAACGCCACTGAATGTAGAGAAACGCACGGGGCCACGTTCTTTGTTCTCCGTGTCCCTTCTCGTCGGATATAGGCCCTCCACGCGGGGCTCACATCCGCTAATCTGCCCTTAAGGGTGCCTATTGACGAGCCGCTGTGTTGTCCTGCAAGCTCGATGCAAGACAATGCATCATTTTGGAGATAGCATGCCAAGAGAGGAGGGTTTTGAAGGCCGGTGACCCTCCCCCCCCCCGCATCGCTCCACCGCCACCCTACAGAATGCAGAAAATGACATTTGCTTTACTGAGTGTTTTTAGATTGTTTTAAAGCCTTTGCATTAATTCTGCATTACTGTCATCTTGTTGGGTGGTGTTGGGGGGTGCATACTAGCTATGAGCCACAGGGTTCTTGATGGTATTTGAATGTGCATTTGAAATGCAGGTTGCTGATGTTGTATTTATGGCCCTATCATGGGCAAGCTAGTCTGTATTTAGCTTGCATTGTTATGATCTAGTTATGTAATCTTTGCACCGATTGTTGTGACATGAATCCTACAGCGCAAGTGTTTGTTTTCTTGCAGGCTGATAAACCTGCTGGTTCCATTCTCATACAGTAGCCCGGCGTGTTGTTTACGCCACAGTCCAGGTAATTGGTATCATTCATTGATATTGATCTCCTGAATAGACAGGGCTGTTGTCTTCAGAGCCAAAAAATAATAAAATGTTGTTTCCTAGACAAATATGCATTTTGACGTCTCAAAATGTTTAGTGTGGTTTTGAAATCAATGTGGGAGTGCAGCTGTTATCACATGTGGTCCACTTGTGTGTGTGTGTGTGTGTGTGTGTGTGTGTGTGTGTGTGCTGTTGCAGAGAATAAGGCCTGCAAGCCTTATGAAAGTGAGCCTTTCATTGTGTGTTGAAATGATATTAGCCACCTCAAGCATCTTAGATTGGATATTGTTCATAATCAGTAGTTTTTTTTGCCCTTGACACGGAATTCTAAAACATTTGAAAGCCATTAAACAAAAATGTTGGGCTGTGTCTGAATTTGCACACTTCCATACTTATACTTTTGCATTTTACAGCCTTGGTCTTTTTGGGTCTTTTCATCGTAGTGGCCTCCAGCTCTATCAGAGGTTGCGCCCCAATTAGCTTCCCGGGCACAGGAACAAATAAATGCCTCACCTGAAATAAGCACCACCAATTTAACCATCACCAAAAAACAAACACTTGCCTTTGAAATCTAATACCGCCGTGTGACATCTTGGAAGTCATTACTGCAACACACGGAGCAGACATGACATCTGTAAAGCTGAAGTTTGAAGAGAAAGTGTTGCCGTTGGCTCAACATTTCAATATTCGACTGAAAAGAATTGGAAAAACATATCGAGCGATATATCGGGCAGGAATACAAAATGGAGGCTTTTTCTCTAATAAACACCGGACACTCTGCTGTTGAGTAAATAAACACACCTGGCCACCATACGGGGAGATAGGGAAGTATTGTTGTTTCCATATGTAACAAAAATCTTCTAAAGTTGTCATAATGTTTAGTAGGAAATTGTGACAAGGAACATGTGCTGAGGGTCACTGCACGGATGTACGATGTACTCCTGCAACATTGATGCTTGCAGCTTCCCGTGTGCGTGCGTGTGTGGCCAGTAGTTGTGCTAAGGAGCTGTGTGGTGCACCACATCATAAAAGACTATCAGCACACATGTGCCAGTATGCCTACTGTTAGGCCACAATGATAGGCTCTGTGCGCATCAGCCAATTGCAACGATGAATGCCCCTCTGTTCTCCCGCGCTGGCTCTCCAGCTGGGACACAAAGTGTCACTTTGTGCCTCCTCAGCACAGCAGCACTATCAGAGACATGCACAAAAAAAAAAAAATCAGCTGACTGTACATGACTTTTTCGTTTGTGAGAATATGAAGAGATGTTGCCACTGTATGGTGCAGCCTCACACACTGCTAAGCGTCACTGCATGTGATACCTGACTCCAGGTAATGCCCGAGGTGCACAGTGACAGCAGGCAGGTGGAACACACACTCACACTGCCAGATAGCCTTGCACACAGAACCACTGCTGGACGGTAAGAAGGCTTTTTTTTAATACTAAAACGAACATAAAGATCACCACTGTCGTCTCTTCATGTGCGTTATTTTGCCTACAAAGCCGTCACTTGCTAATTTGGTCAAGACGTGTTTGGAGGGGGACGCTCAGTCTGGAGGCTGTTCCGTGCACACTTGAGCGCTCTACTTAACCACAGAGTGGAAAATATAATGTCATGTGATAGGCTGCACGCCGCATGCCGAAAAATCTATTGTCTGTCCACTCCTCAACCCCTCTGGTGGACATGCGGAAATACCACAAACACCTTGCAGCATCTTGCCTGCATTCGTGACAGAAGTGTGTGTGGTCTCTGGTCTTTCCTTTAAGCAGGACTTTTAACTGTGATACGATGACAAATGTCCATATTAGCATCTTCGGTGCTCCATTGCTTTGGACAAACAAAACAAAAATATCAATGCTGTTCTTTAATGCTAATTATTTTAGCTGAAAAACCTGCTGCTGCTACAGCTAAGCTACAACACGCCACCCTTGCTTAAAAGATTGCACTTGCCTCTTGCTTGCCACAATGTGTAACTACCAGATATGGTTCCTCACCTAGTAACGGGTTAAAGAAACCATGTAAACAATCTTGAAGTGATTAAGTTCTCCCAGCGTGCCAAGAAGGTGCTGATGCATCATCACCGCGCATTCCTGTTACTAATTCTCCGTAAATATGCCAACACTTTTCACATAGCAGCACTTAACGGGAGCGCGTCGATGGTGCCAAAAGGCTCGACATGAGGATCGAGCATTGGTTGCGCATATGCGTGCCAAGCCAACTATTTCGGTCCCGTCTGAGCGTGACAAGACGTGTGAGTTGATTCGGTGAAGCATCCTCATCCTCTGCCTGCTGCAAACAGGTTGCCATGGAGACCCGAGGCTTCTGAAAACTTCAGAGAGGCAGAGAGACTGGCACGAAGTGTTACAACCAATGCCATTTTTTCTAAGCAACCACTCAAGTAGGCTACACAGCAGTAGCACTACAGTCTTACCATATGATGGATTTCTTCATTGAAATTTCTGTTCCATTATAAATACTACATTAATAATTACTGGTTCATTGTAATATTCAAATAACATTTATCCAGCAGATGTAGTAACTTACATACTTTCTGGTGACGTCACATTTGCTTGTCTCTTGTTGCTAGGTAGAGTTCAAAAGGCTCAAGCATAACTGCCCCACTGATCAATAGAAATATTAGCATAATTACTAACGCCACGCCCACTAGGCTATTAGCACGGCAAACGAGGAGCGAAAAAGTGCCTACTAGGAAAGG
Organism: Dunckerocampus dactyliophorus; assembly: GCF_027744805.1. Taxonomy (NCBI): domain Eukaryota; kingdom Metazoa; phylum Chordata; class Actinopteri; order Syngnathiformes; family Syngnathidae; genus Dunckerocampus; species Dunckerocampus dactyliophorus. The sequence goes on from NC_072828.1 coordinate 11,054,824, forward strand.
ACATTTCTCCAACATGAACACTGTAAGGATTACAAGACAAAATGTGCTTGGCATGAATAAAAAATGAAAATTAGCAAGTTAAATAGAGCAGAAAGCAGCAATTGCTTTCAACACAACACGGCAGGAGACATGAGTGTCAGGTGTTAAAACTCCCCTGTCCTGACGTTGCGTAACACCCAAGTGGCAGCGTCCCGCCTCTGTTACGGCTGTCATAAGACCTGCAGAGTGGAAGAGCAGCATAGAAAAGCCTGCTTTTACACTCAGTGTGAAAGGGGCTGTTGTTTGTCATGCTAGGTTTTTGTTCTCATCACCTCACCCACCCCCTTCATGCCACCCTTCACGCCACAATCATGTTCCATGTGACATGTTGATAAACCAACAAAATCAAACGTTCTGTTTTGTCTTTGTTCTCTACTTTATTTGTCACCGTTTCTTTCCCAAGCCGCCGTCGCTGAGGCAGCAGAGGCCTTCCTCAGGGGTAAAACGATCTTGGTGCCAAAAAAAAACCAAAAACACATCCATGTTTCCTAAGGTTTTACTGCAGTGGTGTGCAGCGCTGTCGAGCTGTGCAGCCCAAATAGGTAAACTGTGACACGCTCATCCGTCTGCTCTGTCAGCAAAGCCGCTGTTCTTTGCTGGTGGTCATGGCACTCGGCCATGCCGTTGCAACACTCAGCCATGCCATAGGACCACTGGAGCTACTCTGGCGCAGCGCTGTGATGCCATGTTTGAGCCGCCCGGGGGTCGCTTTGAAAGCGCCTGTATTGCAGCATGGTGACACGCCAGAGCCAGACTTGTAACGCATCTGTCCGCCCTTCCGTCCTCTGCTTGTGTCGAGCACATGGCTGCTCCTCGTGCTTCTTTCATCTCATCTATAGCGCCGCTCACCCAAAATGTGTCCTCCGTCATCAACAACAGAACACACGCCTGTTGGCTCCATGTCCTGCTATGAATGCAAGGACAAAGAATCTCTCTGGGATGGGACATTTCTGAGAGAGACACAGGAAGAAAGCCCACAACAAGCTGATCCCACTGGAGGCAGCAGGGTTTTCCCAGACTCGCTCAGAAGTGGCTCATGTTCTCTGGTATTCTTGTGGTGGCACATGAAGGACATTTGTTTGTTTTTGGCTGGAAGCAATTGGGTGGACGAGACCATGTTCTAGAATAGGGGTGGGCAAACTTTTGGGCTCTGGGGACTACTTTTGGTTTTTAAAAGTGACAGACGGGCTGGGCCATTTAAAAATGATCAAGTACAGGAGGTCCTCAGTTTATAACTTCTCGTCTTACGACGTTTTGTGGTTATGATGCACTCCTATACTGTAAATTACTTAAAAAGGTATTAAAGTGATTTTCTAAACAATGTGCATCTTAAAATTAAGTTTAACTTGTTCTGTTTGAGTTGATGAAGAAAAACATGCAAGAAAATATCACAAGCTAAAAAACGTCAATGCGACATTTGAAAAACAAACGGGTTTTCCAGGGTCACGGCGTGATCATCAGTCATACGGCAGCTAATGTAGCCATTTGGCTAGCACTCGCGCGTATGTGCGTGACTGTCAGAAAGCTAAGCTAAGCTAAGCTAAGCTAAGCTATCAACCAGAAAAGTAACTGAATTCACCGCACGAGACGTCGAGCCTTTCTCAGCACTGGAAGACATAGAGTTGGCAGAGTCTCTGTCACTTGCCTGGAAGTTCCACCAATGTACTCTCGCATGCGAAGTATCCTTAGAGAAGGCCTGTCATCCTCTGCACGTTTCACCAATGATATATGATCTCTTCAAAAAGTGAGTCAAATATGTTTTTGTCTAAATCAAGGTGATTTTATGGTTCCTTTTTTCATATCATATAGCCAGTAGCAGGGGTGCAGGAATTCTGGGTCCCATGAAAAAATTATCTGGCCTGGATGATTGGTATCGGAATCGGCAACATTAAACACTGATCGGAGCACCTAAATGTTGATACTGATACTAAATGTTGATACCAATAACTAATTTTTTTAAATAATAAATACCAAAGGACAGCTGGACAGCCCTGACGTAAACAGACAAAGACAAGTGGATAAGACAAAAACAATGAGCTGGCATTGTTCAACTACAAGCTGGAACGATGAATGCTGACACTCCTATTGAAAAGCTAACATTTCAAGAAATGCTGCAAATGTTCGACAGACCGTACGAATTGCCTGTGAGAAAATACATGTCACAACGCCGATTCGACAACTTTACCGAGTGAAAGATGACACATTAAAGGAAACGTGTATTATTATTAATATATTATTATTATTATAATGTAATAGAACATTGGTTTATTTTGGTCGCAAAAAATGTTGATAATAATATTGTTTAGCGTCCATTCGTGGGACAATACATATTTCAAAACGCACCTCCATTGAGTTTGCTTGCCCAGTCACATTTTTTCATTGTACTTTCCTTAACATTGTTAAACTCTCATCCCATCGCGTTCTCGTGGATACATACAGCATGTAGAGACTCGCTGGAGAACTAGTGACATGCGTGCGGCGGAAGAATACGCAGCTGTCACATAGTTGCACTAAGGAAGGACAACATTGCTTTTGTTCAATTTTGTTAACTTTTTGCCCTTCGTCATGATGTCTCCCAAGCATAAAGACTCTTCTGTTGGCAGGGGGTCAAAGAAAAGGAAAGCCATGGAAGAATGGAAGTGAAATTCAACGTTGTAAAAATCTTAGAAAGGGAAGAAACGCATGCTTGATCTAAGCAATGTGAATTTAGGTATGGTTTCAGTATAAGTTCTGACTTGTACTAAAAATGGACTTAAATTGATGATATTGATGCATTTCATTGTTGCTGTTAGGTTTCGGTTCTCAGAGGTGTGTTGACAGTAGTCACCATCTTGGCATTTTACATGACTTATTCGATTCCAGATGGGAATGCAGTGATATGCGTGAAATAACTGACCTGTTGATAGAACGGCAAGTATTCTGCCAACTGCTACTGTGCTCCGTTGGGAAACTATGCTATTTGAACCACACGAAGGCGTTGAAGTCACATCTTTATCAAAGGGTTTTAACAATGGTTAATTGTGAGAAGACAAAGTCCCGCAAAAATAGAAAGAGCTCCCGCCACAATCTTGTCGGGTGGGCCGGGTCAAACGACAGAACGATCCGTATGTGGCCCACGGGCCGTACTTTGCTCACTCCTGTTCTAGAAGCAATGCACGGCTTCATACGTTGCTTCCTGTGCACTTATGAAAAGCAATTAAAGGGTTATTGCTTTATCTTTATGGAGGAGTCCATAAAACAATGACATATCGTTCATAATATGACACTTCCTGTATTGCCTTACTGCTTCATTTGGCAGTGTTCAGACCTTCCCCTCATGTTCACGTGCGTCCCTTTTTCCTCACCACAGCCAAGGTGTGCAGCGACCATGGCGACAGGCGCCACAGAGACTGAGCATGGCATGCATTTAGAGGTAACCGAATCCAAAAGCCCAGGTAAAAAGGACCAAAACAACTACAACAACAACAACAAAAAAAAGCAAGCGTGATTATATGTATCGACGTCTTAAAGAGACAGTGTTCAAAACTATGTTCCAGGATCCTTGAATAATTTATGGTCACTGTCCCTTTAAGAAGTGCATGGTGTGGTTCTCTGGTGGTGTGCTTCCTTCTTAACGAGACGTGATTGTTTTGCATCAATCTTAACATTAAATATGTGTCGTGTTAGCTGGTTAGCAACCTGGAGCTGAGCTCATCGTCAGCAGCTGGTTTGAAAGTGACTTAATCCAGCTCGACGTATCTATGTTGTTGTTGTTGACGTAGTTAATACACACTGTTGCTAGCGCTACAGAAAAGACGTTCATATTGTGATGAATACATTTTTGACTTGTGTTCAACTCATTTCAACAGTAAACACAGCATTAGTGACACACTGCAGCAGTGGGAAGCTTTCCAGTGCCAGGGGAGCAATTAAGGATGCAATTGAGAGCCAATGGCTATGGGAATCAAACGAGAGGCTCTCAAGTCACAGGCCGCTTTCAGAGCCTAGATTACTTGACGACTCATTTTTGCTGACTGTCCCATCAATGAGCAGCCTTTACATCTGAAAGCCTCCTGCTGCTCGCGGCCAGTTCAGCATTCACCTGATTCACCGATCAGATGGCCGGCCGGCGTGAGAAACCAGCAGGAGGCTGGAGGGCTCAAACCACTGAGTGGTCGCCGTGAGGGGACTGTTTTCACTGCTGCCGTAGAATCATTCTACACTGTGGATGAAAAGACGTCTTGTCTTGTTTCACGCATGAGTGTGTGAGCAGGCCCTCGGCACTGCATTACGGGCTTTGTATCAAAGGAGAAATCCTGGACGAGAAAGAGGGAGCATGCTGCAGGGCAACCAGGCATCAGGGTTGCCACTCGCAGACAAGGGTGGGAGCTGGTCTGACAGTACTGAACCTGCCATCCATATCAGTTGCAAGTGTACTGTAGAAACACACGTTTCACAGTTTATCAACCATCGATAGGCTAATATAATAATGATAACAATTGTGTGGGTTTGAATATTATACAGTCATGGAAAAAATTACTAAACCACCATTGTTTCTTCAGTTTCTTGTCCATTTTAATGCCTGATACCACTAAAGGTACCTTTGTTTGGACAAACAGAACAATGACAACAAGAGTTCACAATTTTTTGGCAGTACAATGCTAGAGCTATTTATGGAAGGACGTATGTGATTTTGGTTATTATCAAGAAAATTGATCATTTCCATCCATCCATTTTCTATGCCGCTTGTCCTCATTAGGGTCGCGGGGGTATGCTGGAGCCTATTCCAGCTGACTTTGGGCGAGAGGCGGGGTACACCCTGGACTGGTCGCCAGCCAATCGCAGGGCACATATACTTGTAGACCAACAACCATTCACCCTCACATTCATACCTATGGACAATTTAGAGTCTCCAATTAACCTAACGTGCATGTTTTTGGAATGTGGGAGGAAACCGGAGTACCCGGAGAAAACCCACACACACACGGGGAGAACATGCAAACTCCACAAAGAAATACCCAATGGAGATTCAAACCCAGGTCTTCCCGATCTCCTGACTGTGTGGCCAACAACAATTCAACTCTTATGAGCTGTATTTGTTATCATTATTATATTTGTCCAAACAAATGTACTTTTAGTTGTACCAGGCTGAAGAAACAAGAGTGGTCTAATCATTTTTTCTATGGCTTTATAATGTTATCATATTATTCTATAATAATATAATAATGATATTTTCCTCGACATGCTAATTATAATAGTTACATTAAATGAAAAATTAAACAAAAAATTGGGCCACACTTAAATTTTTTAAAATTTTTTAATAAAACAACTATTACGTTCATTGTTAAGCTCTTTAGTATATAAGAATGGAGATTCTTAAATGCTTAATTTTTTAAATATATACTGTATAGACCATAATGCTTTATGCACTCCTGGTGAAAATATTGAGACCAGTTGAAAAATTGCAAGACTTTACATTTTGCACTGCTGGATTTTAAGGAGGTTCGAAGTAGAACTTCAGCATGGAAAAAGCAAAAATGGGAGTGAGACAAAAATGTTTTGAATAAGCAATTTATTTCAAACAACCATTAAACTGAATTAGGCTGTTCACCAGCCTATCAAAAGTTTAAGACCATCGCTCAAAAAAATAACAAAAACCTCTCCGAACCAGAACAAAAAATGTTGTCAGTAGCACTCAGTAATGAGTAGCTCCACCGTTAATCACCTCACCAACTGGTTTGGGCATGCTTGATGCCAGTGTTTCCAGGAGTCTAGTGGGTATATTGCTCCAGGTGTTGAAGATGGCTTCACCGAGGGCGTCCACTCCCTGGGACTGATGTCCATTTTTGTAAACCTCCCTTGCCATCCATTCCCAAATGTTCTCTATTGGATTTAGTGTAACGGATGCCAGCCAGTGCGGCTGCGCAAGTGTACGTTGGTAAAACGTACACTTGCTGCGCTGAATGCTCCGTCGTCAGTCCGGGCTTTTGGCCGAACGGTCAGCGCTCTCGACTCCCATTCCGAAGGTCCTCTCTTCGAGCCTCGTAGCAGCCAGTGTGAAGCAGGTGAGTTACATTAGATCAGAGGAACACGCAGGATGTGCCAAAAGAGTGAGGTTATTCCTCTGGAAGAAGTTTTTTGTCAGGCAGGCATTGTGAACTGCAGCATTGTCCTGTGGAAAAAGCCAGTTACTACCAGACAGACGAATCAGACAGACGAGGGCCTTCAGTCATGAGGGATGCCCCCTGCAACATCTCCACATAGCCAGCTTCCTTTTGACGCCCCTGCACAACCTGAAGCTCCATTGTTCCATTGAAGGAAAAAGCAGCCCAGATCATGATGGCGCCCCCCGCCACTGTGCCGTGTGAAAAACATCTCAGGCGGGATCTCCTTGTCATGTCAGTAACATTGGAAGCCATCAGGACCGTCAAGGTTAAAAACATTTTTTTAACAGAGAATAAAAACTGTCTTCCACCTTGTTTGGTGCACAAATTCAAAATGGGCAATTTTGTGTCGTTGAAGGAGACAAGGTCTTTAAAGACATTTATGCTCTTAAAATCCTTTTCTCGCGGATGCCGTCTGATGGTTATTGGACTATTGGAACCAGTAACAACCTTCATTCAAGCCCAGGATCGTCCCGTGTCTTGACAGACAAGCCAACCGGATCCTCCAGCTTAGGGTCGATGACTTTTTTTTTTAGTTTACCTATTGACTTGTTTGTTCCACAACCCTCATGATTTTTTTAAGAAACTTAAAATGACTGTCTTACTGCGTCCAACCGCAGCAGCAATGACTTTGATCAAGAGATCATGACAGTGTGAATACCTGACAGAAAATGACATTGAATCCACATTTCTTGGCTTTTAAAGGCTGTAGTCTTAAACTTTTGATCAGCTGATGACCAGCCTATTTAATCTCAATGGCTGTTTGCAATAAATTGCTTCCTCAATTTTTTTTTTTCTTACTCTCATTTCTTCTTTTTACATTTCGAAGCTCCACTTGGAACCTCCTTAAGATGCAACAGTGCAAAACGTAAATGCTCGCAGTTTTTCAACTGGTCTTTTGATCAGGATTATTATAATTATTATAATAATAAACATTACAATTATGCAATGCAGAACAATTCAAACAATAATGCTAGATGTACTATTATTGTGTACTGTTTTATTCCTGTTATTTTATTCACCCTTTGATCATTGTATCATGTTTTTAATGGTTGAGTCATTAAATAGGTTATTATTTTAAAAATGCATAAGCAGGAATAACAAAGTACAGTCGTCGCTCGCCACTTTGTGGTTCAAGTTTTGCAATTTTTTTCACTCTATCATGGTTTTTAAAAACTACGGTATATTAATTAATAAATCATGCAGTTTTGTGGTTAAATACGACCTATTAGTAAAAAAAAAAAAAAAAAAAAAATTATATTGAATCAAATTGTACGTATTTTTTGCCTAAATAAAGCATTTTTAAGCATAGAAATGGCTAAATGAACTAACATACAAATATAAGGCATTCAGAAGATGAATTAAAAGACGCTGTGAATGATATGTGGTATTATACGCTGGTTACTAGGTGTCAGTAATGTCACTGTAATGTTCGCTGAGACACCTGAGCGCCATAATTGATCACCAAAGAAAGTCTCTATTGCAGGTTTGAATTAGCTCACAACAGGCACAATAATAATAATAAAAATAATAATAATAATAATCCCTAATAAAAACACAGGCCACTGTTGCAGCCATAACCCACACAAAGTTAAAACCCCACTTTGAACGTTATTATCTGTCCTCCCGGCACTCAGCTCCAACGAGGGAAGACATTTATTGCGACACACACGAGCACAAGTCTTATTTATGACAAATTATTTAATTATTTACTCTTATGTCTACTATATTGGGTAATATGAGTGTAATGATGACTATAGGGGTGTCTAAAGGGCTCTAATAATGTTTAAAAACGCATTTCACACCGGTGAACATCCAGGGAGCGGACATAGAGTTGGTAGACAGCTACAAATTCCTGGGTGTTCACCTTAACAACAAACTGGACTGGTCCGTCAACACCCACTCCCTCTACAAGAAGGGCCAGAGTCACCTCCACCTGCTGAGGAGACTGAGGTCCTTTGGTGTGTGCAGGACTCTTTTATGGACCTTTTATGACTCTGTGGTGGCCTCAGCCATCTTCTATGCTGTGGGCTGCTGGAGAGGGGGCAGCACGGACAGGGACAGGAGCAGGATCAATAGGCTGATCAGGAGAGCGAGCTCTGTACTGGACGGTCCTCTGGACTCCGTGGAGGAAGTGGGGGAGAGAAGGATGTTGGCTAAGCTGACATCCATCATGGACAACACCTCTCACCCGCTACATGACACTGTGGGTTCCCTTAGCAGTTCCTTCAGCAGCAGACTGTTACACCCACGGTGTAAGAAGGAGAGGTTCCGCAGGTCCTTCATACCGACCGCTGTCAACACCTGCACCACCTGAACCATGTTGTAGTCAATATGCATTCTTTACACTGTACTCTTTACTTGCGTATCTTGCTTGCTGCTGTAACAAGTGAATTTCCCCGCTGTGGGATAAATAAAGTACAAATACAAATTTAGAAAGTTGTAAACTGATTTTCTATGCTCTAACTACAAAAATATTACATTTGTAAATAAGGAATCCTTCTTTGTGGAAATTCACTTATCACGGCCAGGTCTGGAACTGATTAACCGCGATGAACGAGGGATTACTGCATATAAATCTTGTTAGAACTGATCGTGAATTAACGGCAAAGCACTGCATATAACGTCGAAGGTGTAGTGTTAGCACCGATGCTAACACTACGTCAGACGAGTCCAGGTTGTTTCCTCATTTAAAAGTACTGCATGCTGTTGCGCTAAATGGACAGTGGCATGCATGATGGCGATTTGTGCAGAATTTGATGCTTCCGTCGTGACCGTAGTGAAAATAAACTTCCCAGCAATGCACCTAAACGCGAGGAAGTCGCATCATTTCCCGTGATACAGCAAGTGAAACTCCACACCGGTTGCTACTAATAGCTCTGAAAGCGATACTGGCTTGAGCCCTTCATGTCAGGTCACTGCATGGCGGCACAGTGGTGTAGAGTGGCGCTGTAGAACCTCACCCAAAAAAACATAGCAAATGACCTGAAGGAGGAAAATACGATGGTGGCAAAAAGTTACTTCCTGTCACAGGAACGCAATCAAAGGCGTCCATAAAGTTATTATTTTATTACTTATTAACCATCATGTTTTATAGCTTGTGATAAGGTCATTCATTGATATCATACAGGAAGGTTAGCCATTATTTTAGAGTCAGATCAGGTCAGAATGGACTTTCTAAAGCACTGTGGCTGATCATGATTGCCTCTTTCACCGCTTGGTGTCTTAAGCTGCTGTGGCTGAAGGCGCTGTTCCTATGCATGGGGTTTAGCTTTCCCCTTCTACTTCCTGGTCATATATTATATTTTCCCCTCATTCTGTCTGCTTTCTCGACATTTCATTCCATCCATCGCAGTCAACACGGCCCCAGAGGCCACCGTCCTGCTCATTATCTCGCTGGAGATATAAAGATTGATTATACGATTGCACTGAGCTGCAGTTATCACGTGTCTTCCTTTGCCAGCAGAGAAGACAAGGCGACAGGGCAAGTTCCAGCCCTTCAGACGTCTGTTTGGAAAGAAGAAGAAGCGGGAGGCCGAAGGTGGCCTTGATGGACCGCAGTTAAAGGCCAGTTTTTCCACGGGGGAAGTGTGCAATGGAATTGTGTCGGATGAGGAGGAGCCCAGTCAAAGTCTAAGGTGCGTGACACCTCTTCACCTATTTGAAAGAAACACAATCTGATTGTTATTATTAAAGCTTGTGTTTGCACATTTGAACCACTTTGAGTCTCACCTTTCAATGGAATGAAAGGTGATTTTCTTTGGCTTGCCATTGATCCTTTCCGAAAAATGAAAGTGTGGACACAAGACGTCTCATAAAAAAGCTGCAGTTGTGCAATACTCTGGGAAAGGGTTGAAGCCTTCCGCTGACAGCTAATAAAAGACTGGAGATGATTTTAGCCTTAAATTGATGTGTAAAAGAAAAAGCTGCGCATTGTGGCTTGTGTGTGTGTGTGTGTGTGTGTGTTTAAAACGACTGACGGGGCGACACTGCATGAATGAAAGACTATAAGGTTATGTTGCACAACTGAACAGGCTGCCATTCCTCTGCAGGGAACTGAATCCCATTGGATCTCGAGCCCTCTCACACGACAGTATCTTTATCCCAGAGGAATCGGTGCAGGAGGCCGGCCTGTGTCACACCACCATGTCCCAGGAAAATGTCTCGGATAAAGTTAAAAATCTGCAGGTGAGGCATCAATGCAAGCCTTCTTTCCTTCGTTGTCCTTAAGCACACATGGCAATGACAATACTGTAGCAATGGGGGGGGGGGGGGGGGTGCTTTCCCACTTCCAAGACGTCCTCTAAAAGTGCACTTGGTTACTTGCTGGTGTGATGCTGCCTGTAAATTGTCCATAGAATTATTACATTCATCAATACAGCATAATGTTACTCCATGTTGGTCTTATTAACACTGTTTCACTCAGTAGTCCACATCTAAAATCTCTTCAGTCCTCCACAAGCTACGTTGTTGTTCTTGTACAGAAGCAGATTGCGCAGACTATCAAGTTTGGCCAGAAGCCCCCCTCTCTGAGGAGAAGTGAGGGGGATGAGGGAAGTTCAGATGAAGAGGAGGTTCCCCGCAGCCCGCTGAGGGTGATGGCACAGGTAGAGACCGAGCCAGCAAAAGCGGAGCCAATGGTAGGTCATCGTTTTTATCCTGAGTACGCTTTATGTTAGTGACTTTTGAAGTAATGTAGTGTGTGTGTCAGGTGGCCCCTCAAGCAAGACAACATAGCACCCCAGTGAAGTCCCCCAGGTCCAAAAGAGTTCTTCCGCCCAGTGGTACCATCGAGTCTGTCAACCTGGACGCTGTTCCACATTCAGTTCCTCTCCTGGACAACACTGCTGCCAAGCATAAGCTGTCTGTCAAACCCAAGAATCAGAGGGTTTCACGCAAGCATAGACGCTTTACTCAAGTAAGGAAGAGCTATATTTGCTATATTTATGTAGTGTCTCTTTTTAACCTTTCTAATCATACCTCCCCATCACCAGGACCTCCAAGAAGTGTCCATCCCTGGCTTGGTGCAGGAGGATCTGGAAGCAGCAGGCGTCTCTGCAGATCAACAACGCAGATCTTCTGTGGAAGAATCCCTTGAAACCCTTAAGAAACACAGAGTGCTCGAGGAGGAAAGGCTGCAAGCAAAGAGGAAGAGAGAGCTGGAGGAGGAGGAGAAGAGGAAAAGAGCAGAGCAGCTGAGACTCGAGGAGGAGAGGTGTCGAAAACAACGGCAAGAGGAGGAAGAACAGAGGAGGCTTCTTGAGGAGGCTCAGAGGAGGAGAGAGGAGGAGGAGAGAAGGATGAGAAAGGAAGAGGAGCGCAGACAGCGAGAGGAGGAGGAGATGAGGAGGCTGCATGAGGAGCAAAGACGGAAGGAAGAAGAGGAGAGGAAGAGGCGGGAGCAGGAGGAGGAAGCGAGGAGGCAGCAGGAGATGGAGGCTGAGCGGCTACGTTTGGAGAAGCTGAGGGAGGAAGAGAAGATGAAGAAAAAGAAGGAAGCTGAGAAGAAGAGGTTGCGGGAGGCTGAGGAAAAACAAAAGCAGGAGCAGAAGAGGATTGTGGCGCAAGATGTTGACGGATGCTCCGATTCCCAGGAGAGGAGGAGGAGAGCTGAGGAGCTTTGCTGGAGAGAGATGGAGGAGCGACAGAGGCCTTTCTCTTTCCAAGTGTCCTCTGGAGAAAAAGAAATCCTCTTCCAGAAGGTCAACTTGACGCCTGTTACTCCTTACTCCAGCGTCCATGGTGGTGCTGTAGGTGATCCAAGAGGAGGCACCAAGCCATCTGAAGCACCGGACTCACCCAACCGGCAAAGTTCTCCATATGTACCCCACACCGCCATCCTGGTGACGGGGGCCCAGCTGTGTGGGACGGCTGTCAATCTGGACCAGATCAAGGACACCGCCTGCAAATCCCTCCTGGGTCTTGGCGAGGACAGAAAGACCCAGGGAACACCGCCACCCACCAAGAGCAAGACATCACCGGACCGCAAGTCAGGCAAGACTAAATCCCTCACTGAGTCCACGTTGTGTGTAGATCCCTCAGGTGCTGCCGTCTTGGCGGAGTGGGCGACTATTAGATCCAAAATATTCAAAGGAGTGGAGGAAGGTAAGTACGACGAGCACCCGGAGCCCAGCAGGAACCAACATGAAGTCAGCCATGAAGACCAGCATGAGTTCGCCCACACACACCTGAGAAAGACCATGTCTGCCAGCGCCAAGTTCTCCATCACCCCCGCAAAGAAGAAGTTTGGAGATTCCAACAGGAGTTCTGAGTGTTTCAGCGCAGATGATAAAGTCACAGGAGAAGAACCGACGTCGTCTGACGCGTCTGCGTCAGCCTCGCCGGCTATAAGCCGTAAACCTCAGGGCAGTAAGACCGTCCGCATCGTAGAAAGAGGGTCAGAGGAATGTGTGTTTGCCAAAGACCTCCCCTCCTTCCTTGTTCCCAGCCCAGGAGCCAAACCTGACGGGCCAGAATCCAAGAGTAGGGATGGGAGTGACTCTGCAGAGTCTGAAAGCAGACTGGAGGTCGATGGGCAGAGTCTGGACTGCGAGGACAAGCCTTCACCTTTTGGCATTAAGCTGAGGAGGACCAACTATTCTCTTCGATTCCACAGCGAACAGTCCATGGAGAAAAGGAAGAAACGCTACAGTGCTGGGGATAGCTTTGATGGTGTCCCTTCGCCTCTGACCCCCATGGAGCCAGACTCTGACACCTCTCCTGTCTTTTCTGACAAGTCTAGTCCAGCCTCGCCTCATAGAGAAGGTGCCCTTGGTAAGTACTCTCTTGCATCAGCTTCCCCCGTCATGCTGCGGGCTGGGTCGGGCAAGTCCCCCTGCCCAACGCCGCACTGCGAAGGCGAAAGCGTGCCTTCCAAGCCGACTCTCTACCGGAGACCCCCCACGTCGCCAAAACCTGCTGATGGCGTTCCGACGCCCCCTCCGTCACCGTTACCTAAAGTGGCTCACGGTGCCGCTGTGGTGCACAGGGCAGCGGCTGAAGACTCGGCCAACCAGAATCAGACGTCAGCGGTGGCCCAGTTGCAGCGGAGCGGCCAAAGCCAAATGCAAGGGGAGGAGGAGCCGAAGGAGAAGAGGTCCTTTTTCCCGTCCATCAACATTCCCTGGAGGGAAAAGGCGGACAGGAAAACAGAGCTCATCAAGAGAGGTCAGAGTCACTTTGTCAAGGTTTAGAAATGTAGGGATCAAATACTGTATTTCATGCCACAATCTTCACAGTAGGGTCCGTCTTAAAGTTGCAGTCTCACCAGTCCAGTTGATAAACCATACAAAGTCTTAGCTGTCACTGTCTCCCCCTGGTCCTGCAGACAAGCCGTCACTACAGAGCAGGCACTCGCTGGACAGCGCTAGGGTCCAGGAGAAGGAGGCGGGGCCCTTGTGGATCACACTGGCGCTGCAAAAGCAGAAGGGCTTCAGAGAGCAGCAGCAGAACCGTGACGAGCGTCGCAGCCAACGGGAAGCCAAGTTGGCTGAAAAACAAGCCAGAGAGAGTGTGAGTTGGTCTCCTAAAGGTACCTGTTTTGGTCCACCAGTTCTCCTCATTCTTCTTTCAATGTGGGCAGGTTGTCCTGTCCAGCCCCACGGAGAGCAAAGGTAGCGGGAGCAGAAGTCCAGGTTCTAAAGCTCAGACGCCGGAGGATCCCAAGAGACCAGACAGCCTCCTGGGACGATTTGAGCGCAGAGAACAACTGAGAAAAGCAAACACTCTTCCCAGCTCGGTCACTGGTAGGCCAAAAAACAAGCTGTGTCTCAACTGGCACACTTCCATACTTACACTTAAGTGCGGTCACACTGAGAAGTGCGGCAAAATGCAGCGCTCCATCAGCACCCAGATGTTGCACTCAACAAACCCCAAATGGTGAGTGTGCAGTGATGGAGTCTAACCGCCCTTCATCGTCACCATTTTGGCTACCTAGTAGAAAGGGAGGGACTATTGCAATTAATAATTAAAAGCTAAATAATACATGAAATTAAATATTGTGATCATCATTTCCAGTATGTGCACATCGACAATAATCTATTTGGGACAGCATTGTGCCCTCAGGAACAAAGTATGCAGTGTACATAGTATACATATTGAAGTGTAAGAATGGAAGTATTCAATTTGAGATACAGCCTTTGTAGTTCTTACTGGTTTTCTGTCGCCTATGTGCTTTCAACATGTGACTAACGTTTCCCCTTCACTACTAGTTGAAATCGCAGACTCCACACCATCGCCACCTGCTGTCAAGGACGTGTCTAAGCGCTTCCCCTCCATCGACTCCCCGCAGGTGTCCACAGAGCCCGCCTGGCTGGCACTGGCCAAACGAAAGGCCAAAGCCTGGAGCGACTGTCCCCAGATCATCAAGTAACACACACACACACACACACACCCCAGCTTGGCACTGGGCTCTGCATGGAGACTACACTAACTGCACAACAAAAGATCCCATCACTCTCTGTGGAACAAGTCATTCCCAACTTTGTAAAGCTACACTGGATGCATCCAAGTATTGAAATACACTATATATACAGTATATAAATATATGACAAAGAAAGGTTGCAAGCATGCGGCTAACGTCCTAACACAGAATGAAAACTATCACATGGCAGATGCCCTGCAAGAGCCAATTTTTTCAATTATTTTGTAGCCAACCGCGGCACTGGGATTGTAAATAATTCACGAAACACAATGTGAAAGTCCTCGGATTAAAGAGGTGAAGCTTGCCAGTGTTACAAAAGGTGTGTCTCCATAAGGGCTAGCAGCAACATCACCCTGACGAGTCTGCTTCCTGATCCAGACGGAAGCGCCGTTGTTATGGTGGTGTTTTTTTTCGCAAAGGAGCCGTTGAAAATGTTCACTGTGTCCGTGACGACTGTGACAAAGCGAGCTGCCATGATGATAGAACCGGATTTTGATTTGGGGTTCTCGCTAAGCTTCCTGCTTTCTGTAAACGTAGATAGTCCTTCTTTGTCGGCCATCACTTTGTTGTATAAATGTGACACCCGCCTTTCTCTCCCATCATTCACTGGTGTAATGATCTGTATGTATGTAAGTATGTATTGTATGTAAGACAAAAAGCTTGGTCACTTTGTCATTCTGTTTCTAACTATGCTCGTGCACAATAGTGTGGTGTACGCAGTGTTACTTGTAACAACAAAATGTTTGGTATCATTTGCACTTTTTTTTTGTCCCACTTAAAAAGAGATTCATGCAGACAAATTCTTAAAGAGATGAAAAATGTTATAAATAATGTAATTAAATCATGTCTGAACTGGCTGGCTGCTTCTGTGTGCCTAGATGGAATTCATTTTTACAGATAAAAACTTATATATATATATATAAATATATACAAACACCTTTTATGATATAATGCTGCTATGTTTCCAGTGTTAAACAATACACATAATCATTACGGCAGCCAACTACAACAGAGCGTCCATACACCACCAGGGAGGAGAACAGCTCTCCAGGAAGTTTCCACGAGCTCAGCATGTGTCCATCTTGACCGTCCAGGATGTAGACGGTACCCTCTGTGGAGGCCACGCCCACGTGTCTCCCCGCGTCAAACATGCACGGACTTGAGAACACTTTGCCTGCCGTCTGGAAAGTCCAACGCAAAGAGCCGTCGCCTGAGTTCAAACAGTACAGACGGCCGTCATGCGATCCGCACAGAATCTTTTCCTGGTCGGCTGTGACACACGGAGACGAGAAGACGGGACCTTCGGTTGGAAACTGCCAAAGCTGAAAGAAACAACAAAAAAAGCAATACATTAAAAAGCTTCAGCCCATTTTCAAACACTCTCATCTTTTTTTTTTTTTTTTGCAACACATCAAATTTAAATAAAAAAAAAAGAGGATCCACCACACTTCAATTTTCCCACATTTTATGTTAAAAATTTGGGGGAAATTTATTAATTTAAATTTATTAAAAGTTGAAATGGGATACCATTAGGCTGCATTATTATTAACACAGTCTGAGCAGATACAAATTATGTCAATAAGTTTATATAATAAAGTACATATTATCTGTAGACTATAATGCAAGTCTCATCTTAAAAGCGAATTAAACATTTTAGCTATTGAAGAATGGCACAACTAAATCATTTTTATGGATGTCCCAAAATAGATATAATTTACCTCAAAACACAAACACTACATTTTGTGGACATTTATTACATTTAAATGTATTAAAATGATTTTAAAAAATCACAACGGGATACCATTAGACTGTATTATTATTATTATTAACACAGTCTGAGCAGATAAAAAAGTATATGTCTATATTATAAAGTATGTAAATATTATCTGTAGGGCCGCACTGTGAGTGGTTGCATGTTAGGTTAATTGGGGACTCTAAATTGTCCATAAGTATGAATGTGAGGTGAATGATTGTCGATACAGTATGTGCCCTGCCATTGGCTGGCGACCAGTCCAGGGTGTACCGCCTCTCGCCCGACGTCCAGCATACCACCGCGAACCTAGCGAGGATAACGGCATAGAAAATAGATTGAAGGATGGATGGATGGATAGTATGTGTAGTCCATGGTGCCCTCAGCTGGTCAGAAAAGGTATTACACAGCCGAGGCACGGCGCAACTGTGTCCCATCCATCCATCCTTCCATTTTCTATACCGCTTCTCCTCCTCAGGGTCGCGGGGCATGCTGGAGCCTATCCCAGCTGACTTCGGGCGACAGGCAGGGTACACCCTGGACTGGTCGTCAGCCAATCGCAGGGCACATATAGAACTATGTCCCTATCCAATTAAATCATTTTTTGAATGTCCCAAACTTGATTAAATTAATGCTTTGTTTTGGTTTCATCCTACACAAAAGAAATAAATAAAAATTGGAAGTCATGTGTTTGTCATAAAAAAAATAAAGACTGGACTCTGATATCTACAGGTGTGTGTATTGGCAGTGGTTTGTGTCAACAGCATCTTCTCACCGCTTTGCCCACGTTACTGAAGCAGCAGATGTTTCCATCCACCGAGCCGATCACCACGCCGCCCGAGGAGCAGTTTGGTGAGGAAAAGAAGGGGACGTTCCGACTATGAGACCACAGCACGTCCCCGCTGTCCTGCCACGGCAACAAATGCACATGATGCTAAGTGTTTGATGATGACAACGAAGTGAAGTAGCGTTCAGCTTTGACTCACTGGGTGAAGACACAGCAGTTTTCCGCCCAGCGTCGCCACATAAAGTTGTCGGTGGGAGGGGTCAAAGTGTGGGGAGGAGAAAACAGCCCCGCCGCCACAGTGACGCCTCCAAACACACTGCAGGAGCTGAACAAACAAAAAAACAATCAAAGTTTGCGCATGCTGCACATGACCTCCTCCTGACTCACCTCCAGGTTAAGGGCATAAACGAAACCATCGTGAGACCCCACAATCAGCAGGGCCGTCAGGGGGTCGACTGCGGCGGAGCTCTTCACAGCGTCTCCCGTCTCAAACACCCAGCGTGTCTCCCCGGAGGAGGCGTGCAGCACGTACACACCACCGTCATAGCATCCTGAGGAGAAGAAATAACACCCAGAGGAGCTCAGCAGCATGGAGGTCAATCACTGGAGATGACGTCGACAAGTTGATCTGACCTACAACCACAAAGCGTCCGCACTGCGACACGGCGGCCGACGCCTCAATTCGACCCCCGAGGACTCGCTCCCACAGGAGGCTGCCAGTGTCCAGGTCCAGAGCCTGCATCCTGTGGGAGTGAGAGCCGATGAAGACGGTTGTTTTGATGCCATCTTGTCCTTCCTGGACGAGGAGCACCGGGGAGGCGTCCACACATCTGCCTGTGTCCGAGGACCAGCTCACACTGAGGGACAGAGCTGTGGACTCAGCCTGGATGCTTCTTCTGATGCTCATCTCTGTAAAATCACCACCTCGTCTAAGAACTGTTACAGTCTGCCGCTCTTCAGCTCCCCCATGTGGTCTGAATATTGAACTGCGTTCTCTCTTGGCCCGGGCAGCCAGCGCCGTTTCAGCTCGTCGTTTGGTGCCCTCGGGGCTGTTGTCAAGCCTAGGTTTTTCGGTGAGGTGGCGGAGAACGTCGATGAAGGTCCCATCGAGAAGGACCTCCACGAGCTGAGGTGAGCTCGCTCCCGTGGCAGCCAGGATGTCCTCGCACAGTCGGAGTGCCTTCAGGGAATCTCCTCCGCTGAAGAGGAAATTGGACCCCTCGTCAAAGGCTGAATTGTACTCAAGACCGAGAGCGTCCTGTTGAGAGAAACAGTGCAGGAGCATGAGTGTTTCTGTAAGGAGATTAATTTTATCCCAGAAGAGACTGAGGGCCACTGCAGCAAAGTGGAGACGATGGAGTATAATACTGAAGCAACAGGGCAATGTAATGTTAGCATGTGTGCTTTTTTTTGTCATTTCTAGCCATGTATGAGCAAACAGCAGTAGTTTCGCTTCATTAACAAATTGAGCCAAGTAAATACCGTGCAGTGGAAAAGAGGAAATGTGTCGTACCTGCCATAAAGTTCGTAGAGTTTGCTCAAGTTCAGCGACATCCACATGTGAAGGGTCAGCATTGAAACGTTGCCTCTGGTATATATTCACAAGCGCCCGCATGTCCACTTTGCCTGCAGCCAAACGAGAGACATGATGTGCCTCACACATGAACTTTAAAGACATGCTCGACTGCCATAGACTTTGATAAAGGATGTTTATGATATGCACTACAACACCTTTATTTATATACCTGGTGGAAAGGGAATGGAGTAAGGTTCCCCTGGCAGGCAAGCGCATCAGCAACTTTCCTATCTTTAGGGCATGTGTGTTTAGCTGTTTGACTTTTATTTACTTGTTGACCTGCTCACATTTCCCAACTCTTACTTAAAATTTAGTTTGAAAATATGTAGTTTAGAAACAAAGAGGGACATTTCATTGAATTAAATGTTTAGTTTATGACTGATAATCACCATGAGGAGTCAGAGGCAAAGCCGGGACGAGCACCACCGTGTCAGGAATACCGTAAGAGGGCAGCAGTGGAGTCAGCTGCTCCAGCAGGCGCCGCATCGGGTCCCCTCTACACCCAGAGGAGGGGGGTAGAGCCTGATTCCGGCCCGCAGACACCTCTGTGACGACAAAGGCGAGCAGACGGGAGGCTTCTTCATGCAGACACACAGCGCAGGCCTCCACCTCAGGCAGGCTCAGGAGCAGCTAGAATGAAGCGGTAAGACTCGAACAACAGCATTGTAACAAAAAACACATTTGGGATTTCAGTTGTTGCGATAACTGCATCATGATAGCACTGGAAGTTTTTATTCAACTTTCAATTTTAAAATTACTTGTTAATGAATAGTTTTATTCTAGTATATTCTAAAAAAAATACATGTAATTAATAAAGCAATTATTTTTAAACATTTTTTGTGTTATATGTTTATATGCTATAAGTATATGACTTTCATTAATTATATACATGATATAAAAGTATAAGCAATATCGATCAATATTACAGTATAATGAATGGATATAACATTAGGTACTGCTTGACTGACATTGTCATTGTCATTGTCAGTCATTTAACAATACATTTTAATTATTGTGTTTATTGAAATGATTTGTATTATTAAAATGACATTTTAATTAAATTTTATTATATACAATTATTATACCTTATTGAACTACGTGACACTGCAAACCTCATAACAAATAATTACAAGAATAATAAAATATAATAAATATACATACAGTATATAATAACTACAATAATTAGAATAAATACTAGATTAAAACATTGTAATGACTTGTAATAAATGATAATAAAACATATCTGTGACAGTGTCAATCAAAAGGGAATTTAATTTTTGATACATTCATAGTCACGCTTAGATGGTGTACAGTATCAGTAGTTTACACGACACGACTTTTACTGTAAGAGATGATTACGAAAAAGAAATTGAGTTTACTTGCTGCAAGTTGTCCAGGTTGACACGTTTCCCGTGCCTTTTGATGGCCCTGTCTTTTCGCCCCAAGTAGAAGAGCTGCCCGTGTCTGACGTCCACCCAGTCTCCGGTGGCTCTCATTGTCCCGGCCACCACAGACTCCTCGTGGTCAAGGAGGCACACTCGCTCCTCTCCGCCTACGTCCAGCATCGTTAAAAGCGTCCAGTCTCGGCTCTGTTAAATCCTGCGTGGACTCACCTATGAACACCTGTCCTTCACCTTCCTTCACCACGCCGCCATCTTCATCTCTCACCTCCACCCTTGTGCCCATCAGAGGAGTCCCCAAAGGCACGGAGGATGCCGAGCTGCAAGAGGACATACGATGCAAATGTGTCCTTGATGGGGTTGCAACCTTTTCTTGTGAAAATGAGCAAAGTCTTACATGTTGCTGGACTGTTGCAGGTGAGACGGGGGGATCCTGTAACAGCAGGCCCAGCAGGACACCTCCGTGATGCCATAAATGTTGTAGATGTCCGTCTTGTTGTCCTCATGTCGCCAGGCACTCAGCACAGATGGTGATGGGCATGACTCCCCACCCAGAGCCAGCACACGCAGGGATGAGCCGGACGAGAACACGTCCTGTTTGAGGAGGCGCGGCCCAAAGCGACTCAGCAGTGTGGGCGTGGCCTGTAGAGGTAAACACATTAACACATAAAATACACTTTTTAAAAAAATTTGCTGTTAAATAAATCACCTGCAGGAGCGTCGTCTTATTTCTCCGGAAGAGCAACCGGGACAGCCGCATGGGAATCTTCTTGAGCACGGCAGGCACGATGAGGAGCTGAGCCCCGGATGATAATGCCAGGAAAATGTCCACCACCGAGGGGTCAAAAGTCAGTGGCGAGGCTAGGAAAACCACGTCGTCGGCAGTCATCTGAAACAGAGACCTGACGACAAGGTTTGTGCACATTTCACTGAGTTAATATACCTGCTTCAGGTTAAATGTAGTAACATAAATTATACTTTTTATACAATATATTATGCTAAATGCTAAATCTATGCTAAATCTAAATCTTTAGCTTTCCAACCTTGACAAGGCAACATAAAATTTTAATAAAATTTTAATTCAGTATTATTAGCTGTACTTATATACAAAAAAAATGAATGACTTGAAAATATGTGCTTAAAATCAAATTAAATAAAAATTCAAGCACCCACTGAGATAGAATGGGCATGGTTAACATATTATTCCTGACCTCAGGTGCAGGATGTTGGGAAGAATACATTGATGTGGCACTCGCACGATCTTGGGAAGACCGGTCGTTCCGGATGTGTGCAGCACGTACGCCAAGCCTCCTTTTCCAGATGTGTGGAGGGATCCGGGTTGCTTCGCTTCCTGCTTATGCTCGGCGTCTGGCAGCGGCATGACTTTAACCAGGGTGAGTTTAAACTTCGGCAACACTGCACAAACCTCTACGGTCACGTGTTGGCCAAGAGCGGCGTGGAATTGCTTTGATGTGTGGAGAAAAGAAAGTATCAGCTTATACTGTAAATACAATACTGTACATACAGTGTAGAGTAGGGCTGAATGATTCTGCAAAAAATGTGAAAGACAATTTGTCTTGCTTAGAATTGAGATCACAATTCTCTGGGACATTTTTTTACTCACACCCACACAGACACAGACACATTTTAACTTTTTGTGCAGCCCTCGTAATGTATAGAGTTATTTGTAATAGTAACAGTATAGTTTTATTTTTAATGATAAAAGCCTCCCCCAAATACAGGTAGGCGCCTCATACTCTCAGCAGTTGAGTAAACAAACATTCCAAGCCACTATACGAGGACAAGAAATGAATACTTGTATATGCTTAAAACCTGCAGGAAGTCGCTCTTCACAGCACAGTACTCCAGGCCACACGTGATCATGACCCGGGAAGAGAGAAGCCCTGGAGCCCCTGGATCCAGCGGGACATAGGCAGCAGGTGTCTGCAGGATCCTACCCCCCCAGAAAAAAGTAAACAACTAATATGACACCCCATGTAAACATGTGCCATAGTATTTTTGTTCAACTCACCCCAGGATCCAGACTGGTGTGAGCAGATCATCGCTGCAACACAATCCTATCATACCATTATTGGGCTTGCAGTTCTCCTTCAGAGTCAGACTAAGTTCGCTGGAAAGTTGTAGTAATTCCTTATAGACCAGACACACCGGGCCGTCAGACCACGAGCCGCCGTCAAATGTCACTGCTACCCGGTGGGAGTAAACCGAGGCGGCGGCGGTTACGAGTCCCTGCAGAGTTCCACTCGAGTCCATGAAACAAAAAATCTTCACACGTTGCCATACGAAAAAAACATATTTACTGTACTTTTTGTGTAATTAGTACAGAACTTTGTTGAGCAAACAGGTTTGTCAGCTATCTTAGTCCTGTTGATGGTCGAATGATGATGACGTACAGGTAAGCACGCGCTCTCGCTGTGTCTCGCGATGATGATGAGACGAATTACAAATGGCTGCATTACCTTGTACTTGTTACAACTTTAATATGGTTGAAGACGACGAGGGGTCTCTTAAAATGATTACACCGGTTATAAAAACGTCTTTCCTGCTTCCTCATTTAAAAATATGAAAATGAAGAGGTACTTGTGTGTGTTTCCTAACTAATCTATTCACTAAATACCGCAGGAAATTAGTAAAATGATTAAATGAATAAAGAATGTATGTAATTACACCTGATGAATTTCAGGGCTTCAGATTCATATAATATCCTTTTGATTTTATCTCATTTTTTCTAACTGTGTGGATGTATTCTCAACTTCCTGAAAGTCATGAACGCACCACAAGACCCCTGTCCAATCATCTTTCGCGCTATTAGACGTGGGAACGTTTTGAACCTCAAAAGTTCCCGTTGCCTTATTTGCCGCGTTGAGCACATTTTAATAAATAACTGATTTTATTTGCAAAATGGACGCAAATGTAGAGCAACAATTACACATCAATGGCCTTATCTACAAAAAGTCTTTGGATCGGATTATAGACAAGGTGCGTGCTCGTCGTCCATGGAGAGGCTATCTTGAGCTCCAAGTTAGCTTAAACTAGCTTAACTAAGCTGCTTTTGACGTGTATTATAAAACTGCTTTCATATGTTAAAATGTTGACATTCCATACAGTATTCAAAGCTTCAACATCAAGACGCAGTAGAAGTGGACCTCAACGACACCAATGTGGCAGGTAAACGAAAACAACTGTTGCGACGTAAAGTCGAAGTAATCTAGCATGTTTCGACAATGTCCTATCTGTGTGATAAAGCTCTGGGGCGCTACATGAAGCTATCAAAAAAGAAGATAAAGAGTTTGGAATCAAAGGTGCAGTACCATCATCTCATTTGAAAAAGGCATTCATCCAAACCATCATGTTAAATAACATTGGATCTCTCCTCAGAGCCTGTCAAATTCAATAGAGGACGTTTTAGAGCGTATGTATCCACCCATCACTCACTGTTGAGACATGTAGTGGCTACTATAGACATGTTTACTCATGTCATTTTCCCCCACCACAGCACAAGAGGATACCGGGAGCACTAGGGTATGTTTTCACGTTGTTTGTTGTCTTGTAGGACGCTGTTAAGAAGACAAAAGAAGGTGTTGTTCCCAGTAAAATTACCAGAATAAACACAGATGCTAACACCGGCTTAGTCCATATGTGGAATATGAATTTGATGATATTTCCTTGATTGATCAATGGTAAAATTAATCGATTAAATGTTGCTGCCCTCCATCTCCTGTTAGATAACATGCCCTCTTGCTTTGCCTTCACTCTGGATGCTATAGTATGAGACTCCAGCCTCTTTTTTTGTTGCAGTACTATATTTTCTCACAGCCCTCAGCCTCCTCTTGGATAATTTACAACTTCCCTGCCCTCACCCTGGACTCTGCAGTGTTATGCTCAATAGTCTCCACCTGGCTGCAGTGCTCCATTTTCTCGCTGCCCCCAGTCTCCTCTTGAATAAAATTTGTGCTCAAGAAGTTAATACAGGAGGCCCTCCTTCTCCACCATTGTTGTCCATCATTA
This sequence comes from Dunckerocampus dactyliophorus, assembly GCF_027744805.1. Taxonomy (NCBI): domain Eukaryota; kingdom Metazoa; phylum Chordata; class Actinopteri; order Syngnathiformes; family Syngnathidae; genus Dunckerocampus; species Dunckerocampus dactyliophorus. The sequence goes on from NC_072828.1 coordinate 11,078,970, forward strand.
GCGGCAAGTTTAATGGATAATGTGTTTTCAATGAGTCTGTTTTCAACAGCTGGAGCTCATGCAGCAAAACGGTGGTGATGATACTCAAATATTAGGTCAGCTGTGTGCAGATGATGACGGTAAGAGCAGGAGTTCAGAACCCGACAGGAAGTGACAGCGGACGATAGAATTACATCTTTTCCCTTTGCAGGAAGTGTGCATTCCCAGTTAGCGGTGAGCTCGCTGGACGACAGCCAGAGAAACCTCTCAGAGACGAACACCCTGCCCGAGGACCAGGACGAGCAGCTGGAGATGAGCCTTAGAAGTGGAGGCAGCACGTTGTCCGAGCTCTACCCCGCCATGATAGATAAAATTGGGCGTGCCCAACAGCGGCAGCACGTCTCTGAGGTGGCGGATGTGGTGCTGAGGAGGTACCGCAAGTGGCGACTGATGTCAAACAGGAGCGGCCTCAACAACAGCCTCAATGTGACAGTCAGGCATGCCGCCAAGAACCACAGACGTACCACAACGAAGGAGAGCACTCATAAAAGCATGGATGTAAGAGACAGAACCAATCACGCCAGCTGGCAGCGCTCACCCATGAGGGAGCCAAGAGAGAAGCCTATCCTGGTGATGAATCTGTCTTGTATTGAATCTCCCAAACCAAAAAGGATCCCCCTGAATGAGACTTTCACGGTGAGAGAGCAGCTGGGCTCATTCAGCCTCAGTCCTTCACGCTCCTCTGACATGACACTCAGGTCCAAAAGGCTCTCGCTCTCTGCCAGCTTTCCTCCTGAAAGCAACGACGTCTGTGGCTCCCCAATGAGGCAAAGTCCTTTAAAGACGAAGCTGATCAGCCTCAGCAGGTCACCTCAGACCTTCTCCAGAAGCCCCAAGTTCTCCTGTGTGCTGGGCAGCCCCAGAAAGCCTGAAAATTCCGTCTTGCTGGCCTCCCCGCTACGAAAGCCCCTCGTTCCCCAGAGGATGCTCCACCCTGACTCCCGCCTGCGCTCCCCTCAGCCGCCCACCCCTAAGAGTCGGCGTCACCTGTCCTTCAACGCCTACCTGCAATCAGGCCAAATCACTTACTCCCAAAAGGACCTAGATGAAGACTTCGCCAGACACTACCACAAGTTTGTGTGCCAGAACAAATCTTTCAACGGGCCCTCCTGCCGGCTGTGCTCCAGGAGCTGCGAGGCCTCCCGGCAACACTCCTCAACGCTTGTGGCGCTGGCACTGTCCCCGCAACGATTGGTGCTGAGGAAGCGCCACAGGGACCCAGTCTGGGAGAACCAGTCCCTGGCCAAGCGATGGCATCCCTACTCTCCGGGGTCCAAACGACACAGCAACGAGATGCTAAGGCGCCGCCTCTGCACACCTGATGCAGAAGCTTCCAATTGGAGCATGTTGAATACTTACAGTGGCTGGGCGGAACCTTCCGGACTTGGTAAACTTCCTCCTCATAACTCAGCAGGTATTTTCTCACCCACCTCACTTCTTTTTTGCTCTTTCGTTGACAGGAAGCCCGTGGAAGACAGATATGGCCGCAAGCTACTTTGAGAGGTAAAGTATTTTATTACCGCCACCAAGGGAGTATTGTTGGTTGTCACAATTAATGTTTCAGATCAAACAAATCTAAATATTAGTCAAAGACAACACAACTGAACACAAAATGCAGTTTTTAAATTAAACTTTTTATTAATAAGGGAGAAAAAAATCCAAACCTACACGGCCCTCTGTGGAAAAAGTGATTCCCCCCGGGACTCCAGCGAACCACAGTGAGAGCCATTATCCACAAATGAAATATATAAATATATAAAATAAATATACAAATTATGTGTGTGTGCATGTGTAGATATTTAAAAAAAAAAAAAGGGGGTGGAGACATTTTTATAATTTAAATTAATGCCACATTTTAAGTATCAACAGTGGTCAGCATCAGCAGCTTTATTTACCTCTACTTGCACTTCAAAATGTTACTCAGCTGTTGGTGTGAAACTCATGCGTGTTACATTTGCTGCACTGTTGACAACATTAGTATTGCTGCTGCTGTATTGTGCAATATACATGTTTATAAATGACCGTGTGGTCAAAGAGAGCAACACTTTCCTCTTCACTTTCTCATGCACTCCAATTCATGAAATTAAAAAAAAATTAACTTATTTATAGTAACAGCCTCTCCAATTAACACCTTGTCTTTGCGCTTTAGTTAAACACCTTGCCTATAAATAAACACTTAAGGTGTTTAAAAAGACAGAAAATTCACTAACCTTTTTGTCTCCCTCATGTGAACAGAAAATGGTGACAAGATGTTGACCTCCTGCCTGATATCTCATCAGTGACAACAGATTTTGCGTCCTAAATGTCATTCACAAGGTTCAGTCTGCATTTTGTATGAAAGTTACATTTAACCTGCAACCCTAGTGAGGATAAGCGGCATAGAAGATGGATAGATGTTACATTTATAAACTGTCTTGTTTTTTTGTGTTGTAGTAGTAGGTAGACTGTTAGTGTTAGCAAACATGACTGTATGACTTGTGCTTTACTAATGTGACTTAATTTAAATAAAAGCATGTGAATGCTTCTTCTGGAAGATACACAGCAAAAGAATGCTTCATCAAACTTTATTTGTGATCAGTCTTTCATGTTCAAAATGAGATGACAAAGAAAGTTAATTTTAGTACAAAACTCAAATCTGATCATAAAAAGAAAAGTTTCTACTTTTGGTCGCTAGTTTGTGCATGTTTTTCTTTTTTTACATTTAACGTTGGAATATAAAAATGGGTAAACGAAAGACTGGGGCAAATACCGTATTTACATAACTCACACAAAGAAAGACAACAGATACATTGGTTGTGCTTACTACAACCATTAGAGGTCAGTAGAGGTGACATTCTGAGCTTCTGTAACATGATCTGATGTGGATGGAATATATATATTTTTAATGTATGGAACTGAGGAAGTGGGTATGACGCAGCAGTTACCACTCCAGTTCTACGGGGTACTTTCCAGTCAGACAGGCAGTACAATGACCCACTCTGCTGCCTGACTTGTCATTAGTGGAGTTGATCATCCTATCACCCTGCAGGGAGGCTACCCCCTTCTGCACCGCTGACACCAGACCCTCCACTGTCAGATACTGCACGCTGTCGGCACCTATACAACATCAGCACACAGCTTCTGTGAACCACTGTGCAACAACAAGGCATTTTTGTCACCGCTTGCACAGCACATACCAATGTAACCAGCGATGTCCTGGAACTCTGGCTTGTTGGCGATGAGCTCCTCTTTAGTGGGAATGTTGATGCCCATGTAACAAGGGAACTTAATAGGTGGAGAGGCCACTCTGATGTGGACCTGCAGAGGAGATCAAATCATAGATAAAATTCATTGTTTTATGGGAGAAGAAGCTTAACGTCTTCGCTAACAAACTTCTGTGCGTAAAAAAAGCACCACGGCCAATTCGACTGAATTGAACCTTAATGATGACTGACTCATTGAATAGCCAGTAAAATGATGAAAACGTCGATATGCTGGTTACTTGGGGGACTTTTATCATAGAAAGCAAGGAAGTCCTGTGTAAAACCTGTGTAAAGTATTAAGTTTTTGTAGTATCGCTGTCAAATTATAAATATACTTAAATGGCAACAGCATGTTCTCCTGTTATCGACAAGACAGGCTAGTCCATCCATCCATCTTCTATACCAGTGATCCCCAACCCTGGCCGCAGGTCATTTGGTACCGGGCCGCACAGAAAGAAAAAAATCATTTCCATTATTTCATATTTTTTTTTATGTTTTATTTTGAAAAGTGTCCGGATTCTCTGTTACATCTGTCTCCCTTGACGCATGTCCATTGTGCGTGTGCTTACTTTATCTCATGCCGCACAGACTACCACTGCATTTTTACCATTTTTCTTTCACCTCATATTTGGTGTCAAAGGTAAGTTTTGAGGACTTATTGAGTGCTAATGTGCACATTTGTCTCAAGTTAATTCATGCTAGCGCACTGCCTTTTACCACACACGTCAAACAGCGATGTAATAATCTCTCTGGAAAAACTTGTCTGCAACTGGTGGATGGTGGGACGGCATTCATTTTGTGCTTTTAATTTGATGTTATTCATGTCTTAGTTTTACACAATACATAATAAATAAGATAAATTAGATTGCTATAATGTACGAACCCCCTCCCCCCGGGCTGCGGGAGATTTGTGGGAACACAAGCCAGTCCGTGGGCCAAAAAAGGTTGGGGACCACTGTTCTATACCACTTATCCTAAGACAGGTTAGTCTTAATTCACAATTAAGAATCCAATTACATAATGCTGGCAACACAATTGGGAAAGCTGCACATTTTTATGTGGCACAAACATCCTTATAAATACAAAGTGCAAAATATACAACTAGTATGAAACAATCAGTGAAATTTGGAAAAACGGATCAGCACTGGTTGCTTATATTTGCTGCGGTGAATCAGAACGATTCTTCTTTAGGTGTGATACTAGGTTACAAGTATTGAAGGAAGAGCCCTTATTCCCCGCTTGCAGTGCTTTACAAATCATTGTTAACTGCACATTTACAATTCGTAGGCAAATTTTGGAAATAATTCCACACTGCGGTAATGCTGAGCTAGCAAGCTTGTTGCTGTGTGGAGTGTGACGTCATCACTGACGCATAAAAGCTGATACGAATATGAACTGATGTGTAATTTTTATGCTAATATCATCCTTAAGTATGACTTTTTTTTTTTTTTTTTTAAGTTTTAATCCTAAAGTGAGAATTTTTGTTTGGACGCAAAAAGTCTTGTCTTCTAACTTGACATTTGATTTCAAAAGTATGTTATCCATAAATTTGTTGGTTAAAAAAAAAAGAAAAAAAGATGAATAAAAAAGAATAATCAAATGCAATTTCCCGTACTGACCCAAATATAGGTCATAGAGTCATCCCTCAAAGAGTCAGACCATCTTATATTTGTAGTCTAGAGATTTATACACGCAAACCAACAGGTGGCAACAAACGACTTTGAGTCAGAGCTTTTCCTCCTGTCACTCACACACACCAGTGACTTGGAGCATTTTGGAGAGATGCAGGAAAATAGTGTCTCAAAGGAGCAAGCTGGCCAACAAGTTTTCATGCTAATTTGAAAATAATTCTGATCAATGAAGCAAAGTCATTAAACTGTCCAGCAGGTAAGAAATTGTCTTTTTTTTGTCTTAAAAATATTTTTCAAAAAGATGAGTCAACTGTGTCTAAATGTTCCATATCATGCATGTGTGACAGACCTCGGTGGCGCCGGCCTCCTTCAGCAGTTTAATGATGGGGGAGATGGTGTTGCCCCTGACGATGGAGTCGTCAATCAGCACCACTCGCTTGCCGGCGAAGTTGTCAGTCAGGGCGCCAAACTTCTTGGCCACTCCCAGCTGCCTCAGGCGGGTGTTAGGCTGGATGAAGGTTCTCCCTACATAGCGGTTCTTGCACAGGACCTCTATGTAGGGAAGGCCAGACTAAGGGAAGGAAGCTTAGTTAGGAAGGAAGCTGCTGGGGTCGATGTTCAGTTTACAGACAGACCTGCTGAGCGTAACCCAGAGCAGCGGGGGTGGCCGACTCTGGCACGGTGCTAACCATGTCTGCATCTGTGGGAGCCTCGATGGCCAATTGTTGACCACAGCGCTGTCTGACGGTGTACACCATCTGACCTGTGACGACACGTACAGTACATAACATATTTGTGCTATTATGTATTATCTGAGTTGTTGCCTCCTGATTTTGACAGTTGCTTTCAGGAGTTCAGTAAACACAGGGGAACATGTATAAAACCAATAAGACTAGCCCTAAAGGTGTCCTTTCTTCTTCTGATGGCTCTCAATGAAGGCGGTCGTATCTTTTCCCTCTCCTCTCCCTTATCTTCTCTGCTTTGCTTTGCTTCTCACATCTTGTTTTGTCCTGTCTCATACTTTTAAGACCCTTACCCTAAGACCCACTGCTCTCCAAATCAAAATCATGGAATTGATTAACTGGTCTCAACGCAATTGACAAAATCTTCTCGACAAGAAGCTCGGGTTCAGGGGAACCTGTCTGCCCTGAAGGAATGTTCACCGCTTGTTACGTGATGGACAATTGGGGGAAGTGGAGGGTCATGTGCCTGGCGACATCTACCTTTTCGAAACGATGATAACATCCAACAGTGTGTTCCCTGTAGGGCTTACTGTCTAAATTCCAATCAAGGCTAGATATGCAATACACTATCTCTGGGACCTGTTTCAAATAGTTGAAAAATACTATAACATGGCACCTTCAAAAATAGAGTCTGGTCTGGCGAAGTAAACGTATTCAAATATACAGAAGGCAGGAAGGTCCCCTTCACGACGAGGGACCACGCTTAAAGACTTGACTCCATGTCGGGATATCTGGACGATCTCTCCTGGAAGGACCTCCCTGTAATACCTGACGAGAGACGAAGAAGTGGTAAGTGGCAGGAATGGGGAATTGGCTTAATAGGGTAATTATGAAGACATACTTAGCACCGATGGACTGAAAGCTGCAGGACTCTGAAGACACCACCCAGCCCTCAGTGTCCGCTTCACCGCCACCTGACAAGGAGACAGCCAAACAAGTTCATCAATGGCAGTGAGGTCAAAAACATGATCAAGACTACCTGACTTGTGCAGTTTGGAGATAGGGACAACACGTCCAATACAGAGGGGTCGATTGCCGTAGGGGTCCCGCACGGCATAAATAACATCTTTGAACATCATCAACAACGAGTAGGACGTTGGCGTCTCGGTCATCAAATTCTTAATTCTGCAAAACAAAAAGACCATTTAGAGCTATTTAATCGCTGCTGGATAAACTGTCAGACTAACCTGGCCACCCAGTTGGGGGCGTCCAGCTCCTCCATAGGCGGAGTCAATGCCAGCAGCTGGGTGATGAGCTCACTGTCCGAGCTGGTGGACAGACCCACACCGTGACGCATGACCTGCCCACGGCACATAAATCACTCCTTCCGTCAACTCATGTTTCCATGGCAGTGTTGTATTGAGCAGAATAATGAACCACTTCTAGCAAACTAGTTGAGAATGAACCAACAGCACCTCTGCTGTTTGCAGCCTGGTAGTGCACTCCATTCTGCTTCAGTTGCTTGAACACACCATTACATCAATGAATTCTACACAGATAGGGCCGATTACATTTTGGTGCAGGTCTGGAAAAAGGTGCACCGATCTGCAACTAACAGTCAAACGTTAATGTTATCTGATGTACAATTTGCTACATTTAAGTATGGTGGAAAATACATTGTGTGTTGTCTTTGAACGCAACCCCTCACTGCTCATAATAACAGTTTAAAGTGTGATTTAAATGTTCTGCTACTATTAAAGAGACTAGTGTTAGACAGATTTTTAGACTTGCGTGGTATCTTTTAGCTTGACTGACATATTCAGTTCATTTGGAGCTGTTAATACAAACAAATATATATAATCCTGTCCTGTAATTTATCTTTCTGCTAATTAAGTACAGTAAAAATGGGCATATTTCAGACATACAGTACTTGCTAATGGTGATTTGATTAATTAATTAAAAAACTGATTAACCTGATTTATTACAATTTTTTTTAATCATTTGACCGCCCTAATTTACATTTTTTTTCTTTAAAAATGACTAAATTATCTTTAAAAAAATATATAATAAGTGGCCCAACTTGGCTCTTGAAGTGCGGAGGGACAACTAAATCTAGTATACGACATGTCTATGTTGCATGTTGCACTGGTCCTGACTAACCTTCTTCCGTAAGCCGTGTGCATTAACCAGCTCTCCGTTGTGCGCCACAGCTATCTTGCCGTGTAGCGTGTCCACTACAAAGGGCTGGCAGTTCTGCAGCTCCGACATGCCCGTAGTGGAGTAGCGAGTGTGGCAGATGCCCAGGTTGCCATAGCGTAGCTTCAACAGAGCCTCGGGTGGGAAGGCCGTGCTCACCAAACCCATACCCTATGACATAAATAGCAGGGGATACTATTAAAAGTACTGGAAGCTTTCCTACTTGAGTTTTATGTTGCGTGTGATGTGTTACCTTGAGGGTCATGTAGGTTGGTGCATTGGCTCCATCACTTGTGACAATTCCGGCACTTTCTTGACCCCTGAGGAGACACAATCACACATGTTAACAAATGAAGATGACAAAAGGATGAACTCGCTTTTTGTCATGCCACCACAAATGGTAACAGACAGTGATGGATGTCAAAGAAGGAAATATGATAACCAGAAATGAAACTAAGATACTGCAACAAAGGAAAGGGTAGGTCTGCTTCGTTTACTACGGCAGCACATCGTTCGAAACTCGGAATGTAACATGTTTGAAATAATCCTTTCTCTGCAGGACTAAACATGAATGAACATTTACAATAGTAACATAAGTGCCAAGCCTTGAGGCAAAGCAAACAGGTTTGATAGCGGAGGAATGAAAAGATTTAACCTCCTGATACCTGAGCTTGTGTGGTGTGCGCTTTTTTTTTTTTTTACTTCTCCTTGATATTTGGGATAAAAAGGACCTAACAAGTATAACTAAACTTTGTCTTTGTACAGAAAGTAGGGTTTGCAAAATATTATGTTTATGTGGACCGTCGGCTTATCATAACATTCAAATCAATTCTTTGCTGTTTTGGGATCACAAGTGTCCATGTAAATAGTGCTTTCTTCAATAAGCATGTCAAATGTCATCATATGAGTAGCATGGGTCTATTTTACTGGATGACACCAAAGACCATAAACCAGTTTATTAGATCTATTGCCTGGTAGTGGAAGATTTCAATTCTCATTCTATGCATCTGCGTCTTCATGAAGAACATCAGGCATGTTGAGAAACACCGAGTAAAGTCACAAGCTTTCCTTCGGGTACCACTTTGCCGGTTATCTGCGATATAGCAGCCAGCTGACATGACCAAGATCAATGAAGTGCATCAGCATGGTCACACAATAATTCGGTAGTATCTTATCATCCTAATAAGTCAACTCCTCCCATCTTTTAGTTGTACTCACGCACTACACTTGGTTGTGTGACAGTCACATATTTGTTGTCTTTCTTGGCCCACCGCTGGCAGGTGTCTTCTCACTGCTCATCATAAACAGTAGTAGAGAGCGTCACAACTGGCTTATTTTCTTCTTTGTGATATACAGTCATGTGAAAATATTAGGACACCCCATTAAATATTCAGTTCTTTATTAAGAAATGTTCACATATCAATGTCTGATCTTGTTTTTCTTTATCTCTGGAAAAGAAAGTGATTTAATTGCAGGTAAACAACAAAAAAATAACATTGTTTTACTCATTAAACAAAATATATCAACAAAAATGCATATTCTAACTGAGGAAAAAGTTAGGACACCCTACCACCTAAGAGCTAGTGTTATCCCCTTTGGCTGAAATAACTTCAGTGAGATGCTTTTTGTAGCCATCTACCAGTCTTTGACATCGGTCTGAAGAAAGTTTGCCCCACTCCTCAATGCAGAATACTTTCAGCTGTGAGATGTTTGAGGGGTTTCTTGCATGTACAGGCAGTTTCAAGTCACCCCACAGCATCTCAATGGGATTAAGATCTGGGCTTTGACTTGGCCATTCCAGGACTCTCCATTTCTTCCTTTTCAGCAAGTCCTTGGTGGATTTACTGGTATGTTTTGGGTCATTGTCATGTTGCAGGGTCCAGTTTGGCTTTAGCTTTAATTTTTTCACAGATGATCTCACATGTTCCTCAAGAACCCTCTGATACACAATAGAATTCATGGTGGATTCTATGATGGTTAGCTGGCCAGGTCCTGCTGCAGCAAAGCATGGTATGAGGTTCTTTTCCTGGAATGCTGTATTGGGTTTACGCCAAACATGTCCTCTGTTCTGGTGTCCAAATAATTCAATTTTAGATTCATCTGTCCAAAGAACATTATTCCAGAAGTCCTGGTCTTTGTCTACATTCACTCTGGCAAACTTCAGTCTGGCCTTCATGTTCTTCTTGGAGAGCAAAGGTTTCCTCCTTGCACACCTACCAGAGGCATGCACTTTCACATCAACAGTAGCAAGAGCCTGCTGTAGGTCCCGTGATGACATTTTAGGGTTTTTGGAGACTTCTTTTAGCATCTTCCGGTCTGCTCTCGGGGTGAACTTGCTTGGACAGCCAGACCTGGGCATGTTGGCAGTTGTTTTGAATGTCCTCCACTTGTAGACAGTGGAATGGCTGATTTTATATTCTTTTGAGATCTTTTTAAATCAGTTACCAGACTCATAAGCGTCTACAATCTTTTTTCTGAAGGCCTCAGACAGCTCCTTTGATCTCACCATGGTGTTTTCTCTCACTTCAACAGTCAGGGGCACACCAAACTAAATGTGAGGTTTAATTAAGGCAAGCCTCCTTCAAAACGCTGGGTAATGATGTTCTAATCATGTGCACCTGATGTGATACAGCTGTGTGTGATTTTAGCCATTTGAAGTGAGATTGAATGTGGGGGTGTCCTAATTTATTCCTCAACAGAAATTGCATTTATTTAAAATTACATTTTACAGAAAGTTATAAAAAAAAATCATTTTTTCAGTTTTATTTGTTTAGTTCTATTACTTGTTTCTCTCAAGATTGCTAAAATTGATATTAAATATCCATATGACCAAACATGTTAGAAAACACACAGGCTTCCATAGGGTGTCCTAATATTTTCACATGACTGTAATTTCCTGCCGCATGGTCTTCTTACACAAGTGAACAAAATGGCTCCTTGAATATTTGGTTACACCGCATTGAGATTAAGAAAGTTGACTTGACAGAGACAAATCCCCAAATTAGTTGTGATAGTTTAATTTTTTCCTAGGGTCATTGTTGAGAAGAATTTAATTACATTTTTGGGTAGCAGGTTATTGTTTGATTTATGCATCATTTTAGCTGTTTGAATGTTTACCAGATCAGCAAGTTTTAATAGTATTCCACATAATTAATTGTTTATTAACACAAATGTAGAATTATGCCTACTTAGTTGATAATGTCTACTACTGACAATTTCACTGTTTTTTAACAAGTACAGTCAAACTTGTCTATAGCGGCCACTAGAGGGAGTCTGCAAAAGTGGCCGCTATAGACAGGTGGCCTCTATAGACAGGTTGGCGTCCAGTTTGAATGTTGACCAGTAGAGGAAAAAAGCGGGAAAAAATAATAATAATAATGTTGACCAGTAGAGGGCACTGCGGACTGCGGATAAAAGTTGTACAGCACTACAAGGCTTGTTATTATCATGGTTCATGGTTAATGGTTTTAATTCATTCTGAACATGCATATGAGTCAAACAGTAGCACATCACATAGTACAATTCACAATTTTGCATGTCCAAAAAGGAGTAGGAAGAAGCAAAGCTTATTTAATCCTACCCCTCATCAGTTTCACATCAGTTGCAATACATTTAGTCACCTCTTGTTCTTCCAAGTGTACTTTGTTGGTCTACATGACAATGTAGTGCAATCATAGCCAACGTTTTTACTTACTAAAAAGGAAGTTAGAGGCTTAATAATAACTGATAGAATATATCCACGACCCACAGAAAAAAGCTGTGCTAGTAATGTCTTACGCTTGTTTTTAATGTTTTACTTTTTATACGGCCGAGTGTCATTACAGCTTTAGTTCATCAGGAAGTGACGGGAAGTGACGGTGGGCGTCCCGAGCAGGAGAGCTAAGCTCAGTGCTAGCTGTGAGTTTCGAGAGAGTTGGGAAGTGTGTTTATGTTGGCGTGGATGTAAAGTCCTGCAGTGTTCTCCGCTGTTAATAAAGCCATTAAAGTGCATCGGCGACGTAAGTCTCTCCTTCCCCACAACAAGCGGCATTACAGTATTGACCAGTGCACACCAGGAAATCAACGGTGTCACTTGTTACAGGCATTGCCGGGACAGCTATGTATTGGGGCTTGTTTAACATTTGCCTTGTGGGCAAGCAGGAAGGAGAGACGATGCTGAGAGATGTGTGTGTGTTCTGAGCTGCTGTCTGGTGGCCGCGTTCAGTAAATAAAGTTGGCAGAAGCAACAGGAGAAGTTTCCTTCTTTGCTTCAGAGCTGAATAACACTGACAACTTAACAGACTAGTAGCGAACGGAAAAGAAGACAGCTTTTTTTGTGTCGAATACAGAAGATGAGGACTTTGATGGATTTGTGGATGAGGATTGATGAAAAATAACGTGAGTACATTCTAAAATACTTCAATTAAGTACAACCGAACTCAGTTTTGCTCCCGCTGCTGCATGCATGCTAGCGTATGTTTTTTTTTTTTTTTATTGTAGCGTCGCTGGGAGCACGTCCTGTTCCCAGCCTTATTTGCGGTAATGTTTTGGTGCAAATGCTCTTAAAGTTACATGTTTGACCAGGAAATAGCAAGCTCAAAAGAAGACGGCTTTTTTATGTGGAACAACTGACAGTTTGTGTGGATCTTGTGAATGATTGTGACTGAGCTAGGACTCAGTAATTAAAGTCTACACACGACGGCTTCATTGATTGAAAAACGAAACTTTTTTGTGCATGAAGCTTCTACTTGAGTCGGTAATTTGGCCGCTATATGCAGTCAGATATTGACCAAGGGAGACAAAATGGGTGGCCGCTGGCCGCGTTGGACAGGTGACTGCTATACACAGGGTCTATAACATGTAAATTTGCTGCGGGGGATTTTTCAGTGGCTGCTATAGGCAGGTGGCCGTTCTATAAAGGTGGCCGCCAAGACAGTTTGGACTGTATTTGGTACATAGCTTTTTATAGTTACACCACATTGACATTTGTACCATTCTCTCAAAATTGATCAAATGCAGAAATTTTAGACTAGGTCTTCAAAAACTGAATATATTCAAGTAGTATGTGAGTGTACTTTCTAATTTTAACCTTTTTAAATTGAACTAAACCATGGGAACACCAAAAAAATGCTTAACGCCATTGGCATTTAGTGACAGCTAGTAATGTGCCAAATTTGAATGCAATGTGAAGCTAGAGATATTATTATTCAAAAATACACATTTTCATTCTGAAAATTTGGATAGAATTTTTACCTTCACTTTAACCTTTTGCTAACTTTGCCACCATCTTGTTTTCACTGAAATGGCTGTAATGATGTGATATCACCACAATATGGTGCAGCTAGAGCAGGGGTCAGGAACCTTTTTGGCTATGAAAGACATGAAATGTATTTTTGTGAGAGCCATATTAATATTTTTAAGATACAACTAAATGTGTGCATGTTTAAGCAAGACGAACAATTTTATAATGCAAAAAGTCTCTGAATTTATTCTTTTTAATAACATTGTTATACTGAAGCTAGTCAATAATAAATAAAATACTTCTTACCATGAATGACACTTGGTACTGCATGGTTTTGCACCGCATCTTTCTTTCCTTTTGCCATCTTCTTCGTCAAAAGAGTTGGCGCTACAGAATCAGCTAGCTGACTATTTGATTGAAAAAGGTAAGTTTACTTCTTGAACTCTTAATGACCCGGGTAGACTACTGCATTATCCAATAATAATAATAATAATAATAAAAATAATAATAATAATAATCTGGTTTTGGTGTCTTACCCAAAAAATATCGGATATATTCTGCCGGATGGATGGATTAAAATGCACAAAACAGTTTTATATTTTGAATGTTATTTTTAAACACTGATTTCTGTAATGATTAGATTTAAAATGTCACTGATTTTTTTTTTTTTTTTTTTTAAATAAACAAATTGTATTGTGTTAAGAAATGTCCGAGAGAAATGTCCTACCCCTGGGCTAAATTAGTAAGTACCATGTATCATGGTGCTGAAAGGCAAAAATATAATGTTCTTGTATGTGTATGCAGGGTTTCAGAAAATTAAAACTAAAAACCAGCAGCTGAGGAGCTACCACACAGACACTGAGTGGCCTGCTGCAGTCTATCCACCAAGCTCCTTCTCGAATTACATACTCGGCCCGCCCCCTCAGCACACAGCTTAAGCCAGTAGTGAGGCTGCTTTTCCTGCAAGGAGGCGTTGCATTCAGGCTTAACCGCCTGGTTGCCTAGGAAACCGAGCAGCAGAGACAGACGAGTTCAGGAGGGTGGAGGAGGGGATAAAAGCGTTTCCAGGTCAGCTCAAAATATGGAGAGAGGAACAGGGTGGCAACAAGGACAGGAGGAGGAAGGAGGCTCAATGGAGAGGCCATGGGGGGAGGCCGAGGTGTTGGCTCTGGTTTCCGCGTGGGACGAGGTGGTGGCTCAGCACGGGGCTCAGAGCACAGTCACATTCCAGCTCATCTCAGAGCGTCTGAGGCGGCTCAGCGTGGTGCGTAGCTGGAGGGACTGCAGGGCTAAGTGCAGAAGCATGAGACTGGACAGCAGGAGGCCCCAAGCGGGCGGCCTGACAGGCACCGGGGTGGATGGTAGGCTGGAGGAGGGGGCAGATCATCAAAGAGGAATCTCCTCAGCTCAAATGCAGGAAGGTAAAAGTTCTGCTGTGATGATGATGATCATTTATCATTAAGCTACAATCTCAAGTCACATGTCGGCACACAGGAGTCAAGACCCCAACCAGCGGGGCGGAGGAAAACGGCCGCCACTGGACAGACGACGAGGTGCGCGCCCTGCTGCGCGTCTGGGCAGACCGCCACGTTCGAGAGAGCCTCAAGAGCACGCTGCGCAACAAGTATATCTTCAAAGAGATGTCTCGCCAGATGCAGCGGACGTACGGTGTGGTGCGCAACTGGGAGCAGTGTCGGACCAAGTACAAGAACCTCAAGTACGACTACAAGATGGCTAAGAGCGCACACGATGCCAGGGGCGGCGGTAGCCTGGGGAAGTGCATGAGGTTTTATGACGAGGTGGAGGCCATTCTGATGGAACATGGCCCGGAGGACACGTCTCTGGAGATGAAGGGGAGGTTGTGTGATGGCAAGAAGATAGAAAAGTCAGAAAATGAGGTTGTCATAGAGATTGACGATGGTATGTTTGTTGCCTTGTTTACGACAACTATGGGCCTCTTTGACACTGCAAAATAGCAGCATCAGAGATGTAACAGATGATAGGGATGGGGTCAATCCGATCCAGTATCAGTATGGGGTTCCGATACCAGACTAATCAGGAATTTCCGACATCACCTGCAGAGATTTCCAATCCATGAGCCGTGTCTGTGTCTTAGTGTTGTCAGTAAATGTGGTGAAAAGAGAAATTGTAGTTGCCGCCATACATGCACTGCAGCTCCTGGTCCTCACATCACGCACTCACATCACACACAAGTGCGCCACCTGACACGGTCAAGGACACACACAACAGACGGACATGTACACAACACAAAACACAAGCGACCGGAAATTATGTCCGATGTTAAGAGTTCCGTTTTGTCCGACTGCCTGTGAAGCCGTGAACACGTCAGGCTGAGGGTTTGTATGTGTGTGTGTGCGGCGCTGCATGTGTGGAGACCGCTATTTTCTCTGATGTTCTTCTAGCTATCCCTAACTGATGAGCCAGCATTTATCCACCTTTTCCTTTAATACAGAACTGCAGATAATTGGATGTAGTATGAAATACTTGTTTGACAGTGACAATTAGGCCTGTCACGATAATCAATAAATCAATTAATAGAATAAGAAAACAAAAAAAACCAAAGTCGATAATTTTGCCGGCCACAATTAATTGACGTGCATGTATGTGTGTTTGTTTTCCTCATCTCTCTTTACCACACAGGCTAGATGACAAGAGGGTTCACTCTGCATGTGTCTGTGCGCATTGGTTCTATAGTGGAATGAATGGAGAGAGTGGACCCTCTGTCAGCCATTCAGCCTCTTTGTCCCAGTATGTGGAGGCGGGGCTAGTAGTGAGTGGATGCGCTACAGACAGAGTGCGAGCAGCAAGTTCGCAGGCAAAGGCTAATATGAATGAAGGCACAAACGCCAGTGTGGAGGTGCAGCAGAGCCTTTGTCCCGACAGTCAACTCTTACTGAGGCGTTTGGTCGGCAAAGTAAATATAAACAAAACGGCGTAAAATGGTGCACGCTCATAGTGTCGCTTGCTACATTGCAAAAAGAAGAGCAACCTTTCAATACGGTTGAAAGACAACATTTCAGGAAATGTTACAAATGTACTCCCACATTCCAAAAGTATGCATGTTCGGTTAATTGGCAACTCTAAATTGTCCATAGGTATGAATGTGAGTGTGAATGGTTGTTTGTCTATATGTGCCTTGCAATTGGCTGGCGACCAATCCAGGGTGTAACCCGCCTCTCGCTCAAAGTGAGCTGGGATAGGCTCCAGCATACCCCCGCGACCCTAATGAGGATTAAGCGGCATAGAAAATGAATGAATGAATGACATGCGGCATCCCTCCTCTGTTATGTCTCTGATACGACCTCCAAAATGCAAACCAGTGTTCGGAACTGATTGTGTTTGACATAAAAGGTTCCGCTGTGCTTATCTATATTATTTGTTGCCTGTTCTCTCAGATGACAACAGCAACGATTATGATGTGGATGGCGATAAGGATCCAAAATGGAAAGGACAAGGTAAAAAACAAACAAACAAAAAAAAAAACACAAAACAAAACATCAAAGCTTGCGATGTCCTGCATTTTGTGATTAGAGAAACGCTGTAATTCTAGCCAGGATGTTTATTTACCTAAACCGCAGTGAAAGTTCACACCAGCAGCTGAGTAGCACAACCAGCATTATAAAGCGCATGCAGAGGTAGATACAGCACATTTGAAATGGTAATTACATTACCCGCTACTGGAAAAGAATAATGGCGTTATTCCCAACACTGCTGGTGATACTTAAAATGCAGCTACTGCAATCTTGCAGAGTTAATAAAAATTACATCAGGAGGTTGCCTACAGCCACTAAAGTTAATGCCAATGTTTTTTGTCACCGCTAATTAGAGACTCTGTGATTATTTGCTTTTGTAGACCACACACTTGACTGTTAACTGAATATGGGCGTTCATCGTACTTTCATTTATTCTATCTGGTGTCCATTTTAAGATCTACATCCGTCCAGCAGTGATCAATTCCATGGGGTCATTGTGTCCGACACGGGTCGTAATTGGAGTGACCAGGAGGTGCGAGCGCTGATTCGGGTCTGGTCTGACGACCGGGTGCAACTCCAACTGGAGAGCTCGACCAGAAAGAGGGACATCTTTGTACAGATCTCCAATAGGCTTATGCAGCAGGGCATCGAGCGTGACTGGAAGCAGTGCCACACCAAGTACAAGAACCTCAAGTACCTTTACCGCTCCCTACAGAAGGGCAAGGTCGACGAGGGCGACCCAAAGCGCCTCATGAAGTTCTATGATGAGGTGGACGCAATTATGAATCGCAGGGCTAGGCGCTCACCTACAGACCACCACATGGACTTAGGTCCACTTTCTGAGAATCATCATGAGGACATTTATTCACCCAAGGCTGATATGACGGCGGCGCTGGAGAAAAGAACATGCAGCTCTGATTCGGCTTCACCAATAAGCCTCACAGCAAAGCCACATGAAGAACAAGGGGTGAAAGCAGAAAGTAGTCACCACTTAGACCAACAGCACCAACGAACAGGTAAGCAAGATACCACAGCTTAATGAGTATACAGTGCATATTGCAAAACACATTTCACAATGTAATCCCTTTTACACAGATCCTGCAAAATAGCCGCATCAGAGTCAGTAGTCGAACAGTATATCCAACATCTTTTCACCTGCAGACTTGCACCTTTTATACCGAAACTGGCAAAGCAAGATATTGCCACAACTTTGTGCACTTTCACACAGCGACATGGGATCACACAATCAAAGATAAAAGAAAATTAGATGCATGATGACGTCGGCGTCTGGTGTGACATAAAATATTTGTCTTGGGTGTCAAAGTTTACACCCCTGTCCTGGCACTGAGGATTACCCTTTCCAACAGGCACAGTCATCCCACCTCTGTTATGGCTTTGTTACTACCTCCAAATGGCGCACAATTGCCAGATCTACTTTGATCCTCTATGCCACCTTTTTTTTCATGTGTCGCCGGAAAAAGGCAGAAAAATGTTCAAAAAAGATTTAGGGTTTGATTTTTTTATTTTATTATTGTTTTAGTTGATCTACTTCATTTGTATTCTGCATTTTACCACTGTACAATGTAACCAGGACTCGTCAGCACAATAAATCAAGTTAAATTGATTAAATTTAGCCTGGTAACTGTAGAAATGTTTTGTTCAATACTTTGACAGTCTTACCCGATTAATAACATCTGAAGGATTTCAAAATGAGGACAGATGGCGTTATAATACTGCTGTAATATGAGTCATGCGTGTTTTTGTGATTGTGATTAAAAAATATATTTTCCATACATTTCAAGGCTCCTCAGAAGCGCACGGCGACACCTTGTCCGCCAAGAGGGGGAGGAAGAGAAAGGCTGAGGATGAAGGTTAGTCATGTGCCTGATTTCGCAACGACTTTGTACATCACATGACGTCCACAAGCCTTTGTAATGTCAAACTCGGCGACTCCGTAGTCCCATGATTTCACATGGCGCCTCTTAATGAAATTCTGGATTATAGTGGGACGTTTGTCAACGTGGACAGCAGACAACTCATGACGTGACCGCCGAAAGAAACCTCCAACTGAATTTGGCATTCATTTAAAAAAATCCTGCTTTTGTCCTTTTTTTCTCCTCCAGACAACACTTTTCTGACACCAATGAAACAAATGGACTGTGACAACATGACAATTAAAGAAGAGCAGAATCACATTCCTATAATAGAAGTCCATTCAGTCTGCTCCATGGCCTCCCAAGATGCTCCTCCAGAGACACAGGTAATAATCATCATCATAATAAAGTCAGATACGGTCACAAGGAAATATGGTTTAAATGAAATTACACACCTTGTGTGGGGACAAGTCACGTTACTGTACTAGTGCGTCGTCCCCCTTTGAGGACATTTGACTTCTACAGTGGAACCTCGGATGGCATACATGTATTTTTCAGTTTACATCAAAAATGTACGCAATAATTTCCCCTCGGTTTGGGTACATTTCCCGGTTAGCATACAATATTCCGCACGTCTTGTCATGTTATTAATACACTGGGTGAGTCCAACTGTGTTCTTGATGTATTTTTACCAGAAAACGTCCTTTTTAACAGCGTGTTAGCATGGAAACCGGAACTGGAGGTCATTGTCCCCAAGCTCCATCGCCCTTCTATGGCATCATCAGCGGTTGACTGTGTAGTTCTTTGCAAACTAACAGTTATGCCACAAGTCTTTTCTTATTGATCACGGCTGCAAAATACTTCACAATCAAGCCAAAGAAAGTTGCAAGTACCAGCACTTTGATAAAGACTGTGAGAAACACTATTAGCCCTGTTTTAGGGCATTCAAATTCGAATAGTGATCGCAGGCAACGTTAATAACGTCACATTTGGCTTGAGTGGAAAAAACTTAATGAAAATGCTCTCTTTATAGAGCAGGGGTGTCCAACCTTGTTTTTATAGCTCAAGATATGCTAAGCTATCTCAACAAATCATCCACATCTTAGCTTTGCGTTGTTGTTGACAAAGCAAGTAGTGTAATAAAACATGTTAAAACACAAGTGGCAGGCACAAAAATGGCCCCTGGGACGCACCTTGGACACCCCTGGTATGCAGATAATTTGTTTTGGGGTTTTTTTGCAGTAGATCCTTAAACACCACAGACTTAAATCGAAGATCACTCTAATGCATTTGCTATATTTGGTATGTTAAATGTCATTTTTACATGGAAATTGCTCAGGCCAGGCGTGTCCAAACTTTTTCCAACTCAGCTCTTCTTCACTTCTGGGTTGGCTCTGAGTAGCAAACATCTCTCCCCCATACAGCCCAACCCCTGAATCACAGCTCAGAACCCTATACAATACTCCTGTGGCAACACTATTTTAAAAAAATGTGTCATAGATATTACTGTTATTATTCATAGTTTTTAGTATTAACATTTAAACTTTTTCTCATTACTTTATATTACTTTTTATATTTTATCAACGTTTTGTTGTTTAATTGTACTTTTCAAACGTGCCATGAGCCAATAAAAAAAACAGCTATGTACCGCAGATGGCCACCACTGGCTTAGGCATTGCTGAAATAAAAAGTTTTGAAACATGGCAGAGATTGACGTTATTTCAATAAGAAGACTAAGAGTGAAGGGAGAAGTAATGTCCTTTTTTCTTTACCATGCTCGTAAACGATTCGCGTCGGTCCATGAACGCATCACAATGACTATATCGGCAAAAACTTGTCGCACCTTAATGCCAGGAACGCTTTGCTGTATTACGACAAAAGTTGCGACACTTTTAAGTTTACATTCATTCAACAAGTAACTCGCCGTGGCATGTTATCAGGTTAGTTATTTCCAAAAAGTTAAGCAACTTACCCACGCACCATAAAAGTTCAAGCAAAGATGCTGCCTTTACATACCTGTGCTGCAGCGCCACAAGTCCCAGAGTCAAGACCTGAGCCACCTCCAGTTGTGTGGGCCACTCTCCGGCCGCAACGCAGCCGAACACCCCGCACTCCTCTCCGATGCCGGACTCCTCGAACTCCATCCTCCCCTCTGTCACTTCGCCAAGTAGTTAGCTAGCGTGCTAGCTAACTTGCTAACTGACCAGCTCTTCTTGGAGTGGGGGCGTCTCGTGCTGTAGCGTGGCTTGTCACAGCTCGTGCTCAGAGCACGTGTGACAACAGGAACGTCTCTTTCCTACAGAAAGTTGTCTATTAAAAACACACAAATAAGACGAAAAGTCAGTCAAACGAAGCCACACAGCTGATTTTGTCTTCCAAAGCATGGCTTTTAACAGCGCCATTACTTTTTTGGTGTTTTTTTTAATCGCACAGATTTCAGATCAAGCATCTTTGGAAGTGCACGAGACTTTGAGAGATAGTTGATAAGAAAATCACCTTAGTGGCGTGAACTGATAGCGGGGAGCTTTGTTTCATATCAGTCTTCTACTCAAAGGAGAAAAATGGTGACACTTGATAAAATCCACATAGTTCGTCAATTTTTTTCGAGATTTAGAGTTAGGGCGTCTTCCTCCCTCAAGCGCGACTAATACGCTGTTCTGATTGGTCAACCGAGTCAGTTAAAGGCTGTGATTGGCTGCCACAGCACGTAAGAAACGCGCTACTTCCGGCTTCTCCTCTCTGCACGCCTCCTGCGCTCAGCCTGTCTTTTACAACTTCACAAAGTTGTGCGACTCTCAAGTTCATTGTGTTTTTGTGTCCTTTTAGTTCCACGGCTTGCCGAAAAGAACCATGGCTCGCACGCAAGGTACAGTAGCGCAATCCATACAGGTTTAGGTTTAGATTTGACAGCAAAAATAATGCAACTCTCAACATGGCACGCTCTGTTTTCTAGAGTTGAGCATCGGCCAGAAGCTGAACGAGGGAAAGACCAAGCACATCTTTGAACTCCTGGACCAGCCCGGACTGGTCCTGGTGCAGTCCAAAGACCAGATCACGGCCGGGAATGCAGCGAGGAAAGACCAGATGGAGGGCAAAGCGGCTATCGCCAACAAGACGACAAGCTGCGTGTTTAAGTTGCTGCAAGATTCTGGTAAACACACATTTAGTGTCATTACTATTAATAATAATCATAATAGTGCAGCTTCATTCACTGCGATGATAAATAGTTGGAAGTAAGCGCTTCTTACCAATTGAAACAGTCACAACCCTCACGTATATTTGACACTTGACCCTTGCTTGTGACACATCAGTCGAGTCACAGTACAAATGATTAATTTTCTTGATTTATCAAAAATCACCGTTATTTATTTACATTATTATTATGATTTGAAATTTTGTAAAATTATTAAATAGAAAAACATTCTCTTTCAAAATTATGAAATGCCTGGGCAGGTTCTTTTTGAGACTCTTTATAGCCCACACAAATGCTGTCATGTGCATCACTTCCTTGTGTGCCTCCACACATGGTTACGTTAAATTAATTGGTTAACTGTAACGCATCTGCTGCTCATGAGTGGGCCATGAGACTTACAAAGTTGTGTTAATGACAACCTTGTGACTCATAACTTGTCTAATTAGTTAGAACGTGACCGACCTCACTTGCCTTTCATTTTGAGACACATTCTTCTTTTTTTCCCGCCCCTGAAGGCATCAAGACGGCCTTTGTGAAGCAACACTCGGACACGGCGTTCATTGCGGCCCACTGTGAGATGATCCCCATCGAGTGGGTGTGTCGGAGGGTGGCCACCGGGTCTTTCCTGAAGAGGAACCCGGGTGTTAAGGAGGGTTACCGCTTCTCGCCCCTCAAGATGGAAATGTTCTTTAAAGTGAGTGTACTGCAACATCATGTTTACATTATGATACAATGGCACAGTGGTTAGCACTCGCTCTCACCTCTTTCACACAGACCTGGAACAGTAGCTACCGCATCATGTGTGCATTTCACACAGAACTGTGCTTTGTCACGCTGCCACACAAAATCCCACTGTCAGATTATTACGTGACATCAGTGCCAGTGTCTGGTATCAAATCCTCAGACGATAGTAATTGTTTTCAAGACGGCAGGGCAGGAGAAGAACTGAGTGAAGCAGTATAAAACACAGAGCTTGGTATCGCTGATGCCGATTGGCAAAGCAGTGGGTTTGGGAAATAAATACAGTTGTGCCTCGTTTCTCGCGGTTAATTGGTTCCAGACCCAGGCGCGATAAGTGAATTTCCACAAAGTAGGATTCAGTATTAATAAACTGAATCTTTTTGTAGTTATGGTGTCTAAAACCTGTTTATGATCTTCGAGGCTTAATAATAGCTGATATATCCACGACCCACAGAACAAAGCTGTGGTAGTAATGTCTTACGCTTGTTTTTTATATTTTACTTTTTATACGGCAGAGTGTCATTACAGCTTTAGTTCATCAGGAAGTGACGGGAAATGATGGTGGGCATCCCGAGCAGGAGAGCTAGGCTCAGTGCTAGCTGTGAGTTTCGAGAGAGTTGGGAAGTGTGTTTATGTTGGCGTGGATGTAAAGTCCTGCAGTGTTCTCCGCTGTTAATAAAGATTAAAGCGCATTGGCGACGTGAGTCTCTCCTTCCCCACAACAAGCGGCATTACAGTATTGACCAGTGCACACCAGGAAATAAACGGTGTCATTTGTTACAGGTATTGCTGGGACAGCTATGTAGTGGGGCTTGTTTAACCTTTGCCTTGTGGGCAAGCAGGAAGGAGAGACGATGCTGAGAGATGTGTGTGTGTTCTGAGCTGCTGTCTGGTGGCAGCGTTCAATAAATAAAGTTGGCAGAAGAAACAGGAGAAGTTTCCTTCTTTGCTTCGGAGCTGAATAACACTGACAAGTTAACAGACTAGTAGCGAACGGAAAAGAAGACGGCTTTTTTTGTGTCGAATACAGAAGATGAGGACTTTGATGGATTTGTGGATGAGGATTGATGAAAAATAACGTGAGTACATTCTAAAATACTTCAATTAAGTACAACCGAACTCAGTTTTGCTCCCGCTGCCACATGCATACTAGCATATGTTTTTTTTTTTTTATTATTGTAGCGTCGCTGGTGTTCCCAGCCTACTTTGCGGTAATGTTTTGGTGCAAATGCTCTTAAAGTTACATGTTTGACCAGGAAATAGCAAGCTCAAAAGAAGACGGCTTTTTTATGTGGAACAACTGACAGTTTGTGTGGATCTTGTGAATGATTGTGACTGAGCTAGGACTCAGTAATTAAAGTCTACACACGACGGCTTCATTGATTGGAACAACAAAACTTTTTCGTGCATGAAGCTTCTACTTGAGTTGGTAATTTGGCCGCTATATGCAGTCAGATATTGACCAAGGGAGACAAAATGGGTGGCCGCTGGCCGCGTTGGACAGATGACTGCTACACACAGGGTTTATAACATGTAAATTTGCTGGGGGGGATTTTTCAGTGGCTGCTATAGGCAGGTGGCCGTTCTATAAAGGTGGCCGCTAAGACAGGTTTGACTGTATGTTCACAAGTAGAGTGCTTCTTCTGCCTTATGTTAGTTCATTTAGTCTGTATGCTTGAAAATATGTAATTTAGACCAAGAATAGATACAGTTTGCTTAATATGCTTTTTTTATTTATCTATTTTTTGCTAATAGGCCAATAAAACCATGAAACAGTGATCATTTATTAATACATTTTTACAAACCCTGGTGTGGCCTGGTTTTAAGTGCAAACTTAAATAGGGGAACTCCTTTGGCAACCATCTGCTTTTGGGCTCCAGGACGATGCCAACAATGACCCCCAGTGGTCAGAGGAGCAGTTGCTGGAGGCCAAATTCTGCCTGGCCGGCCTCACCATCGGCCAGTGTGAGGTGGACGTGATGAACCGCAGCACAGTGGCCATCTTTGAGATCCTGGAGAAGGCATGGGCCACTCAGAACTGCACGCTGGTGGACATGAAGGTGTGTGTGACGCTGCCCCCTGCTGGTGGAGCCTGAAGATGGCTGCTGATATTGAACTGCTCTTTTTGTTCGGCCCCAGATTGAATTTGGAGTGAACGTGAAGACTCAGGAGATCGTTCTGGCTGATGTGATCGACAACGACTCATGGAGGCTGTGGCCCGCTGGAGATAGAAGCCAACAAAAAGATAAGCAGGTCAGTGTTGCTGCTTTTTCATTTGAACGGAGAAATTATTAGGAGTGATTTTTAAAAGCGTAACAGCAGGACTTTGCTCTTCTCTTCAGGTCTACAGAGACCTCAAAGAGGTCACCCCCGAGGCAATGCAGATGGTCAAGAGGAACTTTGAGTGGGTTTCTGAAAGGGTCAAGGTGCGCCACTTTATTCCTTTTAACCCCATTCTGCTTATCAGGAGACTCTTTTTGGTGTTTGTTTGCACTCCTTTTAATCTGCTCTTTTGCTGGCATGCACTCACTCTTCCACATTAACTGTGCAAAGTGCTTTTTAGGTCACCCAATTGATTTGTTTTCAACATTTGGTTACCCCTCTTAGCGATAGTCGTCCCTCGCCGCTTCTCGGTTCAAATGTGGCAGCTTTGCTCTATCAGTTTTTCAAAAATATATGAAATCATGCAATTTCGTGGTTGAATACGACCTATTAGCCGAAACATATATTACGTAGAAAATGTGACATTTTTTGTCTAAATTAAGTATTTTGAAGCATAAAAATGGCTAATTAAACTAAAATACAAACATAATGATGCAGTGGTACTCTACACTGGGCGTTGGGTGTCAGTAATGTTACTGTAATACTTGATGAGATCATGCAAGCACCAGACTTGATTGCCGGAGCAACAAACTTTTATTGCAGTTTTGTATTATCTCTCAACAGGCACAATAATCCCTAAAGAAAATCCCTAATAAAAACATGGGCTGCTATTGCAGCCGTAGCTGATACTCTGCTCTGAACCGCCGACGTCACTTCCTGTTTGCCACTCACTCCTCTCACCTAGGGAACACATTTATAGCAACACACACGAGTGTGAGTGATATTTATGCCTTATTTACTCTTATGCCTAATATATCGGGTAATGCAAATGTAAATGTGACTTTGGGGTGTTATTTCATGTCTAGAGGGCTCTGTTGAAGTCCGTATTTAGAAGGTTGTAAACAGGTTTTCTATGCTTTAACTACAAAAATATTCCATTTATAAATCAGGAATCCTACTTGGCGAAAATTCACTTATCAGAGATGGGTCTGGACCCAATTAACCTCAATGAATAAGGGATTACTGTACTACAGTAACAATGCAAAGCATACACAACTTTTTTAAAGCTCAAATTAGTTTGTGTGCTAGATAATCAATACAGTTACATGTTACCCAATCCAATAACAAATAACCAGAGAGCTATTTTTGATGATTTGGGATATCCCTATCAGTTATTGATATCTGATATCGGTCTGACATCAGCAAAAACCCAATATCTGATTATATCTGCCTGCATCTCAAATCAGGCCGCACGGTGGAATAGTGGTTAGTATGTTGGCCACACAATCAGGAGATCAGGAAGATCTGGGTTCTGGGTATTTCTGTTGGGCATCTCTGTGTGGAGTTTGTATGTTCTCCCCGTGCGTGCGTGGGATTTCTCCGGTTTCCTCCCACGTTCCAAAAACATGCATGTTAGGTTAATTGGTGACTCTAAATTGTCCATAGGTATGAATGTGAGTGTGAATGGTTGTTTGTCTATGTGTGCCCTGCGATTGGCTGGCGACCAGTCCAGGGTGTACCCCGCCTCTCACCCAAAGTCAGCGGGGATAGGCTCCACCATACCTGCACGCCAATTGTATAGGGCAGGGGTTCTCACTTTTTTAGCCTGCGAGCTACTTTTTAAAATGACCAACTCCCAAAGATCTACCAACAACTACTACTACTAGTACTACTATATTTATTTTATTTTAAAAATATAAGTAGGTATTTATGTATGTTACACATGTATATCAAGAGTGCACTCACTTTCTCAGCATGCAAGTACAAGTCAAAATGATCTACCTCTTTCTATAAAACATATACAAAATGTAACCAGTAAACTCTGAAATTCTCTTGTAAATATTAATGATTCGTATTTCACGTTCACATTTTCAAAGTTGACAGGTAATCAAAGTAGTTGCTATCATAATTCACTTCAATATGGAAATAAAGATAATTCCACATAACTCCTAAATAGTTGTGTACATAACCTGAGTACCGGTAACATGTCAGTCAAATTAGCTATGTAACGTTCATTAGGGCACACAGTTCATGGATTACATCCAGTTAGCATTTGCTATCAAACATTACCCATGTACAAGAATTTAAAATGGGCAACATATTAAAGGTTTCACCAATGGGCACATTTTTAATCTCATCATGAAATAATAGTTTAAGAAGCCAACATGTAGAAAACACTGATTTCTGTAGTAGAGAGTTCATGACGGCAAGCAAAGCCAGGAAACAATACACTTTTTTTCTACGTAACTAGCCGCTACAAGTGAACAGATAACTTTTTGTTATAAATATAGACATCTTACCGCTGAGTTAGTTCATCCTTAATCAGAATAATAAAGATTCATCTTCGTGTGTAGCTTGAAACGCTGTGGGGGAGCAAGCGCGAATCAGGAGGGGAGCTTATGTCAGCTGACTGATGTCATATGACAACTACAAAGTGACGTTTACGCGATCGACCCAAACTACCTTGGTCATCTACTGGTAGCTCGCGATCGACGTAATGGCCACGCCTGGTATAAGGGATACGTGTATAAAAATGAAAAACAATTGGCACCTCACACTACAATTACGAGTGCACCTGAACGCCTCACAGCTCAGAGCGCACAGTCGGAGCAGAAAGAAGGAAGGAGACAGAGCATGAAGTTCTGTTGTTCTGTGTGAGTTATATGAATAAGTAAGTTAGATGATTATGTTGTGCATTAAGAGTGTTTAATCTTGAAGGCTTAATTTATATTGGTGTTCCAATCCCTGCACTGTGAAACCTGTCAATGTATGTGCGTGTAAGGATGAGAAAGGGGGGATTCCCCTGAAAATGAGGCTTTATCGCTGGTTGTGTTTTTTTTTTTTTTTTTTGCTTTGGATACAGCTTTATCATGTTTGTTCAAATTTCCCTTTCAATTTGGTATCAAATTAATATGCAAACTTAAATCATAGCGACTGCAAGTGGACAAAAGAGAAGCTAAAGGTCAACCCATTCAAACAGAAGGATCCTAACATCCAGCTGAAATATAAGATATAGTATAATATATATATATATATATAATATAAGAGGAATACTTATGCGTGTATCTGTTCGTCAGTGCTCATCTAAAACTCTTGTCAAAATTTGACCAATGCGAAATACAAATTTTTGAACTACTATAACTTACTTGCTATAAAATTAACCAATTAATCATGTCCAATATTTCAAGTAATGAAGATTTAAAAGGTTTGTTTTCTAAGTGTGCAGGAGTCGGGGTTACATGGCTTCAAGTCATTTGTCTGAAGGGGTATGCGACTGAAGTTTGGAAACCACTGATGTAGACCACATGGCGAAATGTTTTTTGTTTTTTTTTTTTCAAACTACCCACAGACTAACGGGTCTATATTTCCCCCCCCCCAGCTGCTGCTGGAGTCCCAGTCTGGGGGCAGAGTGGTGGTCCTGATGGGCTCCACCTCAGACATGGCCCACTGCGAGAAGATCAGGAAGGCGTGTTGCTCCTACGGCATTCCCTGCGTG
This sequence comes from Dunckerocampus dactyliophorus, assembly GCF_027744805.1. NCBI lineage: Eukaryota > Metazoa > Chordata > Actinopteri > Syngnathiformes > Syngnathidae > Dunckerocampus > Dunckerocampus dactyliophorus. The sequence continues at coordinate 11,107,102 of NC_072828.1, forward strand.
CTGAGAGTCACCTCGGCTCACAAAGGCCCGGATGAGACTCTGCGCATTAAAGCTGAATATGAAGGTGAGCGGACGTCTTAACAGGAAGTAGCTTTCGTGACATCATAGCATACTGTAGCTGTGTCCATCCCTCAGGAGATGGCATTCCTACAGTGTTTGTGGCGGTGGCTGGTAGAAGCAACGGCCTCGGGCCCGTGATGTCTGGAAACACGGCTTATCCTGTCATCAACTGCCCGCCTCTAACACCTGACTGGGGCGCCCAGGATGTTTGGTCCTCCCTCCGTATGCCGAGCGGTAAGTGTGACCTTACTTTTCTCACATTCTGGACGTAAGAGCTCGATTGGCATAAGCGAGCCTCTCTTTGCCGTTTCGCCACAGGTCTGGGCTGTTCCACCATCCTCTCCCCTGAGGCGGCAGCTCAGTTTGCGGCTCAGGTCTTTGGGCTGACTGACCACCTGGTGTGGTGCAAGCTGAGGGCCTCCATGCTCAACACATGGGTGGCCCTCAAGATTGCAGACAAGAAGCTCCAGGCCTGCAGCCTCTGAGCCGACCGTCGCCTCACCAGCTGGTTATGATCCTTCTAATCCTCCTTTTTAGGAGTCTGATTAACAACATGAATCTGTACTTGCTTCACAAACTCTCCTAATCATTCCATTAAAATCAATTTCATAAACTTTGTAACAAACTTGGTCTGCCTTATTTTTCTTACATTTTATCACTCAAAAGTCCCACAGCCTTGTGTGTGCACTGATTATGAAATTATTAAACCAATAAAGCATAAAACTACTTGTAACTCTACCATTTTCCCTGCAATTACAATGTGCAGTTTGAAAGCTGCACAAAATTCCCATTAATACAACTCATATTTTTGTGAAATACAAATTGACAAATATATTTTCTTTTAAATGCAATAGTACAAATGGTTGACAATTTTTTTTTTTTTGGAGGATTTTCAGTAATTTCTGAAATGTATGATAAATTCATTAAAAATGCATTTTATATTATGTTTTTATGTACATTATACAAATAGTAGTTTAGGCTTTGTGGCCAGCAGCTGGAGGATGAGGATTTTTACTTTTTTTTTTTTCTTTTTTTTTTTTTAATTGGTGAACAGGGATGACTTTTTAAGATATTTTAGTGTATTTTTTTGCTTGTTTTGTTCATATAAAGTTTAATTTTTGGCTTTGTCACCAGCAGTGATGTATTTTTTATTTGTAAATGCACAGATATTTTATTTCACCTTCAAAAGGAATGAATTGAAAAATTATATTTCTTTTTTTTTTAATGCATTCTTTATAATTTTATATTATTTAGCTTATTTATTTTCAAATTGTAATTTCTGCCTTTGTGGAATTCATTGTACACTCTGCTTTATATTGTACATATTCCAATCAAGTTGTACCAACCCACTCTTTTTCCTAAAGTAACCCTGATGATTCCAGCATGACATTCAGTCTTTTGAGGGGTTTTTTTGCTTTGGTAAGTCATCTTATGACCTGTAGAGTGCTGATACTTCTTCATAAATAAATATACATATATATAGGGTGTCCCAATAAAATGTATACACACTTTAAATAATTGTAAACTAGGTCTTTATTATAATTAGTTCAATTTTCAAAGTCTAATAGAATTTATACACATCATTTTATTGTTTTGTCACTGCCTATTCTCAAACTGACATCCGTTCTGGTCCAGCCACTACTGTCAGCAATGAAGTCACACACATCACGAAACAGTTCCCTTGGTATTTGCGAGCATTCACGTTCAGTGGCTGCTCTCAATTCAACGACTGTTGCAGCTCTCTTGGCGTAGGCTTTTTCTTTTAGGTATCCCCATACAAAAAAAAGTCGAGTGGCGTGAGAGGTGGTGAACGCGGATCCAACGAAATCCCTCCTTCCAATCCACCTGTTTGGCAAGATCTCATCAAGGAAGGATGTAACATCGTGATGTTAGTGTGGGCGTGCCCCATCTTGCTGAAAATAAAAGTCCTCATCTTCAAAGTCTTCTCTAATACTTGGCATAACAGACTGTTTCAGCAGGTGTGTACATTTTTTGGGACACCCTGTATATAAAGAAATCTATCCTTTATCATATAGCTTCACCTACTTGTAGGACACCAATTCCGCCACAAGAGAGAGCCAGTTGTCCACATTGCCATGTCTACATCTTTTAACCATCAAGTCACTTCCAGTAGTTTGGACTGGAGCCAATAGGTAAGTCACGCTATCATACCATTTAAAAAGATATATATAAAAATATATATTCACACCACTGTATATATATGTACATACACAGTGGTGTGAAAAAGTGTTGTCAATGACAACACAACTGAACACAAAATGCAGTTTTTAAATAAAACTTTTTTATTATTAAGGGAGAAAAAAAATCCAAAGAAAAACTACAAACCTACACGGCCCTGTGTGGAAAAAGTGATTGCCCTCCCTGAAAATAATGTAATTGAGATATAACAGCTTTGGGCCTCCAGCGAACTACAGTAAGAGCAATTATCCACAAATGTGGAAGACATAGTCCAGTGGTGAACCTTCCCAGGACAATTACCCCAATAGCGCAGCGACAACTCATCCAAGAGGCCGTACAAGACCCCACAACAAAATCCCAAAAACTGCAGGCCTCACTTGCCTCAGTTAAGGTCAGTGTTCATGACTCCACCATAAGAAAGACACTAGGCAAAAACATCCTGCATGGCAGAGTTCCAAGATGATAACCACTGCTGAACACACAGAACATTAAGGCTCGTCTCAATTTTGCCAGAAACATTTTTGATGGTCCTCAAGACCTTTTGGAAAATACTCTGTGGTCTGACAAGACAAGAGTTTAACTTTTTGGAAGGTGTGTGTCCCATTACATCTGGCGTAAAAGTAACACTGCATTTCAGAAAAAGAACATTATCCCAACAGTAAAATGTGGTGGTGGTAGTGTGATGATCTGGGGCTTTTTTGTTGCTTCAGGACCTGGAATACTTACTGTGATAAATGGAACCATGAATTCTGCTGTCTACCAAAAAATCCTGAAGGAGAATGTCTGGCCAGCTGTTGGTGACCTCAAGCTGAAACCAACTTGGTTCTGCAGCAGGACAATGATCCAAAACACACCAGCAACTCCACCTCTGAATGGCTGAACAAAATGAAAACTTTGTCAAAGACCTGACCTGAATCCTATGGAGATGCTGTGGCATGACCTTAAAAAGGTGGTTTATGCTGGAAAACCCTCCAATGTGGCTGAATTACAACAATTCTGCAAAGATGAGTGGGCCACAATTCCTCCACAGCACTGTAAGAGACTCATTGCAAGTTATCACAAATGCTTGATTGCAGTTGTTGCTGCTAAAGGTGTCCCAAACAATTGTTAGGTTTAGGAGGCAATCACTTTTTTCACACAGGGCCATGTAGGTTTGATTTTTGATTTGTTTGATTTTTTTTCCTCCCTTAATAATAAAAAGTTAAAAACTGCATTTTGCGTTCAGTTCTGTTGTCATTGACTAATAATTAAATTTGTTTGATGATCTGAAACATTTAAGTGTGACAAACATGCAAAAAAAAAAAAGAAATCAGGAAGGGGGCAAACACTTTTTCACACCACTGTAAATTTGCATCCTATTATAGCACAGCACCCTCCTCCTCCTCTGTGCTGATGATTTAAATGACCTGTGATGTTCCAAATCCCGGTGGGCGTGAAACAGTGGGAAGATGGCGGACGAGTGCCAAAAAGTTGCAAATTCATTTGTGTGTGTGTGTGTGTGTACATAAACCTTCCTCACCTGCAGTGGCACCTTGCAGCAGAGGCGGTAAGACCACGTAACCTCACTACAACAACAACCATGGCTCTTATGATCCGGGGTCTCCTTGACAACCGTAACATGGCAACAACAGCTCAACGCGCAATAATCTACCTTTGAGTCTTCTTCTGCTTGCTTACTGATGCGCTCTTTTAAAAAAAAAAAAGTAAAATCCTTCTATTCACCATGCAGAGGTTCCCCACTCTCCATCGCCATGGAGACCACAACAGCATGATTCACCAGCAAGGTCTTCCTCTCTCTAATGAGTCAACAGCATTACTACTGTACTTCCCCTCGCTGTAAGTGAGATGATGAACAAGGTGATGAACAAAGAGGAAAAAAAGCATTTTATTGAGTATCACTACTGTCGTTTATTTACACATCTTCTTCCTTGTTGTACAAAATAGGAAACTAGCTTGTCATCACACTCACTCCTAACCTAACATTCAGCTAGCTGAGTTAGCCTATTAGCCAACGCCATCGTACCGGTCACAGCGCCCCCAGGTCGTGACAGGAGCGGGACTTCTGCCTCAGGAACTTGCCCACGTCCCGCTCGCGCTGGTACCGGGGAACCAGGCTGGACAGGAAACGCTTGGCCCGCGTGGTGATGCTTTCTCGCTGGCCGCCTCCGCTCATGTCTTCCGGGCTGGTCCCCGGGGCCCACGGGGGCTGGCCCCGTGCTAACCGCACGGCGCACTCCAGGAGCTCCTGGGTACGGTGGTCCAGAGAGGCTGAAATCTCCAAGTACAGACAGTTGAAGAGGGCAGCGCTTGACATGGCCTCTGAGGGAAGACAGAGAACATGGAGTTTTAACCAGCAGGAAGCCATATTTGGTTACTAAAGTGGCTGCTGTTACCATACAAAAAAGAAGTACAGCAGGAAACATTCGAGTACCAGGAAGTTAAAGCACAGCAAAAACAGCTACTGTCACACAGTTGAAGCAGTCAGTGGTGTTCTACTCACGTTCTCTAGGTAATGCATGAGCTAGTAGTTTATAACTCACAAATAAATTAAGAAGACGACACGTCCACAGCTTTACGAAGGATTATTAGGACCACACTTAAAAGAAGGAGAAAAAAAACAATTACGCAAGGAATAAAGTCGTAATTTTAAAAGACACAAGTCGTAACATTGCAAAATAAAAAGTTGGAATCATACGCCAATAAAGTCTGGCTTTTATGAGAAAAAAATTATGTTTTTTATGAAAAAAAGTTGTAATATTAAGGGAAAAATATAACATTTTTATGAGAAAAAAGCTGTAATATTAACAGAAAAAAGTTGTAATATTAACAGAAAAACAGAAAAGTGCAGTTCGACATGTCAGAGCTGCAGCTAACGGAAATCAGGGAGGTTGTCCGCAAAGCAAGGGCAAGCTCTGCTCCAGGTCCGAGTGGCACTTCATACAAAGTGTATAAGAACTGTCCCAAACTCCTGCTGCGTCTGTGCAAAATCCTGCGAGTCTTCTGGAGAAGGGGGAGGATCCCTGACCAATGGAGAGTTGCTGAAGGGGTTTGGATCCCAAAGGAGGAAAATTCCACCCGGCTTGACCAGTTCCGCATCATCTCCCTATTGTGCATTGAGGCAAAGGTTTTCTTCAGCACTGTTTCCAAACGGCTGTGTACCTACCTGGCAAAGAACACCTACATCGATACATCAGTCCAGAAAGGAGGCATTTCAGGAATGTCAGGTTGTCTGGAGCATACAGGTGTGGTGACATAGCTCATTCGGGAGGCCAGAGAGAAAAAGGGCAACTTGTCAGTGTTGTGGCTTGATCTGGCAAATGCTTTCGGTTCCATTCCACACAAGCTGGTTCAGCTCACTCTGACGAAACATCACATACCCAGCAGGTGCAGAGACCTCATCGCTGATTATTACAACAATTTCAGGATGAGGGTCTCTTCAGGAGCAATAACATCCAGTTGGCACAAGGTGGACATCGGTATCATCACAGGGTGCACTATCTCTGTGACGTTGTTCTCCCTTGCCATGAACATGCTCACCAAGTCTGCTGAACCAGAGTGCAGAGGGCCCCGCACGAAATCTGGACAACGGCAACCACCCATCCGGGCATTCATGGATGACCTCACAGTCATGACAGAATCAGTCCCAGGCTGTCGGTGGATTCTGAAGGGGCTTGAGAAGCTGGTGGGGTGGGCCCGAATGCGTTTCAAACCTGACAAATCCAGATCAATGGTGCTGAGGAAAGGAAAGGTAGAGGACAGGTTCCGGTTTAACATCACAGGCACAGCCATCCCAACTATCTCAGAGAAACCAGTCAAGAGCCTGGGAAGGGTTTTTGACTGCTCTCTGAGAGACACAACATCTATACAGTCGACATGCACTGAGTTGGATGGCTGGCTGAAATCTGTGGACAAGTCAGGCCTGCCTGGGAAGTTTAAAGCCTGGGTCTACCAACATGGCATTCTTCCCAGGATCCTGTGGCCCCTCCTTGTTTACGCAGTCCCCATCTCGACAGTTGAAACCATGGAGAGGAGGGTCAGCAACCACCTCCGGAGATGGCTTGGATTGCCAAGGAGCCTGAGTAGCATTGCACTTTATGGAAACACCAACAAATTGCAACTGCCTCTCAAATCCCTGGAGGAGGAATTTAAGGTAACCAGAGCCAGGGAAGTGGTTCAGTACAGGGACTCATGTGATCCAAAGGTGGCTAAAGCAGGGATCCAAGTAAGGACGGGCAGGAAATGGAGGGCAGAGGATGCAGTTCAAGAGGCTGATGCTAGGCTGCACCACAGGAGCCTGGTGGGAGTCGTCACACGAAGCCGAGCAGGGCTAGGTTCCTTTCCGTGTCCCCAATTGAACATCAGGGGGAAGGAAAGGCGACGCCTTGTTCAGGAGGAGGTGCGAGCAGCAGTGGAGGAGACCAGAATCTGCAAGGCAGTGGGAATGAAACATCAGGGAGCTTGGATGAGATGGGAGAATGCGGTCGAGAGGAAAGTCACTTGGGCAGAGCTTTGGAAATCTGAGCCTCACCGCATTAAATTCCTCATCCAGGCAGTGTATGATGTGCTTCCAAGCCCGTCAAACCTGCACACATGGGGTGTAGTAGAGTCACCAGCATGCCCACTGTGTTCAAAGCGAGGAACCCTGCAACACATCCTCAGCTGCTGTACAAGAGCACTTGGAGATGGACGGTACAGGTGGAGGCATGACCAAGTCCTTAAAACCATCGCTGAGGCCATCAGCTCAGGACTGGAGTGGGCAAAGCAGTTCCGTCCCTCCAAGAAAACCATCGCCTTTGTCAGAGCTGGGGAAAAGCCAACTCCTGTCAGAAGAACAACATCTGCAGGCATACTGATGTCTGCAAGAGACTGGAAGTTGTTAGTGGATCTTGAACATCAGCTGAAGTTCCCCAGCCACATTGCCGTCACCACCCTGCGACCAGACATTGTCCTCGTGTCAGAGTCCACCAGGCAAATAGTGCTGCTGGAGCTGACAGTCCCGTGGGAAGATCGACTGGATGAAGCCTTTGAGAGGAAGCTCTCCAAGTACGCAGGACTGGTCAGCGACTGCCAGCAGGCCGGCTGGAGAACAAGGTGTCTCCCTGTGGAGGTTGGATGCAGGGGTTTTGCAGCCCGATCCTTGGCCAGAGCCTTCAGTAGGTTAGGCATCGAGGGAGAGAGAAAGAGGAGAGCCATCCGCAGTTCCACCGACGCGGCAGAAAGAGCCTCAAGATGGCTTTGGCTCAAAAGAGGGGAGCCATGGAGTCATGGAAGCTAGCTAGCCGTCCTGACACAAGCTGGGGTCTGATCAGCCCCGGCTGGGTCACCTGGAGGAGGGCGTATGATGTTGAAAGACCCGAAACGCCTTAAGATCCCAGGAACATCACTGAAGATGTGTCCAGACCAGGCATCAGTAGATGTATGTACACAACAGATTTTACGTTTTTATGAGAAAAAAGTTGCAATATTGAGAGAAAAAAGTAACACATTTATGAGAAAAAAGTTGTAGTATTAAGAGAAGAAGTTGTAATATTAAGAGAAAAAAGTAATTTGTACAAGAAAAGTCATAATGCTACCTGAGTACATTCCTAGCGTAAGAATGTTTTTTTTAAGAAAAAAGTTGTGGAAATTATTGCAATCGTAAAAACTCAATTTTCTGAGAAAAATGTTAGAATATTACAAAAAAGGCAGCGATAACTACATCTCATATGAATTTATATTCGTAACATTCCATCTTTTTTCTCATAATTTAACATTTTTTAACAGTTTTTCCTCATTGGTTAAGTGGCTTTTTCATAATAACAAAGCTTGACACCACAGGAATGAGAGAAAAAAGTAATGACATTGACAAGGCCAAAAAAAAAATGCTGAATGATGTTTTTAAAAAGCCTTGTAATGAACCAACATGAACTGTTTACATTTATGTTCTGATAAAACTGCCTCTATATTTGTTACTGCCCTTTAAATCCCTTTACTGACACTGACATCCATGTTTTTAAATGTCTGTCTTTACCTTGGGAGGTCACCTCGCGGGAGCGGACCAGGTCGCTCTTGTTGCCCACCAAGATGATGGGGGTCTGCGGCTGCGTCTCTCGCAGGAGGAGGCGGAGCTGAGCTGTGCGGTGGAAGCTCCGCCTGTCGGTCACAGAGAACACCAGCACGCACACCTCGCACTGCAGTGCCGACAGGTCCTGACAACACACACACTCTTGATGCTTAAAAATGTATTACTGAGCAATCCTAAACATCACTTTTTGAATTTAATTTTGTATTCCCCTCTCTGGCTTGTAGTTGCAGCTCCACCTGGTGGATCTGGGTGATCACTGCAACACTTGCCCCAAGGCAACTATTGGTAATCAGTGGCGGAGCTACGGGGCGGCCGTGGCCACTCTTGGTCACTCTCTGGCCGCGTCTTGCATGAACTGCAAGCGATACGTAAGTTTTCCATTTTGGTCGGTTCCGGTCAAGTTGTCTCACTATGTTGACTTTGACTTAAATTCTGAAGGGTGATTCAGCACATAAATCTGTTCATAATGGAAGCTCTCTGTAGTAGCATGAGTAGGCTTCTAAAGTCTAGATTTAAAACAGGAGTGCCGATCGGCATCCACTTCCGTATTATGCCCAGCACGGGTTTGGCCGCCATGATGGTGAGCAGAATCCAGAAACTATGCATTGAAAACATGGCCTCGGCACACTGCTCAGCTATTAATTGCTCTAATACACAGTGGCGGAGCTACAGGGTGGCCAGTGGTGGCCCCTGGTGGTGACTCCTGGTCACTCTCAGGCCACCCCACTGGCCATCTAGACATTGCAGGTGTCAACTTATTGCCACCCCTGTGTAAGTAATGGTCTCACCTTGGCCACCCCAATGAAAAATTTCTGGCTTCGCCACTGTTGGTAATCTTGAGCATATTTTACTATAATTTACTCTTTTACTCGAATTTGCACCAAAATAATATGTTTTTTTTTGCCCACCACATGCCACCCCTCCACAAAGTTTCACGCAAATTAGTTGCATAGTTTTTGTGAAATCTAAACAAACATCTAACAAAACAGCTACATCCATGTTAGCATGAAAATTGAATGTATTCCTTACTTTCCCCTGTCTCACACCTCTACAAAGTCTTGTGGAAATTGGTAGTTCATAGGTTTTTGTCTGCCAACTAACCTACAAATAGACGGCCATGAAAATATAGCCTCCTTGGTGGAAGTAATGCACACAGGAAGTGAGTTTGTACAACATCTACTTCAATTCTCAGTGATACACACTCACTCTTTCCAAGCCAAAGAGATTAGGAACAAATCTTAAAGTGCATTTGTAATAATAGCGTCTTATTCAAATTAAGAAATGAAAAACAGTTACATGTGAAGACTACATTTTCTTTAACACGCACCGCGAGTGAACCAGAAAAAAAACAACTTCGATTGTGTCTGTTTGTGTTGCCACACTCCCACAGGAATTGGACACGTTAATGCAGTCATTTTGCACATCTGTGGCCAGCACACACACACACACACACACCTCTGAATGGTGCCTTAGGGGAAAGAGGAGAAGGTGCAAAACAAAGCGGTAATGAGCACATTCAGTCTCGTCACGACGTCTCTGGGATCTAGACAATTGTTTTTTGTTTTTTTCACAATAGAAGTGGAATGAAGGACACACAATGATGTGTTCACATGCTAATATGCTACCTATATTAAAGTAGTTAATGTTCAAAGCTTGGCCACACACACATTTGTAGAGAATGGTTGGAGAGGATGGGCAACTAAACAGCGCCTCTGCTGGTTGCAGCCATGTAGTGCACTCCATATTGACGCCTCCATTAAGTTACCCGCCAAGTCTCCCATAGATGCAAAAGCAATAACTGCCAAAGTCTCTAATTAGAAGCGGGTCTAAATATATTGGCATTAACACCTGTGGCTGTAGTAAACCTCCTGATGTACACTTCTACACATTTGTGTGTGTCACATACTTTTGTTCACAATGAACTCATCAGCAGTATTATTGTCGGCCGAACAGTCTGCTCCTTAACACTGTTACAACATTGGTTCTCTTTCTGCTGCGTTGTGCAATATACTTGATAATGAATGAGCATGTGTTCAAAGAGAGTCATTCTGACTCACACTGTCAGAGATGCTAATATATCATAACACAAATAATCCCTAAACTGTTGGATAAAACGACAATAAAGTAAAAGTAAAAAGGTAAAAAGGAGGGTGTTTGCATACTGTCATCTAGTGGCCTTGTATGGGTATTGCTGCAAGTAGTATTTAAGTAATTATATGCTCAACATGACATGCACTGAACTCTTCTCCTATGTTGCAGTAAAAGCCATTTCCTGTTCTAAGGTTATCAGCACATAATTACTAATTACTTTTTGCTACTAATGGTACCTTTCTGTGGTGACTTCACCAATAAAAGGCCAAAGAAAAAGCATTTTTTCGAGAAAATGTGGGTTGAACTCCAACTTTTTGCCACTTTTGGTGCATTTGACCTATTTGGATGTTCTACTGTACTTTTATTGTTGTGGTTGTGTGGACGGAAGGGATTGTCTCACATGTCTCCAGCTGTCGTAGATAACAATGGCGCTCTCCTCGTCGTCCACAATGACGGCGTGCATGTGACCTTCCCCTGAGGACAGGGGCAGTAGCAGTTAGCCTTGCTAGCCCACAAAAAATGACAAAGATAATAACACTCAAACATCTTTGTACCGTCAGAATCCACTGACGCCATCCTGTCCACATCCCCTGCCAGGGCAAAAGCCAGAGACGACTTCCCCACGCCGTTCTGCCCCAGGAGGGCGATCCTCAAGGGGCCATCGGGCCTGCCCTCCACTGTCACCGGCGACGTGTCATCCAAGGCGGGACTGAAGCGGATCGGGGAAGCTGACGGTCCAGCGGCATCCGAGGACCAATCGCAGTCATCATGGACGGCCTCTTCCCGTCTGAGCTGGTGCTTGATTGGCAGCGGGGTGCTTCCCCTGCGAATGGCCGGCGTGTTGGACAGGGTCATGGTGTCACACTGGAGGAGACGAGAACATTGACGTCCATAAGGACAAGGTCAGATGAACCAAACAAGGCTAAACTCAAAGGTAGGAAAGTTAAAAGTGACGTTTTGTGAGAATAGTTAACCACTGGGCAAGTATTAGTGTGCACAATTATCGGACAACTAAATGAATAAGCAATATTCCCCATCTTTTCTTCATTTCATCTGTTAAAAGACACCATATTACAACACTTCTCAACCCTTTTAAATATATTTGAGAGGTCCCACAGTAGTGTATTCAAAGTAGTTGCCCAAAGTCTAACCTTGATGTTGGAAGTTCGACTTTAGAATTTAATTTAGTGCTTAAAGTAAGCCCTACTGGGAACATGCCATTTGGTGTGTCTGTAGCTTTAATGCCAATCAGTTGTGTTTTTCCATACCTGTCTCCGACAGAGTGTGTGGCTCCAAGAAGCGCTACTGTGCACTTTATCCACTTTTGACACATACGGTCGTCCCTCGCTATATTGCGGTTCAAATATCGCGCCCTCGCTCTATCGCGTTTAAAAATAAATAAATAAATAAATGATCGCTGTTATTGTCTATTATTAGTTTAAAAAAATGCACATTTAAGCAAATTTGATGTGTTCATGGCCTAAATTAAGCATTTTCAAGCATAACAATGGCTAAATGAGCAAAAATAAAAAATATAAGACGTTCAAAAGAAGTGATATAAAGTGTAATACAGCATCTGTGACTTGTTGTGTGCGCCTTTAAGAAGCGGGGCCCGGGGAAGTGCCGTGTGTGACGTCAGCGGTCTAGAGCTGACTGTTTGCTGAGTGCTCGCAGCAGGTTAGCAGTGTAGAGAGTGGCCGACAGCAGCTCCTGTGTGAATGTTCACTGTGTGTGTACTCCACTTGTCAATAAAGCGAATTAAGTGCATCATGAGTCTGTCCTTAACCATAAACAGCGGGAGTAGGGTAGTACTGGTCTCTAGGTGTCAGTAGCGTTACACTGATGAGACAATAGCCACCGCAGGAGCTGTCAATGCTAACATATGTCTATCTTATCTTATTTACAGTATGTCTAAGATTACTTTTTTCTATTATTATGTCTACTATGTTGGGTAATACATGTGTAAAGATGACTATAGGGGTGTTATTTCATATCTAGGGGCTGTAATAATGATAAAAAACGTATTTAGAAGGTCATAAACAGGTTTTCTATGCTCTAGCTATGAAAATATTCCGAAGTCAGCTGGGATAGGCACCTAGTGAGTACAAGCGGCAGAGAAAATGAATGAATGAATTTAGTAAGCCCTACTGGGAACATGCGGTTTTGTGTACCTGTAGCTTCAATGCTAATGAGATGTGCTTGTGTCTCCGACAGAGTGTGTGTCTCCAAGAATCGTTGCTGTGCACTTTATCCACTTTTTACCAGTAACGTGTGGTGAAGTTCATCTTTTAGAGGTTTTTTCATGTTAATACCGGTTGCTCATTAAAAGGATAACCAACAAAAAGAGACTAATTCACTTTGGTTGAAACATTTTTTTTCAAATTGTTTTCATATACTTTACATCCCACAAATATTATTGGCCCCATGCTGACAAATAGAAACTTGCAGGTGCCACGATCCCACTCAATTTGCACCCTGACGGCAAGCGGGGCTTGCACACTAACTGTGAAGCCATGCTCACGGTGGCCTCATGTTAGGTTTTTGCCCTTTATTTGACCAAGAAATGTGCAAATTCAGCAATTTTTACTTACAAAAATGTTAAAAAGGATTAGACTCTTACAGACAATACATTTATAATACAGTTCAATTGACATATATTAGTATTTTTTTTTAATTTTATTATTCTTTTTTTTTTAAGTCTTACAAGTGAGGCTCTGCCTCACCTGCCTCCCCTGACTGCACATCACTGCTTTTTACATATACACTATAACTTTGCACTTGTCCAATGAAATAGATGACATATATTTCATAAAACAACGTAAGATTAAGGAGTGGGACAGGAGGAGACAAACACTAGCAACACCAGCATAGCTATATGGGCTAAAGTGCTAACATTACACATTTCAACAGCAACATCATGCTAGATTAGCCTATTCACTGAAGAAAAAACGAAATGATCAAACTTACAACTCCCAAGTCTGCTTGACTGACAGATAGTCCATAGCCATTTTAAGATGTGTAGCAAAGCCTGCTTTTTTACTTTTCAATTGCACTTCATTCAATTTCAACTCATGCTATGTTAGCTTATTTGCAAGAAGAAAAAAAAGATCAAACATTCAACTCCCACGTCTGTAGCTGGCTGACTCATAGTTGATGGTAATTTTAAGATGTGTAGCAAAGCCTGCTACTTTTTTTTCCCCCAACAAAGCTTCGCAAAGTGGTGGGCGTATACACGGGGAGGGTTCTCATCTAGCTAGGGAGGGGATGAGAGGTGGTATCATGTTCATGAGGAAGGAGGTTTTCCTTCATGACATCTTGAAAAGCGTAGCTTCAAAAGCCAGCGTTTGAGCGCCTTTTCTCTCAAAAGTGGAGCAAACAAGTAAAGGAGATGATCATTTTTTTCCCATGTTTGGACACATATCACATGTAGAACACCATTAACACCATCACTTTTACATTATAGGGGACCTCTAAATGCATTTTTTTTAAAATAAAAAAGCTTCCCAATAATTGTGCACACCTTGATCTCCTGAGACCACACCCTCCCTTATTTACCCAACTGCTTAAATCAAATAAGCATTCACGTTTATATCACATGGAGTTGGAACATTGGGCACAGAGTGTATATAAGACAATATACAGTACATGCCTTTGATCGCACAGCAATCATTGCATCACCAGAGATTAACTCACAATAATTTTATGGCTGCTCCAGAGTGTCTTTATGGCAGCCTCTGGTGGACAAACATTAGGGCTATAACATCAGTTAAATGAATTAACTAGGCAGGGAAACCTTAACATTCACATAACATTGATTGATTGACTAAATGGATCCATACCTTGACCGGGTCCTCATCACTTCTGATTCCGTCTTCGGGCACATCTGTCGGCATCTGCACACTGAGACACGACGTGGATGATAATGAGGAGGTGGAGGAAAGAGGAAGACAACACAAACCACTACATCCTCCACCGAACCCACTCACGTTGATCACCTGAGCGCGTGCAAGGCAGTGATCCCTCCTCACCTGTCAGGCGGCTCTCTGCCTCTACCACACGATAAGATTTCTCTGCCACTCTCTCCCTAACTCTTTCTCTCTCACTTCTCCGTGCGCCTTTGCCCGCCTCTTTTTCCCACTCTATCTGTACAAAATCAAAATTTTCCTGCTTTAAATGAACAAATATTGCTGACCCAAGCAAGGGTGAGTGCTCGTGCGTTTGCAAAATACACACAAACAACAAACAATGCTCAAACAACAAACAATGCTCAAATATGTAAAAAAGCGGATATTTAGTGGAGATTTTTCCATAAGGTGGGTGCAATGTAGTAGCTTCCCGCTAGGGGGCAGAAAAACACAAATCCTCGTTAAGGCTTTTCTAGCCACAGTGAAGGGGTGCAGTCCAACAATGTCTGGGCTTTGACGAATACACCTGGGCTTTATGGCGGTCTCACTCAGACAAATAAGACCATCACTTTAAAAATGTAACATTCATAGCACAAGTGGTCGTTTACAAAGTAAAATATTGCCGGTGGCAGAGAAGGACAAATATTATGTGAGAAAATGCGATTTATAATAACAGAATTAAGTTGTAAAATTATGTTTAAAAAATGGGGATATTATATAAATAAAGTTGCAGTATTATAGGAAAGTATTATATAGGAAAAATAATATCGATTTTGGGATAATTGCATTAAAATTGAATGTATGCATAATTCATGGAAATAAAGTCAGAGTATTTATGAGAAAAAAGTTGTAATGTTACAAAAATAAAACTGTTGTATTAAAAAATATATCTAATGAATTTCACGAGAATCGCATCTAAATATTGCTACAAGAAAGTTGAAAAATAATATTTAAAAATGTGTATTTATTTGTAATTCATGAGAATAAAGTCATGTTATTACGAGAAAAAAGTTATCATGTTACAAAAATAAATTTGTAAAGTTATTTGAAAAAAAATATTTTTACAACAATTGAGTCAAAATATTGTCAGACAAAGTTGCAAAATTATATAAAAGTTATGTGTAATATATGGGAATAAAGTCAAAATATTACTAGAAAATAGTATAATATAATATAACTCAAATAAAGTTGTGTTGTTATTTTTTATGAGAATAAATTCATAATTTCAAGAATATTGTTGTAATGTTACATTTTAAAACGTATACGCTTCTATGCTTTTGCCTTTCATGGCAGCGGGCGTGCGTTGGCCGTCATCCTTGTACATTCTTTGCGTCAGGAAGGACATCCGGCATAAAAAACCCAACAAAAAGCTAAGCTTATACCATTCATGTGGTTGACTCTTTGTGGCGACCCCTTGAAAGTGGGGAAAAAAAAATTACATTTCAAAATTGTAATTTATGGTAAGTAATAATATCATTAGAAAAAAATTGGCATATTTAAAATAATAATTCAAAATAAATCAAATTTATGGGATTAAAATAATAATAATAACATGCCTCTGAAAAATGACTTATTCTTCAAGCTTTAAGGTGAAGAAGAAATATTTACTTATTTAAAACAAAAAAAATGATGTTAAGTGAACATTAACATGTGGCGACCCCCACACAGCTCAGACAGTGACTCCAATATGACTGGAAAATGCAATATTTTTTCTAAAAATATATTAAAACCACGTATAAAGACTCCCACAGGGTGTGGATTGACTGTCTCTGTGGGCGCTCAGGTGTGCTTTATGGGGGCTTGACTCCTACCTAAACGGAACCCTTGTTATCTGGGTCTTCCAGGTCTAACCGACACTCACAACCCCTCTGTGTCCACATGTGACCTTTGTGGCTGTCAGACCCGTTTCTTCTTTTTGTCCACCTCTTTTCTAATCCAGGGCATATTTGGGCATGTTCCCAGTCAGAATGCAAGTGTGGCCACGAGTGCTGCACCCCCTCCCACGCACACAAAGGCACAATAGACTCCGGCAGTGAGCTGCCAGGCCGCTATTATAACCCTAATCCTGCGTATATTCTACCGTCCAGAGAGAGAGCGAGAGACCCACAGAGAGGGAGGCAGAGCTGAAGATGAGGTCATCCCATGCGGGGTCACTGGCTCCCCCCAATAGAGGGCCACAGATAAAGGCTGCAGGGCAGGATGGAGAGAATAGGCCTGGATGGTTGCACAAGACTGACAGATGCTCAGAGGGCTGAATGGAAAGCTACAATATGACACCATAGACAGCCACAGCACGGGGGACAATGCATCAGGGCCATTGTGTGTTCTATAGTTAATACAGAGCAGTGGTGCGACAGTGGAACCTGTTTAAGTTGGCCCTGCTTATGCCCTGCGTTTATGTGGACCAACTCTTCAAGTCCTGATGCACCGGATTCTTTTTATTACTAAAAAAATGCCCGCTTAAGTTGATCTCGACAACTGCTTCTTTCGATGTCAGTCAGCCATTCTGAGGCGCGTCGACATAAACGCTGTATTGCCAAATCATTGAAACTGTCTTTTGTTCGCAAAGGTGTTACGGGCGTAATCGATCTATGACATTCTTTTCATTGCTCTATGGGACTGTTAGGATTGAGCTCTATGAACTCTGCCTAGCAACAAGTAGCCATACAAACATGTCACCAATCCAAGAAAGTCTGTGCAAAAGTTTTGGGGCAATGCTAGCAGTGTTGTAATAGTAAACTGTCGGAAAGAAACGATTTCCACAAAACTTTGTAGAGGGTTAGCTCATGGGCCGTGGGTACAGGAATTTTCACTGCTTGAGTCGTAATCAATGGAATTATTCAACCACAGCACAAATACAATGAAATAATATATATATATATATATATATATATATATATATATATATATATATATATATATATATATATACAGTATTTTTTTGTCTAAGCCTTGGCCGAGGTCTGCAATCTAGAAAATGACAAGAAATCTAATAGCGGCCAAAGATTTTGCACGATATTGTCATCATTTTAAAACAATAAAGTTGCAATATCACAAGCATGGAAAAAAGAGTGGAATCATGAATAAAGGAAAATCATAAATATAAACTGAAAAGTCGTAGTATAAAATAAAGCAGTTGTAATTTTATAAATAATGAAGAAAAACATATACAGGTATATGCCAAGGGAAAAAATAATTTATGAGAATACATTGAGACTATTAAGAGAATGAAGTTGTAAATTTGTCTTAAAAAGTGTTACACGGATGAAGTCATATTATAAAGAGGAAAACCTATATTTAACATATTAAAATTATGTTTAAAAACATGTAATTTACCTCAATAAATGGAATGACTTCCCAGTATTACGCTAAAAATACTGTGAGAACTTGTAACTCATTACATATTTATTTTCATGATATTCAGACTTCAACGTTTTGTCTTGTAATATTATGACTGTATTCTTGCAACTGTGGTACTTCTTCCCTCCCGTAATTTAAACATTCAACATTTTGGTTTCAAAAATGTTTTTTCTCCCAAAAAAGGCATTTTTTAATGCAGAAAATACATCTTGGTAATTTATAAATATGTGATAGTACAGGTAACATGTGCAGCATACATGCACCACTGTTTTTACATATTTATGTCTGTATTCTTCACTGATAATGTTTTCGGGTTGCACTGAGATTTCACACCTTGGTTGCTGGTTCTTGAATGCACCCTAGCTGTGAGACACAAAAATCTGCTACGGAAGCACGAGCTTTGACATTCGGTGGGGCCTCAAAACTCGCAGCGAGGTGAACACAAGAACGCAACTGTATTACTACTGTATTATTTTTTATAAGTTTTCAGGAGCAAGCTATGTGTCAAAAGACTTTTTTTATGGGCATATCAATTATTTGCGATTTTCGCCCTTGACTTTGACCTCTGTGAAAAAAGGGGATCTACTGTACTTTTCTTTTTACTTTTGCCTTGATATGCCTTAATAATAGTACTCTATTTCTGTTGTCAAGTTTTACAGTTGTCAAAATGTTTTCTGTGCAATTTTTTTTTTTTTTACAATACAGTCATCCCTCACTACTGTACATCGCGGTTCGAACATCGCTCCCTCACGCTATTGTGTTTTTTCAAAAATGAATTAATGAATGACCTCTGTTTTGCGGTTGACTATGGCCTATTATTAGTTAAAATATATTGAAGTCATATGTAGTATTCTGGTGACTACGCGTCAGTAATTAGTTACATTGATGAGACATGACATAAATTACATTACCAGAACAGTGCATGGAGTCAGCCATGGCATGTCCGTCATGATAGAGTGAAAAAAGGTTATACTCCCATTCCGTGTGGAAGTGGTAAGTTTTTGGCTTTTTACGTTGTCCTTCACTCCATTTGAAACATATTAAAGTTTAGAATAAGTAAACTGGAGAGGCTAACTAGTTGGTAGCTTTGTTTATGCTATGAGCGGCCCCTTATGTCCCTGCAGTGATCCCGTAGTCTGCGCATTAGTGTTGTGCAATGTGGTGTAAACAAAGAATAATAGGAGTGTAAAGGAGACGATAGAAGTATAGTAAATATTTTATGTCTAAACAGCTCTAATAATGGTAAAAACGTATTTAGAAAGTCATAAACAGATTTTCTATGCTTTAGCTACGAAAATATTCTGTTTATTAATATTGAATCCTACTTCACTTCATTTATCGCAGGACGACTGCACATGGGAAGGGGTCAGTAAATTGCTGCAGTGTAGAGTTGATTTCATATAAAAACAGAGTCAGTGTATGTTGAAGTCTGTCAAGTTTATTTCATGTGAAACCACACTAGAGTAGGAGCAGGAACCCTTCCTAATGGCCATCATTATTATTATTCTTTTTTGTAATAGTCATTCTAAATATTAAAAAAAAAAAAAATCTTAATTTGGGTCAGCTTGTCGCGTAAGAAAGTCAAATGCACACTAATGGGATAACAATGAGTGAATTAGAATGAGTACAGAGTTAAACAATGAATAAATACTGAATAAATAAATGAATAAATACACCCAAAACAAAATAAATAGCTCTAATGCATAAACCCTGGCAATGCCTTCATGGGACAATTAAGAGGGGTGTCTCCATGAATTGATTGTTTCCCTGCAATGTTATTTATGATGATGATGATGATGATGGTGTAGCCCACAGCAGTGCCACATTCAGGCTTTTGGACTAGCTTAGAAGTGGACTCCAGCACACAAAGCACACTCTGCTGTGATGGGGTTCCCCTCGCCTTTAGATTACAGCACACCTCAACTAGCAGTTCTTTGTATGTTCAAACCCACAAGCAAACAGCAGAACTCAAAGGTGCCATTTCCAGCTAGCACAAAATACATCTTTTTTTTTTTTTTGCTTGAAAACAAGCACAATTGACCCACTATTCATGGAAGATTGGCCATGATCCTTGTACATTCTTCAACGTGCCGTGATTCATCTTACAAAAGAAATAACAAGTCCTGGTGAGCTGTGAACACTTTGGTAGGCAACTGTGAAATATTAGCTGGCGAACAACAGCTTGGATGCCATGGATATATATATATATATATATATATATATATATATATGTACTGTATATATGTCGTCCAAACCACTGCACTACTCACATCTCTGCAGCTTTTAGCAGCCTCTTGTACAGTATTTAAAAAAATAATAACTACATTTTTCCAGCCTCAGTCTTTGGAGACTCTATTATTATTATTATTATTATTGCATAGAGAAAATGCTCAGCAGTGTTAATACAAAATAAAACCATTTCACATGCCACTATATGGACAAAAGTGTAAAATCTGGAGTTTTTGGAGTGAATTTCTTTATCCAGAAGAATGATGGGGAACAGTCATGCTGGAAGAATTGTCTCAAATGTCTTGCTAATGTGCATAATTACAATATTACAATCCAGCCGAACCACTGATTGATTAACGGTTGCGTCCCAAGACTTTTGCTCATATAGTGTATCTCCCCCCCCCCCCCAACCCCCTTTCCGAGCAAGTGCAACGATCATTCACAGTGTAGTCCAAAAAGCAGCCTAGAGCTGAGTTCAGCCCAACTAAAACCAACAGTCCATTTTGCTCTCATCACATGTTTTTTCCACTCAGAGGAAGAAGTCGGATGGTGGCGAAGGCGGGCTGCCGCCGCGGCCTGTCCGGGCCTCGCCGGCGCCGTGGTTGTTGCCGAGGAGCTTCTCGTACCGAGCCTTGTAGGCATCTCTCTCCCTCAGTACCCGAGTCAGCTCACACTGTAGCTGTTCCAGCTGAGGAAGGGAAAACAAGTTACATTTGTTGGCATCTAAGGATGACTTTACGCAAAAATAACTTCACGCTTTTGAGAGAAGTTGTGTTGTCATGACGTCATGAACAGAAAACACCCTCCCCCAGGCTTCGCTACACATCTTAAAATGCAGCCTGGAGCGCAACTAACCGTCAGTCAGCTACACATGTGGGAGCTGTAAGTTTGTTCATTATGTTTTTCTACAGCAAATAGTTAGCTAGCTGTCAAAATGTAAGCATAATGTTAGCACTGTAGCTCACATAGCTATGCTAGTGTTGCTATAAAGTGGATCCATCCAAATATCGATATTGTCAATACCAGGGTAGTATTGGTATGAGCGTGGTGACTGATATTTTTCATTTTTCTTCTATGTTTATGCTCATAAATATTTGTGTGTTTTTGTTGTGTTGTTCAAATATGTTGTATATTGTTATATTGTTTACAAACTCAGGACGACATAGCTCATTAGCATGCTACAGGCACGAATGACAGCATTTTCCCAGTAAGGCTTACTAAAAGTACTTTCAAACGAAACGAAACGAAACGAAACGAAACGAAACGAAACGAAACGAAACGAAACGAAACGAAACGAAACGAAACGAAACGAAACGAAACAAAACGAAACGAAACGAAACGAAACGAAACGAAACGAAACGACACGACACGACACGAGATTTTGGACAACACACTTCCAATAGACTATTGTGGTCCCTCTGAGACTAAAATTACTATAATATGTAATCTTTAACCTCTTAAACCCTGTGCCATGTCAAAATATTCCACCTTTCACTTCTTCCAACACTTGTTGCATTTATTTCTTGGTCAATATTGTTTTTTATATTTGATTGCTATGAAAGATGTTGCTCTAAAACTTGTTTGGAAAACACCCCATTGTTAGAAATAAATATAATAAGGTGTGTCCACCTACGAGAAAACGGAAGTCTGCGTAGTCGGAGTCATGTCAATGTAACACAAAACAATGGCTTAGCCCGAAGCTTCAGTCATATGAAACAAAGTTCTGAACAGAAAAACAGCAAAGGTAAGACAAAATTTGTATTTATCGATTCTTAATATGACTGTTTTGCTTTATGTCCAGTAGGTTTTAAGTGTAGGAGGAATATACTTAACACCGTTCGGAGCGGCTAACGTCAGTGTTCAAGCTAGGTCGTTGTATCTGTTGCAGTTATGATTTATGGACTGTTCGCTTCTACATTTAAATACTTGTGGTTTGAATCGTCTTCTGTTGTCGTGCAATTGTTTTTGCTGAGCTTTTAGCTGTGTTTAAGCACAGCATGTGTAAATCGCGGGGTTGTCCAAAGTCCGGCTTGCGGTCCATTTCCGGTCCGCGGCGTGTTTTTTGTTAGTCCACGGGTGTATCGTAGAACCCGCATCACAATTTGGCAAAGGAATGCTAATATAACGGACGCCAGCCAGTGCGGCTGCGTAAGTGTAAGTTGGTAAACCTCACTCCCTCAGCCTTATGAGCCCCGGTGCCAGCAGTGTGAAGCAGGCAAGTTACAATAGCACCACAGTGGCACGAAAAGAAAACATAAAAGGTTGTGAGAAACTGTTAACTGTTAAGTACTCCAGGATATCTCATTACTAATTATTTACTTTGCCATCAGTAATAGTGTGCCACCGTGCCTTGGCACATCAGTGTGCTGTGGTATATTATCCAATATCACGCAATTGGTTGGAAAATGATTATTCACTTACTACAAATAATGTATCTTTGTTCATCTATCTATCCCAGCGATGTATCCTGACAGGCAGAACAATGAATGCTGTTCCACTTGATGGCAGAAGGTACACAATTAACCTGTGTATCCACCTGTTGCCATTTGACACAGTAAGACATGGCATGCTTGGTAGTGTCCCTTGAGATATTTTTAATGAGAAATATGTGCCTCCACACAGAGATGTTTTTTGCTTTAAATATATCCAATGTCAGAGTAGTTGTATGTGTTTAGTGAATGAAAGGGGAACAATATCGAAAAGGCCCCCACAACCTTGAATTTTTCTGTAAGTGGCCCCCGGTGGAAAACGTTTGTGTTAAGAGTTCTGGTGTTCCAGTATACTTTTTGTGTTTCCTGCATGTAAAACAATAATTATTCTCTATAAAATGTGTTTTTTTTTTTGTTCATATTTTTAGGTGTCTGGAATGGATTAATTGGATTTAATTAATTTTCTATGGGAAAAATTGCTTCGGTATTTGTGCGTTTGGGTTTTTGTCTGACCTTTTGGGCCGAATTAATAACCGAGCTACCACAGTATATGTAAATTAAATTGGAATTTGGACAAAAACAAAGTTAAGCACCTTTGGTCAGGCTTAGGTTAGGGTTTATCATTTTCACACACTCATTAAAAAAACTAAAACAGTTAAATTAACCCCACAAAGTATTGCCACCAATCACATGAGAGTAGCGACAACGAATCCATGAATCGATGATTAATCGATCATCCGATTAATCAACAACTAGTTTGGTTTTATGTCCTCTGATTTCAGCCTCTCAAATTTGAATATATTTAAATTTCTTTAAAAAATCTGTGTGTTTTAGGCAAATCAAGATATTCACACACATCAGCTTTGACTTTGGAAAACAGTCATCAACATTTTTGTCTTTTTTTCTGCTATGTTGCGGACCAAAACGATAGCTCTTTGTGTTTGGTTCATATTGCTTTCTATTCAGGGCCTAACGATTCCTCAATTAATTGAAACAACAAGCTTCAGATTAATTGACGAAGAGAATAATTGTTAATAATTGCAGGCCTAAATCACATTACAATAATCCCACTCAAATTGTGCTGGCACCAAGATATGGGATCCATCTATCTACCTGTTGCGTGAGCACATGCTTTTCCGATTCCAGGGCATGACGATGCTGCAAGCGCTTGTAGCGGCAGGATTGGGCGTAGCCGCGGTTCTTGAGGGTGCGTCGCTTCTGCTTCAGGCGCACCACCTCGTCTTTGCTGACGCCCCGCAGGTGGCGGTTGAGCTCGCGGACCGACAGGCTCACCAGCTGCTCGTCGGAGAAGCGCTCGTTCACGCCACACTGCGAACAGATGGAGAATATGTTGTTTATTCAGTGCTACACATGCTAGTGATGATTGGCATTGCATATATTTATACTATGGCGAGTGTTATTGTGGCTTGTCAGAGGGAACATTTCAGCAGCACATGGCCATAATCTGTCACGTAATCGGACTAAGTGTGGGTGACAGTTATCAGGATTACGCAAGGCAATAATAGCAGATATTATTATAAGCCTGCACTGCGCTCCATATAGAGCTCTCAAAGATCCACTCAGACATCCCCATCAACAAGTACTCTGAAATGTAATACCTGAATGCTGCGTGCACGCAATAGAGTACATTCTCTGAAAGCCAGCATTTTATTTTGCATCATTAACTTCAACCAGCAAGTCCCCAGGCTTTCATTTCCAATTTACCCTCATAAAACACAAAATTCACTGCATCGCTGTGCTTAAATTGAATTTTGAAGTCCCCTATTATGCAAAAGTGACTTTTCTTAACGATGTCTTAACAGCAATAAGTGCCTAGAGCCTGTTTATGAGCCGCAAACATGAGAAAAATCTATCATCTCCCTCACTTGTTTGCTCCACTTTGGAGAGAAGAGGCACTGAAGTGGAGGGATAGCTTTGTAACAAAAACAGGTTTGATTACAAGACTAAATATTGATCTGAATAGGAGTATATTGGCATGCATCTAAAATGTACAATATTAGCATTCCTTTGGAAGCAGTCTATTCCAGACTTTGCTCCAGTATTTCTATTCAGAAGCACCGAGTCCATGCAGACACCATGTGATCACAACAACAGTACTAACAAGGAAGGAGCAGGGTCGACCAAATGGCAGCACCCTTCGCCAAAGTCCGGAAAAGATGTCGCAGCCGACTGCAAAACCCGCCATACGCAACAAGTCCCTCGCGGTGGCACAAAACCGGGGAAGTTCAACACAACCAACCACATCATGCATCCAAAAAACAGCATGAGGATCCTTACGAGAGCCCCGCCCCCATCTGAAACATGCTCCGAACGTGAGAAAATGTTTTTTTTCTCATACCTATTGTTGCTGACTGTTATTCACTTTTGGAGTAATATCATTCCATCAAGCCTTTTCTAACATTCTACAAAATACGGAATACATTTGTGCATGATTTGTGCTGATTTCAGATCAGATTGATATCGGTATCGGATGATACTCAAGGCTACAATATCTGTATCATATCAGAAGTAGAAAAGGTTGTATTTGGACGCCCCGAATATAGCATCCACTACAGTAGATTGGACCAGTGCAGAGTTAAGGCTTCATTATGCTACAGCATCACCATGCCGGCTTGCTCCTCCCACTCCAAACCCTGCGGTGGAGCTTGACAGGCACCTCCCATAAAGCAAAAGTGCCGAAAAGTCCGCCAAAACAAGAAACAATGGAGCAAATTGAGGCGCGTACAATAAAAGTGTTGTTCTGTTGTTTCAAAAAGATTAGTTTCAGATTCAACGATGATCTGTGTGTCGCTTCAGTTGCCGTTCTTCACTAGTACTACTCAAGCTAAATAGCTAGTCAACGAAAGTTGTGGTTGCTCACTCTCGGGAAAACACTGCCCCGGGCAGTTTGGCAGAGAATTTGCAAGTCATGTGCACAGGGCACACTGAAGAGCTCTAACAGGATCAAGACGCCGGCGCAGTGGCTATGCTGGATCATAGTTCAGCCTTTATAGTGACTATGCAACAAATGGATAAAGTGCACAATAGTGCTTCTTAGAGACACACTCTTGTCGGAGACAGGCGTGGACAAACACAGCTCATTAGCATTAGCTACACACACACAAAACAGCATGTTGGAAGTAGGACTTACTAAAAGCACCAATACACCGTTGTGGGGCCTTTTGAGACTTACAGTATTTACGGTTAGTGACAAACCGTACAATATGGCACCTTTAATACTTACAACAGTTATATATTTATTTAGTGCAATATGACACATTAGACCTTCAGGGACAGAAATAGTCCTGTTTGAGACTATTAACAGCTTAATACCTGACTGACTTGTGGGTGATGATGATGGTGATGGCCGCCATGCATGGGGTGGTGAAGATGGTGCTGATGATGGTGGTGATGCTGGTGGGGGACGAGGCGGCCCTGAGGGCTGAGTGGTTGCGGATAGGGAGCAGAGGTGGCGGTGGCGTTGGGCAGTGAGGGGGTGTTTGAGGATAGAAAGACGAGCGGGCGATGACACATGTCTGTCCCCTTGGCGCAGGACACGTCGGCGCCGCTGTCGCTGCCCGAGTCGCCCAGATTGCTGTTGGAGCTCTGAGAAAGACCTGGAAACTGAGTGGATGGAGGGATGGAAGCTAAAGATTGCCTTATGACAGAAGGTGGATGATGGACTAAAGAGACAAGAGGTACCTGAGAGGTGACGGCGGCAGCAGCCGAGTTCAGCAACGCCTCCACGGCGTCCTCACAGCCCAGGAAACTGTTGACTGGCGCCCTCTCTCTGTCGCCACTCCCCCCCAGCGCGCCCAGCAGTGTAGCGGGCCCCGTGACTTCTCCTCCAAACTGTTGCTGCAGCGCCGCAAACCAGATGAGATCCTCCAGTGAGGCCGGAGTGGGGCCCTGAGCCCCACTGTGTGCCGGGCTTCCGTCTACGTTCCCCTGAGAACCGGAGCTGACGCCCGACGTAAAGCTGTTGGAGATGGACAGCGGGAAGGAGATGGAGGAGGAGGACGAAGACAGGGAGGATGAGCCCGAAGGCGGAGGGTGGGCGTCGCTTAGCGTCGGAGAGGGCGGCAATGAGTTGTAAGGGCTGGAGCTCAAACTGGAGTCCTGTGGAGGGTGGCCGGCGTACGGCGAGCTGGAAGGGTCATGGGGGAGGCCAGATTTGGGGTACGTGCACTGAGCGGAGAGCGGAGGCGTGTCGGGTTTCACTTCGAACTTGAGGAGATCAAAGTCGTTGAGGTACTCCATGGCCAGCGGGCTGGAGGGGAGGGAGGCCATGGGGAGGGAAGGTGAGGACATGGTGTCTTCTGCTGCTGCTGCTTCCACAGGCTTTCTGCTACTGTCAGGAACGCTGGGAAATCCAACTCAGCACCTCAGAGCGGCTCATAGACAGCAGCAGGGCGGGTGACAGGGAGTAGACTGACTGAGAAGCTTCCTCTTTTTTAAACTGGGCTTCCTTGTGTCCTTGGCTTTGTCTTTCTAGTCCTGGAGGAAAGAAGCAAGTCAGAGAAGTGTTATATCATCAATACTAGCAAAAACTATCATCACAGCCAAAACTCATTAAAATCCACGCATTGCTCATGAAAATAGCTCATATAGTTAACCTTGGAAGTTAATCTTTTTACCGTTGGGTCTCAAAATGGTCGTGCATGTTAACGTGTAATAAAAATGTTATATATAAATAGGTTTTCACTTTAACCACATTAAATCTTTTGAACAACCTCAGGCCTAATCATTGATGTAGCGATTTTTTTGGAGGTTTTGTTTTTTGTTGTGAAAAAAACAATTTTTTTTCAGTGGAAAGATCACATCAAATTAGGCACAAAGTGGAATGTTTGGGATATAATAATAATAATAATAATAATAATAATAATAATAGCAATAGTAATAATTAATAATCAAATCTAATGAGCAGGATGTATGTTAATTCTGAACAAATACCAATCTAAATCAAATCAAAGCTTATTTGTATAGCACCTAACAACATCCCAATGGTGGCCAAGGTGCTTCACAAGGGTAAAAACAGGTTATAGCAAATAAGAACAGGGTAAGATTGAATAAGATAGAATAAGAACCAAGACAAAATAAAAAATACATGCACAGAATCACAACTAAAATACATATAACTAAACTAACACAAAAAAGTTAACATTTTGGTATGTTTTAGGCTTGGCTAATTTTGGCATATTGACAGAAATATTTATTAATATGCACTGGCCCTGTAAATAAATAAATTATGTAAAAAAAAAAAAATCTCACAGTGACGAAACGCTCAATCTGTGTCAATCCACGTAGGCAGGAGGTAGATGTTCATTTATTGTATTTGTGTGGACTAATTCTTGTACTAGCAAACCGCTGCACACAAAAGGGTGAAAATGTGTCAAAACATGCATGCGTACTGTGTCGCCTGTGCTGTTATTTTTCATACAAATTAAACACCCAAAGTTTGACCCCGTATGTCTGATTGACTTGAAATTTCTCAAACAGCTCAATGCGCTTCACACAACACCCACGCCATGGAATTTGGGACACAGCTTTCGCAACTAACTTGGCAACTAACTCTCCATTTGTGCAACGCTTATATAGATTTGATGATATCTGTATTACATGTTTGCTAGCATGTCCTCTATAACATCTTTACCACAACCCATAGGGGGCGCCACCAATGTCCTTTATAGTCATAGTCACAAAAAACGATTATGAAAAGTTTTTCCACATGATACAGTATGTGAAATGATATAAACCTCTATCTAACACATTTAACAATAGCACAAGTCGCACAAACTAATCATCCCAAAAAGAAACGAAGATTTCAAATAAGGCTTGATAATTGTTAATATTTCAATATGTGAGAGATATGTCGACGTGCGAGAACTCTGAGAGGGCTTAATCATTTTTGACACAAAGATTCACAAGTCTCAGAGGCCAAATCCAATTACTGTTTGAGTAATCCAGAGTACATACTTTCAGCAGGAACCCAACCACACTTTTAGAGGTGAAACTATTTAATTTGCAAAATGATGCTAAATATGTATCTCCTCAAGTCGGGTTTACAAGTGGATGTCCTCTAATATGCAATGAAAAAACACTTTTGAAACAGTCATATATATATCCTGTATATATAAGTTCTAACTGTCAGACAATGTAAAATGTTTCAGCTGACATACCAGCAGCGTAGGAGGAAAGTTATTCCAGCGCTAATTACAGGCCTTCAGATAAAATCGTTGTGATCAAAATGAACATGTAATTAAAAAAAACAAAAAAAAAACACCTTTGACTTGTGTCTCTGCAGTACGCCTCATTAGTTTGAACCCCTATGGCTGGACGGGGACGGAAAGCAAACAAGTGATGTGATGCACCGAGGCCTTGGTCAGGGTCTGGACCAGAATCACCATGACACACACACACACAAACGCGCACACACACTGGCAAAGAAAAGTATGAACTTACCGTCAGTCATAGAGATGAAGGATGAGCGCTTGTCAACATCACACAGACACACACACACACACAAATAATGGACGCACTGACTGTGTGACTGACAGAGTGTGTGAGTGTCGATAATGCACTGAGTGCCACTGCCCCCTTTCTTTCTTTCCCCACTGCTGCAAATCCCTGTTTGCAACAATCCCCCCCACCCCCCAGCTCCACCACACCGGCCATGTCCCCTCACATGGTTTGCTGGCATGTGCACCCCCCCACACTGTTTTTCTCACTCCCTCTGTCTAGCTCCCTGTCCACACACACACACACACACACACACACACACACAGTTTGCATCCACACCTTTATCGCACGGCCTCCTATGTTCTATCCATCGCATGTTACATACAGTTTTTTGGCACCCCTATGGGTTGTGGTCAAAATACTTTGGAAGACACGCTACCACAGGGGTGTCCAAAGTGCGGCTTGGAGACCATTTGCGGCCCGCAGCTTGTTTTTATTGGCCTTTGACATATTGTCAAAATAAAATTAATGAATTATTAATGAGATATTGTATTTGATATTACACTAATTTGCTTTGTAACCTGCAACCCAAAGCCAAGATGCACTGTAGGTGTTTTGTTTAGATAGTTTACAATGCTTTGACAAAAGCATTGGATTGGTTTTTACCATCTTCAGTGTACAAAGTGTATCAAAGTAGCACCCCGTAAACTTCAATTGTTATGTTTACCTCCTGACGGTGCAACCAAATTAAAACACATCCACAGCAAGTTAACGCATCACATAAATACTACTACTACTTGGGTGGTAAACAACAACTAAGCACTAAACATAACACATAGCTTACAACTGTTGTTTATAAGTGCCTGCAAGGCATGCTGGGTAGTCCAGTAGCAACAACAATATGAGCTATAAACAATAGAACACTGGCTATCAAGAGTGTTGTAACCTCCTCAACATATTTTGCGACCGATGCGACAAACACTGCAAAATGGATCGCCTTTTTGTACAAGCTACAGATTACATCTGACTATTTCCTGTACGACTCAAGTGTGCCACAATAGTACTGCAAGTCATGTTGCCAGATACAGCTTCGATGTTAAAGGTTGGAAAAAAAGGAATTTGGGAATGCCCGGTGGGCCAGATTAAGAGGCTTGGCGAGCCTGATGTACAGTATACAATGCTGCAGTGTCTGTATTGGTATCGAACACGGAATAGTGGTATCTGGCCTTCCCTACATGTAATACAGATATCCTCAAAGTTGGTAAATCGTCAGTGACTTATGGACAGTTGGTTCCTAAGTCCCACCTGTGCCCTTGCAAATACTTTTTGTGTGATGGCAGCCATGTTTTCCAACCAATCTTGCTCAAATTTTACACACACATGCTTGTCAGTCCCCTAAAGGTGTTTACCAAATTTCATGGTGATTCAGCCAAATACCCCAAAGTTACAGCAGGTTCTTTTGTAGTGCTGAGTGAGAAATTTCATGTCAGTCCAACTTTGGGATTGAATAACAACGCCACCATGTGGTGTATTTGGCAGAAAATTAATAGCACAGGTGACACAGTAGGGGAGCATGTTTTGACAAATTTTTACTCTTTTGTGTGCAGCAGTTCAGGTGTAGAAGAGTTAGCTTACACAAACAATGACATGATTAACATGATAAACACATCAAAAGATACACATTCACACACACATCCATTACATGTTACAGTATATACATGTGGACGCCGTATGGTGGGGGGCATGTCAGGGACCTCAGAAAATTTCAGTTTAAAAAAATTTGAATGGGGGGGACAGAATTTCAGATCAATAAACACAAACACACATACACTCAAACATACCTGTATGTCATTTCTGTTACACGTAGCATACAAGTGGGCTGACAAGTAGGGGTGAAACGATTCCTCCAGTAATTAGAATACCTCGATTACAAAAAAATAAGATAAATTTTCTCTCTACCTCGAGAAATTGTCACGTGTCGTGCGTATGTCACCCACGCAGAGGAAGAAGCGGATGTTTGGTTGAAGGAGCAAGAAGATGGAAGAGGCAAGGGAAAACAACAATGATGACGAAAGAGATGGAAAACTAAGTAACAAAATAATTTTTCTTTTGTTAAATGTCAAAAGTGCGGGAGCATTTCAGGCTAAACAGCAAGTCACAGCACTGTGACGTGTATTGATCATAGGATGAGTACCCCTTGACTCATACGTGTTGATAATTCTCCAAAAGTAGAATGTAACACAACTGTTTCGCGCAGCTGTGCTACAGGTTATTGTCTCCCTGGGGAAACTACTGTAGTTCTAGTGCACATATTCCATTTTATTGTCAGGTTGAAATGGCTGCCAATATTTACTTATCCATCCAACTGCTTATCCTCACTAAAGTCGCGAGTACGCTGGAGCCTATCCCAGCTGACTTTGGGCGAGAGGTGGGGTACACCCTGGACAGGTTGCCAGCCAATCGCAGGGCACATATAGACAAACAACCATTCACTCTGACATTCGTACCTATGACAATTTAGAGTCGCCGATTAGAGTACCTGGAGAAAACCCACGCACGGGGAAAACATGTAAACTCCAAACAGAGATGCTGAACGGAGATCCGAACCCAGATCTTCCCGATCTCCTGACTGTGTGGCCAACATGTCACATAACCACTAAGCCACCGTGCGGCCTATTTACTTATTATGTTGGAAATGAAATGTTTCCATGTACGCCCTGCAGCTTGCGTATGTGCAGTGGTTCTCAATTATTTTCGGTCATGCCCCCACTGGGGGACAGAGATGTTTTCGCGCCCCCCCCCTTCCGATTTGAAATACTATTGAGAAACTGATATCTATTTATTTATCTGTACTGTACCGACTGAACTCGAAACTGAAAGCAGCGAAATGCAACAAAATGGAGAGCAGTGAAGCATACAAGCGTATTCAAGAGCAAATGACGACAAATTCATTGACAGCTCTGCACTAATATTGAAAGTCCTTTCTGCCTCTCATGCCCCCCTTGACAGTTCACCGTGGAGCACAAGTCTGTCAGCAACAAAACATATTCAATAATAATAAAAAAAATGGGCAAATGAACTGCTAAGGTAGCCAGCTTCTGTAAAAATAATGAAGGGACACCTTGTTGGCAGGGCCAGCCAACCTGCTGGTTTTGGGGGGTTTTGCCTTTAATTGTGTGAAACAAACGGACTATTTGACACAAACCTGAATTGAATTTGATGCCTGTTTTAGAGTAATACTTACATGGGAAAGGAATTGTTCAATCATATGTATTGTTTTGTTTAAAAATAACACAGTTAACAGAATAAAATAACAATTTGAATATCTTTCTTATAGAAATCTGTCCTGCTTAAACAGGAAAGTATAAAAGAGTACAAAATGAGTGTGCAGGTTTATGATAGAGCAGCTGCATCCTACTTCCAGCACTATTAAAGCTACTTTGACAAAAAGAAGGGAGAGGTGAGCTATTTGTGTTTTATGTGACTGCCAACATTGACTTTTATTTACACAGCACATCTCCACTCAAACAGTGGGCTCATTGTCTTTATGCTATTTTGTGCTCATTTTTCAATACTGGCATCATATCTGAATTGAAGCGTTATAAAAATACTCTAAGAGTTGAAGTAAATATTCTTTGGTGAGCTACTCAAAGCGAGAGCAAGAGCTGAGAGCAAAAAATAAACAAAGATGGTAAAAAGTCGATCGAATGGGAATGAAGGCTTAGCGTGTGACAAGCTGTCGTCAATGGACTACACATTTTACAGACTTCAGGGTAATAAGGGTGTCTTATCAGCGAGTGTTCTTTTTTCTGGTCGCACATGCACGAGTAGATGAAAAATTTACATGCGATGGCTCATATTTTAGTCGCAAAATGCAACCATTTACTGTATACTCGCAGTCTGGAGCCCTACCCCAGGGGGGCCCACCCCACTATTTGAGAAGCACTGCCCTAGTGGTATGCGTACCCCTGGTTGGGAATCACTGATGCAGTCCATCAGACCCGGAAAAATACAGTTTGATCGTAATGTACAATGTGAATTTAAGAAACTATTGATTCGCTAAAAAAAAGAGACCAGTTGGTTGTCCATTATTAAGTGAAATGTCTTATTTTCTCTTCTATTATTATTGCTCATTAACCAAGCAAAAATATGCTTTATTATTGTTTGATTAATTGAAGGAATTTTCAGTAGAATCCCCCTATACTAAAATATTTGATAGCTGCAGCCAGACTGACTATACAAAAATATACAGTACACACTCAGAGTACAGGTGGGCTGACTCAGTGCTACCTCATAGTGGACACTTGCAGCATTACAGCATAACAACCCCTTTGCTTTGGCTCATTACCTCCGCAAAGCGCAGCGCGGAGTTTATGTTTTTGCCGGCGTTTATCTGTTTTACTGTGTTCAAAATAACTTGAAAAGTTCTGAATGGATTTGGATGAAATTTTCAGGAATTGTCAGAAACGGCATATGGAATAACTGATAAAATTTTGGGGGTGATCCAAAATCCAAAGCTTTCCCAAAATTCACACTTTTGCGTAGAACTAACTATTACTACCTGCTACTACTGCCGCATTTCTCAACCGATTCAAGCCATTCCAACATCAAACTGTTGAACACATTCCGGACATTCAGGCTACCTATGTTTGTACTGAAAAAAGAATTCAAAATGTTCCCAAAATTCACACTTTTCTGTAAAACTGCTATTACCTACTACTACTTCCACATTTCTCAACCAATTCACCAAAGTCAGGACATTCACGCTATAAGCAGCACAAAAATTCCCCAATGTTTTCTTCCGGAATGCAAAATACCTTTGATCTAGAGTTCTAGCTGCTTCCACATTTCTCAACTGATTCACACTACTCCAACATCAAAGTATTCAACTAATGAAGGACATTCATGCCATTTTCCACAAGAATTGCCACTTTTCTTGACATTCCCATTTTTCGGAGTACAAAATGCCTTTGATCTAAACAGTTCTTACTACTTCCAAATTTCTGAATCGATTCAGACCATTCCAAAGTCAAAATTCTCAACTCATTCGGGACATTTAGCCTTCCCTGTAGAGTGCGCTGTAATGCTACGTTAGCATGCTAACATTAGCATAGTAGTATTTTTAGCTATTTTCATGGGTAGACACATATACTGTATAAACACTTAGCACTGTCATGCTAGGTGTTAGCAGGCTAACATTCGCATGTTAGCATTGTTAGCATGTTAACATTAGTATAGTACCATTTTTAGCCATTTTCATAGGTAGAAATTTATATAAAGATTGGGCACTATCATGTGTTAGCATGTTGCATTGCTAGCATGCCAACATTAGCATAGTAGCATTTTTAGCCATTTTCAAAGCTAGACACATTATATAAACACTTAACACTATTATGCTAGGTGTTAGCATGCTAACGTTTAACATTATCAATTAGAATATGTAGATACAATAAATCTATGACTAATATTTATAGCGTAAATTACAATATGAGGGCACTATGGCGCTTGGCAGAGGCCTGCGCTCTCCGAGTGCTTTTCTAGTTCCGCAATAGAAAATGATGAGGATGGGTCATAATCTGACACTAATGTTTCATATAATGGATTTGTATGTGTTTTTTTTCTGAAATTTGTTTTACAATTCACACTTAATAATTATATGTGGTCATTTATTACACATTCCGTACTTATGGAATTTAGTTGATTCTTAATGGCTCTACAGTCGATGTTACTATAATTTGTAAAATGATAATAACAAAAATAAAATAGAACATACAGTTAAGACATTTATCTAATACATTTTCTAACATACTACTCTCAGGCTGTAAGTGGTATCATTTTTAAAAATACAACATTTAACTGGACTGTAGTTTTGGATAATTGGTTCATATTTCCAAAAAAAGAAATAAAAAAATATATAAATAATACATTTTCATATGAAAAATGAAATTGTAATAAGTTTGTCTTCATCTATGGTTGTATGTTTCCATGGTAGATTTTGGAGATCGCCACAAAGTTTTGGTTTGTTGTCCTTCTCTCAAATTAGCAACCCCCCCCTTATTTTGCCCACACTGTCCTGCCTCTTGTGGTTAGTCTCAAAATCTGTTAATTAATTCTGTTTTTTTTCCCCCTCAAGCCATCTAAGTCAATGAGACAGAGAAATGCATAACAAGCATTTCCCAGCACTCCTTAAAAGCTAAACTTGTTAATCTCTTGTGTGTCTTCATGGTGTCTCGTTAAGGAGTCAGTGAGTAAATAGTGCCTTTTACAAATCTGATTTGCACAGCCAACACACTGACATGCTGACTCATGACAAAATGAAGCTCCTTTTTTTAGCAGTTGTTGTGCATTTCCTTGGAATTTTCCTTAAGATTTACCAAGCAAGCCATTAAACGGTAGCACCAGGCATTCAAAAGACATCACTACATACAGTATATTTTGGAGCAGTTTCTACTCCCTTTTTTTAGTTTCTCCCCCCTCTTGTCCTGTCTTTTAACCTCTTTATCTCACAATCGTTTGTGTTTCCGGAGGAAAGCTTAGCGGCAAAACCAACACGGCTTCCAGCGAGGGTGAGGGACAAAGAGTCTGAGGCACACAGAGGAACTTACCTCATAGTCCATGTCCAACACACCGTCAGTCCTCCTGCATTTGCAAACACAGTTAGTCTGTAAGTGCATCCTAAACTATTTTGTTAAATAAATGGAGGCGGGGGTATGCTTACCGTGCCTTAGCTTGTAGCGCACTCGTTCGCAGTAGCTTGTAGCACTTTAGCAGAATCCAAAGTCCTGAAGACCTTTGAGAAGTAGTCATTACCACCAATACATGAATGAATGGTAAACACTAGAACAGCCATGGGCCGGAATGAGATTCAGACAGAATGATAGCCTTGGGCTATTATATATTATATATTATAGTTACAGCTCCAAAAAATGTACCTTGATAAAGGAAAGGAAATTCAAAACACGATGAAAGTGGAGTATGAATTAAAAAAGAAAACAATAACTGAATTCTGTGCAGTCTACTGTGGCTAATCCACAACACAATAAATATTTCCTTAGTAAAAAAACAAAAAAAACTAACTAAAATGCAAATAAATGCAATCATGTGGCCACCAAGGTCACAACATAAATAATGTATTTTTTAAAAAGTCTTGCAATGTTACGTTATTTTATAGTGGCGAATGTGCAGGTCACACTTTTCCCCAAACGTCTGTTTCTGGGTCTGTTTCTGGGTCATGTGATTAGCAACTGAGATGTTGTTAAGTGGTTGTTGCTTGTTGGTCAGTAGAGAGGAAACTGTTCATACCACTTATCCTCGACTCTTGAGTCGTTCTGAATCGCATCTCCACACTTGGTGGCCCACGACATGAGTAAAATGTCGACCGACAACGGCGACAACAGTGCTAACGAGGCAGCTAACGCCGGTGCTGTCTATGCCCTACTTTTGGCAACACAGCAAAGCCCAGTTCCAACTGCGAACAATGTGGCAAAGCATTTCCACGTAGTGGCCGTGCTGGACCTCCACTTTCTCTCATACCGCAAAAATGGTATGAGGGACAAATTTAGTGGTATTGAAAGCGTGACTTTTTCATACCGTGGTTTACCTTGAAACTGGTAACCCGGCCCATGGCTACACTGGAGATAGTAGCAGTATTTAACTAGCGGTACATACTAATTCAAAGCTTTCAAAGAAATTGTTGGACACTTGAACCAAACTCCCTTTAGTTTTCTTACCACTAACGTATCAATAGCTTCTGCATGCGCGTGTGTGTGCGCCACGTGTGTGTAGAGAGTGAAGGAGACAGCTCGTCAGTGCGAGGGTGGGAGGTGGCCCCTTGTGAGGTGAGACGTGTAAGCTTGATGCTTGTAGTCGCGTTAGCCCGGATTAGGACATGTATCTGTGGGATCAGGCCGAGTTAGTTGAGATCCTGCGGACCACCACCTCTCCACTTCGCCCCAACGATTACCACCACCGGAGTCTATCCTCATAGTGCTGTCACGCCCTCATTACATTATATTTGTATTGACGATAATGTCTCTTATAAGGAAACAGCTTGAGATTCACTCCATCGTGTGGGCTCCTGTTTCATAACCCCGCTTGACCTTTAGAGCCACTCAGCGGATAAAGGATGAAGGCTATCAAAGCTTTTAACAAGGTGACAGAGGGGCCAATGACGGGGGATAGCCATTTTTAAAGGGACAACTTATATTTGCAGCTCGCGCCCTCAAGGATGCCTCAAAGTGGCATCGCAAAGGCAAACTAGCTAACATAATGTCAATAAATGTGAAAAGCCTGCACATACTGCATGTATTTATTTGCTCGTGTGAGCTAATGCTTCTCCTTCTGAAACGCTTCACACCAAACAGTGAAAATGTGTCATCATTATTGTGACACGGGACATTTTTTGACAAATACACCACACGGTGACGTTATTAAACCTCAAAGTTGGGATGATCTGAAATTTGGTACACAGCTTTAGAGGACAGACAAGCATGTGTGTGTAAAATTGGAACAAAATCGGTTGAAAAACATGGCCACCATCAAGCAAAACGACTTTGCAGGGGCGCGGACAGGACTGAGCAACTAATTTCCCATAAGTTATTGATCGTTTGTCTAATCATTATAAAACTACATATTGTGCAGTATTCAGTATGATAGCATGCTAGCCCATTGAGGGCGCCGCAAATGTCGTGAAAAAATGACGACAAAAAAGATTATTTCGCCACTGGTCAAATTTCAAGTTAAAGTGAATTTATATTTGTTGACGGGGTAACGTTTAGTTGGAAATGACACAATAAAGTGGCAAAAGACTGTGTGACGGGTATGGGAGTCTAAAGTGCGCCCTCGGCATATTGTAAAAATGAATTAATGATTAATGAGATGTATTATTAGATGTTACACTAATTTAGTTTGTCACACACAGAGCTAAGATGCTGAGGTTTTGTTCAAATAGCTTAGCATATATTGACTTACACTGGATTGATTTGAATGGGAGATGCTTGATATGCCGATATCAGATTATACCGATACTGTCCAACACTTTATTACTGATACCGATATCCACCGGTTCAATATTGGCTGCAGCTCTTCCTTCAAACCAGGAGCATCTACAGTTTTTCCACCAAGGGCCACATACTGAGAAATGAAAGGATGTAAGGCCCACTCATATAACTTTTTCTCCAACCTAATTTTCCAAAAATGTTATTTTTATTTAGTTTTGTTCCTTAATAATATCATGACCAATATATCAAATATACGCTACTAAAATGATATTATTTTTTGGCATAATATTGTTATTGTTCTTCTAAAATTGCGACTTTTTTCATTTTCACTTTAATCTATTAACGTTACAGCCGTTTTTCAGCAAATGTCAAAATGTTCCAACTATATGACATTCACTTTAATAACTTAATACTAAATAATAAAATGTAGTGTAATAAATTGTAATAATAACTTCAAATAATACAATTTAGCAACTATACTAAATTTACCACAATATTATAACTTTTTCCCCAATCGAATTTTCCAAAAATCACAACTTTATTCGTTGTTTTGTTTGTTTCTCATAATATTGCGACTTAAAAAAAAAAAAAAGGCTTTTTAACGTTATTTTTCCTCCTAACATTACAACGTTATTCTCTGACTTATTCTTCCGACTTTTTCTCATCAGATTACAACTTTTTTGTATTAATATTTTGACTCTATGCTTGGAAAATTGCTGCTGATTCCTCAGTTTTTGCTTTTGTTATTGATTGTTTTTTTAACTTGTCTTGTTAAATTATATTTTTAGAATGTGCCGCAAGCCAATAAAAACACAGCCGCAGGCCACGTATGGCCCCCAGGCCGCACTTTGGACACCACTGCCTCAAACTAATGTCAGGTCACATGCCCTGTAATGAATGAACACATGATGCTTTTTTTTTTACTGTGACATGACTCTATGCATTTCATGAATAAACAGCAAAATAATACAAATACTCCAATACGCAATGTAAATACGCACATTTATTTTAAACATTCTGTCTCAACAAAAGTCATTAAAGAATCGTGACAATTGTCAGCTAAAATAACTTGTTCTTCTGTCAACAAGTAAGACAGGTTAGTCTTAATAAATTCACAAGTAAGAATCCAAATAAATAATGCTGGAAATGATACAATTTGGAAAGCTGCACATTTCTACGTGGCACAAACATCCGTGTAAGAACAGTGTAAAGTGCAAAGTATGAAACTATGAACTAATACAATCAGTGAAATTATAAAATGGGCTCATTCATCACATCACATGTGGCTGCTTGTTATTTTGCTGCAATAACGCAACATGAACAAAATATATTAGATTAGAAGTATTAAAGCGGGGGTGTCCAAAGTGCGGGCCGGGCGCCATTTGCGGCCCGCGGCTGTGATTTTATTGGCCCGCAGCACAGTCTAAAAATTTAATTTAACAAGGAAACTTAAAAAAAACAACAGCAAGAATGGGAAAATCAATCAAAAGTAAAAAAAATAAGAGAATAGTTGTAATCTAGCAAGGAAAAAAAGCCATACTTTCAGAAGAATAAGGTAATAGTATGAGGAAAAATTTCATTTTAGTAGCATGAAGTTGAAATAAAAAAAAAATGTTTAAAAGTCAAAAACAATGAATAAAGTTGTATTTTTTGTGTGTAAATTTATAACATTGGAATAAAGTCAAAATATTCAAAGAAAGTTGAAATATTTACAAAATTATACCAAAAAACAGCTGAATTTTTACCAGAATAAAGTCAAAATATTAAGAGAAAAAAATAGAATAACTGCGATTTTCTGAGAATAAACTTGTAAAATGAGGAAAAATATCATTTTAGTAACAATGTTGAAATAAAGTAAAGATACATTTTAAAGTTATAATTACGAGAAGAAAATTTACAAGAAGAAAGCTGAAATGATATACTGTAGTTGGGAAAAAAACCCCAGCAGAAATGGGAAAAAAACTGTTGTAATTTTATGGGAATAAAGTCAAAATATTAAGAAAAAAAGTCATAATCGAATGAAAAACAAAAGTCGCAATTTTACAGGAATAAACTCGTATTATTATGGAAAAAAACATCGTTTTTAGTTGCATTTCACCTATTACAAAGGTGAAATTATGTTTTTTGTTGAGCTACGTATAGCTTCTTAGCATATCTCTACGTGTTGCTTTACAAAATATCAAAGTGGCCATCCTTTCATTTTTCAGTATGTGGCCCTTTCTGGAAAAAGTTTGGACACCCCTTTATTAACGGAATACACATAGCCAACTTTACCACCATTGCAAATTGCATATTTACAATCCAAAGGTGAAACTTGGAAATCATTTCAGACACGGACATTCTAAGCTAGCCAGCTTGTTGCTGTGTCATGTGCGTCATCACTCCGGCTGTGATATTATTATTATTAGCAGAAAAAAATGATACTGATATGAATTGATATCCCTTTTTTTTCCAAGATAGCTGTAGTCTTCTTTCCTCAAGGACCTTGTGTGAATTATATCTGAAAATATCTAACACTAAATGTCAATGTCAGTAACATGTTTTTTTTATTGTTTTTCCACCCTTGATGGCGCCTGACACAAACACACCACTTGTTTATGTTTGTGTGCGTTGGTGTCCACATGTGGGGTCTTATTGTGAGTGGACTTATCAGGCTAGTCATGGGATTAACGCTGATTCTCCCCCTGAAACTAGTGTCAGATTAACAGATACCCGTGTCTTCATAAACTGTCTGTAATGAAGACATAAGCTGTGAGGAGCCCCCGGCTATTACCTCACCCCCGCCCCCACCCAGCGCCTTCGACCGTCGATCCGGGCCTCGGATCAATGCCCCCACTTATCGCCATCGAACCGCTTCCGTTCACACGCTGACATCTTGGTGCCTGTCGGACCTCCCGTGAGTCAGTCAATAAAAAAGTAAGAGGAACATTTCTAAAGTTTTCGAAAGTCATATTTCTATGAATGTAGCCTCTCAAAAACATCTCCAATATGAATTTGTTTGTGGACGACACCAGCAATATTAAATCTGACGAGAAGTGATCGGTTTTACATTTCAGCGGCATGGATGCAACAATATGAAGGAATGTATTCCATTCATGTATCATGATTAATAGGTAATTGCGATATAGCTTGCATTACACAATCGTTGGCACTTTTTTATTCCTGTATTCATTATGTTTGTCTACTTTTTCTTATTCCATTTTCTTGCATCACTGCATCTATTGTTACACATTCTTCATTCTTTTTTCCGCCCTGACATGGTGACATGTTACACACAGGAAGTGAACAAACTATCAGTAATTGCTTAGACATGGGGGCAAAGCGGTCGGATTAAATAAGATCTGCTTCTTCCCTCTTCTTTTCAGACATGTTGTTGTATTTTTATGTAATATGTTAAGCATGTCCGAAACCAATAAAACCATGACCAGTCGCCAGTGTCTATAAGGGCATCTGTAGTCGTGTTGAGTCTGGTATAGGCTTAGAGCGTAGACGCTGACACGTACAAACAAATGTCTTTAATCTGAAGGTAAGGAAAAAACACACAGATGAACAGAGGTGGAAAATCAGGGGGTGGCGGCAGACAGACCCAAACTGTAGAGGCGGATGAGGAGGAGGAAGAGAGGGATGATGAGGGGATTAAGGTGGTCGATACTTTGGCTCCCCTCCCAGACTGAGAGATGACACTAAATCTGTTAATTCATTCCCCCTGTTGCACCCTCCTCCTCCTCAGCCCCCCCTTCTCTTGCTCCTCTCCCTCATCCTCACACAGATTTGAAACATATCTGACAAATGTGAGTACACCCCTCACATTTCAGCAGCCGTTTTTATCATATCTTCTCTAGGGACAACAGTATATAGAAACTAAACTTGGATTGTCATCCCTCGCTACATTGCGGTTTGAACATCGTGCCCTCACTCTATTGCAGTTTTATAAAAAAATATTAATAAATAATCACTGTTTTGTGTTTGAGCCTATTATTATTTTTTAAAAAAATCACAATTTAAGCAAATTGTACTTATTATTGGCCTAAATTAAGCATAAAATTGCTAAATTAACTAACTTTCATTCATTCGTTCATTCATTTTCTATGCTGCTTGTCCTCACTAGGGTCGCGGGCTATGCTGGAGCCTATCCTAGCTGACTTTGGGCAAGAGGCATGGTACACCCTGGACTGGTCGCCAGCCAATGGCAGGGCACATATAGACAAACGATCATTCACACTCACATTCATACCTATGGACAATTTAGAGTCTCCGATTAACCTAACATGAACTATAGGCAAAAGAAGCATTCTAATTGTGAATGTAGTATTCTACATTGGCCACTAGGTGTCAGTGATTGTTCGGTGAAGCAAGCACGAGACGTGATTGCCAGAACAGGCATTTATTGGAAGTTTAAATTATCTCACAACAGGCACAATAATAATAACGTAATAATCATAATAATAACACTATTGTTGGGGCCATAACCCATGACAAGCTAAGACCTCAGAGGTCACTTCCTGTTCTGCACACATCTGTCTGCCCGCCACTAAGGTCCCCTTGGAAACACATTTACAGCAAAACACATGCAGGAGTTTTATTTACGTCTTAAATGGCTTGTTTACTCTTATTATGTCTACTATATATGGTAATATGAGTGGAAAGCCGCCATTAGAATACATTGATGAGACAATAGCCACCGCAGGAAATACACTGTCCAGAAAAAAGGAACTGCTAAAGTGTGAGTTCTCTTATCTTATTTATGTCTAATATGTCTTATTTTTTCAGATTATATCTACTATATTGGGTAATACAAACGTAAAGGTGACTATATGGGTGCTATTTCATGTGTAAAGGGCTCTACTAATGTTACAAAACATATTGAGAAGATCGTAAACAGGTTTTCGATACCATAATTACAATAATATTCTATATTTATTCATATTGAATCCTAAATTCACCTATCGCGGTCGACTCTAGAACCAATTAACCGTGATAAATGAGGGACGACTGTACTTTCGAGTAGTCAGCGTATAGCTTGCGTAGAGGTATGTTATGGTATCATTTTTTGGAACATGCATACAGGTTACATCGGAATACTCATTACAAATCACAATTCCACATGTAGGAGTAGGAAGAAGCAGCACTTATTTAATCTTTTAATCCTTTTCACATCAAATGCTAATACATTTGTTCACCTCCTGTATTCAACATATACTATTTACCAAATCTGAAGTAACGTAAGAAAAGGATCAGGATGTATAAACAATGTGTTACAGTAGAGCGATGGTTTGTGGATCAAGAAATAATTGAATGTTCCCTCCACTCTTATTGTTCCTGTTCCAAGTTTCTGAGATTGCAATTACTTTGAAGGGTTCAAATAATTGTCTCAAATATAGCTTGATGTTATTATCGTTTCCATACGTGCTGCTGCTGCTGATATCTATAACTGATCATTTCTTGTCGGGTTTAATGTTATTGTTTTGTTTTTCCTCCATGTTATAAAAGCAGTAGTTTCTAATTTTAAATAAATCCTTTGTTGTTGTCTGGTATGTACAAATATATGGTATGTATAGATTAGATCACAACCAGTCGTATGGGCTTCCATGGCTTGTTTACGTGCAAAGAAACGCAAGAAACACACGGAGGACGCATGTGTGACTTGCTGATTTTCGAGCCGCAGACTGTACGCAGAGGTTCTTTGTCATCTCAAACGCTACTGGGGTGCTTACCTTTTTTTCAGGTTGCAAGACAAACGTACGCAATACGTATGTCTTCGTGTGTGGTCCGTACGGCCAATGTGTGTCATTCGTACGTTTTGCTGGTGTCAGATTTGGGCAAAATTTCACTTTTTCGTATGTGTGTGTCGTACACCCCACATACAGAATTAGTGCGGCCAATGCACGTTCAGATATTTTGTACGTCCTCCATGCGTGTCAGGATCTTACGTCTTGATGGTCACCACAACTACGTCCTCCACGAACAAAAAAAAAAAGCGATTTGGAGAACATCAAAAAATTGTATGCTTCGTTGTGACCTCGGCTTATACCATTCTTCAATCCAGTCTGGATAGCAAAAGATTTCCACTTCCAAGTCTTCCAAGTTGTGAATGTCGTTCAATGCAGACATATGGGTTCCTAATTAAGTACATCTTGTTGAGCAGGCCCTTGCAACATGATAGTGATGTCAGTTAATATAGATGGTATTGAAATTAATTGAGTAAAGGAAACCAAGTTTTTGGGTGTAATTCTGGATGACAGGTTGTGTTGGAAATCACATATACAGTATACGAAGGTAAAAATATCCAAAATAATAGCATTGTTACATAAAGTAAAGGATCCACTGGATAACAAAGCAATGTATATGTTGTACAATCCCATGATTGTTCCATATCTGACCTATTGCATTGAAGTATGGGGAAATGCTTGTAAAACATATACTCAGTCAATATTTATTTTGCAAAAAAGAGCAATAAGGATAATTAGTAGAAAACAATACAGAGACCCAACAAATCCATTATTTCTTCGGTTAAAACTATTGAAATTTCATGAATTAGTAGATTATAATATATTGCAAATTATGCTGAAAGCTTATAAAAAACTTTGCCAATTAATATTCAGAAAAGATTTGAAAAAAGAGAAAGCAAGTATTTGTTTAAAGGTACAGTGATTTTCAAAAAAACAAAATTCAGGACTAAAATGATGGAACGTTGTGTTTCTGTAAAAGGAGTCAATTTATGGAACAATCTAAATAAAGAGACTAAAGAATCCAAGTCAGATATATATTTTTAAAAAATGGTTAAAATGAGTCTGTTGAGGAAATATGAAATAAATAAATAAATAATATCGACTGT
Organism: Dunckerocampus dactyliophorus; assembly: GCF_027744805.1. NCBI lineage: Eukaryota > Metazoa > Chordata > Actinopteri > Syngnathiformes > Syngnathidae > Dunckerocampus > Dunckerocampus dactyliophorus. Next base: position 11,151,732 of record NC_072828.1, read on the forward strand.
CATACTATGGTTATTTTTATTGTGGGAAATGGCATTGGTTGAGTTGTAATTGAGGACATATGTAACCATCTGCGTGGCTGGCTGCTATATGTATATTTTTTGTTTATATTGTTGTTTTTAAGTACGTCCGTGTTTGTGATTGAAAAAGGGGCAGAGATAATAAGACTTGTCTTCTTTCTGCTCCCTTTCATTCTGGTTTGAAGAGTGTTTGTTTTAATGTCATATTGTTCTAATACTGTTTGTTTGTTTGTTTTCTTCTTTCTTGAATGAAATAAATGTTTCAAATCAAATCAAATGTCAAATGTTGATGAAAATAATCTTTCCAACTGCATCGTTCTTTGTTTGTGTCTTTCATTTTCCTTGCTGTCACGGTGTGATCTTTGATCTTTATCCAGATCTTTGATATCTTTCCCTGCTTCCTCAAGTCTTGTGCTGTCTTGGCGATGTCAGCGTTGCGTTTTGGCAGATGCTCATTCATACTGTATAGACGTTTGTACCTTTCAGCTTCTTTCCCTGTTTCAGCAGTGCGCTATTAAATTCCCTGTTGATGAACTTAACAGTGGAATGCATGTATCGATGGTGTTGATATCTACATCCACCTCCTTTCATTGTAGAAAATTGGCAATTTGTTGCTTTGTGGAAGCAAAATTCATTTCATCTGGATCTCCACTGTTCTGGACTGCCCTGGCATTTGACCTGGGTATAATTTGAAACTGTGAGAATCACGTTGTTCATTTGTGCATTTTACCTCCTTAAGAACACCTTACAAGGCAGCATTATCATCCTATAGTACCTTGATTTCATTGCCCAGTGCTCTGTTTTCCTCTTTAAGGCTTTTGACCTCATCCTGGATCTCAGAGAAACTCCACTTGAGGCTGTTATTCTGTGATTGTACATTTTCAATCTGTGTTTGCAGGCCACATAATATCAAATCCTTCTCATTAAACAGAAAGGGGAAGCAGTGGCCGGTCCACACTGTTTACAGTGAGGAAGGAAGCCTGCTGATCTCGAATGAGGATATAGTTGAATGGTGGAAGGAATACTTTGAGGCCCCTCTCAATCCCACTGACATACCTTCCAGAGAGGAAGCAGAGTTTGAGGAGCCAAACGCGGAGAGTTCCATCACTGTGGCTGAGGTATCTGGTAGTGAAAATGCTCCCCAGTGGCTCCGGGGGTGGATGAGTTTTGCCCTGAATTTCTCAAGGCTCTAGATGTTGAGGGACTGTCTTGGCTGACACGTCTCTTTAACATTGCGTGAAAGTTTGGAACAGTACCTCTGAATTGGCAGACCGGGGTGGTGGTCCCCCTTTTTAAGAAGGTTGACCAGAGGGTGTGTTCCAAACAAAGGGGGATCACATTCCTCAGCCTACCTGGGAAAGTCTATTCCAGGGTGCTGGAGAAAAGGGTATGACCATTTGTCAAAGTTCGGCTACAGGAGGTGCAATTTGGTTTTTGTCCTGGTCGCGGAACACTATACCAGCTCTACACCCTTGCAAGGGTACTGGAGGGTACATGGGAGTTTGCCCAACCGGTCTACGTGTGCTTTGTGGACTTGGAAAAGGCATTTGACCATGTCCCTCGCGATGTCCTGTGGGGGGTGCTCCGGGAGTACAGGATTGGTGGCAGGTTACTACGCGCCATTCGGTCCTTGTACAACCGGAGCAGCAGCCTGGTTTGCATTGCCAGCAGTAAGTCGACCTGTGAACGTTGGCCTCCTCCAAAGCTGTCCTTTTCACGGATTCTGTTCATAATTTTCATGGACAGAATTTCCAGGCACAGCCAAGGCATCGAGAGAGTACAGTTCAGGGGCCTTAGGATCTCGTCTCTGCAATTTGCAGACGTTGTGGTCCTGATGGCCTCATCAGGTTGTGACCTTCAATGTTTACTGGGCTGGTTTGCAGCTGAGTGTGAAGCTTCTGGGATGAGATTCAGCACCTCCAAATCTGAGGCCATGGTTCTCAGTAGGAAAAGGGTGGAGTGCTCCTTCCGGGTTGGGAATGAAGTCCTGCCACAGGTGGAAGATTTTAAGTACTGTATCTCGGGGTCTTGTTCACGAGTGAGGGAAGTTTGGAGCGTGAGGTCGGATCGGCGCAGCGTCTGCAGTAATGCCTTTGCTATGCCAGACTGCCGTGGTGAGAGAGCTGAGCTGGAAGGCAAAGCTCTCAATTTACCGGCCGATTCCCACCCCCACCTATGGTCATGAGCTTTGGGTCGTGACTGAAAGAACGAAATTACGGATACAAGCGGCTGAAATGAGTTTCCTCCGTAGGGTGGCTGGACTCAGAAATAGGGTGAGGAGCTCGGTCATCTGGGAGGGGCTCAGAGTAGAGCCGTTGCTCCTTCATATTGAGGTGGCTCGGGCATCTAGCCCGGATGCCCAGCCGGGAGAAGGCCCCGGGGCAGACCTAGGACACGCTGGAGGGATTATGTCTCACAGCCTAGGAAGCTGACAACACAAGTGCATAGCAGGATAATTGTGTTTTACAGTTAAACATGGTGGTGGTAGTATCATGGTCTGGGGCCGCACGAGTGCTGACGACCACAAATAGATTTGGCGTTACCTGCTCGCTCATAAACACATGGGACTGTCTGTGTGGCATGTTGTCACAACTCTGAACAGTAGATGGCATGGTAAAGCTGGGTTTACACTTGCACGCATTTTGTCTCATCAGTAGTACGCAATTTTGTGTGCCAATGAGTAAATTGGTCGTAAACAGGGGGAAGTAAGTGAAAACTGTGCGGGGCTGCGTGTGCAAAGAAAATTTGGAAATGTTCGAAATTTGTGGCACGCATAATTTCCGTAAACTAGTTTTGAATGCAACGTGAACACAACGCGAATGAACAATACTGTGAACAATACTTTTCCCCTACCGCATGGAGCAAGGGGGGAATTCTCAAGTAATTTCTGTAGCCTCTTGGATCTTCATGTGCATTTATGTTAATAAGTGATCATCATGCCCAAAGGCTTAAAAATATGTTGCATATTGCATATGACACAAGCTCAGTTTCCACCCTCCACACACAAACACTGAGGCGGCGTTTTGAAAATCTTTACTCTGTGCGGAGCTATGCTGATGACACATTATATTTAGGAACAACCCCCACTTCTTCTTCTTCTTCAACATCTACACTGACCACCTGTCTGCAGGAGATAGAGGCATGGATGAGGCTCAGTTTTCTTCAGCTGAACAGTTCCAAAACAGAAGCTATACTAATTGGTACACCACATCAGCTCCACTCTTCCACCATTACCTGTGTCATTTATTCTGGCCAAAACATCCCCCTTTCCACATCCATCACTAATTTGGTTGTTAAAATGGATCCTCAACTTACCTAATATCTCCTGTAAGATCTCCTTCTACCACCTCAGGAACATCACCAAACTTCATCCGCCACTTACCCTGGCAGATGCAGAGAAGCTCGTCCACGCCTCTGTCTCCTCCGGGCAGGACTACTGCAATGCACTTCTCACCGGGATCCCTGGCAAGGGCAGACAGAGACTACAGTACATCCAGAACAAGGCTGCCAGGATCCTAATGAGGATCTGCAAATATGATCAAATCACCCCCGTTGTGAAATCTCTTCACTGGCTTCCAGTCCCACTTAGAAAGGACTACAAGGTCTTCCTCGTCACCCATCAGTGCATTCATGGACATGCCCCCCAGTACTTAAAGGAACTCCTCACCCCTCAGACTTCCTTATGCACCCTCCGGTCTATAACCCAAAACACCCTTCAAGTCCCCAGAACCAAGCTTCACACCATGGGCAAGCGGGCCTTCTCCTCTGCGGCTCCAAAGCTGTGGAATGCCATCCCTGACCACGTAAGGACCCCACAAACTGTAGCGGCTTTTAAACGGGACCTAAAAACCCATCTTTTTAAAAAAGCATTTTTTTAAATATCGTGTATAGGTTTAGTTTTAATTTGGATTTTATAACTATACTTGTGCTTTGTTTATGACCCTTTTTTTCACTCTGTAGCACTTTGAAATTGCTAAAATGAAAAGTGCAATAGAAGTAAAATGTATTATTATTTGCTTTCCAAAAGCTCAGTTTTGAAGGACAATAACTACATTTGCATGTGGACGACAGGCAAAAACTTTTAAAATATTTATAACTAAAATATATTTGTGCGTTCATGGCCTCAAAGCATTCATGCGACACGTCATAGCCAATTTTGTGAATTAGACGATGAACCTAACCCCCCCAAACACACTGCCACAGATAGGTCACAGTCCTGTGTGAAACACTACAACGGATAACAATGGTGCTGACACTAAATATTGACACTTTAGGCACAATTTGGACATCACTGTGCAGTGAACTCACTTACGTAGTCAGCTATTTAGACAATAATGGCTGTGTTGTGACTATTTTCAGTGGATAGTAAATTTATACTGCTATACAAGCTGTTCACTACTCCTATTTGTACTGTTTTGTCCCTTGACAAGACATAATAAAATGGTTGCTGAGATGTGAGGGCTGTACTCACTTTTGTGAGGTACTGCATCCATCTACTGTATATGAAATGTAATGACATCATCCTGCATCCATATCCGTCAAGGCGGGCCCCTGTCGTCCATTGTGGAAGACGGTTCCCATGACGACCTGACAGAGCAGCCCACGTATGACCTTTCGTAGACACATGGCGGTAACCACATTAAACTAGTCTGCATCCTATCGCAGTCTGTTTTTTGTTTTCTTGAGCCATGCCGCCGCCCTGGCACGAGTTTCCTCTTGTGTTTCCACAGACACGGGCGCCCCCTCCTGGTCAGATAGCCGTCATTTCACAACACGATGCTTGATGATATTTGGTATATGTGTTCAGCGTTAAATCAGGTCGTGCGCAGTGGCAATCTCCCAGAATTTGTGTGCGTGGTAGTACGGGGGTTGTGCAAACGACGAGCAACATGGTGCACGTGGCTTGACCAAAAAAAAAAAAAAAAAAAAAAGCTCACATCCATTTATTTTCTCCTCCTTCCATCCTCTACCCACACATGTTCTGCATCCAGCCAGCTCCCGTTTTCCCTGGGCCTTTATGCGATCATGTTGCCTGGTAACGACCCAAAGAATGATGAGGAAAAAGGAGGATGTGTTTGGGCGCCTCCTGTGGTGATGATGATGATGATGATAATGGTGGTGGCCTTTGCGTCACCTGCTGAAAGACAACTCGATGATGAATGAGGCACTTCCTCTTTAAAAAAAAAAGTATGACATGACACCGATCCAAAGCGGACAGTGTTTAAAACTTCACACACTGTCTTTGTGTTTGTAGTATTTCACTGCATTGTTGCAGGGCCAACAGCACACAAACTCTAATCATGTCATATATCCAAATTTGTGTTGCTTGAAAAGAGGCTGTTAAATTGGACTTATCACCAGACCGTACAGATGAATCCACTGCAAAACAGCGTATAACCTCTTTTTACTCAGGCTTTTATTTGAGAGGTCTTCATCTGTACAAATGGCTTTGTGTGGGTGGAGCTAAACACGCTGCTGTAAGTTGATAGGCCAGTTTGTTTCGACCTCATTCCATAGGATAATACTAGAGATACTCAATATTGGCTTGCTTACCGATATCCAATATATCCATATTGTTTGGCAAATCATTACCGATAGCGATATAAGCAGCAACTCTTCCCTCAAACTATCATGTTTCTGCACTGTCACATATGACTCCCGGGTACCGACTGTATGTTGAAGTTTGCTGTTGCTGTATGGCTGTGAGACCATGCTGATGTGTAATTTTTTTTTTTTTAAATAAAATTTTGAACATTCGCTCCCATGCTTTTTTCTTTTCTCTGCTTTGAATAGTAAATATATTTTGTAATGGTTACTTAAGTAGAAAACGGTTTGATGGCGCTACCTGCAGTGGAAAAAGAGTGCTGCAGCTATGAATCCAGCAGAGGGTGCCGTCTCACACGTCGATTCATGCAACATCAGCACCGGAAGATGCGTTGGCAAGATGTTATGTTGTGTAACTGTACGTTTTGTAAATACAATGCTGTGTACTGTATGACTGTAATTGATTTTTTAATGTGCAAAACTGAATTTAAAACATTTAATAACTGTGAGAGGCAGGTTTAGAATATGAAAAAAATCGTTTCTTAGGCTTTTAATGGGTGCATCCATGAATCACTTTTTTTTTTGTGCCATTCATGGGGTGTCTTGGAAGGTAACCCCCATGAATAGCAGGGATCTGCTATATACAGGTAATACTGTAATGCCCTGTACTGTAGTATTCATACCCCACTATCAAATATCACGTATTGCTCATTATATCATGTTTTTAGTATCTAGTTTAACTACGCAAAGTGTTCATCAAACACAGTTACACCCCAAATTATTCAACTCCTCATTGTAAATTCTATTTGTTTGCAAAGTTTATGAGCTTGCAGTACACATTCAAAACAAAACAAGAAAAATTTAGATAGCTGAACACATCGCATGCAGTATTAGAATCAAGTTTTTCTTTAATTGTGCATCTATTTATACAAAAGCTAATTTCCAGTAAAGATTGAATACTTGCAGTATGTGTAGATATTTAATTGCTGTTATATTTATATTTTAACATGGTTACATTTTTGATGAAAATAGCCTAATTCTGTAGTCTTCCCTTCTGGTATTATGAGATTTCCCCTCAATATACTGTATATCGATTGCTATATTATAATATTAATAGTATTGTGATAGCAATGTCTCTTGAGTTAACGCCTCATGAACATGCTAGCCAAATAAGGGTGTTTTGTACCCAAACCGAACCGTGCGCTTGGTGGAAACGTAGTTACAGTAAAGTTACCAAGTGGTATCACATGGCAATTAATTGGGGGACGGCATCTATTAGAGTGGAGGCCACTATTAGAGGAGCTGCACCAGATGAGGATGAATGATGTAGAGATTACTTAACGTGTCGAAACCTGGCCATCTAAAAATCTTCCTTCGTATTTAAACTTTGTGTGTGTCTCTGGCTTTGATCTCCTTTTCTTCACCAAACTGCACTGGACGGCCGTGTCCCAACTTGTTTCTGACTCATTACAGCAGAAATGGAGAAAAGGTCAGGGCACGGTTGCTAATGACAACGCGTAAGGCTGCTATTCTACGCTAACAGCGTGTGTGCGTGTGTGTGTGTGTGTGTGTGTGTGTGTGTGTGTGTGTCTTTGCGTCTATTTGTAAGGATTAGTCGCCCCCTGCTGTTTTTTTCTTTCTTTCTTTTTTTTTTTTTTACATTATTTGGCTTGTGGATGGAAATACGGTTGCCATGCCAACTGATGGTGGGCATTTCTCCTGAGTATATTTAGCATCCACCTGTGAGGATGAAAATCAAAGCAGCCGCTTGTAAGTCATTAGCGCCTCCAATGGATGTTTACCACCTTTTTAAAATGCTAGTGGACTAATTAGAGGTAGATAATGTGGCGATTTGCAACTTTGAAGATGCCATTTACAGCCGTAGTGTTTTGGACATGTTAATGTATCAGGAGTGACTCTTTAGGTTAATATTGTAGGTGGAGGTGTTTGTGCAACGTTAAGGAAAAGGAATAAATGCTAAAAGTAAGGCTAAAGTAAAGATTAAAATGTAACAAAAGTAATAAAATTGGAATACATTTTGTTGTCATGTTCAAATAAACATTCCAAATAATAACAAATAAATAAATCGATGTAGACATTCATGATATGTAGAGCAAGACATTGAGAAGATATAAATACAGATGCGTGCTTTCTTGGCGATGTCAGCGTTGCGTTTTGTCAGATGCTCACTGATGTAAACATTAGTTCCAGCATGCCTCCTTGCCTCAGCAATGCTACCTTGTTTTTTTGGTGGTGAACTTTATGATGATGACGTGTGTGGTGTTATTGCTGGAAGTCGATGGAAGGCATGAAGCAATGTTGATATCCGCATCCACCCTATTGGATTGTAGAAAGTTGGCCAGCTGCTGCTCTGTGAAGTAACATCATCTCGTAATCAGCTGCCCTGCTATAAGGCTACGTTCACACTGCAGGGTATGATGCCCGATTCGGATTTTTTGTTAAAATCCCATCTTTAATGTGGTCGTTAACATTACCGAAAAATGCGACTTGTGAATGCAAAGTGTCATGCACAAAAGAGCGGTGTCACACGCTCCTGCCGTGTGTTTATGAAGTTTGCCTCAATTTGTGCTCTCCTCGGCAAATGATTAAGAAGAAAGAGGGCAAGATTTTTGGCTATAGCAGTTTGTGGAGAACTTGCTGCATCTGTTCAGAGGAGCGTGTGGGTGGATGTCGGAGCCAGGAGTGGTTTGGTCATTGATGCGAGCCGCTTCACTGACACTTTTTGGAAATCATTTTTGGATGACAAGAACTTTTGCATGTACACATCGGTGAGCACCTTTATCCAACTCTTAGGTACATTTAGCTTCTTTAAAGCGTCCACTTTCTCTTCAAGCACAACCACTTTTTCTTCCAGCACGTCCATCTGCGTATGAATTGATGCAATATCGTTCTTCACTTCCTTAATGCGTTTCGTTAAGTACTGCATGTCATCATGCTGTTTATCTCTTCTTCCATTGACATTGCCTCCCATGTCATTCAGCATCACTATTATCATTATTACCTCTCAGAGACTACAGTGGTGTTAGAAAGTGTTCCTTCCTGATTTCTTATTTTTCTGCATATTTGTCACACTTAAATGTTTCAGATCATCAAACACATGTAAATGTAGCCAATGACAACATAACCGAACACAAGATGCAGTTTTTAAAATAAACCTTTAATTATGAAGGGAGAAAAAGATCCAAACCTACATGGCCCTGTGTGAAAAGGTGATTGCCCCCTAAACCTAATAACTGGTTGGGACACCCTTAGCAGCAACAAATGCAATCAAGCATTTGCGATAACTTGCAATGAGTCTCTTACCGCACCGTGGAGGAAATTTAGCTCGCCCATCTTTGCAGAATTGTTGTAATTCAGCCACTTTGGAGGCTTTTCCAGCATGAACCACCTTTTTAAGATCATGCCACAGCATCTCAATAGAATTCAGGTCAGGACGTTGACTCGGCCACTCCAAAGTCTTCATTTTGTTTTTCTTCTGCAACTCAGAGGTGGACTTGCTGTTTTGGATCCTTGTCCTGCTGGAGAAACCAAGTTCGTTCAGCTTGAGGTCACAAACAGATGGCCGGACATTCTCCTTCAGAATTTATGGTTCCATTTATAACAGCAAGTCAGTCTTCCAGGTCCTGAAGCAGCAAAACAGCTCCAGACCTTCACACTACCACCACCATATTTTACTGTTGGGATGATGTTCTTTTTCTGAAATGCGGCGTTACGTTTACGGCAGATGTAATGGGACACCTTCCAATAACTACAACTTTTGTCTTGTCAGAGTATTTTCCCTAAGGTCTTGCAGACCATAAAGATGTTTTCTGGCCAAAATGAGACGAGCCTTAATGTTGTTTTTGTTCAGCAGTGGTTTTGGTCTTGGAACTCTGCCGTGCAAGCTGTTTTTGCCGAGTGTCTTTCTTATGGTAGAGTCATGATCACTAAGGCAAGTGAAGCTTGCAGTTCTTATGATGTTTTTGGGGTCTTTTGTGACCTCTTGGATGATTCGTCGCTGTGCTCTTGGGGTCATTTTGGTTGGCCGGCCACTCCTGGGAAGGTTCACCACTGTTCCATGTTTTCGCCATTTGTGGATAATGGCTCTCCTTGTGGTTCGCTGGAGTCCCTAAGCTTTAGAAGGGTGGGGGAGAGAATCACTTTTTCACACAGGGCTATGTATGTTTGGATTTTTTTCCCCTTAATAATAACAAGTTACATTTAAAAACTGCATTTTGTGTTTGTGTTGTCTTTGACTAATATTTACATTTGTTTGATGATCTCTCTGTTGAACACCTTCGAGATGAACTAGGTTCACTTTTATCTAAGTACAGCAAGCACGAACTGTAAAAAAAAAAACAAGAAAAAAGTGTTCCTCCATTCCAGTTTTATTTATACAGTGTGTGTTTGAGAGGGGTGCTCATAGACAATATTGTTTTTTTCTATAAAATATATTATTACCTTTCCTAATATAAATCCTCAAGTTTCATCTGATAAGAAGCAACTCATGTTCAAGTGTGGACCAAGGCAGTCGGCTGGCTGTGTCAAGCAGCTCAAAATGCACTCAAGTTGTAGAAATCACATTCTAATAATCATAATAAAATAAAAAAGACACTTTACAAGCCACAAGTGGAGCGCTCCCATAAGACAAGGGATGGGTGATAATGATAATGGATCCTCTGAAGAAGCAAACACTGTTAAAACGAGGCAGGCAGCACGAGAAGAGTGTATCAGCGTGTGTGATTGACACTTTGTTACTCCTCCCTATTTGTCTTGTCTTTGAAGGAAATGCTGAAAGGCCATCATCACACCAGCTCACTGTGACCCGGTCCTGTGTTGAAGCAGTCTGTGGAAGACACCATCAGCTTCAGACAAACTCAACAAATGACAGGTACTGTTTTCATGCAGTGGCATACACAATACATCCACTGCATCATGTTTGGCTTACATATGGCATTTTTGACACATCATTGCTGTCCAATGACTAGACTACGCTGTATCTTCAAAAGCAAATAACCACCAGGGTAAAAAAAAACAAACAAACATTGTAATGAGCTGCGGCTTTGTGCAACCTCCTGTTTTTTTTTGTTTTTTTTTTAAATCAATCTGAAGTATCATGAGTGGTCAGCATCCATCAGATTTATCTACCTCTGCATGGGGTTTAATATGTTGTTTGTGCTACCCAGCAGTTGGTGTGAAAACTTTTGTTTACCAGTATTCTTATCAGATAATCCACATTGTCCTCCATGTTTGGTCGAAAGATGAGCTAAACGATTCATAAAAACATGCAAACACCGAGATTTACATTTCCTGTCCAATTTGTAGTGTTTTTTTTTTATGAAACATTGTAATTTTAAAAATCCTGATTTAAAAAAACGATGGTAATTGGACATGGCGGGCTGTCACTGGACAGCAACAATGACTGTTGGCCGTTGCAGGTTCACTCCAAATCAGTAGGGGGCAGCATACTTCCAGAACAAACATCAGCCAATACACTGAAACAAACACACACATGCACAGACTGGCACACACACACATATATATGTATAAAAACAAACATATACCAGACAAGTCCAGTGACTTATTTCTGTTTTGGGGCAGTCTAGGTTTTTTCTCAGGGGGTTTGCGATTTGGGGGCTTCTCAATGTTATTGGGGCTTTCCCTGTCAGTGCCTGAGTTGAGACATGAAGGACAGGAGGCATGAAGCAACGTTATAGCAAGGTTAGATATACACACAGCTCGACGTGTACACTTAGCGGACATAACATTAGATATACTACAGTTGGTACCTATCTGTCATTTACTACAAGAGACCATGATACCTGCGTCACATGACATCGCTTTTCGGCTCCGTTGTGGCTTCACGGGCGCCTGCGGTCTCAGTCCTTCTTCGCCTGAGTGAGGTGACAAAATAACATTGGCATTAAAAGCTGTGGCTCTTGGCAACCGCCTGATGTTTTTTTTTACTAATGCCACAAAATTGAACTGCATTTGAAGTACACTGAGTGGTCATCATCCAGCAGTTTTATCTACCTCTGCATGCACTTTCAAATGTTGGTTGCGCTACTCTGCTGCTGGTGTGAAACTCTAAGTTACACTTGCCGTACTGTTGTTTACAATGACTTTGTCAGCGGTATTAATGCTGTCTGAACAGTTTGCTCCTTACAGCTATTACAACATTGGTTCTGTTGCTGCTGTTTTGTGCGATACACTTGTTAATAAATGACCATGTGGTCAAAGGGAGCTGCTTTTTCCGTTCTACTTTCTCATGTACTCTAAAACTAAAAATTAAAATTAAAAAATCACATTTCAAAAATGTTCTGCCTGCTTCCATCATTACGGTTTAGGTAAATAAATAATATAATGAGAGCATTTTTACAGTAATGAAAAGTGTGTATTTTTATGTAATGCAGAGCAACAACAATCCTTTATTTTTGTTGTTACATGAGAGAGTGTTATTTTCACCTCAGGTTTTGACAAGCATTGTGCAAAATAGGCTATTTATAGTAAAATGAGAACATTGACACTGCTGTCTTTCTGATTGTCACCTACTGTCCCTCAGCGCTTTTAAGGGGCTGAACAAAATTACAAAGAAATTGAAATCGTTTGGAGTGAGCTACCAAACTGATACAAAAGAGGCTTAAATTAGTGCATGTTGATCATGCATGCTGAGTCGATGGCTGCTGCACTGACCTTGACTTGCGGCTCTGTCCGGCAGCCCGAGCAGAGGCCTGCTGACAGGAGGGGGCACGGGGGGAGGTGGCAAGCTCCTATCCATGGCTGATTCTTTTGGGAAGGTCACATATGAAGTTGTCTTTGGCTGTTTTTCCCCAACAGAAGAAGAAGACTTGAATCACAAGGGCACATTAAAGATCCCTATTATGCAAAAGTGACTTTTTAATGATGTTTTAACAGTATTACTGTATGTGTCCCTAGTCATCTCCCTCACTTGTTTTTGCCACATTTAAGAGAAGAGGCACTCAAATGCTTGCTTTTGAAGTTGCGGCTTTTCATGACTCTGACTCGCCCCTAGCTCGGTGAAACAACCCCTCTGTATCCGCCCGCAACTAAAAAAAACCCCAAACAAAGCAGGCTTCGCTATAGATCTTAAAATGCAGCCTGCAGCTCTGCCAACAATCGCTCAGTCGGCTACAGATGTGAGAGCTGTAAGTTCAATTGTTTTGGTTTTAGGCTAAACTTGCATGATGAAATGTTGCTGTTAAAATGTGATGTTAGAGCTGTAACTCACATAGCTATGGTAGTGTTGCTAATGACTGTTTCCTCCTGTTCCACTCCTTAATGCAGTGGTTCTCAATTATTTTCTGTCACGCCCCCACTGGGGGACAGAAATGTTTTTGCGCCCCTCGATTTGAAATACTATTGAGAAACTGATAATATCTATTTATCTGCGTTGTAAAGACTGAACTCAAAACTGAAATCGGTGAAATGTAACAAAATTGAGAGCAGTGAAGCATACAAACGTATTCAAGAGTCAAACTGCATGTTAAGTACGACAAATTCATACATGTTGGCAGGTCTGCACTAGAAGCACTACCTTAATGTTACGTTGTTGTATGTGATGCAAAGTACTTTTATATGTTCTAAATCCCAGCATGAAGGCTAGATTTTGGACAGCACACTTCCAAATTCACTATTGTGGGACCTCTGAGACTCATTTAAGATGTCATAATATGGGATCATTAACTTGCACAATATAGAGTTTAATAGTTGACCTGCACCTTTTCAGGAATGGGGGGCGGTTGACTCTCTAGATCTCTTCTCCTTTCTCGCTCTAGCTTGTCCATTTTTGTAAAATCCTTCTCTGCATCTCCGTCCTCCTCTTTAGGGACACATTAAGCAGAATGTTCAAAAAATGTTTTACAAAGAAATCATTTCGTCATTCATTTCTGACCTTAGACGAAACCTGCACTTTTTTTTATTTTGCCCATCACCCATAATCCTTATGTGAGACATGAACACACGTCTTCCTCTTTTCTGTGCCTTATAAAGATATACAAACAGAAAAAAGAGACGGCTCATTACTGTATGTATGGGAACCATTTATTGCGCCTATAAAGCCTTCTGAAAAAGGCTCCAAAAAGCACCAACAAGGCTCCATTTACATGAAATGTCACGTGCATATTAACCAAGCTACATCGACATTGTTACAGTATATCATTATTAACATTGTTAAGGCGATCGAACTACATTACTGGCACACTGACACTAGCAACTAGCCTCACCACAGACTCGCCGGCAGCGCATCAGCAACGCCTCAGATAATAGCGGTCTTTGTAGGCCTCAGAGGTATGTCCCACTGCATGCAGTAATGAGTAAGAGTCTCTTTATCTGTTTTTATATCTTTTGAACGCACAGCGACGAGAAAGGCGTGTGTGTTCATGTCTCACATAAGGATTGTGAATGACGGGCAAATTTAAAATAAAAAGTGCAGTTTTCCTTTAACATTAAAACACGACATATGTCCTACCAGGTAGCGTGTCAGAGCTCTCCAGTCGATTTCTCTGCCTCAGTTTGGACAAGTTAGGCTTGCTACTTTGAGGTGGGGGTTCGGGTTTTGCCCCACAGGGGGCAGGGCGCCCTGTGTAGGCTCCTCCTATGCTGCCCCTCCATCCTTCAGCATCTGGACTTAAACGCCTTTCCCCTTGTGAGTCGACTCCGATGTTTACTTCCTGTTTAGGCGAAGGCGTTCTGTCTGAAGGGTACGGTGGCAGCGGCCTTTGAGCGAAATGAAGTGCCTGGGCCTGTCTGTCCGTCCTCCAGCCACTTCTGTCTGTCCACTGAGGGTCCGGCTGTACGTCCGTCTGCTTGCCCTCCGACCACGAGCGGTCTATCTGTCTGCCGCCCATCCACTGTCTTTCCATTTTTCTGTCAATCTGCCACTGTGTATGTCTGTCCACGGTCCATTGTCTGTCCACTTGTCTTCCCTCAGTCCACTGCCTGTCCACGGTTCTCGCCTCTCCGAAAGTTCTTTCGTGCAGTTTCTCGTCCGAGCGCCGTCTCTCTGACGATTTCTCCGCGTGTTGATCAGTCCGCCTGCCGTCCATCCAAAGATCCGCCGCCTGAAGCACCTCGCTCGTCCTCTGCTTGTCGTCCGCCCAGTACTTGTCGGCCTCTGTGGACTGTTCTGGCACAGTGTCCTTTTCAGATCGCTGGCGAAAAAAGAAGGTAGAAGCCACACAAACAATAATTGCAATGATTTTGAAAGTTTTAGTTGAAGGTCCAAATGTGAGGTGGGTATGCAGTGAATGTACCTCAGTAGGAGAGTAAAAGGGGTGTTTGCTTCCTCCCACACCTGGGTGCGGCATGCCCGGCACAGGCGGAGGACTCAAAACAAGAGTATTTTTTCCATCAGCCACGTCTCCGGGAGACCCAGCTCTGGTGGAGGACCTCGGGGGCTGAAGGAGAGTGTAAACGTTCTCTGTGGCAGTCCTGAAGATAAAACACAAAAGCACATCAACAGCACAACTTACAGCATGGGGCATCCCAATTGTCAAATGTCATTTGTGGCGCCCCCTGTGGTTGTTGTCAAAATGCTTAGGGAAACATGACTGCATACAAGTACATGTAATACAAATATCCTCAAAGTTTTATAATCATTACATAAATAGTCAATGACTTATGGACAATTAATAGCTAAGTCTCACATGTGCCTCTGCAAAGATGATTTGCTTGATGGCGCCCATGTTTTGTAACCAATTGCTCAAATTTTACACACACGGGCTTGTCAGTGCCAAATTTGGTGGTGAAACACCCTAAAGTTACAGTGGGTGTTTTGTGGAGCGCAGTGAACTGTGAGAGAAATTTCAAGTCAATACGACTTATGTGAGTCAAAGTTTGGGTGTTGAATGACAGCGCCACCAGATTAAGGATGCGAGCCGCCGGCTGTCATCTACACCTGTGTACACACGCTTCCTTTACTGTGGTCAAACAAAATGAGCCGCTTGGTGTATTTAGAAAGATGAGGGAGATATTTTTCAGGGATCATTAAGATTCATGGCTGTCCTCAAACAAACCATGAAGCACCACAGATTTGATAACAATGTGGAGCTGAATATCTTTTGTGTCATAAGACCTCATTTCTGGTGCTTCATTAGAAACACTGAGTTGAATGTTCAAGGATGAGAGTCTACTGAGAATAAACAGCATCTTTCACACAGAGATCCGGTGAGCCAGCCACCTTTGCCATTAAGACAGAACCTAGCAAAGCGTGATATTGCACTTCTACGCAGCGACACGGCATTCTGTAATCAGGTCATTTCTGCAATGATGCAAAAAATACTTGGTGGACAGTGGCAATTGCTTTCAACACAACAGGTCAGAAGTGAGTCCTTAGTGTTAAAATTTTAACTCTGGTCCTGGCATTGCAGCATTCATTTATCCACGACATACGTTACCTCTAAAGGTGGAAAATCGCTGGCTTTGTGTTTTAGGTGATAAAGCAAATTAGTGTAATTTCTAATAATATATATTTAAGTTATTTAACTTAATTTTTGGAATGTGCTGTGGGCCAATAAAAAAGCAATCTGCAGGCCGAAAATGGCCCTCGGGCGCATGTTGGGACGCTTCTGGGGTCAACAAGGAAGTGCAACAAATCCTTTACAATGGGATTGTAAAAGTTTGTCTCGATAATCTGGATTCAATTTATTTGATCCAAGGACAACTTTTGTGATAATAGGATACAATTTAATAAATATGATTCAGTTAAATGTTCACCCACAAGAAAGGAATGGGATGGAATGAAAAAAAATATCTTAAAATGCAACTTAAAAAAATAAATTATAATACACATTTGCAAATAAAATGAATCAAAATAAAACTATATTTAATGGGGATATTGTTTGGATAATACTGTAGTTGTCCATCATAAAAAATACCAATTTGATATGTAAAAAATGGTGGGCAGGAATTTGTATGGTGGGTATTGAATTATTAAGAAATATAATACAAAAGATCAAACAGAAAAGCCAACAACTTTCCAAGGTTGAAATAATTATTAATATACTGTAACTATAAGTATACAAACCCTGTGGGTGCTGTGGCCATGGTGTGACTCCCATCAGCATAATAGTCGAACTCCGCCTCCTGGTTGGACAGAGTTTGATTGCGGTTTCTGCGGAAGCCAAAGATGGCCAGAACGTTCTTCCTCTTCTTCCTCCTCAGCGAGTGCGTGGTGTGCAGAGAGGATAGCTGACTGGAGAAGGTCAGAGGTTGTATGTCACACATGCGGTTCTGTCTGGAATGATCTCCTAGTATGTCCAAGATCTCAGCGAATTTAATCACGCTGGGTGTTTATCTTCTATGTCGCCTCAACAGCAGCTTCTGGACTGTTGCTAGGCAACAGCTCTTGTTCGGTACACAGTGGTTTATCTTTGCCAGACATTCTTCTATTAAATAACTAATCATTCAGATATTAGGACTTCTGTTTCTGTTTCTGTTACTTAAAAATTACCCATCAAGCATAATTTGCTGCACATCATGATTGGGCTCTGCACTATGCACTGTGAGTTGCACATGTGGAGACAGTGTAGAAGCACTTGCCTATCGGGAAGGACTCTTTTAGTGTAGAAATCTGGCAGTCCGTCATCCAAAGGGCTTATTCCTCCATTTTCACTGCAATGCTGAGCACACACGCAGAAGATGAATACATTCTGTTTTTGACAGGCCACTTAGAGTGGCTTCCTTTTCTAAATGTTCTGCATATAAGCAAAGAAATGTATTACTATCTCCGGTAAAGTGACATAATCCATATGCAACCGTCTAATCTGTATAGATCACCCCTAACTGAGACAGCCGGCACTGCCAGCAGGCATGTGCATTGAGAAATAGGAATGTCAGGAGTAGAAAGTAGGTACTTGGGAGTTAAAGGCTTCCCGGAATGAACGGCCCTTACCATGTCGGCAGGTAGGTATCCTCCTTTGTGCCTCCGCGGAGGCCTCGGACGGACCCGTGTCACGTGATGGAGAGGCAGTCCCTGTGTGGGTAGCTCTGACAGACCCTCCCAGGATGCAGAACGGGATAGCGGTGTGGAGTAGGGTGGTATGGAAGGGGGTGGTGAGGAGCTGGAGTCGTCACAGAGGCCTGTGGGCCAAGACGACGGATATGACATAATTGGACTGGCATGATAAATCCATTTATTGATATACAGTATCACCGTATGCATGTAACTACAGTGGAACCAGTTTAAGTCCCATTTTTGTTGCCAAACTGTCTGTCGACCAACTCATCTTATTACTAAAGTGCCTGCTTAAGTCGACGTGGGCATATATGGTCAACCCCTTTTGTTGATAAACTTTGAGACCCCAAGAGGTGAAAAGTTGGTCCGTTTATGTCGACATATTGTAGAGCAGCGGTCCCCAACCACTCGGCCAGGGTAACAAGGGAAACTTTCAGGCCGAATGATAAAAAAAACCAAAACACACTAAAATAAATCTGTAAATAACTCCATTGAATTTTATGTAAAAGCATAACCTTTTTTAGAAATATGAGCAATTATTTTATTCAAAAAAGAATATGCAGTTAGACATCCCATAATTTTTGCATGTTTATGTTGTTTTGTTTCATTGTGTTAACTCGAGGCATCGATGGTAACCGTAACTAACATTCCGATTCTTCTGGAATGGTTCATTTTTTAAAATTTTGATGCCTTCGTTATTGACAAGCGCGCTGACAGGAAAAAATGGCAGCAGGACACCAACGCGGAAGAAACTGGCCAACAACAAAGAAGGAGAAGCGGTAGGAAGCGTTTGTGTTCGTCCATTTCAAACATGGACAGTGTGCGACAGACTTAGCTAGTTTGGCTGAAATTCTCAACCCACCCCCCACCCCCACCCCGCCAACAAAAAAATGTCGGTGCAATGCAACATTTGCAACGCCATCGTATCATGCAAAGGAGGATGCACCACTAACATGATTAAAACACCTTTGGATTCACGGTGTACCGAGTGCTCTGTTTTTGACACGCTGCGCCGGACTTCTTCCAACCAGTCAGGTGAATATAACTATAAATCACGTTGATCTTATGCCAACATTGAAGCAGCAAACCCATTGTACTTTATACTCCAAATACGGTGGCTAACTCAAATATCCAGCTAATGTAAGGCTGTGTACTTTTTCCGTAGACAAACGACCTGACGTTAGCTCTAGCTTTAGCCAGGAACTTGACCAGACTCTATGCTACTCTAAGTGTTACTCCATTCACTGTACTTGTTTGATCTTCTGCACGCAGGTTAGTAGCACCTCAGTAACATGGTTAAGTTACACTTGGTGTATTCTGCATCATAAGACACTCTCCAACACATAAACAACAGGATATGTGTCATTTCATTTTTTCATGAGCTTTTCAAAAATACATCTACCCCTATGTAAAGAGACTTTGAAACATTGTATCTTCTAGATATATATTGGTTATTATATATTGGTTATTGGTTATTATATATATATATATATAAATAGCCATGTGAGAAATTCATAGTAAAGCAATTTATAAAAAGTTCATATAATTAAAAAAAAAAAATCATGCGGACATTCAGATACTTCATCCAAGATCTTTGGTTAGCGCCCTCATTTAAACCATGCCAATTTTTATGACCCTACCTCTGAAAACAATCGGAATCGAGGATCGTTTGGAACTGGAATCGAAATGAGGAATCTGAATCGGAACTGGAATCGCTTATATTCAAGCGATGCCCAACCCTAGTTAACTCATGCTAGCACACTGCCTGTTCCCACACACACCAAACAGAGATGTTATAATTTTCTCTCTGAAAAATAAACGCCAGGCTCATACTGGTGGATGGTGGATCTATATTCATTTTGTGCTTTTAATTTGATGCTGTTCCTGGCTTAGGTTTACACAAGACATAAATAAATAGCATTAGATCGCTATAATGTATGAAGCCCTACACCCCCATTAACGTTTACCTCAGAGTTGCTTTAGTTCCATAAGGTTCATGTTACTGTTATCAATCATTCTTTCATCATCACATTTGCCTGTCATCAATCATTTCTTCAAAAATGCCCATCCGGAGTTCGACCACACAACCATGAAGTCACTTCTCAAATGGAAAGACAGGAAAAAAAAAAGACTCATCAGAAAAGTTCACTAATGGAGCAATTACTTTCACAGCATGGGGTCGGCGCTCTGACGGGAAAGAGGAGGCAGACGAGCAGTACTCACTCAGCCTGGTGGAGACAGGACGTATCCGTCTTGTTCTTGAGCTGCGCTTCTTAATGGCTATTGTGTCCTGGAAGAGAGGGAAAATACTGAACGCCTTGAGCAATGTTCTGTACAAATGTTGATGATAATTGAACAGGGAGAGCTAAATATAAATAGCGACAAAGAGCTAAATATAAATAGCGATGAAGAAGGCACATGACATTTCTAATGCTAATGCATTTCTATTGAAAGCATAGATGTGCAAAAACCTTCCATTCAGTAAGACGAGCGATGCTGAGAACAACTTCTAAACCAACATGACAGTCCTTAAATGCTTGTTAGTGAAAATCCTGATAAGTTTACTGAGCAACTGCACACCTACTGTATGTTAAAATGACAAAAAATGGACCCTGCTCTAAAATAGACTTGCTCTAAAAAGCTCAACAATATAAGCTAAATGAATTTTGCCGGATGTTGGTTCACCCGGCAACAGTCTTGTCAATGGGTGGTCCCCTTCAAAGGCCTTTATACCCTTGACAGTGCCTTTAAGTCCAACACACAGTCATGGAAAAAATGATTAGATCACTCTTGTTTCTTCAGCTTATTGATCCATTTGAATGCCTTGAACAACTAAAGGTACATTTGTTTGGACAAACATTATGATGATAACAAATATAGATCATAGGAGTTGAATTGAAGAGCTGATATCTAGCAACTTCCATGGTTTTCTTGATAATAACCAAAATCAATCTTACATGAATAGCTAGAGCATTGTACTGCCAAAAATTGAAATCTTATGAGCTATTTTTGTTGTCATTGTTATATTTGTCCAAACAAAGGTCCCTTTAGTTTAGTATCTGGCATTAAAAAACAGCGGGAGCGCTGTGAGGGTCATGTTTTTTTACTTATCCAGTGCCTTTAACACTATCCAGCCGTCACTACTCAGAGTGAAGATGGCGAGTGTGGGAGTAGACCTGGTCTACTCCCACACTCTCCATCTTCACAACATGGACGACAACACCTGACTGCATGGGTTATAGACTACCTCACCAACAGACCACAGTATGTGAGGCTCCGTCACTGTGTGTCTGACATGGTACTCTGCAGCACAGGTGCCCGTCAGGGCACGGTGCTCTCCCCTTTCCTCTTCACCCTCTACACCTCGGACTTCACACACAACTCCACACAGTGTCACATCCAGAAGTTCTCCGATGAAACAGCCATTGTGGGTTGTGTTTCAGAGGGGAATGATCTGGAATACAGGACGGTCATCAGGGACTTTGTCAGCTGGAGTGAGCTTAACCAGCTGCAACTCAACACCAGCAAGACAAAGGAGATGATCATTAACTTCCAGAGGAAAACATCTCACTTCATACCGGTGAACATCCAGGGAGCGGACATAGAGTTGGTAGACAGCTACAAATTCCTGGGTGTTCACCTTAACTACAAACTGGACTGGTCCGTCAACACCCACTCCCTCTACAAGAAGGGCCAGAGTCGCCTCCACCTGCTGAGGAGACTGAGGTCCTTTGGTGTGTGCAGGACTCTTTTACGGACCTTTTATGACTCTGTGGTGGCTTCGGCCATCTTCTATTCTGTGGGCTGCTGGAGAGGGGGCAGCACGGACAGGGACAGGAGCAGAATCAATAGACTGATCAGGAGAGCGAGCTCTGTACTGGACGGTCCTCTGGACTCCGTGGAGGAAGTGGGGGAGAGAAGGATGTTGGCTAAGCTGACATCCATCATGGACAACACCTCTCACCCGCTACATGACACTGTTGTTTCCCTGGGCAGTTCCTTCAGCAGCAGACTGTTACACCCACGGTGTAAGAAGGAGAGGTTTCGCAGGTCCTTCATACCGACCGCTGTCAGGCTCTACAACACCTGCACCACCTGAACCATGTTGTAGTCAATATGCATTCTTTACACTGTACTCTTTACTTGCGTATCTTGCTTGCTGCTGTAACAAGTGAATTTCCTCGCTGTGGAATAAATAAAGTACAAATACAATACAAAATGAACAAGAAACTGAAGAAACAAGGGTGGTCTAATACTGTAGTTTTTTCCATGACCCTACACATATGTATTTATATCGTACACATATCCCGCCTAGAGACATGTCTAGGACTTAAAGGGACTGTCCTCCATTGGTTTCACTCGTACCTAACTGAACGGTCCTTCTCTGTAAGTCTTGGTCCATTTTCATCAAAGACTTCCCCTCTTGGCTATGGGCTGCCCCAAAGTTCTATTTTAGATCCTGTCTTTTTTTTATTGTACTTGCTGCCATTGGGTTCAATTTTTTAAAAAACGTAACATTTCCTTTCATTGTTTTTCCGATGATATCCAAATATATCTACCCCTAAAACACAAAACTGATTCCTTTACGGCACATGTGTTAAACTCGTGCCCTGGAGGGCCGAGACGCTGCAGGTTTTCTCTCCAACCGGTTTCTTCAGCAGTTGATTTAATTGATGAGCTCCTTCCCTCAAACTGAAGGTGTTGATCATTAAAATCACCTGTTTTAGTGACTGGCTGGAAAGAAAACCTGCAGTGTCTTAGCTCTCCATGGCACAAGTTTGACACCCCTGCTTTAGGGCCTTAAAAAACTGCCTCCATGATGTAAAAACCTGGCTGTCTATCAATTTTCTCAATCTAAATGAAAAGAAAACGGAGCTTGTGATTTTTGGTGACACAGTCCTCTCTGGTATAAAACAGTGCTGTAGGCTGTCTTTCATCTTCTGCCGCCCTTTTGTTAAAAACTTTGGTGTTTTTATTGACAGCTCTTTTAATCTTGACAACCAAATGAGTTCAGTGATCAAAGCAAGTTTCTTTCAGCTCAGGATTCTTGCTAAGGTGAAGCTATACCTACCTGTAAACCAATTTGTAAGGGTCTTAGTATGCTCATTTCCTCACATCTGGGCTATTGTAACTCCCTTTACTTTGTCCCTTTACAGTCTTCCATTCATAGACTTCAACTGGTACAAAATGCAGCTGCTCGCACTCACTGGGATAAAACGTTATGAACACATTACCCCTGTGCTTGCTTCACTCCACTGATTTGCTGACTTTGCACTGAGGTCCTGCAACCAGTCTCTTTTACATTGTCACATGACTAGAGTAAAAACAAGAGGAGACAGCTTTTGCAGTGGCAGGCCCTAAATTATGGAACTCTATCCATTTGCAACTCAAAACTGCTCCTTCTGTAGAGTGCTTTAAATCAGCCCTAAAAACGCACATTTATACACTGGCTTTCATCTTTTTTTAATCACGCAGTGTTTTTTTGACTATCTATTTATGTAATTATAATTCTTTGTGTCAAACATTTTATTTGTTGTTATACTTGTTCCTGTTATTTTATTTTATTTAATAACTTGGTACATGTTTCCTATTTTCTTAAATGTTTTATTTTCTTGACCTGTACAGCACTTTGGGGTTTTAAATATGCTTTATAAATAAATCTTGACACTTGAACATTCAACTTGCAGACATACCTTTTTTCACGAGAAAAAGTGGGGTACGCCAGCTGTCATTGGGGGTACGTGAATAAAAATGAAAAACAATTAGCGCCTAACACTCACAATTATGAGCGCACCTGAACGTGCACCATCATAGCAGAAAGACGGAAGGAGACAGGGCATGAAATTCTTCATTACTCTGTGTGAGTTATGTGAATAATTAAGCAAGTTTGATGATTATGTTGTGTATTAAAAGTGTTTAATTAATCTTCAAGGTTTAATTTATATTGATATTTCAATCCCTGCACTGTGAAAACCTGTCAATGTATGTGCGTCAGGACGAGAGAGTGGAGATTCCTCTGAAAATGAGGCTTTATTGCTGCTTATATGTATTTTTGTACTTTGTATACTGCTTTATCATGTTTGTTCATTTGTTCAACTTTCCCTTTAAATTTGGGATCAAATTAATATGCAGATTTAAATCATAGCGATTGCAAGTGGACAAAAGTGAAGTTCAACCCATTTATAGAGTTAGGGGACAGATTCATTAAAATAGCGTCATAAAACATATAGGTACTGCTGATTTTAGAGCATCCGCAAAACCGGTGCAAATTTTATAGGGTTCATATTTTATCTGACACCGGCTGAAATAAAAGATATGTAGGACAAATAATTAGATACTTTATTCATCTCCAAGAGAACTTCACATCTATTTATCAGTGCTCATGTAAAACCTTTATAAAAATTTAACCTTGAACAATACAAATTTTTGAACCACGATTTCTTACTATAAAAATTAATTGACCAATTAATCATGTTTAATATTTCAATTTAATGAAATGTAAAAATGGTTTATGTTTTTTAAGTGTGCGGCGGTAGGGGGTACAAGGCTTCAAGTCAAATGTCTGAAGGAGTACACGACTGTAAAAAGTTTGGGAATCACTGGTGTAGATAATTGTAGGTTACAGCGACAGGGACAGAACCCCTATTTCCTCACAGTTTCCCCTCACTTACTATGCTGGTGCCGAGCTCCTCATCCGTGATGTCCAGAGAGTCCCGGTGCCTGTTGAACCTCCAGCCTGTCCCGTCTTCGCACATCCCCTCCCAGCGTTTAACATGACAAGACACCTGTCTGGTCTGAGATGGGCAGCGCTGTTAAAGTTTGGCCTTGCAGCCTCATAAAATCTTTTACAAGTCCGTATTCACCAGCGTCTTGTGGGTGGCGTAGAGCTCCTGCAGGATTTGGTCGACGATGGAGTTGGTGAGATAGGAGACCACGGAGAGCTTGACTTCTCTGCGGAAAATAAAGACAAAAAAGCTGAGAAAAAAAATAATCAGTTGTAACAACTCGTCCCAACAGTCTACAATTTGTCTCTGTCATTTGTGGGTCTTGAACTTGCATCACCCAATCCCAAATCCCATGTTCTTGCAGAACGAGCTACCGCCATTAATAACATGACTTACCTAAACTGCAAAGAGGACAAGGTGTTAATTGGAAGCAGGCCTGACTAGGACAGAACTCATCTTTTACACATGACAATAAAACTCTCTTTTATAACAGGTTAATTTTTTTAGAATGACTTGTGAGTGCATGAGAAAGTTATTTTTGACCACGTGGTCATTTATTAACAAGTATATTGCACAACACAGCATCAACCAAAACCAATGTTTCAATAGCCTTAAGGAGCACCCTGCTCAGCCAGCATGAATAGCACTGATGAGTTCATTGTCAACAACAGTACGGCAAGTGTATGCATGTGTTTTGTTTAGTGGTACAACTGACATTTTAAAGCGCATGCAGAGCGAGACAATGCTGCCGGGCGCCCATAATAGTAACAGACAATGCTGCTGGGCGCCCATAATAATAACAGCTGTTAATGGCAATGTTCTTTAGAGACCTGGGCTTAAATTTTGACAACGCACCGGGCGACTACAGGAGACTCTGCAGTCAATTGAATTGCATTTACAGTACTTCTGCAACTCGTCTTACTCTAAAGCTCGGTGAATGTCCTGCGCTGCTCGTTCCGTCAAGGCCGTGCGGATGGCGGAGCGTGGGATGGACACACGCTCCGAGACAGATGAAAGTGGCGGGCTCAGCTGTTCCGCTGCAGCAGACGACAAAGGACAAAGCTCACGGCAGAGAGACACCATGGAGTCGACAATCACCTGCATAGAATGCCACCACTGAGTATCATCACTTTATTAACACATTATGGTGTAAAGGAGCTATGAAGGCACCTGAAGCTCCTTGTCTGCAGCTTTGGCAAGATCGCCAGCCAGCGAGTCCAGCTTCTGACGCACGGGCCCTTCCACGGACAGGACGTGGGCCAGCTCACACAGGGAGGGGTACAGCTTGAGGAGGAAGTATGCATTCATTTTTTTGCCAGTGACACAAGCACACATGGCCACCTTTCGTGAATTTCTCATCGCTCACCGCACGGGAATTCCTAGCCTCCTTCAACACTTGTTTGGCAGCTTGAATGTCCTCCACCTCTCCGACACCTCGCAGCATGCACACCTGCTGCTGGACACGTGCACACAGCCGCTCCATCACCTCAGAATCACAAACACACACACAGGCAGGAGAGTTAAAGGTAATAACAGCAATACTGTATGTGTCCGAGAACATTCGCTTTTGAAGACCGCCTCTGACCCGCCCCTACCTAGATGAGCCCGTGTACACACCCACCACTTTTTAAAAATAAAATTTTGCTACACATCTTAAAATGCAGCGTGGAGCTCTGCCAACTGTCCGTCTGTCAGCTACAGACGTGGGAGCTGTAAGTTTCATCATGTTGTTTTTCTTCAGTGAATAGGCAAACCTAGCATGATGTCGCGGTTATAATGTCAATGTAATGTTAGCACTGTAGCTCACATAGCTATGCTAGTGTGACTAATGTTTGTGTCCTTTCCTACTCCTTAATGTTACGTTGTTTGATGTGATATACAGTATGGCGTCTATTATGTTGGACGAGTGCGGAGTTACAGTGTATAAAGTGCACAATAGCGCTTCTTGGAGCCGCACACTGTTGGAGATAGGCGTGGACAAACACAGCTCATTAGCATTAAAGCCAGAGACACACAGAATGCTCTGTTCCCGGTAGGAGTTAATAAAAACATTTTAAAACTGTCTAAATTCCAGCATCAAGCCTTGGACACGTATTTAAAATTGTTTAAAAAAATGGTATAACCTTTAAACACACAGTGGCTATACCACACCAGATCCACAAGAAAAAGCTATTATGCTATCATTACCGACTGACTAGCAACACTGGTCTTTCAAATGTGTGACCAGAAAATAGAATCTGCATTTGAGTTCATTTACATTGATAGTTATACTAGCCTACCGACAGTAATGAAATGGTCCCTCTGTTCGTTCCAAATAAAACCACCCAACTAAACACCACCAGCGCTACCTGCTCGGCGGTGCTGGTGACCAGGCCTTGGTGCAGTCGCAGAGCCTGACGCTGAGAAAAGCGCTGAGTCTGGTTGTTCCTCACTAGAGCCCGCTGGATCTGTGCATGAGTGAGGAAGCAAGGAATTAAGCTCTGCAGTCAGAGGCAGCGCTCTTAACCAGGAGGGTGCCCACCTTGGTCAATGCCTGCTCCGTCCTCTCGGGAGTGCTGCGGTACGCCTGGCTGATGTCACTCAGGGGAAGAGGCATATACTGCAGGGTGAAATTACTGAGAGAGGATAAAATATTACTTCATAATCTTATTGTCACAATTCTATGTCTTACATGCATTTCACACAATATGCACCTTGCTCAAGAGCACCTCAGCCATGAATGTGTGGGCAAATCATTCTTTGGTCAAAGATGAGCATTTAAAATCATTCCTCCACAGTTGCCTCCATATTTAAGGGTTGGTTAAGTTCAATATCCCCACTGGACAAGCTCAACCCATAAATATTCCACTTCACTACGGAGTAATGCTCTCTTCAAGTTGGCCTGAAGGAAAACTTGAACCTTTAAAGATAGGAAAGTGGACAGCAACTATTTGCTGGGCTCATGCTGCCGATTTGGGCTGAGGCTGCATCTATGTTAAAGCCCAAATAGTTTATCTAGTATTATTACATCTACTTTCAAATGACACATATCAGATGGCATCAACAAAAACGCAAAAAAAGCCAAAGAAAAAGCAAACCGCATTTGTGGAGATAATCCTTCAAGTCAGAGCTATTCAACTGGCGGCCCTGGCCCAAGAGTTTTGTTCAAAACTTGGGCCTAACATTTTTGCAGCACAGCACTGTCACCTAAAGGATCATATTTTTTTTTGCTGCATGTTCTTGAAAACAGCAGAGTTCTCCTGCCATATAGAGGATCTCTGACTAGTGTTTTTTGCTGTAGGTTTTTAAAAACAGCAGAGCACTCCAGCCAGAAAGAGGATCTTTGACTTGCGTTTTTTTGGTGTTGTTATTGTTTCAGTGGAGCCTGTCATACAGAGGATCATCAAATAGCTTTTTTTGCAGTGGGTCCTTAAAAAAATCAGAGAACTTGTGTCATATAAAGGGTCTTTGGCCAGGGTAAACGGTGTGCTTCTGTTTTATGAGTTTTTATGACTAAACAGGGACAAATTATGACAAATTGTTGGTCTTTTGTGGGTGTTCGACTATTCTCTCGCGATAAACATAGAAAAACAGATGCTTATTCTTACTGTTCAAGTGCTCGGGCTACATCCAGAAATCCGGATGCGGAGGTGTTGTTGCGATCCCATGTCACGCTCCTGCAGGGCAGAAGTCGTGTTGAACACTACCACATCCTTTTTTAAGTCAGACAATCCCACTGCTGTGTGTGTGTGTGTGTAACTACATCCCTTCACCCTATACACAGCTTTACCGTAACGTGGTGTTGATCTGCAGGGCTTTGCTCAGCATTTTGGCGCCAATGTCGTCCATGTTGTTTCCGCTCAGATCCACTTTTCTCAGGCAGGTGTTGCTGCCCAGGGCGTTGACCAGGACCGTGCCTCGAGAGCGGAGGCGCGAGTCGGTGAGTGACAGAGTCTGCAGAGCCTGCAGATGAACACAGGATGTGCATTGGAAACACGCGTCGACACGACTTCACATACTGCATGTATGAATTATTGATTATATGTGTGTGCAGTGACATGGAGAAGGGGCAAACACAGCAATAATTAATGTTGCATTTTTGCTACAGTTTAGTTTTGTTGTGAAGGGACAATACCATACAGAAGGGTATACTTCAGAGTAGCCAGTCTAAAGCTTGCATTGCAGTATAGATTTACTATGCATTGAAAATGTGTGAACACCCAGCCATTTTTGTCTAAATAGCTGGCAACACAAGTGAGTAGCAAGATAATTGTGTTTCGCCTACAGTCGGCATTGTGGTGGTAGCGTCATTCTGGGGCTGCACAAGTGCTGCCAGCACTGGGGAGCTGTAGTTACAGTAATTTTCAGTGGAAAGTAAATCTACACTGCTATAAAAGCTGTACACTGACCAAGAGTAAGTAAGTAGATCCATAGTAAGTGTAATTGCATATACAGGATATCCAATTGGGAGTAGTATTCATTTGAAAGTGCTTGACCAGAGGAAGAAAAAGTGAATAAGTCATGTATGCTATCTTCTGTGCATTTGAGGTTTTTTTTATATAATAATAAATTCATGGAGCTGCTATCTAGAGCCACAACAAAAGTTATTGGCATTCTTCTCGGTCAGTGTTACCCCTGCACAAAGATATAGGACGGTTATTCCGTCCTCACTCACACATTCCTCCTCTTGTATGAGTTGCACCAGTTTCTGCAGGACTTCATCCAGAACCCTGCGGATGTAAGACGTGAGACTGAATGAGCTGACGTTAATTATTACCATTTCCTGCAGCTGCACTCAGAGCAGCGGCGTATGAAAAAAGTGAAGTAGAGTGAACAGAACCGTTAATTCAGGCTGGCATATGCTGCACTCCAATGTGTTGTTTTTCTCTTTTTTTGCATGCATGCATACGCACAACTGAGGCGCAAATAACCGCATGAAAGCGAGCCAAGCAGAGCACCGGCAGCACCTGTTTTTGATGTTGAAGTTCTTGCCGAGATGAAGGTGTTTCAGGGAAGAGTGTCTGGATAGGGCTGGCAGCACCGTGAGTAAGTCTGCATCCAAACCTATCAACACAAGCACAGCTCAGCGCCAGGACAAAACAAGAAGGAAAAAAGTCAAGGTCAGAGGAGAGAGGTGTCGCCTCATGTCACCGGTGTACCGTTGTCGGAGATATCTAGAGTGCCGATGGAGGAGACTCTGGGGAAGAGCTCCTGTAGAACAGCCGCTCCTGCAGATCGTAGCTAAGATAAGAAGACAAGCAGAGGATGAAAAGGACAAACAAAACAAACACAGTTATTCATTGAGGGTCACTGTGGAGTTATTCATGTATATATATATATATATATATATATATATATATATATATATATATATATATATATGTGAGACTGGATGGATAGCTGCTGCTATGGTCATTGGTATGAAGCACAAGCACTTTTGCTGAAGAAAATGGTCAAGGATGTCATTAAAGGTCACCCAATATGCATACATTACTTTTAAATGATGTTCTCTGACATGTCCCTAGCTAGATGAGCATGCCCTGTGTATACACCCATCACTTTGTTAAAAATCAGACGTCATTGTGCTAATATGGTAGGACAAGACTCATAACTCATAGACAAAGCTTTTACAAGTTGTTTGATATTCTGCACCCAGGCAGAATTGCTGTTTAAGTGCCCGCAGCATCACACACTCACTAACACATAAACAACAGCATATATGGAAATGTTTTTTCATTAACTTTTCAGAAGTGAACATCTTTTGTGAAAGTGTTGTCAGGTGAAAATAGATATGTGATGAAGTCATAGTAAAGTTGATAAAAAGTTCATATTAGGGATTTTTTGGCTTCCGATCCGAGACTTTTTTTTAATATTGTTGCCGACCCAATCCGGTACCGATCCCTTTTTAAAATTATGTAGTAATAAGCTTTTGTTACAAATATGAATTTGTGGAATTCAATAAGGTTATGAAAAAAGCTCTTACAAGCATTAAAAATAATGCAACCAAACTATTGCTGAATTTACTTTTTTATTACACAGCATGACCAACAATATTGTTTGGCTTTTGTAACAAACCTCTCTCAGTCAGGTCCCTAATCCTATAAAACATCCAATAAAAGTCCATCCAATAAAAAATAAAACTGGAAAAAATGGGCGTGCAAAAAACTTTTAGGGAAGGACTAATCATTCGACATGGTCACAGATCAATTTGTGGTGTGATTTTGAATAAATATATGTATTTTTTCTTTTTTGACAAAGTCTCTTCAATGCAATAGTAATTTATTGACGGTCCCTAGTATAAACAACCAGCGGTTACAGCGACACTTCCCGTGCAAGCTCCCCGCACAATGACACAGCAGTCCAGGCACAGTGAGGGGGAACTACCGCTGTAGCTATGGAGCCCAATATCCAACGTCCAACGTGAAAGTAACTTGACCACGGTGATGTTGCGTTTTCTTCTTTTTGCGAGTGGCGGGAGTTGAGTGGCAACCAGCTTTGAGGCGCATTACCGCACCTACCATGTTGGGATGTGGCCTAGAGTTACCAGCGTTATACGGCAACCGGATCTTCAAAATGCAGCGGATCGGCAGCCAATCGGGGCATCCCTAGTTCATATCATTAAAAAAATTCATTGGGAAGTTCAAACATTTAATCCAAAAAGAACTCTGGCTTATTTAAACCATGCAAACTTTTATGACCCTGCCTCTTAAAAGCATCGGATTTGAGAATCATAAGGAACTGGAATCGTTCAAATTCAAACGATTCCCAACCCTATCCGTCAGTCAGCTACAGACGTAGGAGTTTCGGAAGTTTGATCATTTTGTTTTTTTTTTGTGAATAGTCTCACCTCGCATGATGTTGCTGTTGAAAGGTGAATGTACTGTAATGTTAGCACAGTAGCTCACATAGCTATGCTGTGTCGCTAACGTTTATGTCCTCCTGTCCCATTCCTTAATGTTACGTTGTTCTGTGTGATATACAGTATGGTATAAATGTAAAAAGTGAATAAAATAGAGCATTTTGAAGACACACTCTGGACAAACAGCTCATTAGCATGAAAGCTACAGACACATAATACAGCATATTACCTGTAGGGCTTACTAAAAGCACTTTTAAACTGTCAAAATTCCAGCATGAAGGTTATATTTTGGCCAGCACACTTCTAATACACTATTGTGGGACCTCCACAACTAAAATAGTTGAAAAATAGATTTGTTGTTTTACCAGCGCGAGACCATATAGAACTATGATATGTCAGTCATAGAATCATCCACTGAATTTCTCCACTTGTGATGGATGTCTCATTGTGGATGCTTACCTCACAGCCGCTGATGTCCAGGTGGAGGTCGTTGATGTGAGGGTTGGATGTTAAGCCCATTAGGAGAGCCCTGTGGAGCCAGGAGGAAGAACCTGAGTACTGACATGATTTATCAACTTTGCTCAAAATATGTTATATATTGTTTGTAATTATGTTTACTATGTACATTGTTCGTTTTTTTAAAACAAATGGTAAATTTGCTAAAAATACATTTATAGTCCATAGCACCAGCCGTGATGAACTTGTTGTCGCGTCATTTCAGGAAGTGACATCAGTGGAGTAACACCTCTCAGCTAAAGCCGAACAAACAAACGCTTCTCGAGGTAGCTCGTGGACTTTGTTCGGTATATTTTTCATCAAAATAGTAGTCATGCCAAAATGTTGTTTTGCTGCTGGATGTTTACAGTATCCGAGTGATACGCTAAGTTTTTCTTTTCCAAAAGAGGAAGGTTCATGACAAATATGGACGAAATAAGTGCAGAGAAAGAGAGACAGATGGAAGCGCACCTGGAGTTCTTTTTTTGCAGTGTTCATTTCACTGATGACTGCTTTGAAGGAACACCTTTACAAGAAGCATTTGGCTTGAAAGTACTGTATAAACACATTTTGAAAAGAATGCTATTCCGCCCGCGGAACAGTACTGGCCAGTACACGGGGGAAAAAAAGAGAGGAACGGCCACTACGTCAAAGTTACCACAGAACAGAGTTAAATCATGTCTTGTTTACGTATTGTATTCTAAACATTATTTTACCATAGTGACAATGCTGCAAAGCATTATACATGTTATATAAACATCTTTTCATAGCGATATGTTGATGGTGCGGGGCGGCGGCAGTGACGAAATATGAAATAAATCAGGCTGTAAAGACCCCTTTATGCTCATTAATAAGCCGATTTAAAACAATAATTGAAGGATAAGCAACTCCAGAGTAATTTACACTTACCATTCTGTGTTTTAAAGGCAACCAATCTTCATCTTCATGTCTTAAGGCTAAGTCCATGTTCTGCAAGTTCTCTATTTCATCTCCAAATGTTTCTCCCTTCTTTTCTCCTCAAAAACTATTGACACAAATTTTCGCTGTAAACAATCTCTGTCTTGCACACCACTATGTTTGTGTAGTTGAGAGGTGTTACTCCGTTTATGTCACTTCCGGAAATTACGCTTTGCTGCAACGTGTTCGTCATGGCTGCCTATAAACGTAATTTTTGGCAAATTTATTGTTCGCTGTCAAAAAACAAACAATGTAGAACATAATAACAATCAGTACAGTATTCAACATATTTAAGAAAAGTTGATAAATCATGTCAGTGACCCTTTAAGTCTGCCTTTGTTGTGAGGATGCTGTTGTGTGTCACTTAATTAATAGTGGATTTTTTCTGCCAATGGTTCCCTGGCATTGCCTCAAGGCTCTTTGTGTTTATTGCCCTGATGTGCTGTGATGTTCTTGAAATCATTTCTCACCTCACAGAATCATAGAAAAGTGGAAATGGCGGCGTGTACCTGAGAACTTCTGGGGGCATCTTCATGGCGGCCAGGCTGACATGGGTGAGGCTGAAGGCGGAGCTGAAGAACTGACGGAATAACGGCAGCGTGTCTTTCGCTTTTCTGTCAAATGAAACAACAACAAAGACCTGTAAGAGGGAATAATGGAGGGAAATGGATGAGAGTGGCCATACGGGCGTTGTTGACATGCTGAGTGCAGAGAACACACACGGCATACAAAAGATGCAAAGACAGCCAATGAGTGAGGTCAAATGATGGCTGACGCTACTTAAATATTCATGCACGCTGAGAGCTCTTTAACCGCAGCCATAGGGAAAAAAAACACAATTACAGGGATTTTCACATTTATGATTCCCCATTAAAGCATTTTTGCATCCCCTCCAGTTATAAAATGTCATTTTTTAAACTGATATGCATTTGTTAACAATCAGGAAGGTTCGTCCCCAAAAACCCACCACTGACTCTGTTTAGGAATTTTTGTATTTATTTAAATATGTTTTTCCTCATTTAGTGCTCATGAGACATCTTTTTTCTGAACGAGAACTCTTGCCACGTTTTAATCTTGCAACACCCCTAATTATTAATGAGCTGCCGATACAAATGTGCCCTCCGATTGGCTGGCGACCAGTCCAGGTACCCTAACTCTCTTTTTTAAACCACTTTGCATTTTTTCTCAATCTGGAAGGTAAATCACAGCAAAATGAGGAGACAAGGACAGATGAAGTTCTCCCCAGGTTTAAGCCTTCAGTGCCCGGACCACCCTACCAACACGGGACTAACCTGTGGGAGAAGGAATTTTTGGAAAGATTCAGAAAGGCGAGATCAGCACAGCACCCCCTCAGAAGAGCCCCAAATAGCTGCGTAAGACAAGGGGGGGAAATGGTTAATCTGGTTCCACAGATGCATTTCTTTTGAAAGCACCGCCATGAAAGCCTTACTGAGTCCACAGAGCAATCTGTGCCTGACAGGTCCAAATGCACCAGGCAGTTGGGCTGCGACAGGAAGAGATACAAGCTCTGCAAACACAGAGAGACACAGTCATCATATGAAGACGGAAAAGTGCCTAAATTAAACACATTTCCTGCACTGCGCTTCCTCACTGAGGCATCATCACCAGACAGGACCCCAGGGTTCTTGCTCAGGTCCAGGTGCAGGAGTGAGTTGGAGTATTGGTCGCTGGAGTTCAGAGCCAGCGAGAGCGACATCAACCCTGAAGGTAATTAGTAGATTAGGGTAGATTAGTGGAATGACAAATTTACTAAACTCTCATCTAACCTGATGCATCCTTATCAGTGACATTTTGTACGGAAAAGGTGGAGCACAGGTTCTCTCGCCACCAAAGAAAATTGCCACAATTTGTATCAGAAAAACAACCAATATTATTTTTTCACATAAAAAAGGTGCACAAATTTGGAGATACAAGCTGTCCTACTACAGTTTTTTTGCCAAGATTTGCAACAACATCTACCAACAATTGCTTGGATTCTTTTTCCTGACCACTTGTTGCTAGTCAGATTTCATGGAGCGTCGTCCTTTGTGCATGAAAGAAAAAAAATGGCATATACCAGCCAGTCATGCCCACAAGGCTGCCAAACAGTACAGTAAACCCTCACCGCTTCAAATATTGCAGCTTCAGATTTGTCTACATATATTAATTAATTATAATTTAAAAAGAATTAATAATATAAATAATTTATTATGCTGTTTTGAGGTTGAGTAGGGCCTATTATTAGTAAAAAAAATACATATTTAAGCACATATGACATATTTACAAGCATAAAAATAAACTAAGATACAAAACGTATTCAGACGACGCATTCAAAAACATTGTGATGATATGTAGTATTCTACACTGGTCACTAGGTGTCAGAATTGTAACTAATGTTCGGTGAGACACACAAGCACAATTGATCACCGGAACAACAGGCTACTGTAACCTACGCCAAGCTAAAACTTAACCCTGAACCCCCGACGTCACATCCTATCTGCTCCCCACTCAGCTCCCCTATTACCGGAACAAATTATTCCGTAAATAAAATACAAACAATATTTTCTCTTTTTATGTCTGTGAGTGTAATGGTGACTATAGGGGTGTTATTTCATGTGTAGAGGGCTCTAATAATGTTAAAAAAACATATTTAGAAGGTCGAAAACAGGTTTTGTAACAAAAAAATATTTCATTAATAAATAAGGAATCCTACTTCGGAAATTCACTTCTCACGATCTTGATAAACAAGGGTTTACTGTACTCCAAAAGCAGCACTACCTATAAGAATAATGGGCATTTTCTGAAAACAGTGAAAATGAATTCCTAATTTGCTGAATTACTGCTCAGTGTTACATATATAGTACATAAAGTCGTGAGGAAATTAGGATACCCCATGGTGGAACTTTTTTACTCTGCTTCTGAAGACAGTAATGGTAATAGTTTAATTAATCTAGAACATGTGCACAATTACAGTGGATCTCATCACATAACACAATTCACAATTCTGCATGTCCAAAAAGGAGTAGGAAGAAGCAAAGCTTATTTAATCCTCCCCCTCATCAGTTTCACATCAGTTGCAATACATTTGTTCAATGTACAACCGACCTTATCATGGTAAGAAATTGATAATAGCTGATGGAATAGTTGACAGAGACTCAGTTTGATGGTGAGTGAGTACAGACAATGTACCCACCGAAAATGAAGAGTTTGTAGTCAGTGCAAGACTGGTTAGACATTGCATTGTATGTGCACAGTGGTTCAGGTGTCTTCTTCCTTCTACTTTAAAAACATCAACTGCTTGTACTGTTTCTTGAAATCGCTCATTTTAGTGCATTGTTTGAGTTCCTTACTTGCGCTACTTAATTGCACACGAAAGGGTGAAAATGTGCCAAAACGTGTATGGGGTGCGGTGAACTGTCGGGTGGGGCGTGAGAGTCAGGGAGGACTTTCAATATTACTGCAGACCTGCCAACATGTATGAATTTGTCGTACTCAGCATGCAATCACTCAGCATGACCCTTGAATATGCTTGTATGCTTCACTGCTCTCCATTTTGTTGCATTTTGCTGGTTTCATGTCTGACAATGATGGCATGACAGAAAATAACTGAGAACTACTGCGTTAATGCAAGGGAGGACTTACCATTAGGCAAACACAAGTAATTGCCAAGGGCTCCGTGATTTCCAGGGCCCCCAAACGTCTCATAAAAAAGAATTGACTTTTAAATTCGATTTAAAGTACATATTACTATGAGTGGCAGCTGAGGATGCAGTAGTTTTAGATATGAAGCTGAGATTGATGCTTTTTATCACAAAGATGTGAGTATATTAAGACTTTGATTTGTTAGTAGATGATAAACATTAATATTTAAAATCGTTTTGGGGGGGTATATAAACATGGCTGTGTAACTGTTAACTGTAACAGATTTCAAGAGCTAGAAAAAAGTGGCCTAAATTACATACAAAATTAGTAAAAAATAAAATAAAAAAAGGATGCGGAGGGCCCCAATGACTAGGTTTGCCTTGGGCCTCGAAAATGAGTAAATACAGCCCTGCTTTAATGAATTCGCCCTCTAATCCTGTCCTATCCTTGTCAGCTGTGGCTTCCTCTTTCTGCTAATTTCCACATTTCATCCTTGATGGGTATGACACTGCAGGATATCACATAAAAACAGCGAAAGCGGCCTCTTGACAAACCTTTGGAGGTGAGCGAGGTCTTGGAGAGGTTGAGGAGACGAAGACCCTTGCTGAGGCGACACATCTGCTGGATTAGGTTGGCCATGCCTGCAACCAGAAGGAGAGAGGACATTTATACAGCATGTCTGATAAGTGTTGCCTCCTGTTCAGCCAGTCACACATTAACACCCACAGTCACAGTCACACACTGGTAGCGACAAGAGGCCGTCATGCGTGGTGACAGTCAGTTCATCAGGCGCATTTAGCATTTGATTGTTTTGATAACGGACGCTAGCACCTCCTTGTAGTGACAGTCCAGCAAAGAGCCTATTGCTTTTTCAAACACTTCTTTCTTATCGTACACTGCAAATGTAAAAACGATGATGTGATTGGTTACTTCCACCTCCCTACCTTGGTTGTCCAGAGAATTGTGGGACAGGTTGAGCGAATGGATGACAGAGGCGGGGTTCTCAGAGAGAGCAGCCGACATCTTCTGTGGGAAGTCTCTGCAGAGGCCAACAAATTTAGGGTCTCACTCAATGCAAGACAGTCACACCTTTAGTGCCTATTATAAGGCGAGACAATTACACTTTCCTGGATTTTTGTATTCCGAATGTGACTACACCCAAATCAGACCCGGCTGGCCCATGAGGTAATAAAGTGGAACCTCGGTTCTAGAAGGTCCGACTCAAACCGAAACGGACTCTAACCAAATCAAGTTTTCCAATAAGAAATAATGTAAATCCAATTAATCCCTTTCGGAATCCCCAAAATCATAACACAAAACACTTTTTTTTATAGGTTCAGATGTAGAAAACGATTTGTAAACCATATAAATGACGAATGAAAGGGATAAATGAACATTTAACATCATTTTTACCTCGACTGAAGACGTGATTGTTGACAAAGATGGGTATGAGGCGAGATCCACAACGACACCGCCTTCGTCTTTTGCTAATGAGTTATTTTTTGAATTCCAAAGGGTTTCCCACCTTTGTTATCAAATACTGGCTCTTGCAACTTTCTCTTGCTCCATTGTGGGTTATTCTGCAGCCGTGATCAATTGTTGAGTCGTAACTGTGTTAGTTAGCAAAGAACTACAGAGTCAACCGCCAGTGACGTCATAGACGGGCAACGAAGCTGGGGGACGGAAAGTTTGGACAGTTTGAACTCACGCAGTGTATTAATAACACAACCAGATGTACGCCATATTGTATGCTAACCGGGAAATATACACAAACCGAGGCAACATTTTTACATAAAAACAGAAAATCCACTAACTGGGGTGTACACTAACTGAGGTTCCACTATACAGTTGAAACTGATTTTTTTTCTTTAATTTTCTCAAGCTGCTGCCTATGACTCTCTCTACCCCTGGGTGTTCCAATTTAGCGCTGACCTCTACCCTGGGTCCACTGAGTCCACTATGCTGCCTGTGCTATTATTTCTTTTGCAAATACACCACATGGTGGTGTTGTTATTAAACCGAAAAGTTGGATTGACTTGAAATTTCTCACACAGCTCTTCAAACACCCGCTGGAACTTTAGGGTATTTAGCCATTTTACAGGACTGACAAGCACATGTGTGTAGAACTTAAGCAAGATTGGTTGAAAAACACAGGCCCCCTTTAGCAAAATGTCTTTTCAGGGGCACGGGCGCGGCTTAGTATCCATCTGGCTTTCCATTCAAGCTCTTCCAAAGTTTTATGTGCTAAATATTTGCAGTTCAACTTGAGATCACTTTGATGTAGAGCCCCTCTGGTTTAACAAAAAAAAAAAAAAAAAAAAAAAGATTTTCAAGCTTACGATTTTAACCCGGCGTTCTCCAGTGTGATCTCCTCCAGGCTGGATGATTTGCTCACTGTGTGCAGGACCTGTTCCATGACCTCTGACCCCTAACACCAGTCAACACATAACAACACGTCAGTTTCCCTGAAACAAAGAGGTGTAAGATAGCTGCCACTTACCAATCGTAGATCTTTGCAGTACAGCTTAGTGAACCACGTGTTGTACGCCACCGAAGCTACGATCACCGCCAAATCCCTGCCGACGACAAACATCAGATAAACCCAGCGGCACCTTTCGGAAGTACTGTAGCTCCCCACCTATTCGCAGACTTCTTTTCTCTGCTTTAAATTGTAAATAATGATTATTTTTTTAATGGTAACTTAATTAGAAAGTGGTTTTATGGCTCTATCTGCAGGGGAAAAAAAGAGTACTGCATCCATGAATCCAGCACAGGGCATTGTCAATTCACTCAATACTTTCCAGCAGGAAGATGCTTTGACAAGACGTGATGTTGCGTAAGTGCACAAATACTGTACACTGTATGCCTATAATTGTTTGTTAATGTGTAAAAACTGAGGGATGTTCCGATCAGGGTTTTATGCTGCCGATTCCGATACTGATCATCCAGGACTGAAATCAGCAGGATCAATTATACATTAATTATACATTTTTCAATTTATTTATAATGACTGCTGTTGGCCAGGGGTGCCGTATAAACGAGAAAAGTCAGGACAATCCCAAAGTCCCTTGACTGCCAGGGGGCCCAAAAATAGATAATTACTAATCAAATTAGTAATTAATTAATAAAGGTGGTGCAACGTGATTTTTTTTCCATTGGACCCAAAATTCCTGGCTGCACTGCTGCTACTAGCTATATGATATGAAAAAAAGAACCATAAAATCACCTTAATAAAAACATATTTTACTTACTTTTTCAAGTAACCATATATCACTAGTGAAACAGAGGACGAGACGGCTTCTTTAAGGGGACTTTAGATGTGAGAGTACATTGGTGGAGCTCTAGCAGGACTTCCAGGTAAGTGAGAGAGTAGTCGGAGACCCAGTGTCTTCTACCGCTGAGAAAGGCTGGTCATCTCTTCCGATTAATTCAATTATTTTTCGAGTTATTTGCTTAGCCTTCTGACTGTCACCCACATACGGGCGGGTGTTGTCCACCGTTTTGGCTGCGTTAGCTGCCGTTTGACAGATGATCACATCGTGAGCCTTGAAAACTCACCATACTCCGTCAAGTGTTCTTCAAATGCCGTATTCAGCTTTTTAACGTGCTACCCCCGCAAAATAGTTTTTGTGGCAGGTGTTGTCAGTTAAGTTCCACACGGCAGAAATTACAGTATTGTTTTTGTTTTTGTTCTGCGCAGTGTGAAGGAATGTGGGAGGACGATGCTGCCAAAGACGTTAGATAGGGCAAGCCACTAGACTGCATGCAGGGGTTGCACTAGGCTGCAACAGTACGAGCCATAGATCGGCATTTGTCATCGGCATCGAAAGGCATTTATTGGCGTATGCCGATCACGTGATTTTTCATGGAAATCGGCTGGTACTGATCGGTGGCCAATCGATCAGAGCATCCCTTGTAAAAAATCTTTCAAAATGTGTTAAGTGTGAGAGCCATATTATAAGGTTGAGAGTATCAAAAATGGGCATTTTTAGTATTTTTCATGTTTGCTGGGTAGTGTTTTTTTCTTGGAAGATCACCCCTGTAGATAGCAGCGATTTACTGTAGCAGTTTCTGATTTTGTTTTTGCAGTTTTTCTACAGTCTTACCTGCTTTCCAGGTGGCTGAAGTCCATCAGGTTAAACTCTCGGTTGTCTTGGGAGTGGTAGATGGTGTCCACGTCCTAGAGGGCGACATCAGCCATGAGCCCGTGGGGAGTCGTGCGGCATTCCAAAATACCTCAAGAGAGACGCAACTCTTACCCACTGCACTTCCTCCTTGCAACTGATGCTATTGTAGTCGCACAATGCGGCGTACGTCTCTGAAAAGCCTCCTGAGGGCGGCAACAAACGTATAATGCAAAAGAACGTCTGCGAGTGCGAGCAACAGTATCTGACAAAAGTTGACCCTCACATTCCATCAAACATTTTTATTAGAGTGTATCTCCTCAAGGGACAACATTATAGAAAGTAAACTTGGATACAGTTTACAGTAGTCTGTGTACAGCTTGTATATCAGTATCAAGCTGTAGTAAAATATTGGCTGAAATATGAAGGGTGTAATCACTTATGTGAGATACTGTAACTTCCTCTAATGTGTTTTTTATATGTTTAATATTTCCTTTACCGCACGCCCGCTGGGTTTCCACCGACGTCTCCGAACTGGGTGAATATTTCCTGCTGCCGTCCGAAAGGTCACTGTCTGAGTGGCAGATGGATGGGCTGCAAAAGGTAAGAAAACGCAAAAGAGGTAAGCTGTGAACTATTTCATTTAGTATTTCATTTTCATCTGGTGACGCTTACGCGAATACAGAGTTGTTGAATATTCGCGAGAGAGCGTAATTGATGTGGCTGACCACGTGGTTGAGGTGATCACGTGACTCGAACCTCAGGGAGCAGCTGGACTTGTCAGTGTCAATAATGACCTGCGCGGAACATGCAACAAACATACTGTACATTAGCTACACCTGTACAATATAATGAGATCCAATACAAGATTTGCATCAAAAATCCACAGTTTTCAAAGTGAATGAGTATTATCAATGAGAAGAGCTTTGACTGTAGTTTTGACATTTTGTTCCCTTTTATCCAGAATGAAATACTGGATCTGGTTAGAACTTTGCCGCCTGTTACCATATTAAAATCCTAACAAACATATTGTTTTGATGACACAGCCAATCAAAACTGTGCATTATTATCTTTTCAATGGCAGAATTTTGGATCCAGCTTTTGCATTGAATATTATTGGTGTACCTACTGTTGTATTGTGGGTATTGCTCATCTCTGGGGTTATCTTTATTCAACAAAGCAACAATTTGCAGGGGCCGGGCATGCATAGATACAAAACTCAATAATAATTTACCTGGTGTTCAGGGTGAGAATTCAAAGCTCGGATCTCCAAGAAGTTAAACGTGGACTCGATCTGTCATCAAATATTAAGTTAGATTCCAATAAAGACCAGTAATGTAAAAAAAAAATGCTTCCAACTGGAAAAAAAGTGTACCTTGACGGGAACCTTGGGCGCCAGGAAGTAGAGACGCCACGTGGTCAGCACCTATTGACAGACATATTGATAAACGGGGCAAAACAATTGCTCCTCAATCCTAAAGAAAACAGTCACGGGGTTTTAAAGGCTGTAATGGTAGTGAAAGGATGATCTGCACAATAACAATGACTGCACTCTTTCTTTCTTTCCATGTTCACATATTGATCCCACTAAAAGCCCTCAGGGTCGGCGATGTGTTGCCTGTCGTTTATAGATTCAGGCAAAAAAACTGTGGTTTGCTGTATCTTTCGCATTATATCTTCATCTTGTGACATCTGCAAAATGGCTGGTACATCGACACCATTTACACCAAGTACCACATCAGAAATGTTTTGCTGCATTCACTTGCCGTCGCAGTTTAGCACACCACTTGAGGTGATTTAACAATATTTCAAAGGAGAATTCGGTTTGAATTTCAGGAAATCTTTGGTGAATGCATTTGTATTTGTATGATTATTTAATACATATTGCATGTATATATTTCTATTTCTATTGTGTACAATTGTCCCTCGCTCCATGGCAGTTCAAACATTGCTCCCTCACTCCATTGTGGCTTTCCAAAAATTAAT
Organism: Dunckerocampus dactyliophorus; assembly: GCF_027744805.1. Taxonomy (NCBI): domain Eukaryota; kingdom Metazoa; phylum Chordata; class Actinopteri; order Syngnathiformes; family Syngnathidae; genus Dunckerocampus; species Dunckerocampus dactyliophorus. Next base: position 11,194,035 of record NC_072828.1, read on the forward strand.
TAATTAATAAATGATCGCTTTTTCATGGTTGAATTTGACCTATAATTAGTAAAATAAAAATTGCAAATTTAAGCCAATGTTACGTATTCTTGGCCTGAATTAATAAAAATGAACTAAAGTACATTTAAAGGCAATACAAGTTGTTGATGAACTGTGGTCTGGCCACTAGGTGTCACTAGTAACACGCACCAGACTTGATTGCCAACGACAGGTTTTTATTATTTTATAGTTATTTATATAAACAAAACAATAATAGCATAATAACAATAGTCATCATCATTATCATAATAATAACATGGGCTACTGTTGTGGCCGTACTCCAGCTAAAACTCAATTCTGAATCCTCGGCGTCACTTCCTGTCCACACAACTGGAAAACATTTATTGAAACACACACAAGCACCAGTCATATTTATGTCTTAAATGGCTTATTTTCTCTGATTATATCTACTTTATAGGTTAATGTGAATGTAAAGACTATAGGGGTGTTATTTAATGTCTAGAGGGCTCTAATGATGTAAAAAATTATATTTAGCAAGTCATAAACAGGTTTTCTATGCTCTGACTATGAAAATATTCAGTTTATTAATATTAAATCTTACTTTGTGGAAATTCATTTAATCGTGATAAAGAAGGGATTACTGTACCACAGTATGGAGCCAAAGTTCGTATTACAGTTTGAGAATGATCTATACCAGGTTCTCAAATGGTCTCAACTTGGGACCCACATTTCCTAATAATCAATAAGTCGCAACCCACTTTTATGTAGGACAAACCAAGCAAATGTCATTTTTAAACATTATTACACATAATTACATATCCAAAGCACATTTTAAAATAACTTAATAAGGAACTTTTAAGGAAAAATGTACAAAATTGCACTAAATAAAACCATGAAAATCAGTTTACTTATTATTGTGCAATGAGTATGCAGTAGACCAATAAGGAAGATAAATAAAACATTTTACTGAAAAAAAATTCAGACAGTGGTTGTATATTACATATTTAAATGTAACTTTTGACTAGCTGTCTGCAACCCACCAAGAATGGAACCGCGACCCATTTTCGGGTCCAGACCCAACAGCTGAGAATCATTGATCTATACAGAAATGGTCTTGATTGCAATTCCCAACCCCAGTGCTGACAATCTCTTTACAAACAATTTGTTTACGACTTGGAAAGCTTCGAGGTTGAACATACATCCATTTTAATTTATGAGCTTTAAACACAGTAGTGTCCACAGTATGGCCTGCTGGCCATTTCCAGCCTGTAGCTTGTTTTTTATCGGCATACTGTCAAAATAAAATCAATTAATTATTAATGTATATTATTCGATTTTACACTAATCTGCTTTGTCACCTGTAACGCAAAGTAATTCAGATAGATTACCATCTATAGACGTGCATTGGATTGGTTTTAGCATCTTAAATGCAGTGTTTCCCAACATTTCATTGAGACAAGGCACATATTTTATATTAGAAAAATCTCATTGCACAGCACCATACAGAAATGTTGAATAGCAACAGGTGGATACACATTTTAATTATGTACCTTTTGCTGTCTGGCGGCATGTTACTATGCATCGCTGTCATAGCTAGACGAACAAACATATACATAAACACTAATAATTTTCTGAGCAAGTAAGTGAAATTGGATAATAATAACGCATAAAACATATCAAAGTACCGAAATTTCCCTGTATGCGGCCCTCTTTTAGTGGCACCTAATGGCATCCTGACTCTTCAATGGATTTGAATGAAAAACTGGAGAGGTTGTTTCTTTAAGTCTAAAAAACATGTTGGTTCTGATCAGTGGCAGCTACTGGCTCTTGAAACAAGGGAAGCTCATTGGGGCCTGACATCCATTTAATATGATTTTAGCAACGCTGGCTGCTGACGTTGCGGCTGGGCTGAATAGCAAAGTACTTCTCCCTCAACGGTGGTATGATTTAATGAACCAATGAACAAACAAAAGACAATAACATTGGGATTATGTCGTTTACAATGTAGTATGTACAAAGGGAGTACATAGCTGTAGAATTGAATAGCTGTGAAATAATTGCCTCCGGAACAATCTTCACGTCTGCCCTGACCGCTGAATCTGCGTGACTGTGTCACATGCGGGGGCAGGGGAAACTGCTCACGCCGCTCACTGCCATGGCTGCTGTCAGTCAAAATGAAGGGCCCGCTGCTCCGTAGACCCCCAGTGAAGCTCAGCTTCCCAATAACGTGACGTTTTTTGCTGTTTATCCAAATAAGGTCATGCTTCCTTGCTGTGAGCTTCCATGTGCTGATGCTCAGTGAAGATTTACCGTAGCATCTGTGCTACTGCCGAGGTAAGAGAGATCACGTCAGATAGCAAACTCACTCAATTGCAGATCAATGCTCAAAGTACTTGTTGTAGCATTCTCATTCTAGCACATCTTTATTGCAGTTTTAAGTAAACACATTTAAGTTTAAAAATGCATATTTGACCGATGATTTTATTAAATTTAAAGGAGAAATTTGTTTCTGATATACTGTACAGTAATCTGTCATTTATTACGATTGGTAAATGGTTCCAGACAAACCGTGATAAATGATTTTCCGCAATGTAGGACTCCTTATTTATAAATAGAATATTTTCGTAGTTAGAGCATAGAATGTATACAACCTTCTAAATACGGTTTTAACATTATTAGAGCCCTCAAGACATGAAATAACACCCCTCTAGTCACCTATACAGTCATATTACCCAATATAGCAGACATAATAACAGAAAATAAGCAATTTAAGACATAAATTAAAACTCATGCTTGTGTGTGTTGCTGCAAATGTGTTCTGGTGCAAGGGGAGCTGAGTGGAGGGGCGGACAGGAAGTGAACTTGGGGGTTCTGAGTTGAGTTTTAGCTTGGCGTGGGTTACGCCCACAATAGTAGACTGTATTTTTATTAGGGATTATTGTGCCTGTTTTCAAAATCAAATTCAAACCTGCCATAAAAGCCTGCTGTTCCCGTGATCAAGTCTGGTGCTTGTGTGTCTTACTGAACATTAGAATAACATTACTGACACCTAGTGACCAGTATAGAATACACTAGGTCCCCAACTTACGAACACCCGAGTAGCGAACGCTCGCGGATACGAACACAAGCCGACTGGTCTAAATTTTATTTGATTTTGCCTTGTAGTCAGTCGCTCAATCAGTATTTATACTGCTACTGTACATGCTTGACCAGTAGAGGGCACTGTGACACTGCTAATGCAGAATGAAAAGCTAAATTATACAACCCGGACAGAGCGTGTGATTAAAGTTCATGAAGTGTTAATAGGCCTGCTTAATTCTACACCACCCACAGACCACTACTCTTTTAGAAGAGTGTAACGAAGACGACGATTTGTCCTTTTTTCAATAACTCCTCCTCCAACTCCACCACAACGATGTATGCTCGACCACTCCTCTTCAAAGGTAAATAACATTTATCATTACGTATTATTATATCACTTTTATTATTGTTTTTTTCATTAATTATCCTCGTTTAATATTACTACTGCATCCAAACTCATATTTACATACATACGCATATACTGTATATGTATACACGTACATGAAGTACCTATATCATTGGTAATATTACCTTTTCCCCTACTTAAGAACAATTCAACATAAGAACGGTCGTCTGGAACCAATTGTGTTCGTAAGTTGGGGACTTAGTGTACTATATATCATCACCTCTCTGAATGCGTGTTCTGTATGCATTTATATTTGTATTTTAGTTTTTAGTCATTTTTATGCTTGGAAATGCTTAATTTAGGCAAAGAATATGCAACTTTTGTTTAAATATGCATAATTTTACTAATAATAGGCAACCAATTCAACCGTGAAATGGCATTAATTAATATATTTTTGAAAAACTGTGATAAAGTGAAGCCACAAAATTCGAAGCGCAAATTGGCGAGGGATTACTGTATTTAGAAAAGGACAACGATGTGGCACAGCGCCTATGTAGGTGTTGAGTATTGCTGTGGTGTGTTGTGATTTAGAAACCAGCATTCTTCCGCATTTTTTTAGCTTATTCATAGAGCGGCTTACCAAGTTTGTTTGTTTTGATTTTCTGTTGTGTTTCTTGTCCATTGTCTTCTGAGGTGGAGTGCTTGCAAGAGAAGCCCGCTCAATACATAGACAGGGTCGATTAAAGCTGATTGTATCACATTACAGTAATGAGTTGGCAGTTGGAGGTATAGTTAAGAGTAAGCGGATGTAAAGCATGCAGACACAGCAGGAGGGATGTCATTACCACCACTACTACGACAGAAGCGAAGTCTTCTGAAAAGATCGTCTACACTCTTTCATGTGTCGAGCACTAGCACAGATCTTTGACTCAACCGACTTCGCACTCCGGTCAATCCGCCCACCCGATGGTCTTGTGGAGTTTGTGCACGACACGAAAGCACGTTTAGCCGGCGTGACTGATCAAGCTCAGATCTAGCGCTAAAGTTCTACTACGCGAGCACAGCAGGGGCGGCATAAATCCGGCTTCACCTTTTTAGAAGAGGAAGCAGTAAATGAGAGGTGCTTTGGAGGAAGATGATGGGGAGGATTTTTCCGCTAGATAGACATATCAAAGTGGCAAAATCAAAGGAAGCACATGCAACCCCAAAAAAAAAAATAACTGTCTGCTCTTGCCACACGATGAATCATTAACACATCCATGGAGCAAAAAGCTGCCAAAGGCAAGACACGCTCGGCCTGGGATGAAAGCTCATTGGCTCTACTGGGGTTTGCAGGAAGGCCAACGGGGGCTACTGTAGGTTTTAGCTTATAAAACCAAAACTGACTTTCTTTGCCGTTGTTGTATAAAGTTGTATAAATTCTGATCTGATTCCTATACATAAATAAAAGCTGAGATGGATGAGATAGAGGTATTCCTTCAACCTTCCAGCTTCCTGTCCCAAGTTCATAGAGAACAAGCTGATTGCCCCAGATTGAATCTAGATAGCTGGCACTGCTTCACTCCTGGAAAAAAAAAGATCTTGCATCTCTGCCCCATATTTCCAGATGAAAGAGGCCCGGAATCAAACGGTGTGAACCCCTCAGCCCTCTCCACTGATTCCATGGTAGGGCTGAGAGTCATCCACGCACCGAGAAAACCTACCGACACTCCCTCTTTATACTACGTACTTATACTGCAGTATTCTATACTCCAGCATTCTTACTTCAGCATTCCGTTTTCTTGCTGCCCTCAGTCTCCTCTTGGATAAAATGTCTCCTTACTGTGGCCAACAGACCCCTCCTCCATTGCTGTTGTTTGTTAGCATTCAAGGTGGCGTGGTTTCCATAATTCCTTGTTGTACTGCAGTGGAACCTGCTTAAAACGGTCCCGCTTATATCAACAGTCTCTCTATGTCACCCAACTCATCACCCTTTTATTACTAAAAAGTGCCCGCTTAAGGCCGTGTCCACGCAAACACGAATATCCAGTAGTTTATCAAAAAATTGTGTTATAAGGCACACACAAAATGAAACCAACACCTGTAAGACAATAACTTCATGTTCTGTTGTTAAATAAGGTTAAAAAACACGAGATAATGTGACATTTATTATGTCACAAACCAAAAAGCTCAGTTTTACTCATCCATGCACAAATGCCGAGTCTGCGTTTTTTAAACTCTTCACTCTTGAGTTTTCCAAAAGCTCAGTTTTAAAGAACAAAAACTTGCATTAGTGTGTGGACGAGAGCCCAAAAGACAAACAAAAATATGTGTTTTTAAGATAATAGTATTCATTTAAGTTGATGTTGAGGGGTCATTTCTGTAAAAAAGAGATCTGTTCATGGTCATTATCGCTGAGCACCTTGAAACAAATAATAATAAATAAATATACGACTGTCTGGTTACATTAAAATGTGCACACAGTGACTTCCTGTTCAGTGCAGAGTAAGCGTCAAAATAAATCTACCACAGCAACTAATAAAATACACCCATTTAATTTTTTTAGCTTGTTAGTCGCAGGAAGAAAAATGTGCGCATGTATGAAAACTTTATTGTCATGGCAGTCAAGACATACAGCAAAGTTACCACAGCAGCTGTTAGATAAGAGTATAAACTAGAATAAAAATAAAAATATGCACAAAAGAAGGAAAACAATGTCAACAAACTGTGGTAAGTTCTTTTATCGCCCATTCTCCTTATGTCTCTGGCCAAAGTCACGACTAAGTAGATGGCATCCCTGGATTTACAGTTACAAACTCTACCGCGGCGAGCTGAAGCGGACTGGACAGGTAAGGGGAAACACTGCTGAAGTGAGCAAACAATCCAGACTTTAACTATAAAAATCACAATCCAGCTCCATGAGAAGGAAGTAAGGTACAGTATCTTCCCATCTATATTACTCCTGTGATGGTTGCAAACTTACCAAAATTCGGTCCTCTGTTTTACCACCCTTGGTGTCCAGCTTAATTCCACAAATGAACTTGATGGACGACATCTCAATAATCTTCCTGATGCTTTCTGTGGATGAAAGAGAGATGTAATTTTAGTAATGGCTTTTTAGCACATTGCCGTGATGCAATGCAATGCAATGTGACCCATCAATGTTTGTGAACTCAACTTGATATCATTTGTTACCAGGCTGGCCTTTGAATGGATTGTACATGTGCAACGCTCAGCAGAGACAGAAAGGAGGAGAGATGTCTTACTCTTGAGCTGCTTTCATCATCAACAGTGAGGTGCTGCTTTCTATTTTTACTGCAGTAAATTATGGTAATGGTAATGGTTTATTTGTTCCGGACATGCTGAAAAAGGTACACTGAGGAACATCACATGTTTACATTTGCACAATTTAACAGACTCTGAAAAGGTGTAGGAAGATGCAGAATTTATTTAATCTCCCTTCTTCTGTGTTTTATATTCAAAATCTAAAATATGATGAATAAAGTCCTCTTTTCGAAAATTTTGTTGACAAAAATTGGCATGTGGCAGTGATGTTGCTCCATTAAAAAAATTACAAAAAAAAATCAAGTATAGATGACCTTGTGCCGGCCTGCAGCACTCCGGAACCTAGGGTAGACTGGGAGCAGCCCTACTAAGCCTACCCAGGACTTAAATTAAGAGGTGCTTGGTTAAATCCTCACTAAAAGAGCCATTAGGACTAATTAACACAGCATGAGTGGTCATTAGAAAACACAAAATACTCCGAATTTACAACACTTTTGGGCGTTGCTCAGGTATTATTGCTGACCAGATGCATTGAACATCTGCCTCAGGGCCCCCTCACCACCACCACCACAACAACCACTCCTCCTCCTTCATATGGTGGCTTACTGGCGTGGATTAAGAAGAAAAAACAAAAACTAACACACACACTCATATACAGTATATATATATATATGAATAAATCACCTCCATATTGCCTAAAAACCATGCACCCGTGATTTCTTCCCCTCAATTCAGGCCAATGCAGATGTTATTTGAAAGAACCTGCATGTTAAGGACCATATTTCCCTCCGTGCATTCTGCACAAGCATGCATGCACAGAAAAAAAGGATGCCATGACAACAACTGCGTGTGTTCGGTCGCTTGAGAGAAGCGGGCACTCCAAGCAGGAGGTTCGAGTCCGCAGCAAGGCGGACTACAAGACCCACCTGTCATGTCCTTGTTCACACACACGAAGCCGAAAGCGGTGATCTCTTTCGCGGCCATGGCTGCAGCTCGCAGTCCTTCTTCTTCGTCGTATGTAGCCACCCTCTTCTTCTTCTTCACCCTCCCTTCTAGCTCCCCACCTCAGTCACACACAAAAACAATGGTCTGTCTTGCAGGCATTCCTGCAGAGCATCCTCGCTTCCTGGAAGAAAACCTATGGATGCTGGGAGAATGGATGTGAGGGAGGAGAGGACGTAAAGAGGGAGGGAGACAGGAAGGGAGGAGGGAGGGGCGGGGTCACCTGTGGGAGAGTATTTACGTTTTAAACGTAAAAAGTTGACAAATTTAATTTGGAGAAACCAAATAAATAAGTAAAACATGAACACGTTTATTCAGTTGTCCATTAATTGATTAAAATCTGAAATATAATTTGATCATTTTGAAGAATCTATTTTTTTTCTCTCATGATGGTTTTGCTACAATCTACCAAAAGAAAAAAAACACTGTACTGTATTTTTTATTTTTTTTAAATACATGCTATGTGTCAATGAAGAGACAGATTTTACAGACGGTTTATCCGCAATTTTAGCAGCAAGGCCAAACCTGTTACAAGGCTTACATCCACTAAAGTACCTTTTGTAGGGACCCCAGAAGCGGAGACAGCATTCGCTAAGCTAAAAGTACTATTTACTACTGCTCCAGTACTATCTAATCCTGATCCCGCTTTGCAATGTGTTGTAGAAGTGGACGTGTCAGATACAAGAGTGGGAGTGGTCCTGTCCCAGGGTTTCCCAGTGGACCAGAAGCTCACCCATGTGCATTCTTCTTGCGTCGCAGAACCTCTGCTGAGGGTAACTACGACTTGGGAAATAGGGAGCTGCTGGCCATCGTTTTCACGTTGCAGGGTTGGAGGCATTGGTTGGAGGGCGCGGCCCTTCCATTCCTGGTGGTAACCGATCACAAGAGCACAGCACAGCGCAAAGATTCAATTCACGCCAGACACGATGGTCCCTATTCTTGACTCGTTTTGACTTTTCTATCTCTGTCTGCACCAGGAGCAAGTCGTCTCATCGTCCGCCTGCTGGGCTCCTGGGGCCGCTGCTCATCCCTTCTCTCCCTTGGTCTCACATCACACACTGGACTTTATTACTGGCCTTCCCCATTCTCGTGGCAACACGGTCATCCTTAATGTGGTCGATCGGTTCTCCAAGATGGCACACTTCATTGCTGTGCCTAAATTGCCGTCGTCCCTGGAGACAGCCCAACTGCTGGTGAGACATGTGTTCCGCATTCACGGCATACCGATAGACTTGGTGTGGAAGACCTTCTGCAGCGCGTTGGTGCTTCGGCCAGTCTATCTTCTGGTTACCACCCCCAGACCAACGGCCAGACAGAGAAAGCGAATCAGGACTTCGAAGCGGCGCATCGTTGCGTATGTCACCGACACCCTTCTTCCTGCTCCTCCCACCTCTCTTGGGTTGAGTGTGCCCACAACTCACTTGTTTGGCTACAGGTATGTCACCCTTTAAATCTGCCTTCAGGTATCAACAATCTTGAAGCGGGTATCCGCTATTTACCTCTCAGGAGGCTCTCAGGTACCAGCAAGAAGTTTTGGTTTGTGGGACCTTATGTCATCGATTCTGTCATCAACTCCCCCTCGATGAAGCTCAAGCTGCCGCCGTCACTCAAGTTGCACCTGGTCTTCTACGTGTCCCGCCTCAAGCCTGTGACCACCTGAGCACACCTGAAGGCAATCATGATCAGGCTTTCATAAGCCATGCTGGGAGACTCACCTGTTGCCAGATTGTTACCTTGACTTCGTTCATTCTCTGCTCAACCATTGCTTTGTGTTGTGCTTCCATGTGTGTAGCTACTTTCTGTACACTTGCTCTACTAGCATTTTGGGTAATTTGTTCTGCTTAGCTTTCTCCTTTTGTTATCTTGCATTTTTGGTTAGCTTTTTGTATTTTTACTCTGTTAAAATTTACACTCAACAAAAATATAAACGCAACACTCCCATTTTTTATGAGATGAACTCAAAGATCTCAAACCTTTTCCACATACACAATATCACCATTTCCCTCAAATATTGTTTCTAAATCTGTGATAGTGAGCACTTCCCCTTTGCTGAGATAATCCATCCCACCTCACAGGTGTGCCATATCAAGATGCTGATTAGACACCATGATTAGTGCACAGGTGTGCCTTAGACTGCCCACAACAAAAGGCCACTCTGAAATGTGCGGTTTTATCACACAGCACAATGCCACAGATGTCGCAAGATTTGAGGGAGTGTGCAATTGGCATGCTGACAGCAGGAATGTCAACCAGAGCTGTTGCTCGTGTATTGAATGTTCATTTCTCTACCATAAGCCGTCTCCAAAGGCGTTTCAGAGAATTTGGCAGTACATCCAACCAGCCTCACAACCGCAGACCACGTGTAACCACACCAGCCCAGGACCTCCACATCCAGCATGTTCACCTCCAAGATCGTCTGAGACCAGCCACTCGGACAGCTGCTGAAACAATCAGTTTGCATAATCAAAGAATTTCTGCACAAACTCTCTCAAACCCTCTCAGGGAAGCTCATCTGCATGCTCGTCGTCCTTATCGGGGTCTCGACCTGACTCCAGTTCGTCGTCGTAACCGACTTGAGTGGGCAAATGCTCACATTCGATGGCATCTGGCACGTTGGAGAGGTGTTCTCTTCAAGGATGAATCCTGGTTTACACTGTTCAGGGCAGATGGCAGACAGCGTGTTTGGTGCCCCCCCCCAATAAAACAAAACTGCACACTTCAGTGGCCTTTTATTGTGGGCAGTCTAAGGCACACCTGTGCACTAATCATGGTGTCTAATCAGCATCTTGATATGGCACACCTGTGAGGTGGGATGGATTATCTCAGCAAAGGAGAAGTGCTCACTATCACAGATTTAGACAGATTTGGGAACAATATTTGAGAGAGAAATGGTGATATTGTGTATGTGAAAAAGGTTTTAGATCTTTGAGATCATCTCATAAAAAATGCGAGCAAAAAACAAAAGTGTTGCGTTTATATTTTTGTTGAGTGTATGTTAACTTCTGTTCCTGCTTGGCTTTTGCCAGCAGCGCTTTTTGTTCTCTGGTTAGTGTGACTTCCCCCGCTAGTTTTAGTTTGTATTTTGTTTTTGTATGTAGCCTTCTCTGCATTGGGGTCCAATCACCATCAGGTGAGCTCCCTTTCTCGACGCCAGCCACTGGATGAAACTTTCACAACTCTTGCCTAAAACATCAAAGCTGTTCATTGTTTGGGCAAAAAAGTGTGCTTTTTTTTAATATCCAGATGTGGAATATTATTAATGCTACTGCTGATAACGGCTATAATGCAAAACACAAGTGTATGCTGACATGTTAGCAGTGATTAGTAGTCTAGGTTGCGGTCAATTGTAATCATAAATGTGATACTGGGATGGTTTTATGTGACATAGTTTGAATGTAAGATGTCTTAAGTGTATATTCTCTTTGTAATATTACATTCATTTGACCCTGTCTGGACTTAGCTCCCGCTTGCTAAGCTGGAGGTTCACAGCTGTCGTTGAACTGTTATAATGTGCCTTAACTAGATATTGAATTAATGAATATAGAAATCATTATATTAACCAAATTATGTATTTAAATTGAAGTGTAATATTGTACAAAAGCCAAATAATTAAAGTTGGTATTACAGAATACTGTACAGACAGAACTAAGTAACCGAGGCAATATGTTCTGATGACATGTCCTTTTACTTGAAAAGTGGTTGTGAGGCTCTGTTTTTGTTACGTGAGGCTCCGTCTGTTTGTCACAGGAAGGAAATGTCTCCACCAAGATGACCATCTCTGTCTGCTGTGACTGTCCACTGTCGCTCCCGAGACTGATGCCACGACTCCAAAAATTGAAACACGCGAGTCGGACAAGACAAATTAGCGATAAAAAAAACATAGTGTACTGTATATATACTGTACAGTGTTAACTTTTTTTTTTTTTTTTGGTGAAATAGATCCCAAAACGCTGGAAGGAATGAACATCATCCTCATGTCGTCACTGTTTGGTGAGTACGTCTATCGACAGTATTTACATCATGAACATTATTTGTTTGTGTGTGTAATAATTGCTTGAGAAACAAATGCTTTTTGATGACTTATCTAAAACTCTTGCCACTGTTAGTATCCCACTGCAGGGAAATGTGGAATCAGGGAAATACATTACGGTACATTCATGTCCCTCTACAGCTTCCCAAAGTGGGGTACCCCAGGGGTATGCAAATTGTCACAGTGGTCTAGTGGTGAGCAAATTCATTACACTGTGTGCACAATTATTAGGCAAATTAGTATTTTGACCATATTGTCATTTTTATGCATATTTTCCAACCCCAAGCTGAATAAACTTGAATGCCTATTGGGTTGAAGCATACCAGGTGATGTGCATGTGTGTACTGAGGGAGGGTGTGGCCTTAGGAGATCATCAGTTCATTTATCCGTTTCCTTTGGCATATTCCTAAACTATAATTGTAAAACTAATTGTGTTCATTTTTGAGACAACCACTGACATCACAGATGGGCAATGTACAGTAACTTCCGGTTCCGGTTGCCATGTTGTAACCTAGCTAATTGAATGCTCTGTTATTGTCTACAACTATGCATTTCTCTTGTGAATGGAAATGATTTAATTAATGAATCGCGTGCTGTATGTGGGTTTGTGTGTGTGTGTAACAGCAAAACACAGAGTGCATGCACATTCTTTGCGTTCCCATGGGGACAAAGAGACTGTAAATTTAGCTTAACGAGTGAGAAGTGCTGTGTTACATCAGTCTAGCAGCAACATTATAGTGTGCCCCTGTATAGAAGGTCATTAACAGTCTTATTCATTTTATGCTTGACTGGCAGCAAAGCACATTACACACTATGCAGCCTGTTTTTTTGTAAAAGACCAAGCTGAGACTGTATGTGTAAAATAAGTTCCTTCTATTTCAGGTGTAGCAGCATTTGTGCTTCCAGCTACAGCATCTAAAGGTAAACACAATGACACATTAATTGAAAGTCCGTCAGAAAAGAGAGTTATTTGAAATGACAAAATGATCTGAGGCCTGTTATGCCTATAGCAATACATTGCAACATGCACTTTGGACACCCCTGCTCTAGGAGCATGGGGAAAAAAATGATACAATCTACAGTAAAACCCATGCCCCCATCAGTTACACAGACATTAGTATGAGTGATTGATTGTTTCTCACCATTCGCAAAATAACACCATAAAAACAAGTCTACTTTCAAACCAGAAGACTTGAAGGTCAGCGTATCCGTGTGGCCGCCGGGGTCAGAGGTCTTCCTCGAGGAGTGCGTGCTGTTGCAGTGCACGGTGGCGTCGAACTCCACTTTCGTGTGGCGCTACCGCTGGTTCCGGCACAAACCCGACACAGTCCAGAAGACTCAAGAGAACCCACGGCACATGGTCTCTGGAGGCAGCTACTCAATCACGGCTGTGACGTGGGAGGATGCAGGGAGTTACTGGTGTCGGGCCGAGCGTTCCGACAGCAACGGCACCGTGGTGCTCCTGAGTGGACCCACCACGCTGAGTGTGTCTGGTGAGTAGGAGAACAGTGGCATCAGATTTGAAACAAAACCTTTGCATGTTTATGTTATATCAGGCATAGTAACAGTCACTGTGCAATGGACTGCATGCTCTGAGGTCTTGCCTATCAGCAAAGCATAATCACGCATATTGACCTGTGCACTGTACAATTTTACTACTTAATTTTCTCATGGCCGTTGCGACACACTATACCATTTTAAATATATCATTTTTAGTGTCTAAGAATTTGTTTGGACAGGGACACAACTCAAAATGTCCTGTTCTTGAAGATAACTGTGAAACTAGATGAATGAAAGGAGCACTCCTGTCCTGGCCACGAGCTTATCACATTATCCTCCTCTGGGAGGCGCCATACGGCTAAAAATAAAAACGTCTGAAAACCCTCCAAACACAGAAATGATCAAAACCAAACCCACACAAAACACCATAAAACAAACGCAACAGGAAAATGCTGATAATTATAAATGCCGCAATCGCATACTCGGCAAGCTCAAAAAACAAATGCAAAAGAAAAATGATGCCAAAAACACACACACAAACCTTTAAAACACATGCTTGACAAAATTGTTGCTAAAAAAAACCCAGTGGCTCATATTTCAACTGCACATATACTAGTTCAGGGGTCACCAACGTGGTGCCCACGGGCACCAGGTAGCCCCCCACGACCACATGAGGTGCCCGCAAGCCTGCTTTTCATTCAGCTTTTCAGTTAATAATGAAAGAACTGTTGAAAGAAATGCATTCTGAAATACAAAATGAGAGTTGTGGACACCAGCATTTTGTTAATGTTCTGGTAAAACAAGCATATTTGCTTTGTTTGGGTTTAAAATAAGCTCTGAAAATGTTACAAAAATGAGTAGCTCTTGGCCATTTTCATTTTGTAAAAGTAGCTCTCACAAGGAAAAACGCTGGTGACCCCTGTACTAGTCAGTGCATCCAGTCAAGAAACAAAGTACAGGCTCATAGCTGATAAGTCACAGTACAACATAAGAGCGGCTGTCATTTAGCACACAAATAAAAAAATAAATAAAATCCTTAGCTTAAAACACTCTCAATGCACAACACAATCATTAAACTTATTTGTTTATAAATCTCACACTGAACAATGAACAACTTCATGTCCCTCTCTCTTCTTTCTTCCTAGTCTCTATAATATTGTAGAATATTACACCCAGGTGTTGAACAGAGACATAAAGAAAAATGTACCTTTTCATTCCGCCCCTTCAAAAGTCAGCCAGCTTTCTTGAATATATTTGAAAGACGCACATCCCTCTGGTGTGGCTCTCCTGGTGCCCGGGCTAACTTCTGTTTTGTTATTTGAACTTGCATTTTATTTTGCATTGTGTTTTGGATGTGATTCTGTTTGGAGCGTTTGAATGTTGCTGCACATTTGCCATGTTGGTCACTGTATATAGAAGCTAAAGATCACTTAGTCCAGTGCAAACATACATTTAAATACAGTAGTTAATGATTTGACAGACTCACGCTGTACGTACGGCTGTATGTATTGTATACTGTATGTCCTGTGCCACCCACAGCACTGCAACCACTTTACAAATAAGATAATACATTGACATTGTCAGAGAGGGATAAATTCAACAAAATGTTTGTTGTAGTTGTAGTTTGCAGCGATGTACTACATCATGCTGATATGTTTGAACATTATGTAGCTATAATTCTGCACAGTCCTCATCTTGGTATACATTTACAGTATGCTCTTGTGACTATTTTGTTCTCATAATGTTACAGCAATATCTCTTTTTCTTGTAATGTTACAACTTTACTCTTGTAACGTTACACATTTTTATTGTAATACGGCAGTTACAACATGTTCTTGTCATGGATATTACCGTAGAATTTCTTGGCGTTATTTTCGTATGATTTACAGTTTTTTTTTTTCTTGCAAACTTGGGGGGTCCAAGAAAAAGATAAAAAACAAAGAGTAAAAATGCTTAATGCAATGAGAAAAGGCTGATATTTTGATACAATAATATGCTTTGTCACCTACAACACAAAGCTGACATAAAATTAAAAAACTGAATTAGAAGTATCAAAATGGCCTGTGATGATCCTTGGTTCATGAGCATTTAATTGATTTGTTGCTTTAATTCTTTGTGTCTGCCTCAGAGCTACTTCTTCCCTCACTCACTCTGACACCAAGCACACGTCACATGTTCATTGGTGACACCTTCACCATCCGGTGCCCTGAGCCTCAGACAAGTTCCTCATCTTGGGTGCTGAGGCAAACCTCCCCCAGCCACGGAACAAGGACCTATGACTCCAAGACTGCTGCATGTTCACCGCTGGAGGGCTCTATTGGTGCAGCCAGATCTGGCACCTGTGTCCTCTCTGCCGCGAGGAGGCATGCCGGGCTGTACTGGTGCGAGGATGCTGAAGGCCGCAGCAAGGCCGTCCACATCACCGTAAGCTGTGAGTCTTGTAAAGATGGGAACACAGCATAACACGTAACACATCTTACTGTAGTCTTTCATCGTGTCTGTGTCCCGCAGCTGGTCCGGTCATTATGAGGACTCCTGCCTTTGCTGTACCACAGGGGAGTAGTGCCGTCTTATCCTGTCACTACTGGAGAGGCAACCACACTAAAAGCACATTTTTCAGGAATGGTATTGAAATGTGCACTACCAGTTCTTCCAGTCCTGGTAGAGACATAAAGCTGACCATAGCGAATGTGACAGAGGCGCACCAAGGCTTCTACAAGTGTGCTTCTCAGGACAGAAAGCTGGAGAGCGCAGAGAGCTGGTTATCAGTTAGACGTAAGCCATACATTGTTGTGTTTTTTTTTGTGTTGCAAGTTAGTCACTAAAAGCTTACTGTTGTGTGTTTTAGGCCACTCATTATCTGCCGATTTGTCAGCTGGCTCCAATCCTGGTAAACTGACTTTGACCATTGTTAGCTTGGGTTATGGCCATTGCTTCACACTACATCGCTTCACTTTTAGTTTGCACTATAATACTTTGACCCTACTGCACAGTAGTCAGCAACCTTCAGCATCAAAAGAGCCATTTGGGCCCGGTTCCACCAAATTGTTCCTCCTGGCGGAGTGATGAGCCACACCTGGTGGTGTTTCTTAAAGGTCATCCCATACTTAAAATCAGCTATGAAAGTGCCGCTGTTTCACTATTTAACTAATTCAGAGATGGCTTCACCATTTATTTCGAACCTATGAGTTTCTCGAGGGGACATGGGGAAAAAAAATTAAGAAAAGAGCATCCCCTGATGATATTATCCATCTCTAAGTGAGATCGATTTTCAGATGAGGGAATACGCTAGATATGCTCACGCAAGCACCAGAAATAAAATGCAATATAAAATACTAAAAATTAATGTTAGCTGATGTAAATGTCATTGCCGTCCTTGCGTGAACACTAAGCCTGTTAGTCTTCTTATATTCCAATATTTGCTGGAGGAATAAACACTCTGAATAAACACTCTAAAACACTTGTTTTATTATAAAAAGGGGGGGGGGAAGTCTCCACAAAACACGTCACACACAAAACACTGCCATCTAGTGGTCACGAGATACAGATTCAAATATTTTGTCAACTTATAGCATTAAAAACAAAAGTTGTTGCTCCAATGTATATATTTTTTAAATGGATAAGTGTTAATATGTCAAAGTTGTGCAATTTTGAGTGTTGATAAATGAAAAGACTAGTAGGGTATAGTTTTTATAATAATCAGTGTTAACTTGCGCATTCGGGCATGTGTTACCATGTTGGCCACGGAAGACCTGGGTTCAATTCTCTGTTGGGCATCTCTGTGCAGAGTTTGCATGTTATCCCCGTGCATGTGTTGGTTTCCTCCCACACTCCAAAAACATGCATGTTAGTTTAATTGGCGATTAGTTGTCCATAGGTATGAATTTGAGCGTGAATGTTTGTCTATATGTGCCCTGCGATTGGCTGGCGACCAGTCCACGGTGTACCCCGCCTCACGCCCGAAGTCAGCTGGGATAGGCTCCAGCATACCCAGCCTGGGTTTGTGGAGCTACTTTCGCCGTATACCCCCTCGGTCTCTCAAGCTGAGAAGGGTGAAGCGGCTGCTTTTCCTCGTCGATGTAGAGGTCATAGGGGGATACTGCTAGGCACAGCTACCTCTCTCTCGTATCTTAAATCGGAAAACTTCCACAACTTTTCAAAAAAAAAAACGGGTAAAAAAAAAAAGGATTTTTGCGAGATCTTGCAAAAGTTCCATGTTCAGAGCAGATGTTGAGTTTCTGATATGACTGTTTACTTATAGCACAAGCGGTGCACACAAGTGAAAGAATCTGATGTACTGGCTCCTTTCGAGTACCACTACTCAAAGAGATATCTTTCCAGCAACACAAGCTCGAACCGGATGTTAGCGTTTTATTTTCAAAAGATGAACCGAATAACCATCATGGAATCGAAAACTGGTTCCTGTAGTTACAGTATCACTTTATACCGCTACATTTGTGCGGTAAGGGATTATTTTTACGATGTGAAGGCAAGCCATGACTGGAAGTGTGTCCTGTAGCTTCACATAGATCTTGCAAAAGTATTACTTTATCTTGTAATATTTTACTGATTTCGGATCAGCTTTCACAATAAAAATGTTTCAGTTCCACTACCACTCTCCATGTTGCTTGTCATTGTTCATTAGCGACAAAGGAAGCTAACAAGCGAAATTTTTGACCAGCGTGGTTTCTCACCGACTCAACACTGCCTCTAGCACTTTGGTGCAGAATTGCTTGGCACATGCTCAACTCTGAACACAGAACTTTGAAATGCTCAGGACGGCGTCAGAAGTGACTGCTTAGTGACTACACAGAAGCATAAACCAGCTGGAGCCACAGCAGGAGGATAAAAGAGACCTCTGCCCTAGTACATACAGGCGGTCTCCGGTTTACGGCGTTTTCGTAGTTACGTATGCACTGCCGTTAATACTGTACAAGATAAAATAAAGTAGTTACTTGGTCACGGCAAAGTAATGTGAAACCGGATGAATACATTGGCGCACTGGCGGATAAAAGCGTCGCTACACCGAGGAAGGAGAATGTCACTTTCCTTCTTTTTAGTTAACTATTTAGGTTAAACCTCCATTATGACTCCCAAGGCTACCCAAGACTTGTCTGGGGTAGCGCGTGAAAGTAAAATTGAAATACACTCAGTGGATAAAGCAATCTTGGTTGCATGCGTGGTACAAGCTGCTGAAATGTAGCAAACATCATGGAGGATAAAGATGGTGTTCTTGAACATGTGAAAGGCTCTGCTCCTATAGAAAGGACAGTGATAACGGCATAGTAGTCTCATTATTGAAATTTCCTCCTCCCAATAAGCCTGTCTCTCACGTTTTGTAACACCCGCCCAGTGTGCAAGAAAACCACGGGGATAAAAGTAAGGAATTCTCTTTTTTTATTCCGGTTTCATTTAATTATTGTATGTTGTATTTTTATTACTCTATTTTATTTGTATTTCATGCATTATGTGTACAGCGTGAGTGACTTAGGAGTTAAATTAGGTATAAGATTCGACTTAAAAACTCGACTTACATCACAGTCTAGGAACAGAACTTGTTTGTAACCTGAGGACTACCTGTATTTAAACAAATATGAGTGTTTTTTCTCAACAGGATATTGGATTGGTTCATGCGTTTGTATCCTCTTCATCCTGGTGGCTATCTGGCTAATTCATTACTTCAAGTAGGTGGCCTTTCAAAGACATGCTGGGTGTCCAAAGTGTGGGCATAGCTCGTTTTTATTGGCCCTCAACATATTGTAAAAATAAAATTGAGTCATTTTTAATGAGATATATTATTAGATATAACATTAATTTGCTATGTCACCTATGACACTAGGCTAAGATGTGGATGTTTTATTCAGACAGCTGACCATATATTGACCTACATTGGATTGGTTTAAGCACCTTCACATATTCATTCATTGTCTGAGTCCATGCTAACCACTAGGCCACCATGCAGCCTAGTTTTAGCACCTTTAATGTACATAATGTATCACAGTGGCCGCCACATGCTTTAGTTTTCTGTATGCGGTGCTCGTTGGAAAAAGTTTGGACACCCCTGATATAAGACATCCGAGTTCTCACTGGGAGACAAAAGGCATTTGAGGGACTGACAATCATTTTGTCGTTTCATGTGAAGGTACAAGATGATCTACACCCAGAGCTGTTGGACGCCTTCTGGTGAGGAATCTCCAGCGACGGCGCTTCCAGCCACCAAGCAGGATGTAACAGAGGTACAATGGGATCTGTCCTGGATGGAGATGTCCAATCTACTCTCGCACACATGAAGGTTCTCTCTCACCTCTATTATGGATAAGCAGCTGAGCATTTACAGTACAAGTCTATGTAGCATACTGTAGTAATCCTTTGATTTGTCAAATATGCACCAACAAGCTAAATGGCAGTTTAAATGATTTCATTTCAAAGACTCAGCAGTCTGAATTTGTGTGTGACATTTTTGCATAAAACACATTTACTTCATATTTGTTATATACAGTATGTCCAGTATGGATTCTTGTCTTTGTGTTGCCGTGCATCCTTGTTGGTTGGCAGTGTGCGTTTTACATCTTTTCCCACTCAATGTGCTTGTCAGCTCGCCTCGCCTCCTTGAGTCTCTTAATCTTGGAATCTTGGAGATAAATAAAGTATCTATCTTCAACCAACCCCCTGAAGAATATGTATTTCAGCCAAGTACCCCTTAACAAGAGAAAAGCATTGTTGGTTGAAAAAAAATATGTAAAACACAGCACTGGAGTATCACTGTCTAATTTATTGCTGTTTAAAACAGTGCTTTATCCATCCATCTTCTTCCGCTTATACGGGGTCAAGTCGTGGGGGCAGAAGCCTAAGCAGGGAAGCCCAAACTTCTGTCTCCCGGCTACTTCGTCCAACTCATCCCGGCAGATCCCGAGGCGTTCTTAGGCCAGTTGAGAGACATCGTCTCTCCAATGTGTCCAGGGTCTTCCCTGAGGCCTCCTACCAGTCGGATGTTCCCTGAACACCTCCCTAAGGAGGCGTCCGGCAGGCATCCTGAGCAGATGCCCGAGCCATCTCACCTGGCTCCTCTCAATGCGGAGGAGCAGCGGTTCGACTTCGAGCTTCTCCCGGATGACAGTGCTTCTCACCTTATCTCTAACGGAGAGCCCAGCCACCCTACGGAGAAAACTCATTTGGGCCACTTGTACCTGCAGTCTTGTCCTTTCGGTCACTACCCAAAGCTCATGACATTCTGCTATCTAGTGGAGGAGCACTGAGCGTCACGAGGAGTTGGAAATGAGCCTTCAGCACAAGCAGAACAGTAAGTAAGTAAGCAAGTAAGTAAAATTGACTTATGTAGCACCTTTCACAGACAAAGTCACAAAGTGCTTGACAATCATTTTAAAAATCACAAATAAAACAACACAGTCACATCAGCCCAATCAGAAAGCTTTAACAAATAAACATTTAAGTTGGGATTTTAAATCATCAACAGAGTCTAATGAATGCAGAAAGAGAGGAAGATGATTCCAAAGCCTCGAAGCAACAGCCTGGAAAGATCGGTCTCTTCTGGTCCGGAAACGAGTATGTGGAACCATCAGTAGTTTCTGATCCACAGACCTCAGAGTGCGAACGGGGGTATAGGGCTGAATCAGATCACTGTAAAAAGGGACCTGACCATGCGCCGCTCTAAAAGTAAGAACTAGAATTTTAAAATGTTTTCAATAGGAAACTAGCAGCCAATGACGAGTTTTTAGAATGTCCTCCTATTTGCGGCAGAGTTTTGCACCAATTGTAGGCGAGATAGCCCTTTCTTGCCTAGACATGAGAAGAGACTATGACAGTAGTTGTTGTGGAATAATAAGAGGCACAACACAACTCGTATGCAGTTGAGGGAAAAGGATACCCCGTTTATTCCGTTCACCCTTAAATAGACACAGTGAACAATAACAATGACGTGGATTACCAAAACATCGTCCTTCCTTGGACCTGTTGGCAGGTCGCGAAGAAACAAAGTCATGAATGATTAGCTCCAGATTGTCATGTGACACCATGTTTGTGACTTTGGAAATTTTTCTTAATTGAAACAGTTTCTCATCAGCTGTTTACAGTGCTGCTCTAATGACATGTCCCTGTCAAAAGTAACATCCCAGTTTCTTAGGGACGGTTTTCGATAATTCGCCTGAGTCACTTAAGTACTGCTTAATTCCTGGGATTGAGTCATCCGGGGCAATAATCAGTGTTTCAGTTTTGTTAGCATTTAGCTGCAGGGAGTTAGCACTCCACCAATGCTTGATTTCCTCTAAACAGCTTTTCAGGGAGTCAAACTTGTGAACCTCAGATGAATTGAAGGAGCAGTAAAGCTGGATATCATCAGCAAACAGATGGTAAGAAACATCCCTGAATTTTTGGATGATCTTTCGCAAGGGGAGCAGATACAACACAAAGAGAGTACGACCCAAAACAGAACCTTGAGGGACGCCACACAGCAGTTCTGCTGAATCAGACTCTACTTTGTTCACTGCAACACTAAAGCTACGGCCAGATAGTTAGGAAGCAAACCAAAGTAGGACTGACGACAGACCTACATGATGTGTCAGCCTTCCCAACACGATCTGGTGGTCAACTGTGTCAAAAGCTGACGACAGATCCAGAAGGACCAAGACAGTGCATTTCCCTGAATCGACATCAGAATATCACTCAGCACTTTCAGTAAAGCAGTTTCCGTGGAGTGAAATTTACAGAAACCAGATTGAAATGCCTCATGGATATTATATCGGTCAAGATGCTCAAAATCCACCTTCTCTAAGATCTTAGACAAGAACAGGAGCTTGGAAATAGGCCTGAAGTTGTTGGGGTCAGTCAGGTCCAACCCTGCCTTTTTTAAATAAAGGCTCCACTATAGCGTGTTTAAAAACATTGGGAAACACACCTGAAGAGAGCGAGCATTTTTACCATTTTAGTAACCCAGGGACCAATAACAACAAACACTTTTTGAAAAAGGCCTGAATTGAAGGACATGGGATAAGCATGAAGAGTGTTTCATCCTGGATACCAGGGCCGAAATATCCGCAAGTTTCACTGCCTTAAATGCCGGGGGCAAGCTCACCGACAGCAGAGGTACCACATGAAAGGAGTGAGATTTTATCCTTAATCGTCTTGATTTTGTCAATAAAAAATCTCAGGAAGGCATTGCTGTCAGCTTTACAAAATACATGGTTAATCGGTGCAGCTGGGGATACAAGAGAGTTAATTGTATCAAACACTTTGGGATTCTTCCTGTTCAACAGGGAGCAAAGCGACAGAGCAAAGCACACCTGCACACATTGGTATGTTCTACAGAGGGCGGGGCCAATCAGCCGCTTCCTGAAAACACAGCATTGTGAGGCACACAAAAAAGTGCCCATCCCTAACAGTATTAAAGTACTGTGTTATAACAAAGTTTTGTAATAGTACTACAATATTTGTGTGTGTGGAATGTCTGGAATGACAACAAATGTCTGGATTTTGGTGTTTAAGTACAGGACATTTGAGTCTAATGTCACATCAGGACGTGCAAAAAGTGAAAGTGAAATCTTCTTGACCTAAACCGGTCAGACAGCTTTGCCTCAACTCAACAACCACATAATCCAGACCTGAGGTAGCTTGTCAGACTTGTCCTGGGACAAGTGATAAAAGGTAAAACGCCATCTAACTCCGGTGCTTCTCAATGTTTCCTTGACTTGGCAGGGCTCTCATTTCATTTAAAGACCCTGAAGAGAAGAATGGCAGACAGGGGTGAGTATAACTCTGTTCTTCATATTGTGGAATAGATTCATGTGTTTTTATATATAGACAGTATTATTATATACACTGGGTTCTCTACTTACGAACATTTGGAGATACGAACGCAAGCTGACTGGTCTATATTTTCATGTATTTTGTCGAAAATTGCGATATTTTGGCGTTTTACAGAAAATGGCGTTTTACAGTGCTACCATATCATCTACGACAGGGGTGTCAAACACGTGCCATGGAGGGCCGAGACACTGCAGGTTTTCTTTCCAGCCAGTCACTAAAACAGGTGATTTTAATGATCAACACTTTCAGTTTGAGGGAAGGAGCTCATCAATTAAATCACCTGCTGAAGAAACTGGTTGGAGAGAAAACCTGCAGCCCTCCATGGAATGAGTTTGACACGTGATCTACGAGGAGAAGAAAAGGAAGACCAAACAAACTTCCATTGAAAGCTTCTTCAAACGTAGATCTGCTACTCCTGCACCGTCGTCACCAAGTGACTCGCCATCAATGCCTACACCTTCGTCGCCAATTCCTTCCACCTCAGTAGTTTCCCCTGAACGAGTGTAACGACGACGATGATTTTTACTTTTTTCAAAAACTCCTCCTCCTCCACCACCACTACTGTACAACCAACGACGTATGCTCGGCCACTCCTGTTCAAAGGTAAATAACATTTCTCATTACGTATTATTATATCATTTTTATTATTATTTCTTTTCTTCATTATCCTCGTTTAATATTACTACTATTTTTTTTTTTTTTTTGCTTCCCCTGTCCTGTCCAGCCTTTAAGGCAGATAGACTTGTAGATCTAAATGCCCTCAAGTGCTCAACAGATTTACTCTGCCAGGGAGAAGTGTGATATACACTTCCCCTGTTATACAGAATTTATTTGACTTGGATGCTTGTTATTATGCAAATTTGGAGCGGCCGGACCAGAGCAGGAGGGGACAGAGAAGAAGAGAAAAGAAAACAGAGGGGGGTGTGCGGAGATAAGAGGGGGACAAAAAAAAAGACAGAGACAAGGACAACAACAGCAACAACAATTGTGACAACAACAACAGAAACATACAGGACTACATCAGCAAATGTCTGTGATGACGATAAAGACCATGATGGAAAGGACAAAATAATATAAACAACTACAGTGACAATACAGCATTGAAACAGTCACAC
Source organism: Dunckerocampus dactyliophorus (assembly GCF_027744805.1). Classification (NCBI taxonomy): domain Eukaryota; kingdom Metazoa; phylum Chordata; class Actinopteri; order Syngnathiformes; family Syngnathidae; genus Dunckerocampus; species Dunckerocampus dactyliophorus. The sequence continues at coordinate 11,218,192 of NC_072828.1, forward strand.
ATAATAGTAGCCATGAAATGAACTATGATAGTCAACAGAATGACAATAACTATAATGCATATCATTGTAAAAACTATAATCATATTGCTGATATTACTACTGGATCCAAACTCATATTTACATACATACGCATATATGTATACACGTACATGTAGTACCTATATCATTGGTAAATTACCTTTTGTTGGACTTGCGAACAAATCGACTTGCGAACGGTCGTCTGGAACCAATTGTGTTCGTAAGTTGGGAACCTAGTGTAATGTATATATACTAGTAAGTAGCTTTACATATTTAGTTGAGTAAAATATCTTTTCACGATGTATATTCTTTGTTTTATTTGGTTGCATTGGGTGTGCACCAAGACACACCATCTGTCATTGCAGGGAATGGTAACTTAGTCTAAATAGTTTGGTTTGGTTTAGTTTATTTGAACATGAAGGTTACAATGGAATACATCTCATGAATCATTCTTTGACAGTTCCACATGTCCAAAAGGAGTAGGAAGAAGCAAAGCTTATTTAATCCTACCCCCCATCCAAATCTACATCTTGTACAGTACATGTAGTTCACTTCCTGCATTCCATGTCGTGTTTTCTGTGATAATCAGGATAATACATAATAGATAACGGTAAGACAGCCCTCCCAAAAAAAAAAAAAAAAAATTAAATATATATATACATATACATTAATAATAATAATAATAATAATAATAATAATAATAATAATAATAACAATAATTAATAAATAAATAAATAAAGATTTTTTTTATAAACAAAAAAAACAAAAACATAACAAACCTGACAGAACAATCAAGACTCTTCTGCCTTGTATTTAGCAAACATCAACTGCTTGTATTGTTTTTTGAATTTGCTCATCTCTGTACATTGTTTGAGTTCCTTACTCAATCCGTTCCATAATTTAATTCCACACACGGAAATGCTGTGGGTTTTCAGCGTAGTTCTCGCGTATAAATGTTTTAGGTTTAATTTTCCTCTAAGATCATATTTCTCCTCTCTGATTGAGAAATACTGTATGAGGTTTTGGGGTAACGAGTTGTTATTAACTTTAAACATTATTCTAGCGATTTGAAAGTGTACTAAATCTGCAAATTTTAATATCTGCGATTTTAAAAATAGAGGGTTTGTATGTTCTCTATACTTGGCATTGTGAATGATCCTTACAGATCTTTTTTGCAGTACAGTGAGTGAGTGAAGATTGCTTTTGTAATTATTTCCCCATATCTCCACACAATACGTTAGATATGGTAATACTAAGGAACAGTACAGAGTGTGGAGTGATTTTTGGTCAAGAACATATTTGGTGGTGAAGTTGAAAGACAGGAACAACAAGAACTCTTGATACACTTGAACTCGAGACAAGTGTGTTGTTTGTGTGCTGAGATGCCTAAAGTTGTATTTAAAAACTCTTCCGAGGACAAAATCAGATGTAAATTCTCTAGTTGCAAAACATAAGAACATATGATAGTCCAAACACAGCAGAAGCTAAGCAATGTGGAGAGTGAGTATCCCTTCATTAAAGTGTAGATAACTGACACAAACAAGACTACAAAGGTACCTCGGTTTTAGTTATTCATTTGCGCCAAAAGGTTCTATGAAAAATGCAACCTATGAAAACCGAGGCAATTTTTCCCATACGAAATAATGTAAATCCCCTTGATCCGTGCCAGAGCCCCAAAAATTTTAATGAAAATACTTTTGTTTTGCATAGAATTATGATAGTTTTACATGGAGCACAACAATGCAAAATATTTATAAATGATGGATGAATGGAACTTTGTTGTTGACGCAGAATTTCCTGATGGGATCAAAATCAATAGTGTTTCTCACCTTCCTTATCAAATTGCTGCCACTCACAACTTTCTTTAGCCCGATGGCGGGTTATTTAGCAGTGAGTCAGCAATGCATGGGGTGGGAACAATACAGTACAGGGCAAATGGACTAATTTGTTACGTGCAATTTTGTACAAAAACCTTGGCAAAATGTTGTCAAAAATCATAACACCGGGGCGTATGAAAACTTAAGTTTGACTATGTACAAAATTCTGTAGTTTGTTTTTATATATGCTATAAATACTGCAATACCGTATTTGTATGTTCTGGAATAGGTTCCAACTTTCCCATGAAAAGTATAGACAGTAAAGCAAATTGATTCATGGATGCATGGTTGGTGCTTTGCTGATGAAACTGGGCGTAAGAGGAAGATAGAGTTGGTGTGACTTGTTTTTCAGAAACAGGGAATGTATTCAATAAGTGTGACGGTCTTTTATATTTTTCCAATTTACTTTACTTACTTACTTTATTGTGACGTTTTAAAGACACTACATGCAGCAAGTTCTTCCAACACTGAAACATACTGCTACCATGAAATCCCACCTCTTCCCGCTTTGTTTGTTGTCAGCCATTGATAGCAATTTGGCAGAATTCAGCCATAACATTAGCTATCATTGACGAAACAGCTTATCATAACAACAACATGACTGCAAATTATTGATTGCTTCAAATAGACTGCTTTTGTGTGTGTGTGTGTGTGTGTACGTGCCATGGCCATATACAAGAATGCCAACAGCTCTGAGTGACTTCCATGATTTGTTTGTGGCGAACAAAAATGTACAACAATTTTTATGCAGTATAATTCGTAATTGTGGGAAAAATATAGACTTTTTTTGGTACAATTTCCTTTTTAAACCACTATGGGTAACATGCTAGCCGGTGGTGGTGGTTTTTCTTATATTCTTTGGTTCCAAAAAATGTAATTTGGAGCAGGTTGCATACAGGCCCCCATTGCCACATTTCTAATTTTCCAATGTATTAATTGACTATTATTGTATCAGTATTATTTTGAGTGGCATGTTCTCAACTCCTGTTTCTTTGAACAGAATAATGTTGCCAGGCGGAGGTCTGCTTGGCTGTAGTTCAACTTTCCATAGTTGTGCTTCTTAAGTACTTGAAATGGACGCTACAGCGTCTCTTTCGGTGGTAGCCATCAGTGCACTGCATTTTGCCTCTCCTTATAACAAATTCTACAAATTCTCGATTGTCATACCCATCCCAACCACTAACAAATGTTTCAAAAAATAATTTATGCCTGGGGAAGTGATAGTTATGATTTCTGGTGCACAGCCAATATTAATATTAACTCAAAGCTTCAATATTTTTTTACTTTGCAGAGTATATACCCGAGAGACGAATGGTGCTGATTGGTGATCGATGGTCTGGTAAAAGCTCCTGTGGCAACACCATACTGAGGAAAGAAAGTTTTGAGTGTGGCCGGACGAGAACAACTCAGTCCGAAGTCAGACATGAAGAAGTGGAGGGCCGGAATCTGGTGGTGGTTGATGCTCCGGGTTGGAAGACCTCGCGGTCCCTCAGAGAGATCCCAGAGGGAGACAAACAGCGATTCAAACTCAACGCCTCCAAATGCCTGCCTGGACCTCATGCTTTCCTCCTTGTCGTTCCTATTGATTCAGCCTTTTCTGTTGACCAGAGGAAGACCGTGCAGGAACACATGAAGCTCCTGGGGGAGCGGGCGTGGAGATACAGCATGGTGCTGTTCACTTGTGGAGACTTCCTGGCAGAGAAGACCATTGAGCAGCACATCGAGAGCGAGGGCCCGGCACTCAAGTGGTTGATAGAGAAGTGCAACGACAGGTATCACGTGTTCAGCAACAAGGATAAGAGCAACTTATCTCAGGTCACTCAGCTGATGAAGAAGATTGATGAGCTGGTGGAGGACAATGAAGACAGCTTCTACGAGCTAGACGAGCACACACTTCTCACCATTGAGAAAAAGCAAGAAGAAGTGGCTAAGAGGGCCGTAGAGAGAAAGAGGCGGGCAGATGAGCAAAGAAAGCAGTTGGAAGGGGTCAGGTCAGGTAAGCATTAGTGTTGCGACCCAGGGGAGCATAACATATTCATTGAGGACACAGGAGGGGAGGAAAATCAAGTCACCAAGTTTATTGATGAATTAACTAAAAAAAGAAAACACTTAAACCTCTCCTTTATCCCAAAAACACAAAATAAAGAAAAGGACCAACTCATGAACAGGTATGGGTAGCAATGCTCGGTACCATAATGGCACAGGTGCTGACGTAAACGGTAGTATCTAGACCGAAAGACTAAGCAGATATGCAAAAATGAGGTATAGTTAGCGCCGCTTGATTCTGGAGTTACGCTTGACGTCCTGACTCCTGCTGAGTCATCATCTCGATTACAAGGAAATTAGAGACACAACTCCCAAAGACTTGTAGGAAGTTGGCAGTAAACAACAATCGACAATAACAACTCCACAATAACATACACTAGATGATGACAAATTCAACAATATTAAGAAACACATTTAATGTCTTGATTATCACCAATAAGCCGTTGGTCAATTTATATCCATCCATCCATTTTCTATACCGCTTCTCCTCTTTAGGGTCGCGGAGGGCATGCTGGAGCCTATCCCAGCTGACTTTGGGTGACAGGCGCTGGACTGGTCGCCAGCCAATCGCAGGGCACATATAGACAACCATTCACACATTCACACATTCATACCTATGGACAATTTAGAGTCGCCAGTTAACCTAACATGCATGTTTTTGGAATGTGGGAGGAAACCGGAGTACCCGGAGAAAACCCACACACTGGGAGAACATGCAAACTCCACACAGAAATGCCCAAGGGAGAATCGAACCCAAGGCTTGCCGATCTCCAGACTGTTACTGTATTGGCCAATATGCTAACCACTAGGTCACCGTGTAGCCCCAATTTATATACAGATATGACTTATAAATTGTAAATAAATTGTATACTCTAGTATTCATGTATTTATCCTCAATGTTTTGGATGTATTGTATTTTATCACTTTTATTAATGGGATAGTTTTTTTACATGAAGTTGAATGACATCCCCATCAGCAGTGTAGTCGATCAACAGTGACTTACCCCCAAATTGCTTTTCCTTAACACTGTACAAGGTTTGTGGTGTCAGTATTTTAACTCCTATTTGCTTCTTCATATATATTTTAGGTTCTACACCGTTTCTTTTCTTTTCACACAGGAAGTGACAAAATGTGAGCAATTGAAATATTAGAGCAGGGGCGTCAAACTCGTTTTCACTGTGGGCCACATCGCAGTTATGGTTATCCTCACCGGGCCACTTTTTATAATTCTCTTTTAGGATGTCGTTAATTAATTATTACATACATTTTTCATTAATAAAAAAAAAAGTCATTTTAAATTGGATTTGACAACAAAAAAAAATAAGGTTTTCTGTCAATATTGACAACAAATACATTTGTCTTTTTGATTTGAAAAAAATATTTTTTAAAGTTGTTTTTGTTAGTAATATTAATTTTGTCTTTACTTTAATATATTATTTTATTTATTGTAAATGTTTATTACATTATTGTAACAATGTTTTAACTATTACATTTTTTTGTATTATTGTAAAAATATTTTTATATATACAAATTTTTACTTATTTAAATACATTGAGGAAAAGGCTTCTGAGATGTCATCTGTACTTCTGTGAAAAAGGTGTCGGACGTCCGACACCTTCTTCGGACAACTCCTGTACGACTGAGAGCCTACACAGGCACAGACTTATTTAAATACATTTATATTAAATCAAAAATATTAAATTACAGCATACAGCATACATATAAAAATACAATAATATAAATGTCATTTTACAATAGTATAAAAGTAAAATAATGAAAAATAAATAAAGACAAAATTAATATTAATAACAAAATTACAATATATATACAAATATTTTTTAAAATATTAAAATAACTGTCCTTTTGACATGCATTATTTCAAGGCTTTCGCAGGCCGCATAAAATGATCTGCCGGGCCAAATCTGGCCCCCGGGCCTTCAGTTTGACACCTGTGTATTAGAGTGTCAACATGTAAAAGATATGGTGTGAATGAATTAGCAGTGATAGAGATGGAGGAGGGGAAGGTTTAAATGGTCTCTGCTTCTCCCAACTCCTTTTTAGACATGAATTGTGCAAATGTAAATACGCGATGTTCCTTAATGTTACTTGTTAAGCGTGTCTAAAACAAATAGTATTCATAATATCAGAGAAGAGACTGACAACTTGAAGTCATTGTGTGGTTATGATAGGCTATAAATTCAATAATAGCTAGTGTTAGTAGCTAAACTCGGCTAAAATTGCTGTTTTTTAGTTGACAACAAAGATAACCAGTGCGTGTGTGTGTGTTACATGGCGCATGGCTTACAACGGCAGAGCAGGAAGAGGGCAGGCTTATAATGCTTAAAGAACATTGGAAAGTTAGCACAATGCAGTACTTAACCAAGGCAGACAGCATCTTTAAGTCAACATCAGCATACATGGCTGAGACCCAAAGGGGCCATTTCTATGAAAAATTGGTTCATTTATGCTGACGTGTTGTAGTAACGCCAATTTAATCACTGTTGCTTGGCAGCGTTAAAGGACAACAGCAACATAGCTACTGTCTAGTTACACAGCATTAAAATATGCATACAGTGACTTCCTGTTCAGTGCAAAGCAAGCTTCAAAATAAAGGCATGGTAGTCTTAACCACAGTAACTAACAAAATGCATCCAACATAACCCCCGTGAACAGGGGATTAAAAATGTGAACAAATGGAGGAAAATGCTAACAAACTGCCAGAGGTTAAAAAATCCTTTATCATCACCCATGCTCCTGATGTCTCTGGCCAAAGTCATAAATAGATGTGAAAGCAATGGCTAGTTTTGATTTCAAATTCAGAATGTCAGCATAGAGAGGTTGCATTGCAATTATTTTGTTTTACCTGATGAGATAGAATAACCAAATCTATTGCACTGACTTTCCATGACTTCTGTGACTTACTGTATCTCATTTAGCAGGCTCATCGGGAACTTGATTTGTTATATCATGAATGAACTTCTGTCAAGTTTGAAATAAAAGAAATATCTTCTTTTGTCTGACACATGTAGAAATGACACCCATTCGAAAACTTCAGCTAGTTCTCCTGGGCAGTCGATTCGTGGGAAAAACCTCCGTAGGGAACACCATCTTGGGAATCACAGAGCATGAAGAAGGAAGAAGGACAACTCGCTCGCTTGTCCAACAGGGCTCTGTGGGTCGGACTGAGATAACAATTGTGGACACGCCGGGCTGGTGGAAAAGCTACCCGGCTTGCGACACCCCAGAGGTGATCAAGGATGAGGTGAAGCACAGCATGTTCATGTGTTCTCCAGGGCCGCACGTCTTCCTGCTGGTGATAGACGCAGAAGCCTCCTTCAACACCAAACACCTGGATGCAGCCACAAGTCATGTGGAGCTACTTGGGGAGGGCGTGTGGGAACACACCATGGTGGTTTTCACCAAAGGGGACTGGCTGGGAGAGCGCACCATAGAGGAATACATCGAGGGTGAGGGGAAAGCCCTGCAGTCACTAGTGGATCGATGCGGCAACAGATATCACGTTCTGGACAACAGCAACGAAGATGATGGCACTCAGGTCAACGAGCTGATGGAGAAAATCGCTCTGACAACGGCAGGGAACCAAGGCCGGCATTTTGTACCTAATAAGCAGATGCTGGTGACCCTGATGGCAAAAAAAAGACAAGTGGAAGAGGCTGCCAAACAGAGACAAAGTCAAGTGAAGGCTACAAGAGAAATTGGGAAAGGTACTGCTCTCCCTGGCTTATTTGTTAATGCACTTTGGTTTGGTCCTGTAATGGTTACAATATTTGGTGTTCTAGGCAGGATTTTCTAGTAGGAATTCCCAGCGCCCTTCAGAAGTATTGGAACAGTGAGGCCAATTCCTTTATTTTGCTGTGGACTGAAACAATTGGAGTTTGATATCAAAAGACAAATATGAGACCAAAGAGCAACATTTTAGGTATTATTTTCAGGTATTTACGTCGGGGTCAGATGCACAATTCAGAAGATGGCAGCTTCTGATTGAACCCATCCCAGTTTTACATGTGAGCAAAAGTATTGGAACATGTGACTGACAGGTGTCAAGTCAATCCTAAGTAACACTGAATGTCACCACTCAGTTAAAGACTGGATACCTGGAAATGAAAGCTGAAATGTTGCTGTCTGGTCTTTTGATGTCAAACCTACATCAAAAATAAAGGAATTGGCCTCACTGTTCCAAAATGTAAAGGATTGTTGGCAGCATGTGCCGTAATGTGTCACTTTTTTTTTGGTTTCCTCTTAGGTCCCACCCGCAAATTGAAAGAGCTGAGACTAATGATACTTGGTCACAAGACAGCTGGAAAGACATCAGTAGCAAATTACCTCCTGCAGAGCATTTTGTTCCCCACCCATCCAAATGACGAGTGTCGGGTGGGGACAGCGCAGGTTGCTGATAAGGAGGTCACAGTGGTCGACACCACGGGTTGGTATCGTGACTCCTCACGTTGCATCGAGAAGCAGGACCGAGAAATAGTCAGAGGTCTGACCTTGAGCCCAAAGGGTGTCCACGCGGTTCTGATTGTGATCCCATTAGACATGAAATTCAAGGAGGCTGAGCAGGACGCCCTAGAGGATCATATGAAGCTTTTTGGTGACACCATCTGGAACCACACTATGGTTCTGTTCACAAATATGGACACCCTGGCGGATATATCACTAGAGGAGTACATTGAGTTGGAGCACAGTGCGCTGCAGTGGCTGGTGGACAAGTGTCAAAACAAATACCACTACTTGAACGTCACAAGGAAAGCAAGCTCGAGCCAGCTCACCCAACTGTTTGAGAAGATAGAAGAGATGTCAGCAAAGAACGGGGGCCACCTCTTCCGCCCTGACATGAAGGACATCAACCTCAGGATTGAAGAAAAGTTCCAAAAGAGGAAAGTCACAAATCAGCTGGAGTATGTGATGGAGGAGATGTTCAGAAGGCGTGAGTTGCAGCTGATGGTATCCTTCAAAGACAAGTTCCTGCAGCTGCAAAAGGACATAACTGACTTACCTGGCGGAAGCCACCAAAAGCTGCTGGGTGAGTACCATTAAATTCAGTGACAAATCAAGTACATTTTCCACCGGTTTCATGTTTTTTCCTGACATTTTTTTTGACAAAGGCATCACCAGAAAGGACAATGACAAGAAGGAGTGTGTGCTGTCAAAAATTAATCAGGAGATTGAAGAGCTGGATAAGGCTGTTATGAAATTAACAAATCGGAACAGCATGGACTTCCTACAGCCTACTAGTATGTACACTTTATATTATATACAGTATTATATTGAAATGAATGCTGCTTTGTTTAACAAGTGTGCGAGTGTTATTCTGTTCTGTAATTGTTAGACTAAGAATAGAAACAGGATCATTATGAAACTGGGACTTACATAGTTCATTTTTTATTTGTCATCAGGAAAAAAAGAAAATTCTCTATGAAAATATACACGTAAGGGAACTCTTAATTGGGAAAAATGGCAATATAATGTATAACAATGGTTTATTGCATAATGTTGTAATCATTTTTAATGTTATTATACAATATAAGAATATGAATAGTCTTTATTAACATTTTTGCTTACTATTACAAACAGCTGTCACCATGATGCAGTGCTGCTGTACACCACGGTGAACCATTGTTTGTAATTTTTTATGTCTCACATTTATTTTTTGAACAGAGCATCATAATATTACTACTATTGTTTGAATTGGATCTTATTGAAATGTGCATGTGAATCACCAATGAATGTCTCACAATGTCATGCCTCCATTTGCAGTGAGCACAAGACCACCAGACTCTGAGAATGTTCTGGAATGGCTGGAATGGAAAGTTGATCAGATGACCTCCAACCTTTTGCACTCGTCAGAATACAGTTCCATGGCTACGCTAGATAACACAGCTTCTACTCAACAAGTGGACTGACTGGCGGGACTACTGGGCGCACCTGCCCCTGATGATCGCCGACCTCATTTAAGATGAGGGATTGCACCTGGGAGATGCTGGATTATTCTTTATGGTTTGTGCCGCACATACGGACTGCTCTGTTCTGGCTTTTATCCATTACACCCTTTTTGCAGTTTAGTGAAACAATTCTTTCCCTCCTGTGGACTAAACTATTCCCGGCGTCTCCCAGAGTGTGCGCCCAGTGCTCCTGGCTCTCCAGTAGGAAACCCCAGGCCTCCTCCAAGTCAGGTCTTTATTTGAAGGCAATTCCAAAAGCAGAAAAGTTTTTTTTATTCTCTGACAAAGTGTGGTTCACTCTCTCAACAGCAGTAAAATAAACAGTGTCACATGACTTTCATTATCGTGCGTTTTGCTTCTTGCCTTCTTGCCTTGCCTATGACAAATGATTTTTAAAACAGGCTGTCTTTTAATGTGACCACATACTGTTTGGTTCTCTTCAATAAACAGTATTTTTATATTGTCTTCGATTTCCATTGATGGCATTACATTAGGTTTTTTTTTTTTACATAAATAGTTAATAACGATAAGGCATGAGGAATAACATCAGTTCCTTGTTTGTTTCACTTTCTGTTCTGCCAATGGCTGTTGTCTCATCCAAGTAACACTACTGACACCCAGTGGTGCATGGTAGAATACTACAACTCATACATTGTGAACAAAAGCAGCATGGAAACGCATGTTCAGTACACCTATGGAGTTGGAAACATAGAATGAGGTTTGGCCAACATGTAGGCTTAAGGAATCTTAACCCATCACGTGATTAATTGATGCGGCCGTTACTATATATACAGTATATACTGTATAAAACATTTTAATTAATTGCAGTGGTGCCGGTGTTGTTTTTATCTCCACTAGAGGGCAGCAAACTACCGTGAGAACGGAGGCACACCTTGTGACGTCCTTTTCATGAGCCGGAAGTACAACAATCCAACACTGATGACTGTCATGACAAACCAAATTTCTGTTTAAAAAACACACCCAGCGAGGCAAAGCACGGTAAAGGTGAGCGCTTTCCGAATACCGCAATACAGCGATTCATTTAGTCGCAATGTATGACAACATGGTTCTGTTTTCAGTAGAAGAGTGATGTCATTCTGTGCTGGATTCATTGAAAGAGCTCTGGTGTTTACTTGCAACGCGGCCAGTTCGCAAGCCAACTCCCTTCTCTGTTGTGTATTCGTTGTTCTCATTTTATTTACTTCAGTATAAGCAAGTTCGTCATACTGTCAGATTTCTCAGGCCTAACCTTGAGTGTCTTTCCTCGTATGTGTCGACAGATACTGAGGGAAGTCTGCATAAAAAAATAAAAGATGGTGAGAGATCTAGTTCCCATTTGTTTCTAACTTGTCATTCAGAGTGCTGTATTTGTATATTACAAATGCAACCATTCATTGTAATTCTCAATCCTGGTAATTTTGGCAGCACGGTCGAGTCAAGGTTAAATCCACCGCCCAGCAAGAGGAGGAGAAAAGAAAGGAACGTGAGAAGAAACTGAAGATATACACAGCGGCAAGGGATGCTTGTTTTTCCAAGGTGCTTTAAGCCAACACACCTGACTTATGAAAGAGTCTTCATGCTAAGATTGTGCTTGTCATGACAGAGGAAGGAGGGCGTTTGTGATGAAGAGGCCCTCCACTTGACCCAGCAGCTACTATCATCTAATCCTGACTTTGCAACCCTATGGAATTACAGAAGAGAGATCCTTACGCATCAGGAGACTGTCAAGTAAGCACCCCCTCCAATACAGATTCATATTAAAAGCCTACAAAGTCTATTCAAAGAGATCATGTGTTGGTTCTGCGGCAATCTGCTTCAGAGATGAGAGTGAAGTGCAAAAGATGTACGAGTCTGAGCTGTCATTTCTGGAGTCCTGCCTGAAAGTGAACCCGAAGTCTTACGGCAGCTGGCACCATCGAAGCTGGATCTCGGAACGCGTACCTCAAATGGACTGGTCCCGAGAGTTGAGTCTGTGCGATCGCTGCCTCAGCCTCGATGACCGCAACTGTGAGTGATGCCATTAAAAATTATTCCCCTGAGCTGCTGGTTTAATGCCCATGTTTCTTTATCTCCACCAGTCCACTGCTGGGATTACCGCCGGATCGTTGTGAAGAAGTCTGCCGTTCCTGTAGAAAAGGAGTTGGAGTTTACACATCGTTTGATTGGCTCCAACTTTTCCAACTACTCCAGCTGGCATTACCGCAGCACCCTACTGCCATTGCTCCACCCAGAGTCTCCTGAAGTCACCTCATCTCCGCCCTCACCACAAACACACTCGCATCGTGTGTGTGAAGAACAGCTACTCAAAGGTTAAGGTTATACAGCCAGCAATACATCAAATCCACCCACAGGCGGCAGTGTGATTCTAAAAGAGTGATACCATGCTAATATGTTAGTTGCTTCTCAAAATGCTGTGGAAGACATGCTAGCATACATGTACTGCAGATATCCTCAAAGTTGAATAGTCATTCGACAAATGGTCAATGACATATTGACAGTTACTTGCTAAGTTCTGTCTGTGCCACTGCAAAGATGCTTTGCTTGATGGTGGCCAGGTTTTTCAATCAGTCTTGCTCAAATTTTGCGCACATGTGCTTGTCAGTCCCCTAAAGGTGTGTACCAAATTCTATGGTGAGTCAACTAAACACCCTAAAGTTACAGTGGATGTTTTGTAGAGCATATTAAGCTGTGTGAGAAATTTCAAATCAATCACATTTATGGGGTAAAATTTGGGCATTTAATAACAGTGCCCCATTGTCGTGTATTTGTCAGAAAAATAACAGCACAGAGAACACAGTAGGGTGCATGTTGTGACACATTTTCACCCTTTTGTGTGCAGTGGTTCAGGAGTAGAAGTGTTAGCTTACACCCACAAAGACATACAGTCATGTAAAAAGTAATATACTGCAATTGTTTATTGACTATACTTAATGATCTTTTTGTTTGTCCAGAATATGAGCTTGTGCAGAATGCTTTCTTCACCGACCCCAATGACCAGAGCGCTTGGTTCTATTACCGTTGGTTGCTGGGCAGAGGTGTGTGTGTACGCCTGCAGCACCTTTATGGTCACAAATGAAACCTAATGCAACTTTCTTTCTGTGTGACAGCTGAGCGTGAAGAGATGATAAGCTGTGTTTATATCGGCCGTGATGAGGAAAGGGTGGCCGTTGCCTTCTCAAGGCCGGTCAATGTGAGTGTACACTTAGGAGCTGATTTTTTTTTGTTTTGTTTTGTTTTTGTTTTGTTTTACAGCTAATGACCTTCCTCACTGCGTCTCTGTTTAGGCACAGTCTGGTGGCCTTCTGCTGGTGCTTGACGGTCAGCCACAGAGAGTGGAATGGAGGAGTGTCCATCCACGTTTTAAACACAGTCCTGTATGGGTATCCTTTTCACTCCATTCCAAAAAATATTGCACCAGTCTTTTTAATCAGATAACTACTTACCTGAATACCTGAATTACTTGCGTCCCCTGTTGCTGGTTGCTGCCAAGTGTAGTGAATACCTGAACAGAATACTTGTGACACCCTTCACACACTCCTTGAATGCTGATAAGATTGTCTGCTACTGAAATGAAATGTTCTTGCTTTTACTTGTATAGCAAAAAACTTTGCTTTTCTTTATTGAACTTGTTTGGGAATGCTGACACATTCACTGCTGTGTTAACCTAGACACATAGACAACTCATGTCTTTTGGGAGGGACCTGCTTTTCTGAAGTGCAGTTCCATTAAGTCTCTGATTTCCCTGCAGCTCTTCAGGTAGGTCTGGCTCGCTGCAGCACATACACAAGCAGAAGGCGGTGTAAGTCCATAGCCAGACGTAGAAAGAAGTTTTTCATCGAACTGCTTTCTAGCGAACATAAGGCAAAAGGCATCTTTCCCCTGCATTGGTCACCAGTCTATCATGGGGTGATTGCTTTGAGTGACAATTGAACCTTTGGTACCTCCACGAAAAGCCAGATACTGTCGTGATTAGAAATGACGGGCGTGGCGCCCCCTATGGATTGTGGTCAAAATGCTTTGGAACGCATGAGTATACATGTAATACAAATGTCATCAAAGTTTTATAATCAGTAGACAAATGACTTATGGGCAGTTAGTTGCAAAGTCCCACCTGTGCCCCTCTAAAGATATTTAGCTTGATGGCAAATTTTACACATGTGCAGTCCCCTAAAGATTTGTACCAAATTGTGATTGGACCTTAATATTTCAGCAGGTGTTTTGTAGAGTGGTGTGAAAAATTTCACCTCAATCTGACTTATGGAGGTCAAACTTTGGGGTTGTCAAAACAATAACAGCATCGGCAACTCAGTGGTGGTGAATATTTTGGCACATTTTTACCCTTTTATGTGCAGTGAACGGTGAACACGACACTACTAATTGCTCAACAATTTGCTGTAAATGAGAAAGTCAAACAACATTGCAAATATTTTGTAAATGTATGTCATTCTACAGCGATCCTTATTTTAGGACGTTTTGCTGAACTTGAACTCACCGGGGTCCTCTCTCAAATTGGAGCTTCTGGAAAAGTCAGTTAATCACACTTTTTTTGGTCACCTTTCTTATTTGTAATCGACTTAATGAGGAATTTGTCCTCAGCATCAATGCTTTATTTTACCAGATAAAAACATGGCCGCAATTGCACTGTAGTCTGTCATGAAATGTAGTTTTATGATATGATACAGTGAGCGTTTACACTTCCTTGCTTTTTATTCTGCTTTTGTCATCATGCCACGTTCTGCACTCCAGCGCTGCACAAAGACCTTCGCAAAATTCACAGACTGAATCTTTCTAGTTATGCCTCGCTGAGCAAAGTTAATGCAAAGACACATGTGCCTCTCACGCTCATGGACTCACTGGGGCAGTCGGACACAGGCCAGAAAGTTCTTACCGTACGACGGCAGAAATGTCCACTTCAGAGCAGCTGGTGTTTTTCCTATACCTGATCCTCTGGCCTATTTGTCCTGTAAAAATCAGCCACTTAATCCTGCAAACCTACAAACCAGCAGTGGCATAAATCTAATATCCTTTGAGAGGTGCAGGTGATTGAGACTGCTTGCTTTAAGTTAGTGTTCCGCCATTAGTGGCTTCAGAAATAAATCCCTCAACACCAAGTCTGTAGTAACGAGCCACGTTAGTATGCAGACTGACGCTGCAGGACCCCTAAGTTTTCTGTTTCCATGGCTGATTAGATCTGAACTTTCCGTTGTCACTTTTTGTCTAAATTTGGTGTGAGTTTTTCTCTGCTCTGGTAAACTTTCTTAACTACTGCGCAGATATGTGATCTTCCTCCTGGATCTGTCGGTGACATCGCGAATGAGCACAATGTGACGGTGCACTGGTCCGAAAAATACATTCATAGAGACTGTGCGCTATACACAGGTAAAGCATGTTCTGCCACATTTGGTCTATCTGTCTTTTGGGATCTAAATCAGTGGTCCCTAACCTTTTTTGACCCATGGACCGGCTTGTGTTCCCACAAATCTCCCGCGGACTGGGTGGTGGCGAGTTCGTACATTATAACGATTTATTATGTTTTGTGTAAAACTAAGACATGAACAACATCAAATTAAAAGCACACAATGAATGCCGACCCACCATCTACCAGTTCAAGCCTGGACTTTTTCCAGAGAGATTATTACATCGCTGTTTGACATGTGTGGTAAAAGGCAGTATGCTAGCATGAATTAACTTGAGACAAATGTGCACATTAGCACTCAATAAGTCATCAAAACTTACCTTTATGCATTCCCACATAGTATCAGCATTTGAGACCAAATATGAGGTGAAAGAAAAATGCCCAAAATACAGCAGCAGTAGAGAGAAAGTTGGCACACGCACGATGGACATGCGTCAAGTGACACGGATGTAACAGAGAGAATCCGGCCACGTTTCAAAATAAAACATCATGGAAATTGGGGGGTTGGGGATCACTGGTCTAAATGATTAAATGGGCAAAAGGGTGCATGTCGTGTGATAAACCAGAGCTAATGTTTGTTAACATGGAATTGGTCTACTCAAGTTTAGGACAGGGAGAGGACAAAAAGAGATACTAATTTGAAACTGAATTTCCCATAGGAAATATGTGTTTTTCCCAGGATCAAAACAAATTAACTTTATCATAAAATAACTCTTCAGGAGAAGACTCTTCAGGGAGAGGGAGCACGAAGGTGTTTGCACAGCAACACTGGCACCACGTGGCATTTTATAGGTACTGCTCCTATTACAGTAATCCCTCGTTTATCACAGTCAGTTGGTTTCAGACACAACCGTGATCAGTTAATATTTGTAAAGTAGGATTCCTAATTTAGACATTTTCGTAGTTAGAGCATAGAAAGCCTGTATAGAACCTTCCAAATACTGTACAGTTTTTAAATTATTAGTGCCCTCTGGACATTAAATAACACTCCTTTTGTCACCTTTACATTCTTATTACCCAATATAATGGACATAATAACAAAAAATAAGCCATTTAAGACACAAATAAGACTCGTGCTGGTGTATATTGCTGTAAATGTGTTCCGGTGCTAGGGGAGCGGAGTGGGGGGACGGACAGGAAGTGAACCTGGGGGTTCTGAGTTGAGATTTACTTTGGCATGGGTTATGGCCAGAACAGTAGCTTGTGTTTTTAGTAGGGATTATCGTGCCTGGGATAATTCAAACGTGCAATAAAAGCCTGTTGTTCTGTTGATCAAGTCTGGTGCTTGTGTGTCTCACCGAACATTACAGTAGCATTACTGACACCTAGTGACCAGTGTAGAATACTACATAGATTTTGAGTAGCTCACAAAGGCTCAAAGAATATTTCTTCAACTCTGAGTAGTTTTTTGTTAAAACTGTTGAATTCAGACTTTATGCCTTTTATATAGGGCCCTATGATTTCTGATTTCCGTGTCAATGGAATCGCGGAATTGGCCAATAAAAACAGAATTTAATGATTAACATGGAATCTCGCGGAAATTGACATAATGTGAATGAAATTCTGTCTTTGTAAGGAGAAGGAACGTTCGTGTGGGGAAGTATTTACTAGGCGGACCGCTAAATCGTGGCATTATAAACACTAAACCGCCTCCTCCTGAACTAAACATGGCGGAACCTCCTTTTACGGAGCGGGAATGGAAGCTAGTGGGGTTAGCTTAGTTTAGCATGCTAGTGTCAGCCTCAGATTTTGTGCGTGGTCTGCACGTTCAGTTGTACTGTTTACTTTGGGTGCGCGGTGATCTTACTCCTTCTTGGTCACCACAGCTATGTTCTGCATGACCAAAAAAAAAACCGCTGCAATTTGTGGAGCGTCACAAATCGTACAATCAAAAAAATCTGTCCATTTGTGACCTAGACTTTAATTGACTGTATTGATAATATTGGACGGACCAGTAAGACCCTTTCCTATGTTGCAGTAAATGCTTTGTCTGGTTCTGTGGTTATCATCACACTCTGAGCCATGTTTTCAACGAAAACACTTGCTGTAATGTCCAGACTATAGAACATGCCGGTATTTAAACCGCACCCACTAAATTTAAAGAAAAAAAGACCCTTTCCTATGTTGCAGTAAATGCTTTGTCTGGTTCTGTGGTTATCATCACACTCTGAGCCATGTTTTCAACGAAAACACTTGCTGTAATGTCCAGACTATAGAACATGCCGGTATTTAAACCGCACCCACTAAATTTAAAGAAAAAAAGTGATGTTTCAATAGATAAGCCACACCCGTCTACAAGCCGCATGTTTCCACGTCGTGACTGTAAACAGTAGCCCACCAGAAAAGTTGCACATTTATTGCCGTCTTGATCCTTCTCTTTAAAAGAGTAGACATCTTGTTGAATGAGCGTGCGATGGAACATGGCACCTGGCCCAGCAAGGTGCACTGTGGTTGGACACACACTCTCCAGGCTCTCGGTTTGCTGCCATGTTCTCTTGCCAGAATATGTAACTAAGCGTCTTCTTCAGACATTTGCTCAACATTACTGAGGATATAACTATATCAGCTGGTCACATTTGGGATTACAGTTTACTGCATGGTCTTCTCGGCACCTCTCCACACTTTATCTATGATGAGGACAGTGCTCGGAAGAACACGAGATGTCACGAGTCCAGAACGTGACCTTATTAGCCGCATCACTGTATAAGCTGCAGAGTTAAAAGCATGAGAGAAAAGTAGCGGCTTATACACTGGAAATTACGGTAGTTTGACCGACTTTGGAGGTTCCACTGTACAAGCTCAAAAAACTTTCAGTGTTTAAGTATCACCTTGACATTTTCCACTGCTCTGTGCTGTACCCCTTTTGATTCTATTATCCATTTTGACTAAGGCAGACTGGGCAAATTTAAAAGACCGCAACTGTTCTGGAAGCTTTAAAAACAAAGTTGATTTTCTCAGGTCGAACTGAGAGCTGGTGTCGTGACTCTGCCACTGATCAGGAACTGTTCAGGTAATTATATATTAGATCATGAAATAGTGATTCTCTTTTCCCCTCCAAGGATTTAATCGACTATCTGAGTGTTCTTCATTCTTCCATAGGAGTGAGCTCTCTGTGGAAAAGAGCTCTGTGCTGCAGTCTGAGCTACAATCATGCAATCAGCTACAAGAACTGGAGCCGCTCAATAAGTGTAAGTTGTTTTTTTTTTTTAACTCAGTTTTTGTTTGTTTTTTTGTTCTTGTCCTTCACCAAGCTGAGAAGTCATGTACTGTACAGTACAGGGGGGTTGTTAAGAGAGATTAAGAAATATGTTTTATAAACACCTTGCAGCAAAGGTGCAGTTTGCACTTGGGCTGTGTGGAGAAAATGTATTCCGACACAGGGCTAAGACACACAAGTGCGCTGAGAACAGACAAACATCTGCCGCAAACTGTTCCCACAGAATTGGACGCATTCAACTGTGCAAAATATCTTGCTGGGATGAAGAATTAAGATTGAAGGCTAAAACAAAGAGTCTAGTTCAGTGATCCTCAACTGGTAGGTCGCAGACCTGTTTTCTGGTGGGTCATGGGTGTTTCCCTAGGCAAAAAAAAAAAAAAGGAAAATAGCGTAACTGCACGTTGTTTGTGAATGCGCCTTGCGTTCTTGTCTGTGCTATTTGCTATGTCGCCACGAGGTGCATGCCATGTTTGATGGCCGACTTTGTCAAGCTTGATTGGGCGGGAAAGGACATTGAGTGGGGACTTAAGGAGTAGTGGGGTGCTGCAGTGGGAGAAGAGCGCTCCATAAGAGAGACCCTGTCTCATCCCCACAGCGCACGTTGGATTCCTTGGGGGAATTACGCCCACAGTTGAGACTCCCAGGTATGACAGTAGAGTGAACTGGGGGTGTTTCATGCCCAATTTGATCTATTGGCTCAGGCAGAGGGGTGGTCTACAGAAGAAATGTCCCTCTTTTATTATTAAACTTACAGAGTTAATCAGAGAAAAAATGTAAAAGATTTTAAATCCTTAAATTTGTATATTTAAATATTTTTCAATTGTCACCCGTCTATGATGTCATCAGCATTTGATTCGCAAAAATGTTAACACAAAACACGGTTTTATAGTTTTACAATTCTAGTTTTACATGCATAAAACAATTCTATACACATACAAATGAATGTGATGGCTAAATTAACAGATAAGGTTACTTTTACCTTTGACCTTCTTTGGCTCCATTTTGAGCTATTGAGGTGAGAAACACTATTGAATTCAATTTGGCAAAACAGGAAGGTGGCGCTTAAGAGGAAGGTGCTGAGCTCACTGCCACATGGCTTCTTTGGGAACACGTCAACAATCACAGCTCCAATTAAGGTAAAAGTTAACTTAAATGTTCATTTAACCCTTTCATTCAGAATTTTCATTGGATTAACATAATTTCTTATGAGAAAAATTAATTCCTTTAGCCTCCCTTTTGGTTAGAGTTGGATCTTCTGGACCCAATTAATGACGGCAACCAAGATTCCACTGTATTTAACTTCCAGGTCCAAGTCCAGTTGTTCTTATTCAAATCCCCAGATAACCATGTATTGATAGCCTTTACATCTACTTTTTGGTTCTCCGCTTGTCATTAAGGGGTGATGGTGGGTCCTGCAGCCAATCCACTTGAGAACCACTGGTCCTAGCCCATGAATTCTCAAACTGCAGTCTGACTACCACAGGTGGTACAGTTACGCCTTTTAGTGGTACTCAGGAAAACCGGATCATATTTTATTACGTTTACATTATGCAATAATTGTACAAATACAAATGTATTAACCAAAGATTCGCTGAAAAAACTAAATTCCTTTGCTGAAATATTAATGTTTCGCTCACCTTATACGGCACAAGCCAAAAACCTGTGAGTCCAAGCCACATGTTCCAAGTTAAACTGTGATGGTAAGCGGTACTACTTGCGAAGCAAACATGTTTGAAGTACCAGTAGCACTTGGTATCAAAAGTTGGAGAACCACTGGTCTAGTCCAACCTCATCTCCATACTTTTGTCTGTATACAGCCTGTACTGTAGAAGATATGGTGTTACTCATGTCATGTGTTGAAAGAAGAACACTTGGACCGATTGTTTATCATTTCATGTCACCTTCAAATCGCCCTGTTGCTATTCACATGAGTCAAAAATGCAGTCTGCATAAACAGAAGGTTTGCGATTGAATTCAATCCCACTGCAGAGAGATCAGTGTGGCTCTCTGGCCAATGCATCTGTCACGAGCACAAAACGATTCCTCCAGAACTCAGCACTTGGCTTTTAATATCAGCCGGAGCTGGCTCAGACCCATACCTGGCCTGGGCTGCAGTGGTGGTGGTGGTGGTGTTCATGCTGCTGCTGCTGCCTCCCAGGAAGGGCAGCAGAGAGCTCTAGGTTTGGCCATTGGTCTAGGGCCAACCAGATCTGGCTTGTGTCCGTTAACTTGGCAGTGTGTGGTTTCATCATCAGAACCTGGGCTGAGGTAATTCTGTTAAGTTAGTTAACTGCTACAAGTACTATGAGTTTCTATGTCTGTGTTTTCCTCTGCAGGGTGCTTGCTGACCATCATCCTACTGATGAGGGCGCTAGACCCCCTCGGATATGAGAAGGAGACGCTCGCTCATTTCCAAACTCTCAAAGTGAGCACAGGGAATTTTAATGTCCGTTTACAGTAACTGAAGATTAATTTATTTCACACACAACACCTCCTCTCCCTCAGGAAGTGGATTCAATGCGCTCAGCCTATTACAGTGACCTGTGCAGCAAATTCATGATCGAAAACACCATTTTGAAAATGGAGTATGCCGAAGTGCGCGTCTTCAGTGTAGCTGACAAGGTTTGCATCAAATGATCAATAAACCAAACCCTCTTTTTTGTTCAGAAAGTCACTGTTAGCTTTTACATCCCCGACAGAACCTGACCACATTGTGCCATTTGGACCAGCTGCTCCTCGTGACCCATATCAACCTGTCCTCCAACCAGCTGCGGCGCATTCCCGCTCACTTTGCCATGTTGCAGTGCCTGGAGGTGAAAAATGAGCCCTAAAGTTTCTGCTTGTGTTTTATATTTGTTATTGTGTATGTGCCTTGAAGTGCAGTACAGGCCAAAAGTTTGGACATACCTTCTCATTACATGCGTTTTCTTTATTTTCATGACTATTTACATTGTAGATTCTCAAAACTATGAATAAATACATGTGGAAATATGTACTTAACAAAAAAGTGTTAAATAACTCTAAATATGTCTTATATTTTAGACATATATTTTATGTCTTATAATTTTTTGGATTGCACTGCAAACCACTGTGTTTCATGAATTAGTCACCTGGTTTTCACTTCACAGGTGTGCCTTGTCCGGGTTACTTAGTGGAATTTCTTGCATTGTTAATGGGTTTGGGACAATGGGGTAGTATTGTGTGTGTCCAAACCTTTGGCCTGTATTGTATATTGCATTCCAGTTTACATCCCTGACTTTCACCACAGGTGTTGGAGGCGGATGAGAACTCCATAGAACACTTGGAAGGAGTCTACTGCCTTCCCAAACTGGAGGAGGTCCTCTTGAAGAATAACAGTATCCTTCCAAGTTTTATTGGTCACTTGGGGGAGGCACAAACCAGATAATCATGATTGATGTATTTATTACCTTATTACAGGGGTGTCCAAAAATTATCCACCGAGGGCTTCATATCGAAAAATTGAAGGATGTGGGGATTACCTTGATGCATTTTGTGCATTGAAAATGCAAAAAACAATCCAATGTAAGTCAGTGTATGCTAAGATATCTGAGCAAAACATCCACATTAGGATGTTTTATAGGAGATAAAACAAATTGGTATAATATCCAATCATATATAATAAATATTTTATTTTCAGAATATGGCTTGGGTCAGTTTTTAAAATAAAAATTGCAGAAAATGGACCCCGGGCCACACTTTGGACACCCATGCCTTATTACAGGGGTGTTCAAACTTTTTCGACTGAGGGTTGCACATATGGTAAAATCAAAGGATGGGGGGCGGCGCACTCGGATATATTTTTTAAATATTGTAAAAAATATATAAAAATATAAAAAATTTTAATGATTAAGAAAAGTTTTGTGTTATTATTAGTATCAATATTTCAACTTTCTCTTTTTACATTTTGTCTTTTTCCTTCCTAGTTAAAAAAAAAAAAAATCTATAGTGTGCCGCAGGACAATAAAAAAAAACGAACCCCTGGGCAGCACTTTGGACACCCCAGGTTTATTTGGTTATAGAAGGATGGCATAACCAGTTTTAACCCTTGTACATGGGTCAAGGAGAAGCTGATAAATACTGTACAAATCGGTATAAAAGTGCAAATGGAGGAGTTTAGTTTCACTTTTTACGCTGCTACAGTCCGCTTGCATTGGGCCAAGTGGGGAAGTGAATCAAGAATGTTGTGTGTGCTTTTTGACATGACTCCAGTCCTTTGTAATATTCATTAATGCCACCCACATGATTGGAGCGGAACAGAAAAACTTGTTTTCTGTTTATTACATTTTATTGATTGCAAAGTGGAAATTCTTTACCACACTAAGGCGAGATCGGAAATTTAATACGTGCCAAAATCAAAACATAGAATCTAGTGGACACCAGCAGTGTTAAAGTTCAGTGTTCTATTTCCTCCCCACTCACAGTTAGCAGTGACTCAGGAAATGTGTGAATCAGCCCAGAGTGCCAGGCTCAGTGCTGCAAAACAACCCCGCTAGAAGACTGCTAGCATCCGGTGGTGTGTGAAGAGCACCGCCACGTAAGGAAAAATGCTGTTTACAGACTTTTGAGAGATTGCGGCACTCTCACGACTTTTTTTTTTTCTCCCTGACTTAAGAGTTTGAATGACTAAAACTCAAGTTTGCCATTTCGCAGAGCAAACAGCATCATGAAATCAGCGCAGCACCTTCCCCTTCACGCTTCATTTCCTCTCATAATCTTAGGGGGGGGATTAATGAGCTTTGCAGGTTAGGGTGCTTATGTTGTATACACATTGTTTGTCTTTGTTTGCACAGGTGTAGTGTGGAAATACAATGGATGTAGAGAGTAAATACCTTTCTTTTTCTTTGTCACTTTGTTGAAGCACTTTTTGCTTTAATGACAGTATTTTACCAGCATCTTGACTTGGCAGAAGCACTCCAAAAATGTGTCAGACTCTGAGAGCCCCCTCGCTTCAGAACAACCTACACATTTTCAGATGAATTTAGGTCAGCTGGGCCACTCCAAAGCATACATTTTCTCCTGGTGAAACCATTATTGTTAATATGGTTGGGTGCTTGCCAACATCATTCTCAATGTCAGTCTCTTCAGCTCTGGCAGGCGTCTGAATGTCTTGGGCCAATTTGGAGCTGCTCATAAGGCCTTCCATCTTCACAATGACCGTCATGCTTCACTGGGCCTGTGGCGTTCTTCTGGTGGTGTACAGCGTGTTTTCGTTCCACAAACATAAACAAAATGTACTCACAACAAGTTAGGGGTATGACATATCTAAATGAACCTCAAATGCACGATAACAGTACTCTTCATCATGCTGTTGCCTTCATGAGACCAAGACAACACCAAACAGTTGATCCACAGTACCTCGCCATTGCCAGGCTTCAAACAGGATGCTCTCAGAAGGAAGTGGCCACTGAGCCTAAAGGCAAACTGCACTTTTTTGGAATTTTTCCCCATCAGCCACGATCCTTATGTGAGATATGAACAGATATGTCTTTCTCTTTTCTGTGCGGTCTAAAGATATAAAAACAGGTAAAAAAAAAAAACCAAAACGCAGGTAAGAATGCACGTAATGGGGAAACACTTATTCCACCTATAAAGCCTTCTGAAAACACTCCAAAAAGCGCCAAAAACGTCCCATTTACATATAATGTGACGTGCACATAAACCAAGGTACAGCGATATTGTTATCATTATTAACATTGTTAGCCGATCTATCTACGTTACTGGCGTATTGACACCTTGCCACACCACACCGGCTAGCCACTAGTCGTCTAGCGACTAGCTTCACCACAAACTTGCCCACAGTGCGTCAGCGTCGCGCTCTCAATGCCCTAGACCACTACCAAAAAGGTAATGCTACATATTGCAGCGGCTGCCACTGCTGCTGTTTCTTTAATTTTGACTTTGGAAAGTTAATGCTAGGTGTAGGCGTGTCTATTTTGCTATATGAAATCAATGTGCCCAGGAAGGGAGTTCCGGTAATGCTTAAAAAGACCAAAATACGGCAAAATACTCAAAGTATTACATGATATCATGAAAGACCTGTTACTACATGGTTACAGCATGCATATCAAACCATAAAACATTGTTGAAGGTTTTTGGAGGTGTTTTAATAGCGCTCTTGGTGTGTCCCAGTACTTGCAGTAATGAGCTCACATAAGGATTGGGGATGATGGGCAAAATTCCCAAAAAAGTAGTTTTCCTTTGAGGGTGTCAGAGTGTCATCAACAGAATTATGGTGAGACTGTAACAGGGCATTTTAGGTTCATCCTGAAATTGGACTCAAGTAGACTATCCCTAACTTTTTGTGAGAAGGGCACTTGTCGGAAGAAAGGCCCTGTTTGGTCGGCGTACACCCCGGTTTTTTGGTTTACGGCGAAAATGTTTCCTTAGTTCACGTACGTTAGTGTAAGATATGGTGCACACCTTGTCATGTTGCTAATACAGTGCGTGAGTCCATCTGTTTTCATAACGTGTCTTTATTACAAAACGTTAGCATGTTAAGCATGCTCGCAGAATGGAAACCGGAACCGGGCGCCATTGTGCCCTAGCGCCGTCGCCCGTCTATCACGTCATCTGCTGTTGGCGCTGTACTTTCTTGATTGATCACAACTGCAAAAATATCCACAATGGAGCCAAGAAAATTGCAAGTGCCAGCATTTTGATAAAGAAGGTGAGAAACACTATTGAATTGAAGAAATAACTCACAATATGAAGCCGTCATATGTGTGAATATCTGCTCCCTCGCTGCACATCATCACTGCCTTTGTAAACAAAGGCCTTTAGTCAAGGTAAAAGGGACCTTAAATGTTCATTTATCCATTTAATTTGTCTTTTATAATGTCTTTATATGTATTTTGCATTGTTTTCATTGTTGCATTAATTGGATTTGCATTATTACTTATGGGAAGCATTTATTCGGTTAAAATACATTTTGGTTTCAGTCGGACCTTCTATGATGCTAACAGAGGTTCCTCTGTACTGTAAATCCAATCCAAAACCTGCTGGGGTGTGTAAAAGGGACTTTGCGCAAGAGATGCCCTCATAGTCTGACACATTTAAGGCAAAAGAAGTCAAGCTGTGCCACGGTAATCGAGTCGAAAACACCGGATGCTATCCTAAAGCAACATGTGCTTCATTAAAGTATTGGTTTGAGGGTGTGCACACTGATGCAGCCAGTTCTGAAATGATTTACAGTATAGCGGTCTATATTTCATGCTATTTTAACATGGGTGTGTTCATTATCTGTTTCTCTGTTTGGCCTGAATGTTTTGATTTAGTGTGTCACTGGGCCGTGTTCAGCCCAGATGATGGCCTGTTTGTCACACCACGTCGCCTAAAGGCTTCTCCTTTAACCTAATTGTGCAGAAATCTCCACATTGGCAGCTCTGCAGCCCCTCACTTCCTGCCCCAAGTTGAGGCACCTGGATCTTCGTGGAAACCCCGTTGCTCAGGTGGCCGGCGTGGAATCGGAGCTGTCAGAGCTGCTGCCTGCCGTCACGTGTCTGCTGCTCTGATGAGGGGAAGGAGTCGGGAGCCGCCACTCAAAACGCTGCCACCGCCGACACCGCCGGGCCGTTTGTGAAGGAGTGAGTGGATGTTTTTCCAAGTGTGTTGTCACTTCCACTTGTTTGGTAGAAATTCAAAACAGCCCCCACACGTCTGAATGCCTCTGAAGGCGTATATCAAAACAACTTTAATGAAAAGTCTATTTGTTGTTTGTGTGCGTGCGTGTGCGTGCGTGCGTGCATGAGTCATCACCACTGTTACATTTCTGAAAATGTGCGTATGAATGAAGGACTCGTAATACCTCCAAGTGCATGCTGAAACCCTCCTCCTCAATCATGGATCTAATTGACTGTATGTGGATGCATCTGTGTGTTTTATAAGCTTTTAAATTAGTTAAAGCAACAGTAAGGAAATTGAATGGAGCTGTTCAAATTCTGCATCCAGGTTGTGATTGACAGTTAATCCTTGGGTCATGCTGAAGTTACTCATCCAAATGTTTTTAAAATGCAGTTATAGATCTATAACACAGACAAGGGGCAAATTATTGGGTTTTTTCCCACACTTCGTCCCCCTCCACATTTGTGTCAGTGCTGCTTATACAGAAAGTGATGTAGGAAAAAAGGCAGGTAAAATGTTCACTTTTGCAGGCAGTGTGAAAGGGGCTAAATACATGAATTAATGCATTCATTAATAAATGTGTTTCCTATATAAATAGCACAGACGTCCCTTGCTACATCACGGTTCGAACACTGCGCCCACACACGTTTTTCAGTAATTAATAAATTAGCGTTGTTTCATGGTTGAATAAAGCTTATTATTAGTAAAAAAAAGAAATGCATTTTTAAGCAAATTGTACTTGTTCTTGGCCTACATTAATAATTTTCAAGCATAAAAATGGCTAAATAATCTAACTAAATGAACTGAAATACCAATACAAAGCAGAAGAAGCTTTGTAATTGTGAATGGTATTCTAAATTAGCTACTGGGTATCGGGGTTCGGTGAGACAAGGACCAGACTTGAGCGGGAAGTGGTGGTGACAATGCATACTCATGCGCTATACGTAAACACTACTTGACAATGTGTAAAGTTGTTCAGGAGTGCGGTCATTTTGTGCCGACACAGCGCGGCCATGTGTTTACATACCTCTGAAATGTCTTGGGACGGTCCATCACCGTTGTCTTTTGGGCGTTCAATGTGTTTGTTACGTCGTGTATCCCTCTTTGGCCACAGAACAATGCATTGCATGATCATGTGCAAGAATCGCGAGATTTCGTCATAGCGGTGTATACAAACCGCACCCATTTTGAATGCCAACATCGGCAGGACGCAAACCAAGGAAAAAATTTAGCAAAAATTTGGGATGTTACCGGAAAAATGCGCTAACCGGGGTGGACGTGAACTGGGGTACCACTGTACTATACTGGGTAATACAAATGTAAAGGTGACTACACGGGTGTTATTTCATCTCTAGAGGGCTCTAAACCATATTTAGAAGATTGTAAACAGGTTTTCTATGCCATAATTACGAAAATATTACATTTATTCTAATTGAAATTCACTTATTGCAGTTGACTCTGGACCCAATTATAAACCAACAACAATAAACAAGGGACGGCTGAATGTACAGTGTCTTACAAAAGTACCCTCACGTTTCAAGTATTTTATTATAGCATATCATTTGAAGCTACAGAACGTATACTACAATACTACAGAAAGTAAACTTGGATATACTTTAGAGTAGTCAGTGTTCAGCTAGGATGGCAGAAAGGCTGCCCCAAACTAAACAGATTTTTTTGCGGTAACTTTTATGAAATGTTCTTATTGTTGCTTTAACATGGGAAGCTTATAACCGATGATCACGGTGTTGCCTATCGTTGTCACACGTTTTCAAGTGGTGATGCAAAACCATTTATTGTATGTCCAAAAAAAAAAAAAGAAAAACAACGCCCGGTACTCACAGATATATATGTACAAAAAAAAAAACATTAAATTGTATCACTTGCCTTATCTGAAAGCTTCTTGTGTGGTTTATGTGTGGCTCCATAATTGAATTACATGCTCTGGTATTTTTTACGAATGTGTGTTCAGGTTTGAAAGGAGTGTTGTCTGACTCAGTTGCTGCTATTCTGTTTAATGTTGTCACACCCTTCAATTGTTATACCGTGACAGTAGGCCAGTGAGCGATTATCACCAAGCCACTTCTGTTAACAACATTGACCCACTTTGGCATGACAGTGAAATGACTTACTCTGCTAAAATGTGGCATTCCACAAATACTTAACCTTTTGTTATGTACCCTCTATGAATTGTGTCCTTGCTGAGTTAACCTATTGCTCCGTCGAATTCTTGCAAGAACCAACTTAACCAGTCTGTGTGGATAGCAGATGAATCACTCATTGACGTTACGTTGTGTCGTCTCGATCTAATTGCATAGTAGATGGACCGCCACCTCGTCCTCTCCTCTTCCCCCCCTTGCTCTTACAAAGTGACTCAGGTGTTGACATAAAGCGACAGGACAAGCAAAGAGGATGCACAGAGGTAAAGCATCAAAATGTTGTAGAATCTTGAAAAAGTTTTGGTTTTAATATCCATCCATCCATTTTCTATGCCGCTTCTCCTTATTAGGATCACGGGGTGGGGGGGTTCATATCAGACTTGCATTTTTTCTGAGTATACAAGAGGTGTCATCAGGAATAAGTAGTTTAGTTGTAGACCCACTATGGAAACTCCCAGCACCATTGTGTGCATGTGCGTGCATGTATGCGTGTGCGTGTACAGTAAGAGGGTGTGTCCTCAGTGTGTCCCATGTGTTTAAAAGAGACGTGAACATGCAACTGGTCCAAGAGAGGAAAAACCACAAAGCTTCGCGGAACAGACGATTTCTTCCTTCATTGACTTGAGTGAGTGTGACTTTGTGTCTCTGTGTGTAATAGCATTTGTTTAATAAATGAAAAAGAAATAATTGTGCGTTCAAACCTGCTAAACAAGAGTTCCCACAGATTTCATGCACAATAATTCACTCAAAGTGTTGTTTGAATTGCCACGCTGATCGATCGTATGCAATGACTTTCACTGGTTGCCATTTGATTGCCTTTCCTTGTACATAAAATATTACATTTACAGTATATGGGGTAAACAAGGAATAGCATCTTTTACAGAGCAAGAGTCACAAAGACTAGTCAATATAGTACAGCTGTTGCAGCACAATGTCAAACATGTACAGTGTTCCCTCCTTTATCATGGGGGATAGGTTCAGAAAATAGTCCGCACTGAGTGAAATCTGCGGAATAGCCAACTTTATTTGTTTACAATGATTATATATGTTTTAAGGCTGTAAACCCTCTCATCATACACTTTATACACTTTTCCCAGAAAGGCAATAACATGTTCTCGCATTGTTTAAACTCTCAAAAAATTCAAACATTCGTTTGAATTTTAATGATGAACCTACAGGTTGGACACAAGAAATTATGAAGTGACTCACGTGCATTTCAGTTCTATGCCTTTTTGTCCTGGCGCCGTTCCGCTGTGCTGTAGCGTTTTTGTATCCTTGTTAAAACATATTGCTGCAGTATTCCTCCTGTTGCAGTCCTCCTTCAACCCGAAGACTCATTTACAGTATTCCACAATGGCGCCGTATAGCCGCGTAAGTGCTACATTCCTTCAGCATGTCCAGACGTCCAAGCTTTTGTGTGATGGTTTGCATCCTCCTCTTCCTTTTGGATGCAGAAATGTTCGTCGACGTTGTGGGTTTTGAGAAACTTGCAAACAAACTTGCAAAGACTGCAAGCTGGTAAGCAAGCAAGCTAGCGATGACAGGAGACACGGCAGGGCGGCACGAAGGAGATTGATTGACAATGGTCTACAGCCAATCAGGGCGCAGAAGACAATGGGCAGTACAGACAGACGAGAGAGGGAAGAGAGAGACACTCAACTTCCCACAATGCACTTCTTTTTAAAGGGCCAGGGCTCGGCCTGTAACAGTGTCCATACGGGAAAGCACAAAAAAAATCTGCGAAAGGTGAACCGCGATAGAGCGAGGGAACACTGTATCCCCAAATTGTATCTTAAATCGGAAAGGGGGGAAAAAATAAAAACTTGGATGTACATGCTTTAGATAAAACCACGGGGAAGGGAATCGCAATACAGTATAATAGTGACATTATGTCACCGATACTAACAGTATGACGATGCGATTGTGTAGTAACTGATATATTGGAAGAAATCTGTGTTGAACTATGATTTGAAGAATGGTAATAATAATTTTATTATTTCATAATAATAATGGCGGTTATATTAATGCGTCCAATTCTTCCAGCACATTAGGGCAGCCCTCTTTGCAAGCGAGCTGAGAAAAGCCACAATGTCGGTGACATAGGATGGCAGTGAAAGGTTTGGTTGGGGGTACCATGCCAAATGCCACTATGGGTGAGGGACTCCTCTGAACTGAGGTAATGGCTGCAAGTGAAAGTAACACAGCATCCCTTGCTCATGAGCTTCCTCTGATGGACACAGGCAGCTGAATGAATCATCGCAGCGCCCAGGCAGCCTTGGCCAATGAACTGCTGTGCTGGGAAGAAATGCATTGTTTAAAGACGTTAAGAGTTTTTTATTTTAAACTTGTATTGGTGCTTTTCTTGTATATTTCTTAGCTACCTTTTTAGTGTTAAGTTGCTGTGTGACGATTTTAGCCTTCTATTCAAGATGACATCGTGAGTCAGACTGTTATTTTTAGGAATGACCTGCGATTTCCGATGCGTTGACAAGCTCGTCATAAGTTCCCTTATAGCTCGTGATTGGCTCCTGCCAAAGAAAGCTATCGTTTCCTCACTGATTCGCGAGCGGCACAGTATTTAAATGATTAGTATTAGTTCTGAAGCCAAGGCGGGTTGGGCATCGAGTATCAATGGGAACCGGGACTTACATTCCGATTCTCCCGGAATCATTTTTTAAAAATTTCAACCCTTACATTTGGTGATCCAGCCCGCTGAGCGGCAAAGTGGACGCATAACACCAACCAAAAAGAAGTCGGCAAACACCCACGAAGTAGAAACGGCAAGAAGCATTTGTGTGGACCCATTTCAGCTATGGACAGTGTGCGACCGCGCTGGAAAATTTTGCTGAAATCCTGCTAAAAAATGAACGGTCGGCGCCGTGAAACATTTGCGACGCCATCATGCAAAGAATGGTGCACCCCTCACAAGATTAAAAACCTCTGTATTCATGCTGTACAGAGTGCCCCGTTTTTTACGCACTACGCCGGACTACTTCCAACCTGTCAGTAAAACAATAAATTATGTCGATCTTATGCCAACGTTGAAGCAGCAAAATAATACGGTGGCCAACTCCAATATCCAGCTAACATAATGTGTACTTGACCTGATGTTAAGGCTAGCTTTAGCCAGGAAGTTGACTACACCCCACATTAAGTGTTACTCGATTTCACCTTACCTCTTTGATATTCTGCACGCAGGTTAGCCGGAACTCATGGTCAAGTCACACTTTCTCTATTCTGCATCACAAGACACTCTCCAACACATAAACAGGATATGTACCTGTATGCGTACCTGTTGTTTTCATGAGGTTTGCAAAAGTAAAAATGCCTTGTGAACGTGTACTCCTATGTAAAGAAACATTTATGTTCATGTTCAATTGTTGGATATTTAGATATTGGTTAATAACAGCCCTGTGAGATATTCACAGTAAAGTGATTCCTAAAAAGTTCATATCATTAAAGAAAACGTCATGGAGACAGTCAGACATTTCATATAAGAACTTTGGTTAGCGCCCTCATTTAGACCATGCAAACTTTTATGACCTTACCTTTTGAAAAGAATCTGAATCGGAACCGGAATCGCTCAGATTCAAACGATGCCCAACCCTCAAAGCGATGTCATGAGATTAGAACATGGTCATAAATAGAAAAAAAGTAGCGGCTCACACACCGGAAATGATGGTACATGTGTATGTAATAGTAGCAGGTAATATTTTAAAGACACCGACATCCAGTGACGTGTAATTAAATATGTACAGCGTGTGCGACGGTGTGGAATGACGCTATGACGAGATCATAACAAGCATACCGAGTCAGTGCGAGGAACCCTGGGAAGCTTCTAAGTGTAACATGCCAAGAGTGAATGTTGCTTTGTTAGTCCCAGCGGTGCACAAGGAGCAGCCTGCAGGCAAATTGGTCATGAGTGCGAGTTGAAGGGTGCAGCCTGGCTGCATCACCACCCTCCTGCAGGGAAACGATGTTATGCTGGATCTGAGCGTTTGTTTGCCAAATGAAAATCATTCATGGAATTTTCTAGATCTGATGCAATAGTGTGACAGCAGGCGCCTGGTTGGTTGGAATGTTGCACACCAGGTAATTAAAAAAATGTGTGACTACACTGACATTTATCAATTGGCTGCCGCATGCGAGAGTTGTGCTATCTGCGTCGTGGGCGTGTCTGTCCCGTTTCTCGGTCAAAAAAAGCCCGGCAGCAGACTTTAATCCAGCCCTTATACAGTAAAGCGTTGTTCCACGCTCGCCTTCCACTGTAGTTGCCTCATATTTTTTTGGCAGCGAGGCAAGTGCCAACTTGGATTAAATTTTCACTTTAGTCTGAGAGGGCCCATTCTGCTATAAATCCAGCTTGTGGTGGTACGTGGGTGGGAATGTACACACGTGGAACACAGCCCTATGGCCTCTTGTGGTGCTTGTCATGCTTGCTTTCGTAGTACCAACTGTACACAATCGATTTCATTAAAACTAGGGGTGCATGACAATTATCGGACCGATAATTTTTGACAGGAGGGAATTATGACGTCTTACTGATAAATTCGCTAACATTAAAAGTAGCTCAGATAACCCATCATTTGAAAAAAAATGCCCCAATGAGGCGACATTACCCATTACGTTACCCTTTTTTCTCCTGCCTGTGACATAACAGCCTGTCATAACTTCCCCACATGTAAACGAACATTTACTTTCCGGAGAAGACATTTTGCGTGCTAGTTGTACCAAATGTGCCACGAAGAGGGGAATAAATCCCACTGAGCACACAAAAAACCTTATCAGCCACCTGAAGGCTAAGGGGTTTGAAAAGTGAAAAAGGTTTGCCTCTGTGGCGTCACACGGCTGCTCGGAGCGTGTGCCTGAATACAGTGCACCTTACTGGGCCACGCCGGGTGGCTCCTCCCGCTCTATACTCTGGTTCTCCTGACCTCTGTGGCGGCACACAGGCTGCATATAGTGCACTTTGCTGGGCCACAGCAGGTGGCTCCCTGTGTAGTAATGTGGTAGTAGTAATGTTATGATATTTGATTCGGACAAATCAACAGGTACAGTTGGTCAAATCCCAAATTTGTTTGAGTCCTTCTTACCTGCAGTTGTGCACAAATTACATTTAAATCTAAAAAGTAGATATTAAAAAGTAAGGGTGTAACGATTCATCCACTACATCGATGCATCAATTTAGATTCCTATGATCCAACTACATCGATGTGTGTTTAGCAAGTTTCCATTACGGGCGACATACAGTATATCGATCTAACATCGTTTAAAAGGAAATCAAGCGATTGACTCGACACTAGGAAATAAAGCATTGGATTTAAGCACAGCAGGCTTTATATGGATGTGTGTTTTTGGAGCACTTTTAACGGCAAAGACGTTAAACATTACTCGATTCAGTCTGTGACGTCATCGTTAATGAATCGTTTCAGATCGTATCGTTCTAAATAAACCAATACGGTCCTTGAATTGTATGAGCAACCACGAATCGTGATACGAATCGAATCGTCTAATACAACTAATCGTTACACCCCGATTAAAAGGTTATCAGTTATTGATTCCATATTGGTCTTGAGAAGCGGAAAGATATCAATATCGGTTTGAAAAAAAAAAAAGATATCGTGCATCTCTACTTAAAGCGTTCTAGAGGGTTGGCACTTGGCCCAAGCAAGAAGCCATTCAATTTTGGTGCAGGACTTTCCACTTTTCCTCTTTGCAAGTCTGCTTGTATTGAGGCTGAGTGGAGCAGTGATCCACAAGGGCCAGCAGATGGCGACGCTGTGAAAAAAGTTGCAAAGTACAGGTTGGTTTATGCTTCTGCGTAGTCACGACGCCAGTCCCTTCCCTTCTTGATCCTTTCCAAGTTCTGCGTCAGGGTTGAGCCATAGAACTCTCAGCCGAAACACTAGGGGTGGTGTTTGAGTCAACGATTCAACTCAGTGAGCAACCATGACTCTCGTAGCCTATTTAGCTTGTTAGCCTTCCTAGCCGCTAGTGAAGAATGGCGACTAAGAGAGGAGAGTGTGATTGGAGCTGGAACTAAGCAACGTTCAATGTTTTATTGCAAAGGTCGATTTGAAATCGTAAGAAAACGTTTTGAGTCGTATACGCGCAGGAAAAAATGCGCTGAAAACCCTTATGGTGGGAGTCACAGAGTAAATGATTCATCCATGCCATCAATGAAATAAAAGCAACAAAAAATGCAATAATGTATAAATATTTAAATCTAACAAAATGCTGATTTTTTTTGTTTTTTAAATACAAAAATTTTTAAAATAAATAAATCAATGCAATGCAAAATACTGTGTATATTTTTTAAAAATGAAAGATAATTTCCTCTAGAAACTAACACAATTCAATTGCATTAACCTATGAAAAGAGATAAATATTACAAGTAGAAAAAACATCATAATTTAGATGCAAAAATATATTTATAGTTTTTTGATACATTTTTTTTTTTTTTTTTTTTTTTTTACTTTACTCAATAGTGCATCGCACAAATATCTACTTTGTGCTGCCAGCAAGAGTTCATGGTGCTGCCAAAAGAAGAATGTGATCTTCTGCACATATCTTGGCTCTTCATCAGGTTGTTTCTGTGTGAGTGCATTGATAAAGGGCGCGAGCCATTCAGCGGCAGGATGACACACTCGAGCTGCAAGGAGGTGTTTTCTTCACTGCCTGCCTGCCTGCCTGTCTGCAGCCCACTCCTTGTCTTAGTGCCATTTTCAAATGAGTGCGGTGCGAGCCCATTGTTGCTGCTGCTTTTTGTTTAAAGCCCTGTTTGTGACTTCACAGCACTGCATTAAACTGCAGTTGAAAATGAGTCAATTGGCTAAACTGGCACATTGAGAGAAATGTTTGCTCAGGAAGGAGGTGCTAATCTCTCTTAGGAAGACGTGCCAGTGTGAGCACACTTGTAAATCAGAGCACACACTGACTTCCCGAAGGCTTTGTTCCACTCATCAGTCAAAGTCGGCATCAAGAAATCACATGTGGACATCTTTTGATGGCATCATAAACTAAGGAGTGAAGGCAGGTGTGAGTGTCTGCATCCTTGAAGGGGATTGTTCTGGATTCCTGTATCCTTCTCAGTGTCACGTGGAACAGAATAACACAAAAAGCAAAAAAAAAAAAAAAAGGCAGCAGGGATGCAAGGGAAAAGCAATTAATATCATGAAGACAAAAAGTTGTGTAATAATGTAGAGTTAGTGACATTTTACTGAATTTGTTTGATCAACTGTGGGGAAATTCAACAAGAACAACTTTGGCATTTTAAGTATTATTTTGAATGGAATAGGATTTCTCTCTTGTTGTTCTGAACTCCTGTTTCCATGCTCATGTTGTATTGAGCAGAATACAAAAAGAAGAAAAAAATCAGTTAAATTTTTAAAAAAATTAATTATTTTTTTTAAATTATATTTATTATTTTCAGAATGAGAGAATCCTCCTCTGAATGTTCTCAACTCCTGTAATTATGCCAGTGTCACACTGCGCGGAATAACACAAAGAAAAATTATGTGTGTGTGTGTGTGGTGGGGGAGGGGGGGACTCTTTGTTACAAGACTAAGGTCATAATGTTGAAAGTATAAAGTCCTAATATCAAAAACAAAGTCACATGAAACGTGTAATATGGCATTTGAACGAATTTATTTGATATACGGGGGAAATAACAATTCTAGCTCTGAACCGTTTCACTGTGCCACCGTTGTACGGAACACAATAACAACAATAAAATCCCCCCCCAAAAATTGCAAAATCTTCCTAGAATAAAGTTGTAATGTTAGAAGAATACTCCTAATAGTCCTAATTTGTCATTTTCACATGTGAATATCAAAATTTCCACATGAACCTAAACACTGTCTAAAGGCAACTATTATAGGAATAGGTCGGATGTTTTGCCATGAAGTTGTATGACGTCCCCATCAGCACTGTAGTCCAATAACAGAGACTTACCCCCCACTTGGTCTCCGAAGTACAGTTCTGGTCAGATTTCCGTGATGAAGAACGGAGTTCCA
Source organism: Dunckerocampus dactyliophorus (assembly GCF_027744805.1). Taxonomy (NCBI): domain Eukaryota; kingdom Metazoa; phylum Chordata; class Actinopteri; order Syngnathiformes; family Syngnathidae; genus Dunckerocampus; species Dunckerocampus dactyliophorus. The sequence goes on from NC_072828.1 coordinate 11,254,544, forward strand.
CTTAGTTGCTGGGGACAATTAAGTAAAGACTTTGGCTTCTAAAAACAATATGCGTTCAAAGGATTAATACATTTGCATCACAAAAATGCCTTCTCCAAAAAATCATACCTCACAAAACGCTTGTCGTTATATATTTGTCTCCCGCCGCAGCCATCTTGTTTACGTATGTGTTCCACAGCGGAACAACTTCATGTCAAAAAATCCGAACTATCCCTTTAATCATATTATATTTGTAAAAGTATCATATTGACCTTGTCAATTGGAAACTTTTTTATCCATCCATCCATTTTCTATAGCGCTTGTCGTCATTATGTGGGCAAGCTGACAAGCCGATCCCAGCTGACTTTGGGGGAAAGATGATAAATGATGAATGTGCAAATAGGATGACGTTTACACTTCAGTTCAGTTCAGTTCAAGGGGCCTTTTGTGACCCGCAGCTGTTTTTTATTAGCCTGCGGGATCTTCTAAAAAATGGAATGTGCTTGTAGTAGCATTAAGTTGAAATATTAAACAAAGACATTGTTTTATTAAAGTCATAATATTATGAGTAGCAACAAAACAAAGCAATATTTGAAAAATTAGGTTGTGGAAAAAGTTACAATGTTATATATATATATTTTTTGTTTTTCGGGGGAAGGACGTGTATGGCAGGAGCTCTGTTGATGATACTGGAAATTTTAACTATTTTGGTGCTTTCCTGACGACACTTCATGAACACAAGATCAGTGCTGCTGGCTGAATCCCCCAACTTTAACTTGGATAGTCGAGAGGTACAGATACAAGTATCGATACTGCTAGCAAGTCTAGCTAACTAGCGAACTGCTGAAGTTCAAAGAGGTTGCTTAGCAACAATGTCAAACACAAAGGACAATTATTCTGGCTCTGAACTTGCAGAGGAAAATGATTCTGGCTCTGAATTCAAAGTGGACATGGAAATAAAAACATTGGCAGAATACCTAGCTAGTCCAGGATACCAAGAGTTGCAAAATGCTGTCAAGAGCTTCAACGAAACCTTAGATAGTAGCTTCAAGAGTAGAGAGATCACTCTACCACAAATAATGCGAGCAATTGAGAAGCTGCATTCAACGGCAGAGATACAGTCTGAAGAAAGTAGAGCACAGAACAAGTATATCAAAAAACTAAGAAAAGAAGTCAAGAAGTTGCAAGATGAAACTGCTGCTCTTAAGGAGGTTAAATACCCTTTGGAAGATATCAAGGCTCTGCAGGACGACATTAAGGTACTGCTGAATGACAATGCTGCCTTGCGCTCTGCTCTTCAGGAAGCGATAAACCGTAAAGAAAATACAGCATTATGCAAGGATGTTAGGGTTCTGCAGGATGATATCAGGGCATTATTGGAAGATAACGCTGCCTTGTGCACTGTTGTCAAGGAAGCTATAAACCATATGGAAGCCACCTCATGTACTGATCTTAAGGACGCTAAAGACCCCAGGGAAGAAAATAGAGCATTATGCAATGATATCAACATTCTACAGGATGATATCAAGGCACTATTGAAGGACAATGCTGACTTTCGCACCACACTTGAGGAAGAGAAAGAAGAAAAGGAGAATATCAAAGAGCAAATTACAAACTTCATTGATGAGATGGATCAGATGGCACGAATGAATGATGTGGTCCTCACAGGGCTCCAAATCAAACCCAAGTCAAGAGATGTTCCCTCAATCAAGCAATAGATTGCTAACTTCCTACAATCGAAGGAGGTGGATGTCGATGTCAACAGTATTGACACTTGCGTCCCACTCCATGGCAGAAACAACACCACATCTGTCATCATTAAGTTCACCAACAGGGAATTCAAAACAGCACTGCTGAAACAGGGAAAGAAGCTAAGAGGCACCAACGTCTACATGAATTAGCATCTCACAAAACGCAATTCCGACATCGCCAAGAAAGCATGAGACCTGAGGAAGCAGGGAAAGATACAAAGCACTTGGAGCACTAACGGGAAAATCTACATCAAACTAAAAGGAGGTCCAGGAGTCGCAAGAGTGCTTGTTGTCCAAGACATCAGTGATCTGGGAACATGTTAAAGATCATATGACTATATATCAACAGGAGAGGAAGGACAGGATAAACAGATAAACAGAAGGAAAGGAAAAGGAGGAATTTTTTTTTTTTTTTTTTTTTTATCATTTGTGTACCTGTATACTGTATATGTGTATACTGTATATGTATATATGTGCGTACTTGTGTAGGTACAGATGTAAGTGTATATATATATGTATGTGCGTGTTTGTATGTGTATGTACACACATGTATGTATTAGCAGTTGATGTGCTACAAAAAGGCGATAGGATTAAATCAGCTCTGCTCCTTCCTACTCCTTTTCGGACATATGCATGTTCGAAATTAAATTAAACCAGATTAAACCAAATAAATAAAAGCCAAACATTATGGGAATGTTGAGAACAAAATCTACAAGAAAAAAGTTGAAATAGTTGGAAAATTAAAACAACATTTCTGATGTGTTTGTTGTTTTAATTTTCCAAAAACGCTGTAATTTTAGGAGAATGACGTCAAAATATTAAGAAGAAGAAACTCTATACTATAAATATTAAGAAAAAAATATGTTATTTAAAAAATTTTAATATTATGAAAAAAAACAAGTTGTAATTTTTGGAACATTAGGTGGGGGAAAAGTTGTAATTTTATGTGAATAAAGTCATATATATAATATATATATGACATATATATAACAAATGTACACAAAAACACACACAAAAAAACAACAGCAAAAATGGGAAAAAAAAGAGCAACGAGTGAAGTTGATAACAATTAGGCTTTTTCACCTATCTTACAAAGCTGAGATGCAGTATTTTCTTGAAATATATATATATATATATATATATATATATATATATATATATATATATATACATATATACATATATATATATATATATATATATACATATATACATATATATATATATATATATATATATATATATATATATATATATATATATATATATGTGTACAACTTCTTAGCATTACCAAATTTTGTGACCGTTGCATACTTTCATTTAGTATGTGGCCCGCAGTGGAAAATATTTGGACACCCCTGCTTTAGTTCGATTCGCAGTTGCACGTTTGAGCATCGCTTTATTGTCAATAGTTTCACATTTCTTTCCAAGTGAATTGTGAATTACGTAACTGATCCAATGTTGTCACCAAATATTTACAGAGGATTGTGAAGAGACAAAAGCATGGCTGTCATTGCCCTAATGCTGCACTGTTCATTCAGCCATGAAAAGAGCTTTTGATGCTGCTTCTCTTCTATCTGCTTTTTTTTTTTTTTTTTTGGAGCATGTTGATCATTTTCTGCAGCAGATGATTCAAGGGTTTATTTACTGGGAAAGCAACAGCAGACATTGTCTGAGGATTTCAGTGCGATCAGGAGGTGGCCTCGCTGTCAGGAAACAAAAAGGAGGATAGCGCTAATTAACAGTGAGTCATCCGTAATGGCTGGCGTTTTAATAAGATGGCTTATAGGAGCTGCTGAGCTCAGCTGAATGAACCGACGCATCAGGTCTTCCACATGATTGCACTAATTGAATGAACTCCTCGGTCACTGCAGATGTTGAGCTTTTAACCAAGCTGAAGCTGTTGACTTCTCCAATTAGGGCTGAGCCTGAGTGACAGCTGTCTCCACCCGGTAGCTGTTTACAGATGCTGTGTCCCCAGGATGCCCGTGGAGACGCGCTCGCTCAGAGACTCGTCAGCCGTGGGTCGATTTCCAAGCGTCAACCTGGCTTTGGCTGACGATGACGAGGAGGCACCTGAAGGAAAGGACAATGCGTGTCGGCGGTGGCTGCGCGGCGTCGGCCTGTGCTGCTGTCCCGAGTCGGAGGAGGACGACATCAAGGACACGCTGGTCACAGCGGTGGATGATGGGGAGGCCGGCGAAAAACCTGCGACGGAAGATAGCGAGCTCAGCGGTACCGACTTGGCATCTCCCACGTATTGTTTATTGTCTCCGCCTAAACTCCAATGTCCTCCGTGCTCCATTCCACAGAGCTACCCCTCAATGTGAAATCAATAGATCTGATGAAAAATGGCAAAATGGCACAGAACCGCTTGGAGCACCACACTGATCTCTACCAAAGCGACAACTGTATCGTGCGAAGGGGACAGACATTCGTCATATGGCTCACGCTGTCTCGGCCTTTCAACGCCAACGCAGACAAACTTCACCTAGAACTGAAAACAGGTCAGTGCATCGGCCCTCTTCACAAAACAGCCTCCAGAGGCATGTGTGGGATGCCAGTGTGCGACCACGTGGGCCGCCCTTTAATCTAAAGATGGCAGCTGTTAAATTGGACGGGCGGGAACCTCTCGAATGACTTCCCGAGAACGCCATGTTCCGCCGACATGTTGGTGGGTTTTTACGCTGGCGGTTCTGCTCGTTTGGCAGGCCGCGTGAGTAAAATATACTTCCACTGCATTATTCTGTGGGAAATTGATGGAAAGCCTGAGAGAGACAGAGAGGAGGGGGTTGTGGTGGATTTTTTGGCTACTATTGCTATGGTAACAGCTCCGGTTGCTATGCTCCGGAGAGGAGAGCTCAGATGCTGAGCGCTCGGCCCTGCGCTGTTGCTGCGAAATCCCTTCCAGTGACAAGTCACCACCGCACTCCTGCCACCGGCCACAGTGGCAGCTTCCTGTTTACACACTATGGCAGATGTGAGACAGGAACGGAGGACAAGGACATAGACTCATCCGGCAATTATTGCCATCTACAGTATCTCACAAAAGTGAGTACACCCGTCACATTATATTTTCCCACTGGACAAAATAAGAAGAAGTAAAGTCGGATATACTAGTCAGCGTACAGCTTGTATAGCGGAATACATTTACTGTCCACTGAAAATGAGTCTTCCCCCCTTCCGAACCCTCCCGCTGGCTTGACATTGACGTTCTTCTCCGATTTCGGATCAACAGTTGCAATAAAAGTGTCCTGTAAACATGAGATTAGATCGCAGGTTGAAGCCCTAAATATGCCTCACACACTTACTAAACACGTATTTCAAGTGTAAATGAATGGTAACGTAAGATGATCTATGAACACATGGAATCGGAGTCACAGTGTACGAGTTATATACTGTATAAATTTCACGTTTGCGTCTCACAGCAGCTATGGTGCGTTCAAGTGAGGAATCAGCGCTTGATGAAAAAACATCAGCCACGCATTGCAGTCAGTAAACGTAAAAATCGCGGGCTTTTTTTTGTTGTTGTATATGAATGCTGTGCATTTGACCTGTGTTATCATGTATTATAATGGTGAATAATGCTAATAGTAAAGCTGTGTCATTATAAGCAGAAGCTCCTAATTAGGCTCTTTATTCTTTTGTTAGGATGAAAAAACACAAACGAGGGACCACTTTTCCGCTGTCCCAGCCTGTTTGATGTAAAAACACAAAGAGTCATCCAGCTGGCAGCTTATGCTGGTTTGCAGGCGTCGCTGCACTGCTGATATCTGTGCACTGCAAAACCCCGCAGCATAACGCTTAAGCACACCGCCAGGCCTAAAACAATAATGTGCACAGTTTGAACATTTCAATGAAAGTCAGTGATTTGAGCTGATCAACAGGACTTTGTGGTTTGTGCAATCTGCGAGAGGCAGGCCACGGGCTATAATTTTCAAGATGCGGCGCGGTCTGAAAGCATTCAAATGGCGGCACGCTCAGACAATTTTGCTATTCCCCACAACGTCACCTGTTGCGGGATTGAAGGCGAGCGTGATGAATGGCAACTAAGTTTCTGTGCATTCTGGTCGACTTGCAGAGATGGTACGTAATGCCTGCTGCATGCACATTAAAATGGGGAAAAATAGACTTGTATTGCTGTCCTGCATCACTGTATTACTCTTAATCATTACAATCAAATAGGCTGACTGCATTCCCCGACATGAGTGTGCTAAGATAAATTCAGCAATCCGGCCCAATGGTCCAGTAATTTGGCATCAAGTGCATCCGTGTCACTATAAATGAGTCAAGCAGTCTGCTCTAAGTGGAGAGTAGCACATACTGTTTAGTATGTGTTATATATTATATAAAGCATCACCTTAATATAGGACACAGCCATTTTAAAGGTCTCCTATTGTGAAAACGTGACTTTTTAATGATGTTCTAACAGTAGTATGTGTCCCTACAACACCAAACGTGGGAAAAATATATCATCGCCCTCACTTGTTTGCTCCACTTTTGAGAGAAGAGGCGCTGAAACAATCTGTTTTGTAGCTATGGGTTTCTAATGATGTCCTGAAGGTAAACCCTCCTTCCTCATGGACGCGATACCGCATCTGACCCGCCCCTAGCTAGATGAGCCCATGCTGAGTAAACACACACCACTTTGGAAAAATGCAGGCTTTGCTACACATCTTAAAAGAAAGCCTAGCTATTCATCAGTCAGATCCAGACGCGCTGTAAGTCAGATTTGTTTTTTCTTCGGCTAACAGGCTAACCTAGAATGGTGTTGCTGTTAAAATGTGAGTGTAATGTAGCACCGTAGCTCACATAGCTATGCTAGCGTTGCTAACGTTCATGCCCGCCTGTCCCATTCCTTAATGTTACGTTGTCGTATGTGATATATGGCATTTATTATATTGTGCAGAGTTACAGTGTACCGTAGAGCCCCACTTTCAGTGGGGATTACCACCAGCGAATGCCGAAAATCCGGTAGTGATTGGGACGGCCATAAAAATGGCTATTTTTGACACACGGCTCTCAATTTCGGATCGACATTTGCAATGAGAGTGGCTGTTGCAATTATTCGATTAGATTAGATTAGATTAGATTAGATTAGAACCCTCCACTGATCTCTCCAATTTGCTTCACACACTTTTTGAAAGTGTAAAATGTATCGGTAATTGATATGATTGATAATTCATTGAATGAATGATAATTCATTCATTAGTGATAATGATAAGATCACCCATGAACACATGAAACCGGAGTCACAAAAAAATAAATAAAACATGTTTTTATAGTTTTACAATTATTTTTGCCATGCAAAATAACACTGAAAGTAGTGATGCTCCCATCAGGGTTTTATGCTGCCAATTCCGATACGATCATCCCTGAGTGAAATCGGCTGATACAGATACCGATCACATAGATTAACTGTACATTTTTCAGTGATTTATGATGGGGGAAAAGTCAGGACAATTCCAAGGTATTTTCTTATTTTTCTTATCTCTCATGACTTGCCTTGGTTTTTTCATTTTGTGATTAAGTTCATTGTGACATTTTTGCAGAGCTGCTGGATCTATCTATCTATCGATCTATCTATCTATCGATCGATCGATCGATCGATCGGTCTCTGTCTGTCTGTCTGTCTGTCTGTCTGTCTGTCTGTCTGTCTGTCTGTCTGTCTGTCTGTCTGTCTGTCTGTCTATCTATCTATCTATCTGTCTATCTGTCTATCTGTCTGTCTGTTTTTCTGATTTTGTCCAACTTTCAATTACCAACATGACATATCTCCTGTCGTGGAATTAACACCGCCGCCACGAGTGGCTACCTTTCAAGCAGCTCTGTTTGTTTATTCAAGCACATTTTTACGTGCCATGAGAGCGACGTCCCGCATGGGCGTGATTCCCTGTCTACCCATTGATATGGAGGCAGCAGAGCCGTGGCGAAGATGAAAGTCAAGCGGCTAGAAGGAAGCGGAGATTCAAGCCTTCGGTACTTTCTATTATCATGGGAAACGTGAATTCACTACCGAGCAAGATCGACGAGCTGGCAAGAACATCAAGACCTTCAGGGAGTGCAGTTTATTTGTGCTTCACTGAATGGCTAACAGCTGGCATCCCGGATGCTAACGTGGAGCTAGCCGACCTCAGGGCAGTCAGAGCAGACAGGAACACAAGAGCCTGTGGAAAGCGCAAAGGAGGTGGGCTTGGACTGTATGTGAACAAACTGTGGTGTCATCCTGGCCATGCCAACATTAAAATGTCCACCTATACGGCATTGATACCAAAACTTGATATCTGCCGATATCACATTTTTATGCCAATATCGGACCGATAATATCGGTGGGCCCATATTATCGGACATCCTTAATGCTAATGTTATTATTGTAAATATTTCTCTTTCTTCACTTTACTGTGCATTCATGGCTGTGTATTGTTGAGTCTTTTTGCCAGAAAGCCTTCTCTGCGTGACGTCACAGCCAAGATGGTGGCCGTTGAGAAAACTCACTGTTTGATCATCACAACTTCACTTCACTCGTATTTTATAGTTGACAGCAGTATGACAAACACATTTTATACTTACATGAGCACTTTACAACTACAGACACACAAAAGAGTGTGTTCCCATTTCGGCTCACTAAAACTCTTTGAAACTGTCTCAATGCCAGCACAAGGCTGTAGACATTCCATTCCATTTTCCTCCGCTTATCCGGGTCCGGGTCGCGGGGGCAGCAGTCTCAGTAGGGAAGCCCAGACTTCCCGGTCCCCGACCACCTCCTCCAGCTCCACCGGGAGGACACCGAGGCGTTCCCAGACCAGCTGTGAGACATAATCCCTCCAGCGTGTCCTAGGTCTTCCCCGGGGCCTTCTCCCGGCTGGGCATGCCCGAAACACCTCACCAGGGAGGCGTCCGGTAGGCATCCGGACTAGATGCCCGAGCCACCTCAGCTGGCTCCTCTCGATGTGAAGGAGCAGCGGCTCTACTCTGAGCTCCTCTCGGATAACCGAGCTCCTCACCCTGTCTCTTAGGGTGAGTCCCGCTACCCTACGAAGAAAACTCATTTCAGCCGCTTGTATCCGCGATCTCGTTCTTTCGGTCATGACCCAAAGCTCATGACCATAGGTGAGGGTGGGAACATAGATCGATCGGTAAATTGAGAGCTTTGCCTTCCGGCTCAGCTCTCTCTTCACCACGACGGTCCGGTACAGCGACCGCATTACTGCAGACGCTGCGCCGATCCGCCTATCGACCTCACGCTCCAACCTTCCCTCACTCGTGAACAAGACCCCGAGATACTTGAACTCCTCCACCTGGGGCAGGACCTCATTCCCAACCCGGAGGGAGCAATCCACCCTTTTCCGACTGAGAACCATGGCCTCGGATTTGGAGGTGCTGAGTCTCATCCCAGAAGCTTCACACTCAGATGCAAACCGTCCCAGTAAACGCTGCAGGTCACAGCTCGATGAGGCCATCAGGACCACATCGTCTGCAAATAGCAGAGATGAGATCCTAGTGCCCCCGAACTGGACTCCCTCGACACCTTGGCTGCGCCTAGAAATTCTGTCCATGAAAATTATGAACAGAATCGGTGACAAAGGGCAGCCTTGGCGGAGGCCAACGTTCACCGGAAACAGGCTTGACTTACTACTGGCAATGCGAACCAGGCTCCTGCTCCGGTTGTACAAGGACTGAATGGCACGTAGTAGCGCGCCACCAATCCCATACTCCCGGAGCACCCCCCACAGGACACCGCGAGGGACACGGTCGAATGCCTTTTCCAGGTCCACAAAGCACATGTAGACCGGTTGGGCAAACTCCCAAGTACCCTCCAGGACCCTTGCAAGGGTGTAGAGCTGGTCCAGTGTTCCGCGACCAGGACGAAAACCACATTGCACCTCCTGTAGCCGAGGTTCGATTAACGGTCGTACCCTTCTCTCCAGCACCCTGGAATAGACTTTCCCAGGGAGGCTGAGGAGTGTGATCCCCCTATAGTTGGAACACACCCTCCGGTCACCCTTCTTGAAAAGGGGGACCACCACCCCAGTCTGCCAATCCAGAGGTACTGTTCCCGACTTCCACGCAATGTTGAAGAGACGTGTCAGCCAAGACAGTCCCGCAACATCCAAAGCCTTGAGGAATTCAGGGCGAAACTCGTCCACCCCCGGAGCTTTGCCACTGGGGAGCATTTTGACTACCCCAGATACCTCAGCCACGGTGATGGAACTGTCCGCGTTCGTATCCTCAGTCTCTGCTTCCTCTAGGGAAGGTATGTCAGTGGGATTGAGAAGGGCCTCAAAGTATTCCTTCCACCGCCCAACTATATCCTCAGTCGAGGTCAGCAGGCTCCCGTCCCCACTGTAAACAGTGTGGACCGGGCACTGCTTCCCCTTTCTGAGGCGCCGGACGGTTTGCCAGAACCTCTTCGAGGCCGACCGAAAGTCGTGTTCCATGGCCTCACCGAACTCCTCCCACACCCGAGTTTTTGCCTCGACCACCGCCGAAGCCGCGTGCCGCTTGGCCTGCCGGTACCCGTCAGCTGCTTCAGGAGTCCCACAAGCCATCCATGCTCGATAGGACTCCTTCTTCAGCTTGACGGCAGCCCTGACCTCTGGTGTCCACCATCGGGTTCGGGGCTTGCCGCCACGACTGGCACCGACCACCTTGCGGCCGCAGCTCCGATCGGCTGCCTCAGCAATGGAGGCACGGAATAGAGCCCATTCGGACTCGATATCCTCGTCCTCCCCCGGGATGCAGGAGAAGCTCTGCCGGAGGTGAGAGCTGAAGACTCGACGAACAGGAGACTCTGCCAAGCGTTCCCAGCACACCCTCACTACACGTTTGGGTCTCCCGGGTCTGTCCGGCATCCTCCCCCGCCATCTAATCCAACTCATCACCAGGTGGTGATCAGTTGACAGCTCAGCCCCTCTCTTTACCCGTGTGTCCAAAACATGCGGACGCAGGTCTGATGATACGACTACAAAGTCGATCATAGACCTGCGGCCTAGGGTGTCCTGGTGCCATGTGCACTTATGGACATCCTTATGCTGGAACATGGTGTTTGTGATGGACAAACTGTGGTTCACACAGAAGTCCAACAACATCACACCGCACGGGTTCAGATCGGGGAGGCCGTTCCTCCCAATCACGCCCCTCCAGGTCACACTGTCATTGCCCACATGGGCGTTGAAATCTCCCAGCAAAACGACAGAGTCACCAGTTGGGGTGCTCTCCAGCACCCCTCTGATGGACTCCAGGAAGGCTGGGTACTCTGAACTGCCGTTTGGCGCGTACGCACAAACGACAGTCAGGACCCTTTCCCCAACCCGAAGGCGTAGGGAAATGACCCTCTCGTTTACCGGGGATGACTCCAACACAGAGGCACCGAGCCGGGGGGCTACTAATAAGCCCACACCAGCTCGCCGCCTCTCCCCTGCAGCAACTCCAGAGTAGAACAAGGTCCAGCCCCTCTCGAGGAGTTTGGATCCAGAACCCAAACTGTGGGTCGAGGTGAGTCCAACTATATCTAGTCGGAATGTCTCAACCTCTCTCACAAGTTCGGGCTCCTTCCCCGCCAGAGAAGTGACGTTCCATGTCCCAAGAACCAGATTTGGCCGCCGAAGACCAGGTCGCCTAGGTGCCCGCCCTCGACCGCCACCCAAAACGCAATGCACCGGACCCTTATGCTTGCCCCCGCAGGTGGTGGGTCTACGGGGGGGAGATCCCGTGTGGCTTCTTCGGGCTGAGCCGGGTCCCACGGGTGAAAGCCCGACCACCAGATGCTCGCCTGCGAGCCCCTCCCCCAGGCCTGGCTCCAGGGTGAGGCCCCGGTATCCCACTTCCGGGCGAGGTGCGGTCTCTCCTTGTGTGTTTATTCATAGGGGTCTTCTGAATCACTCTTGGTCTGGCCCGTCACCCAGGACCTGTTTGCCTTGGGAGACCCTACCAGGGGCATATAGCCCCAGACAACATAGCTCCTAGGATCACTCGGGCACACAAACCCCTCCACCACGGTAAGGTGGTGATTCACGGAGGGGAGGCTGTAGACAACACATGTTCAATACACTGTTGTGGGACTTTTTGGATTGTTGAAAAATCGGATAGTATGGGACCTTTTAATCCAACATGTTGAACCACAATTATCCATTGAAATGTGGCCAACACATGTTTAATGCAAACAGAAACAACACTGATGATGTAGCCACGTTGGGCACCAGCAGACGTATGCGCAACTGAGTGAGTTTCTGCCTTCTTGCTTCTCAATAAGAAGTGCAGATTGTAATTTTATGCAAAACATGAAGTTGTTAACTAACGTTATCGTTCCAGACATCTCGCGCGGCACCACTCGTGGAACCGGCCGGCAAATTACTGTCCTTGCAAAGATTGCTTTTTAGAGTGCAGCTGCAGCTGAGATCAAATGATGGTGTGTGTGTGTGTGTGTGTGTGTGTGAGAGAGAGAGAGAGTGTTTTCAGTCAGTCTAACATCTTAGTGAGGACTTGTTGGTTGGTTACTGCTACTCTAGAAAGCGTCTTTGGCCAGTTATGACCTCCTTCTATCTCGGCGAGATGCCTAGAATCAGAGTTTTTTTTAAATATGTAATATATACACATAATTCGGTACATCTTCACATTCTAATCAGCTGCATCAAAAATGAGAACATGGTATTTAATCGTCATATATGTACTGTATTACTGTGGCTGCTTTTAGCAGTGGTGTAGAACATCATTTACTGTGTTAAAAAGGAGATGAAGTGTGCTGTTTAGCACTGCAAGCGATCACCTTAATAATAAATAAACACCCATGAGAAAAGTGCTCCACTGACAGTGTCGATCAAAAGTGACTAGTGGGCCTTATTATTTTTGCAAACGTGGAATTTTTTAGACCAGCATGTGTGTGACGGCGCTTGTCAAAACCTTTTTTTTGATGCACTTTTATGTGCAGACATACACTGTGTGTGTGTGTGTGTGTGTTACTGCGTTAATGATGCCACTACACTAGCCTCCACTGGTGGGGGGGTCCCATTTCATGTGGGGGTTAACTGAGTAAGTAATGGCGGATCCCTGCTAGTATAAGAGTGCATTACAGTATGCGTATTTGTTGTTAGGACAGCACATTCAGACGTTCTTGTCCAAACATAGCCAGCGAGGTCGGAATGCAGGTGTGTCTTCAAGTGAATAAATACACATATTCTGAAGCGCATGCTCGTCTCTGAGGCGTAGCGAGACTTGTTCATGCTGCATGTCTCCCTTTACCTCCCGCCCTCAGGGCCTCTGCCAACGGTGTCAAAGGGAACTCACATCATCATCCCCCTGGTGGATGTGCCGCAGGATAACCGCTGGCAAGCCGTCGTGGTGGAGCGGGACGGCGCAAGGATGAAGTTGTCGATCAACTCCCCGGCCACCGCCGTTGTCGGCCGCTATCGGCTCCAGGTGGAAACGGAATACCCAAGTGGCCAGGCCATTTCTGCGCACGAGCCTGCTAATGACATCCATCTGCTGTTCAACCCCTGGTGTGAAGGTAAGAAAAAAAAATGCTGACAAAATCACACCTGATTACAACTGATCACTGTCCAGTTGTTTTGGTTTCCAGCAAGTACTCAGGACACCAAATATACCGAAGAGCTATTCCTGTTAGCACTTTGTCCAGGGGCACATTACTGTCAGCCCTTAGTGGCACATGCTGATTTTCTTAACTGGCCTATTTTCCCCCTGTGCACTACAAATTTGCATAGCAACAAGTGGTTGCAAACACGAAAGAACATTATTATCATTATTATTATTATTATTGGGCCACACGGTGGTCTAGTGGTTAGCATGTTGACCAACACAGTAACAGCCTGGAGATCGGGAAGACCTGGGTTCGATTCTCCCCTGGGTATTTCTGTGTGGAGTTTGCATGTTCTCCCCGTGTGCGCGTGGGTTTTCTCCGGGTACTCCGGCTTCCTCCCACATTCCAAAAACATGCATGTTAGGTGAATTGGTGACTCTAAATTGTCCATAGGTATGAATGTGAGTGTGAATGGTTGTTTGTCTATATGTGCCCTGCCATTGGCTGGCGACCAGTCCAGGGTGTACCCCGCCTGTCGCCCTAAGTCAGCTGGGATAGGCTCCAGCATGCCCCCGCGACCCTAATGAGGATGAAGCGGTATAGAAGATGGATGGATTATTATTATTTTTGGAACACATCTATGACGATGAACCTGCCCTTTAGCTAAAACTGCATATCTGTTACGAAGTTTGTTTTTTTTTTACAGCAAGTGTATTTGACAAAAATAGCTTTTAAAAACACACTTATCTGATCTTTAAACTTCAAGTATGCATTATCACATGTGCAAAATGCATTTTAGGGCACTCTGTTAAAGAACTGAAATGTCAAAATTGCACAAAAAAAGCCACGGAATTGGACATTTTACATTACATACTGTATATAACATAAACATAAAATCCAAATTTAATGTAGAACATCAATTCAAAAAAACAAGAAAAATCTAAATTGAGCAAAATTTTGAATTAGACATTTCACAGCACCAGAGAGGAACAGTATATGTATACCAGTATAACAACATAACCGTCTAACGCACAGTGTCGTCTTTCAAAGAACACTTTACTAACAGCACTAGAGTCATCACACAGCAACTTAATACTCAAAAGGTGTCTATAAATATATACATGTACCAATACGAGTTACAAATTTTACAAACCCAACATTTTAAACATTTTAACATTTTCCCATAAGGTGTTGCGTCTGAGCAACACATTCATTGGGGCGCTGCAATGACTTCACCTTCCCTCTGGGATTTCGGCTCTGGGTCTTCTGGCTCCCTCTGGTGGACATTGCAGCACCATTTTCTATGCTTTCTATGCTCCTCCAATGAAATGGTTCTCTCAAACAAAATGGATTACGGGAACACTTTAAAATGTTGGGTTTTTTTCATATAAAACTTGTATTGATACATGTTTCTATATTTCTGAGGTATTACATTTGAGTGTAGTTGCTGTGTGATGAGTTTAATGTTGTAAGATGAAACCGTGAGTCAGACTGTTACGTTGAGTAATGACCTTCTGCAATTTCCAATGGGTTGCCAAGCTTGTTGTGAGTTTTTTCATAGCTCGTGATTTCCTCATGTCAAATAAAGAACTGGCTTGTCCTCACTGACTCGTGCACGCCAAAATGTGCCAATGTGCCACTTTATGATGTGAACATGTGCGGCTAATATAAAAACAAATGTGATTTTCCCTCAAATGTGGTTTTGCCTCTAAATATAGTGAGTGCGGCTTATACACCAGAGTTTATGGTAACAAAATGAAATATTAAGACCACACAAAATTGGACATTTCGCTTATAGCTTATAGCAAAAACTGACAAGAAACATAACAGCTGCATGTTTAAAAATGCATCAAATATTAAAACAGATCTAATGAATACAGTCCCACACTTCACTGCACATGGATGTTATACATACTGTACGTTGCATTGTGCCAGGTGACGCAGTTTTCATGGACGCCGAAGAGGAGAGGAAGGAGTACGTCCTCAACGATGTTGGACGCATCTACTATGGCACCCAGGACCAGATTGGAGTCCGTACGTGGAACTACGGACAGGTGAGCGTGTCAGTCGGTGTGTGCCATCATTGAATGGAAAGCAGACACTCACTTGCTGCTTTTGTTGGGTTTTTTTTGTTTGTTTTTTTTGCTTTCAGTTTGATGAAGGGATACTGGCTGCATGTCTCTTCATTTTGGAAAAGAGTGGGACTCCTCCATCTGGGTGGGGAGACCCTGTTAATGTGGTGCGAGTTGTGTCAGCCATGGTGAGACAACACCAAGTTCTGTGTTTTTATGTCCATCCGTCTATTTTCTATGCGTGGGTATGCGACGAGCTGACTTTTGGACGAGAGGTGGGGTACAACCAATCCCAGGGCACACATAGACAAACAACCATTCACACTCACAGTCACACCTACGGACAATTGACCGAACACGCATGTTTTTGGAATGTGGGAGGAAACCGGAGTAGCCGGAGGAAACCCACGCACACAAGGGGAGAACATGCAAACTCCACACAGAGATGCCCAAGTGGAAATTCGAACCCAGATCTTCCCGATCTGCTGACTGTGTGGCCAACATGCTAACCACTCGCCCACCGTGCGGCCCGTGTTTTAGAACTAATCATTAGACAATTGGTCAATGACTTACGTGCAATTAGTACCACTAAGCAAGAATGTTATGCTTCATGACAGCCATGTTTTTCAACCAGTCATGTTCGAATTTTACACACACATTAAGGTGTCCACAAAATTGATGGTGATTTGGCCAAACACCCCAAAGTTGCAGTGGGTGTTTTGTCTGGCTGTGTGACACTTTATGTTAAGATGCTTGTAATAAGTAGTAATTAAAGTTAATAAGACTCTTATGGTATTAATAATATTAGGGTTAGGGTTACATATATAAATAATACATTCATCATGTATTATTGATTTATTACATATTATATCCTAATCTTAAAGAGATGCTTTTCCCGCAGCATTTTGAACTGTTAATAAACGCACAATATCATCTTCATTAATCCTAATAAAGCACTGTTCCCACTTTAGAATAAGTAGCCGCCGAGCAGCATATGTTAACTGTTAATAAGTACATAATACCAGGATTTACTAGAGGAAAAGGCTTCTTGAGACGTCATCTGTACTTCTGTGTAGAAGGTGTCGGACGTTTCGCTCCTCATCCGAAGAGCTTCGTCAGCAAACTAATAAGTGCTGGTAGCTTAGGCCTTAAATACAGTAAGAGTGGGCGGAATTGGTGTGCCAACACCCTCCTCCTATTGGTTCGTTACACTAAGCCTGGGCGGAGCAGTGGTATAATCCTATCCTGTTATTCACACCTACGATAAAAGGGGAAGTGTCGCTCCCTGAATTGGGTATGAACGACTCTGATACTGGCTTGTTAGCATCTATTGTTCTGGCTCGGCCCTGCCTTCACCTCATTTGCAAGACTAAGAGCTGTGGGTTTTGGTCTCAGTAACCTGCTGAACACAGGGTCCAAATTGAACCTCAAACCACCATTCCGATTCAATGATGGGTTCTGTTGTTTGACAAAAATATCAAATTTACTCGCGAGGACACTAAAGAAAACCAACTAGCCTTCTTAGACTGCAAGGTAATTATAGGAAAGGACAGACAGCTACTTACAGAGGTCTTTAGAAAGGCCACACACACTGACCAATACCTGCTTTTTGAATCAAACCATCCACTACAACATAAACTAGGGGTTATTAGGACCCTCCAACATAGAGCGGAACAAATACCAACTAGTGCTGAGGGAAAGAAAAAGGAGACACAACATGTCCAGAGAGCGCTCTCAACCTGTGGGTACCCACGGTGGGCTTTTAACAAATGTCAAAAGAAGAGAGTAGGGAAAGAAACCCAAAAGCCCACAGAAGCAAAAAGGAGAGGAGTGGTAGTCCCTTATGTAGCGGGGGTCTCCGAAAAACTCCAGAGGATCTTATGGCAACACAAAATTCCTACCTATTTCAAACCAGTAAATACCCTGAGACAAAAATTAGTGCATCCTAAAGACAAGGCTCCAAACCAGAAACAGAGCAATGTGGTCTATTCCATCCACTGTAAAGATGAGGAATGCAAAGAGCACTACATTGGGGAAACTAAGCAAATGCTCCAAAAAAGGCTTTATCAACATCGCAGGGACAATGCTAGTGGTCCTCAATCAGCAGTACATCTACACCTGAAAGCTACCAATCACTCTTTTCAGGACAGCGAGGTAAAGATTTTGGCCAAAGAAAACAGATGGTTTGAAAGAGGAGTAAAGGAAGCTATTTTTGTCAAACAACAGAACCCATCATTGAATCGGAATGGTGGTTTGAGGTTCAATTTGGACCCTGTGTTCAGCAGGTTACTGAGACCAAAACCCACAGCTCTTAGTCTTGCAAATGAGGTGAAGGCAGGGCCAAGCCAGAACAATAGATGCTAACAAGCCAGTATCAGAGTCGTTCATACCCAATTCAGGGAGCGACACTTCCCCTTTTATCGTAGGTGTGAATAACAGGATAGGATTATACCACTGCTCCGCCCAGGCTTAGTGTAACGAACCAATAGGAGGAGGGTGTTGGCACACCAATTCCGCCCACTCTTACTGTATTTAAGGCCTAAGCTACCAGCACTTATTAGTTTGCTGACGAAGCTCTTCGGATGAGGAGCGAAACGTCCGACACCTTCTACACAGAAGTACAGATGACGTCTCAAGAAGCCTTTTCCTCGATGGACAACTCCTGTACGACTGAGAGCCTACACAGACAGGATTTACTAGAGTTTATAAGGCATTATTATCCATTACCTGCGCACTATTGTCAATAAATATCCCATTAATGTTGATAAGCAAATACATTCTTTAATAAATCCGTATTAGGAGGCTTATTAATGCAAATAAGGATTTCATATATAATCTTATTCATATAATAACAGGCTTATTAACTTTAATTACTGCTTATTAAAGCTTATTACAAGCACCTTAATATAAAGTGTTACCAAACAGGATAAATTCATTAATAAAATGATAAATTACTAGATATTACAGGCGTCCCTCGCCACGTCATGCTTCGTTCACTCTTTATCATGTTTTGTCAGAAATGAGCATTTTCAAGCAGAAAAATGGCTAAATGAACTAAAATCTGAATATAAAGCATTCAAAGTACGCATTGAAAGACAATGTGATGATATGTAGAATTCTACCCTAGTCACTAAGTGTCAGTAATGTTAGTGACTACTACACTTCATAACACATACAAACAATATTGGAGGAGGACATAGACCCAGACACAAACTTCTTTTCTCATATCAGAAATGACTGCTGCTACTATACAGATGAACAATACAACGACAACTTTAATATAGGCAATAAGTTGTCAATCATTCACATTAATAGTAGAAGTATGTATGCAAATTATAATAACATCAAACAATACTTGAGTCTATTTAAGGAACCCTTTAAAATAATCGCTATCTCAGAAACTTGGATTAATGACTACAAAGGCGTGGACTTTGAGCTGGAAGGTTATGACATGAACTACGTCAATAGGAACAACAAAAGTGGAGGAGGAGTGGCTGTGTATGTGGATAAAAATCTGAATTATAAAGTGGTAAAGAACATATCAATTGCTATTGACAACATTCTAGAATGCATAACTATTGAAATCAGTAAAGAGAAAAGTAAAAATGTACTAATAAGTTGTATATACAGAACACCTAAGTCTAGCATTGAAATATTTGAGGATTGGATCAAAGCAACATTCACAGACACTAGCCAAAAAATAATCTTTTTATGTGGAGATTTCAATATTGACCTTCTAAATTCAAATAACCAAAACAGAATAGATAACTTTCTAGATACAATGAACAGTTTAAGTCTTTATCCAAAAATCACCAGGCCAAGCAGAATTACAGATCACAGCGCAACATTAATTGACAACATATTTACCAATGATTTCGACGACAACACGACAAGTGGACTGTTAATTAATGATATTACTGACCATCTTCCGGTGTTTACCATTTATAATGAAAACTATAAAAAGAGAAAGAAGGACCATATCAGGACAGTCAGAAGATCACATACAGAGGAAAGTATTAGTGCTTTTAGGAAAGATTTGGAAAAACAAAGACGGGAGTGCGTATATAGTGAGAATGATGTGAACGAGGCGTACAAAAACTTTCTTAACGTTTACATGAAGTGCTATAACAGACATTGTCCACTGAGAGAAGTATTTAATAAGCAAAGGAAGAGAAATCAGCCATGGATGACCAAGGGACTAATAAATGCCTGTAAGAAGAAAAATACACTATATAGGAGATTTATCATTCTAAAAACTAAAGAAGCAGGAAACATATATAAAACATACAAAAATAAGTTAACAAACATCCTGAGAGTGTGCAGGAAAGAATATTATAGTCAATTATTAATCAAGAATAAAAACAACACTAGAGCAACATGGGGCATTCTAAACAGTATTATACGGAACGGTGCAAAGAAAGACTACCCTCTTTATTTTATAGAAGGAAATGATAAATATGATAATATGAATCAGGTAGTTGAAAAGTTCAACAATTACTTTGTAAATATTGGACCGGATTTGGAAACAAAGATCCCAAATTACCCACCAGTAGAAGAAAGAAATGAGATCATAGACAATAATCCCAATTCCATGTTCCTCACTAATGTCACACAAAAGGAAATCATAGATATTGTCAACAAATTCAAAGCGAAAACATCAACCGATTGCAACGGAATAGAAATGGAAACGATAAAAAGGGTTATAAATGAGATTGTACAACCGCTAACGTACCTTAGCAACCTATCATTCCAGACAGGTAAATTCCCAAATAAAATGAAAATAGCTAAAGTAGTTCCAATCTATAAAAATGGAAACAAACATCAATTCACAAATTACCGACCAGTGTCCTTACTGCCACAATTTTCCAAAATCATTGAAAAACTATTTAATAACAGGTTGGACAATTTTATAAAAAAAAATGAGTTACTCACGGAGAGTCAATACGGATACAGAAGCAACATTTCAACTTCCATGGCACTGATAGAACTTACAGAGGAAATCACCAATGCTATAGATCATAGAAAGTGCACGGCTGCAGTATTTATGGATTAACAAAAGCCTTTGACACAATTAATCATGATATTCTAATCACTAAACTAGAAAGGTATGGAATTAGAGGGTTAGTCTTGAACTGGGTTAAAAGCTACTTAGCTGACAGGAGGCAATATGTGAAGCTAGGAGAACATACGTCCGAGGAGTTAAACATATCATGCGGCGTTCCCCAGGGGTCAATTCTAGGACCAAAACTATTCAATCTATATATAAACGACATCTGTAAAGTCCCAAGAGACCTAAAGCTAGTATTATTTGCAGACGATACAATCGCATTATGTTCTGGAGACAGCACACCAGAGCTAGTACAACACATCACAGATGAACTAACTCTACTAAAAAGATGGTTTGATAAAAACAGACTATCACTGAACCTCAGTAAAACTAAAGTAATGCTATTTGGTAAGTGTAAAAAAGAAACGTACCAGCAAATACAAATTGATGGGGTAGACATTGACAGGGCGAACGAAAATAAATTTCTCGGGGTTATAATAGATGAGAAGATGAACTGGAAATCTCACATTAAAAATGTAAAACATAAAGTGGCAAGAAACACCTCAATACTGAATAAAGCTAAATTTGTCCTTGATCAAAAAGCACTACATACGCTCTACTGTTCACTGATATTACCATATCTAACTTATTGTGCCGAGTTATGGGGCAATAACTATAAAAGTGCACTTCAGCCACTAACTGTGCTACAAAAAAGGTCAGTCAGGATCATCCATAATGCTGCCTACAGAGAACACACAAATTCCTTATTTATAAAATCACAATTATTAAAATTTGCGGATCTAGTAAACCTTCAGACGGCTAAAATTATGCATAAAGCAAACAATAACCTTCTACCGAAAAATGTAAAACAATTCTTATCAACAAGAGAGGAGAAATATGATCTGAGAGGAAAATTTAACCTAAAACACCTATATGCACGGACAACACTGAAAACTTTCAGCATTTCTGTATGTGGAATCAAGTTGTGGAACGGATTGAGTAAGGAACTCAAACAATGCACAACAACGAGCGATTTTAATAAAAAGTACAAGCAGTTGATGTTCACAAAATACAAAGAAGAAGAGACCTGAACCACTGTGTACATACAATACAACATCTAACCATTACTATACTGACTATTAACTCTTCATTGTGGTGAGTACATGGTCTGTACTCATTCATTATCAATCAAACACTTCTTCAATCATTCTATCGGTTATCATTATGCCTGTAGCTTCCTTGTAGTAAGTGAAAACCTTGTTATGATCGCACTATATTGTCATGTAGCCTTACAAAGCATACCTGGAAGAAAAAGAGGTGAGTGAATGTATTGCAATTGATGTGGAGCTGATGAGGGGTAGGATTAAATAAGCTTTGCTTCTTCCTACTCCTTTTTGGACATGCAAAACTGTGAACTGTATTGTGTGATGTGCAACTGTTTGACTTGTATGCATGTTCAAGATGAATTAAAACCATGAACCATGAACCAATGTTCGGTGGGACACACAAGCACCAGACTGGATTGCAGTAACAACAGGCTTTTATTGCAGGCTTGAATTATCGGACAACAGGCACAATAATCCCTAACATGAGCTACTGTTGCGGCCGTAACCCATGCCAAGATACAACTCAACTCTCAACCCCCGACATCACTTCCTGTCCTCTAGAGCTGGAACACATGTACAGCAATGCACACGAGTATGAGTCTTATTACTATATTTGGTAAAACAAGTGTAAAGGTGACTATAGGGGTGTTATTTTATGTCTAGAGGGCTCTAATCACTTTAAAAACAGTATTTAGAAATTTGTAAACAGGTTTTCTTTGCTCAAACTACGAAAATATTCCATTATCCTTTTATTTTACACATTATACTTATACATTTCGTAAATAAGGACTCCTACTTCACGAAAATTCACTTATCACAGTACGGTCTGGAACTAATTAACCACGCTAAATGAGTGATTACTGTCCATTCATTTGCTTTGGCATATATTGACCTATACTGGATTGGTTTTAGCATCTTTAATGCACAAAATGTATCCTAGTGGCCCCCTCGTATCCTTTTAATCAGCCTTCCTGCCATCTACTAGATCAACTCTCGTGACGACCAGGGTGTTGTGGAGGGAAACTGGTCAGGAAACTATTCTCAAGGAACATGTCCCACAGTTTGGAGCGGAAGTGTGGAAATATTGAGGGAATACCACAAAACCAGCGGCACGCCTGTTAAATATGGCCAGTGTTGGATCTTTGCTGGAATCGTCACTACAGGTAAACATTTCTTTACTCCTGTTTATCACACAGCGTATGCTTTTGGCGCACCGGTAAATCTCCAATCGTCTCACAGTTTTGAGGTGTTTGGGCATTCCCAGTCGGACTGTGACTAACTTCAGCTCGGCCCATGACACCGACGTCTCCTTGACAACAGATGTGTACCTGGATGAGAACCTGGACCCCATAGCTCATCTGAATGCAGACTCTGTCTGGTGTGTGCACACATCATCCCTGTCACGCTGTGTCCAGTAATACACTTTTTACTCATCATGACACACCGCTTTATTGATGTGGTAACAGATGTTTCTTATCACTGTGCGATTGCACTTGGTACAAAAAATGTTATTAAAGAAAAACACCATCACAAACCGGGTTCACCACTGGAAGGATGACTTTCATTCATCATAAAATATTGACTGACGTGACTGAAATCAAGGCTCAATTGTTGTCTGGATACAGAAAAAAATCTAAAATTAATCTAATACTTAGTATTTGATTCATGCCCTCAAAACGAGCTAGAAATAGATGGTGGTGGTTTTCACTGAGCCGGTATGCTGGATTTACACTGGAGGTGCACGATTTTGATGGTGTGCATCCTGTACAATGCTTCATAAACCAGGCAATGTAACGTTTATGCCACAGTTTAAATGAACAGCATTGGTGATTACTAGGGGCGTCACAAGATCTCACGAGATTAAAACGTGACAAGATTTGTCGTTCAGAAAAAAAATGTTTTGTGGACAGTAATTAATGAATGCATTCATCACACAATAAATGAAAATGAACTGGATAATTTGGCCAGCCCCCAATATATTGCCATCTGCATGCGTGTCTGTTCTCCTCGTCTCCCGCCTCAAAACAGGCAGGAAGAGAGTTCACTCTGTGCATTGGTTTCAGCACCTTGGAGTGTTTGTCCCATAGAATAACGGCATGAACGGAATCAGCCCTTTTGTCATTCATAGAGTCTCTTTGTCTCGGTGGATGGAGGCAGGGCCGGTAGCATACACTCAGGGTGCAGAAAAGTGTAACGTCGTCGCAATTACATTTGTAGCTTATTATAATATATTTCCATTTTTTCATTGTCTTTTTCTTCAAAGCAAAGTTAAAATCTCGCCTTGTCTCGTAGACTCCATCTCGCGTGTCGCCTTCTCTTGTGAACTGACGGTCTTGTGACACCCCTAATAATTAGCACAAATATTTTAAGCTTCTTTAATGGTTAATAGAGCTGTATGTAGAAGCTCTTGAACTAAAAGTATATTGTTAATGCTGAAATGCTTTAACTTGATATTTTACAAAGAAAACCAAAAATTGTACAGAACATTATCATTATCTGTAACGCTGTGCTTGTGTGTTATAAATGATACATACATCTAATTATCGTTATATTATATTATAGATCACATATAACAGTAACATTACCGTAGTCAGATTTTAACGGCAACATCATGCTAGGTTAGTGTATTTTCCGAAGAAAAGCAAAATGATCAAACTTAAAGCCTCCACGACTGTAGCTAGATGTGCCCACTGTAGGGTGGGCATCTGCCTACATGTGGGTCCAAGGTGGTGTCATGTCCATGAGGAAGGACGTGTTTATGATGTCATGAAAAGCGACAACTTCTAAAGCAAGCGCTTGAACGCCTCTTCTCTCGAAAGTGGAGCAAACAAGTGAGGGAGATGATACATTTTTCTCATGTTTTGTGCTAATAAAACAGGCTCTAGGTACACATATTATTGTTAGTGCATCAGTAAAACATCATTTTTGCAAAATAGGGGACCTTTAAACATACTATTTAGTTATCTTGTACTGACTCTCCCTCCCCGTTGTTTTAAAAACAAGTACCGGTACCCTCATCTTTACTCCACTGGCTGCCGTCTGCAGTTTTTTTTCCTTTATTTAATGGTCTATGCATCTCTAATGTACCATATTTCAATCTTGCCTAATCCTCAGAAAAAGTGGAAATTGTGTCACTTGAACCATGTAGTATAAATCCAGCCGTAGAGGCCTGCAGCAGCTTCCTGGCGCAGCCTTTTTGTGATTACCAGTGCATTAGATGAAAATAAACATGAAATTTGGCTGCAGATAAAAGAGATGGCCGGAAGCTGTGTCCCACGTTAGAAAACTGAGAGCAACCAACGAGTAATTGATGTGTTTTTTTATTAACTGTCAACTCTTTTTTAATTTTTCTTCCAGGAACTTCCACGTGTGGAATGACTGCTGGATGGCTCGCCAAGACCTGCCTCCAGGTATGGGAGGATGGCAAGCACTGGACGCCACG
Organism: Dunckerocampus dactyliophorus; assembly: GCF_027744805.1. Taxonomy (NCBI): domain Eukaryota; kingdom Metazoa; phylum Chordata; class Actinopteri; order Syngnathiformes; family Syngnathidae; genus Dunckerocampus; species Dunckerocampus dactyliophorus. The sequence continues at coordinate 11,279,474 of NC_072828.1, forward strand.
CCCCAGGAGACCAGCCAGGGCACCTTCCGCTGTGGCCCGGCCTCCCTCACCGCCATCCGCAACGGTCAGGTCTTCCTCAAGCATGACTCACCGTTCGTTTTCGCAGAGGTCAGTGGACAAAGACGGGATAGGGTTTTTATGTTTAACTTTGATTCATTTTGGCAGTATGCCAGTGAAATGTACTGTTAGCGCTGATAATGTTATCATGCTAACAGCTAGCAACCTGCGTGGAGCCATTGCGTTAACATGGCAGCTTCTCTTGCGTTAATGAAACGCCAAAGTGCTAAAACTCAATTAGATATGCAGAATGCTAACAGTTTGTATGCTGACAATTAATAAAGATACTATGTACAGAAAGTGCTAACTGCCAATACCCCCCCAAAATGGAAACACTAACAATACTAATAGCTAGCATGCTAGCAATCAGTGAGTATCCATTGTGATAACATTGGAACATGTCTTTCATCAATGGACAGGTGCTAAAGTACTAAATCTCCATGTGATATATAGAATGCTAAAATGCTAGCAATTATTAGCTAGCTAATACATGAGAAAGATAGGTGGTGGTGGGGTCTACTGAAATTGGTAATTGTTAACAATTTTAACTTTGAGTGCATTGCAACATGAAAATGCGAACATTCTGTTTGTAGAAACATGGGATCATCTCTTACGTCAGGGGTGGCCAAACTTTTTCCACCGAGGTCCAGATACTGAAAAATGAAAGGATGCCAGGGCCTCTTTGAAATTTTGTAAAACAACACATGTAGATATGCTAAGAAGATGTATATATTTTTAAAAAACTGCTACTCAGCTTTGTGAATGGTGAAAAAGCATATTAGTAGTCCCCATTTTTTATGTTGTTTTTTTAAATTTTCCAAATATTTTAACTTTCTTCTGAAATAATAGTCATAAATTTGGTTTTCTTAATATTATGACTTTAGTCCCATAATATTTTGACATTATTCTCATATTATAACTTTTTCCCCAACCTAATTTTCCAAAAATTGCAGCTTTATTTTGTTTTATTTGTTTCTTATAATATTATGACAAAAAACACATTTTTTCTTTAATATTTACAGTCTATGCAACTAAAGTGACATTATTTTTCGTCATACTTTATTATGAGTTTATTCTCTGAAAATTGTGTTTTCTCATTAGAACAGGACCTTTTTCTCTTAATATTTTGACTTTATTTTTGTACATTCGTTTTTCCATTTCTGCTGTTGTTTTATTTATTTGTTTCAACTTTCTTCTTGTTAATGTAACAACCTAATTTTCCAAAAATGTATTTTACATGTTGTTTTGTTTGTTTCCCATAATATTACATTTTTTTTTAAATAACTGGGTTTTTTTTCATATTTCAACTTTATGCTAGCCCTGCGATTGGCTGGCGACCAGTCCAGGGTGTACCCCGCCTCTTGCCCAAAGTCAGCTTGGATAGGCTCCAGCATACCCCCGCAACCCTCATGAGGATAAGCGTAACAAAAATGGATGGATGGAACTTTATGCTTCTAAAATGACATTATTTTTCATCATAATGTCACGTTTTTTTGTTGGATTGCAACTTTTTTCTGTCAATATTTTGACTTCATTCTTGTAAAATTACTGCTGATTTTTGCCACGGGTAAAAAAAAAATGGCCACCGGGCCACACTTTGGACACCCCTATCTTACGCTAATGGACTGGTGCTAAAGTGCTAATACTTCATGTGAAATGCTAACATGCTAACAGATCAGAAAGATGGGTACTATGTACAGAAAGAGCCACTCACTATTTTCCCTTGGGAGTAACCCATCCATCCATTTTCTATACCGCTTCTTCCTCTTTAGGGTCGCGGGGGCATGCTGGAGCCGATCCCAGGTGACTTTGGGCGACAGGCGGGGCACACCCTGGACTGGTCGCCAGCCAATGGCAGGGCACATATAGACAAACAACCATTCACACTCACATTCATACCTATGGACAATTTAGAGTCTCCAGTTAACCTAACATGCATGTTTTTGGAATGTGGGAGGAAACCGGAGTACCCGGAGAAAACCCACACACACACGGGGAGAACATGCTAACTCCACAAAGAAATGCCCAGGGGAGAATCAAACCCAGGTCTTCCCGATGTCCAGGTTGTTCCTGTGTTGGCCAACGTGCTAACCACTAGACCACCGTGCGACCCGGAGTAACCCAATAAAATGGAAATTGGTTAATAAAGCAACGTTTGTTACGTTAATGGACAGGTGCTAAGGTGCTAGAACTCCACATGATATGCCATATTCTAATGTGTATGCTGTCACGTAAGAACTAGGTACTGTGTCTGAGTCTTGCCACCTATGAAGCTGACAAGTGTGTGACCTACAGGAGTTTGCTGTTTACAGTGTACCTGCGTGCCCTGGGTATTAACACTGAGCCATATGGAGGCTGTCAAAAGTGACACTTTGCATTTGTCTCCCCCGCCGCTCCTCAGGTGAATAGCGATAAAATCTACTGGCAGAGGAACCTGGATGGGACTTTCTCGAAAATCCACAGTGAGAAAAAGGTTGTGGGCCACCTCATCAGCACCAAGGCTGTGGGCTCTGATGAACGCAGCGATATCACCCATCTTTACAAACACCCTGAAGGTAGCATCAAGCACAGACTTCAAGCAAATATTCAAGCCTCTGGTTAAAAAGATGTTTTTTGTTGTTTTTCTTTCAGGCACAGAGGCCGAGCGCATCGCTGTGGAGACGGCGTGTCGGTACGGCTCTAAGTCGGAGGCATATTCGTCGCCTGCTGCGGAGGACGTCGCCATCGCGGTGGCTATGGACGGTGACGGTCCGCAAATGGGGAGGGATGCCATGTTGACCATCACGCTGCGAAATAGCAGCACAGAGCATCGCCATATCCTCCTGCACAGCCAGGTGGCGGTCATGTACTACACCGGAGTCCACAAGGCCACTGTCAAGACGGACCACACCGACCTGGCCCTGCTGCCCACTGAGGGTACGTTATTGTGTTGAAAACAAATCAGCACAGTTTTTATTTCAATACGGTTTCATCTCGTTTCTTTAGTCAAGGTTTTGGAGTGGACACTTGAGTACAAAGACTATAAGGACCAGCTGGTAGACCAGGCTGCCCTCATGCTGACGCTGTCGGGCCGGGTCAGGGAGACCCAGCAGGTCCTGGCCACCCAGTTCAGTTTCCGACTCAGGACTCCAGACCTCCTATTAAAAGTGAGCAAAACATCACAGGGGTGGGTTTCAATTTTTTTTCAAAAAGGACTGTAAATATTCTTCTCTCGCACAGCCCATCGGGAAGGCCATTGTCGGGGAAAAGATGGCGGTGGAGATCTCCTTCACCAACCCTCTTCCACAGGCGCTCACATCGGTCATAATCCACGTGGAGGGTCTGGGCCTCGAAACTGCTCGCAAGATTCATTATGGGTGAGCAGAGAAATATCCAGCCCTATTTTTTTCTTGTTTTGTCCGTCGTGTTAGTCATTTTCTGTCCCTCCCTTCAGCCATATTGGCAGCCGGGCCGCCGTGTCTCTGACAGAGCACTTTGTGCCCACCCTGCCCGGGCCGAGGAAATTACTGGCGTCGCTGCACTGCCAGCAGCTCACGCAAGTCCATGGTGTGACGGACATCACCGTGCATGGAAGGACCTATGGTGCTCTATAGGGAATGACTTTTCCTGTAATAAGGAAACACTATTTAAAGGTTGACATTGGATACCAAAAGAGGAAAAAACCCAGAGGGAAATGTACGATTTGACCTCGGAACAGACTGAAAGTATAAGCTGGAGTCACACTCCAAATAATTAAAAAGGTGTCTCTGCTTGTCCTTGACAGGAGGTTTTTTTTTTTTTTCGGTATGGTTAGCTTAAAAATATGTACATCCAGTGGAAGGTTGTACGATCTGCCATTAGACAAGAATTTTTCCAAGAAAAAAAAATCTAAGTAGCTTAAGTGTAAACCATGACATCACAGCCTATTAACACTCTGCGTGTGCTTTTTATTCTGCTTTTTTCAGGACACTTGCGCCAAAACATAACAGTAAAGCAGTGTATGCTCCAGTGTATGCGACCCCCCCCCCAAATATCTACCCTATGGCTTGACATTCACCTCCAAAAAGACGTCTCGGCTTTTAATACATTATTTCCTGTGTGTCCACAACTACTTCAGAGCCCACCTTCATGCACGCCTTCTCCAATTTTGGACTGACATTTGCAATAAAAGTGACTGTTGTCGCACATCGATTAGTTCCAGCTCCAATAACACTCTCGACGAAGGGAGTGAGCAAGCTAAATAGTCAACGAGTGCCATGGTTGCTCACTGAGTTGACTCACCGGTACACACCGCCCTAAGTGTTTTGGTGAACGATTGCACGGTACGCGCTTAACCCAACCTGACGCACAACCTCAAAAGGTTCACGACTGCGTCCTGAGGGACGGCGTTCGGCTCATAAACAGGCCATAAGACTCCAGCGGCATCCCAGCACTTTTGTTCTGCGTCGCTCAAATCAAAGCTAAGGCTGAGCGATTTATTGTTTTTAGTGTTTCTTTTGCACTTAAGAATGTTAAAAAGACATGTGACTCGTTGCACCTTTGTCGCTTATGGTTAAAGCTAAGACTGAGTGTTTTTCTTGTTTTTACATCTGAAGGGTTAACATATTTTTTGAACTGTCCAGTAAAAAAAAAAAAAAATTTGATGCTGATTACAGGCGTAATGACACAATGATCTAATTTGCATAATTTGCCATGATGCATTTCCATGTATTCATAATGGATGCTGTTGGAGAGAGGAATAACACTGTGAGAAGAAGTCAGTAAAAACAAAACATGAAAAGCACAACAAATATAAATACTACATAAGAATGTTTTTCTGTTGCTTCTGTATGTCATTTTTTTAGACCGAGGTGTTGTGAGATGAGGGAGGAGCCCACAGCAGCAGTAGGCCGGTATGATACCCTTGGGCAAAAATATCACGCTTTCATGGTATTACAATTACAGCTCTAAAATGTGTTATTTCAAAATATCTTTATTCTGTTCAACAGTCATTTTTAAACAGTATAAATAGAACATGATGGAAGTGGAACATATGTATTTCAAATTAATAAGAAAAAATAACTGAATTATTTCAAAATAAATAATAAATAAAATGCACTTTTTGATGTGGTCTACTGTGGCTGATCCCGCAACTCATGTCACAAGACACACAATATTTTCTTAGTAAGAAAAATTAAATCACTGGCTCAATCAACGGCTCAAGAAGGTCACAGCATCAATAATAAAAAGAAAGCTCAAGTTTTTATTTATTTGGTTGTGTCACCAAGTTTCATACAGTTGTTTTCAGCACATTCAAGCCCAACTGCGAGGGATAAACACAGGACATGACAAAATATTTCCATGGTTCCGCGCTGGAACTCCACTTTTTGTCATCCCGAAGGAATGGTATGACGGACAAATTTAATGGCTTTGAAACCGCAACTCTTCCATACCGTGGCATGCCTTGGCAGCTCGTTGAGATTTGTACATGTTTATGTCTTAGTTTCATGATAATGTTTTTCATCAAGCATTAAGATTTTGCACTCCTTTAACGCACACATCTCTTGCCACTCTAAACCAGTTCAAATCCAGGAGACAGCTCTCAGCCTCTCTGTTTTAGTCTCCAAAAGTTCCTTCACTAGATTTGACGCCGGTGAGGTGAGTTACACAGCCCTATTATGATGTTTTTATGAATCTATTTGTGGTGGCCAGCCATACAAACAGTGACGCTCCATGTGTGACGTCCCGCAAATCTTAGTAAATCAAGTCTTTTTTTTTTTTTTTTGACCAACAGACATAGAAAAACATGATTAATTCCAGCAGAACCTAAAAAAAAGGCCTCCAGTGGACACAAACACCTTTCTGTTCTCCTCTCCATTACGCATTATCAAGGGGTGAGTAGTTTTTACTTCATTTAACTTTTATGATACAATGCTACATTTTTTATCATAGTTAACTCATTCAATCCCAGCCATTTTTCAAAAGAAAACCCCTTCAGTACTGGCCATTATAGATGATTATGACTGTTCTTCCAAGGCACACCCGGATAATTTTGTTCTATAAACATGGAACCTACCAAAAGAAAGAAGGAAAATCGTTTGTTTCTACCCTTTTCCATTCCTTAGTAATCAGCAGTAGAGCATAGGTAAGTTTCAGGAAATATCAGTTCCTGACTATAAAAAGGGAGAAACCCAGCTTTTTGTGAAACCATACATTTCAAGCATACCTTTAACTTTGACGAGGGATGTCTGATAATATAGGCCCACTGATAATATTGGCCCGATATTAGCATAAAAATGTGATATCAGTAAACATTGGTATCGGGTTTTTTCCCGATAATGAAAACCGATATGAAAAAAATGTCATATAGATGGACATTTTAATGTTCACATGCCCAGAATGACACGACAGTTTGTTCATATACAGTGCAAGCCCACCTCCTTTCCGAAGGCTCTTGTAGTCATGTCCGCTCTGACTGCCCTGAAGTCGGCTAGCTCCACGTTAGCATCTGAGGCGCTAGCTGTTAGCCATTCAGTGAAATATAAATAAGCTGCATTGCCTGAAGGTCTTGACATTCTTGACAGGTCGTCTATCTTGCGCCGTAGTGTTTCCCATGATAACAGAAGGTACCGAAGGCTTGAATGACTTTCATCTTAGCCCCGGCTCCGTTGACGCGCCGATATCAAAGGGTAGACAGGGAATCACACCACGTATAAATGCGCTTAAATAAACAAACAGAGCTGCTTGAAAGGCAGCCACGACATATATATACATACAGATAGATAGATAGATAATAGATTGATAGATACATACTTTATATCAGGGGTCACCAACGTGGTGCCCGTGGGTAGCCCAGGTAGCCCCCCACGACCACATGAGGCGCCCGCAAGCCTGCTTTTCATTCAGGTTTTCAGTTAATAATGTGAGAACACTAGAAAGAAAAGTATTCTGAAACATAAAATGTGAGTTGTGGATACCAGCATTTTGTGAATGTTTTGGTAAAACAAGCATATTTGATCTGTTTGGGTTGAAATAAGGTATGAAAATCATTTCTACAAAAATGAGTAGCTCGTGGCCATTTTCATTTTCTAAAAGTAGCTCTCGCAAGAAAAAACGTTGGTGACCCCTGCTTTATATGATACATACTCCAAGAGAAATTCACATTCATTTCCAACAGCTCTGCAAAAATGTCATAATGAACTTAATTTTGAAAAATAAAACAATCAAGGCAAGACATAAGAGATAAGAAAAATAAGAAAATAGAATAAGAATAAATAAATAAATAAATAAATACGGAACAGATCACGTCAAATTTGTCATGCAATATACATAATAAATAGCAATACATAATAATAATAATAATAATAATAGTAAGACAATAATAAGGTGATAAGTCCAGTCCTGTCGAGTCCAGTCCTTCCACGACAGGAGATATATGATGTTACATATATCGGTATCGGTTGATATCGTAATTGGAAATTGAGAGTTGGACAATATCGGCATATCGGTTATCGGCAAAAAAGCCAATATCGGACATCCCTAACTTTTTTGCTTTTGTGACAGCTCGAATATCTAAACAACTATACCATAACATAAACAACACAAAAAAGTTTTTTTTTTCAAAATAATTTATTTACAAATATAACACTATGAACTATTTACAATTTTCACATTTGGAACTGAACTATGTGTGTGCGTGTGTGTGTGTGTGTGTGTGTGTGTGTACGTTAAAATTTCCCTACCATGCGTAACCTTCTGCAAGCTACACTCTTCCACGCTCTCCCACTTCCTCCTTCTTGTCATGTGTGTTTTTTCCATCCACATGATCTCTGCCGAGCTCTTATCAAATGCACTTCTCCCACCTAGTGGCCGTTTTTATGGCTTAAAATTGCTCTGCAGCCAAATGCATTAGTGGGGAGTTGCGTCATCACCTCTTTTTGCCTCTTGCACAAAAAAAAACATAAAAGATGTATAAATACATTGCTGGGATTGGGTGTTCCGGTTTATAAAAACATATAACTACGTCCTCGGTGTTGAATGAGTTAATAACATTACTTAAGCTGTACCATAACCTGTAAAACTATTCAAGAATTTATGTTTTACTGGCACTAGTACAACTCCCTTTAGAGATCTACATGTCATGAACAAAAGTTCTGAATGTTCCATTTGTACTTTTAATGAATACATCATCTTCTTTGTACAGTTTTTGGCTCTAGGTGAACACCGGCATAGTGGAGTGGGTACGAGGTGAGTTAAGAGACACTCTCTACCGTGGTAGAAAAGAGCCAAAGAAAAGGTGCTGTCTGACCTTGATGATGTTTTCCCTTTGTTGCATTCTATTACGCTCCGTTTCGCGCACGGCGTCTACCTTGTCTCATGTCTTGACTGGATACCCTCCATTAATGAGGGTCGCATGCAGCCTTTTCTGCTCATGATAACCTGACAGAATGTGGTGGGCGACCACAAGAATGCTTCCAATGTCAAAACACGTGCGCTGCATCACATTAAAGTGGAAGCAATTCAGTGGCACCCTGCCAATTGTTCCAACTTTAATTACTACAGTATATCAATGTGTAAGATGGAGATGACTGGCTTTTATGCTTGAATATATATATATGTGTGTGTGTGTGTGTGTGTATGTGTGTACATATATACAGTATGTACATATATATGTCACTGAGTTGCTACAATGACATTTTAGCCAAATGGACCAGTGTGCTGCATCATTTTTTCACTTTCATTTTTGGGGTGTCTTTGATTTCCCCCCTCTATAGGGTGATCATTTTCATTTCTATCAAATTATGTAGCATCATTTTGTTACTAATACATCACCCACTTATTATCAGGAAAGATATTCAAGATCATTTTTCCCCCAGTTTAGATCTGATGTGTTTTTGAAGTGTTCCTCTAATTTTTTGAGCAGTGTATATATATATATATTTACTGTACATACACAAATACTATGTGTGAGTAGTGTTACTGTAATGTTTGGTGAGATACACAAGCACCAGATTCGCCGGAACAACAGGCTTTTATTGCTTTTATTGTTTGAATTATCTTACAACACGAGCTACTGTTGCGGCCGTAACCCATACCAAGCTAAAACGCAACTCTGAACCCCTCCTACATATATTAATTAATGAATATATATGAATTTATTTAAAAGGGCTTATTAATACAATATGCACGTATCTGCAGAAGAAAAGGCGCTACAGGGCACGGCATCATGTAGACCCTGAAAAACGGGCAACATGTTGGAGAAGGGACAGAAAGTGAGAAAATATTGGGCAATGCTGCATTGTGAACGATGATGATGACCCAGGAATCCTTACCCAGGAATCATCTCGGATGTTGAAGATGGTATTAGAGTGAAATGTATGCATAAGAACGTAGTCAAGAAGTTTTACTGGCCAAGTCCAAAGGAGGACTTTGACGAGGTTGTGTGCCTCGCGAGAGCACCACAACCTGTTAGCAAAAGATCCGTACAGTTAGACAACAGGGTGTGGAAGTTAACAGAAAAGCAAATGGATTAACGATTTAAAAAAAATAGAAACTGTCCCTGATTTGTATGTTGGGTGTGCATTCTTTTTTATAGGAAAATTAGATGACAAATTACTTTGAGGGTGAGATTGTGATAAAGTAAATGAATGGCCTTTTCTTTTCTTTGAATGCATTGAAATGTATGTTTATACAATGGAATATGACCACACTGTCACTGCTGTGTCCACCCTGTTAGCCTTGTATTTTTTATATTAATTACATAGAATGTAATAATATTTTGATTGTCTCCTTGGTTATTAAATTGGTGGATGAATTGAACGAAAAATACTTTTACTGATCAAATCAAGGGACATTTTAGGTCCTGAAAAATGTAAAAAGCACAATGGCTATGCATTAAGAAGACTTATGACTAAAGATGAACATGTCCCGTAAACAGGGTGGACATTTGGACTATGCTGCATGGCAAGAATTTGGTCATAATGATTAGAATTCAATATTCTGAGCTCAACCAAAATATTCTTCTTGTTGTTTAAAAAGCCATAAATCAGATTTTAAAAAATTATTCCATTCTTTTTTAGGTCACAATGCTGAAATGGCACCGCCTGTCTTGAATCTACTTCCTTTAAATTTCACATCCAATTTCTGTCTGACCTCGTCTTCTTGTAACCTTTTGAGTTTATTCATTAGCGTTTCATCTGTGCTCGAGTCCTGCCGCCTGTGCTCGGGCAGCGGCGGCGACACATTTTCAAGGAATATTCTTGGGAAATGTCAAAGCGCTGAGCCGTTTTGCAGATGAAGCGCTAATGTGTGGCACGCTGTGTGTGACGTGCTGATTAGGAAGCAAGTGTGGACACTTCATGTTTCACATCATCAACTTCAATATTCAATGCTTTTTTTCCCCCCTTTCACGCAGAACAGTTGTTCCATTTGTTGCGCAACATGAATTTAATATACCGTAATATAATATAATAATATATAATATTATGTAATATATTATGACATATTATAATAAAATAAAATATAAGATATATAGGGGCGCATGGTGGTTGAGTGGTTAACATGTTGGCCACACAGTCAAGAGATTGGGAAGATCGAGGTTAGAATCTCTGTTGGGCATTTCTGTGTGGCGTTTGCATGTTCTCCCCGTGCGTGTGGGGGTTTTCTCCGGGTACTCCGGTTTCCTCCCACATTCCAAAAACATGCATGTTAGGTTAATTGGTGACTCTAAATTGTCCATAGGTATGAATGTGAGTGTGAATGGTTGTTTGTCTATATGTGCCCTGCGATTGGTTGGCGACCAGTCCAGGGTGTACCCCGCCTCTCACCCAAAGTCAGATATAGACATATGATGATATATATGATGATACAGTATATCTCCACAAGTTTGGTGAGTCTGTCGTCTTGCACAATAGAAAAGGGCTGGTTGATTATCCCGTGTGATACACTCTATGATTTCCCGATTGATGGCTTTCGCTCTGGGAATTGGAAGTATTGAAGGAAGAAGTCTTGGTTTTCCGCCTCGCATAACCAACGCTTTGCAACAAGTTTAATATCCGAAAGAGACACCACAGACATAACGAGGAGAGAGCAAGCATGTTACGAGCCACCCACGGTTGTTACAAGCTTCAGATGCGGTTTGATGAGGTCATCATAAATACGGGAGTCCATAGGCCTATATGCAGCATTTTTTCAAATCGGTTGTCATGATAGGGAAAAAAAAAAAAAACCAATATTGACTGATATTATATTTTTATGCCAATATTGGGCTGATAATATTGGTCGGATGATATTATCAAACATCCCTAAATGTAATATATAATAAAATATAATGTCATATATAGATAATATGAAGGAATTTTCCAATATCTTCTTTCACGCTATTGTGATGGAAAATGTTTATTTTTAAAGTTGTGCTTGTACAGTGGAACCTTGGTTAGCGTCATTAATTACTTCAAGAAGGTCTGACTCGGACGCTAAATGAGTAGATTTTTCCCATATTAAATAATGTACTGTAAATCAAATTACAGTGTTCCCTCGCTCTATTGTGGTTCACCTTTCGCCCATCTGGGGAATTTTTTTAGTGCTTCTTTTTTTTTCATTACAGCGTATGAATGTCACTGCGCATTCCGACCCGGAAACGCAATTGGTTCTACGTACGTGCAGAACGCATCTACATCCGGTCGGACAACTTTTCAGCAGTCACATGTTAGACATGTGTAATCTACGCCATCTGTCGATCTATTTTACGGCAGTATTATGTACGTCCCCCCCCAAATAAGGTATGTTTGGATGGATGGTATTTCTCCGTTTAGAAAAAGAAACTCTTGCTGAATCCTCTACATTAATCCATCATAAAAAGACGATAGAAACATCTGCATGCTAACGAACTCTTTTAATAATAATCACTAATAAAACAACACCCAATATATTATATATATGAAGTGTGGTTATTGACCATTTATGTTCATACATTTAAAAAAAAGAATAACTACCACACCATGTGACGTCGCAGAAGCGCTGTCCTAAAAATTTGCAAAAGGAGGAAGTGATGTCAGTCTCGTGCATGCGTAGAACAGATTGCGCTTCCGGGATGGATTACGCAGTTACAATAAAAGAAGAATTGCATTGTGGAAAGTTGAGTGTCTCTCTTCCCTAGCGCGGCTGTCTGCGTCCTGATTGGCTGCAGACCGTTGTCAATCAGTCTCCGTCGTGCCGCCCTGCGTGTCTCCTGTGTCATCTCTAGCTTGCTTGTTTGCGAGCTTGTAAAAGAATCTTCGGTTCAAGGAGGAAGACTGCAGCAATGTGTTTGAACAAGAATACAAAAACGCTACAGTACAGTGGAACGGCGCCAGGACGAAAAGGCACGGTCACAGGAGAAAAATATGCGTGAGTGACTTAATAAATTCTTGTGTCCTACCTGTAGGTTGATCATTACAATTCAAATGAAGGTTTGAACTTTTCTGAGAGTGTTTAAACAACCAGTAACCTTAAATATTAATTTATCCATTTCATTCGTCAGTTATATGCATGTAGAATGGTTTTATGCATGTAAACTATATTGTTGATTGTTGGCTACATAGCGGACTTCTGGTTCCAGTTGCCATTTTGTAACTTAGCATGCTAGCTTCATTGTTAGAAACCGACGTTCTGTGATTAAAAAAAATATATTAACAACACAGTTGGACTCACACAGTTTAATAACACGACAAGATGCACGCCGTATTGTATGCTAACTGGAAAATGTACGTAAACTGTGGCAAAATTTTGGTGTACATTTTTGCCGTTAACGGCAAAACACGCTAAGCGGGGCAGACGCTAACCGAGGTTACACAGTATTTAAGATAATAATATTCATCGTTGTCCCTACTGACGCTTTTTACTGCTTTGTCATTTCGGTGCATCTCATGCTAATTAGCAGTGTGTTTCGTGCAAGCCACTCTGTCCATGCTGCTGAGCACAAATGTGTATGCGAGCCGATGAGTACACGTTTTATTGTTTTTTTGTTTCCATGTCTTTTCTTTTGACACTTGCATGACAGTTAAGAAGGCTAAAATGTTATTTCAAATTACCGTTGTAGCTCATAAGGGTTTTATTATGGCTCCAGGTTTGACCCTGGAACAGATCATCTTCATGATAACTGATCCCTATGGAGGAAAACAACCTGGATGTAGACCGGCGTCAAGCTACACATTGTCATCGACTTTAGAAGTTTCGTTCTGATACTGCTATGCTTTGCTGTGATGTACGGAGCACCTTTTGTTCTTGACAGCTTTGTGCTCAGCCGATGTCCTCACTGAAGACGGTGCAGGAGGACATGAAGAGAAAGGTTTCTATTTGTTTGTTTTATTAAGCCTGCACGCTCATTTTTTTTGTGTGACGTGTCAGATGTGAAAGTAAGCCAATTAAGTTATGACACACTTCCTGTCTTTGTGCCACAGCAGCATTTTGTCTACCAAATTGGAGATGGGAGCACTAAGCGAGGAGGAACATTACTCCTCAAGCCAAGGTGAGGACAAATTCTCATACGAGAGCGTCATCAAGCTTTGGCAGAAAGACACGGTGAGTCACAATTACAGGTGTCCCCACACGCAGGCAGGAAAAAAAAAACATTTGTGCTGTCTTCATTTTGTATTACATAAGAAAGATCATTTATCTACTGAATTAGTTTTTCATTGGTGATGCACTGGTTTTCTTTTGGGTACTCTTAATACCACATCATTCACAGCCTATTAGTTTCATTTACAACTTGAAATTGTCTTCGGTTTAAAGGGAAAACACACATTAAATGCCAAAATGTCCTTAATGTTTAAAAATAAACACATTAATAATTGCATTAGCTTTGCTGCAGAATATAAATGGTCTCTACTGTGTAAAAAAACACCTACGTCAGCTTCACTTAGGACTAAATTGTCTTCAGAAATGTTTAAAAAACTTATAAGTTAGCTTACTTGAAAATAGTTTACTTCATTGAGGACTAAAGTGTCTTCAGACTTTACAGAAACTTTACAGAAAATGTCTTTGTTAACAAAAACACAAATTTGCTTCATTGAAGAGTTTACAAAACCTAATACAGTGGAACCTCGGTTAGTGTCCGCCCTGGTTAACATTTTGCCTCGGTTTGCGTTCATTGTCCAGTTAGTGTACAATATGGCTTGCGTCTTGGCGTGTTATTATTACACTGCGAGAGTCCAACAGTGTTCTTAATGTGTTTTTTTTAAATACAAAACGTCCTTCCTTGTTAGCAAAATGGCAACCGTAACCGGAAGTTACGTTGCTCGTCTATGATGTCATCAGCGGTTGACACTCCAAAATGTTACACAAAACACGTTTTTATAATTTTACATGCATGAAACAATTCTAAATTCGTATAAATGAAACGAAAGGGATAAATTAACATTTAAGGTTACTTTTACCTTCATTGAAGACGAGCCACAATACGATGTGACAGCGACGTCAACCATTACCACCTTACTGTGTTCAGTCATGTCAAGAATCACATCTTCAATGTGCAGTATTTATTTACATTTCTAATTGTTTTCTGCATGTAAACCTATAACCTATAAAAGTATAAAAAGGTGTTTTGTGTTAAACACTTCTGGCTTTCTGGGACGGTTGGATTTACATGATTTTTTGTGAGAAAAATTGATTTGGTTCCAGATGATTTAAATGGGTGAACAGATACAGTGTGCTCCCTCATGCCTAGTTAGCTGCACTGAAAACTCGAGATCAAGGCTGTCCAATGTGGCCAATAATTGTTATTGGCCTGCGGCATAAAACATGAAACATAAAATTAAACCAAAAATCCCAGAAAAGATGGGACTAGAGCAAAAAGGTGGGAAAGAGAAGAAGCTGACATGTTGATACTAACAACTAATAATAAAACTAATCTTTGTGTGTGTTCCACAGCGGCCTTCATCCGCGCATGTGTCCGCACATGTATCCGCACCACAACTACATTCCTCATCACCAAAATCCGACCAGAACTCGGCTCACGGGGACAAAGTGGGGGGTAAGTCACTTTCGATGCACTACACTGCTGATGGGGATGTCATACAACTTCATGTCAAAACATCCTAACTATCCCTTTAATAAAAGCACATATGTTAGTGTGAGTGATTGACAGGTGATCAATCCAGCGAGAAGATGAGCAGTGTAGAAAATGGATCATAGCTTGAATGAAACATGGTGTGCCTCACCTTTGCCAAATCATATGCAAACAAATATTGTATATGTTCACCTCCTACACTTGGTGCGGAAGCTGCAGAAATGCACAAGGAGGGAGGGCGAGAAGGTTCTGTGTAGGCTGGGGAACTCCAAAATATTTCAGACATGCTTGGCCTCCTCCACTACCATGGAAACATGACAAGATTAAGGAAAGGAGAAAGACGACCGAGGAGCTTGTAGAATTTAGAGAGCAATAAAGCTATTCAATCATGCCATGCTGGAGCCGCTTGTTTTGACTATGTGGGTGGAAAAATGATAAAACTTATAGTCAACATATCTGACTTATTGAACCAAGTGCACTTTGTTTGTTATCATCATGAACAAGAGGGGCGGGGAAGCAACATTCATACTGTTCTGTATTGTATTGTTATTTGCCTATCATGCATTGTCGATACACAAACGTCAAATATTGTTTTTAAAGCAGTTTTCATTAACAAAGACACGCTCAAAGCCGGGTGGGACAAAATATCTACATGGAATTTTCTTGTGGTGGCAATCACCTGCCAAACATTATCAATATACGAACATCAAATGTATTTTTGTTAACAAAGACGTCGTTTGTCAGGTCAGATAGAGTATTGTTTCAAGTCATACATTATCAATGCACGAGCGTCAAATGTCTTAGTATTTTTATAACTGTTCAATTAAGACATGATACCTGAGTTTAATGTCAAATGAGCACAAATAGCATAAAGACAATGACCGCATAAACCTGGACACTGAATTCATCCTGTTTTAAGGTAAGCAGGACAGATTTCTATGAGAAAGATATTTAAATTATTATTTTATTCTGTTAATTGTGTTTGAACAAAAAAATCTATATTATTGAACAATTCATTTTGCATGTATTTGTATTACTCTAAAACAGGCATCAAATTCAATTCAGGTTTGTGTCAAATAATGCAACATTTGTTTCACACAATTAAAGGCAAAAAAACAGTCAGGTTGGTTGGCCCTGCCAACAAGATGTCTCTTATTTATTTTTGCCAAGCAGAAGCTGTAGTTGTTCTACATTTGATTAACGTTACTTAAGATTTGTCAGCTCAAAACACGATCACTGCATATGACTTCTATCAAAACATGTGACACGAGCGTCTATTTTGGAAATTTGCTACTGCCTGGTACGGCACTGTAAGCATCATGGGAACTGTAGTTCTTTTAGCGTAAACATAAAGCTAATCTCCTGCAATCTGCAATCTATTTTACTATATCTGTTTTTAACTATTTGTCAACATGAGTGATTATTAGTAGCAGCAACAGCTGCCGTCATTATTTTACTTTTATCTTTTTTTTTTTTGTGGAAAAAGGTTCAACAGTTAAACGCATCATGCTGCAAAGTTATAAAACATTTCAAATTGTACCTGCATTGCTTTATGATTCAGTTAAATAAAAATGTCTGTTTGACCAGTCCTATATTTTGTCATTTAACCCAATATTGTATGTCATCTTGTCTTGTGAGCTGAGCGTATCGTGACACCCCTATCCGTTGGATGTTACACTTTCCCCTACTCCGATTTTAGCTTTTGTGCGATTTTTAGGTCTAATGTCTCAATGCATTTTGTCAAAATGAAAAATAACCGTACTGTAACACATGTGAGGCTGTACTGAAAAAAATGAAACCAACTAAGGCAAGATAGACAGTTTTTAAAGTGAGGTATAAAAAAAACTACGCAGGACTACGCAGATGAGTACCAAAAAACACCCCACAATAGTGGATAATTTGTCAATAACAATAGATAGAGTTCATAATCTCATGTAAACATCTACGCTAACACACAAACTATTTTTTGTTTACTAATCAGGGTTTTGGCAATAAACAAATGGTCTATTTTCCCACTTTTGTTGTAGCAATGCAAGAACACGGCTAGTAAATGTAAATCACCTGCAAACAAAACGTGATCTTGATAAGATAAGACTGAAAGTCAACAGTTGCCACAGTCTACTTAACAACGGCATCAACAAACATGATGTGTCTAATCCTTCTTGCTTGGCGTCTTTCCATTCTTCCAGTAAGAAGTATTTAGGCAGACTCAAGCAGCTGCTATTATTTTTGGCTGTGATAGCTCTGGGTCATGACACTACGCCATGACGACTTCAACCTCTCTTGACCTGCAGAAGAATGAAATGGTGTTAAGCGGAGCGCAAGGCTGCGCATCGCGCCGCACATTGATGAGATACAAATCTTGCTCAAGTGCCTTCAGGCTTCTTACATAACAGAAGAGCAGTTTTATATCATCTTACATTTTTAATATCTTCTTGCTTAGGATGAGTGTAGGAGATCATATCCTCGGCATACACTGCTAAAGGTCCCCTATTATGCAAAAGTAACTTTTTAATGATGTTCTAACAGTAGCGTGTGTACATAAAGCCTGTTTATGAGCACTGAACGTGAGAAAAATCTGTCATTCTCATTCAAATCTATCACTCCGCTTATGAGAGAAGAGGTGCTCAAAAGCTCGTTTTTGAAGTCGCGACTTTTTATGATGCAATAACGGAAAAACCTACGACTTCCTCATGGACATGATCCTGCCTCTGACCTGCGCCTAGCTTGATGGTAAATTTTCTACCTTGAAGGTTGACACTGTTACCGCATTCACCTCCTGATGACGCAGAATCAGCAGCAACTGGAGGTTCAGTATCTTGCCCACGGGTACTTCAACATGGTCACGTGGCGACTGGGGATGGAACCATCAGGTTGGGAGACGACCACTCTACCTAGCACCTCAGCCTGTCGCATGTCTATGCCGGCAACTTTACGGAGGACAGCTTTGTAACAACAACAACAAAAACAGGCTTTGCTTCACATCTCAAAATAAAGCCTGGAGCCTTACCAAACAGCCATCAGTCAGCTCCAACAAGTTTTATAGGAGCAGAATGTAACAGTGTTCCTGTAGCGCAGGGGTCACCAACACAGTGCCCGCGGGCACCAGGTAGCCCCCCACGACCACATGAGGCGCCCGCAGGACTGCTTTTCATTCAGGTTTTCAGTTAATAATGTGAGAACACTAGAAAGAAAAGTATTCTGAAACATAAAATGTGAGTTGTGGATACCAGCATTTTGTGAATGTTTTGGTAAAACAAGCATATTTGATCTGTTTGGGTTGAAATAAGGTATGAAAATCATTTCTACAAAAATGAGTAGCTCGTGGCCATTTTCATTTTCTAAAAGTAGCTCTCGCAAGAAAAAACGTTGGTGACCCCTGCTGTAGCGGAACTTTATAAAGACAATTCTTCCTTGGCTGCCTCACTACAAAGTTTTCTGGAAATTGCTTGGATAGATTTTGTGTAATCATACCTACCTGTCTACTCGATTAACAGCTATATCCAGTCAACTGCAGGGTCTTTTTGTCTTCTTCTCTGTCCCCTCCTGCCGGGCCGCTCCAAATTTGCATTACAATAAAACATCAAATAAAGTAAAATAATGGTAATGGTTTCATTTTATTTGAACATGCATACAAGTTACAATGGAATACATCACCTTACTCAATTCACAGTTCCACATGCCAAAAGGAGTAGGAAGAAGCAAAGCTTATTTAATCCTACCCCCTCATCCACTCCACATCTATTGCAGTACATTTATTCATTGTCTGTATTCCATATGTGATTTTTTAATCATGATGTAATTATTAACATATTTGTCAAAATGAATAGAAATCATATATCATAATCATTGTTATAATAAATAACTAATAATGAATTGAGACAAACAAGTTGAAGACTCTTCATCAACTGCTTGTATTGTTTCTTGAATTCGCTCATCTTTGTGCGTTGTTTGAGTTCCTTACTCAATTCGTTCCATAATTTGATTCCACATACTGAAATGCTGTGGGTTTTTAGTGTTGTTTTCGTGTATAAGTTCTTATTCTTTCCTGTGTTTTCTTTCTTTTCTTGGGAGAATGAACAGAATAAGAATTTCATTGCATAGTAGAACTGCCTGTTTTACTATGCATATGACAATAACACTCTTGAAGCTTCAATAAGGGTTTCAATTTTATTATCATATTTCTCTTCTCTTGTAGAAAAGTATTATATGACATTTTTGGGTAAAAGGTTATTGTTAGCTGTGTGCATTGTTTTAGATGTTTGAAAATGTACTAAATCAGCGCATTTTAATATTTGTGATTTTAAAAATAAGGGATTTGTATTAGGGATGTCCCGAACCACATTTTTTGGCTTCCGATCCGACCTGATTTTTTTAATAGTCTTGCCGATCCGATCTGATACCGATCGTTTTTTGTTTTGTTTTGTTTTGTTTTAATAATAATAAGCTTTTGTTACACACATGAATTTGTGGAATTGAATATGGTTATGAAAATAACTTCAAAGCATTATAAATAATGCAATTTACTTATGTATTACACAGTAAGACCAAAAATATTGTTTGGCTTTTGTAACAAACCTCTGTGAGTCAGGTCCCTAATCAGATAAAAGGTAATATTGGAAAAAATGGGCGTGCAAAATACTTTTAGGGAAGATCTAATCATTTGACATGATGATCAGTTTGTGGTGTGATTTAGAATATATGACATTTTATTTAACAAACTCTTAAGGCCCTATGAAATCCCTTGTATTTTTTCCCAAATTCTGTTTTTCCTGTTTTAATTTTTTAGAATTCATTTTTTTTTACCTTTTCCACTTATTTTACCAGCATGGAGTGTGTGCTATTTGGATTAGTGAATGAAATGCAAAAAATCCCTACATTTATTGATGATATTTACATCATTCGCCCATTTTGTCCAGTAATGGAGGAATGGATGTAGCTTAGCTAACTTTTCTAATGGGATGTCAGCTTCAGCACATATTGCTACAACATCTTCAACAAACTGTAATGCCCGTGCTTGTGATTACGAAAGATGGAGTCACAGATGTAATTCCAATCACATTATTAATGGAAGGTATTTTAAAGACACCCTTATTTTGTTTACACAATTAGACAAATGTGACAAATGTGTATTTTGAAGGCCGGAATATGTTGTGTGTGTTGCGAATGGCAATTAACAGTTGACACACACCGGGTGCAGGAATAAACTTTCCTCTCTCTTTCACTCAGAACCTGCACGTTGTCAGTGGGCACTGTAAAATGATCCTTACATTAAAGCAGTAAAACACAACACGGTGAAAATACTGTATACTCATCCAGACTGAGTCACGCACACACACACAGCTGCACGAGCTAAACTAAGCAAACCCCGATAGCTTCCATTCACACTCTGTAACAGATGAGTTTCCAAGGTTTTTCGTCGCCGTTTCGACACATTTAGTAGTGTTTGTAAGGTCCCTATTATAAGCAACCAGCGGTTAGAGCAGCACTTCCCATGCAAGCTCCCTACACCATGACGCAGCAGTCCGGGCACAGTGAGAGGGAACTAGAGAGGGAATATCCAACGTCCAACGTGAAACTAACTTCACCACGGTACACGCAGACATGTCTGCATGTTGGTGTTGTGTTTTCGACCAGCTTTGAGGCGCATCACTGTACCTACCATGTTGGAGTGTGGCTCAGAGTTACAAACATGATACGGCAGCCGGATCAGCCTGATCTTGTGATGGAAGCTGCGGCATGATGGATTATCCTCACTGATCTTTTTTGCAGTACATTTAGCGATTGAAAATTGCTTTTATAGTTATTACCCTATATCTCAACACAATAAGTTAGATATGGTAATACCAAAGTGCAGTAAAGAGTGTGCTATGATTTTTGATCAAGACAAATTTTGCTTGATTCAATATTGAAGTATTTCTCAGCACCTTATGTTGTATATTTTTGATGTGAGATTTTCAGCTCATTTTTTCATCAATTATGATCCCCCGAAATGTATTTTCGTTCGCCCTTTCAATGTCCACTCCGTCTATTTGTATTTGGTCATATGTGTCCTTTCTGCTATTACCAAATAGTATTATTTTAGTTTTACTTAAGTTCAAGGATAATCTGTTTTTAGCAAACCATGTTTTTAAGATGGCCGTTTCATCTGTGACTTTTTTAATTAGCTCTTGTCTGCTTTCCCCAGAACAAAAGGCAGTAGTATCGTCTGGGAATAATACCAACTTTAAGTCTTTCGTCACTTTACAGATGTCATCGATGTACAAGTTGAATAGTTTTGGTCCCAGTATTGACCCCTGGGGTACTCCACATGTAATATTTAAACTTGCAGATGTGTATTCCCCCTAGCTTTACATATTTTTTCCTGTTAGCTAGGTAGCTTTTAACCCGATTCAAAAGTAATCCTCTGATTCCCTTACCTAGTTAGGATGTCTCGATTAATTGGATAGAAGGCTCTTGTGAGATCCATAAATACTGTAGCTGCATACTTTCTGTTGTAGCGTTGGTAATTTCCTCCGTAATTTCAGTCTGTGCCATGGAGGTTGAAATGTTAGCTCTGTATCCATATTGACTATCTGCTAGTAATTCATTTTTGTTAATAAATTTGTCCAACCTGTAATTGAATGGCTTCTCAATAATTTTAAAAAATTGGGGTAATAAGGAAACTGGTCGGTAATTTGTAAATTGATGTTTGTCTCCATTTTTTAAAAATTTGAACTACTTGAGCTATTTTCATTTTGTTAGGAAATTTTCTAGTCTGAAATGATAAGTTACTTATCAATCTCATTGATAAGCCTTTTCATTGTTTTCATTTCGATTCCATTACAATCAGGTGATGTTTTTGCTTTACAGTTATTGACAGTGATTTCCTGTTTTGTGACATCAGTTAGAAACATGGAATTAGGATTCCTATCTATGGTTTCATTCCTTTCCTCCATTGTCCAGGGTGTTGGAATTTCTTCTTCCAATTTTGGTCCAATATTTACAAAGTACTTGTTAAACATCAACTACCTCATTCATATCATCATTATTGGTGTTTCCAACCATAAAATAATGATGGTCGTCTGCTTTCTTAGTGCTGTTCCTTCAGGCAGAGATGTCAGCACACTCTTCTACAGTAGTGATCACAACTCAGGAAATCAAAAAATGGTCAGGAATATTCCCGAAAGAGCGCGATTCCAACATCGTGAATTCCAAGAAGGTCTGTGGCTGTTCGCAGCTTCTGTTTGTTTTTCATGAACTCCGCAAGCTGGCAGTAGCTATATTTGAAGTATCGTGAGTGGTCAGCATCCAGCAGCTCTATGTACCTCGGCATGCATTTTAAAATGTTGGTATGGCTACTGGCAGGTGAGGCAGACCTCATGATGAAAAATTCAAAAATTCATAATAAAAACATAAAATAAATATGAATATTTGTCCATTGAACTCTATTTAAAAAGTATTTTTTGTATGTTTTACACTAGGGATGCTCCGATATCGGCCACCGATTAGTATCGGCCGATTTCTGTAAAAACATGTGATCGGCATATGCCGATAAATGCCTTTCAGAGCCAATGACAAAAACCGATCGCCGTACGGCGGCGACATGACATGAATGTGCATGTGTGCTGTGTCACGTAGGGTTGACAACACCCCAAGGAACGCACTTCGTCCTGTATTGCCCAAGAATTAACACTAGTCGATGGTTTCAGTTTGACAGCTTGACACAGGCTCCGCCGATCAATGCCAGTATGTTTGATCACTCCCTTGTCAAACCTGTTGGTGTTGACTTCTCTTACATCTTCCTATACACGCTTTACCTAGCTGTACGCAGCTAAGTAGCTAGCTAGAATTATTCGCCTAGCTTCTCATCTTCGCACTCCAAATGTGACTTTTAACCACAGTGCCATTTTGTTTTTAAAACAAACAAGCAATGCGGCTTGTTTAGAGCTCGTTTTTCTTCCACGGAAAAGTGGATATTACGTCCATCGGGTATTTACTAACTTTTTCAAGTGTCTCTTGGTGTCATTGTACTAATCACAGTATGTCTTATCCTCCAAACAATATTTGTGTGTTGTTGTTTAATGAACATTACCTATTGGCCAGGGGCCCTTGGAAGCGTCTAATGGGGCCCTGGCCAATAGCACTCATTATAAATAAACTGAAAAATGTACAGTTTATTCATGTGATCGGCATCGGTATCAGCTGATCTCACTCATGGATGATGGTATTGAAATCGGAAGCATAAAACCCTGATCGGAACATCCCTATTTTAAACATTTTCTTAAGTAAAAATGACTGAGCTTGCAACATTACTGATCAAATACAGGGCAAGCCCTGCCTATTGTCTGAGTGCACTCAGTGAGCGCACTGAGTTGGGTCATGCCCCCTGCCAGGTTGCTTGTCATTATGTCGCCAATAATATAATGTTGCAGAAACATTTACTGTATATACACAATGACTTTTTACAGCCCGTATAGCAGTAGCAGTCAAACGAAGTATCAGAACTTTTCCTGGAGAAGGATAGGGTACATATACTTCATATACATCCAGCTCAAGAATTGTGAGCACTGGGACCCCACAGGGATGTGTGCTGAGTCCGCTCCTCTACACGCTCTTCACCTATGATTGCGTGTCCTCCCAGAACAACACCAGCATCATTCAATTTGCGGATGACACTACAGTCATTGGACTGATCACTGGTGGTGTTGAAACATCATACAGAAGAGAGGTGGCGGACCTCATAGCTTGGTGTCGTGATAACAATCTCCTTCTCAATACAGATAAGACTAAAGAGATGATCATCGACCCAAGAACAAGGGAAAAGGAGCCGCATAGACCCCTGTTTATTGATGAGACTGAGGTGGAGAGGGTGAAAACCTTCAAGTTCCTTGGCACACACATCAGCGAGGACCTCACCTGGTCTCACAATACCGTACAAATTATGAAGAAGTCCCAAAGGAGACTGTACTTCCTGAGAAGACTGAGGAAATTTGACATGTCCACCACAATCCTGAGTTGCTTCTACAGATGCACTATGGAAAGTGTCCTTACTGCCTCCATCACTGTTTGGTACGGTAACTGTACAACACGTGATAGGAAGGCACTCCAGCGGGTGATCAAGACCTCACAGAACATTGTTGGGGCAGCCCTCCCCTCACTGCAAGACATTTATAAAACTAGAGTCCTACGAAGAACACACAACCTCATCAAGGACAGCACACATCCACAACACTCATTATTCACACTCCTACCATCAGGCAGACGCTACAGGGGTTTGAAGTCCAGGACCACAAGGCTGGCAAACAGCTTTTACCCACAGGCCATCAGGCTTCTGAACAAAGCACTCACACACGCCGCACGCAACACACGCACACACTCATAGCACTTTATATATTTATTAATTTTTTTATTTATTTATTTATCTGTATTAATGTCACTTTTGTTGTTGTTGTTTAATTTATTGGTATTTATGTTTCTACTGTTCTTATTCATTTTCTTGTGTTTACTTTCTTTTTCAGGGAGAATGAACAGAACAAGAATTTCATTGCATAGCAGAACTACCTGTTTTACTGTGCATATCACAATAAAACTCTTGAATCTTGAATCCAAGAACCACAAATATTTTCAAGTTAATACAAAAATGAATAAATGGGACTAAGAACTATTTAACAACATTTTTAACAAACGTGAATTATTCTCTTATTTTTCATGTTATCCTCTTAATGAGCAATCTGTATTAACATGAAAAAACTCAAAGCAAACAGGGCCTCAACAGCCATGAACCGTACAGCACGTTACTGCTACTCGGCTGTTGGTGTGAAACCCATGCAGTTTTGAAATCAGATTGCTTCTTAGCGCTCTTACAACACTGGTTCTGTTGCAGCTGTGTTGTGCAATATACGTGTTAATAAATGAGCATATGGTCAAAGAGAGGTGCAAACACCAATCTCGTAAGGCACTGATTTTAGCATTAGCGTTCCGAGGCCACAGACGGTGGAAAAGTCTTATTGGTTTGTTTTGACCGTCAGAAAGAGAAACGCACTCCAACACCGACAAGACTTAAGGGGAGCAGCAACGATCTGCACGTAGAGTGTGAGCACTTCAGTTGTTACCTTTGATTGTCCGTGGCAGGCGATTAACTCGTACAGTGTGAGGTGGACTAGACAAACAATGCTAAAATGGTATTCCCCGCTTAAAAGAATCGACTTTAATCACGTTTAACCAGATGCCATTATTGCAATGCACTCTTTACGTGCTACAAGTGACTTTTCAGTCGATGCTTTTGAGGTATCGCTCATCCGCTGTTTGTCGTTTGAAGACAGATGTTGCATCATGCAGGAGCATCTGCCCGCTCAGCTGGCCTCCTCATTTTACTTACGATGTCTCTGTAGACGCTCGCTAAACACGCCGTCACCTCACTAGTAGCGCAAAAAAGGCTCACAGTAGTCCTGAAAGCCACCTGCTGGATGCCTTCCTTTCTCCTTGTATTCCTCAGAGGAGGGTGCACGGAGCAGTAGCCAGGGGAGGTTTTTTATGGAAGCTGTCAGAGCAACACAAAGCTGCTGTATTCTGCTTGACGTCAAGTCCCTGCTGACACGCATGTAGTCAGAAAATGCAGGTGGATGTGTGAGGGTGTTTTTCTTTTTTTTCAGATGGATGCAGTTTTGTGCAGGATGATGTAAAAAGTGCTGCAGTGTTGTATGGAAAATGTCAATGTAGTGCATAGTGGACATGAGGAAGTGCATTAACCCAGATTGAGAACATTTCCCAGCATGTAAATGTTGTCACTTGTGGGCTAGTAAACACACAATGACAAAGTAGCAGCACTCAGTTACGTCACAGTCACTCATTTCACCTCCACAGTAACACCTAACAACACAATACGGATAAGTCAAAAGTTTTTTGGGGGGTTAAAATTAGGGCTGTTAAAAATAACACGTTACTGGTGGTAACTAATTCATTTAATTATTTTTTTGTGTAATTAACGCATGCGCACCAGAGCAATCACGCCTTTCTGTCGTGATGGCAGACTCTCAATTGTTCTTCATCCATAGTCACACATGTCTGGCGCTCTTTTATAACTTCATTCTGACCTGAACACATTAACAGCAGTGCAATTCCAACACCATAAACTGTTTGTATCTCCAACTCACACACGTCTCTCATCCAATCATCCTGGGAACGACAGTTCCTCATTGTCATTACTTTATAATGCGTGTGACTGTGTGTGTGTGTGTGTGTAAATAAACAGGACAATAAAGAAAACATGAAGTGGAATTTGCTACTTTTAAGTATGCTGGAAAATACACTGAAAAGAAATACATTTACCTTAAATTACGTGAGGTCTTTGAACGCAATCCCTCAGTGCTCATAATAACACGGTTTAAAGTGTGATTCCAATGTTCTGCTAATAGTAACATATTGTGATCTGTTATGATACATTATTGATACATAATATTAGGGATGCTCCGATCAGGGTTTTATTCTGACAATTCCGATACCGATCATCCGTGAGTGAGATTGGCCGATACCGATCACCTAGATTGACTGTAGATTTTTAAATTTATTTATGTGGTATTGTCCCGTAACGCCATTGGACAATTCCAAGGGCCCCTGGCAAATAGGTAATCATTAAAAAATGAACTTTT
Source organism: Dunckerocampus dactyliophorus (assembly GCF_027744805.1). NCBI lineage: Eukaryota > Metazoa > Chordata > Actinopteri > Syngnathiformes > Syngnathidae > Dunckerocampus > Dunckerocampus dactyliophorus. Next base: position 11,306,165 of record NC_072828.1, read on the forward strand.
GGGGGGATTGTCTTTTTTTGCCTTTATTTTTGTGAAACAATTTTTGTACTATTTGACACAAAACTGAATTTCGTGCATGTTTTGGAGTACTGTAATTCGAATGCATGGGAAATAAATTGGTCAATAATTTATTTTTTTGTTCAAGATTACAAAATTAACATCATAAATAATAATAAATATCTTTATTAAATAGAAATTTGTCCTGCTTAACTTAAAACAGAATAAATTCAGTGTCCAACCGAATCCAACTCCATCCATCCATTTTCTATGCCGCTTATCCCAATTAGGGTCACGGGGGTATGCTGGAGCCTATCCCAGCTGACTTTGGGCAGGCGCCAGGGTACACCCTGGACTGGTCACCAGCCAATTGCAGGGCACATATAAACAAGCGACCTTGATTTAAAGTCGACAATTAACCTAACCTGCATGTTTTTGGAATGTGGGAGTGGATATTCGAACCCAGGTCTTCCCGATCTCCTGACTGTGTGGCCAACATGCTAACCACTCGGCCACCATGCTGCCGGATCTCCAACTGTCATCACTATTCGAGATGTTAACTATTTGCGTTGTATTTGTGACTGGCAACATTTTAATTGTACACTGCGTTATTTACCAAGCAGATTTCCACTCAAACAGAAACAGTGTGGCCATCATGTCATTTGTCATTATATAAAGACAAAATCTGAATTCAACAGTTATAAAAAAAACTACTAAGAGTTGAAGCAAATATTATTTGACCCTTTGTTGAGCTACTCAAAATATCATGTGTAATGAGAAATGTAATCCCAGGATAGTTTGAACAAACCCTCCGGTCCAACTTCTTAAAAAGGAGAACCACCACCCTGGTCTGCCAATGCAGAGGCATCGCCCCTGATGTCCATACGATGCTGCAGAGTCGTGTCAACCACGACACCCTCACAACATCCAGGGCCTTAAGGAGCTACGGGCAGATCTAAAGAACCTCTGGGGCCCTGCCACTGAGGAGCTTCTTGGCCACCTCGGCAGGCTCAGTCCCAGAGATAGGAGAGCCCACCGTGGAGTCCCCAGGCACTGCTTCCTCATTGGAAGACATGTCGGTGACCAGTCAACAACATCTTGAGTCAAAGTCAGTAGCACACCATCCCCAGCATAAACGGTTCTGACAGTGTACTGCTTACCCCGCCGGAGATGGCGGATGGTGGTCCAGAACCTCTTCGAACCTGTCCAGAAGTCGTTCTCTATGGCACTCCATGCTCTGTATTTTTCTCTGGTATTACTAACTTATTGCGTGGCGATATGGGGAAAATAACTATAAAAGTACACTTCACTCGCTAACTGTGCTACAAATTGGTCAGTTAGGACAATACATACTGCCGCTTCAAGAGAACATACAAGCCCTTTATTCCTTTATTCCGAAAATATGGTAAACTTTCAAACAGCTAAAATTATGCATAAAGCAAACAATAACCTGCTACCCAAAAACGTAATACAATTCTTCTCAATAAGAGAGAAGAAATATAACCGTACGGAAAAATTCAACTTAAAACGCTTACATGCGGGAACAACGCTAAAAACCTGTTGCATATCAGTAATTCGAATCAAATTATGGAACGGATTGAGTAAAGAACTCAAACAATGCATTATAATGAGCCATTTCAAGAAACAGTACAAGCAGTTCATGTCTAGAAAGTAGAAGGAAGAAGAGTCCTGAACCACTGTGTACATACAATGTTATTTCTAACCACTCTTGCACGTACTAAAAACTCTTCATGTCTTGTGAGTACATTATCTGTACTCACTCATCAGCCAGCTATGTTTGTGTCAACTATTAACCGTTTCATCAGTTATTATAATATATTTATTATTATTTATTATGACTGTACAGTGATTATTATTATTAGTAGTAGTATTTTTTTACCCCTATCCTGTCCAGCCTTTAAAGCAGATAGAATTGTAGATCTAAATGCCGTCAAGTGCTCAACAGTTTTACTCTGCCAGGGAGAAGTGTGATATACACTTCCCCTGTTATACAGAATTTATTTGACTTAGATGCTTGTTATTAAGCAAATTTGGAGCGACCAGACCGGAGCAGGAGGGGACAGAGAAGAAGAGAAAAGAAAACAAAGGGGGGTGCGGGGATAAGAGGGGTACAAAAAAAAAAGAGACAAGAGACAAGGACAACAGCAGCAACAACAATTGTGACAACAAGAACAGAACAACAGTAACATACAGAACGACATCAGCAAATAAATGTCTGACAACTATAAAGACGAACAAGGACATAATAATATCAACAACCACAATGACAATGCTGCATTGAGACAATCACACATAATAGCAGTCATGAAATGATGAACTATGATAGTGATCACAATGACAATACTGCATTGAAACAGTCACACATAATTGTAGTAATGAAAATGATTATCCATGATAGTGAACAGAATGATAATTATTGTAATGCACATCATTGTAAAAAAAAACTATAGTCATACTGCTGATATCACCGTCGCTGTAATAAAACCAACAACATAATAACACCCTTGTTAACTCAGTGAGTAATGTGGGGAAGTACGTATGTACCGTGAGTGTGCATATGTACGTGTGTACAGGTATCTCTGTATGTGGGGAAGACTTCATATATATAAAGGTGCACAATGATTATTAACCTACACTCCTATTGTACCACATTGTTAAACCGCCCTATCATTTTCCTATGTATTTCAAATTGGCAAAGAGTACATTTTGAATACAGGAAGTGAACAAAATGTACTGTAATTGATGTGAAACAGGGGGTAGGATTAAATAAACTTTGCTTCTTCCTACTTCTTTTTGGACATGTGCAACTGTGAATTGTATTATGTGATGTATTCCAATGTAACTTGTATACATGTTCAAAGTAAATTAGACCATCACCTTTACCATTAGAAATAACGTCACCACCTCTTCTATCTTGCCTATCCAAGTCCAAGCAGAGCACAGATGACAGGTAAAGATAAGACGGTAAAAGAAAGTGTGCGTCATCGGCCCAAAAATGTCATTAGCATATTCATCTCTGGCCAATTACTTGTCAGTGTACTCATGTGGCTCAGCTGTTATTTATCTCCTCCTGTTCAATTATCATGCAAAAACCAGGTCAAAAGTAATCAGGATCCAAATAGTGTTGCAAAAAAAATGTCTCATGACGCCGCTGAGTGAGGAGTGAGTGACACAAGTGACAAATGGACGAAAATAGAAAATCAATTTCCCCTTTATTTTGTTTCTAAAAGTGTGTGTAACAACTGAAAAAGTAGCACAAAGGCTAATTGCAGAAGACATCACACCTTGTAGGGCTTTCAGCTGCTCCAACCATGTAATTGCTCATATCACGCGGTCGCTTTGATACTTTGACCCGAGTTGGACTTGAACAGGATAATAACAATAAAAATTGATATTGCACTGCACAGTGGAAGAAAAGGAGGACAAAAGTTAGCAGAAACAAGGTGAGGTGAATGCAAAATAATTACATTTTGCACATTACAATTTACTATGAATACCTACTATGATATTTCTGTCTAAAGCACTGACAAATAAAAGTTTAAACATGGGCTGCTTGATCGACTACGGCAAAAAATTACCATTAATGAGTTGCTGTTTTATGCCATATTATTATAAATATATATTATTTTTATTCTAAAATATTGCAATATTATTTAGTATTCAGTTTAGATGGCTATTTGACTAAAAGTTCCTTGATCAAAAAATGAATAGCAATTTTTAAAAATGATTTTATTCAATTTTATTTCAACTATTATCCACAACAGGCAAAATACAGATTATCTGAAAGTAATTTTTTATGAAACATTATCTTAAATATTCTATGATTTTTTTACAGAATATTATTTGTATTAAATATTATTAGAAATATTATTATTTTTATATATTTTTTTAAATAACTATTTAAAATTTCCATATTAATTTTAGATATTAAACAAGGGATTGGTAATTGACTCAAGTAAACATTTTAAATATTATTGAAAATGGTATAAAGTAGTGGTCAAATTATTTTTGTATAAATTTTTTGATGCTGTAGAACAGGGGTCACCATTGGGGTCTCATTTTTGTAACATTTATTTTCAGAGCTTATTTTAAACCCAAACAAAGCGAATATGCTTGTTTTACCAGAACATTCACAAAATGCTGGTGTCTACAACTCACATTTTGTATTTCAGAATGCATTTCTTTCTACTGTTCTTTCATTATTAACTGGAAACCTGAATGAAAAGCAGGCTTGCGGGCACCTCATGTGGTCGTGGGGGGCTACCTGGTGCCCGCGGGCACCACGTTGGTGACCCCTGCTGTAGAATATAATCTATTTTCCATCCGTTGTTCTAGCATGTGCTGTGTAACAAAAGATGGAAAATGAACAGAAGACACAGGTAGAGTCAAATCTGAGGCCCATTTAAGGCTTTTGTCCATTTTTTGTTTGTTTTAACCTTTTGGTTTTCTAAAAAGTGATATGTCCAGGGTGAAGACTTCATCCAAATGCATCTTGGAGATGTAAAAAAGATATCTTTCTTAGGTGAAATCCCAGAAAATGGCAACATTGTGTGGAAAAGTGGTATTTACGGGTAGAAAATTGGTAGGAAATGAAATAATAAGTCCATGGATAATGTACACAGTATGAGGCTTTGTTGGTGCCCTGTTTGTCATTGCTTATTATTCATATCTCCATGTTCCCTGGATGCTTCAGTGTGATTTTTGTGGAATGGGAATGCCTGGGCAAGCACGGCAGGAGCATTGAGACAATGACATTAGAGGACCGCTCTGCCCATTCAACTTTATCTCCCCGTAAATTGTCTTGTGACTGCAGAGTGACTTCCAGTGGACTGCAAAAAGCTCAGGTGTTGTCGAGCGCCATGGCGGCAGAAAGTCATTTTTCTGGACAGAATAATGATGTCGGGAGCGGTGCAGATTGATTGATAAAATTTGCAGCTTTTGTCCTTCAACTCCTCGGAAAATCCTTTCGTCTGCTGTTGGCTTCTGCAACTGAGGACATTTTTTTAGAAATTTTTATCTGGAGTATATTGCTCCACTGCACATATTTCCTTTGGTATTTCTTAAGGGTTGTTCTTAAGAGTTGATCTACAGTTGACGTTTTATGTGCAGTATAAGAAGCTATTGCGGTTTCATGGAGCAGCTACATCGACCACAAGGCTCACTTGTCGTCGGCCATTAGCTTTTTGCTAACAGAACTTGTCTATCTTCTAAAATTTATTTTAAAAGTTTTACGTCCCAAACTAAGCACTGAAACAAATTGTCTATCTTCTCAATTTTGAAGATTTTAGAGAGAATTTTAAAGTAAACATTATCTGCCCATTTTAGCTCAAGAATTTAAGCTTATGCATGCTAAATGCTAACCGAACCTCCCTATCTTGTAAACCGACTCACAAAACATAAACATAAGTAGAACAGAAGCAGCTAAGATAGTACATGAAAACACTAACCGCAGTTGTCTATTTAATTAAATTAGTCTCAAATTGATAAAATTAGTCTCAAAAATAAACACGGCAGGACAGTTTTACCTCACAAGGCGAAACTATTCACTAATTTTCTGTCTTGTTAGATGTAGTTCAATTGTTAGATGTAGTTACACCTGTGTAGGCCTCTTTTGGCACAATTTTAGATAGCGTGACAAGAGCAGGCTTGTTTATTCGCTGTATTTGTATCACTTGCTTGGCCTTCATCGGGAAGAAGTAGTGTAGTCTGATGATACTCATATCGTATTTCGCTTGCTTGCTCATGTTGCTCCACAGGTTTCTGATGCATATTTTGGTCGTTTTTACATGCTTACATGCACATATTGTACATGTGGAAACCTGTTACTGATGATGTCTAGTCACATTGTTACACACATCAGCAGCCACTGAGGGGAGGCAGGTGACATCGTTTCTGCCGTGTAGGTGGTTGCATGCAGATATAGGTGTTGTGTTCTTGTCAAATCAGTGTTTGGTGATTACCGTGAAAGAGGCTAAGTTAAAGCATGCTAAACACTAACATAATTATTTTATAGGGGTGTAACGATTCATCTACTACATCAGTGTAGTAAATCGATCTGTGTTCGGCAAGTTGCGATTCCGGACGACATATGGACCTAACATCGTTTAAGAGGTAATCAGTCGGTTGCATCGATACTAGGAAATAAAGCATTGGCTTTAGGCACGGCAGGCTTAATGTGGATGTGTCTTTTTTTTAAGCACTTTTAATGATAAATGTCACGAATGGCAGAAGCCACAGCAGGAAAATTAGGATCCCAACGCAAGACTAGGACGACTTCAAAATACAAAATAAAGTTTAATAACAAAAAGAGTCCAAACAGGTAAAGTACAACAAAAGGAAAATCCACTCTGGGTAACAAACATAAAACACTGACAGCAGAAGGCTGTCAGGAAAAAACTAGAAGTAACAACAGAAAAACGCTGAAGGCAAACCAACAGGAAAACACTAGTAAATACTGAGCAAGCAAGTACAAGTACAGGTAGCGGGCCAGAAAGCAGGGAAAAGGTAGTGGAGCCGGACTGAGCGGTAGCAAGGAACGGGAGGTCAGGAAGTACAATCTGGCGATGATCAGAAGCTGCTGCCTTGCTTAAAAGGAGTCCTGATTGCAGATTGCCCGCAGGTGCGCTCCGGCGTCTCCGCCCACACCGGCTGAGGTGCACTGCGGACAAATGGCAGACAGACGGCAGCAGAGCGACAGGCAAAGTGTGACAGTATGTCCCCCCCTCATAAGACGCCTCCTGGCGGCTTACCTGGCTTGTTAGGATGGAGACGGTGGAAGTCGCTTATGAGTGACGGGAGGGAGCGGGAGACCCAAGAACGCTCCTCAGGGCCGTAACCCTCCCAGTCGACCAGGTACTGGAATCCCCTGCCCCTCCTTCGGGAGTCCAAGATGGCCTTCACTGTGTACGCTGGATGGCCATCGATCAGGCGCGGCGGAGGAGGCGACTCGACCGGGGGGCACAGGTGACTGGAGGACACAGGCTTGAGGCAGGAGACGTGGAATACCGGGTGTACCTTGAGTGCTGGTGGTAGTTTGAGTCTGACGGAGGAGGGACTGATGATGGAGTCGATCTTGTACGGTCCCACAAATCTGGGTGCCAGCTTCCGGCTGGTTCCGGCCAACGGTAAGTCCCTGGATGACAACCAGACTTCCTGGCCGACCTGGTAGACGGGTGCCGGGATCCTGTGGCGGTCGGCCAGGCGTCGATTACGGTCCGCCGTGCGGTTCAGCGCAGCTATTGTCTCCCGCCATACTCTTCGGGCGCGGCGCAGGTGGACTTGAACCGATGGCACCGACACTTCCGCCTCCTGAGACGGAAAAAGAGGAGGCTGGTATCCATTAGCGACTTTGAAGGGTGACATACCTGTGGCCGAGCTGACAAGAGTGTTGTGCGCGTATTCCACCCAGGGGAGGTGGATGGACCAGGATGACGGGTGTCGGTGGCAGACGCAGCGTAAGGCCGCCTCGAGGTCCTGGTTGGCCCGCTCTGTCTGGCCGTTGGTCTGTGGATGGTGACCGGATGATAGGCTCACCGATGCCCCGAGTAACTTGCAGAAGGACTTCCACACCTTGGAAGTGAATTGGGGTCCTCTGTCGGAGACGATATTGAGTGGAATGCCGTGGATGCGGAAGACATGTCTCACCAAGAGGCGAGCTGTGTCCAGTGAAGTAGGTAGTCCAGGTAATGCTATAAAATGTACCATCTTGGAAAACCGGTCAACAATGTTCAGGATTGTGGTGTTTCCTCTGGAAGGGGGTAGTCCGGTAACGAAGTCCATCGCTATATGTGACCAGGGACGGGTCGGGATGGGCAACGGTTGTAACAAGCCCGCCGGAGGTCGATTGGACGACTTATTTCTGGCGCAGACAGAGCAGGCCGCGACGAACTCCTTTACATCCGCCGCCATGGAGGGCCACCAAAACCTCTGCGCCAAAGCCAGCTGGGTTCGTCTGGTTCCTGGGTGACAGGTAACTCTGGATGCATGACCCCACTGCAATACGTCCGATCTTAGTGTCTCTGGGACAAACAATTTGCCAGCCGGACAACCCTCTGGAGGCTCCTCCCCTTCAGTTGCCTCCGACACCTTCTTCTCCACCTCCCACCGAACCGCGCCTAACACCCGGGCCACAGGTATGATGGTCTCCGGCGCTGTTCCCTCCTCCGTGGAACTGAAGACTCTGGAAAGGGCGTCGGGTTTAATATTGCGTGATCCGGGTCTGTAGGTGATGGAAAAATTGAAGCGTGTTAGGAACAGTGACCAACGGGCTTGTCTGGCATTAAGTCTCTGGGCGGTTCTGATGTAGGACAAGTTCTTGTGGTCGGTGATAACTATAAATGGATGAACTGCACCCTCCAGCCAGTGCCGCCACTCCCGCAGCGCGAGAACGATGGCCAACAGCTCCCTGTTGCCCACATCGTAGTTTCCTTCAGCCTGTGTGAGGCGACGCGAGAAGAAGGCGCAAGGATGCAGTTTCTGGTCGACCGGGGACCGCTGGGACAGGACGGCTCCCACTCCCGTATCAGAAGCGTCAACCTCAACAGAAAATTGTAAGTTAGGATCAGGATGTACCAGAACCGGAGCGGATGTAAACAATGTTTTGAGTGTGTTAAACGCAGAATTAGCCTCTGGGGTCCATACAAACGGAATTTTTGGTGATGTAAGCCTAGTCAGAGGTCCTGCTTTGCTGCTGAAATTACGTATGAATCGCCTGTAGAAGTTGGCGAACCCGAGGAACCTCTGCAAATGCTTCCTTGATTTAGGAGTAGGCCACTCGACCACCGCCTGGATCTTGGCGGGATCGGCACGCAGCTGACCCTTCTCCACAATGTACCCCAGAAATGGCACCGAAGTGGCGTGAAAGTCGCACTTCTCTGCCTTCACATAGAGCCTATTTTCCATTAATCGCTGGAGAACTAGTTGGACATGAGTGATGTGGTCTTGCAGATTCCTGGAAAAGATAAGTATGTCATCTAGATATACAAAACAGAATTGATTTATCATGTCGCTGAGGACGTCATTAATGAGGTTTTGGAACACCGCCGGGGCGTTCGTGAGCCCAAAAGGCATAACCAGATATTCGAAGTGCCCCAGCGGTGTGTTAAACGCGGTCTTCCACTCATCTCCATCCTTAATGCGTACCAGATGGTAGGCGTTGCGGAGGTCTAATTTCGAAAAAATGCGTGCTGAATGTAAGGCGGAAAAGGCAGAATCCATGAGTGGCAAAGAGTAGCTATTGCGGACAGTAATGCTATTGAGCCCCCGGTAGTCGATACAGGGCCGAAGGGATTTGTCCTTTTTGGCGACAAAGAAAAAACCCGCCCCAAGTGGCGAGGAAGAGGGTCGAATAAGACCGGCTGCTAGCGAAGAAGATATATATTCCTTGAGCGCCTTTTGTTCTGGAGTGGAAATGTTATACAATTTGGCGCTCGGAAAGGTGGCGTTAGGCAGTAATTCTATGGCACAGTCGTATGGTCGATGAGGGGGAAGTGTCTGAGCACGGTCCTTGCTGAACACTTGCTTTAAGTCGTGGTATTCGCTAGGAATACCTGTAAGATCTATCTCCTCCTCTGGGAAATTGAAAGAGGGAACATCGGACCGAGCCGAACGGAGGCAGTTAGCATGACAAAAGGGGCTCCAACTGGAGACGTGCAACTTGTTCCAATCTATGAGGGGATTGTGAAGCTTAAGCCAGGTTAGCCCCAAAACTAGTGGCGCGGACTGGGAGGGCATGACGTAAAAGCGGATGGTTTCGGAGTGATTACCTGAGAGATGGAGAGTAAGCGGTTCGGTTTGGTGTGTAATGGCCGCCAGGAAGCGCCTATCCAAAGACCAGACCTCTTTACAAGCAGGCAACTTAATCATACTGATATTATTTTTGAGAACAAACGCTGTGTCCAAAAAACAGTCATCAGCGCCCGAGTCAATAAGGGCGGCTATGTCAATGCTACTACCCTTGTTAATGACTATTCCCTTAATTAGAAGTCTCTTGAAGGGAACTTCCTCTGCTGTAGTGGCTGAGTTCTGGAGATACTCACAGCTCCCCATGACTGGGCTGTCCTCCGGAACAGGTTGGTTGCTCCTGGGTTTAAGCTTCGGCTCCGCTGCTGATCCAGGAGTCGATCCCTGGTGACGATGGGGTCGAATAGGGCATTGGAGGAGTCGATGCCCCGGATTACCGCAGTAGAGGCACAGGTCCAGCTTGCGACGACGTGCTCTTTCCTCGGCGGCGAGGCGTCGTCCTCCGAGTTGCATAGGAACCTCTGGCGGTGCGGCCACAGCGTCCCCGATGCCTGGTTCGAGCGTCTGTCCCTCCGGAGGAGGAAATGGTATCCTTGTCGGGATCGACACCCTGCCGTAGTGTCCCTCCTTGGCGTACTCTCACCCTTTCCTTCATGCGATTCTCTAATTCAATAGCCAAGTTAATAAGGCCGTTGAGGGAAGTAGTGTTGTCCTTGGCGACTAACTCATCCTTAATGTGTGCGTCGAGTGCCTTGCGAAAAATACTTCGAAGGACGGTATCGGGATACCCACTCTCTACAGCGAGCACACGGAAGTCAATTGAAAAATCCGCCACTGGGCGTCCTCTCTGCTTCATATCTAATAGCTGACTAGCTGCTTCCATTCCCCGAATGGGGTGATGAAACACACATCTCATTTCTTCTAGGAACATAGGTAAGGAGGTGCGTATGGCAGGCATAGACGTGCTCGCAACCATAGCCCACGTAGCGGCTCTACCCGAGAGTAAACTCATTATGAACGCTACCTTAGATTGGTCCGATGAGTACGTGGTGGGTTGCTGGTCAAACACGAGGGAACACTGGTGTAAGAACTGGTTGCAGGAGTCCGAGTCTCCAGAGAAGCGAGAAGGGTGAGGAATATTTGGCTCACGCTGCTGATGAGGCACAGGTGCGTGTGCAGCTGCGCCATTAGGTGTATCCAAGGTGTGTGGGGACGTACCGACCTCTGGTGGCGGGTGAGAGGAGGTACTGGCAAGGCGCTGGTTTAGGGCATCCATTCCAGCGGATAGCACCGATATGGCCTCCATGATGCCTTGGAGAGACTTCTCGTGACCACCGACTAGTTGGCCTTGATGCGCCAGGGCCGAGCGGAAGTGCTCCATGTCTGCGGGATCCATCTTGGCCAGATTGTTCTGTCACGAATGGCAGAAGCCACAGCAGGAAAATTAGGATCCCAACGCAAGACTAGGACGACTTCAAAATACAAAATAAAGTTTAATAACAAAAAGAGTCCAAACAGGTAAAGTACAACAAAGGAAAATCCACTCTGGGTAACAAACATAAAACACTGACAGCAGAAGGCTGTCAGGAAAAAACTAGAAGTAACAACAGAAAAACGCTGAAGGCAAACCAACAGGAAAACACTAGTAAATACTGAGCAAGCAAGTACAAGTACAGGTAGCGGGCCAGAAAGCAGGGAAAAGGTAGTGGAGCCGGACTGAGCGGTAGCAAGGAACGGGAGGTCAGGAAGTACAATCTGGCGATGATCAGAAGCTGCTGCCTTGCTTAAAAGGAGTCCTGATTGCAGATTGCCCGCAGGTGCGCTCCGCCCACACCGGCTGAGGTGCACTGCGGACAAATGGCAGACAGGCGGCAGCAGAGCGACAGGCAAAGTGTGACAATAAAGACGTTAAACGTTACGCGATTCAAATCTGCCTGTCTGTGACCTCATCGCCATGTGCCAGCAGACACCAAAACATAGCATGGCGGGTGGCAAAGGACAAGCTGACGAGCGAGAAATAATTAAGCTACCTTTGCGGTCCAATGTGTGGAAACACTTTGGCTTTTGTAAAGAGGGAGATGTTCTAAATAAGTCGCCCACTGTTTGTAGGAGATGTAAAGGTCAAGTAAAATACCATGGCAACATGACAAATCTCTCCCAGCACCTACTAAGGCGCCATGGGTTTTCACACAACGCTGACCGTCCAGGCGCCTCTCGTTCCGGCTGAAGACATGCGACCCTACAGCATGGTTGAATATCCGGGGTTCTATGAAATGATTCAAACATTGGGGCCATGGTACCAGATATCGAGCCAACCACATTTCTCAGAAAAGATTATCCCTGCATTGCACGAAAGTGCTAAGAAAGATGTGAAGCTGTCACACTCTCAAGCAGAACGAGTAGCGATAACGACGGATGGCTGGATGTCATGCTCAAATCAAGGGTATGTGACAATTACCTCTCATCACATTGACATTAATATTGTATTATTTTTTATTACAAAACCAGACGTAGCAGGTAAACCTACGATTGAAATATTGGTTGCACCTAATGTACTTTTATTGACAATGTATTGAATATTGCCGATGTTCCCAAAGTTCCCAGGGGTACGCCAATTGTCATGGGGGTACGTGGATAAAAATGAAAAACAATTAGTGCCTAACTCTCACAATTACGAGTGTGCCTGAACGCCTCACAGGCAGACAATAGCAGGATGGAGACAGAGCATGAAGTTGTTCATTGGTCTATGTGCATCATATCAACAAATAAGTAACTTTGAAGATTATTTTGTGTTCCAATTAATCCCCACACTATGCAGCAGTGGAAACCTGTCACTGTGAGTGGGGATTCATTATTTTATGTTAAAATGTATAAGAAATTTAACACTGTTTGCCGATTTTAGTTCCAAAGGCTGAGCTAAAGTATGCTAAACGCTAACAGAACATCAGATAAACACAATTTAACTATTTGGCATGTGGTAAAGTACACAACGGCGTTAGCGCAGACTAGCGGCTAAATCAACATGACAGGCGTCTGTGCTGGCCCGCAGACGCTCTAGGGTCGCCGTGGCAACAACAAAAAGGCGAATGTGCTTATTACCAGCTGGGTGAGGCATCTGAATGTCTTTGAAGGGGCCATTTTAAGGTCAAAAGACAACATAGTGTTGTTTTGTTGTATCTTATTGTGTGCGTGTTTGGAAAATAAGCCGCTCAACAACAACAAAAGAAGGTCACATCTGCGTTTGTGTTCTCATGGAATGCGATTGATTCCAGCAATTATACCACTGTCAGTGAGCTTGTTATCACAATGTGAAGGGGATCCGTCTAATTTTCTTTTTCTTTTTTGTCTATTTCCTGGTGTCTCTCCCACAGCGCACTGAAACAATGTCAGTCCTTGCAGGCAGCAATTTATTTTCTATTTGCAAGTCCACCTGCGTCTCCACTCAGGTCACCTTAAACACAGTCTATTCATCACAGCCTCTCACCACCTTTTAGGAAATGCCCCCATATTGACTTTGTCACTTTCTTTTTATAGCACATTGTACTACTCAATAACTGTGTTATTTACACACTAACGTATGGACTTTGACAGCTTTGGTTTCCCTGGAGTGTGTGAGGACACGTTTGAATCCGTTGAAAGGAAAGCATTTTCACTTTTGAGCTGTTGTTTGTCAGCATTTAAAAGTGTTTGCACATTGTAAGTCTGTAAAAAAACTGACTATTAAGTGAGACTTGAAGAAGACTGCAAGTGAGCTGTTGAAACTGTCAGTTTTGAAAAGCTAGCCAAATCTGGTCTGGTTTTTTTTCAGACATTCAGAGGTGGACTTGCCTGTGTGTTTGGGATCATTGTCCTGCTGCAGAACCCAACTTTGTTTCAGCTTGAGGTCATGAACAGAGGAACGGACATCCTTCCTCAGGATTTTTTGGTAGACACTCGAATTCATGGTTCCATTTATCCCAGCAAGTCTTCCAGGTCCTGAAGCAGCAAAACAGCCCCAGACCGTTGAGCTGTAATGTTTTATTTGTTCAGCAGTGGTTTTCGTCTTGGATTTCTGCCATGCAGGCCATTTTTCCCCAGTGTGGTTCTTATGGTACAGTCATGAACACTGAGCTTAACTGAGGCAAGTGAGGCCTGCAGTTCTTTGGATGTTGTTGTGGGGTCTTTTGTGACTTCTTGGATGAGTCGTCGCTTTTGGTTGGCCGGCCACTCCCGGGAAGGTTCACCACTGTTTCATGTTTTTGCCATTTGTGGATAATAGCACTCGCTCTGGTTCGCTGGAGTCCCAAAGCTTTAGAAATGGCTTTATAACCTTTTCCATACTGAAGATCTCAATTTAGAGAGTTAAGTTATGTTTTAACGGGGGGAAATTTTTTTTCTCCTTTCATCATAAACAGTTTCATTGAAAAACTGTATTTTGTGTTCAGTTGGGTTGTCATTGACTGATATTTAAATTAGTTTGAACTGAAGTGTGACAAACCAGAAGTAGCAGGTAAACTTACAATTGAAATATTGATTGCACTTACTGTACTTTTATTGAAAATGTATTGAATATTGCCTATGTTCCCAAACATGGAAAAAAAAAAGAAATCAGGAAGGGGGAAAACACTTTTTCACACCACTGTATATAGTGATAAGTGAGTATTATTAAAGAAAAAATAATGAAAAAATACAATGAAAACGTAGAAAATATTTTATTAGCTATACTGTTTGGTGAACACCATGTACTGTATTTGTATGTATGTGTAAATAATCATGCAGTCTGTTTGTTATCTGAAAATGGGTTGAAGATGATTTTTTGGGCAATTTTAATCTTTTTAAACCTGCTTTACCCAAGGGTGGGGTGTGGGGGGAAAGTTCTTTGGTTACTGCTTAGCTCATTGACATGTGACGCACATGTGATGCCGAAGGGACCAGTAGGTAGTTGTTTTTTTTCAGTTTTCATTTTCATTTTTTATTTAGACAAAAGTAAACATATATGGCAAATGTGTCACCACTTTCAAGTACATTTCCTGAATTGAAATAGTACCAGAACAGGCTGCTACAAAACAGAAAGGAAATAAGGAAATAACAGTAAACATAATTAACAAAAGAAATGGTAAAAAATAAAAGAAATGGAAAATGAAATGATAAACTATGTGTTTCCTGCAAGATTTAGATCATTAATTGGATGAGATAGTTACACGACTTGTTTTGTCTGAGGTGGACCAAAAAGAAAGCTCCTTTGTGAAATACGCCTTGCTGACATTTGGAACCCACTCATATACAAAATACCACAGAATGGAAGTTGGACTACCTCAAGTTTTCAAGTTCTCAAGTTCTCAGGTTTTGGACGTGTGTGATACCACAAGTGTGCACGTCTGATGGCGCTCACAGAGATCCAAGGAATGCTCAGGTTGTTTGTTTGTATGCTCAGACACTTGAAAAATTAGCGGTAACATTGTACTGTATGTAGTTGGCCGCCTTGTATGAGGGTGTATAGTGTTGAAAGGCCGAAACACCCACTGACTCAAAGGTAATCCACACCACTCTCAACATCCACGCCTCATGTGATTACCATCTATTGGCACAAAGGACATTTCCATCAAGTCCTGTGTATTTAACATTGTATCTGGACAAGTCCAGTGAGTGCTGTGAAAAGACAGCTGACAACATGGGAAAGACTATGTGAGACGGCTTGGAGAGACCGAGGAGGAATCAGGAGGAAAGGAGGAAACAGGAGGAAATATTCCCGACAGGGGCTGTCATGGGCTAGCTCCCCATGAGGACAATCTCCAAAGCTGTGTCAGTTTATTGGAGATACCCGCTAATTGCTACAGAAAGTCAACAAAGGACAGCAGCAGGGCACTCACTTCAGGTGTGCACTTGTGGCTGGGCGAAGATGACATCATTCAGGGAGTTGAGGACCCAACAAGGAAAGAGAGGGTGCTTGAGAGAGCAGAGACAAGGGCCTCGCATTGACCAGTACTTCCTACGAAGCAACCAGTCAAATCAGTCGATTGAAGCACAGCGATGGGACAAAAACCAAAGTTCACAGAGCATCAGCACCCTTGTCACTGAGGAGGATAGTACAAGCACAGGAATGTCGGTGGAGGAAACCTCCCAGCCACAGAAACCTCCTAAGGAGGGTAAGATCAAAGGGCACAGACTGAGTGTGAAGTAGCCCAAAGCTATTGAAAAGAGTGAGTGTGAAACAGTTAACAATGATCTGACAAAATTCCTGGAACAACAAGGGGGCACAGCAGAGAAAAAGAGACATAATCTAGCAGTATGGAGAAGAACGCTTTGGAGTTAACATAGGGAAAAGCAATCAAGTAACACCAACACCAGTCGAATCCAGGAGACAGCAAGACATCGAAAGACTGATCAGAGAGAGAAGGCAGCTGAGAAAGCAGTGGAAGAAGGCCTTTGATGCAGCCAGTGATGGTCTCACATTTCTCCAGAGAGACATCAAATCTCGGTTGGCGACCTTACGAATAGCAGAGAACTTGAGCAAAGTGCGAAAGAGGAAGGAACACACAAGAACACGGTTTTATAAAAACCCTTTCAAGTTTGTCAAGGATCTCTTTGCTGAGGAAAAAAGAGGAAGCCTCAAAACTCCAAAGCAACAACCGGAAGAACATTTGGAAAAGGCCCACCATGACATGAAAAGGCACGAACAACTCGTCATCCCACATGATATCCCACCGATTCAACCTCCTGAATTCCATCTGGAGACTGGCCCTCCAAAATGGAAGGAAGTAGAGAACATAGTACGGCGCGCAAGATCGACATCAGACCCAGGACTAAATGGAGTGCTGTATAAGAACGCACCAGATCTTCTACGCTATCTGTGGAGGCTCATGAGTATGATCATGAGCATGAGTATGGCAAAAGGCGTGGCGAACGGCTGGAGGCGTGCTAATTCCCAAAGAGAAAGATGCAGCAGATATCAGCCAATCTCCCTTCTCAACGTTGAAAGGAAAATCTTTTTCAGCGTGATAGCACACAGACTGCCCACTTATCTGGAGAAGAACAAGTACATTGATACATCTATACAGAAGGCCGGCATCCCAGGGTTCTCTGGTTGCTTGGAGGATACCAGTATGATCTGGCGCCATATCCAAATGGCGAAGAAGGACACAAGAGACCTCCATGTAACCTTCCTCGAGGTTACATACATACAACCTCCTCTGGGAATCCTTCAACTTCTTCCACGTTCCATTATCCATCGCTGCTCTAGTGAAAGCCTACTTTGAAGACCTGCAACTGTGCTTCACAACAGCCCACTACACAACATCAAGGCAGCGTCTACAAGTAGTCATCATGGCAGGCTGCACAGTCTCACCCCTGGCATTCACAATGGCCATAGAAATCATCATCAGGACCTCTGGATGGGTAGTGGGAGGCGAGCGAACAAAAAACGGAACCCGCCTTCCACCTATCCGAGCATCCATGGATGACATGACCACCAGATGAAAATCAAGCCGAATAAGTCACAAAGCATCTCAATAGTCAAGGGAGAGCTTGAGAATGTGAGGTTCTGCATTGGTGACGACCTAATAGCGATTGTGTCAGAGCAACCCGTCAAAAGCCTGGGCAGATGGTACAATGCAAGCCTAAGGGACAAAGATCAGGTGCATGTACTAAGGCAGGACATCACCACCAGACTGGACACCATCAACAAGACAATGATGCCAGGGAAGCTCAAACTTTGGTGCCTGCAATTTGGACTTCTCCCTAGGGTAATGTGGCCACTCACGATGTACAAGGTCCCAATAACAACAGGGGAGAAGATGGAGAGAACCTACTGTATGTATGTGAAGAAGTGGCTTGGGGTCCTACACTGTCTGACCAACATTGGCATCTACGGCAAAGGAGTCCTTGAACTACCTATCACAAGCCTCACTGAAGGATACAAGTGCTCTAAAGTGAGACTACAGATGACATTATAGGACTCCAGAGATCAGACCGTCAGCAATGCTGTACCACCTCTGTTAACGGGGAGGAAATGGACACCATCCGACGGAGTGCAGCACGCTATGTCAGCCCTGAAGCACAATGACATTGTGGGGCATGTCCAGCTGGGAAGAAGAAGATTTGGTGTTGCAGTGAATAAACCAACTTGGCACAAAGCTTCAGCCTCACACAAGAGGAAAATGGTGGGAGAGGAGGTGCGCTGTCAGGAGGAGGCTGGAAGAAGCACAAAGGTTGTCTCTCTTGCAAAGCAGGGACAATGGATGAGGTGGGAAGGCATGGAGAGGAGAAAGCTCATGTGGAGGCAAGGAATGTAATGGAATGGAAGCAAGAAACATCATTTTCACCATAAGAGCTACATATAATATGCTCCCATCCCCAAAAAACCTTCACCGGTGGTATGGCAAGGACCCAACCTGCGCCCTCTGCCCAAATTCAGTGACTCTCAAACACATCTTGACCAGCTATAGGACCAGCCTCACACAAGGCGGCTACACCACAATCAGGTCCTCAAGAGTCTGGCAGCAGCCCTTGAGAGCAAGAGGAACACCATCAACTCCTTGCCCTTGAGAGCTGCCAATTCCATCTCTGTGCCAACATTCATTAGAGACAGAAATAGCCTCACCATCCCGCTACCAAACCAGAAACTGGACAGCTAGCCATGGCGTGGGATTGGAAGATGCTAGTTGATATTGGCAAGCAGCTAATCTCCTCCTCACGTCCCATGGGAGGATTCCACCGAAGAGGCCTACGAACTCCTCTATCTTTTAAAAAAATCCGATCATTTTTACTTCAGATCAATTTAGCTAAATGTTAAGATAAGCTAACCAGGGCCTTCTGGAAGCTTTGTAATGGTATTGCTACCATTTGAGTAATTGTGCAGTCTGTCTTCTTTCAAAGTGTAAAACTTTTGGGGCAATTTAAAACATGTATTTGTTCATTACTTAAAAATAAAAAAAAAGTCATGTGGAATTGAGGTTATGCTAGTCGGCTGAATGTCAGGTTAACGTTGAATGATTTTGCTAACATGTAAGTTATTTCAACTCAAAATGTACTGTTTGAAAGCTTTTTTTCATGTGATTTTGAACCTTTTTTTCTTCACTACTAACAAATATAAAAAGAACTGCAGACCGCAGCCTATTTTTGCTAAGATAAGCTAGCTAGCCTGCTAAATGTCAGGTAATGTCCCGTTCTTGATGAGAAAATATACTCCTTCCAAGCGTCCACTCTTGTAGTCAGTCTTGTCTTTATTTTTTCTTTGGCTACTTACACAGACACACATTCATCGCCAAGGTACAAAGTAGTCAAGCGCTGTTTTGTGGGGGTGGTAGAAACAAGTCAAGTCTTTGAATAATACTTACTGCATTGAAAGAACACAACTATTTAAACATTGAGTTAGCATAGGTATATATTTTCTTTTTTGTACAAAAAAAAACGTTGCCCCCAGCAACGTTTGCTATTGTGCTGTACATTTGGAGCGTCGCCAAGGAGACAACGGCCTTATTAAGTGCAGATTTTTAGCGTTGGCGGGTTTCACCTCGGCCAACTTTTCACATCAAACCAGAAAACATCACTGCGGCGGAAAGGAAATAAAGACGGACATTCAATATTGAGGAAACAAAAGTGAGCTACTTTCTTTTGAGCTCTTCAGTGTTTGACACTCCACATTCATCATTATATTGCTGCCTGGTGACAAGCTCCCATGTGTTCCAAATATTTTCCTTACGGGCCACACAGTATTCCATACTGAGGAGACAAATTGTGCCGTCCGCTGGGGATATTAAAAATGTAAAACATCTTCGACTGAATTATTGTCATCACTTAGTTAGACACACACAGTGGTTGGAAGGCTTAATGCACAGGGAGATTGTCTGTGAACGTTCGCATGCATTTCCACATCAACAAATATCATGAATACGCTTTCACTGACAGTGATTGTACCTTTTTTTTTTACTTTTAAGGCGCCGTAAGAGTCCCACGATTTTACCTCCGCCAAGGTGGGTGTGGTTGTTTGTTAGCAGGACAACTTTTCTTCACTTTCTTATACACTTAGCCTCGATTTCTACATAAATCTTGCGCAAAACTAATGTTCAAATTCAAGATTTTTCCAAAAAAATCCAAATTACAGTGGAACCTCAAAATTCCAATGTGCATAAAAGTTGTACAAGACCCAGAATTTTGGGAAAAAAACATCCAGTCTTTCCCACATGACTGCAATATATGTACCGTATGGCATAGGGTCGCATCATCTAATGGCAACAATAATTGGCCATGACGCAAAACTCCGGCCAGAGTGAGAGATTTTTAAAAACTCAGACTCAGTGTTTTGTGTGGACTGGTTTTTGGTTTGTGTCATAAGACATTATTTAACAGCAGAACATGAAGTTATTAACTTACGGGTGTTGATTTCATTTCAAGCATGCGCCTCGTAACATGCATGGGCGATTAAAAAAACATTCATGATGTTTCCTGGGCTCTACTGTATGTAAGTGTGCACTGATTTTAAAGTGTCCCTGTCATGATTCATCAACTTTGCTTAAATGTGGTATATATCGTTTGTAATTATGTTCTACATTGTTCAATTTTTGAAAGCAAACATTAAATTCGCAAAAATTACATTTATAGTTCAGGGTGCCAGCCATAACAAACTAGCTCGCAGCTCAGCCTCATTTCCAGAAGTGTCGTTGTCATCGAGGCAACACCCCTCAGCTAAAGCAGAGTAAATAAACACTTCTCAAGGTAGATTGTCGACTTGGTTCAGTATATTTTTCATCAAAATAGTAATCATGCCAAAATGCTAGTTGCTGCTGGATGTTCATAGAATCCAAGTGATACTGTGAGTTTGTTTTCTTTTCCAAAAGAGGAAGGTTTAAGACGAAGCAAGTGCACAGAACGAGATACGGATGGACGCCCACCTCGAGTTCTTTCTGCTGTTTGCAGATCATTTCACCGATGACTGCTTCGAAGGAACACCTTTACAAGAAGCATTTGGCTTGAAATTACGGTATAAACGCATTTTGAAAAAGGATGCTATTCCGCCGGTACACGGGAAAAAAAACAAGACAACGAAGAACGACCACTACGTCATGTCTTGTTTACACTGTTCACAGTATTCCACGATAGCGACAAGGCTGCAAAAACGCACGGCCACATGTATAATAAAACAGGCTATAAAACCCCATTTAGGCTTTATTAAGAAGCCAATTTAAAACAATAATTGAAGGATAAGCAACTCCAAACTAATTTACACTTACCATTCTGTGTTTTGAAGGTTTCATCTCCATGTTCTAAGGCTTAAGTCCATGTTCTGCAAGTTCTCTATTTCATCTCCAAATGTTTCCTCCTCCTGGAAAACTATTGACACATCACGTTGCCTAAATCTTCCCTATAATCACTGTAAACATCCTCCGTCTCATTCACCGCCATGTTTGTTGACCTGAGTGATATTGCTCCGATGATGTCACTTCCGGAAATGAGGCTTAACCGTGAGCGCTAGTTCATCATGGCTAGCGCCATGACCTATAAAATTTACTGCAAATTTACTATTCGAATAATGTAGAACTATATGAATTAATTTATTTTATTTTATTTAAGAGGACAAAGACAGAGCAGAGGACGAAATGGTGGAAGCTGAAAAAGGAAGAGTGTTGCATGACTTTTAGGAAGGAGTTAAGACAGGCTCTGAGGGGTCAGGAGGCGCTTCCAAATGACTGGACAACTACAGCTAATGTGATCAGGGAGACAAGTAGTAGAGTACCTTGAGTAGACAAGGAGACTTGGTGGTGGAATGAGGAGGTACAGGAGTGTATACAGAGAAAGAGGTTAGCTAAGAAGAAGTGGGACACTGAGAGGACTGAGGTGAGTAGACAGGAGTACAGGGAGATGCAGCGTAAGGTGAAAGTAGAGGTAGCAAAGGCCAAACAAGGGGCTTATGATGACTTGCATGTGAGGTTGGATAGTAAGGAGGGATAGACTGATCTATACAGGTTGGCAAGACAGAGACACAGAGAAGGGAAGGACGTGCAGCAGGTTAGGGTGATTAAGGATAGGGATGGAAGTCTATTGACAAGTGCCAGTAGTGTGATGGGAAGATGCAAAGAGTACTTTGAAGAGCTGATGAACGTGGAAAATGGGAGAGAACAAAGACTAGAAGAGGTGACTTTTGTGGACCAGGAAGTAGCAAAGATTAGTCAGGATGAAGTGAGGAGGGCATTGAAGAGGATGAAGAGTGGAAAGGCCGTCGGTCCTGATGATATACCTGTAGAGGTTTGGAAGTGTCTAGGAGAGGTGGCAGTAGAGTTTCTGACTGAGTTGTTCAACAGGATCTTTGATAATGAAAAGATGCCTGAGGAATGGAGGAGACGTGTGCTGGTGCCCATTTTTAGGAACAAGGGAGATGTGCAGAGCTGTGGCAACTACAGAGGAATAAAGCTCATGAGCCATACCATGAAGTTATGGGAAAGAGTAGTTGAAGCTAAACTAAGGGCAGAAGTGAGCATTTGTGAGCAGCAGTATGGTTTCATGCCAAAAAAGAGTACTACAAAGGCAGTATTTGCTTTGAGGATGTTGATAGAGAAGTACAGAGAAGGCCAGACGGAGCTGCATTGTGTTTTGTAGATCTGGAGAAAGCTTATGACAGGGTGCCCAGAGAGGAACTGTGGTATTGTATGAGGAAGTCTGGAGTGGCAGAGAAGTATGTTAGAGCGGTGCAGGACATGTATGAGGACTGTAAGACAGTGGTGAGGTGTGCTGTAGGTGTGACAGAGGAGTTCAAGGTGGAGGTGGGACTGCATCAGGGATCAGCTCTGAGCCCCTTCTTGTTCGCTATGGTGATGGACAGACTGTGGAAAAGAGGTGAAGAAGCGTGTACAGTCAGGATGGTACGGGTGGAGAAAAGTGTCAGGTGTGATGTGTGATAGAAGAGTTTCAGCTAAAATGAAAGGAAAGGTGTACAAAACTGTGGTGAGACCAGTGATGTTGTTTGGTCTAGAGACAGTGTCAATGAGGAAAAGACAGGAGACAGAGCTGGAGGTAGCAGAGATGAAGATGCTGAGGTTTTCTCTGGGAGTGACCAGGAAGGATCGGATCAGGAATGAGTACATCAGAGGGACAGCACATGTTAGAGGTTTTGGAGATAAAGTCAGAGAGGCCAGACTGAGATGGTTTGGACATGTCCAGAGGAGAGATAGGGAATATATTCTGTAGGTACAAGGATGCTGAGTTTGGAACTGCCGGGCAGGAGGCCTAGAGGAAGACCAAAGAGGAGGTTTATGGATGTAGTGAAAGAGGACATGAAGGTAGTTGGTGTGAGAGAAGAGGATGCAGAAGACAGGGTTAGATGGAGGCAATTGATTGGCTGTGGCGACCCCTGAAGGGAAAAGCCGAAAGGAAAAGAAGAAGAAGAATTTAATTAAATTAAATTAACTAATTATAAACAATATACAACATATTTAAGCAAAGTTGATGAATCATGTCAGGGATCCTTTTACGTTGAATATCTCACTACATTAATGAACAGATGCGTTATAATGTGTGACCAAGTCAGTTGTGGTATGCACGTTTGAGGTGTGTTAAGAAGCAGAATTCCAATACTATCTATTGGACAGAGTTGTAAGAACAAGCTACACACAGAGTCCCATTGTAATGTGTTTGCAAGGACGAACAGGTGCCAGATCTTTAAAACAAAACAAAACAAAAAAACCCTAGTGCCAAATCTATCTGTGGCGGTTCAAAATATATTAGTGGCAGATCATCACAAACAAATTAATGTACGCGAAACACTGCTATCTAAAGATGCACAAAAATACTGAAGTAAAACTGTTATCATACATGCCTCATGCAGAATGTATGTAACTTTCTTTGGCTTTTTTTGGGGGGGGGGGGTTGTGACGCTGCCACAGCAAGTGAAAAAGTGCAATGTGAAGAGAGTCACCTCAGATGCAGTAATTCTTCCTCTGCACATCTAAGGTGAGTACAAGTTAGAGTGTTGAAGTATTACTATACAGCGGGTAACTTCTGTTTTGTCTTTGAATGACAGGTAGCGAGACGCACAAGGTCTCACTTAAACATGTGTGTTCATTATAGGGTGAGTAGTTTGAATTTGTTTTGATTTTAATATATCTTTGTTTACTTGTTTTTTTTTCTACTCGTCTAACCAATAATATATTACTTAAAACTGCCTGTACAGTTGATAACATAACAATCTTATGATAGTGACAGTTTGACCCTAGAATCCATGAATACACTTGACGATGATGATAATTAGGATTTATTAAGGGAAAATTGTCTTGAATTTTGAATTCTGAATTATGTTTGATCTTTGGGGTTCCACTGTAAGACTGTTGGACCCCATGGCGGGTAAGTAAGCAGATAAGTAGTGCAAATATGTGATTCCTTTTGGGTTTTTGGGTTGTTCAGCCTTGGCAGAGGCATGCACTCATTCTATATCTTTGTTGTATTACATAATACCATCAAGGTGTGCTTTGAGCATCCTCACTTTTCCTATTTTTTGGATGGAAGAACAAGAACTTGTTGTTTTTTTTACACAGTTTGTCAGTTTTTGCATTGGTCAAGTTTGCAAGAGCATTTGCTCTTAACAAGACTGCGCCTCTATCTGAGGCTGGATGGATTGTCTCTTGGGACACAGGATCTTGGAGAAAGCCCTTCGGAAGCTGCTGTGGCACAGCGGGTACAAGAACGGGTTGATGGCCGAGTTGAGCCACAGCAGCCAGAACGTGATGTCGTACCAGTAATCGGCCACGCAGGTGCCGCTACAGGCAGCACGGATGATCATCAAGAGGGTGTAAGGCGCCCAGCAAATCCCAAAAGTGCACACGATGACGGCCAATGACTTGGCGACCTTGATGTCTCTGGAGAGACGGGATCCTTGCACCCGGCGGCCCGGCGCCACCATGGACGGTGACGGCTGGAAGAGCCTGGAGTTCCTTCTCGCCGGGGAGAGCTTCTCCCTCTGAGCCACTACCTGACTCGTATGGGGTTTCCCGCTGGAGGAAGCCGAGAGGACATCGTCGTCCTCGATGACGGCAGAGATGGCGGTGGGCTCGCTGCATGACACCTTACGCGTCTTGACAAAAAACACAGACCAGGCGACGCCTTCTCGCTGCCTCTTGCAGCTCTTCGGTGGCTTGGTGGCGTCCTCGGGGCAGACCGCCAGGCTCTTGTTGCGCCGATGGATGTTCAAGTAGATGCTCAGGTTGAAGAAGGCCACCGACACAAAGGGGGTGAAGAACTCGAAGGTGGAGGCGCTGAGGAGGAAGTACCAGGTGAAGTAGAACTCAGCGTAGCACTCATGGGCCGGCACCACGCTCTGGCCTACCAGCGCCTCCCAGAAGATGATGGCAGGGCCATAGAGTAGGAAGGCAAGCGCCCACACGGCCACCATCTTCAACACAGCCTGGCGGGTCATGTTACGCTGTGCTCTGTATTTCACCTGTGTCACAACAGAGGCACAGGGGTGACTTACACACAAACACATACACACACACACAGAGTAAATTACAATCTAGCAGCTGGCGTCCTCACGAACTGACACTCTGAGTGGCACGTTCAAATGAGCCCCTGTTGGTATTGTGCTGCCACCAAGCAGCAGACTGATGCCGTAAATAAAAAGCCACTCACCATGCTCTTATTGCGTGTCACAAGGAGGAAGAGGAGGTGGGAGAGGCATGGCATGTCATGGCCGGTGTGTGCATACATGTGTGTGTGTGTGTATGTGTGTGTGAGCGCGAGTGGGGGGTATTTTTGGCTGGGTAGGGGGTGGTGGGCAACTGTCAAGCTGCAAGTTACATTCAGTGACGTGACACAAGAGTGTGAAAGAGACATCTGCTTTCCCCGGATGCATACGCTCCTTCCTTCATCATCATCATCATTGTCAATCATTGCCACATCACTCCATCTCCTCTCAGCCCCAAGAGCGCCCCCTCGCTTTAATCATTTCCTTGTCTTTATTGGGATTCAGACCATCACATGCGGCTAACGTGAAAAAAAGAACTTTCAGGTTTTAATTTATTTTATTGTAATTTCATTTTTCTGAATTACAGTAGTCCATAGCACTTTTTTTAATACTTTTAATGTTTAATATTTTGTCCTCGGGCATTTATTAATAAAATGTACAACAGTGTAACACGTTTATATCAACACTCTGACCCACGTCGACAGAAGCAGTTGTCGACATAACCAACTACACGTTACTTGCACATTTACTTTTGCCTTTGTCCAGAGACATAATGAAAATGGGTGATAATTAAGGATTTTTTTAACCTATGGCAGTGTGTTTATCCATCCATCCATCCATGTTATTCTGCTTATCCAAGATTGAGTCGCGGGGGCAGCAGTCCAAGCAGGGAAGCCCAAACTTCCCTCTCCCCAGCTACTTTGTCCAGCCCCTCCTGGCAGATCCCGAGGTGTTCCCAGGCTATTTGAGAGACGTACAGTAGTCTCTCCATCTCCTGAGTCTTTGCCGAGGCCTCCTATGCGATGCAGAGTCCGCATCACTGCAACGCCGCACCAGTGACACAATCCACGATCCCCTCAATCCCCTGAATGCGCCTACAAATTCTGTCCACAAAAATAATGAACAGAATCGGTGACAAAGGGCAGCTCTGGCGAAGTCCAACCCTCACTGAAAACGAGTCCGACTTATTGGCGGTAATGCAGACCAAGCTCTGACACTGGTCATACAGGGAACCCCACACTCCCGAGGTCTTCCCCACAGGATTCCTCCAGGAACACGGTAAAATGCCTTCTGCAAGTCCACAAAACAGTAGTCCACAAACACATGTAGACTGGTTGGGAAAACTCCCATGCACACTCAAGCACCCTGCCGAGAGTGTAGAGTTGGTCCACACTTCCACGACCAGGACGGAAACCACACTGCTCCTCCTGAATCCGAGATTTAACTATCCAGCAGAACATCCTCTCCAGGACCCTTGAATAGACCTTACCAGAAAGGCTGAAAAGTGTGATCACACCCCTTCTTAAAAAGAGGGACCACCACCTCGGTCTGCCAATCCAGAGGGACCACCCCTGATGTCCATGCAATGCTGCAGAGCTGTGTCAACCAAGACAGCATCCAGGGCCTTAAGGAACTCCGGATGGAGCTCATGCACCCTCAGGGCCCTGCCACCGAGGAGCTTTTTGACCACCTCGGCAACCTCAGCCCCAGAGATAGGAGAGTCCACTGTGGAGTCCAGGCATTGTTTCCTCATTGGAAGACATGTCGTTGGGATTGAGGAGGTCTTCGAAGTATTCCTCCCACCGGTCCACAACATCTCGAGTCGAGGTCAGCAGCAGACCATCCCCATCATACACAGTGTTGACAGTGTACTGCTTCCTCCTCCTGAGATGGAAGATGATGGTCCAGAATCTTTTCAAAGTTGGCCGGAAGTCATTCTCCATGGCTTGCCTAAATTCTTCCGACATCCAAGTTTTTTGCCTCGGCAATCACCACAGCTGCAGACCGCTTGGCCAGTACCTGTCAGCTACCTCCAGAGTGCCATGGGCCAAAAAGGCTCGATAGGACTCCTTCTTCAGCATGATGGAGTCCCTCACCGCTGATGTCCATCGATGGGTTCTGGGAGTACCGCCACAAAGTCACTGACTGCCTTACGGCCACTGCTCTGATCAGCTGCCTCCACAATGGAGGCACGGAACATGGCCCACTCGGACTCAAATAGGCTGCCTCCCTTGGAACGTGGTCAAAACTCTCCTGGAGGTGGGAGTTGAAACTCCTTTTGATGGGGGACTCTGCAAGATGTTTGCAGCAGACCGTCAATTCGTTTGGGCCTGCCAGGTCTGACCAGCATCCTACCTCACTATCGGAGCCAACTCGCCACCATATGGTGATTGGTTGACAGCTCCGCCCCTCTCTTCACCCAAGCGTCCAAAACATGTGACAACATGGCCACAAAGTCGATCATCAAACTGTGACCCAGGGTGTCCTGGTGCCAAGTGCACATGTGGACCCCCTTATGCTTATGGTGTTTGTGATTGGCAATCTGTGAATAGCACAGACGTCCAATAACAAATTCAGGAGGAGCAATGTGCTTTTCGTCCTGGTCGTGGCACTGTCGACCAACTCTACACTCTCGGCAGGGTGCTTGATTGTGCATGGGAGTTTTCCCAACCAGTCTACATGTGTTTGTGGACTACTGTTTTGTAGACTTGGAGAAGGCATTTGACCGTGTTCCTCGAGGAATCCTGTGGGGAGGACCTCGGGAGTATGGTGTTCCCTGTATGACCAGTGTCAGAGCTTGGTCTGCATTGCCGGCAATAAGTCGGACCTGTTGCCTGTGAGGGTTGGACTCTGCAAGGTAGCCCTTTATCACAGATTCTGTTCATTACTTTCATGGACAGAATTTCTAGGCTCAGCCAGGATGTTGAGGAGTTCCGGTTTGGTGGCTGTAGGATGATGCGGTCTTGTTGGCTTCATCGAGCCATGACCTGCGACTCTCACTGGATCGTTTCACAGCCAAGTGTGAAGCGGCTGGGATGAGAATCATCACCTCCAAGTCCGGGTCCATGGTTCTTACTTGGAAAAGGGTGGAGTGCCATCTCCACCCTTGTGGCCTTGTTCACGAGCGAGGGAAGGATGGAACGCGAGATCGACAAGCGGATTGGTGCAGTGATGCGGACTCTGCATCAGTCCATTGTGGTGAAGAGGGAGCTGAGCCAAAAGGCAAAGCTCTCAATTTACCGGACAATCTACATTCCTACCCTCACCTATGGTCATGAACTTCAGGTAGTGACCGAAAGGACAACATTGTGGGTACAAGGGGACAAAATGTCTTTCCCCCGTAGGGTGGCCAGGCTCTCCCTTAGAGATAAAGTGAGAAGCACTGTCATCCGGGAGAGACTCGGAGTAGAACCGCTATTCCTCCGCATTGAGAGGAACCAGATGAGGTGGCTTGGGCATCTGGTCAGGATGCCTCACGGACGCCTCCCTGGGGAGGTGTTCAGGGCAGGTCTGACGGGTAGGAGGCCTTGGGGAAACCCAGGACACGTTGGAGAGACTATGTCTATCAACTGACCTGGGAACACCTCGGGATCCGGGATCTCTCCGTATCTGGGGAGAGGGAAGTCTGGGCTGCTTAGGCTGCTGCCCCAGCGACCCGATCTTGAATAAGCGGAAGACGATGGATGGATGGATGGACTTTTTTAACTTAATATAACGCTGCTTATTTATTTCAAACACATTTACACCAGTTACATAATTATATAAGTGCAAATTAACATTTTTTATCTGACTGACAAATGTATGGTTTGTTTGGTATTTGTATTTCCATGCACATTTTTTCCCATAAGACTAAATATATTTACAAATAATCATAATAATCTGTTCCAGAGTCAAACTGTTGCAATCATAAAACCTACACTATCCAGATACATACAAGTGTAAAAGTTCGCCACCGTTAGTGGTACAGCGTAAAAACAATAAAGTGGTCTGAAATTTTAAAACTTACATTTAAAAAGGCTAAAGTTATTTGTTTCGCTGAGGCGACTCATGCATTTCATAAAAAACGTTCTTAATTGTCACACAAGTGTAAAAAGAAGTTAACCTCTGTAAAAACAACAAAACACTCTGCCATGCATGTCTTGAGCAGGATGTTATCCACGACAGCGATGCATCATTTTGCAATACATGTGTGCAAAAAAAGCTACAAAAATCCATAGAATAAGGAAACCACATGTCCAAAATTAATTGTTTTATGCTTTACGCTAAGTCAAAGTTTAGTGCAACTCCCCAAAAATGCTCAAATTCTAAATTGTCCTATTACAAAGGAGTTTAGAATTGTCGTTGTCGTTGCTGCTTGGTAACTAAAGTACATCACAACACATCATAGCAATCCCACACCAGTATGCCCCCTAGTGGCTGTGAGCAGGTTAGGGATGACATGACAGCAATCCATCCATCCATTTTCTATGCCGCTTATCCTCACTAGGGTCGCGGGTATGCTGGAGCCTATCCCAGCTCACTTCGGGCGGGGGTACACACTGGACTGGTCGCCAGCCAATCGCAGGGCACATTTGGACAAACAACCATTCACACTCACATTCATACCTATAGGTCGCCAAGCATTGAGGTGATTTCGCCTTTGATAATCTTGCATGAAAATAAACAACCAATATTGCTTTTGATTTTATATAATATAAGAAGATAAAAGTAACTGAAATTATATTTTTACTGAATAATATATTATTTAAATAAAAACAATTTATCCTTGAGTTCCAAGCATTAAAAAATATCAATGCTATCACACTGACTGCAGAATACAGAATGATTTTTATTTTTTTGGTTTGACATCAACATGTCTGCTTGTTTCTGAATCAGCCACATTTCATGATAATCGTGGCTTCTCACCATTCTGCAATTTCTGTGTAATTTGCTACAATCCTATACATTTTGACACTGATGCAACACTGACGCCAGAACATGTTTTTTTCATTCAGATCAAAAAAAGATTAAAAAAAGACTAAAAAACCCAAAATGTAGGCCAACTCGCTGTCAGAGACAGCAGCTGGTGACTGACTGAAATGAATATTAAAAGCACCTTCAATATTCGAAATCTAAAGCATCACGCATCCACAAATCAACACAAAGAATGCTGTTTGGTATTCATGTGCAGCAAACCATTCCCCACAAAAAATAAAAATAAATAAAAAACTCAAGGTTGCACAAGAGATCGTCTTATGTCTTGCTGCAGTATGCTTCACTTTGGAGTTAACATGTGTCATGAATGCCTAATGCAGGCCTTGCGGTGTTAAATCAAGATGCAATTATCTTTAAAAATCTCTTTTAAAGACCCTTCTAGCAAGCTTTCATGTAATCCCCAATCTGAAGTCATTTTGACGATCAGATGTCTTTACATCTTATATCGTTATATCTTTTTTTTGTTTTAATGTTTCTGCAGAGCTACAGGAAGTGTTGTATGACCTCTGAGTTGCATCACTGCAAGAACGCTCCCACCGAATTCCATTCATTCACACACACCACACAGCACTTTCAAGTGTGTCAGTGTTAGCGTCGTACAACCTCATCCCAACATGTGAATGAAAGAGACGTCTCCCTGCAGCGTGAAGTGAAACATAACTGTGACATCTGCACGCTGTCACGCAGGCAAATACACAACAAATGTGCCTTTACAAAGATAATGTCACTCCGTGAGCGCAGACCTACATGCTGGTTAAAAAAAGAATAGTGAACTGCAGAGTTTGTGAGCAGGTTACTTCCTGGTTCACAAAGAATGACCTATTGTGATAGCACTGTACCATTTTTTAATTCAAGGGTGCAGACTCAAACTGCAAAAATGTATTTTAAAAAAATCGGAAAAAAGTGGTGTTCGTTCGTCCATCTGTTTGTTAACTAAGGCAAATTCTAATTCACGAAGGATGGCCGTGCCATTTTGGATTCTAGGACAGGGCTGGTTGGTTCCGTTGCAACTCAAACTGCAAAAATTCCTCTATAAAAAGTGAAAACAAAATGTGGAGTGCCGCGTTTGTCTCATTTTTTTATTCTGGCGAATCGTTACATCCTGATGTCAAAAAGAGAAAATTCCTCTAATAAAAGTGACGTGCCAAATTTGTGTTTTTCTGTCCTTTTCTTATCTGGCAGGCCGCTTCCTGATTTGCAATGGATGACGTAAGATGACAGCATTGTACCATTTTTTTTATTCTGGGGCAAGTAAACGCACCAGCCATGACTCACACGGCAAAAGGAGAGAATTGATTCCTCTAACAAAAGTAGTAATACATTGGGAAAAAAAAAACGCCACATTTGTGCTTGTTTGTTTGCAGGCCACTTCCTGGTCACGGAAGATGACGTAAGAACGGAACATTTTTAATACCGGGGCAGCAGGAACGGTTAAAGGCGAAAAAGAAAAAATGATTTTTTTAAAATGACCAATGAGCCTTAAGTTGTCGTACGATTCGGAATTTGAAGGAAATATTCAGGAAAAAGTCGCAGAAAATGTCAAGGTTTGATTGGCAATATGTACAGTACCAGTCAAAAGTTTGGAGACAATTTCTCATGCTGTTGAATGAGAAGGTGTCTCCAAACTTTTGACTGGTTAGACGATTAACTTATTTTGCTGTGCACATTTTGCAGACTCCCATTCAAAAGGAGTGAGACTCCATTGTCACCAATGGTTATCAAAATGAATGTAGACTTAAAGTTTTTACGTATTGTACCATTAACAGGGCTTCACTTCTTATTACACTTTGCGGCAATTAAAAATGACCAGAAAAAAGTCAAGATTAGTGAGGCGGAACTGTGATGCAAATCACCTTCGCCCCATGCCCCCGTGTTTTTATTGTTTTTACGTTTTACTATTATTAGTGGTTAACTTCTTTTTACACTTGAAAAAAATGTGAAAAAGTCAATACGCGTGACGCACAACTGCGACACAAATCATATCCGCATTACCTCTTTGCGATTAAAGTCAAGACTGAGTGTTGTAGTGTTTTTATGTTTTACTATTATTAGTGGTTAACTTCTTTTTACACTTGTATGACATCTAGCAATGTCAAAAAGTGAGCGTTTTGTTGTTTTAACGTCGTAACATTAACTGTGGTTGACTCCTTTTTACACTTAAAGTGTTACTTAAAATTACCTGCACAGTTAGTTTGGGATTTTTTTTTTTTTTTGGTGGGTCATGACGTTTGCAATGGTCCCCGCTTGACTCTGGAACGGATTATTTCCATTTGCATTATTCCCAGAGGTGGGACCACGTCCCAGAATGGATTTTACTCTGCTTTAGAGGTTCCGCTGTGTTTCCGTTGTTCTGAGATGCGGTCCACTGCAAGGAGGGGCGACTTGAGAGGGTGAAAATATTACCTCTCAGTATGCTTCACACCGCAAGCCGTTTGTAACAGTGTCCGTCCAAAATCAGTGTTTTTACATTCGTAAAAGCAGGTTTTTTTGATAGATCTAGATGTACTCACAGCTCTGGTGACTGACAGGAAGCGGTCGTAACTGATGAGGACGATGTTGAAGACAGAGGCGGTGCAGAGCAGGTAGTCCATGACCAGCCACACCTTGCAGAGACCCTTACCCAGCATCCACCTGCCCGTCAGGTTGTACGGGATGTACACTGGGATGCAGAAGGCACCTGCAGGTGGGAAAAGAACACATCAGGGATGAGGTGGGAATGCAATCAGATTCCCTGCAGTGGTTTGATTAAGAGGGGTGGGGGGGGAGTAAGTCACAGATAAGAGGGTGTGAATCTCTGCACACAAAAAAACATAAGCTGCCATCTATTTTGGAAGATTTGTTGCCCAACATATGTACATTGGGAGGTAATTGCAATGCAGTCAGGTGCTTTTGGTTGGCACGGAGGAACAAAAGACTTGAAGGGGAGGGGAGGGCAAAAAAACCCAAAATGTGAGCTGGAGAGACAAAGAAGCACTCACCCACTAGGAAATCAGATATGGCCAGATTGAGAAAGAAGTAGTTGCTCTGAGTTCTCAGGGTTTTATCCACAATGAAAGCCAAGATGACCAGCGCATTGCCCGCCACCACTGTGACCACCAGTGTCACCATCAGCACGGACACCATCAGCGCCAGGTAGCCCGGGAGCACCGTGCCCGCCTCGGACACCGCCAGGGTCAAGTTTCCGCTGGAGTTAGACTCCGACACGCCCATTGTTAGTGGGGCGCCCCAAGCATCGTGGACGTGTGTGGCGCACCGGAAGAAAAGAAAAAAAAGACGCCCAGCAAGTTCAATGACGCGCCCGGGCGACGCGCTGCTCTTGACCCAGCTTCCCAAATCTGATGAAGGACCCGCGCCTCAGACGCTCCTCCATCATTTAGGACTTTGTTTAAGTTTGGGGAATGAAAAAAAGAAAAAAAAAAGAAAAAAGAAACCTCATGCACGCTGGAGCTACTCCCGTGTGGCGCGCGCCGTCAATGAGGGTGCGCATAAGGTGGGAGCGCACGCTTCTTTTGGCTTCTGTCAATTTCCACACATTTTTGCCACCACACTTCACGTCCGGTTAGACCTTCACAATAAAAGTCGCTCCGCAACCTGTGCACCAAGGTCACGACTGCATAGCAGATGTACATAGTAACATTATTGTATTGATGCCTTGCAGTCAATGGAGTATGGACACCATTCATCACCGCCTTGTGAGTGTCCTCCCTGGAGATGCTTCACTTCACCTGCTGCCTCTTTGACCCGCTTGCTGCCCTCCCTTATGTTTTGGTGAGTAACAGGAATGCTTTGTTGGAGGGATGTTCAAATAAATTGTTCTGAGTGGGCCACATTTTTAGAAAGCGAAGGACATCTCCTGTATCGAGATGGAGAGATACTTTATTCATCTTGTCAAGAGCAATTCACAACTCCAGCGACTTGATAAAATACATATATGCTCAAAGGTGTACATGCAAAAGTTAAACATGTCATCAAAACATAATACAAATGAATACAATGAAGTAACAAGTCTGTGTAGATTATAGCAGGACTCCATCATATACTTTCACCTCACCATACTGATTCAGCCATAACTGAAGTCATACGTTCAAACAGAGGCATTTTTACAGCCGATGATTTTCCATATATGACAAGAACCTACAAAGCAGGTAGGCTCGCCCACTTCCACCCCATCCGCCCTCCAGCTGAAAATGACCCACATCATTAATTAGGTGTGTCCATACTCGCGAGACACATCTCTGCTTTGTCCCCTCGGAACCACATCGACCATGATAGAAAATACACTCGATTGCTTCACGGCCCACACGCTTTTATTCTGAAGGAAACAAAGAATCCGGTGTCTGCAGCCTCTCTTCTCTTTGTCCTCATCAAGGCTGCAGTGTGCAATCAGAGAAGCCTGAAGAGGTTTTGTTCCTCTACATGAACTTGTGAGAGCTGCAGGCAGCGAGCAGCATCTTGATTCAGGGTCAGCCATGTAATACATGTGATGACCCACCATTAGGCTTCACATCAGGCAAATGGTGCTTAAGAGCATTAATAATGGGAATGATTTGCTGCGACAATAAGGACTGAAATACACACAGTGTAAGTATATAATAATAACAGTTAACACTGCTTTGTCTTCAGGATATAAAGTGTTTCATTTCAAATTGGAGCATTAAAATGCAAAGCTCCCCCCAATCCAAGTATTTGATGACAATTTTTGAAATACACTAGCATCTGTGAAAAATATGTAAATCCCCTTTAAAGACTTGTCATTTGGGCTTCACAAGGTATGCCTATAGCATCCGGTAACCTTAATAGCACAAACGGCCTCCTTTTTGCATGCATGGTTTATTTCTGTGTGTGTATTGGTTAAAATACCAAAGTATACAGTGTATACAGCACCTCACAAAAGTTAATACAGGGTCAGGCAAAATGATCTGACACATTTGTAGGTTAAATAAAAGGCAAATACAGTAAAGAAACAAAAAAGTGTTTTTATTTTCGAAAAGTACATATAATGCCATTTTTTTCATATAATGCCATTTTGCTTTGTTTCTTTACAATGCCATTGTTTTTCGTTTCTCTTTCAGTTGCTGCCATGAATTAGGCAGGTGAGCATCGCGCTTTCATTGTGGAAACGTTTATCAAAACAAACAAATCTGTAACGACAACACAAGGAGCGTTCCGTTTGCACTTCAATCTCGGTAGACATGATCCCGTACCACGAAACACCATCTTGTTATGGCTTACCAACTTCAGAGCTACTGGATCTGCATTGAGTGTGTGGACAATAATGGATCCCATTTGACTGATTGAATTTTTAAAACATAATGAAACAGAATGGCATTATAAGTACTTTTCCAAAATAAAAACACTTTCTTGTTTCTTTACTTTATTTGCCTTTTATTTCACCTACAAATGTGTCAGATCATTTTGCCTGACCCTGTATATGATTAAAAAACGATTTATTTTAAAAAAACAGAACGATTCAATACGTCTCGATACAAAGTACAAACGATATGATCTGATTCGATTCCACGGTTACGTTTGTTGATGTAGACATTAATCTTACATTATGAAATAAAGAAGCCAATTCTATAAAAGTGTCATTCTTACAGTATTTTCAAATATCATATCATATCATAAGGCAGGGGTTCCCAACAACCAGCCTGCGGGAAACGCAATGATAAAAAAAAAAACACTTGAAAAAAATAAATAAAATAATTTGTAAGGCAGCACGGTGGCCGAGTGGTTAGCATGTGGTGTACCATGCGTCTCGCCCAAAGTCAGCTTGGCTGGTGACCAGTCCAGGGTGTACCCCGCCTCTCTCCCAAAGTCAGCTGTGATAGGCTCCAGCATACCTCCGCGACCCTAATGAGGATAAGCGGCATAGAAAATGGATGGTTGGATGGATAATTTCTAAATAACTACATCAAATTTTATGTAAATGAGCCATTATTTTATTCAAAAAATAATATGCAGTTACAAATCCCACAGTGTTTGCATGTTTAAGTTGTTTGCTATGAGTGGCGGCTTGTCCCAATTTGTTCGACGGTCCTTGAACGCATCTTTCTTTCTCCCACGCTGCACAGATAGAGTAATATACAATATTTTTCCCTTTTTTCTTTCTCGTCATATTTGGTCCCAAATGCTGATACTATGTGGGAATGCATAAAGGTAAGATTTGTTGAGTGCGCCTCTCTGAAAAACAAACTCCAGGTTCGTACTGGTGGACGGTGGCTCTGTATTCCTTTAGTGCTTTTAATTTGATCTTGTTCCTGTCTTAGTTTTACACAATACATAATAAATAAGATAAATTACATCACTATAATGTATGTATGTTTTGCTGATGTGTTAAAAATCTTTCCAGGTGACTAGCTAGTGCGCTGCTAATGCTATTTCGATCTATTTTTGTTGTAAGTCAGGCTAAGCTACGGAGCATGCGCAACAATTAATGCCATTAATGCCTAAACCACTAGCAACAAAAGTGAGTACACGCCTAATGAAAATGTCCAGTGTGAATAGCATTATTTTACAACACTGCCTTAACTCTCTTGGGCAGAGTTCACCAGAACATCACAAGTTGCCTCTGGAATCCTCTGAGCTGGTGGACGTTAGAGACCTTGCACTCCTCAACCTTCCGTTTGAGGATCCCTTACAGATGCTCAATAGGGTTAAGGTCCATCACGTTAACCCTGGCTAGGCCACGGCTAGGCCTGTTCTGAGTGGAAGCTGTCTTGTTGAAGCACTGTACTGTATGGTCTTGGCCACCGTGCTGCAGCCCACTTTCAGGGTGTTGGCAAACTTCTTAAAGCCTAGAACAGTGGTAACCAACCTTTTTGAGTCCAAGATCCTTGGTCTCGGTCGTGTACCTGCACAGGATCACCAGTATATACAGTATATACACAGCTAGTTTCTCCAGCTGGGTTTTGGGGACTGGGCTCTTGGCGTGTTCAGTGGTCAAAACACGTGCTTGTTGGTCACTCTGCAGGAGAGGAGGGCACTAATGTAATAATACTTTGTTTTTCTCACGATCGACCGGCAAAGTCCCAAAGAACGACCAGTAGCTCGCGATCGACGGGTTGGTGACCCCCGGCCTACAACATTTTTATGTAGAGCAACTTTTTTTTTTCCACATCCTCAGAGAGTTCTTTGCCATGAGGTGCAATGTTGAACTTCCAGTGACCGGTATGAGCGTGTGAGAGTGACAACCAAATTTAACTCACCTGATCGCCATTCATACCTGAGACTTTGTGACACTAACCACTCACATGACCCCAGGGAGGGATGTCTGACTGGGCCCAATGAGTACAGTTTGACATAGCGGTGTAATCACTACTGGCCATTAATGGTTGTTATTTTGAGGGGACAGCAAATTTACACTGTTATACAAGCTGGACACTGACTACTTTACATTGTATCAAAGCGTTGTCTCATGAAAAGAAAATATTTGCAGAAATGTGAGGGTTGTTTGTGATATGCTGATATATATTTGTGTGTATATATATATATATATATATATACACATATACAGTTTATTAATATCACCAATTATCAATACTTTATTGCATACAAGTGTTTTTGTCATTCATTAACTTAAATGAACCAACTATCTATGAGATGGGTGACCCTAATGTTTTGCAAATGTCCAGTATCTCCAAACTAATCATTTAGTCGTTTTTCACAAAATGTGGAGCTGAATTGAACAGCATAATGAGCTCGTTGTTTTGATGTTGGGCGTTAAACCTGTTTGATTTTGGAATACTGCCATCTAATGTTGTCTTGACTTCCTGTCTGGGAGGCTAATTTATCCACCCACCTGTTTCTTGTCAGGTCATTAGTTCCTCCTGTGTA
The DNA here is from genome assembly GCF_027744805.1 of Dunckerocampus dactyliophorus. Taxonomy (NCBI): domain Eukaryota; kingdom Metazoa; phylum Chordata; class Actinopteri; order Syngnathiformes; family Syngnathidae; genus Dunckerocampus; species Dunckerocampus dactyliophorus. Next base: position 11,344,161 of record NC_072828.1, read on the forward strand.
TTCCAGTCCTGGCTGGCCTAAATGCCCCATGGGATATTTGTGTGGAATACCAACGTCATGGACTTTGTATATGCAACACTTGGACCAGACTTCAACGGGTATGTTCTTTTTAAAAAAAAAAAACATCTAAAATCAGATTTTTGGTGCTTTTAAATCACAGACATAGCTGTGTGGAATTATACCCAACAACAACAACAAGAGCTAATTCATGCATTAAATCCCACATAAAAATGGGTTGGGTGGGGTGTACCTAATACTTGGGCTGCATAAAATATTGTGGATCCTTATGTAAGCTGTGAATATTTTGAGTTTAGCCTTGGGTGTACCTAATATTTTGGGTGTACGTATTATTTTGGCCTTGTGTGTACCTAATAATGTGGCTGCAGGAGTACCAAATATTTTGGGTGTTTTGAATATTTTGGCTGCAAGTTTACCTAGTATCAGCCACACGTGTACCTAATATTTTGGATGTACCGGTACATAATAATTTGACCACGGAAATTATGACTGAAGGTGCACCAAATATTTTGCTGCAAGTGTACGTAGTATTTCAGCCCAGTGTGTAGTGTAGCTAATATTTTGGGTGTTCCTATTATTTTGACTGACTTTTTTTTTTCCACAGCAGTCATTGTGTGTACTGTTGGCAGGACTGTTCAAAAACTACATTCTAGTTCTATGCAGCCATAATACACTTCTAATGGTGACCTAAGACTTTTGCACAAGCTTGGAGGTGCGCGGTGCGCTTGTGTGGACGAACTTTGTCATTATTGCGATATCAACTTTTGCATGTTGAGATGAATGAATGGTGCTTTGTTCCTTCTGCTCAAGAAACAAACTAAACAACTAACTGAAGAACTAAACAATCAGTCATTGCATTAAATCCAAAACAAACGCGAGCACCTCAGTGATGGGGAGGAATGTGTGTCGGGAGCACAGACGAGCCCCGGATATATTTAGCAAACAGGCGGCGGCGGCGGCAGCCTAAAGCTAGCATGGGATTGTTTAATATGCAGATGATGTGTTGGCAGTGATGAAGTGACACCCAAACAAGAGGTGAGGCTTCCAATGCCGCAGGGAAAAAAAGCAGTCACTGCTGCTGACAAATGAATGCATGGACATTTCCCGCTCAACTTTCAACATTTCCAGGACAAACTTTCACAGGAACACTGAATCAATTGAGGATGAATTTCATTTGGGTTGTGAATTAATGCCAACTGGGACCAAACTGAATGCAGCGTTCACATTTCAGATGATTTGTTGGTTCCTCTGAGAAAAGCCTGATGATCCTTGAGTGAAAACCTCTTTACATTTCTGTTGAGGGGTTTTATAGACACACTGTGGAAAAACACATTAAACGGCCACTTTAAATTAGAGTTGAGTCTCTATATGACGTTTAACATGAACACCATTATCAGTGTGAACAGTTCAACGCCAAACCACCTCCTTGTGGTGAAGTCTGACTTTTAGTTGTTAAGATTACAACTTTATTCTCATATTACAATTTTTTTATTGTAATAGTATGACTTTTTTTCTAAGAAAAATTACAACTTAGGAAAAAAGTACATAGAAAAGTATTTCTTGTAAAGCGCGACATAAAAAAGGACTTATTTTTGTACTCTTTACATGGTTTTCAAAAAAAAAAAGCTTCATTTTCATGACTGTTTTCTTCCAAAAAATAAGAATTTATACGTGTACTTTCTTTTTTCCCCCCCTCAAATTAGGATTATTTTGTCATTACAGCTTTTTCCTTGTATTTTATAAAAACATTATTCCCGCAACAAATTACAGGATTTTTCTCATTTAAAAATTTAATAAAAAATATAGGATTTTATTTTCTAGTCTTCCCTAAATTTAGGAATTTGTCATATTACAGCTGCAGGTAAAATAAATTCATGCAGTAAATGACATGATTTTTATGGCAATGTAAGTACAGTAATAGGATTTTATTTCTGTAATACTGTATTCATTTTCTTATCGTATGAATGTGAGTGTGAATGTTTGTCTATATGTGCCCTGCAATTGGCTGGCAACCAGTCCAGGGTGTACCCCGCCTCCTGCCCCAAGTAAGCTGTGGTAGGCTCCAGGATAACCCTGCGAAAAATGTACATATTACCTACATATACACAATATACAAAACTTTAAAAATATACAACTATATTACTATAAATTACAACTTTGTTATAGTATGACTTTTTAAATAATTTTTCCATTTTCTCCTAACAAATAAGACTTTCTGAATATTACTATTTTCCCCAAAGTAGGACTTTATTCTTGTATTTCTGTTTTTTCTCTCTCAAAAAATAGGACTTTCCTTTCCATTCCATTTTTCTCCGCTTGTCCGGGTCGCGGGGGCAGCAGTCTCAGTAGGTAAGCCCACACTTCCCGGTCTCGGTCTGGAACACCTCACCAGGGAGGCGTCCGGGAGGCATCCGGACTAGATGCCCGAGCCACCTCAACTGGCTCCTCTCGATGTGAAGGAGCAGCGGCTCTACTCTGAGCTCCTCCCGGATGACTGAGCTCCTCACCCTATCTCTTAGGGTGAGTCCCGCTACCCTACGGAGGAAACTCATTTCAGCCGCTTGTATCCACGATCTTGTTCTTTAGGTCACGACCCAAAGCTCATGACCATAGGTGAGGGTGGGAACATAGATGGACCAGTAAATTGAGAGCTTTGCCTTCCGGCTCAGCTCTCTATTCACCACGACGGTCCGGTACAGCAACCGCATTACTGCAGACGCTGCGCCGATTCGCCAATCGACCTCACGCTCCAACCTTCCCTCACTCATGAACAAGACCCTGAGATACTTGAACTCCTCCACCTGGGGCAGGACCTCATTCCCAAACTGGAGGGAGCAATCCACCCTTTTCCGACTGAGAACAATAGCCTCAGATTTGGAGGTGCTGAATCTCATCCCAGAAGCTTCACACTCGGATGCAAACCGTCCCAGTAAACGCTGAAGGTCACAGCCTGATGAGGCCATCAGGACCACATCGTCTGCAAATGGCAGAGAAGAGATCCTAAGGCCCCCGAACTGAACTCGCTCGACACCATGGCTGCGCCTAGAAATTCTGTCCATGAAAATTATGAACAGAATTGGTGACAAAGGGCAGCCTTGGTGGAGGCCAACGTTCACCGGAAACAGGCTTGACTTACTGCTGGCAATGCGAACCAGGCTCCTGCTCCAGTTGTACAAGGACTGAATGGTACGTAGTAGCGTGCCACCAATCCCATACTCCTGGAGCATCCCCACAGGACACCGCAAGGGACACGGTCGAATGCCTTTTCCAGGTCCCATGTACCCTCCAGTACCCTTAGAGCTGGTCCAGTGTTCCGCGACCAGGACGAAAACCACATTGCACCTCCTGTAGCCGAGGTTCAACTAACGGTTGTACCCTTCTCTCCAGCACCCTGGAATAGACTTTCCCAGGGAGGCTGAGGAGTGTGATCCCCCTCTAGTTGGAACACACCCTCCTGTCACCCTTCTTGAAAAGGGGGACCGCCACCCCAGTCTGCCAATCCAGAAGTACTGTTCCCGACTTCCATGCAATGTTGAAGAGACGTGTCAGCCAAGAGAGTCCCCCAACATCCAGAGCCTTGAGGAATTCAGGGCGAAACTCATCCACCCCCGGAGCTTTGCCACTGGGGAGCGTTATGACTACCAGATACCTTAGCCATGGTGATGGAACTGTCCACATTCGTGTCCTCAGACTCTGCTTCCTCTATGGAAGGTATGTCAGTGGGATTGAGAAGGGCCTCAAAGTATTCCTTCCACCATTCGACTGTATCCTCAGTCGAGGTCAGAAGACCCCCGTTCCCACTGTAAACAGTGTGGACTGGGCACTGCTTCCCCTTTCTGAGGCGCCAGACCGTTTGCCAGAACCTCTTTGAGGCCGACCGAAAGTCATGCTCCATGGCCTCACCGAACTCCTCCCACACCCGAGTTTTTGCCTCGACCATCGCCGAAGCCGCATGCTGCTTGGCCTGCCGGTACCTGTCAGCTGCTTCAGGAGTCCCGCAAGTCATCCATGCTCGATAGAACTCCTCCTTCAGATTGACGGCAGCCCTGACCTCTGGTGGAAATGTGACTTTTTTTCTCCATAATATTACTACTGTCTTCATAAACAGTACTCCTGTGTTCACTTCATTGAGTTTGTCAGTCAAAAAACACATTCGGTGTTTCAGCTTATAAATTTGAAATATTGTTTTTAATATCTTGCTAAGAGGCACTCATTTGGACTTTGAAAAATACATTTTTGTTGAACAAAACAACAAAGTACTTGATTAAAAGTCCTTTTTTTGTGTTTATCATTTTGTCTTCTTGCTTTTTAGCCGCTTTGTCTTCCCTGCTGATTTGGCAGCATCATCCTGTGAAACAAAAGGGAAAAACCAGGGTATTAGGAAACGTATGATTATCTTGCATTAGAGCATCACTTAGTGGTGCCAGGCTTAATATTTGAGTGGCACTTTAGAGCGGCTGAGAGTTTTTGACAGGCACTTTTTGCCCTCAACGCCTGCTGCTTCGCCGTCTCGCCGAAATATGTAAATTACAACCTACTGATTGGCCCTCGTCGTGTTCTGATAATTGCATCAAAGTAAACATTGCACTCTCACAAAATCCTCTCCGCTATGTTTGGCTCACTTTTTATAAAAAAAAAAACAAAACAAAAAACGATGGTGAAATAGACTTTACTGTGGTGTATCGGCCTCCACGCTCACATCGAGAGATCTAATTGTGGATTCATCTCACTGTCACTCCTAACGCCTCATAATCCTGTTGCCAGCGTACGTCACTTGTCATTTACAAAGCCTTCACGCTGGGAATGAGGCCAAACGTGGCTTGTTGAGGGAAAAGATGGTGTCTGTGAGAGATGGCTCACTTGCGCTACTAGCGTGTACTAGTGAAGCTGACAACGTATCTGTCCCACCTCTAACCCCTGCTGGCATTTTCAGATCAGATACCACCCCAAACACACACACACACACACACACACACACACATACACATACACAGACTTACAAATAATATCTGACAAATGTTAGCAGTAACGGTTGATATGAACTTGGACCCACAGCTATCTCTGCTATTTCTTGTACAATGACTATAAAAGATTGCTTGGCAAGTCTCGAGTCCACGGGGACAACAAACAAAAGGGTCCTCATTTGCTTGCCTCAACTACACCAATGGACGACGACAAAGGATATTTCTTAACCCTCAAGACAAAAGGCATCTCTAAAGTGCAGCCCATGAAAAGTGGTGCCATTTTCCAGATTTGACCTTATTTTTGTTTATATTCTAAAAATAAAATTATTAGTGTATATAATAATGGATTAGATTTCTATAGCACATTTCAAAACGCTTCAGTCGCACACTAGTGGTATCTGTAGCTACAGCTGCCCCTGGGGTAGTCTGACAGAAACCATCCATTTTCTATACCGCTTCATCCTCATTAGGGTCGCGGGGGTATGCTGGAGCCTATCCCAGCTGACTTCGGGCGACAGGCGGGGTACACCCTGGACTGGTCGGCAGCCAATCGCAGGGCACATATAGACAAACAACCATTCACACTCACATTCATACCTATTTACATTCATACCAATTTAGAGTCGGCAATTAACCTCACCTGCATGTTTTTGGAATGTGTGCCCGGGAGTGCCCGGGAGAACATGGGAGAACATGCAAACTCCACACAGAAATGCCCAGGGGAGAATCGAACCCAGGTCTTCCCAATCTCCAGGCTGTTCCTGTATTGGCCAACGTGCTAACCACTAGACCACCGTGCGGCCCTCTGACAGAAACATGGCTGTCAATTTACGACTCTCCGACCATCACCAAATATCCATTCATATTCATACACCATTATGGGCAGCACTGGAGGCAAGGTGGGTGAAGTGTCTTGCCCAGGGACACGACAGTGACTGGATGAGGGAGCAAGGAGCGAACTGCCAACCTTCCGGTTTCTGGGTGTAACCTGCTCTACCTGCTGAGCCACTGCCATCCCAGTTACAACAGTATTCTAATAATCCTGTCACCTGTTTACCAATGAATAAAACAAATTTATAACCACAAAATGAACACTGACTCGCAATCGGTTCGATACTAGAGTGGTTTGACATGTGGGAGACAGGCGCAGTGGTTTTTACTAAATCAAACGTCTTCAGTATCATTGTGGAAACTTCTGGGGAGTTCCTTTTTTAATTTTAATCCGAAAAGATGAAACAACCAACTTCTCCCTGCACAACAAACACACCAGTGGTTTGGCTCATTAGCATGGCGCTCTTTGTATATTATTTTTCAAATAAAATAAACAGCCTTATTTCCAAAGTTGATATGCAATTACAGCAGGGGTGGCCAAAGTGCGGCCCAGGGTTCATTTGCGGCCCACGACTGTTTTTTTTGTTTTTTTTATTGGCCCGCAGCACATTGTTCAAGAGATTCAAGATTCAAGAGATTCAAGAGAGTTTTATTGTCATGTGCATGGTAAAACAGCAGTAATACTATGCAATGAAAATCTTATTCTGTTCATTCTCCCAAGAAAAGAAAGAAAACACAAGAAAGAATAAGAACATAAGAAACATAAACACATAAACATATATACCAATAAATTAAGCAACAACAACAGAAGTGACATTAATACAAATAAATATACAAATAAATAAATAAATAAATAAATAAAGTGCTATGAGTGTGTGCGTGTGTTGCATGCGGCGTGTGTGAGTGCTTCGTTGAGAAGCCTGATGGCCTGTGGGTAAAAGCTGTTTGCCGGCCTTGTGGTCCTGGACTTCAAACTCCTGTAGCGTCTGCCTGACGGTAGGAGTGTGAATAATGAGTGTTGTGGATGTGTGCTGTCCTTGATGAGGTTGTGTGTTCTTCGTAGGACTCTAGATTTATAAATGTCTTGCAGTGAGGGGAGGGCTGCCCCAACAATGTTCTGTGAGGTCTTGATCACCCGCTGGAGTGCTTTCCTATCACGTGTTGTACAGTTACCGTACCAAACAGTGATGGAGGCGGTAAGGACACTTTCGATAGTGCATCTGTAGAAGCAACTCAGGATTGTGGTGGACATGCCAAATTTCCTCAGTCTTCTTATAATAAAACTAGAAAACTTAAAAAATAGCAAGAATGGAAAAATCAGCAGTAATTTTCTAAGAATGCAACATTATGAGGAAAATAATGTCATTTTAGGAGCATAAAATTGAACGATTAAAGAACAAAAAAAGTTGTAATATGAGAAACAAAAAGATGTAATTTTTGGAAAATTCCAATTGCAGAAAATTATAATGCTACAAGAACAAAGTAAACATATTATGGGAATAAAGTCATGATTACAAGAAGAAAATGTACAGGAACAAAGTTGGAGAAGAATAGTTGGGGTGAAAAACAAAAACTGAAATAGAAAAAACACCTGTAATTTTAGGAGAATAAAGTTAAAATATCAAGAGGAAAAAAAGTCATATTTAACAAGCGTCACAACTTTATAAGAATAAACTTGTAATATTATGAGCGGGAAAAAAATACATTTTAGTAGCACAGAGCTGAAATATCAAAGGAAAAAAGTCGTAATTTGAGAAACAAACGAAACAAAATAAAGTTGTAATTTGTGGAAAATTAGGTTGGGGAAAAATGAATGAGTGTGTATGGTTGTTTGTTTATATGTGCCCTAGAATTGGCTTGTGATCTGTCCAGGGTGTACCCCGCCTCTCGCCCACAGTCAGCTGGGCTCCAGGTTAGCCCCGTGACCCTAATGAGGATAAGCAGCATAGAAAAAGGATGGATTGAGGTTGTGGAAAAGTTATAATATGGGAATAAAGTTGCAATATTATGAAAAGATTTATGAAATATGAAATAAAATCTGTGTCCAGGTTGCAGGGATGTCCAACTTTCATCACAATTAGAGCTGACAGCTATTTGTTTTATGACGGGCAACATTTAAACTGTACACTATTTTATTTACCAAGCAGACCTCCACCTCGTGTGGCCATTGTCTTTATGCTATTTTGTGCTAATTTGTCATTATATAAAGTCTGAATTCAAGTTGTAACAAACCAAGAGTTGAAGCAAATATTCTTTGACCATTTGTGAGCTACTCAAAATCAGCTGGCAAGCGAGGAGACTCCTGTGATAGTATCACCGTCAGACAGCCGTCATGTTTGTGTTGTCATGACATGAATTGTCATGACACGGCAGTCGGTTTTTGTGATTGACTATGAAAGGCATTTATCGGCATATATGGCGATCACGTTTTTTTATGGAAATCGGCTGATACTAAACGGTAGCCAATCGATCGAGTATCCCTACTACATACTGTATCATTGACAGCGTCTTTGAATGAGTCTTCTGAATGCCGTATTTGTATTGCATATTTTCATTTAGCCATTTTTATGATTTGAAAAAGCTTAATTTAAGCCAAAAACATGTCAAATTTATGTATGCATATATATATTTTACTAATCCGCCGTATTTAACCACAACAGCATAATTTATTAATATAATTTTAAAAAACAAAGTGAAGCCGTGAAATTCAAAGCGTGCTTTGAATTCAATGTACAATTTACTACGTTATTTTTTAAAAAATCATCTTTTTTTGGGCCTGCTGCTGGGCCACAAGAATTTGGATCAACTGTGAGAAGTGTGAAAATGACCGTCAACACCACAGCCACCTCTTCACACGTAAATCTCGTGCATTTAGTGAGCAACCACAGGCGAGTCTCCATTTCAATTGCATCCTGATTGGCCGGGATGACAAATGCCGATGTTTGACGTTCCCTGCACATGTGCACTTTCAAGCGCTTTGTGAAGAATGGGCCAGGCTCTTTTATAGATTCCCATGATTCCCTTGTGAAGGAGAGCTATGGTCCAGGTTGGCAGCCATCTGCCTTGATAAGCCCAGTATTTACTTCCTAAGCGGAGTTGATCGATAAAATTAATCAGTCTGTTGTTTTTTTTAGCTTGTAGGAACCATCAGGCCTCATTTAGGAGCGCTGATTAATGTTATTAATTATATTTAGCCTGCAATGATGCGGTATATTGGCCGCGGCGAAAAAAGGGCAGAGCGGGCACATTCATCTGGGCTTAAACCCGTCTATTTAATTAAGACGGAATTACAATAGCATAGCAATATGCCAAGCTTTTTATTAGGCTAGTTGTGATTTATGACATTACCATTAGTCTCCAGACGTACATTTTTGTTTAGCGCTTAATTGTGCCTACAAGTCCCTAATCGGTCCTGAAGCAGGACTTTAGTTGGACCTCATGGGGATGCTTAGAATGGGCCACACGGAACTGAATTACTGTTATTTACCTTTAAGTCTTTCCACTGGAGTTTGCACTCGATTGTTCAATTTAGATTCGCTACTAAACTGTTATTCATGCGGTTGGGAGGGACTGGGGTTGGGGGGGGGGGGGGGGGGGGGGGGGGGGGGGGGGGGTCGGAGTTGTTTCCAGGCCATTTGCAGGGAGGTTGTGACCTCCACCTGCAGAGAGTCCACACTTCAGCTGGAAATGAAGTCCCTCCCCCCCGACATCTTTTTGAAGTAGGCCACTTTTAAGAGTCGTAGCTTTAATCTACGTGCACTGTCAATGTGAGGAAGTTCCCAGAACACAGACGGCTTCAAAGAGGGGGGTGTGTGGGCGGCAGCCAACTTGGTGAGGGGCAAGTCTTTGATCACCTGAGCAGAGACTTGAAATGAAGCAATTGCCCAAAAGTGCCGAGATGAGTGCTTCCTGTTTACGTTACAAACTGTAAATCTACACTGCCTCCACCCTCAGGCGCACCTGCTCAATGCAGTGGAAGAGCGTGGAACTCGCTTATGTCGACCAACTCAAGTCCGGGCTCACAGTGTCCTTATTGGCAAAATGCGATTTGGCGACCCAAAAGGATAATTTCTATGAAAAATTGGTCTGTTTGTGTCAACATGTTGTCATATGGTTAACTCATCATTATCATTGAGTAGCGTGAAGCCACTACGGTAACATACAGTAGCTACTGTCCAGTTACACAGCATTAAAACTTGCACACGGTGACTTCCTGTTCGGTGCAAAGTAAGCTTCAAAATAGAAAAAAGCATGGCAGTATTAACCAGGAGCCTGATTTCCCAACTTGTGCGTAAAAAAGGTTCAAAATGCTTCCGTATGACTGAAATTTAGAATGCGTGTAGGTACAAAAAAAATCTGTATTGATCAAAAGTGCGGACCCGAGCCATATGCACACCAGCAAGTAATGTGTGTTGATAAATCCCCCCGTTCTAAACTAATATACTAAATTTCAGTTTAACACCTTTTAATTGACCATATATGGTAGCGGAAATCCCTTTTTTTAAGAATGCATGAATGGACTTTTTCCCTTCCCTGTCATCATAGCAAAGAAGAGGAATTTCTCTGACACCAAAATCGAAGTAGAGAAGTAAGAAGTACAAACAAACCAAAAAAACACTTAATGCAGCTGTGACCAACAAAAGAAAAAAAACTGCTTGGGAGAAGGTAACGACTGCAGGTAATTATGCTGGATCTGAGGAAATGATGTACCAAAAATATCTGAATGGTGGTCTTGAATGGGGGGGCAGGCTCTGGGGATGGCGGGATTTGCAGGCCGCTTGTCTGATTGTCAAATTGTGAAGCACGTAGCAAGATGATGTGGCCTGCGCTGGACAGGCACAGCCATCGCTATTTGTAGTTCCACTGTTCCACCACTAGGTTTTGTGTGTATGTACGCTAAGAGTTGTGCCTAAAAGAAAAACTGCACTTTTATTGGAATTTTGTCCATCATCCACAATCCTTGTGAGACATGAACACACGTCTTTCTCTTTTCTGTTCTAAAGATGAAAAAACAGATCAAAAGAGAACGCACTTTACTGCACGTGATGAGACACACCTATGCCGCCTACAAAGACCGCTATTAAAACGCCAACAAAGTTTATGCTTTTATATACATACTGTAACCATGTAGTAACAGTCCCATTCATAACATGTAATATTTACAGTATTTTGCCCTATTTTGGCCATTCTAAGCATTACTGGAACTTCCTTCCTGGCGCAATGATTTCACAGCAACATAGAAACGAACGCCTACACCTAGCATGAACTCAGAAACAAGAACACAGCAGCAGTGGCAGCTCCAATATGGAGCCTTACCTTTTTGGTAGTGGTCTGAGGCATTGAGAGTGCGGCACTGATGCGCTGCAGGTGAGTGTGTGGTGAAGCTAGTCGTTAGCTGGCTAATAGCTGGCTGGTGTGGTGTGGCGTATTGTCAATGTGCCAGTAACGTAGTTTGATCGGCGTAACAATGCTAATAAAAATAAGTCACTGTATCTTGGTTAATATGCACGTCGCATTATATGTAAATGGAACGTCGCTGGCGCTTTTTGGAGTTTTTTCCAGAAGGCTCTATTGGCAAAATAAGTGTTTCCCATTACGTGCAGTAATAAGCTGTCTCTTTTTATCTGTTTTTATAGCTTTAGAATGCACACAAAAGAGAGAGACTTATGTGTTGATGTCTCACATAAGGATTGTGGATGATGGGCAAAATTCGCCTCCAAAAAGTGCAGTGTTCCTACGCACAAGTACAGGTTGATAAATCGCATCTTTTGCATGGGAATGTACACGCTTGATAAATGAGGCCCCTGGATTCTACCAGAACTAACACAAGGCACCCATTTAGCTTGTTAGATATTATAGATATATATTATATATATATATATATATATATATATATATATATACTGTACAATATTATTACACAAAGTGGCCAGAGGCTCTTATTTTTCAATACAATTTAAAAACCATTTAAATTGTGTGATCATTGACTGCTTTTCTGATAGCAATGCGGTTCCAAGAACTGGGAACAAAAGCTATAAAAAAAAAAAGAAAAAAAAAGATAGCTTTTACATCAGCCACCAGAAGAAAGATTTCCCCATGTACGAAAGCTTTATTATCATTATAGTCGAGGCATAAAATGAAATGTCCATAGCAGCTGTTAGATAAGAGTATAAAATATCATTTGGCAACAGAAGAATCAAAATAAAAATCTGGACAAATGGAGAAAAACCATATCAACAAACTGCCGTAGGTTGAAAAATCCTTGATCACCCATTCTATTTATGTCTCAGATGAAGGTCACAAAGTAAGCGTGCAAACAGTTTCTGTTTTCGGTTATGTGGACAACCACTTATGTCGACGTAAATCAGCTAGTCTGAGGGGCTTCGACATAAGCAGTGTCCGCTGTACAACACACAACCTCAGCATTGGAGCGGTGTCAGCAGTAATGGGGGTCAGTGGATATTTCCAGGGTACACTGTGGTCCATTAGTACCAGCTGAGCATCATACACAAAGCACGACTGACGTCTGACTACATCTGACCACAATGTACCTGTTGCAGCTGGCTAAAGATGACTTATTTTTCAACCAAAATATATGAGACCATCACCACCAGCCAGCATATGTTACAAATATTGGTTTAAAAGAACAGACTCAACAAAAAAAAAGTTAATTTTTCACAATCAGGAATTAAACTTCATAAAAATTGGCATTAATTGTCGTTTGACTATAAGTCACTCACAGCTGGCGGGCATTCATGTAGATTTTTGTAGTGGGAGTCTCAGAGATGCAATCAATAATTTGCAGTCATGTTGTTTTTATGATAGGCTATACTGTACATTCAGTGACAGCGAACATTAGTAGCTAGACTTTTTGTCTAGCGCTATAATTATTTGATGGAAAACTAATTCGCATGCGTGTGTCACGTTGGAGGCCGCTTATGAAGTCAAAGCAGGAAGAGGGCAGGATATAATGCTTGCAGTACATTGGAATGTTGGCGCCCTCTAGTAAGCTGGGGAACTCTTGCATACAGCCCCTTTCATGGCTTCTCTCTGCAGTGTACTCTAACTTGTCAAAAAGTTGCCCCCAAGGGCCTTGAAAATGTCAGTTGACAGGCCTCAAAAAGCCTTTTGCAGTCGCTGCATGATGCTATTACTGTGTCAGTATGACACCACATCACTGAGCAATGTCTCACGCACCTTTTTTGGAGGTAAGGAGGCCGATATGACGGCGAAAAGGCTTCCACACTCATGCAGGATTAGCCTCGCAAAATGGCAGCTGGTTGGATCCAGTCATAAATGCTTTTCCCACAAAATGGGAGGGCTTGATTAAAACTGTCTACACTGAGGATGGGTATTTAACTATGGGGGAAAATGGAAAATGAACGTGGAGTTTTATTTATATACAATATTTTTGGGGGGGGCGTTGAATGTGGATGCAGCTCAATTTCTTACTAAAAGGTCAATTTTTCAAAACAAGGGACTTACGTGACTTGTTTCAAGTAGGGATGCTCCAATCGATCGGCCACCCATTAGTATTGGCCGATTTCTGTGAATAATCATGAGATCGGTATATGCCAATAAATTCCTTTCAACGCTGATCACAAAAGTCGATCACCTGTGGCTTGTACTATTGCAGCCTGTTGCGAACACCGCATGCAGTGTAGTGACTTGTTTAGCGGCGTCCTCCCACTTTCCTTCACACTGCGCAGGCGTGCCAAAACAAAAACAATCTTGTCTGCCGTTAAAAAAACTTTAATGCGGCATTTGAAGAACAAACGCTCGACGGAGTATGGTGAGTTTTCAAGGCTCACAGTGTGATTATCAGTCAAACGGCAGCTAACGCAGTGCATGACAGTCAGAAGGCTAAGCAAATAACCTGAAAAATAATTGAATGAACGAGGCTAGATGACCAGCCTTTCTCAGTGGTGGAAGACACCGGGTTCGCCAACTGTTCTCTCACTTGGAGCCCACCTACGTGCTACCTGGCGCTAGAGCTCCATTAGACTCTCACATGTACTCTGACATCCAAATCTCCTTAAAGACGTTGTCTCATCCTCTAAGTTTCATGAGTCACATGGTCTCTTGAAGAAGGAAGTCAAATATGTTTTTGTGTAAATGACGGTGATTTTATGGTTTTATGGTTCCTTTTTTCAGGTGTGCAGCCAGGAATTCTGGGCCCCATGAGGGAAAAAAATCACCCTAAAAATGGGGTGGGGGCTTTTTATTTATTACTAATTATATATAAAAATATAAAAATAGGTAATTACTAATAAAATTAGTAATTACCTATTTTTGGCCCCCCTGGCAGTCAGGGGACCTTGGAATTGCCTTGACTTTTCCCCTTTTATACGGCACCCCTGGCCAGTAACGCTCATAAGTAAATCGATGTGATCAGTATAGGCCAATTTCACTCATGGATGATCAGAATCGGCAGCATAAAACCCTGATTGGAGCATCCCTAGTTTCAAGCTTTAAGGCAAGCCAAATTTAAATTTATTTCAAAGGTCCCCTATTATACAAAAGTGACTTCTTTATGATGCTCCAACAGTAACGTGTCCCTAGAGCCTGTTTATCAGTAAAAAAAATCTATCATCTCCCTCACTTGGTTGCTCCACATTTGAGAAAAGAGGCACTCACACGCTTGATTTTGAAGTTGCACCTTCTCATGATGTCGTCATCAGGGAAAAACTGCATGGACATACCACCTCTGACCCGCCCCTAGTTGGATGAGCCCACCCCATGTATACGCCCACACATTGTTAGAGAAAACAAAACAAAAAAAGGCTTCGCTACACATCTTAAAAAATAGTCTGGAGCTCTGCCAAATAGCTGTCGGCACTACATCTATTGTGGCACCTTTCAGTCTTATGGAAATTGTTGAAATATACTGTAATACGGGACCATTAAAGTAATACAGTATATCTCAGAATGTAGTCCATATTACACAAGGTAAGCAAATTGGTCAACCAGTAAAAAAAAAAAAGAAAAATAATTAAAACTTGTTACTCAAAATGTATTTTTATATACATTGCTTGAAAAATCTTAGACCGTCTCAAATGTTTTTGAATTCAGCATCTTTACATGGATGACAGCCATTCCATTCTAGTGTGTGTTGAATTACAATGCAAGCGCACGCTCATAAGCCATCAAAAAAACAGAGCTGCTGGAATTCTTGCACCGGTGATGGTCACCCAGCAGCAGTGCGAAAGACTGGTGAAGAGAATGCCAAGACGCACGAAAGCTGTGATTACAAATCAGGATTATTCCAGCAAATATTGATTTTTTAACTCTAAGTTAAACATTCTATTTGGGCCGTTTAAAAGTGAAAATGCACAGGTAAAAAAAATCAAATTCTTTTTTCTTGTGTGTGTTTTGATAATTTTTCATTTTCTGCAAATAAATGCTCTAAATTAGAATAATTTTATTTGGGAGTAATGCTGCCAATAGATCAGACAAAATGATAATTTTGCAGTGGTCTCTCCAATTTAGCGCTGTGTTTAATCTCATTCAATTTTTTTGCAGTGTAGATGTCAACCTACTGTAGTTGAGACTAAATCAACAGCACTTTTGCTGGTTGCGGCCAAGTAGTGCACTCCATTACCTCAACTCGCTTCAAGATGTAATTAATCGACCAACGATTCCACACAGAAAACTATCAATCAATTAATTAATTGTCTCAGCCTGTCTGTCGTATTTATTGACAGGAACCAGTCACCGTAAAAAAAAAAAAAAAAAAAAGTTTTTGTTACTGTGTAATACTATCATAAAAATATCTGGAAGGTGTCTCACCATGGAGGCGGTGTATCCTTCTTCTACCAGGATGTTCCGGGCGCAGTTGTTGATGTGCTTGAAGCGGTCAGGCCCCAACAAAATACCTCCATACCACCGCGACACCACCACCATCACGTTGCGCACGTCCAGAATCTGTGGTGGGACACAAATAAACATAAACTCATCACAAATGAAGATGGATTACGCTCTAATCCCGTCATTAAAGTCCCACTAAATACCTAATCAGTGAATCACACGGTCCTTCAAACTATTCCTTGCAGCAAAAGTACAATCTGTCGTCGGAGAGGAGAAGAGGGGACACTTGCACATATGGATGCCCAAATTATTAATCAGAGCCTTCCTTTATTCATCACAATGCACTTGGACACTCACCGTCATGACGCACAAATCAAGAATGAAGAAACTGAGGGGGAAATGTAGGCTTGCTTGAGATTAGAGAACAGATTAATGCCAAAGCACTACATGTAAATTGCTCTGTGCGCTGCGAGTGTCACAAGCAGAAGATTAATCAGTATGTTCCCTCGGAGGAGATGCGTGAACTGATAGAAACTCGCACTTTGCTGACAAGAGGGTCAGCCGGCAACAGGAAGTAACCTGATCTGCCGACCTGATCATATCAGTCAGGAGAAGACCAAAAACGATGAAAGAGATTTCCAGTTTTGATAAAACTGCTACCAGGACAACATACTGTAACTTACATACCGTAAATCACTGTGTATAAACCGCACCCGTGTATTAACCGCACCCCCATTTTCAGGCTCACAGCGGAGGAAAAAAATAGTAAAATAGTAAATAAAATAAAATAAAATAGTACATTTTTTTAGTTCATAAATGCTTGCCAACTCTTTCATCTCAGCAATTTCAAAAAGAAGAAGAAAGGAGAAATCTGCCGTCCATGAATTCATCTGCAATGGAATTCATGTAAGAAAAGTTTGCCGTCAACTTGCCGATGATGTCCGCTCTCCAACCCCGGCTGACTGACTTGTCCACACCGTGCTGCCGTCCTGCTGCCTCGTTCCCAAACTCTTCTGCATACCGGCAGATGGAGAGTTTGAACGCTGCGGTGAAAGATCGTCGTGGCACTTTGAGAGGGTACAGGCCCGGTCACACCGCCCGAACTTTGCTGGAGCGTCCCTTGAACGGTAGGAAGAGGGGGCCGAATTTCCACAACGCCCGTCACCGCGCACAAAATGGGGAAAAAAAAATAGAAAACACGGGCGTTGTCCTAGCGGTGCACCGAGTCTGGTCACAGACCTGTCATCGTGTATAAACTGCACCCCGATTTTTTGCTTCTTACCAGTGGGAAAAAAGTGCGCTTTATACACGGTGATTTACGGTGTACCTTTCACTTCACTGCCTGAAGAAGCCGGCTGTTTTCCACCATTTTGCCATGTTGACTTCTGTATAAAAGTGAACGGAAACAGAACTGCGAAACAAAACTTCTGCGGTAGTATCAGAGTGATAACAGAGGTGGGACACTGCCTGTGTGTAAAGGCATTCCAGTATGTTTTGGACTGGAGAATCATTTCTCGAACCCTGTTGGGTTGAAATCAGCTGTGGCTGGCCGACAAGTAAAGTCACTGTTCTGTACTGTACTGACCCAAATATAAGACAACCGATCTTCTTCAAGACCCACATTTGGAAAACATTTCAGACAACATTTAAAAGCAGGCTGTTTTCCACCTTTTTGCCATGTCGCTGTTCTGCACTGTGCTGACCTGAATATTTTATAAGACGACCCCTCACTTTCCAAACCCACTTCTTGGAAAAATATTTTTTAAGACAAAATTTAAAAGCCGTATTCCACCCGCTTGCTGTGTCGCTGAATATAAGGCGACCCAGCTTTATCAGAACATGTTTTTTTTTTTAACTGAAAAAGCTGACTTTTTTTTTTCCAGCTGTTTGCCGTGTCGCTGTTCTGTACTGTACGATGTACTGTAAGATGAATGATCCCCAGCTTTCAAATCCAGTTTATAGCAGACTAATACAGTGATTCCCAACCATTGTGCCGTAATCATCAGGCGTGCCCCCGTAACTTATCCAGTTTTACTTCCAGAAATGAATTATTTAGTAATTTATCTTTGTTCATCTATCTATGCCAGTGACGTATCGTCACACGCAGAAAAATTAAATGCTCATCCACCAGATCAGCCATCACCAAATGGCAGACCTCGGTCCGGATCTGGACCCAGTGATGGCCCTGTACGGACCCTTGACCAATTAAAGTGAATGGGAAATGTAATAGCATGTAATCATGCTCGCGGGCTGATCGCAGCAGCAGTTTGCAGACATAATTGCTTCAGTTATTATGGCAAACACGGAGACAGCACTCAAAATGAGCCAATGAAATTGTTTTACATGACAAGAACAGTCCATCCATCCATTTTCTATGCCACTAATCTTTGAATAAGAACCGTGGCTTGCTCAAAAGTAAGAAGTTGATTGAGGAAACCAAACATTTAAAAGTAACAGGACGGACCAATACATGTTAATTCTTCCAGAATCCAGTGCCAAACTGCTGTGTATCATGTGCTCTGAAACTGTAGTGTCCAGTATGAAAAAACTATGGGAGTCATAACAGATTTAATTTACAGCACAGCAATGTGCAAATGAGTCTTCACTAAGGATTGTATGGATTTTGGAGCAAAACATCTTTCGCTGACGGGAGAGTTGTGGAGGAGTGCTTCTGCTGCAGAGACCTTACTTAAAGTTAAACAATGTACTGTTGCAGCTTTTCTGTTCAAAAAAACAAAACAAAAAAATATTAAATTTTTATTTTATTTTTCGAGAAACCGGTGCAATTTTGACTTAAAAATAAGCCTATTGTTTATGCAGTCCATATGAAATACTATTGAGAAACTGATATCTTTTTATTTATCTGTACTGTACAGCCTGAACTCGAAACTCAAACCAGCAAAATGCAACAAAAAGAAGAGCAGTGAAGCATACAAACATATTCAAACTGCATGCTGAGTGTGACACATTCAGACATGTTGGCAGGTCTGCAGTAATATTGAAAGTCCTCTTTGCCTCACTTAATTGAAGACTACACTTAATGGTTGAAGGTACATAATTAACTGCCTGTTGCCATTCATACAACATTTTTGTTTGGTAGTGTGGCGGTTTTCTAATGCTCAACAAAGGTAGGAAAACATTACTTGAAAGGCCTTAAACCCCATCCAATAGCATCAAAGCCACAAAAGAATTCACCTTGTTACATCTTTTTCGAGCTCCCTGATATTTTATAGACGTGTGCATGCATAATGGATGACATCCAAGACTTTTTTTTTCCCCACCGTCTTCGTATCAAAAGGAAAATGAAAGAAAAGCATCGTCAAGGCTGCCTGAGCGAAGGAGGATCAGTGTATTTGTCAAAAGGCGCCGTGAATCATCTTACTTCCGCCGCACAGGGTCGCACGTCTTTCTGACCTCGGCGTCAAGAATCAAAAAGAAGTGTTTGACACCCATTTAGCGCTTGTCTGATGAATGGACGTTGCCTCTGACGGCCACTCACCCTGACGTGACTCGGCAGCTGCTGTTAACGAGTCTGTAGAAACTTTCTAACGGCTTCATGAAGTTAGCACTCTTGTAATGGTCTCATAATATAGAGAGTTGAAACTAAATGTGTGGCCGGTTGTGTGTGTGTGTGTGTGTGTAAGATTGTGAATCATCATGCCATCTGACAACAAGCATTTGATATAATTAATGAAGATTAATAATGTCTCTGCAGGGGGAACACATTGTCATGTTGCGCAATATGGAAATGCGGAAGGCATGCTGTGCTGTTGCACACTCCAACGCCAAGGTCCATGTTTTACATGCTGAAATGTCCCCACTGATGACATGCATGTCTAGGAAAATCGTGGTCTCATTTTGATTGATACACGCATGTTTTCAATCATAAACACTGCTGTAAAAAAAATGTCTATGATGTACCAACACGATTTTCGGATGTGGTCTTGAATCAATAGAATTCCTGCACTTACCTCACCTTACCTACCTTGCGTCAGATATACAGTATTTGCAAATCAATAGAGTTCTCAACCTGACAGAAATAAAGCCCGTAAATCTGAGCAAGATATAATAAAAATCAATAGGGTACTTCATAGGTCATAGAATTTCTTGATTCCAATTTCATCATTTGATAGGAGCCTTGACTTTAGCCACCTAACGTCATCTTTTAAAATCAGACTTCTGACTTTGATGTAGAGAAATAAAACAAAACTGAAGATGTGAACATGAATGACATTAAATGCGAATGCGAAAGAAAAATTAGACTGATTGAACCCTAGACCTTATTGTCTGACCAACTAATGCTAGTTATGACAAATCAGTAAGGTTCTTGGCAACATCAGTAAACGATAATCACGAGCCCAACTCAGGAGACAAGACCATGCATGAGATTGGGTCCACGAGAATGAGACGAGATGAGATTTTAACAATTTTAAGTAAAGTAAAATGAAAAATATGACTGGACAAGTATGAATGTGAGAGGGAATGGTTGTTTGTCTATATGTGCCCTGCGAATTTTCCTTGAGTTTGTGACTGGAAAAAGTCATGCCTCCACTGATTTTAGCCTTTGACCAGAGATACCGCAGCCATTTCCCCGCATATATCATGACAAAAAATTGCGTAATTGCTCTGACCTAGCCAATTATGCATTCCATACAAAAGTAAAAAAAACAAAAACAATATTGGTTATAGTGTCAGTAGAAAAAAAATGTCAGACAAGGAGCCTGTAATGATGTGATCTTTGGTCATAGTCACTGGTATTGTACTGCATCTTTCTCACATAGACAAACAACCCCTAAAAATGTAGTGATGGCATGGTGACAACCGCAATGTACCATTTGACCTGTGACGCGACTGACCTCTGCCATTGTGTCGGCAAAAAAAAAGTGTCATATGTCAAAGTTTAAAGCTCTGATGTAAAGAAATGGCCTCTCAATGTTTAATATGAGTTAAAATTATGACTGAAAGTGTGAGCACCCCAGTGCTATATACTGTAGATACAGGTACAGCCTATTATTTACATATTGACCACAATTAGTTTGAAATAAAATATCAAATATCATAAAAATTTTCACAGCGCTTTATTTAGAAATCGCCTGTCTGCTCTGTTGGCACTTGACAGATGAGGAGAGGAAGAAAAGGCAGAGAAAGGTATTTAAAGTTAATTAATGCATTTCTTGTTCAAGCCTGTTCTTGTTCAATCAGTCGTGCCAGCCCACGTCACTTTAACTGTAACTTGAACTATTAGCAATGAGGCTGTTTCTTTAACCAGTCAGATTTCAGATTTACCTATCAAATTAATATGCAGACTTAAATCATAGCGACTGCAAGCGGACGAAAGTGAAGCTCAAGTTCAACAAAAGATATGCAGGACCAATACTTAGATACTCTCTTCATCTCTGAGAGAAATTCACATCTTATCTATTTATCAGTGCTCATGTAAAACTTCTATCAAAATTTGACCATGCACAACACAATTTTTTAAAATCAGAATTACTTACTATAAAATTAATCAATTAATCATGTTTAATGTTTAAGTGTGCAGCAGTAGGGGGTGCATGGCTTCAAGTCAAATGTCTGAAGGGCTACGCAACTTTAAAAAGTTTGGGAACCACTGCTCGAGATGATGATGTAGTGTAGAGGTTTGGAGTTGCCGGACACTTGTTACATGTGGCCAAGCGCCAAATTTAGAGGCAGCTTCCACCGGTGATCGCGGGTGGAAGCGACGCAGTGCTAGAAGTTACTTGCAGAAATGTAAGTTATTGGCGACAATTTATTAGAAGATGAAGGGTTATCTGGATTTTGTTTTATAGTAATAATGGCATTCATTCCCGTCACTGCTAATTTGTCCTTAGCTATCCACATCATTACGTACCTGATGTGGTTCAAAATCAATAGTTATTGCTCTGACATGGTCAAAAGTTCCTAAAATCTCTTATTGGTGCTCTACAGAGTAATGACCAGACAAGTAGCATGTCCCGATTTGACCTTGGTTACCTAAGGTATTATTAAAAAGGGGTGGGGGACTCAAGTACATTTATTGTAGCACCATGAAAGTGGCATTGTATCATGTATTGTGAAAACTGAAATGAGATCATTTTGCACCAACTGGAAAACTTTTTAGAAAGTATGTGTTCCTTTTTGGCTTACGAAGACAGAATGTTGTTTTTGCAAAATGTACTTGGTAAAATTGTTATTTTGATGATGCTATCCATCATCCAATGTGAAAAATGAAGTGTCTTGTAAGCTGATGTAACATCTATTATAAAGGCAATTGTGCTTAAGAGGCAGACTGTTCATATGTGGAGGTGACATGCTTTTTTTTGTTTAAATGCCAGTAGATTACCACAGTAGTGGGAGGCTGCAGAAAGCTTCTTACTCATTAGCGATCATGCTTTAAAACACCCAGCAGACTGTGAAAATGAACAGGGGAGCTTGGATCAGATACAATTAGGCATCAAGAGCACGGGCAAAAAAAAAAGAAAAAGTGGATGCAGCTGGGATTTTTATTAATTTATTTATTTTTTTAAACAAAGTCTGTTACGTCTGTTCTCAGCTGAAAGTTGCCTCTAATTGAAAACTTTCTCATGCATATTTTTACCGTTTTAGTATGCGAGCCAAGAGCATCAATGTCAAGGTGAATGCAGCCTTAACGGAACGCTAACCTGGAGTAAATGCAACAGCCTTCCACCTGCTGCTGTCTCCCCGTCGTCCTCGCAGTCCTGTAGGAAGCTCTGCTTGTCCTCGCAGTAAATCCTGACAACACACAGTGTAACAGTAGTTTGGTCAACTTGTCACAGCGCTGGTCTTTTTCTCTTTTAGGATTTTTCTTTCCCCCCCCCCCCCCCCCCCCCCCCCCCAAGTGCTTTAAATGTCAGCAAGTCCTCCTTGGCCACCAAGGCAGCGCTTCAGCAGCTGCACATTGGCCTCATTAAAATAATTAAAAAATCAGGTAGGTAAGGCATACACACAGAATAAGTAATAGCATGCGCAACACTCAAAAAGCCAAGCTCTTGTTGACCTTTAATTGCACTCATGTGACATTTGGAGACAAGAGGACTTATGCTAGTTACTGACCTGTATGCGTAAATGTTGTGAGTGGCACTTGCAATCTTCTTGTTTTCGTACAGCTTGTCCAGGACGGCTTTCACCTGCGACACAGCACAAACAGCCACTGTGCTGACACAACAAGTTGTTAGCTCCGCCTCGCCACCTCAGCTGCAACTTAAAAAGAAACTGCTTTCTTAATGAGAAATATGTCAAGAAAAACACATGGAAATGGAATGCTACCTGTGCATGCTTTCTGGCCCTGAGGCGTCATCACTAATGTTTGTAGCTGCCATGATGCCAAAAGTCTGTTGCACTTGCACTTTATGGACAAAAGTATTGAGACACATCTCCTATTCAACCCGCTAATCAACTAGGAGTTGGACTAAACTTCTTATTTCCCCCTGAATCTTAGCTCAGAGGTGTCCAAAGTGCAACCGGGGGCAATTTTCGCCCCACAGCTCATTGGCATCATCTAAAAATAAAATTAATTCATTAATAACTCTCAGGAATCTTTAACCTTGCAGACGCGGATAATTTAGGCACAGCATGACAGGTGGTGTAGCATGACGACGCAGTCACACAGATGCTACCTTTTCAACTCACAGACTTCAAACTGCCTACAAGTCTTTAAAATGATGCAAATCAGTCAAGTAAAACAGATTCAGCATGATTTTGTCATTATGGTGTCACGTTATTTCTCATTTGTAAACGCTTTCAAAGTGAAAGTAAGCAGGCATTGAGACATGACACCACCTTCCTATTGGTGTAGAGTCCTCCATTAAAAACATGAACAGCCATTTGGTTGCAGAGCGAGAGGGGTCATGGAAGTAAATGTAAAGAATTTGCTTTGGCAGAAAACACAAAGCTAAGCTTTTGTTTTGTCCAGATAGCGTAGCATATATTGACCTGGACTTGACTGCTTTTAGCATATTTAATGCAGAAATTGTAACAAAAAGTGGCCCGAGCCCTCATCCTTCAATTTTTCTGTGTGTGGCCCTCAGTGGAAAAAGTTTGGGGACCTGTTTCTTAGACATTTTGGGAAATTGTATACGTCTACGAACAAATTTGTGGGAACCCTTTGGGAGAAGACAATGCAATGATGAGTTTGGTGTTGAAGAAGCTCAACAAACCTAAACAACATAATTCCGGCTGACACACTCCAAATTTTTTTTTTTTCCCCCCAAGTGGAAACCCCTAAATCAAATGCGATCGGGGTGTTAGTGATCTTGATTTCAAAACTATTTTTACATAATCAACTTAGAAATTTCAAAAATGAATCCCTCAAAGTGTCTCCATCATAAAACCTTTAACTGTTCAGGCCATGTTTCAGGTAAACATTCTAACATTTAAGCCCTGCGAGCGTTCATCAGACTAAAAAAATAAATAAAAAGAAAATGAGTAATCTTTTGATTAGTGAGGGGAGGGAAGCAAGTCAACTTAACTTGTGAAATATAGGTGCAGTGAAATATAAAATAACCACAGTTCCGTTTGTACTCACTGTTAATTTTGACGCAGTACGCAGAGGCAGGGTTAATGAGTGCCTGGGAGGTGAGTCTCTTTACATTAAATGTACCGGTAAACGTACAGATCAGCCAGGACAGACGTATTAACAGTCTTCCTATGTTCATTTCTGATTCTATGGCTATAATCACAAGCCTCCTCTTTGCCATCACTGGGTTTTGATTTTGTGTGGTCCTGGACTGTACTGGACTATTCTGGCCATTTCCCCAATAGCTTTGCCCATAAATGAGTAATCATCTCCTCATTTGTGATGACACCATTCATGTTACCTCTCCTGTGACAGCATAAGGATCGCTATACAGTCACTGTGTATGCAGATGATGATAATCATAACAAAGTCATTAAGGAGGAATAAATGGCAAACACAAATCAACTGCAGCTGGTGGAACAAATGATTTTTCAGGGTTTTTTGTTTCCAACACTAACATCGGAAGGCAAATTGAACACTTCCAGACTGTTGCGAGATATGATGTAACTGTCACACTTTGTTACCCCGTTGGCTGGCTGGCAGCAGAACATTTTTTGGCCGAGCGACATCTCCCAGCCGGTGCACCCATGAAGGAAGTTTTTGCAAGATGAGTTATATCATCTTTGAATGGATATGAATCATCACCAATAAACACACTTGAGTTCCACAACATTAGGTCAATGTGCATGATGATATTCACAATGTGTTTCTTACTGAAGTTTGTAATGGTGTACACTGCATTACACGTACATATGTTTAATATTTTTACATGCTCATGTTGCTATTAAAGTAATCAAAATATTAAACAGATCTCAGGAGCGTGCAGTGCAAACTACAACCACTAATAACAACCAATAATAAACATTAACATGATTACCTTCTGACAGTGTCATTCAGACCTCATGCTGCAGGTATTAAATGCTAAAATAATCAACTTAATATGGGAAATATTTAAATAAGATATAATATTACGGATGTCAAGAGACAGTTCACATGACAAGATGGTACAAGAGATCGGGTGTACGAGAACGAGCCAAGATGAGATTTTAACGTAAAGAAAAATACATTGCTCAAAAAAAAAAAAAAATTAAGGGGGAACTCTCAATTCACACTCAGTCAAAAGTGCTGCGCCATTACTCAAACTGTGCACTTAGGAAGCAACACAGATTGACAATCATTTTCACAATCTGTTTAGCAAATGGAATAGAAACAGGTGGTGTGTTTTTCCACTTCAATTTTGAGCGTGACTCCAAACCCAGACCTCCATGGGTTAATAAATTTGATTTCCTTTGATAATTTTTGTGTGATTTTGTTGCCGGCACATTCAACTATGTAAAGAGACAAAAGTATTTAATAAGAATATTTCATTAAATCAGATCTAGGATGTGTTATTTTAATGTTCCCGTTATTTTTTTGAGCAGTGCACAATGAAAAATATAAAAAAATATTAAAAAATATATAAAAAATATGACTATATATTGCAATCTTTCAAATGTAATTTCTACTACGTTACACTCTTCTGCACTCTGTATGTTACCGACACCGCCTCCACCCACCGAGACACAGAGTCTGTCTGTATGACTGACAAAAGGGCTCACTCGGTTCATAGTGATGTTCTATGGAACAAACTTGCCAAGGTGCTAAAACCAATGCAATCCTGTCTGTTTGGAGGCGGGAAATGAGGAAAACACATGTATGCACATGGCAATATATTGAAGCCGGCAAAATGGTCGAGTTAATTTTCATTTACTGTGTGATAATTCATTAATTATATTGTCCCAGGCCCATGAGACATTTTCTATCCGAACGAGAAATTTGTCATGTTTTAATCTTGCGAGATCTTGTGACACAGCATCTTGTGACACTCTTATAAAATTATATAATATTCAGTAAGTATGTTTAAAGAAATATGTTCCATTGTGTCAAAAAAAATGAACGTTTAATAGGAAAAACATTGCACTTTTGTGTTGTTGTAGGAATAATTGCTAAATTCAAAATTCCCCTATTTTTGACAAACTTAAACACATATATGTCCATGTAAATTTTTAGATTTGGAAAACAGAGCTGTATTATATGTACAGTCCATGCATCTTTTATCGTATTTGAGCTACAGTAGGTGTACCGAATGTAGTGTCCACTGAGGTTACCTGTCTTGGCGTCACGACGGGAGCAAGGTGAGGCTGGAAGGTGCTGCGTCTGTCTGTGATGCAGCTTCCGTGTTTTATCAGGGGCACCTCTTCATCTACGGGACACATCGTTACATTACGTGTCGCCAGCTGCTGTCACACAAGTGTGCGCGTGCGTGCATGGTTAATTAATCGCGAGTCATCTGTACCGTTTGTGTGTTCCAGGAAGAGGTGTGCATCCTCTGAGCTTCTCAGTGTGAGACCGCGAAAGACTGGCACATCATCATCATCATCATCATCCACCTCCTCCTCAGCGGTGAGGTTGACCCTGTCTGAGTGGTCCACTAGAGGAGGTAAAGTATAAAGCATTACATACATTGACTGGACACAACATTAGGTATCCAATCCAATCCAATCCACTTTCTTTATACAGCACATTTTATAAACACTGTTTCCAAAGTGCTGCACAGACTAGCAAAACCATAAATAATAAGTAAATAAAGGAATGTAAATGTAAATAATAAGTAAAAATTACGACAATAAAAACTAAAAGATCAAATAGAAACAAAGAAACGTACTACAATAAAATATTTAAAACAAGAAATCAAAAAAGTAAAAGCCAAAAGTCCAAGAAGTAGGTAAAAAATAAATAAGTAAATTTAATTTGAAAAAAACTAAAATAAATAGAACCAATAAAAACTTAAAAAATAATAGACACAGAGGACCACACGACTCACGCCGAGTTAAAAGCCACAGAATAAAAGTGGGTTTTAAGACGAGACTTAAAGCTTTCAATTGTGGGGGCCGTTTTTAGATGAGGGGGGAGAGTGTTCCGCAGCTTTGGGCTGACTACAGAAAAGGCCCGGTCTCCCCTGGTCTTAAGTCTGGTCTTAGGCACCACCAGTTGGAGCTGGCCTTCGGACCTCAATGTGCGCGCTGGAGTGTAAATTTGGATGAGGTCCGAGATGTACTGAGGGGCCAGCCCATTCAAAGCCTTAAAAACAAACAATAAAATCTTAAAATCAATTCTAAAAAGCACAGGCAACCAGTGCAGGGAAGCTAAAATTGGGGTAATATGCTCCCTCTTTTTGGTTGCTGTTAAAAGCCGTGCTGCAGAGTTCTGGACTAACTGTAAGCGAGAGAGTAATTTATGGCTTATTCCAGAGTAAAGGGCATTACAGTAGTCCAGACGTGACGAGATAAAAGCGTGCATGGCTTGTTCGAAATGTTGGAATGATAAAAATGATTTGACTTTGGATAAAAGCCGAAGATGATAAAAACAAGATTTTACAACGACATTGATTTGTTTATTAAGTTTAAAATCACTATCAATGATGACGCCAAGGCTGGTGGCTGTGGGACTGACATGGTTTTTCATGGGACCCAAGTCCAAGTGGGGGTCATTATTATTAAGGATGATAACTTCTGTCTTCCCCTCATTGAGCTTTAAAAAACTTTGAGCCAACCAGACCTTGACGTCACTAAAGCACTCAAGAAGGGGAGTTAGGGGGGCATGGTCATTTCTTGTAATTGGTAAATAGATCTGGCAGTCATCTGCATAAAAGTGATAGGAGATGCCATGGTACACATGCAGAATCAAAAATTCTTCCTTTACATAGATCTATGTTAAATTACTATGTACAGTCAAACCTGTCTTAGTGGCCACCTGCCTATAGCAGCCACTGAAAAATCCCCCGCAGAAAATGTACGTGTTATAGACCCTGTGTATAGCGGTCACCTGTCTAGCGCGGCCAGTGGCCACCCATTTTGTGTCCCTTGGTCAATATCTGACCGCATATAGCGTCCAAAATGCCGTCTCAAGCAGAAGCTTCATGCACGAAAAGGTTTCGCTTTTTAAGCAATTAAGCCGAATTTTTATTTCTTGCTTTTAAAATCGTGTTTTAAAAAAAATCAAAGATGGAAATTTGTGATGTTCTGCAAGACAGGAGCGAGCGTCCCCTGTCCTGTGCTCTTATTTGGCGGCTGTGCCTTCTCTGGGGAGGAAGACGCAGCCGCTTCATGCCTTGTGGACGCGCAGCTGCAGTCAATTAACATTTGTGGCGGATAAAAGGCCAGCGCCGTCGAATGTGCGGCGCTGGTTCATTGTTATCGATATTACTAGTTTCCTCACCGGAGCTTTTTACCTAGATTTACCTACTTGTTTGTGTCAACAGAGCGTTTTCCCCATGTCTCTTGGGTTTGCTCCAGTCTTTTTGTGAATACATGTTAATATGTGTGCGCACAAATTCAAAATGGCCGCCAATCTGTCTATAGCGGCCACCTGTCTATAACGGCCACTTTTGCCGTTTCCCTTCAGTGGCCGCTATAGACAGGTTTGACTTATGTTTTACTCTGCGTTCTTTGCTGTAATTGCTGTTGCTGTCCTGTATATTGCATACGATGTTGCTGCTACTGGAACCTTAATTCCCCTTTTTTGTTTTTTGCTAGGCAATAAAACTTCTGATTTGCCTCAAAGCTAGCCTGCAAGCCCCCAGTTCTGATTGGTTGATCAGAGCAAAGAGGCAAGTAAGCTGTCCTAATTGATCAGAGAAAAATTGTTCTGCACAATAAGTTGCACCCATAATGGCTGACTGAGCAGAAATCTCTGGTGAGTAGACATATTTTAATTAAAATGTTATGTTTTCATCATGTTATTAGATAAATATTGCTTGTGAATAGCTTTGGATGATGATTTTAGTGTAGATGTTTGGAGTTTTCTGGACCTTTTAATTTGTAAAGGGCCGTTCCATTTATGCTTGTCACATTTGGCTGAGAGCCATGTTTACAAGCACCAATTTACCGGTGGAAATTTGTCACTAACTCAAAGTTATTAGCAGGAATGTAAATTGTATTAGTGACTGTGTATCCAAAGATAAGGGGACTTATCTGTTGCTCTATATGGTTGGCTGGGGTTCGAAATCCCGCCATGGTGCGAAACGCTCCATGGTGTATATTTACTGTCATTTTTATACTGGTTTTTGATACTGGCCCTCGGTGTCTGGCGAAAACATTTCTTGCTAGCCCGCTGAAGACCCAGTTACCAAATGCACTGCCCACCACTGTAAATTTCATGTAGCAAAGCAAACTACAGTGGAACCCATAAGTTGAAAACCTCTGAGGTCCCACAAGTCAGAATTTGACCCAGAAAAATACGCTAGTTTTATATTGTTACTATTAACTTCTTTTTACACTTGAGCGACATGGGAGAATGTTGTCATTTTGTCACTAAAGTTAAGATTGGGTGTTTTTTAAAAACATTTTAATAGTGGTTAACTTCTTTTTACCCTTGTATGACCACGTTCATTTTTGGTTTTGATTGTGGCAGTTTGGGCCGCATGGTGGACTTGTGGTTAGCATGTTGGTCACACAGTCAGGAGATCAGTGTTTGAATCTCCCATAGAACATCTGTGTGCCGTTTGCATGTTCTCCCTGTGCATGGGTGCGTTTTCTTCCTTCCACATTCCAAAAATATGCATGTTAGGTTAATTAGAGACTCTAAATTGTCCATAAGTGTGAATGTGATTGTGAATGGCTGTTTGTCTGTATGTGTCCTGTGTTTGGCTAGCGACCAGTGCAGGGTGTATGTACCCTGCCCAAAGTCAGCTGGGAAAGGCTCCAGCTTACCCATGACCCTAGCGAAAACAAGGAGAATAGAAAATGGATAGATTGATGGTGGCAGTTTGAACTTGGAATTGATTATTTTTACTCCCACAATAATTCTGATTATGTTTGACCTTTTTATTAAATTTGAACACTTCCCAAACTGTGACATTTTGGACACCTGGATAAAAAGACAAGAGGCTTTAAAGCTGCTATCCCTCCTTGGCTCCAAATTGCACTTTTTTCCCCACACAAACACCACCACTGGCATCTGTTATTGCTTCAGAAAACAGATGTCTATAAAATATTTATATTTTGTCGAAATGTCTAAAAAGGGAGAGTGGTGTTCATGGCTGTCACTCACTCACTGCTTGTGCACAGGCACATAGAAGCTCACATCACATTTTCCTGCCTGTGTGTTTTACGTGGCATGTGGCTTGCATGCTCTGAGCAGGAAAAGGGCAGTACGTAACCATGACAGGCAGTACCCCTTTTTAAAATGAAACTATTAAATAAGTGGACACTGTAGTCGAGGGAAAACTTTACAAGCAGCAGTTGAAAATGTATGGCATGTATATTTTAGGTGTGTGTGCGTGTGTATTTGTGTGCTGAGGGTAACAGAGGAACATCACCCGGGGCAACTGTGTGGCTCATTGATGTAGTCTTAATTGTTTTAGCCAGCAAAGGCCGGTCGGTGGCACAAAGGAATACGTCATATCTTGAGATACACAGACAGCTCCAATTAACTGTTGCTTGTGTGTGTGTGCGAGGGGGGCACCAATTTAGCTTTTGATGTAAAAAATAAATAAAAAGAGGCCACTAATTGGTATTAGTACGAGTAATCAACAATCAAAGTTTGAGCTGGTTTGAAATGTAACAAACTTTCCTCAAACACCCACATTGCCTTATTTGTTTTCACGTCCCCCTTGTCCCGTTTGCACCTTTTCATTTCCTTTTTGGTGACTCAACACCTCCCGCCCACCACATGCCGGCACCGTGCTACAAGCCGTCAATCAGGCATCTCGGAGTGAATAAACTGCCGCCATGGTTGAGTCTTATTACCACATGAATTCCAAGGAGAGGATGTTCTATGCCACACAACAATGGTAGAGGACTATTTGGGTTTTTTTTTCCTCTGAGGTTTTTGCTCGAAAGGAGAGTCGGTCGGGATAATGGACTTGGTCCGCCGATAACGGCATCGACCTCGCTGAGGACCTTATTCACAGTGACACTTGTACAAAATCTTTCATTTGGGCATACCTCCTCCCCCCAAAAGATGCTGTCAAGGCAACGGGAGGCATTAGCAAGATACTCATCTCAATATAATGCTGTCACTCAAAATCAGACACTGGGCAGCTTTCCAAACCCAAACAGGCTTTTGTGCTCCCACATTAACTTGAAATGCATGAACGTAGAGGCCCATGATGCATCCTCTAGCTAAGGTTCACCAACGCAGTGCCCGCGGGGAACAGGTAGCCCCCCACAACCACATGAAGTGATCGCAAGCCTGCTTTTCATTCAGGTTTTCAGTTAATGTGAGAACAGTAGAAAGAAATGCATTCTGAAAATCCAAAATTTGAGTTGTGGATAGCAGCATTTTGTTAATGTTCTGGTAAAACAAGCATATTCAGTTTGTTTGGTTTGAAATAAGCTCTGAAAATAAATGAGTAGCTCTTGGCCATTTTCATTTTGTAAAAGTAGCTCTCACAAGAACAAAAACGTTAGACCCCTGCTCTAGCTTATTATACAGTGGTGTGAAAAAGTTTTTGCCCCTTTCTGGATTTCTTTTTTGTTGCATGTTTGTCACACTTAAATGTTTCAGATCCATCCACCCATCCATCCATCTTCTATGCCGCTAATCCTCACTAGGGTCGCGGGTACACTGGAGCCTATCCCAGCTGACTTCGGGCGAGAGGCGGGGTACACCCTGGACTGGGTGCCAGTCAATTTCAGGCCACATACAAACAACTATTCACACTCGCATTCAATTTAGAGTCGCCAATTAACCTAACATGCATGTTTTTGGAATATGGGAGGAAACCGGAGTACCCGGAGAAAACCCACGCACATACGGGGAGAACATGCAAACTCCACGAATCCACTCAAACCCAGATCTTCCCGATATCCTGACTGTGTGGCCAATATGCTAACCACTAGGCCACCGTGCGGCCATGTTTCAGATCATCAAACAAAAATAAATATTAGTCAATGACAACACAACTGAACACCAAATGCAGTTTTAAATTAAAGTTGTTATTATTAAGGGAAAAAAACAAACAAACACCCAAACCCTGAATTCTATTGAGATGCTGTGGCATGACCTTAAGGCGGTTCATGCTGGAAAATCCTCCAATGTGGCTGAATTACAACAATTCTGCAAAAATGAGTGGCCCAAAATTCCTCCACAGCACTGTAAGAGACTCATTGCAAGTTATCACAAACTCTTGATTGCAGTTGTTGTTGCTACAGGTGGCCCTATCAGTTATTAGGTTTAGGGGGAAATCACTTTTTAACACAGGGCCATGTAGGTTTGGATTTTTTTACCTCCCTTAATAAAAAGTTTCATTTAAAAACTGCATTTTGTGTTCAGTTGTTCAACTGTCAGCAGTTGAGACGCCTTACTTACATCTTTTTGTTGTGTCATATACTTTGTAAATAGCCAAAAACCACACATAAGCAAGCTCATTTCAAACTATTTACAGGACAAGCTTCAGAGTAATCTATGGTTTTAAAAGCAAATGTTTTAAGCTCCCACTGGAAACGATTAAAAAGAAAACTAAAAGCTAACTCAGAAAATGAACTCCTCCTCACTTCCCCTGGAAAATGAAGCCACAAACACTGAGAGACTGCACACTCGCTATTTTAGAGTCACAATGCGTCGCTAGTTGCCTGGATCTTTTATGCAAATGAGTCATCAGTGCAACGCAAGATTTCTTGATATGAGGCGATTACACTGGGTGGCTGCTCAATGACAACAAAGTAAGTGAGTGTGTCTGTTGTGAATTGCGTTGGTACGTTGCCGCGAATCCACCCTGCATAATTAACTGATGGAAATGTTAAAATCTTTTATTTTTGCTACATATACTGCATATATTACATTTACAATTGTTTATTGTTATGATTGTGCTTGTAGATTTCAGTGGCGTACAAATGTACTGCATCATACTGAGAGCTGTTTCTTATTTTTTATTGATTACTGTTACTATATTGGTCGTAATAGATGCCACATACTGTATCACATAGGGACAGGAGGACACAAACGTTAACAGTAGCATAGCCATGTGAGCTACAATGCTAACATTACACTTTAACAGCAACATCATGCTGTTAGCCCAGGGCTGTCAAACTCAATCGCACAGAGGGCCAAAACTCGAAGCCTACTTTAGGTTGTGTGCCATACCGGACATTACCCACCACCCCACCCCCAAACTTTGCATCTTTCTTATTTTTCCTGAAATTTTCAACAGTGGTATATTTCTGCATTTTAAAAGTATTAAAAACCTTAAACAACATAATTGGTGAATGAAGCACACTCCTACGCATCATCAGTCCACACACACACAGATGCTCGTTTGAAGTTGCGAAAATGACAGGACATGCCCTAATAATTCAGAATCAAAAAATAGTACTTGGTATGGTCAGATTTTGAGAAAATGTCTCATTCGCACTGACGACTAGACAAGTAAGCAGCCTTCACACCTTTTATCTCGGTTCCCCGTGCACGCTGTGCCGAGATTAGAATATACCAATATAATGCACCCCTGTGGTTGCGTTTTCAGGTTGGGACCAAATGCGCAAGACAGCTGAGGAATGTGTTTTTATCTGGACATACTTTTTTTTTTATTTTTTTTTTTTATTTCATTCGTGTGGATGGACATTTTTGAAATTTCTACTTTCCGATAGCCTGCGGACATACCACTGCGGCTGACTGGTGGATAATTGGCAGAGATGCATTTTAAGCCTGTTTTTTGTTTTTGTTTTTTTAAACAAAGCTATCTTCTGGGAAGTGGTGTGCATATACACGGGGAGGACTCGGCTAACTAGCGGCTAGGTGGTATGATGTCCATCAGGAAGGCGGTTTTTCATGAAGTCATTGAAAGTCGCAACTTCAAAAGTGAGTGTTTGAGTGCCTCTTCTCTCAAAAGTGGAGCAAACAAGTGAGGGAGATATAATTTTGACACTTCTGGTGCTCAGAAACAGGCTCTAGGGACAGCATTGTTGGAAAAGTCACTTTTGCATATTGACTTTTAAGGCACACGGTCAAAGGGATTATTGCCAAATCTCACCTGTTTCTGAATCCCGGGCTTTCTCAACAAGGAATTCTCTGATCTTTTCCACCCACATGTAAAGGATGCTCTCTCCAACACGCTCCCTGCAAAAGATGGTGCATCGGACTGAGTGACTTCATATCATACAGCTCGGTGGGGACAATCACAGCGGGTTTGTGTTGTGACTATTATACTCTACAGCGTGCACTCGCCAAGTCAGAGATGAGAGACACTCACACGTAGAGGTCTTCCAGGCTGTTGGCCAATTTTACCCTCTCGCAGCCTCGCAGCCACGCCGCACTACAAAAGCCGAGAACAAACAGATTGTTATTGAGTGGGGGCGAAGAGTGGCTTGTTTTCTAAATTCTGCAGATCGCTGCAGAATTAAATTTGCAAAGCAAATAGACTGACTTGATCTGGTAGATCGGCGGGGCTGCGCTGGGATATTCAGGTGGGAGAATTATCTGGGGGGGGGGGGGTAGTCCGTTAATCAGATTGCAGAAAATGTTTTCATTCAAGCCTGCTTTTTTTCCCTCTTCCTGCACACCTGCAAACATGCTGTGAGCTTGGGCTCCTCCATATCATTTGATATTTTGATGCAAAATATTCTGGAGGCCTCATCAATGACACACCATTCATCACCGTAGATGGCAGACAGGGCCTCCACTTCTTCGATCTAGAATGATGAACGTCAATCACAACGTTAGTTTATTCAGCGCAAGCATGGGCTCACTATCACTATCACTATCTGCATTCGTTATTTTTTAACTTTAATTGGGAAATTAATAGTATTTGCTAAATATGATCATTATTATAAACCTCCTTTTGTCATGATTCCTTTTGCTCTGTGTGCATTGTGTGCAGAGATGCAGAGCTGCAAACTCCACATGTTACAAGGATAATTCTATATAGTGCCATATGGGACTCTTTTTTTTTTTTGTCGTAGCAAAATAATTGACGTGTAAGGACACTTTTCATGTGGTTATGACGCCTCCATACGAGCTCTCTGCAGACCAAACCAAAACACTACAGTTGAAAGAGCCAACTAGTCACCATCTGTCAGGTTGTCAATGCAAAAAAAAAAAAAAAACTTACTTGGGACAGGAGATCTCCTTCATTTCCTGTCTCTGTGTTTATCGTGTCTGTCATTTCCAAGTTACTAGTCCAAGTCACTAGTTGCAAAGTAATGTTACTTCAAAGTAATGTTTTTACACACATGTGGTCCACAAGCTTGGACATTTAGAACACTTCCGAGAGAACCAGATGTTTGTGTTCCGGTTTCCGTTTCAGCCCTTCGCAATAAAAGGTGTTGATGCTTGAAAAAGGAGCATAGGGAAGATAAAACACAAGAAACATAATTTTAATCGTATTTATGTATTTATATTTTAAAATAAGTCATACCATTTAGATACATTCTCGTTCTGCGTTGAATAAAATAGCATTAAACTTTATTTTGAAGTACAAAACTGTTCGGCTCTAGCATGTTCCGCTCTGAGAAATCAGCTGATGCTAGTGTAAACAGAAGACTACAAGTGTGTGTGTCCGACAGGGTGCGACGTACAGTTTTATTTGCGTAACAGTCGCCGTAGCGTCATCATTACAACATGCGAGAGAGCGATATGGAGCACTGGGCGAGGACCGATACAGGGTTTGTGCTATAGTACCTTGGAGGGGCTCAAGAGGGAGATCAAAACATCCCATACGGAGTGAGTTTGCATGTGCGCGCGCGTGAGACAGCAGAACACACGCTGCTGGATTGTCGAGCCGATTTGAATAGTATACTCACTGTGTGTTTGCGTGTGTCTGTTGAGGCTTAGTGTGTGGTTTGTTGTCATTGCAACAGTAACATCCGTGCGGGCTGCTTTTGCAATCTTCGAATGGCAAGAATTTGGGTTGGACAATGTATACTGCAAGATTGCATTGCTGTAGTGATAATATGTGAAGGAAACGTACAGTGTACGTTTGGTCATATTGCCTTGAATTTTCTTTAATACTCTTTGTTTTGATGATTATTACTTTTATTGCTGATGTGCTACTGCAATATATACCCTTTTTATTAAGAAAGTTATTCATTTGGAAGAGTTTCTCATGCAGAGGTCTCCAATTTTCGGCTCTTTTAGAGACTTTTTGCCAATGTGAAAACAGGGAGCCACTGCTTCCAACAAGTTATGATTAGCATCCCTGTCTAAACACTGGAAAAACTGTTGCACACAAACAACAGGCTAACATGTTTCACTGATGTGGCAATTTGCATCATTTTGTGTCATTCGATACGAAAAAAGGGCCCCAGAGCTGCATATTGACACATTCTTATTGTATTATTAGCAAACAGTCCAGAGCCCTAAAGATTTTTTTTCAATTCAAGTTACTAATCCTCCATAATCAGATTTGAGTGTGATAAATAGCATTATACGCTGTTTTCAGAAGTGATTACAGGAGCAAACAAACGTTGAATAATGCATTTAGCTATGCTGTGCAGAGCATTTCTTTTTTGGTTCCCAGTTAGCATTTGATTAGCAGAATGCCTCCAGCCAATTTCACTGATCAGCACCTGGTGGTCAAAGGCCACAAGGCCTAAAATAAAACTAATTTGGGAACATAGCGTACAAACTCCTCTGTGTTAAAGGGACTGTATGCAGTGGGTTCCCTGGTTGCCTGAAGGGTGCCAGCATTCAAATGTGCTGCAAGCATTAGATCCAACCCTCTTCCTGCTACGAGTATATAAAGCATAACACGCACGCAGGCACTAGTTAGGTTTGTTGTCAGCTAATGATAGGGATTTGGCAATGCATAGCCTGCCGTAACAACATGAATGTAAATTGTTGGTTTATTAAAGTTATTTAATTTGGGCTTAATGAAAATTTGCGACAAATTTTATGCAGTTTTAAGTTATAATTGTGAAACCTATAGACATTTTTGTACAACCTGCTGTTTAAACCACTATTAGTAACTTATGCTAGCTGGTGGTGGTGGTTTTATATTTTTTTTGGTTGAAAAAAACATTTAATCTTGAGGAAATTGCGTACAGTTCCTTTTAATTTTGAGTAATGTTCTATCCAAAAGGTAAAAGGCTAACTGTTACTGATGATGGTATCCAGCCACCAGGTTGCAATTCCAGTTTGGAGGTTCGCAGCATAAACCTGCTTGAGAACCAGATGTGTGTTTTTGCAGATGTCACCCACAGTAGCAGCACTTAACAGTGTAAGTGATGCCTCACAGCCATGTGACCTTCCCGTTTCACTCCCGACACACGGGCCATCACATGAACTTCCTGTTATGCTGGTCTAGTGACTGTCGTGATCTGTAATCATTCCAATTTCCCCCATTGTCCCCTCTGACTGCTGTTGGCAATGTAGCTGTCTTGACAAATGATACTCATGTGACATCTCTGCTTGTCTCACATGCGCCTAAACCATGACCAAGTAACCGAGTGGGGAAAACTGTTCCACTCATGCTTGAACTCTGGACAACTTTCACACACAGACCAGTTAAGTCACCATCAAACCATAAAGTTATTCCAATGGAGGTGAATTACCCTGATGACATCATTAGTCTGGACGTAGATCCTGCCAGAAACAGTCATTAGCCAATAGGGTTTGTCTGGTAGTCCTACGTGGTGACCACTTTTCATGATCTTTACCCACCCCACAAAATCTACCAGTCAAAGGAGACAATTCATTCAAGTTACTTAGAGAGGTCATTGAACTTGTTTCATTCACGCCCATTGGTGGATGAAAAAACATCTATCCTTGTAGTAAGGTAATGGTAGTGGTTTCATTTATTTTTAACATGCATACAGGTTACATTGAAATACATCCCATATTACTATTCGCATTTCCACTTGTCCAAAAAGTGGGGACCCATGAAATCCATTGTTTTTCCCCCATATTCCAGTTTTTCCATTTTTAATTAAAAAAAAAAAAATCCAGTTCACCTTTTACACTTAGTTACACTGGAGTGTTTATTTTTGTGACAGTAAATGTCTGGTTAATTAAATGCAAAAATCCTTACATTTATTGATGCAATACATCATTGGCTAATTTTACCCAATATTCCAGAGACGGATGTAGCTTGGCTAACTTTTCTAATGGATGTCAGCCTCTGCACACATTGCTACAAAATCCTCAACAAACTGTAATGCTTGTGGTATAGGAAGACAAAGTCACCAATGCCATCCAATTGCGTTGTTAATGTAAGATATTTTTTATGACACCCTTATTTTGTTGACACAATGAGACCATATGTGGCGCTTATTTTGAAGTCCAGAAATGTGTTGTTTGTGTTGAGAATGTCTGTCTTACGGTTAAGACGAGCCGGAGCAAGAATAAATATGCTTCACATTCTTATTTTACTCATAACTTGCACGACGTCAGCGGGCATCCGTAAGAGTTTAGCAAGCGGTAAAACACAACATGGTGTAAACACTTATACAGCCTGAGTCGCGCATACAGCCAAACTAGCATGCTAAACTAAGTTAACCCCGCTAGCTTCCATGCGCTCCGTAAGAGAGGAGGTTTGAAGTTTTTTCACCAACTTTTGCAGGTGTTTCAGGTTGCCGTTTTGACTTGTTTAGTTGGGGAGGGAGCGTTCTAGTGTTTGTGATGAGATTCTGCCACGATTGAGCGGTCCGCAATATGAAAAACCTCACACAAACGTTCCCTCTCCTAATGACAGCATTTCATTCACATTATGTCCGTTTCTACGAGAGTCCATGTTTAACAGTAGATTCTGTTTTATTGGCCAACGCGGAAATAAAAGGGCCCTTAAAAAGCAGTAGGAATCTGTTTCACATCAATTGCTAATACATTTGTTTGTTCACTTTACCAATTCTGAAATAACATAAGAAAATGATGAGGCAGTATAATAATTTGTTACAATAGGAGTTAAGGTTTGTGTATCAATGTTGATAAATGATATAACATTCATAATGAATATACAATAATAAAGTTAATAGTTGACAAACATATTTGGATGATGATTGAGTACGGACAATGTAATACTTAATGTAGTCCTAAGAAACAAAGAATAAGTAGTAGGTGTAAGAGTCGCTACATAGCATTGTACAGGTAAGTCCCCTGTGGTTCAGAATTCTTCTTCCTTATACTTTGTAAACATCACCTGCTTGCACTAATCTTGAAATGGCTCATTTTAGTGCAGTAAGTGCATTGAGAGTTCTTTACTCTCTGTTCCATAGTTTAATTCCACATACATCCTGATCCTTTTAGCATTATTTGTGCATGTAAGTGTTTTGTTTCATTTTGCCCATAAGGTCATATTTCTCCACTCTTGTTGAGAAGAATTGTATTAGTTTTTAGGGTAGCAGTTTATTGTTTGCTTTATGCAGAATTTTAGCTGTTTGGAGGTTTACCAGATCAGCAAATTTTAAAAAATCGTGATTTTTAGGAATAAAGGGTTTGTGCATTGTGGATTATCCTAACTGCCCTTTTTGGTGGTACAGTTTCCCCATATCACCGCACAATTTCTAAGTACAAGGAAGACAAGTCCTGAACTACTGTGCGAACACAATAACACAATGCCATGTCTAACCGTTACTACACTCATTACTACAGTAACTCTTCATTCTTAGTGAAGACATTGTCTGTACTCACTCATCCAACTATGTTTCTGTCAACTATCAACCCTTTTATCAGTTATTTTTCCATCCATCCATCCATCTTCTATGCCGCTTTTCCCTTACTAGGATCGCGGGTATGCTGGAGCCTATCCCAGCCGACTTCGGGCGAAAGGCGGGGTACACCCTGGACTGGTCGCCAGCCAATCGCAGGGCACATATAGACAATCATTCACACCCACATTCATACCTATGGACAATTTAGAGTCGCCAATTAACCTAACATGCATGTTTTTTGGAATGTGGGAGGAAGCCGGAGTACCCTGAGGAAAAACCACACACACACGAGGAGAACATGCAAACTCCACACAGAGATGCCCAATGGAGATTTTAACCCAGATCTTCCCGATCTAATGACTGTGGCCAACATGCTAACCACTAGGCCACCGTGTGGCCAGTTATTATTTTCACTATTATTTGTTATTATTTATGACTGTCATATAATTGTTTACGAAGACAAGAACATTGACTCCTATTTGATCACATTGTATATTATCTAATCATTTTCTTATGTGCTTTAAACTAGCAAAGAGTACATTTGGAACACAATAAGTGGAAAAAATGTATTGCAATTACAAATGAATGTATTGTATTATAAAGTAAGGTATTGCAATTGATGTGGAACGGATAGGGGGGTAGGATTAAATAAGCTTTGCTTCTTCCTACTCCTTTTTGGACATGTAGAACTGTGACTTGTACTGTGTGAGGTTTTCCAATGCACTGTAACTTGTATGCATGTTCAAGATAAATTAAACCATTACCATAACTTAGACATGGTAACACCAGAGAATAGAGAGTGATGTGATATGATATATGGAGTGATTTTTGGTCCAGAACAAATTTTGCCTCATTTACTATTGAAGTAATTCTTGCTACTTTATGTTGTATCTTTTTAATGTGGGATTTCCAGGTCATTTTGTCATCTACAGTATTACAACACCTACAAATGTATTTTCATTCATCCTGTCAATGTCTACGCTGTCTATTTGTATTTGCGCATAAATGTCCTTTCTGCCATGACCAAATAACATTATTTTAGTTGTACTTAGGTTCAGGGATAATTTGTTTTTTATCAAACCATATTTTTGGCATAGTCATTTTTATTTGTAACTTTTTTTATTAGCTCTTTGTGCTTTCTCCAGAACAAAATGCAGTAGTATCGTCTGCAAATAATACTAGCTGTAGCTCTTTCATGACTTTACAAGAATGTGGAGCTTGTAATTTCAAAAAAAAAAAAAAACTGAAATAGGTTTTTCACCTGATCAAAGTTTAGGACCACAGGCTATGAAAGCCTAAAGCTAAGAAGCTTTCTCTTTTTGAATGTGGCCGGATTGTCGAGCTGCATAAGCAAGGCCTCTCGCAGCGTGCCATTGCTGCTGAGGTTGGGAGCAGTAAGACAGTCATTGTAGGTTTTTTTGTTTTTGTTTTTTTTTTTAAGATCCTGAGCATTATGGAACAAAAAGTCAAGTGATAGACCCAAAAAAATCACACCTGCACTGAGCCAGAAGCTCCGATTGGCTGTCCATCAAGACACGTGGCGATCCTCGACCTGCTGAAGCGCAATAACCATCAGACGGCGGGAAAAGGGTTTAAAAAACAAACAAATTCAAAGACCTCGTCTCCTTCCAGGGAGCATCAAACATGGGACATTGAAAGGTGGAAAAAAGTTTTATTCTCTGATGAGGAAAAAATGTAACCTTGACGGTCCAGATGGCTTCCAACGTTACTGGCATGTCAAGGAGATGTTTTCTACCCGGCGCAGTGGAGTAGGGTCCATCATGATCTGGGGTGCTTTTTCATTCAGTGGAACACTGGAGCTTCAGGTGGTGCGAGGTCATCAAACGGCGGATGCTTACGTGCAGATGTTGCAGCGGTCATCCCTCATGACTGAGGGCCCTCGTCTGTGTGGTAACAGCTGGCTTTTTCAACAGGTCAACGCTGCAGTTCACAATGCTCGCTTGATCAAGGACTTCTTCAGGGAGAATAACATCACTCTTTTAGACCATCCTGCATGTTCCTCTGATTTAAATCCCATAGAGAACATTTGGGGATGGATGGCAAGGGAAGTTTATAAAAATGGCCATCAGTTCCAGACAGTTGATGCCCTTCGTGAAGCAAATCTTCACCACTTTAAGGAATGTTCCCACTAGCCTTCTGGAAACACTCACATCAAGCATGCCCAAAGCAATTTTTGAAGTGATTAACAAGAACGGTGGCGCTACTCATTACTGAGTCCTACTGGGAACATTTTTGTTCTGGTTTGGAAATTTTTATTTTTTATTTTTTGAGCAATGGTCTTAAACTTTTGATCAGCTGATAAACAGCCTATTTCAGTGTAATTGTTTTCAGTAAATTACTTTTTCAAAGTGCTTTTTGTCTCTTTCCCCCTTCTTGCTTTTGCATATTGTAGCTTTACTTAAAACCTCATTAAGATCCAAATGCACATTCTAGCAATTTTTCAACTGGTCCTAAGATTTCGATCAGGAGTGTGTATTTCAGCAAGTAGATCTACAGCATATTCTCCTAGCTTCACATATTGCTTTTTGTTTGCTCAGTAGGTTTTTACCCAGTTCAAAACTGACCCTCTGATCCCATACCATTCTAGTTTGTTAATTAGGTTATTGTGATTAATTATGTCGAATACTTATGTTCAATTCATAAATACTGCGGCTGCGCACTCTCTGCGGTCTATGGCGTTTGTAATTTCCTCGGTTATTTCGGTTAATGCCATCAAAGTTGAAATGAAATATCAGCTCTGTAGTCATATTGGCTGTCCCCAAGTAATTAATTCTTCTCAAGAGCTTACTTAAACTCAAATTATGCAAACCATGATGGTGCATAAATTTTATAAAGTATTTTTAATCCGTTTAAACACTGTACATTTATTATGTATGGTAGGAAATACTACAGAAATCTTGCTTTTCCACTGGGAAATATCTATTTGAAGAAAAAATAATAAAATAAATATTAATAAAATATTTTGATTTCTTCTGCAGCCTGGTTAGGCAACAGGCTTGTTGGGATTTTTTTCTGATGTCATCAATAGATAAAAAAAAAAGTAAATTAGTAAAGCCTGTGTTTGTGTCATGCTTCTGTGGTTTCGTTTCCAGGCCTCTATGGAAGAACTGGAGCCAGAAGAGCAGTTCCTGCGCTACGCCAGGAATGGAGATGTAGCCAGCATTCAGAGGCTCCTTGTGTCCAAAATCAAGGGGGAGATGCAGTTTGACATCAACTGTAAAGGTATGTCTTGAGAAAAATGATGTCCGCCCCCATTGTCATGTATGTTTTTTTAAATTCATTTTCAGGTAAGAGTAAGTCTAACCTGGGGTGGACACCTCTTCACTTAGCCTCCTATTTCGGACACACCAACGTAGTGGAGGAGTTACTGAAGGTATCATTTCTGTTATTAAAAAGTTGACCTTTCTTTAACAATAATCAATAACAAGTGTGAACACTGACAGGTAGGAGCAGATGTCAACTTGCCAAACAACATTGGCGATACTCCTCTGCACAAAGCTGCCTTCACGGGTAGAAAGGTAACTGAATGTGTCACCAAGCTGCTCTTCTTCTGGTGTGTGCGAGTGTGTCTGTGCGCGTGTGTGTGACTGAGATTGCATGTATTCATCCACTGAGTCGATAAGTCATTCACATATTGATCAGGAGGTTGTCATGCTGCTGCTGCACTATGATGCATGCCCTACTGTCATCAATGGGACGGCTCAGATTCCCAAAGATGTCACTCAAAGTGCAGAGATCAGAAGCATGCTAGAAGGTGAGACATTTGATGTCATCACAAAAACATGAAAAACACAGTAACCTATTGGGATATTCAACACTTTTTTTTTCTTTCTACTTGATGACAGCGGCTGAGAGGACAGAGGAGAGGAAACAG
Source organism: Dunckerocampus dactyliophorus (assembly GCF_027744805.1). Taxonomy (NCBI): domain Eukaryota; kingdom Metazoa; phylum Chordata; class Actinopteri; order Syngnathiformes; family Syngnathidae; genus Dunckerocampus; species Dunckerocampus dactyliophorus. The sequence continues at coordinate 11,387,835 of NC_072828.1, forward strand.
GAGGAGCAACTTCTAGAAGCTGCACGAGAAGGAGATATAGTAACTCTAACTCAGCTGGTTAGTGCTGCATACAAATTACATGTGCCATACAGATTATTCTCTTCAGCAGGGGTGTCCAAAAGTGCGATCTACGGCCTGTTTGCGGATTTGTAAACCGTCTTGGCTACAGTGACAATGAAGCTTTTGCACATACGCAGATTTTTCTTCCGATGGCTAACAATCTTTAAAAAATTAAATGTGTGCATTTTCTTAGTTGCTCTGGTAGAATCCAGGTTAATACTGCCATGCTTTTATTTTGAAGCTTACTTTGCACTGACCAGAGAGTCCCTTTGTGCACGTTTTAATGCTGTGTAAATATACAGCAGTTATGTTGCTGTTGGCATTTCATGCTGCTTAGCAATAATGATGAAGTTAACAGTCGTACAACACAATTTTTCATATAGGCTGCCTTTAACCTGGCCGGGCATATCTTTACTTGCATGGGGTTGCGTTGAGTGCAGGGGTGTCCAAACCTTTTCTGCTGCATTCTGAAAAATCAAAGGACGCGGGGACGGTTTTCCTGTTTAATTGTATGTTTAGAATATGCCACAGACTAAAGAAACGAGCTGTGGGTCACAAATGGCAATATGCAGATAGACATGAAGATAGATTCCTACTTTTTTTTTGTATGTGTGGAAAAACTTTGGACATCTCTATTTTAGTATACTGTATATACAGTCTGTTTTGTGGTTGACTATGGCCTATTATTAGTACAAAAATATTGAAAGACAAGTCATATATAGTATTGTGGTCACTAGGCATCAGTAATGTTACATTGATGAGACATTACGTTAGATTACATTACCTTCACACTGCATGTAGTCAGCCATGTCATGTCGGACATAAGTTATCCCATTCCGTGTGGAAGTGGCACGTTCTTGGTTTCTTACTTTGTTCTTCTTCCCCACTCTGTTTGAAACACTTTCTTAAATTTAGAACAAATAAATTGGAGGCAAACTAGTTAGCGCTGTCGTGTCAAGAACGGCGTAAGCTGGTGTTTGGAACCCAAGATGCAGAGATGACACAAACGGTAGTGAACAAAAAATATAATACAAAAATAATTAAAAGTCATGCAACGTAGCACAAAAATGTACAGAGTCCAAAAAACACAAAAGTACCGTGCTAAGCCACAAAAAGGACAACACAAAAACACTAGAGAAAAAGTAAGAGCAGGAAAAATGCAAAAATTGTATAAACTAAGGGCGCTGCTAAAAACAAAGCAGGTAAGTATACTTAACACGAGAGACTACAAATACCACAGCTGGAACTACCAAGCAGGGAAATGTACTCACTTGAACGAGTAGGTAAAAAGACCAGAACGCTAACATACAACAAGGGAAACATGAGGCAAGAGAGCGTGGAGATCAGGCGAGGAGCAAGAAACACTCTGGCAACAAGGAAGTCCCACAGCTATGTTTAAGAAGGCAGGTAAGTAATTAGCAGCAGGTGTGTACTGGTGACTTCGCCTCTGCTGGGTCAGCAGTGTGCTGCAAGAGACGGTAGACAGGCGGCAGCAGAGCAGGCACATGGCACCATGACAGGTAGCTTGCTATATGCTATGAGCGGTGGCTGGCTCTTATGTCCCTGCAGTGATGCGGTAGCCTGTGCTTTAATGTTGCACAATGTGGTGTAAACAAAGAATAATAGGAGTGTAAAGGTGACTCTAGGTTTGTTATTTCATGTCAACAGGGCTCGAACAATGGTAAAAAAAAAAACATATTTAGGAAGTCAAGCAGGTTTTTCTATGCTGTAACTACAAAAATATACCGTTTATTAATATTAAATCCTACTTATCGTATTACTTATCGTGGTTATGCGTGGAGCCGATTAACTACGATAAACAAGGGACGATTGTACTATACTAAGCAGATGGGGGCAAACAAACGTATTGGTAGCTACGGTAGCCATCAGCAAAAAGATGGACACGTACAGGAATGTATACATGCAAACAGACTTTGTGTAAGAACGCAGATAGACATGTTACAAGCGCTATTTTCACCTGCTACGTTCATTATGTCTGATGTGGAAGATAAGCTTTCACAGCTGTTTGATTGATCTGTCTTCATGAAAAGATGCACACTCACACAATTGGAGCAAACCATTTCAATTGCATGCATCGTTATTCGCTCTAATGTTCCAACCATTATACAACAATACCGAGTGTGTATTTGGCTGAATTGTGGCCTGACGGCAGAAACTAACTCCGATTAACTAAAACTCTCACGTCATGCATCAACCTCCATCAAAATTCGATACTCACCCATGCACGAATAAATCCAACATTTTGCTTCATGCCCTAATTCATGGACCCAACCAGATGTAAAGAAATCCTAATCCTTAAATTCCTGTAGTGTGTAGAAGGAAGTGTGGACCACCAGACAGTTTGAAATTGTTTAAATCTTCTGAAGAGTCTATGGACGCACTCTGTCGCAGTCAATTTTTTAAAGATATCTGGCTTGTATATTTGGCTGTAACCCTTTATAATACATCTGTTTTCCAAGCTTCTTTGGATGACCATGGCAAGCCTGTTCTGAGTGGAAGCTGTCCTGTTAAAGTGCTGTGTGGTTTTGGCCATCGTGCTGCAGCTCACTTTCAGGGTGTTGGGAATCTTCTTATAGCCTAGAACATCTTTATGTAGAGCTGCAATTTTTTTCACATCCTCAGAGAGTTCTTTGCCAAAAGATGCCAGGGTGAACTTCCAGTGTATGAGAACGTGTGTATGAGAGCGATCACACCAAATTTAACACATCTGCTCCCCATTTACACCTGAGACACAGCTGAGGAGGAAAAATAACTCACGGGGCCCAATTTGGACATTTTATCTTGGGGGGGGTGTACTCACTTTTGTTGCCAGTTTATTAATGACTGTGTGTTGAGTTATTTTCAGGGTACAGTGAATTTATACACACTATAAACATACTTTACATTATTCTAAAATGTCATTTTTTTCAGTGTTGCCCCATCAAAAGGTATAAGAAAATATTAGCAAAAAAAATCACTTTTGTGAGCTACCAACCTACCAAACAAGAAATAATGCACTTTTTTTTCTGAAAAATAACAACACGGAAAGCCCATAAAATAAACATTCATCTAAAAATCTAATAGCAGATATCACGGCTCAGTTCTTGACAGGATAATAAGCACCCTGTGGACTCAAAAGACCCATCTGTCTTGGCTTATGCTCTTTTATTATTTTTCTCTGTTTGATCACCTCAGCTGAACAAGAAGAAGGCGCCCGACATCCAGTGCACAGACCTGCTGGGTAACACTCCGCTGCACTGTGCAGCCTATCGAGGCCAGAAGCAGTGTGCTGCCAAACTGCTGAGGGGTGGCGCTTGTCCCAATGTCCAGAACAAGAATGGTAAGGGCCCGCTATTGCATACAAAGATGGCCACCTAACTCGTTATTATAATTCGATTCTTGCATTGCAATGTCTTCACCTACAGTGGGTTTTGTATGCGTTTGTATCCTGTACATCCAAACCTACTAAAGGTCGAAGGACCACTTTAGGAAATGAATTAAGCCAATTTCACCTGCCCCCTTAAGTGTTTGTTAATCTCCAGTTATGAGAAGGAAAGAAGACTCACACACTAGATTAAGTTGAAGAATTTTATTGAGAATAAATCAGACAGAATAGGATAACACTTTCGAAGCTCCGCGCCCCGTCTCATCCACCCGTCCCCTGGTCCTCCACGGCAGTTGAATGAGAGTGTCCAGAACTCTTCCCCCCCTTCCACCTTTTTATAATTGTTTCCTCAGACCACGGGCGCCAGTCTCTCCAAAGATAACTATCTCCCGGATTCTTTGAAGTTGTGTGACGCCAGCAGGTGATAGTCGCTGAGTTGTTGACACTTTTGTAGCATAAACATCATGTGCTTCCCAGTCTATCTCAAGGCTTACTGACTTGTTTGTGCTCTTATCTGGCTGCTGGTACTGACTGGCCTTCACTATGTGTGAGCACATCACTATTCCTGTTTAACCTTTGACATACTTCAGTTCATCTACTCAGCTAATTATTTATGAAAGTCTTGTTTCTATAATCTACTTGTAATAATTCACTAAATTATTAGATTAATTGATTAAACAGTTATATCTACACTGTACTTATTTAAAGGCAATCAAATAATAATCCAATCAATAAACATCGATGCAAACAGTTATTCTAAAATCTACTTGTATATGTTACTTAATAAAATCAGTCAGTAAATCAGTTTTTACTAAAAAGATTAGGTTTCTTGTCAGTTGTTCACACACAAAAAAGCCACGCCTAATTTCTATGGCTATGCTAGCGGCGACAGTCTTGTATGTCCCTGCAGTGATCCCGTAGCCTGCGCATTAGCAATGTGTTAAAGAATTATAAGAGTTTAAAGGTGACTATAGGGTGTTATTTACAGGGCTCTAATAATGTTAAATACCGTATTAGAAAGTCATAAACAGGTTGTCTATGCTCTAACTAGAAAAATATTCCATTTATTAATATTGAATAGTACTTCGCGGAAATACACTTATCGCAGTCGGGCATGGAACCAGTTAACCGCAATAAACGAGGTACGACTGTAATAGTAAAAAAAAAACCAACGTGTTTTTATGTTCACGTTTGTGCCGTTCTGGAACAGATTTCTTGTATGTATTTGGTGTTAGTCCATTTTGGTTAGCATCGGATCTTCTGTAATGAATTAATGACACTCACCAAGGTTCCACTGTATTAGCTAGCTACTTTAGCCACTATTGAAGCTTGCTGGACAGCACCATGAACTTGTCAACTAAGAGACGTTCCACTAGTGTTGATTTTGGAGGCTTATTTTTAAGATATTTGCATCGAGCTGCCTTTTTTTTTGTTGTTGTTTCCATTCGACCATATTGAGGATATTTCTGATTTTCCAGCGACCTCAATGGTAGCATTACAGTAGGGACATTTTAATGCCCAGTGTCTGTTAGCATGCTAATTTAGTAGTGAGGTCTTCTAGTGGTTAGCTATTGTTACTCGTTTTGATTTTGGAGGCTCATTTCATAAATATGCAACAATGGTGGTTTGACTGGGGATACAGTGGCACTTCCATATTCGTTATTAATTCGTTTACGGAAACATCCGTCAAGCAAAGCAATTTTTCCGATTTGGAAATAAAGTAAATCCAATTAAATTGTTCCAGACACAATATTAACACAATTTTAACAAAATTATAATATAATATATTTATAAATAATAATTATAGTTTTACATGCATTTTCTATGCCGCTTTTACTAAACAATGCAAAATAATTATAAATGACAAATGAAAGGGATAGATGAACATTTCACATCACTTTTAACTTTACTGAAGACATGTTTACCCCTTTCACATCATTAGCGTCTTTAATTTCTTATTTCTTTGCCAGGATTGAAATTTTGTTGCCCAAATATTAGTATTGTAGTATGCTAATGTAGCTACTTGAGTGTCACGAGATCGGCGGCCGTGACGATTTTATGTTGACCGTCTGAATAAATATAGTAGTTGCGTTTGTGTCTCAAAGTCCTCTCTAAAAGCAGCTTCTCCAGTGCTGAACTGAAATAGCAACACAGTCAAACTCTATTCTAAATTTATTCAGATAAAATCTGTTCTACTTTTTGGTGAAACGGTTGCTGCACCGTGATTAGCGCTGACTCAACCGTGGCATAAAGGAGGATGATTACACCAGAGTCTTGTTATGGCTAACAGCCTTCATTCGCCTTCACGCCTTTCAAGCAGGATAGTATTGTGTGTTTTTGTTGACGCGATATGATCTCTCAGGCCAGACCACGTTGGACCTGGCCAGCGATGGCGCCATGAAGCAGCTGCTGGAGGGCGACTTTCACAGGGTGAGTGTGCTCTCTAAATGTTTGCTGTGATTTTGTTCTGCAATTTTAATATTTCCTCGTCTTTGCAGGGATTGAGCCGCCACGTTAAGAAGTTTGAGGGACTCCTCTGGAAGGTAAAGTAGTAGTTGAATTTTAATTGACTTCAATTTGTTAGGTTACTTGATTGCAGTGGGTCCTTTGATGTCAGACGCTCCCCTGAGGTCATAGAATTCTAAATTTGACCAAAAAACATCAGGAAAATATGCCGCCCACGAGTTCTAATTGCAGCATTGTATCACCAGGCACTTCTGCATGCACCGCAAAACCCCATTTTAACAAGGTTCAAAGGATTAAATCAACATTTTACTTTTGATTTGGCTTTTTGTGGTGTGACACATTCCAAAAGGGATGTTAAGGGAAGGGAGAAGTGCTTAATAACATTGATCTACAAGTGAAATTCTTCTGAAATGGAAGTAGTAAAACGTTTCCAAATTTAGATAATTAATATAGCAAATACTATGTAAGTGGCTATAGAGTGCTTCTGGCTTCCCAGCATACTTTGCGGTACTTGTTTTGTAAAAAGTTGTTAAATTTACAGTTAATGCAGTTGTGTATTATTCAACGTAGTAGTAGTAGTAGTAGTTGCGCTATGTGTGTTACCTGTTAAGCTATTCAATGTTAGTGTAAATGGTTGTTTGTCTATATGTGCCCTGCGATTGACTGGCAACCAGTCCAGGGTGTACCCCACCTCTCGCCCAAAAGCCGATCCGATACCAATCCCTTTTTTATTTTTTTAAATAAGCTTTTGTTACATTAATTTATAGAATTGAATATGGTTATGAAAATAGTGCTTCAAAACATTTAAAAATAATGCCACTAAAGTACTGCTGAATGTACTTTTTTATTACACAGCATGACCAACAATATTTTGTAGCTTTTGTAACAAACTTTGTCAGGTCCCTAATCCAATAAAAGTCAATCCAGTAAAATATAAAACAGGAAAAATTAGCGTGCAAAATACTTTGAGTAGGACTAATCATTTGACATGGTTATAGATCAGTTTGTGGTGTGATTTGGAATATGTCTTTTTTTTTTTTTAACAAACTCTCTTAAACGCATTAGTAATTTATTGACAGCCCATAATATAAACAACCAGCGGTTAGAACGGCATGTCCCACGCGAGCTCCCGGCACCATGACACAGCAGTCCAGGCACAGTGAGGGGGAACAACCGCTGTAACTTCGGAGCCAAATATTCAACGTCCAACGTCACACTAACTTTACAATGGTACACCGCGGACATGTCTACATGGTAGTGTTGCGCTTTTTTTCTTGCGGGTGGTGGGTGTCGAGTGGCATTACCGCACCTACCATGTTGGAGCGTGGCCCAGAGATGCAAACATTATATGGCAAACGGATTGGCCCGATCTCATGGCGGAAGCCGATTTGAACACCACTGTATGTATGCTGCAAACGGACACATCATCAATAGCCTCTCTTTCATTGTGTCTGTGCAGCTTTTTGTTAACGACTCACTCCTGAACTCTCTTACTGTATGTCCTGTTTGACGTGTAACAGCTAGGGCAAATGTTTTTACACGAGAGCATGCTCCGTTTTTGTGATGGCCATCTGCGCCGCCGTGTGTTCATCTCATTGCTCGTTAGGCAGGTTGCACATCATTGATTAGCGTAACGATTTGGTAAACACTGAGACAGTGACGAGTCACTGAAGTTTGACGTGATCACACAGGGCTGCACAATAGCTAGCAACCAACGACAGCTTTTACTGGCGTACACAAGATACACAATGATGTGTGCAAAGTATTGAAAGTGCATAGTCACATTTAGGATGGCTGGCTACTAAGATAACTGCCAATCAATCCTCAGATTAAAAAATCTCAATTGGTGCTATTAAACAATGTTTTTTAAAAATTGCATTTAGCATTTAAATGTAGTTCCAAATAAGATGACACCGAAGAAACATAATAATGAAGAAAAATAAAATTTTAAATAATACATAAATTATTACAATGTAGTAATAAATATGAACAATAAAATATAAACAATATATTTTTTTTTAATTTAAAAATTACCCACATACAAATTTAATACAGTACATTAAAACCTTTTACAGAAATTAAAAGAAAATAAGAAGTTACTTCTTATTTTACTCATTTTGCGTATGATTATAAATATATTTATTTTATATTCTTTTAAAATTAATGAGTGATGTGAAAGGTGCTTAGAATAACACATTTTGTATGAGATATGGTATAATTTCATTATTATTGAAATTCTGTCAAAGATGTCATTTACATTTAGGATTTACCTTGAGTTCAAAATAGTTCATCCTGAATAAAATGAAATATTAAGTACTAAGATTAAATAATGTAAGTAAATTATGTATTTAAATGTTTTATTTACTCTTATGTCTACTATATTGGGTAATATGAGTGTAAAGCAATTTCAAGCCGCCATTACATTACACTGATGAGACAATAGCCAGCGCAGGAAGTACGCCGTCCAGAGAAAAACAAGGAACTGCTAACATAGCAGCGAGTCTGTCATCTTATTTGTCTAATATGCCTATTTTCTCTGATTATATCTGCTATATTGGGTAATACAAATGTAATGGTGACTATATGGGTGTTATTTCATGTCAAGAGGTCTCTAATAATGTTAAAAACTATATTTAGAAGATTAACAAGTTTTTGCCATAACTACAAAAATATAAAATGTATTACTATCGAATCCTACTTTGAAAATTCACTTTTCGACGAGTCTGGAAACAATTCACCACAATAAACGAGGGATGACTGTAATTTTAATACTAAATTAATTCATAAACTAGCAATGATTTAGTCAATGACAGGTATGTCTGTGCTTGTGATGACATTTCTGAGTCATTGTGACCAGTTTGTACTTCCCAGAGGCTCAAAAGTCAGTGAGGTGTTGAGCTCCTCAGCAGTCAAAAAGTCACACTTTACAGTGATTTGGATTGGCTCACATGAGACTTGCACCCCCCTGCTGTGATCATTCGGAGAGCAAAGCCAAGAATAGCTCTCCCCTGCCTCACGTTGGATGCCATTCTATATGCAAATGTGTTTTCCTTCCTGCATTTATAATGCATTTTGTAAATGCTAGCACGGGGTTGTCAAATTGGTGTAGCGTTCCAATTTTTACACCGTTTACAAGAGTTGCAGCTCTCTCCGTTGCAAGTGGAATGATGGCGGCATTTGCTGATTCCCTCCCTGATTCCATTGTGTGTCCCGCAGAGCTCCAGATTTTTTGGCTGGCGCTCCTACTGGGTCATCCTGCAGGATGGGGTTTTGTCTTGGTACTCGAAACAGTAGGTGATGTCTCTGACCTGTCTCACAAACAAGTGTGCAACTTTGATTAGAAATACGCCACAAGATAAGAATAGACAAAAGACAGTCTGCTGTGTTGTCAAAAGCAAACCAAGTGACGCGTGTGTCTCCTGCCGTTGAAGGTCTGATGCAGCTGCCAATGTCAGACGACAAGGCTGCAAGTCCCTCACTCACGCTCACTGTCTGGTAAGATGCAATTACACTGCCTGTTCAATTATTAGATGGCAAGATACCGTCTTGTTTATCTGCAGTGCGCTAACTGACATGCACAAAACAGCACCAAAACATATTCACCACTTTGGCTCTTTGATTTCAGGGCTTTATACATGACAAAGCATAAAGGTTTAGGTCAAAGGTCAAGGACTTTGGCTCTTTGGATTCAGAGATTTAGATGTCAAAGCATAAAGGTTTAAGTAAAAGGTTAACGCCATTGCAATGTCCAGCACAGAAGAGCTTATTTTTTCAGCGGCTTTCATTGTCTTCAAACATGGTGGAGATGTAGTAAGTACGTAGCCGCTCAGCTGGTAAAATTGATTGGCCTGACTAGCCTTGGCCTTAAAGAAAAACTGCACCTTTTTTGGAGTTTTGCCCATCCTGAGACATGAACACATACGTCGTTTTCTTTTCTGTGTGTTTTAAAGATATGAAAACGGATAAAAACAGCCAACTCTTTTTTTTTTTTTTCTTTTTTTTTCTTTTTTTCCCCTTGACGGGGAAGGACGTGTATGGCAGGAACTCTGTTGAAGATACTGGAAATTTTAACTATTTTGGTGCTTTCCTGACTACATTTCATGAACACAAGATCAGTGCTGCTGGCTGAATCCCCCATCTGAATCCCTTTTAACCTGGATAGTCGAAAGGTACAGATACAAGCATCGATACCTGCTAGCAAGTCTAGCTAACTAGCGAACTGCTGAAGTTCAAAGAGGTTGCTTAGCAACAATGTCAAACACAAAGGACAATGATTCTGGCTCTGAACTTGCAGAGGAAAATGATTCTGGCTCTGAATTCGCAGTGGACGTGGACATAAAAACAGTGTCAGGATACCTACACTGGACAGTGTCCAGCATACCTACAGATGCAAAAGACTTACAGTAAGTTCAAAAAAACCTTTGATAGTTGCTTCCAGAATAGAGAGACTACCACTATCACTCTACCACAAATAATGCAAGCAATTGACAAATTGTATTCAATGACAGAGATACATTCTGATTCACATACAGCTATAAAGAAGGCTATATCGTCTCTGGAAAAAGAAGTTCAGAGTAATTACAAAAACCTCCTTGAAGTCACAATGGATGTCAGTAATGGTGTCACAAACATTTTGGCAGAAAATAGAGCACAGAGCAGGTCTATCACAAACATTATGGAAGAAAATAGAGCACAGAACAAGTATATAAAAAAAAAATAATTATTATTGGAAGATAACGCTGCCTTGTGCACTGCTGTCAAGGAGGCTATAAACCATATGGAAGCCACTTCATGTACTGATCTTAAGGATGCTAAAGACCCCAGGGAAGAAAATAGAGCATTATGCAATGATATCAACATTCTACAGGATGACATCAAGGCACTATTGAAGGACAATGCTGACTTTCGCACCACCCTTGAGGAAGAGAAAGAAGCAAAGGAGAATATCACGGAGCAAATTACAAACTTCATTGACGAGATGGATCAGATGGCACGAATGAATGATGTGGTCCTCACAGGGCTCCAAATCACACCCAAGTCAAGAGATGTTCCTTCAGTAAAGCAACAGATTGCTAACTTCCTACAATCAAAGCAGGTGGATGTCGATGTAAACAGTATTGACACTTGCGTCCCACTCCATGGCAGAAACAACACCACATCTGTCATCATTAAGTTCACCAACAGGGAATTCAAAACTGCACTGCTGAAACAGGGAAAGAAGCTAAGAGGCACCAACGTCTACATGAATGAGCATCTCACAAAACGCAATTCCGACATCGCCAGGAAAGCACGAGACCTGAGGAAGCAAGGAAAGATTCAAAACACTTGGAGCACTAACGGGAAAATCTACATCAAACTAAAAGGAGGTCCAGGAGTCGCAAGAGTGCTTGTTGTCCAAGACATCAGTGATCTGGATGCATATTAAAGATCATATTACTATGACAATAAGGATGATGGAGGAAACACCCTACAAGACAGACCAATGCAACGAGAAGGACTACATTCCATAGCAATAACCTCGACATAATTAATAAAAGGAACTCTTGTATACAAACCCAGCGTCACTAGCAGTGCAACACTAAAGACGATGTGGATATCAACAGGAGAGAAAGGACAGGATAAATAGAAAGGAAAAGGAGGCAAAAAGGGGAATTTTTTTTTTTTTTTTTTTTTTTAGAATTGTGTACCTGTATACTGTATATGTGCATACTTGTGTAGGTGCAGATGTAAGTGTATATATGTATGCGCGTGTTTGTATGTACACACATGTATGTATTAGCAATTGATGTGCTACGAAGAGGGGGTAGGATTAAATAAGTTCTGCTTCTTCCTACTCCTTTTCGGACATATGCATGTTCGAAATAAATTAAACCAAACCAAACCAAACAACAATTCAGCCTACAAAGCCTTCTGAAAAAAAAAAAATCCCAAAACTGACAATGCTCCATTTACATAATGTGACCTGCATATTAACCAATCTGCAGCAACATTGTTATTGTTATTAACATTGTAACACCGAAGAACTCCGTTACTGGTGTAGTGACAGGGTTGTGGATGATGGGCAAAATTCCCCAAAACGTGCAGTTTTTTATTAAAGCCTAAGGTCAAAGTTCACTAGTAACAAGATCAATACTGTATTTGTAGCAAAAGACATCAAGTCACATGTCAAATTAAAATGTCTTCACGTGAGGGCTTTTCCCCAGTCCTGGCCGTTTTACGCTGGCTACCTGTTAATTACAGAATCCAGTTTAAAATTCTTTTTTTTTTTTTTTTAATTACTGAATGGTCTAGCTCCTTTGTATCTGTCTGAATTATTGTCTATGTTCCTTCTAGAACAATGAGGTCCAGCTCACATTTCTTTTAACCGCTGTAAAGATCTCAACTTAAATATTGAGGTGATGGAGCTTTTTCTGTTTCAGGTCCTAGACTTTGGAATAGCCTGCCCCTAAACATTAGATCTGCATGAACGCCGGAGCATTTAAAATCCTTAATGAAGTCTTACCTTTATGGGCTGGCTTTAAACACAGGTTAACCTGGGCATTGTTTATATTAATTTATTGTTTTTGAATTGTCTTACTGTGGTTTTTTGTTTTACTGTATTATCACTCTGTATGCTTATTGTGTAGTTTCCGTGTTTTATTGACTGTTGTACAGCACTTTGGGCAGTTGAACTCTTGAAAAAGTGCTATATAAACAAATTTGACCATTGACCTTGACCTTTTCAGATCTATAACAGTTTAGTCACCAACTATTTAGTCTGTGACACACGTTTTTTGGGGCTAGAAAAGGTCACCAATCTCCATGCTAAAAATCCACTTGCAACGAAGCACATCAATTTGTACATCCCAATAAAGCTCTTGATTAAGTTCTTCTACGTCACAAGTTTTGCAGCCACCTGAAATGCATTTTTACCATATGACTTCTCACACAATCAGTGTCACAATCAAGCTATTTTTTTCCCATTTTATTTGAGATAATATAGTATGTATTATAATATATAATATAAAATGTATAAATATTATATTACATTTTACAAGTTACATAAAAAATATACAATATAATATAATTTTTCAAAAATCCCTAATAATTCTGCCCAGTCTTATAGCACTTTTTGGCCACAGCCTTCCTCACTACACAATTGCAAATAGCCTGACAATGACAATGCTTCTGTACAATAAGCCTTGAAGATGAAATTGTTTGTGTATATTTCTTCTACCATTTCATGTTTTTCCCCCCTTCCAGATCCGAGACAAAGATAACTGCATCTTCACCCTAAAGTGCTTCGATGACAGCGTCCATTACTTCAAAGTATCACCTAAAATTGAGCCCGAGGTGACAAGAAAAGTAGGTTTGATGTCTCTCCCCTCAGTGTAATCTCCATGCTGGCGGATCAATTTGTCGGCATGACCTTAGGGTGGAAATGTGCTTCTGGACTCTTTTGTCAATACTGAGTGATGGATTTGAAAAAAACAACATAAACAAATATGTATGACAGAAATCCCCTCACATTTGGAATGCTTTTTGTATTTTTTTACTGGCACTTCTCAAAGCAAAAAGTCAATGATAAAGTGTTTCTACCTTATTACCAGCTGTAAATGTCAAAGCATTTGCAGCACTACATTGCTATTTTAATCATGGCACACACACAATTGGTCTATAACTATGGTCAGCAAAAGCAACCTTTTATAGTAAACCTGAGTAATTGAAAGTGTTTTGCACCAATTCAGAGGCTATCCTTAGCTAAATTGCTAAATTAAGAAAAGGAAATATAGCAAGAAACAAATGGTTGTTGTATAAAATGGTAAGGCTAAAATTATTCATGCCAATTCTTAATTTTTAGTGGTTTTAGGAAATTCTTACGATAAGATATTAATGAAAAATATTCAGTTTTCTTTCAAATTATTCATAATTAATCCGTTCCAGGGTCAAACTATCACCTTCCTTTGTCATCTGTACTCTCAGTACAGGCAATGTTTTGGAAAAAAAAACAAATATTTTAACATTTTTAGGGATATCCGATATTGGCTTTTTTACCGATAACCGATATTGACCAAATCTCAATACTCTTAAATGAGTACAGTTGTTTTGTTGGATACTCCACCCCTCTCTAAGTAGATAATTAATGTATTACATATTTTATGTAAGAATACATTTGTTTCATGTGCCTTGATTTGTTATTTTTGGAAAGAATTAATTTATTTTTAGTTAAAGGGATATCGTTTAAAATTAGGGCTGTCAAAAATAACGCGTTAACAGCGCATTGATTTGATAACTTTCATGTTCTTATCTTATATTATTTTATTGCATGAAAACTACTGATTAAAACTTATATATACACAGTGTGTATGGGTTTCCGGCACTACTTTGTGCTCTATAGCCCATGTAATGTGAATTACTACCTGTGTGGGTTCCATAAAGTTCTTATCGAAGCCATCTGAGAAGATCAAATACATTGTTTTTGGTGCCTGACTGTTTCCCAAGTATATTAGTGTGAATGTATAAACGAGAGGCATTAACTTACATTTCTTTGTAGAAAGGCGCTGTATGAAAGTAAGTGCATTTATTTGTATTCACTTACACCGCAGCCTTGCCACATCCAATTTGGCGGCAACATTAAGGCTCAGCGCTAGATGCGGCATCTACGTATATGGTTTTGACAGCAGCACTTCCTTTCCCAGTGTACTTTGCTGTACTGTAAGTTACACGTTTAGGGCACACAAAGTTGTTGATTATTCAGCATTATTCGTCGGTAGTGTCTTGTCTGTTGTTATCTACCTATTACATTGCTCTGTGATTTTTTTTTTTTTAGCTCTTTCTTTAAAGACACCATGAGTAAGAATGATACTGTATGTGGAATGGATTTCTATGGAGGTGGTAAGTTCATTGTGAACTCTGTTGGCACTCTGCTTGCTAAATAAAGAGTTACTTCTCCCTCACAGGCTTGTGAGCGGCACAGTATTAACTACATGATTCAGCAGTGTTGCAATTCTGCAATGTTGGCGCTGAAAGCTCTATATTGGCTTTCTGTGGAGGTAAAAAACAGACGTTGATAATGGTTATGGTTTCATTCATCTTGAACATGCACACAAATTACACTGGATCTCATCACATAACACAATTCACAATTCTGCATGTCCAAAAAGGAGTAGGAAGAAGCAAAGCTTATTTAATCCTCCCCCTCATCAGTTTCTCATCAGTTGCAATACATTTGTTCAATGTACAACCGACTTAATGATGGTAAAAAAATTGATAGTAGCTGATGAAATAGTTGACAAACACACAGTTTGATGAGAGAGTACAGACAATGTACCCACCAGAACTGAAGTTAGTAGTCAATGTAAGACTGGTTAGACATAGCATTGTATGTGCACAGTGTCTTCTTCCTTGTACTTTATAAACAACTGCTATTACTGTTTCTTGAGATCGCTCATTTTAGTGCATTGTTTGAGTTCCTTGTTTAGTCCGTTCCACAACTTGATTCCACACACAGAAATGCTGAAGGATTTTAGTGTTGTCTGTGCATATGTCCTTTAGGTTTAATTTTTCCCGTAGATCATATTTCTCCTCTCGTGTTGAGAAGAATTGTTTTATGTTTTTGGGTAACATGTTATTGTTTGTTTTATACATAATTTTAGATGTTTGAAAGTTTACCAGATCAGCAAATTTTAATAATTGTCATTTTGGGAATAAAGGGTTTGTACTTTATGTTCCCTGGAAGCGGCATTATGAATTATCCTAACTGACCTTTTTTGTAGCGCGGTTAGTGATTGAAGTGTGATTTTATAGTTATTACCCTATATCCCCACACAATATGTTAGATATGGTAATACCAGAGAGCAGTAGAGAGTGTCTTTTGGTTTAGAACAAATTTTGCTTTGTTCAGTATTGAGGTATTTCTTTCCACTTTATGTTGTATATTTTTAATGTGAGATTTCCAGTTCATATTATTAACTATTACGACCGGTGTCAATGTCTACGCCGTCAATTTGTATTTGCACGTGTATCCTTTTTGTACATAGCAAATAGCATTATTTTAGTTTTACTTGGTTATAGGGACCATCTTTTTAGTATAGTTAATTCCTGTCATTTAAAAAAATAATAATTTATTAGTTCGTGTGTGCTATCTCCAGACAGAATGCCTTGTATCGTCTGCAAATAATACCAGTTTCAAGTTCTTTGTAACTTTACAACTGTTGTTTATGTATACATTGAACAGTTTTGGTCCCAGTATTGACCCCTGGGGTATGCCGCACAATACCTTCAAGCTTGCAGATGTATATTCTAGCTTCACATATTTTTCTAATTTTGTAATTAGGATATTGTGATTAATTGTATCGAAGGCTTTTGTTAAATCCATCAATACTGCAGCTGCTCACTTTCTACAGTCTATAGCTTTGGTCCTTTCCTCAGTGATTTTGATTAGTGCCATGGAAGTTGAAATGTTAGTTCTGTATGCGTATTGGCTGTACATCACACAATAGATTGGGTGTCAGGGGAGCTAAGTAGCGGGCAGACAGGTAGTGACGTTGGGTGTTCAGAGTTGGTGTGGGTTACGGCTGCAACAGTAGCCCGCGTTAGGGATTAAAATTCGAACCTACAATGAAAGGCTGTTGTTCCGACGATGCAGTTTGGTGCTCGTGTGTCTCACCAAACATTACTGACACTTAATGACCAGTGTAGAATGTCTTCACGTCTTTGAATGAGCCTTCTGAATGCCTTATATTTGTGTTTTACTTCATTTTGCATATTTTATGCTTGAAAATGCTTATTTTAAGCAAACAATGTGTAATATTTATGTGCATATTTTTTTATTAATAGTCCGTATTCAACCACGAAACTCGAAACTTATAGCACAAAGAGGACAAACAGGCAATAATAACAAACAGAGGCTGTTAGTTCTCAAATATGAAAACTCAATAGCCTACATAGAACAACTTTTTGTAAAATAATGATTTGGAGTGCATGAGAAAGTGGAAAGGGAAGGATAGTTCTCTTTCACCACATGGTCATTTATTAACACGTGTTACACAACACAGCAGCAATAGAAACAATGTTGTAATAGCGGCATGGAGGAAACTGCTCAGCCAGCCATAATAGCGCTGATTTTGAAATTGTAAACAGTACTGCAAGTGTTTCATAACAGCAATAAAGCATTTTAAAGTGCATCTAGAGGTAGATAATGCTGCTGGATGCTGACAACTCATGATACTTGAAATGTTACTGCCATCCTTGGAGAGAATAAAAAACTACATCAGGAGTTTACCTACAGCCACATACCGGTATCTTAATGCCAATATTTCCTGACATTATGCTAATTACAAAACCAGGCAGTTATTTGCTATGGTAGACCACACACATGGCAACTATAGGAGAATAGAGGTTTTAATTGGAACACTTTTTAATGACAATTATTATTCCATATAATTGACAGTTGGTTGACTTATCTGGATATTTTGCACATCTTGCAGGCATGGCTGGATGCTGTGGAGGAGCACTCAGCCTTCAGCACTCACTACTGCTCCCAGGAGCAAGGCAGCGAGGAGGAGGAGGAGGAGGAAGGCCTTTCACTGGGGCAGCTAGCTGACTCACTGCAGGTGGCTTTAAAACAAACAAGTAATAACAGTAATTATTGTGTCAGCATAATCATGATGCTGTGTGTGTTTTTGTTTTTTTCAAACTGAAAATTCCCACTGCAACAAAGTGTTGATTTTTGTCCCTCCTGTCTTTGGTGTCACTGCATCCAGGCTGCGGAGGCGAGCCACAAGAGGCTGGATCAGGAAGTGTCAGCTTTACTGTCCATGATGAAGAGCGACGGCGGCCTGGAAGAAAGTAATAAAAACCTCACTCTAGTCGTATTGAAATAACCTTGCAAGAAAGGAAGGAAAATGTGCATCTCAAAACCTAGAGTGGCTGTACACACTTTAAAATTACACACAAATTAAGGAAAACGGCAAATAAATAATGCCTCTTGCAAGTTGAGCACAACAGAGTGAAAGAGAAATTTTTTTGGCAGTTGGCTGAGTCATTTTCGGCCCAATTCGTCCAATAAACAAGCTAAGAAATTAGAATGGCACTCAGAGCGCAAACAGTCCTCATTTGGATCAGCACCAAATTGTACACCTGCTGCATATGTCTCCTTTTGGCACCCATGCATTATTTACGAGCTCATAACAATTTCTCCCATAGTTAATAATGGTATTGGAAATAATCAGTTCCAGGGTCAAGTTGTCGCTCATCCAAAAAAATGTCATCAGGCAATGTTTTACAGTTTTTCTCTATTGGTTTGGCTCATTTCTTCAAACAGAAATTACATTCTCAAAACCCTAAGATCTTTTGGCCAAACATTCTTACAGTTCAGCACAATACCATAGCTCAATTGCAAAAGCTCATATCTCTCCCAAAACTGTTCACTCATTCTTCAAAAGCTAATTTGTTTCCCATAAATAGTAAATATAAATAGTCAGTGCCACCAAAATGTCCTGTGACAGGACATATTGACACCAACAATAATGAAACCCATCCATCCATCCATTGTCTATGCCGCTTATCCTAATTAGGGTCGCGGGGGTATCTTAGAGCCTATCCCAGCTGAATTCGGGCGAGAGGCGGGGCACACCCTGGACTGGTTGCCAGCCAATCGCAGGGCAACAATATTGAAACATATTTTGAAAAAAAACAAACAGGATGCCTGTCTGCTTTTTTGTGCAATTACGTTGTTGCAATGGTCATATAGTGTTTCCTCTACCAGGGTTTCCGTCCACCATATTGCAGAAACTTCAGGAAATCTGCAAGCTGTCAAGTGAGACCAGTTCCAACCTTGGCGTCTGTCTTGGACTCTTCTCCAAAAAGGAAGTGGTGAGTTACATTTTGTGTGCATGTGTCTGTGTGGCTGTTCTACAGTTAACAATTTAAGCAAAGCCAGAACCAAAACGCTATATAGGTGACCCTTGAGTTACAAATGCGTTCTGTTCCTAGACTGTGATGTAAGTCAAGTTTTAATGTTAGTAGGAACTTAAGGGAAATTGCACTTTTATGGGAATTTTACCCATCATTAACAATCCTGATGTGAGACATTAACACATATGCCTTTCTCTTTTCTGTGCGTTCAAAAGACATAAAAACCGCTAAAAAAAAAGACTTTAAAAAAAAAACACCAATACTGCGTTTACATATAATGTGACATGCATATTAACCAAGCTACAGCAACACTTATTAACATTGTTACGCTGAAGAACTACTTTACTGGCATATTGACACCTTGCCACACCACACCGGCTAGGTTCTAGCCGGCTAGTGACTAGCTACACCACACGCACGGCCACAGCGCCGTGCTCACAATGCCTCAGGCCACTACCGAAATGTAACGCTACAAATTAGAGCTGCTGCTACTGCTGCTGTATTTTTGTGTTTAGAAAAGTTCATGCTAGGTGTAGCGTTCGTTTCTATGTCGGTATGTGAAATCAATGCGCCCAGGAAGGAAGTTCAGTTAATGCTTAAAAGGACCAAAATATGCAAAATACTGTAAGTATTACATATTTTTATGAATGTACCTATTACTACATGGTCACAGCATGTACAGTATAGAAACCATAAAACCTTACTGGAGGTTTTTGGAGGTGTTTTAATAGCGGTCTTTGTAGGCGGCATAGGTGTGTCCCATTATGTGCAATAATGAGCTGTCTCTTTTTATCTGGTTTTCTATCTTTTAGAACGCACAGAAAAGAGAAAGACGTGTGTTACATAAGGATTGTGGATGATGGGCAAAATTTAAAAAAAAAAAATAATAAAAGTGTGGCTTTCCTTTTTAAATTGTACCTAAATTCACTCCTAAGTCACTCATACTGTACACAGAACACATGGTACGTGGGAGACGTTAACTAATAGGCGATGTTAGTTTTCCACATTCGAGCTGAGCAGGCACACAATATATTCATCCGCCCAGCACGAGGCACACACTGCATTCTTGTGCATATTTTTCCCAAGTTTTTCGCGAAATTATGTGTTTAATTAATTTATGGGAGCACATTCATAACCACAAAACATAACACGGAACACCATAAACTAAAAACCAGCTGTACCTATTTGGAGTAGTATTGTACAGTGCAAATCACTGCTAAACTACAACCACCGTAGTAAACGTAATGACGTAACGTCTTTAAACTATGCAGTATTGTGATTGGGAAAAGCAGAATGTTTAGATGCATCTCTTGTATCGGGTCTCATTTGGCTGTGCAGATGTCCCTCTTAAAGTTTCCATATTCATTTTACTGCGCAAGAGCATAAATAAACATCCAATAATATTCACTTGTCAACCCCAGTAACTCAGATAAGTCGCCATCTGCAACATTAACAGTCTCAGTCATGCTGTCTTGCTTCATCTCAAAAACAAGAATTAATTTGATCTGTGATTATTGGAGACCAAACAGGCTGCTGATGCATCCACGGGCTGCCAAATCATCCAAATGTTGTCGGTGCGAGAGCCAAGCCAGGGCTTTCTGGGTCTTGACACCTGGCCCCGGGCCTCCATCACTCAGCTGTGCGAGCCTTTTGAACCAACATGCACACAGGCGGCACGCATGATAAAAAGATGCACACAATCCCACTGCTTTCACCGTCGATAGGCTCTGTCTCAGGAGAAATGACCTGAATATTTTCTATTTCCACGTGCATGCGATGGCGCAATGTGTGAATGAAGCAGCCGGGTGTGCATTTATTCCCTGAAAAGGCAAAGATTGTGAATCGTTTCCAGCTCCTGCCGCATGGCGCCTATGGAGAGTCAAAGGAAATGTTTCTTCTTTCAAGTTCACCATAGTGCTATGGAGCTGTATGTTTTATTAAACATTTTCTCCGGTTCACCTTGTTTTGTCTGGTGTTTGTTCTGCATCTGGGGAATGCTAATCAAGCATCAATGTTCCCTCACTTAGTACACTGCTTTTTTCAAAATGAAACCATCAGGTGAAATGTGTTTGGTTAGAATGCATCTGAAATTGTTATTACCCAGGTAGCTTTGACTAATGCTTGATGCGAGTCCATTACTCGTCATTTGATCTCAACTCCTCCCTGGGAGTCATATTCCCAGGCAAAGCCATGTGAGGCGGCTGTGCTACCATAGCACATGACCCTGACTCCCCACTCGCAGCTACATCCCCATGTCACCACTAGGGTCCCATAATGATGATGACGGTGCAGAGGTGGATGTCCACAGTCACGCACACAGCACTGATTGGCTCATGCACGTTTCTCCTTTTTGGAATGAAAGTTTGCATTGTGCTGTCCCTTTGTTTGTCCTCTCATATAAGTGTGCGTGTGTGTGTGTGTGTGTGTATACATAAATACTGTGTATATATAGTGTTTGTGTGTGCGCAGGTGCGTAGCATGAAATTGGAGCTGGAGGTAGAGAAGAATAAGATCCTCTCTGAAGCGCTGCAGACACTGGCCACCGAGCACCACGAGTTGGAGCAGTCCGTCGTCAAGGGATCGTCACAACGAAGCGTACTCAGCGACGATGAATTCCATGATGCAGTTTCTGGTGAGTGAACCTCTTTTGCATAAACTTGGTGCTCAATAGTTTTTGAAGAATGTATTAAGGTTTGTTTTTTGTTTTTATGCATCAACTGATATGAGCCCAAATGTTGCTTTTAATACTTGTATTAATGAAGATATAATCTATATTCATAGCAAAATATAGTTGTATGTCAGCTAACGTTTTATTTATATATGCATGTGTCTATGTATATATGTATATGTATGCGTGTATATGTATGCGTATGTGTATACAGGTATATACTGTATATATGTATGTGTATATATACTGTATATGTATATTTATGTACTGTGTGTATATATATATGCATGTACAGGTGTGTGTGTGTATATATACAGTGTGTATATATATATATATATATATATATATATATATATATGGGGGGGGGGTGTCTGTCTGTGTATAGTAAATATCCAAAATATACAGTACATCTGCATTCAGTTTCTCTTGAGTATTTTTCGTAACATTGTCATCACCTGATACATTTTTATATTCACATATACAGTATATTATATATTTTAATCTATTAGAAAATTATTGTAACAATATTAATATAAAAATATTTTGTATTTTATTGGTGTGTGAATATTTTCAATATTAAGCATTTAATTGCATTGTTGAGATAATTTGCTATTGTATGGTAATGGTTTAATTTATTTCAAACTTGCATATAGTTTACATTGAAATGCTTCATGTTACAGTTACAATTACAATTCCACATGTCAGAAAAGGAGTAGGAAGAAGCAGAACAAGCTTATTTAATTCTACTCCCTTTCCATTTCACATCAATTGCTAACACATTTGTTCACTTCCTGTATTCAACATGCACTATTGACATTATTCTTCCATACAATAAAAGCAGTTGTTTGGAAACAAAAAAAATATGTCGTTTTTTTGGCCTTCCCTTGTTGTTGTCCGGATCCATACCATTCTTCAATCCAGTCATTTGTGGTCTAGATAGCTAAAAGTTTCCACTTCAAGGTCTTCCTGTCCTTCCGTCTTTTGTGTTGTGTCATTGAATGTAGATTCATGGGTTCGTAATTCCAGTACTTCTTGCTGAGCAGGCCCTTGCTACATGGTAGCGATGTCAAATGTCATTGAATGTTATCCTTCCAACTTCATCGTTCTTTCTATGTGAGTTGTATCTTTCATTTTAATTGTTGTCATGGTGATTTGAGCTTTAATCTTTACCCCAATCGCTGATATCTTTGACAGCAAGCACTCTTGCTTGCCTCTGCTGGTCCTCCATTCAGCTTGATGTAGATTTTGGCATGGGTGCTCCACGTACTTTGTATCTTTCCCTGCTTCCTCAAGTCTCGTGCTTTTTTGGCGATGTCAGCGTTGCTTTTTGTCAGATGCTTATTCATGTAGACGTTTGTACTTTTCAGCTTCTTTCCCTGTTTCAGCAGTGCAGTTTTGAATTCCCTGTTCAGGAACTTTATGGTAATGACAGGTGTGGTGTTGCAAGTATCGATGGTGTTATCTACATCCACCTCCTTTTGATTGTAGGAAATTGGCAATTTGTTGTTTTGTTGAAGCAACTCTTTCTCGAGAGTGGCGCACAAGGCAGTATGATCATCCAATAGTACTTTTAGATAATCCTGTAGTACCTTGATATCATTGCGTAGTGCTCCCTTTTCCTCCGTAGGGTTTTTAACCTCCTTAAAAGCAGCACAATCATCTCGTAGTGCTTTGGTATCTATAGTGTTCTCTTTTCCTCATTAAGGTTTATGACGTCATCATGGATCGCTAAGAATTTCTTCTTGAGGCTGTTGTTCTGCGATTGTACATTTCCAATCTGTGTTAGCACATCTCTTAGAAGTAGCCTTATTTGTGCTACAGATTCGAACTGTAGCACTTTCATCTCGTCCCTGAAGGCGCAAAATAACTTAAAATGTTTGTCATCCAGAAATAAACATGATGTTACATTCTTCAAGGCGCCATCTAATCCTAGAAATGCTCCTCATCAGTCAGCCCGAATGGCCCTGTTTCTGATTTTGGCCCCGGATTTCCAGGACTGGTTCACTTTTAAATGTAAGCACCAAAATAGTTTGAAACTGTAGTATCGACAGCAGATCTCTTGCCAGGTTTGTCCTTTCCAGTCAACAACAACAAAAAAAAAAAAAATAGAAAAAAAAGCACTTGGAGAGAGGGAAAGAGAGAGGGAGAGAGAGAGAATAAAAATAATTTGATAATTTGGTAAAACGTAAAAAAGAAATGTATAATGTTGATAAATATTAAATATATTTTGGTATTACAGTGACAAATTTCTCCTCATCAATAATATATTATTTGTATTGTGTTTGTATTTGTGTTTTATATATATATACTATATATACACACACATACACACACACACACACACACACACACACACACACAAAAAAAATAAAATATGCTAAATAACCAAAATAAACTATGGTAAATAAAAAAACTTCTGTGGAATGAATGCTTAAATAACGTACTTTGTTCCTTCCTTGCAGAAATAATATGGTAGCTTAACGTAACTTGAAAAAAACAAAATTAATATTAGTTCAATCAATAAATAAATAGAGAAAGTACTTTTGTCGTTGCAGAGATATTTTTGTCAACTGTGCATTTCTTTACCTTCCTAATAGAACAAATAGAGCAATTTATATATACTTGTTTTTAGTCTTTTTACAAAATAAAATTTATCTAAAAATATTAACATTAACATTAACATTCTTTTGGATTTTTTTTTTTTAGTATGTGGCCCTCAGTGGAAAAAGTTTGCTGTGCTTTACATTATATGACATTACATTCCATTACATTGTTAAGCAGCATGATACATCTGATTGATTATGCATGTTGGTGTTCTGGTGTCACTCAATGAAAGCGTCGTGTTCCAGGCACCATTTCATTTGTTTCATTGTTTAATTGTTATAAAACTTTCATGTAAAACCTTAATTTTGGAAAAAAAAAAAAATCTTGTCCATCTGCTCTCCTCTGCCAGAGTCAGAGTCTGAGCTCTCCTTGAGCGGCTTTGAGACGGTAGCCAGCCACTCCTGGGAGGAGGACGAGGAAGGCTCCGTCATGTTCGGCAGCCATTGCAGCAGCCACCCTGACAGCATGTCGCACGCCGATCACCATGACAACAAGGACGAGACTCAACCCAACGGGATCACCAAGTATAGGTCAGCGGTGCTGCTTTCCCATGTGGCATCCTAAATGAGACGCTTTTATCTTTCCCCTCTCTCTCTCTCTCTCTCTCTCTCTCGCTCTCTCACACACACACACACACACACACACACACACACACACACACACACAAAACCAGTCTTCATCTCCTCCCACCAGACTATTGTCACTTTTCACTTCTGCTCTTCTAAATTCTCGAAAACCACCATCAGTGCTGCTACACCTCCCAAACTGCTCCTGGGAGATCTTCTCCCCATCACTCCCACTTTATTTTATTCTACTTGAACCACTAATACATCTGCCTGTAGCTCTTTTCACGTGGTGCAGTGAATAATTTAAAGTGTGTGCCCCAAAGAGTTGCATAGAAAGGACAGGTGTCTTTGTCAGAGTTCTTGAAAAATTGATGAGGTCTCAATGTAATGCAATTATTAGTCAGCACTCATGATTTGATGTTGACTGCTCCCTTCTGGCGGCTTTTAATGAACTATCCTTGCATGCCCAAATATTCACCATCTAAAGTAAGACTGCCTTTTTCGGTTTTAATGACATTTTTGCAGTTGTTATTTTGACATGTAAAACAGTCCATGCAGGTGTTAGCAATGACTTTCATACCATTTGGACCAGGGGTGTCAGATCATTTTGATTTTTCAGTAAGCACCCCTCAGTAGTAATAGGTTGGACACTGCTGGTAGCTTTCTCGTTCAGAAAAAAAACTGTCTTGCAGGCAAAGTGCAGCCAAAAGTCAGACTATGGCATCGCTATTGTGACTGATAATATAAGATATGCCTTTATTAGTCCCACAAGGGGCAATTCCAGTGCAGTGCAATTCCATAATTCCAAATTAAGTGCTTTGTGCACACTTTAAACTGCACTCTGTGTTCCCAGCATCACTCGATTGCTCGCGATGTGTGCCTGCGTTTTTTTTAAACAATACATTAGTAGTTGGATTCATAGTAGGGATGCTCCGATCAATTGGCCACTGCTCTGCCGATTTCTGTAAAAAAAAAAAAAAAAGCACATGATCAGCATATGCCGATAAATGCCTTTCAACGCTGATCACAAAAGCCAATGACCTCTGGCTCGTACTATTGCAGCATGCAGTCTGTAGCCAGCGTCCCCCGCCCACTTTCCTTCACACCACGCAGGCAGCCAAACCCAAAACAAACATGTCTGCCTTGTGGAACTTCCGTGTGATATAAATTTTTCACCCTGCAAAACATGCCACGAAAAATGTCTTGCCGGGGTAACGAGTTAAAGATTTAATTTAATACGGCATTTGAAGAACAAACACTTGACGGAGTATGGTGAGTTTTTGAGGCTTACGATGTGATCATCAAACAGCATCCAATGTAGACAACACTGAACAACATTCACCCGTATGTTTGTGACAGTCGGACGTCTAAAGCAAATAACCCCAAAAATAATTGAATTCATCGGACTAGATGACCAGCCTCTCTCAGCAGGGGAAGACACCGGGTTCGCCGACAGCTCTCTCACTTGGAGCCCCGCTGCATGACACCTGGAAGTCCTGCTAGCACGCCATCAAACTATGTACTCTCCCATCCAAACTCTCCTTAAAGAAGGCGTCTCAACTCTGTAAGGTTCAAGAGTGATATATGTTCTCCTGACAAAGTAAGTCAAATAGTTTTGTCTAAATGAAGGTGATTTTATTGTTCCCTTTTTCATATCATATAGCCAATAGCAGGGGTGCAACCAGGAATTCTGGGCCCCATGGAAAACAAAATACCTTTGGGGGGGGCCCCCCCCCCAAATTATTTTTTAAATGATTTCTTAAATTAATACTTTTTTGTGCCTCCTGGCAGTCAGTAGAATTTTCTAAACTTTTCCTCCTTGTACGGCACCCCGAGCTAATAGCACTCATCATAAATAAATTTTAAAATTCACACTTAATCTATGTGATGGGTATCGGTATTGGCCGATTTCACACATGGATGATCGGCAACGGAATCGGCAACATAAAACCCTGATTGGAGCATCCCTAGCTTATAGATTCAATAGTAATTTAATCACACTATGTAGCAATCATTATTTCCACAGCTCATGTACACATCCAGTTTGGTATTAAAGATTACAATTAGAAAATAACTAGGGCTGTCAAAGTTAATACATTAAAAGAAAATTTATTTTAACTGCGCTATTAGTCTTATTATTGCAGCGGTGGATGTGGAGCCACAAGTGAGCAGAAATAGACAAAGAAAAGGGTCATTTGAATGGTGAGTTTAGCTTCAAAGCCCTGGCAGATGGCTCTCGCAACACGACCAAAGGTATTTGTATCTACTGTCACTGTGAGTTGAGTTGTCATTGAGTCTGTCAGCTGCCAGAGAGAAGTGAGAAGTTACTGGAGCGCTGCCGGTATTTTTTATTGTCATTTATACAGTGGTTCCTTGGCATTCGAGTGTCCCAACTAAGTGTTTTTTAGATGCGAGCTGTCTCTTGGCTGATTTTTTTTCTTTTTTGCTTTGAACTGCGAGCAAAAATTTGGGTTACGAGCTGCAAGTTACCAGCAGGCATAGGCCAAGGACAGCTATTTGGGGGCTTGTGTCAGTGTGACGATGACTGAAGACAAGAATGGACCTACATAGCATTAGCGGGAACGATTTTCAACACATCAGAAAAACATACGTACATTACAGCGATTTAGTTTTATTTATTATGTATTGTGTAAAACTATGACAGCAACAACATCAAATTAAAGCACTAACTGAATACAGAGCCACCATCCACCAGTCTGAACTTGGAGTTTGTTTTTAAGAAAGGTGCGCCGTACAAATATGCACATTAGCACTCAATAACGTCATCAAATCTTACATTTATGCATGAGAGAAAAACGTAGTACCGGTAGTCTATCTGTGCAGCGTGGGAGAAAGTTAGATATTGCGTTCAAGGACCATCGAACACAGTGGGACAATTCTCTGCTCGCATTAAACATGCAAAAATTGTGGGATTTCTAACTGTATACAGTGTTCCATCGCTCTATTGCAGTTATCCTTTCGCGGAGTCACTGTTCGTGGTAGTGCTACTTTTTTTTAATTTTTTATTACAGCATGTGAACGTTTGTTCCAGGCTGATCCTGGTCCTTTAAGAAGGATTGCGTTGTGGGAAGTTGAGTGTCTGTCTCTTCCCTCTCTCTCTGTCTGTCTGCACCAACCATTGTTTTCTGCGTCCTGATTGGCTGTAGACCATGGTCAATCAATCTCCTTCGTGCCAACCTGCCATGTCTCCTGTGTCATCGCTATCTTGCTTGCTTGCTAGCTTGTAAATGAATCTTCGGTTCGTCTGCAGCACTATGTTTTAACAAGGATTCAAAAATGCTCCAGTACAGTGGAACGGCGCAAGGACAAAAAGGCACAGTCACAGGAGTGAAATATGTGTGAGTGACTTAATTTCTTGCGTTGATCATTAAGTTTGATCATTAAAATTCAAACAAGAGTGTTTAGACACTACAGATGACAAGCGAGAAATATGAGCAAATGTTATTGCCTGAAAAGTGTATGGCGAGGGGTTTTACAGCCTTAAAACATACAGTATATATTAATTGTAAAAAAAAATAAATAAAAAAAAATGAAGTGGCTATTTTGCAGATTTCATTTATTGCGGCCTATTTTGGGAGCATATGCCCTGCGATAAACGAGGGAACACTGTATTATTTTTAAAAATAAAATAATGCTGCATATTTCCAAAATTGATATCCTTTTTGCATAACATTTGATGTAGTTATTTACAAATTATTTTTTTTTTTTAGTTTTTTTTTTATTTGTTTTGTTTTTTTTATCCTAGTGCCTGAATGTTTTTCATGGCATGGTAGTTGGGAACCCCTGCCTTACAGCATGATTGGGGATATGATGTGCTCTTTTACACATTTGAAAATACTGTAAGAATGCCACTTTTATAGAATTGCCTTCTTCATTTTATAATGTAAGATGAATGTCTACATCAACAAATGTAACCGTTGAATTGTATTGAATCGAATGGTATCTTCTGTACACTGTATTGAATTGTTCTGTTTTTAAAATATATTCTTTTTGAATTATATCTTAACCCATGTACCTAGATTCGTATCACATCGTTTACCAGAGGTTTACATCATTTACATACTTGTTGTAGTGTACTTAGTGCTTGCTTATGTGGGGTTCAGTTGGATCCCTCTGATGTCCGAGTACTGTGGTTCTAGACCTGCTAGGTATGGAAAGTGCCTTGAGATGACTTCTGCTGCAAATTAGTGTCGCAGAAATATAAATTATAGTATTGTTATAGTGTGGACATTCTGAGATTTCCAAAATGTATACAGCAGCTGCTTGTCTCACTGGGATTTGTTCTGGTATGTCACTCAATACATGAAAGGCCCTGTCGTTGAATATGATATTATGCCTGCAGCTATTCTAAGATGTATCATCAAGTATACGCTGTCTTCTTACTGAGAATTAGTCGGCTGAGACTAAGTTTAATTCCTCAGTAACTGGTATTTTGAATAAATTCATGTGAGTATTACTCTTTGTGTTTGTGTGTTTTAGGAGCAGCTTACCTGCACCAATGTTTTCAAGAAATGACTTCAGCATTTGGAGCATACTAAGAAACTGCATCGGAATGGTGACAATGCATCTATGGGCCCCACCATGTTGAGGATTTTGACTAATGAATAACTTTTGTTTTGTTCCAGGAGCTTTCCAAAATTACCATGCCGGTGATCTTCAATGAGCCGCTCAGCTTTCTGCAGCGTCT
Organism: Dunckerocampus dactyliophorus; assembly: GCF_027744805.1. Taxonomy (NCBI): domain Eukaryota; kingdom Metazoa; phylum Chordata; class Actinopteri; order Syngnathiformes; family Syngnathidae; genus Dunckerocampus; species Dunckerocampus dactyliophorus. The sequence continues at coordinate 11,417,189 of NC_072828.1, forward strand.
GACCGAGTACATGGAGCACACGTACCTCATCCACCAGGCCAACAGCTCCTCTGACTCCATTGACAGGATGAAGGTAGAGAACACATTGGAAATATGACATAGATGGGCTGATCAAGTTGCTGTCTGGAGTTTTCAATTACGTAAAAATAGGTAGGCCGCATGCTAGGAAGGCTACAGTAGTGCTTCCCGCGGCCACTTGTTGCTAGGCAGACTTCGTGGAAAGCATTATGGTGCCGGTGAAAAAAACATATGGGTGCACTTTAATTTTACAATCAAATAACTCATGGCTGTTAAAATCACATTTTTTGCTGATTTAAAAATGAGACCACAGCAGTTTTTTCAAAATAATAAAATCATTTAAAAGCAGGGTCACATGGTGGCCATGGGTGTCAGTCAGAAGACTGAGGGTTCGAATTTTGAATCTCAGCCTGGGCATCTCTCTGTGGAGTCTGCATGTTCTCCGTGCTCTGGGTACTTCGGCTTCCTCCCACATTCTAAAAACACTTTGTTACACTGTTCATTGGAGAGTCTAAATTGTCAATATCTGTGAGTGTGAGTGTGAATGTTTGTCTTTATGTACCCTGTGATTGATTGACTGGCGACCAGTCCAGGGTGCATGTCGGCTATGGAGGACATGGCGTGCTATATAGCTAGTAATCCCATGCATTTGTCAGAAGCACTTGGCAATGAATCCAATGAAGAATGATTGCCAGCTTGTCTTTTCACACCGTCTTATTCTTGCAGGTGTTTGTGCGTGTGGTATCTAAATAAAGAGAAAATAATCCAACAGTGTAAGTAACATGTTCTGAATATATTGATGATATAAAATTAACCTGCAGTCACTAGCGTTAAGAAATACTAAATTCTGGAGTAACAGCTCCCTCTAGCGGTTACACCAACTGCATGTCTGTAGCATAAACAGCTACAAGTATGCAATCATCTCCTAGTCTAGGGGCCCCATGAAAAACAGTCACAGTGGGCCCTCTTTATACGGCGCCCCTAATCATATAAACTGACCAGGTTATGAAATAAACAATCTACACAAGGTTAATTATACTACAGATGACAATGCCCGTTTAACAGTTACTAACTGTTGAATTGTCAAATATGGGAATGCTTCCTCCAGTCAGCTTTTACCGGCATAAGCTTCATTCAGCTGAGTCACACATCCTTGCACGCTAAGCAGCTGACGTGCGGTCAGTGGAGCCAGGTGAAGCAGAGCCTTTAAAAAATAACATTAAATAAATATTATGTGCATGGAACTGTACTATAAATCTAATTTCAGTTTGTTGTATCGTTTTTAACATTTATAAGTAGAAATAAGTAACATAAGTAGAAATTTCTGAATTTGCACATTTCCTGAACAAATACAGGGCTCTGCTCTCAGCTTAATGTACAAACCCAGCCTACCATTGTTAGTTGGATCATGGCGAGTGTCAATTTCTGTTTGTCAGCATGTTGCAAATAACATTTAAATAAAATAATTATATGATGTTTGCAGGAAAATGTATTATACACCATGACGTTCTACAGCTCATGTAAATCTTTAAGGTAAGCGTGACATCATTATTCTTGCTAATTGGACAATACAATACACACAACTGCTAGGCCCTGCAGTACTCTTCTCATCATGAAGGGGTCGGGGAGTGCATGAGCTGGAAGGTGCTTGTCACTGCTGTCCTTCCTTTTTTTTCCGCCAGCAACAGTGCTGCACCAGCTGGAGAGCAACAAGTCAAATGAAACCATTCACACTCACATTCATACTTATGGACAATTTAGTCGCCAATTAACCTAACATGCATATTTTTGGAATGTGGTAGGAAACTGGAGTACCCGGAGAAAACCCTCGCACGTACAGGAAAACGTGCAAACTCATGCAAACACAAGCAGAGATTCGAACCCCAAACTTCCTTATCTCCTGACTGTGTGGCCAACATGCTAATCACTAGCCAAACCGTGCGGCCCAAGAATAAGATACACTCATGATCCAAATCTTAAGACCAGTTGAAAAATTGCTAGAATTTGCATTTTGCACATTAGGATCTTAATGAGGTTTTAAGTAGAGCTACAATATGCAAAAGCAAGAAGGGGGAGTGAGACAAAAAATATTTGGAACTTGTAGTTTAAACAAAAAAAAAAACTGAAGTAGGTTGTTTATCACCTGATCAAAAGTTTAAGACCACATGCTATAAAAGCCAAACTCTGCTCAAAATGTTAATTTTCTGTCAGGCATTCACACTGTCCTGCCCTCCTGATGGCTAAAGCTAAGAAGCTTTCTCTTTTTGAACGTGGTCGGATTGTCGAGCTGCATGAGCAAGGCCTCTCGCAGCGTGCCATTGCTGCTGAGGTTGGGTGCAGTAAATCAGTCATTCTACATTTTATGAAAGATCCTGAGCATTTGAAGCTTCCATGCAAGCTCTTGTTCACCATGTTCACCGGCCATCACTGACACGTAAATCTGAGTGTCATCTGCATAGTTGTGGTAGGACACATTGCAGCTGGCCTAAAGGAAGCATGTACAAATTGAACAATAGGGGTCCCAGGATTGACCCCTGGGGAACACCACAGGTCATATCCATTTGGTCTGAGACACAGTTGCCAATTCCAACAAAGTTCTTCCTGTCCTTCAGATAGGACTTGAACCAGTTTAGAGCACTACCAGAGATTCCCTCCCAGTTTTCTAACCTCTGTAATAAGATCACATGGTCAACTGTGTCAAAGGCAGCGCTCGGGTCCAGCAGAACTAAAAGTGAGACTTTGCCTGCATCTGTGTTCAGACGGATATCATTTGTCACCTTAATTAAGCTGTTTCAGTGCTGTGGTGGGCCTAAAGCCTGCTAGGAAAGTATCCAGCACATTGTTAGAGAGGAGAAAGTCAGTAAGCTGTTGGTATACAACCTTTTCTAAGACTTTTCCCAAGGATGGCATAGTTGCCCAATACTGTGGCATCTTAATGACAGCAGTTTTTAGCCTTTGGAAATGTTCCAGTCTGAAGTGAGATGTTAACTAGATGCGCGAGTTGTGGTAGCAAACTGCTCAGCACAGACTTTAGAAATCTAGTGGGTAGTGCCGATGACGTCACGGGTGAGTCCGGTAAGCAACAGGGAGATTTATACAAGCGGTGTCGAAAATTAATGAATTAATAAAAAATCGTAATATATTATTATTATGAAATTCCTCATCTCGGAATGTGGGCCAAAATTAAGCCCAAAAATACATTCAAATCAGCAAAACAATGACGAAAATGAATGTTTATGAATGGTCCAACCTAAATCCAATGGGAAATCATCACTTTTGCGTGAGTGGGCAAATATTGCCAGGTCAAGATGTCAAAATTTTTACTTTCAATATGTGTTTATGTGTTACTGATTTGTATTTTATAGTGCGTAGCAGCCTTCGCCGTGTCCGCTGTGGCGTCCCAGTGGGAGAGGACGGGCAAGCCCTTCAACCCACTGCTGGGAGAAACCTATGAACTGGTCAGGTAAGAATTGGTACTGGATCTGTCACAACCATTTTGTCTAATCCTTGCTCTCATCCATCAATCCAGGGAGGATCTGGGCTTCCGGCTCATATCGGAGCAAGTTAGCCACCATCCTCCTGTCAGCGCCTTTCACGCCGAGGGCCTCCAGCATGACTTTGTATTCCATGGGTCCATCTACCCCAAACTCAAGTTTTGGGGCAAGAGTGTGGAAGCAGAGCCTAAAGGAGCCATCACGCTGGAGCTGCCCAGGTAAAGACCTCTTGGAGCTGATTACTGGAATTTACTCACTATCATGTCGCGATAGAGTACAACACCTTCTCTTGAATGTATTGATTTGTCTGTGCAGGCATAATGAAGCGTACACATGGACCAATCCCACTTGCTGTGTTCACAACATCATTGTGGGCCAGCTGTGGATTGAGCAGTATGGAAGTGTGGAGGTGATAAACCACAGGTAAGATGAGCCTTATGTTAAGTCATTTTGACATGGATGTCCATTTTTCCCCAAATAGTGGCCTCCACTCTAACACCAAAGTCACTCACACTTTACGCAGAACACATGGACATAAAATACAGCAATAAAAACAGTAAATACAATCACTGAATGAAACAGTAATAAATTGTTCGGGGGCAGGTGCCAGAAAAAAGGGTAACAACAAGGACAACGAAATTTGTATAAAGCAAACATTTTATCCAGTCTCATGTTGATAGCTGTATTGTATGTTTAAAATGATTTTCAAAGATAACTAAATTAACAGAATAAAATAATACAAATAAATATCTTTATTAAATAGAAATCTGTCCTGCATAACTTAAAATAGAATAAATCCACAGTCCAACTTTCATCACTATTAGAGCTGTCAACTGTTTGTTTTATTTAGGACTTGCAACATTTAAATTGTACACTAATTTATTTACCAAGCACATCTCCACTGAGTGGCCATCATCTTTATGCTATTTTGTGGTCATTAAAAGGCATAAAGTTAGAATTCAACAATGATAATAAACAAACCACTAAGAGTTGAAGCAAATATTCTTTGACCCTTTTGTGAGCTAGTCAAAATGTCATGGAGACCCCTGTGATGGTGTCACCATCATGAGGCTGGTCACGCACTGTTCATTAAAGAACGACACACAAATAGTGTCTTGAGGACAAGACATAATAAATATAATGACAACGAGAGCAAAATTGTTTAGTGACGCTTGAGAAAGTTAGTACGTACCCCATGAACATGGTATCCACTTCCCCGTGGGACAAAAACGAGCTCCGAACTAACCACATTGCTTGTTTTAAAAAGAAATTGTCACTGTGGTAAAAAGTAACATTTGAAATCCGAAGACGAGAAGCTAGGTCGATAATTTTAGCTAGCTAGCTAGCTGCCACCAGTGACAGCTAGGTGTGTATAGAAAGATGCAAGAAAAGCCCCAACACCAATAGGTTTGACAAGGGAGTGATCAAACACACTGGCATCGATTGGCGTAGCCTTTGTCAAGCTGTCAAACTGAAACCATTGAGGTTGTACAGGCTAGTGTTGATTCTCGCGGCAATACGGGACCAAGTGCGTCCCAGGGAAGCTCAGACGTCACTCTCCCCGGCTACTTCGTCCAGCTCCCCCCGCGGATCCCAAGGTGTTTCCAGGCCAGTTGAGAAAGTCTTTTCAACACATCCTGGGTCCACCTGCCGGTCTGACGTGCCCTGAACACCTCCCCAGGGAGGTGTCCGAGGGGCATCCTGACCAGATGCCCAAGCCACCTTATCTGGCTTCTCTCATTGTGGAGAAGCAGCGATTCTACTCCGAGTTTCTCCCGGATGACAGTGCTTCTCACCTTATCTCTAATTAAATTTCATATCTAATAGAAATAATTATTATAAATTATTCCCCTAATTTTGTAAGTGCTAAATTAATTAGGAGTGACTTACATAGTTGACCATCCAGTACCGTTTTCCTGAGTTGAAGCATATGCAACATTACACTAATAATATACCACACTCTACCTCACCAGAGTGTTGTGTAGCTCAACTTAAAACCTTCTTTTCATCTTTCTCCGTCTCTCCCATCATCAAGCATGACAAATGTCAGTATACAGCGGGACAAGGCTTTGAGTTGTTTTTTTGTATTTTTATTTTTTTTTGTTTTTGTTTTAGGACATGTGGGACCAGTAGCAATGTAATGTTTTCAGTGGTAATATGGTGTGGATAATGTAGCACCAAACAATGCCAGGGAATTGAACAAACACTGTTATTACCCGTCAGTAAAATGCTGACGGGTCAGAGGAGACTGGCTGCAGCCATTTGGGCTGGCGCTCAGCAGTCAGCACTGTATGAGGAGGGGCAGTGCTTGCGGGCGCCGCCGAGCAGGTCGGGAAAGAAGTCCCACAATAACGCAAATAAATGCCCGTCGGATATCAAAACATGCTTGGGGAGAATTCATGACAGGGAGAGTCATTTTTATTCTAAAATGAATGGGGGAAAAAATGGCAAAAAAGGGCACTTTTCACATGTAGCGCAAAAGGACAGGTGTTTGAGCACCACTAGGGGTCTATCTGTACACGTGCCTGCTGCTTATTTATTACTGTTGCTTCCAGAGAAACAGATCCTTTAACATCCTCAAGGATACTACAGCAAGTTGGCAATTATATGTAGTGTTCGAGTTTTGATTTCCAACTGTCTGTGAATGTGACAGGCTGAGTCCTGACTGTGTGTGGGGGTGCAGGAGGAGGACAGGTGAGTTTGCCGATGTTGCTTTGGTGTGGTTCGTCCAACAGTAGCATTTTGTTTTTGCAATAAAGAGATTGTTGATCGACCACCTGCTCGTCTTCCTTCCAACCTCTGGGTAGACGTTACGATACGATCTTTATCCTTAATGATGGTAGCAACAGTTCAGTGTTGAGAGTAGTGTTGTGTAATGTGTGTGTGAGCAGCACATACCATGTTCTGCCACTGTAACTACATCTCAAGGGAGCTCATATTGACGTACCAAAATGAAGTTTTTAATTAATTTATGGGGTCATGCTTGTAACCATGAAAGGCTATAGTGCCAGTGTATATTTATTTATTTAAATATTCATGTAAGGGAGCACAGCCGTCACTAACTACCGACGCTACATTTACACTCACACGAGCACGCACACACTCACGACACTCACTCACTCACTCGTTTTCCTCACCGCGTCCCCATCCCATTCATTACCCTACAAGCACATGCAACGTCTTGTCCCCCTTCTTCCCTGCTGTTAAAATACACCAAGCGTGCACACTTGGGAGTATTATGTCTTCTATTGCCAAAACATTATACACAGACAGTACACACACACACACACACACACACGCGCGCGCCACTTACATCTGTTGCTCTGTGTCTTCCTGGTCCAAACCACATTAACACTTCCAGGGTGTTTTTAAATATGTAAGTTTCATGTTGACGCATTTCATAAGCTTCTGAAATGCCTCAAAAAAACATTATTATTGTTTGTTTTTATTTATTTACTGTATATTAGTGGTATATTTGTCCAATTAAATGCTTATTTTGCTAAATAAATGTTTCTTTATTTTGTAATACTAAAGAAACTGTTGACGCCCAATAGGTGGGGCTTACGGGATTTAAAAGGGGAGCCTTTTCAGGCAGGTAGGAGAGTCTAGCTGGCGTTACACAGCAGGGAACGTGGTTGTTTTTTTTTTGGACTAGTTAATCGTGAGTGATTGCAGTACTCATTGTTGAACCATTATTCTTGTTCTTTTTCCACTGTTAATATTTTGCACTGTTTTGTTGTGTTTTGCACTTTGGCATTGTGGCAATAAATACCACTTGAGCACTCACCCCTGACTTGGCCCGAGTCTGACTAGATCCCACCAGAATGTATTTATTCATTTTAACTCCACCGCTACCATGAGCCACTCTACCCACAACACAGGTGCATTTTATCGATGGCATTTTGAATGCACAGAGATGCTGTGACAAGACCCTGTGGTTCATTATGACATTCATCCATGACCATTACCTCACGTTACAGCATGATAATGCACGGCCGCGTGTCGCAAGTGGACACAATTCCTGGAAGCTGAAAACATCCCAGTTTGTGCATGGCCAGCATACTTACCTAACATGTCACCCATTCAGCATGTTTGAGATGCTCTGGGTTGGCGTATACATTATTTGAGGCAAACAGTGGTTGCTTCAGTATGATCTTATTCCATTGTGTCTTTTTGAAGAAGAATCAAGTCTGGATGTGTGTGGAATTGTCTCTTTTTAGCTATGAAGATGCTAGATGTTGTAGGCACTCCCTAAGTGCTCTTCTTCTTGTGTGTGTTTGTCCAGAACTGGTGAAAAATGCTGCCTGAATTTCAAACCATGTGGCCTTTTTGGCAAAGAACTGCACAAGGTTGAAGGGTACATTCTGGATAAAAGGTAGGCTTCACACCAGGGGGTCCAAAGTGCGCCCCCCAGCTCATTTGTATTAGCCTGTGGCACATTCTCAAAATACAATTACAAGAAAAAACACAACAAAAATGGAGAAAAGAGCAAAAAGGTGTCATGTAAGGAGCAAAAATGGACATGTTGATGCTGATCATAGGTAAACTAACAGTGGAAAGACGCACCTGTTTTACAAATTGCATACGTACACACACACACACACACACACACACACACACACACACACACACACAATACACAAGTCTTTTTACAGTGGAGCTCACATTAATCTCCAACAGCTTGTTGTGTAATTGGTGTCATATGTAAGTGTAACTAGAAACTTGCTCACACTTCATGATTCCCCATGTATTTTCATTATTTCCAAACCCTTGTGCAGAGTGGGAAGCAGCACTGTCATCACTCATGCTTAGTGTGAAGTAGATGAAAGACTTTGCACCAAACACATCATTAATCTGCCCGACAGGCATTCAACGCCGTTTCAAAATATCCTCTTGCTTCTTAGAATTTAGTTAGTATGATTTAATGTGCATAAGTATACTTAAGTGTTATAACTACATTAATAATAATAATTTGTGAATCAAAACCAGCAGCGTCAAGTACTTTGACTAGACTCTATCATACAAGTTATTAATGAGCTAATCCCCTCAATTAGTAATTCATTGCCTTCAAACACAGTTCTTAAGCATCATGAGCAGAATTGTATTTCATAACTGTGACAAGGCCAGCCAGCGGGGGATTTAAGACAACGAATCAAAAGCGCTGAGCAGATGGCTCATTGGGAACTGCAAGATAAGCTTTTTCTGCCGTGCCGGCAACTATAACTTCTGATCTAGAACACACACACACACACACACACACACACACACACACACAGTACACAAGTTAGGAAGCAGCAACAGTCACTGTTGCTTCACTTTCTTGGCTCAGCTTGACGTCGGCAACATTGTGTTAACTGTCGCTCTTGCAGCAGGAAAACAACCAAAAACATAATGACTTTGTGTATTTTGCACATGAAAGCAAAAAGAAGCTGTCTGCACTCTACGGCAAGTGGACCGAGTGCCTGTATGTCGTCGATCCCGCCGCCATGGAGGCTCACAGGAAGAACGACAGGAAAGGAGCAGAGGGCAAAAACAAAAAGGTATTATTACAATGTATAATGTATAATACATATCTAATACAGCCCTTTTTAATACATTCAAAACATCAGCACACTTTTTATATTTGTAGTGTCCTTAAAAGTCAAACAATTTGTTTTTGTGGTGCTGGTTTACAATCTTCTAAATATAGTTTTTAACATTATTAGAGCCCACTAGACATGAAATCACACCTGTGTAGTCACAGTTACATTTCTATTACCCAATTTAGTAGATATAATCAGAGAAAATAAGACACATTAGACATAAATAAGATAAGACAGGTTAGCAGTTTCTTGCTTTTTTTCAGGACAGCGTACAGGGTAGTGTCTCATCAATTTATTGTAATGGCGTACTACCCACTATAGTAGCTATAATAGAATAAATAAGGGACAGGAGGACAGTAGAGGACAGGAAGTGACGTGAGAGGTTCAGAGTTGAAGTTTTGAGCATGTCATGGGTTATGGCCCCAACAGTAGCCTGTATTATTGTTATGATTATTATCCAAATTATTTTGGCACCATTTTTTTCATTCATGTAATAATAATATGTGGCATAATAATGCGAGTACACCGTATCAAAAGCAAGCAAATTAAATTTCCCAAGAGTATTTACTGTTGTAATTGGACTGTGAAGAGGTTTTAAATAAAACAAATTAAAGAAACAAACAACATACAGCATTAGACAAAAAAAGGCAAAATAAACCCCAATGAAAATAAAATTGCAGCAGGGTTGAAAGCGTGAGAAAATTAGCAGCTTATACACAGGAAATCACAGTAAATGTTATAAAACTCTTGTGATGATAATTGTCAAGTACAGCAACTCGACTATAGCTAGCAGCCAACGAAAAAAGGCACAAAATACCAAAGAAAACTCAAAACACACATGCAGAGTTGGATCTTTGATGCTGTCCTCTCATGAGGTTACATTCACATCTGTGGAAGGTGCTGATGTCTGCCTCCTGTACTGTGTATGTGTCCAAGGGCAGCGGTGAGGACGTTCCTTCTCAAGCTTGCGACAGCGTGGAGGTGATTCCTGGCAGCCAGCTACTGTGGAGGATTGCCCCCAGGCCGGCCACCTCGGCCCAGGTCAGACAGTCTGAACACTAAACACTAATGGGATGCATCATTAGGTACAGCTCCACAATCTAATGACACAGACATGAGAGGATTATCATCCACAATCATAATACATAGATAAATAGACTTGATTAATTAGATGCTACAGCAGCAGCCGGGGGGTGGAAGTTATTTACTCAAATGCAGAGAGTACCAGGTGTTTATTTGAGGGGGGCCGCCTTTCATAGTAAAATTATATATTTTTTGTATCTTTCCACAAGTTATTAATAATAATAATAATAATAATAATAATAATAATAATACATTTTATTTATAGAGCACTTTTCAAAAACTCGCTTTTACATGGTAAAAGCAAACAAACACACGTGTGCAATTTTAAAAGTGCATACAAAAGACCAGATGAAGCGATTGCAATGTGATGTAATTACTAAATATATGTTTTAAAGAGATTATCTGTTATAAGCAGTGCGGAACAAGTGTGTTTTTAAGTTAGTCTTGAAAGTGGTGGCGGAAGTGAGTTCCAAAGGGAGGGGGCAGCAGCAGAGAAGACTCTGTCCCCCCCAGGTAATCATTAAAATAATTTAAAATAACATTGCAGTATTATATACCACATAATAGATCATATGGAGGAAAAGGCTTCTTGAGACGTCATCTGTACTTCTGTGAAGAAGGTGTCGGACGTTTCGCTCCTCATCCGAAGAGCTTCGTCAGCGAACTAATAAGTGCTGGTAGCTTAGGCCTTAAATACAGTAAGAGTGGGCGGAATTGGTGTGCCAACACCCTCCTACTATTGGTTCGTTACACTAAGCCTGGGCGGAGTAGTGGTATAATCCTCTCCTGCTGTTAACACCTCCGATAAAAGGGAAGTGTCGCTCCCTGAATTGCAGGGACAATTCTAGTGGTCCTCAATCAGCAGTACATCTACACCTTAAAGCTACCAATCACTCTTTTGAGGACAGCGAGGTAAAGATTTTGGCCAAAGAAAACAGATGGTTTGAAAGAGGAGTAAAGGAAGCTATTTTTGTCAAACAACAGAACCCATCATTGAATCGGAATGGTGGTTTGAGGTTTAATTTGGACCCTGTGTTCAGCATGTTACTGAGACCAAAACCCACAGCTCTTAGTCTTGCAAATGAGGTGAAGCCAGGGCCGAGCCAGAACAATAAATGTTAACAAGCCAGTATCAGAGTCGTTCATACCCAATTCAGGGAGCGACACTTCCCTTTTATCGGAGGTGTTAACAGCAGGATAGGATTATACCACTACTCCGCCCAGGCTTAGTGTAAGGAACCGATAGTAGGAGGGTGTTGGCACACCAATTCCGCCCACTCTTACTGTATTTAAGGCCTAGGCTACCAGCACTTATTAGTCGCTGACGAAGCTCTTCGGATGAGGAGCGAAACGTCCGACACCTTCTTCACAGAAGTACAGATGACGTCTCAAGAAGCCTTTTCCTCGATGGACAACTCCTGTACGACTGAGAGCCTACACAGACGAATAGATCATATGTATTTATTTTGTCTGTCCAAGTGCCTAATTATTTTTGGGTCATTACTGAAATGTTTAGCAGCTTTTGCTCCAGAATGCACTTCCTCCACCATAAACGTCAGCTTTACAGGTGCCATGTCACAACAAGTAAACATTCCAACCTGACCCGATTACATTTTTGTATACATCAAGTTAGATACGTTACGTTGTAAATTGTAGGGATATCGTTAACATTTATTTTTAAAATCACAAATCTTAAAATTCGCTGATTTAGTACATTTTCAAACCACTAAAATAACGCATAAAGTTAACAGTAACCTGCTACCCAAAAATGTCGCACAATATTTCTCTGCAAGAGAGGAGAAATATGATCTTAGGGAAAAACTAAACTTGAAACACTTACTCACATATGCGAGAACAACGCTAAAAACCCACAATTATGGAACGGATTGAGAACGGAACTCAAACAAAGCACCAAGATGAGCGAATTCAAAATAACAATACAAGCAGTTGATGTTTGCTAAATACAAGGCAGAAGAGTCTTGAACTTGTTTTGTTTTGCTTGTCTCTATTATTATTATTATTATTATACTGATTATTATATGAATTGTGAAAAAAATCTTAGTAATTACATCATATTGTTACGTTTTCTTATTATTATATGTATAAAAATAATCACTTATGAAATACAGGAAGTGACTAAAATGTACTGCATAAGATGTGGAGCGGATGGGGGGGGTTAGGATTAAATAAGCTTTGTTTCTTCCTACTCCTTTAGGACATGTGGAAGTGTGAATTGAATTATGTGATGTAACTTGCAGGCATGTTCAAATAAAATGAAACCCTAAACCATAAACATTTTAACAATGAAATTCTTTGTGTTCCTCTGAAAATGATTAAAGTACGTTACACATGACACGTTTTACATAAGCAATTTTTTTTTACATTTTCACAGATTATATTGATTATATTTCTAATGATGAGATATCAGTATAATAGTTTTTTTCTTTCATTTTATTTAATGTTAATTTTTACAGTGGTGTGAAAAAAGTGTTTGTCTCCTTCCTGATTTCTTATTTTTTTGCATGTTTGTCACGCTTAAATGTTTCAGATCATCAAACAAATTTAAATATTAGTCAATGACAACATAACTGAACACAAAATGCAGTTTTTAAATGAAACTTTTTATCATTAAGGGAAAAAAACACCTACAGATCTGCACACTTGCTGGTGTGTTTTGGATCATTGTCCTGCTGCAGAACCCAAGTTGGTTTCAGCTTGAGGTCACCAACAGATGGCCGGACATTCTCCTTCAGGATTTTTTGGAAGACAGCAAAATTCATGGTTCCATTTATCACAACAAGTCTTCCAGGTCCTGAAGCAGCAAAACTGCCCCAGACCATCACACTACCACCACCATATTTTACTGATGGTATGATGTTCCTTTTTTGAAATACAGCGTTACTTTCACGCCACATGTAAAGAGACACACACCTTCCAAAAAGTTCAACTTTTTCCGAGTATTTTCCCAAAGGTCTTCAGGATCATCAAGATGATTTCTGGCAAAATTGAGGCAAGCCAAATGTTCTTTTTGTACAGCAGTGGTTTTGCTCTTGGAACCATGCAGGTCATTTTTGCCCAGTGTCTTTCTTATGGTGGAGTCATGAACACTGACCTTAACTGAGGCAAGTGAGTCCTGCAGTTCTTTGGATGTTGTTGTGGGGTCTTTTGTGACCTCTTGGATGAGTCATTGCTGCACTCTTGGGGTAATTTTGGTTGTCCGGACACTTTTCACACAGGGCCATGTAGGGTTTTTTTTTTTTTTTTTTTTTGGGGGGGGGGGGGGGGGGGGGGGGGTGGTTATCCCTTAATAATAAAAAGGTTCATTTAAAAACTGCATTTTGTGTTCAGTTGTGTTGTCATTGACTAATATTTAAATTTCTTTTATCTAAAACATTTAAGTGTGACAAACATTCAAAAACATAAATCAGGAAGGGGGCAAACACTTTTTCACACCACTGTATGTTCTTTATCATTATTATGATTCACTTTGTTGACTGACTGAGCGCCACCATTGTTCATTTTATCTCTAGCTATCTCTAGCTTACATGGTTCTTTCTTCTATAAAGGACATTAACACATTTTTTGTATACATTATCATGAATAAGTATTAGCTTTTTAAAGGCAGGTTATTGTCTTGGATGTCAGTAGGTTGTGCAGTAGCGCCTAGTAAAGTGTCTTATTAGTAGGTTCGGGGTATGCTTTAACAGGAGATAATGAAACTGATTGCAGATGTATAGCTTCACTTCATTCGCCATGCAGCTGAACGAGCTGCACACGGACATGGAGCGCGTCATTCCTCACACCGACAGCAGGAGGAGGCCCGACATTCGAGCCATGGAGAACGGGGACATCGGTAACGTTGCCTCACAAGCAGCGGCTCACTCATGGTGTCACCTTTTTGAACATGATGTGCGCTAAATGTGTGACTTTTACGACATCGGCAAATTATGCTTCCAATAGACCTCGCCAGTGAGGAGAAAAAGAGACTGGAGGAGAAGCAGAGGGCCGCTCGCAAGAACCGTTCCAAATTGGACGAAGAGTGGAAGACGAGGTGAGCTCCTTTTTAATGAAAACGGGCGCGTTCTCTTCTCGCTCAACAGGCACTCGCTAATTTATGCAAAGTCTTTAATTGGAGCCCCAATGTGCTCGCAGTCTTTGTTACTGAACAGATGAAGGAATGAGAGGCCGCCATGTCACCTCATCATTTTTGCACCAAAATGTCAATTAAGTTGGTATTCAGCATGCGTGTGCGTGTGGACAATGTCAACCAACATTTGACTCTGTTCCATTCATCCTTGAGCCAGCATTTGTGTTAATTACAAAGCGCAGTTTTTCCTAAAATAAAGTTCCTATCTCAAAGGTTAATTATGCTCTCGGGTCAAATCTGAAATTTTATCCAGGGAATTGTTAGCTTAGCTCAGAAGGACGTCACTAGCCTGGCTCTTTGCCTTTAGCTAATAGATTAACACATCAAAACATGCCCGTTCTAAACAAATAGTCACGTTTGAAAATGACATTTCACACTCCGTGTGCAAAGGACATATTTATTAAGTGATATAAAGCCTGGTTGAACTTATTACATTACATTACATTTGGCAATCTTTACCCAACCATGCTAGCTTACTTTAAGTCTGTGCGCTAGTCTACTAAGTTAGCCACCATGCTAGCTGTGTAATTCTCTTTTCACAATAATATAGCTTCAGCTAGGTAATTATCTAACGTAATCAGATGTAAACAAATTAAAGTGACAATGGTATAGTATGTTTCAGATAATATGGAACATCGCTTGGTTACATTAGCACAAGTCATGTCTAAAAAGGAGTAGGAAGAAGCAGATCTTATATTTAACCTTCCCCTTCCCCTCGTCTAGTACTGATTCATTCACATCATAACTTTTACATGTTGACGCAATATTTCACTGGCCTATGTTTTGTCATTTACATTTTGTTCACTGCCTGTGTGGAAAGAAAGGGAGGTTAAAAGTGTTTTTTTTTTATTAGAATAGAGTAAATAGGAGTTAAAATAATGACACTACATAAATGCCGATGATTGTTACAACTAGATTGTCAGAGCTGCCAACTCTCCCAGATTCTGTAGGACACTTCCGGAAATTGCCCTTGTCCTCCGACATCCCTATTGACGTTAAAAATCTCCCGGACTTTGATGTTTTTGTGTGGAATGTGCTATGCTAAGATCGCGGCATTGAAAAAAGCGGCATTGAAGAAAAAACGCTGCATTCCCAGCGGCTAGTTCTGTATGCCGCCTACGAGCGCACAGAATGCAGCTAGCTAGCACACAGCATCAAACGCTTGGCACCAGGTGTGCCAGCATCAGGCTGAGCAATTATCTGTAATCACAGGGAAATGGCTTCCAAGAAGAAGTATTACTCGAAGTACAAGGACATGTGTTTGGAAATCAATCAAAGGCAAATATCATGCATTCTGCACAGTTTGCAGCATTGATAATTCTATAAAGAGCAGGGGGTGCAATGATATGCTCCGACACATTGGCTCTGGGGGGGGGCAGATCTACTGGATTGCAGACACCAAATGTTGGCAGCTCAGAGGTCTCAGCAGCTCAGGTTATCTGCCTCCTCAACTGCTGTTTTTTTTCCTTTTGAATTGCCATTGTCAGATCACTCTGTTACTACAGTACTGAATACAGTCAATGTTCCAATTAATGACTCTATTTAATGACCCACAATCTCCTATAGGTGCTGGCTGTGTGGTCTACGAAAGCAAATAATCATCTGGGTCTCGAAACTCAAAAAACATTGGCATTAACAGCTGTGGCTGTAGGCAACCACCGGATTGTATTTTATAAATTAACTCCACAAGATGGCAGGAGTTAGATCAGCAGTATCATTCGTGGTCAGTGTCTAGCAGCTTTATCTTCCTCTGCATGCGCATTAAAGTGCTGGTTTGCATTACTTTGCTGTTACTTGCCATACCGTTGTTTACAATGAACCATCAGCGGTATTAATGCTAGCTGAGCAGGTTGCTGCTTTCCGCTGTTACAACATTGGCTCTGTTGCTCCTGTGTTGTGCACTATACATGTTAATAAATGACCGTGTGGTCAAAGAGCGCGACGGTTTCCTTTCCACTTTCTCATGCACTCCAAATCATTATTACGGTTAAAAAATGTCACTTGAAATTTCACCCCTCTGCAAATATCGCCTGCTTCCAATTAACGCCCAGTTGTCTCTGTGGTTTGCGTAAATAAATGGTCGTCAGTAATTAGAGCATTTATGATCAAAACAATATTAATCTTCCATTGTTGCAAATAAGTAAGCACAGGCCAATGGAGGTGAAGCTAATGGCAGGAGAGAGGAAACATGGTCGGCCTTGTGCTTAAAGGGGGGGTCCTATCCTACATTTCCAACTATTCAGACTTATGTATGTTTGGCAACTTGCCTGGCGCAGCAATGGAAACATTTATTGCTTTCGGGGGAGCTACCCCCACCTACCTCACGAGCATCGCTGCTTTGATCTCGCCGCCTCACGGAAAGCTATCTTGTGAACAAAGAACATTCTCCAATATTCATCCAATTATATCCGACTCTTCTTCACTGTTTGCTGATTATTAGCACGTGACCAGTTGAGGGGGCGTGTCTCTATGCAGCTGACCCTCAACGCTTGACCAATCGCAACAAAGCCACGAGAATTGCAGATTTAGCCTGTAACAGCCTGAGATTTATGGCGTATCGTATTCAAAGAAACGTATTCTAATGCCCCACTCCGGTATCATTTAAAAGATGCCTGAGATGAGCAGGACAGAGGGGCCCCGTTTAATTGAAATTGTTTACTGCACTGAAATATTTAATTTAAGCCAGATTTGTCTGATTATTTTTTTTTCCCCTCCTGTGTTTTTTTTTGTTGTTTTTTTTTGCTTTGCCACTAAGGAGTCCCGTGCTTGGCCCAAGGTTAGCGGCACTCACTTTGATGATACGTGCTTGACATACAGTACATGTGTGATTTAAAAAAAACTCATATCCTCCACAGTGAGATGTTATCTTCCAAGCGTCTTGTTGAGTTGGGCTCGGGGAGGGGACAGACTGTGTGTGCTTTTATCAATGATCTGCTCTACTTTTTACCAGCATGGCAGCTTTCATCTAGTCAACCACCTCCCTCCTCTAATAATAGCCTTTCCTGCTTGTGTGCGGTAAATACTGCGTAAGAATGCAATGACAAAAAAAAAAATAGTGTGCACATATCCACCCAAATGACTTCCTTGTCTGCTCTTGTTGTCAGGTGGTTTCAGCAGGGCTCCAACCCTCACACCAGATCCCAGGACTGGCTCTTTACTGGTGGATACTGGGACAGGGAGTACGCTCATCTACCAGACATTTACTAGCAACCACTATAGCCTCCATTCTACACACAAGAACAATATGCAAACTTTTAACTGTGGCCTTCAACTACTTTTCAATCATGTATTTACTGTGAAAACAAATGTTCATAGTGGACTTTTAGCTCGCTCTGTTTG
Source organism: Dunckerocampus dactyliophorus (assembly GCF_027744805.1). Taxonomy (NCBI): domain Eukaryota; kingdom Metazoa; phylum Chordata; class Actinopteri; order Syngnathiformes; family Syngnathidae; genus Dunckerocampus; species Dunckerocampus dactyliophorus. Next base: position 11,434,852 of record NC_072828.1, read on the forward strand.
TGTTTGTATGGTTTTAGTGTGCTACTTTATCATTTTAAACATTCATAGGTGTTTGTTTTTTTGTCTGCATGTAAACACACTTTCAACCACCAACAACAGAAAAAAAACCTACAAATCACATCTTTTCCTAGGCGGGTAGTTAAATTGTACCTCTGACGATATCAATGAAACTTGCCTGTTACAACTGAAGACATCAGGCTCAGCCCGCCACCTCCTGGACAGAAGTAAAAATGCAGCTAAAAGCAAAATCTATTTTGTGGTTTTAGTTGATGTAGAACTGCAGTGCATCATATTTCATCCTTCTGTTGTATACTGAAACAAACACCACGATGATGCAGTGTGGTTCATCAATCACAACCACAATCAAAATATTAAATAGCAATATGTGTTATCACTATTATTAGTGTAATATAATAATTATTCTTATCATTATTACAGATACTGTGTGTATATTGATTACAGAAAACACATTGTTTTTATTGCAAAAGAAAGTGGACTTTTTCAACTCAATCAGGCATACATCCATATTTTTTATTCATGGTTGCATCGTTGCATTTCATGGGAAAGTGTCTTCCAATTTTTAAGGACATTCCTCTGCAAATGATTCCTGTTAGGACCAAATGCAATTGTTGAATCAATATTGGACTAGTAGTAGTAGTAGTAGTAGTAGTAGTAGTAGAACGCTGACTACACATCCTCCTCATGGTGCAGGGCATCTGCTGATGTTAACATGGCCGACCACCCTCGCCCTTGTCTCCAATGCAACACGCCTGCCGTTAAGCGCCACATTTCGCAAGCAGCCCACAAACGGGGATGCCACAGCGGCACCTTCGGCCTGTTCGGCTCCTGAAACAAACACAAAAAAAGAAAGCAAAGATTTTATTATTATTTTTAAAAAGCTCTTGTCTTTGGGAGACACCATAGGATTGTTGGGATACCTCCAATGTAAAGGGCTTCCAGTATCGAGGGGTAGGAGGTGGACACGTCAGGTCCCGCCTTCTTTTTAGATGTGGAGTCCACCGTTAGCCTGATAACTCGTTTGTGTTTGGAAACTGAGCACAAAGAAGAAAATGAAATGTGTAATTATTTACAGATCAAAGTCATTTTATTTATGTCGTCTTGAGCTCTCCTCCTGCCAGTTAGTAATGATAACCACCAACTTGCACTGCAACATTAACATTCCTTCACTTCTCAAATCTTTGTAATAAAGTTAATAACACAGTGGAACCTTGAAAGTCAAATGTGTTGGAATTCTTGACAATCTGGAATTTTAACAAAATGTTGTGGAAAAGTAGCCATATCCTGCTGTGGCGACCTAGTCGACATTGAGGATAAAAGAAGAAGAAAGCAATGTGAAGATGCTCTCTTCCCAGACACAGTCTGCAATCTCCCTCTGTGCATTTGAGGGTAAGTACACATTTTTTTTAAAGATTCCCTGAGTGAGTTGTGAAATTTTGTTTTATATTGTTATGAAATACTCTTAAACCAGGTATGTGGCTGCACGGTGGATGAGTGGTTAGCATGTTGGTTAGCAGTCAGGAGATCGGGAAGACCTGGGTTCGAATCTCCGCTTGGGTATCTCTGTGTGGAGTTTGCATGTTCTCCCCGTGCGTGCTTGAGTTTTCTCCCTAGTGAGGACAAGTGGCATAGAAAATGGATGTCCACAGTACAGCCCGGGGCTATTTGCCGCCTGCAGCTTCTTTTTTATTGGCCCTCGGCATATTATAAAATTAAAATTAAACACGACAAAGGAGGATTATTAAGCGCTTGATATCACATTACATAATTATATGTACATATACTGTATATACAAATTTTAAAATTCAAAATTTTATCCCAAAGTTGACATATGCACTTTTTTGTCATAACTGCTTAGCATAATTGATTTAGAATCATCTTATAGCGGGTTTAATAAACAAAAGTGTCCGCTTAAACGCTGCCACCTACATCACGCCCCATCAAAGGGTGTGTACTTCTATTTTATTAGACATTGTTTTTACACTTCAGCGGTCACTTAAATGTTTCCTGTGCAGGTAATAATGGTGGGATGATGCCCACAGTTTGACTCTGGAACAGATTATTCCACTTGCATTATTTCCTATCACAGGCGTGTCCAAACTTTTTCCACTGGGGGCCACATCTTTGCTTTTTTTTTGAGAAAAACAATGGTTTGACCAAAAATGTGCAAATTTACATACTGTACTATACTTGCATACCTTTAATGACGTGAAACTCCCCATCACAGAGGTTGGGGGGAGTCACTGACACGCTGACATCACCACTTCCGTCATTGACAGTGACCCCCACCTAGTGAAAGACTGCAAAGTCATTCAGTCTCTTAATACATACATAAATGACATCTGTTCAAAAAAGAGTGAGAGGTTACCGTGCTTCTAATTAAGAACACACTAAAGCTACTCTTGTAGCCTTCAAAATAGAAGACGAGGCCTGTCAGGTATTGAGGGCGCAGCTCGAACGTCAACACAAAGTGAGAGCCCACAGTGAAGTAATCATCTAGAAAGTCAATAGATTGTTAAGGCGAGTGGATGTTCAACAAGGTTACGTTTATGAGAGACCTCAAACCTAAGACCATGTGACCTCCACCGAAGTAGGTCCCAGTCTCTGTGAGCCCCTCCGAGCAGGGCGACACCATGTTGCCCGCCGCAGGGTCCCCGACGGCTTGAGCGTTCATTTTGAGGTCACGTATGCAACCCAACATGCTGGTGGTGGGGATATTAGAACCCTGTGTGAGAAGATGCATACTGTAGTATGTGAAGCAAGCACACACAATATGCCGTCGATGCAGTTTGACCTGGACAGACTTTAGCAGTGTAGGCGCTCTGAGGGTGACCTCCCAGGTACACAGGACTATGGAAGTTCAAAGATGAGCCCTCGTTGTTGGGCAAATGGCCATCGGTCACACGGATACCATCCACCAGCAGATGGAAGGTGCTTCTCTCCACGCTGCACTCCACCTGCCAAAAGAAACATCACCAGTCCGAAAGTCTCCTGGCTTGATTCAAGTCTACAAAACGCCAACATAACAAATGCTAGAGCCTACAAGGGGTCGACAAAACCAGCAATGGTCAGCTTGTTTCTATTTTTACTTAGAACATTCACTGCAGAAATCTGTGACAGTTATTTACTCTGTGCCAGTTTCCATCGTTGGTCATCGTCTTGTGGTGGATGACTCGCTTTTGTCCCAATGTCATCTTGATCTTGCCGTTTGCCATGTACAGGGCCAGCAGGGGGACGGGCCCTCTCCCTTCTACAAAGAGGAGAAGCCCCTTAGTGGACTGTGTCTTGACATCGAGGGAGAAGTGAGGCCTGAGATGAGGACGAAAAAGGTACAGTGGGCATCTGTGAGAGGACCCGTAGCCTAATGGTCATAACATTATGCAGTTCCTGTCTTCAGCAAGGATTATTTTAGTCTCTGGACGTGACCATCATGACATTACCTGTAATTAAGGTCCTGCTGAGGCAGCTGGTAACCGAGCCAGCTGTCGGCCTGTGAGAGCTGGTAGCCACGGTGGTCAACTCGCTGTTGGCGTCCACACTGACCATCTGTAGGTTCCAGACTGGTGTGTATCTAAGCAGGAATGACAAGAGGGATGCAGGAGAGATGCAGGAGCGCTGTGTTGTTTTTAAACACCTACTGCAAAAATGTTAGTCAAAGATCCTGTATATGGCAGGAGTGCTCTGCTGTTTTTAAGCACCTACTGCAACAACTCTAGTCAAAGACTGTCTACATGACAGGAGCACTGTAGTGTCTCGTCAAAGATTGTCTACATGACAGGAGCACTGTGCTGTTTTTAAAGACCCACTGCAAAAACGCAAGTCAAAGATTGTCTATATCAGTGGTCCCCAATCCCCAGGCCGCGGCCCGGTACCGGGCCATGGGTCATTTGGTACCGGGCCGCACGGAAAGAAAAAAAAAATTCCATAATTTCTTTTTTTTTGTTTTATTTTGAAAAGTGGCCGGATTCCGTCTCACGTGACGCATGTCCATTGTGCGTGTGCTAACTTTATCTAATGCCGCACAGACTACTACTGTATTTTTACCATTTTTCTTTCACCTCATATTTGGTGTCAAATGCTGATACTATGTGGGAATCCATAAAGGTAAGTTTTGATGACTTATTGAGTGCTAATGTGCACATTTGTCTCAAGTTAATTAATGCTAGTGTACTGCGTTTTACTACACATGTCAAACAGCGATGTAATATTCTCTCTGGAAAAACTTGGCTGGAACTTGAACTGGTGGATGGTGGGTCGGCATTCATTTTGTGCTTTTAATTTGATGTTATTCATGTCTTAGTTTTACACAATACATCATAAATAAGATAAATTAGATCGCTATAATGTACGAATACCCCCCCCACACACACACACATACCTGGAACACAAGCTTGGGTCAAAAAAGGTTGGGGACCACTAGTCTATATGACCAAGTGCACTTGTGGTGTTTTTTAGAATCTACTGCAGAAATGCTAGTCAAAGTCGGTCTATATGACAGGAGCACTGTACTGTTATTAAGAATGTGCTGCAATAATGCTATTCAAAGATCCTCTGTATGACGGGTCACTAGTTGAAGATCCTCTGACAGGAGCGCTCTGCTGTTTTAAAATACAGACTGAAATAACGCGAGTCAAAGATCCTTTCAATGACAGATCACAATGCTTCCCGGTCACAGGCCACGATGGGCCTGTGGGCTGCCAGTTGAGTGGACCTGTCAGGGTCCCTGACATGATTTATCGACTTTGCTTAAATATATTATATATTGTTTTTATTTATTTATTGTGTTCTACATTGTTTGATTTGTTGAAAGCCAACGTTAAATTCACAGAAATTACATTTATAGTTCATGGCACCAGCCATGATGAACTAGCTGGCAGCTCAGCATAATTACCAGAAGTGACGTAATGAGGGTAATACTGCTCAGTGAAAGCAGTAAATAGAGTAAACAAATGCTTCACGAGGTAGTTTGTCGACCTGGTTCAGTAAATAGTAGTCATGCCGAAATGTTGTGTTGCTGGCGGATGTTCACAGTATCAGAGTGATACTGTAAGTTCTTTTCCCAAAGAGGAATGTTTAAGACGACAATGGACAAAGCAAGTGCAGAGAACGAGAGACAGATGGCCCGCCTACCTTGAGTTCTGTCCTTTGCAAATCGTTTCACTGATGACTGCTTCCAAGGAACACCTTTACACAAAGCATTTGGCTTGAAAGTACGGTATAAACACATTTTGAAAAAGGATGCTATTCCACCGGTACACGGAGGAAAAAAAAAGACAATTTAGAACGAACACTACATCAAAGTTGGCACAAGAGATTAAGTCATGTCTTGTTTCCATAATGTTTTCGAAACACTATTCCACGACAGCAACAAGGCTGCAAAGCATTATACATGTTATAGAAACATCTTTTGACAGCGATATGTTTACTGTGGGCGGCGGCAACGAACATTCATCCTCCACATGCGGCCACATATACTGTAAATTACAAATGGATGTAAAAACCCCTCCACGCTCATTAAGAAGCCGATTTAAAACAATAATTGAAGGATAAGCAAGCCCAGAGTAATTTACACTTACCATTCTGTGTTTTGAAGAATTGCCATCTCCATGTCTTAAAGCTTAAGTCCATGTTCTGCAAGTTCAAATTATCAAACTATTGACACATCGTGCAAATCTTCGCTATAATCACTGTAAACATCCTCTGTCTCATTCGCCGCTATGTGTAGCTGAGCCTACTACCCCGCAAGTACGTCACTTCTGGAAATGAGGCTGAACTGTGAGCTAGTTTGTCATGAATGACGCCATGGACAACAGTATACAGTAAATGTAATTTTTGCTAATTTACAGAACAAAGTATTTTTCTAAGCAAAGTCGATAAATCATTTCAGGGACCCTTTAACTTCTTTTCCTCAACACACATTCTTCTTCTGAGATCAGTTTGAAGTTAGAATACAGTTGAGTTACTGCAGGTTTTAGAGATGACAAGATGTCTTACAAAATTGAGGTACTGGGGTCTTGTATCTACAACCGGATGTATGAGTCCAATCTTCGGGGGCGAGCTGAGGCTGCATTGACCGAGGGCGATGCCTCCCGTTGCCGACAGAGAACTTAGATCCATTGGCGTAAAGCTCTGAACCGACCTGTTTCACGTGATAGATTTTTATCAAACATAATAGCCAGAGACATCAATATGAGATCTGCCCTTAAAAACCTGGAATAAATGTTAGCGATGCAGCCTCTGAATTCTTCTGTTTCATTCACTATGCCATCTTCTGGTCTTCTATGAGCTGATTCTCCCTGCATGACGTTGTCTACACTGAGCTCCAACCTGAGAACACATATATTATTATTGTGGCTGCGTATTGTCCTCTAATAAAGTACTGAATATAAATGTTACCTTGACGGCGACCTTGTGGCACTCAAGTAGTGCCATCTTCCATCATTGTACCTTTCAGATGACATCAAGCTATAATTACCGCTTTGGAATACCAGGTAGCCATCAGACAGGGAAAGGTGCGCTGAGGCAGGGCCCTGCAGAACACCAGGGAATGCAATCATCTGCGGGACTTATTGGAGACTTTTTCTGAGGTTTTTACCTGCGAGTTACTCCTGAGAATGACGCCATGTTTTTGTTTGCTCCTAAAGCCCAGAGACACTCGCTGGTGGTCCCGTACAAACAGTGAGTCAGCAGAGAGAGATGAATGCATAGTGGCTGTACGAACTCCCTACATGAACCAAAGACATTTCTTTAATAACTTCATAATATACTTCAAAATATATATGCAACATGTTTTCATAGTGGAGGTTTTTGGCTAAACCAGATACTACCAGCTCCTATTTCTGGTGCCAAATGTGCTGACTTCATACCATATGGGAGTCATGAACCATTGATCCTCTTATTGGTCAAGCTGATTGATTTTACTACACATCGCTACACATCTAGAAATGACAAAAATAAACACACATAATAACATTACTTTACGTTGGAGACCTGCGCTTTCCTCCATTGTAGTTGTTTGCTAGCATGTCTTTTCCGACTAAAGTGTTCAATGCAGCTTGATTTTACAGTGTCCACTACTCCGTAGTCTCCACTTTTCTGCATCACTCCCTTTTATTGTTGTCCTCAGACTCCTCTTGAATGAATGACCCTGTTGCTGTGCCTAAGCGCTGGACACCACAGTATTATACTCCAGTTTCCGCTTTTTTGCTGCCCTCAGTCTCCTCATGGATAAAATGTCTCCTTAACATGGTTAAGAAGTAAATACAGGAAACTCTACTCCTCTTCCATTGTTGTCTAATCTGTTTCATTAGTCCTGATGCATTCAGTGCAGCTTGGTTTTCTGGATTTCTTGCATTACTATTTTGAAATGGAAAACAAACGGACCCATGTAGCGTGTATGTACAAATCTGGCACCTCTACCACTTTGTCAGATATCCTTTAAAAATAAATGCGCCAGTAGACAGGCATGTGACCAGTAGACAACAACAATGCAGCCTTTTTCCTCACTGATAGATAAATAAAAGTATATCAGATTTTCAAGTTTTCCATCCACTCATGGCAAATGGAATGTTCCTAAATGGTGTCAGTGGATGATGGGTGTAACCTAGCTTCATGAAAAGTGTCAAAACAATAGCAGCGTGTTTTACCAGCAGTGTGACGGGACAGCCGTCACTGACGCCTATTATTGTGTTGTACTCCACAATCTGGGCATCAGCGATCACATGGTCCACACATCCTTTCAGCGGCAGAGCTGTGAGGCCATGTCTGAGGTTAAAGACACATGATGGAAAAAAAATGAGTAGAGGCAATCCATAATGCTAAGATGAAGTAAGATTTAGGGGGAACTGTCCAACCTGATTAAGACATGTCTTTATATTTTTGTCATTATGTGTTATGTCTATATCAGAGGTTCCCAACCTATATTACCCCATGGGCTGGTTGGTATTATGTCATGTCATATTTATATTTAGTTATGACCAAAGACTGTGACATGTGTGCCTCAACACAAGAACATTAATTTTGTATTCATTTTTTAAAGTAATTTTTAAAAGAAATTGGGTTATCAGACCTTTCAATTTTAAGTTATTTGTAAATATGGTACATGTATTTATTTACAAAAAAGGACACTAAACAGGATTATTAGGTCCATACAGTACAAGAAAGAAGAAGTTAAATGATAAGAAACAAGTTCTAAAGTTATGGGAATAAAATTGTATTGTTCCAAAAAAAAATGACAAGAATTGTTTTCATTTTTTTCTAATAATTAAAAAAATATTTTTTAATTATTTATTCTTCATAAAATTCGTAATTCTTTTTATCATGAAATGATTTTTATATTACAATTTTTCTCTTATTTTTTGTTCATCATAAAATTGTGTGTCAAACTGTGTGTGTGTGTGTGTGTGTGTGTGTGTGTGTGTGTGTGTGTGTGTGTGTGTGTGTCTGTGTGTTTGTTTTTCCCCCTCACCTTCTACCAGGGGGTTTAGTGGCCCCGCCCACAGCCCAGTACCAGCCCATGATCCTACAGTTGTAAATTCCTGGTCTTATGCACTATATAATATGTATGGATGTTGTAGTTACCTCTCTCTGATGTGTTCCGGCACACCTCCGATATAAAAACTCTTATACAGAGCGTGAATATGATTTATGGAGATGAGCTTGTCTTCGTAGTGGACCGTTAACTTGTCCTCTACAATAATGGCAAAGTCTTTGTCCTGGAAGCAGACCCAGTTTATCAATACGACATATAGACACTAAAGTTGCTGTTGTGTCCTGAGCTCGTCTTACAAACAGCGACACTTTGTCATCACTTTGAACTCGGCGCAGTCCACCCACTTGTTGACCTTCAAGCACCAGATAGCCTTGCTCCACAAATAAGCACCAAAACGACTCCTGGTGCAGGTGAAAACCCAACATGAATAACAAAAACATAGCGCTGACAATATTAACACAGTAAATTCCTTCCTACGTTGTTGCCCATGTAGAACAACAAGGCGTTGGTCTCCCGGCTGTTTGTGTGGAACTTAAACAGTCGTCTCTTACTCTTGTGAGGCTCCTTCACAGAGGCAATGCTGTAGCCGCTTCCCTCGTAGTAATTGGACACCTCAGAACGAGGTAACCTGGACAAGGACAGGCGGAATTTCTTGTCAGCATTTCATTTTTACCACAGTTGGCTCTGCAAGCACTTACATTAGAGCATGCACGTTGGCCTCCATGTTGACTGCTTGCTTGTAGTTATAAAGACAAAGTGGCTCATCGTTGATGTAGGACAGTTTGATGTAACCTCTGTACTTGGGGTAGCGCACCTCTAGGGGAGGCTGCAATAGTGAAATTGGGTACAAACAGTTCTCAAAAGTGAGTATTGTTATTTTTTATCTTTTTTTTTATAGGAAAATTATTTTTTTTTCATGTACATTGGTGTGAAAAAGTGTCCTTCCTGAAGAACATCATGCCAACGGTAAAATATGGTGGTGGTAGAGTAATGGTCTGGGGCTGTTTTGCTGCTTCAGGACCTGGAAGACTTGCTGTGATAAATGGAATCATGAATTCTGCTGTCTACCAAAAAATCCTGAAGGACAATGTCGGGCCATCTGTTCGTGACCTCACGCTGAAACAAACTTAGTCTTCAGTAGTACAAGGATGCAGGACAATCATCCAAAACACACCAGCAAGTCCACCTCTGAATGGCCGGAAAAAAACAAAACTGAGACTTTGGAGTGGCGTAGTCAACAACTTGACATTAATCCAATTGAGATGCTGCGGCATGACTTTTAAAAAGGCGGTTCCTGCTGGAAAACTCTCCAATGTGGCTGAATTACAACAATTCTGCAAAGATGAGTGGGCCAAAATTCCTCCACAGCGCTGTAAGAGACTCATTGCAAGTTATCACAAACACTTGATTGCAGTTGTTGCTGCTAAGGGTGGCCCAACCAGTTATTAGGTTTAGGGGACATTCATTTCTTCACCCAGGGCCATGTAGGGTTGGATTATTTTTCCCCTCCCTTAGTAATGAAATGTTTCATTTAAAAATTGCATTTATTCAGTTGTCGTCATTGACTACTTGTAATATTTAAATTAGTTTGATGATCTGAAACATTTAAGTGTGACAAAAAAAAAAGAAATCAGGAAGGGGGCGAACAGTTTTTCACACCACAGCATATAGTAAAAAAAAAAAATATCTAGACATATTTACGTTTTTTTTTAAACATTCTTGTAATTTTCTAACCTTATTCTTGTAATTATTTTTTTCACAGAACGTTTTGAGTTATTTTTTTTATATAAATCAACATATTTTTACTTGCAAAATTCAATTTTTGTCATGTCACCATTTTTCTTGTAATATTACAACTTAATTCAAATAATAAAAAAAAAAATTATAAATTATTACACATCTTTCTAGTAATAACTTTTTTTTTCTAGCGTAAAATTTTTCCACTTTCTCCTTTTTAAAAATTACAATTTATTTCCACTTAAAATTACGACTTTATTCTGGTAATATTTTCTCTTTGTTCTCATAATCACGATGTGCCATGACTGTATTTTCATGGTAATAGTAGCATTTACAGGTCTAGTGGTTAGCACGTTGGCCAACACAGTAACAGTCTGGAGATCGGGAAGACTTGGGTTCGATTCTCCCCTGGGCATTTCTGTGTGGAGTTTGCATGTTCTCCCTGTGCGTGTGTGGGTTTTGTCCGGGTACTCCGGCTTCCTCCCACATTCCAAAAACATGCATGTTAGGTTCATTGGAGACTCTAAATTGTCCATAGGTATGAATGTGAGTGTGAATGGTTGTTTGTCTATATGTGCCCTGCCATTGGCTGGCGACCAGTCCAGGGTCAGCTGGGATAGGCTCCAGCATGCCCCCGTGACCCTAATGAGGAAGAAGCGGTATAGAAAATGGATAGTAGCATTTACCTTAAAATGCTCAGGGTAGCCACCCACATAGAACACAGTGTGTTGGGGATCCAGTTGAAGGATGCCGCCATTCATATTTGAAAGGTAACGTTTAGGATCGTAAGGGCGGGGCCACTGCGACGTGAAGTTTGCTGTGATGTTGACTTCAACATCCTGGTAAACTCTGCAGGAATGTTTGACAGTTGAGTCAACAATTGGAAGCTGTCAACAACCATAAACAAAACTGTAGGCTGTTGGATGAAACCTGTGGAGAACAACACGGTCAAAGCTGGAGGAGCTGGTGAAGGTCGTTATTTGGCTGGTTTCCACCTCGTGGATCACGCCGCCCAACTTGTAGACGCAAATCAACATGTTACGCCTGATGGCCATGCCGATGTAGTCTCCTGAAGCCTGAAATAAGACGAGACTGGACGTCAGCTTTGCCGGACTGTCGTCTTGACAGCTATAGCTGTTAACTCACATCCTCGCTGCCCAGGTACAACACAAACATGCTGTTGTCAACCTTTTGGGGATTTTCTTCCACACTGATGAGAAGATCGATGGCTGTGAACGCCTTCATGTCTTCAACCTGCCTGGGCGAACGAAGCTCAATGTGACCCCTTCCACTGAAAGGGGTGGCAAGGGAGATCTGCAACAAAGATAAGTTCAGGATGAAATCATGGAGGAAAACTCATATTAAACTCTTCATACTGATGGTGGTGCTGATTTAAAAAAGCATTAGCTATTTTGCAACTTTATTCTTGTTAAATTACAGGTTTTGTCCTGTACTTTGTTTACATATTACCAATATATTCTCATTAAAATACAGTAGATATATTTCTATTTATGTTACAACTTCTTGAAAAATAAGTTTTATATAGTATGTACTAGTCTGACTTTGTCATAAATTTAAAAGCTACCTTTATTTTATTTGTTTAAGTTAGAACTTGAAAAAATAGTCTTTATTCTCTCTTTGTTTTTCATAATATATGGCTCTTAAAATAGTAAAATATGAAAATGAAAAATTCTTACACTTGCTGTTGCAACATAATATTTCTAAACTTGTGGAAATGCAAGTTTTTTGTCATTATTTGGTAAAATGACAGCGTTAATATCACAAGTGGTATGACACAATGTTTATTCATGTAATATTGTAACTTAATCCGAGTACAATTACAGTTTTTCTCATACAATTCTGACTTTGTTCGTGAAATGGATACTTTATACTCACAGTAGCATTTGTGTTTCTGTGAAGTGTGGCCCTAATAATCCTGAAGAAACATGGCCGGCTATTTCCTTTTTTGGGGCAAAATCATGTTAGTAGTGTATGTGACAAAAATGAGCCCCTAAAGTTTGAAGGTCAGTCGGCGTTTTTGAGAAAATAGTGGGGCCATAAAACATTACTGATGGGATCTTTATCCTTCATCTTGTCTTCAGATATTCAAAATCAGTAGTGTTCAAACCAGAAAAAAGCAGCTCATTCCTAGGAATACTTCACCCTGTTCAGATAGCTCCTTGTCTCCTGGACCAGTTCTTTGATTCTCTTGATGTTTTCTGTCATGTTGTCACTAGGAGGCCACTTGCCTCTGAAGGCCTCCACTTGAGCTAGCTTGGCTGTCACCAGTGGGAGCGCTTTGCTCAAACTCTTCACTGAAACACATCATTGGTATAGCATTTGGAACATTTGACATCCATCCATCCATTTTCTATGCCGCTTATCCTCATTAGAGTCGCGGGTATGCTGGAGCCTATCCCAGCTGACTTTGGGCGAGAGGCAGGGTACACCCTGGGCTAGTTGCCAGCCAATCACAGGGCAGTAACATTTGACACATAATACAGATGTCCTCAAAGTTTCATCATTAGACAAATCATCAGTGACTTTTGGACAATTAGTCTCCACGTCCCATCCGTGCCTGTGGAAAAGTGTTTCGCTTGATGGCGACCATGTTTTTCAACCAATTACCCTAAAGCAGAGGTCGGGAACCTTTTTGACTAAGAAGCCGTAAAAGCCAAATATTTTTAAATTAATTTCTGTGAGAGTCACATACTTTTAACACTTAATGCAACTAAATGTGTACATTTTTCAGCACCAACAACTTTAGAAAATAGTGTCTGAATGGATTCTTTTTAATAATGTTGTGATACTGAAGCTAACCAATAATAATGCTATAATAATACTTCTTACAGTAATGCGACGGCCGCAGGGTTTTACACGGTGCTTTCTTTTCGCCATCTCCTTCATCAAAAGGGTTTACTCTGCAGAATTAGCTTGCTGACTATTTCATTAAAGGATGTAAGTTTACTCATTGACTTCTCAATGTCCCGGGTAGGATACCACATTATCCAATAATAGCCAAGTTTTGGTGCCGAACCAGGAACATATCGGAAGGACAGCTGGCATTGGCATCCGCACTGCAGTAGGAAGTGGATGGCTAGATTAAAATGCATGACAATGTTTTATATTTTGAATGTTTTTAATACTGTGATTCCTATAACGTTTAAAAAATTTAAGTAAATACATTTTATTGTGTTGAGAAATGTCTGAGTGACAGATGCAGTCCTCAAAAGAGCCATATCTGGCTCTCGGGCCAAAGGTTCCCTACCCCTGCCAAATTCTTGGTAGAATTGGTACAATTTTATTAAAATTAAAATGTAGAAAACTGAATTTGAAAAAAAGATCAAATGGAATTTGAGGAAAAAAAAAATAATACAGATTTCACAGGGCCCTATGATTGGTTTATTGGTTGGTTATATGGTTTAAGTCAAAATAAAACATAATGAAACCTTCATGTTACAGTATTGTAAATATAATGATATTGATGTATCATTAAGATAAATTTAAAACTTTTTAAAAATACAACTCTTCAACTCTACAATTCTAAAATCTAAACATGCACTACAATCAAGACCAGCAATTGTCAAATATGTAATGTCAAATATGTAATGGAATTAGTGATTAAGTGATAATTAAGCATTATTATAAAATAAACTGAGGGGAATAAAATCCCAAAATAAAACCAAAAGTAGTACTGGAGTAATTTCTGCCAGCAAATTATAATTATTACAAACCCACTTATAAATACTATGACATACAATTATTATAAAATACAATAAAAAATACACCTTTAAAATATATTGAGATGCACATAAATAATTCTATTTAAAAAAATCAGTGAAGAGAACTAATGGTACATTAAATTAGAATAAAATCACTTAGTTTTATAATTTCTCAAATACTGTATATGTCTATATATTTAATAAATCTAAACTATAATGATACATGTTTAAAAAATCAATACAATAAGTATTTTTAATGTACTCAATTTTATTATCAATAGCTAAAAACTTACAATTTTTCAATATTTTATTGAGTGCCTCAGGAATAATGAGCACTTACCAGCTTGGCGTGTGTCATTTAAGTTGTCATTTAAAACCACAGAGGTGATGTTTAAAACTTCCTTCCTTATATTCCTCAGCCTGTGCGTCACATGACCAACAGTGGTGTTTGTGGTCCAGGCAGCCTTGTTGGCAGACTCTATCAGGGTGCCCATGTCCTCTAAAAATCAAGAACACAGTCCACCCACAGGGATTCAGGCAACAAACGCGTCTTCACAAAAGTGAATCACTGACCTTTTTGGAGCCTTCTGAGGTCATCGCTGGCTCTGGAGAGGAAAAATTGCATTGTGTCTGCTTTGTCTTTCTGCCTTTGCACAACTTCTTTGTGGATGTTGAGTGACTGTGAGAGCACTGATCCATACATGACATCGCATCATTCACACACATGAAAACCTGATTTAAAATGTGTTGTGTTCCATACGTCTGAGGTCGTCATGGGTGGTGTTGGCTCCTTCCCATAATAGAGTTGCATTATGGGCCAGCTCCGTTGTCACAAGCACACATCCCCACATCACGTCCTAATTCACAGTAACAGAACGACTTTATCAAACATTACATCTTCCATTCCGTTTCCCAACACTTGACTCACCTTTAAGGCTTCGGTGGCGGTCATGTTGGAGTGATGTGCGACCACTGCTGCGTCTCCCATGTTGGTCGTGATGTTGTCAAACGTGTTTGCCTCACTGAGCAGCCTGGTGTTGTTGAGTTCATGGAGAACTCTGCGATGACATTTAGAACAGATTGTTATGTATGTGTTGTATAGTGGTGTATAAAGACATAAATAAAACTAACATTTCCTCTTGGGACTCAATAGCATAAAGCAGCGATTCCCAACCAGGGGTATGCTTACCCCTAGTGGTACGTGAGCAAATTGCAGGGGGCACGTGGAAACATTTAATTTCCAAGATGATAAGTATTGTCAGTCATTTCATATTAAGCCAGACAATAAAATGCAATGTGTGCACTACTAGTTTCCCCCGGGAGACAATAACCTTTGGCACAGCTCCACCAAAGTCATAACAGTTGTGTTACAGGCCCTGGGGGTACACAAGACAAAAAAAGGTTGAGAAACGCTGCTATAAAATATCGCAAAAAATAAGAATAAATAATTTTTCATGGAGGATAAGTAGCATAACAAAAACAGTGATAATATGGCTAGATACAGTGGTGTTAAAAAGTGTTCGCCCCCTTCCTGATTTCTTGTTTTTTTGTCACACGTAAATGTTACAGATCATCAAACAAATTAAAATATTAGTCAATAACAACACAACTGAACACAAACTGCAGTTTTTAAATTAAACTATTATGGGAGAAAAAAAAAATCCAAACCTAGTGTACATGCCCTGTGTGGAAAAAGTGATTGCCCCCTAAACAGAACATGGTTGGGCCACCCTTGGCAGCAACAACTGCAATCAAGCGTTTGTTTTCTGGCAAAATTGAGACTTTTTGTTCAGCAGTGGTTTTGGTCTTGGAAGTCTGCCATGCAGGCTGTTTTTGCCCAGCGTCTTTCTCATGGTGGAGTCATGAACACTGACCTTAACTGAGGCATGTGAGGCCTGCAGTTCTTTGGATGTTGTTGTGGGGTCTTTTGTGACCTCTTGGATGAGTCGTCACTGTGCTCTTGGGGTAATTTTGGTTGGTCGGACACTCCTGGGAAGGTTCACCACTGTTCCATGTTTTCACCATTTGTGGAGAATGGCTCTCACTGTGGTTCGCTGGAGTCCCAAAGCTTTAGAAATGGCTTTATAATCTTTTCCACTTGAACTCAGGTGTGATAAGTCACAGTTATGTTTTAACAGGGGGGCAATCACTTTTTCACACAGGGCCATGTAGGTTTGGATTTTTTTTCTCCCTTAATAATAAAAACTTTCATTTAAAAACTGCATTTTGTGTTCAGTTGTGTTGTCATTGACTCATATTTAAACGTTTGATCTGAAACATTCAATTGTGACAAACATGCAAAAAAATCTCTCTGCTTCTGAAACTGTACAAATTAAATAAATAAAAAATAAACGTTCACTTTGGGGTTCACTTATAAATTAAAAAATGTAATTAAAACCATTATAAATACGTTTGTAGACAAAATGGGAGAACCGGCCCAACACAGTAGCATAATAAATGAAGTATAGTACAGTTTAATAGAAAATATGAAGGAATAAGAAAAGAGACCAGCATATTAATAAATATGTATATTTAAACAAACAAATCAGATGCAAAATTCACCCCTGGGATTAGGTGCATAATAATGTATAGTATAATGAAAAATGTAAAAATATATTAATAAATAAAATCTTTACCTCAGGGTGTCAGTGGTATAATAAATAATGTGGTATAATGAAAAAAAAAATAGATGACTTTCCCTTGGGATCAGTCTATTAAATTAAGTCCTAAAATGAAAATGGTAAATAATTCAGTACATGAATAAAAGAGAAAGACAACTTCCCCTTAGGGATCAGTAATATAATTAAATTTTTTTACTTCCTGTGCATTACTTCCTGTCCTTTCTTTATTAGTACAACCCCTGGCAAAAATTATAGAATCACCAGTCTCGGAGGAAGTTCATTCAGTTGTTTAATTTTGTAGAAAAAAAGCTGATCAAAGACATGACACACAACTGAACTAATTTCAAATGGCAACTTTCTGGCTGGGCCGCACGGTGGCCGAGTGGTTAGCATGTTGGCCACACAGTCAGGAGATCGTGAAGACCTGGATTCCACTCTCCGCTTGGGCATCTCTGTGTGGAGTTTGTGCGTGGGTTTTCTCCGGGTACTCCGGTTCCCTCCCACATTCCAAAAACATGCATGTTAAATTGTCCATACGGGTGTGAATGGTTGTTGGTTGTTTGTCTATATGTGCCCTACGATTGGCTGGCAACCAGTCCAGGATCGCCTCTCACCCAAAGTTAGCTGGGATAGCCTCCATGAGGATAAGCGGCATAGAAAATGGATGGATGGAACTTTCTGGCTTTAAGAAACACTAAAAGAATTTAAGAAACATATTTTTGGTAGTCACTAACAGCTACTTTTTTAGACCAAGCAGAGAATTATCTAAAAAATGATGGAATCACCCTGTAAATTTTCATTCCCTAAACTAACAGATAAGATCTGTTGGTTAGTCTGCAGTTAAAAAGTAGTGATCACATCTTTGAGAGCTGTTGCACCAAGAAAACGGAAAATGCACAGCAAAACAAATGAGGAACAAATTGGAGGAAACTAGAGTCAACGTCTGTGACCAAACTGTAGGAAAGCGCTGAAAGAAAATGGGATTTATACACAGAAAAGCTAAACGAAAACCATCTTTAACACCTAAACGGGAAAAAACAAGGTTACAATGGCTAAGGAAAAGCAATCAAGGACTGTGGATGACTGGATGACTGCATTGGGCAAGGTGATGATGCTGGAACTTTTGTTTGGTGCCGTTCCAGTGAGATTTATGAAGATGACTGCCTGAAGAAAACATGCACATTTCCACAGTCATTGATGATATGGGGCTGCATGTCAGGTAAAGGCACTGGGGAAATGGCTGTCATTGCATCTTCAATAAATGCACAAGTTTACAGAACATGCAAACTTCACACAGAGATGCGTGGAGATTCAAACCCAGGTCCTCCCGATCTCCTGACTGTGGCCAGCATGCTAACCACTCCGCCACCGTGCAGCCACGGTCAATGTTATGGCCTGCAAATAGCCCGGATCTCAATCCAGTTGAAAATCTATGGTGGAAGTTGAAGAAAATGGTCCATGGCAAGGCTCCAACCTGCAAAGCTGATCTGGCAACAGCAAAGATGGACCCAAATTGATGACGAGTACCGTTTGTCACTCATTTAAGTTCATGCCTCAGAGACTGCAAGCTGTTAAAGCCAGAGGTGGTGCAACAAAGTACTATATGTGTGTTCAAGTGTTCTTTTGTTTGTTTGTTTTTCATTATTCCTTAATCTTTTCCTCAGAATTAAGTGATTCCATATTTTTTTTCCCTCTGCTTGGTTTAAAAAACTGTTACTGACTACCAAAATGTTTTTCTTAATTTCTTTTAGTGTTTCTTAAAGCCATAAATGTGCCATATGAAATGATTTTAGTCTGTTATCTGCTTTTTGCTAGAAAATTAAACAACTAAATGAACATCCTGGAAGACTGGTGATTCCTTATTTTTTGCCAGGGGTTGTATGTTTGTTAGATTGCAAGGATTACACAAAAATGATTGATTTATGCAGAACTTTTTGGAAGGGTGGGGCACCTCATTGCATTTGATAGCTTTAAAATGTAGCTTGTCGACATTCGGCACTCCAACAGGAGGAGCACACAAAGTGCATGAAGAAATCAACTAGTAACCCACTGTTGCATGTCTGCGGCCAGTCTGCTGAGCTCCTCTGCATGCTTCTCAGCCTCGCTTATCATCTCCGCTTTGGCCAGGATATGGAAGATGCTATCAATCCTCTTTAAGAGCTGCAGCTTGGCACCGTCTAACTGAGCAGAGTTGTCCTCCAACACCTGCAGCGCAATGGCCATAAACTCATTCCAGCGAACACAACAAAATCTACTCAAGCAGAAGATGCTAGCTTACATGTTTGATGTCTTCCAGCTTTAAAAAGATGTTGGTGATGTTGTCTAACTGAAGTGCTATCCTCTCGCTCACAGTAAGGAGTGAGTTTGTCTCCAGAGTGGCTTGATGATGATGATGCTGGTGTTGGGCAGGTTACCGCCAAAATGTAAGTACTTCATTTATTACTAGCTACAGATGTGTTCAAGGTTACCTGCAGGTGATGCAGGATGGAAGCGCTCTTCAAATTAAGATCTTGTGTCCTTTTAACTGTGTCCTCTGCACCTGACAGAAGATCAGTCATCTTCTTCAGAAGAACCTCTGAGGTCCTCAGGGAGTTGGTAGTGGTGTGGTTCTCAGTCAGTTGGCTGGTTCCTGCGGCGGCCATCTTGTTTATTATCTCCAATACTGGTGAGAACAAGGGAGCACTGGTTTTAATATCAGAGTTTATTGCCATTTATAGATGTTCAACAATTAGGGCAGATTCAAATACCATAATTGTTTCTTTTGGTGACCTACAGCTCACATTAGCTTAGCAGCTAGCAGCCAGCAGCACCAATACACTTGCAATACTTGTGGTCAAAGAGAGCCACACTTTCCTTTCCTTTTCTCATGTCATCATTAAGTTAAAAATATAAATATATATATATATATATATATATATATATATATAATATACACTGTATAACGTGTTTTGGAAATAACAGCCTCTCTCCACTTATTGCCTGCTTCCAATTAACGCCCCGTCTTAATCTGGGGTTAGGCGTATAAACATCCCAATTATAATTCAAACATTTCAAATGTCTGACCCAAAATGGCCGACGTGGCTAACACACTAGATTGATCATTTTTCAGCTAATTCCCTTCAAACTTCCATGGATTATTGTTGTATGTTGTGGTGGGAAAATGTGTAGTTTACAGGTATGACTTAGGTAACACACTATCTTATTATATGAATGACTTTTTATAGCTTTTTGCAGAGTTTGAATTCTTGTATCTGAGCTTGTATCTTGCGTTCCAATTAACTTTATTGGCTTCTCAGAAGGAGGTTGCCTGTAACATGGTGGTGACAAACATTGGCAGAGGTCAACCAGGGTACCATGATTTGATCAGGCTATCTCTTCAGATGCTGCCCTAATAAAAGCTAATAGGGGGTCCAGGAAATATACATTGACACCTAAGGGTCAGAGGAAGTGTTCTTCTTTGATATAAGCTCTCCCCCCAGATGAACCGGCACCTTGGAGTGATTTCTTTCTTTTATGATGTAATTCATTTGCATGCAATAAAGTATAAGGGCTGGTGTCAGAAAGTCACTCTTGGCCTCTCATCTGCAGACCTCCACGCACTCTTTGTTGTCTAACCCCTTTGCAAAGATATAATAGACTGCTCAAGTTCTGTCTTTGTTTCAGGCATTATCTTTCTTAGTTAGGATTCATTTTTTTCCACAACAATGGCAAAGGATAGGGTCATGTGCGTTTTTGTTTTTTTTTGTGATGGTTCTTAACTTCTACTAATATTTTGTTTAGCCCAATGCTAATGCTCCAAAATTCACCATGAAACCGTCTAACGTGTGTGTAAATTGGGCATCCTGCTTGAAGAAAAAAGATATTAATCACATGTCTGCGCCTTCTTCCTCTCACGACGGACTCGGCCTCTGTGGGCAGCGCATCCTCTCTCATTCATTTCCTCTGCGAGGAGACGCCGAGCCTCCTCCGTCATCGTGGTTATTTCGTCTTGGCCGTAGAGCGCGATGACATCTGCAGCCTCATTTGGCCGCTTTATGAAATCTGCCAAATAATAGCAGACATACTGTATCACTTTGGGTGACATGTCATCTATCTGTGTTGCTGCGGTGTCATAATGTGTTTAATGGCATACCTTGTATCGATGCCAGGAGAGCTTCAGCATCACCGAATAGATTTTCTACCTTGATTTTTGTCTCCTTCCCATTCTGTAAGGCCTCCTTCGCATGTGAGGACACTTGAAGGGCCTACAAAGAAGACAAACTGTTTGCATATTGTTGAATAAATCATCTTTAATCGGGAAGTATGTTAAACACACATGGTGAAAACTAGTTTTACTGTCTGATTTTACTGCTACTTTATCTTCCACCAATGTAGTAAAATGCACAGATAATAATTAACCTCAATCATTATAAAACTCTACAATTGAAACAGTAAAAACATGGGAAAAGTTCAGGGAAGCCATGGACGACGGCTCCCGGATGGCTTCTAAGAGATTCTGGACAACCATTCACTATCTCGGGAGGGGCAAGCAATGCACTGTCAATACCTTGTATTGAGGATGATGTGCTGCTCAAAATGTTGTGGATCATTGTAAGGCTACTTGGAAGACATCCTCAACCAACAAGTCTTACACTGCAATGGGCTCTCCTATCTCCTGAGCTGAGGTTGCCGAGGTGATCAAAAAGCTTCTCTAGGGCAGGGCACCAAGGATGGATGACATCCATCCAGAGTTGCTCAAAGCCCTGGATACTGTGGGGCTTTCTTAGTTGACCCGACTCTGCAGCATTGTGTGGACATCGAGGGCAGTGCCTCTGCATTGATAGACCAGGGTAGTGGTTCCCCTTTTTTACAAAGGGAGACTGGAGGTTATGTTCCAACTACAGTATTGTGGGATTGCGCTCAGCCTCGCTGGTAAGTTATTTTCAGGAGGTCTCGAGAGAAGGGTCCACCAGAGAGTTGAACCTCAGAGTCAGGAGGAGCACTGTGGTTTTCGTCCTGGTCGTGGAACTGTGGACTAACTCTATACCCTCAGCATGCACAATCTGTGTCCCTCGAGGAATCCTGTGGGGGGTACTCCAGAGAGTATGGGGTTTCAGACCGCCCAATTCAGACGATTTTCTCCCTTTATGACAAGTGCCAGCGTTTGATCCGAATTCCCGACAGTATGTCTGACTCGTTTCCTGTGAGGGTTGGACTCTGCCAGGACTGCTCTTTGTCACCAATTCAGTTCATAACTTTCATGGACAGAATTTTTACATGCAGCCAGGGCGTTGAGAAGGTTTGGTTGGCTGCAGGATTGGGTCTCTGCTTTTTGCAGATGATGTAGTCCTGCTAGTTTCATCGGGCTGTGACCTTCAGCTCTCATTGAATCCGTTCGCAGCCAAGTGTGGACAACCGTGAGTGGAATTAGCACCTCCAAGTCCGAGTTGATGGTTCTTGCTGGGAAAAGGGTGGAGTCCCATCTCCGAGTTGGGGATGAGATTCTTGGGGTCTTGTTCACAAGTAAGGGAGGGATTGAGCATGAGATCCCTTGGGAGCCACGGAGAGCAAAGTCTGGGTTTCTCATGCTTATGCTGCTGCCCCTGTGACCCGACCCTAGATGGACAATGGACATTGCTGGTAGATGCTAGTAGCAAGGCTAATCAACATACACAGCAGAGAAAGGACATGGAGAGTTGGGAGGATCATAAAAAAGCTCAGAGACACACACATGAAAACAAAAAAACATCCATCCATCCTCTTCTGCTTATCCGAGGCTTATCGTGGGGGCAGAAGCGTAAGCTGGGAATTCCAGACTTCCCCCTCCTCGGCTACTTTGTCCAGCTCCTCCCGGCAGATTCCAACGTGAGAGACATAGTCTCTCCAATGTGTACTGGGTCTTCTCCGAGGTTTTCTACCGGTCGGACGTGCCCTGAGCATCTCTTCAGAGAGGCGTCCGGGAGGCATCGTGACCAGAGGCCTGAGCCACCTGAATCTGGTTCCTCTCGTGGAGGAGCAGAGGTCCCACTTCGAGTTTCTCCCAGATGACAGTGCTTCTCATCTTATCTCTAAGGGAGAGTCCAGCCATGAGAAAACTCATTTCAGCCGCTTGTACCTGCGATTCTTTTGGTCATTACTCAAAGCTCATGACTATAGGTGAGGGTAGGAACGTAGATTGATCGGTGAATTGAGAGCTTTGCCTGTTGGCTCAGCTCCCTCTTCACCACAACAGACGAGCGTTTTCCAGATTATAAATTGATTCAACACATCTATGTTGTGATTGAATTACAGTTAGAAGTTTAGAATGCAGTAATAATGCTACAAAAAGCAAGCATTCATTGTTGCGATTGTTTTTTTCAGGGAGTGATGGCAGTGGTTCCGGTGTGTTCTGTAGAGTGTCCACAGTGTCAAAGGGGCCCTATCCAGCTCAAAGTTAAACCAGGGATACCTTTTAAAAACACCAACCTGATGATATTGCTCTTACACATCCTGTAGAACAAGAGTACAACATTTTAAACACATACATGAGTCTGATAAGTTGGAAATGTACGATAGGGCCCCTTTTTGATTTTACCTTCTTCTACAACACTGTAGGGCACCTAAACTGCAAAGAGTATTGGACATTAATTGGAAGCAGGCGATAAGTGAAGAGAGGTTAAAAACTTGTTAGATATACAAAGTTATTGTTTTTAACTTTAATGATAATTTGGAGTGCATGAGAAAGTGGAAAGAAAAATGGAAAATTATCATTAAGCTATTCAACAAACTTTGTAGTTGCATTCTTTTTTTTAAGCGGCTTTTCAGGAAATTAAGACCCGATATGCATTGTGGGTCAGTTTTTAGCGCACCGAGTGTTAATTATCTTAAGTACAAGTCAGGTGATGTATACCATGTCCATGAGCTGGTCCAAGTCTTCTCGGACCGTTTGGACGTCTTCTTCCTGCTGTTCAGTCTTAAGGTCCGGATGTCTCTTAGCAGTGATGAACCTCTTCACCAGGCTCTGCAGTACAGCAACAATACAAACACATTTTAGGCCAAATTAGCAGTAGTCATGTGTGGTAGATACATACCTCGGTGACAGAGATGTTCTCCTGAAGACTGCTCAGCTCAGACACAGAACCAGAGACGTGACTGATGCTCTGAAGCTGCAGCAACAGCCTAGGCAGGCCACTCTTGTTACTCCTCAAGCCGAGCAGCAAAGCTTTGTGGCAGCACTCCAAACCTGTCACTTGATAACAAGTACAGGGTGCACTGCTACTGTTACTAGAACCACTTGGTCCAATATCAAGCCTTTGCTCTGATGATGGATAGTTTTTTTATTAGTGTGAGTAATATGGAAAAGCTCACCATGTTCCTCAGAGCCGCTGTCACCAGATTTGATGCACTCTATAAGCAACATTAATCCATTAATAATAATTATATTTGTATAGCACCTTTCTATAATTTTTTTTCAAATATACAATACAGTAGTCCCTCCTTTATCACAATTAATTGGTTCCAGACCCAACCTTGATAAATGAATTTCCACAAAGTCGGATTCCTTCTTTATAAATAGAATATTTTTGTAGTTAGAGCATAGAAAAAACATTTTACGACCTTCTGGTTTTTAGTGTTATTAGAGCCCGCTAGATATGACGTAACACCCCTACAGTCACCTTTACACTCGTATTCCCCTGTATAGTAGATATAATCAGAGAAAATAAGCCATCAAAGACATTAATAAACTTGTGCTTGTGTGTGTTGCAATAAATGTATTCTGGATGTGTGGAGGACAGGAGGAGGCATCAGGGGTTCATGTTGCGTTTTAGCTTGGCATGGGTTACGGCTGCAACAGTATCCCGTGTTATTAGTATGATTATGACTATTATGTTATTATTGTGCCTGTTGTAAGATAATTCAAACCTTCAACAAAAGCCTGTTGTTCCGGCAATCAAGTCTGGCGCTTGTATGTTTCCCGGAACATTAAAGTAACATTACTGACACCTAGTGGTTAGTGTAGAATACAACAAATGCTTAATTTAGGCAAACAAAATTTGCTTAAATTTACAAATAGGCTGTATTCACCCACGTTTGTTGAATTTTGTGGTTGTAACATGTAACATTTTAAAAAGATTACAATTTTTACAAGTTTATGAAAGAGGAGGTAAAATGGCTCTTTTGATTGTAAAGGTTGCCAATTATTACAATTATTATTGTTATGTTAACTATAAGGATAATGCAAAAAACTTAGGATTCGGAAAAAAACGAATTGAAATTTCCTCAAAACCTTTTACAAGAGTGGTGCATGGAGCCAATGGAGAATCCATTACATTTGGTGCAATTCCAGATCAAGGTGTATATTTTTTTGTTATTCTTAAAAATATAATTGACATTATTAGTTTTAAATGTTTAATGTTTTTTCCTCTTAGATTAAATTTTTTTCCATAAATAGCAAACAGCGGAACCTCTGTTAGCGTATGTTGCCAAAATGACTCATACAGTGTTTATGTATTTTTTATCACAAAACTTCCCTGTTAGCAGTGTGTTAGCATGGAAACCAGAACTGGAAGTCATTGTTCCCGGGTTACGTCGCCCGTCTATGACATCATCAGCGGTTGACTCTGTAGTTCTTTGCTAAATATTTTTACTTTACTTTAGTTACGCCACAAGCCTCTGCTTTTCTTATTGATCACAGCTGCCCAATAACCCATAATGGAGCCAAAGAAAGTCGCAAGTGCTAGCATTTCGATAAACAACGTGAGAAACTATTGAATTCAAGAAATAAAGCATAGCAAAACACAAAGTTGATGTCCGTGCCGATCTGGCTGACTCATACCTGTCTTTGTCAACAATCAAGTCTTCAAAGAAGGTAAAAGTGTAGTTAAATGTTTATCCCTTTCATTTGTCATTTATATGCATTATTTCAGAATGCTTTCTGCATGTAAAACTATAATTGTAAAACTATTCAAAAAAAGTGTTTTGTGTTAACATTTTTGGGTGTCCGGAATGGATTAATTGGATTTACATTTTTCCTCATGTGAAAATGGGGGAAAAAAAGTCAGACTTTCTGAAACTAATTAATGATGCAAACCAAGGTTCCACTGTTTTATGAAGATGTGTCACAGCATGCAGGCCTACGCTGTAGCCTGTGCTATTATTTTTTATGACAATTACACCACATGGTGGCGCTGTTATTAAACCCCAAACTTTGACCCCCATAAATCCGATTGACTTGAAATTTGTCACGCAGTTCAATGAGCGCTACAAAACGCCCTCTGTAACTTTAAAGTGTTTAGCTGAATCACCACCAAATTTGGTACACATTTTTAGTGGACTGACAAGCGCGTGTATAAAATTTGAGCAAAATTGGTTGAAAAACATCAAGCAAAACGTCTTTATATTATTAGCAACTAAAACTTTGCAGATATCTGTATTCCATGTATAGCATGTCTTTCAAAGCACAACCAATAGGGAGCGCCACATAAGTAAAAAAAATGACACTGGTATGCTAGGTGGGTATTATCTGTGAAGGGGCACTGTCCTTGGCAGAGGTCTCCACTCCACTGTTGGCAACATTTGCAGCCCTAGTCCTATTAAATATTTTACCTCCAGTCCGGGAATGACAACTGTTCAGCCTGTCCTTGATGTTGCACGGCTTGCAGCTGCCTCCACGCTCCAGCGGGTTGCCGTAGTAACCAAATGCACATCTTCAAGGCAGGAAAATAAGCATCAACGAATGGAACGTGTGTTTTTGGATATAAATATGCAGATGACACACAATGTGAGTTCACTTGCAACAAACCTCTCACATCTGGATCCCGCGTAACCAGGCTTACACAAACATTCAACCACTCCCGAGCCAATGTCCAGACAGGCCAACGCCCAGCTAGAATGGAGATGCAGCATGAGAACATACTGTATCTGGAGCAGGCTTGTATTGTTACCTTGTACGTGCATTGCGGGTCTTAAACAAGGACTAACTTGTTCCAGGTAAAGGGACAAGGGCAAGCACGGCAGGTCTTGTTGGCAGCATCACCATGGTAACCCCTGCGGCATCGCTCGCAGTGGTCACCCGCGGAGTGAAATCGACAATTCTGGAGGTAGTTCAGATAAAAAAAATTAAGACATATCGCGGCATCTGCTTTAGAAATGTACATGGAGTCTATTAAAAGGCCCTAATGTTTAATTATCGGTACACATGCATTTTTGATCATTTCTTGTTATATTTATATTCTAACAATAATTAAAAATTCTCTTTTTATATTTTTCCACAAATAAATTTGACAATAGTGTGACAAAATAAATGTAATAAATAGTAATGATTAAAGCCCAACCGATTAATCGGCGGGCCGATTATGACGTATACTTGATTAATCAACATCAGTGAATATGTAACCGATATATTAACTTTTTTTATTCTGTCACTTGGTTCCTGTGTGTTTCTGTGCTGCACCCTGCCCAAGTACCTGGCTCCTCCCCCTCACACACAAACACACAGACCAGCGAGGTGCACCATGGTAAGCTGTGACTTTGTAAAACAATATCACACTACACTGTAGTGCCCCGTGAGAAGAACATCCTTGTGGAAACACGCTGTCAGAGCCCGTCAAGGAAAGCATTCTAGTTTTTTTTCACGCAAGTTTTCGAGAGCGTATTACAGCATTTTAACTTTGTGTATGTTGAGGTAGATGCAACTGTTAATCCACATGTCAACCATGATCTGATATCAGACTATTATACAGCGTTTTAAAGTGAAATAAAGATACATGCAACTGTTAACTCCTATATTTGTAGATATAATTTAGAAGTCTTCTGCTTCTTTGTGTTGAATCGTATTTTGGGTATTATAAGAATTTATGTTCATGTACAGTACACAGTATATCCTGTTTATATCTATGCTCAATTTCCATATATCGGCCGATGTATCGTTATCAGCCAATATATGGGATATCGGCCGATATATCGGATATCAGTTTTTTACAGCCACCAATGTATTGGCATTCGACCCAAAAATCCCATATCGGTCAGGCTCTAGGAATGATGTATTTAATAAGCCTTCATTGCGTCCGTTGCTGTTGCAATCATTGCAATCAAAATGCAGTAATGCAATATATACAGAGCACATTTTTCACTCCAATCAATCTACATGACAACAAGAACCCAATACGTTTTGGTGCACTTACATGACGATTTACAATTTGCAATATATTTTAACGTTTAGCCGTTGAAGTCACACTTGGAATAGGGCCAAGTGGTGCTTAACCTGAAGGGCTGCATTAATAACAGAAAAAAATATTTTTATGTACAGGTGTACATAATGAAGTGTCCAGCACCATGAATGTATCAGAAATTAAACCTTATGGTTTCCTGTATGACATTTATTATTATTTTCAGTATGTTGCACCATATGCATGTACTACAGTACAATGGAACCTTCATTAATTCGTTCCAACTCTAACCAAAATGGACGCTAACCAAATAAATTTTTCCCATAAGAAGTCATGTAAATCCAATCAATCCGTTTCAGAAAGCCAAAAAAACATTTTTATAGTTTACATTTATAGCTTTATATGCAGTAAAAAAATCCAAATGCTTGTAAAGACATATAAATGATGAATGAAAGGGCTAAATGAAGATCTGATTCTTGATGTGAGTGTTCCCAAAAACACAATGTGACAGCGAGACACCACAAGGACACCACCTTCCTGTTTTGCCATGCAGCCAAGGTTTTTCACAGCGTCCCAATAATGGAGCCAAAGAAATTTGCATGTGCCACCATTTTGATAAAGAAGGTGAAAAACGCTATTGAATTTAACTGCAGCTTCAAGAAATACAGTAACTCCTAACAACACAGAAAAATTGTGCTCAGGGTTGTCTCGCTGCCACATTGTCACATCTTTGGGAACACTCGCATCAAGAATCACGTCTTCAGTGAAGGTCAAAGTAACCTTAAATGTTATATATCCCTTTCATTCATCATTTATGTGCATTTAGGATTGTTTTATACATGTAACACTATAAAAACGTGTTTTGTATTGAGTCAACCGCTGATGACATCATAGACGACGGGCTACGTAGCTGACTTGTGGGGGCCATTTTGTTTGCGAGCTAGCTTCTTTGTAAGAAGATAAAGACATTTTATGATTTAAAAAAAATCATTAAGAACACAGCTGGACTTATGCAGTTTATTAATAACACAACACAACGTGTGCTGTACTGTACACTAACCGGCAAATGTACGTAAACCGAGGCAAAATTTTAGCATACATTTTTTACGTTACCTGAAAAATATGCAAACATCAGGCGGACGCTAACTGAGGTTCCACCGTACGTGCCGTAAAGGATTTATTTTGTTACAGTTTTACGCCGCCCCCTCCAAACACTCCAGCGGAGCTTGACGTGCACCTCCAAAATAATCCAACCTCGACAATGAGGATGCAACCGCAGCACTGTGATTGGTCACCTTTTTTAGTGCATAATTTTTGGTATGTAGCCTTTGTTGTTCTTTCCTCCTGCAAAAGTGCCATTTTTAAACTAAATGCCTTCTGTACCGTTTTCAGAAAAATATGTACAATACTAGTTACAGCTCCTACAACGATCTGGATGCCGCTTCAGTCGCCATTTTTCACTGCTACTACTACACAGGAAGCTAAATAGCTAGTCACTCTCAGGGAAACACTCCCCCTAGCCACTAGGGAGCCTAGCGTTTTGTCACACGCTCAGCTGTAACAGGATCAAGATGCCATCAGAAGGCACAGGAGTAGTGACTACGCTGTCATGAAGCCTTAAGCCTTAAGCATGTGTGCGTGCACCAACCACACATTTCCCCGTACGCTCGTCACACTCCTTTGAGAGTCCATTGCAGCTGCAAGGCGCACATTGGCCTCGCTTTGGTCCGGTCCACTCTCTGTAGAAGCCTGAAGTGCACTTCTGCAAGGACACACACACATATATACTCAAACACTTGTGACTGTGGGTCAATAAACACGAGCAAACACTCTCCAGCACTGCTTGACCCAACCATGATGAATCATCATGGCACAGTAATCAGACTGCAGAGTGATACATTGCACCTGGATGGGCTATTAAAGCGTTGTGTCACACTCCGTGGCAGCTCTATTTGTCACAAGCTCCGATACAGCAACTTGGGGCGCAATGAAGGAGTAAAAAAAAATACATAATACATTTCTAAATGGATGCTTTGCAAAGGTTGAGTATGCTGTAAAGATCTTTTTTTTTTTTTTAGTCCCGTGGCACTTTCTTAGCATGCCTGTCAACATCTGCATTATAAAATAGGGGAAATGTTCCGGAAAATTAAGGGAAATTCTGATCTTCCACATGAGACGGGAGGGTGCTGGAAAAGAATGGCAAATACGGATTTCTCTGTGAAAATGGGAGGGTTGACATGTACGTCCATTAGGCACACCTGCACGATGTTATGGCATCCAATACAAGAAGTGTATCAAAAAGTCAAACAAAGACACTCCCTACTGCTATTCCAGCATTGGTTCTGTTGCTGCTGTGTTGTGCAAGATGCTAATTAATAAATGAACATGTCGTGATACACAGCTGTTTTCCTTTCCACTTCCTCATGCACTCCAAGTCATTATTAAAGTTTTACTTCTTTTTTTGTCAGAGGTCATTCTTATCTGCCATATTTTTGATACAGCTCTTGTATTGAATAAGATGGTGCAAGCGTACCGAATAAAATGCACCGATAAAAATAAAGTCCATATTACCTGCACAACAACACCTCCCGTGTGGTCGCCGAGGGATGGACCACAGAACCTTGTAGTGCTGCGTGACCTCTGGTGCACAGTAAAGGGACTAACAGATGCAAAAGAGAGCACCAGCAACCAAAGTGCGGCACAAAGCAAGGATATAAATTTCCTCGGCATGATCCATTCGTCCATTTGGCGCATTAGCGATGCAGATCCTTCTTCTCAGGTCAACTCGGGTGAACCTTGGAGCTTTCTGCAGGAGACAGGCAGGACGGAGCGGAAGGGAAAGTGAGGGAAAGTGCAGACAGGCGCGCATTAAGGGTTCAAAGTTCAGTGAGGTGTGTTTGAACACACAACATGGAGAAGGAGAAAGGTACACTTGGAAGACAAATGCAACAATTTTATTATGTTGCCCACAAATCTAGACTAGTTGGCACAGAAAACATTTATTTGCATTAAAGCAGCCATAAATCCGTCCAATGTCAGCCTTAAAACATGGATGTACTCTAGAACATCAAATCACAGGACAGGAAACAAAGCGTAGCTGGCTATGCCGCACGTGTTCCACCCATCTGGGATCATCCGCATGTAGCCGCCTTCGCCCCAGCTGCTAACCCAACTGCAAATTCAACAGAAATGAAAGGAACACCAAACTGAGGAGCATTTGGGGGTATTTTTTGGAGGGGAAGCGTACCGACCTGTTTTTAATGATCCAGTACTCTCAGCCTCCTTCAGAACCAAAGCCGACCACCAGCACGGCGTGGCTCAGACTGTTGGGGTTGCAGTAAGGCTCGTCGTATATTCCTGAACAGGGAATTCAAACAGTTAATAGTTCTTAGTAGGATTACACAAAAACTACACAACTAATTTCCACAAACTTTGTGGAGAAGTGGAGCATGGGCCAAGGAACCACCCATTAAATTTAAGTGAGAATCCTCATAAAAGTGCCAATACATGAATGTATTTTTGAAATTTGAATCACGATGCCGCCAAAGGAACCACTGATGGTGTCCAGAATCAAAAATGGCCCATTAGAAAGTAGCCTGCTAGCTAACACCCAGACACACAAATCAGACATCATTTTTTCAGGTTTGTTCAAGGCATGTACAGTTGTCCCTCCTTTATCGCAGTTAATTGGTGCCAGAGACAACCACGCTAAGCGAATTTATTCAATATTCAGTTTATTAATATGGGATCCTAATTTGCAATTGAAATTAAATTAACCAATTAACCAATTAACTGCAATAAACGAAGGACGACTACATGCTTTTCCATTTTTTTTAATTTAAATAATTTTAAAAAAATATATTTTTGGAAAATCAAAAATCTTTTTTTGTCATTGTTTTGGAATTTAAACACAAAAAAGCTAAATTCCTCTAATAATTAATATGCAACATTTTGATGACTCCAAAATTCGTAATAGTTTTCTGCAAGATGATGACGTCACGGCATCGCTGGAAGATCATAGCGCTTCCGAAGCAGCCACTCAGATTGCCCTGATGTGATCCCCTATGTCGCTTACAGCCACTACAGGGCGTATTTATTGACTGTCTCACTACAACATGCAGCGATGTTTTAACCAGCAACTTTGCGCTCGAGTCGCCATATTTGCAGAGTAACGACAGCTGTCAGCTCTGCTTTTATAGCTTTGCGATAAGTATCTGTACTTGACGAAAGCTCCAAATTACCACTCACCTTCACATTGGAAATGAAATGCACGCCCTGTGCCTCTGTGGTCGAACGTATTGTGATTATCATTATTGTAGAAAGGGCTGTCATATTGTAAACCCTTCAAGTGGCAGTTTGGACCACCTGATATCCACATTTTTATATTACAGCCTTATCCGAAATGGAATAAATTCGTTTTTTCCCTCAAAATTCTACACCCAACACTCTATAATGACGCCATGACAAGTGTTTTTTTTTTTATATATTTGCAAATCTACAATATAAAAACTAAGAAATCACGTGTATATAAGTATTCACGACCTTTGCAAGTTTTGCAGTTTTCCACATTCCTCTTTGCAGCACCTCCTCAAAATAAAAACTAATAATTTTGAGGGAAAACAATTTTACTAATGTCTTAAATGGCTTATTTTCTCTGATTATATCTACTATATTGGGTACTACGAGTGTAAAGGTGACTATAGGGGTGTTATTGCATGTCTAAAGGACTCTAATAATGTTAAAACCCGTATTTAGAAGGTCGGAAACAGGTTTTCTATGCCATAACTGCCATAACAAGGGATTATTGTAATCCATTGTGGAATAAGGCTGTAACAAAACAATATGTGGAAAAAGTTCATACTTTCTGGACACACTGATTATTGTTTGTGGATCTATATATCATACTATTTACTGTTGTACTGTATTTATTAGTATGACTGATTTAGAAAAGGTGATTTAAACAAGAAAGGTGTGTACTGTACTGCATTTGATGTGAGAGAGAGAACTACAGTACAGGCGGTTTTCAACTTTTGCGTGTGTCAGCAGCGTCCCCAAGCGGCCAAAGAGTGAAGCTCCATGCAGCAATGCAG
This sequence comes from Dunckerocampus dactyliophorus, assembly GCF_027744805.1. NCBI lineage: Eukaryota > Metazoa > Chordata > Actinopteri > Syngnathiformes > Syngnathidae > Dunckerocampus > Dunckerocampus dactyliophorus. Next base: position 11,467,657 of record NC_072828.1, read on the forward strand.
TAAAGGAAGAGCAGCTTGCTTGCTTGCTGCACGTCAGTCGTGCAGGTTGTGATGTTCGCCAACACTCCAAACAAGGTACAGCTAAGCCGCTCAGGATGAACGAGAAGGACGAAACATGAGACCTAATGAAGACTGCAGGATGTCTTTTAAGGTCAAATCTCTGTTGTTGTTTTTGCTGCATACCTGCTCTCTCTTATGACATGTCTGTGCGTCTACCATATGCAATTTGATTGGCTGTTTGCTGACCTGACAGTGTGTGCGCATGCATGCGTGTTTATCTATTGAACTGCCTTCCTTCATATCCATTACACATCAGAAATGTTGTCTGCTTGCATTTGTGTTTATGCGTGTATGTGTGCGTGTGTGTGTGCCCTCCAGAAGGACACACCGCTGTCCAATGCTGTGTTCTGGGCCGCCCACAAGGGGAACCTGGCACTACTCCAGCTGCTGCTCAACAGTGGACGGGTGGACGTAGACTGCAAAGATAAAGTATAAGCTCTAACCATTCCAAAAAAAAACACCAATAACAAAACATATGCATATATAAGTGTTTTGACTTGGTTCGTGCCCGTGCATTTTTGGCCAACCAAGAAGTACAAAAAACTTTCAAATAATTAGTCCTATGGTGTACATTGGTGTTTTATAGCCTACACCCTGAGGGGCATATATGGACTCCTATCCCTCTCATAAATATTATTAAAGACCTCTTTTTGTCATGATATGTGTAATTGTACTGCAGGTTCTTAATTGGCTTCATGATTGTGTCACTTTTAAGGGCGGAGCTTCAAGAATAATAAAGCCAAATTGGCATTCATGACATAAAATTACACTGTAAAATTATTACAATAATTGTATATTATTTAGATAATAATTTATACTGTATATTTAAAATATATATAATTAATATTTCATATATTTAAATTACCGGTAAGTGAATATAATTTAACAATTTTTTGCTATTTTTGTAAGATGCTGGTTGCTTAATAATAATGAATAATGTGTTCTTTTTGTGTATATGTCATCTGTTGGGAAGCACATTTTAACCATAAAATGAAAATATTGAATGCTGCAAATTTTAGATCACTCAACTCCAAGAATTTTCTAGTATTTTATTTGATTTTTTAAATTGTTTTATTTCATTATATTCTATTTTAAAATATTCTTTATTTTATTCCACTTTATTTTGTTTTGTTTTATTCTATTCTATTCTATTGTATTTTATGTTATTCTACCATATTTTATTTTCTTTTATTCTACTATTTATTTTATTCTGCTTTGTTTTCTTTTGTTATTAGTATTTGTGGGGTGGATCTTAAGAGCTGTATGCAGCAGTTCAAGTGAATGAAGCTGACACAACTTCTGTTTTTTATTATAATTCTGACTTCGTTTGATTTGATTTGCTTATTATGACTCTCTTCTACTATTGCTATTTGTATTCAGTGTGGAACCACAGCGCTGATGGTGGCGTCCTACGGCGGCCACAGAGAGTGTGTCAAAGAACTCATCATGCAAGGAGCCGACATCAACTACCAGAGAGAGGTATGATGATGGGCAAAATATACACATTTAACATTACATACGACCACAAGAATAAAGGCAGAATTATCGATACAGATCTTGTATTGCATATTATCAGTGTATCTACACTGTAATGTTGGTGTGTGTCACAGTATGAATAAAGCTTTCTTTATGGTTCTCTCCAGACAGGTTCGACCTCTCTGTTCTTCGCCTCCCAGCAAGGTCACAATGATGTGGTCAAGCTCCTCTTTGAATTTGGAGCCTCCACTGAATTCCAGACAAAGGTGAGCCGAGCTGATGTTGGTTAGATGATGTTGATGTGAGACATAAAGTGATGCCGCATCACGGTTTCACCTCTCGTCTCTCGGCAGGAAGGAGGCACCGCTCTCACCGCCGCATCGCAACACGGCCACGCCAAAGTGGTGGAGACGCTGTTGAAGAACGGCGCCAACGTTCACGACGAGCTGAATGTGAGCATAGTGTGGCTGTTCGGTCTGATGGTGGTGTCTCAGCCTCTGGAATCCAGTCTGTCTGGTTCCTGCTAGACCCGCTGAGCCGAAAGGCAAAGCTCTCAATTTACCGGTCGATCTACGTTCCTACCCTCAACTATGGTCATGAGCTTTGGATAGTGACTGAAAGGACAAGATCACAGGTACAAGCGGCCAAAATGAGTTTTCTCTGTAGGGTGGCTGGGCTCTCCCTTAGAGATAAAGTGAGAAGCACTGTCATCCGGGAGAGACTTGGAGTAGAACCACTACTCCTTCGCATTGAGAGGAGCCAGATGACGTGGCTTGGGCATCTGGTCATGATGCCTCCCGGACGCCACCCTGGGGAGGTGTTCAGGGCAAGTCCGACCGGTAGAAGGCCTCGGGGAAGACCCAGAACACGTTGGAGAGACTATGTTTCCCAACTGGCCTGGGAACGCTTGGGGATCCGCTGGAAAGAGCTGGACGAAGTGGCCGGAGAGAGGGAAGGCTGCTGCCCCCTCGAACCGATCTTGGATAAGCGGTAGAAGATGGACGGATGGATATTTTTTAATATTTTGTTGCAATTAAATTACAATGAATTGCATGACATTATATTATCTTATCCTTTAATATTGTTTTTCCCTTATACAGTTACATTAACTTTAATGTACCGTAGTTATTTGCAATTTTTTTAATATTGTTTTTTATTTTATCTTTGCTTCTGAAAGCCCAGTTGTTACAGTTTAAGTTACATTTCTACTATATGGTTTTATGGTTATCGTCACACTTTTTCTTTATAGCATCACTGGTACTCTTTTATGGCATCACACACACAAAAACACAACAAAGCAAAACACACCTTTGGAGTGACATCGTCACGTTTGGCTGCTTGTTGCTCAGCAAAATTCATAAGGTTCAATCATAACTGCCCCCTCCGCCGATGAATACAAAATGAGCATATTCCAGCCACGCCTACACCTATGACAAACTACCCAAATACAGGAAGTTAGACAGATACACTCTTACATGTACAGTATTTAAACACATTCATTTGGCAAAGCTGTCACTATTCTTCATCTTATTATATTTCCTTCCTTCAAGATGTTTTTTGTACCCTAGGATGGGGCTACCCCGCTGTTCCTGGCGGCCCAGGGGGGTCATGTGACCGTCATCCGCCACCTGCTGGCGTCTGGTGCCAAGGTGAATCATCCAAGAGAGGTACTGGCAAACCCTTTCCTTCTCAATGAATTGTATCTCTTCGTAACAGTGCTCTTCCTCCGTTCTGCAGGATGGCACTGCCCCCCTGTGGATGGCAGCCCAGATGGGACACAGTGACGCGGTGAGGGTGCTTCTCTTGCGTGGAGCAGATAGGGACGCCTACAGAGAAGTACGCGCCTCATTCGAAGATTACTGGAATGCTTTGCATGGATGAAACCCTCTTTAGTGCACTGAAAACAGCAAATAGAATGTATGTTGCTGATGCTTTTCTGACTTGAATTTGACTGTCACAAGGACGGCTCCACGGCGTTATTTAAAGCGGCTTTGAAGGGACACAACGGCGTCATCGAGGAGCTGCTCAAGTTTTCTCCTTCACTTGGCCTCCTCAAGGTAGTCCAACGAAATGACGACTGATGAGACCAAAACAATACATTTACAAAGAGGACGGGGCATTAATTGGAAGCAGATGATAAGTGGCGAGAGGCTGTTAATTCACAAATTTGGAATGTCATTATACAGTCGTCCCTCGTTTATCGCAGGTAAATGGTTCCAGAATCGACAGCAATAAGTGAATTTCCACAAAGGAGGATTCAATATTAATAAATGGAATATTTTTGTAGTTAGAGCATAGAAAACCTGTTTATGACCTTCTAAAAATGTTTTTTTAACATTATTAGAGCCCTCTAGACATGAGATAACAGCCCTATAGTAATCTTTACACTCATATTACCTAATATAGTAGACATAATAAGCGATAAGGCATAATAACTCACGTTAGCATTGGGAAAGTTCTTGAACATAATGTGGTGTCATCCACCCTCACGATGATTATCTACACCACATTGTGCAGCTCTTATGCACAGGCTATGGGAATTCCACAGAGACACAAGAGACGGTCACCACTTTCTGCATTGCAAGCCACCGAGTTAACTATCCATCCATCCATCCATTGTCTATACCGCTTCTCCTCATTAGGGTCACGGGGGTATGCTGGAGCCTATCCCAGCTGACTTCGGGCGACAAGCAGGGTACACCCTGGACTGGTCGCCAGCCAATCGCAGGGCACATATAGACAAACAACCATTCACACTCACATTCATACCTATGGACAATTTAGAGTCACCAATTAACCTAACATGCATGTTTTTGGAATGTGGGAGGAAACCGGAGTACCCGGAGAAAACCCACACGCACACGGGGAGAACATGCAAACTCCACACAGAAATGCCCAAGGGAGAATCGAACCCAGGTCTTCCCGATCTCCAGGCTGTTCCTGTGTTGGCCAACGTGCTAACCACTAGTTTTCCCCAATTTATTTATTCTAAACTTAAGAAAAGGTTTGAAACTGAGCGGGGAGGAAAGACAAAGTAAGAAGCCAAAGACGTATCACTTCCACATGCAATCCACATGCAAACCAGGAAAATGCAACAAAATGGAGAGCTGTGAAGCATACAAGTGTATTCAAGAGTCAAATTGCATGTTGACTACGATAAATTTGTACATATTGGCGGGTCTGCACTAACTTTGAAAGTACTCCTACCCCTTACAGTTCACCCCACTATTTGAGAAGCACTGCATCAATGTAACATTACTGATGCCTCGCAACCAGAATACTACATTTGACTTGTGTTTCGGTATTTTTTGACTAAACATAGGCCATAGTCAACCACAAAACAGCGATCCTTTATCAATGAATGTTTGAAAAGCTGCGATAGAGTGAGGGAGCAATGTTCGAGCTGTGATGTAGCAAGGGACGACTGTATATAACAACTTTTGTATTTTTTGTAACATGCGTGAGCTTCATACCAACAACTGAGTAGCACAACCGACATTTTAGCGCATGCAGTGGTGGATAGAGCTGCTGGATGCCAAAGCTGTTTATGGCTATGTTTATTGACTCAACGCTAATGAAAGTCCCCAGTAGTTATTTACTTTTGTAAGCCATGTACCCAGCGGTTAATTAAAGCGGTATTAACTGGAGCATTTACGGTACTTTTGCTATCTGTGTTTGTCCCCAGAATGGCTCCACAGCCCTCCATGCTGCTGTCCTGGGTGGCAATTTCCAAAGTGTTCAGCTTCTGCTCCGCGCCAACGCAGACCCCACACTTGCCAACAAGGTAGAGAGCACGCAGACCTTTGAGGCAAATAACAACCCTGTTGTCTCTCCCGTGTGTTTTACAGAATAATGAACTCCCGGCCGATGTAGCCAAAAGCCAACGCATCCTGAGAGTTTTGCGCCCGAAAGCCTTAAACGTGACCACGGATGACAATCGTGGCTCCTGCCTGCGCATCTGCCTGCACTGAAAGGAGAGCAAGACTGCATCAAAACTACAATAACACACCCATACATTACCTTGTGCTTGCTTATACCCTGCCTGGAGTGGAGCTGCCATAGCTAAATTTCATGTAGAATAGCACAAATAACAATCCAGACAAAATGTGTACCATCACAATCATGTTTGTCATAAGATTTCAAAATTTTAATGCTCTTGATTTGGCTTTTTGATACATCCAGTAAAGTTTAGGTTTAATAAGTAACTGTGTGCATGTCATTGGATGTAAATAATTAAATCCAGATGCAACCAGGGTGATTCAATTACTTTGTTTTCCTTCATAAGCTTTATATTGAATTGGATGTGTTTAGATTGGCGCATGCTAGAATTTGGATACCAATGCAGAGAGGACAAAGTTGAGTGTAAAAAAAAGGATTTATTGACAAAGGGAAACGGGGGGAATCACTGCCAATGAAAAAAGCTGGCAGGAAAAACTATTAACAAGGCGCTGCTGGAATGCCGAGTAGGAATCGGATAACCTTAGCATGAAACAAGAGCCAGAACAAAGAAAGTACACTACACCACGAGCCCGCAGAGAGCGGGTGTAGTCGGGAATGCTTCAGCCATGCTTAAGAAGCCGGTAATAATTGGCGACAGGTGTGCTGATGGCTCCGCCCCTGCTGGCCAGCGGTGCATTGCAACACAAGGCAGATAGGCGGCAGCAAAGCGATACCATAGGACATGACAGAATGCTTTTCATATATATTTTGTTTATAGTTTAGTCGATTAGATCCCCCATTATTTAAAGAAACACTAGCCTTTAAAAGTAGCATCTGTTATTTAAAAATGAAAATGAAAAGATTAGGAATGACATCCTACCTGTGTGTGCTAATTAGGAAGCCGTCATCGGGGCGACACCCTCACGTGACCAATGCGGAAGTGGAAGGTAAGGGTTTTTTTGTTGACGCAGAGGAGAACACGACTAGCGACTGAAGTTGTTTGTAAAATGAGTCAAAATTAGCTGGATAGCGGATATTTTGGGAATTACTTTCAGCGACAGAGCACTCTTATTGACCCAACCGCAATGGCCGGTGGTAATTTGGATGTGAGTAATATTTTTTTATTTAAAAAAATAACTTTTACTTTGTATTAACTGACTGACTGATCTGTGTTCGTTTAAAATAGCTAAAATGTCATCTGAAAATAAAAAAAGATAAGCACAATTAAGAAATAAACTGGAATTCCAAGACTGAATTCTTTAAAAAAAAAAAAAAAATGAAAGGAGATGGGTTGCCAGGTTTTTTTTTTTTATGAAAGGAGATGGGTTGCCAGGTTAGTCAAAAATTCCTTTATTGACTTAAAAATAGCAAAATATGCAGCAAATTCAATCATATCACATTTTTCCTCATTTTGTAGTAAATGTCTTGAGCTTACGTATGACACATGTGTTTTATGTAGCTTAATGTGAAATTATCTCCTTATTAGCTTCATTGCTTTATTGGTATTGGCAGTTATTGCAGGGCTTTTCAAAGTGTGGCGCCAGAAGACTAAAGAGGAAGCACAGTAGCTTGAGAAAAATAAAGAAAAACATTGTTCAAACCCACCAAGCTAACTTAAGTTACGTGAAAGACGGAATCAACTGAGTCAAAGTATCTGTTTGCTGTCCTGGTTTGGTCTCAATGTAGTTCCTATCCTTATCATGTTTTATGTTGTGTTGTGTTTTCTGACGGGGGGCTCACTGTGCAGCACTATGAAAAGCCCTGAGTTATGGAATAGTCCAGCAGATGTTTGAGCACAGCTTTTTCCGGACTTTGAGGTCCTTTTTTTCATTGTTGCATTAGTAGTACAGTTCAGAACTAGATTCATTTTATTATCGGTCGCCTCTAATGATGTATATATAGTTATTACTGGCACTGTTCACTACTTTTTGTGCCTGAACTTCCCTCTTTTCATGTTTTCTTCTTCTAAGAAAGCAATCGATCTCGCCAGAAGAGCTGCTGAGGAGGACTCTGCCAAAAACTATGAAGAAGCCCTCAGATTATATCAAAGTGCAGTGCAGTACTTCCTTCACGTCATCAAGTGTGAGGAACACATGGCCAATCAGTGTTTGTTGTTGTTTGTTAAACTTCCACACACACCAGCATCATCATGTCTCCTTTGCTTCTGCTGCTGCAGACGAAACCAAAGGTGGGCGCTCCAACGAGATGATCCGATCCAAGTGTGCAGACTACCTGGACCGGGCCGAGCAGCTGAAGGAGTACCTGAAGAAGAAGGAGCACCATTGTCCTGCCAAACCTGCCAAGGAGTCGGATGGCAAAGGGTAGGTTAGTGAGCTGTGCGATGAGTCACTGTCCATGTTTTTGTTGCGCTCGCCGCTTTCTCAAAGCATTGGTATGGAGCTGGTATGTGGAATGTGGAAATTGTAAAGAGTACACTTGAGTTGTTGTTCAGCATTCTGTTTACATATACTTCACAGTGTTTCTCCAGTCACTGTGTGCTAAAAGGGCTGATCATTGCAATACACTGGAAATATAACAACATAGTGCCAGTTAATTTTAGTTAACCAGTAACTTCAGTTATCAGTATTTCCCATACATTCATTTATTTGTGGTAGCCTACCGTAAATTAATTTGGACCGCCACCCTTTTAAACAAATTTTTTTTTTTTTAGATTTGGGGAATTTTTGTGAGATTTGATGCTACTTGTTTGCCCTTGCTCACAAACACTTTATAATGTGACTGTCTGTGTAACTGTGTCGTTACAGCTCTGTTCCATGGCAATGTAACACCTTATACCCACGTATCACAACTGACTTAGAGTTTTTGAAAATCTCCACTCTGGCCGGAGATTTGCATCATGGCCAATTATGCAAATTAGACAATGGCGTCCTCTACTTCACTGTCTTAAAATGGACACTTTGTGGCTATTTATTGATTAATAGGCACTCCTTGAAGTACCATAGTTCAATAATATTTAAACCCGGACATTTTTTTGAGTTAATTAAAAATATATTATTTCTTGTGTTTATTGTCCCACAAATTGCCGCTAAATTATATTACTGTTTGCATTTTTGAGACCAAATAAATAGGAGTGTCATGAGCCACTCAGTTCTCAGGACGAGAAAAGTACAATGAAAAAATATATGACAATATATTACAGTGGTACAAATGTAATGTATTCTACGTTACACTCCGCACTGTGTATGCTAAAGGCCCCACTTCCACCCACGGAGACAAAGGGATTGTATGACTGACAAAAGCACTCACTGCATTCATGACGTTGTTCAATGGAACAAACACACCAAGGTGCTGCAACCAATGCACAGAGTGAATTCTTTGCCCTGTTTGGAGGCGAGAGACGAGGAAAACAGACACTCATGCAAATAGCAATGTATTGAGGCCAGCAAAATTATCGAGTTCATTTTCATTTGTGTGATTAATTAACTTATCGTCCCAGGCCTAGTGCCCACATTTTGTCACATTTTAATCTTGCGAGATCTTGTGACGTGAGCTCTTGTGACACCCCTAATAAACCCAAATAAACCACTACTCTTATGATAATATATAAGAATAATAATTCATAATTAGGGATGTGGAAAATAGTGCGTTAACTGTGGCAAGTAATTTGTTGAAATAATTACGTTAGCATTTTTAGCATAATTAACGCATGAGCATCATGTCAAGACACACCTCTCTGTTATGGCGGCAGATGGAGGAACAATAGCGTCCTCACACAGTCACACAGAGTCTGCCCCCCTTTAATAACTTTATTCTGACCTGCACACATCAACAGCAGTGCAATTCCAACACCATATATTAAGGGTGTAACGATTCATTCACTACATCGATGCATCGATTTATATTCCTACGATCCAACTACATCGATGTTTGTTTAGCAAGTTTTCATTGTGGACGGCATTTATATTGATCTAACATAGTTTAAAAAGGTAATCAATCGATTGAATCGATACTAGGAAATAAAGCATTGGATTTAAGCACTGCAGGCTTTATATGGATGTGTGGTTTTTAAGCACTTTTAATGATAAAGACTCGATAAAGACAAAAAAGAAATTCAGTCTGTGTCTGTAACGTCATCGTCTTCCGGGTATGTGGTGGTCATGGGAGTTGAACTTGATCTGTGAAATACAGTTGATTTGCTGTTTCTTCTTTTGTTCAGTTAATTCACTTCATTCAGTGTTCATATTTAGCTCATATGTTTTTATTTAAAACGCCCTTTAAGTGACATTTATGGGGACAATATGCAAATTGAGAATGTTTTGTACGCCTGGTAGTTTACGGTCGAGTAGCAGTGACGCTTAGTGATGTCATCATCCAGCATGGCGTGTCCAAGTCAAAACATACGCTTATGTACACGGAAGCAATCAATGGCGCACTTGCTTGTGCCGGGGAGGACGGAGAAGAGAGGAAAGGCTGGGAAGCCGTAATTTTTGTTGACCGTTTATTCGTTTTGTCACACATTTACACTCACGTTTCTTATGTATTCTTCTTTTACATTACCACGTTTCCTTACACCGCTGCACGCCATCTGCCATCACTTCACATGCAAGGTATCTGTTTACTCTCCTGGTTTGGTCTCATAATTACCAAAACTTATCTTAAACCCACCACACCACGGTATCCTGTTCAGTGTCTCTGTTAAGCGCATCATCAAGATGGAGGACCCATCCCGACCCTCTCAGCGGCAAAATGTACAAGGAGGCCACATTACTTGATAGTTGCAGCACCGTTCTTTCAAATGGCTGCTCTCATCAGGAGGATTATTAGCACAAAAAAAGCTACTGCTGCCATCGGCCCGTACAGGTGAGGAAGTTTCAACACCTAATTGAAGATACCACATTCATTTGCTGAGGAATTTGCATAATGTCCCTCACCTTAGGGTGCAAAGTGCAGGTTTGGATTGCACTATTTAAAATAAATAATTCATCATGCCAAGCTATACCACCCTCTGGTCCTCCTGATTTTGTATTGCATTTTTAACCAATTTTTTGTAGTCATTGATAATTTATTCTTAAGTATGTCAGAATTATTAACAATTTATACCTGATTCCCTTACAAAAAACAATGTGAATCTAGGAAACTTCACCTGCACTGTCCAGTACCCAGGTATTTATTTCACAGTCACACTGGTTGAATCTTTGGCTAAAAAGATACTGAATCGATTTAAAGTTACTGAATTGTTTCAGATCGGATCGTTCTAAATTAACCAAAATCGTTCTTGAATTGTATCAGCAACCATGACTCGTAATACGAATCAAATTGTTATTAAAACGAATAGTTACACCCCTACCATATATGTACAGTATCTCCAACTCACACACACATCTCTCGTCCCTTCGTCATCAAAACGACACTTCCTCATTGTCACTAGACGACTGCGAGGTGCATTCAGGGACACATCGAACATCACAACACCGTCTTTATTATATGCGTGTATATGTGGTCTAAATAAACAGAAAGACAAGTAAAAACAGTAAGTGGATATTCTTATCTCTCACTAACATAACTCTGACTGCGGAGGTACAATTTGCTGCATTTAGGTGTGCTTGGAAATCCCAGAAAATATACTGAAAACATGTGAAATTACATGTCTTTGAACGCAACCCCTCATGGCTCATAATAATGCGGTTAAAATGTGATTCAAATGTTCTGCTACCATTAAAGAGACCAGCATTAGGCAAATAGATTTTCAGACGTGTCGTATCTTTTAGCTTGATTTAAATTTTTTGTTCTTTTGGAGCTCTTAATACTTACAAATATATATAATCGTGTCCTGTCAGTCAACTTTCTGTCCATAAAATACAGTAAAAATGAGCATAGTTGACACATATTTGGAAATGGTGATTAATCATGATTAATTTGAAAATTGTGATTAATTTCATTTTAAAAATTGTAATTATTTGACAGCCCTAATAATCATAATCTTAATAATGCAATATTTCCTTTAATATGTCCTCTTTCACAGTGTAAAGTTGTGGAATTGCTGTTTGTGACGTATTTTCTCACGGGCGATATGTATTGTCTGTCAAATATTTCATGAAATGCTGGCTTTTCAACTTTATTAAAGAGCAGCATTTTATTTGCGATGACTGAAAGCACACCATTTTGCGCTGTTCCATTTGTTATTTATATTGCCGACCAAATGTCACAGTGACTGTTGACTGTCAGAAAGAAGTGTGTAGTTTTTTTCCCCAGATGGGAAAACTCGGTGGGGTAGATATGTTTGAGGTGGACAAGTTTGTTTTATTGCCTTTTATGTTGCTACCACTTTCACATATATTCAGCATACTGGCTCGTTCGTGTTGCTGGGCTCACCTTGCTCATTATTAATATTCCCATGTGGGGGTTGTGGCATTTGGCTTTGCAATCATCTTTTTCCCTCCTAATTTCTACTGCATTACCTTGCATTGCTCCTCACAAAGCTCCACTCTTTTGCTGTGTGTGTATACTAGCAGCCCCGCCTCCCCCCACAGAGACAAAGTGACTGTGTGACTGAGTGACATGAGGTCTTACTCTGTTCGCCGTTGTTCTATGAAGCGTCTAAGTGCTGAACCAATGCACAAAGTGAATCCTCTTCCTGCCTGTTTGGAGGCAAGAGGCGAGGCAAACAGACACGCATGCACATGGAAATATATGGAAGCCGGCAAAATTAAAGGCTTCATTTTCATTTATCTTGTGATACTTTATTTATTTAGTAATCCAAGACAGTTTTTTTCTGAATGAGAAATTTTTTTAATCTTGCAAGATTTTGTGACACCCCAGTATAGTTTTTAAATTATATTGATTTAATTTTTATGTCAGCATTATATAAATACTTGTATCATGTGTTTGTCTATTCCTTATACAATACTGTTTATGTTAGTTGGTGGCAGGTGGCACATGTGCCTCACAAGAACCAATTAGATTTTGGTGCTCATCAGAATAAAAATGTGGATATAGGGAGTTATTTTGGATCCTATCCATTTGCTGTCAGTGGAACCGCTGATACAGTGCCGCCTGGTCATTAAAGCTGTGTTTGGTGTTGTCCTTTCAGCAATGAAAGTGACGAGGGTGACGATTCAGAGAAGAAGAAGTTCCAGAATCAGCTGTCAGGTGATTGGCAGGAGATGAACACACGACACAAAGACGCACTTCAGGGTCCAAGTGTTCAGTTGAGTGGAGTCATTGTGTCTTACAGGCGCCATAGTGATGGAAAAGCCAAACATTAAGTGGAGTGATGTCGCCGGGCTTGAAGGAGCAAAAGAGGCGCTCAAGGAGGCAGTCATCTTGCCAATCAAGTTCCCTCATCTCTTCACTGGTACAATATTAATCCAACCTAGAAGGTTTCTGTTGTTTTAAGACAGAAAATACTATATTTACTAATGGTGTGTGTTTGTGCAGGAAAAAGAACTCCTTGGCGTGGGATTCTGCTGTTTGGCCCTCCAGGAACAGGAAAGTCCTACCTGGCCAAGGCGGTGGCCACCGAAGCCAGCAATTCCACCTTCTTCTCCATCTCCTCCTCAGACCTGGTGTCCAAGTGGCTGGGAGAAAGTGAAAAGTGAGACCTTACTTCTTTTATGAGACGATGAACGTAGATAGACGGTTGTTTCTCTCTCTCCTCGCAGGTTGGTGAAGAACCTCTTCTCTCTGGCCAGAGAACACAAACCTTCCATCATTTTCATCGACGAGATCGACTCGTTGTGTGGCTCCAGGAGCGAGAACGAGAGTGAAGCGGCACGCAGGATCAAGACGGAGTTCCTCGTCCAGATGCAGGGTGAGTACGAGGAGATGGACGCTTTTTATTACAGCTTGCAGTGGCTCTACTCGCTATTGCTGCATGTCCACCTTACAAACCAGGAACTACCAAGTTCTAAGCATGCTGAGTCTGTACCACAAGGGTGATGTAAACCACTGCTGATTGCTCATTGGCTGAGCAGATTCATCAATGACCAAAGCAAACACACATGCCAACATTAGCATACTCTGTTGCCTCTGTGCCCTAGCTCCGCAGCTGCCACTTTGCTGCAGTCCTTCGTTTTCTTGCTGCCCTCAGTCTCAACCTGTCCATCCATTTTCTATACCGCTTTTCCTCATTTGGGTCACGGGTAAGCTGGAGCCTATCCCAGCAGACTTCGGGCGTGATGCGGGGTACACCCTGGACTGGTCGCCAGCCAGTTGCAGGCCACATGTAGACAAACATTCAAATTCTCATTCATACCTATGGACAATTTAGAGTCTCCAGTTAGCGGCTAACTAACTAACCGTTTTGCCCCATAGTTGATCAAGGACATTTAGTCTATTTGCTTGGTGCCTTCAGTCTCAGTCTCCTCTTGGATAAATGTAGTTGTTAGTTTAGTTTGTCTTGTTCCAACTGATGTGTTGGCTTGATCAAGGAATTTTTATTTATTCATCCTGCTGCCTTCAGTCTCCTCTTGGATAAAATGTGTTATTTATTAGTGAAACAAAATGCTCTCCTTGCAGGTGTTGGGAATGACAATGAGGGAATCCTGGTCCTGGGGGCAACAAATATCCCATGGACTTTGGACTCTGCCATCAGGAGAAGGTTGGTAGCCACACTAGTTTTTTGGCACAGTTAATGTCTGCCTTCATGGCTATTGTGTTTGTTACGTGTGTTTTTCTAGGTTTGAAAAGCGCATATACATTCCTCTGCCGGAACAGGCGGCCCGCTCCTTCATGTTTAAGCTTCACCTGGGCTCTACGCCCAACAAACTGACTGAGGCCGACTACACCACGCTGGGCAAAAAGACGGAGGGCTACTCGGGGGCCGACGTCAGCATCATCGTCAGAGACGCCCTCATGCAGCCTGTCAGGAAGGTTCAGTCCGCCACTCACTTCAAGAAGGTGAAGACAAATCATTCTCAATGTCGTCCAACAGTTGTCCATCCAATTTCTATTGTGCTTATTTGCTCAGGGACACAGGGAAGCTGTAGCCTAACCCAGCTGGGTACACCCTGGATTTATCAACCGTCGATCACACATAAGTGCCTTTCACATGGTCTATAACAGGCTTTTTTCTGTGTCCCTGCTCTGTATAAAAGACACTGACACAGAATGGGGCGCAGGAAGTATGCCCCATAGTGTTGTGTGCATCCAAGCAAAGTTGACCCCCACCTATTTGTGGTTTGGCATTCCCTCCCCACATATTCGCACATTTCGTTTCTCTGCTTTAAATTGTAAATAGTTTTTTTAAAATGGTAACTTAAATAGAAAGCGGTTGGATGGCGCTATCTGCAGATGAAAAAGAGTGCTGCAGCTATGAATCCAGCAGAGTGCTGTCTCACAAGTCAATTCACTCAACATATAGATGCTCTGACATGACGTGATGTTGTGCAACTGCTCGTTATGTAAATGTAATATTGTGTACTGTATACCAGTCATTGTTTCTTAATGTTTAAAACCAATTTTAAAAATGTGTTTAATGACTGTGAGAGGCATATTATAGGGTGTAGAGCAGAGATCGCCCACCCATCAATTGCGATCGACCAGTTGATCTTTGAGATTTACCCAGTCGATCATGTTTTATACGCCAGGCACCTTGCAGGGCAACTAAGGGTCCTTAGGACCAATGGCACATTCGAGCCACCTGGACAGCTGCTGTTGAAAAGTGCTTATATGTTCATGTCTGTCTGTGTTGGTGATAATAGATACCAGACAATACATCAGACATTATATCAACGTCAAATGAACTCGCTGGATGAAAATCTCCAATATGTATTAATAAAGCCCATCAAACATTCCATTGCATCTGGCACTCTGACCGGAGCGGCTGTGTGGATGAGGTGCTCCAGCCAATTTGCTTAAATCACATACAGTCCTACCTCTCCGCTACAGTCGTGACAATATTAGGAAAATTAAATGCAATATCATCAGCACCCTTCCATCCTGGCAAGTGACAAACAGACATGCATTTTGACAACTGGACACGTCCGTACACCTTGCCCCTCTCCAGGTACGCACCCAGCCCTGATCTCGGTCCCCAAAGCACCGGCCGGAGTTGCCAGCGCACACCAGTTAGAGCAAAAGGAACAATGACAAAAAGCTGAAATATTGACACCAACAACCAATGACACCAACAACACAAAGCTTTGTCTTTAAATATGTATCACATTTAAAAATAACTTTTCTACAAAATCTACATATTTTTTTCTAGTAGTGTCATGAGATCTTGTATAATGTGATTAAAATGTGACAAGATTTCTCATTCAGAAAAAAGCAGTCAAGTGATAATTAATTACATGATAAATGAAAATTAACTTGATAATTTTGGGAAATTAAGGATTAATTCCTCACTTCTGCTGTCCGTCCACATGTCCAGGTTCAAGGCTCATCGTGGAACAATCCCGACGTCATCATGGACGACCTCCTCACTCCGTGCTCACCGGGCGACCCTGGGGCCATAGCCATGACGTGGATGGACGTCCCCGGGGAGAAACTTCTAGAACCTGTGGTTTCCATGGTAGAGTATTCAGTGTGGTGGTGTCACCCTGTTGTCCTCTCACATTCACAATGTTTCCCCCATCTTGCAGACTGACATGCTGAGGTCGCTGTCCAACACCAAGCCCACTGTCAATGATCAGGACCTGGACAAGCTGAAGAAGTTCACTGAGGATTTTGGTCAAGAAGGCTGATGACTGCTCGCAAATGCAACAAATCAGAGGTCAAACACACAATGAGTGCAAGTTACATTAAGATGGGAAGGGTAGGACTTTTTCCACTACTATAAAACACTGTAATTATGGATCAGATATTCGTGCTTATGTTTACAACACTTTACCCAGGACCCATACTATAATAACATGATTCTTTGCTTTAAAAAATCATATTTGGAGTTGTAAGATGCCTTAAAGTGCAATATGATTAATTTATTTTATGAATATTTGTATTTATTCGTATTTCTCTTTAGCTTTACCTTGAGTTTTTTTCCCCCTTCAGTTTTCTTGAGCTTGGGAAACTTGCTTTTTTTGCCCCTTTCTTTCTCACGTTATACCGATGGACCAAGAGATGGCGGTAATGTGCCTTAACACTGAATCACTCCTTTCTTACAAAGCATACCGTATTTTCAGAGCGCTAGATTTAAAAGAAAGCTCAACCTGCATAGTCAAATATTCTTGCATCCAAAAGTTGTCTAATATATGTAATTTAACACTTGCACTTTTGTGTCCTGTATGTGATGTGTTCTGTGAACAGAGGTCTAAAATAAAACACATGCAGTCACTCATCATATTGTGAATACATTTAATTGTTAAAATACATCTCTCGGCTAAAAGCATCAAATTTTATATTAATTTATTAATTAACTAGCACACTTAGCTTGACAACATCATACATTTTGGAAATAACATCCTTCATTTTCACACATCTCTATTAGTGATGTTAAGCAATATTTGTTAAGATGGCAGGCCACAATGTTTCCTACTGAGGATTCGCAACAATTTGAAATGGTATAAATTAAGTCAAAGGGCATGGTATCAGCATGAAAAGAAATGTAACTGGATCTCCACAGATATCAGCATGAAATGAAATAAGCTGCCATTTCGCAGCTGCCAATGTAAAACCAAACACATTTTTGTGTGCGTTGCTAAACAAGCGTCCCTTTTTCCATATCCAGAGACTCTCATCAAGCAAAATGCTACACTAATAATGAAAATTATTGCTGCATTGATGTCCTCACCTGATGCCTTTGCATCTAATAGCCTGTGAAACCGAAGACCTTACGATACAAAAAAAATCTAAATACATGAGGAAAACAAGACATGCATGGATGTAGATGACCACTATGTATCCCACCGGGCATCTTTTGGATTTTTTTTTTCCCTCTTCTTTCTTTGGATGAAAGCACAATTGGAGTATAGTTGCTATACCTATCAGGGTGGGACACATTAACAAAATACTGTCAAACAAAAAAATGATATGGCTTTAAGATGAAGGCATGTGTACAAAATGTCATTTACAGTTATTCTTAAAGTAAATATATTATTTGCCACACAAGGCTTTGGAGAAAGTGCTCAAGTTGAATATTTTAGGATACATGGAAAGTGTGTCACCATCCCGCCATGCTTCACAGAGAGGAGTTTGTATTCTGAATAAAAGGTGTGTAGGGTGGGTGTGTTGTTGCTGTAGTAGATAGATGTACAAGAACGCGCACACACTTAGAAGACGGAGAAGAGCGACCCCAGTGCCAGACCAGTGGCCGCACCCGCCAGCATGCCCATGGCCATGTCGCCGCCATTATCGCGCTGGCGCTCCTGAATGACCACGTGGTTGACTCCGCCAGAAGGGTAGCCACCTAGACGGAAGACAAAATCCATAAATCAGATCATATTCAAACAAGGTCGCAAAATTTGGAGCCCCTTTTCCTCCTGAAAATGATGCTGTAAAATATTTGATTTTGGGGGTTTTTCTGATGCCACCACAGAAGGGTACCAGTGGTGGCAACCACATAACAGAAGTGTGACCTAGCGGTTGTGTAGCACAGAATCTCTGTCCATGCTACTCAGTACAATATGGCAACAGTCAGTCTACAATAACAACTAGGAAGGCACTCAGTAGAGCACAAAAGTGGAAAGATTGAGGAAAAAAGTGTGCCGATACCCACAATGAGCTAGAGCAATGAGCTAGGCAGTAAGGTCAGAGTCCTTTTCTGTAGCTGGTCCCAGGCTTTGGAACGTCTTCCCTGTTGATTTGCGGACCATCACAGACTTGCATTCGTTTAAAGAAAAACGTAAGACTAATTTGTTCTGAACTGCATTTGGCACATAAGAGCATGGGGACACTTATTTATTTTGTATTCTTTTAACACATTTTATTTATTGTTTTATTCTATTTTTTTTATTTATATTATTATTATTACTATTTATATTTTGCTGTTTTTCCTTGCACTGTTGTCCAGCACTTTGGTTCAGTTACAGCTGATGTAAGGGGCTATATAAAAAAAGTTTGATTGATTTATTGATAAACCAGTTATGTTTTAACGGGGCAATCACTTTTTCCACACAGGACCATGTAGATTTGGAGTTTTTTTCCTCCCTTAATAATAAAGTTTCATTTAAAAACTGCATTTTATGCAGTTGTGTTGTCATTGACCAATATTTCAATTTAAAAATCAACCTCAGGATCCGCCGGGAGGAGCTGGACGAAGTGCCTGCGGAGAGGAAAATCTGGGCCTCCCTGCTTAGGCTGCTGCCACCGCGACCCGATCTCGGATAAGCGGTAGAAGATAAATGGATGGATGGATGGAGGAAGGGGGCAAACACATTTTCACACCACTGTATATGTGAAAGCCATGAAGGGCAATCATCGAGTTTAACTTAGAATAGTGACTAATATAGCCATTTATTTGTTCAATCTGTTCTCTTAAAGCACTATTGGTAACACCTGCTCGCCAGTGCTGGTGTTCTTCTACAATTTGGTCCGAAGACAGAGAGCATCTTTAAGAGCTGTTCCACTGTGGTTGTCGGTGTTCAGACATGTTGAGACCAATGCAAAGCTCTTACCTTGGTACTGATAAGGGTAGGCGACGGCATAGGGCTGCCCGTCGGCTGCGTACATGATCTGCGTTGCATGCGGGCTAGATGCGACGTACTCTCCATACTGGCCCGGCGCATAGAACTGGTGGAAAGCCAAACCATAGCATAAGGGTTCTTCCTATATGCACAATTGTTAAAATTATTAACATCTCTTTACCGGGGGTGGGGGAGCGTATTCAGAGTAAGGGGGAGGAGAGGAGGCCATCACTTCTGGAGTGAAGCCCACCTGAGGAGTCGCAACCATCTAAAAAGTGCAAAAAAAATAAATATGCTATTCAAACTTTTAAGAACATTCTTGGGGGGGGGGGATAGAAAAGGTTGGACATTTTGGCTTTAAGAGTACATGCAAAGACGTTTCCTCAGCCGAACAATGAATATGTTGGAATGCAAAAGTACAGCAGTCTCACCGCATTAATTCGAGCATCCTGCAGTGCCATGGTCCATGCCCTGCAGCAGCAAGAAAGCAATGTTACAGTAGGCCCAGTAGAGTCTATACTATCAGAAAGTACAGTACAAGTTTAAAATGCTTTGAAACTAAGTCTTACAGGGCATCATCCGCGCTGTCAGCACACAAGCTGATGACCCGTCCATCTCTGCAGACTATCTGAAGCAAAGCATCACGTGTCTTCCCCTCTGGAGGGTTCAGCTCTGCGGCACCAAAATAAAGAGGTCATAACCAAAGTCTTATGAGTCAAGATGACATAATGTGGTCCATCCAGAACCTTGACATGCAGCCGAACTGCGGATGTTAATGCAGTCCACCCTCATGTGGATGTCATCCTCCATGTCCCTCCGCTGCTGGTCGTTGTAGAAGACGAGACGGCCGTCGGCCCACAAATCAAACCAGTTCTTCTTCCAGCGGCGCAGTATGGTGCCTGACGTGGAGAGGTCATCTTAAGCCTTGATTCCATGCAGAAGCATCTTTATAATGAAGCCTATCTGTGACCTTTGTGACTTACTTTGCCTATGGAGCCAGCCACTCTTCACCATAGCCATCTTAGGAGAGGTACCTAAACAGCCAACACAGTCCACCTCTGTTACTTGAGTGATGATGATGACTGGGTGTGTCCAAACAAACCTTGTGACCAGTGCCGCTTTGGCACAATATTAGCATAAACTAGTTAGTCATAGCTGTTGTCTATCTCAACATTAACCCAAAAGGCAGTCAGCCATGTTTACAATTAATAATAATAACAACAACAGCTAATGATTTAGTTAAGCTAACAAGAAACCACATGACAACTTGAAGCAGCCATTTTTTCATATACGTTTACATTAGCTCATGTTTGTTCAACTCCATCAGCGTATACGCTTACAGCTCACCTGACTGAGTTCGTAGTTTGTCCAATGTGTCGTTACTTATGGAGAATAGTGGGGTTTAACACGGCCTGCTCGTTTGTTGTCGTTGGAACAGCAATATGGAGGCTTGAAACCAGTAAAAGCGGAAGTGGAACGCTTTACAGAGAGATGATGTCATCCTTGTTGCAAAAGTCTTATTAGTAAGTTATTTGACAACAGTGCTAAAAAACTTTCTAGTATGATTTTATCGGGTGATCGCGCATCTAACCGAATTAGAAATGTAATGTTATCAGCAGCAAATATTTACAATTGGCGAATAAACGACAGGTTTAGTGGCTAACGCGTAAAACTGCTTAACGATTATAGACGATCTTTGGCCTCATTTTCTCCGGTGTGGGGTATTTGTTTGTGATGACGTAAGCTATCAGCTGACATCTTTGGAACGTACTAGCAAAAAAAAGGAGGACGTGCGTGTTTTGGTGAAGTTGGTCCCTGGGTAGTCACGTGGGAGGCTTGTCACAGGTCACACCCATAGACACACCACCTAACCGCGCATGTGTTTCCATAGTCCACCCGCCGGCGGGCCAGCGTGTGTTGCAAAACAAGCCCGTTAGTATAACTCTAGGCGCAGCAGTTGGAGACCAAACGACGTTACGTTTGGTTACGCGAGAGCTTCGTAACTAATCTGAAATGGCGACGGCAATATATTTGGAACATTATCTAGACAGTGAGTATCCATAAAGTCTTATATACTGTTTAGTTTGACTTCGCTGTGTACTTTTTTGCTTTGCTTGTGACTGACAGTAGCAGTGGGCGTTAGCGTGTTACTGGAAGACGTGAGGACGCTAGGCGCTCGCTAGCATTTAGCAACAGCTTCCTGTAGCTCCACAAGTTGTCTATATAAGTTAGTAATATGTCAATATAGGTAGCTTTATGAACACCAGCGTTATAGTATAGATTGTGTATTTGACTGCTTGTTGAGTTTTTATACAGTGTGTTTGTTGAAGTATAGCGGTCACCATGCACTTGCAACCTGTTGACTGTAGCCGCCTTTTTTCAGTAACCATTTACGCGCCAGGGAGCACACGGCTCATTTATTATGTAAAGATCTATCGTGTGTCGTGCAGATATATTTACACTGCCTACACCAGCACAGTTTAATGACATAATGTGGCAGAATAGGGCAACCTGAATAGAATGAGCTGTCATTACGTTGCAATTTAGTTGTAGCTACTGTAAATAACGGCCACAATAATAAAAACATCTGCTTTTAGGTATTGAGAATCTTCCATGTGAGCTTCAGAGAAACTTCACCTTGATGCGCGACTTGGACAACAGGACTGAAGGTGATCATCAACATTCTGCTGTAGTTTACGTTACATAATATTCAACATTGGCCCTTACAGAAAAGAAGGTGGAGATCGATAAGCTGGCGGAGGAGTACATTGCCAATGTGAAGAACCTGGCGTCAGAGCAGCGAGTGGAACATCTGCAGAAGATCCAGAGCGCATACAGCAAGTGCAAAGAGTTCAGCGATGACAAAGTGCAGCTTGCCATGCAGACCTACGAGATGGTTAGCCTCATATTCTTATTCCAGGGTTTCCACTATGGTTTTTTGAAGCTGTGGTGGTGGGCTGCATGGAAGGGCTGACTGCCGCCGCTGTGTCGTTCTGCCGCTGCTGTATGACAAATAACAATGTTTATGACTTACTTATTTGTTAACTTATTTAACCTTTCTTAACAACCAGCAGAACATGAACAGAGAACATTGCAAAAATGTTAATTTCATGGAAAAGTTGCTGAGGGCACCTAAACTGAGAGTCTAAAATGTCGAGCCTCCTTTTATTCCTGACCTATTTAGTCATATAGTACTATGTGACTCGTACGAAATTTTGTACTATTTGACACAAACCTAAATTTAATTTGATGCCTGTTTTAGAGTAATATGAATACATGGGAAATTCATTCTTCAATAATATATATTTTTAGTTCAAAATAACAATTAACCAAATAAAATAACAGTTAAAATATTTTTGTTGTAGAAATCTGTCCTGTATAAATTGAGAGTACAGGTTTAGGCTGTCAAAGGTGTATCCAACTTGCTACTTTGGCAAAAAGAAAGGAGAGTCAAGCTATTTGTTTTTATGTGACTGCCAACATTTAAATTGTACTTTATTTACAACGCACATCTCCACCCAGTGTGCTCATTTGTCATCAAATACAGGCATCATGTTTGAATAGGACACTTATAAAAACACTAAGCGGTGAAGCAAATATTTTTAGGTGAACTACTCAACATCAGCTGGCGAGCTGCTGCTAGCTTGCGAGCTACCTGTTGGAGACCCCTGTGATAGCATCACTTATCTTAAAGCTGGACAGACTACGTTTTTATATTAAACAACTTAGACACACAACTAGTGTTTTGAAGATGAGCCTTAAGTATTATAATGGTAATAAGAGCCTGTGACAAGCTGTCGTCAATTGACTCAACATTTTACCGACTATTTTTCATTCTCACGATAATAAGGAACAAAGTGAATGTCAACACAGGATGGGTTGCATACTTTTATCTGGCCACACATGCAGGCAGACAGGCGATTCTGGTGCATGTTTGTCAAAATAAAGCAGAGTGAAACATTTTTATATTTGTAATTGTTTTCAAACTAATTGTTGTCGATATGTGCGTAAATAATAAGCTATATATGTATTTAGCATAGCATATATATCCATTCATGCAATATATTGCTTAACACTGTGTTCAAGTTTAAAAAAAAAAACAATTTTCAGGTGTGGTGGCTTTTATTTTGTCCTGTCGCTGCGCCACGATAAATTACATGTTGCGGAAACCCTGTAGTCAGAATATTGGGGATGGGCATAAAGATTTATGATCAATTGCGTGAAATTAATTTCTCGATCATTTTGAAGCAATTGAGGTAAAGTGAAGTGGGCTACTTGGCTGTAACCAGCAGAGGTGCTGTTGATTCAGTATCAGTTGTTTAATAAATCACCTTTTGAAATGTAATGAAGCTCATTTTGTCAATAAAGGTGGACAAACACATCCGCAGGCTGGATGCAGATCTGGCACGCTTTGAGAACGAGCTGAAGGAGAAACTGGAAGTGAGCGGCTACACTAGTCCTGAAGGAATAGCGCTGAAAAGTACGGCAAGACTGTGAAAAACATCACTCGCGTTGCATCAAGTGTGCAGATGTTTGTTGAACTTGAATGTTTTGCCTACAGAGGCGGAGTCCCGTGGTCCTCGGGAGAAGCGCGGTTCCAGGGGAAGAGGAAGGAAAGGCTCCGATGAAGATTCTCCAAAAAAGAAAAAGATGAAAAACAGGTTGGTTGCTGGCCTTTTCATTATCAGTATCTGACAAAAGTGAGTGCAGCGATCTTCATTATATCGTCTCAAGGGACAATACTAGAAGAAATTAATACTAGAATAGTCAGTGTACAGCTTGCATAGCAGTATAGAATTATGCTGAAAATGAGTCACACGCGCACACACACACACACAGAGCCAGCCATTATTGTTGAAATAGTTGGCAACACAAGTGAGTACACCTCACAAGAGCTGGTGGATGTTAGAGATTGTGCGCTCCTCCACTTTCCTTGCTTCCGCTTGAGGATGCCCCACAGGTGCTCAGTTGGGTTCAGATCTGGAGGAGACATACAGTACTTGGCCACTCCAACACCTTCAGCTTCTCCAGAGAGGCATTTGAGGTGTGTTTGGGTCCTTATGTTGGAACTGCCATATGGACCAATTTTTCCACAGGAAGGGCTCATGCTCTGCTTCACATTATCACAGTACATGTTGGATCCCTTGACAAGATATAGTGTAATACAAAACAAGAGAGAACATCTCCTCAGACAGCAACGTTATGCATTTCGTTACTGACACAATACATTATGTCTGACTTTTAGCTCGGACTTGAGCGACGCCCTCTTGCCCATGCAGCCGTCAGATGTGTTGGACATGCCCGTGGACCCCAACGAGCCCACATACTGCCTGTGTCATCAGGTGTCCTACGGCGAGATGATTGGCTGCGATAACCCAGACGTAAGCTCCTCAGTTTTTCTGCTTCCCGTACACTCATGTCAAACTGTTTGCTGTATGTTTTCAGTGTCCCATCGAGTGGTTTCACTTTGCCTGTGTCGACCTCGCCACAAAACCCAAAGGAAAATGGTGAGAAAGTGTTGACATCATCGTTACCTCATTATTTTATTGACATTGAAATGAATAGGTTTTTGTTCCTCTCTCTGTCGTGTCTCAGGTTTTGTCCACGATGCACTCAAGACAAGAAGAAAAAATAAGCAGAATTCATTCTGTAATGTTGGAGTAAAATAGTTTGATTCTAAACAGATATATATATATATAAATATATATTTAGCTGCACACACCATAGAAATGGTGACTCATTAAGCTTTGTTTAAAAGGCCTCATGTGGATTGTTGGGCACTATCACATTTAATTGAGCAGCTTACAAATTCACTCGTGTACGACTCATAGTCCTGCATTGCAGCTTTAGGATACTTGAAATTGTCAATTTTATAAGATTTTTTTTTTTTAAAGCTATAAAAGCCTGCTGAGAAATGAAGCATTTTAGATGTCCTCAAAAAAAAGAGATTTTTATGTTACCTACCTCCAGCACTGATGTAAACAAATTGGATAAACCAAACAAGTCATTTTGTCTTTTCTACCAAAAACATGACCTTTGTGAATGTATTGTGGTACTCGTGGTCAACTAAAAGCACTTTTAATGATGAATTTTACCCTTTTTTCAAGGTTTGACACTGCAAAGTTGGTTTCATATTAATCTAATTTCAGACTATGCCATATTTTGTATGGACTTCTCACACACAAAAACATTTAATTGGCTTTAAGCATCTTCTCCCATAATCAACTGTGAACATAAGTCATGTAAGCCACAGGCAAAGAGCCAAAGTTAATGTATTTTGTATATTCAATATTTTATATCAAATAAATATCATTTATTAATAATTCAGCAGTTTTCTTTCATTGTTGGTAAAATGGTAAATGGTCTTTCACTTGTACAGCGCTTTTCCACCTCCAAGACACCCGAAGTGCTTTGACCCTTAGTACATTTACCTACTGATGACGCAGCAACAGGAGCAACTGGGAGTTCAGTATTTTGCCCAAGGACACTTCGACACGATCACGGGAGGACGGTAGATCAAACCCGCAACTTTCAGGTAGGGAGATGACCACTCTACCACCTGAGCCATGCGGTTGTGGAAAATAAAACTAACTCTTTAAAAAAAAAAAAAAAAAACATGGTTGGAACACCTTTGTGGATTTTGCTTGTTCTCCCTGTGGTCGCGTGGGTTTCCTCCGGGTAATCCGGCTTCTGTTAGGCTGATTGGAGACTCTAAATTGTCCGTAAGTGTGAATCCGAGTGTAAATGGTTGTGCCTCTGTGACACTTGATTGAGGTTCCAACTCAGCCGTGACCATGAGGACAAGCAGTATAGAAAATGGGATGGAAAAAGTCAAAACCCATCATCAGAGTCTTCATCCCAGCTGCACTTCTCCTTAGCCGTCTTGCTAAAGTCCACCTCCAGGTCATAAACAAAGTCCGGGTCCTCTCTGTGAGTCCGGTTCTTTTCAAAGACTTCATCCATTTGGCTTTTCTTGCGAGCAAGCTCCTCGTCGCCCAGTTTGTTCATGTCTTCGTCGGGGTCTACTTGAAGCGAGGCCAGGCTGTGCTCCAGCGTGAATCCCTGCAGGTGATCCCGCAGGATGACGTAGAGCCTCTCCAGCTGAATCTGGGACACACTTTCCAGGTAGTCTTTGTGCCGGGGGTGGTTTTTAAGGCTTTCAGCAGCAAGGCTGCAATCTGGAAAGCAAACCAAATACATTGTGGTATATTTACATAAGTGTAGCATGACCAAATTAACATGTTTAACTTACTAGAATATCGATAGAAGTGTCGCACCGGTATGACTCGTTTTCGCACTTTATTTTCCTTGTTTTCATAAATCAACACTATGGACGGTGGACTAAAGCACACCCCGCAACGTTTTACCACGAAACGCATGTTCGGTTACTTGGAGCAAAACTGAATGACACTTGGATTGATAACGTGACAAAATAAAAGTCATAACAAAAGATACAAGACGGAAATCAATGCGTTCAGAGAGGCTAGCCTAGGCTAGTAGCCTAGCAACAGTCAGCTTTAGGACCCTTTCCTCTTGAGTCTTAACCGAATCCCGCCTACCTTCATCGCAAAAAAAATAAAAACACAAATATATATATATATAAATACTATTCACATTTAATTATTATGACGTTACATGTTCAACAAACACTGTTTTGGCTGTTTTTAAGTTTTCGACAATGCTCATAAGTATTTGTAATCAGGCACTAACATAGCGCCCCTAATCATACAAAGGTCCTTAGACGTTACTTCCGCAAACAGTCTAAAGAACGATTCTTACTGTGTTTATATTAGGATTTGTTGCTCGACGAATAGAATTAAAAGCTTAGTCACTTGAACAACTTCATGCATTTTACGTTTTTCTCAATCACAACGTTCTTATTAACATGTCGTTTTTCGACTGCAAAGGGTAAGATATGCTATCTTCAACGAATTGTCTCATAATACACTCATACCTCTTCAAAATGTAGCTATGTGCAACATAGATATGCTAAATATAAATATGTATTTTGCAACTTAGTTTTAGTAAAACCATATGAAGTATTGACATAATTCCATCGCCCCCCTCTGTCAAATCTGCCTTAAACCTTTTATTCATGTTCTGTAGGCGAGAACAGTTGTGGTTCTCTAAAGCAGTGGCTCCAGTCAGCTGCTGTTTCGGTGGAGATCAAGAACAGGGGTTTCCATAGGTATTCGTGTTGTCTATCGTTTTAAATGGTTGGTCTTATGGTTGTTAAAATTATTATTTCTAATCAATTTTAGGGAGGTAGAGACCACAGTTGAGCTCCACCATTATGTGTTCAAGAAGGTCAGCGTTTTGCTGCTTCATAGATGGCCCAGTGGCGTCTATGTGGACCCCTACCAGCTCTCTTTCCTGACTGATAAAGTTGACTGGCAAGTAAGACCCACTAAGAAGAAACAGTACTCTGTCTTTTTATGTGGTTCAATGTTACAAACACTATTGTCTATGTGCAACAATAGTTGTCTTAACTATTACAACTGTCTTTTAAAATGAAAGAGTATAAGGCCACGCTGAAAGACTAATAATAATAATAATAATAATAATAATAATAATAATAATAATAATAACACCAGAATAGAGTTGTAATTATGGTAAGAAAGTTTAGATTTTTTTGAAGCATGTAGAAGTATTTTTAACAAATATTAAATATTTGTTAAATATTTCATTTTACACTGACTTGTTAAAATTACAATTAGATTTATATATATATATATAATATATGTATGCATGTATTATGAATTATTTAAAAATAATTTATTATTTTAACATTACAACTTTTTGTGGTCGAATACACACTTTTTAGTAACTGCTTCTGCATTGTTTTTCTTGGTGAGATATTAGTGGGCTCGGCCATTGATTTGGAGGTTCCTGCACACCAGTCTTTGGGATTTGTAACCTATGTTTACCCCACCTTCACTGAGCCGCTGAAAGTCACCATTCCAATACACGGCCGCTACCATCCGCCCTCCTTTGCTGGGGGAACATATGAATTCATCACCATAGACCCCCCAGAGCTGCTTTTGCGGACGGAAGAATGTAACCGCCTCTTCTTCTTTTGTTTAGTAATGTATCGACAAGAATAAATATTTCTTTCCCTTCAAGGTTCAGAGTGGAACAATTTAGAGCCTCACACAGCGATGGAAGCCCCCTGCACTGCTGATAATACAAGTACATGTCTGTGGGTTAACGTGAACCATCAAAAGGTTCTTCTCTAGAACACTTTGCATCATCACGACTCTTACATGTCCTACTAGAACTCTTATTAAACTCCTTTCTCTCCCTACAGAAGCACAGCCATGACACCCTGCAGTTACCAATAGGTGATGGTTCCTTGGTGAGACCAGTTTGCACTGTAACGCTGCTGGTCACCATCATGTGCTGCTTGGCACTTTCCAAATACATGTGGAAGTATCGTATTGTTTAAAATGTTTTCTTTCATTACTTTAAAGCATTACCTGCTTTTTGTGCACTGTAAAGATTTATTTAAAAAAAAACAACCTTTTCCCACTCAAGTTTCTTAACTGCAAATCCATCCATCCATCAATTTTCTATGCCACTTCTCATTAGGGTCGCGGAGGTATGCTGGAGCCTATCCCAGCTGATTTCAGGCGAGAGGCGGGGTACACCGGACTGGTCGCCAGCCAATCACAGGGCACATACAGAACCCCTGGCAAAAATTATGGAATCACCAGTCTCGGAGGATGTTCATTCAGTTGTTTAATTTTGTAGAAAAAAAGCAGATCACAGACATGACACAAAACTAAAGTCATTTCAAATGGCAACTTTCTGGCTTTAAGAAACACTAAAAGAAATCAAGAAAAAAAGATGTGGTAGTCAGTAACAGTTACTTTTTTAGACCAATCAGAGGGAAAAAATTACGGAATCACTCAATTCTGAGGAAAAAATTATGGAATCATGAAAAAAACAACAACAAAAGAATACTTCAACACACCACTAGTACTTTGTTGCACCACCTCTGGCTTTAATAACAGCTCGCAGTCTCAGAGGCATGGACTTAATGAGTGACAAACAATACTCTTCATCAATCTGGCTCCAACTTTCTCTGATTGCTTTTGCCAGATCAGCTTTGCAGGTTGGACCATTTTCTTCAACTTCCACCACAGATTTTCAATTGGATTGAGATCCGGACTATTTACAGGCCATGACATTGACCTTATGTGTCTTTCTTCAATGAATGTTCTCACAGTTTTTTCTCTATGGCAAGATGCATTATCATCCTGAAAAATGATTTCATCATCCCCAAACGCCCTTTCAATTGATGGGATAAGAAAAGTGTCCAAAATGTCAACGTAAACTTGTGCATTTATTGAAGATGTAATGACAGAGAACATGCAAACTCCACACAGAAATGTTAACTGCAAATAATTTGTTTCAAATATAGTACGTGGTTGAAGAAATAAGGATTTCCAGCCATGGCAAAACAACGTTAGATATGACACATGGCACAAGTTATGTTTTTTATTGTTTTTTTATTATTTTTTTTTTAAATAATAAAACTAAGGTCAAATAAAAAAATTACTAAAATGGAAATAAAGTCTTAATTTTATGAAAATAAGGTAATTTGGGGGGAATTAGGTCACAGCACTTGATGGGAAAAAAAATGAAGGAGAAAAAAATAAAATATAAGAATAAAGTCCGAAAAAGTAACCATTTTACAAGAATAATCCAACTAGAAAAGTCACAATATTATGAGGGGGAATAAAGTGAGCATAAAACGAAAGGTAGTAGCAAAATCTGTTACAAAAATGGAGTTGTAATAGTATGGGGAAAGTAATAATTTTGTAAGCATAAAGCCATTATATGACAGTCTTTGCAAACAGTATATACTAAATAATAATAAATAATACATAATAAAAAAATACATCTGTTTATCCATTTTAAACGACAGTTTATTCAGCTGAAGCCAATAAAACAATTGATAATGATTACAAATGTGTGTAATATGAACTGTAATAAATAATGGAAGAAAAAAAAACGCAAGCATGAAATTAAAAACTGTGTGTGTTAAAATGTATAAAAAGTAAAGTAAACTTCTACTTGAAATACTATAGTTACATTATGTATAATAGACCACATGTACGTATGTTGCATACAGTAGGTATAAATACATTGTCGGACTACTGTACCCATAATGCCTTTGGACTAATAGTCCATTTTTGACGCTTCAATGCCTCAACAATCACCTTATAGTGTACCTTATAGACTTTTATCAACAGTGTGTACTTTTTGTGAGTCTTTGGTCTTCAGAAACTTGATCGTCCATTCATTTTAAAACACCTGTTATTATTGTATTGAACAGGCAGGGCTGGGTTGCTACTTCCGCTTCCTGTTTCGCCGTATCGCAATCATCGAAGGGCCCCCCAAAAGAAAGATAGAGGAAAAAAGTTGCGCTGTAAATCGTTGTCATTTTACTTTAACTTATTCAAACCACAGAGCCCTCACCGTTTCAGATGAAGTACTTTTCCCGGATTTTCAAAAAGTATTTTTTTTTTTTTAAACAAACAGCGAGGATCGACTGGGAGTTGTGTTGTGCTTAAACTGCCGTGGAAGCTCCGGTGAGAGTCACACAACACCCGTTAGCTCATAATAAAGCTGTTTTGTGTTTGGGTGATTCTTCATAACCATATCATACACACCCAAAACTACATGAAAATATTATTTACCTGAGTGATAATGTTATTAATGTGCCAAACGAGTTGCCATTAGTCAAATGCTAACGACGGGTTGTCAGGCTAATGCTAACACAGTGGCTGGCCAAAAGGAGTTGCTATGCTAACGTTAGCTTCAAGCTAAGTGGTTTAGAAGGCTAAATGTTAGTTTCTACTCAGCACAGTCGCTGGCCGAGTAGTGGATGTTGAGTTTACCTTCTAGGTAGCACACATGTGTGCTCCAAAAGACAAAACCAAACGACAACAAAAGTTTCTGCTAAAGTTAGCTTCCTAGTTACCACACTTGTTGTCTAAGTAGTGGATGCTACCGTTAGCGTTAGTTGGCTAGTCGCCCATGTTGGAGACTATGAAGGACACGCAATCTCACAAGGGCTTTTGAAGTAATTACTGTTTCAATGTGTAGATAATAGGGTTAAAAAAATCGGACAAGGTCAAAATGACAAAAAATAACTTGTTGTGGTTCCTGTTCAGTATATTATTGCAGGTGGTGTCTATGTCTTAGTAATTTCTGTTTTGCTTCTGTTTAGCCACATAATAGTGTGGTTGTACAGCCTTTTTTCTTTCTTGTCTCTTATAATAGTAAAATGGGTTATTTGTAATTTCTTTATGCTACAATAGTCCACATATAGCAGTATGAACTGAAGGAAGTAACATTGTATTAGGTTTTTCCACAGGCTTCCTCAATCACCTGCATTGACATCATCTTCATGCTGATGTGATCCTCTGTCCTTGTGCCGCACCGTGCATCCTCCTTGCCCTCTACGGCACCCCTGCACCGTGTTGTCTGCCCGTCATCAACCTCGCCGAAACGCCCCGCCCCCCGGAGCAATGTGTGACAACGGCGACCCTGAGGACAAACCACCCGCTCCTCCGGTCCGAATGAGCAGCACGATCTTCAGCACCAGCTCGGGCAAAGACTCTCTGTCGGCCAACCACAGCTCCAAGCCACTGCCGTCTGTGCCCGAGGAGAGGAAACCTCGCAGCAAGATCATCTCCATTTTCTCTGGCGCGGAGAAAGGTGAGCAGAAGTATTCAGGAGCGAAAGGGAAAGTCACTGTGTGGTTCATTGTAACGAATACGACTTTCGTTCAGGCGGAAGAAAGAAAGATCGAGACAAAGAGCGACCGGAGATCTCTTCGCCATCCGACTTTGAGCACACTATACATGTCGGCTTTGATGCTGTCACGGGGGAATTCACTGTGAGTGATGCATTGTCTCTATACAAAATTAACTTTTTTTCAGATTTCAAAACAGTTCTCATAGGAAACAATGGAAGGATAATAAATTTGTTCTAGTTTTAAATTATCACCTTTATGAAACATTCTAATTATGCAGAAGTGACTATATAATGACTTTCTAACAGTAATACGTGTCCCTAGAGCCTTTTTATGAACACCAGACATGAGAAAAGTATCATCTCCTACACTTGTGTGCTTCACTGCTGAGAGGACAAGCGCTCCCATTGTTTTAAATATCATTTAATTTCCGCTGTATAAGCGGCACCCACTAAATTTCAAGAAAAAAAACATATGTGTTCTTATATAAGCCGCACCGGTGTATAAGTCGCTCATATCCACGTTATAAAGTGGCATATTGTGGCGTACATGAGTCCATGAGGACCAGTCAGTTCTTCATTTGACAGGAGCCAATCATGAGCTATGAATAAACTCCCGACGAGCTTGTCAACCCATTGGAGATTGCAGGAGGTCATTACTCACTATAACAGTCTGACTCGCTGTGTCATCTTACAAACAACATTAAACTTATTCAACAGCAACTACACTCAAAAGTTATACCTCAGAAATACATGTAAAGAAAACATGTAAAATGGGATATTTAGTGCACAGAAAGATGTTACACAGAAAGATTTAAAAAAAAAAAACTTTTTATACAACAGAACACATCATCAATAGGTTGAAACTAACCTGCCTCACGACGGTCTAAACCCAGCCCACGTTCCCTATTAGTGGGTGGACAATCCAACGCTTGTTGAATCCGTGTCAGAATTGAACAGCGTCCTAATTCCATTAAAACGTCGGCTCTCTCTTTCACTAAATTTTGTCTTTCAATGGTGTTAGTCCTACGCAAAGCAGCCATGTTTTCTTGCCTTGACAGCCAAATCCATTGCCATCCATCCATCCATCTTCTATGCCACTTGTCCTCGAATCCATAGCCTTAACTTGAAAGTGGCATCATAATCAATTTCTTAGTGTGTTTTGTATGATGGAAGCTTGTCACTACCGGGTTCGCTGGGAATGTACACAACTCATCTATATTCCGGTACAGTCGGTGGCGGTATGCACATAAATGTTGGTTGCGAGTCGCCATAAACAAGAAGAAGAACATCAGCATATATGACGTGTACGCCTGTGGAGCTACGTACATTGCGTAAGGTAAACTTAGGGTCACTTGTGAAATTGAGATGGATAGATACATTATTCATCTCCAAAAGAAAAACACAGCATTTTTTTTGTTTTATATTTTATATGTACGTAGCCATATTGTACTGAGCAGCCAGGATGGACACATGTAACGCTCTTCATACAATAAGTTTCACTTCTTTTTCTAGGGTTGTCATCACATTTTTCCTCTTTGCCATCACTGGTGCCCTTCACAAAAAAAGACAAAGCAAGTCAGAGTGATTGTGTGTAATTTTAAAGCTTCCACTCTGCGTTCTCAGGGCATGCCGGAGCAGTGGGCTCGACTACTGCAGACCTCAAACATCACCAAGTCGGAGCAGAAGAAGAACCCGCAGGCCGTGCTTGACGTCCTCAAGTTCTACGACTCCACGGGCAATGGCCGACAGAAGTACCTCAGTTTCTCGTCTTCTGGTACGTTTCCCACCGTTCACACGTTGACCCTAAAATCCTTTGTTGAAGACGGTAGTGTCTGTCTTATGTCCGCAAAGAGGAAATACTTCATCTGACAGGACAAGTAGGTGTGAAACATACTTTTTTGTTTTCATTCCCAGAAAAAGAAGCATTCACTCCAGGGCCACAGTCTGTAAGTATCATAAGAACATTTGCATTGTGACCCGGATTGCTATGATTTGTTTTGATGTATTAACTGGGAGATTAAAGACTAGAGAATTTGGCAGCATTTTTTTGATGGACTATGTGGAGAATATTTTAGTGTATAAATTTTTTTAGTGTATAAATTATGCTGGCAAAAATAGAGCGTTAACAGCGGTAACTAATTTATTTAATAAATTATGTTACTTACTAATTAGACATAATTCTTTCCTGAACACATCAACAGCAGTGCAATTCCAACACCATATATGTATCTCCAGCTCCAAAACAACACGGCTCTAGTCCATTCGTCAATGCAACAACACTTCCTCACTGTCACGAGACTAACACTTCGAAGATCACAACAAAATCTTTAATATGCGGGTATGTGTGGTCTAAATAAACAGAAATGCAAAGAAAAACAATAAGTGGATATTTTTATCACTCACTTTGTAACTCTCAATGTGAAAGTACAATTTGCTGCATTTAAGTATGGTCAGAAAATTCACTCAAAATATGTGAATTCAACTTAAATGATGTGGTGTCTCTGAACTAACTCCTCATTGCTCATAATAACACAAAGTCTGATTCAAATACTCCGCCATTAAAGAAACCAGTGTAGGTAAGTAGATTTTCAGACATGTGTGCCATCTCTTAACTTGATTAACATTTTCAGTTAATTTGGCGCTGTTAATACATACAAATATATATAATCCTGCCCTGTCATTTGTCTTTCTTTCAATGAAAAATAGTAAAAATGGGCATATTTCAGACATAGTGTGACATGGTGATTAATCATGATTAATTAATTTGAAACCCATGATTAATCAGATATTTTTTTAAATTCATAATTTGACAGCCCTATTGTAAATACAGTGTAATACAATATATAAGGCTTTTCTGCTTGGTGACATCTCCCAGTATTCCACATGCACTTGCAACATATGTTTTCTTCACATGCAATGACCCATCTCTTTTGGTTGATTCTAAACCAGCCTGTCAAAAAAGGTGCAGAGCCCACATCTCCGACTATCAAAGACATTGACGATGACGACGACGATGAAGTCCCGCCTCCTGCTGTGGCTCCCAGACCGGAACACACAAAGAGCGTAAGCCACAGAGACAGTGAATGAATAATACCATCGCATTTTAAGATTTACAACTTGGCATTTTGCACAGGTGTACACTCGCTCCGTCATCGACCCCATACCTGCCCCCAGCCTGAGCACGGACGGCGACGTGGCGTCCAAGGCTGCAGACCGACAGAAGAAAAAGGGCAAGATGTCCGACGAGGAGATCATGGACAAACTGCGTAAACTGTCATTCATATAACAACACTTGTAACAACTTGTAACAACACACTTCGCCAAATTCTTCTTTCACTCAAATAGTTCCTCTCTTTTTGCCTCACAGGAACTATCGTCAGCATTGGCGACCCCAAGAAGAAATACACCAGATATGAAAAGATTGGACAGGGGTGAGTGCACATAGCAGTTTCCCACAGGAATGCAATCAATATGTGGTGGTAGTGGTGGTGGGGATGGGGTTTAGATGTCATCATCGTAAAATTTGCATTGTCGGCCATGATGCATGTGCATATACAGTAATTGTTGTGACCCTGTGGGCATACCTGTCAACATTTGCATTTGAAAATAAGGGACATTTTCCAGAAAATAGGGGAGACATGGAGAATTCTTAACAGGTAGCGCCAGATCTACCTGTGGCGGTCCAAATTTATTAATGGCGGGTCGCCACAAATGTATGGGAAAAACTGTACAGTGTTCCTTCGATACATGGCAGTTCACCTTTCGCGGATTTGCTCTTTCGCTGATTTTTTTAAGTGCAATTTTGCAAGGTTTTTTTTTTTTTTTTTTTTTTTACAGCATATGAACGCGCATTGTGTTCTGCGTCCTTGTGGTGTATTAGAGTGAGCCATCGGTGCTCTGTTGCATGTGTCTGTTATTGTATTTACTACTGCTACCAGTATAGGGTGTCTCATACTCATGTGAGAGTTGAAGACGTGTCCAGGTGTCTCAGTAAATATAGAGCCATAACAGTCCTGACTGGCTAAGGGAGAACCCATTCTGTGTTCTGATTGGCTGTAAACCATTGTCAATCAATCTACTACCCGCTTCCTGTTGTATGAGCTAGCTGCTAGCGCAATATGTTTTAACACGGATGCAAAAACGTTACAGCCTTACGGCGCCAGGGCAAGCCACAATCAGAGGAGTGAATTCGCCTGAGTCACTTAATTTCTTGTGTTCAACCTAGGAAATTGTTCATTAAAATTCAAACAAAATTTTAACTTTGAGAGTTTTTAAACAAGAGAGAAATGTGATAAAATGTTAATGCCTGTCCGAGAAAAGTGTATACAGTGTATGGTGAGGGGTTTTACAGCCTTACATAATAATATATATAATATTTGTACAAAAATTTAGTTGGCTACTTTGCGGATTTCACTTATTGCGGGCTAATTTACGCGATAAATGAGGGAACACTGTATAGACAGTATCATTACCGTAAATACTGTGATTATAGTCGGGTGTTGATTTACTTAAATAGCAAAGAGTTAATTGTGAACTGCAAGCAGGCGATGCTTTAATAATGATTTGCAGTGCCATGGTGGTGTAATGGTTAACTCTGCTACCTGTCATGCAGAATGGTAGGGGTTTGATTCCTGATCTCAGGTCCTCCAGCCATTGGAGCTTTCCAGTGCGGGTAAATGGGAAGATTGTGTCAGGAAGGGCATCCGGTGTAAAAACTAAGCCAAATCAAACATGTTGTTGATTTGCTGTGGCGACCCTTGATGAGAAAAAGCCGAAAGAAAAAAAATAATAATAATGATTTGGAGTGCATGAGAAATTGGAAAGGAAAAAATAGCTTTCTTTGTCCACCTGATTATTTATTAACAAGTATATTGCACAAAACAGCAATACAACCAATGTTGTATTAGTGGGATGGAGCAAAATGCTCTGCCAGTATTAATACCTCTGAGTTCATCCTAAACAACAGTAACAAACAAGACTTTGACACCAACAGCTCCGTAGCGCAACTGACATTTTAAAAAGCTTGCAGAAGTAGCTAAAGAAAGCTGTTGGATGCTGTTTGGAGATGATAACTTCAAATGCAGCTACTGCCGTCTTGTGAGAGCATAACTGCATCAGGAGGTTGGCTACAGCCACAGCAGTTAATGCCCATGTTTTGAAATGAGACCTGGTGCTTATTTGCTTTTGTAGACCACTCACCCAGAAACTGTAGGAGCGGAGTGCTATTGTTGTTAAATGTTAATTGGAGCATTTACAGTACATAAACGCGTGATGTGTTGATCTCCTTTCTCAGGGCTTCTGGAACAGTCTTCACTGCCATTGATGTTGCCACAGGACAGGAGGTAATTCAAGTGTCGAATTTACTGATAATTATGCTTATAGCTGAACGTATTCAACTTTTAACTGATGACATCTTCCCTTCCTGCAGGTGGCCATCAAACAGATCAACCTCCAGAAGCAGCCCAAGAAGGAGCTGATCATCAATGAGATTCTAGTCATGAAGGAGCTGAAGAACCCCAACATTGTCAACTTCCTCGACAGGTGAGGTCCAACACTTGATACAAATAAAAATGCTGTTGTTTATATGTTTGGAACACTGTGTGAATATATATATGTGTGTGTTGGCGGGGGGGTGTGCATGCATCAGTTTCTTGATGGTAGAAGAGCTGTTTGTGGTGATGGAGTACCTGGCAGGCGGCTCACTCACAGATGTCGTCACGGAGACTTGCATGGATGAAGCCCAGATAGCCGCCGTCTGCAGAGAGGTGCGCTCACAGTCGCTGCCGGGGTCCTGTAGTAAATGACAACAGAATTAGATTATCTCTTATCTCCTCTCTGTAGTGTTTACAAGCGTTGGACTTCCTGCACGCAAACCAGGTCATCCACAGAGACATTAAAAGTGACAACGTGCTGCTCGGCATGGACGGCTCCGTCAAGCTTAGTAAGTTGTGCATTTAATGTGCATCTGGGTCCCTAGGGACTTTTTGTCTTGATAGGTAAATTTTTGCTTGTTTTTTGTTGTTCATAACTCTGGTTGTGTTACTCCATATGGCATGGTTTTTCCTAAGATGTTTTTTTTTCATGAAAAATCATAAATTTAATTTTTATATTTTAAAATCATAAAATTCAAATTTTAAATTTTAAATCATAAAATTCAATTTGAAAATTTAAAATCACAAATTTCAATTTGAAAATTTGTTCTTCGGTCAACCATTTGCGCAGGCCAAATTTCGCACCCTTTCAGGTCCTTAGGGGACAATAAAAGTCCTATTGACTTCCATTATAAGCACCATTTTTCACCCCTTTGTATTTAGACAATATAAACATTGTCTAATTTCAGGGTTTGATTTTGTTAAAATTTAGGCCAGTTTGTCATATTTGCTGTTTAGGATGACATTGAAGGTGATAGTGTTTCTTACTGGAAAACCCCCCAATGTAATTAGACAATAGAAACTTTCATTTTCTAATTTCAGGGTTTCATTTTGTTTAAAATTAGTCCAATTTGTCATATTTACTGTTTAGAATCAGATTGGACAGTTTTCACAATATATGTAGGGCTGGGCGATATATCGATATTTTTAAAATATCGATAATTACTTCAAGCACGATATCAATGGTGATGGTAATGGTTTCATTCATCTTGAACATGCACACAAATTACAGTGGAGCTCATCACTCAACACAATTCACAATTCTGCATGTTCAAGAAGGAGTAAGAAGAAGCAAAGCTTATTTAATCCTCCCCCTCATCAGTTTCACATCAGTTGCAATACATTTGTTAAATGTACAACCAACCTTATCATGGTAAGAAATTGATAATAGCTGATGAAATAGTTGACAGAGACTCAGTTTGATGGTGAGTGAGTACAGACAATGTACCCACCGAAAATGAAGAGT
Organism: Dunckerocampus dactyliophorus; assembly: GCF_027744805.1. Lineage (NCBI taxonomy): Eukaryota > Metazoa > Chordata > Actinopteri > Syngnathiformes > Syngnathidae > Dunckerocampus > Dunckerocampus dactyliophorus. The sequence goes on from NC_072828.1 coordinate 11,506,317, forward strand.
TTGTAGTCAGTGCCAGACTGGTTAAGGCCCGGTCACACCCCCCGAACTTTGCTGTAGCGTTCCTGGAGCGGTGAAAAAAATGAATCACCGCTCGTAACTGTTCACCACCGTTTAACAGAAGTTGGCCCCCGTTAAGACGACGCCGTATACGCTTGGCCACCGCTGATGGTCCCTCCTACCGTTCCAAAAGTTTTGAGCTGCACAAAATATTGCGAGCGGTGAGGAGCGGGCAATTTTCCGCCACGGCAAAGTTCATCACCGCTCCAACAACGCCCAGTCAAAGTTTGGTGCCGCTAGACGCAAGTTCTTGGACGCCTGGGTCCACTAGGCCAACGCTGGATCACTGCTGCTTCGCCAGCTTTGCCCGGGCGGTGATTAAACGTTGCACAAACTTTGGTGGAGCGGTTGTAAGTGCTTTACGAGCGGACACGGGATTGCTGGAACGGTGTCAGGCGTTGAAGCAGCGATCCATTGCGGTGATAAACTTTGGTTTGGTGTTGGTATGGAGGTGTCGGAGGGGGACCGGAATTTGGCTATAAATATGGGCAGAAATGGACCAGGAGCCCATTTGGAATAGCCGTTGAGTGCAGACTTCAGTTATATCGAATTTGCTCAAAGTTACAGTAAAACTGTACTACCATGGATGCTGAGGGATTTGCTATGATTGGTGCACTAGTCCAGCAGCAGAATCAGAACCTCAGATTGCAACAAGCTGTTGACAGAAGGAGAAGAGAGAGAAGAAGGAGAGACAGAGTTGTGTGGGTCAGACAGTGGATACTGAGAAGGCCTGAACATGGACTGTATGACAAGCTGATGGTGGAGCTGAGGAATGAGGATCCACGAGCCTTACAGCACTTCATGAGGATGCCGAAAGCCCGCATGCGCAGAACGCTGCTCTATCAACGCTCGCGTCACCGCTAAACCAACGTTCGCTATCATTAAACCAACGCTAAAGCAACGCCGGCTTCAGCGGTGCACCGCTAGGACAACGCCCGTGTTTTTTATTTTTTTTCCCGTTTTGTGCGTGGTTACAAGCAGTGATGAATTTTTTTCACCGCTCCAGGAACGCTACAGCAAAGTTCCGGCGGTGTGACCGGCCTTTAGACATAGCATTGTGTGTGCACAGTGGTTCAGGTGTCTTCTTCCTTCTACTTTATAAACATCAACTGCTTGTGCTGTTTCTTGAAATCGCTCATTTTAGTGCATTGTTTGAGTTCCTTACTTAATCCGTTCCACAACTTGATTCCACACACAGAAATGCTGAAGGTTTTTAGTGTAGTCTATTCATATAAGTGTTGTAGGTTTAATTTGTCCCTAAGATCATATTTCTCCTCTTTCTTTGAGAAGAATTTTTTTTACGTTTTTGGGTAACGTGTTATAGTTTGCTTCATGCATAATTTAGCTGTTTCATAGTTTACCAGATAAGCAAATTTTAATAATTGTGATTTTAGGACAGTAACAGTACAGTTACAGTTACAGTTCAGTAACAGTCTTGAGATCAGGAAGACCTGGGTTCGATTCTCCCTTGGGCATTTCTATGTGGAGTTTGCATGTTCTCCCCGTGCGTGCGTGTGTTTTCTCCGGGTACTCCAATTTTTTCCCACATTCCAAAAACATGCATGTTAGGTTAATTGGTGACTCTAAATTGTCCATAGGTATGAATGTGAGTATGAATGGTTGCTTGTCTATATGTGCCCTGCGATTGGCTGGCGACCAGTCCAGGGTGTACCCCGCTTGTTGCCCACAGTCAGCTGGGATAAGCTCCAGCATGCCCCCGTGACCCTAAAGAGGAGAAGTGGTATAGAAAATGGATGGATGGATGGATGGATGGATGGATGGATGGATGGATGGATGGATGGATGGATGTGATTTTAGGAATAAAGGGTTTGTATGTTCCCTATAAGCGGCATTATGGATTGTCCTAACTGACCTTTTCTGTAACATAGTTAATGAGTGTGCTGTACTTTTATAGTTGTTTCCCCATATCTCCACAAAATAAGTATACCAGAGAGCAGTAGAGAGTATGGAGTGATTTTTGGTCTAGAATGAATTTTGCTTTATTCAGTATTGAGGTATTTCTAGCCAGTTTATGTTGGCTATTTTTAATGTGAGATTTCCAGTTCATATTATTATCTAATGTGACCCCGAGAAATTTATTTTCATTTACCTTGTCAATCTCTGTGCCTTCAATTTGTATTTGCGCATGTGTATCCTTTTTGCACTTACCAAATAGCATTATTTTAGTTTTACTTAGGTATAGGGATAGTCATTTATTATCAAACCATCTTTTTAGTATAGTTAATTCCCCTGTGTTTTTTTTCCATTATTTCCTGTGTGCTATCTCTACAGCATAATGCAGTTGTGTCGTCTGTAAATAATAACAATTTCAAGTCATTCACGACTTTACAGATGTCGTTTATATATAGATTAAACAGCTTTGGTCCCAGTATTGACCCTTGGGTTACGCTGCACGATACCTTCAATCTCACAGATGTACAGTATATTCTCCTAGCTTCACATATCGCCTCCTGTGTGCTAAGTATATTTTAACCCAGTTCAAAGCTTATCCTCCGATTCCATATCTTTCTAGTTTTGTAATTAAGATATTGTGATTAATTGTATGAAAGGCTTTTGTCAAATCCATAAATACTGCAGCTGCACACTTTCTGTGGTCTACAGTATTGGTAATTTCCTCAGTGATTTTGATTAGGCTGTCCGCTAGTAATTCATTCTTATTAATAAATTTGTCCAACCTATTGTTGATATCAAAACCAACCATATCGTTGATATCGACGTAGACTGGATTTGCGCTGTATCTGCCCCATCCCTGCATGCAAGGAGAGATGAGGGGTGGAGCAGAAGCCCGGCGGCTCCAGTCGAAGCGACCAAGGAGACCAACAGCATCTGCCGTGAAAGAATTAGTGAGCAAGGAATAAGCAGTAGCTCAGTAATGTGGAGGTACTTCGAATTCAGAGCATTAAAAAAATATTTTTCACCACCTTAAAACTTGGCACAAACTCCAATACGAGGAATGTGTGAAGTTGAGCGCTCCTGTTGCGTTTCTCATGAAAGGAAAAGCAAAGTGGTGTGCTATTATAAAGAGGTGCCCTATCACATTGGTAAAATATGGTCCCCGTTACAACAATGGAGAAAATGTCTTTAAAAACCTGCTGAAAACAATAGACTCGCGATGTCCAGCGAGCTTCGCAGTCACAATTATTTAGCACGACAAGCACTACCACAAATGTACAAGGACGTCAGACAGTTGCTAAGCCTGATGCAGTTGACAGGCAGGTGTTCCTGCCAAAATAAGGACATGTTTGTGTCTTCTAAAAATGTTTACATTAAAAAAAAATTACTATTCAAAACTACTATTCAATTGAAAGTATTTTTGAGTTGCTTACATTTTTTTAATTTCCTCACTCCTTCATATTTTGTTCTTTTGTTATAAGCTGAGGATTTGAGCATAGTTAAAGATTTGTTATAAAAACAAGATTATAATTGACTTTTTCTATATTTATTTCAAAAAGAGACTGGCCTACTTTATTTTAGAGGCTATTTTTAGGTAAGATTTTTTTTTCATGTGCGTCTTGCATATAGCTTTAAAATTTAAAAAAACACCCTTAAGTATTTATTTTAATAAAACAACTTGACATTTTGACTAAACTAATTTTGCTTAAAAAATATTGGGATCTATATCGTATATTGATATTCAACCTAAACATATCGGGATATGAGTTTTGGTCCATCTCGCACAGCCCTAATTGTAGGTGATTAGTGTTTCTTTTCGGATTTTGGGACTGTGGTGGGTTCATGACGTAATGCTCCATGACGGCCATGATGGCCATGAAACATTTGCAAAAAGTCATTATCACCATGAAAAGCAAAGCAAATCTGTTTAGAACTACAAACAAACTGCTCTGCTGTCACTACTTGATCTTGCTTTTTTGCTAGTGTGAGGGAGGAGCTTGCAGCTGGACTTGGTGTACAGTGATGATAGAAAGTGCATGTGTCAGCGAGCCTGCAGAAGTCTACACTAGCCAACAGTTGTCGGTAGTTGCTTTTTTGAAAAAGAGTATCCATAGTTCTCTGATTATTTGCTAAATATAGTATACCACCATGAATAAATGAAGGGATTTTCAAAAAAGCCACTACCGACAAGTGTAGACTTCTGCAGACTGCAAAGCATGCACAAATCACTTTCTGTCATCATTGAGCCCAAAGTGGAGCTGCAAGCTCCTCTCTCACTCCTGCAAAAAAACACCACATTAAGTAGCGACAGTAGAGCAGCTTGTTTGTACTTCTAAACATATTTGCTTTGCTTTTCATGGTAATGATGACTTTTTACAAATGTTTCATGGTCATTGTGGTCGTCATGGACCATTACGTTATTAAGCCCCAACCCCCACCAGAACTCACCACAGTCACAAAGTCCGGTAGGAAACAATTATCACCTACAATCTTATGTATAGTTATGCCTGACCTTTGACGTAGAGCCCCAGCCCCTTAACATTTTGTTATATGGAAAATAAGTCATTTTGTTTGTATTTTTCTAAGAAAAAACGTCATTAAGTCAAATGGGCATTTAGAGGGTTAAAATAATACAAATATTGACATGATTGGTATTTTTATTAGAACTCAAGTTGATTGAGAGATCAAAGCAAAAAAGTATAAAGAAAATATCAGTCTGTTATGTTTTTATAGCAGTTTTTGGTAGTAGACTTTTTTTTTTTTTTGTCCCTGAGGGACCCGTGCGGGGAGGAAATTTGGAATCTGACTCTGCAAAAACAAAATAACAAAGCATCAAAATAAATTTTACTACTAATCTTATGTATAGTTAAGCCTGATCTTTGACATAGAGCCCCAGGCCGCTAGCATTTATTATATGGAAAATCACTCACTTTGTTTGTATTTTTCTAAGCAACAACAGTGACATCATTGAATCAAATGGGCATTTAGAGGGTTAATCTGTTATGTTGTTATAGCATTTTTTCGGAGTAGACTTTTTTTTTGTCTTTAGGGACCCCAGAGCGTTAACAAAGAACAGTAGCATGGGACTGGTGACTAATGATGTGCACATTTTTTGCGTTTATTCCTCTGCAGCCGACTTCGGCTTCTGCGCCCAGATCACTCCGGAGCAGAGCAAGCGCAGCACCATGGTGGGCACACCCTACTGGATGGCCCCCGAGGTAGTGACCCGGAAGGCTTATGGGCCTAAAGTGGACATTTGGTCACTGGGCATCATGGCAATAGAGATGGTCGAAGGAGAGCCGCCCTATCTGAACGAGAACCCACTACGAGTGAGTGCCAATACCTTTTCTTGGAATGGACTGTTAGGTTCAGAAGTATTTGGACGGTGATAAACAGTTTTTATGATTTTGCCTTTATAAACCAACACAATTTATTTAAAATTAAAGTGTAGATTTTCATAATTAATTCAGAAATATGGCATTTACTCTGAAGGAATTAGAGTCATTTTATGGAGAATACAATACATTTTAGTGGCTCAAAAGTAAACCAGATTATGGTGATGTCCATCGGGCACTTTTACACATTTAGCGAGCACCTGTACACGAGAAAACAATAGAAGTTTAAATTCAACTCACTACAGCGCAGATTGGTGTTCAATTAAAATCTGATATTGTTTGCCCTACTGTCTAGGTGGCAGTAATACAGATTACAAGGTGGTTGCTAACTGCCAAAAATAATTGTAGCGCTGGCTCCAGGATCTGGGGGTTCATTTCCCCACTTGGCCTCTTGTATTGAGGGAAAAATGAAAATAGTTTCCTTAATTCACAACTTTATCCAGATCTGCACCACAATGGAACAGGTTCTACATGAAAATTGGTTGTTATATAATAACTGAGAACTAACTTTGGACCGGAGCAAGAGGGGATAGAGAGGAAGAGAAAAGAAGACAGAGGGGGTACTGCAGGGACAAGAGGGGGAACAATACAAAGAGAGACAATAACACCAGCAACAACAAAAAAACACCAGCAACAACAACAGCAATCACAAAGCAACAGAAACAAACAACAGGACTACATCAGCAGATGTCTATAACGTTCATAGAGACCATCATGGCAATAACAAAATAATATCAAAAGCGACAGTCATAATACTGTATTGAAACAGTCATACTCATTAGTTGTAACAGTGGTAATGAAACTATTAGCCATAATAGTGAACAGATTGACAAAAACTGACATCACCATCACTTTAATAAAACCAACAACATGATAACATTGTGTATAAATCAGTGAGTTATGTGGGGAAGTATGTATGTCCTATGAGTGTGTGTATATGTACAGTATGCATGTACAGGTACCTCTGTAGGTGTGTATGTGTGCATGTCCGCATGTATATATACATGCATAAATGTGTGTGCATGTGTGTACGTCAGGGGTCACCAATGTGGTGCCCACAGGCACCAGGTAGCCTGTGGGCACCGCGTCAGGTTTTCAGTTAATGAAAGAACAGTAGAAAGAAATGCATTCTGAAATACAACATGTGAGTTGTGGACACCAGCATTTTGTTAATGTTCTGGTAAAACAAGCATATTCGCTTTGTTTGGGTTGAAAATAAATGTTCCAAAAATGAGTAGCTCATGGCCATTTTCATTTTGTAAAAGTAGCTCTCACAAGGAAAAACGTTGGTGACCCCTGGTGTACGTGTACTCGTCACTGAGAATGTATGAAAGGTGAGGGATTGACTCCCACCACCAAGCATGCCCGACTGATACAGCCAAGACGGGCCCCCACCACCAGAGAGCGACCAGCCCCCCCGGGGGCGGGCAGAACTAACTTGCATAAATGTTACATTGGAACACTATACAATTCACAAATCCACATGTCTAAAAAGAAGCAGCAAAATCTTACTATAAATTCCATTCAAGTGGACCTATCCTGAAGTCAGTTTGAATGCTTATTGTTGTTGTGCAGGCCTTGTATCTGATCGCTACCAACGGAACCCCTGAACTCCAGAACCCGGAGAAGCTGTCTCCGGTCTTCAGAGATTTCCTCAACCGCTGCCTGGAGATGGATGTGGAGAAGAGAGGCGGAGGCAAAGAGCTTTTGCAGGTTTGTCATGCTTCCTTGTTCATGAGCTCAGCTCGTCAAGTTAGGAAAAAGTGCATGTCAGTGTATTCATTTGTGACTTTCCCTATGCAGCATCCCTTCCTGAAGCTGGCCAAACCCCTGTCGAGTCTCACGCCGCTCATCTTGGCCGCCAAGGAGGCCATGAAAGGCAATCGTTAAGAAGAGGACCCTCGTGACTCCCGCCTAACCATGCTGTGCACAGACAAACACACACTTTCTCTCTCTCACACACACACACACACACTATACCAACCATTTAGAATTAGTGCCAGACAAGAGGCTGAGCAGCCTTAAAAATAATTTTAAAAAGCCCTGACAAAACCTCACTGTGAAGAAGACCAAAAATAGAACCCACCCCTCACCCCCGAACAACCACCACCATCACACACCCACCACCGCTGATCCGCACGAACTCTGGTCTCGCTCCGACGTCACCAACGAGACAAAGTGCTTCCTCTCAGGCAGGCGTTTGTACAACACCTCCTGGTGACACGTTAGGACCCGGCTCGTATTTAACTTTTAATGAAGAAGACGCCTAGTTCTAGTTTCTAGTGTGGTTTTTATGTTTATTTTTTAATCAACTGCCTTAAACAAATGCAAAAAAATGTTGCCTAATGTATTGTTGATTTGTCAACCCATGATTTTTACTACCTTTTCTTTTTGTAATTTTATCTTTTCAGCTTCGTCAGTGTCTTAGCTATTTTGATACTTGAATTTCATACATGTGTCCCCCATCACTTTTTAATGGACATTTCATCGGACTGCTTTTATAGGAAACATTTCAGTGGATTCACAATCAAGATTGTGTCAATGACTTTCTATTGATTTCCACACTTGATAGACCTACTGTGCCGCATTTAGTCCCTTTATACCAGAGGTGCACCTTACAGGCAAATTTAAGTTTAGATTGACAGGGTTTATATTTTCCTCTCTATTGTTGATATTAAAAAGTGAAATTTGTATTCTGAGGTCTTTCTTTGTGTTTATATTGTGTGTGTGTGTGTGTGTGTATGTGTGTTTTATTTATTTGCTGACTAACAATCTTATTGCACAAAATAAATGCAACTCATTTTTGCATATATATATATATATATATATATATATATATATATATATATATAGTGATTGGTTTGCCACTATATCTTGTGAGCAGCTAAAACAGGGGTCTCAAACTCATGGCCCGTGGGCCATTTGCGGCCCGCCGAGTCACATTTTGCGGCCCAAGAATTGTCTTCAAAGATTACTTTAATACGGCCTGCGACAAGCCAATGTGACTCGTAGGATGCACACATAAGCCTACACTGAACTAAGAGTGAGTGAGTTACTTAAAAAATGTGGTAAAAAAATTCCACCCATTTTCTATACCGCTTGTCTTCATTGGGGTCACAGGTAAACTGGCGCCTATCCCAGCTGAATGCAGCAAAATATAAACTGAAATTATTTGATTCACCCTATTACTGTATCAAGATATTATTGTTATTGTGAGCCATGTATCGCTGGTTGTATCGTGAGTTACCATGAGATTCCCAGCCCTACTCCCAATACTTGATGCCGCCCAGCCTCACTCAGACTCTACCTCCAGCGGCCCCCAGGTAAATTGTGTTTGAGACCTCTGATCTAAAGGTATCACCACAGCGTATTCTTAGAAACATTTTTGAGTTGTTGATGTTATTAGACCTAATGAGGATTAGCGGCATAGAAAATAAATAGATGGATGCTATTAGTTTTATTTCTCTGCTTTTATTTTTCAAACACCCGGTTCTCCACCATAAATTCAACATTTTTCTGCTTTTATTTTTAAAGCACCCGGAAGTTCTTGAACGGAAATTTAAACACGGACGTTGCGAAGACAATATTGCACGACGCGACGAAACCAGGTTTAAACACCCGTTTAAAACTATTTCTGTATATTTACGCATAATGGCAAAACACTTGAAAGACAAAGAAGCACACCTAAGACTTAACTACCTCTATCAGGTAAACTTTAAACATTCTCGGATCTTCCGTTGACGAGACATGCTAGTTGTCTATTGTCTTGCTTTCTTTTGCCAGGCTGCTCATTGTGTCCTCTCTCAAAACCCGGAGAACGTAGAGCTGGCCCGTTTCTACTGTTTTACTCAGCGCACCATCGCAAGACGTCTCGTACTAAGACAGTAAGTTGGCACAATAGTAACGAAAATTGTGTATGTCGAGGCGGGCATTATTTTGAAAGCGCCATTCCGAATGACGCCTTTTCCTCTAAGAGCACGTGTTTCGCTGTACTGCACTGTACTGACCACTGAACTCTATACTAATGGAAGGAGCATCCTTGCTGACCGCATGAAGCCATTGGTCGGCCATCTTGCTTCACCCAAAAAAGCATCCACGCATACACATACATGTATCTTCATTCACTACATTTATTATGTTTCGGTATAAAAATTAACACGAATTAACAAAAATTCAATTGAAACAGAGTAAATTTACTAGACCCAAATCTCAAAATTTCCTTCCAGTTTAAGTTTTTTCCCTACCTCTATGGTGTGAAATTACAATGCATAACAACTCAATTTCGGTGTTCACAAGGTATTTGTTATGATAAGATCTACATAGTATCAAAGTTAAATGCAACACATACTTTTAGAAGATGATCAGGTAAGTCAAATATTGTTGGAACTGCATTTTGTCGCAATCTAACAGTCTGGCCGGTCCTGTCGAAGTTCTCCTGGGTGAAATGACTACAACAGAGTTGCGATCTGGCTGCAGGAATCCACCTGTCTCTCAGCATATATGCTACCCATTGCTTTAAAAGTTTAGCATTGCAGTGTGGAAATCTAAATCTTATTATAGTTATAGAGTTCAGTGGTACTAAGCTGACACAGCATTAACAACAGCAGCAAATGTCATGTAATCAAATACAAGAGCTAACAAATATATTACAAATATATAGATTACAAATATAACAGTGTTCATTTTTGATGGAGTAATTAATTTCAAATATACAGCATTACAAAACTGAGCATTATTCTTTTAGTAAAGGCAGATGTATTACTATACTAAACTGATTTTATTGCAGGGATCCATCAGTGAAAAGAACATTATGCAAGAAGTGTTGCTCATTGCTCATCCCGGGTGTAACAGCAACAGTGAGGCAACGAAGTAAGTTTATATATTCTGTCAGGCCTGATCATTTCTGTTGGAATCATTTACTTTCCTGTGATTATTGACTGTGTCTCGCTAGGGAAAAAAGGCAAGACTCGTTCCACTGTGCTGCGGTGTCTCAGTTGTAAGCAAAGCAAGACACTACTGAACAACCCGGATCATTGCTTATGGGTGGACCGTCCAGAGGCTCAGCTAGAGCATCAGAAACAACCAGGTAGTAAGCGCCATTTGTGTAACTTGATTTTATTTGAATGTTTTGTATAGTTCTATAAATATTTTTTTAATAACTTTTTTTTCTTCTTTCATAGCTCAAGATGCTTCTGCTAAAAATCTCACAAAGGTGTCAGATGATCAGTCTGCATCCCCCAAACCCAGTACAAGTTCCTCCACTACATAACATACCTCAATAACATTACATATTTGCATTTTATTACATTTTGCCAAACTTTTTTTTTTCAAAAATATTTCTAAACTAATTTAATATAATGTGGTTTGAGTTCATTTGGTCGAGGTCCTACACAAATGTCCAATTTTTAAAACATTGAAAACAATGTGCAAAAATCCAGCTGAAATAGTTTCTGGATTTCCCATATGTTTTTCCATTTAGTAGTATTTTTTTGTTAACCATGTTACATGGAAGCGTCTTGTATTAAAATACTGAAATGTAAAGTAATGTCGCTCATTTTTTCTTGTCTTTTGCTCCACTTTTGGGCGCTCGGAAACGTGTCTTCTGAAAGGACAGCACGTTCTTGGCAAATATCCTGGGAATGTGGCCCATATGCAAGAGGAGAGCCAGCGTCATTCCTAGAAAATATAGATAACGCTTTAAATCCATGCATTCTCATTGTGGTATTTAATTTCTTTAGGCGACATGTACCTATGACAGGGGCCAGCCAGTAGACAAAGGCGTACTCTGCCAAGGTGAAACCAGGACAAAAGAACGTCATGCCGTAGGCTAATGAAGGGTTGATGTAAGCTGCGGTGTAACCTTTGGCTGCAGATGGACAAACAACGTTTAGTAGTGTTATTTAATTATAAATTAACATGAGAGCCAGATGCATCATACCTGTGTGGGCCAGGAAGGTGAGGAGGATGGCAATGAGGGGTACCCGGATGAAAGCAGACCTTCGTCTCAGGAAGAGGTGTACGAGGTTAAAAATGAGCGCACACACACACTCTGTGAAAAAGCCCTGCAGCAAGGAGGCCAGCAAGGACGTGCTGCACTCACTGGACATCAAGTTTTTGATCATGTGCATGTCAGTCAGCTCCAGGCTCCAGTAGTATTCAGCCACATGCAGGGCGAGATGGGCCCCGAGGAACTGGAAGACTACTGCCAGAACAGTGGTGAGCACCGTGGCCTCCAGCTGCAGGAACCTCATCAAGATCAGGCTGGGATTCCCCGAAGCGCCCTCGCTAATGATCCCGTGAGTAAGCAGCACTACAAACAGTATAGTCGCCGTCACGTCAGGGCCCAATCCCCCAGCCCACTCACCAATCTCCACAATGGTCTGCACCTCTAGCCAGCACGCCACCAGCATGAATGACGACGAAAACTCCAACAGGAAAGCCAAGCGTGGCCATTTTTTAAGCAGTGGATGCAGTGAGGCGCCGAAAACCACGCAGGCCAGGAAGTAGCCGAGAGAGGCATTGAGTCCGGACATGGCTCTGAATTACAACTTGTCTGACAACGTGGCTCATGCAAAGACACATTCCTTATCAAGAGACACGTCAGGGTTGTGTCCTGCTAACACCTGCCAAAATACACATGGGCCTTTTGCAAGGTCAGGTCAAGAAGCAGGTCATATAATAACATCAAGTCATTTAATCTATTAAGTGTTTTTTGCAATGGATTCTGCTGTCATATTACATAGAAACAGTAACACAATACTTGAACTTTGTGTAAATACAATAAAGTATTTATGTTCTAAAGTGTTTTGGTACCCACATTTTTTGTGATCAAGTGGTGGCATAAAAACATAACACACTTGCTCATATTCTCTACTGACGCTTAAAAACATTTTGCATCACAAATATTTCATACGCCAAAATGGGAGTCTGTGAATGAGTTAAAAGAGAAAAATAAAAACGAATTATTCATAATTTCAAGTTTTTTACATTCATCTACACCCAAAATGACTGGACTGGTCTGTCAACACCCACTCCCTCTACAAGAAGGGCCAGAGTCGCCTCCACCTGCTGAGGAGACTGAGGTCCTTTGGTGTGTGCAGGACTCTCTTACGGACCTTTTATGACTCTGTGGTGGCCTCAGCCATCTTCTATGCTGTGGGCTGCTGGAGAGGGGGCAGCACAGACAGGGACAGGAGCAGGATCAATAGGATCAGGAGAGCGAGCTCTGTCCTGGACGGTCCTCTGGACTCCGTGGAGGAAGTGGGGGAGAGAAGGATGTTGGCTAAGCTGACATCCATCATGGACAACACCTCTCACCCGCTACGTGACACTGTGGGTTCCCTTAGCAGCTCCTTCAGCAGCAGACTGTTACACCCACGGTGTAAGAAGGAGAGGTTCCGCAGGTCCTTCATACCGACCGTTGTCAGGCTCTACAACACCTGCACCACCTGAACCATGTTGTAGTCACTATGTATTCTTTACTTGCATATCTTGCTTTTTTTTTTTTTTTTTTTACCCCTGTCCTGTCCAGCCTTTAAAGCAGATAGAATTGTAGATCTAAATGCCGTCAAGTGCTCAACAGATTTACTCTGCCAGGGAGAAGTGTGATATACACTTCCCCTGTTATACAAAATTGAATTGACTTTGATGCTTGTTATAAAGAAAATTTGGAGTGACCGGACCGGAGCAGGAGGGTACAGAGAAGAAGAGAAAAGGAAACAGGGGGGGATGAGAGGGGGACAAAAAAAAAGAGAGACAAGGACAACAGCAGCAACAACAACAATTGTGACAACAAGAACAGAACAACAGAAACATACAGAACGACATCAGCAAATAAATGTCTGTGACAACTATAAAGACGAACAAGGACATAAGGACAAAGGACAAAACAATATCAACAACCACAATGACAACGCTGTCAATGACAATCACACATAATAGTAGTCATGAAATGATGAACTATGATAGAGATCACAATGACAATACTGCACTGAAACAGTCACACACAATAGCAGTCATGAAATGATGAACTATGATAGTGATCACAATGATAATACCGCATTGAAACAGTCACACATAATTGTAGTAATGAAAATGATTATCCATGATAGTGAACAGAATGATAATTACTGTAATGCACATCATTGTAAAAAAAAACAAAAAACTATAGTCGTACTGCTGATATCACCGTCGCTGTAATAAAACCAACAACATAATAACACCCTGGTTAACTCAGTGAGTAATGTGAAGTACGTATGTACTGTGAGTGTGCATATGTACGTGTGTACAGGTATCTCTCTATGTGGGGAAGACTTCATATATATAAAGGTGCAAGAATGTGTGGGCGTGTAATTGTCACTGAGAATGCATGAAAGGAAAGGGGCCGCCTTCCACCTCCCAGAGAGCCCCGCCCCAGATAGCCAGGCCGAGCCCCCGCCGTCAGAAGGCCACCAGGCCCACAGGGGCAGGCAGCACAAAGATCAGTGCCCTAAGAGCCAGCCCAGAGAGCCCTCCCCCGCGGGAAGACCAGCAAGGGGCCGAAGAGAGGTAATCCCAGCCAAGGACAGGGCGCCGGTGGGCCGGAGGACTGCCAACCCCCAAGACCAGCGAGAGATCACACCCCACAAAGGCAGACGAGTACCGGGGGCCACAAACCGGCAGGCCCAGAGACGCCCCCACAACCGGAAAGAAGCCCACTTGCGTATCTTGCTTGCTGATGTAACAAGTAAATTTCCTTGCTGTGGGATTAATAAAGTACAATGCAAAATACAAATATTTATTTCATTTTATTTTTTTTTACAACAAAAATGGTTGTTACAATAATGGTTATATAAATATTTTACTGTTTGCATGTTTTACTATCTATAATTTACAACCAAAATAGCCCTAACAATCGTAATTTAATGCTTTTTTTATTACAGTATGATTATTTACAACCAAAATAGCTGTAACAATAATGGTTATACTGTTTAAACTGTTTACTGGATTTATGTTTTTATTATGTTCCAAACAAAATACCCCTAACAATCGCTATTTAATGTGTAATTTCCACAACCAAAATAGCTGTTATAATGATGGTTACATACATAATCGATTTTTGTAATTATTATGTAATTTAAATTTAAATTTAATTTAAATTGTGTAATTTAAAACCAAAATCAGATTAATTGTTCTATTATAAATTTAGTTGTATATTAATTACATTTTATTTACAACTGAAATAACCCTAAAAGTTGTTGTTATAATATACAGTTCAATGTTATTTACAGCCATAATAGGTTAAGCGATGTTTTTAAAAAAATTAGGGACTAAAATCCTTTTGTGATTGTGATTGGCTACTGACGTCACGTGCACTCAAAACTAGGAAGTGGAACGCGTATTCGTTAAGGGAATACAAATACATTGGGGGGAACAAAAAACAAAACATATGGGTGTGTCTCAAATCAAATACTTCCGTTGGTACACTTAAATACGTCGGCGCGAATTTCTATGGTGTAATGCTGTCCCAAATCGATGACTCGTTCCAAGTTAGTCCTTCCCTTCCCTTTCCGCTACGCAGCTAAATTGGCGACTACTGTGTGGTATGTTTTTGAATAAATGTATATTTATTTGGGCTAGTAAGTGTCCAGACTAAGCGCTCACCATTTTGGACACGTTCAGTGCAACATCCGGGTACTGGCAGCGCGCTGCATTTTACAGTACTTTCTCATTCTATTTGTGCAACGCGATTAGCACTCAACACTGTAGTGTGGAAGTGCACCAAGTGAGACAGCAGACTCCGTTTCGTTTTCGATGAAACTAAGAATCAAATACAGAAGTGAAAGAAAAAGAACATTACAGACAACAGCGCAGCAACTAATTACCAATGTAACTGTGCTTTCTTTAGGTGTAACGCTCTACTCAAATAGTGAGCCAATTGTCAAAAAAAAGCATCTGGAATTATTCTCTTACCAGTCCACAAAAATAAGATATTTTACCATGAGACTTGTTACCACAAAATTTACATGACACTGAGATGATGGACAGTGAAGTAGGAGTGGTTTAAACTCCCTTGGCAAAAGATATTCAATAACACAAATGACTGTACCCATAATTGGTATTTTCTTCCACTCATCAAAATCTCAACAATGATGCTGATATGTTTTTTTGCTAATATGAGTATTATTTTTAAGATGTTGGTGTGGTTTGTGTATAGTTCTCTAAGGGAGTTTGCGATTTCCGAGGCTGCTGAAGTGTGCATAACACCTGTGTGGGTGCTCTAGTGGGGGAAGCCAGATCGTGACAGTCAGCAGCGGGCTGTAAACATGGCGGCGTGCAGCACAGCTACAGGGCTGTGCCCCAAACCCTATCGGTATTAGGTTGTGACCGCGGCGATATGGAGACCGAAGAGGAGCAGCATATCACCACGCTCCTCTGCATGGGCTTTCCGGACCCGGACGTGATAAGGAAGGCGCTCCGCTTGGCGAAGAACGACATCAACGAGGCGGTTGCGCTCCTGACCAACGAAAGCCCGGGGCTCGGCTATGGCTATGAGCCCATGGAGAGCGGGCCTGCCCCAGCCTTGAGTACAAGCGGAGACGGGGAAACGAGCGGGAGGACCGGCACGGGAGGCTTTGACCCTCCGCCCGCGTACCACGACGTTGTCGACGGCGAGGTGAGAGTTTAACTGCCGAACGTAAAGCAAGTTATGGGAAGGAGAGTGGCTTCGTCCATTTAAGGAGCGACACTTAGCATCCATGCTAGCTTCCTACCGAGCCGGACGTGAGCTGTCAGAGCGTCCCCTCAGGCTTTGGCGCCAGGCTCATATCGTCCGGAGCGTGAGCATACAAATTGGAGTCTTTATTTATGCAAAGTAATGGCGATAAACATCGACTGTTATAGACCACTCTTTAACATAGCTAATTGCTGGATAGCTTGCCTGCAAAGAGAGCATGAGCTGTAAGCATCATTCCTGTAAGCAAGCACTGATTTTTAAAAATAATAATTAATCATGGAGGTGACTTATTGGATTGAGTGTCCACATTATGCATTTAATAGGAGCAATTTGCATGCGTTAGGTTGCCGCCGGCCTCTGTCAGGATTTGCATTCCTGTCCAGTTCAAGTTGTGGTTTCGCAATTCCAGTAGAATACGTGGGCATTTTGCTTGTTTTCAAACAAAACTTTTTGTCATGGAGTGCTTTTTTTGTTTTCTTTTAGTGTTCATGTTTCCTACCACTAATACGTCAGTATTGTACTTACAGTAAGTTAGGGTGCACCAGCACTAAGAAACACCTCTCTCTCTGCACTGATGCATTAATTGACCCTAAGTGTATCTATTTTTTGCCCGAGTGCTCCCAAACAGAGCCACATTCAATATAAGAGGGTTAATATTACGCTTGCACTCTCATGTTGCATTCAGTGGAGTGATTTGTGAATAGTAGCAGTGTGTAAACAACAACCTGTTGACCACTTCATGCCTCTGTGTAATAACTGCAGGCACACTGTGATGCAAGCTGTTAAATATAAACGACAGTTGCCACTGCACTTCACACACAAAATGATGCACAGTTGCACATGACTGCAAACAGGACCTTGTGTTTCTTTACAACCAAATGTGTTGTCACAATCTTGCACAGACTCAATACATCAGTGTAATTTGGCCTTTAGAAAGATGGGTGCAGCTTTTGATTTAATGATGTGTTTATTTGTTGTTTTAATGTAATGTGATGGTTGTGGTTTGCAGTGGTGTAGAACTGCACCGTGTACAATGGAATACCTTTGACCTCTCATACGTACATCAAGGCAGAAGTGCCAAACATTTATTAACCGTACAGGGTACATTTTTTACCATTCAAGACATGTCATATAAGTAGACGTTAACGTCGGCGTAATAAAACTAAAATAAAGTCAAACAACCTACCGTGACTGACGCATAATGTAAAGAAAACAAGAAGGTGTTGCTTGGGGCTGGATCCTTGCCTGTGTCGCATTTTTGGTTCTAGGGCAGTCCAAAGTGCAGCCCAAGGGCCATTTTGCCATATCCTGAAAATTAAATAGGGACTTTCTGCAAGCACCATATCCCTCCCTCTTCTTGCTCCAAGCATTCAAGCCACGCCCTATGCAACACACACACATGCATGCTAGCCATGTTTGTTGTCAGCTAATGATAGTGATTTGGCAACGTTTAGCTACAAAAATTACCTGTCATTGACTGTATAGCCTATTGTAACTACAGCATGACTACAAATTGTTGGTCACTTTCCTCAGGCTGCTTTTGTGTATGTGCACGCACCTGACAGCCCTGAGTGACAGCCATGAACGCCAGTATTCTTTTCAGGCCGAAATACAATTTTTATATAATTTAATTTGTAATTGTGGAAAAATATAGATTTTTTTGTTCAGTCTGTTCTTTGCTATCTGGTGATGGTCTGCTTATATTTTTCGTTTACATAAATGAAGTTGAGGCTCCAGCATATCCCGCCGACACTAGTGAGGACAAGCAGCATAGAAAATAGTTGAATGAAATATGTTATTAGCGATTACATTAAATTGCTAAGATGTCAATGTATTGTTCAGACAGCTTAGCATATATTGACCAACATTGGGTTGGCTTTCATATTTTTTTGCATAAAATGTATGCAGGATAAAATGTAAACTCAATAAAACACTTTTCTACTCTTTGATGATACCAAATAGCCAGCTGGGGGGCTAGCTCGTGAGCTAAACCAGATCCTAACATATGCAGTTAATGTCATGCCTGGACTTCTCTGTCTTAATGTTTAATCTACGATGTTTCACTGTCTACACTATGACGTTGCTGGCGCTACCAACACGCAATCACACAATCAGGTTACTACTACCATACTTTTATTTCTAAGCTTACATTGCACTGAACAATGTAAGCACACTTTTTAATGCAGTGTAACTAGGTAGTAGTTATGTAGCTGTTATCATTTCACTGAGGAAGTTGACTAATACAATACTACAATACTTATCAACATGAATGGATGATTTTTCATAGAAATGACCCCTTTGGTTCTCAAATTTTATGCCAGCAAAAGTGGTCCACGATGTATGTTGACGTGGACTTAAGCAGGTAATTTTACTAATAATAAATGCATGGGCGACCGGAACTTGAAGCAGGTCGACATAGATAGGGCCCTATAATTTCCGCATGGAACACCCATGTAACCGAGATGGCCGTGGCACTTCGTCGCGGAAGTAGATGCGAGCGTCTTTGTCACATACACAAAAATGGAGAGGTGACAGTGCGCAGGGATACAGCGGAAGACAAATATAACGCAGAGCGATTTGTGTGGTCTGTATTTTTCAAGTAGGCACTTTTGTGAACGTATGTTGTTTTGAGAGGCCAAACTCCTTATAAGTGAAAGCCCAGCGACTACTTGGAACTACGTTCTTTATCACGGAAATCCAACCAGAACACTGGACTGAGGGGACCAAGTGGGGGGGTGAGTCGCTGTTGATGGACGTCATTACTCATGGAGATGTCATACAACTTCCATCCATCCATTTTCTATACCGCTTCTCCTCTTTAGGGTCGCGGGGGCATGCTGGAGCCTATCCCAGCTGACTTTGGGTGACAGGCGGGGTACACCCTGGACCGGTCGCCAGCCAATCGCAGGGCACATATAGACAAACAACCATTCACACTCACATTCATACCTATGGACAATTTAGAGTCACCAATTAACCTAACATGCATGTTTTTAGAATGTGGGAGGAAACCGGAGTACCCGGAGAAAACCCACACACGCACAAACTCCACACAGAAATGCCCAAGGGAGAATCGAACCCAGATCTTCCCGATCTCCAGACTGTTACTGTGTTGGCCAACATGCTAACCACTAGACCACCGTGCGGCCGTCATACAACTTCATGTCAAATAATCCAAACTATCTTTTAATCACAAGCTTAGGCATTACTGTTTGTTGAAGATTTTGAAACAATATGTGCAGAGGCTGACATCTCATTAGAAAGGTTAGCCAGGCTACATCCATATCTGAATTACTAGGCAAAGTTGGCCAATGTTGTATTGCATTAATAAATGTAAGGATTTTTGTATTTAATCAACTAGACAAGCCAGTCTAGTGGTTAGCATGTTGGCCACACAGTCAGGAGATTGGGATTCGAACTGGGTTCGAATCTCCGTTGGGCATCATGTCTGTGTGGAGTTTGGATGTTCTCCCCGTGTGTGTGTGGGGGTTTTCTCGGTTTCCCCCCACATTCCAAAAACATGTATGTTAGGTTAATTGGAGACTCTAAATTGTCCATAGGTATGAATGTGAGTGTGAATGGTTGTGCCTTACGATTGACCAGTCCAGGGTGTACCCGGCCTCTCGCCCAAAGTCTGCTGGGATAGGCTCCAGCATACCCACGACCTAAGTGAGGATAGAAGATTGATGGATTAATGGACAATTGATTAACTAACCCAAAAAGCACACACTCTAAAAAATTTAAGTGGAAAATACGGAATTTAGGAAAAAATAAAACAGATTTGATAGGGCCCTACATAGACAGGTTGTTGACGTAAGCGGGTTACACTCTACAGTCGTCCCTTGCCACTTTGCGTTTTGAATTTTGCAGCTTCACTCTATGATGTTTGTAAAAGTATATATTAATTGATAAATCATTGTTTTGTGGATTCCGATACCCATCATCCATGAGTGAAATCGATACCACTACCATTCATATAGATTAAGCGTAATTTTTAAATTTACTATTGGTCTATATCAGGGGTCTCAAACTCGCGACTTGACAGGAAAGACTACTGTAAATGCGGCCTGCAAGGTCTAAGTCAGGGGTCTCAAAGTCGTGGCCCGTGGGCCATTTGCGGCCCACTAGGTCACATTTTGCGGCCCGCGACTTGTCTTCAAAGATTACTGTAATACGACAAGTGACAAGCCAATGTGACTCGTAGGATGCACACATAAGCGAGTGAGTCACTTAAAAAATGTAAAAGAATTCCACACATTTTCTATACCGCTTGTCTTCATTGGGGTCACAGGTAAGGTGGAGCCTATCCCAGCTGAATGCAGCAAAATATAAACTGTGAAATTATTTATTTATTTGATTCACCCTTTTACTGTATCAAGATATTATTGTTATTGTGAGCCATGTATCGCGTGTCGTATCGTGAGGTACCCCGAGATTCCCAGCCCTACTCCCAATACTTGATGCGGCCCAGCCTCACTCAGACTCTACCTCCAGCGACCCCCAGGTAAATTGTGTTTGAGACCCCTGGTCTATATGATATGAAAAAAGCAACCATAAAATTGCCACTAAGACAAAAACATATTTGACTTACATTTTCAAGAGAACATATATCACTGGAGACTTTGGATGCGAGAGCACACAGCTGACGAAGGCAGACGAAGGCCGGCCACTTTTCGGGTTATCCACCTTAGACCTCCGACTGCCACACACATACAGGCAATCCAGCATTAGCCACATTAGCCGCCGCCCGACCAGTGATCACATCGCGAGCCTCGAAAACTCACCACACCCCGCCAAGTGCCCGCCCCACAAATGCCAAATCTTTTTAACGTGCCGCCCCAGCGAGATATTTTTTGTTGCATGTTTTGCACGGTGCAAAATTTATATCACTGTCACAAACGACAGGTAAATCCCACACTGCAGACATGATTGTTTTGGCTTTGGCATGCCTGCGCAGTGTGGGAGAAAGTGGGCGGGAGAGGGAGACGCTCGCTACAGGCTGCAAGCTGCAACA
Organism: Dunckerocampus dactyliophorus; assembly: GCF_027744805.1. Classification (NCBI taxonomy): domain Eukaryota; kingdom Metazoa; phylum Chordata; class Actinopteri; order Syngnathiformes; family Syngnathidae; genus Dunckerocampus; species Dunckerocampus dactyliophorus. The sequence continues at coordinate 11,527,411 of NC_072828.1, forward strand.
GTACAAGCCACAGGTGATCGGCTTTTGTGATCAGCGTTGACAGGCATTTATCAGCATCTTCCGATCACGTGCTTTTTCACGGAAATCGGCCGATGTCGATTGGTGGCCTATCGATTGGAGCACCCCTCGTCAAAACATATGCATTTGTAAGTAAATATTACATATTTTTTGCCTAAATTAAGCATTTTCAGGCATAAAAATGACTAAATGAACTAAAATGCAAATATAAGGCATACGTGTATAAAAGACGCATTCAGTGATGTTGATGAAATGTAGTATTCAACACTGGTGTCGTCAGTAATGTTACTGTAATGTTTGAGATACACAAGGATTGGATTTGATCACCAGAACAATCGGCTTTAATTGCACGTTTGAATAATCTCATAACAGACACAATAAATTCTAATAATCCCTAATAAATAATAATAATAATAAAAATAAAAAAAAACGGGTACTATTTCTGCTATTACTCACACAAAGTTGAAACTCAACTCTGAAAACACAACATCATTTCCTGTCTGTCCCTCTTTCAGGTCCTGTAGAGAAGACATTTATAGTAATACACACAAGCACAAGTATTATTTATGTCTTAAGTGGCTTATTTACTGTTATAATGTCTACTATATTGTATACTAGTGTATATGTATTATGAGTGTAAAGGTGACCAAGGGGGTGTTATTTCATGTGTGGTTACTCTAATAATGTTAAAAACAGTATTTTGAAGGACGTAAACAGGTTTTCTTTACTCTATGAATATATTCCATTTATAAAAAAGCAATTCTACTTTGCTGAAATTTGCTTATCACGGTCGGTTCTGGGCCGCCCTAAATGATGGATTACTGTACTATGACCCTAATAACCCTACTGCATGAGTGCAACCAATATTTGTGAAAGTTATGAACGTGAAGAAGCTACAAAATGTTCCATCTATTTTCTTCCTGGGTCCACTTCCAGTTTGTGCTCCTGATGCATGCCGCAGGTCACCATCCCCGTGTCATCCCCCTAAATATAGCCCTGCAGTGTCTCTGACAAACACTTTGCAGACTCTTGCACGTGGTCCCAGGGGAAGTCAGTGGGTGCATAGTAACAGCGCCTCAAACCTCCTCGTCAACATACATGTGTGTTCACTATTGATGATTACACTTGAATATGTTTATTATCGTGGTTGTAGCTAGTGGTGGTCTACATTTGTACAACTGCAGGAGGGTACCTTATTATGTGTCCATGTCAGCATATGAAGTTATTCTGTCAACGAGTCTTTATTGCTATCCTCTCACCCGCCTATACTGTAGTATGTATCTGTATCATTTTAAATACACAGGGAAGCAATGAAATACAATCCCTCTATTACTTTCTCCTCTTCTTACTGTTTGCCTATTTTTAATTACCAGGCCATCACAGATACAGTATGTATCGCTGTGGAACGCAACTAAAGGGGCATTGCTTACACTCATAATTGAGCATGCATTTACATACAAGCTAATTGAACAATAATGGGTAATGTGCTGTTCACTGTATTTTTCTTATTATTTAGGATTACATATCATAATCATCTTTCATTACCATGAATTAGTGGTGAGTACCTATACATTTCGCAATTTAAAATGTGTAGTGTGAGAAGCTGATTACAGGGAAGGTGTCTCCAACAGGTAGCTTGTGTGCTACCAGTAGCTCACCAGCTGATTATGAGTAGCTCACCAAATGGTCAAAGAATATTTGCCTAAACTCTTAGTATTTTTACTAGAGATGCTCGATATTGTTCAACACATGATTAGAGATACTGATATCAATCGATACTGATATCTGCAGCAGCTCTCTCCAAATAATGTTGCGTAATGAACACATTATGCTTCTTCTACTACCAACAAACACTGTTTGTGCAAAATAAGACGAGTACTGCAGTATGCAGTACAACTTATAGAAAAAGTACCAAAAGGCTGCGTGTGACTCATTGATTCTTCCCGAGGTGTGATATTAGATTAGAAGTATTGTCGGAATACGCCTTACTTCCCCCTTGCATAACCAGTGCTTTTTGTCATGTTCCTCATGACAGGTTGGACTTTAGCTTTGGTTTTCCTTAGTTTGCACTCTGTGTCCTGTTTTGAGCTCTTATTTTGGTTGTCTGTTTCCTGTTTGGCACGATGTGCTTTGCGGTCGCTGGAAAACACATGCGATGAGTTTTCCAGCGACCAACTGTTTGAGTGAACTGAAACATAAAATGCAGACGGTGTAAAAGTCCAGCTTTGTGGCCACAAACAGAGCTGTTGGGAAGTTGTACTGATGAAGAGTAGAATGTAGAGCAGATGCTCACTCCACTTCCTTTTAACAGAGAAGAAAGGTATCAGGAGTCATTCTGTCAAGAGAAATGTCCTTGATTGAAGAGAGGGCAATTTACACATCATTGGTGGTCAGGTAATTTCAGAAGCTAGAAAATACCTAAGATAGCAATGTGTTTTTCATCCAAGAAGAATTTCTGTATGTAGGAAACGGCGTAAGTCGGTTTCGTTTAAGTCCACAACCCATCTTTGTCATCTGTACATGGTCGACCACTTTTGTGGACAGGAAAATTTCAGTGAAAATGGGTCTGTTTATGTCGATGTGGTGTAGTAATTATCGCTAGTGGATGAGAAGCGTGGAACGTAGTAGACATTTTATTAGTAGATAGCAATATATTTGATATTTTTTGTACTTTTCTTAAAAGCAAAGTTAAAATCTCGTCTCGTCTCGTTCTCGCAGACACAATCTCGTGTACCGTCTCGTCTCTTGAACTGAGTGACTCGTGACACCCCTTGTAGTTACACAGTATTAAAACATGCACACTGTCACTTCCTGTAACAAGTACATTTGCAAGCAATGGCTAGTTTTGGTTTTGATTTCAGTTATGTCGACAATCCTTATGTCGACATCAGTCAGACAGTCCGAGGGACGTCCACAACACACAACATTTAAAGACAAATCTTTGTAAAACGCCTTCTAATGCACAAGCCGAATGTAACAAGATGAACTAATTCCAGAATAAATCCTGCTCTTTCAAGATAGTGAAGTTGAACGGAAGTAGACGGCTAGACGCATTGATTCAGGAACTTTTCCAGCCTGTGGAACCTCACTGCAATCATTCTCTCTGTCCGTTCTTGAATGTTGTATTAGTGTCATGTATGGTATTTACAACAGCTGTGTCATTCAAAATGGTTCTTCCTGTTTCGAGTTCTACTGCAAGCTAATTGCACCTTTTGCTGAAGTGAAATCCGTTATGTTTCCCTATTTATTTATTTTTTAAAACTACATCGCATATCATCTTTGATGCACACACGCACACATGCACGCACACAAGCACATACACAAATACAACACAGCAGTACACAGAGTGGACAGCTGGTCAGACTTTCATTCAGTATATTCATGAGTGGATGTCTGTCATTGTCCTTGCAGAGGAGCAACGATGAGAACGGCAATTGCTCAGGAGGCAACATGGAGTTCCCCACCACCAACCTGTATGAGCTGGAGAGCCGAGTGTTCACCGACCACTGGTCCATTCCTTACAAGAGGGAGGAGTCGCTGGGCAAATGCCTCATCGCCTCCACTTGCCTCGCCCGCCACGGTACAGAAAAAAAAAATCGCTGCACTTCAGTTGAGCTTGGAACAGTTAACCCTGATTCTGGTTTGCCGGGTATGTGGGTGGGGTGACACTACCTGTGTTAGTTACAGTATGTAAATAGTGTGACGCAGTGCAGGGTTTCCCCTAGGATTTTTTTTTAATCTGTGGTAGTGGGCTGCATGGGAAGGGTGGACTACTGCCGCTGTCATGCCGCTGCTGCCTCTGCATTTTTTAAAATATTATGATAAATAACAATTTTTATGACTTATTTATTTATTTATTAACTTATTTCACTTTTTTCAATAACCTGAAGAACATGAACCGAGAACATTGCAAAACTGTCCATTTGTACATGGTGGCCGTGGCCTCCCCACTGGCCATCTGGACATTTCAGGTATCAACTTATTGCCACCGCTACGTGAGTAATGGTGTCATCTTGGCCACCCCAATGAAACATTTCTGACTCTGCCACTGCTCGCACGTGATGTGCTACTCTAACCACTGGTTGTTTATACTATGGACCGGCAATAAATTACTATTGCGCTGAAGCGACTTTGTTAAAAAATGTAATATATTCTAAATCACACCACAAATTGATCTATAACCATGTCAAATGATTAGTCCTACCCTATAAATATTTTGCACGGCCATTTTTTTTTCCAGTTTTATTCATATTGGATGGACTTTTTTATTTGATGGGTCTTTCATTGCATTAGGGACATGACTCAGAGGTTTGTTACAAAAGCCAAACAATATTGTTGGTCATGCTGTGTAACAAAAAAGTAAATTGAACAATACTTTAGTTGCATTATTTTTAATGCTTTGAAGAGCTATTTTCATAAAATATTCAATTCCACAAATTCATGTTAGTAACAAAAACTACTATTAAAAAAAAAAAAAAGGATTGGTACTGGATTGGATTGGCAAGACAATAAAAAAAAAAATTGGATAGGATTCGAAGTCAAAAAACGTGGATCGTGACATCCCTAGTAACTCGTACAAAATTTTGTACTATTTGACACAAGCCTAATTTAATTTGATGGCTCTTTTAGAGTAATACGAATACATTGGAAATGAATTCTTCAATAATATATTTTTTAGTTCAAAATAACACAATTAAGTAAATAAAATAACAATTTGAATATTTTTTAAATAGAAATCTGTCTTGTATACTAAATTGAGAGTCCAGGGTTATGATAGCACAGGTGTATCCATCTAGCAGCACTATTAAAGCTACTTTGACAAAAAGAAAGGAGAGGTGAGCTATTTGTGTTTTATGTGACTGCCAACATTTAAATTGTACTTGTATTTACCATGCACATCTCTACTCAGTGTGCTCATTTGTCATTAAATACAGGTGTCATGTTTGAAAAGAACACTTATAAAAATAGAAAGAGCTGAAGCTAATATTCTTTGGTGAACTACTCAACATCAGCTGGTGAGCTGCTGCTCGCTTACGAATTACCTGTTGGAGACCCCTGTGATAGCGTCAAATCTTAAAGCTGGACACACGACGTGTGTATGCGAGCAACGTAAACACACACCTAGAGAGCAAAATTGTTAAGTGACACAAGTGACACAAGTGACACAAAAAAGTAAGTTGGCATGTACCCCATGAATGTGATAGCCACTTGTAGCTCGCCCGTGGGACAAAAATGAGCTAGCTAGCTGCCATCAGGGAGGCAGTGGGAGCTAGGCAAAATGTGTAAACAAAGATGCTAGAAAGTGGAATGAGAATGAAACTTGAGTGGTCACACACACTAGCATAGATTGGCTTAGCCTGTGATGAGCTGTCATCAATTGACTCCACATTTTAAGGACTATTTTTCTCTCTCTCTCTCTCTCTCTCTCTCTCTCTCTCTCTCTCTCTCTCTCTCTCTCTCTCTCTCTCTCTCTCTCTCTCTCTCTCTCTCTCTCTCTCTATATATATATATATATATATATATATATATATATATATATATATATATATATATATATATATAGTATATCCATTCATACAATATATTACTTAACATTGTGTTCAAGTAAAAAGAAAAAAAAAACAACAAATTTTTAAGTTGTGGCTCTTCGCCATGATCAATTATATGCAGCGGAAACCCTGCAGTGGAACCAGCATGTGAATTCAACAAAGAAGATGACATATTGTATACGCTGTAATTATAGCTGGGGTGTTTATTTACCTAAAGCGCAAAGTAGGGATGGGCAATATGGCCTAAAATCCATATTGTGATATATATTAGATTATTGTAACTCCCTGTTAATAGGTCGGCCTAAAAAATCCTTAAAGATTCTTCAGTTGGTCCAAAACACCCATATGAGTCTTAACCAGAACCAAAAGAGATCATATTTCACCTGTACTAGCATCACTGCACTGGTTACTTGTAAAATTTTGAATTGGGTTCAAAATTCTCCTTTTTACTGTACAAGCACTACACGGTCTGGCACCAATATATCTTAGAGAGCTTCGAGTGTCCTATCAACCCAGTAGAACAATGCGCTCGCAGATTTTACACTTAGTTGTGACTCCTAAAATTTTTACAAGAAGAAAGGCGGGTATGGACTTTAGTTATCAGGCTGCTCTGTTCTTGGAATCATTTCCCTGATTCAATCTGGGGGGCAGACACCCTCTCTCTGTTTAAAAGTAAACTCAAAACCCACCTTCTTGCTAAAGCATATTGTTAGACAGACCCCATTCTCCTGATATGCTTCCCTGTCCCTTGGACTAAGATAAAGACTATCCTGTTTTTTCACTGGATCTACCATCTTTTTTCTATCCTAACCCAACCAGTTGAGACAGACGGCCGCCACACAGAGCCTGGGTTCTAGTCAAGGTTTCTTCCCCAGAGGAAGTTTTTCTTTGCCTCCGTCGCCAAGTGCTTGCTCATGTAGTGTTCATTTGGTTTCTCTTTTTATTTATGAGGGGTGTGATCATAGACCGACCTCATGTGTAAAGTGTCTTGAGACAACTTTTGCTGTGATTTGGCACTAAATAAATAAAATGGAAGTGAATTGAATTGAATATTGCAGCCTCTTGTGATCACAGTATACTCATATCACAATATATTCTTTGGCATAAATAAAAAAAATTATAATAGAATCATTTCAAACAGCTTGACCTATGCCGTAACGTATTGCGTCATTTATGGTTTTGGACGTGTGCGCTCACAATGTAGTTGCTCAGAATAGTTGTATGTATTGTATTGTTGCTTCTATAAACTCTTTAATCTACGGTACTTGCTAATTTCTTGTTCATAGCTGGTTACTCTCCCCTGTAACGCGGTTCTAGCTCGAATTGCGTTAATGTGCACTAAGCAGTTTTTTTTTGTGTGTGTTTGCTGCTTTACATTCCAGCTCGCTTAGAGGTTAGCATAACTTCTTTGCCGCCATTGAGGTGAGAATTAGTAACTTAATAGAGCGGCGCCGCACTCTGGAAGGACATACAGGCTACAGCGCTCCATTACATTGACAACGCCTCACAGACTGTTGCAACTTGTCGCTCTCAATTTTGCAGGACACGGGTAGGTTGCCTCATCCAACATGCATTATCGCGATGATTTAATAGTTACTGATTTCAGTGCATGAGAAAGTGGTAAGGAAAATGTAGCTCTCTTTGAACACATGGTCATTTATTAATAAGTAGTATACTGTATTGCACAACACGGCAGCAAAAGAACCAACGCTGTAAAAGCGGTAAGGGACAAACGGTTCAGCTAGCGTTAATACCGCTGATGAGTTCATTGTAAACGACAGTAACACACATGAGTTTCACACCAACAGCGAAGTAGAGTAAACCAACATTTTAAAACGATTGCAAAGGTTGATAAGGCTGCTGGATGCTAACTACTCCAATGTGGCACCATCTTTTGAAATTGGTAATAATAAAAAAAAAAATACATCAGGAACTTGCCTACAGCCACAACTGTTAATGCCACTGTTTTTTTTTTTTTTTTTTTTTTTTTACCCTGTATGGAACTAAACAGCCATAGGGAAAAAAAAGAAAAAAAAAGTACACTCAGAAGCTCAAGACATGTTAAATACATTTGTATCTAGGGGTGTCTGTATACAACTTTTTGACTTCTGATACAATACCGATATTGAAGCCTTGAATATCATTCGATACCGATATTGAGCAGATGTCAAGACAAATCACACATACTTTTGTTACTTATTTTGTTGTGTGGAATGTTAGAAAATGCTTGATCAAGTGATTACTCGGAACAATAGTAACATAATGATATGCATGAGAAACTCACCCATTTACTTCTTTATGCATGTGGTGTATAGTTTTATCCACAATATAGTGGTAGCTAGGCATAATATAGTGAGGTTCGAGGTGCTCAATGAAACGTTTAAACCCAACATTACTCACCACTGACAGGGGCTTGCTCTTTTCTGTTAAAGATAATGGCTTTTTGGGAGTTTCCCGTGTGATGCCGCTTCATGTGCGCAATGAAGTTGGTCGTATCAAACTTCCCCAGTTCTGTGCCACTACGAGTGGCTTGTTCATAATAGGTTTTGCACTCAGCTGCAATATTTTTACTGCTACATGGCTGACATCACTCCTGCTACTTGCTACTTTGTTAGCACGCTAGCAAACACTGTTGTTGTTGTTATCACATGAGCTCTATCTGGACGTTCCTGGATAGATGTTCTGGGGTGGAATCTGGAATTGACTGCCTGTATCGGAATGCCAATATCTGAGATTTGCGATGCAAGCTGATATAATTTAATATTGTGTTATTTGTTTTTTTCCCCTTATATTGGCATATCGGATTGGGACATCCCTATTTGTGTCCACATAATTTATAGCGCTTTGTCATTCCATTCCTAATGCCACATTGTAATTCCATCGTAATGCCATAGTGAAAATTCTCTGTCATCCATCAAACATGTTTTCAGACACTTTACAATGTAAACATAGAATAAGTGTGAAAACGGGGGTTTTATTGGCCTGTGTTGTGTGAGAGCCATGATGTGTTCAGTTGATTTTTGACTATTTTCTGACCACTTTGTCCTTTCCGCCAGGCCTTGCCGACGCAGACGAGAACTGTAAGAGGTTTGTGGACCGCTGTATGCCAGAGGCCTTTAAAAAGGTATGCAGTCAGCTTTCCACCTCATTAATTACTGTAACAATTAAAACCTGATTGTCCTTCTATCCAGTTGTTGACCAGCAGTGCCGTGCACAAATGGGGCACGGAGATTCACGAGGGCATCTACAACATGCTGATGTTGCTGGTGGAGCTGGTGGCAGAGCGGGTCAAGCAGGACCCTGTTCCTGTCAACCTAATGGGGGTCTTGACGATGGTGTGCCTTTCCAGTTCTTTTGTAAACTGTAGACTTTTAAACCTGGGTGTTGACTGCATTATCTGCAACTAACAAAACTTGGATTTTTTATTTTATTTTTTTTTACTTTATGTTGGGTCCAGGCCTTCAACCCCGACAACGAGTACCATTTTAAGAACCGAATGAAGGCGTGTCAGAGGAACTGGGCTGAAGTTTTTGGAGATGAAGCCAACATGTTTGCTGTGTCTCCAAGTAACACCTATCAGAAAGTAAGTTGAACTCAAAAATTATTATAAATATACATATTCTAAAGTGATTGTTTGGTAGGATAAGTACTTTATTGCTCTGAACACAAATTCTATTGCACCCGACAGATTTGTTCTGCAACAACCTTACAGAAAATCTTGATTTATTTAGCATATGTGCATTTAAGCAAACTGAATTTTAAAAAGCCTTTCAGGGGCAGTTAGATATTTACTGTATTTTTGTCTGTGTTATTCTGCAGGGGTGATGAATGCCTTTTAATGTAAAATGACATTGACACACCGATGAGTAAAGATGAAACAGCTGCAGCTACACACATGATTCTTTATTAACTTTTGTTTATTATAATTAATTGTTGAAATGTAGGTCACCGAGTTCAGCATGTTGTATAACTGAGGGGCAGGGGATGGATGTGAGATTGACATACAACAGCTGTGTGTATGTACAGTGTGTGTGTGTGTGTGTGTACAGTATGTGTGTGTGTGTGTGTGACTGTGAAATAAATCCACTGAATGCACAAATATCTGTTTCAGGAGCCCCACGGTTGGCTAGTGGATTTAGTGAATCAAGTAAGTTATATCAGCCACATTCCTACATACACTCCCAAGTGCCATATCCATATGAATGCAGTTATAGTTGAAAACATGGATTTTTTTTGGAGGGGGGTTCCACCTTGTGTTCACATACTGTACAATCTGCCTTGTTGGCAGATTAGTATTAATAATAATATTATAATAATTATGATTATATATAATAACTATAACCTTTTTCAGACTTCCTTTTGGCTATAGTGACCTTGCAGTTTAGATTTATTGCACCGTCTGTTGCTTTGGCATGTGCTTTTCTATGCATTTCTCTATGAACTTTTTTTTAAAAACACCTTTGGCATGAATACAGATTCTTTTGAAACTGGGGTGAGGAACATGTTTGTTGACTTGACCTTATCTTCTGTGCTTCTTTTGTGTAGTTTGGAGAGCTGGGAGGATTCACCGCCATCCAGATGAAGCTCAACGCAGAGGAGATCGAAATAGCTGTAAGACTCCCCCATCCCCTGTAACCCTTGTTGCAAATGAACAAACTGGTTGACTTTGAGACCTCTTCCCTGTCGGCTGTCAGCTGCAGAGGGCTTAAAGTTGGATTCATGTTGCTGCTGGGGCATTTTTCAAATGCTCTGTTGTGTTGCCTCCTCTAAGGCCTCCTTGTAGTGGCGCTTCCTCTGTAGGAACCTGGCCGGAAGCGTGGCGGTGTGAAGCCATTGATTTTTTTGGGTAGGAATGTGTTTGAACCGAGCCCTTCCATCTGACCATTAGCATATTAATAGGTGAGGAGAAGCGGAAGCGCACTCGTCTTGTACACCATCAAGCATTACAGTTTGTCAGCTGACAATGTTATTTGACAGCTGACAAACTGTAATGCTTGATGGTGAAAGCCGGTGAAATTGAGAGGTGAACATAGAGTATAATGGGAGGAGGGCTGCATATTCAGGCTCCCAGGGGCAACCCATTAATTTGTCTTGCAGGAAGTCAAGTGCAGAAATGAATAGCAGAAGCAGCACAAGGCTGGAAGTCGACATAGAACAGTGTCAGACTGGAACACAGAAACTATTCACTTATTCATTCATTAAGCCCATGTGATTTAACATTGATTGACACAGGGCAGCCGGATTCACATGTTTGAACCCTTGCTCTTACATTGGGAATGTAATGGTTTTAAAAACATGAATGTCCTCTGGCTTGGGAGCGTTCTGTACTCTCACAGTGGTTCAATCCCTCATCACCACACAACATGTAAATCAGGACCAAAACGTTAAAATTATTGTCACAATATTGACATAGATGTTAATGACGTAGAACACAGACATACTTTACATTTATTACAACTTAAAATGATCATTTAGCAATTTGCTCTTGTCACATGGTATCCCCAAAAAACTGACTTCAGTGTGATTGACTTCAAAGTGATTGAATGAAGTAAGGTTTGTCACATTTCAGCTTTTCTGTCCCACAGTGTATTTCTGCTCTGGTCCAGCCTCTCGGGGTTTGTGCCGAATACCTCAACTCCAGCCTTGTCCAGGTGAGCGTTGTCCAGAAAGCTTATGAAGAATTTTAATGGTACATATTGTAAATGACTGCAAGTCTCCTATAGTCTGCAGGTGCATGATCTACAAAAGCAAATAATACCATTTGTCTATAGTGGGTGCGGGGTCAAAAAACATTACAGTATTAACTGTAGGCAACCTCGTGATGTAGTTTTTTCCCCACACAAGATGGCAGTAGCTGCACTTGAAGTGTCATGCATGAGTGGTCAGTATCCAGAAGCTTAACCTACCTCTGCATGTGCAGATGTTGGTTGCGTTCCTCAGCTGTTCTTGTGAAACTCAAGCATGTTACACTTAGCATACGGTTGTTTCCAATGAACTCATCAGCACTATCAATGCTGGCTGAGCATTTTGCCTTACCCCATGACAACATTGGTTCTCTTGCTGCTGTGTTGTGTAATATGTAGTACTTGTTAGTAAATGATCATATGAGCACAGAGAACTTCATTTTCCTTTACAGTTTCCCATGTAGTCTTAAACGTTATTGAAGTTACAAAATTAACTTGTTATATACAGGGTGTCCCAAAAATGTATACACTTGCTGCAACAGTCTGTCATGCCAGGTATTAGAGAAGACTCTGAAGATGAGGAGTTTTATTTTCAGTAAGATGGGGCATGCCCACACTACCATCGCAATATCACATCCTTCCTTGATAAGATCTTGCCAAACAGGTGGACTGGATGGAGGGGTTTTGTTGAATACCCTCCACATTCACCAGACTTCACACCACTAGCCTTTTTTTTGTTTTTTGATGAGGATACCTAAAAGACAATGTCTATGCTATGAGAGTTGCAACAGTCGCTGAATTGAAAGCAGCCATTGAACATGAATGCACGCAAATACCAAGGGAATTGCGTTGTCAGCAGTATCTAGACCAGAACGGACGTCAGTTTGAGAGCAGTCTGTGACAAAACAATAAAATGATGTTTGTAAATTGTATTACACTTTGAAAATTGAACCTATTATAATAAACACCTAGTTTACAATTATTTACGTTTTTTTTGGACACCCTGTATTATGAGTTTTCATATTTCAGAAATAACTGCCTCTCTCCAAATATTGCCTGCTTCTAATTAAGGCTATAATTAGCATTTAAAGTTTATGATATCATAAGTAATTGGAGGATACCCGTTGGAATACATTGTGGTAAACAATACATTTGTATGTATTGTTGATGTGACCCATACTGATAGTATGTTGGTATACAGATACTGTATTTGCTGTTTCTATGTGCCTGTTCCCCTTCCACAAAGATAAACAAAGGTCTGGATTGTTTTTTTTGTTCTAGCCTATGCTTGATCCAGTCATCCATAAGATGATCACATATGTACAGAACCTGGAGGAAAAGGACCTCAAAGACAAGGTAGTGTTTTGCATCCTAACGTGATTTTTGCTGTTGATGATGAAGAGGCGAGGCCGCATACAAAGGTCTGTTTTCAATGTCAAGACCACCTCAAGTGGACCTTCTAGAATTTCCAGTAGGGGGTTTTCCACTCCACTGAAACAAAGGATAAAGAATAGAAGAAGAGCTGCTTACTGTATTCTGTAATTTTGTCTCTAAACCGTAGCGACTGGTGAGCATCCCAGACCTCCTGTCGGCCATCAAGCTGTTGTGCATGAAGTTCCAGAGGGACATGGTCACAGTGGTGGATGACCTGCGACTGGACACGCTGCTGCGAATGCTCAAAACCCCCCATTTCTCCACCAAGATGAACTCTCTCAAAGAGGCGAGCCACCACACAAGCACATTTATCCCCAACCAGGACACCCTCCCCCCGCACACACACACACACACACACACACACACACACACGCATGAGTCATTTGTGTTAGTTGGCAGCTTTTGACCCTGTTTTTTGCCTTGCAGGTGACAAAGTTAATAGAGGAGAGTACCGTGGCAAAGACTGTGAAGAACGCCATAGACACAGATAAACTGCTAGACTGGCTGGTGGAGAACTCCGTCCTCTCAATAGCACTGGAGGGTAAGAAGTACAAGAATGAACATTAATTGATTAAAATGAATGTACCTGCCACATCATAATGTGCATCTTATGAGATCCTATACAATACTTACATTTTTACAAAGATTACTAGATGCACTGGCCAATTTTATGTTGCAAATTGGAATTATTCCATCAGAAATGGTATAAAAATGTTTTTTTTTTTATTAAAAAAAGCATTTTAATGACCTTATTAACTACAGTATGATGAAGTGCAGTTCTACAATGTCTGTGATTCGCATTATTAGATGATTACATGTTTGACAGTATTATCTTTTTAAAGGCAGAATGTTTTGATGCAGCGCTGATACTAAATGAGATAAAAATTCTGCAGGTGTACCTAATGTAGTGTCCAGTGAGTGTGTGTAGCCATGTGAATTTCTTTTATACCCACTCAGAAACACTTTGATTAACAAGAAGGACATCAAAATAGGACAGATAAAGGTTTATATTAAATATTTTCCAGGTAACATTGACCAGGCTCAGTACTGTGAGAGAATTAAGGGAATCATTGAGCTGCTTGGAAGTAAACTCTCCCTGGACGAACTATCCAAGATCTGGAAGATACAGGTTAGAATTAAGTCATGTTTTACTCACCTGCAAAATGAACAAATGTCTGACCCGTCGTTTGTATGTTTGTATTTCAGGCAGGCCAGTCGTCAACTGTGATCGAAAACATTCACACCATCATCGCTGCTGCCGCCGTCAAGTTCAACTTCGATCAGCTCACCCACCTGTTTGTGCTGATACAGAAGGTGGTCGACACATTGAATGAGTCACGTTGCTGAATGCATTCTTGTCCTTCTATTAAGAATGTGTGTGACTGTCATTTAGAGCTGGGAGGTTGAGAGTGACCGCGTCAGGCAGAAACTGCTCAGTCTCATCGGTAGGATTGGCAGGGAGGCTCGCTCTGAAACCACCACGGGCAAGGTGAGTTCTACATCTTAACCCAATACATTGGAACCGCTTACAGGGTTTCCCTGAGGATTTTTTCAAGCTGTGGTGGTGCACTGCATGGGAGGCAGAGTGCTGCCACTGTGTCGTGACGCTGCTGCATCGCTGTTCAGAATTTATTTATTTTTTTTAATTTAAATTTACTGTGTGTAGTAATGTCAACATTAGGGTTGTTTTTCACAGGCTTGAACAACAAATGCATTAATGAACTTTAAATATTTTCTCTCGACCTTTCCTTTCTCCTCTTATCTGTCAAGTGCCAACAGGGCATACAGGTGATTCCGGTGCACGTTTTTCAAAATAAAGCATAGTGAAATGTTTTTAGGATATTTGGTATTGATATTTTATTTCAAACTAATTGTGGTCAATATGTAAATAATAGGCTGTACATGTATCTGCATAGCACGGGCATGCTCACACTCAGCCTGTGGGCTACTTTTAATATGACCATGTCCCAAAGATCTACTACTATAAGCATTGAAAATACTGTATATGTATTTACTATAATTATAAATATGAGTATTTATGTACATTGTACATGTATGTCAGGGGTGCACACAATCAAAATGATCTACAGGTACCTCTTACTATAAAGCATATAGCATATATAACATCTAACCGGTAAACTAAACCAGCAACTACTATACTAAATACTCAATCAAAATAGTTGATATCATTCAGTAATTCACAATTCAAATCAATATGGCAAAAAAGATAATTCCTCAATAGTTGTGTACATAAACTGAGTAGTATGTCAGTGAAAACAGCTACCATCCATTATACAGTACACATATTTCATGTATTACGTCCTGTTAGCATTTGGTATCAAACGTTACAGATATTGTATATGAGAAATTAAAAGGCCAGCATGCCCCCGCGACCCTAAAGAGGAGAAGCGGTATAGAAAATGGATGGATGGTATGGACATCATCCTTTGGTCCATACCAAAATGTATTGCATAATTGCATGCATGAATGAACACACGTTTTCCAGTGGGCAAAAAAAAAAAAATCCTCTAAAAAATTGAAGAGTTAAAATGTAGAGCAAAAGTCTTAAACTGTGATGCAAAATGAGAATTTTTGTTCTTCTACGCTGCGATACCCAAATTAACCCTTTGTTTCATGCTATTTGCGCTGGGATAACGGATGTAAGTTTTTGTCAACTTCGTCCTCAACATGCCCGGCATTTCTTTGCCTGCACAGTTGCGCTCTCCTCTGCATGTCCTGCACTGCTCGCATCACCATTCCCCTGTCCCTCCGGAGGATGTTAAATTCATCTCTGATTCGCTGTTCAATGTCGTCGAGGTCATCTGGTGGTGTCACATGCAATTTTTGCTTTGAGATCGCCTCACAGAAAAAAGTCCAACTGTGTCAAATCAGGTGACCTTGGGGGCCATTCCACTGGGCTGTTCAAAGCAATTACATGGTCACCAAAAAGCTCTGTCAGCGGTTACAGTTCTCCTCCGGTGTGGTGGAGCACCATCTTGGGCCCACCAAGTACGTGCCAACCGACCATTTCCTTGAAGACGAAAACGCGGCATTCCTCTGAGAGTACGAACAACATGCTCTTTCAGCATTTGGAGATAATTGTCACCGTTGATGGTGTTGTGGAAAATGTACAGTCCAACAATTAAACCACCAGTCTTGTCGGAATAATCTGGGTATCGCAGAACAAAAATTCTCATTTTGCATCGCAGTTTGGGACCTTTTCTTTAATTAATTAATGCCCTTTAATTTTTTGGAGGATTTTTTTTTTTCCCCCCACCGGAAAACGTGTGTTCAGTCATGCATGCAATTATGCAATAAAATTTGGACCAAAGGATGATACCAACATATGCAAATAAAGAAATTTCATAAAAATATTCAATTGTAACTTTAGTGGCTACTTTTTGGAGAGTCTACTTTTTTTTTTTTTTAAACAATTGACTTTTTTTCCCCCGCATAGCTCGCTGCCACAAATGAACGGATATCTTTTGTTATAGATGTAGGTATTTTACTGCTGAGTTAGTGTATCTGTAATTGGAATAATAAAGATGGAAGTTGCATTATCTGTGTGTGGCTGCTGACATCTGTTCTCCAATTTTTTTGGTTTTTACTGCCGAGGTACAAGAGCAAATCAGGAGGGGCCTTAATGTCAGCTGACTGATGTCATATGACATCTACAAAGTGAGGCTTATGATGTGGGTGACACGCGACCCACACTACATTTGCGATCGCCTGATATAGCATATACACTTCCCTCCAAAAGCTTGAGAATACCTGCAGGTTTAGGAGTGTATGTCCAACCCTAAAAAATATCATTTCCAAGATGTGGCAGCTTTTACTTTACCGTGGCGTTGTGTCACGATCCATAACATGTAGCGGAAACGCTGTCTTAAGTCAAAGACAATCTGTTTAAGCATGCTGATCGACCGGCCGTGAAAACAATTGTCTCCATAGAAAATATTCAAAATAAAACCTCTTTTAGTCGGTCCCGTTAATGTCGACAACCTGTATGTGTTGACCAACTCATGCTGGGAAAAAGTGTCCGCTACAGTGACATAAATGGTCCACTGCTTTTGTCGACATAAAATTTGAGACCCAAAAGGGTCATGTGTGAAAAATGGGTCAGTTTATTTTGACATGTGTTGTAGTATTGTTAACTTCATTGCTAGCAGTGTGAAAAGACAACTGCGACATACAATAACTGTTGTCTAGTTAGCTGTCAGCATTAAAGCATGCACACCTGTTTAGCGCAAAGTAAGCATCAGAATAAACAAACATTGCCATATTAAACTGGATTCTACCACAGCAACAAAATTCACTCATTCCATTTTTTATTTTTATTGTCAGCCACTGGAAGAAACATTTGTGCATGTACGAAAGCTTTATTGTCACTGTAGACAGACAGACAAAATTACCACAGCAGCTTTGTTAGATAAGAGTATATAAGATATCATCACGATGAGGTTTTAAAATCCTTTGTCATCACCCATTCTCTGTATGTCTTTGGTAAAAGTCACAGGTAAATGTGTAAGCAGTGTTTTTTTTTTTTTTGGTTTCCGTTTTGATTATGTCGACACTTTCAAACCGCTAGAATAATGTATAAAGTTAATAATAACTCGTTACCCAAAAACCTAATAAAGTATTTCTCTATCAGAGAGGAGAAATATGATCTTAGAGGAAAATTAAACCTAAAACATTTATATGCGAGAACAACGCTGAAAACCCATAGCATTTCTGTGTGTGGAATTAAATTATGGAACGGATTGAGTAAAGAACTCAAACAATGTACAGAGATGAGCAAATTCAAAAAACAATACAAGCAGTTGATGTTTGCTAAATACAAGGCAGAAGAGTCTTGATTGTTCTGTCAGGTTTGTTATTTTTGGGGGTTTTTTGTTTATAAAAAAAGCTTTGTTCTTTATTTATTTATTTATTTATTTATTTATTTATTTAGTATTGTTATTATTAATGTATATGTGTGTGTGTGTGTGTGTGTGTGTATATATATATATATATATATATATATATATATATATATATATGTGTGTGTGTGTGTGTGTGTGTGTGTGTGTGTGTGTGTGTGTGTGTATATATAATTTTTTTTTTTTTTTTTTTTTTTGGGAGGGCTGTCTTATCTATTATGTATTATCCTGACTATCACAGAAAACATGACATGGAATGCAGGAAGTGAACTACATGTACTGTACAAGATGTAGATTTGGATGGGGGGTAGGATTAAATAAGATTTGCTTCTTCCTACTCCTTTTGGACATGAGGAACTGTGAAATAATGATAATGATTCATGAGATGTATTCCATTGTAACCTTCATGTTCAAATAAACTAAACCAAACAACTGCTTGTATCAACGTCAGTCAGCCAGTCCAAGGGGCGGCGACTTAAATGGGTTCTATTATACAAATAATATGTTCAACTGTCAATCTTTATGAATATCTATATGTAGCGTAACATTCAATTCTGTGTAAAAATAAGTTAACCACTGTTAATATTAAAAGTGAGTCCGATGACTGTTGCAAAAAGCCAAAGAAAAAGCAAAACACATGCAGTCATTCATTTGATGCTCACTGAACTGAGAACTGGTGATGCGCTGGC
The DNA here is from genome assembly GCF_027744805.1 of Dunckerocampus dactyliophorus. Taxonomy (NCBI): domain Eukaryota; kingdom Metazoa; phylum Chordata; class Actinopteri; order Syngnathiformes; family Syngnathidae; genus Dunckerocampus; species Dunckerocampus dactyliophorus. The sequence continues at coordinate 11,545,704 of NC_072828.1, forward strand.
GTCGCACGTGATGTCATGCATGACAGTGGTTAAACTACAGAGTTATGCAACTTCCTAGGCATCATTTTGCTTGAATTCTAAAGGTTTAACTGTATTTGGAATGCCTCATTCAATCTATAGCCTCAAACTCTGTACGTAAACATGCTCATTGTGTGTGTGTGTGTGTTCAGGTCCTGGAGGTGCTGTGGGAGCTGGCACACCTCCCCACCCTGCCCACCAGCCTAGTTCAGCAGGCTCTGGAGGAGCACCTGGGGATTCTGAGCGACGCGTACGCCGTCAAGGAGACCGTGAAGCGCAGCTACATCATAAAATGTATCGAGGACATCAAGAAGGTGGGTGGGGCAGCCATGGTGTTCTTTGTTGACTTTATTTGCTCCTCAAGTAGACACATTGATTGTGTTGTTTTTTTATGGATATAAACTAGACAAGGTCGCTCAGAGTTCAGCAGGTTCAATGGGTTTAAAGCTAACATTTCATTTTCATTCGAAGCTAGTGTGTCTTTGTTAACTGCATGTGGAGTTTGTTTATGGTGTGGTGTGTAAACGAGTCGGGCCACTCAACAAAAATGCTAAAGTGTAACAATTCTAATAGCATGTGAAACAAAAGTAAATTTTTACTCAAATATATTGAGATTGGCCTTGCGTCAAAGCGAAGATAATCATACTGTAATGGCTTTGCCAGAAGATTGATTGTAACAATAAAGGTTTATGATGGTTTATGCTTCTGCGTAGCCACGCCATCCCTTCCCCCACAGTTCTGAACCTTTTGAAGTGTCATGCAGTTCTCCGGCGAAACGCTAGAGGCAGTGTTTTTCAGTGAGTCAACTCTGTGAGCAACTACGGCACTTACTAACTATTCAGCTTCATTGCGTCCTTTTGTCAATGGCAGGTAAAGAAAGGAGATGGAAAGGTGCACATTGTAACTGACCAATTTGTTACAACAGTCACTTTTCTTGCAAATGTTGATCTTAAATCAGAGATGGCTACATGCCCTCTAAACTAGTCGTATACAGTACATACAGGATATGATGTACTAAAAGCCAAACATTCACAGCCCTTTTGGTCCACTTCTCCACGGCTCAAGGTTTGATTTTATTGTCGGTACATGTCAAGCTACACAGGAGGGTTTGGAGGGGGAGGAGCGTGCGCTGGCGCCTTGACGCAGAAGTATAAACCAGCATTAAGCATCCCATTGTTATATGATGTTGTCAGTCAATTACTGGTCAACGACAGCTTTTACCGACATGCTGTTACCTCCAGGCAACACATTTATGTGCTGTTTTGTTACAGTGGAACCTCTAAAGTTGAGTAAAAATATTTCTTGATGCTGGTTGACTTCCATAACAAATTATCTCATAGGAAATAATGTAAAGTGAATTAATGTGTTGAAGGCCATCATAAAACCCTTAACTGTACCGGCGATGTTTTAAGTCACATATTAACATTCTTAACTGTCATACAAATATAAAAATAAGTTACGCACTGTATAATAAAACTAAAATCAAGTAAAACTACTCTTTGAATCGAAGCAGAGTAATACTGTCACCAAGTGGCCGTTTACAGGTATTGCTGCAATTAGTAAGGCCTTGTAGTATTTCATTAATTGTATTGTTTGTAGGCAGCCAGGCTCTCAGTAAAATCTGCTGGTTCTATGGTTATCATCACACTTTTCCTCTTTGCTACCACTGGTACCCTTCGCCAAAAAACACAAAAAGCCAAAGGCTTTTTTTTTTTTTTAAAAGCTAATCCTTTCGATGCTCACTGAGCTGGAGTCCCACAAAATTTGATGATGTGACACATTCATGAATTGTCAAGTTTTATTTGAATTTCGAGGCGTGCTTTTGCACATTTTTTTTTTGCTGAACTCCAAGTTGTTTGACTAGAAGTTCCACTGCACCACAAGAAATAAAAAAAAAGAGGGTTCATTGTGCCCTTCGTGTTTTGATGCGATGACGTCCACTGTTGGTTGGGTTTTGTGTTGAAGCCCTGCCTCAAATGAAATGTGTGCTGTCCAGACTCAGGAGGACCCAAAAGGCAACGACAGTCAAAGTTCATTTTTCACTGGCTCTTGGGGAAAGAGGAAATCTATGTCTGTTGCCAAAGTAAGAAAAGACAAAATTTCCCCATAATCCCATCAACCTTCTCTGTTTCTGCTTCACGCCTGCCAACCAATCACTGAGGAGGGTCGGGGGTGGGGTACTTTCATTGGTCACAGGTTGATAATTTCACCCTTGATTTTAACATGAGTGGAGTCAACCAGGTGTATGTTAAAGGGATAGTTAGAATTTTTTTACATAAAGTTGTATGACATCCCCATCAGCAGTGTAGTCCATCAACAGTGACTTGCCCTCCACTTGGTCCCGTGAGTCCAGTTCTGGTCAGATTTCGGTGATAAATGTAGTTCCGGTTGTTAAAGTAAAGCTAATGCACGCTATCAGCGATCTATTATTGCCACGAGCGTTTCAGCCATTTTTACGTATGAGTTTCACAGCGGATGAAGATGCGAGTGTTACAGTCATCTTCATCACATACACAACAATGGACAGCCGATAGCACACATTAATACGACATCAGAGAAAGTAAAGCCGAGCGATGACTGACTTTTGTGAGGAGGCATTTTGTCATGCAAATGTATTACTTTTTCAAACACATATTGTTTTGAGAAGCCAAACTTTTTACTTAAGTAGCCAAACCAAAACAAGGCTCACTGGACCAAGTGTGTGGGTAAGCCACTGTTGGTGGACTACACTGCTGATGGGGATGTCATACAACTTCATGTCAAAAAAATGCAGAACTATCCCTTTAGTTTTGGTTCTGGCACTTGCTAATGATGACACAGCGGTGTTGATCTCTGGTTTGGATGATGTACTTACCTGTCGGATAAGTGGTGAGCTTTTTTGGTGGGAGCGCTTGCACGTTTGCAAAGATGAAGCCCATCACAGTCAAGGTTGCACACAGCAAATTTAGCTTATTTGACTTTTCATTATAAATTTTCCATCATGTTTGCATTCCTGGCTATGATTGTCTTCCTCACACTGGCCTTACTACAAAAATGCAACATCTGTGACGGTGACTTAAGCATAATCTGTAATAATAAGCTATTGGTAAACACCATCACAGTCCTGTGTTTTGTAGTTAGTGCTCCATTGCTCACTATTTGCCAGCGGTTGTTTAACCATCCGGGCTGTGTGTGTTTTCATGTGCGTGCGTGTACACGACAGGCTTCCCAGCAGAGCAGTCCTCAGGCGGTTTGGGTCGTACCCGCTCTCCGTCAGCTGCACGAGATCACCCGCTCCTTCATCAAACAGACCTACCAGAAGCAAGACAAGGTAACACAAAAAATTACTATTAATAGTACACAATTTGCATCCGTTCACAGGCTGTACAGTGCCAAAGCAGCAGGTGGCACCGTAACACGTTACTGTTAGTTTTAGCAAGTAATAAGGAAAGCACTCCTGTCCTATTGAGGATTTTTGACAAGCATTTTTTGCAGAAGATTCCAAAAAACAGCAGAGCACTCCTGTCATATGCAGGAGCTTTGACTAGCGTTTTTGCAGTAGGTCCTTAAAACAGCAGTGCAATCCGGTTATATGGGTTTGAAGATCTTTGACTGAAGTACAGTGTATTTATTTTTTCCGTTAGGTTCTTGAAACAGCAGAGCACTTCTATCATATGGAGGATCATTGGCTAGTTCTTTTCCACTTTTTCATTCAAAACAACAGCACTCTTGTCACATTGACGCTCTTTGAATGGTGTTTTTGCAGTAGGTCCTTAAAACAGGAGTACACTCCTGTCACATACAGAATTTGGACTAGCTTGTTTTTGATCAGTAGGTGCTTAAAAATAGCAGAGCACTCCTGTCGTATGGGTTTGAGGATCTTTGACTACTATTTTTTTCCCATTAGGTTCTTAAAACAGCAGAGCACACCTATCATATGGAGGATCTATAGTTAGTGTTTTTCCAGTAGGTCGTTCAAAAGCACTCTTGTCACATTGACGCTCTGTGAATGGTGTTTTTGACGCTCCTGTCATATTGAAAATCTTTGACTAGGATTTTTGAAGATCTTTGACTAGGGTTTTTGCTGTACTTCCATTAAAAACAGTAGCACACTAATGTCATGTAGAAGATCTTTGACAAGTATTTTCATAGTATATTCCAAAAAACAGCAGCACACTTCGATCGCATCATTGCTAGACAAAAATGATGAAGGACTCCAAGATAGAGACCAAGAGATTATTTTTGAAAGGATTGAATAATTTTATGAGGAATCATAGCAGTACTTCAGCTGATTTAGAGCTGAACCTCAGAAGAAATACCGAGAAACTTGGTGTGAGGATGCATATTGCTATATCATTTGTATTTTGCATGTAAACACCACACAATGTTTTCCCTTCAGAGCATTATCCAGGACCTGAAGAAGAACTTTGAGATTGTCAAGCTTATCACAGGATCTCTTGTTTGCTGCCATCGTCTGGCTGTGACTGCTGCGGGAAACTGTTGTCTGTCAGGCTCCACGCTGGTGGATGGACGATACACCTACCAGGAGGTTTGTTGGATTTTCTTTGTCATGGTTCAGTTTAAGCCTTATCTACTGTTAATGCAATCATCTCATCTGCTTCTAAATCTATAATCAGTATCTGGACAGCCACCTGCGCTTCCTAGCTTTCTTCCTCCAGGAGGCCAGCCTCTACCTGGTCTGGAACAGGGCCAAAGAGATATGGGAGTGCCTGGTGTTTGGCCCGGATGTTTGTGAATTGGACCGTGAGGTATGCAGACAGCTAAGCAAATAAATGCAAACCTGTGACTGTGTCTCTCCTGGTGGGAACTCTTGAAGGAAAACATTTTGTGTGTTAATTACAGTTCTTGATCTTCAGTATAAACTGAATTAACTTGATTAATTTACAGTATCATATATACAGTAATGGAAAAAACTATTAGACCACCCTTGTTTTTTCACTTTCTTGTTCATTTGAATGTCTGATACAACTAAAAGGTACATTTGTTTAGACAAATATAACAATGACAACAAAAATAGCTCATAAGAGTTAATTTTGTTGGCAGTACAATGCTGTAGCTATTCATGTAAAAACCATGGAAGTTGCAAAATATTGGCTCTTAAAGTAAACTCTTATGAGCTATATTTGTTATCATCACTATATTTGTCCAAACGAATGTACCTTTAGTTGTACCAGGCATTAAAATGGCTCAATAAACTGAAGAAACAAGGGTGGTCTAATCATTTTTTCCATGACTGTATTTGTCAGATTATTAAGGGGCTTGTAGTTTTCCAACTTCCCCACTAGGTAGTGCAATGACACTTTCAAAAAAAATCCCAAAGATGTGCAGTGGGATAGTTTGTGGACCTCTATGACCATCATGCATGTCTTATTGCTCACCATCTATTTGTACTCTTGTGCATTTTGTGTCATCTTTTTTTCCAGATGTGTTTCGAGTGGTTTACCAAAGGCCGGCATGACCTAGAGAGTGACGTCCAGCAGCAGCTCTTCAAGGAGAAGATACTGAAACTGGAGCCGTATGAGATCACAATGAACGGTTAGACACTCTTTTATTGACCTGGGCAAACTACTTGATATTTGAGTATTTCATGCACCTTCTAATGTTGCTAATGCGCATCCCTCAAGGTTTCAATCTGTTTAAGACCTTCTTTGAGAACGTCAATCTGTGTGATCATAGACTGAAACGCCAAGGAACTCAGCTGGTCTGTCTTCACGCACACATTTCCTCCATGTCATGTTTCTTAAATGAACACGGCTAAAAATAAGGCTGATCCCTTATGTGTTAAACGTTGTCGTTATAGTGTGTGGAGCGCCTTGACCTGGCAGGGATGGATTTTATCTGGCGCATCGCCATGGAAACCCCTGACGAAGAGATAGCCAATGAAGCAATCCTGCTCATTATCACATATAGCTACACAAATCTCAATCCCAAGATGAAGAAGGTCAGTATGTGTCCGCTAATATATACTGTATACGTACATAATATCGTATACAGTATACTGTATTATACGGTATGTCCTTGTATCCGCTACCAGCTTTCATGTGTGTTTGAGTCGAAATGATGTTTCTTTTTATCTGTTAAGAGCTTAGATTGTAGTTTGTAAACAAAGTCGAGCCCTGGTGAAGGTCTTTGTTCTCTCAATTCTCTTTTAATGACGAATATAGCAAGCATTAAGTATGTGTTTCTCTGACCTCAACATATCCTCCTCGCAGGATTCGGTGTCTTTGCACAAGAAGTTCATTGCTGATTGTTACAAAAGACTCGAGGTGAGTGGTGCACTGCATTCCTCTTGACGGCTGATTGTGCCTCTTTTTCGTTGTTGCTAAAAAGCACTCTCATTTGCTATCAGGCAGCCAGCTCAGCCCTGGGTGGGCCGACTCTGACGCACGCTGTTACTAGAGCCACCAAGATGCTGACAGCCACCGCCATGCCGACGGTGGCCACATCTGTACAATCGCCATCCAGGTAAAGTTTAGGGAAAGCCCTGGAATGATCAGTTTTAGATCTTAATCAACTAAATTTCCTCGTGTTCTTCTCTAGATCCACTAAGCTGGTTATAATAGAGAGACTGCTGCTGTTGGCCGAGCGCTATGTCATTACTATTGAGGTAGGTAGGCCACACCTCTTCTTCCGTTGTCATTCAGTCAATGTACAAGAGCAATGAATACTCTTACTTTGCAGGATATGTACTCTGTTCCTCGCACTATTCTACCTCATGGGGCTTCGTTCAATGGACACCCTGTCACTCTTCACATCACATACGAGTCAACCAAAGACATGTTCACCTTAGAGGTATTCGCACTGTTGGTGCTCTTTAACCCACGTTTTTTGATTAGCATCTCTAGAGGAAATCTCTCGCCTCTCGCTCGCTCTCACTCTCTCACTCTCACTCTCTGTGTCCTTTGTGCTTGCAGACCCACAGTAATGAGACGATAGGAAGCATCCGGTGGAAGATATCTGAGCACTTGAGCTGTCCAGTGGATAATGTCCAGATCTTTGCCAATGATAGCGTGGTATGTGTCAATTACTGTAACTGATAGGAGCTCTGTGTTCTTCTTTTATTTTTTTAAGATACTATTTTTATCTGTCACTCCCTCATTAAAGTATTGTACTCCTCTCCCAGTCATGTGTTTCTCCTGAAGCCAATGTAAATTCTTCCCAGCGCTGCCTTCTCCATTTGGCTTAAAGCGCCGTCCGAGTGGCAGGGGGAAACACAACCGTAAAACAACATCCCTGTTTTTATTTTATTTTTCTCTCATTCAATCCCGCTTCGCTGTCCCTTCACCTCGTGTTAGTTGACCATGAATCGGGACCAGAAACTACTATCCCAGTTGGGCTTTAGTGACGAGCAGAGCCTGACAGTGAAGAGCTCGGGCACGGGCACTCCCTCGGGCAGCTCTGAGTCTTCTGCCTCCGCCTCCAGCAGTTCCAGCTCAGCCGTCTTCAACACTGCCTATGCCCTGGAGCAGGTATAACTAGAGGGGGACTTACTTGGGCACCATAGGTTGGTACTAATACCATTGTTTCATCAGGAGAAGTCTCTGCCCGGTGTGGTCATGGCATTGGTGTGCAATGTGTTTGAGATGCTTTACCAGCTGGCCAACTTGGACGAATCCAGGTAAGAAAGAAAAGACTCACCTGCACATTCTAATTAGACCTTTCTAATTAGATTAGATTTGCCTTTACAAAGATAACACTTTTGAGCTCCAATGGCAGAGATGTATTCAGTGAACAATATCTTTATTATTGTGTGTCTATTATAACGCGATTTACAGCTTCATGTTTTGTGTCTTCTCAGGATCACACTGCGTGTGAGAAAGCTGCTCCTACTCATCCCTACAGATCCAGAGGTGCAGGACGCTCTCGATAACTTTGTTCCCAAAGAATCCAGCGTGTGGAGCCACCAGGTACGCTCCATAAGATGCGGTCTAGGGACGCACGTTTGCCTTCTCTCATCACTGTTTTTGTACTTCTGTCTTTTGTAGAAGACACTGTTCACCCTCGGCCCAGGGACAGGCTCTCGCTCTCCATCCATGGCCTCCAAGCAGCAGCACCAGCCCAGTGCAACTTCCATCCTGGAGTCTTTGTTCAGATCCTCAGCCCCGGGCATGTCCACCTTTCGAGTGCTCTACAACCTGGAGGTACACATACACATACTCACACATTGCCAACTAATTTTGACCTTTTTAATTGAAGCTATAGCAGCGTGTTTTAAAGTGTGAGGCGGGCCTTCCATTGAAGTTGCTACAATACTGGGTTTTCACCTGGGTTTAGCTTGTGATGTGAAATTCTCTGTCAAAACACGAGGGGCTGTCAACTCAGTGGAGAATCATGGCCTGTTAACTTTCTTTGTCGCGCGTGAACAATGGCAATTCAAGAGAGACGGGGAGTGTTATAGGAGCTGGAACTTATCAACATGTTACAACAGTCACTTTTATTGCAAATATTGACACAAAGGTTTTTGCGAAGTTGAGTTGTACGCCCTCTCAACGACTTGCAAACAGACAGGAAATTACAAGCTGACTAATCATTGCCTTTACAGTCCACGACGTGAGATTTGATTTTTTTGGGAGGTGCACGTCACACTACAGAAGGATGTTTGGAGGGGGAGGAGCGTATGCTGGCACCTTGACACAGGAACATAATCCAGGTTTAAGAAAAGTGGAATGGAGTGTCACTGGAAGTCTTTTTTTTTTTTTTTTTTAACTCAAGTCGGATGTATACCAACATAATTGAAAGTCTTCACACTGAAATACTACATAACTATTTATTACTGTTTTTAAGATTATGCTCCATTTTGCCATTTAACACACTCTGTTCTGCATTTAAAATTGCATGTTAATGCTAGTTCCATAATCTTGCAATACCATATTATTTTGATACATCTAATTTCATTATATTGTGTCAATGTAGTATACCCAATGAGTGGATATACTGTATAACCAAACAAGATGGATAAATAATATTTCTGTCTTAGGTGTTGAGTTCCAAACTCATGCCCACATCTGATGACGAGATGGCTAAAACCAGCAGCAAGTCCTTCTGTGAGAACTTCCTCAAAGCTGGAGGCCTCAGGTAGTTGGTACAGTCAATTAATCTATATTTCTGGATTTAGTTTGAGCCCTAACAGTAGTTTGTCATTGTTCTTGCTGGCAGTCTGGTGGTGAATGTGATGCAAAGAGACTCCATCCCATCAGAGGTGGACTATGAGACCCGACAAGGAGTCTACTCCATCTGCCTTCAGTTGGCCAGGTACAGCACACCTCTGTGTTATCATCTTGTTGCTAGGATGGCACACTCTCTCATCCTCAACTGGTCGTATCTACAGGTTTCTTTTGGTTGGCCAGAGCATGCCCGCAGTGCTGGATGAAGATGTCATCCGTGATGGCGACGCGCTGTCGTCCCGCCCGTTCCGTAACGCAGGGCGCAGTGGGCGCCAGCTCTCGCTCTGCGCGACTCCGGAGAAGTCCTCGTACAGACAAATGTCACTGTCTGAGCGCTCGTCCATCAGGGTGGAGGAGATCATACCTGCTGCCCGTGTGGCTATTCAGGTAAGGAAACACAAAAACAGCAACGCGCCGGCATCATCATCTGCAGCTACAACATTTGTGATCTCTCCAGACTATGGAGGTTGGTGACTTCACCTCCACCGTGGCCTGTTTCATGCGACTGACCTGGGCTGCGGCTGCAGGGCGCCTGGATCTGGTTGGCAGCCCACAGCCAATCAGGGAGACCCATGGTGCACTTCTGCCGCAGGGAGTTCGAACGAGTAGCACAGGTGAGAGAGGGCACATTGTGAGTAGGAGATGCTTACTGAGAACTCTAAAGGTGTGGTGGCAGCAGAAACAGAACTAGAATGTGTAGTTGCTAATTAACTGGATGAGGAGGTGAGCTAATGTTTGGTGTTCGATTGCAGGAAGTAACTGCAGCTCCAGCAGCGAGGGCGAAGCCACGCCAACGGCACTGCACGCTGGAATATGTGTGCGACAGCAGAGTGTCTCCATAAAAGATGCCATCATTGCCCGGGAGGCTTTGTCGCTCCTGGTCACCTGTCTGCAGTTGCGCTGTCAGCAGCTGTGTAAGGATGAAATAAGACCAGCACCAACATTCTCGTCATGGTCACATTTTTTGTTAGGATTTTATCCTTAAACCTGTTTACATTTTGTGTTGATTGCTTTCTTTCCACAGCCTCTTTTTATAACCTGCCCTCAGTAAATGACTTCATCATTGATGTACTGCTGGGATCTCCCAGTGGAGAGGTATGTCCACGCGAATATCCACACCAGTAGCATTAGTCCACATGAGAAGGCAAATGAACACCCCTAATCAAACTTTTAACACCAGTTGAAAAATTGCAAGAATTTACATTTTGAACTGTTGAATCTTAAGAAGATTTTAAGCAGAGCTTCAAAATGCAAAAAGAAGAAATGGGAGTGAGACAAAAAAAAAGTTTTAGTGAGCTATTTTTTGCAAACAAGCATTAAAGTGAAATAGGCTTATTACCTGATCAAACGTTTATGACCATACCCTTTAAAAAATGTGGATTCAATGTAATTTTCTGTCAGGTATTCACACTGTCATGATCCCTTGATGGCAAAGGCAAAAAAGCTTTCTCTCTTTGAAACTGGTCGGATTGTTGAGCTGCATAAGCAAGGCCTCTTGGAGCGCACCATTGCTGCTGAGGTTGGACCGAGTAAGACAGTATTGTCAATTTCTTAAAAGATCTTGAGCGTTATGGTTATGGAAAAAGTCTGGAAGACCCAAAAAAGAGCTGGAGGATCTGATTGGTTGTCTATCAAGACATGGGACGATCCTCGGCCAAAATGAAGGTTGTTAATAGTGCCGAGTACAGTCCAATAACCATCGGACAGCATCTGCGAGGGAAGGGTTTTATGAACAAAAAACACCTTCAAAGACCTTATCTCCTTCAATGCCACAAAATTACCCGTTTGGAATTTGACAGAGCACCAAACATGGGACATTGAAGGGTGTGTGTTCCCCTGATCTAAATCCAATTGAGAACATTTGGGGATGGATGGCAAGGAAAGTTTACAAAATGGACATCAGTTCCAGACAGTGGATGCCCTCCGTGAAGCTATCTGCACCACCTGAAGCAACATATCCACTAGTCTCCTGGAAAACACTGGCATCAAGCATGCCCAAACCAATTTTTGAGGTGATAAACAAGAATGGTGCAGCTACTCACTACTTTTTTGAACATTTTATTTCTATTTTATGGAGGTTTTGGTGATTTTTTTAGCTAACTTTGAGCTAACTTTTGATCAGCCTATTTCAGTTTAATGATTGTTTACATACGCAATTTTTTTTTTGTCTCACTCCCATTTCTTCTTTGTGCATTTTGAAGCTCTAATTAGAACATCCTTAACTTCCAACAGTAAAAAATGTAAATGCTTGCAATTTTTCAACTGGTCTTAAAATTTTGATCAAGAGTGTATTTACAATCCCAAGGCCAAACGTATAAATTCCAGACCACGGACATACTGCACTAGCAAGCTTGTTGCTGTGTGGAGCATGTAATCGCTCACGCACCGACATCATTATCAGGAGAAAACCTCATACCTATATGAACTGATATCTCATTTTTATGACCTACATCGGTCGGACTATATTATCTGACATCCCTGAACATGAACCCAAAGGCAGTCAACGACCAAATGTACAAAATACATGTTTTTTGTAACACTTGTCATCTGTTTCCCGCCTCTCTCAGATTCGCCGTGTCGCTTGTGATCAGCTGTACACTCTGAGCCAGTCGGACACGTCAGGCTTCCCCGACGTGCAGAAGCCCAATTTGTTCCTGCTCTCGGTCATCCTCACCGCCCAACTGCCGTTGTGGAGTCCCACTTCAGTAATGAGAGGGGTCAACCAGAGGTAATTATTAGAGAATCAAAGGGATGAAAAATCGATGGTGCCGTCTCAAATTGTTGGTTCTTTTTTACGGTCAGATTGCTGTCCCAGTGCACCGAGTACTTTGACCTGCGATGTCAGCTACTGGATGATTTAACAAGTAAGATATTAATGACTCGTGCTGCCGTTCCAGTAATGTGGATGCACAAGCCCAAACACAACAGGACAACACACTCTGACTCTGCCTTACCTTATTCTGCTAACCCACATGTAGCGTCGGAGATGGAGGCATCGCAAGTGAGCGCTGCCTCCATGCTGGAGGACGAAATCTCTTGGCTGGACAACTTTGAGCCCAGCTGGAGCTCAGAGATGGAGACCAGCGAGGCGGACAACGTCCTCCTGGCAGGACACCTGCGGCTCATCAAGACCTTGCTCTCTCTTTGTGGGAAGGAGAAGGAGCACCTCGGTATGCTTGTACATGTGGACAAAAGTATTTGGACACATGCCCTTTACTCTTACAGGAAGGGTAATTGAAAGTAGAAAAAGAGTTTGTCTATACCCACTTCCACATTCTGAGAAAGCTTTGGATAAGATGTTGGATTATTTCTAAGGTGTTCTTCCACACAAAAGCAGTGCTCTGCTTTGTACACTATAGAAGAGAGAAGCATCTTCTTCCCGTGTTGCATCAAAGTTGCCTTTTTGAAATTGTTAAAAATGTTGTAGTGTGGTGGCAAGTTAACATACAAGGGGAACTAAGGTACCATGGCCAATCCCTAATTGACTGATTAATTGAATACAAATGTGTGTCAGTACTTGTCCCATGTACAATAGAGCTACAAAACATGTCCACCTTTGTATATCCCATGACCACATTTTACTTTTTCCACAGGTCCTTCACTGATCCAGCAGTTGTTGGATGACTTCTTGTTCCGAGCCTCACGCATCATCATCAACACCTCCAACTCCACCGCCTCCCCGGCCCCCAGCCATGACTTCCACCCCAAGTACAGCATCAAGTGACAATTCCCCATTTTCACTTCCGGTACAAGTAGACTAATTGAAGGACATATTCCTCCATTCAGGTGTAGCACCGCCAGCAGCCGTCTGGCAGCTTACGAAGTTCTAGTAATGCTGGCCGACAGCTCCCTCTCCAACCTGCGACTGATCACCCTAGAGCTGCTCTCCATGCACCACCAGTCCGACCCTTCGCTCTGTAAAGAGTTTGATGTAAGACGCTATTAACTGTCTCTTGCTGATAACTAAACAGTAAAACTAACTCCTTCCTGCAATGTCAGTATCTTCCCCCTGTAGAGAGCCGGTCAGTGTCTGGCTTTGTTGGCCTGAAGAATGGCGGGGCCACGTGTTATATGAATGCTGTTTTTCAGCAGCTTTACATGCAGCCGGGCCTACCAGAGGTAAGCATGACACATATGCTAGGCTTGAGTTATGAATGTTCATTGTATGTCTTTTTTTGTTCAAAGGCTTTCCTGTCTATCGAAGACGACACAGACCAGCCAGAGGAGAGCGTCTTTTATGAGGTTCAGTCTTTGTTCGGTCACTTGATGGAGAGTAAACTGCAGTACTACGTCCCCGAAAACTTTTGGAAGGTATGATAGCAAGGCAATAGATACAGTACACAATGAGCGGACAGGCTACTTGACCAGACGACTTTATGTCGAGCTCGGATCATGACATTGCAGCATTGTTTGACAGTGTAGACAAGCAATGTATGATGAAGATTCTAACTTGCAGACCGCACTTATATTCTTTCAATAGAACAGGCCTATTAGAGCGGCCGCTATTTGGTGTGGCTGGACCGGAGCAGGAGGGGATAGAGAAAAGAAGACCGGGGGGGGCAAGAGGGTGTACAGTACAGAGAAAGACAACAGCAGTAACAAAAAATATCTGAACAACAATAACAAAGCAACGGAAACAACAGGACTACATCAGCAGATGTCTATAATGGTCATAAAGAGCATAATGGAAATAACAAAATATGGCAGTTTATTAACAATGTTTCCCCCCATTTGCGCATATTTTTGTTTTGATTTGTCTGTTTTCATATGCCATTTTACACTCTTATTTAGCAGAATCGCTGTGGAAATTTGACAATAAAGATTTCTCCAAAGCTTTGTCGACCATGTATGTCGATGTCAACTTATACCCTAGTCACACTAGAGGCCGAATGAGCCAGAATGCCATGGGAATTAAAATTCTTGGTTTATTCCTGGATATTCGAAGTGCATTCTACAAATTCTGACTGCATTCTAAGTGCATTCCAAATATTAGGGACCATTCTTATGGCTGGCCCAAATGTTTTGAGCATGCTAAAGTCTTTTGAGGTGGATTGGAAGTGGAGCAATATCGAACGGCATTCAAAAGGTATTGTAACTGCACTCTGGCTGCATTCTAACTGCTCTTACGATGTTCAGTATATTGTTATGGTATTCCCAAAATCATTCCAAACATTCTGATCGGATTCGAAAAAAAAATGCAGCCAGCTGCCGCTGAAAGACCACAACTAAGCGTCGCCTTATTGACATCACCGCCAAGGAAAAAAGTTGTGTTGAAAAGAGGTGTTGAAAGGTAATAAGCCCTCTGAAGCGTCACTAACCACTTCCATGTCGCCAATTTACATCACGTCATGTTGCCAAGAAAAAAGGAGCCAAACTAACCACTGGACGCCGGCGTGCCCAGTACAGAGGTGCTGAAATCCAGGAAGCGCCTGAAGTGCCAGCTCCTATTCCTGATAAGTATTCGAACGGCATTCAAATCCTTTCCTGACTGTGGCGCAAATTTTGAAACTTGTTTATTCTGGCTGGTTCTGCTTGATTCATGCTGATCCATTCTTAGTACAACTTGGGCTTTGAGCGGGCAGTTTTTAGTAATAATAAGAACAATGTAGACCGGGACTTGATGAGCTGCTCCGCACAGACTGACATAAGCGGGGCCGACTTAAGTGGGTTCCACTGTACTTTGCACTGTTACATTATTATTGTGTGTCACGAGGACTTCTGACCGATTTGTTTTGTTTTAGATCTTCAAGATGTGGAACAAAGAGTTATACGTACGAGAGCAGCAAGATGCCTATGAGTTCTTCACCAGCCTGGTGGACCAGCTTGATGAACATCTTAAGGTATTCTTATAATTATAGAAGCCAACTGCGCATTATGTTTGGCCTATGATGATGTAATTAATATGTTGTTTCTTTCTTCCAGAAAATGGGCCGAGAGCAAATCTTCAAGAACACATTTCAGGGAATCTTTTCCGACCAGAAGATCTGTAAAGACTGTCCTCACCGGTGAGTCAGACAAACTGGTGACTTTGGCGACTTTCCCTTCAGTGCAAAGTAAGCTTCAAAATAAAAGTACTAAAAGTATTAACAGCTGTATTAACCTGGATTCGACCACAGCAACTTACAAAATGCCCCCACTTAATTTTTTTTTAGATTGTTAGCCACTGGAAGAAAGATTTGTGCCTGTAGGAAAGGTTTATTAACATTTCTACAATGCCTTTATTAACACTGGAGTCCAGACAAAGTCAAGGACAAGCTCTGTTAGATAAGAGTATAAAATATATGAAGACAAAAGAATCAATTTAAAAATATCACAAATGGAGAAAAACAACATAGTAGGTTTAAAAATCTTTTATTATTGCCCATTGTCCGTATGTTTCTGGCCAAAGTCACAAGTAAATGTGCAAGCAGTGGCTACTTTCAGTTTTGGTTATATCAATAACCCCTTATGTCAACGTCAGTTTGAGATGAGTTGACATAAATGGGTTCCACTGTACACTGTATATTTTTCATGTTGGAGCCCAGTGTGCTTATTTAACCATTGCACGTTTTCTTACGTAGGTACGAGCGCGAAGAGACGTTCATGGCGCTGAACCTTGGCGTGACGTCCTGCCAAAGTTTGGAGATCTCATTGGACCAATTTGTCAGAGGGGAGGTGCTGGAGGGCAGCAACGCCTACTACTGTGAGAAATGCAAGGAAAAGGTCGGCAAACAGCCTTTGTGCAGTGTGCTTTTGTTTGGATGAGGTGCTTAGAGTTGTCTCTCATGCACAGAGGACCACGGTGAAAAGGACATGCATCAAATCCCTGCCCAATGTTCTCTGCATCCATCTCATGCGTTTTGGCTTTGACTGGGAAAGTGGCCGCTCCATCAAATATGATGAACAAATTCGGGTATGTGTAATCCTACAGACGCATTCTCTGGCGGAGATAAACAGTAGCAGATAAACAGTAATTAATACTTGGCGCTTGGTGGCCTGCAGTTCCCCTGGGTGCTAAACATGGAGCCTTACACCGTGTCCGGGATGGCACGTCAAGACTGCAGTGGAGACGGCGGTGAGGGGCGAGGCGACGGTAGCTCCGGAGGGTCACCCAGGAAGAAAGTTACCATTTCTGAGAACTACGAACTAGTGGGCGTTGTGGTCCACAGCGGTCAGGCGCACGCTGGCCACTACTACTCCTTTATTAAAGATAGACGGTAAGAGGCACCACACTTCCTGGAGCATTTTTGCCTTTTCCTATATGCCAGGTGTATTGAAAGTGCAGCTGAAGTGAATTTAATGGCCTGTGATATTCTAAAAATATAATTTAACAAGAGAACAACAGCAAAAATGGAAGTGAGGAAAAAGACAAGAAAAAGTTTAAAGTTGTAACTAATAACACTAACAAATAATACTACGCTTTGTCACCTATAAAGCTTGGATGCAAGCTGTTTAATATCTAACATGTTTGCATGTTTACGTTGGATTGTTTTAGTATTTGTAGAACATTAAAAATATCAAAGTGGCGCCCGCATTCTTTCTTTTGAATCTGGTAGGTCAGTGCCCCACTTAGCACCAATGCAAGTAGACTGTAACAGCCACATGTAAAACTATTGGACTGGGTTCATGCTTAGTACATACCAGGTAAACTAACAAATGGTGCTAACATAACATCTCGCCACAGCCTTTTCTATTTGGGTTGGGACAAAATGTCCACATTGTACTCTTTATACCAATAATTTTTTCTACAATTTTTTTTTTTTTTTTTTTTTTTTTTTTACCTATTACACAAAATATATCCATAACTTCTTATGTATACAGTAAATATCAAAATGGTCCCTTCGTCCTTCGGATTTTCAATTTGGAAGAAGTTTGGACGCCCCTGCTGGACGCCATTCCTAGTTCCTATTCTTTCTCTCTTGCCTTGTAGAGGCAGCTCACGTGGACGTTGGTACAAGTTCAACGACAACGTGGTGGAGGAGTTTGACATGAACGATGAATCTCTGGAGTACGAATGCTTCGGGGGAGAGTACCGACCAAAAGTTTACGACCAGTGTGAGCAATACACACAAGCTCCATTAGCTGAACGCCACAATCCACTCACTGCAAAGCCTTGATTTGTGTGTACGGTGTTTTTGTGCAGCCAACCCATACCCTGATGTCAGGAGACGATACTGGAACGCTTACATGTTGTTTTATCAAAAGATCAGTGACCAAAACTCTCCAGTCCTGCCGAAAAAAAGCAGAGTTAGCATCATGAGGCAGGAGGCAGAGGACCTCACACTGTGAGTGAACCCAACTGATGGCAATGATCTGTAAATTCCAAAATGTAATTGCATTTAACAGTATTATCTATATTTTTAGGTCGGCCCCCTCCTCCCCTGACGTTTCGCCCCAGTCGTCTCCTCGCCCCCCCAGGGCCAACAACGACCGCCTCACCCTGCTCACACGCCTGGTCCGCAAAGGCGAGAAGAAGGGCCTGTTTGTGGAAAAGATGCCCGCCAGTATCTACCAGGTGAGGCAATGTCAGGCTCTCAATGGGACGCTCTTTAAGTCACCAGGCTACAACACCATCTTGACCTCTCGTTTTGTCTTCCATGTAGATGGTCAGAGACGAGAATCTCAAGTTCATGAGGAACAGAGATGTCTACAACAGCGACTACTTCAACTTCACGCTCTCACTAGCCTCTGTCAATGCAGTATGTCTTCATCCTTGTGTACAGCATGCCTAATAAAGCCATTATATCGCTACAACTTGAATTTACCCAAATCTTGAATAATGCTCTGCACTTATTTGTCTTTTGGAATATGGAGGATAAAGTCATAATTGCAGTTAAGAAAGAAACAATGCATTTTTTTTAAAAAGACCTATAATCCCAATGAAAGCATCCTGTTTCACAGCACTTTGCGTCTGTATATTAAATATTTTTAATTAGGCGCATTTTTCTAAATACCGTATGTTGTCACATAGTTCCCAACTGCAGAAAGCACCAGGCATCTTACCAAGGTGTAAGGCAGGGGTGGACAAACTGCAGCCTGCGGGCCACATCTGGCAAATTCCTTTCTTTTAACCTTTAACATGGAAAGTGTAGCTGGTAAACAGGACTTGCATTGTGGCACACTTCAGTCACCAAAATAGTCGGATGCAATCTGTAGCTTGTACAAAAAAAGCCATTCAACACAACCAACATACATGACGCACAAAGTAACCTACCTACTGCACCAAGTGGTCATACAAACAAATACCTACATGCAATACCATGCCAAAAAAACATCCATATATTCCTGCCACAAGACATGCTGGGTAGCTTGTGGTACTCTTTCTCCCACCATTTTGCTTTTTGTCACATTTTTGCTAGGTTGCAAAATACGTTGAGGTTGTCACAGAAGTAAACAAGCAGAAGTTAACATACTCTTGCCATCCAATGTTTTATTTTTCACAGTTCATATTGTTGTTGCAGCTGGACTAAGGCATTTATTGGCGAGGAAGTCTTTATACAAAAATTGAATGCTAATATTAGATAATAAGTGGTGATGATGATGATGATAATACAAATGTAAAAAAAATTATATAAACTTTTGCGAGATAATGCAAAACTTTTGCGAGCTCTCGCAAAAGTTTGTTCTTTTTTAAAAAAATTTAACCCATCATATTTTTTTTTCTCCATGTCCCCTCCAGGGCTCCGTAGACAGGTCTATTTGGGGCGAGGTGGATATTTTTTAGATGTAGTTTTTAAGCAGACCCAAATATTTAATTGACATGATGTCTATTAGAATGGAGGCCTCTACTATTTGTGGAAATACTGTTTAACTTTTTGTAATTGCAACCATGTTTGTTTGTTTCAGACCAAATTGAAGCACCCGGACTACCAGGCTATGGCCACAGAGAGTTTGCAGTTGGCTGTCCATTTCCTTCTCCACACCTACCTGCACACCAAAAAGAAGCTTCGGTCTGAGCACACTCACACACTTGCATATCAGTGAATTAACATTAATGTCAACTAGGGATGTCCCGATCCGAGCTACTGGATTGTGTTCAGCTGCCGATCCGCTGTATTTTGAAGATTGGATAATATTGGCTTCCGCCACGAGAGTGGCCCAATCCGATTGCCGTATAGCGTTCGTAACTCTGGGCCACACTCCAACATGGTAGGTGCTGTAATGCATCTCAAAGCTAGTTGCCACTCGACTCCCGCCACCAGCAAGAAGAAGAAAGTGCAGCACCACCATGCAGACATGTCTTTGGTGTACTGTGGTGAAGTTGGATATTTCACTCCGTACCTACAGCAGTAGTTCCCCTTCACTGTGCTCAGACTGCTGTGTCATGCTGCCGGGAGCTTGCACGGGAAGTGCCGCTGTACAGTGGCGTGGCGGAGCTATGTACTGTAGCGGCCAATGGTGGCCGTGGCCACCCTTTGTCACTCCCCGGCTACCCCACGGGCCATCTACTGTAGACATTTCAGGCATCAACTTATTGCCACCCCTATGTGAGTAATGTTCTCACCTTGGCCACCCAATGAAAAATATCTGGCGCTCAAATGGCGCTGTAGCCGCTGGTTGTTTATACTAGGGACCATCAATAAATTACTATTGCATTAAAAAGAGTTAGTCAGATATTCTAAATCAGGGGTCACCAACGTTTTTTCTTGCGAGAGCTACTTTTAGAAAATGAAAATGGCCACGAGCTACTCATTTTTGTAGAAATGATTTTCATACCTTATTTCAACCCAAACATATCAAATATGCTTGTTTTACCAAAACATTCACAAAATGCTGGTATCCACAACTCACATTTTACAGTATGTTTCAGAATACTTTTCTTTCTAGTGTTCTCACATTATTAACTGAAAACCTGAATGAAAAGCAGGCTTGCGGGCACCTCATGTGGTCGTGGGGGGCTACCTGGTACCCGCGGGCACCACGTTCGTGACCCCTGTTCTAAATCATTCCACAAATTGATCTATAACCTTGTCAAATTATTAGTCCTACCCTAAAAGTATTTTTTGCACGCCCATTTTTTCCAGTTTTATTTATTACTGGATGGACTTTTATTGGATTAGGCACCCAACACTGAGTTTTGTTACAAAAGCCCAACAATATTGTTGGTCATGCTGTGTAATAAAAAATGTTCACTTCCACAAATTCATGTTTGCAACCAAAAAAAAAATTGGATCGGATTGGAAGCCAAAAAATGTGGATTGAGTCAGTGTCAGCATTGTGTGTTAATTTCTCATCTTTAAACACACAGTGTGGACACAGAGGAGTGGATGGCCACAGTGGAGGTGTTGCTGTCAAAGAGCAGCGAAGCCTGCCAATGGATGGTTCAGTACCTGGGTGGACCGGAGGGACGGGAGATGACCAGGTGGGAACTGCAGCACACTGATTCTTCTTTCTAGTTGTATTGCTAATTTTCTTTGTCAATTTCAGCAGCTGTGTGAACCTCACTCCATTAGCTTGTGTGGTCACTGTACAGTCTATGGCAGTATTTACAATGTAACCAGCGGATTGATTAGAGCAGTGGTTCCCAAACTTTTCAGTCACGTACACCTTCAGACATTTTACTTGAAGCCATGCACCCCCTACTCCTCCACACTCAAAAAACATAAACCATTTTAATTTTCATTAAATTGAAATATTAAGCATGATTAGTTGGTTAATTAATGTTGTAGTAAGTAAGTAATTCTGGTTCAAAAATTTTGTATGGTCACATTTTGATAAAACGTTTTACATGAGCGCTGATAAATAGATGAGATGTGAATTTGTTTTGGAGATTAATGAAATATATAAGTAGTGGTTCTACATTTTATTTTAGCCGGATGTTGGGATCCTTCCATTTGAATGGGATATAAGTTTTGTGCGTCAGGTTGGTCCCATGACTTGTTATATAAAGTTTCAAAACAGACAAAAGAATATTTTATTGTTGTTTGTTTTTATTTATTATTTAAGTTGTGAGTATATTTGGCCCATTATGCCTGTTCATTTGTTAAATAAATGTTTCCTTATGCTTTCCATATGAAACTAACTATTGATGCACAATAGCCTTATTGACGCTTTTCATGCAGGTAGTCAGTCTTGCTCCAGTTACACAGCAGGTAATATGGTTGAATTGTTACCTGCTGTGTTTTTTGGAACATTCAACATTGAGTTATTGCAGGACTCATTTTTTGAATATTTATTTCCTGCTCATTTTTAATTATATATTTGTAAATATGTATGGACATTTTTAATCTTCTTCACTGTAAATATTTTGCACGGCTTTTCTGTTTTTGCACTTTGGGACTTTGGCATTAAATACCACCTCTGCACTCACGCCTGACTTGGCCTGTGTTTGACAAGAGCCCCATCACTTCCCTACTTCATAGGGTGTGTCTGCTGGAGTGTTGCATGAGGGACGTGAGGGTGGTGGTCGCTTCCATCCTGGAGAAGACACTGGAGAGCGCGCTTCATTTCGCTGACCCCGGCCTGGACGGTCTGACTGACGCCCTACTGTCCTTGCTGGACAAAGACGTCCCTGAAAACGTGAAGAACTGCGCGCAGTACTTCAGCCTCTTCAGTAGCTTTTCTCAGAAGGTAATGCAGGCTAAGATGCATTCATATGAGCGTTAATATTCCCGGTGTAAATAACAAAATGATGTGTTTACCTGTAGGGTTGCGACGCTTGTCAGCTGTTGTTGAAACACTCAGCCTATCGCCGGATGCTTCTGTTCCTTTTGGGACCCAATCGGCAAAACAACCAGGTAGACCAGCCTCAGAAGCAGTACCGTCAAGTTCCCTATGCAGTTTTTTCTTTGTCTCTCCATTCTGTGTTCACACCATGCAATGGAAACATAACCAGATCAGGCTGTACCAAATTGAACACCCATGGTATGGTCCTCCTTGTGTCTGTGCAGAACCGGCGATGGAGTCCAGCCCAGGCTCGAGAGTTCCTCCACCTTCATAGCACGCTGGCGTTCATCACTCTGCACTCTGACCTTGATTCTCAACGGACACACGGTGAGAGAGGCTCACCATCAAGCTATTTCTCCATGCAGGTTCCAGTCTGGCTCATTCTGCCTCATGTCCTTCTTTGGCCTAGCTCCAGAAGAATTTAACCTCCGTATCAGCAGCAGCCCATCCTCTACAGCACTCCTGCCCCTCCACCCGGATATCCTGGCCTCCGTCTTCACGCCTGAGGGACAACCCTACCTTCTTGAGGTATGGCACCTTAAAGGTTTCAATGCAGTATTATCACTGTGGTTGTTTATATTATTTTGTCCTCTCCATCATGGTCTTTATGGTTATCACAGACATTTGCTGATGTAGTCCTGTATGTTTCTGTTGTTTTGTTATTGTTGTTACAATTGTTGTTGCTGTTGTTCTTGTCTCTCTCTCTGTATTGTCTCCCTCTCGCCCCCACACTCCCTCCTCTGTTTTCTTTTCTCTTTTTCTCTATCCGTCCCTGCTCCAGTCCGGCAAAAAAAAAGAAAGAAAACTGCACTTTTTGGGGAATTTTGGCCATCCACAAACCTTGTGTGAAACATGAATACATATTACATAATACAGCTTGAGCAAGCTAACATTGCACGTCATGGGAGGCACTTGCTACAACTATAATTCCTTAAAAAAAAAAACAAAAAAAACTCTAACAATGTTTTATTGTTTCATATAAATGCTATGATAATGCATTAACAAGTACATTGATGATAACATGTAATACTTACTGTATCTTGCCTTATTTTGATGGCTT
Organism: Dunckerocampus dactyliophorus; assembly: GCF_027744805.1. Classification (NCBI taxonomy): domain Eukaryota; kingdom Metazoa; phylum Chordata; class Actinopteri; order Syngnathiformes; family Syngnathidae; genus Dunckerocampus; species Dunckerocampus dactyliophorus. The sequence goes on from NC_072828.1 coordinate 11,568,591, forward strand.
AAAACATTACCGGAACTTCTTTCGCATTGATTTCACATAGCCCATAGGAGCTCAAGCTACCTCCGTCAACAACAGCAACGACACTTACAATGTCCGCTCTCATTGGGATGGCGAAGTCTTTCAGCGTAAGACTTGTGCTCCATTCCTCACGTAAAAAATGCTAACAGCAAAATGTTGATACTTTGATACGTCAGCCCTTGAGCCCTTGTCTAAATGATATGCAGTTGTTTAAAATAAATGAATACATTACTCTGATGTCTTATATTCTTTATTTTATGCTATGGTATGATTTCAAATACACTACTTTTTAAAAATGTACTCAAGATGTTAGGTGTATTTGCACAAAGTATCTGTATCGGATTGGTATCGCCAATACCAGCCTGAATTTTACTCTGTATTGAATCGGAAAAGAAATCAGTGGTATCGCACATCACTACACGGTAGTGGCGCGAGATGTTACAAGTGAGGTGCTGTGTCACTTAGCCAGAAAAGTAGTTCTTCAGTCTGAGCTCCTACAATAACAATGTACATGTAGCTGGGTTAAAATGTAGGTCACGTTATGTAATTGGAACATTGTTGGCGTTTTTGGAGGTTTTTTTTTTTTTTTTTAGGGCTTTATAGTTGGAATAGCTTAAAAATAGTCATGTTTGTATAGAGTTGGTCTCACAATCCGTCCTTGAACATTTCCTGTGACATCCTGCAGGTGATGTTTGCCATGCGAGAATTGTCTGGCCCCTTGACGCCACTCATTGGCATGGTGACCTACTGCTCCTACTGCAACGAGCCTTTCTCCCTGGGGGTGCTGCAGCTCCTCAAGGTGACCCCTGAGGACCACATTAAGACCCTCTCAAGTGTTTTTCTCAGGTTTTAACCTTGATTTATGTCTCTTGTAGACACAACTGGAGACGGCTCCGCCTCATGAGTTGAAAAACGTCTTTCAGATGCTACAGGAGCTTCTGGTGACTCATCAGGCACCCTCAATGTACACAGTTATCACTGATTGGCTGTGCTAATTAGTGTTAATTAATCTACACAGGTCGTGGAGGACCCTCTGCAGTCCCAGAGACTTAAATACGCTTTTGAATCAGAGAAAGGACTACTAGGTAAGTCACTGATTTGCTCACAGAATGCTCTCTAGCTACAGTGGGAAAATAAGTGTTTCATCCCTCTGATTTTGTAGGTTTACCTGCTTACAGAAATATGAACAATCGTGAACTTTTATGGAGTGCTAACTGTTAATTGTAACAGAGAGACACAGAGAAAAAAAACATTACCTCTCAGGAGTCCACAACCTTGTATCCACAGTCTATGCAGGCGCAGCATGACAGGTGGTGAAGCATGATGCGTACGAGTTGAAAATCAGTCGAGTAAAACCAGAGTCAATAATATTCGCCATGGCTGTGTCATTGTGTTGTCACGTTATTGCTCATTTGTAAGCTTTCGGTGCAGGAAGTCATCCGCTGTGAAAGCAAAAGTAAACAGGCACGGCACCATCTACTTACTGGTGGAAAAAAACTTATCAATCAAATACTGTTTGGTTATTTGGTTACAGGGGAAGAGGGGAAAGGTAAGCCAACACTGCCATCAAGTGGCCAACTGTTGCGAGAAAGCGCATCTTGCTTTTGAAATTTCACTACATTCAATTTAGTTGTTGCTAAATTTGTACATGAGTTTTTCAATTATACATTTTATATTAGCATTGTAAGTTACAGGGAGTGTTTGTTACATGTTTGACATTTTTACAGTAAAAAAAAAAAAAAAATCAAAATTTGACACTATGTCAAACCAAAAAAATAACTGTAGACTTGTGTGAGGTTGCACTGGAAAGAAGGAAACCATTAAGGTGAGATGTGAAGGTAAACATGAGAGTACATAAAAACACTAAAAACTACTCTGAATTCCAAAGGATTAAATAAAGGTTGTGAATTAATTTGTAAAGAGCTTTAAAAAATACAAATGAATTTAATCCTTTGTTATTAATTTGTATTTTTGAGTTGTTTACAAATTAATTAATATTGCTAATTGATTTTTTTACAATTTGTCGCTCACTATTACAATAAACCTGAAAACACCGTCAACTTGAATTTGCTTGGCCTTTCTGATATTACCAAATAGTTTTATTTTAGTTTTACTTAGGTTCTAAGTAAATCTATTTTTATCAAACCATCTTTTTAGTATGGTCATTTCATCCGTGACTTTATTAATTAACTCTTGTGTGCTTTCCCTAGAACAAAAAGCAGTCATCTGCAAATTATACTAACTTTAAGTCTTTTGTTTCCTTACAGGTCCTTCAGTGCTTCCAATTCTTTACTATTTGACTAAAAAGAAAGAAATAGGAAACAGGAAATAAATTAAAAGTGTATAAACCTCTACTTTAAATAACACAATTTAATGACCACTCCCTGTGATTAGTTGTAGATTATGTATTTAATAGTGTATTTTTATTATTATTATTAATTTAATTAATATTAATTACATGACCCAGTCAAATGTTTCAACACTCTCCCTCACTGTCTAGCATGAGAAAGACTTTCCAAATTTTTTGTTGGCACAGGTAATGGACAGTTGTGTGAAAAACTGTCCCCTTCCCTATTTCCTATTTTTTTGCACATTTGTCACACTTAAATGTTTCAGATCATCAAACAAATTTAAATTAGTCAATGACAACACAACTGAACACAAAATGCAGTTTTTAAATGAAACTTTTTTTATTAAGGGAGAAAAAAAAGTCCAAACCCACATGGCCCTGGTGTGGAAAAGGTGATTGACCCCCGTTAGAACATAACATGACTGAAATTAATTCAGATCTATCAGTCTGGAAAAGATTATAAAGCTGTTTCTAAAGCTTTGGGACTGCAACGAACCACAGTGAGCATCATTATCCACACATTGCGAAAACATGGAACCGTGGTAAACCTTCCCAGGAGTGGCCGGCCAACCAAAATTACCCCAAGAGCGCACCAACGACTCATCCAAGAGGCCACAAAAGACCCCACAACAACATCCAAAGAACTGCAGTCCTCACTTGCCTCAGTTAAGGTCAGTGTTCATGACTCCACCATAAGAAAGACGCTGGGCAAAAAACGGCATGTATGGCAGAGTTCCAAGACCAAAACCACTGCTGAACAAAAGGAACTTTCAGGCTCGTCTCAATTTTGCCAGAAAACATCTTGATGATCCCCAAGACTTTTGGGAAAATACTCTGTGGTCCGACGAGACAAAAGTTGAACATTATGGAAGGTGTGTGTCCCATTACATCTGCCGTAAAAGTAACGCTGCATTTCAGAAAAATAACATCATACGACCAGTAAAATATGGTGATGGTCTGGGGCTGTTTTGCTGCTTCAGGACTCGGAAGACTTGCTGTGATAAATGGAACCATGAATTCTGCTGTCTACCAAAAAATCTTGAAGGAGAATGTCGGGCCATCTGTTTGTGACCTCAAGCTGAAACCAGCTTGGGTTCTGCAGCAGGACAATGATCCAAAACACACCAGCAAGTCCACATCTGAATGGCTGAAAAACAAAATGAAGACTTTGGAGTGGCCTAGTCAAAGTCATGACCTGAATCCTATTGAGATGGTGTGGCATGACCTTAAAAAGGCGGTTCATGCTGGAAAACCCTCCAATGTGGCTGAATTACAACAATTCGGCAAAGATGAGTGGGCCAAAATTAGTTATTAGTTATTGCAAACGCTTGATTGCAGTTGTTCCTGCTAAGGGTGTCTTTCCCTCAGGGCCATGTAGGTTTGGAATTTTTTTTCTCCCGTAATAATAAAAAGTTTCATTTAAAACTGCATTTTGTGTTCATTTGCGTTGTCAGTGACTAATATTTAGTTTTGTTTGATGATCTGAAACATTTAAGTGTGACAAACATGCAAAAAAATAAGAAATCAGGAAGGTGACAAACACTTTTTCACACCACTGTATATATTTGTGTAAATACTGTATTACCACCGCTGTAAATTGCTCAAATATGTCCTTGGAAAAGACCTTTTTTGTTCTCCTCAGCGTTGATGCACCAGAGCAACAACGTGGACAGCAGACGGTGCTACCAGTGCGTCAAGTTCTTGGTCACGCTGGCCCAGAAGTAAGTAGCAGCAACAGCTATCCACTCCCTGCTTTTTAAGTACAAATAAGACAAAACCTTTGTCCCTTCAGGTGTCCTCCTGCCAAGGATTACTTCAAGGACCTGTCAGGTCATTGGAGCTGGGCAGTGCAGTGGCTCCAAAAGAAGGCACGATTCAAGTGTTTTAAGACTTTATAGATTCATCCTGCTTTCTGACTGTGTTTCTGTCTTGTGCCTTCAGATGACAGAACATTACTGGACTCCACAGAGTAATGTGTCCAATGAGACGTCAACCAATAAGAGCTTCCAGCGCACTATTTCAGCGCAGGTACACACGCTTTGATGAAATTACATCAGATATTCATGGTTGAAAGCATTGAAATGCTGAGGGTCTAAGATGTATTTTTATTGTAAAGTGTCCCTAAAGGTCACCAGCAACACACTTTTTTTCCCGCTTACCCTGTTACAATATGCCCTGTTTGTGTGTGAAGGACACGCTGGCCTACGCCACAGCCTTGTTGAACGAGAAGGAGCAGTCAGGCAGCAGTAATGGCTCAGACGGAAGCCCCGCTAACGAGAACGCAGACCGTAGCCTGAGACAGGTAACACGCCAAGCAACCTTGTGACGCACTGCAGCATCATGTTCCACACACTGGCGTTTTTTACAAACCCACTGCTGTGAGAAAGGAGTTGTAATCCAAAAAAAAAAAAAAAAAAGTCAAAGTTGTAAGACAAAAGTTGCTTGTATTTTTTTGTGATCGTGACCTTAGGAAAAAGTTGTTGGATCACAAGAGAAAGGTTGTTTATTTTCCAACCAAAAAGTAATGCAAGAACAAAAACTCCCAATGAGAAAAAGTCGTAAAACAAAAAAAAGAAAAGTCTATCAATTGTACGACAATTGAGTAAACTTTTATGAGGAAAGTGGTACGATTGTGAGAACAAAGTTGGGGTTTTTTGGGGAAAAAAACGCACTCTTAAAAGTTGATTATTTTTAATGGAGAAGTGTAGTACTAGAACACTTGTGGAAAAAGTCGCAATCTTACAACAAAAGTTGTGATCTTACAACAAGCAGTAATATTATGAGTAGGGTTGGGCATCGAGTATCGATGGGAACCGGGACTAACATTGTGATTCTCCTGGGATCGTTCACATTTTTTTTATTTCGATTCCTCGTTTCGATGCTCACTTCACAAATAGCTGCAAACACCAACGAAGAAGAAGCCGGCGAGCACCGACGAAGATAACGTGGCTAAAAAGTTTGGCTTACCATCATAAAAAAGAGCGGTCGGCTCAGTGCAACATTTGCAACACAATATCATGCAAAGAAGGGTCAATGTGATTAAACATGGTTAAACACTTCCGGATTCATGGTGTGGAATTAACAAGAAAACCTCGTCTTTGATGCACTACATCTTACTTCCTCAAAGCAGTCAGAATCAGGAAAGTCAAACAATAAATGACTGTCTTATGCCAATGTAACTGAGGGTTTCAGGGTGCCCTCTTGACAAAATTTTGTCAAAAAGTGTTTTGTCTCAACACAACTTGACTACACTGTCCTCCCTGCCAGGGCTCTGAGTCTCCCATGATGCTTGGCGACTCCAAGAGCGACCTTGAGGACGTGGACCCTTAAGTGTTCTCTTCTAAGCGTTCTGAGTGAGCCCTCTGGAGGCGTGGTGAGGCACGATGAGGAGGCGGAGCTTCGAGCAGCCAAAACCAAAATGTCCAAAACAGAAAGGGCTGCGCTTTGATTGGCCCAGTTTTGTTTGGAATGGGCCATTGGGAACACACTTGACTCAGACAACAAAGGAGTGAAAAAAAAAATCATGAATTACTTCCACTTTTGAGAGGCGCTAAGATGGACATGATGAATAAATAAAAGCGCTTTGGATTCAAAAGGAGGAAGTTCAGAAACTTCCTCACTTCATCTTTTTTAGCCATCAGGTGACGGCGAGGGGGCGGGGCTTTTGCTTTTTACCGTTGTATTGTTTGTCTGTCACACACAAACACACACTAGCCAACCTGAGGAAACATTGTAAAGAGCATACATGTAAGATAATGTTTTAATTCAGCTTAGCTACTCTAGTGGAACCTTGACACGAACACACACACACACACACACACACACACACCTTCTCACACACTCGAGCACTTGGGAGTTTGCACTTTATAGTCCGGGTCAGTCTTTTTCTTCACATTGCGCTTCCTCTAGAGGCTCCTCACCTTCTTTGCTGCTTTTTAACACGACTACTCGTCCCTCAGTGCCACACAGACGCCCTGCTCCGTGTTTTACACACTTCCTTTTATGCTTTTTATTCTCTGCCGCCACCGCCTCTGCCATCTTGGACCGGAGTGCGTCGAGCCTTATGCAAGGAGAGGGGAGGGTTTTATTTGTAGGTGCCAAGGTCACACACACAAGACACGCTATGATTGCAAAATAAATAAAATGCACACACACACCTGCGCCAGTGCTTGCTTTTATTTGCCTTTTTTGTTTGCCATCACACACAGAATAAGACAGATGCGTTAACATTGTAGCCCAGTTATCGGGAGTTCCCAAGTGCCTTACCCTCCCGATAACTCCCAACGACACCCTCCCTTGTTGCAGTAGTGTGTGTGTTTTAGCATGTCTCAGCTTTAACAGGTCAATGTTTACAAAACGCGAGGACCTAGGAAGCAATCCTGTGCTTTTTTGTGAGACACACACACACTCAGCTCTCTTGTCTCAAAGAGGGAGATATAAAAAAAGAACCAAGATGGGCCCCCTCGTGCTGTTTTTTTTTTTTTTTCTGCAGTGTCCGAGCACTTCCTGTCACATGTTCTCAAGTGTGCGTAGATATTTTTCATTCAAACCTCTCCTCCTCCTCAGTCACCGTGTAAAAATTCTTTAAAAAAAAAGCAAAAGGAAAAAAAAAATGTTTTTTTCATGTGGGGAAGGGTAGGTATTGTAAGAATGGAGGGGGGTTCATGCAGGTTTTACTGTCAGCCTTTTGCCATCACAGTTTTTTTTTTTTTTTTCTGTAACGCATGTTAAAAAAAAAGTCCACCTTTAATTTGTACAACAGACAGTTTGACTATGGGAAGATTTGATATCAAATAAACTGGAATGCACAACTTTTTGTAAACACTGCCTTTTATTGTCGGTATATTGAAGTGGGATTCTAATATTTTGGACTTTATAGTAAATTTGACTACATTTCTCGATGCAGCACCACCATGGGACACATACTGAAAGATGAAAGGTCGCGAGGGCCACTTTGATATTTTGCTAAGAAGTTATGTATATTTTAAGAAAAAACTGTATCTTAGCTTCGTAATATAGGTGAGAAAGTGTATTATTAGTATGAACTTCGGTCTCTTTTTTTTCCCCATTTTTGTTTGATTTTATTTCACATGATATAATTTTTTCCCCCAACTAAATTTCCAAAAAATACAACTTTATTTAGTTTTTTTTGTTTCTCGTAGTATTACAACTTTCAAAAGGTAAGATACCTTTTCTTTAATATTAACTTTTCTTTAACATTTCGATTGTGCAACTAAAATACAATTTTTCCTTATAATATTACAAGTTTGTTCTTGTAAAATTGTGACTTTTTTCTTGTTAGAAAGCAACTTCTTTCATTTAATGTAATGACTGTATTCTCATAAAATCACACCTCTTTTGTCCATTTCTGTGTCCATTTAAAATTTTTCAACAATTCCAAATTCCTTCTTGTAATTTTTTGTCTCGTAATTATGAATTTATTCCCATAATATTTGGACTTTATTTTCATAACTTTACCCACGATCTAATTTTCCTAAAATTATAACTTTGGTGGGGTTTTTTTGTTCATGTCTCATTACATTTTAAAGAAACATTTTTCTTTAATATTTCACCTTTGTGATACTAAAATGACATTTTTTTTGGTCATATTACTATATTATTCTTGGAAAATTGTTGTAAAAAATCTTGTGAAAAACTTTTTCTCTTACAACTTTTTTCTCTTAATATTTTGACTTAGTTTGTAAATTACTGACAATCTTTCTATTTTTGCTGCGTTTTTTTTTTATATATAGTTTTCTTGTCAAATATTTTTAGAATGTGCCGTGGGCCACAAATGGCCCCTAGGCTGCACTTTGGACACCCCCGATCTACAGAGACAATTATTCATTTAAAATAAATTTAATTAATACATTTATTCATTTTTAAATGTTTATTTTTTTGTAACAGAAAAAATGAACAAAACATGTAATATCTATATATTTTTTGGTTAATTGAAAATCAAGTCTGGAGTTCTTTACCTCAATTTCTCATATTACCGTAATTTTTATATTATTTATTGAAAAATGGAGGAAAAAACGTTTGCATGGATGTAGTTCAACTTTCCATATTTAGTTTTCAATGATGTATTTATTTTAATACTTTATACCAGGGGTCTCAAACTCAATTTCACTGGGGGCCAGTGGAGGTAGAGTCTGGGTGAGGCTGGACCGCATCAAGTATTGGGAGTAGGGCTGGGAATCTCAGGGTACCTCACGATACGATACAATTCACAATACATCCATGTGATAACACCACTGTTAGTTCAGTGTTGGTGTTTACTTGCCCCTGTAAGTATGGAAGTAACACTGACCTTGCCCGGATGTTGTGGGCTGCAGTTACGCTACTCTTTGATGTCCAGTCGCGGGCCGCAAGATACGATTTGGTGGGCCGCAAATGGCCCACAAGGGCCGGGAGTTTGAGACCCCAGCTTTAGAACGTCATCAAAAAACTAAACTTAAAAAAAATACTTGTATTCATTTGAAATGACAGAAAAAGCAAACAAGATATCTTCATGTTCAGAACTTAATGTCACTAGGTACACAACAACATTAGGTACAGCTGCAGTTACCAACAAACAATAACGATCAGGTGTTAATATAACTATATAAATATCAATATTTTATGTAATGATTTATATAAAATACAAATATAAATATGTATAATTAGTCATTATTTAAACCCATATTCCAGGGATGTACAAACTGCGGCCAGTGGGCCACATGAGGCCCACAAAACGTATTCATCCGGCCCACTGGCCGTTTCCAAATCCATTTTTTTTTTTTGCCGAGTCCAGCCATTAGGGCAGATAGTATTGTTGATCTAAATGCCCTTACGTGCTGTACAGATTTGCTCCACCAAGGAAAAGTGTAAGATACTCTTCCCATGTTATACAGAATTGATTTGACTTTAGTTGATGTTTTGTTGTTATGCAAATTTGGAGCGGCCGGACCGGAACAGGAGGGGATAGAAAAGAAGAGAAAAGAAAACAGAGGGGGGAGTGCGGGGACAAGAGGGAGACAATACAGAGATAGACAGGAACAACAGCAGCAACAACAATTGCGACGACATAACAAAACAACAGAAACAAACAGGACTACATCAGTAAATGTCTATGGCGGCCATAAAGACCATGATGGAGAGGACAAAATAATATGAACAACCACAGCACAGTGAAATTACTTTAAAAAAAAAAAACTTTACCAACAAAACAGTAGCTGGCAACATGACTTGCAGGGCTAGGAAGTAGTCACATGCAATCTGTAGCTTGTACAAAAAAAGCGATTCAAACAACACAACATGTCAACACACACAATGTAACCTACCTACTGCACCATGCGGGCATACAAATAAACGTCTATGCACAATCCCCATGCCAAAATTACACACATATATTCCCGCCACAAGGCATGCTGGGTAGCTTGTGGTACTCACTCTCCCAACATGTCGCGACGTTTGTCGCATTTTGCTTGATTGCAAAACATATTGAGGAGGTTGTCAGGGAAGTAAACATGGAGAGACGTTCACATGCTCCTGATATCGGGTGTTTTATCATTCATAGTTCGTATTGTTGTTGCCACAGGACTACCCAGCATGACCTGCGGGCACTTGTAAATAGCAGTTAAAGTTACCTGTTATGCTTAACGCTTAGTTGTTGTTTATTACCCACGTAGTAGCAGTAGCTGATTTATGTGATACGTTAACTTGCTGTGGATGTGTTGTGTTATTTCCTTGCACCGTGAGTGAGTACGTTGTTCTATTTAATGACCACCTATATATAGACGGCCCCTCAGCCAAATGTTTTAACCCAGTGTTGCCGGCGAGTCAAAAAGTTTGCCCACCATATTCAAAAGAACATATTCGTTTATGGTGTATGTTTCTTTTTTTTTTTAAATAACATTTATTTTTTACATTTAACTCTTAGTTGCAGATGAGATGGTGTCACCGTGTTGGTCCTCATCATGATGACTGCTTGGCACCCTGCAAAACACACCACACACATTAAGGCTTTGTGTGTGTACTGTACGTGTGTCTTTAATTAGAATGTGTGTATGTACCTCTCATCTTTCTCCTCCTCTGTTATTGTATCCCAAACTCTAGGGTGTACAACAACCTAACACACACACACACACACAGTCATGTCAGGCTCAACAGCAACACACTAGCTGTTGCGCATCCACCAACCTTAGGGTAACACTGACAGAGGCTCCACACCGTCCCCACTAGCACCATGGCGACACCCAAGGCGCACATGGTGGCGTAAACGTGCGCTTGCTCTTGAGCCATGATGAAGAGGCCCACGGCCACCACGCACCAGCCCGCCACAATCAATCCATAGCGATACGGCTTCCCCTCCGCCATGACGCTACACACTGAGGCTTGAAGGTTGAGGGTGGTGGTTAAAAAAGAAAAGCAGTTAAGGTTCCACTCTGCTGCCTATTAAAGCCCACACACAAGGCCGAGGGAGGTCGGCTGTAACACCTGACCTGATAGGTCACCTTGGCTGCACCTGAGGGAGGAAATCAAGCAAGCTGCCTTTGAAGTGCTCTTTTGAAAAAACACAGCAATCACATCCGCGCACAAACTTTATAGAACACATAAAAAAATTGTGCGTGAATGCTGAGACAAAATACCACAAAAAATAAACAACTTAAGGCTTTTAATGCTGCTTAAATACATCACAGCATATCATAGCATGCGGTGGCTGTGAGCGGAATAGGCATGACATTGGAGGCACAACCATCGTGGCTTTTGTGTCCAAGAGGGAACAAAAACAGGACTTTAATGCTAGTTAACACATCACAGCATATCATAGCAACCTCGAGATACAATGCAAATATGCCCCCTAGTGGAAGAAAGACATTGGAGCATTTTGATTGGACGTTATGAAAGTGCTTTCATTGCATTTTGTGGAGGAAAAAAAAAAAACAGGGATTTATACAGGGATATTATACAGGGATATTACAGCATATCATAGCAACCTTGCAGGAAATGTCGTAACAGGAACGCTCATCTCTCAGCATTCACACAACGACCACTGAAAGAAGGCGCCTGTCACTTTAAGGCACTTTGCATCCTCTTTCGCACAGAGAATCCTGCAAAATATCCTCAGATTCGTACCAGAAGATCATTTTACGCAGAACACAGCGAAGGCGGGAAATTGACGCAACCGCATGACGTTTAAAATACTTGTCCATTGCTTTCAACGCACAAGGGTGGGAGAAATGAGTCTCGATTGTTGAATTAATTACGGCATTTCCTCTAATAATGGCCTCTACTCTAATAGATGCCATGCCTCCATTAATTGCTTTTTATTTCTATTTTATTATGTAGTAGACGTCGTTACCACAGCACACACACCCCAGAGAGGTGTGGTGTCTGCAAAGTTTACAGTTTCATGAGAATCCTGGAGCAAAAGCTGCTAAATTACCTTTTTATGTATAAATTTTAATAATTTTTATTTTCTTGGCCTAAATGTAATAAGATACCATAAACCGTGACGTATAAAATACTTGTCAGACAGCGACAATTGCATTCAACACAACAGGGCATAAGAAAAGTGCCTTGCACTCGTCTCGTCTTTCCACTATACCGTTGTGCTGTCACCTCTGTTAAGGCTCCGAAAAAGGAATACTGGCGGAAAAATGCCAGTGTAAAAGCTATCGTCAAAGTGAAAACAGGAAGGGGTGGATGTTGTCAGGGCTGTGTGAGTCCTGTGAGTCCTGAAGGAAGTGCTGGTCCCAGTGAAAGGCACCCGGAATGAAAGCACAACAGGAAGTTAGCTTGCTAGCCAAGGCTGCATCACAACATGCACCAGTCACGCAGTTAGGATGAAGGCACTGGCACCAAGTCCAACACGTCCAGCGGGGGCGTGGGGTGACGTTAAAGCCGCTCGTCATGCTCTTGGATCTTCATCACCGTGTCGTATGACGGGGGCGGGTCCATGGTCCATGGGGGCGGGGTTGACGGGATGGCCGGTTCGGGGTCCGGTGTCCTGCCGGCGGAGTCCGTCAACATCTCGCGGCGAATCCGGTCCAGCCTCCTGAAGGTGAAAACAGGGAGACACCCAGCTGTCACTCTACTTTGAATTGTACAACTTTATTGCTGACATACTGTATTTTAACAGGGATCTTGAATCAGTTTTGGTCCAGCCAATGTTTACACCTGTTTCAAAGTGGATTTGAATCAGATCTGGCCTGAGTTGAGTATGAAGGCCAAAAAAGTTGATACCATCTCATTTAAAAAAAAAAAACTGTGTTAATAAATTGTGTGAATGGTCCCATATGCCACCAGGGGTGTCTTACGTGAAAACAATAACTAAAAATGACATTAGACCCCTGTGGTTACATCCCAAGACCTTCCATGAATGGTGAACAAATGCAAATAATGGACCCACTTTTTATATGTAAATGTAGTTGGACCACAATGCAGTTAGCGTAGCATCATGGATGCAATCAACACATGTTTGCAATATAAGACTAAATTGCTAATACGGACACACAAGCCTGACACTTAAATGTTGCCTATGTAATTAAAAAGCATTTATAGAAATTTCATGTTAAATAGACATAAATGCATCCGTTGTTTCTCATGGTCATCTGGAAGTAGATGATAAAAAAAATAGCTTCCAAATTGCTGGACACTTGGCAGAGCACAGCTTGTTTACATTTCCGATGGAGTCTGTCAAGCACATGCACACGTGTCTGCATGACGTTCCCCTATCATCCATAGAAGTGCTGCCTCCAGCACATCACTGCTACAAGACAAACTATAAACTTCAACGACAGTGTGACTCTTCCACGGTATGTGTATGTCCTAATACACCTAACATGGAAAAATACTCTATTTCTCAGATCAAATAAATGCCATGCCTCCTTCAACAGCATTGTCTACTTGGACAAATAATCGCAAGAATTCAGATCCAGTAGCAAAATACCATATTTGACCAAATAGTAGCCCCCGCTCTAATCAGTGCTGGGCTTCAATAAATTGCCCTCAGCAACTTACCTGTAATAAACGCCTCCTTAGCTCTACTCAATGCCGTGCCTCCCTTACTCACAAGCTGCATTGTCCACCTAAACAAATAAACACTTCACCTCAAATAAATGCCTATTTCTCCCAGTCACAGTCCACAGGAATTCATGCCAAAACCAAACATACCACATTTACCCAAATATAATTCATTAACACCACCCCACAGTTAATTTCCTGCTGTGTCATTAACCTAAAAAAAAATAGGCTCACCAAAAAAAATGTCACCTGGTTTCTGCTCAGGAATTCACATCCAATGCCCCAAATGTATTCAACGCCATTCCACAATGGATCACCAGGTACAGCGTACAATTTAAGAAATAAATGCCCCACTTCAAATGAATTCAGATCCATTATCAAAATATCAAAGAGAAGCCCGTACCACGCACTCGCTTCACCTCAAATAAACACCAAGGAATTCAAATCCGGTGCCAAAATACTTATTGGACTCCACTCTTACGAATGTGCGTCAGGCAATAGCCAGGTGTGTTGTTTATTGGACCAAATAAGCACCTCACTTCCAATAAATCCTCACAGGAATTCGAGATCCAGTGCTCTATTTTCTCAAATTGTCATCCAAAACGTGTCATACACCTTAACACAATATTCACATACTGTATACACCCTACCTCAAATACATGTTTTCCTTTTTTTTAAAAAAAAAAAAACACTTTACTGCAACATCTGACAACAACAGAGATGTTTTATGGGCGAGAAGAGGAGGCACAAGGAAGGAGATGTTAAATAATGGATGAGGTCTGTTTAGCCTTTGCTTACATGAGCTTTGGCAGAGGTGAGACGATTGATCCTCAACACACACACACACAACACACACACACACACACACACACACACTCTTTGCACACAGGGACATCAGGTCAATGTGAGGAGTTGGAGTCGTTTCAACTGAGCATTATTATCTTTGCAAAAGTAGTGTTTTTGCTAGAGGTGTGCCAAAGGAAATGGCCAGTCTAATATGTATTTCATAGGTAATACAGAGCAGTGATTCACTTGCAAATGTAATGTTTCCCACAACCTCATTTCCGTGTTCCTGCCATCTCTCCCTGTCCTTTATTAGCTGTGTGTTTCCAAGGAAACATCACAGTGTGTGTGGCTTAAATTTTTCTCCAATAATAAACGCCACTGCATGCTGTTATGATTAAATTTATGATTTCATAAAAATAAATATGTTGTCTAGCCCACCTCTGTATGGCAAGGGACTGTTGCGGGCTGAAACGGGTGCCCGTGCGCGGGTGCAGCAGGAAGTGTCCCGGCACCGCCACCTGCAGGTTCTTCATGGCCATGCACAGCCCGCTCACCAGCAGGCCCACGCCCCCCAGGCCCAGGAAGAGCCCGACACCGAACAGCGGCGCCGAATGGCTCGGCAAGCCCACGCACAGAGCCACCACCCCCCCGGCGATCATCAGGAGCACGCCCAGGAAGAGCAGCACTCCCTGGGGCAGCGGCATCTTCGGAGTCCCCCCTACCAACACCTCCAGCAGATAAGTAAGACACTCTCCTTAAAAGGTGCAATATTTTAAAGTGCAGAAGAAGAAAAGTGCAACATTCAGCCACTTCCTACCTGATTGCAAAGAGTGTTGACTTGTTCAAGCATTGCTTTTCTTCCCCGCATCAACACTCATCACGTCCCCGCACAAGCGCTTCACAAGGCGGGGGAAACACTCCCATCGCTTCCGTCCGCGCCTCCTGGTGCGCTAACATATCCGGTATGGTGGCTCTGGATTACGGCAAAGAAGAGTTGCCTTCGCCGAGTAGATGTCTCATGTAGACAGACAGGCAGGGAACTCTTTTTGCTTTGTGGCTGCAGAGGAAGTGTGGAAGTGTGTTTTTTTTTTTTTTTACAAGGAGGGGTTTTCTGTGACGAGAGCAGGGTGGGCTGGACGCTCTCACCGTGCTTCCCTGTTGCAGCATGTCTGCTCAATGCTGTACAACGTTATGCATCATTACTGTATTATACTTTTGATTTTATAGCAGTTGTACCATGCAGTATGAAATAGTGGCAATGAAATGGTCTGCTCCGGGGTCGAACTGGAGCCTTAGTAACTGTGCAGGCGTTGTTTTAAGTAATATTTTACATTCACAGCTTCCATGAAAGTGTAAAAATGTCTCATAGCATGATAGCTACAAAACAGACATGGGCAATTGGTGGCCATGGCTCACTTTGACTAATCCGGCCCTCAGATTAATCTCCAGTTTTAAACATTCATAAAAATAATATAATAATTATAATAATAATAAAGCTGGAACTGATTGTAACTACGGTCGCCCACCAGCAGGGGGAGCTCGTAACTGGTACTGTTGTGAGAGAGACGCCCCGGTGGAGTTCCATGTCAGGTAGCAGAGGTAACCAGCAAGAATTGTTGTATTCTGTTCATGCTTTGCTGAATACCTAACGCCAAATATCCGAGTACTGCATGGATTATGTTTCTTTCCATGAGTTTCATTCTCTATACAAATAATGCCAGAGTTCTTGTTTCAAAGACAGCGAAATGGTTACGTGTGAAAGCAATTTTTGTGATGAATCCAGGTGCACCGTTAAGATTATGGCAGTTTGGATGATATTTTCATGATGTTTCATGGTAGTTTTTTTAAATTTGCACGCTTGTGCATCACAGTTGCACAATGTTTACATATTTACATGATGTTTGCATGATAGTTATACAATTTTGGACGATACATTATTTACAATATTTAAGCGATAGTTACTCAGTATTTGCACAGTTGTAGCACTGTTTGAATTATAGCACTGCACCATGTTTGGGCAATTATTCTGCAATATTTTTATCAGAGTTGGATGATATTTTCACGTTTGCATGACGGCTGTACGATATTTGGATGATATTTACACAATGTTGATAACTGGCACGTCGTTCGCTTGATAGTTTTACGATATTTGGATGATATTTGACTGACAATCATATGATATTAGTACGATATTTACGATATATACATTATTTATGATGTTCAAATGATAGTTATTCAGTATTTGCACTATTATGGCAATTTTCACACTATATTGCATGATAGTTACACAATATTTGGACGTTTCATGCGTGACGGCTGTACGATATTTGGATGATATGTACACAATGTTTGCATAGTGGTTGTATGATTGTGGTGTTTGCTTGATAGTTTTACAATATTTAGATATTTGCATGATAGTAATGTGATAGTTGTACGATATTTACGATATATACATTGCTTATGATATTCAAATGATCGTTACTCAGCATTTGCCCAAATCATGGCAGCGTTTGCAAAATGTTTGGATGATTATTGCATGAAATTATGACAGGATTTTGACGATGTTTTCACAATGTTTGCGCGATAGTTACACAATATTTGGAAGTTTTTTTGCGTGAGGGCTGTACGATATGTGGATGATATTTACACAGTGTTTGGCATAGTAGCTATATGATTTTGGCATGATGCTTGCATGATAGTTTTACGATATTTAGATATTTACATGATAGTTATATGATAGTTGTACAATATTTACAGTATACACATTGTTTATGATATTCAGACTCAGCATTTGCGCAATTATGGCAGTGTTTGCAACAAGTTTGGACGATTATTTCATGATACTGTTTGCATACGTACTGTTTGCATAGGTTTGCATGGTATTTATATGATACTGACATGATGTTAGCATGGTACTGTTATGATATTGAGATGATATTTGCATGATAGTTATATGATATTTGTACAATATATACATTTATGCTATTCAAACGATAGTTACTCAGTATCTATGGCAGTGTTTGCACCATGTTTGGACGATTATTACCATACACAATTTTAGCAATATTTTCACCACGTTTGCATGATAGTTACATAATATTTGGATGTATTCTGCATGACGGCTGTACGGTGTTTGTATGATATTTACACAATGTTTGCATATTTGTGCGATAGATTTATTATGTATACATTATGTTTAAACAATACACAGTACACAGTATTTGCACAATTATGGCACTGTGTTCGCACCATGTTTGTGATTATTACACGATGTTGGCATGGTAGTTATATAATATTTGCACCGTCTTTGCTCTGCACAATTTCAATCAATGTTCGAATGATATTTAAACAATATTATCAATGTTGGCACAATATTTACACAACGTCTGCACAATGAATGTTGAATGTTTGTACCACAATGTTTGCTCTATTTATGTCCTCTGTTTGGACAGATCATGAAGTGTTACATTGAGGAAGGTTGTCTTCATGCACCTCATAACTCTCCTTTAAGTAAATAAGTGAAGTCGATCTGGAAGTTCTCAGCATAGTTTTGTAGCCGTTAAACGTCCCTCTTCGGGTTTCAACTTATCGAAATACAAAGATGGTTTCTTAATCTCGAGTTTATTCCATCAACATCAACACATGAACACGCACAGAGGTCAAAATGTGTCTCATGATTCTTTCTCAAGTTGTCTTTCCCACAAGCGATGCATCTTCACACCTTAAAACATGCATAATGTGTCCAAATCACCCGTGATCCTTTAATAATAACACTTTATGTGCCATTTTTTTTTTGGACTGACCCACCACAGAAACCTCCATTAAACATAATCAATGTTGTCGTTATATAAGTAGTTAATATATCTTAATAAATAATAATAATATGTCTAAAATACCTGTAAACATTACAAAACTTTATTAAAATAACTGGAAAGAATAAAATAAATAAATCTGACCTTGACAGCAACTTACACAATTCAGTCAGTATAAAACAGATGTTAAATTTGCAAAATTGGGATTTTTCAGCATATTATTAAATACCAAAATACATTGGTAAATAATATGAAATGATAAATACATATTTTAATTAAAATAAAAAATATTTCAAATAATCCAATATATTAATATATTTTTAAAAATCCAAATAATGAATAAATACAACCGTTTTCTAAAAATGTCGAATGTAAATAAAAAAAAGTGCTCAATTTAAAACACAAAAGTCGGCCATTAACTGTCAACCAACCCAAAAAAATACCCCCAAAAATACACACGAAAGAGACGACTAAAAGGACAGATCATTTTGAGGAGGTGAAGGCAGCAGCTAGGGTTTGTTTTGTTTGATTTTTTTTTTATTTTAATTTTTTTTTTTTTACGAGCAAGCTTGTAAACAATGGCGACCCACTCTCTAAAGATATTAGTGTGGATGATAAGGTAGCAGCACTTTTCCAGCACTGGACAACATGAAAGGTTTGTTTTATGTGCTTGCCCTTTTCCAGACAGTTTCAATCAGCTCTTACCTACTTGGAATTGTGAGCTAAAGGGGTAACCTAATTGGGATGTGGATGTAAGTCCTGATTAACCTCCGTAGAGTACTCAGAGGTGAACTAATGGTGATCCCAAAACACAGAAAGTGTCTCAGTGCTCTTTGGCCAACACAGTTTCCGATCCACTTCCAGCAAAAGTATAGGAAACATGCCAGCATCAGAGGGAAACATGCTTCTCGTGTCCCGTTGGTGTTCCCCGTCTTTGGTGTTCCCGCCATCACACCTCAAAGCTTATCTCCCTGGACCGTCCAAATAACGGCTCGGCTGCTAAGTGCGTGTCGGAGTAGGCGCGTCTCAGGTGTGTCGAGCTGCATGTGGTTTTGATGGCTACTTCATAGGGAGGCGGCGGCCCCAGCCAGGGAGGAAGGTGAGGAGGAGGACTGAAACCTCCCGAGTCCATGGGGGGATAGTCAAACTCCTCGCTGCGAGCTCCGTGTCTTTGGCATTCCAGAGTTCTACAAGGGGAGAGAACAATGAAGGCATCACACTCAAATTGGTATTTTTAAAGGTGCACTAATATGCAAAAGTGACTTTTTAATGACGTTCTAACAGTAATATGTGTCCCTAGACCTTGTTTATGAGCACCAAACATGGGGAAAACTATCATCTCCGTCAGAGGCGCTAAAACGCTCGCTTTTGAACTTGCAGCTTTTCATGACGTTATGAAGGACAAACCTCCTGCCTCATGGACATGACAGCACCTCTTACCTGCCCCTAACTAGATAAGTCCGGCCCATGTATTGTGCCCACCACTTCATGGAGGACAGCTTTGCAATAAATAAAAAAAAAAGTAGGCTTCGCTACACAGCTTAAAATAAAGCTCTGTCAACTATCCGTCAGTCAACTACGGACATGGGAGCTGTAAGTTTGATGTTGTTTTTCTTTAGCAAATAGGCTAACCTAGCATAATGTTGCTGTTAAAATATGACTGGAGACAGGTGCAGACAAACACAACTCGTTAGCATTAAAGCTACAGACACACAAAAGTAGGATTTACTAGAAGCACTTAATATAATATGCTATAATAATATAGGATCTTTCATTGTTAGTATATGAGGTTAAACCATGATTCCAGTGAGGTGCATGGGATATTTTATTTCCGAGGAGTTTTAGTCCATGCAAACAAAGGCTTTTAGTCCAGAAAAGCTGCCTTTTCCTGAGTTTTAACCTTTCATGCCTTTTATGCCTTCACATTAGGTACTGTTACCGCCTTCATTGCTGTTTTGTTCTGCTAGATGGCGCACTAAAATACAGCTGGCTTTTACTTTGGCACACAATTCCCACATTCACAATTGCCTTAAATCAACTGAGATAGGCTGCAGCACCTATGTCATGGCCTTGAAGAGGACGAGAGGGCATTCAAGGGCGACACTAAGGAGTAACACTATCAGCCAATTTATACCGACTTGGAATTGTTCATGAATAAAGACAACTTTAAAAAAGCTATTGGTTCGTTGGTGACTATGCATGAAAATTAACCATGAATCGATTCATTGTATTTTTTGGAATGTTGTTATTAATGTTCTGAACTCCTCTTTCCATGCCAGGGATAGCAAAGTTCTTTGATAATATTGCTCAACGTCCCACAGCTGACGTCATGTTGTTCTACTTTAGTTGCCAGTGAATCAAGAGCACCTCTGCTGGTCTCAGCAGGTAGTGCACGACCATTTGGCCTCAATTGCTTCAAGACAGTTGCAGTTGAAGCTTCATGTCCTGGTGATAAGTAACCACTGGATGGACTAAAGCCTAAAGCCACTTCCTTCCTTTTTAGTCTTAGTATTGATGTAAAAATGACATTTAAAGCTTACAAATGAACATTGCTGTGATCTTTAATTCATCTGTCGTTAAAGAGTACGGAAACTTACCCCGGCAGAAAGACCGACTGGGACTCAGGGAAGCGACTACCGCTGTGCGCAAAGAGGGCATGGCTGCTGTAACCGGCGTACTCGTTGTAAGGATAGTGCGGACACTCGGGATCAAACTCTTGCTGGTTGTAGTTGGCCGTGCTCTTGCTGTTCATGGCCCAGAACAGCCCCAGGATGAGCATGACCACCCCCAGCACCACGCAGCACAGCGAGAAGGGCTGCAGGCGGCTATGGGACGAGGCCAGGAAGGCTGTGGAGCCCCCCGTCACGATGAGGAAGGCGCCGATGAAGATGGCTCCGTGGTGCAGGGAAGGCATCCTCCCGGTTCCGAGGTTGCCGCCGAGGCCTGGTAGATGGTGTCACTCGGGTCCGGCTGGGATGGAGCGCCCCATGTGTACGCAAGGTGATCACACATCCAAAAAATTAGAAATCCTCAAGTGGCACAAAAGACAACTCCTCACTCTTTCCATTCCCATAAGGTCTCTTCCTCCTATAAAGATGCTAAAAGCGACTTTTTTTTAGCTAAAAGAAGAAAAAATGACTTGTTTGAAGAGGATGTCATCTGCTGATGTGGACAAGCTGCGTGTTTATCATCACAGCAGATGGACCAGAAGACTGAAGAGCCCATTAAGAAATCTTTACTGGCGCCCCACCCTCTTCTGTCTAATGTGTCTGAAGGGTACCACTTTAGTGTGTGTGTGTGTGTGTGTGTGCGCGCGTGTGTGTCCACACAGGAAAATGATGACATGAAAACATGACTGGGTTAATGCGTGCGTGTGACATCAATTACAGAAATAAGACCATGTGTAACCATTCGAATAACATGATAATGGGCCTCGTCATGAAATGATAAACATTACATACATTGTCGGCCATACAGTACACAAAACTAGAACCGTTTTTCATTTGAATAGTGGTGAAAATTTGCAAATCATGCACCCGGACAGTGTTGCCTGTGCAATTTTTTTCTGACAAATATACCATAAGGTGCCGCTGCTATTGTCCAGCCATCCATCTTCTATGCTGCTTATCCTCATTAGGGTCGCGGGTATGCTGGAGCCTATCCCAGCTGACTTCGGGCGAGAGGCGGGGTACACCCTGGACTGGTCGCCAGCCAATCGCAGGGCACATATAGACAAACAACCATTCACACTCACATTCATACCTATGGACAATTTAGAGTCACCAATTAACCTAACATGCAAGTTTTTGGAATGTGGGAGGAAACCGGAGTACCCGGAGAAAATCCACACACGCACGGGGAGAACATGTAGAAGCCACACAGAGATTGGAGATTGAAATCTTCTCGATCTCCTGACTGTGTGGCCAACATGCTAACCACTAGGCCACCGTGCGGCCGCGCTGCCATTAAAAGTCCAAAATTTGAATCCCTGTAAATTGGATTGACTTGAAATTTTTCACACAGCTCCACAAAGAGCCGCTGTAACTTTAGGGTGTTTAGTCAAATTGCCACAAAATATGGCACACACCTTTAGGAGACTGACAAGCACATGTGTGTAAAATTTGAGCAAGATTGGTTGAAAAACATGGCCGCCATCAAGCAAAACTTATTCGCAGTGGCACATGCGGGACTCAGGATCAATTGTTCATAACTCAGTGACCAATTGCCTTATGATTATAAAATGTTGAGGATATCTTCATTACCTGTCGCATGCGTATGCGAATGTATGCAAATGTTATTTACAGTCATGACAAGGCACTTTACCCATTGCAAGAACCATGCTCCTCATACTAGTGGTGGAGCCAGAATGTTTTATTGGGGTGGCCTGACCCTGGGGTGGCAATAAATTGATACCTCAAATGTCTAGATGGCCAGGGGGGTGGCTAGGGTGGCTGTGGTCACCCCTGGCCACCACGTAGATCCACCACTGCCTCATACATTTAGAACACAAACTGAACCCCATATTAGCAAGCGCCAGAGACGTTCAGCGACGCTGGGAAGAAACTTCCAGCAGAACCAAGGCTCTGTGGGTGGCTGTCTGCCTCAACCAGTTGAGTTGAGATAGAGAAAAAAATGAGAACACCATGGTAGTTATTTTTTCACATAAATCATAACTTTACTTATGTTGCTTGTTTTCATTTTCAAATATATGCAAATGTCTTTTTTGTTATTATGTGCATTGCTAATGTGTTTATTTCTTAAGCAGCAGTGTGTCAATTAGTTTTAAAAAACATTGATTTTGGACACAGCTAAGGAAAGAGGCTGAATGGTGTGACAGATTTCCTGATTTTTGATTGGTCAAATCTAAGGAAGCCAGCAAAACAACAAGTCACCCCTCTCACAAGGTCCACCAATCAGAGTGACGTATTTTGCAGCTGCTCCCGCCTCTTCAGCTGTATCCCCCAATGGATGTCTACCTTAATGGTAACAACGAGTCCACCTATCCCTGCTCACCTATCAGGAGGAAGAGGTGATCGGCGGTCGCTTTTTGGCATTTTAAGTAACCCAATGCAGACCCTTCACGCTTGTCTGTGGAATTGTGACAACTCCGTGTGTTTGACGTTTGCTTCGTGTGTCAAATAGATAGTTATAGATTTATCCTTAAAATACAGATGGAGACGCTGCTCTATGTGGCCTCCGTGGCTCTGTTGTTGGCGTTTTGGATCAAAATGAAAGGTGTCGACTACGTGCTGATACACCAGCGTTGGATTTTTGTTTGTTTGTTCCTGTTGCCTCTCTCTGTGGTCTTTGACGTGTACTTCTACCTAAGAGCATGGATCATCTTCAAGATGTGCTCGGCGCCCAAAATGCACGAGCAGCGCGTACGGGACATCCAGCGACAGGTGGGTGCAAAGTAGAAAGTAGAGTAATAGTTATGCGCATGTGCAATAGGCGATATCCACTGTGTTGTGTATGTATATATGTCTTCTCGAGAGCTAGAAAATGTTGTCCTAATATCAAATGCATATAACGCTATTATAATAAAAGTGGTTGTGCTGTGGAGAGGACATCGTGGGCTTTGCAGTGATATGTTATTTGATTAGTAGTTTGGTAAGCGAGTCAATGTTAAGATTCTGTTTTGAAAACAACCGATTTTCCATTGTCCTCTGTGGTCATACTCGTACTTCTTTTTCATATAAAATTATGAAAATGATGGAGATGGTTAATGCAACAAATGTTTCAAGATACAAAAATTCACGTGTAGAAACGAAGACGAAGAACCTGCTTCTTGTAGTGTCATTCATAAAAGTGAAAATTACACAAAACTGTCATATCCAACTCATTCACTCAACTGTATGGCTTCGTTACTTTAGATGTATATTTTTCAGTTTTATCTCGCTTTTATATTTGCACTATAGCACAATCAGTATTCCTTTAGTTATGTTATATTGAGGGTACAGTGTTCTCTTATGCATATTTGCACTACCTGAGGCGTTCATTCAGTATTCTGCTGTGTTATATTTGCACTACCTGGGACATTCATTCAGTGTTGTTGGCGGCCTGTTAAGTATATTTGTACTATCTGGGGCATGTGTTCACTCAACAGTTATTTCTGTCCTGCTTTTTTGCACGTATATTGCATCTGGATGTAGGTTGTAGTCTTTTTATGATTTGATAGTTTAGACTTCCTTCTTGGATTCGTACATTTTTATTCTTAATCAGCTCGGCAATGGGAGTCATTTCAAAGACATTTTTTTGTTTCTCTGTCTGGTAAATAACTGTAGAATTGACATGAATAACACTTCTTGAATCTTCAACATAACAAGTAGTGTAAATACCACATAAAAAGTCCACATAAAAGTTTGCATCATAGTGTAAGGTGACACGGAATTAAATTTTAGATAGGACACAATGTGTTTGGGTATGCTGGTTGACCTCTATTTTGTTTGTATTTTGACAGTGTTTTGAAATAATGGAAAGTAATAAAATAATCTGTTCCAGGGTCAACCTGTTGCCATCACATAACCTTTACTAACTGTACCAATGTTTTGAGTAACATTTTAACATTCTTCATGTAATAAGTTACATTATTTACATTTCAGGTGCGTGAGTGGAGGAAGGAGGGCGGCAAGAGCTTCATGTGCACGGGTCGACCCGGCTGGCTCACTGTGTCTCTGCGAGTGGGCAAATACAAGAAAACACACAAGAACATCACTATCAATATGATGGACATTCTGGAGGTGGACACTAACAAGCAGGTGAGAAGAAGCAACGCTAGCACCTAGATGTTGATTACCTCTGCAACATAAAAAAGTTACTGTAGGTATATTTTCTACATACAGTTGTCCCTCCTTTATCACAGTTTAAGTTAATTTTTTTAAGTTAATTGGTAGACCCGACTACGATAATGGAATTTCCGCGAAGCTGAAGTCTATATTCCATCCATCCATCCATTTTCTATGCCGCTTCTCCGCATTAGGGTCGTGGGGGCATGCTGGAGCCTATCCCAGCTGACTTCGGGCAACAGGCGGGGTACACCCTGGACTAGTCGCCAGCCAATCGCAGGTTTTAACATTATTAGAGCCCTCTAGACATAAAATAACACCCATATAGTCACCTTTTATATTTGTATTACCCAATGTAGTCGATATAATCAGAGAATATAAGGCATATTAGACATAAATACGATAACAAAGACTCATACATTAGCAGTTCCTTGTTTTTTCCTGGACATCGTACTTCCTACAGTGGAATAAGTAAGCCATTTAAGATGTAAATAAAACTGCTTGCGTGTGTCACAGTTAATGTGTCCCTTAGGGAGGGTAGACCAGTAGACCGTGTTATTATTAGGATTATTATGTAGTTCTAATAGTATTATTATTATTATTGTGAGATAATTTAAAACTGCAGTCAATGCCTGTTCTGTCAAGCTGGTGCTTGTCTCACCAAATAATTACAGACACCTAGTGGCCAATGTAGAAGATTACACGGTTAGCATGCTTCCTCTGTAGTTAGTCCATTTATGTACTTGAAGGCCAAAAATAAGCGCAATTTGAATCACACTTTAAACCGTGTTATTATGAGCAATGAGGGATTGTGTTCAAGGACATCACGTAATTTAAGGTGAATTTACTTACGTTCAGTGTGTTTTCCTTTCTAGCATACTTAAATGTAGCAAATTGTACATCCGAATTAAGAGTTACAAAGTGAGTGACAACAATATCCACTTCATGTTTTTCTTTATCTTCTTGTTAATTTACACACGCATTATAAGTGTTATTTGTTCGAAGTGTCCCTGAATGTCTGCCACGAATAGACACACAAAAATGTCTCAAAACCTGTGCCTGGCAACGCACAGGAAGTCGGCCATTTTGGTTTGAAGCTGGCATTTTAGGGTCACTTAGAGGGTTTCCAGGGTTCCTTCAAAATCAAACTTGTTATCAAGTTTTTGTCCAATTGCTACCAAACTTGTACCACGTGTACTAGATAGAAGGGTAACGAATGGAATGATTTGAGTTTTCCTCAATGCATGTGAGCGGAGAGTGCCTTTTTAAAGTTTGTCGATCCAGTATGATCAAAAGTGTTGTTTTGTTTGCTTGTTAACTACATAACAATGTTGTGGAGTGGATATGAAAATGGGTGTCAGATTTATGTATGTCTGGGAAAACTGAGCAAACATATCTACATATTCAGTGTAGGCATGTTCGAGTACATCATAACCAAAATAATAATAGCAGACTACAGCAGTGTTGCATTTGTGCTGCTTAATATATGAAAAAATGGATGACATTTCAAAAGCAAAGTATACATTTACTGCCACCAACAGCATTGCATTCCTTACATGCATTCAGTTAAGAATAAACCTGGCCATGTGTATATGAAACCACGCATTTGTTGGTTTGGTTGTTGTTTAGGTGGTGAGAGTGGAGCCCTTGGCCAATATGGGTCAGGTGACTGCCCTCCTCAACTCCATTGGCTGGACCCTGCCAGTGCTCCCCGAGCTGGATGACCTGACCGTAGGTAAGTCATGGCGCACGTTATTTTCTCCGGAATCATCAACGGCAATGGGGGAGGCGGCGAGGGTCTGTGCTCCCATAAATCACTTGTTCCTGTTTGGACGTTCCTAATTCTGTTAGAGAAGGTCCACAGATAAAACTGGGCGGAAATGGACGCAGAGTTGGAGCCACCCGGGGATCGGGTTTCATAATGGATTTCCTGATGCCATAAACTGCGCATCAGCGGCCTAATGTTTTCCCATCAAGCCGCTGTGCGCTCATTTATCCTGACATGTGTGTGTATCCACAGCCTCTGTTGTTGTTGTGCAAGAAATGAAATCACGGCGCGCTTTCCCTTCTCTCCCCCTGTCTCAGGTGGTTTGGTGATGGGCACCGGCATCGAGTCGTCCTCTCATATTTATGGCCTCTTTCAGCACATCTGCGTGGCCTTTGAGCTGGTGTTGGCTGATGGCAGCTTTGTGCGCTGCACTGAGGTGAGCTGGAAGCAAACACCGTCCTTCCTTTCTTAGAAGGGGATGCAGAAAACGTGTCAAATTTTTTTTTTGACTGTGCCTTTTACATTCAAAAAGTAGCAGAGTGTCATTCTTGCAAAATACTGATTAGCAGCAAGAAAATGAATTACAAATGTAAATGTAAGGTAAAAATGTAATGTAAAATGTAAAGTAAATTCTATTTCTGCCTTATACTACACATATTAACTTTTAACTGTAACAGTCTTAACTACCCATGTATAGATAGTAACAATAATACAACTAAATAAATCTGGAATAAAGTAAAACAAGTAGACTCTTTGGAGACACCAGGCAGACTGCAGCTCAATGTTGCCTCCCAGTGGCCTTTTATAGGTATTGCAGGAATTAATAAGCACATTTTTGATTCATCGATTATCGAATCAATTGACAACTATTTTGGTATTTGATTAATGGTGTCTTGATTTAAAAATACTGAAATATCCTCTGATTTCAGCCTCTAAAAACGTGACTATAGTTTAATTTCCTTAGTCATCCATGAAAGCAGACCGATTATCTTTGTGTTTAAGGTAAAAAAAATAAAAAAAACTCACATGCAATACAATACATACAATCTGCCATATTTGCCCCTTTTTACTTTAAACATCACACCACATCAAATAACGAAATAGAATTTTACATTTTTTTTACTGAATAAGACACTCAGAATGTACATGAATAAAAGACCTGTAATATACAATATAAACTAGCAACAATAAAACATTGTATGTGAACATCCCTCCTTTTATACTTACCAGACAGTGCAGTGGGTAGGTTAAGTTGTGCGTCACGTATGTGTTGACTTGTGTTTGTGTGTGTTTGGCATTGTGCGTGAGGTAGTTGTCTGGATCGGTGCATGTGAAAAGCAACTAAAACCATCAAAAGGTTGTCTCAGATTGACTCTAACCTACTTGCAAGTCACGTTGCCAGCTTGTATGTTACAAGTTTATATTAAATACTTTGAAAGCATCTGGCAGGCCTCATTGAAATGCTTGGCGGGCCGGATGTGGACCCTGGGCCCTAGTTTTTTCACCCCTGGTCAAGGGCCTAACCGATTTTTTGATTAATCGAAACAACAAACTTTAGATTAATCGACTAAGAAAATAGTAGTTAGTTGCAGCCTAATATGTTCAACACAGCTTGTTTATCACATTGAATTTTACATTTCAAGTTCTGTGGTTATCATCACACTTTATATTTAACATCATGGGCAACCTGTGGTCGTGTCACCATAAAATACACTAACAAAAAGAAAAAAAGAACACACTTGTGTAGTTAATCCTTGAGATGTTGTGCCGAGATGTAAATATGTGGACAAGAGTATCGGGACATGTAGCTTTTCCTCCTGCAGGAAGTAAACATGAAAGACTTTCTTTGCTGCTATTATTGCTTCCACTATTCTAGGAAAATGTTCTACAAGATTTTGTAGTATTTTGTACATTCATGCAGCAGAGCATTTCTCAGGTCAGAGTTCAGTGCTCTAAACTCCCTCATCCATCCACAACATACAGTACATGCTGGCGTATCTAAATACTTTTGTTGTTCGTATAGTGTGCATTACTGAGTGTTTGATAATAACTCATTCATCTTGATGATGCATCATTATCATTGACCAACAGGAGGAGAACTCGGACCTCTTCCATGCTATCCCGTGGTCTTGCGGCACTCTAGGCTTCCTGGTGGCGGCTGAGATCAAAATCGTGCCGGCTAAACCTTGGGTCAAGCTGCACTATGAGCCGGTGCGAGGCCTGGAGAACATCTGCCGTCGCTTTTCCGAGGCATCCCAGAACAAAAAGAACACGTTTGTCGAGGGCATCCAGTACTCCCTCGACTCTGCCGTCATTATGACGGGAAGCATGAGCGAGCACGCCGAGCCAGATAAGGTACAAGTCGGCCAGGGCTTCACGTAATGTTCTGTCTCGTCACTCTGTTTTGACGTCAGATCAACAGAATCGGCCTGCATTTTAAACCGTGGTTCTTCAAACACGTGGAGGGCTACCTGACAGGTGGCGAGGCCGGAGTGGAGTACATCCCTCTGAGACAATACTACCACAGACACACACGCAGCATCTTTTGGGAGCTTCAGGTACAGAAACTGGACATATGTGCCAGACTTTAGCTAGTCATGGTCTTCTATGTTTGCACCCTCACCTCGTGTTTGTGACACGTGCAGCCCATCAGGCCATTAGCCATCCGTTGTCTTGCGTAGCAGTTAATGGTGTGTTTAATTATGCATGTGTGTTGGTCTGACACACTTCCATCTGCTGACTTTTTGCATGCTGTCTGTTGGTTTTGTAAGAGAGAGGTCTCACTCAGCTAAACTATGAGATGCTCTGAACTTGTCTTTTAGCAACCTAAATTCATGAATCGCACTTTAACCGCATTATTAGGAGCCACGAAGGGTTGCATTCAAAGACACCACGTAACTTAAGTTGAATTTACATTTCCGAGCATATTAAATGCAGCAAATTATACTTCTGCAGTAAGAGTTACGCGAGTGAGAGATAAGAATACCCACTTACTGTGTTTCTTTGTCTTTTTTTTTTATTTAGACCACACATACACACATAATAAAGGCGTTATGATTTTTTGAGTGCCAGTGAATGCACCTCACTGTCGTCTAGTGACAATTAGGAAGTGTCGTTCCCAGGACGAACTGACTACAGACGTGTTTGTGAGTTGGAGATACATACAGTATATGGTGTTGGAATTGTACTGCTGTTGATGTGTTCAGGTCAGAATAAAGTTATTAAAGAACCACAGACTCTGTGTGGGCACGCTATTGTGGTGGCGCCTGCCGCCATAAAAGAGAGATGTGGCTTGATGATGATGTGCATGCGTTAATGACGTTAAAAATTTTAACGTGAGTATATACTCTTGCACACTACAGGATATCATTCCCTTCGGCAACCACCCGGTGTTCCGCTGCCTCTTTGGGTGGATGGTTCCTCCGAAGATCTCCCTGTTGAAGCTAACGCAGGGAGAAACCATCAGACGCCTTTATGAGCAGCACCATGTGGTCCAGGACATGCTGGTACCCATGAGGCACCTTTGCTCTGCCATCATGCGCTTTCACCAGGACATTGAGGTAGGGCTCAGTCAAAAGAACTGACTGTTCAAAAACTACATGCGTGGCATTTTCTATGGTTTCAGGTTTACCCTCTTTGGCTGTGCCCGTTCCTCTTGCCACCTGGCAAAGGGATGGTCCACCCGAAAGGTCAAGACGAGGAGTTGTACGTAGATATTGGTGCATACGGCGAGCCTAAAGTCAAACACTTTGAGGCGACAGCGTCGACGAGGCAGCTGGAGAAGTTTGTTCGAGAAGTGCACGGGTATATTAGCCTCTTCGCTTAAGAAAAACAAAATGATCAAATTTACAGCTCCCACATCTGTAGCTGACTGACAGATAGTTGGCAGAGCTCCAGACTTAATTGTAAGATGTGTAGCAAAAGCCTGCTTCTTTTTAGTTTCATAAATTCAAATGCGAGGATGTAATTTGTCCTCAGATGGTGTTGCTTGATGTCTTATTGTACGACTGCAGGTTCCAGATGCTGTATGCAGACGTCTACATGGACCGGGATGAGTTTTGGGAGATGTTTGACGGCAAACTGTATCACAAACTGAGACAGGAGCTTGGCTGCAAGGAGGCCTTTCCGGAAGTTTATGACAAAATCTGTAAGGCTGCCAGACACTGATCCACAACCACACTTCCTGTCTCAGCAGCAGCAGTTGTATCATGTTTACACCAAGCAAACTGTTTTTGAAAAAATGTGTCTTAATGTTTCCTAATAGAAAACAAAGTTCTCTAATTGCTTGATAGTCTTTTTGATGATTTGTAGTACAGGTGTCCCTTTTTTTCGCAGCTTCACTCTATCACACTTTTTCAAAAATCTATGATTTCATAAATCATGCTGTTTGAATATGGCCTATTCATATGCCACTTAATCCTATTAGGGCATGCTGGAGCTTATCCCAGCTGACTTTGAGCGAGAGGCAGGGTACATACAACCTGGACTGGTCACCAGCCAATCGCAGGCTGGTTTTGACTGATTTTGACTTTATGATTGTAATATTATAACTTTTACCTAACCTAATTTTCCTAAAATTGCAACTTTATTCTTTCGACTCCTCTTTTTTCCCCAATTTTACAGTTTTTTTTTTTTTTTTTTTTTTACAATTTTTTGTGTGTGTGTGCCAATAAAAAAAACAGCCCCGTGCTGCCTTTTGGATACCTTTTGTATTAAACTCATGGCTGTCAAGTAACTTAAAAAATGTTACTTTTTTTTTTTTGCAAATATACACAAATGTTTGAAAAGATGGCCACTTTTAATAAAATGATGACTGCTTGTAATATTTATTACATTTGAAAACTGTAAGTTTTTAAATTTTAATTTGATGAAAAATGCAGCAGTAGCTGACCTCTAGGCGTGAAATGCAGGCCGTGCCCCCCCGTCGTGCTGGGGCAGGCCCACAGGCCGCCAGTACCCAACCAGCTTCAACAGAGGAGGCATTGGCCAGCAACCTCCCAAACACACATGCCTCCTACGTGGAAGTGTGTATGAAGTGTGTATGAGAACGTCTATGGGGCAGTTAAAACTGGGACAGCAGCCCAGGGATGTCCCATGGTTTATTTGACAGTGGGACTGACCCAGATGCCCCCCAGACTCCTTATGAAAGTCATTCAGTATTTAACATGGCATCTTCTTCCATAAGTAATAATAATTCATCAAATTTGTTTAGCGCGTTATAGGACACGCTTTACAAAGAAATACAAATAACCAAAAAACAGATGAGAAAACAGGGCCCCCCCCTGCCCTCAGTGTAGTCAGACTATGGTGCATTTAAAATTGAGTGGGGTGGCAGCCTTTTGAATGACAGAGGTGCTGGGTGCAGGGGCTGTTCCAAGGTGAAGTGGGTGACCCCTCCCCCATCCCTTGAGGTCCTCATGGTGTGTGAGAGGAGAAAGGCGCAGTGACGCTGCCTGGCCACCTCCACGCCTCACCGCCTCTGCAGGCAGAGCCCACTTGACTTGATCCCACCACCGCCATCGAAGGGCAGCCTGGGTTAGGAGCTAGGAGCCTCCATGCCACCAGAGTGAGCTCTGAGCCAAGGATCCAGGCCAGCCCGGAAACGCAGGCCAGCAAAGTCCCCTCCCCCGACCCCTCATCCACCACCACCAGGAGGAGGCCATCATCCCCAGCCCCCATCGCCCGCCCCCTGGGGGGTCGCCCCGACTGGGCCTCATAAGTGGAGACCTTTTCATCCTCTTACAGTTATTATACATACTGAAGTTCAGCACACAAAGTAGAATTAAAAATAAAAAGAACACCAGCTAGGAATGAAAATGTTCTTTTTGTTTTTGTATAAAACATCACAGTAAAAAGCTTAAAAACACTTGATAACAAAAATATATTGATTGCATAGATTCATTAGTGCAAGTATCAGAGTGCAAAGATTTTTTTCACAGTTGATTTCCAATAATTAAAGTGAAAAAAGAAGATCCCACATTTGCCTTTATCTGAGGCACAGTATCAAAACAACTGTCCTCAAAATGTCGGTGTGATACGGTGAATGGCATGTTTTGGAAATGTGTACAAGCTTACTCTGTCTGCTCAAGTGGTCCAGCAAAAGCCTACCGTAAACCAAGCGGAAAATCAACAAAAAATGCACCTCAACAATACGAAACCGATGTATTGCAAGCGTGTTCCCGACGTGACGTTACGTCCTCCTCCAGTCTCTGATCGTTTGATTTTCAGTGGCGAAAAACCCAAAAAAGGGTAAATAAGTCAACATTCGAGCACATGTTACATAGGAAATATGCCTTTCAATGTTGTTTTGCACAGAAAAAAAAATAAAATTAACCCATTTTGGTGTCACGAGCACTTTATGTCAGTTACAAAAACTGACATAATAAATGTAAAAGGTAAAACACATTTTGCTCTCAATGTTTAATAATAAGGTTGCTTTAAAAAAATTAAGACTATCTGAGACGACCTACACCTTGAGGGGGCCCCTTTACAAGGGTTATGTTTGGGGGCCCAGAGTTTGGTGCTACGTCCCTATACAGTGAGCTATGCATAATGAAGCTTGCTAACAAAAGTTTTCAACTGGTATCTCTGCCCAACATCTCTCCTCAGAAGAATGTTTCACACCATGGGGGAAGTGGTCACTGAGAGGGAGGGGGATGGCCTATCTATATGCAAAAACGGCCATTCACCAAAGGCCTCACCGCCGCAGAGGACACACCCACCACACACATACATATAGCAACTGTGCGCCGAAATATTTCGCGCGGAACAAACATTTTGCGTTCAAGGTGAAACGTCTTCAAGCACCAAGAGGCAGTACACTTGATTGGACTTTTAAAATCAGCGTTTAGTCCACGTGTTTGCAAGCTGCAGGGATAGACCAGCGAAGAAGAAACGCCGGAAGTTAGCAACACGCGGGTTTTGTGTGAGGACAAAATGTGTAAAGTTCAAATGCTGAGAGCGTTAATGGAGCAGCGACTAAATGCTGCCGTTGAAGAAATATTTGGACTGTTTGAAAGAACCATAGCAGAGTACGAGGAGGAACTTTCGAGGACAAAAAAGGAGAAAGATCGACAACAACAACTGCTGGACGCTCTTCTCAAAAATCAAGTTTTGCTTCCCAACCCAGGTTTGTTTACATCCTTCTACCTTATCGTGTAACTTTAAATGGTTAAACCGAATCAACAGGTTGCATTTAGTTGAGTAAATTATTATTATTACACAATAGCAATCTGGATGTGCATGGTCCGAAGTACACAACCCATGCCGTCTACGGAGGCTGATATCAGTCAATTCAGCTTTTTTAAAAAGTGAAATTTAAATGAAGATTTTGTAAATTATGCGATGCACCAGTTGTTAGAGTTGTAGTAAATGCACACTTTGCTATAAAATACAAACAAAGGCATTGGCTGTGTCTCAATTCGCGCACTTACACTTAGCATTCTGAAAAGCAAGGATTGTACAGTTAAAGAGGATTGGTAATTAGTCGCAAATGAATGGAACAGAGCGTAGTACGCTGTGGAGGAGAAAGTCCGCCATGATGGTTAGCACGAGAAGTGGGCGGGGCTAAGGCGGACAATCGTGCACGATGTATTCACTAGCTTTGAGCTGATTATAAAATAAAGTTATACGCTGTGCTACACTGATAAAACCAAGACAAGACATGAGAGACAAGAAAAAGAAGAAATCCATCCAATGTCTCCAATCAGAATCCAACCATCTATCCATTTTCTTTCCGCTTCTCCTCTTTAGGGTATGCTGGAGCCTATCCCAGCTGACTTTGGGCGACAGGCGGGGTACGCCAGCCAATCGCAGGGCACATATAGACAAACAACCATTCACCCTCACATTCATACCTATGGACAATTTAGAGTCGCCAATTAACCTAACATGCATGTTTTTGGAATGTGGGAGGAAACCCACGCATGCACGGGGAGAACATGCAAACTCCACACAAGTCCAGTCCTGTGTGTGTGTTTTACTGCTCCCCCTCTGTTGTGATGAAAAGCCGCATGGCGTGGGGGAGGAATGATCTGCTTGGTCTTTTGCTGGAGCATGGCAGTGATAGTAATCAGCCACTGAAACTGCTCTTTTGTCGGGAGATGATGCGGTGCATTGGATGGTTCTGGTTGGCCGTGATGGATAAATCATAATAATTGTAATTCATAAAATAATTAAATAATAATAAATACAAATAAATGTAAAACATTGTTTCATATTTTTCCTTTTATAGAGTCTTACTCAGGCATAACATGTTAATAATACATTTTATTCAGTATGTATATAATTAAACTAACAATATAACGAAATAATAAGTGTGTGCTGGACCACACATGGCATCATTCATTACCATTCCACTAATCCATTAATTAGCATTCCAGTTAATTGATAAAAAAAAAATCTGGTTATTTTTTCATGTCCATAAGGAACAACAGAAATTCGATTTAAAAAAATACTTATATGGATATATAACTGGAAGTACTGTGTTGACACAATGCAACATTTATTTCAGTAATGGCATTAAGACATTTGATAGACTATAACCTAAATCAGGGGTCACCAATGTTTTTTCTTGCGAGAGCTACTTTTAGAAAATGAAAATGGCCACGAGCTACTCATTTTTGTAGAAATGATTTTCATACCTTATTTCAACCCAAACAGATCAAATATGCTTGTTTTACCAAAACATTCACATAATGCTGGTATCCACAACTCACATTTTATGTTTCAGAATACTTTTCTTTCTAGTGTTCTCACATTATTAACTGAAAACCTGAATGAAAAGCAGGCTTGCGGGCGCCTCATGGTCGTGGGAGGCTACCTGGTGCCCACGGGCACTGTGTTGGTGACCCCTGACCTAAATCGTCATCATCACTGACTTGTGATAAATTCAACTAATCACCCGGAGAAACAAAGTAGCTTTAAAGGGT
The DNA here is from genome assembly GCF_027744805.1 of Dunckerocampus dactyliophorus. Taxonomy (NCBI): domain Eukaryota; kingdom Metazoa; phylum Chordata; class Actinopteri; order Syngnathiformes; family Syngnathidae; genus Dunckerocampus; species Dunckerocampus dactyliophorus. The sequence goes on from NC_072828.1 coordinate 11,604,047, forward strand.
CACTGACATGAATTGTCATCTTTGCTTAAATATGTTCTATATTGTTTGTAATTATGTTATGTACGTTGTTCGTTTTTTAAAAGCGAATCATAAATTTGTAAAAAAAAATTATATTTTTGTCCGTGACGGGCGCCGTTATGGTCCGAACACCTTAGAAAATGGCCATTTCCCAAGTGACGTCGACAAATACGCAGCTCTCATATTTTTTCCGCTTCTGGAGGACCACTTTATTTTCATTTACAGAGACTGGAAAGTCAGACAACATAAGAACGAAAAACAATGTAACAGAAATGAAGTATTTACATCGTGACAAACCAGATGGTTTGGTAATAGATACGTCAGGGGAGGGTTACTATATGAGCATACTTATCTCAACCAACAGACAGAAACTAACACATGGAGAGGGAGTGTGTGTGTGTGTGTGTGTGTGCGTGCACAGTGTTTACAGGTACTTGTATATATGTGCAAATATTACAACACAAAAAAAGGATTTTGAGGAATAAATTCTGTGGAATTGAGATCAAGCATTTGTAGATGTCAATTTTTGAATAAACGTAGACCATGTTTTGTTGAAATGGGGTGTGCTGTGATCGATTGAAGCTGACATTTTTTCCATTGAAAGTTGATCTGTTAACAAGTTCTTCCAGTGTGTTATGGTCAGTTGGTTTCTTGTTTAGGAGGACGTTTTTATGACATTTTTATGACACATACCTGTCTTTGTTTTGGGGGAACTTGAAAAATGGCAAATCTTAATGGCTGAGCAGTGTGCTGAGGACATGTTTACAATGCAATGATTCTGGATTCTGCTCACCATCATGGCAGCCAAACCCGCGCAGGGAGTACTACGGAAGTGGATGGTGAGTTGGTGAACCTGGTTTAACGCTAGAGTCCTTGCTGAAAAGTATGGTGAATGCAACATCAATACCCGGATGTTCTTGGGCATTGAATCGATCGCAACTGGACTGATCAGGTTGTCTTTGAAGACATTTTCGCATCCACCACTCTCATCCGGGTAGGTTAAAAGCAGGGGCACCGCCAGGAATTCTGGACCCCATGAAAAAAATCACCTTACCCCTCCCCCGGCAGCTGTTGTCACATCTCTGGAACCTTAACCAACCCAACAAGAGCTTTACATACAGTAACTCCAACTCTGAAGGTTTGCAAATGTGTTGCTTCTTATTGTTCAAGACTAGCAGTGTAATATTTACTGCTAGTGAGTTGTACATGTGGGGCCGCACGGTGGTCTGGTGGTTAGCATGTTGGCCAACACAGTAACAGTCTGGAGATCTGGGTTTGATTCTCCCTTGGGCATTTCTGTGTGGAGTTTGCATGTTCTCCCCGTGCGTGCGTGTGTTTTCTCCAGGTACTCCGGTTTCCTCCCACATTCCAAAAACATGCATGTTAGGTTAATTGGAGACTCTAAATTGTCCATAGGAATGAATGTGAGTGTGAATGATTGTTTGTCTATATGTGCTGGCGACCAGTCCAGGGTGTACCCCACCTGTCGCCCGAAGTCAGCTGGGATAGGCTCCAGCATGCCCCCGCGACCCTAAAGAGGAGAAGCGGTATAGAAAATGGATGGATGGAGTTGTCCATATGCTGTAGTATGCAGTTCACTATTTGATGCAAGAGAACATAACAAATGTGCTAAAGCCCATCTTTTACAGTCTCACTGTAATTTGAATTGTAAATTTCCAAAATGTTTTTAACATTTATGAAAGACCTACATATACAGTACATTAACATTTAAATTTGCCAACAAGAAACGAAGGTTGAAATGGAAACATTATGTGGAAAATGTATTGGTTTGAATTTGTTGTCACAAAAATAATGTTTCTTTTTTGTAATTCCCACAGAAAAAATATTGTTTTAGGGCAACCAGGGCACCGTTTCTGTGTGATACTAAGTGACATGTCCTTGAACACAGTGATGCTCACCTTCTTCACTGGGACAGGGAGGGGTACAGTTATGGGGAGACAGGTCTGTTGCTGACTCGTTTGTTAAATCTGGTAAATGGGGGAGGGGCAACTGATTTAATAATACATGGTACAAATTTAGCTGTGCTGATTAAATGTCTGCTAAAAAAGGAGTGACATTTAGGCTAACACAACATGCTAACACTCTGCTAGCTTATTTGATTGTGGATATTAAGCTAACAGGTTCATTTCCACGACACACAGACTGGCTCGGCTACAAAAAAAAACGAGTCACATATTGACACCCTTTTCGCTTGCCTTTCTTCTCTCCTCTCCTCTTTCTCTCTTTCCTTTTTTCACTCCCAGACATTATTTTATTAGTAACAGGCAACATAGTTTCACTCTGCTCTGCCGCAAATGCAGACTGACAGGCAACACGCTGCAGCTACAGCGCAGTGAAGGTAGGGGGGGGTCAGTCAATATGGAAGATTACTTTTGGTCACTGTAGCTATTGAACTGTTACTGCCAAATACAAGAGATTAATTTAATCGTTTTCTGACGTATATTTAAAAAAAAAGCACAAGCAGACAGCAAAACACCTATTTACTGGGGTCCCTGTCAGTCAGGGGCCCTCGGAATTGTCCTAACTTTCCCCCCTTTATGGGGCCCCTTGCCTAAAAACTAGATAGGACTAGTGTGTGTGTATGATGTGAGTTCCAAGTATTTATCCTCTAAAGTAGAACTTGGTATCACATGGCATATCAACAGTTAACCCATTCTTGGTTGGGGGTTGTGTCCACACCGCCCTGTCCACACAGGAACGCTCCTGAGAATTTTTTTTTGTGGGCTGCTGAAAAAATTTGCATCCACACTGTTGTCGGATTATTAAATAATTGCATCCAGACGGGAACGGATCACTGAGTGAAAAGGATGTAATACACAAGGCACACCTACGTGTGGTGCTGTGAGCGGACGTGCTCTCCAAGGCTCATCTAGGTTTATGAGAAGTGGAATGACTTCATTATGGAGCATAAGACAACAAAATATCAGGAGAATGTCGACTGGAGTGATTCATGTCGGTCGGAATATTCAGATACTATGTTGGTTTGTCATCAAAGCTCACTTCTGGTCACATGATGGCGACGGGGTGGCGGTGGGTCGGTGACGTTTTCGTGTAGAAAGCTGACGCGAAAACGGCAAGCCAGTGTTTTCAGATTTTTTTTCTTTTATTTATTTATTATTTGCACATCATAAACAGCGTAAAAAAGGGAAACAACACAATTTATAAACATGTTAAATCTTTGTGCAGGAGAGGACGGAAGCCAAAAGAGGCTTTCCCACTCTGGAAGCTGTTTTAAAAAAATATCGTTTTAGGGCAACCAGAACGCCGTTTCTGTGTGGATGAGAGGCTGAAACGATAAACTACTTTGCTGTTTTGACCTGAACACGTTCAGGGTGGATAGCCCCTAAGACAGCCTGAATCGCCCAGTTGCGATTGATTTAATGTCGTGAGTGGCCTGTTTGTTCGAAATAGAGAAGCAAGAGAAAAACAATACTGCCGATTCCGATACTGATCATCCATGAGTGAAATCGTCTGATAACGATCACATGGATTAATTACACATTTTAAATTAATTTATGACGAGTACTGGTGGCCTGGGGTGCAAAGGGGAAAAGTCAGGACAATTCCAAGGTCTGCTGACTACCACGGGGCCCCAAAAGTATGTAATTACTAATAATCTCAAGGCATTCAATCGATCGCAATTGGACTGTTCAGGTTGTCTTAGAAGACATTTCGCCTCTCACCCGAGCAGGCTTCATCAGTTCATGCTCAAAGACGAGATGAGACACACACCAGTCAGACTAGATAGGACAGCTCTAGTGTGAGAGCTTGGTGCAAGATCCAGACTATTTCTCATCTAAAGGGGGAGGCAGGTCCAGACAGGAATGTTTGGCTCTTCAGTGATGTCAAGTGACGATCGTTAGGATACAATGGAGTGAGGCCTCTGCCCGCCAATGATGGTGGTTTGGCTGGTATCACCTTCATTAGCATCCCATACAGATATAATACAGGGCACCTGACTACCTTTTTTTTACTAGGAGCACAACGGACCCTAACTTAAAATTTTAGGAACGCAAGCAGAAAATTTAGGGGTAAACACCAAAATCTACTTACTGTAAATATTCACATTTCCTCTCTAAGTGGCCAATCGATCTGGGCATCCCTCACATCCCAAAGTTTTTACCTTTGTGTACGCCTTCAGACATCTGACCCGCAGCCATGTATCCCCTGCTCCTGCACACATAACCTTTTTTTTATCTTATCCTATCTTCAAATATTGAACATAATTAATTTGTTACTTAATTTTATGGTAATTCCAGGTCAAAAATGTGTATTTTGCATGGTCACATTTTGATCAAGTTTGACATGAGCACTGATAAATAGATAAGTATTCATCCTACTTATCTTTTATTGCAGTCTGATGTTGGCATCCTTCCGTTTGAATGGGTTGAATTTGAGCTGCACTTGTTTTGTCCACTCACGATGGCTATGGTTTAAATCGGCGTATTAATTTAATCCCAAATTGAAGGGAAAAGTTTATCAATCAAGATAAAGCAGTGTCCGAAATACAAAAATCCAGACAGCCAACGATATAGCCTCATTTTCAGGGGAGTCCCCACTCACAGTGACAGTTTTTCATCACTACGCCATGCAGGGATTGGAACACCAAACTAAATCTTCAAGATTAAACACTCTTAATGCACAAAATAATAATCAGACTTACGTACTTACTTGTTCATATGATGCACACAGAGCAATGAACATCTTCGTGCCCTGTCTCCTTTCCGCTCCGTTCTCCTCTCTCTGTGAGGCTTTAAGGCGCACTCGTAATTGTGTTAGGCGCTAATCGTTTTTCATTTTTATTCACGTACCCCCCTACCACAATTTGGCGTACCCCTGGGCGTACGGTATGCGTACCCCAACTTTGGGAACCTAGGCTGTAGATAGTTTGAGTAAGAACTGCAAACTAAAATGACCCATTTGTATTCTATGTTGTTTGCAGACATCCAGCAGGTGTCAGTGGACAGTCAAGAGGTTCCCTCTGAACAGCAGGAGTCAGAGCTGCCCCACATTAAAGAGGAAGAGGAAGAGGAGGAACAGTCAAGTGAGGCAAACGAAGGGGCGAAGCCTCTAACTCAACACATGACAGCAGAAGCTGATGGAGGTCATTGCGGAGATATCCAGTCAGAACCAGACAGCATCTTTGCTCCACTGTCAGACATGGGCGACATGATCTCAGACTCTTCTGAAACCGATGACAGTGACGACACCCACCAGCCTTTGGAGAGTAACAAGGACTCGAAAGGTGGTATGAGACTTCACACTAACAAGAGGGGAAGTCTGTATAGACGCGTGAGAATGCTCGCTGGAGAGAAACCTTTTGCTTGCTCAGTTTGTGCTAAAACCTTCTATTCAAAGGATCACCTGAAAAGACACATGATGATTCACGCAGGGGTGAACCAATTTTCCTGTTCAGTTTGTGGTAAACGATTCAGAGATCAAAAACCCATGATATTACACATGAGAACACACACCGGAGAGAAACCTTACGCTTGCTTTATTTGTGCGAGAAGGTTCTCTTCAAACGATTACTTGAAAAGACACATGATGATACACACAGGGGGTAATTCCTTTCCTTGTTCAATTTGTGCTAAAAGATTCAGACATAAATATGATATGATATCACACATGAGAGTACACACTGATGAGAAACCTTTTACTTGCTCCGTTTGCAGGAAGAGTTTTTCCAGCGAGTACTGTATGACCACACACATGAGAACACACACGGAGGGGAAGCAGTTTACCTGCTCGCTTTGCCCTAAAAGATTCACTAGTAAACATTATGTCATGATACACATGAGAACGCACACTGGGGAGAAACCGTTCAGTTGCAACGTGTGCAATAAAAGGTTCACTTATAAGTATCAGGTCAGCAAGCACAAGTGTGCAACAGTCATGGAAGCTGCAGGGACTTAAATACACTCAAACTGATGGTGCTAAATGTACATTCAAAACACAGCTTGTTTAAAAATATTTTAGACTTCATGTGGTGCTGTTATGTGGTTTTAGCCTCGAATTACTTGCAAACTTGTGTGCAAAATGAAGCCACTCTTGTATTATTTGTAAATGACTGCGCCCACCATTAATACAGTCACGTTAATGGAGGAAATCACATTGGATTGTCATTTGGTGTTTTTGTCAAAATTAAAGTTTCACATTTTTTCATTGGATTTGATTGATTTTGTTATCCCATTAAAAGTATGCATGATTAAAATGTCACGCAAAAGTGAGCTCTTGTCCCCCATACCAACCACACCGGAGAGAGAGTGTGGCCTGTTACAGACCTCTTAGGTACGTATTATATATTCAATATACTCAAGTTCGGCACACAAAGTAGAATAAATAAAAAGAATACCAGCTACTGTATGAATGAGAACGTTTTTATGAGAATGTTTTTATTTTTTTTTAGAAATGTAGTGCCTCTATGTTAAAGGTGCTTCAAAATGCCTGACAAAAATATGTACCCTCAAGGACCCTGGTGAGAGTGTAGAGTTGGGCCACAGTACCACGACCAGGACCAGAGATTCAACTAGTGTTAGTGGCGGATCCTCCTCTCCAGAACCCCTGAATAGACCTTACCAGGAAGACTGAGAAGTATGAATCCACAATAGCTGGACCACCACCACCCTGTCTGCCAATCCGAGGCACTGCCCCTGGTGCCACGTGATGCTGCAGAGTCGTGTCAACCAAGACGAGTCCACAGCGTCCAGGGCCTGAAGGAACTCAGGGCAGATCTCATCTGCTTCTGGGTCTGCTGGTGGAGTAGGAAGAAAATAGTAGGTACTGTAGGTGCCAACTCATACAGGGGCTGCCCATAGCTGCACTAACGCACATAGACACACACACACACGTTAGACCACAGGTAGCAAACGCATATAAAATGGCTAAAGATAACAATACATGTACAGGTATGTATGTGTCTTACGTTATTCAAGAGCTCTGGACAATTTGCACTAGCGCATCATTGACCTGTAAACACACACGACACAACACACACGTGAGCTACAAAGTTTATCCACTAGATGGCAGCAGTGCTACAAGAGATGACAACCACTTCCACGTATGACATGCTTGCTGTTGTAAATCAGTGCTTCCCAAACTTTTTACCCCTTTAGACTTTTGACCTGAAGCCATGTACCCCCTACTCCACTCTACACTTAAAAAACATAAACCTTTTTATCATAATTAACGTGAAATATTGAACATCATTAATTGGTTAAATCATTTTATTGTAAGTCCGGGTCAAAAATGTGTATTTTGCATGGTGAACATTTTGACAAAGTTTGACATGTAATCATCCTGCATATCCTTTATTCCAGTGTGATGCTGGCATCCTTCCTTTTGGTATGGTTTGGTATTGGTATGGCTATGGTTTAGCTCTGCACATTAATTTAATACCAAATTTAAAGGGAATGTTTAACAATCATGATAAAGCAGTGTCTGAAGTACAAAATACAGACAACCAATGATAAAGCCTCCTTTTCGGGGGACTCCCCACTCACAGTGATTGGTTTTCACAACACCAATATAAATTAAATCTTCAAGATTAAACACTCTTAATGCACAAAATAACAATCAAACTTCCTTATTTGTTCATGTAATAATGCACAAAGAGCAATGAACTTCATGCACCTTTCTGTTCCTTTCGCCTCTCGCCGTGAGACATTCAGGTGCACTCGTAATTGTGAGAGTTCAGAGCAAATTGTTTTTCATTTTTATTCACGTACCTCCATGACAACTAGTGCACCCCTGGGAGTACACATACCCCACTTTGGGAGCCTATGTTTTAAATAACAACTCATATCATATACAAGTCAGCTCAGACCAGGCTGCTCAGAACAACAATCCGAAGATAATTCTGTTTAAATTATTCGCAATAATAGTGTTCATTATTCAAATTCATAAAAAGCATTGTTTGCTATAGTTTATGCTCATTTGGAGTTTGTGCGTGTATGTGAAAAAGCCTCCAACCTTTCTCAAGTTACTTTACGGCCTGACTGGTGCTGGTTTTTCCTGTTATTTATATTAAATATAATACTGTTATTATATTAAATATTTATATTATATTATTTAAATTGTCTCCAACCATAAACATGGGAGCAAAACCAGCCAAAAGTTTGCTTTTTCAATTTTTTATAGAACAAGGAAGTTTGCCGTGCTCCAGAACTCCACTGATTGGTCAAAGGCTGCAATGACACATTCTCTAACGACAGTGATCCATCCGCCCTGATTGGCTGGGTGATAATCACCTGGTTCTCCAACTTCTTGGTAGGGGTGAGTAGTATTGCCCACTTGGCAATTTTGTTGCTAGATCTGGCGACATTCCAACCCCCTTGACGACATATTTTCTCAAAAGCGACTAGCGACCAATCTAGCGACTTTTTCTGACGTCGTTGGGGAGTTTTCTAATATGGGGAAAGCACTTATTGTTCTGCATTTTGTGTTCTCACTGAGCAGCAGCAGGTGTCATGTCTGCCCCGCCCAAAGGCAGTCACAAGCCATGATGTGGAGCTCGATGCAGCCAAAGTGCAAATGAATTGCTATTACATATATTCACCACAAGAGTGTGCTACTCATGAACCACATCTGTCATGCTAATGTGAGCCAGAGAATAAACGCAGCAGTTACCTGCTGTTGTTGCGCTAATTTTGAAAGGTTCTCAATTGCCAACGTGTGATGGGAGAACTTTGAGAGGCGCTGGCCGAGATATCTTATTTTGATGAAATTTGAAATGAGCAAGTAGTTATAAACATAGTTAAGGTGTTTTTACTCACTTTTTTGTCCTCTCCTATGAGATTATGTTTTTTTCCTACAGCATAGGCAAGTGATATACAAACTTCCTGTTTCCTGAGCGATGTGGTGCAGGGGCTTTAATGCACACAACGATCTAAAGCAGGACAAAAGTATTCCTTTTTAGGTCAGTTCAGGGGTGGGGGGTTCCATGCGGCCACGACATTAAACAATGGATACTGTGGTGAAAGTAAGTAACGAAATAGAGAAGACATTTAAAAATGAAAGAATTGATGAATATTGTGTCTTTTTATATTGAAAAGACTTATGACTCCATGTGACGGGAAGGTTTACTAATTAAAGTGACTACAATGGGAATGAGAGGCAGGTTCTATAATTGGTCCTTCTTCTTTCATACAGGAAATTCAAAGTTAAAGTTAAATTAGAACTGTCAGATGAATGTGTAATTGTGTTTACACAGGAGATTGTTTTTAGTCCATACTATTAGAAATTTGCCAGTGCGTGAGTGAGCACCCCACACATTTCAGCAAACATTTTCTAGGTTTTATCTTTTCAATGAACAATAGTCTTGAAACTTGAAATGAAACTTGCTATTCAAGTTTTACACTGACTACTCTAAAGTATATACAAGTCCATTTTAAGAGTACTGTCCCATGAGAGGTAACGTCCCGTGTACTAAGAAGCAGATTTAGCCGCCGAAGATCATGTTGCCCTCGACCACCACCCCACAGGTGGCTGGACTCACTCTAAGAGATGGGGTGAGGAGCACAGAGTAAAGTCGCTGCTCCTTTACATCAAGAGGAGCCAATTGAGGTAGTCCAGATGCCTCCTGGATGCCTCCCTTGTGAGGTGTTCCAGGAGTGCCCAGCCGGGAGGAAGCCCCAGGGTAGACCAAGGACGCGCTAGTGGGACTACGTCTGACAGCTGGCCTGGAAACACCTTGGTGTCCTCCCAGGTGGAACTGCAAGAGGTGGCTGGGGACCTGGAATACCCCAAATAAGCACAAGACACTGGACGGATGCTCCTACCATTGACTGTGACGAAATGTTTGCTGAACTGTGAGGTGTAGAGTCGCTTTTCTGACTGACAGTACAGCATGTGCTTTTTATAAAAATCACAATATCTAACAGTTGACTAATTTAGTTTGAAACACACTGGCAATCTTTATACAAACTGCAACAAAATATGACATTGTTCCAATGAGCAAAGGCTCTCAAAAATGCCAGAAATGATAACAATAACATTGCAATCAACACATTGTTGACCAGAACATAACAGATTAAGAAAGTGCTAACAGTGTTTTCAGTTAGTGTTTGCAGGCCTCTGAAGTCTGACTTCTTAGATTAAGTTCCAGTGAAAATCCGTGAATCGCCTCTGCAAAGTGTCTACACGTGAATTTACAGTCACGCCGACATCTGCCGTCCAAACTTGGTGCCCCACACAGAGTTTATTCCGATGAGGTGCCTGAAAAATGTTGCGATGTTGTGTCCAATGGCATGTCCTTGAAAAGATAAGACAAAGAATCTTAGCTTTGGATGAATTCAAGTGTGCACGCTGCCTCTTTTTGGTACGGTAAGTTGAAGACGTAAAAGGTAGAAAACGATGTAGCGAGGTCTGAAGCCTGCTTCCTGCGATTTCATTTGAAGCTTAAATGAAAAGAAATTATGAAAATGGCTTATAGCGAACCAGTTTCTCTAAATGTGTCTCGACGTGCGTCGTTTCAGATCATTTCATTCGGAAACACTCACTGGTAAGTCGGCAGTATTGACTTTCATATCATGTCATCCATCTATAGATGTAAACACACTACGACGTATGTGTGTATGTGTGTTTTTACAAACGGAAACTTATATTTGCATGAAGGCTCAGCCATCAGAGAGCTGAATGACTAAATAGGACCGAGAGTGAACTTCCTTGACCTTGGATGTCATTCAGCAGATGCTGTTGTGAACAGCGCTATGGCGAAATGTGCAGTGTTGGAACTGAGCAGCACTACTGTTGGTGCACCAAGGTCGGCAATAAGGGTTTTTTTCTGTGTTAAAAGTCGCACTGTGCTGCCTTTGGTTGCAATTTCCAGGCAAAATGTGACAGTTGGCCAATGCAAACAAATTGAAAACATTGCTTATTAACTTTGCACCAAGTTATTAATAAAATACTCACCAAATAATAAGCAGTTGTCAATGGATGCAGAGGAGCTGGTCTCGCATGTGCATGAGTTCTGGTGGAATTTCCCACAATGCAACAAACACTGTATGGTGATCAAATTCACAGTACTATACATGTTATCATTCTGTTAAAAAAAGACCACTAGAGGGTAATTTGTTCATATGAATAGCCAATTATCCATCCATCTTCTATGCCGCCTTCTATCCCAGCTGACTTTGGGCGAGAGGCGGGGTACACCCTGGACTGGTGGCCAGCCAATGGCAGGGCACATATAGACAAACAACCATTCACACTCACATTCATACCTATGGACAATTTAGAGTGTGAACAGTAAATTACTGTTTTTAAAAATAACAGTTACTGTAAATAATGTTGAAAGCCTGCTGTAAAGTGACAGCGATTCTTTCCAGTGCAGTTGTAGCATCCACGGCTGAATTACGATTAGACTCTTGTGCACTGATGATGCAGTCATCCTGCAGCCTTACAGCGATAAAGACAAACAATATAAATGCAAACTTGTGTTCAAAGGTGAAATCTTACTGTATATTATTTATCCATATTATGTAAGCAAATGTATATTTACACCCTCTTGTACTTTTAACCTAAATTGTATGTGTATCCACTCAAAACCCATGAAATATGCACTTTTAACCACTTAAATGAAAAACAATCTCCTTGAGTGTGCAATACCAAAAAATACTGTACTGTATGTTACATAACAAAGTGTTAAGTTGTTATGCAGTAAACATACATTGCAACAGTATAAATGTCCAAAAGATTGCTGCTTTATAACCTTAATTAACAATGAATCTGCACCATTTAAGGCTATATAGATATACAGAACGTGGGGCTTGACGGAACATTTACATGAAAGAGAACATCAACAGTATAGTAGACAACATAACGACCAATACTATATATGAACCTTTATGGTCCAACTACATCTTTGGGCCTTTTCTATGACGAAGTATTAGGGCCACGTTGAAAAAAAAAATCGGAGAAAGTCGTACATTTACGAGAAAAAAGTTGTACATTCACAAGAATAAAATCGCAAATTTACGAGCCTGTTTTGCTGCCACGTTATAAATAAAAGCTTGTCTGAAGCAAGAGGAAAGTTTCCTTCCTTTCTGAAAAGCGATGACGATGATGTAATATTACGACTTTATTCTTGTAATATTATGACTTTTTTTCCCCGTAAATTCATGACTTTATTCTCCTAAATTTCCAACTTTATTTTTGTAAATTTATGTTTTTGCAGCTTTATTTAGCACTTTTAAAAGGCAGGTGCAAAGTGGCACACGGCTGCACACAAATGGCTGCGGCCATTGTGACGAGGAGGAGGCATAGGTGCGATGACAGACGATGGAGAGACACAATTTTTGCTGTGCTGTCAACATATTTGGACTGTCAGAAACAAAAATAGTAGAGACTCGGGGTGTCACAAGATCTAAAAGATCACAAGATTTAAAATGTGACAAGAAAAAAAAAAGATCTCGTGGGCACTAGGCCTGGGATAATAATAAATGAATGAATGAATCAGAAAATACATGAAAATGAACGTGACAATTTGGCCGTCCTCAACATATCGCCATGTGCATGCGTGTCTGTTTTTGTCGTCTCTTGCCTCCAAACAGGCATGAAGAGAGTTCACTCTGTGCATTGGTTTCAGAACTTTGGCACATTTGTTTCAGAGAACAGCGGCATGAATGGAGTGAGCAACATATTGTCATGTATTTTAAATATTCTTTTCATTGTACTTTTCTTGAAAGTAATGTTAAAATCTCGTCTCGTCTTGTTCTTGTAAACCCAATCTTGTGTTTTGGCTCGTCTTGCGAGCAGGTCTTTCTTGTCAAAAATAGTTGACCTACATGCAGATTAGGTAACAATTAAACATGCAGTAGTCCTCGAACGATTCGATCTGGTTTTGTATGATGCAGGCAAAAACAAATGTGGCGGTTGCGGTTTTCCTGATATAAAACACAAGACAGAAGAAACAGCTTTGCAAGACAAGACAGTAATGTACAGTAAAATGTAGCTATTGGAACGTCTGTCTGGTGGGTTTTTTAGTCAATAAACAGTTCACAGCCTCTGTTTGTGGCTAATTAATTAGCACCAGAACCCAGCTAAAATTGGCCTCACTGCTGCAGATATTCTAATACAGTACCCAAACTCCAAACTCGTACAAAGAACCCTTTGGATTTTTTTGCGTTCCTCAACAAAATGTCACAATGACATTGATTATAATTTGAATGTTTGGCCCAAATTGTCATAAAGCTTCATAAACCTTTTAAATTGTATGGACAGGGAATCTTTTAGGTAACATTTGATTATTGTTAACTGTCATAAAAGTGGACAAAGAAGCGAACCGTTCTCCCGTTTAACACTATCTTGATGTTAACGATGAATGAAGTGGCCAAATATTCGTTCATGCATCTAATTTTTTTCCCCAGCCTTAACTGTCCCGAGTATCAACCGATAGCAACCATTTTTGGAATGTAAAATGTTTAAACATAAAACACACTTGCTCGTATGGCACCTGCTTAGCTAGAAGCGAGTGCGGCAGTCAACATCTTCTCAGTCAGTGCTCCTTCTTGTCAAGCAGGACAAACAGATGTCACAGAAGATGGAAATCAGAGTCCTTGATGCACAAAAGGCTGCTTCCTACTGGCTGGGAAGCTCAGCTCTTACGGGAATGGGAACTAAAAAACAGGAAGGAGAACAGTACAGTTCAGTGTCCAAAATTTGTGTGACATTTACGACATATTTTCCCAACGATTTGGGCAAATTTGTACGAACTTTGAGGTGTTCAAGGGTCGAGGTCCAAAGTGATGACGCTAATGAACAGCGAGGTTCCATTCTTCCAGGAACAGATGCTCGTGTTTACCTTTCTTGGAAGTTCCAGCCAACGGGTGGGCATGCTCATGAATGAACTTCCAAGATATGCACGTGTGTGTGTGTGTGTGTGTGTGTGTGTGTGAGTGTGTGTGTGTGCGTGAGTGTGTGTGTGTGTGTGTGTGTGTGTGTGTGTGTGTGTGTGTGTGTTCTCTTCTCATATTCCGGCCATGCTGTGGGAGGCTGACGGTGACCTAGATGTTCTGATTCACTAATGTGAGCATACTCAGCTCCCTCACTTTTTTTTGTTAATGTAGCCTTTTACTTCTTGTCTTTTATTAGAGGAAGACTTCGAGACGAGATCTTGACGGCACGCTGAGCTGCAGCGACGTGAGGCGTTTGAGGTTCAGCCCTCGCTAGGAGGTCAAAGGTAAGACATGGCCTTTAGTGTTGCGTCAGCTTGAATGAATGGACTCTCTTAATGGTTATTACAGTCATTGTTAACACGTGGGTCAGTGTCCTCTTGCTCATCTATGCTTGTTACCATGGAGACGAGGTGAAGCCCCCACATTACAGAATAGTTTCCGGCAGACATATTACGCTTCATCCCCATTCATGCATTATTTTTCTGTACCTTTAGACGCACAATGAACTGATGTTCATTTTACTGCAGATTATCAAAGATTCTTTCTTATAGTTTTTTTTCACAAATTTCAAATAAGACTTGAAGGTGCCACAATAGTGTACTGGAAGTGTATTGTTGCCTTGATGCTGCAATTTATACGCTTTAAACACGCTTGTGTGTGTCTGTCGCTTGAATGCTAATGAGCTGTGTTTGTCCCTGACAGAGTGTGTGTATCCAAGAAGAAGCGCTATTTTGCGCTTTTTCCGCTTTTTACATATACTGTAGATGTCCGCTTTCCGTGGGCGTTACGTTCTGGGACCACCAGCGAATGGCAAAAAAATGCGAGTAATTGTTATGGCCATAAAAATATTTTGACACACAACTCGCCCCACTCCCTCTCCAAAAACCCTCCTGCAAGCTTGACATTGACAACCTCCTCTGATTTCGCACCAACATATGCAATAAAAGTGACTGTTGTAATTACTCTATTGGATTCAGCCCCACAACCCTCCCCTTCGCTCTTCAGTTGCCACTGTTCACTTGCAACACAATTCAGGTTTAAGCTCTGAATATGCCTCTCACACCCTTATTGTGGTACTCACAACTCCCCAAGAATAAATAATAATGCAAGATGATCAATTGCTGCTGAAGAAAGTGCTTCCGTAGCGGACTTTTGTGTTTCAGCAGACAACTGTGGTGCGTTCAAGGACAGCCGAGCAAAGTGCGAAATCTCAGTGCTTGACAACAAAACATTACTGAAGCATAAAGACATAAACATGGAAAAACTGGGCTTCCCAACAGCGTACATGTATGTTGTACATTTTACCTGGATGTTCATCGTAACTCTGTACTTGCCCAGCATGATAGATGTTTGGTGATGCTAAACAGGCTCTAGGGACACATGTTACTGTTAGAACACCATTAAAAAGTCACTTTTGCTAACAGAGGACCTTTAAGAATTCTTGCCTTTGTGCTGCAAAGTTTCCAACTCGGCTGTTTTCTGAGTGTGTGGTTTGCGGGGGTAGCGAAATAGCCCTCGGTGGCCACACATGGGTCAAATTGTGATCCACAAAGTGTGGTCTTTTACGTGGCCGGGCTCCACAGTCATTCACAGTGGGTACTCTCTGGCTGCTGGTCGTCCCTCTCAATTGCAGTGACCCACTTGGCACCAGTACGAGGCCTCTGGCAGGATTCCTGCCCAGCTGAGGCTAGAAGGCGTCGTGGGGCGAATGCCAGCCATCACCACCAAACATTCCTGTCTGCTGCCTGGGGAGGGAAAAGGTGAAACAAAAGAGTCTTTTTGTGCTCAAGAGTGGAATCCTGTCTCGGAGTACAGGGAAGATTTTGGTTTGGTTTGTGGGTCATTTTGACAAAATCATAGATTTGATCAATTTTGAACACATTTCAGTGCATCTTTTGTACTGATCGGTGGGAATATCTTTGTCTGAAGCTTTGCTTCGACCAATTAGTGTTGTTTGGTACAATACACATTTTAGCGCATTGCCTTTATGAAGGCGATCATGTGTTTTTGCACTTGGTCCTTAAAAACAGTCGAGGGCATCTAGGGTATTCAAATTGTTCTGCTTTAGGAACAAAATGGGCCAAGATCCCACCAAGACCAGAAGGACTTCTCAGGATGAGCTAAATGTAAACATCTGTTGTGTAACTCGCCTAATCTTCCGTCTTTGCTCTGACAGCAGGGATTAAAAATGTCCCGGTTTCGGGTGTCAGGGTGTAAAGCAGGTGAGGAAGCCAAAAAAAAGGGTTGCTATGACACCTGATTTTACCTAATCTTCTCATAGATTGCTGCTTTCAGGAAAATGTCTTCTTGGAGAAATGCAGTGAGTGTCATGTTCCACATGACAGGTTGGACTTCAGTTATGGTTTTCCTTTGTTATTACATTGTTTCCTGTTTTGGTGCTCTTAATTTGGTTTTCTGTTTCCTGTTTCGGGATCATGTGCAGCAACTTTGCTTCTGCTGGTAAGGGCTGGCAGAAGCACCTGCTGGTTATTGATAATCAGGCTACTATTTAGTTTAGTTGGGACCGAGGACACTAGAATTGAATAGGACTACTGCAAATGAATGAACAGAGTGTAGTACGCCATGGAGCAGAAAGTCGGCCGTGGTGGTGAGCAAGATTGGTGGGCAGGGCTAGGCGGACAACAGTGTACATGTATTCACTAGCACTAAGCTGAGTATAAAATAAAGTCATACGCTGTGCGTACACGTTGATGAAATGGAATAATATTTCCTGGACACAATGAATATATATGTATATACTGTACTTTATATACGTAAATGTGTAAAAATCCATTATAGTGCAAAATTATGACCTACATGTAGAGCAGCAGTACGAAAGAAACTTTTTCCTTCTTTATTTGACTTTTTTTCCTTCCTTATAGTGTTACAAGCACTTAACAATCAACATACAAAATAATAATACTCTAATCATCATCACTGACTTGTCATGAATTCAACTGATCACCCAAAGAAAATAATTAGTTTTAAGCTATATTGTGTGGGAGTCTCATACTATATATACTTTAAGCCTTGTCCAATGTCCTGTTTATTTACAACAACCAGTGTTATAAATCTACAACATACCTGTCTCTTTTTTTGGAGGAACTGGAAATTTAACAAATTTGGTCTTTTGGAGCATTCATTAGAACAATTAATGGCTGAGCAGTGTTCCAAGGGCATGTTTACAATGCAATGTTCCTGGATTCTGCTCACCATCACATATGTTTTACTGATGTGTTGATGACTAGCTAGTGCTCTGCTAATGCTAGGTAATGCTAGCGCTGCTAGCTCTTCAGCCATGGTCACATTGACATAAGCCCCCAAATAGCTGTCCTCGCCCATGCCTACCATTAACTAGCAGCTCGTACCCAAATTTTAGCTCGCAAATCAAAGCAAAAAATCAGCCGAGAGACTTCCGTTAACGCATTGTTGACGTTAACGTTATTAGCATTACTAACTTTGGACTTGTGTAAATTGTCTTTACATGTTAGTTACTGTTGTGGTAAATGCACAGTCGACAGAGTAATGATATGGTGCCATGATACGAGAGATACATGATATCACATGATCGATATTTGGGTAGTCACCACAATGAATTATGAAAATTATTGAAAAAATACCTATTAAAAAAATCCTATATTGTAATCAGGAAGTTGCACACACAAGGCTCGGCTTGCTTATGATTGGCTGCATCTTAATTAAGGCTATTATGTTCCACTGTGTTTACATCCTCATCGGGTCTTCTGACAATTGGTGTTGCTTTCAGAGGACACTCGGCGTTGCTGAGGACTATTTTTGTACCGTTGCTATGGCGCGCCACGGTTGGCGCTGGTGCCAGCTTTCAGGCGTGGCGGGGTGCGTGACGAGCGGCGCGGCGGATCCACCTCGCAGTGACTCATATCCTGAGAGATTCGCTGGCCTACATCTTGGGCGTGCTGTGTGATGATTATGTTAGTTTGTCTCTGTTCTTGTCACAGTTGCCAAGCAGAGGAAAGCCTTTCCAGATTCAAGCTACGGGACCAGCCTGTGCTGAAGGGGACTTCCTGTGCAAGGTGGTTGGCTTCTGAGAGACTGAAGTTGTCAGGGGAGGGTGGGTGGCATTGTTGGTTGGAGCGGGTGCGGTGGTGCCCATGGAGCTGAGATTAAGTTTGGAGGAGGAGGAGGAAGTAGGTCATTGGGCCAGCAGGTCAGTGAAGCACAGATGACATCACAGTTACACAACCTCTGCTCTCCTGCTTACAAAACGCTCACTCTGCAGCTTCTGGTTCCGCTGATTGGTTGTAAATTGGTGCTGTTTTATGCACAATTCTATCTGTGAAAGTCATTCCGGTGTTGCTACCGCTATTGTAGACGAGAAGCGCAGCCTGGGGGAGGAGGGACCTGTTTGGGTCAGAAGTCCAAAGAGTCCCATGCAGGGAGTGGTAAAAGACTGCATATCCTGCTTTTCAGCCGTGATGACTACCTACTTGTTTGGTGACTATTAGTCATATGCAAGAGGTTAATCCGTTTGGTGTTAATCCAGTTGAAATTTTGTAATAATTTAAAGGTTCCATGTTATACTATTTTTCACCTATTTTGTACAGGTCTCAGAGTCCCACAAAAGTGTATTGAAAGTGTGTTGTCCAGTTTAAAAGTGTGTCAAGAGTGTCAAGAGATCTTGCTGCGAGATTAAAACGTGATGAGATTTCTAGTGTGGAAAAAAGCTGTCTGTGGCAGCCAGAAGCCAATTAGACTGTCAACTAACTATGAATAATAATACAGTAATATGGAAGTGGCAGTACGAGAGGCATTATTGGAACTGCACATGAGGTGCTTTATGCACACCTAGCAGTCCAACCTACGTCAGTTTTCCCAGCGTTAGCAAGTGATGTCTGGCTGTTTTTGACCAATGGAGTTGAACAGCTGCTGCCATCTTAATGTCCCAGCAGAAGCTGTAGAAATTCTCCATTTGATCAAAGTTACTTAAGACTTGTCAGATCAAAAGCACGTAGATGTTTGGACTTGTTTGCACCCTTAATCACCGACAGGTTGTACTTACCCTGATTACATTTGGCTGATCAGTGTTGATAATTTACCAACATGGTTGCTATATTTAGCGAGCAGGGGTGCACTTTCAAAGTGAAAGACAGGAAGTGTTTGTTGTGTCATGCATTTGGTAATGAACTCATTCAATCCCAGCCATTTCAACCCCTTCAGTACCGGCCATTTTAGATGATTTTGACTGATTTTTCAAGGCACACAATATATTGTGTCCTATGGCTATATCAACATGGAACCTACCAAAAGAAAGATTACACTCTCGTCTTTCATCTTTGACCTTTTTCCATTCTTTAGGAATCAGCAGTACAGTAGAACATAAGTAAGTTTCATGAAAATACCAGTTCCCACCAAAAAAAGGAAGGAAAAACATCTTTTGTGAAAAGATAAATTTCAAGCATAACTTTCACTTTGACGCAAATGTTTTGCTTTTGTGACCACAACATAAACAACACAAAAAAGGTTGTTTTACATCAAAATAACAATTTATTTACAAACATAACACCATGAACTATTTGCAATTTTCACATTTGGAACTAAACTGTGTGTATGCGTTAAAATGTCCCTACAATGCGTAACCTTCTGCACACTACACTCCTCCATGCTCTCTCACTTCCTCCTTGCTGTCGAGCATGTTCATACATGGAAAAGATCCATGCAGATGCACTTCTGCCACCTTGTGGCCCGTTTTTATGGCTTAAAACTGCATGAAACGTGACTTGCGTCATCACCTCTTTTTGCCTCTCGCACAAAAAAGTAAACGATATATAAACGATGTCTTTGGGAGTGAGCGTTCTGGTTTTAAAAAACCTATAAATACGTCTTTGGTATTGAGTGAGTTAAATACAAGCGGTCAACAAAGGTGAAGTATCCGCTGTGCAGGCAAGCAGGAGTTGATCTGCACCTTTGTGCCGCTGTGTAATGCGGGTCTGAAAGCTGCATAAACACCTCCACAATGCAACCCAACCCCTGAGCAAGGACAAATTCAAGAAGACAGAGCTTGGACACACTCCTCCATCGCCTAGCAACACCTCGCCTTGTGAAACCCGCATGGGTATCCAAGTATGGCGCAGGGACCATCTGTGGAACATGTCCTACTGCAGAAATAAACAAACCAAAAAAATAGAGAAAAATAGAGCAAAAAGGTGTAAATGTAACTAGAAAAGGCTAAAATGTTGATACTAAGAACTAATAATTTGTCTTTAAATATACAGTATGTATAATGTTTTTTAAAGTATAATTAATTTTTTTTTATAAATATCAAAGCATTGTTCAACCACAAGCAGGAACTATTAATGGTGATATCTTATTGACACGTCGGCATTTCATGAAATGCTGCAAACGTTAGAGAGCACGAATTGCCTGTGAAGAAATACATGTCACAAACGCCAATTCCACAACTTTACAGAGTGAATTTTGACATAATAACGAACATACTGTGTTATTATATTTTATTATTGTGACAGAATGACTTGTTTGGTCTCAAAAAATGATGATAATAATAACAATAATAATGAATTTGTGTGACAATAAACATATAAAAACACACCTTAATGTTAAAATCTCGTCTCGTCTCATTCTCACGGACCCAATCTTGTGCATCTTGTTGTCTCTTGTTGTGAGTTCGATGTCTTGTGACACCCCTAGTTTTAGTATCGCATTTTCTGGACTATAAATCCCACCTTTTTTCCTAGTTTGGCTGGTCCTGTGACTAACAGTCAGGTGCGACTTGTATATCAATATATAATTTAATGTTTGTAAATGTTAATTCATACTGATTGACATACCCTACCGTTAAGAAGGTGCTCTAGGCTTGTGACAATGGATTCGTCAATAGATTCAGTGATGTGGAATGAGATCGAGAGCTTGATGAACTTACTTACCGGCAACATGCTTCTTGGACTTCCTGGTTTGTTATGTTAATTACCTTTCAGGTAAGTTCTTTATGTGTACCTGAACTTTCAATGTGTTAACATACTGGACACGTATTCAGCCTGTTCTTCTGTGTTTCCAGATTAAATGCCTGTTCTTGGTCTTGAATTTTGTGAAATAAATTTCCAGTGCGACCTATATGTTTTTTTACTCTTCATGACGCATTTTTTGACTGATGCAATTTATAATCCGAAGCAATATATAGTCTGGATAAAACAGTAAGCACTATGTTATGTCCAACTAAGACTTGGTGCGGTGTTACCCCAGGACATGGTGGCAGTTTGGTTCAATAGTCTTTAATAAACAAGAGACAACATACCAAAATGACATAGAAAGCCAGGCGGTAGAGCTAAAGCAAACATAAAACTCACCCTGGGAGGTGGAAACAGGAAAACAGCTAACGTAGATGCAACGGAATCTACAGTATCTAACACACAGGTAACTATAGTCCAAGGTAAACAAAAACAAAATCTTTCTAAATAGAACCTTACTTATAAATCAGAGACAGGTGCGCTCCCTCAAACCAAAGATAATGCATTCACTCATAACAGAAAACAGATGTAAATACATAAAAGCAGCGAACAGGAAATAACAGAAAGAGAGAGATAACCCAACCAAATGTCCAAACTGTCATGGCCAACATGACACCCAATTAACACGTCCTCTTGTGTGTCTGTAGCTGTCTTGCTAATGAGCTGTGTTTGTCCACACCTGTCTTCAACAGAGTATATAGGAATGTTATAAAATTTTGAAATACGTCAAATCAGGTCTGTGATTAATTCTGTCTGATAAAACATGAACTTTAAATTGATACCTCATTCACTTTTCTACACCAAGTATTAAAGAAGTTAGAGCAGATTTCATAGCGGTAAATAGTGCCTTTGGTTCCCATTGCTTTAACATCGAGTCAAGACAAAAGCTGTGACCGACCCACCACCCATATATAATAACTTAGGCTGTGAAATTCGTGATAAAAGTCAACAGAGTAGCCATTTACATTTTTTTGATCATCAAAAAGTCCAGGGACGAAAATACAGCACGCTGTATTCGTTTCCACGCCGAACTACAAATTGCATAAACACAGTAATTCCGGGGCAAAATTTGTATATTTCGCATCATCAGATTTATATCATATTTATATAAGTAAATTTCTATCCTACATATCTTTTATCTTGTCCTGCAGCGTCGATCCATGAGTTTGAAAGGCTTTAAGTTGGACTTCACTTTTGAAGCAGTCGTATGATTCTATGTGGTTCAAGAAATAATCTAAAATAATAATGAAAATACATCCCAATATCCTATGAAAGAGCTGCGTTTTCAGGGATGTCCCTGCTCTCCTAAACGAGCGGGTATGGACCGTCACTGAGATACAGGGATTGTAACATTCCTAGAGTTTGTGTCTCCAAGAACACTTTATCCACTTTTTACATATACACTGTAACTCTGCACTTGTCCAATGTAATAGATGCTTTATATCACATACAACAACATGACATTTAGTAGTGGGACGTAAACATTAACAACACTAGCATAGCTATATGAGCTACAGTGCTAACATTACACTCACATTTTAACAGCAACATCATGCTAGGTTAGCCTGTTGACTGAAGAAAAACAGCTCCCACATCTGCAGCTGACTGGCGGATACTTGGCAGAGCTCCAGGCTGCATTTTAAGATTTGTAGTGAATCCTGATTTTTTATTTTTTACACAGCTGCCCTCCGTTTGAGTGCCGCTAGTTGCAAAGGTTGCACTAACAAGTGAGGGAGATGGTCGATTTTTCTCGTGTTTGGTGTTCAACAGGCTATACTGATCCACATTACTGCTAGAACATCAATAAAAAGTCACTTTTGCATTATAGAGGACCTTTTAAGACACGATCAAACTAATTTTGAAGCGTGACGACAAGGGGATTTTCGAGCTCCCACACAGATACTGACAGTACGTGGTTCACAAAATAAGCGGGTCAGATATTTTGGCTACAGACACAGCGGGCTTCTGCTTTTTAATTGGTCAGTCTATTGAGGCCGGCTCACCTGCACAAATGAATACGTTTTCAGAGCAATTTCAGTCCAAAAAAGTTGAAAAAGTGAGTTTTATGATGAGTGCAGTTTTACACCAAAGTACAATCCCAATAATGTTAAAAAAGGAATGCTTCCAAAATGTTTGTATTATCATAGGCAGAATGTGTCATGCGGTTCTTGCTTTGGCTGTAGTTTGATTACACGGGTGGATCTAATGTGAAGCACTGATGACATTGTTTCGGGTTGGGACGTGTCTAATGACGTGCAAATGTTTCTTTAATCCGGTAGATTCCGATGTTGCTGCCATGTGTGAGGTTCCCACGCCAATTCTCAACACTCTAAACCATCCACTTCCACCCCACCTTTATCCGTTCTTCTTTTCCTTGTCATCCTCTCACCGGGCCAGCTGGACTGTCCGTAAGGTAAGACGACATATAGTCACGAAATTTATCCTCTGTTTTTTCCTCTCTCTGTCTCTTTTTCTTTCTCAAAGGTTCGATCACAAATGTCTTCCTCACGCTGGAAAGAGCCCTACCTGCCATGGTAACCCTCACCAGGATCAAAATGACCTCAAGCGTTCATCAGTGAGTCAAACTGTGGGCGTTTCTAAATATGCCTTTCCTTAAATGATGGCCTCTGCTTTAATAGAAATCATGGAGAAATCATGCAGAACCCACATGGCGTCTGTAAAGCTGAAATTTACTGTGGAGTTTAAAAAGTAAGAGCTGGAGCAAAAGCTGCTGAACCTGAAAGCATCACAGTTCGGAAATCTATTTAAAGTTTGTTTGTTTACAAATGTATCCATCCATCCGTTTTCTATGCTGCTTGTCCTTACTGTGGTCGCGGGGGTATGCTGGAGCCTATCCCAGCTGACTTATTGGCAAAAGGCGGGGTACACCCTGGTTGCCAGCCAATCGCACTTTCCAAAATTAAATTTATTATAATTATATTCAATTTTTTTATTTAGTGCCATTACTTGTGGGGAAATATGTAAAAGCATATAGTGTTATCAAATGTTATTATTCAAATACATTTACAAATAATAGCCTTGCCTCTAATAGATAGATGCCTGCAGTTATGTAAATATTCCACTATATGAGGAAACACAGTGCCTGTGAATATTCTCATTCATCAGGCCATCGTATTCTGTCCCACGTAGGACTATCTTGTCCAACTAGAGATGTCCTACCTAGACGTTGAGCATGGTTTGATGAAGCCTGCTCGGATGAGAGGCGAAGCTTCTGTTAAGACAACCTGAACAGTCCAGCTGCAATTGATTCAATGCCCTGAGAAGAGGAAATACAGTACAGTAATCCCTCGCCAATTCACATTAGAATTTTGTGGCTTTACTCTATCATGATTTTAAAAAATATATGAATTAATAAATCATGCTGTTTCGTGGTTGAATATAGCCTATTATTAGTAAAAAAAATATATGCATATTTAAGCACATTTGACCTATTTTTGCCTAGATTAAGCGTTTTCAAGCATTCAGAAGACACATTCAAAGATGCTGTGATGATATGTAGTATTCTACACTGGTGACGCGGTGTCAGCAATGTTACCCTAATGTTAACCTCCTTAACATCCAACAATGCAAAATGTAAATTCTTGCAATTTTTCAATTTGTCTTAACATTTTTGTCAGGCGTGTATATATTACACTCGTGAGGAGGTTCAAAGTACAGTTTCAAAATGCAAAAAGAAGAAATTGGAGTGAGCCAAAAACATTTTTGAATAAGCAATTTATTACAAACAACAATTAAACTGAAATAGGCCGTTCATCAGTTTACCAAAAGTTTAAGACCATAGGTCAAAAAACCCTGAAACCCTTCTCATATAGAAATACAATTTTCAAAAAAGGAGTCAGTAACGAGTAGCTGTGCCATTCTTGTTAATCACCTTAAAAGTTGGTTTGGGCATACTTGATGCCAGTGTTTCCAGGAGGCTGGAGGGAATAAGATGGCTTCACGGAAGGCATCCACTGTCTGGAACTGATGTCCACTTTTGTAAACTTCCCTTCCCATCCATCCCCAAATGTTCTCAATTGGAATTAGATCAGGGCAACACGCAGGATGGTCTAAAAGAGTGAGGTTATTCCTCTGAAAGAAGGTCTTTGTCAGGTGGGCATTGTGAACTGCAGCGTTGTCAGGTTGAAAAACCTACTAATTACCACACAGATAAGGGACCAGATAAGGCACAACCTGAAGCTCCATTGTTCCATTGAAGGAAAAAGCCCCCCAGATCATGACGGCGCCCCCTCCACTGTGCCATGTGGAAAACGTTAGGCTCTCCTTGTCATGCCAGTATCGTTGGAAGCCGTCAGGACCGTCAGGGTAAAATTTTTCTCATTAGAGAATAAAACTTTCCTCCACCTTTCAGTGTCCCATGTTTGGTGCTTTCATACAAATTCCAAACAGGCAATTTTGTGGCATTGAAAAAGACAAGGACTTTGAAGACGTGTTTTGTCCTTAAAAACCTTATCTCGCAGATGCCGTCTGATGGCTATTGGACTGCACTCTGCACCAGGAACAACTTTCATTTGGACTGAAGTTCATCCCGTGTCTTGACGGACAGCTAATCGAATCCTCCGGCTTATGGCTGGTGACATTTTTTGGATCTACCACTTTTGTGTTCCATAACCCTTTTAAGAAGATTAAAATTACTGTCTTACTGCGTCCAACCTCAGCATCAATGGCACGCTGCAAGACGCCTTGCTTATGCATCTCAACAATCCAATCGTGTTCAAGGAGAGAAAGCTTTTTTGCCTTTGCCATCAAGACATCATGACAGTGTGAATACCTGACAGAAAATGACATTGAATCCACATTTATGCCAAGATTTTGGCTTTTAAAGGCTGTGGTCTCAAACTTTTGATCAGCTGATGAGCTCAAAACTCAAAATGTTTTTTGTCTCACTCTCATTTACTTCTTTCTGCATTTTGAAGCTTTACTTAGCACTTCGAACTGTCACAGTTGGGTGGGCTGGATCCCCAGGATACAGAGACATTAGACTGGAGTGAATGCTCAGATGATCTTTTATTCACAACACTAGGCAGGCAAAAAATAGAAGGAGTACTCAACAAGCAGGAGCAAAAAACAATCACCAGCAAAAGATGACAAAACGACGGAGTAGCAATGCCAGCCTCCGAGGAAGGAAAGGCGGGTGACTGGAAACCGTATGCAGCACAAAACGGGGACAAGCCCATGGCGGAGCTAACTAGGCAGTTGTGGGCATACTTGATCCAGGGGAGGAGGAACATGGACCAAGAAGCTGGTTGTTGGTGGCAAACGCACCGGATAGCTGCCTCTAGGTCTTGATTGGCCCGCTTCCTCTGGCCATGAGTTTGAGGGTGGTATCCGGATGATAAGCTCCTGGCAGCTACCAAGGCCTTGCAGAATGACTTCCAGACGACTGATGAAAACTGTGGTCCCCGGTCCGAGACGATGTCAAAGGGTATCCCATGCAGCCAGAAGATGTGGAGAACTAAAAGCTTGACTGTCTCCATAGCGGAGTTTAGGGTTAGGCAAGGTGATGAAGTGAGCCATCTTAGAAAAACGGTCCACAATCGTGAGAATGACGAAGTAGTTCTTTGAGAAGGGCAGCCCCGTCACAAAATCCAAAGCAATGTGAGACCATGGACAAGGAGGTACAGGGAGGGAACGAAGGAGGCCCGAGGGTGCTTGGTGGCTAGACTTGTCTCATGCACAATCAGGACAAGCTGCCACAAACTACTTGGAGTCTGCCCTGACCATCGGCCACCAGAAGCGCTGGGAAACATGGTGCGGTTGAGCTCGGGATGGCAACCATCTCGAGCTATAGGCCCAGCAGAGTACATCAGAACGGAAATCAGGGACCACATAGAGGCGGCCTAGAGTACAGTTCTCGGGGGGTGGTGTCCTCAAGAGACTTTGATACCCTCTCTTCCACCTCCCACTGGAGGGCGCCTACAACCAGTGCAGGATGGATGATGGTGTCCACTTTGGGGACTGCAGGAGTGGGGGAGTTAATGCTACAGAGCTGTTCTGGGCACCAGGTTGGTAAGTTATGGAGAAGTTGAACCTGGTACTCCAGATTATTATGGTCTGTAAAAACAACAAACGGGTGAACAAAGCCCTCCAGCCAGTGTCTCCACTCCCAAAGCGCCATAACGGGCGCCAAAAGTTCCCTGTTACTGATGTCATACTTGCGTTCGGCGGGGGTAAGGTGTCATGAAAAAAAAAAGCACAGGGACGGAGCATAAGGTCAGCGAGGGATCATTGGGAGAGAATGGCCCCCACACCTAAGTCAGATGAGTCAAATAAACTGGCATGACGGGGTCAGAATGGGCAAGTACAGGTAAGGAGATTTAAGTTTATTGAAAGCCGAGTCCACCTGTGTATTCCACGTGAACTGAAACTTAGGGGATGTTAGCTTAGTCAGAGGTTCTGAGGCTCCTCTAAAGATACGGATAAAGCGTCTGTAAAAATTTACAAAGCCTAGAAACCTCTGAAGGTGCTGTTTTGTTGTCGGAGTGGGCCAATCCATAGCCTGGATCTTGGCTGGATCCGCTCTGAGCTACCCTTTCTCCACGATAAAGCCAAGAAAAGCGACAGAAGGGGGAATAGAAAACACTTTTCAGCCTTAACAAATAGGCGGTTCTCAAGCAGCCTTTGCAACGCCAGTCGGAAATTGACCTT
This sequence comes from Dunckerocampus dactyliophorus, assembly GCF_027744805.1. Classification (NCBI taxonomy): domain Eukaryota; kingdom Metazoa; phylum Chordata; class Actinopteri; order Syngnathiformes; family Syngnathidae; genus Dunckerocampus; species Dunckerocampus dactyliophorus. Next base: position 11,631,651 of record NC_072828.1, read on the forward strand.
ATGCTCTTCTAGGGAAGAGGAAAATATGAGGATGCCGTTGAGGTAAACAAACATGAAACGTCTCAGCATGTCACATAGGACATCGTTAATGAGGTTTTGGAACATTAGTGAGGCCAAACTACTCACCAAATATTGTGTGGCCTAATGGAGTGTTAAAGGGTGCGACGTCAAACTCCCCTGGGGTAATGGACCGACCAAGCTGATTACATATCTGGTTCCAATTTGTGGTCAGGGTCGACAGAGAGATCTCTCAACGCCTCCTCATGGTCACTGACACTTCTACCGCGAGCGGAGAGAGAGTGTCTGACTGGGACTCTGCGGGGTCCATCGTTGGGTGGTAGTTGGGTGAGCTGGATCCCCAGGATGCAGACACAGTAGATTGAAGTGGATGCTCAGATGATCTTCTATTCACAACACCAGGCAGGCAAAAAACAGAAGGTGCGCTCAACGAGCAGGAACAAAAAAACAATCACGGGCAAAAGATGAAAAAACGATAGCCAGGAGAACAATACAAGCGAGGATGGCACCATGAGGCAAAGGGCAAAATAAGAACGTAATTTAATACTTAACGAGACAGGCTTGGGCTTAGTAGCAGTAGACACTGGAAGATCTCAGGAGGAACACAAGTATGAACTTGCGCCTCACACTAGTGGACACTCGATATAAGTAGTGGAGATACTGACGATCAGGTGTAGTGTGGTGCCGCCCAAGACCGGAAACTCATAGATCTACAAAAAGGGAAACAGGTAGATACAATAGCACAAAATGTCAATTCTTGCAATTTTTCAACTGGTCTTAAAATTTGGATCAGGAGCGTATCAAGTATATACAAAACAATATCAACACTTTAACAATATGAACACAACAAAAATGACACACATTATATTTGTGAAAATATACATAGAAGAGAACTGAAAAGTAGCAGTCTCATCTTGCTAATATCAATCAGATACTGATACTACGCTCGGTATCGATAGTGTTGCAATTTGGATCGAGCCTGCCACATCTACTACAGTACTTACAGTACCTCTAATTACCTTTACAATGGTATTGATACTTCTATTCCTTGCAGTAGACGACAGAGCTTCTTGAGTGCAAACATGGAATCTGTAAAGCTTTGAAAACCTTTAATTTTGGCATCGTTACACAAATTGCATTTTTTTGTCTTTGTCCTGCAGGGATGACAGCAACATTTTTGGGTTAATGGACGAAGATGACAAGGACAAAGCAAAACGGTGAGGAATGTGTTTATTTTGTTAGGCGGTTGCTTTTTTTAATCTGGATCAGTCTTTTCATGGCGTGCCAATGTTTGTGTCTTGCAGTGTGTCCCGCAACAAGTCAGAGAAGAAGCGCAGAGATCACTTCAACGTGCTCATCAAGGAGCTGGGCACCATGTTGCCAGGCAACGCCCGCAAGATGGACAAGACCACTATTTTGCAGAAGAGCATCAACTTCCTACAAAAGCACAAGGGTAAAAAAAAAAAAAGGCAGCCGAGGTGTTGCTGCTTACAACTCATCTTTTACATCTTCTCCATCATCAGAAGTCGCCGCCCAGTCCGAGTCGATGGAGATCAGACAGGATTGGAAACCTGCGTTTCTGAGCAATGAGGAGTTCACCCAGCTGATGTTGGAGGTGAGCTGCTTAGAGATGTCTTTAAAGCTGTGACTAAAGTGGAAATTGATCATCTTCTGTCAGGCCTTAGACGGATTCTTCTTGGCCATCACAACAGATGGGAACATCATCTACGCCTCTGAGAGCGTCACGTCGCTTCTGGAGCACCTTCCTGTGAGTCCCTTTAGAAATACAAGTTTTCATCAGTGGTGGCGGCAGCATTAAATATTTACACGTGATGTGTTTCAGTCGGATCTTGTGGATCAGAACCTGTTGAACTTCCTGCCCAGAGGGGAGCACTCAGATGTCTACAAGATGCTGTCCTCTCATGTCACGGAGGGGGAGACACTGACGCCTGAGTATCTGAAGAGTAAGTCCTTGTCCATACCGTTACGCATACCATATGTGTGCCAGGTCTCCTCATATAAATATAATATTCAGTTGGTGACAAATATTCAAATATATTATATACAGTGGTGTGAAAAAGTGTTTCTGATGACTTATTTTTTGCATGATTTTCACACTTGCACTTTTCAGATTATCAAACAAATCTAAATATTAGTCAATGACAACATAACTTAACACAAACTGCAGTTTTTAAATTAAAGTTTTTATTATGAATTATTATTATTAATTATTATTTTATGATACATATATATATATTCCTAATTTTTCTTCCACCAATTGTAGCAAAAAACCAGCTAGAGTTCTGTTGCCACATGCTCAGAGGGACGATGGACCCCAAAGAGCCACCTGTGTATGAATATGTCAAGTTCATTGGAAACTTCAAGTCCCTCAACAATGGTAAGTAGAGATTCCACCTTCAAGCCATAATTATGTAAGTTACTGCTTGGAGTTTTAACTAGAAACATATTGTTTTTATCCTATTTTTAACCTCTCAGTGCCTAAATGCACCCACATTGGAGTCACAAAGATGGTCATTCAGCAATCGATCCACTCGGCCTTTGAGGAGCAAGTGTGTCTCGTGGCCACCGTGAGGCTCACCAAACCCAAATTCATTAAGGTGAGCATCATGAGCAACACCCTTGACTATTTCAGTAAAATATGTTGCAATTAGTACGAAACTCCCACTGTGTACTTTTTACTCAAGAACAAATAAGTACAGTATTTGATACTATTGATTATCTAAGCTACCTTGCATGCTTGCTCCACAGGAGATGTGCACTGTAGAGGAGCCCAGTGACGAATTTACCTCCAGACATAGTTTAGAATGGAAGTTCCTTTTCTTGGACGACAGGTACACTTGTATAATTCAATGTGCTACAATAGACGTATTAACAATTGTGCTTTAAAATAAAAATACTCGTAACTATTTGTGGCGTTCAGAGCTCCGCCCATTATTGGCTACCTGCCTTTTGAAGTGCTGGGCACGTCTGGCTATGACTACTACCATGTGGACGACCTGGACACGCTGGCCAAATGTCACGAACACCGTGAGCACCACGCCTTCGTTAAAAAAACGGAGTAGATGATGCTTGAGTTTATCCCCTCCTTTATGTTATTGTGTGTCTGCAGTGTTGCAATACGGCAAAGGAAAGTCCTGCTATTACCGATTCCTCACCAAAGGGCAGCAGTGGATTTGGCTCCAGACGCACTACTACATCACCTACCACCAGTGGAACTCCCGACCTGAGTTTATTGTCTGCACTCACACTGTGGTCAGGTACAGGAACCAAATGTGTTAACAACAAAAATGCTGCCATTTTGTGGTGTTAATTAAAAAATACATCAGGTGGTTGCCTACAGCCACAGTTGTTAATGTCAGTGTTTTTTACTCAAGCAGTTATTTTCTCTTTTAGATCATGCACTGGGTGGCTATAGGAGACTCAATGGCTAATTGGATAGAGGTGTTACTTGGAGTGTTTATTCATTAGTATTAATATTAGTATTAGCATTAGTATTAGTATTAGTGGAAACTCAAAAAGGTAAAATAATGTAAATAGAAATAATCAAGCTGTCATAAAAACTTTATTAACTGTACAGGCAATGAACAAAGTGCCATACTAGTGTAGGAAGAAGTGATTCACTGTTAGTATGAAAACATAAAACAATGTTAAAAATCTTAACTTTTAGTCAAGTCTTAAATGCGCCATTCACATTGTCATTATTTGGTCTTTTGTACCTGTCATACAAGTGTAAAAAGAAGTTATCCACATGGAGGACTTAGCTGTGGCTATCTTGGATTGGAATGGTGTGTTTGTCTCAGCTACAGTGAAGTGAGAACAGAACAGCGGCGAGAGCGGGGACTGGAAGCGTCGCCAACTGAGGTGACGCCAGACAAGGTGAGCGCCAGCAAAGAGGTAGAGCCTTATGTGATGTCACAAAGCGAGGTGACGAGCGCTTTCTTCCGCACGCCCTTGCAGTTGCAGGACTCCAGCTTAGAGTCGCAACCCAACGTGTCCAGCCTCAAGGAGGCGCTGGACCGATTCACCTGCAGCCGGACGCCATCGGCATCGTCTCGGAGTTCACGTAAATCCTCTCACACGGCAGTGTCAGACCCCTGCAGGCGCGACTCTCGCACGCAAGGTGAGGTGAGCACACCAGGGCGCCAGTCTGGGTCCAACGTGGGCGTCACATCGCAAAGAAGATCATCAGTTGGCAGTCAGGTGGGTAATACTGAGAGGGGAACATAGTTGGAACATACTAGAAGTGTCAAAAATCCTGTCCCCTTTATCAAGTCTCATTAAGTTTTAACTACAGTAGAGTACTGGGGGATCACATCCAGCCATACACAGTAAATCCCCGTCTATTCCATCGGCATTCATTGGCCTGCATATTTTTGGATTCCCTTTCTCTGTTTAAAATTGTAAATAATTAGTATTTTTTGGCAACTTAAATATGACGGCACTATCTGCAGGGGAAAAACTTCAGCTATGAATCCTGCAAAAGGCCCTGTTTACAAGGTATGAGCCGGATACTCGTCTAAAACGAATATCCGTCGTTACGGATAATGCATTTTTGCAGAGTGCGAGCATGAAACGAGTACAGCTCGTCATTATCTGTAATCGTGATGAAGGAAAATCCCCATTGGGTAACTACTTATGTATTCACTCTTCATGCTCTTTGATTGGCCAGTCAAATGCAGCGACCACCCCTCCCTAGACAGACTGCAGCCAATTTGTTTTGTTATGTACGTGGTGCATTTGACAAGACAGAGCTGTAAATGGCTTGTGTTGCATCATTGCGGGGTTTTTTTTCTGGCTTCTAATTTGGCTGGTGATATAAAGTCAGTTGGAAAACTTTGCTCTTAGTACTGAACTCGGCGCTTTTGGGAAAACTATAGTGAACAAGGCTGACAGATTATTTCCCTGTTTGCCATCACTGGATGTTTGCATAAATAACCAACTTTGCACAGATCATTAAAAAATAATTATATAATAAAGTCTTACAGACCACTTACACACATACACAGTACACATACAGCTGAATAAGAAACAAGAAATATAGCAACTTCTGATGAATCGCTACGCCCACTTCTGGTTTATGCCCTGCCTGCTCCAAGTAAAGATACAGATCATTTAGGTGGGTGAACAGATACAGATACAGATACAGATACAGATACAGATACAGATACAGATACAGATACAGATACAGATACAGATACAGATACAGATACAGATCATTTAGATGGCTGAACAGATACAGATACAGATACAGATACAGATACAGATACAGATACAGATACAGATCATTTAGATGGGTGAACAAATACAGATACAGATACAGATACAGATACGGATCATTTAGATGGCTGAACAGATACAGATACAGATACAGATACAGATACAGATACAGATACAGATACAGATACAGATACAGATCATTTAGATGGCTGAACAGATACAGATACAGATACAGATACAGATACAGATACAGATACAGATACAGATACAGATACAGATACAGATACAGATCATTTAGATGGCTGAACAGATACAGATACAGATACAGATACAGATACAGATACAGATACAGATACAGATACAGATCCTTTAGATGGCTGAACAGATACAGATACAGATACAGATACAGATACAGATACAGATACAGATCATTTAGATGGGTGAACAGATACAGATACAGATACAGATACAAATAATTTAGATGGGTGAACAGATACAGATACAGATACAGATACAGATACAGATACAGATACAGATACAGATACAGATACAGATACAGATACAGATACAGATACAGATAATTTAGATGGGTGAACAGATACAGATACAGATACAGATACAGATACAGATACAGATACAGATACAGATCCTTTAGATGGCTGAACAGATACAGATACAGATACAGATACAGATACAGATACAGATACAGATACAGATACAGATCATTTAGATGGGTGAACAGATACAGATACAGATACAGATACAAATAATTTAGATGGGTGAACAGATACAGATACAGATACAGATACAGATACAGATACAGATACAGATAATTTAGATGGGTGAACAGATACAGATACAGATACAGATACAGATACAGATAGTGGTGTACTCGCCCATCCCTACTATCTACCAGTTTAATTCATTCAACACTTTCCTGCAGGAAGATGCTTTGACAAGACGTGATGTGTAACAATAAGTACAATACTGTTTGCCTGCAATTGTTTATTAATGTGACAATTTTAAATTAATTTAAAATCTCATAACAGTGAGAGGGGTCTGTGTAGGCTCTCAGTCGTACAGGAGTTGTCCATCGAGGAAAAGGCTTCTTGAGACGTCATCTGTACTTCTGTGAAGAATGTGTCGGACGTTTCGCTCCTCATCCGAAGAGCTTTGTCAGCGAACTAATAAGTGCTGGTAGCCTAGGCCTTAAATACAGTAAGAGTGGGCGGAATTGGTGTGCCAACACCCTCTTCCTATTGGTTCGTTACACTAAGCCTGGGCGGAGTAGTGGTATAATCCTATCCTGTTATTAACACCTCCGATAAAAGGGAAGTGTCGCTCCCTGAATAGGGTATGAACGACTCTGATACTGGCTTGTTAGCATCTATTGTTCTGGCTCGGCCCTGCCTTCACCTCATTTGCAAGACTAAGAGCTGTGGGTTTTGGTCTCAGTAACCTGCTGAACACAGGGTCCAAATTGAACCTCAAACCACCATTCCGATTCAATGATGGGTTCTGTTGTTTGACAAAAATAGCTTCCTTTACTCCTCTTTCAAACCATCTGTTTTCTTTGGCCAAAATCTTGACCTTGCTGTCCTGAAAAGAGTGATTGGTAGCTTTAAGGTGTAGATGTACTGCTGATTGAGGACCACTAGAATTGTCCCTGCGATGTTGATAAAGCCTTTTTTGGAGCATTTGCTTAGTTTCCCCAATGTAGTGCTCTTTGCATTCCTCATCTTTACAGTGGATGGAATAGACCACATTGCTCTGTTTCTGGTTTGGAGCCTCCTAAAGACAAGGCTCCAAACCAGAAACAGAGCTCTCCTAAAGACAAGGCTCCAAACCAGAAACAGAGCAATGTGGTCTATTCCATCCACTGTAAAGATGAGGAATGCAAAGAGCACTACATTGGGGAAACTAAGCAAATGCTCCAAAAAAGGCTTTATCAACATCGCAGGGACAATTCTAGTGGTCCTCAATCAGCAGTACATCTACACCTTAAAGCTACCAATCACTCTTTTCAGGACAGCAAGGTCAAGATTTTGGCCAAAGAAAACAGATGGTTTGAAAGAGGAGTAAAGGAAGCTATTTTTGTCAAACAACAGAACCCATCATTGAATCGGAATGGTGGTTTGAGGTTTAATTTGGACCCTGTGTTCAGCAGGTTACTGAGACCAAAACCCACAGCTCTTAGTCTTGCAAATGAGGTGAAGGCAGGGCCGAGCCAGAACAATAGATGCTAACAAGCCAGTATCAGAGTCGTTCATACCCTATTCAGGGAGCGACACTTCCCTTTTATCGGAGGTGTTAATAACAGGATAGGATTATACCACTACTCCGCCCAGGCTTAGTGTAACGAACCAATAGGAGGAGGGTGTTGGCACACCAATTCCGCCCACTCTTACTGTATTTAAGGCCTAGGCTACCAGCACTTATTAGTTCGCTGACGAAGCTCTTCGGATGAGGAGCGAAACGTCCGACACATTCTTCACAGAAGTACAGATGACGTCTCAAGAAGCCTTTTCCTCGATAACAGTGAGAGGTATATTGTAAGCTTTAGCACACAGGAGTCAAACACACAGGAGTCGGCACATTGTTTCATGTGCCTGAAAATAATGTATGTCAAAAAGACACTTACACTCGGCTCAAAAGGTGACCAAATGTAGTGCGATCCCCTTGGCTGAAAGGGATCAGTGTGTTCTCAAAGAAGCAGCTTCCTTCGTAGTGCTGCCCAAATTATTCTTGCTCCCAGGTCCATCAGGTTCTCTTTAAATGGTGACGCCATATCCGAATGAGTTACACAGCGAAAGAGTGGTGCTTTCATAGCCGATTTTAAGCTGAAACTCTGGACATACGTAACCTCGTTGAGAGCATGAGTTACCATTGGCGAGCTCGACGTGTTAAAAGAGAGCCACCTTTGTAGTACAGGCAAGCCTGGCTTTTGACTCTACAGACCTCGCTAACCCACTAAACTAGCTCCGCAGTACACCCCTGAAAACGAGTGTGATGCCCGTGCTTTTTAAGAGTATCAAAATGGGCATTTTTAGGGTTTTTATGGGTGCGTCCATTATTTGTGTTTTTCACGCTGGTGTTATTCATGTTGATCAGCTCGTCTCTTCTTCATGGGATAATTGATGTTTATTTTCTGTGGTTATCTCCTTCAGTCAATTAGCTCCCAAAACACAGCACAGACGTCATCAATGGTTTCACAGCAACAACAACAGCAAGTAAGACATTTGGCTTGTCCCAGGTATTCTTTATAACTGTAGCTGTAGTTTGCAGTGGGCTAATCGAAATATCAGAAACAGCTCTAAGGTCAAACCACACTAACAAACAAATGAATGGCTGTCAAAACTGAGCATCTGACATCAGGTTTTTTCTTCATTTGTCCTCCAGTTCGCCGGCCAGCTAGAAGCCATGCAGCAAATGAAGAAGGAGCTGGAGCAGCGCACCCAGATGATTGAGGCCAACATCCAGCAGCAGCTCCACGAGCTGTGGGGGATCCAGCAGGAGCTGCAGAGGGTGCAAGAGCAGGGTTTGCAAGTAGGGGGTGTTCAGGACTCTTAGGGAGTTTTTATGCATATTATTAACTGAGCGCATTATTTGGTCCACACTAGACCACACTAAAGCGACAATCTTCTTTCCAATTTTTATGTCTGGACTACAAGTGTTTAAATATTTAATATTTTATTACTTAAAATATAAATATTTTTAGAAAAGGTCTGTAGACACACTTTATTCATAACTGTCCAGGGGAAATATATTACATGTATGTATTGTACATAAATGTACATACAGTGCATCTTATATATATACTGTATATCTTAAAAATACAGTTTTTCATTGGCAAGTGATGTTATTTTTCCACAAGAAAATACTTATTATATATACACATATAAGAATATATACTGTAAATAGAATTTTGTGGGTAAGAAAACTAAAAAAAACCTCAATGTGGATATTTTGAGTTTTTCATTGAACAGCGGTGTTGTGTTGTGTTGTGTTGTGTTCTTGTTAAGAGACTTGAAAGATAATCTCTTCTTGGAAAAGAGATTTTACTGTTGACATTTTTTTTATACATTTTTTGTATACTTTTTTTGTAGAATTCATTTTGATTTTTGAATGCATTTTAGTTAAATATTTGTATTCTAATTACTTTTTTTTGTCACTTAAAATTTTATTGAACATTTTTCATGAAATACAACAACACTATGAAGACACAAAGTGCCAACATGTAGTTCTTTTCATAGCAGCACATCAGTAGTTCCATTTTTGTTGCTGATTAGATGCAGATATTGTCCATCTCGTCCATCCTTGAATTGGGCCTCCTGCAGCCATAGGCGATGTGTCAGCCTTTCCGTTATGTAGATTTCCTCCACCATCGCAGTCCAATGATCCTATGTAGGGGCGTCTTCCTTTCCCAATTTCCTCACTATGGCTTTTTTTTTGCCAAATATCTGTCTTTCACGCTTAACTTATATAGATTTCCTAAATATGTAATCATGCAGGACATAGGGATCTTGTATCCAAGTATTTCCATTAGCACACCATTCAACGTGATCTAAAATTGTACAGTAAATGCTGTGTGTTCCAGATGCTGGTGCAGAAAGGAGCTCTAGGACTTAACATGAGCATGGTGCACATGGCCTCGGGGACTGTGCAGCAGGGTCCTGCGCTCGGCATGCAGGGCCAGGTGGTCTCTGCAGGGCCTTTGCAGACCACCATCCAACAACAGCAACATGCTGTCCAACCCCAACAGAGCACAGCACTGGTACAGGTCTGACACACTCAACGAGCTGTCATGTGCAGATCTGCCAACGTGTTCGCATTTTGAGAAAATACACTTGTACGCAGCCTCCACAGAATACGCTGGCGGCTTCTCTTTACAACACTGTGGTGATCCCGCAGCAAAACCCGACAAACGTTGTGCAGATTGCGCCCAACGCAGGGACAAACACCCCCGCTGTGTTCACACCGGACGCCCAAATTAGGTTTGCATATTCTTCCTTTTTGGGCTATTGTCAACATCTAAGGTCAACTACGACAGAGGATAACGATAGATAATCATATTTTCCCTCCTTCATTCACCCCACCTCGTACAAGGTTTCCTGCTGCTCGACAGCTGCTCACCAAGTTGGTCACGGGACAAATGGCATGTGGCGCCGTCATGGTCCCTTCCACCATGTTCATGGGACAAGTGGTGACGGCGTTCGCTCCCCAGCCAGGACAGACACCAACCATCAGCATTTCCCAGCAGCCGCCGCCACCACAGCAGCCTCAGGAGCAGGTACAAATGAAGAGAAGTCCTTTTTTAACCTCTGTTGCAATCTCACGTTCCACTTTTTTCTCTTTTTTTCTAAAGGCACGTGTTGTCACTGTTCAATTGAACAAGTGCATCTACTAATTTGTGACTTTTTTTCTTAGTATCTGAAACACAAAAGCAAAAAAAAAAACAAGTCACAACAAGAACTGAAGTTTTTTTTTCTTGGCTAGTGACCATTTATTTTTCAAACAGTAGAAAAGCAGGTTTTTAAAATAAATAAATAAAATGTTGTATCGTTTCAATAAGTTGTAATCAATCGATAATAAAAGCAATTTAAAAAATATATAAATCCCTCCATCGATCCATTTTCTTCTGCTTGTCCGGGTCCGGGTCGCCGGGCAAGCAGCCTCAGTAGAGAAGCCCAGAATTTCCGGTCCTCCTCCAGTTCCACTGTGAGGACACCAAGGCGTTCCCAGGCCAGCTGTGAGACATAATCCCCCTAGCGCAGGGGTGTCAAACCCGTGCCATGGAGGGCCGAGACACTGCAGGTTTTCTTTCCAGCCAGTCACTAAAGCAGGTGATGTTAATGATCAACACCTTCAGTTTGAGGGAAGGAGCTCATCAATTAAATCACCTGCTGAAGAAACTGGTTGGAGAGAAAATCTGCAGCGTCTCGGCCCTCCATGGCACGAGCTTGACACATGTGCCCTAGCGTGTCTTAGGTCTGCCCCGGGGCGTTCTCCCGGCCGGATGACTGAGTTCCTCACCCTGTCTCTTAGGGTGAGTCCAGCCACCCTACGGAGGAAACTCATTTCAGCCGCTTGTATCTCGTTCTTTCTCGTTCTTTCGGTCACACCCCAAAGCTCATGACCATAGGTGAGGGTGGAAACATAGATCGACCAGTAAATTGAGAGTTTTGCCTTCCGGCTCAGCTCTCTCTTCACCACGGCGGTCCGGTATAGCGGCTGCATTACCGCAGACGCTGCGCCGATCGGCCTGTCGACCTCATGCTCCAACCTTCCCTCACTCGTGAATAAGACCACGAGATACTTGAACTCCTCCACCTGGGACAGGACCTCATTCCCAACCAGATATACAAATATATAAATAAATGTACAATTAACAGTTAGTACTGTGCTTCAACCAATCAATCAATCAAAATATTTGAGGACAGACATAGCATGACAAAAAACATTAATAATCAGAAAATATTATTTTTTTACAAATATTTTTTTTTAAGTAATTTAAATGTCCATTCTTATTTTTAAGATTATTATTCACAAATTATTTTGGAAAAAAATATCTGTGATTGTCTTTAAAAAAAATCCATGTGGTGATGTTAAAGTAAACAAATTCAAATGTCTCCCCTGTTGCTCAAGGCTCCGCGGATGCTCCATGGAAGCCATCCCACACAGCTCATCCTGCCGGCGGCGTTCACCGCCACGACCAACAACAACACGTCCATCAAGCAGCATCAACAACACATAACACAACACCAACAACAGCAACAGCCGTCCCACAGGAGGGACACTTTGCCCAATCAGTCTGTGTCGCAGCTGCAGTAGCCGCTTACAGCCACCAGGGGGCAGGCTGGAAAGTTTTCTTGACTCGAGAGGCTACGAAGGCGATCTCGTGCGACAGGAAGAGGATTGCAGCGAGGCAACACTGCCACGCCCCCTTTTAAGTTTGCGTGTTTACTTTCACTGCATCACTTTATGCAAAAAACAGCCTCAGTATCTTGAAGAATACTATATAATGAGACCTAAACTATTTTTATGGTCCAGATTTACTGTACATAATGTATAATGTAAATATATATTGAAGAAAATATATTATTTTATATGAGATGATTACGCTCTTTTTCTAGTATTGGAAGATTATAAAAAGATGTTTGGTTTTCACTAGATTGCCGATATGTAGTCTGAAAGATAAATAAAATAAAAGCATTTCCACATATTTATGCTCAACTCATACTCTGGTTCTCCATTATGCTTCAAAATAAGATCTCAAATAAACTCTCAAATATTGTATGAAGGTTGTTTTTTGTGAACTCCACTTCACTTTTTCAGTTCTTTTCTGTGCCAAAATTAAATAGATATTGAATGAATACATAAAATGTGAAATGATAAATTGGCCATTAATTGTGAAATATAATCGGAAATGTTGAAATACACTTGACATAAATGCTGTACTGTACTTCATTCATGAAATAAAAACATATGTTTAAGGTTTCATTTTTTCCAAGTCCTTTGGGTTTTGGTCAAATAAATTCTCAAATTCTCAAAAATAATGTATCAGTGTTGTTCTTTGTAAACTCCAGTTCACTTTTTTAGTTAGTTTTCTGTGCAAAAATTAAATAGATATTGAATGAATACATAAAATTTAAAATAATAAATCGCCCATTGTGTAATATAATCGGAAATATTGAAATACCCGTCACATAAACGCTGCATTGTACATCATTCATGAAATAAAAGCATAGGTTTAATGTTTCATTTTTATTCCAAGTCCTTTAGATTTTGGTCAAACAAGCCAGCTTTAACTCAGCGTAGACTCCAACGCAGCGTCGTCACTACTGCCCCCTACCGTTCATATGTGGTAAATATCCATGCGGACAACTGCACACAAATGCTGATTTTGCACATTTTAATCCTGGTAAAGCAAGACAAGCATGTACAGTCATGTAAAAATGTTTACTTATTTGTTTATTGGCCTTTCAATAAAAGACCTGAAGTCATTTCAAGTTATTCAATAAGTAAGTGAGTTTATTTTGCAATAAAATCTGTCTGTTTTTAAATGTCAATGTAAATGATTAGGTTGACAAAGCACAAGAAAACATTTTTTATTGAGCATTTCCACTTAAAGGCATTCAATCTGGTCAATCATTAGTTATTGCAAACAGAGCTGTGAACCTTTCCCAGCTGAGCGCACACAGTAAAACATTTAGAAAAATATTTCCTCATGACCTCTCACCCTCCAATCTCTGAAACTCTTTGGGCTTAAAAACAATGGGAAATGACACTAAATAAATAGATCATTTTAAATTAAAACTGGAGTGAAGTGAGCGCTATGTACAGTATCAGCAAACAGTAACAGAAATAAAGGAAACAGGTTCAATCGTACATCGACAGGAAAGCATGAATTAAAAGATCACCAAAGAAGCTACTGTTGAGTAACACGTTTAAAATGAAGAGAAAAAAGGCTGTGAGGAAAGGACTGTGCCTCTAACATGTGGGTCCAAGCGTTTAGTAACCAAAAAAACAACATGTACCTGTGTGGTTGCATCTCCATTTCCCATGATGCTTTGAGCTCCAAGAGGTAGCAGAAAGGAAGGACGATACTTTCTGTTCTGTCTCCACAGCAGTTGGCAATCTCTCTACAGCAACTAACATACACTTGAACACGTATGTACACGCTAAAGAGTCTTTTCAGGATGCCGTCTCTCACAGTCCAGCGTCTGGTTTGATGAAGAGGGCGGAGAAGGCGAAGGCCAGGAACACGATCCCTCCGATGATTGTGACTATGTCAGGAAAAGACAATAAGATAGATTCTGTTCATTTTTATGCTGTATCGTCCATCCGTGTGTGTGTGTGTGTGAATGTGGTTAGAGAGAAAGGAAAAACACATCTACTTACATGTGTTTAGTTATTGACTGTTAGCAGTGATACATAAATATGTTCACTCATTATAAATGAATGATAATGAATTAATCGCTTAATCTCTGTCTACTGTATATGTCATTAATTCAATAAAAAAAACGTCATTTCTGGTTGAACATCAGCTATTTTTAAAAATGTATTTGTATCAATTTAATTAAAATCAACGCATTTCTGGTTTAATGTAGACTTTAAAAAATGAAGTCAATCCCTGGTTCAGTAGGCTACTTAAATTAATTTACAATGAATACATTTCTGGTTATTTTTTAATTAATTTAATTAAATGAATTAGTCTATTTTTACATTTATCAACTCAATTAGAATGCTTTAATACGAGTTTTGGTTTGCTGTATGTGTCTTAATGTATATTTTAACTTAATTTATATCTAATTCAATACAACAGTCGTTTCTGATTTAAAGCTTTTAGAAAATGTAATTACAATAATCTGATTCAAGATGACGATTTTTTTAAATTCATTAATTTTAAATTAATTTTTTTTAATTAATTAATATTTTAAATTCATTTCTATCTAATTTAATTAATAAAAAAGAAATAGCCATCCATCCATTCCCTATATTGCTTTTCCTCATTAGGGTCACCGGTAAGCTGGAACCTTTAAAGCAACGGTTCCTTATTATTTTCTGTCATGCCCGCACCGGGGAACAAATATAGACTTTTTTTAATCTGTTCTTTTAAACCACTAATGATAACATATGATAGCCAGAGGGGGTGTTCTTATATTTTTTGGTTTAAACATTTTTTTATTTTGAGCCAGTGGCAAACAGTTCCTTTATATTTTACATAGGCTAGTTTTTGTTAATTTATTAACTGCATCAACATTTGTTCATTTTTGGTTATTATTGGCTATTTTAAAAATACATTTCATAAAATTAACTTCTAGTTTAATGAAGCTATTTTCTATTAAGTACATTAAAATAAAAACACCATATCTTTAAAAATAATTGTATTTAATTTCTGGTTCATAAACTGTTTTTTTAATTACAATTCATCTGTCATGACTTTGGTCCATTGTTGTAAAGGTGGCTTCCATTAACATACTGTATATTAACAGAGGGAGGACATCTGAAACGCCAAGAGTGACTCTCTTTCTCGAGTATCTCAGAGGACCCCCGTTTGTTCTCTTGTGGTGGTCTCACCTGTCCTGACAGAGATCTTCTGTGCAATCATCCTCCCTCCAATCACAGCCAGGCCTGTACACAAGCAATGACCCAGCGTGCCTCCTACAGCCACTCCGAACGGATCCTGGTTTGGATTTGTAAAATCAAAAAATCAAAAAGCTTTAAAAACGAAAAACAAAATAATGAAACACTGTGTCATGTGACGTACCTCTCGGGCAGCCAGGATGATGGTGGTCAGCTGTGAGCGATCCCCCCACTCTGCGAGGAAAGTGAGGGTGAGCGCCTGGATGAAGATAGGTGAGATGACGCTGTGCCACTTGGACGACGGGGGCGAGGTGGCGCCGGTCCCCGCCTCCACGTCTGGAGCCCCGTTGACCAGCTTGGAGCGCTGCAGCTGAGAGGACAACACGAGACAATTTAAAGGACTATCGGTGAAAGCATGTCTCATCGCTAGGTATGTCTCCATCCGACCTCCAGGTTCAGAATCGGCTGCCGAGCCTCTGTATTTTCAAGATCGCATATCGGCCTCCGCCACGAGATTGGGCCGATACGGTTGCCGTATCACGTTCTTATATGTGGGCCACACTCCGACATGGTAGGTCCGGTAATGCACCTAAGCGCTGGTTGCCACTCAACTCCCGCCACCCGCAAGAAGAAAAAAAAGGCAACACTACCATGCAGACATGTCCGTGGTGTACCGTGATGAAGTTAGTTTCACCTTGGATGTCGGATATTTCGGCTCCGTAGCTACAGTGGTAGTTTCCCCTCACTGTGCCCGGACTGCTGTGCCATTGTGCGGGAAGCTTACTCGCTGTGACGGAGCTACGTGGTGGCCGTAGCCACCCTTGGTCACTCTCCGGCCACCCCACTGACATTTCAGGTATCAACTTATTGCCACCCCTATGTGGGTCATGGTCTCACCTTGGCCACCCCAATAACCGCTGCTTGTTTACACTAGGGACCGTCAAGAAATTACTATTGCGCTGAAGAGAATATGTGGAAAAAAAGTCATATATTCTAAATCACACCACAAATTGATCTACAACCATGTCAGATGATTAGTCCTACCCTTAAAAGTATTTTGCACAGCCATTTTTTCCAATTTGATCTTTTATTGGATTAGGGACCTGACTCACAGAGGTTTGTTCCAAAAGCCAAACAATATTGTTGGTCATGCTGTGTAATAAAGTAAATTCAGCAATACTTTGGTTGCATTATTTGTAATGCTTTGAAGAGCAATTCACAAATTCATGTTTGGAACAAAAGCTTACTAGAAAAAAGAAAAAGATCTGCACCGGATTGTATCGCATCGGCAAGAATATTAAAAAAAATCGGATTGGATCAGAAGCCAAAAATGTGGATGAAGACATCCCTACTCATCGCCTTCATGTGTTTTGTCACCTACCTCTTCGTCCTTCTTCTTGATCTCTGCCTGCACCTCCTCCAGCTCCTCCTGGCCCTCATCGGGACTCATCCGGAGCCCCTCCCTCAGCATGCGTATGCCGAAGATGGCGAAAAGGGCGGTGGACACGTAGTAGGTGTAGATCCTGGGGATGATGGTGGTGGCGTACCCAAACAGTACTGGAGCGGACAAGGACAAGGGGAAGGGAAGTTTTCAAAGGCCACAGTTTGACAGTTTAACTATTTTAAATTTCATTCAGGTCAGCGAGCATCAGAGGATTAGTTCTTGGTGTTCTGCTTCATCAAAGTGTTCTAAATGACTACATTTTACACATGTATGATAGTGAAGCATGTCAAACGTTACTTAACAGTCGCTAGAAATTCATGATACTAATGTGATTATCTTATCTTAGCTAACACTGTCTGTACATTGATGATGGTTTTATGGGGCCACAGTTTGACCCTGGAACAGACTCTCTACTTTCATGACTTTCCATTGGGTCTTAGAGGTAGGGTTGGGCATTGTTTAAATTTGATTGATTTGGTTTAAATGAGTGCGCTAACCAGAGTTCTTTTTGGATTAAATGTCTGAACTTCTCCATGAATTGTTTAATGATACGAACTGTACTATGACTTTCTTACAGGGCTATTTTCAACCAGTATATAAATATCCAACCATTCAACTTGACAATAAATGTAAATAAATAATACATTTTTACAGGAGTACACTTTCACAAAAGATGTTTACTTTTGAAAAGTTGCTAACTTTGTTTGCTGCCTCAATGTTGGTCTAAGCCATTTTTATGATACCCTTATTTTGTTAACACAAGTAAACATGATATAGCCCAAAGCACTCTTATTTTGAAGGTCGGATGTATGTTGTGTGAGTTGAGCAGGTCCCTTAACTGATGCTAACAGAGACGAACTGAGCAAATGAAAAAACTTGCCTCGCCATAGCTCTCGTCCTTTATTTACACCAAACTTCCACATCTGCTAGCATCCTGAAACTCTCGGTTACGTTGGCCTGAGACAGACGTCATTTATTGTTTGATTTTGCCAATTCGGATTGCTCTGATGAAGTCCGACGTAGCACATCAAAGATGAGGAACTATTTCTTTATTATTTCCACACCATAAATGTGTGAACATTAATCATGTTGATCGTGCACCCTCCTTTGCATGATATCATTGCTTTTTTTATGAAGACAAACTTTTCAGATGCTTCTTCTTTGCTGCTGCTTGCAGACTTCTAATATGTCCTCAGTGGTCCGTTGCTTGCTTTTCTTTGGACAATTTATATAAAAAAAATAAGACAGTTCTTTGATGCATATGTCATAAATAGCAACATTTGTTTGTCTTACCACAGACTTTATTAGTGTGAAATAGAGGCGTAGCTTGAGGTGGAGTGGCACACTTCTACTAAAGACGAGATGTTTAAACCACAAATTGCGTGAATTTGGGCGCATACCACTTTTTACAACTGAATATTTTTGCCTGTGTGCACATTTTGGGTTTCTGGCGTACAGAGACTTTTAGTCTGAGAATTCCACGCACATTTTTACAAATGGCACCGCAGGCCCGCTATATCTTTCCTATATACCACTCACCAGACAGGCAGGTCATGAGCCCCAGGGCCAGCATGGCACCTGCCAGCACGGTGAGCCGGTTGTACCGCATGGCCATGATGGCAGCGATGAAGAAAGTCTTATCTCCCAACTCTGACACAATGATGACGGAGATGGAGGCCACAAAGGCATGGATAAACCCCAGGTTTGCTTTGCTGGAGTCATCTTCTCTCACCACCGGGACCGCAAGGTTAGAACTGGAGGTCTTCTGTAAGTACAGAAGGCAATATTATCTTTGATTGTTTTATATTGGACGTCATTCGATGGTGTACCCAAAGTTATGGCCAGTGAGTGTGTTAGCATGTACAACAGGGCTATTCAACTGGCGGCGTGTGGGCCAAGTCCAACCTGGGAATGACCAGACCAGCCTGCAAGTTCATTTCAAAACTTTGGAGTGATTTTGTAGGAGATTTCTAAAAACACCAGAGCACTGTCATATATAGAACATAATTGACATTTGTTTTTTTGTTGCGGTGTGTTCTAGAAGATTTTTGCAGTTGGTCCTTAAAAACAACTGAGCGCTCCTGACAGAGGTCCTTAACAACAGCACAGTCCTCCTGAGACATAGGGGATCTTTTACTCATGGTTTTTGCAGTAAATCCTTAAAACAGCAGTGTGCTCCTGACATATAGAGGATCTTTGACTGTTTTTGGAGTAGGTTCTAAAAAAACATCAAGGCACTCTTGATATATACAGTCCTTAGACCACCCTTGTTTCTTGTTCATTTTAATGCCTGGTAGAACTAAAAGTACATTTGTTTGGCCAAACATAATGACAACAATAATAGCTCTTAAGAGTTTAGCTTAAGAGCTGATATCTAGCCATATCCATAGCTTTCTGGACAATAAACAAAATCACTCAAGTTCTTAAATCAATAGCCATGGCATTGTACTGCCAAAAATTTCAACTCTTGTGAGCTATTTTTGTCGCCATCGTTATACGGGTATTTGTCAAAACAAATACACCTTTAGTTGTACCAGGCATTAAAATGAACAAGAAAATGTAGATACAAGAGTGGTCTAATATTTTTTCCCATGACTAGATGAATAGCCCCGATGACGACCCTTTTCTTCAATGAAATGTTAGTTTTGTTATGAACATGAATGAATGGAAAAAGTAACTTTACATGCTTGGCTAGCAAGCCGAATGTGGTGACGCGTCTCAGGTAGCGTGTAGCGGCTAGCTTGAATGCTAAAACAGGAAGCGTGGATGAAAAACAGATTCGCCCTGATAATTAAGCGGTTAATGGGTGATCGTAAGACAGTCACACATACCAAAATCGTGGCCTGCTCTTGCACAGGCTTTTGCTCCTCCGGAATAGCAGTAACTCCGACCGACAACACGAAGGAGACGGCGAGCAGAAGAAAGAGGCTCGTTACGTTTCTACCAGCAAGCCTTCCCCCTACAGTGAGAGGCATGATTATGGTTAGCTTCTTAGCCGCCTATGGAGCACTTTCC
Source organism: Dunckerocampus dactyliophorus (assembly GCF_027744805.1). Classification (NCBI taxonomy): domain Eukaryota; kingdom Metazoa; phylum Chordata; class Actinopteri; order Syngnathiformes; family Syngnathidae; genus Dunckerocampus; species Dunckerocampus dactyliophorus. The sequence continues at coordinate 11,651,452 of NC_072828.1, forward strand.
CATCCAGCGAATCACTTCAGGCCACCGGCAGCAGCAATAAAAGCTAGCTTCATGTTCACAGTCGTTTATTTAAGAACTACCACACACACAAACATACAACACGCCACGAAATGACGGAAAAAGAGAATGAACTCCAGAGGAAGTCGCAGTGGGTACTGACAACCGTTCTGATTGGGCAGAATGACTTTGATGTGTCAGTTAAAACCTCACCGATTGGACGGGACTGATGCCAATAACAAATATAATTCCAAACATGTGGAGGGTGAAGAGGATCAAAGTTTTTCGGTTGTTAGGTAAGTTCTGAAATACACATTCAAGTGAAACTTCATTAGGCACACACGCACATTATCTGAGGAAATAACCCCGAAACCAAGAGTATGTATATTAATACATGTATCATACACTGCCCATATTTATTTACGATAAACCTCTTAAATTGCACAGTTTGTAAAAACCTCACCATATCCATACTATATTTACTACCATATAATATACTATATTAAACTTTACTAACTTTTTAAGCCGTCAATGTTTTCTTTTTGCTCATATGTAGCTTTCACATACTGTATTTAAAAAGGTACAGTATACAAGTGTGTGTGAATTTTAGGATACTTTTTAAGACATGTCACGGGATTAAAACAGTATATTGATTTATCTATATCAGGGGTGTCCAAACCCAGGCCACTCTCCGGCCACCCCACTCGCCATCTATAGATGGCCTTCAGGTATCAACTTATTGCCACCCCTATGTGAGTAATGGTCTCACCTTGGCCAACCCAATGAAAAATTTCTGGCTTCGCCACTGGTTTGTCCCCTTCCTGATTTATTATTTTTTGCATGTTTGTCACACTTAAATGTTTCAGATCATCAAACAAATTGAAATAGTCAATGACAACACAACTGAACGCAAAATGCAGTTTTTAAATGAAACTTTTTATTAAGGGAGGAAAAAAAATCCAAACCTACATGGCCCTGTGTGAAAAAGTGATTGGCCCCCTGTTAACATAACTTAATTGAGATTAATTGAGATCTATCAGTCTGGAAAACGTTTACAAAGCCATTTCTAAGTCTTTGGGACTACAGAGAACCACAGTGAGAGCCATTATTCACAAATGGCGAAAACAGTGGTGAACCTTCCCAGCAGTGGCCGGCCAACCAAAATTACGACTCATCCAAGAGGTCACAAAAGACCCCACAACAACATCCAAAGAACTGCAGTCCTCACTTGCCTCAGTTAAGGTCAGTGCTGGAAGGCAGAGTTCCAAGACCAAAACCACTGCCAAACAAAAAGAACATTAAGGTTTGTCTCAATTTAGCCAGAAAACATACCGGTATTGATGATCCCAAAGACCTTTGGAAAATACTCTGTGGTCTGACGAGACAAAAGTTGAACTTTTTGGAAGGTGTGTGTCCCATTACATCTGGCATAAAAGTAACACCGCATTTCAGAACAAGAACATCATACCAGCAGTAAAATATGGTGGTGGTAGTGTGATGGTCTGGGGCTGGTTTGCTGCTTCAGAACCTGGAAGACATCCTGTGATAAATGGAACCATGAATTCTGCTGTCTACCAAAAAATCCTGAAGGAGAATGTCCGGTCATCTGTTCGTGACCTCAAGCCGAAACAAACTTGGATTCTTCAGCAGGACAATGATCCAAAACCCTCCATTGTGGCTGAATTACAACAAAATTCCTCCACAGCCCAGTAAGAGACTCATTGCAAGTTATTGCATATGCTTGATTGCAGTGGTTGCTGCTAAGGGTGGCCCAACCAGTTATTAGGTTTAGGGGCCAATCGCTTTTTCCACACAGGGCCATGTAAGTTTGGATTTCTTTCCCTCCCTTAATAATAAAAAGTAAATAATAAAAAGTTGCATTTAAAAACTGCATTTTGTGTTGTGTTGTGATTGACTAATATTTCAATTTGCTTGATGATCTGAAACATTTAAGTGTGACAAAAAAAAAAAGAAATCAGGAAGCACTCTTCCACACCACTGTATATAGTAACTATAAATTGCAGGTATGTTTGTTATGTTTTTCTGATGATAATTAGTGATAATGACAGTAGAAAAAAATGTTTGAAAGGGGAAAAAAAGCAGTCATATCCCTCTTCACAGAATAATTCAATGATGCAGGACCCACTTTGACAGTTTACTCACTTAAAAAAATGGATCCAATCCAAAGTAGGTTGAGATATGCAAAGCTGTAAAATAAATACATATACATATATATATATATATATACATATATATACGTTTTTTTTTTTTTCGCTCTCCACGGTTACACAGAGGCTGACATAACATAACAGTAAAATGGGCATATTTAACACATAGTTGCAAATGGTAATTAATCATGATTAATTAATTTGAAAACTGATTATGTGATTAAAATTTTCAATCATTTGTCAGCCCCAATATATATATATATATAAATGTAATTGATAAAAACCTCCAACAGTTTTTGAAGAACAGAACACATCATTTTACTTAACACTTTACATCACAAAAGGTATAAAAGCTTTTCTCTGCCTAGGGTAGGACTCATATTTACTGACGTAGAGCTCATGACAAAGCTGGGCGGCCAGCGCCTGGTTGAAGAGCACGTACAGGACCACGAGCCACCAAGTGAGAGACTGCCCTCCCAAAACTAAACACAGGGAGACGTAGATGAGCAACTCTGCTAAGTAATGAGGGCATGACACCAGTTCAAAGCAGCCCCCCTTTGGCAGCCTGTGAGCCAGAGTCTCCACCTTTCCTGCAGCATAAAAGACAAGAAAGACACATTAACTATTATTCAGCAATATGCTTACCCAGTTTTAGTAATACCCAGCCTTCAAGCACATAATTTGGGGAGGAACTGTGTGTGTGTTTTTTTTTAAGATGTAAACATAACAAAACGATGTGAAGGTGTTGGCCTTTTACATATTTTAGGCCTCCAGCAACTTGACTCCATGTTAGTGGTGTCCAGTGTCTGCAGATTGCTGACATTCCACTCATCTATAAATCACCATTGGCAATGGAACCAGTGACAACGTGCAAGATAGTTAAACACATGCAGATAGTCAATAGTATAATTGGGGTCATGTTTGACATGAATAATCTACACGTTCTGGCCACCTGCACAATCTAATGAGACCCCATACAAAAATTCCCCTTAACAAGGGTAATAATACACAGGTTTGATTGAGAGTGTCAATTTAAAAATTTGTTTATTATTGTTTGTACTTTAAAGACTCATTAACTCAGAATGCTTTTTCTTTAGCTTTTGACATAAAGCGATGAACAAGAGGAATAACACAGGAAGTAACCATAAAGTAAGACTCCAGAACCAATACTTTTGACAAATATCATTACTGAAGTGAAGACTGACTGGTGTTGTTTTCATGTCTTACCAGCAACAGCAGTTAACTTTGTTTTACACTTAAGCGACAGTTAAAATGTTGCCTGTACAGTTGATAAAGGTCTTACAATGGCAACAGTGTGACCCTGGAACAGATTATTTCTATTTCTATTATTTCCATTTAGAAAAAATACAAACTGGAGGCAGACTAGCATCTTGGAATCCATGAGCCTTTTTATATTTACATGAGAGAGGCAATCATCTCGGGATGATCTGTTATTGGATCTCGTTAGATTGTTGAGGTGTACCTAATGTTGTGGAGCCACAAGCCGCTCACCTGACTTTCCTGTGCGGAGTCCAGCCAGAAGGACCATGGACTGATGTTGCAGCACAGAAGCCAGAATAAAAAGCACAATTCCTGCAAAGTGAAACCACTCCAGCTGGGATAAGAGAGTTCCATTCCCTTAAAAACAACATCCTACATGAACATCTTGCAGTGCAAAGAGCAGGACATTAATTGCAGAGGGTCCTAACCTTTCTTTAGGCGGTCCGAGCAGAGCACAGTCACCCCCAGCAGGAAGTAGTAGCCCAGTCCGAAGATGTACTGCGCCACATGGATGACACCATCAGAGAAGATGCTGACATAGAGACACTCCAGAAGCCTCCTGAGAGAATGCAACCACAGCAGCAGCTGCACCAGGACTGTGCAAAGATGAGGAGCTATGCAAAATGGCAAGAGACAAGAACACTCATTATTTTTGTCCAGAGACAAAGTGCAATAAGACCCTACATAAACACAACAAATTACAAGCACTGGGATATGTTGAAATTTTATATACACCTTGTCAGTACACTAATATTACCCTCAGTTCATTACACCTAATACAATTGTATTCTGAATACAACTTATCTGTTTAATGTGTATTATGGTGGTGTACCTGGCATTGAGGTTGTGTGGACATACCATTTACCTTCATTTCCTAAGACCTTTGATCCAGATAGGACATTTATTAAGCTCGTGAGCCATTGTGGACATAACTGTTGCCGTAAAGTGATGTTCAGGCTGAATGCCAACAGAAGACCACCATTCCAAACAAGGGAAGTGGCGTAAAAGTGCCAGAACCACCTAGGAAAAAGCATGGCACTACATTAGCATATGCGTACATTTTACGATAATGTACTGTTTTGCGGATGTTCACCTCTTTGGGACGTCAAACACACACAACCAGTCGTCGCGTCTTAGATTCTGTTTAGTCTTTCCGTATCGAATCAGATCCTGGAACAACACGTAAACACGACACGTTTCGTATTTTTGGGGCAAACGTTTTAAGATTACGTGAGTTCCAAGTGCCACAAAGAACGAAAAAGACAAAACTAACCACACAAAATCAATGAGGCGGAAACTAACATAACTCCAAGTCATTTTTCATCTGTGGTGTGGTGTGCAACCCTGAATAGATTCGGTCGAGAACAGATGCGAATAAATGGTTCCGGTGTAAAGTAAGTGGGGGAAGTATAGTTTAAGGCAGGGGTCACCAAGGTTTTTTCTTGCGAGAGCTACTTTTAGAAAATGAAAATGACCACGAGCTACTCATTTTTGTAGAAATGATTTTCATACCTTATTTCAACCCAAACAGATCAAATGTGCTTGTTTTACCAAAACATTCACATAATGCTGGTATCCACAACTCACATTTTATGTTTCAGAATACTTTTCTTTCTAGTGTTCTCACATTATTAACTGAAAACCTGAATGAAAAGCAGGCTTGCGGCACCTCATGAATGGAATCACAGGAGTGCCAAAATTAAAAGGCAATACTTGTGGAAATACAATGAGAATCAATAATAAAAAATATACAAATGTGGAAATACAAAGAGAATCAATCATAAAAAAATATACAAATGTAGTCATAATTTTTTTTTTACTATTTTGTCTTTGTTTTTTCTGTATTGTCTTTGTTTTTTCCAATTTGCCTTTGTTTTTCCTGTTTTGTATTTGTCTTTTCCACTTGCGTTTTGTCATTGCATTTTGTCATTGCATTTGGTAATACCAAAGGCTGTGGGCGGGTCATTCTGCCAGGATGATGACTACTCCATACGTGATTACACAATTTCTTCTTGCAGTGGCTATGTCGTTAAGGAAACTCGGAAGCCCGGAAAAATTGTCACGGACAGAAAGTAGACGCACATACATGTTTATCAAAAGTAAACGGGGAAATTTAAATATGGTGGACTTGGACGAATTGAGAAGGGGGGTGTTCAACGAGAATTATGAGCAATTTCTCGGTTGGTGGAAAATGTCATGGAAAGTTTTGATTAAAAAAAAGTCTTTAAGTTTAAAGTCTTTAAAGGCTATATCGGAATGCAGATATGGATGAAGCTGTGTGGCGCAATCTGTAAGAGGTAAATGCCTTATTTTATGTTATTTAAATTTCCCCGTTTACTTTTGAATGAGTCATTCTTCTGCATTTGCATGGTATTATTATTTTACTTTATTTAAATTTCCCCCGTTTACTTTTGAAAGGGGCGGGTCATTCTTCTGCATTTGCATGGTATTATCAAATGCAATGACAAAATGCAAGTTGAGAAGACAAATACAAAACAGGAAAAACAAAAACAATACAGTAAAAAATACGACTACATTTGAATAGTTTTTTTAAATTATTGATTCTCTTTTTATTTCCGCACGTATTCCCTTTTAATTTTGGCACTCCTGTGATTCTATACTCATGTGGTCGTGGGGGGCTACCTGGTGCCTGTTGGCACCAAGTTGGTGACCCCTGGTTTAAGGTAATGGAAGGTTAAAAGTGTTTGCGAGCGATGTTAATTTATTTCATCGGTGACAATTCGCAGGCGACGTTTTGATTGGTGGGGATTTACAAAAGTGTACTGTAAAATAATACAACTATCCCACTTATTCTCGTTTATTGCAGACTAGCACTACTATTGGCTCATTCATATCCTTTAACTTTGCGCCCCCAAAACCATTGTGTGTCCATATATATATATATATATATATATATATATATATATATACAATATATATATATATATATACAATATATATACTATATATATATATATATATATATATATATATATATGAAGAACACAAAAAGCACAGATATTTGCGAAAATTAACATAGAAGAGAACTGAAATGTGATTATGAACTAGTGAAATATTGATCTCATTACTGTACACAAGTATTGATCCGATACCGATACTAGCCTGGTATTGATAATATTGATATTTAGATTAGTCCGCCTCCTCTAGTACAAAGGTCCCAGGTCAAAACAAATGTTAAGGAAATGTAATTGTACACATGTTTGTGGGTCATGTTTGTTTATTTCAACAATGATAATACTTATCAAAAGGTAGAGTTTTAATTTGTAAGGGTTTACAAAAGTGTACTGCAGGGGGCAGTAGTGGAACCTCTGGCGTGCCAAAAACACGCGTATGTCAGATTTAATGCAAAGGCCTTCATACTTCATCATGTCACCATGCTTCCTTTCTGCTGAGTTTGCCTACTCACTGTCACAAAAATGTGTCAACTTGTAAAACCACTGCATGTTTGTGTAAAAAAAAGTCAGCAAGGCCTTTGAGATTATGGATTCCAGGATGCCTCCTAGCGCCAGCATCCTGTCTGTCATTCTGAGGAAGTGTGGACTGCTTCCTGTTTCCTGCTTCCCGGTATGTCCTCGTCTCTCTGACTGTGCCAAGAGCTGGAGTCTGGACCCTCACTCATTGGACACTGGGGGTGGGGGCATTACTGCAAATTTTATATAATGTTCCGATGCCAGGTATATACAGGCCCAGTATTGTAGATACCGATACTGACACCAATGCTTTTTACTTGAAATTTTACAAGATCCTTTAATGAATTTAGAAAAATGTGATTTTGCCTTTAATTTGTTGATCAAGATTATAATCAGAATAGAAACAAAAGACACAGATTTTAGGCACCCCAAATTATCAAAAGTAAAAATGTAACACTATATAAATACAACAATATAAGACCATGTAAATTATTCCCTTTTATTGCATACAAATTGTTGAAGCAAAATAAAGGCAATAGTGCAAAATAAATGCACAAAAGCAAAAACTACTACTGGCTCTCATTGAAAATTCTTTGGTTATCGCAGTAGCCTGTCAACCAGGCTAAAGGCTAGACCGTGACTCTAATTTGATCTGTTCTCCAGTTGATCAGCTTTCATTATCGTTCATTACTGGTAAGTACCTATACACTTTACAATTTAAAATATGCTTAAAAAGTGTGAGAGGCACATTGTAGGGTTAAAAAAAATAAGCATTTTAAGGACTTTTTTTTTGGGTGTTCATTTATGTCTCAGAATTTTATTTTATCCCTAAGAATACTGGGGATCTACTGTAGATGTGTTGGCTTTAACTCAAAAACATGCATTAATCATACAAAATAACATGTGAAAAAAGTCACCTTACAGCTGCAAAGTTGATAGTTTGGTTGGAGTTTGCACTTGCGGGCCCGTATGTTTCCCACCTGAGATCAACTTCATCCTTTAACTAAAGCTCATTAATCAGGTTTTATGATAGTTCCTCTGAGCTGAATGTCAGTTAATGAGTCAGAAGAGTGCAGTCCAGTGTTGGTCAAGCCACCAGGCAGCAAATGGAGGTGTACCCTCACACTAAGATGCTCCTCCCCTTGCAAGCTGTCCAGCTCTGATGCTCCTCTCTGCCCTCAGAACCTCAGATCTGAATCCATGGAGACCTGCTTCACACGCAACTGAGCGCTGTCCGCTGGCGTTCAACATCGCCAAAATTAAAAGAAAAGTGGAATAGATGGATCTGTGTTGAGTGTGCGGGACTGTTCTTACCGTAATCAATTTTTTTAAATTAATCTTTAATGTTTCTGTCTGTGGAATAATGGCTCAGGTGGTTTTTGTGGTTCCGCTGCTTGTTTTTGGTCTGGAACTTGTTGCTGGTAAGGGATGATTTTTACTCATCTGTCTTTGCATCTTTGCACTTGCTCGTATTGTGCCATTTTTTGGCAAAGTGATTTATTGTACTTGACAAAACTCAATCACATTTGAAGCCATTGTTAAAAAACATTTGTTGTGCAGCTGTTACAGTAAGGTTCTTTTGTTTTTTTGTACAACTTGTTTTTTTCCATTCAACATCTGACCAAGTGGGAGGAGGGAACAGGGGAGGGAATCAGCCTGTATCCTCCGAAACAGGAACCCCACCTATGCCGCGCTATTGAGCTTGACCCGGCCCATATTTTCCCCGCTTCCTGTTTTGACACAACCGCCGCCATTTTGCTGCCGTACTGGGGACATTTGAAGGCAGCCAGTCACACAAAAACATGGCGCTAAAAACCATCAGTTGAGACTTCTCCATCTTAGCGAGACATTTTTGAACGATTGTATGCATCCAACTTTGGGGAAGGCCCTTTTCTGCAGGCTTTGTTGAGCTTGCAGTGGAAGAAGCCCATCAAACACTTTTGGGATGACCCTGAACGGCAAAATCAATCACCTCTGACCTCACTATATATTCACTGCATTGCTTATGTACTTTCTAGTATTTGCACCATTCCAGCAAACCCATGTTGAAGTTTCCCAACTGGCTGTCTAAATGGACAACTTGAGGCAAAACCTCCATTGTCGTACTGTAGTTGAGGCTAGTGGTGTCCAAAGTGTGGGCTGGGGGCCATGTGTGGCCCGTTGCTCATGCCTTCTATTGGCTTGTGGAATATTCTAGAAATAACAGCATACAGCCTTAGCATATCTTGACCTACCGTAAACGCAATAATTGGAATGAGGCGGTTATTTCCGAAAACAATAAAAACTCATTAAATTCAACAAGTTCATTTTTGTAACTATATTAATGATATGGAGTTCATGAGAAAGCAGAAGGGAAAACATAGTTGTGTTTGACCACATTGTCGTTTATAAGTATATTGCACAACACAGCAGCAACAGAACCAATGTTGTATTAGCGGTAAAGAGCAACCTGCTCAGCCAGCATTAATAACACTGATAAGTTCATTGTAAATACAGCTCCTTTTAAAGTGCATGCAGAGGTAGATAAGTCTGCTGAATGCTGACCACTCATGATACTTCAAATGCTGCTTTCTTGCCATCTCGTAGAAAAAAATACAACAGGAGGTTGCCTCCAGTCACAGCTGTTGATGTCCGGCGCTAGTTAAAGACCCCAGCAGTAATTAGTTTTTGTAGATGTGTTTGGTGTGTTTCATGAGCAAACTGTTAACAATCCTTTGAGTCTTGACAGTAATCTTCTAACATGTTCTTCCTCCAAAGCCACCGAACTGCGCTTCATGCCCGACCCGCCGACGCTGAACATCCACGGCATCCACAGGATGAACAAATCCGACAACCTGGAGCTCACATGCAGGCAAGTACGCCGTTTGGCAACTGACGCCCCCTGCAGCAAAGGTCAACCTCTAAATGTTTCTCCACTGTGACAGAGGTCGCCAGTACCTGAGGTGGTCCACCCCTCCTACCAGCGCTCGCTTATCCACCAGCGACTGCAGCGGGTCAGGACTCTTCTGCACCATGCTGCGGATTTCCAACGCCACCGTCAACGAGACGGGGCAGTATCAGTGCTCCTACCGGGACCTGAAAGTGGAAAATGGCAAGACTTCAATGGCCGTTTATGTGTTTGTTCACGGTATGGATGCAAGAGGAGCTGAGGACTTGCCTTAGTGAACGATGAATGCATACAATAGACTACAGCATGCACTTTCCCTTGATTTCAGACCACAAATCGCCATTTGTTCCCTCGGAGAAGGAGTACGAGGTGGTGGTCATCCGTGAAGGCGAGCGAGTGGTCATCCCGTGTCGAGGATCTCTGGAGAATCTTGATGTGACGCTTCATACTGTAAGAAACTTATTTCACAATGTAAGGAACTTGTTTCTTTTGTCCTTTAGATGAAAGTGGTGCTAAAATCCACACATGTTGTACAATCAGGAGTTTGATGTTTGATTTTAAAAGCTAAAATGTAAGTGTTTTTTAATGCCAAGGAAAAAACACAAAATTAGGCGACAGAGGCTTTTCATGATGGTCACATACTGTACATACTCATGCATAATAACAGAAAAAAATCAAATATTAGTAATCATAATTTTTGAAAATACTTTTTTGTTTTTATTTTTTGAGTAAGTAATTATGGGAGTTATTATTTTAAGCGAATAATTAATTTCTATTTTTTGTAAAACACACGATTGGGAGATAGTGTACTGGTCTTATATAATAATGATAATTTATAGAAATACTGTATATAATAGTAACAATCCTAGTACAATAATATTTTTCTAATATTATAAGCAAGTAATACATTTTTCAAATTTTAAGCCAATCATGACATTTACTTGTTTTTGTTTAAAAAAAATTACAAAGTTTAAACATTTCCCAACATATTGCTTTTCAGTGAAAAGCAATATGTTGGGAAATGTTTAAAAAATTATATTATAATATTAATAAAATGAAATAATTAGAATTTGAATAACTATAAATTAAACTGTACATTAAAAATGACTTAATATTACATTATATTAAACCTGATGTTTGTGAGAAAAGGTTGTGTTAACATGTTAAGTTTCCACATCCTACTCTGCACTTACATCATTCTGTCGACACAATGACTTGCTGTGAGTACAGGAAGAAAAGCATTGGGCAATGAGATTTGAGTTGTAGGGAAGGAAAACTATTTGGACACTAAATATAAGGCCTTGGATGCAAAATATGCTGTTATTTATATGATCTCGTCTTGTCTGTCTCTCTCCAAAACTCTGCAACTCCCTTGTCTGTCAGAAGTATCCAGACAAAGAATTTCATCCGGATGGGAAAGACACCCTGTGGGATGCCAGGACCGGTTTCACTATTCCTAGTCACCTAATCAGCTACGCCGGTGTGGTGTCCTGCCAGACTCACATTGGAAACGAGACCTTTAGGTCCCCCCTCTACATCGTTGCGGTTGTCGGTGAGTGAGTTGGGGGTAAAAACAAAAGCAAGTGTCTGACTAAAGTGTTTGGAGAACAATGCCTCTGCCTCCCCCTCCCTTTTCCGCAGGATATAAGATCTACGACCTCACCCTGACCCCCACTCGCGTCAGGCTGTGTGTTGGCGAGCAGCTGATGCTGAGTTGTACTGCGCACACTGAACTCAACGTTGGTATCGCATTCAACTGGACGCACACTGCTCTGGCCTTTGACAGTACAACCGACACCCACACTCAACTGGTAGCCTATCTATCTATCTATCAATCAATCTATCAATCAATCAATCAATCAATCTATCTATCTATCTATCTATCTATCTATCTATCTATCTATCTATCTATCTATCTATCTATCTATCTATCTATCTGTCTGTCTGTCTGTCTGTCTGTCTGTCTGTCTGTCAGGTGTGTCTCCCATAGCATGCATGCATTGTAAAAGTTATGCCACAGTTGACCTAAATTAACTGCATTGATATTTAACCTAAATTATATTTTTAATGCTAAAGTAGTATTAATAGTAATCAATGTATCAATTTATAAATGTATGAATTTATATACTGTCTTACAAAATTAGACATCTTTAAAATCATATATCTCACATATTTATCACTTATCATATATATTTCACATCATATATATTTTATATTTTATATATTTTTACTCTAATCATATCATATTTTATTTATTCAGAAGTATTTCTGAGCAGAAAAATGTGTTTGCATCTGATGAAGATACAAAATATTAACTAATTATTTGCCAAAATAAATATTAACAATATAAAGTAATGATTTTTAGTTTTCGCAATAATCCCATAAATTCCCATAAAACTTTTTAGGCTTCTTTTTTATGACTAATGGTCTAATAAATCCTTTTAAGTACTGCACCTGGGATTGGAGTGGATAAAATGTTGGGACACCCCTGATGTAGATTAATGGATACACTCCATACATCATCTATAAAATTGCGTCCTGTATGTGCTTTTCCCCAAGACCGCAGAGAACGTTTCAGGGTCTGCCCACACAATAGCACACAAGAAGAAGCTGTGGAACTCGCTGGAGCTGTCCAACACACTCATCGTGGACAATGTGACGGTGGAGCACTCTGGCAAATACACATGCGCTGCCTCCAGTGGACAGATGGAGATAAGCACCTCGGCCTTCCTTGTAGTTTACGGTATGTGGGTGTGTTACAGGTTTTCTCCATTGGCTTGGCTCGTTTTTTGAAACAGAAATTACATTCTCAAAACTCTGACATCATTTGGTCAAACTGTCTTACAGTTCAGCACAACGCCATAGCTGACATAGCAAAAACTCCTATCTCTCCCAAAACTGTTTACTCGCTAATTCCTTTCCTACATAAATAGTCAGTGCCACCAAAATGCAAAGAGCCTTCTCAATAACTTTGGCTCATTTCCTGAAACAGGCCGGACTTTCTCAACAGTCTTGCTTCTTTTATCTTGGATGGTTCAGCACGACACCACGGTTCACCTGCAAAACTCCGATCTCTCCCAAGACACTTCACTCATGTGTCAAAACTAAATTTCTTTCCCATATTAATGGTCAGTGCCCCCAAAATGCATCGTCTTTTTGGCATTGAGTAAGCACTGCAAGTCAAAATGTTTGGATGCTGAAATATCCCTCATGTCCACTTCTCGGTCTTAACCCAGTCCTTCATGGACGCTTGTTACCGTACTCTTTTTTTCGTCTAGCTAATATAATACCATTGTGTATAAAACTGGAAAAAAAATTGGATTTCAGACTGAATGGAAACAATAGCATCCGAAGTTTGACATAACACATTGCACTGATACTGCCAAGGAAATTATACTACTTTTTGTTCACAAACTAAATAAAATAACTTCCATACATCAGAGTAAGAAGAAAATGGGTTTAGCATAAGATACTGTAATATAAACGCATAAACAAAGAACTAGAAAAATGACATGTCGCCTACAGTACTGTATGTAAAGCTGGAGTTTCACAACTGACACTTGTTGCCTGGTTGCTGTCCACACCCTCCCTTCCTGGCCACCATCCTCGCCTTCCTGGGCATCCTCACACTGCTGTCTGTCTGGTCACACATTCTCATCCACATCACAGCACAAGTTGGAGTTTCACCTGACTAATATAAAAATAATCAATAAATACAAAATGTATTAATTTATTCAATGCTACATGAGATCCATATATGCTATCCATGGTATCACAGTATACTACAGACTAAAGTAGAGAATTGAACAGACTATTGTGCATGTGGTAACTTATACAATGAAATGATGCTGACATGTTTTGGAGAGAACAATCTCATTAGACCTGAGAATCGACAACCAGATTAGATCAACAAGATCTATTCAACTGGAAATTGTGCTAAATGTAAGCTAACTGTGCTAACTGTAGGCTACCTGTACTTAGCAAAGCTGTACTTAGACATTGTGACACTTAGATATTCTGTTGTGAACAACTCCCAAGTTGTTTGGAGGTTTGTCCAACTTATTTTGAGAATGTAATTTCTGTTTCAGGAGATAAGCCAAACCAATGGAGAAAAACTATAAAAACAGAACAACCCTCTCGAAAAGCTGTCTGTCTTTGTGACGGTTCCTGTTTGTTTGTTTGTTTGTTTCTTTATTAACAGAGAAGCCTTTCGTCGACATGAAAGAGCCGTGGACGAAGGTCTGGGAGGTGAATGTGGGGGATCAGTCTTCCACAGTCATACCTGTCAAATACTCAGCATACCCTGAGCCCAGCTTTAAATGGTAATCTTTGTCTCCACTTTATACTTGGTTTGAAACTTTACTAAAAAAATCACTTAAAATACAGACCCTCACATTTCACTGAGCATTTTATTATATTTTGTCAAGGGACATTAATATAGAATGAAATGAATGAAGGGCTATAGTTTAGAGTAGTCAGTGTACAGCTTGTACAGCAGTATAGATTTACTTTCCATGGAAAATGAGTCAACACACAGCCTAAATTTTGAGTTGCAAGATGATGGTGTCTTGCCAACAGTCAAGCATGGTGCATGAGTGCTCCCAGCACTGGGGAACTACGATTCATTGTGGAGAAACATGAATTCCAACAATCTGAAGACGAGAATGATCACCTCCATGGCAGTTTTCCAAAATGCTAAGGATATGATAAGGATCCCATACACACCTCCACGATGACAAGTGCCATGTTGAGGAAGCTGAAGGTGATGGAGTGGTCACGTATGTTTTCTTCAGACCAGAACCCAATTGAGCGCAAGAGATGTCATCATGGAGGAGTGAAAGAGGATTCAAGTATTCGATGCCCAAGAGGATTAAGGCAGTGCTAGATAATAATGGTGGTCACACTAAATAGTCACACTTTGGACACAATTTCACACACGAATCACTTGTGTTATTTAGACAACAATGGACATGTTTTGACTCATTTTCAGGTTCTATTAAATCACTATGTGTACAAGGTGTACACTGTCTACTCTAAAGTACCCGTATATTCATTGCCATAGTATTGAAATTGCTTGCTGAATTTTGAAGTTTGTACTCACTTTTCAGAGATGCTGTGCATAATCCTAACAAATTGGAGGATGCTTAGTGACCTTTTAGTGCATGTAACATCTAAGGACCTCGGGACTTCCTTAAAGTTGATCCTTGCTGATCGTTACTCCATGCTGGGTATGTTATATGTGTTTATCCTCTTGTCTTTCCAGGTTAAAAAATAGCCTCCCGCTGAAGGATGACTACAGGATCAAGCAGAAAAGTGATGCCCTCATCTTCCGTGGAGTCACAGAAACGGACGCGGGAAACTACACCATGGTCCTGACCAACAAGATCACCAAAGAGGAACACAGGAGATCTTTCCAGCTTCTGGTCAATGGCATGTAATCTCCTCTTAAATCGCTTTTCACATCGTGGACAGTGGCGATCATTCTGATTCCTTCTTCAGTTCCTCCTCATATCATTGAGAAGGAGGTGGCAGTGGACACGGATGTGTACCTGTATGCAAGCAGCCCCACGCTCAGGTGCACCGCTCGGGGCTTCCCCACACCAACGCACATCCAGTGGCAGTGGATGTCCAAAGACGACTGTCCTGAGGCCTTCGTGTGAGTCACGATTGCTCATTGTCAACAGGTTGTTTGTTCGGGAGAGGCTGTTGTTGCTGTTGACAAAACGAGGGAAGAGACAATGAGGGACACCGGTTGCGGATATGACGCCACACTGAGTCTGGTTTTAGGATATCAAGTTTATTTACTGACTTGGAACACTCATAGTTTGCTGTGAGTTATCAGATACAAATGGTTACACAACAGCCTCCTCAGGTATTCAGTCCGTCTGCTTTGACCCAAGAAACTCCTTATCTTCTGTCTGCACATCCCACAACTTCCTTTTGTCAGTCTTGCACTGCGTTTCCTGTTGTTCCCCATCTTATTCTTTTTTCTGTTGAGTCTCATGTGCTCAATTTAGCGAAACTACCCTTTAAAAAAAGTGAGCATTGCCATTATGCGAACATGTACTGTATACATGCAACCACACACACATACATTCAAGGGCAAACATTCTTCAAAACAGTACTCATATTTTGTTTTACAACAATCAACAAACAAAAACAAACACCCGCATAAGGACACATAATCAGGAAACGACAGAGAAAAAATTAAGTAAAGAGAAAATAAAATAAATACAATTTTTACTAATAATCATGAATTCATTTTCTATCCCGCTGTCCTCACAAGGGTCACGGGGGTATGCGGGAGCCTATCCCAGCTGACTTTTGGGCGAGAGGCAAGGTAGACCCTGGACTGGTCGCCAGTCAATGGCAGGGCACATTTAGACAAACAACCATTCACACTCACATTCATACCTATGGACAATTTAGAGTCACCACTGAACCTAACATGCATGTTTTTGGAATGTGGGAGGAAGCCGGAGTACCCGGAGAAAACCCACGCATGCAAACATTCAAACTCCGCACAGAGATTTGAACCCAGATCTTCCAAATCTCCTGACTGTGTGGCCAACATGCTAACCACTAGGCCACCGTGCAGCCTAATAATAATATTAATATCAATACAGATTCATACGTATATTAAAGTACCATTTTTGAAAATTGTAATATTGTTCAATGAGCATTGGCATTGTACATACATGTACACATGCAACCATACATACGTACATTTAAACATTCTTCAAAACAGTGCTCATATAAAAAAATATATATATTTTTAAAAAGTATTATTTATTATTAGATTTTTCTTTTATTATTTGTTATTGTTATTATATCCATTATGTAATAACAATAAAAATACATAAACTAAACTACCCAGTTTACCACAAAAAAGAGGAAATGAAATGAAAGTGAAAGTTCATCACTGAAAGTTGTCGCCCATATTTGGGCTTTGTCACTTTCGCTGTGAGAGATTGTTTTGATTGTTTTTAATTTAGTTAGCAGGATTACGCGACATGAGTCAAGGAAGACACCTTTAAATCTTAGTGAGGATCTGGATAAAATTTCATTTCACTGGTACAGTCCACTTGCATTCGGCCCGCCAGATCCAGCAGAAGCAGCTGGTGTTGAAAATAATGCTGTGTGTAATTTGTAAAGAGCATTAGTGCTACCTAGAGGACTGGAGTGGAACAGTATCACCTGTCATGCTATGGTGTATCGAAGTCGGACAGACATGTTTGTCATTGTTTGGCCTTGGCGGAGGTCTGTGCAGTAGTTGTGTTTGTTTGCACAAATATTGTAGTTTTTCCACCTGCTTCAACATGCTTTTTGTGGATTAGACCTGGGCTGTCGAAGGCTGAGATCCCATTACTGCACTGTAAAGCTTGGCAGGACATCAACAACGGCACTGCACACAACCCTGTGGAGCGGATCTCCACTGACGTAGATCACGGCCAGAAGGTAAACTTTTCAAAAACAAAAGCGCTGGACAGCACTAATCTCATTTTTATGATTTTTAACAGAAAATTGTGAGCTCTTTGAAGGTCCAGAAAGCTGAGGTCCAAGCTCTCTACCGATGCACAGCGACCAACAAAGTTGGAGAGGATTCACGCATCATTTTTTTCCATGTGACTCGTAAGCACGCTGATTTTATCCCTCGTGCTCTTGTGGAAATCCCAATGTAATATTTACGTTGTGCACTCCCAGGGGGGCTTGAGCTCAGCGTGTCCCCGTCCAACAACCCTTTGGAAGAGGACCGCGTGGTCCTACGCTGTAAGGCGGACAGGCTGGTGTACAGAAACCTGGCTTGGTTCCGCGTTGCCAACGAGTCCGAGTCGGAGCGGGCGCTGTCGGTGCAGCCGTGCCGCTCGGTGGCGCTGCAGCGTGCACCCCTGTCGCACGGCGTACTGTCTAGCGAGCACGGCGCCAACCTGACCTTGGAGCTGCTGCTGCCTAATGCCTCCCGCCAGGATGAGGGCCTGTACGCCTGCCAGGTGGAAAACATCAAGACCAGGGAGAGAACCTGCCTGCTGCGACATTTGTCTCTCAGAGGTGGAATATTTATTGTTATAATCATTTCAATTTACATTCACTTACATTATTTTGCTTATTTTCAGTAATATAGCTCAGATTTCAGTGAACATATTACATAAGATAAGCCAAGCAGTCTAAAACGGGGTGTCCAAAGTGTGGGCCGGGGGCCATTTTTTGTCCGCTGCTCATTTTTTATTGGCCCTTGGCATATACTGAAATAAATGAATTCATTATGATCAAGATACATTATTACATATGACATTAATTTGCTGCTGTTAACTAGAACTGTTTGTACAGCGTAAGACAAATACTGCCACATGCAATGGAAGTTGTGGAAAAAGTGACATTTATTTTAAACATTTTGTTTCCAATAAATTCATATAAATTCATGACTAATAGTCAACTAAGATAGCATGTTCTCCTACTATCAACATAGTAGACAGAAGTATTATAGTATTGCTTGTTTACACAAGCCAAAATATCTAATAAACGAATTGTGTTATACAAAAGTAGCGCCTAAACCTTTATTTATATCATTTCTATTTCTTGAGTCTAGGTCTTGAGGCTCCAAGGATCCTCAATAACTTAACAGACCAAAGAGTCAATGTGAGCGCCACCGTTATGCTCCTGTGTGATGCCACCGGGACCCCAGACCCGATGGTGGTGTGGACCAAAAACAACCACACAGTGGTGGAGGGCTCTGGTAGGACATACAGTGCCAAGTGCATTCAGATCCTTCTGCTGTTTTGCAGCTTTAGACATCTTAACATATTTCAGGTGTGATCCTGAGCCGCCGGAGTCACGTGCTGACCATCCAGCGCGTGAAGGAGGAGGACGCCGGCTTGTACAGCTGCTCTGCTTGTAACAGCCGTGGATGTGACAGCTCGCAAGCTTTCTTGACCACTGAAGGTGAGTATGGAGATGAAAAAGAGATGGAAAATTCCCTAGAGAGCCCTTACCACCAAGAAATATATGTAGTTTGTGTGGTATGGCATGTCATTTCCATTTGACGCAGTCACACTAAAATCCACTGCATGCCCTCCAATGTCACCTCCATTCTTGCTAGGTTATTTGGTAGGGTGGGCTAACAAAGAACACATACAATTTTCGTGTGGATCCAGATAAAAGTGCAGGAATAGAACATCCTGTTGTAATGCGCAGGACTAATAATCTTTTTTCTATCTCCAGCATTCCAAAATTTGATTGTCTCTTTGCTGATATAAAAGAATGTACAGTATCTCACAAAAGTGAGTATACCTGTAAAATTTCAGCAAGCATTTTTACTTTATACATTATATCATCTCAGGAAGGTATATCCTAAAAATGAAACTTGGATATACTTTAGATGTGCAGTAGTCTGAAGTATATCCAAGTTTAATATCTATAGCATTGCCCCTGGAGAAGATATGGCATCATAAAATGGTTGCTGAAATGTGAGGGACGTACTGTATTCACTTTTGTCAGATGCTGATAGTGAAAGAATCTCTGTGTGTTTATATTTGGCCTCAAGGCCTCACATCACTTTACAACACATTCCATTTTTGTTTTATATCAAAGATTTTAAAACAACTTCCTCATGACAGGAAGCTGGCGGCGTTTGTGCACACCCCGCAGGAGTTTCTAAAGCCAAGACAATGGAAGAACTGGAGGGGAGTTAGTGGTGTGTGGGGGGGGCGGGGTGGGGGTGGGGTGGCGTGCTTCTGCTTTCCTGTCCAACAGGACCACCAGAACACAAACATAAAAAAAAGCAGGGCCGGCGGGAGCCTACGTGACCCTGTCCAATGTGGACCCAGTTGGAGCGGGATCAGAAACGAAAGAACTGTTGGCCATTTGTTGTGACTACATCAAGACTTTATCTCTTTTTTCTGCACTCTTTTCAATACTTTCGAACGATTGTGGTTCTTTTTTCAGGTGCAGAGGAAAAGACCAACGTGGAGCTGATCGTTCCAATCGGCTCGGTGGTCATCGCCATGTTTTTCTGGCTGCTGATTGTGTTTGTCATCCGCGGCAGAAAAAGGGTAAGAACTTCATCGTCTGTCCTCCTTCTGCCACGCTATTCCGTTCTTTTTCTCCATGCGGCCGCACACGTGGAGCTCACAATGAATCCAACTACAACACACGCACAAAGACTATGACTGATTGGAAGTGACTGCTCTGGCTTTCATTGGCTCGTCTCTTTTGTCTCCAAGAACAACGGGGTCACTTTCTGCTCCCATAAGTCACGTACACCCACTGTACCCAATGTATTCCTTTTATTCCCTGTTGAACGGTTACACTGCTGCACTGTAATGAAGAGTAAGGAGGGCGGGAGTATCCAAATGACCATCTAACCAAATGTCTCGTGTTTCAGCCAAACGGTGGCGATTTGAAGACTGGCTACTTGTCCATGATCCTGGACTCGGAGGACGTGCCCATGGACGAGCAGTGTGAGAGGCTCACGTATGACGCCAACAAATGGGAGTTCCCGCGGGATAGGCTGAAGCTCGGTAAAGCTCTTGGACATTGATTTGGAAACACCCCAAAGTGGGATTGTAGCGCCCCCCCACCAACAAACCTTTACAAAGTGCAGCACAGTGCAATACTGCTATACTGAAATACATAAAATCTATACATATACATAATATATATTTCATATACTGTATATAATAATAAAAAACTATGAATATATATATATATATATATATATATATATATAGATATATACTGTAAAACTAATAAAATACAACAAAAAATAAAAACAATTTAACAATAAAGAATTACAAATATTTGAAATAAGAATGAATTAATCAAAATGAGAAAATAATTCATTAGAATAATTATATTGAAATAAAGTATAATCTTCAATAATAATGTTGAAAGTATTTGTGAATTATCTTTTCATGACCTATTTTAATTGTTTAATGACATTTATTCATTTATTTTATTTACCTACCTTTTAGTGAGTTAACAGTACTGTGTTTGGATTAATGTAGTGGACATTTATTTCATGTTATGTGGAGGGTTTTTTCTTCCACAAAAATAAATATAAAGCCAATTAAAGCAGATAACTAAAATATGAATGAATTCATATGGTATTAAATGTAATCATGTATTAAATTGTCCATTAATGAATCACATTGTGAAATAGCATCTTAAAATGTTATGTTATTTATTTCATAGGATTTATATTTTTCTCAACCTTTCTGTTTATTTTATTTACTTATTGCTTATTTATTTAACAATTATTACATGATGTGTGGATTGTTTATAATGACAAAATGAACAAATCAATAGATAATTGAAATACTACTACTTATTGCAGTCGTCATCCATTTGACTGGAATGCTTTCAGGTACAACCATGTAAGCTCCAACTGCAATATTTCTGACTTCCCAGCAATCTTGACTGCAACATAAGTCAAAACAATAAATGACAAATATTCTTTGCCAAAGGTGAACCTCTGGGCCGAGGGGCGTTCGGCCAGGTTATGGAAGCTGCTGCCTTCGGTATCGAGAAAGCCGCCACCTGTACCACTGTGGCAGTCAAGATGCTTAAAGGTGAGGTATCACATCTTCTCCACCAGTATCTCTACATACATCGTACATGAACATGTTGCTCTCTAATTGTGTGTCAGAGGGAGCCACATCCAGCGAGTACCGAGCCTTGATGTCAGAACTGAAAATTCTCATCCACATCGGGCATCATCTCAATGTGGTGAACCTGCTGGGAGCCTGCACTAAACCTGGCGGTACGCCA
Source organism: Dunckerocampus dactyliophorus (assembly GCF_027744805.1). NCBI lineage: Eukaryota > Metazoa > Chordata > Actinopteri > Syngnathiformes > Syngnathidae > Dunckerocampus > Dunckerocampus dactyliophorus. The sequence continues at coordinate 11,672,982 of NC_072828.1, forward strand.
CGGCACACACTGCCTTCAAACATCATGCCATCTATATACCTCCAAAGTACCTGCTATGTGACTGTTCTCTCCCCAGGCCCTCTCATGGTGATTGTAGAGTACTGCAAACATGGAAACCTCTCCAGCTACCTGAAGAGCAAGCGTGGGGAATACAGTCCATACAAGGTGCAAAGAGTTGAACTAACGCAAGATAGCGTAGAAGATATTCATTCCTGTGGCCTACAGAGAAAGAGGATGGACAGTCAGAGGTGGACATCTGCAGAGGAAGATGTAACCAACGGCGATCTCGGTCTGGGGAAGATCGCCCAGCTGGACATCTGCACGGGAACAGCTGTCTGCTCCAGAAGTGAAGCTTCAGGCAGCACTGTGAATCCTCAGGACGGTATGGGAGACTAGTTCTTTTTCTTGCATGTTTCTCTGTCCTAAAATACTGTGTGTGGCTTTCAGAGAGCTCAGATGATGACCACCTGACCATGGAGGACCTGATCTGCTACAGCTTCCAGGTGGCCAAAGGCATGGAGTTCCTCTCCTCTCGCAAGGTGAAATATGTGAACTTATATGCGCCTGCACATGGATTTTGTCCAAGCTAATGACCTTCTCTGTCTTCAGTGCATCCACAGAGACCTGGCAGCCAGAAACATCCTGCTTTCAGAAAACAATGTGGTGAAGATCTGTGACTTTGGCCTGGCGAGGGATGTCTACAAAGACCCCGACTATGTCCGTAAGGGAGATGTGAGTTCCTCGTTTGATGGCTCCTGTTTGTAAGTTGAACAAATGAAGCTGGATTCTTCATGGTTCTCTTGTTGTAGGCACGTCTACCTTTGAAGTGGATGGCTCCTGAGACCATCTTTGACAGAGTCTACACCACACAAAGCGACGTGTGGTCCTTTGGGGTTCTTCTCTGGGAGATCTTCTCCTTGGGTAAACATGCTGATTTCTAGCTTACATGACACAACGTACAGTTGAGCCTTAAAGGCCAAACCAGTCCCTTCTTGGACAGTGATCAGCATCCAATTTGATGGAATTTTGAACAATTTCCTCATAGAAAACTGCAGAAATACAAATAATCTCTTCCGGGGTCAAACTCTGGCCATTGTAAAAAGTTTATAAACTGTTCGGGCAATGTTTTAAGTAAAAGTTTAACATTTTTAAATGTCATACAAGTGTAAAAAGAAGTGAGCTTCTGTCAACAATTGTATATATACATGCATCAGGAGGATTACTGTGCCTGTGAGGCGAATCTCTTCACATTACAACAAAACACAGTGGTGTGCGTTACGCTCTTCTTTCATGATTGCTGTTGCCCTACTTTTGTTGCTGTAGCCGTATTGAACAGAGCATCCAGGACAGTAGAAGTTTTATTTCTGGTTCTATGGCTGTCATCACAGTTTTCCAACATTACTTGTATCCATCTGTCGTGCCATCAAGTACAAAAAAGCCAAAGAAAAAACAAGAAACACTTACAGGGTTAATACGTCTCTACTTTAGAGGGATGTTTCTGATAGTCCTGCAGTAAAGCTTCTGTCCTGTCTCCAGGAGCGTCTCCTTATCCTGGGGTCTGCATCGACGAGTCCTTCTGCAGAAGGCTTAAAGAAGGAACCAGGATGAGGCCTCCAGAGTACGCCACCTCAGAGATGTGAGTGATGAGTAGCTCACAGGATTCAAATCAAACACTACCCATTCATTGTCTTATAAACCACTTGTGTTGATAGATACCAGACCATGCTGGACTGCTGGCTGGATCGTCCCACAGACAGGCCCACCTTTGCCGAACTGGTGGAACATCTGGGAAACCTGCTGCAGGCCAGTGCTCATCAGGTGGGCTTCAAACGGAACACTGATCCATTGTTATTTTTTTTTTAAGTCGTAATACAGTATTACAAAAATAAAGTCGGAATGTGATGAGAATAACATATAATTATGAGGAAAAAATGTCCTGTGAGAATAAAGTCGTGCAGTTACAATAATAATAAGCAAAATCACAAGCAAAAAGTTGTAACAATATTAGAAGGAATTCTAAAAGTTACGAGAATAACATAAAAGTACGAGACAAAAGTCGTTATATTACAAGAATAACAATAAGAAATAAAAGGAGAATAAAGTCAGAAATGACCAGAAAAATGTCTTAAAACGAGGAGACAAAAATTACAGACTGAAGGACAACAAGGAAATAATTGAACAGAGGACTAAAATGCAGGTTAAAACATCACAGCAGATACAGTACATACAGTATATGCTCCTCTTGGCTGGATAGCGTGGTTGCTAGTTTATGGACAGCTTCCAGCATTGAAACATAAGGTGTTGTCCACCTGCAGGATGGGAAGGACTACATCCCTCTGACTGCAGGAAGTGATGAGGCGTCCACTCCAGTCACCTCCGACCCCAGAAGACCTCAAAGTGGAGAGACACTGGACGGTCAGCTTCACTACAACAACGCTCTGACTTTGGGGTCAGCACATTCTATGCCACATGTTCAATTCCTCAGAGGCCGTCCACTGATGTAACGTACTGCATATATGCTGTCTGTGCAGGCACAGCGACCGGTGCCGACTCAGCGTTAAGACCTTTGACGACATCCGCTTGGAGCACAGCAGTGTCATGGTGAGGGAGATTACTCATTGCTAGCAGCACATTTTTTAAATGATTTATTGTTCCAAGAATAAAGTACAATTACGAGAGAATTAGGGTGGAAAGTTAGAGAAAAAAAGTTGGAGAACTGCGATAAAACTTATGGGAAGTCAAAAGCCTCGTCAAAACAAAAATGACAGTCAAAGATCTTCTTTATGACAAGGGTGCGCCAATGTTTTAAGGAATTTACTGCAAAAAGGTAAGTCAAAGATCCTCCATATGATAGGAGCACTCTGCTGTTTTTAAAGACCTGCAGCAAAAACACCAGTCTAAGATCCTCTGTATCTCTATATCAGCAATTCTCAACTGGTGGGTCATGACCCAAAAGAGTTTTTGCCTGGGAAAAAAAGAAATAATGTAACGACCCAATGTCTGTGACTGATGGGACTGAAAAGGACAAGATTGTGGGTACTAGCGGCCGAAATTTGTTTTCTCTGTAGTGTGGCTGGGCTCTATAACACTTCACCTATAACACAAAGCTGAGATGCAATTTTCGAAGCGGCCCTTGAATCCTTCCATTTTGCAGTATGTGGCCTCTGATGGGAGAATGTATACACCCCTGACCTACAGCAACCACACTACTCAAACAACCTCTATGTGGCAGGAGCGCTCTGCTGTTTTTAGGAATTTACCGCCTCTCGCCCAAAGTCAGCTGGGATAGGCTCCAGCATACCCCTGCGACCCTAGTGAGGACAAGCGGCATAGAAAATGGATGGATGGAAAAATGCTAGTCAAAGAGCCTCTATATAACAGGAGCTCTCTCTGTTTTTAAAGACCCACTGTTCCCACTGTAAAGCAAAAGCCGTAGTCAAAGATCAAATATGACAGGAGTGATCTGCTGTTTTCAAAGACAGGACTTATTGCAAAAAACATGAGTTAAAGATCCTTTATGACAGGAGCGACTTACTGCAAATCTCTATATGTTAGTCACGAAAGTCATTTTCTTCCCCCAGGAGGGTCACATGGACTGTTCTCCAGAGGATGTAAAAGGTTTAAGTGCACAGCAGATAAACACGCCCAATTTGAGGTGAGCACCACCATGATATTTAGCGGCAAGATGCTATTGTTTGTAATCTTTGCGACCGATTCCCCCTGTCAGTCAGCTGCTGCGCTGCAAGAGCAAAGAGTCGCTGGCGTCCGAGTCGTCCAATCAGACGAGCGGCTACCAGTCGGGCTACCACTCGGACGACGCCGACACGCCCGTCTACGCCAACGAGGAGGCCATCATGAAGCACAACATGCTGAAGAAGCCTCCTCCTCCTCCTCCCGCTGACAAGTTCAACGCTGACATCCGCTACAGCACGCCGCCGGTGTGACCCTTGACCCCCTCCCCCCAACCTCACTGTACAGTATCATGTGGTAGGAACAATGAGTAGAGCTGCGTTGTTGACATCTTTTGACGTCACACGTGAAACTTGTAAACGCTATCGTGTTTACACAGCCGGCTGAAGGGAGGACACGCCCACGTCCTGAGCCACGGTCCACGTACTTCCTGTATGACAGGAAACGCATTTTTAGAGACGTGCGTCAGCTTTCTTTCTCCTTCTCTTCTCGTATGGAGGTAGTTCTCTCTATTTAAAGTGTGTACAGTTGCTTATTCATAATGATATGCAATATGACCAATAAATGGACTAGTTTTATACAACATACCTCACTTGTGTTTGGTGAATACTTTTCGCTTTTTGGCAATTTAGCAGCAATATGCTAAGAATGAGCATTGAGGTGGCTGCTTTGTTGTTTACGAAAGCATTGGTGATCCATCTTGAGCGGGCGATGAGTGATGATGCATGAGAGCACTAAGTGTGTTTTGTCTGCAGTCAGCAAAAACAAACTAATTATAGCAAGTCGTTAACAGGCTTCCACATGTACAGTACTAATTGCTACCACAATGGAGTATTATTGAAGCAAAACAACACAAATTTACCAAAAACGTAGGAATGTTAGAATTAAAAAGTCATGATTGGGGAAACAAATCATGAAGTTAGAAGAATAATGTCAAATTACAATTACAAAAAGACATAATTTTATGAGAATTAACAAAATTGTTAAGAAAATGACAAAAAAAAGTAATATTATGAGAATAAAGTAATAGGTTTGCGAGAAATAAGTCTTAACGTTACGGGGATTAAGTCCAAACGTCCCCAAAAAAGTAATATGACAAGAATAAAGTAGTAATATTTTAAAAAACAAGTGATAATGTGCCCTGCGATTGGCTGGCGACCAGTCCAGGGTGTACCCCGCCTGTTGCCCGAAGTCAGCTGGGATAGGCTCCAGCACACCCCCGTGACTCTAATGAGCAGAAGCGGCATAAAAATAGATGGATGGAAGTCATAATGTGACAAACATAAATGTGTGATGTCACAAAAATAATGTTTGAAAATGAAGAAAAAAAGTAATATTACAAAAACAAAGTTGCAGGGTTGTCAGAAAAAGTAATAATTTTATGGGAATTAAATTAAAAACGTCCCACAAAAAAGGATTAACACAATAATAAAGTATTATATTATGACAAACAAGTTGTAATAATTCTTCTTACTCCTTTTGGACGTGTGGAATTGCGAATTGAACTATGTGATGTATTCCATTGTAACTTGTATGCATGTTCAAATAACATTAAACCATTACCATTACCATAAAGTTGCGATAGTAAAATTGTAAAATTAAAAGAAAAAAATCATAATATTAGATAGGGCTGTCTTCGACTAAGGATTTTCATAGTGGGATCTGATTTGTTAGACTTTATACTCTGGTTCTCCGGAGCTCCATGACAGTGCCGGGGCTGCTCGAAGAATGTGTCCGCCTACAATGCACCTTGCCCGGCCAAGGCAGGTGAAACGCGAACGTCACAAAGTGTGCTCAGCAGCAGCCGTGGCCACCCCCCATGTAGGCTGAAAGTACAATCTTGATCACATGGCATTTTTACATGATTCGACGGCAGGTTGATAGTCGAATCAGACTCCTGCGAATCGAATCATCGAATAGTCGACTATTCTAAGACACTCCTAATATTACAAGGAAAAAGTTGCATCGCTGAGAAAAGTCATACATTTACAAGACTAAATGTCATGATAATAAAGCTGTAAAATTACAAGAAAACATAGTTGTGAAAACAAGTAAAACAATTACAAGATAAAGATTTGATAACATTATGAGAATAAACTCATAAGATTACAAGAAAAAAGTTGCACCCCTAATCCTCATACTGTACTACATTTTTTACTCTACACAAAAAAGGCAAAATTAGGGTCTGTAATTTTAAATAATATGTTTTGTGGCGTTAGAGGACACAGCCACAAGAAAGATATAAAGTCTCACTACCTCCTTTATTGCGGTCCGAACAGTAACAGTGCCCTCTGCAGCATAAAAAATGCAATCACTTACAGTAAATTACTAATTATTTGATACATGGACAGGCAATCCTTTTGTCGAGAAATGTGTTCAGATGCATTGTTTAAAATGTTTTTTTTAAATTAAATAACTCCTAATATAAAATATATAAAAACAATAATGTTACAAGGGTCGGTATGAGGCGTCGGTGGTGCAGTATCTCACTACATCCAGCAGATAGTGCAGTCGTTCAACAATGAAAAGTTGATTGAATTGATTCGCTTGCAAAATAAATTGTATCCGTAAACTTGTGTCATAGTGTAGTTTTTGGTGCCATTTAAATATAAATAATAATAATTTATGTAGAAGAGCTTTTATACAAACTGAAAGGCATTTTACAATAGAGCATGCAATGCAATCAATACAATATAGGGGAGACTGGGGACAGTTGCAACACTTTTTACATTACTCTCAATTACTCAGAGATTATTTAGACTAGGCACACCAAATCTTTCCATAGTAAACCTACATCTGTCTGCTAAATAGCCATACCATTTAAAGATGGCTACATATAACATATCAATCACAATATTTATTTGAATAAAAAAATTCGAACGTTGCAACTGACCCCAAACCTGGGGACGGTTGCAACACCGATCAGGGACGGTTGCAACATATCAAAAAACGGTAAACTTCATCAAAATTGTATGCTTTTTGTTTAAATAACCACAGTATACAATAATAAAGTATTTAATAAGTTTAGTTTTGTGTAAAACATAGGCCTACTTTGAGTCAATGTGCAAATGTTACAGAAGCTATAAAAACTCAATATTTCATTTTGGGACAAAAAGAATAGAATAACATTTATATATTAAAAACATTTATTAAACATGTGAACAAACAGTGAACAGTTTTAGTGAACAAAATTCACATTGTTTTAAAACTCCAGTGAATATAAAGTTTGATTTTTAAGTTTTGTTAAAGACACACGAATGCTTAAAAAATAAAACTGCAACACTCGCCTCTTCCCCAACAAATCAGCTGTCTTGTGAACTATTCCAGCAGCTTCTCAACTATTCTGCAGAACCCAGAACATTTCTGCTAGCTCACAGAAAAAAAACAGACATCTTCTTCCTCTTCAGAGTTTGATTCATCTCTCTTCTTTTTTTTGGTTTTCTTTACACTTTTCTTTGTGGTTTGATGTTGTTGTATTCTTTTTTTTGCCTCACTCTGTTCAGATTTTGTATTATTTTGTTTATCATTAGCATTAATTTCTTATTATGATTCCCTATTCTGCCCATCATGAGCAGTAAAATATATTAATTGAGCCTAGTGTGGTCTATTTTGATATTAGCATGGGGACAGTTGCAACAGTTGCAACCGTCCCCATAATAAGGAAGGAGGCAGACAAAGGTGAGATGGAAGGTGAGATGGCACAGAGTTGGGTTAGAAAATAAACAAAATCAGAGACAAATGAAATTTCTCGGTGCAGTCGGCAGGCTCCCCAGCCAGCAGCTAACCCCGCTAATCCGCCACCTAATGCAACGTTCCGCATTCGACTTTACAAAACCCCAGGAGTGGGAGAGATGGAGCAGACGCTTTGAAAGATTTAGATTGGCCAGCAACCTGCATCTCAGCTCACAAGCTAACCAGGTACGCTAATTTACTGCATAGGCGATGAAGCGGAAGATATACTTCGTGGTCAAGCTTTAACCGAGATACAGAGGCAACGATATGACGACGTCAGAAAAATGTTTGAAGTATACTTTATGCCCAGGAAGAATGTCATCTACAAAAAGCAACATTCAACCAACGTGTGCAACAGACTAATGTGACAGTGGATTCATTCATCACTGCCTTGTACTCCCTGGCGGAAAATTGTAACTATGTAGCACCCCACGACAAATTGATAAGAGATTGCCTCGTGGTGGGACTCAGAGACACTAGTCTTGCAGAGCGCATGCAGCTGGACAAGGATCTGACACAGGAGAAAGCTGTCAATATGGCAAGGCAGTCAGAAGTCATTAGGAAACAGCAAGCTGACCTCAGGGGCAAGGCAAAAGCAGAAGTTGATGCTGTGACAGCTAAAGATAAGAAAAGAAAACAGTACACACCAAAGACATTGTTTCAACAAAAAAACACATCCATGAAAACAAAAATGGCAACAGACCGAAAATGCTACAAATGTGGAAAATCCCTGCTAAATGGGAAATTTCAGTGTCCAGCCAAAGATGTGATCTGCCACACTTGTGGAAAAAGGGACATTATAGTCAAGTGTGTAAAACGCCAAAAGCAGTGCATGTAATGGAAGCAAGTGCAAGGTGCAGCGAGGAACCTTTATTCCTTGGATCACTAGATGGTGCCATAGACCCCTGGTATGCTGATGTAACCATCAGAAACCACAAAGTCAGATTCAAGATCGACACGGGAGCAGACGTCTCAGCTTTTTCAGAGCGGACTTATCGCAAGATTTCTGATCGTAACTCCAAGCTTACAGGCCAACAGACCGTTGATTGGCCCAGGTGGCTCAGCGCTCCCTGTGATAGGCAAATACACAGCTTCACTGCGCGTAGGCGAGGAGGTGATTCAAGAACCAGTATATGTCACAAAAGGCCTACAGGTCGATCTGCTAAGTAGACCAGCAAGTGTGAAACTCAACCTTGTTTGTCAGGTGGACAGCATAGACAAGGGCGTGTTAGCGGAGTCAAACTGTGCAAAGGTCTAGGTATGCTAGAGCAGCCATACTCGATCAAGCTCAAGCCAGAAGCAGACCCTGACCCACTTGCAACACCAAGGCATGTTCCTATTCATCTTCACACAGAGCCGACAGAGTGGTGTTCTGGAATGGTCCAGGTGCCATTGAAAAACAGCTCTGTGAGAATCTGTGTTGACCTCACGCACCTCAACAAAGCAGTGTGCAGAGAGAAATACATCTTACCTTTGGTGGAACACACACTTGGATCTCTTGCAGGAGCGCAGGCCTTCAGCAAGTTGGGTGGCAACCGATGATTCTAGCAAATCCCTTTGTCACCAGTCAGCAAGGTACACAACGTTTATAACCCCGTTTGGACGTTTCCACTTTAACAGGCTACCATTTGGTATAGCCTCAGTGCCCAAACACTTCCAACGGCGGATGTCCATGACGCTCGACAAGCTACAGGGAGTGGTCTGTCACATGGACGATGTTCTTGTATGGGACAAGAACCAAGAGGAACACGACACCAGACTTCATGCAGTGCTACACAAGTTACAAGAAACCGGTGTCACACTTAATATGGACAAGTGTGAACTGAATAGGAACGAGGTCAAGTTTTTGGGACACATCCTGTCAGCAGAAGGTGTGCAGCCGGATTCGGATAAAATTAAAGCTGGTAAACCAGCTTGGAAAGTTCATCCCAGGGCTAGCAGAAAAGGACAAGCCACTGAGAGACCTTCTTACAAAAAAGAATCAGTGGATCTGGAAATGCGCACAACAGACAGCATTCGACCAACTCAAGGATGACCTCACCACGACCCCGACATTGAGTCTTTATGACCTCAACAAAGAGCTGAAGCTGTCGGCGAACGCGTTATCGTACGGACTCTGTGCTGTTCTCCTACAAAAACAGAGAGAAGAGTGGAGGCTGGTGGCGTATGCATCTCATTCGTTGACGGACACAGAACAACGGTATGCACAAGTGGAAAAAGAAGCACTGGCACTGACATGGGGATGTGAAAGATTCAGAGACTTCCCGACTGGGAAACATTTTTTACTTGAGACTGATCACAAGCCATTAGTTATCCTGTTAGGACAGCAAGCTTTAACAGAGTTACCACCAAGAATACAGAGATTTAGACTCAGGCTTATGCGGTACAGCTATGACATCTCACATACACCAGGCAAAGCACTACACACAGCAGACACACTCTCACATGCACCAGTACCCTCAAACTCAGATCTACAGTAGACAAAGACTTCATGAAAGAGACTAGCATCTATGTTGAGGAGCTCGTAAGCAATATGCCAGCAAGAGACAGGTAGATGACACAGTTGAGTGAGCAACTAAAAGAGGATGTTGTTTGTTCAAGTCATGTCATATTGCGTGAGTGGCCAGATTATGGTAGACTTTCAGGTACAGTAAAAGCATACTGGTCAGAGAGAGCAATGTTAACCGTGCATGATGGTTTGCTACTAAAAGGTTCCAGACTTGTTATTTCCACAGCAATGCGCAACTCTGTCTTGGCAGCCCTTCATGAGGGACATCAAGGGATGAGGAAATGTAGAGCGAGCAAGAGAAGCTAAATCTCAACTAAATGAGATGGTAAAAAAATTGCACAACATGCATTAAAGAACGAGCCAACCCACTTGAGCCACTGTTACCCAGAGAGACCGTGGCAAAAGCTAGCGGCAGATGTATTTACGCTAGACAATTCTAACTACTTACTAGTAGTAGACTACTACTCCAAATTTGTGGAGATTGCCAAATTAACGCCCACACGGTCAGAAGATGTGATTGTACACCTAAAATCAATTTTTTGTAGGCACGACATCCCTGAATTATTCTATACAGATAATTGGCCACAATTTGTAGGTCAGCACTTCGCTGATTTTTCCAAAACATATGGATTTCAACACATTACTAGCAGCCTAAGATTTTCCCAGAGCAATGGCGAGGCAGAGCGTCACGTTCAAACTGTGAAATGCTTGCTAAAGAAAGCTAGTGACCCATGTCTTGCTTTGTTATCCTACAGAGCTACTCCATTGACTAATGGTTACAGCCCTGCCCCGTTGCATATGGGGCAAAGGCTTCAAACTCCGGTACCTCAACACCCTTCTCTATTTCGCCCTGAGTTACCTAACGGCGCTATTGTGGTACAGGAAGATAGGGTCAGGAAGTTTAAGGACACACTAACTAATTCAACAGGAGACATTGCGTAAGAGATCTACGTAAACTCAGTCCAGGACAGTAGTGTGGATTGTCGACACTAAGACTGAAGGAACTGTAGCATCAGCTCATACCACACCACGATCTTATCTGGTGAACAATCCTAAAGGTACTATAAGGAGAAACAGGCATCATCTTGTTCCACTGCCAGAAAGGAACGTTGAGAGAAATATTTCCTGCCCTTCATCTTCACCAGAGGGGTTCTCTCTTCAACCACTGGAACGTCTGGATACTCCAGAGCAGTCAAAAAACAGCCCTAAACCAGTTCCCACGAAAACCAGGTTCAGTAGAGTGGTGGTAAAACCCAAGAGACTGGACTTGTAAATAAACAAAAAAAAAAGTTATATTTTCCTTGTAAGAAGAGGAGAGAATTGTGTGAAATGTGTAGTTTATGGTGGGTAATGCGAAGTTAAACAGGTGTAAGAATTACTTGGGATTGTGCCAGTTTCCTGTGTTTTTTAAAAAAGGGACGATGTGCTGTACCCTTATTTTGAAGACCGGATGTTACTGGAATGGGAACCAGTTGGTCGTGGGAGTGTGACGTGTGGAGTAATAAAGACAACTTGCATGTGTAGAATATCTTACTGTCTGTTTGAGACCACATATTAAAAATACAACACGTGTCACGCACTTCCACAAGTACACTCAGCATTTTGAGTGCATAAGTGAGTAAACACTGAGAAGTATGATAAACTGGGAGGAGAGGGACTAACTCAAATTGGTCCAGTTCATAGTTAGAAAGGGGTAAGTGTGCAACAACAGTAATAACTAAGTGTAGGCTACATAATATACATATTTAAGTGTGACAGAGGCAGGCGCGGATTTAGGCACCCACGTTTTGAGGCACCCACGATTTTTTTTGCCACAATAAAAGCTACATCTAAAGACATGCATCTGAATTATGGGCGCGTGGCGGACGCATATGCCAGAATGCAACCGAGACGCATGCTATTCCTGAACCCACTGTCAGGCTGATAATTTACATTGGACATAGAACGTGTGCTGTATATGGCTATTCAGGTGGAAGTGCAAAATAAAGGTTCTGGCATCATGACTATAAGGAAAACTGTTGACTATTCTCAATGAAAATTAACCAGAAAAGCGATCCCCAGTGACATAAAATTATACTCAAATCAAATCCTCGGAAATTTACAGCTGCTTTAAATTGGAAAATATTTCAGGAAATTGAGTTAAAATGGGTTTCTCCTAGTACCGGTAATTTTATAAATAGAATGTTTTGGTTTAAACGATATATTCCAAGGATAAAAATAGCAACAAACTCTTGAAATTAAGGACATAAAATTGGCCTCAGATAACACCAGATTGCAGGAAATGAGGTCTAATTTTAAAAATTTTTCCGGGAGACGGCCCCCAGACCCCCGCTCCATTTCCAGCGCATTGGCCACACCCCCCCTTTTCAAAAAAGCTAGATCTGCCCTGAGAGGTATTCCATTTGAGACGCAGCGTAGCTAGACATGCTAACAAGCAACAACAATGAAGGACAGTGAGCATATCCTGTATTTATTTCTTAACCACAGTAAGGAGACTTGTTTTATTCTAGAGGAGACCGAGGCCCGCAAAGTAGACATTGTGGAGCGTAATAGAGCATACATAGGATAAGATAACTGTAGCATCTCTGCCTATTTTGCTGTAGTTTGGAGCCGTATATACTACAAAAGTTACAATAATATTTTGTCCTTCAGGGTAACAACATAAAGTGGACTCTTCAAATACAGTAGTTAGGGCACCATTTATTGGAAAGGTATGCCTCAAAAAACATACAAACTTACCATAGCATAAAATAACCATAGAACCAGAAATGCAACTCCAAAGGGTCTGGTGGCTCAGTTGTTATGGACTTTGTTGTAAAGGTTCAACTCTGCAAAATGTACCCCTAGGGAAAATGACTACACCTTTTCCAGGACTGCAAAAGTCCAGGTGTGTTACCTAGTTGTAAAAATCAAGTGTCACGACGCCAAAAGCCCCTCAGTGACATCCCCTTAAGAAGGTTTAGAACGGTAAGACAGAAGATTGTCTTGCAAAAAAAATATCTCTTTCCTCATTCCACTCACCTGTCGGATCACATCACTGACAAATCTACACTCACACACATTGACACACACACACCTCCAGTTGACAGAGGTCTTGTTAAGCCGTCAGAACGAGGCATGCCACTCGGAGATGACAAATAGGCATAGTGGAGCTGCCTCTGTCGGCGTCAGCTCACAAATCAGCACCTAATCCAGGAAAGTGATCTGTCTATCAACACTAGATAGTCATGGGGCGGGGGCGAATGTTTTTGTCCTTTTTGGGCTTTTTGTGTTTACGAACTTACACGCACAGACAGATTTGATCGATATACTTGTTGCAGGCAGCTTTATCTCATCTTGTCATGCTAGTACAAGCCTGTCAATCAGTCAAGCTCTGCTAATAGTTTCCTGTGCTATTACTGCACTAAAAGTGCGTGTGAATCTCTCCCAGCTAAAATAAACACACAGCTGTGGTGATGAATCCAACAACAACGCAGCACGACGAGTACAGTTAATTGGAGTTGTTTGGTTTATCTCAGTTTCCCAAAAAGCCCCGAGGCTGAGGTACAGCGGGGAGGATATTTGGGAGTCCTGCTGGAGCCACGCATCCACTCCTGGACCCACAGACTGTGTGGGACAGGGGTGTCCAAACGTTTTCCAACAAGGAAAAATAAAAAGGGCCATTCTGATATTCTTCACATTTGTATTTATAAAAAACAATCCGGTGTAGGTCAAGATATGCTAAGAACAGTTGTCCTCTGTCAAACTACATGGCTTCACTTTATCACGGTGTTTCAAAAATATTTATAAATCATGCAGTTTTGTGGTTTAACATGGCCTCTTATTGGTAATGGTAATGGTTTAATTTTATTTGAACATGCATACAAGTTACACCAGCACCAGCATACCAGCACAAAAACACAACACATGCTGGTCATGCTGGTAGCTGGTCTATGCTGGTTTTTCCAGCAGGGCAAAGGGAGTAGGAAGAAACAAATCTTATTTAATCCTACTCCCCGTCCGTTTCACATCAACTGCAATACATTTATTCACTTGTGTTTCATATGTGGTCTCTTTACTTCAACCCAAGCTGCTTGAGCCGACATCAGACCCTCTTCTCTTCTCTCTTTGGCATTGTTGCTGTTGCAAAGCAACACCGTGTGCTGGTTAGCCTGTTAGCTTGCCTTACAACAGCCGTGTTTAATATTCGTTGTTACAGTGAGCTTGTGTCTCTCACCAGTCCGAGTTGAGGCCAGAGATGTCTCTTCTGTTTTGTGAGCACGTAGTGTGATCAAGAACACTCCAAAATATTTAAAAACTCCAGTTTCATAAACAGCCGCCGTTCAAAGGCATGGCTAGCCAGTTAGCTTGCCTTGTAATGGCTGTCACCCCCACTCCCTGCACACTTAAAAAACAAGCCACACAATGAGACATCTTTGTTGTAATATACTATGATTATATATATATATATATATATATAAAAATAGTGTCTTATTTTTTCCCAACTGCACAGATAGGCTACTAATTTAAAACTGAGAGGGTTTTGGAAGTCTAAGATATCTCCTGGGAGGTTTGTCTTCTGTTTGGTGAATTTATTTCTTTAAGTGGTGACACGCTGTGGTAAGATGTGGTGAACTGATCTTTATACTCTTTTGCTGTGCAACAACAGAACTAATCAGTATAATGCAACTAGTGTTACACGTATGTCACATGCCACAAACTTGGTTGGACACAAAAAAAACGCTGACAAGCAGGGTGGTGTCAATAATAGTCTTTTAATGTCTTTGTACAGCAGGCCACAGCGGCCAAACGAAAAAATGTATCACAAAAATCTATGGTGCAGGACTAACAGAGCATCAAAAATGGCACCACAAAAGATGGGGACAAGAAAATAAATACTTCAGAACTCTAAATTGGAATGCTGACTGGGAGAAGCTACCCAACTGGCAGGAAGGCAATCACGCATGAGAGCATATCTACCGTGACAATTAATGATGAGGCAGGCAGGAATGAGTCTGGGATGATGAAGACATGTGGCGTTCATCCATGAAGAGCAATCAAACGACGCCTTCCTGCTGCCACAGGTGTGACTATAAAGGAGTAACACTAATATGAAACACCTGTGGCTTGTCAGGTAGTTCCACCCATCATGGTAGTCCAGGGTCTAAAATAAGAAAACAATGAGTAAGGGGGGAGAAACCAAACCAAAACAAACCAAGAGAAACCAATAAGGTGCTCACCTGCAGCACCAGAGACGCGTCACTGCAGAGCGTGATAGTATTCCCCCCCTCCCAATTAACTGGAACCCCCTGAATGATTACCTGGCTTATCTGGGAATTGTTGATAAGTCAGAGAGAAGGGAGGCGTCGAGAATAAGAACGAGACACCCAAGACCGTTCCTCGGGGCTGTATCCCTCTCAGTCGATAAGGTACTGCACACCCCTGCCCCGCTTCCTGGCATCCACAATAGATTTGACCGTAAATGCAGGCTGGTCGTCCACAAGCCGAGGAGGAGGAGGCACCGGTGGAGGGCTAAGCTCACAGTAGGAGACGGTCTTCAGGAGGGACACGTGAAACACCTGGTACTTCTTGAGCGACTGCAGAAGCTTCAGTCTGGCTGATACGGGGTTAACTACACGAATGACCTCAGAGGGGCCAATGAATCTGGGGGCCATCTTCTTGGATTCGGCAGCCAACAAGAAGACAACCAAACTGTCTGGCCGTGCTTGTATTTGGGAGCGGGCTTGCAATTCTGCCCCTTGGGAGGGCAATAGGGGAGGCTGAAAGCCGTGGCCGACGTCTTTCTACAGCAGGCCACAGCGGCAAAGATGAAAAATGTACAACAAAAATCTATGGCGCAAGACTAACAGACAAAAATGGCACCACGAAAGATGGGGAACTATAGAAGTTATATTGCACATTATGAGTATTATTGCATATTATTGTAAGTGATGCTGAACATTAGGTGATATTGCGTAGTCAACGTAGTCCCGATCACTCTCTCTGCTGCTGTCACCACCCGTTGCAGTTCCTTCCTGTCCTGTGTAGTAGTAAACCAGGAGGCTCTCAATGGTGGAATGGCAGACGTTTGTGAGCAGCTGTTGGGGATGT
The DNA here is from genome assembly GCF_027744805.1 of Dunckerocampus dactyliophorus. NCBI lineage: Eukaryota > Metazoa > Chordata > Actinopteri > Syngnathiformes > Syngnathidae > Dunckerocampus > Dunckerocampus dactyliophorus. The sequence goes on from NC_072828.1 coordinate 11,689,003, forward strand.
TGAGCCTGAGCACAGCTTCCTGAGGAAGTACAGCCTTTGTTGGGCCCTCCCCACCTGATGTGTGATGTGGGTGGACCATGCGCAGCCTGTTGAGATGTGGACCCCCAGGAACCTGAAGCTCTCCACCCTCTCTACCTACTCTCCGTAGATGTAGAGGGTGGGGTGCTCTGTTCGTGTTGTTCTTCTGAAGTCCGTGACCATCTCCTTGGTCTTCTCGGTGTTGAGCTTCAGGTTGTTGCGACACCGTTCCCGCAGATGCTGGACCTCCTCTCCGTAGGCTGATTCATCATTGTCGCTGATCAGATGGTGGTGTCGTCCGTGAACTTGACGATGGTGTTGGTAGGGTGAACAGGAGAACTGTCATGGGTGAGGAGAGAGTAGAGGAGGGGGCTGAGGACCCACCCCTGTGGAGTACCGGTGATCAGGATTAGGATGGAGGAGATGTGGTCCTTAAACCTGAAGTTTTGGGGTCTGTTGCTGAGGAAGTCCAGCATCCAGGAGCACAGTGAGCTGCTGAGCCCAAGGCTGCTCAACTTTGTCACCAATCCGTAGGGAAGAATAGTGTTAAAGGCAGAGCTAAAATTCACAAAGAACATACTCACATAGTTGTTACCTGTGTGCAGAGATGTGATGGTGACGTCTTCTGTTGACCTGGTTGCTCAGTATGCAAACTGGTGTGGATCAAGGTCAGCACGGATGGCCGCCTTAATATGGGATGCTGTGAGTCTTTCGAAGGTTGGCGTGATTAAAGTCTCCTGCTGCGATCATCAGTCAGGATGCATCGATAGCTGCTTGCTTATGGCATGTTGTAGTGTTTCCATGGCAGGCTTAGCATTAGCTTGCGGTGGTACATAGACTGCAGCTATGATGACCGATGTGAGCTCTCTCGGTAGATAGAAGGGTCTACACTGTACTATCATGTATTCTATGACAGCAGTGAATGTGTTTAACTGTGGTATTAGTGCACCAGCTTTATGCTTTTAACGTAATGTTCAGATTATAAGAAACAGTGAAATATTGTTGGCCCTAGATAAGTAGTTTAAGTCTTACTAGGATTTTTGTTGTTTAAGCAGTCCATGAGTGTAAAATGTGTATCTTTGAGCTCTTCAGTGGGCGGAGAGGGATCAGTGAGGCGGATCGCAGCTCTCACGAAAACCACATCCATCACACAGCAGTGACATCCTCAACTACTTCACCATCTTTGACTCACCACAACAGACCAGAACAATCAGTCCTCTGTATTGTTGTTTGTGGCAGCCAGTGGGCGGAGCCGGCCTGTCCATCACTGTGGCCTCAGACTGGATGTAGCCATGATGGGTGTCCCCTGTCACCTTGCGGCCATGGAATATACACTTAAGTCCTTTTCAAACACACGTTCAGCTCTATAATCAACACTTATTGTCTTGTATGTATAATTAATTCTACGGAGACCAATCTTTGGTTCTTTTTAAGGCATAAAAAATGTTTCATGCACATGAATAATGGAATACAATAAAGCCAGTGGACACATTAGGAACACCTGCACCATGTAAAAAACAATACAAGAGCTCTATTACACATATCACGCATCATCAGGGCCGCATACAGAAAAATTGAAGGGCGCCACTTTTATATCGTTCACATTTTAATGAATTAAACACGCTAATATCACGTGCGCGGGTTTCCTCCAGGTAGTCGGGTTTCCTCCCACATTCCAAAAACATGCATGTTAGGTTAATTGGTGACTCTAAATTGTCCATAGGTATGAATGTGAGTGTGAATGATTGTTTGTCTATATAGGTCAAGGTGTGCTAAGCTATTATATGTAATGTAAAGGAAAGTACATTTATTCTTTGCTGTCTAATTTCCTTCTTCGTGTACCACGTTAGAATGACACTAAAAACGACCTTTGACCTTTATTCCAGCTACTAAATCACCCTTTTGAAGACTTTAACATACTCAAAAACGTGTACACATCATGACAGGAGACATGAAAACCATCAAAGACTAATACTGTAAGACGCCCAGGTAGGCAGCTATTTGTTTGCCGATGCAATTTTTGGACCATTTACCGTTTTTCTTTGTTTTCTGTGTTATGTTCTAATGCGGGCCGAGTGCTTTGGACAGCCCTGGCTTTATGGCTATCCTATCCTATGAAACATAATACAACTGGAATTGTACTGGATGAGCACTGAACTATGAAGAACATATTTGTCATTCCAGAGGTCTTAAATGGTCCCCGGGGGAGTGAGTATATATGTATATATGGCCTCTCATATGCGGAAATGCAGCGTTATTGATGCTGTGTATGCAAAACTTGAAAATATGACTTTCCAAAGCTAATAAATAGACACACAAGAGTGGAGTGTTGCTCCTTTTGTATTTGATCAGAGGTTTCCCATGGTGCTTTTCACCTGTCACAACACTTTGTTAATGCAAGAGGGAATCATTAAAATGGGTCAACATTGTTTAAATATGTGCAGCTGCTGTCAGGACGTGAAGTGGATGCGACATACGCAATGAGAGTGTGTGCATATGTTTATATTACACAATTAGCCATTATGTGTGCGGCAAAGCAGGAAACGCTGCCTCACTGTTATTGTGAGTCAGATAAGGCCTAAATGGCTATCCATTCACAAATCTCAAATGGGGTCACGCAGCTGCTGGACGGCCAGCAAAGGGTCATGACAACACGGCATGGTTGACATGACTTAAAGTCATTAAAAAATCATCAAAACTAAACGGCAAAGAACGATACGGCGCTAATTGGAAACAAGCAAAAGATGAAGCGTTATTTATGAAATTGAAAACTTAAATCTAAAATCATAAGCAAATTGGCAAAATGTTGCTATGTAGCTCTCTTTGATCACATGGTCATTTATTAATAAGGATATTACACAACACAGCAGCAACAGAACCAATGCTTTAATAGCAGTAACTGCCCAGCCAACATTAATAGCGCTGATGAGTTCATGGCAAACAACAGTACACAAGTGTAACACGCATGAATCAATTTGACAGGAACACACTCATGAGACTCCAAACGCCGCTACTGCCACCGTGTGGATAAGATTAAAAAAATGATTAAAAGAAAATTATGTCAGGAGTTTGCCCACAGCCACTGGTGTTAATGCCATTTTTAATCCCCCGCAAATGAGAGAGGTTATTGGCTTTTGTAGTCCATGCACCCGCTTACTATTGGTGATTTTTAATGACATAAAATCAAACATAAAAATCCTAAAAAGGCCACAAGACAGGATAATATGGCTTATTACAATGACGGCATACCAAAAGATAGTGTTAAGGGACATAAATATCTAAATATTAGAAAAGTAAGTACTTTGAAGACCAACAATATTGCAAGGAAATTACCGTATTTTCCGGACTATAAGTCGTTCCGGAGTATAAGTCGCGCCAGCCAAAAATGCACAATGAAGAGGAAAAAAAACATACAGTATATAAGTCGCACTGGACTATAAGTCGCAGTTTTGGGGGAAATTTATTTGATAAAATCAGAGACCAAGAACAGATCAGATTTGCAAAATGTTTGATACAATGGCTTTCATTAGATAAGTGCTGGTGTTCCTAATGTTGTGGCAAGTGGTTGTATGTCACTGGTGTATGTGTGTGAATAATTGATTTATGTGTGTTGTTGTACTGGTCAAGTGCAGCTGGACAGGAAGGCAGGAACCTCTTAGATTGTCGCCGCTCACACAGGACGCTCGCATCATTCCACCCCAGCCTGTTTGGACCTCAAAGGGTTCTTGAGTGGGTGAGGGACAGCAACAAACACTAGGTCAAAGGTCAAGTGATAATAATATCATTGTTGTAACAGTGCCAGTGAGTGTAAAGACGACAACGCATCCTCTGTGTTTTGACACACGTGGTGTGATAGTGTTATTATTACTGAACCATTTGAATGTTAATTCCAGTGTATGTCCTATTTGTCAAATACTTTAATTATGACCCCATTCAAATTCCCTCCTAATAACCTTCATCAAAGTGGGATTTGCATCCTGTCTGGAGTGGAGCCCTATTGGATTAGAAATTGACTGGGAAGACTGAGGAATTTTGGTCTTGCTGATGTTGATTTGAGGTGAACTTTTAATATTTGTAGGTTTAACTTGAAGGCTGAAGGCAGGACTGCCCTGAGGACACTTGCTGTTGTTTTAGGGCCTCTTATTTTAACTTGTTTGAATGTGGTATCAACCTGTCTATCTACTTTGTTTCCGGTCCCAGAGGTCCCACAATAGTGTATTGGAGGTTTGTTGTCTAAAATCCTGTCTTGATGCTGGAATTTAGACAGTTAAAAGTTCAACACTAGCAAAGTAAGCTAACAGTACAGCTACATTTGACAGTAACATCATGCTAGGTAAGACTGTTCACTGAAGAAAAACAAAATGATCAAACTTGCAGCTCTCACTTCTGCAGCTGACCGACACATAGTTGGCAGAGCTCCAGGCTTTATATTAACACATGTGGCAAAGCCTGTTTTGTTGAGCATACAAGTGAAGGAGATGAGGATTTTTTGCACATTAGGTCTTCATAAAAACGGTCTAGGGACACATACTACTGTTAGAATATCATTAAAAAGCCCTTCGAACAACTGTAACAATTAAAAAATAGTCTGCATTATCCAAACCAGGCTGTAAATACTTGTTAAATCTATAAAAAGCTGTAACATAAGTCAGCTTTTGAGCTGCATGTCATGTGTGTATTCCAGTTTATTGTTTACATTGTAAAGTTCATCAATACTAAGTGAGAAATTAATAATATTGTACAAATATATGTAGAAGATTTGATACAAGAAAATGACCAGGTTGAAGAGGACCTTGAACGTCTCAGCAATGCATTCTTGTTCATTTGTTTAGCCAGGTGTCAATGTGCAGTTACAGCCAATAAAAGACAAGTTAATAATTATTAGCCAAGCTGTTAGTGTACAGTCAGTTTCCGCGACACACTGAGAGCATGACGTGGAGCTCTACGCATTGAAAGTGCAAATGAATCAACATGTGCTAGCCGCAATGCCGCGGGGGTGGAGCTCGCACTGTTTTACACAGCAACATCTAAAACGCGAATGTTTCTTAATCTTCAGTAAGCCTGGGTAAAAGAGGAGGGTGTGTTTATTGTATTTATATTTTATTGATAGTCTATTGCTACTCTTTATATTTATATTTATAAAATGAATTGGATTATCTTACAATTCTTCGGGTAAATGTCAGTAATCGATAAGCCTGCTGTATTGCGATATTTATTGTGAAGCACAGTTGAGATTACATATATTCACCAGAAGAGTGTGCTACTCATGAACCACACTGAGTCATGTTAAAGTCAGCCATAGAATAAACACAACATAATCTGTTATTTGTTGTTCAGTTCAAAAAGCTCTCCATAGCCAACGTGGGATGGGAGAACTTTGAGAGGTGCTGGCCAAAATACAAGATTAAAGCTGTTTTATTTTGATGAAATTGTGAAATGGCCAATTTTAAATTAAAAAAACAAGTATCAAGTTTATTTGTAGTTCTAAAAGTAATTAAGGTGTCTTTACTCACATTTTTGTCTCTCCTACTAGGTTATGCTTTTTTCCTACAGCGTTTTACAAAGGCTTATGCAAATGACATGCACATTAGATGATGATGTCATCTAACAACTTGTAAGACAGCCAATAGCTATTTATCTTACTAAAAAGTTGGCAACAGTGCCAGAAGCAGGAGTTGAGAGATCAACACGAAGCGTTGGAAACATTTTGTGCAGTTAATAAGTTTTATCGTTAAGCTAAGTAAGGATATGGGAGTTTGTGGACCTACCTGAACAACGTAAGTGAGTTGGGTGCGCAACATTAATCTCATTTGTAGTGTAGCAGCAGTAGCACCACATACAGTCACTGTGTTAGCTGATTAGCTTTTGATTCCCTTGATGGAAGGGCAAAGTGCGTCTGTGGGAGAAGGCATTTCTAACTAGCTTCTAAGTGAGTAAGAACAATGTAAGTACAAATGTAAACATTTGAAGGTAAGACAGGACGTGCATGAAGGTTTAATTCTTTTGGTAGTGTACCTCGGACATTGCTGCACTTGCTGCTACACTGAGGTGCTCTGGACTTGTCATCAACGAGAGGTCTCCCTCTGCACGTGGACCCAACGAGGATGTCCGCCATTGCCCCAGCTAGGTGCTTGACAGAGGATCGGAACTAAATGAGCCTCTGGAGGAACTGTGTTTCCTTGTGGGTTATAAAAAACCTCCAACAGCGCGCCAACATATGGTACCACAAAAACTTTAAAACCCCGGGGTATTTTTATTTTATTTTATGGCATCTGAACTGTCTAATAAATGTTAAATGTTGCGCGGCGTGCGCAGGAAAACAGTTTGTAATGGATCCCAAGATGCAGAAGACAAAAGAGGTTGTAGGACAGGCTTTAATAGTCTCTGTTACCGGTCAGAACAAAAAACAACGGTGCAATAAGAAAACTCAAAAGGGCACCGCGACAAAAAGAGAGAAACTGTACCAGGCTGGAAGGAGCTACGGGACATGTAGCAGGACTGCTCAGGAGAAGGATTTGGAAGCGTGGTGTAGCCTAGTGATCCGGAGGAATAGCTGAGTGCCGGAAACAGCAACAGGTGAGTATAAGTAGGTTAGTTAATGATGAGCAGCTGCAGCACATCCCGCAGCTCCGCCCCAGGCAGGAGGGACCAGGGTCTGAATGCAAAACATCAGCCTGAGTAAATGCACCAAAACAGTGACAGTCAACAATGACCCAAACATACCAGTATAGTCACAGCAAGGTGTGACAGTATTCCCCCCCTCCGTCAATGGACGCCCCCTGGCGGACTACCGGGCTTGTTAGGGAACCTGCGATAGAAGTCAGAAATAAGTGTTTTGTCAAGAATGAGCGACCGGGAAATCCATGACCGATCCTCTGGACCGTAACCCTCCCAGTCGATCAGAAACTGCACCCCCCTGCCCCGCCTCCTGGCATCCAGGATGGTCTTCACTGAGTAAGCCGGATGGCCCTCTATCTGTTGCGCGGGAGGAGGGGGCGCAGGCGGGGGATTCAAGGCGGAGGACGCCACCGGCTTAAGGCGGGAGACGTGAAACACTGGGTGGCACTTGAGGGATGCTGGCAGTTTAAGGCGTGCTGTGACGGGGTTGATCATCCGCTCCACTTCGTAGGGCCCGATGAATCTTGGGGCCAGTTTCTTTGACTCCCCCCCCAGGGTGATCTCCTGGGCAGATAGCCAAACCCTCTGACCGGACTTGTAGTTTGGGGCTGGTTTACGACGGCGGTTAGCCAGTCTTTGGTTGCGTCTGGCGGTGCGTAGTAGTGCGTCCCTAGTGTTGCGCCAGACGCGGTGGGCGCGGCGGAGGAACGCTGCCACTGAGGGGGTTGTACAGCCCGCCTCCTGGGATGGAAAAAGTGGGGGTTGATAGCCGTGGACAACATGGAAAGGGGAAAGGCCTGTGGAGGAACAGACGAGTGTATTATGTGCATATTCGACCCATGGAAGGTAGCTGGACCAGGAAGACGGGCGCTGGTGACACACGCACCTCAGTGCCGCCCCCAAATCTTGGTTGGCCCGTTCCGACTGTCCATTCGACTGGGGGTGATGGCCGGATGATAAACTGGCTGTGGCGCCCAGCGACTTGCAGAAGGCTTTCCAGGTAGCTGACGAGAATTGTGGGCCTCTATCGGAGACCACGTCCTGGGGGATCCCGTGAAGGCGAACCACGTGTTGGACCAACAACTTGGCGGTCTCCAATGAGGAGGGAAGCTTACGGAGGGGGATAAAGTGCGTCCATTTGGAAAACCTGTCCACTATCGTCAGAATGACTGTAAATCCTCTGGAAGAAGGTAAGCCCGTGACGAAGTCTACTGCAACATGAGTCCATGGTCGAGAGGGAATGGGGAGGGGTTGGAGCAATCCCGCAGGGGCCTGATGAGAGGGCTTGCTCCTGGCACAACTGGTACAGGCCGCAACGAAGCTTCGTGTGTCCGCTTGAAAGGTCGGCCACCAGAAACGCTGGGCCAGAAGGAAGGCCGTCCGCTTGGCTCCCGGATGACAGGCAATCTTGGAGGCGTGGGCCCACATCAGCACCTCGGAACGAAGCGCCGCCGGCACAAACAGTCGGTTGGGAGGGCAACCTGCTGGGGGAGGGGAACCCTTGCAAGCCTCTGCGACGCGTCTTTCTACCTCCCATCGGAGGGCCCCCAGGATCCGGGACTGGGGGAGGATGGTCTCCGGAGAGGAGTCCTCTACGGCGGGCGCAAACATCCTCGATAGTGCATCGGGCTTCCCGTTGCGTGACCCTGGGCGAAAGGTGATGCAGAAGTTGAATCTGGTTAAGAAGAGTGCCCACCGTGCCTGTCGGGGGTTCAAGCGGTGGGCAGCGCGGATGTAGGCCAGGTTCTGGTGGTCCGTGTAGATGGTGAATGGCTGCGTAGCGCCCTCCAGCCAATGTCTCCATTCCTGAAGGGCTAGTATCACCGCCAGGAGCTCCCGGTTGCCGATGTCATAGTTCCTTTCTGCTGGGGACAGGCGTCGGGAGAAGAAGGCGCAGGGGTGCAGTTTCTGATCAATGCTGGAGTACTGGGAGAGCACGGCCCCTACCCCTGAGTCGGACGCATCTACCTCAACAAAAAAAGGGATAGAAGGATTAGGATGTATCAACACCGGAGCAGAAGTAAACGCTGCCTTAAGATGTTTGAAGGCCCGGTCCGCCTCCAGCGACCACACAAAGGGTAGCTTGGAGGATGTAAGCTTATTCAGAGGTTCTGCTACCTTACTAAAGTTCCGTATAAAACGGCGGTAAAAATTAGCAAACCCCAGGAACCTCTGCAACAGCTTCCTTGATATAGGAGTGGGCCACTCGACCACTGCCTGGATCTTGGCAGGATCAGGTTTAAGTTGACCCTTCTCCACAATAAATCCCAGAAAAGATACTGAGGATGCATGGAACGTACACTTCTGGGGCTTAACAAATAACTGGTTCTCCAGGAGTCTTTGAAGGACCATTCGCACCTGCTGAATGTGTAAGGACATGGAAGGGGAAAAAATTAAGATGTCGTCCAAGTAAACGAATACAAAACGGCCAATAAAGTCCCGCAAAATGTCGTTAATAAGGCACTGGAAGACGGCCGGGGCATTGGTAAGCCCAAACGGCATCACCAAATACTCAAAATGCCCGAGTGGTGTATTAAAGGCCGTCTTCCATTCATCCCCCTCTCTCACGCGCACCAAATGATAGGCGTTGCGCAGATCTAATTTTGTGAAAATTACGGCGTCATGCAGTGAAGTAAAAGCAGAATTGAGAAGGGGAAGGGGGTACTTATTCCTAACTGTGATCTTATTGAGGGCGCGGAAGTCAATGCATGGCCGCAACGAACCGTCTTTCTTTTTAACAAAAAAAAATCCGGCCGCGAGACGGGAGGAAGAAGGGCGGATATGGCCAGCGGCCAGGGCGGTGGAAATGTACTCCTCCAGGGCTCGGTGTTCGGGTTGAGAGATATTGTACAACCGGGACGAAGGTAGTGGTGAACCAGGTAATAAGTCTATGGTACAGTCATATGGGCGGTGAGGTGGAAGTGTCATGGCTCGGTCAATAGAAAAGACATCGCTAATGGAGTGATACTCCCTAGGAACCAAGGACAGGTCAGGAGGGGTAACAGGTAGAGACTTAACCGGAGGAGCGGGAGAAGATGCGGTGCGAAGGCAGTGACTATGGCAGAATGTACTCCAATTCGAAATCATTAATGTTTTCCAGTCTATGCCGGGACCATGCTGGCGAAGCCATGGTAGCCCGAGTACAAGCGGTGCTGAGCGCGAAGGCATGAGAAAGAAATTAATAACCTCGCGATGGTTACCCGAAAGAAGCAACGATAGGGTGCGGGTTTGATGGGTGATATTAGCCAGGAGACGTCCATCGAGCGAACGGACATTCTTGTGATTCATAAGCTCTATAGTGGGAATATTCCAAGTCTTTACAAAATCACAGTCAATAAAATTCTCGTCCGCTCCTGAGTCAATAAACGCACTAACCGGGCATGCTCCCCCTGACCATGATAGCATACCTTCCACCTGAAGTCGACCCACCATAGCCGAAGGAGCAGCAGACGCTGGTGACACCGATGGCAACTGTTGAGGAATGTCCCCGGTGGAAGAGGAGCGCTGTCTGGCGGGTCGAACCGGGCAGCGGGAGATGAGGTGTGCTGCGCTCCCGCAATACAGGCACAGCCGCAGACGTAGCCGTCGACTCCTCTCAGCTGAAGAAAGGCGACTGCCTCCCAGCTGCATGGGTCCAGCGACATCCTCTGGTGGCAATCCACAACTGGAGGAGGGGGGAAGGAGCGGTGCAGGGAGGCCCCCTGGAGGTGGAAGAGGGAGCTGACGTGTCGATTCGGAAGGCTCCGCCTTCCGCTGAGCGCTGCGTTCCCGTAAACGGTTGTCCAGGCGAATGGACAGCATGATGAGCTCCTCCAACGTCTGGGTCTCGTCCCGGGAGGCCAGCTCATCCTGTAGGCGCGAGCTGAGGCTTGCCCGGTACGCGCTTCTTAGTGCCTTGTCATTCCAGCCGCTTTCTGCCGCCAAAATGCGGAAGGAGATGGAGTGATCCGCCACTGACGAGGAGCCTTGACGTATCCCGAGAAGGCGGCTTCCTGCTTCTCGTTCTCTCAACGGGTGATCGAAGACACTCCGAAGTTCAGTGACGAAGAGAGGCATACTGGAACACACTTCCGGCTTGGAGTCGCACACCGCCATTGCCCATCTGGCCGCCCGGCCGGAGAGTAAGCTGAGCATGTACGCCACCCTGGCTGCATCTGTTGTGTAGGTGTGCGGCTGCTGTGAAAAGACCAGGGAGCACTGGTGAATGAAGAGCTGGCACTGTCCAAAATCCCCTTCATAGCGCATAGGATGGGGAATGCTGGGCTCCCGTGATGAATAAGTGGCCGGTACGGCGATGTCCGTGCCTCCGGCGGTGAGCGGCGTGTGGTCGGCAGAGACGGCGGGAGGTGCACCTGCCAGCTGGGCGTGCAGCTCCCGGACGAGTGTGGTTAGCTCGTTAAGGGTTTGCTCGTGGTGGCTGATACGCTGGCCATGAGCTCGGAGCGCCATTCTCACCCCTTCATCCTCCGCGGGATCCATAGTATTGACTCAGCTATTCTGTTGCGCGGCGTGCGCAGGAAAACAGTTTGTAATGGATCCCAAGATGCAGAAGACAAAAGAGGTTGTAGGACAGGCTTTAATAGTCTCTGTTACCGGTCAGAACAAAAAACAACGGTGCAATAAGAAAACTCAAAAGGGCACCGCGACAAAAAGAGAGAAACTGTACCAGGCTGGAAGGAGCTACGGGACATGTAGCAGGACTGCTCAGGAGAAGGATTTGGAAGCGTGGTGTAGCCTAGTGATCCGGAGGAATAGCTGAGTGCCGGAAACAGCAACAGGTGAGTATAAGTAGGTTAGTTAATGATGAGCAGCTGCAGCACATCCCGCAGCTCCGCCCCAGGCAGGAGGGACCAGGGTCTGAATGCAAAACATCAGCCTGAGTAAATGCACCAAAACAGTGACAGTCAACAATGACCCAAACATACCAGTATAGTCACAGCAAGGTGTGACATTAAATTTGCATATAGAGTTGTCTTAAACTGTTTAATGTGTCTGTCTATCTATCTATCTATCTATCTATCTATCTATCTATCTATCTATCTATCTATCTGAACATAATTGAACATTTTAATGACATAACCCTAGTGTGTGCATGGGAGTTAATGCCCATGGTAATAGTTCACAGCTATTTATCCAGCTGGCCTGGCCTCTCTGCACCCTAGTCAGCCATATGCCTGTGGTGGTAAGTGCATGTAGATCCTAGTGTTATATTTTAGCAACTCTCACCAATTCAACTCCCATGCAATATTGTCCATCAGGTATCACAGTGTGTATCACAACTGAATTGAGTCAGTGGGCTACACTTGGGGGCTCGTCCGGGATGGCATGTACTGTTTTGTGTATCTGTGGGCTTATTAAAAAGGGAATTTAAGGCTAAATGAGTGAGACATATAGCCCATGTACAGGTATTTGGTGTTTTGCTGCATGTCATTTTCATGTGATTTAATATGTTTGAACAGGAGATGCTCCGATTGATCCGCCACCGATTTCCGTGAAAAATCACATGATCGGCATATGCCAATAAATGTCTTTCAACGCCCATCACAAAAGAGGTTCACAAAAGCCGATCACCCGTGGCTAGTACAATTGCAGTCTGCAGCGATCCATGCGTGCAGTGTAGTGTCTTGCCCGAGCGAGCGTCTTGGGCAGCGAGCTCCTCCCACTTTCACAATGCGCCGTCGTGCCAAACAAAAACAATCATGTCTGCCATGTAACTTAAATACCAACACATGCCATGCAAATTATGTTGTGGGGGTAGCACTTTAAAAAGCTTTAATTTAATACAGCATTTTAAGAACAAACACTTGAAGGAGTATGGTGAGGTTTCAAGGCTCATGGAATGATCATCAGTCGGCATCAAACGGCACAGCTATGTGAACACTTGCCCCGATGTGCGCGAAGCTAATAATGGAAAATAATTGAATTCATCGGACGAGATGACCAGCCTTTCTCAGCAGTGGAAGACACCAGTGCTCTCTCACTTACCTAGAAGAGCCTCCTTAAAGAAGACCAGTGATATATGTTCACTTGACAAAGTAAGTCAAATGTTTTTGTCTAAATTATGGTGATTTTATGGTCCCCTTTTTCATATGGTATGGCCAATAGAACTTATAAATAAATTGAAAATGTATAATTAATTAATGTCTACGGTATCGGCCAATTTCAGTCCTGGATGATCGGTATCACGATCAGCAGCATAAAACCCTGATTGGAGCATCCTTAGTTTGAACCTGTTGTGATGGAGTCAGAACAGATTATCAAGTGGTGTGAAGACAAAGGTATTGATGTAAGCTATGCTATTGTGCCCAGTGATGTTTTTCCTGAATGTACTGATGAGGCCATTTACAAAGTACCTAACAGAGCTAAAGTATTTGGACAGTGTAAAATAAGAGGACATTGCCTAGAACGCAACAAGCAGCTAGTCTAGTTGAAAGCACAAATGACATGACTACTGCCAGCATACCTGAACAGCTAATGGCTGAAGATGATGTAGGACTTTGGGTAGTTAATGTCAATGACACCCGACATGTTTACCTACCTGTTGAAGAGAAAGCTTCCAGTAGGGATGAGCGAGTACACCACTATTTATATCTGTGTCTGTTCACCCATCTAAATGATCTGTGCCAGTATCTGTACTTGGAATGGGCGGGGCATAAAGCGGAAGTGGACATGGTTTAACCAGAAATGGGTGGGGTTCGGTACATTATTTCAGGTATGGAATCGACATGGATTGAGCAAAAGTTGCTATTTTTATTGTTTATTATTCTGCTATATCTGTACTGTGAATGTGTGTAAGTGATCTGAAAGACTATTATTTAATTATTTTTTAATGATCTGTGTGAAGTTGGTGATTCATGCAAATCAGAAGCAAGCAGACGAAGGAAAAAAAACACCAGCAGTGGCCGACGCAACACGAGCCGTTTACATCTCTGTCTTGTCAAATGCACCGCACACGTAACGAAACAAGTTTACCAAGTAATTTTAGATACGAGCCGAGCTGAGGAAAACCTAAAAAAAAACCCGGCCGGAGTGGAGGCAGTGACCAACGCAACACAAGCCGTTTTCAACTCTGTCTTGTCCAATGTGCTACGTACGTAATGAAACAAGGCATGGCTCTGTATAGAGAGGGGTGGTCGCTGTGTGAGACTGGCCAATCACAGAGCATGAAGAGTGAATACATAAGTAGTTACCCAATGAGGATTTTCCTTCATCACGACTACGGATAATGACAAGCTGTACGCGTTTCTTGCTCATACTCTGCAAAAATGCATTATCCGTAACGTATCCGACTCATAACTAGTTTCCAGACCAAGCTACTGTCATTCCTAGCAAAGGAAGGGAAGACAATATTTTAAATGAAAGGAATGCTTAGTCTTACTTCTGCGTCAACCACTGCTTCAGACCTGAACACAGAGCTTGTGAATGTCATCTCACTCGTTGAAAAATGTCAAGCTCCAGCTGGGGATAGGCCAGGCTATCGTAAACTGTGCTTTTCTCAGGTATGAAACCTACACCACAGCGAGAAGAGGAGTATGATGTCTGGGAAGAACAGACCAACCACATGCTGGATGAGTGCCGGTGTTCATACAACACCAAAAAACAGGTGAGTCGCTAATCCCCATGCCACTGCAAATGATCGTAAAGCTACAAACAGTACAGCTGATCTCATGGTGAACATCCGTAACACTTACCAGCAAGAAGGCGAGAAACTATCAGCATACTTACGGAGAGTCTACAAGGTATTGCATGCATACCATCGTAAAGGTGGAGTTGAGGTGGTTGACATGAACCCAGCAAGTTGCGAGAGGCGCTGTTATTAGGATGACTTACAAACTCAAGCCTCCTCCAAGTTTTACCAAGCTACTTCGTGAGGTAAGAGAAGAAGAGGTGGTGATTCTTGAAAAAGTGTAAACAGTGTTTGTTCTTCAGCTGCAGGAAGACGTGAAGGATGTACCACAGCCTCCGTCACACTCACCCAACCAGTGCCACCACCAGCATCTGCCACAGCAGAAATTACACTGCAACCCATAGCTCAGAATCCTTGCCAGAAATTGAACGAAAACTTGTATGTTCATGGAAAGGAGACGGCTCATGAAACTCTGCACCGTGTTGATGTAATCTGCTACTGACGTGGGGAAGATGGCCATTTCCAGTGCGAATGTCAAAATGTAGAAAATGTCAGAAAAGTATTATAAAAGTATAAAAGAAAATATGCGCCTCCTGAAAATCAAACAGCCGTCGGGAAACTTCCTAGGGGCTGCGTAAAGGAATAGCCTGATGCTCCACTAGGTTCCACAAAGTGTGACACGCTACGACAAGAGAAGGCTGCTTTGCCAGAGGGTCTAGTTGGACTTACTTCAATTGTCTCTGTACAAATTGAAGGCATTTATGCTAAAGCTTTAACTTGACAGTAGTTCTCAAGTTACCGTCTTGTATCGCTGCTTTTATGACAAGTATTTAAAGCACCTCTCATTGACTCCCATTGAGTGCCTGGAGATTTGGGGCCTCAGTAACATGTAGTACCCATATGAAGGGTACTTGTGCGTAAAGCTTGCGTTTATTGGCGATGTAGCTAGAGTAGCTGAGAACATTGAAACACACTGTGTGTCCCACACAAGAGTGCAGTTTCCGTTGTGGTTGGCACAAACACCTCCATAGTTAGGACATTGATCCATTCTTGTATAGCACACGGGAGAGACCACTTCTTGAATACCCTCACAGTTCACCATAAGAGATGCTGATGAAAAGTTTAAGAAACCCCTGACGTCATTGCTTAGACAAAGAAACGAACAGTCTGTATTGTGGCAGGAAAGTCAGGAAAAATGGAAAATGACATTAAAGAGGGAAGAGACCCAAAACCAGTCGCAGAGACAAAACAGACATACCACCAGTCTGAGCCATTTGGGTCCAGGTGAGACGAGAACCATGTAAGAGCTTTTGAGACTCTAAAAGAAACCTTACAGAGGCGCCTGTCCTTGCTATAGCCGACTCAAAGCTGACTTGTGTTTTACATGTTGATGCAAGCAGAGAAGGAGGAGTCCTTTATCAGGACCAGGGAGAGGGTTTACACCTTGTTGCTTTTGTCAGCAGAAGTCTTTCTCCCTCAGAAAAAAACTATCCAACAATTTTTGGCGATTAAATGGGCTGTCACAAGCAAGCTGCATGATGACCTCTGTTGGGTCAAGTTTGAGGTCCACACAGATAACATCCCATTGATGTATATCTTGACGACAGCAAAGTTGGACGCCACTGGTCATTGATTATTAGCAGAATTGTTAACTTGTGACTTCGGCCTGGATAACTGAGCATTGTCAGGGTGAGGATAAAACGATGCCTGCTACCGTAGTCCAAGCTGTCTGTCATATGTCAGACCACCTCGCTACCAACACTACAGAACTATTGACCTCATGGTTTCAACCAAGCATGTCGTGCCTAGAGCCTATTGTCACTTATCTTTTATGACCTCTCAAGGCCTCCCCAAAGTGACGCAAGCAGATATTTCACATTCTCAGCAGAACAACCCATGCATTGGAGAAGTGTGGAGGTCTGTCATTCAAAATAATTGTGGTCATGCAAATAAAGGAAGACATCCTGAGAAGTTGAAGATTGAGGTCTCTGTACTGTACAGATTGAGTAGGCCTCCAAACAGGCCCGTTTTCAAGCAACTGTTGCTCCCACAAGAGTTCAAAGTGACTATGCTTAAGTCCTTACATGACCAGTCGGGCCACCTGGGTTGTGACAAAACCTATGGGCTGGTACAAGAGAGATTTTATTGGCCTTAAATGAAGTCACAGATTGAAAGGTACTGTCAGAACTGTGCCAGGTGTATTCAGAGGAAGACGTTGCCCAAGAGAACTGCTGAGTTATCCCATCTTAACAGCAAGAGACCAATGAATTTGAACTGCATGGATTTTCTGACAATTGAGCCTGACTCCCTTGTGGACACTTGTGGTACTACACTCGACATGCTAAAGGTTTTGCTACAAAAGACAAAAAAGCATCAATTGTCGCCACGGTTCTGTGGGAACACTATTTTGTTCATTATGGCTTACCAAAGAGAGTGCACTCAGATCAAGGCAGAGATTTTGAAAGTCATCTTATTCATGAACTCTCAACTGGTTACTCCCCATATTTTCTAATTTTTGGACACATAGCTAGACTGCCAGTTGATCTCAAGTCATGGTACCTCCACCAAATCATACTTGAGATATGTCAAAAATTTTAAACGTGAACTTCAAGCTGCCTACCAGTGGGCTGAGAGTATGACAGCATCAAGAAGAAAAATGAAGGAAACAAGCTACGCTATGATCAGAGTGTTCCTTTCTGTCCATTAACCTCTGGTGACAGGGTCTTGATCAGTAATGTTGGCCCGCAAGGAAAACACAAACTTGCTGATTGCTGGAAAGATGCTCCTTACATTGTGAAGGCTCAACTGCCTGGGCTGCCTATGTTCAAGTTAAGACCAGAAAATGGACATGATCCTGAAAAAGTGCTGCACCGTAACCACAAACTGCCCATTGGACAGGACATGCAACTGCAACCTGGAGAGCCAGTAAACAACTTAAAGACAAAAAGACATCAAAACAAGTTGATGAGTCTAAGTGAGCTTTTGACTCAGAAGAGAATGAAATAAGTGCATGGTATGACTATCATCCAGCAAAAGTGTCTCAAGAAGTGGAACGACAGAACGATGAAATTGCTGACCCTGTCAGTCTGGTTTTGGACGGAGCTGTCTTCAAAAGTACATCTGACATGGAAATTGTTGAGCAAACCACTGCAGAAGAGGAACACTGATTCACAGTACAGAATCAGGAAGCTGAAAGGGCGGCTGAAGTTGAGCGAGACACTGAGACACAGACTATTGATGACATGACTGAGAAGGGAGACAGAATTCCCAAGAGCTCAGATGAGACGACACGGCCTCAGAGACCAAAAAGCAATTTTTACAACTGGATAAGTTAAATAATGTGTTATTACGTGTTTATGAAAACTTAACTGCTGTATTTGTGATTTGTTTGTATATGTCATGAGGGCATGACCATTTTTAGTGGGGGGACAGTATAGCACACTGCTTATTTCAGTTTGTTTATATTGTAAAGTTCATCAATACTAAGTGAGAAATGAATAATATTGTACTAAAGTAGAAAAGTCAATACAGAAAATTCCCAGGTTGAAGCAGACCTTGAGCGTCTCAGCAATGCGTTCTTGTGCATTTGTTTAGCCCATCCATCCATTTTCAATACCACTTCTCCTCATTAGGGGGGGCGAGGCATGCTGGAGCCTATCCCAGCTGACTTCGGTCGACAGGCGGGGTACACCCTGGACTTGTCGCCCGCCAATCGCAGGGCACATATAGACAAACAACCATTCACACTCACATTCATACCTATGGACAATTTAAAGTCGCCAATTAACCTAACATGCATGTTTTTGGAATGTGGGAGGAAACCGGAGTACCCGGAGAAAACCCACGCACGCACGGGGAGAACATGCAAACTCCACACAGAAATGCCCAACAGAGATTTGAACCCAGGTCTTCCCAATCTCCAGCCTCATTTGTTTAGTCAACTTAGTTAATAATTAGGGTCCTACAGGGTGGGCTCAAGACGAAAAAGGGAGAGTGACGAGATTGACGCCAGAAACGTGAGTTGAGAGATGACACAAAGCGTCCGCTGCAACATTGAGTAGCTCCGGACTTGTCGTCAACGAGAGGCCAACCTCTGCACATGGTCCAAACGAGCATGTCCACCATTGCTCAGCCAAGTGCTCAACAGAGGATCTGAACTAACTGGGTCTCTGGAGGAACAGTGAGTACACAAATTGTCCTTGTGGATTATGAAAGAGCTCCAACAGCGTGCCAACGTATAGTACCACAACTCAAACCTTAAAACCGTGGGGTATTTTTATTTTCTTTTACTGCATCTGACATGTCTAATAAATGTTAAAATTGTATGCAGAGTTGTCTTAAACAGTTTCATGTGTCGGTACATGTGAACATAATGGGCTATAAGATTTAGGTGAGGTTAGGTTATAAATGTGTGCATGGGAGTTAAAGCTCATCATAACAGTACACAGCTATTTATTTATCCAGCTGGCCTGGCCTCTCTGCACCCTAGTCAGCCATATGCCTGTGGTGGTAAGTGCATGTAGATCCTAGTGTTATATTTTAGCAGCACTCACCAATTCACCTTCCATGCAATATTGTCCATCAGGTATCACAGTGTGTATCACAACTGAATTGTGTGAGTGAGATACCAATGTTTGTGTGCTAAAATGATCAAGTGAGATGTTGAGGAATGAAAGGACAGTGGTAAAGCTTTCAGTGAAAGGTGCTGTCACTCTTTGGCACCAATCTACCCTTTTTTCAACCAAAAAATATATGAACACCACCACCGGCTAGCAAATGTTACCAATAGTTGTGAAAAATAAAGAGACTGAAGAAATACATTTCTGTATTTGTCACAATTCAAAGTTAAACTCTTTAAAGATTTTTGTTCGGCCTTTGTCCAAATACAATGACTAGCTTTCACCGCTTTCACTCACCACACACAGGAATTCTGGGCCCCATGAAAAAGGGGCCACATCTCTAGGATCTTAACTGACCCAAAAAGAGCTTTACATAACTCCAAATCTGGTGTGCAAATGTCTTTATTGTTCAGTACTACCAGTATAATATGTACTGCTAGTGAGTTGTCCATGCAGCAGTCTGCATATAGTATGCAGTTCACTATTTGATGCAAGAGAACATAACAAATGTGCTAAAGGCCATCTTTTACAGTCTCACTGTAATTTTAATTGTAAAATTCCAGAAACAAAACCTTACTTAAACATTCATTAACTTTTAAATCTGCCAACCAAAGAATAAAGTTGACGCTGAATAATTATGTGGAAAAATAATTTGTGTCTGAATTTCTGTCTTTTTGTAATTCCAAGGTTTCCCATAGGAAACATGAACCAAGAACATTGCAAAACTGTTAATTTAATGGCAAAGTTGCAGAGAGCACTGCCAACATTTCAATGACACTTTAAAAAAGTAAGTTGTGATAATCAATGATTGATGTAGCCCAGGAACATAATAGCCACTTGTAGCTCTGAACTAGCTAGATGCCACCAGCCAGGCATGTAAATAAAAATGCCAGAAAGTAGAATGATATTAAACCGTGAGCAATCATAGATAGGCTTAGCATGTGGCAAGCTGTCGTCAGTTGACTACATGTTTTACGGGCTATTGTTCATTGTCCCGATAACAAGAAACAAAGTGAAAGTCAACATATTACTTAAAATTGTATTTAAAAAACCCTCATTTTAGAGATGTGGCATCTTTTATTTTGTAGTGGCGCACCGCCACGATCAATTACATGTAGCAGAAACCCTGAATTCCCACAGACTCCCTGCAGTGGTACTAAGTGACATTTCATAGAAGACAGTGTTGCTCACCTTCTTCACACGGACAGGGAGGGGTAAAGTTATGGCTAGACAGAGTTGCTGCAGACTCATTTGTTGTTAAATCTGGTAAATGGGGGAGGGACAACTGATTTACTGTAATAATACATGTTAAACATTTACCTGCGCTGGTTAAATGTTGGGGGTGGACTAGTGGTTAGCACGTTGGCCAATACAGTAACAGCCTGGAGATCGGGAAGACCTGGGTTCGATTCTCCCCTGGGCATTTCTGTGTGGCAGCATTGTTTCACTCTGCTCTGCCACAACTGCCGACTGACAGGCAACATGCTGCTGCTAAAAAGCATGGTGAAGGCAGTAGTGGCCCAAACCTTTTCAAATAGCTATTGGGCGGTGGTCAACCAATATGGGTGTTTAGTTTTGGTCAGTGTGGATATATTATTTTGTTCAGTTACAGGGTAACAGGCTAAGCCTACGTTAGCGTGTGTGTTTGTTTTTTTTCAGCCACACACTGTTACATTGCTCCCAAATCCTCCTGTCTTTAAGCTGCTAGCATGAGGCCTTTGAAGCCTTGGCAGTGTGAATGGAAAATCCACTATATTTAACTTTCAAGCTTAATGTAATGACACAGTATAAAGACGAGCCAGACATGCCGCTGCTTGTCTACGGAACATCTGAATATGTCCACAGAGGATAAATTATAGTCACTGTGATGATAACTTGTTATCTCAAAAGGTCAAACTACAAGGGTCACGCTCCCCTGCTTCATTTAATTGCTTCCCCGGAGATGATGATTGTCTGTACGCAGACGGACGCATCTAACTGTGTTCGATTGGCATGAAATTGCCATTGACTATGAAGCGCTCCTATAGGGCACAGCCTCCTCCTTGTCTTTCCTGAGGTTGATGTCACGGCTGAGGAATCTTTCAGGGTAATCCAAGTCGGGTATTTTGCTGTAAGTGCAATAATGACAGCTTTGTGAGCATTGCTTTGCGTGCCTGTTGACAGCAGCCTTAACTCCTGGGCACATCAAAAGCAAGAACTCCATTAGTTTTGCAAAGTAGTTGAGGTCAAAGGTCACATTTGATGACATTGTTGACACCACCACTTTCACCACTTTACAGACTTTTATGGATTATACATGTAACCTAGAAAAAAAAATACCCATTTTGCGTGTTATCTGCGACAACGAAACATTTAGTCACGTAAAAAGCAAAGAAAAATATTAAATTTAATATAAAGTCATTTTAATTGAGATGTACGATCATGCTGGTTGAGTGGGTAAATAATTATTACAAGTACATTTTAGAATAGCTGTTTGATTGAATTATTGTTGAGTGTCTTAAATAAGTACATAATAGATATAACTGTTTAATCAATTAGTCTAATAACTTAGTGAATGATTATAAGTAGTTTATAGAAAGAATGCTTTCTTAAATAATTAGCGCAGTAGGTGAACATCTGTTTAAGTGTGCCAAAGGTTAAACAGAAATACTGTTGGTCACAGCTTCTACACACCAAGGTTACCAGGCAGAAACAGCCCACGATGTAGTCAAAACAGAAACATTGGCTGGAGCAAAGAATGTTTTGTTTATGTCAACAACAACACTAAGTGTTTTCGGGACAGCGAGGGAGCTAGCTATCATCTGCTGGCGTCCCGGAGAAAGTTATACTTGGAGAGACTGATGCCAATGGTTTGTGCAAACAAGTATAAAATTGACTACGGGACTATTTCATTTTCAGCCAGGGGATGGGTACAGCTGGATGAAATGGGGTCCAGGTACCTGTAGACCACATGTGTCAAACCCGTGCCCTGGAGGACCGAGACGCTGCAGGTTTTCTCTCCAACCAGTTTCTTCGGCAGGTGATTTAATTGATGAGCTTCTTCCCTCAAACTGAAGGTGTTCTTATTATGTCTGACTTATCTTTCAATTATTATGTCTGACTTATTTTTCAATTCTTATGTCTGACTTATTCTTCAATACATTTGGAAAAAATCTAATTTGGTGTGAGAGTCTTTCTTCCCTCTCAAAACTGGAGATTAAAGAGCAGGCAAGGGGGAGGTAAAATCGGCTTAATTCATTTTAAAAGTGGTCCTTTGACCTTTAGGAGGTTGTGGAGAATTTCATCACCAACATGGTATATTAACATAAATATTAACATTATAAATACAGTTCTTCACGTTTCGTATTTTTTTGTGTGTGATGACAACCATAGAACCTGAAATGGAGCTTATTCTGATTCAGGAAAGTGTTCTGCCTGCTACAATCCAGTCATAGCTCCATTTTCGTATGACCCAGTTTTGGTATGATTCAGTTTTAGTAAAAAAATTCTCACCAAAATTTTGCCTTGACTTTTGTACAGTACTGAATATAACACGCTAGTCCATTTGCCCAGTACTGCTTTGCATGACTTGTTGTAAATGTAGTTGTGTTTCCCAATGTTTCCACCATGATTTCTCATTTGAGACTCTTATTTTGGTATTTCCTTGTCCTGTTGTGCACGTTTGCCCGCGCCTTTACTTTGGTGAAGCTGTGTGCACACCTGTGGCTGATGAGTATCAAGGACTATTTACTTCAGCTGGTGGTGGATCATTTGTGTGAGTTATTCGGGACGTTTATGCATCCTGCTACATCTTCTGTATGAATTATTCCTTCTTTCACCCTTTGTTCACTTTTTCACTCAACTCCTGTGTCTGTGATTGTTTGTTTGTGCCTGCCTGTACTCCAATTAAAGATTTGTCAATATAACTATAATTATTTCATATTGTTTTCTGCCTGTAAAAATGTAATTGTTCTGTATAAATATATTTTTGTTAATGTGTTTGGGTGTCTGCAGTGGATTCATTGGATTTACACAGTTTCCTATGGAAAAAATTGCCTTGGTTTTCGCACGTGTTGGTTTTTGTTGAACCTTTTAGAAATAAACAAATTTACACATAGAGATTAATTTAGCCAAGAAGTCACTAACTACACAGAAAAGGCCACTAGACGCTCTGCTAAACACCTCCCTGTTCGTTGGTTATCTTCTTTTTGCGTTTGTATGACTGTTAATAATGTTAATAATGTTTTTAAAAACACTGGAACTAATTAATTCACTTATTCATTGTTTGAGTAGGCGGTGGTCTAGTGGTTAGCATATTGGCCACACAGTCAGGAGATTGGGAAGACCTGGTTTCGAATCTCAGTTGGGAATCTCTGTGTGGAGTTTGCATGTTCTCTCCGTGCATGCGTGGGTTTTCTCTCCGGGTACACCGGTTTCCTCCCACATTCCAAAAACATGTCCAGAGTGTACCCCGCCTCTCGCCCAAAGTCAGCTCCAGCATACCCCCGCGACCCTAATGAGGATAAGCGGCATATTTGATTATTTGAGTCAGTGGTTTTATTTTATTTTGGTTTTAGTTACTTTGGTTACTTTGGTTTTAGTTATTTTGGTTTTAGTTACACTTAATTTACACTCATATGAGTGTTGAAGTATTTCTTAAAACGTCATTGGTATAGTCTGGAACTCCTGTAATGAATTCAGTTATACATTATTCAGGTAAGTAGTTTTACTGTATAATTCTTTTTACATCATTTTTGAAACTAAATTAGGAGGAGGTTCTGCTGTATTTCAAAGGATTTTCTAGCAGGTAAGTATTAATGGTCCTGTTTTGATCATGGAATGACAGCCTTATTTATACAAGTGTACTACTTCAGGTGGAAATTTTCCAACTTGACGTTTTTACTGATGAGAACTAAAAAACAAAAAATTAAAAGAAACCTGAGAGGGGAGAGATTAGATTAGAAATAAAATAGGATAATTTCACAAGTTTTGCACTAAAGTAGACATTCCTGACATGTCGACCCCTCGTGATTCTTTCATTGGGCAGCATATGTGAAGAGGAGCGCAAACAGCTTGCACTGACTCCCACTGTGAAGCGCGTGACTGATTACGAGACACTTTACGCACGCATGACTGCTGTAAATGCACAAAACAACTCTCAGACACAGTCACGCCTCAGGCACCTGGTCAACATACAGTACACACATCATTAACAAGCCCATGAGGGGCCTCCTGTGCTGGACTGTCTTCGTTGCGTGACCCCTCACATTCTCACATTCTCCTTCACATGGTCATCATCGCTTTTGTCTTGTATTTTCACGATTGATAGACAGATAAATAGATAGATAAAAATACCTGTACAATTTAATCTTAACAAGAAAACGGTTCCATTAAGGATGAAAAATAAAATAGTAGTGTGAAAAAGTGTTTTGCATGTTTGTGAAACTTAAATGTTTCAGATCATCAAACAAATTTAAATATTAGTCAATGATAACACAACTGAACACAAAATGCAGTTTTTAAATGAAACTTTTCATTAAGTTAGAAAAAAAAATCTTTAAATGCTTTACAGAAAAGAAGGGTGAAATTCATGAACTCCTTCATTAAAAACATAAAATAAAACATAAAATCATTACATAAAATCCCATAAATCATTCCATAAAACAAACATAAAAAACAAATGTTCAGATAAAATACTTTCAGTTGTTGCACATCTTCTGGAAGACCGTTACAGATTTTGGCAGCATAATAGTTAAGTGTAGCTTCATTGTGTTTAGTCCTGACTCTGGGTACCGGCAGGAGACCACTCCCTAAGCTTTTCAGAGCCCGAAATGGTTTATGTGGCTTTAACATGTCAGACACGTACTTTGGCGCAAGACCATGAAGAGACTTGTACACAAGCAGAGCTGTTTTAAAGTCTAATCCCTGAACGACAGGAAGCAAGTGCACAAACCTAAGTACTGGACTAATATGGTCTTATTTCTTGGTTCCAGTCAGGACTTGAGCAGCAGCATTCTGGATGGGCTGCAGCTGTTTTACAGCTTGTTTAGAGAGCCCGGTGAGAAGGCCGTTACATATATATATGCACATATTCAAAAACGGTCACTATGTGTTTATGATATATAAACAGGCTATACATTCAATGATTGCTAATGTTAGTAGGTAAACTTTGTTAAATTGCTATCATTAGCTTACAATAAGCATAATTAATATGCATGCGTGTGTGTTATGTGGGGCATGGCTCGCAATTTCAGGGCAGTAAGTGCTTTTAGTTTTACTGTTTTTGTGTTCAGTTACAGTCCTCGTTTGGACGGTCGACCAGAATTTTGATTTGTTAGTGTTCCAAATTCATTTTACCCACAAGAAAATCAGAATGAATCAATTCCAGATGTCACACTTAAATGTTTGTGTACTCTACGTGCTTTTTTGGGTTTTTTTTTGCCCTGACACCACCCAACCAACTTCTGGAGGACCACTTTACTCTAATGTACAAAACTGAAAAGTCAGACAACGTAAAGAAAAAATAATCTAACAGAAAGTCATTATTTGTATAGCGATATACCAGGTGTTCTTAACATTGATCTTTGATAGTAGGGTTATTGTATGGACATACATAGAACAACCAACAGACAGACAAACATAGCAAGAGATAGAGTGTATGTGTGTGTGTGTGTGTGCTCTGTATTTATATGTGCTTGTATATACAAGTATGTGTAGGTAATACAATGCTAATGATGGTAGTAATAGCAGTAGTGAAGAGGAAGGAAAAAAAATAGTTGTAATTGAGGAATAAATGAGTAAATAAAATGAACTGAAAGGAAAAAAATACTGGAAATTGAGATCAGGTTTTTGTAGATTTAAATTTTTGAATAAATGCGGACCATGTTTTGTTGAAACCGGATGATGCTGACATTTTTTCTATTGGGAGTTGATCTATTAGCAAATATTTTCAATGTGTGAAGGTCAATGGTCAGTTGATTTCTTGTTTTCCAGTTTAGGAGGACTGTGTTTTCTTGGCAACAAGCTAGGGCTGTAAACAGTGTAGCTTTAGTGTGATGATTAAACACGATAAACAGGCACGACTGTACAGCGGTTAACTTTTTATTACACTTGCAAAACAGTTAAAAGTATTAAAAAGCGCCATGCATGAAGTCAACTTCTTTGCATTTCTGTAAAATATACCCTTCTGTCAAGCATTATCAAAGGATGAGTGTTTTATTTTCTGTATTATATAATTTTATTATACGCCGGCTAACATTTTACACTTGCATTATGTATTAAAATGTAAGATCAAGCGTTACTCTGTAAACACATTAGACTTAAGTATCGGAACCAATGACAATGTTAATGTGGAAGACGATAAGAAAAGACAAACATGTATATAAATTGTAGGATATTAAAAAAAATGTAATTGTTGAGATACCTAAATAAAAAAAACAACTAAATATCCTCCATTGAATAAACCTATCTCTGCAGTTTTGTGTGAAAGCAATGGACATGTGCTTGAGACAGGGGGTTGGGGTCGGGGGGGATTACTGGGCCCCCCACAGACAATGATTAGCGCACGAATGACTAAAGTCACGAAAGTCAGGCTGACTCCAGAAATCGTCTGAATGCAGTGTTTTTGTGTGCCTCGTAGCATCTTGCTGGTCCAGGGCAGATTGCCGGCTGGATCCTCTTTCCACACATTCCCACATACGCCCTTTTTCATGCAGTGATCCAATCAGTGCTTCCTTAATGAGAGAGTTCAATTCACTGGAGGAATGAAACTTTCCAATACAGTCAGCATAAGGTATAAAGTGGCTTGTGTTGCACCTCACTCACCCCCACAGAGGGACATGAAAGTGGACGGAACAATAATGGCATGTTTGGCAGACCTCTATTGTTGTCTGCCACATCCAAAGAAACTGGAGATGAACAAGAAACCAATACCTCTACGCACCTGTTTAATACTTGATGAGCAGAGACAGGTGATATCTTCTTGCCCACTGGAACCTTCCAGGCACTGGCTGACCCCGGTGGAGAGTTTTACGTCAAAGTTGTTAGCCTTAGTTGTTAGACTTAAATTATTTGTAACTGTCTTGCAAGTGTAAAATGTTAGCCGGCGGTTAATAAAATTATATAATACAGAAAATAAAACACTCATCCTTTGATAATGCATATTTTACAGAAATGCACAGAAGTTGACTTCATGCATGGTGCTTTTTAATACTTTTAACTGTTTTACAAGTGCAATAAAAAGTTAACCGCTGTACAGTCGTGCCCTGTTTATCG
Source organism: Dunckerocampus dactyliophorus (assembly GCF_027744805.1). Lineage (NCBI taxonomy): Eukaryota > Metazoa > Chordata > Actinopteri > Syngnathiformes > Syngnathidae > Dunckerocampus > Dunckerocampus dactyliophorus. The sequence goes on from NC_072828.1 coordinate 11,716,138, forward strand.
TGTTTTATTGGTTTCAGACTCGACCATGATTACTGAGTTTCCGCAAAGTAGGATTCAATATTAATAAATGGAATATTTTAGTAGTTAGAGCATAGATAACATTTTTACCATTATTAGAGCCCATGAATAATTAATAATAAGATAATTACACATCCCGGTAATTCCTCATTAGTTGTGTACATAAACTGAGTAATATGTCAGTGAAAATAGCTATGTAGCATTCACTATACATACACTTCATGTATTACGTGCAGTTAGCATTTACTATAAAACATTAGATATATTGTATGTGCATGGCTCAGATCAAGGGTACCCTTTGCTGTCTTCAACTTCACTTGAGTAGTATTTGAAATTGTTGTTGTAACAATGTGTACTATCCCTATCACTCTGACGTTTAGAGAGTGAGGAAGCTTACCAAACCATAAATTAAGCTTGTTCATGTTTTTATTTTGTGCTAGCACGGCTATGTTGTAAATAAGTGTTGGACATTGAAATGTTACATGTAAAGCATGTCTACTTTTGTTGTGAAATTAACAATATTTTCTCTGATAATTTTGTCATGATTTCTACTTAGAATTAAAGAATGATGTCTGAAATTGGTTTCTAATGTGTTTTATTCAAATACTCTGTGTAAAAAACAATAACTGTCGTGTAATCATTAGTGAAAAGTACATAACCTTCGTGTCCGCCTGCCGATGAAAATTTTGAAGAACATAATTCCATGGAAAAACAAACCCCATGATGATTACAATGGTATATATCCATCCATTTTTTATACCGCTTCTTCCTCATTAAGGGGCATGCTGGAGCCTATCCCAGCTGACTTCGGGTGACAGGCGCTGGACTGGTCGGCAGCCAATGGCAGGGCACATATAGACAAACAACCATTCACACTCACATTCATACCTATGGATAATTTAGAGCCACCAATGAACCTAACATGCATGTTTTTGGAATGTGGGAGGAAACCGGAGTACCCGGAAAAAACCCACACGCACACGGGGAGAACATGCAAACGCTACACAGAAATACCCAGGGGAGAATCGAACCCAGGTCTTCCCGATCTCCAAGCTGTTACTGTGTTGGCCAACGTGCTAACCACTAGACCACCGTGCGGGATATTCATGGAATAATAATTTCAACTCTGCAACTAAAGTGATTTTTTTGTGTATAAAAGAGTAAAATAAGATTATTTGAACAAAAGTCTAACACCGAGTGGACACCGAGTTATGTACATTACATTGAAGAAAGAGTGAACTTCGGAGGGTTGCTATGGGAAATGGAAGATGTCTCGAGCTCTGGCATGTTGGGTGTGTGTTTTGCAATGTTTGAAGTTTGTGTTGATAACATGACCAAGGTCTATCCACGAGTTTACAATTTTAAATGTAACACTTGGGTACCCTTGATCTGAGCCATGCACGTACATGAACAATTAAAAGGTGTATGCAAAAGCCAATGCAGCCGAAGTCAAGGCAACCTATTAAAAAGCTTTCAGCAACGGGCTCATTTTGTGATTAATCGTGAAATTGTAGACAATTGTAATTGGAATAATAAAAATGAAAGTTGCATTATCAGAGTGTGGCTGCCGCCATCCGTTCCCCACTTTTTTGCGACCGAATCACAAGAGCGAATCAGCTGACATATGTCATATGACATTATAAAGTGATGATTATGATGTGGTGACATGCGACCCACACTTCCTTCACGATCACCAAAATGGGCACCCCTTATGTAGCATATATGTCCATTCATACACTGTATTACTTAACATTGTTTTTACGTAAAAAAAAAAAACCCAAAACTTTCCAGGGTTCGGTGGCGTTTATGTTACCCTGGCGCTGCACCACGATCCATTACACGTAGTGGAAACACTAGTTAGCATCCAATTGGTCATTTCTAAGCTTAAAGGGTTTCAAAAGGAGTGGGGAAGAAGGACAAAGTAAGAAGCAAAAAACTTACCGCTTCCACACGGAACAGGAGGAGAACTTTTTTTGGCTGAATCCATGCAGAGTGAATAATCTAATCTAATGTCATGTCTCATCAATGTAACATTATTGAAGCCTACTGACCACAATACTACATATAACTTGTCTTTCGATATTTTTGGACTAATAAGTTAACATAGTCCACCACAAAACAGCGGCCGTTTATTATTGAGCGAGCGATGTTCAAACCGTGATGTACCGAGGGACGACTGTATAATAAACCATATAAAATTTTAAAACACTTGACCTTTGATGTTGCGTGACAGAGGGCCAGCTTTTTACAGAAATTTGGACATTCATACAAGTGTTGTGTCATACAAGTGTAAAAAGAAGTCAACCACTGTATATTACAACTTAAAAAAACAATACATATCACTGACAAGGAGTGATTGAGACCCTTGACATTAAAGTGAGTCATTTCTTCTGAATTAGTGTTGATTTAGCCATATTGTACTGAGCTGCCAGGACAAAGACGTGGTCACCACTTTCCTATGTCTCGATAACTTCCAGTTCTGCTTTAGTGGTTGTTGCGCTTATGTTATATTGTCTTATGTCACAATAAGTTCAAGTTCTTGTTCTATGGTTATCATCGCAATTTTTACCTCTTTGCCATCATTAGTAAACAACAAAAAAAAAACACTAGGAAAGTCAAGTAAAAAGGGAAACATACTCCTTTAAATGTTCAATGAGCTCAAGTAATCACATTTGACGTGATGATGGTTTGTTTGACTTTAGAGGCATATTTTCGATTCATATTTTGGTTGTTTGTATTCGCAGCATTCCATAATTGAGCTTGAACCTTTACAAGCAAACTTAGCTAAGCGGTAATGTCGGAATGTCTTTTCCGAGGCATTCCAGGAATTTCAACAAGCTGTCTCCTCATATTTGCTTTAACAGCACAACTGTCAACATACATTTTCTTCCACTTGGTAGGTGCTTGTTTTCAATGCGTGCAGGATTGTGATATCATATGGGCTGATAAAAGAGCTGTGCATAATTCCAAGCACTGGAATGGGCACCAGCTCCAAAAAATCAAGAAAAACACTCACAATAAAAACAACAATCAAATTAAATTAAAGCAGGAAATTAAAAAAAAAGTATTTCTTTTTTGTTTGTTGTGATGCCACCACCGAAGAAGTGTGATGATAACCATGGAACGGGAAATAGCATTTTGTGACATAAGAAAGGCTGGTTAGTACAATACGAGCAGCACTACAACTAATTCATGAAATATCAACTACATACACACATTTAACAAGCTAGATGGCGGCCATGCTTTTCATACATTATAGCAATCTAATTAATCTTATTTATTATGTATTGTGTAAAACTAAGACATGAATAAGATCAAATTAAAAGCACAAAATGAATGCCGACCCACCATCCACCAGTTCAAGTTCCAGCCAAGTTTTTCCAGAGAGATTATTACATCGCTGTTTGACGTGTGTGGTCAAAGGCAGTGCGCTAGCATGAATTAACTTGAGACAAATGTGCACATTAGCACTCAATAAGTCATCAAAACTTACCTTTATGCATTCCCACATAGTATCAGCATTTGACACCAAATATGAGGTGAAAGAAAAATGGTAAAAATACAGTAGCAGTCTACCTGTGTGGCATGAGATAAAGTTAGCACACGCACAATGGACATGCGTCAAGTGAAACGGATGTAACAGAGAGAATCCGGCCATTTTTCAAAATAAAACATTAAAAAAACTGAAATAATGGAAATAATTTTTTCTTTCTGTGCGGCCCGGGGGTTGGGGACCACTGCTGTAGAGTGCTTTGACGTTTGTGAGATTTCAAGTCACCCTAGGGTCAAACTTTGCGATTTAATACCAGCAACACAGTTAAGAGTAGTTGTCAGAAAAATAATAGCACAGGTAACACAGTAAGGGTGCATGTTATGACAAATTGTCACCCTTTTGTGTACAGGGGGTTTAAGAGTAGAGTTATATGTTACACTATTATTTTGTGTAGTGTTACCCCCCGATGTGAGGACATGGTGGCTGGTGCCATTAATAAAGTCTTTTATTATTAAGCAAAAGATAAGCTCACATGGAGCGGTGTAATATCATAACAAAGAAAAGGTAGGAGGAACAGCTTGGTCCAATCTATGATCCACCATGGGAGCTGGAAAAGGGAGAATAAATGGACGTAACAGGAAAAAGTGCTCACGGAGATACAAAGGGGGAGCATCGAGCACACAAGTAGCAAGGGTCCAAAACAATATAAGTCCAAGCAGAAACTGAATGGGCAACTAGCTGAAGCCCCAGCTCAACCTAAATACAGTAGAACCCTCATGAACCTAACAGCAAACAGGTGCACTGCTAGCTCCCTCAAACAAGCGTAACAGAAATGGAATCCGAAATAACAAAATGAAGCGCAGAACAGGACATAATGAGAGTAGAGTTCTCCCATGATTCTTGAATGCCTCACAGCAGTATTGTACACTTTAGTACTAACTTCATAACAACAATATTTTTTGTGCAGCAGGGTCAGGGCAGCCATCTGTTAAGGGTCCGTGTCCGCTTCAGGGACCGTGTCAATAACGCTGGGGGAAGCTCAGCGCACACTCCGACGGCCCCCCCGGTAACCACCTTTGAGATCAGCCAAACCACAGCAGAGGTAGCTCACAAGGGGTTGTGGGTTTCCTGAGCAGCTTGAGCACAGAATGGGAAGTGACCCATTAAGAAAGCCATATGTGGCCTTCCTCTCCCTCTGCAAATACTGTAGTTGCATCACGTACCATCACTGGGGTCATCCATACATTGACTTGAGTGCTGCTGGATCAATGCAGGACAGTGTGTGCGCGCAACAATAGCAGTCTTCATTGCAGTCTTGTGACTAAAAACAATGTGTCCGAAACTTAAACGTGATGGACTTCAAGCGTCACATGGTAGAAAAGTCAATGGAAGAGAACACAGACTCGGGTTTCCATCACATCATGTTTATTCCCCATGCTAGCTTTCTTCAACCGTTTCCTCCTTTCCTCGAAGACGTTTAACTGCTCCACTCACCTCAAACAGCGTCGGAAGGAGAATGACATCCCGGCCAAAATTTACGACAGCAGGTTAACCGCAGTGGAGTGGAACGGTTGAGCGGCTACACCGCATGCTGTCGCCGTCAAAACACACCGTATGTCTTCTGATATAACAGATAAACAGTTGAAAACAGTTGAGAACAGTTGAGCTTTCGCCGAACGCAGCTTGGTGCTAGCGTTAGAATTACATTTGGAGTCTGAATTGCTTATTTAATGGGAAAAAATGGAGATTGCACATCATTGCCTGGAATAATAAATGCTATTGTAGCTAACTGTCGCAGGACAAGGCTAGATGCTAGCATTTATCATTACATGTAAAATCTGAATAGACATACAATATTTTCATATGTGCTAATGTAGCTACTGTATCTTGACCTTGCTAACGTCCACATAAGCGGGACAGATTTGATCTACAGTCTAAATATTTACTCAGATATCCAAGTTATACACTCTTAATGTGTGCAAAGTATCCGTTTTGAACTTGCTAACTTCAACAGAAGAGCGCTAGATGCTAGTGTTACTATTTTACTTGGTCCGATTAGGCTTTATTGTGGTTTTGACATCTCGAGGAAAACACAATTGTTTTCATACATACGTTGCATATTTAGGCTGAAACCCAATTCTACCCCTTAACCGTCATCTTACCCCTTACCCCCAGGTTTTGCATGTTCACGAGAATCAAGTTGTGTCCCAATTCTCCTTAAATCGAGGGGTAGGTGCTAAGGTGTATACAGCCTTCTCAAACACCCACCGAGAAGACGGAAGCGCGGAGACCGAAAGAAGCATATAAATGTAAGTAATTACGCATAATTATTGATTTTCACAGTAACATCACTCATGTTTTGTTATATTTTCAATCATTTGCTAGCCCACGTAAATGTTCACCATGTTTTGAATTGTTGGTTGTCACGAGTTACGACCTGATATCTAACTTCACTGCTCCTGCATTTCAAAAATGATTTGACATTAGAGCACATTAGCGTGTTCATTGTAAATTGTATTTTAAAACCACTCGCTGGCGAGGGGAATCTACATTACTGAACTGTTCATAAAGTTTGTTATATTGTTATTTCTATTTCATAATGTATGCATATTTTATACATTTTCCGTTTTTATAAATGTTGTTACAGTGCTGTTTGTAAGCTGTTATTTATTAGTTGTTTTGCAATAAATGCCAACGTTTGTAAAAATATTTGCCTTTTATTTTAAAAAAGGTTTTCTGAGGTAGGCTATATAAAACTGAAATAATGTCGAAAGGTATGCATCTTACTTTATGGTAGGGAACCTTTATTATGAACAGTTCAATTACCTCATCTGCCTAGGTCACAGCCAGCAAGTGGTGAAGGGTGACGATGTAATGACAATCAAGTGGTGTCCCATTTCTTAGTGGCTTCTTTCCCTTGGCCTGAGAGGTTTTAAGGGGGTAAGATGAAGGGGAAGGGCTAAGGGGTAGAATTTGGATTCAGATTTACTCAGATATACAACCTGCTTTATCATAATATATGCTGATGTCGCTGTTTTGAACTTGCTAACTTTTACAGAAGAGGGCTAGATGCTAAAATTGCAGATGGAGTCTGAAGAGTTTATTTCTAGAGATGTATGATAATATCGGCATAAAAATGCAATTTAGGTCAATATTGGGATTTTTCCCAAAAATGAAAGCCGATAATAAACATAATGCTGTATATTCCTGTAGGCTTCCGTTTTTTTTCGGTGCGCAAACGATGACCTCATCAAATGAGTAAACAACCGTGGGTGGATCGTAGCAAACTAGCTAGCTCGCTCCTTCCAATCCATCCATCCATTTTTTATGCCGCTTATCCTCACTAGTAGAAATGTTACAATTCCCGGAAGTAAGCAACGGTAAAATCCGACACCTGGGGACATCTGTGAAAATTGTGCTTTTTCATATGATATCGGATGTATTTTCATGCGTATTGATGTTTGTTAGGTAGATTACGTCCTCCACATAGTGTTGGACCACATCGACTCATACGAAGGCTTCGAATCTTAAGTCCAACTTTAAGCCTTTCAAACTCATGGATCGGAGCTTTAGGACAAGTTAAAGTTATGTAAGACGTAAATTCACTTTAATATCGATCTACAGATGAAATTTCATTAAAAGATGGTGTAAAATATGTTAATTTTGGCCTGGAATTACTGTGTACATGCAATTTGTAGTGTGACTTGGAAAAGAGTGCGCAGCATACTTGAAAACTATGACACTTGATTTTATTCCCTGGACTTTTTGATGACCAAAAAAATGTAATGACTTTAAAACAAATGTCCCAGCCTAAGCCTAATTGCAAGTATGTCTTACAATGTTGTACAATGTTGTTTACAGCCACATTGAGAAGCTAATTTTTGTGCTGTATCCATTTGCTTCACAACAGATATGCGTTCATTCCACACAGGAGATATGTGAAGTTACACATATCCATTTCGGCTGATATCGGTAACGGAAATTGAGAGCTGGACAATATCGACATATCGGATATCGGCAAAAAAGCCCAAATTGTACTTGTCTGAGATAAAAATGCAAATTAAACGCTATTGAAGGTGGTTTGAACTTGCTAACTTTCACACAACAGGGATAGACGTGCACAGAGTCTTACAAGCTTATTTAAGAGTAAAATGCAACTTGGATTAAGATATAGAACATATTTATACAGCTACATAAATGCTAATGAAGCCATTTTGAATTTTTACTTTCACAGAACAGGGCTTGCACTAGCATTATATTTGGTGTCTGAATAGATTTTTTTGAAGTGTTGGCAAATTAAGGGGAAGAAAAAATATTTATATACTATATATACACCATAATTTATGGTGTATAAGCCGCTACTTTTTTGTCAAACTTTGAACCCTGTGACTTATACAGCAGTGCAGCTAAATTATGACCATGTTCTAATCTCGTGACATCTCCTGTACCTCAGCACTACTACTAATCTGTTAAACACGGTGCCTCTGGCGAGTCAGTGAGGAAACGGTTGCACTTTCTTTGGCAGGAGCCAAATCACGAGCTACAAGTGAAATCACGACGAGCTTGTCAACCCATCGGAAATCACACGAGGTCATTACTCAATATATCAGTCTGACTCACGGTGTCATCTTACAAAGAACGCTAAACTCATCACACAGTAACTTAACACTCAAAAGGTAGCCAAAAAATATGCAAGTACGTAGGGCTGGGTGATATGGACCAAAACTCATATCCCGATATATTTAGATTGAATATCGGTATACGATATTTATCCCGATATTTTTTCCGTAAAGTGTGTTTAGAGAAAATCAAAGCCAAATATGCCTGTCAAGTTGTTTTATTCAAATAAATACTTAACATGAGGATGTTTTTTGAAGTTTTAAAGCTTCATGCAATATGCACATAAAAAAAAAATATTATCTAAAAATAAAATGAAGTAGGCCATTCTCTTTTTGAAATAAATATAGAAAAACTCAAATATAATCTTTTTTTGTAAATCTTTAGCTATGCTCAAATCCTCAGCTAAGAACAAAAGCACAAAAGAACAAAATTTGAAGGAGTGCCCGATATAAGAGGAAATTTTAAAATGTCAGCAACTCAAAAATTCAACAGTAGTATTTTTAGGAGACACAAGCATGTCCTTATTTTGTGCCAGGAACACCAGCCTGTCAACTGCATCAGGCTTAGCAACAGTCTGACTGACTTCCTTGTACATTTGTGGTAGAGCTAAATAATTGTGACTGCAAAGCTTGCTGGACATCACGAGTCCATCGTTTTCAGCAGGTTTTTAAAAAGCCAGCGCACAGCTTCACACATTCCTCGTATTGGCGTTTGTGCCAAGTTTTAATTTGGTGAAAAATATTTTTTTTATGCTTTGAATTTAAAGTACCTCCACATTACTGAGCTGAAACCAAGTATTAGGGCCACATTCTGACTAATTCTTCCAGCGCAGATGCAGTCGCTTCGACTGAACAGCCTCCACCACTCCTCTCTCCTCTTGCATGCACGGAGGGGGGCGGTCCAGGAGCTCACACACAGTGCAGAGAGATGATGGAGATACAGCACAAATCCAGTCTATATCGATATGGATGATTTTGATATCATGCTTAAAATAAATATTGGTATATGAAAAATATTGATATATCACCTAGCCCTACAAGTACCAATACGAGTTAAAAATAAAAGACAGCTCAGCTTGGAATGAATCAGCTTTGAATGAAATGCTTTGCTGGGATGAAATGCACTATGGGAAGAAGTTAAAATAAGTTATTGTTTTTTGTTTTAAACTTGTAGAAGTACTTGTATTGTACAGGGTCAGGCAAAATGATCTGACACATTTGTAAGTTAAATAAAAGGCAAATAAAGTAAAGAAACAAAAAAGTGTTTTTATTTTTCGAAAAGTACATATAATGCCATTTTTTTCATATAGTGCCATTTTGCTTTGTTTCTTTACAATGCCATTGTTTTTCGTTTCTCTTTCAGTTGCTGCCATGAATAGGACTGGTGAGCATCGTGCTTTCATTGTGAAAACGTTTATCAAAGCAAACGAATCTGTAACTGCAACACAAGGAGCGTTCCGTTTGCACTTCAATCTTGGTAGACATGATCCCGTACCACGAAACACCATCTTGTTATGGGTTACCAACTTCAGAGCAACTGGATCTGCATTGAGTGTGTGGACAATAATGGATCCCATTTGACTGATTGAATTTTTAAAACATAATGAAACAGAATGGCATTATAAGTACTTTTCCAAAATAAAAACACTTTCTTGTTTCTTTACTTTATTTGCCTTTAATTTAACCTACAAATGTGTCAGATCATTTTGCCTGACCCTGTATATTTCTTAGCTACCTTGTCAGTGTTAAGTTTCTGTGTGATGATTTTAGCCTTCTTTCTAAGATGACACCGTGAGTCAGACTGTTATACTGAGTAATGACCTCCTGTGATTTCCAGTGGGTTGACAAGCTCGTCATGAGTTTTTTCATAGCTCATGATTGGCTGCTGTCAAATAAAGAGCGACCTGGTCCTCCCGGACTCGTGAGCGCCACAATATGCCATTTTATGAAATCGACATGTGCGGTTTATAGTCCGGTGCGGCTTATACTGTATATGTACAAATCTGTTTTTCTCTCTAAATTTAGTGGGTGTGGCTTAAACACCGGCCAAAATAAAAGTCATAAAATCAAATAAGATATAATAAATATGTAGCCATTTTGGAGTTGCTAAATTTTCCAGACCAGAACACCATAACCTGGGAATGGACCTATAAAACACATATATGTCATGAAGTACAGATGACGTCTCAAGAAGCCTTTTCCTCGATATATGTCATGAAATAAATCAGTAACTAATAAATGAACCTTTCGCAGGAAAGGGTCTTGAGTTTTGAAAAATCTATGGCATAAATGTCAGTATTAATAAGGTTCACCTCCACTCCCTTGTCGTGGAACATGTTCATATTCATTACTTTAATTTTGCTGCGTGGTTCCCTAAAGGAATGCCAAAAGCCTGAGGTTCAGTATGATCCATTATTGCTGCTCAGAGCAATAAGTGGATGTTATGAGCAGCTTTGAATAGAACTTAATGAAAACTATGACTTCTTTTCTCACTCGCTGAGCAGAGGGATTAGCTGTGGGTGCGGGCACCATAAAAAGACACCATTCATACATCTTTTATGGCCTTTCAATGACTGTTGAGATGTGTTACAGTAATCCCTTGATGACTTTTTCTCTCACTCTTCCTCTAACGACGTTCTCTCGAGTCTGACAAACAAACGCTGGTGTTCATCCGCTCAATGGCGGGATTTCCTTCCTCGCCGCTTATCGGTTTGATCACAAAAACAATGGGCTGCCCATGCGAGATTACAGGGATTTTTTCTCTAACGTGGCGTTCCCCCTTGCCACCAGATGCACTCTTCTGGACGTCAGCCGAGACAGCGGAGAACAGGAAGAAGTCACACATCAGGTCCATCCCCGACATGTTTTTCACAGCTTTTTTAAAACTGTTTTTTTTTTTTAACGAGATAAACATCACTGCAGCCTTCCCAAAATCCCAACCGCTTGTGTCCTACGGTCATTTCCTCCACTGGTAAAAATCTATCTTTAGCAAAGATTTCACAGCACTTCATCAGGCCAGGCACGCCATCAAGTACAAGGAAGTTTGGAATTTAATGGAGCATTTTGCACGCCCTGTTTACCCTAACCAAAAAACCCCAATTGCCATTGTTTTTTTTCAATGTATTATTTGTTGTTTGTCCAAAATCAGAGCTGCACTAGGATTTTAAGGACAGGGGAGATGCACATGATGTGAGCGAACGTAGTGCACGCACACGTTATCGTAATCTAACATTATTGTCATTTACTGATGTATAAAACTAAGAAATGAGCAACAGCAACAAATTAAACCCAGAAAACGAATACTGACACACCAATGGTACGATAATAGCGTGGTTTGATGTGTGTGGGTGACAGGTGCAGTGTGTTTTTTACTGCATCAATTGTGGAAAGTTCTTTTCATTTGAATCGAAGATGACACAACCCACTTCTCCATGCACATAACAAACACACGTTTTTCCCAAATAAAATAGGCAAATAGCCAAATAAAATTCCGCATAAAGCAAACAATAACCTGTTACCCAAAAATGTCAAACAATACTTTTCTACAAGAGAGGAGAAATATGATCTCAGGGAAAAACTAAACTGAAAACACTTATATGCGAGAAAAACGCTAAAAACCCACAGCTTTTCAGTACGTGGACTCAAATTATGGAACGGTGTGAGTAAGGAACTCAAACAAAGCACTAAGATGAGGGATTTTAAGAAACTATATAAGTAGCTGATGTTCAAAAAATACAAGGAAGAATGTTATGTTTATTTGTATTTATTATTATTATTTATAATTATTATATTGATTATTATATATGATTACTATGTATTATAATTGTGGACAAATATGGACAATTATATTACCATGTTGTTAAATTACCTTATCACTTTTTTATGTATTACAAAGATCACATATGAAATGCAGGAAGTGAATAAATGCACAGCAGCAGATGTGGAAGAGATGGGGGGGGGGGGGCTCCAACTCCTTTTGGACATGTGGAAGTGTGAATTGTATCATGTGATGTATTCCACTGTAACTTGTATGCATGTTCAAATAAAATTCAACCATTTATGTTTTTATTTGTAGTTATTTCCCAGGATATGGTGTATATTCATTGTAAATTATTCTATATTTTTATTTTTACTTATTTTTTATTATCATATCAATATTCATTTCTTTTTCTTTTTTTTTTTTTTTACATTTTTATTAATACACTGGATCCACGCACAGTTGTGATTCAGCATTCACGACCTTGCAAATTGTGTATTAAAAAAAAATTATCTTAATTTTTTTTTCCGAAAATAGGCCCTTTTTTCCACAACACAGCTTTGTTCCAAAGCTCACAATTTGTACACATTTATATCTTCACACTTCACTGATAATGCTTTTCATCAAGCAATGTCGCACGAGGCTCAGCGGTCCTTGAACACACCAGACATTTTTATGGGCGTATCAATTAGTTAGTTTTTTTTTTTTTCCCCATTCCCTGGTGGTCCTGGATCGTAACCCCGAAAAAAGTGGGCATATACTGTGGGTATATATTTCTTAGGATACGTCCAATTTTATGGTGGCCGAGTGGTTAGCATGTAGGTCACACACGTTAGGTTAATTGGAGACTCTAAATTGTCCATAGGTATGAATGAGAGTGTGAATGATTGTTTGTCTATATGTGCCCCGCGATTGGCTGGCGACCAGTCCGGGATGTACCCCACCTCTCGCCCCAAAAGTCAACTGGAATAGGCTCCAGCATACCCGCGATCCTAGTGAGGATAAGCGGCAAAGAAGATGGATAGATGTCCAATTTCATAATTTTCTATTAGATTATTTTTTTAAGGTCAAACTTCGAATGGAAAGAAATAAGATTATTTGGCCCCTATCTGACTGTAAGTCATAAAAAAGCAAACCTGTTGGTTGACAATATGTTTTATATTTTATTTTAAAATGTGGTTTTGAAAGGACTAGTTTGTAAATGAAATTTAACTCGGGCCCATTATCCTTGTAATCTGCAGTTTTGTTAAAGGCCAGCAGCGTCCTGTTATTTCAGACCTGGCTTGTATTTATTTATTTGTCTATTTATTTTCAAACTAGCTCGTCATTGACAGGACTCTTGTGACCCGTTCTAAACCAAAGGTTACCTGAGATAACTCACTGCAGTGCGTTGGCGTACCAAGTCTTTGCATTTGGCAATAGTAAGAGCCCGTTAAGCTCCATTTCACAACCAAGAGATTATGGGAATTACTTGTGACATGCGCCCCAGGGGGCAAGCACCTATTGGCACGCACCACTGACCGTACACATCCGGCTATTGAGACACACACGCCTAACTTATTGCTGCTTGGATTAAACGTAATGGCTCTTTCCTGCGTAGGATGGAATGCATTTGAAGGCAGTGTTTATTGGTAATTCAATATAGACTTTTCTTTATTTACAATGACACATGTAACACATTCATTATACACAGCAACACTACAGTTAATCAAGCCTCAGGTTCAATAAATATGAAGCAAACTGCAGGGAGGAAAACGTCAAAATGCGACTGCCAGGCTCCGTTTACTTCCTGAAATGATAAAAAGTGTTGCCGTGGCGACCAAGTCTAGAGTACACGCATGTGGGGGGAAAAAAACAGCAACAGAACTTTTGATATTCATGTACCACGTCTTCATTAAGATCATCGCCTTCTGACAATACTTAACAACATATGCACACTGAAATGTACTGTATACTTACACAAAGTATAAATAGAGTTTTTTTGGCGCACGTTTACATGACAACAACAACGCGAACACAGTAAAGAAACTAACGAAAAAATGACCAAAAAATAAGTCTTATGCATGCCAGGGCAGTAGTTTGCTATGCCATTGTAAAAAAGCACTCCTTGCATGCTTGTCCTTTCGGGTTTTATTCAAAACACTCCTTTAAATACCTCTGTCAGCAAATGTACAACTTTAGAATTTGACGGATAAATTGGCTACAACGCTAAAACAGTGCAGTGCGGCTTTGTTTTGCTTGTTACATACACGCACGCGCCTACAAGTCTTAACACGAATCACATCTTAACACGCATGTGTTTGATTGTTTTCAACCTTTTGACGCAAACGACAAAAAAACCCGTCCAATTAGCGATCCTTTTTTAGAACTATGCACTAAAGATGGGCATAGCATTCGATTAATCAGTGGATTAATAGTGTTTAGAATTCTGTCTCATCGCGTCTTGAAAGAAAAAAAAACAAAAACGGAGTGCCGGGTAGTCTTTTAAATACACGACTTTACAATTTGATGGATGTCAGCAGCAGTGGAAACAAATGTCAAGGGGCGATGCGTTTAAAAACAAAGGCAAAAACAAAGCACCGTTGCCATTGTTGTTTTGCTTTGCCTATGCTAAGCAATAAAAACGCATGCGCAGTCGATATTTTTCAGCATTTAGGTGTAAACGACAACAAATAAAGCACCAAATTTGCGATCCCTTCCAGATTCTTTACTAGAGTTGGGCATAGCATTTATTCATCAAATAATATTGTTAAGAATTCTAAGAAGTCAATCGTGTGGAGTTAATTGTCGATTAATCACGTCTTGAAAGTATGGAGGACAAATGGAGTGCTGCGTTTTATCCAAAATTGTTTTAAAAAATACTGTTTGTCGCCCTACGTACAACGTAAAATAACAAAAAAACCGTCCAATTTGCGATCTGTCAGTGTGTGGAGTTAATTGTCAATCGCGTCTTGAAGCCACAGGGACATAGTGGAGTGGAGTGCACGACTAAGCTGCGACCAGCAGAGGCGCTGTTGATCCAGTCTCAACTAGTTTATTTTCTGATGCTAATCATAGCGCCAGCTATGCTGTACTTAAGTTAAAAAAAAACACTTTTCCTACTATTTGTAAAATTAATGTTACAATAATATAAATCGGTTGATTAATTAAGCATGAATTGTTATTCCTATTTTTTTGCCTCCAAAATATTATATATTGTTGCCATGTAAACGAACACCCAAAAACGACACTGCTTTTATCCGATTTCATTTCAAATCACCTGATGAATAGTAGTGGCACCTCTTATCATAATAACAA
This sequence comes from Dunckerocampus dactyliophorus, assembly GCF_027744805.1. Taxonomy (NCBI): domain Eukaryota; kingdom Metazoa; phylum Chordata; class Actinopteri; order Syngnathiformes; family Syngnathidae; genus Dunckerocampus; species Dunckerocampus dactyliophorus. The sequence continues at coordinate 11,731,322 of NC_072828.1, forward strand.
CAATAATGCAAATGATTCGGTTTAAACATTCAGAGAAGCGCACAAAGACAAGATGTTGCATTTTCTCTCCTCACGCCCACACACACGAACGCACACACACACACACACAATGTTCATTCACAATAACAAACAGGACACTTTTCCCGGTGGTCTTCACAACAAAGATAGGAAGTTTTGTGTGGGGAACATCTGGAGTCAAAAGAGGACGAGGGGAACAATGACATGAACGCTACTTAATGAACTGCAGCCCAATGACTGCCGTTAGTACAACAGTGATGGTGACGGTAGTCTAAAACAGTAGCACTGGCGGCCAACACAAAAACAATAAACAAATCTCCAAAATGGCAGTACCACAGCATGTAAACAATGATCGCACAGGGGATGGAAATACCTATTTTTACATGTAGCTTCTCCTTTGTTGTACTCACATTAAATTGTATCCCAGCGACAGATAGTTCATAAGCATGTCTGTGAAGGGGTTGCGTACCGTATAGTACAAAGGAATTGTGAACGTGGTCCAGCGGCATGGCAGTGAAAGGACTCGGAAACCTCCTCAAAAGCTAATAGCTTATTATTAACCAGTGTCCCAGTAGCTCCATTTGAAATTGAACCCTGAATAAATGTCACCTTCATTTTAAAAAAAGTTTGATAATACTGACAAATAAAAATTAAAAAAACACCAAAGCTGCACTATGTATGGAATGATGTGAAGTGCCTCCAGTGCGTTTTTTTTTCTTTTCCTTTCCGAACAAAATACGACAAGTAACAAAAAAAAGTAATGAAAAGGAAAAAACTTCAATAGATGGATGAGAGATGTGACTTGAAGCATGCCATATTTCAAATGTCCTCCCTTGAAGCCGCAGATAAAAAAAGTCATGTTAATAATAATAAAGTGTTCTTCCTGATGGGCGTCCAGTGTTTTAGTGCCACAGGGTGGTGATTTGTAAGGGGGAAGTAAGGGACAGTGTTTTGTCATGGTAGCAGAACATGAGAGGCACTTCTTTAATGAGGCCAGCCACACAGATGGGCCGGGCGGGCCCTCACACCCGCTGGGCTCCGAGGCCTGTCCCCTCCAGGAAGACCTCGTGCTGGGATAGTAAGGGCTGGGTGGGAGCGCTGGTGCTGGAGCTTGGAATGCTCGGATCCTCCTCCGTGGTGGCATTTCTGGGTGACACCATGAGCCTGGAGCTGAAGTTCAGATAGATCTAAAAAGGAAGTCAGATAGGGGGCGATAGAGATGAGAACGGATATTGGCATAGCAACAGTTTTATCAGAACTAGAAAACAACAAGAGGCACTGTCTGCTTTTCAAACTAGTGCTAAGTACTTGTACTCTTACCAATACCAGAGCAAATAAAGCTGCCACTCAGCTGTTGGTGTGAAACTCATGTATGCGTGTTATACTTGCTGTACTGCTGTTTACAATGAACTCATCAGCAGTATTACTGCCGGCTGAGCCGTTTGCTCCTTACCGTTGTTACAACATTGGCTCTGTTGCTGCTGTGTGGTGCCCTTGGTAATAAATGACAAGGAGCAATGTTTTCCTTTCCACTTTGTGATGCACTCCAAATCATCATTCAAGTTCAAAAATGAAGATGACCCAACACCCCTTTCCATTTAGAGTCCCAGGACGCTGTACAATGTAACCTACATGCTTGGTGGCGTCAGACAGCTGCTGTTCGATCCTCTCCACGACCTTCCTGAAGGAGGGTCTCTTGACGGGCTCGGCGTCCCAGCAGGAGTGCATAATCTGATACCTGTGGAGCACATGCACGTCATTAGCGTACAGGGTTTCCCCTAGGGTTTTCTGAAGCTGTGGTGGTGGGCTGCATGGGACTGCCGCTGCTGCGTCGGCAGTTATTTTTGTTAGGACACGTAACAATTTTTTAACGACTTCAGTATTTATTTATTAACTTATTTATTTAACGTTGTTCAACAACCAGCAGAACATGAACCAAGAACATTGCAAAACTGTTCATTTAACGGCAAAGTTGCTGAGAGCACTTAAAGTGAGAGCCTAAAATGTAGAACCTCTTTTTGTTACCTGACCTATCTAGTCCAATACTATGTGACTATTAGTACAAAAGTACATTTTGGACTATTTGACACAAACCTAAATTTAATTTGATGCATGTTTTAGAGTAAAACTGATACATGAGAAATTAATTGTTCATTACTATATGTTTTAGTTAAAAAAACACAACTAACAAAACAAAATAATTGTAATAGTTTTGCTATAGAAATGCGTCCTGTATAAAGACTATAAACTGAGAGTCCAGGGTTATGATAGAATAGGTGTATTCAACTTGCAGCATTATTTACTTTGACAAAAAGAAAGGAGAGGTGACCTATTTTATTTAACATTTAAGTGTAGTACATTTACAAAGTACATCTCCACTCAGTGTGCTCATTTGTCCTTAAATACAGGTGTCATGTTTGAATAGAACACTTGTAAAAATACTAAGAGGTGAAGCAAATATTCTTTGGTGAACTACTCAACATCAGCTGGTGAGCTACTGCAAGAATATCAGCTACCTGTTGGAGACTGCTGTGATAGCATCACTGTCTAAAGCTGGACATACTACGTGTTTGTTACCAATTCACACACACATCTAGTGTTTTGAAGACAAGCCATACTATTATAATGATAACAAGAGAGCAAGGTTGTTAAGTGACACTTTAAAAAGTAAGTTAGCATGAATGTAATGCATGAATGCAGTGCAAATGGGTAAAAGACACCAGAAAGTCAAATGAGATTGAAACGTGAGCGCTCACACACATGTTGGCAAAGATAGGCTTCGCATGTGCCAAGCTGTCAATTGAATTCACATTTTACAACCTATTTTTTATTTGCATGATAACGAGGAAAACAGTGAGCGTCAACGCAAGACGCGACACGGCGGACAAGTGATTCCGGTGCATGTTTTTCAAAATAAAGCGCAATATTTTATGTTTTCAAACTAATTGTGGTCAATGTGTGTGTAAATAATAAGCTATATGTGTATCTATATAGCATATGCAGTATATACATTTATACAATAGATTGCTTAACATTGTTTTCAAGTTAATTTTCAAGGTGAAGCGGCTTTCATTTTGTAGTGGCGGTCTGTCAGGATCAATTACATGTAGCGGAAACCCTGGCGTAACGGCAAAACTTCGTGACTAAGGCCCATTTTATTGAATACTATTTGCTATTTTACTGTGTTAAAATGAATGCTGCTCAAAAGTTCCTTCAAGTAATGAAATTCGTGGTGGCCCAAGACATTCTGCACAGTACTGTAGCTGAAGTGAAACTGCTGCAAATACTATATGGACTTTGATAGAAAAAAACGCACAGAAATAAACTAATCTGAAAGTGTGCAGCTGCCTGGAAATGGCCACACACACACACACACACACACAATGCTGTGGAGCGTCCCAGAGCGCCACTTTGCCACAACTCCAGATCATCCTGAATGTGTAACAGCACGTCATAATCACAGTTCGGTACGTACCGTGTCCATGTTTTACCAGGAAGGCAAACTGTTCCCAAACAGGAGACTTTAACTATGCAAGAGGGTTTTCGAGCTCTGGCTTCTCAATGATACTATCGTGAGCCAAAGGCTGGGCTTGACTGTGTTTGTTTACCATGCCTTGGTAGGTGACGCTGCTGCTTTAATTGGCATCCGAGTTCAAATGTGCGCAGACGTTAGGTCTTGCACTGAGGTATTTACAGTTGCCACACATTTTTTTTCCTGAGGACAAAATGAGTCATGTACTGTATTTCGGGAGAGACACTCAATACTCAATTGTTTAAAGTAGTCGTTTTAATTGAGACATGGCGCCTGTTAGGGTGGAAGCAACTCTTTGAGGGGAATAGCGCCATTCAAAATGAATGATTTTTTTAATAGCTTATACGGAGTAGTGTTTTTGTTTTTTTTCATGAGCGTGTGTGGTCTTTTTACTTTTATTTACAGCAGAAAAAGTTAGCAATTTAGATGCTTGTCGAGCAGCCAGTACAACAGGATGAGAGTGGGACGTCATAAGATCTCATATTTCTGGATACTCTTCTTCGCTTTTCAACAAAAACACTTCTTCCTCCCAAAACTTACATTTCACTGGGTGCAAACTCCGGGGACTCCAGCCTGTAACCTTCTTTAATCATCTTGTAGAACTTGGCGTCCACTGGCATTCCAGGATAAGGACTGTTTCCTGAGCATGAAAGATTCAGTTTCACAAGAGCGGCCCAGGGAAATACATACATAAATTCAGTAGATAGATGGGCGCATACACACCCAGTGAGAAGATCTCCCACAGCAGGATGCCGTACGACCACACGTCACTCTCAAACGTGTACACGCACTCAAAGATGCTTTCCGGAGACATCCATTTGACCGGGAGGCGAGCCTGAGATGAAAGAAGACAAAAATTGGGGAATTTTATATATATATTTTTTTATGTTGTGGTTAAAACTGCCAAAAACAAACAACAGGAAAAAATCCATTCATGGTGAATTACTGCACTTTTATTGACCGGGTCTCTGAAGACACATGATGATCTGGGAAGCAGCCCAGGCGCAAATAAATCAAGATAAGACAAGACAAGTGTCCAAAACTAGATGATACTTTTAACCAAAAAATGACAAAAATCTCACAGCTTGACAAAGACATACTTATGGTGATTTAATGGCAATTTGATATAACCTTATTTAGCCTATGAAGAAGGGTGGACTATTAAAAACAGCTTGAAGTAAGAGGTTGCACAAAGTTTTCATCCCCATTTGCTGGTTGGCTACTTCTGTTAGTTTAGTAAGCTCATCAACCAGATAGCTAGTTACAAAAAATGTGCTGTTTCAAGTAGGGTGTTTATTTATTATAGTTGAGGACACACTTACTTACCTAAACAGTTGTCACCATGATGGAGTGCAGATGTTTTGATCACCATAGTTAGCTTATTAATTAGCTAGCTAGCTAGTTGAAAAAACAAGGCATCTATTTGAGGTAGCGAACAATGCAATGAGAGATTAATTGAATTTGTGACCCTATTAGGTCACAAAACAGGTGGAAATACTGTATATGAATTGGGGCATGGTGTGTATTATAGTGGAGGCCATTATTTTATCTGTGAGTATGGGGCAGCGCAGGGTTTTGACACCATTTGTTTGTTGGTTAGTAAGCTAATAAGGGCGCGAGCTGGCCCGTTAGCAGAGGTGGAGAGTAACAAATTACATTTAATCACGTTACTGTATTTGAGTAGTTTTTTAAATGTAATTGTACTTTTTTGAGTAGTTTTTCAAAAATGTAATTTTACTTGAACTTAAGTATGTTTTGTTTGAAGTATTGTACTTTGCTACATTTTCAATCACATCCCTTACTGAGAAAAAAAAAAAAACACAAGTGGGGAGAAAATGATGCAAAAACACGTCACCTGCCATGAATGATGGGTAGGAGAACCTGGCTGACGCTAAAATGATATTAAAGATGGAGACAGACATAGTCAGACAATAGCAGTGACGACCCACCTAAATACCAAACATGTCGAATTTTGCAAAGGCGGAACTCAAAGGAAATGCCAACACATTTAGGAGACCAGATTTGCTTCACGTTTGTGTTTGCCCAGCGAGACCGAACAAGCAGCGTAAAAAAACTCCACATCAAACCTGGCAAACATGTCACGGTAAGTTTTATAGTTTAGTCAGAGACACTGTGCACTAATGTGCACCAATTAGCCAAAAAGACCTTGTAGTACGGCACTGCAAATGTTAGCACTAGCAACCTGCTGATATTTATTTATTATGCTAACGCTCTCGTACCTGACATGATCAGAAATAGAGGTAGCAGCAAAGAAGCATCCCCACATCTAATTACATACAATTCATTATGTCAGAGTAGAATGAATAAATGAACTGTACCTGCTCTACTTTACCATATCAAGGCAATAAAATGATGCTGAACAGCGAAGTGCATTTATGTGTGTAAAGCAGCAAAATTCAAATCCATGCCTTAGCTCTGTGTCATTAAAAATGAATTGCTCAATGAAAATTTGATTGGGAAATGAAAACGACAATCTGTGTGAATATAAATAACGCATATGACGTCAAATAGAATTACATGATAAGATAACCAATATTGTCCAACTCTCAATTTTCCGATTCCAATATTAACCGACACCGATATGTGTAACATCGCCTGTGGAAAGCGCAAAGGAGGTGGGTTTGGACTGTATGTGAACAAACTGTGGTGTCATGCTGGCCATGTGAACATTAAAATGTCCACCTATACAGCATTTTTTAAATATCGTTTTTCATTATCGGGAAAACAACCTGATACCGATATCTACGTATCACATTTTTATGTCAATATCGGTGGGCCGATATTATCGGACGTCCCTAGTGCCAACCAGCGCTAACCAGAGTTCTTTTTGGATGAAATGTCTGAACTCCCCCATGAATCTTCGAATGACATAAACTTTTTTATCAACTTTACAATGAGTTGATCACAGATCTATTCTGTTTACTTTTGAAAAGCTCATGAAAAAGCATTTCCACATATGCTGTTTATGTGTTAGTGAGTGTGAGATGCTGCAGGCACTTAAACATGCACTGGGTGCAGAATATCAACAACTTGTAAAAGTTTTGTCCATGTGCTATGAGTCTCTGCTACCATATTAGCACTAGTATACTTTTCTGCCTCAATGTTGGTGTAAGCTATTTATATGATTTATGATTTTATCTATTTTTTTAACGCAGTAAACAGGATGTAGTGCAAAGCGCTCTTGTTTTGAAGGCCGGAAATGTGTTGTGTGGGTTGACAAGGTCTCTTGACTTTTTCTAAACAAGACGCGAATAAGCATCCGTGGACGTCCTGAAACCCTCCGTTACATTGGCATGAGACAGGCATCATTTATTGTTTGACCTCCGTGATTCTCACTGCTTAGAGGAAGTCCGACGTTGCGCACGGAAGACGGGGGACTGTTATTTCTACACCATGAATCTGGAGGTGTTTAATCATTATGTTGCAAGTTGCACTGACTGCTCTTTTTTTATGAAGTTAAACCAAACTTTGCAGCAGCTTGTTCTTCGTTGGTGTTCACGTTTATCACTTCCGTGCGGCAGACAGGGCAAGAAAAGTAGGAATCAAAATTTGAACGACATGGGAGAATCGAAATGTTAGTCCCGGTTCTTATCGACGCTCGAGACTCGATGCCCAACTCCAGTTATGTCACAGTAGTCTGATATATATTTTGGTTCATTTTGCCAGAATCCACAATTTCTGCCAGCTTCAGTGCTTGTTGACACACTCTACACTCCGTACTTATTTCACTTTTATTAATGTTGTATTTTTTATCAAGTTCATAAAGATATTCCCTTCATCAAAAACAACCAGTTTGAGATTTATATCTCCTTGTCCTTTTTGCACTACACAGGAGAGACCCCTCCCTCCTGCTCTTAAAAAAGTAACTACTCGTAATTACTTTTTTCACATGCTTTGAACCCTGCTGCTTTGATAATGATGCGGCTAGTTATGGCTAAAAGAACTACAGTTCCCATCATGCTTCAAGTGCTGAAACCGAAAGTGGTGTATTTTAGTGTATAAGCTAATATCACATTTGCTGTATGGCATTTACGAGTAGACGAGACACTCAGTGATTAATTTGAGCATGGCATTTTCAGAGTTAGTTACAATTAGTTGTCAGTATGATCCAGTTCAGAGGTTTTGGTCACCTTTAGTGAGGTAATAAGCTAGTTAGTTTCTTTAAAACATTCTATTTAAAGTAGGGCATTTATTTATTCCAGTGGACAATGCACTTTACCTTCTTTAGTAGAAGATTACAAACAGTTGCAGTTACATTACAAACACTTTTGATCACCATGGTTTGTTAGCGAGTTGGTTAGTCCGCTCATTCATTAACTAGCCAGCTAGTTAGACAAACGGAGGCATCTATTTGAAGTTGGGTTTTTATTTAGCAAAGCATATGTGGATGAGTAGAAACAGCTCTCAATATAATAACTAATCAAGGTTATGTTTTTCATTTGTTATTTAGTTAGCTGGGTATTTAGCTAGTTTAAGAAAAGTAGTCTTATATTCAAGGTTACAGTGCAGATGTTATGTTTTTTTTACTTAGTTAGCAGGATTTTGCAAATGCTGTAATTTTTCAGAACACATATTAAAGGAGCGGTACATAGCCCAAGGAAGAACTTGTTGAACAGTAAAACGTGGTAAAGGATAACAGTTCATATTTGGGAGGAGATACTGTAGTTACTCATTCTATTCATGTTAAACCACATACGTTGAATGGACTTCTTGGTGTTGGTTTAAGACTATTCACCCTGGGCAAAGCGACCCATCGTTATGCAAAAGTTCACCTGATGGACACACTTTGGAACAAAATATGGCCATGTGGTCACCTCCCAGGTGATACCAAAGATTTAAATATGGAGACTCTATGTAATGTGTATTAACCGCCCCTACATGACAGGAGTGGAACGGTGTGTCGGCATGTCATGTCATGTAAAGATGATAGAAAAGAGGTTATGTTAGGGTTTTCCTGGCTGCACACTCACGTTGCCTTTGACCACATAGTTGTAGTCTGTGGTGATGTCGCGTGCCAGGCCAAAATCACAAATCTTTGCCACCCGTCCTTGAGTCAGCAGTATGTTCCTGGCTGCCAGGTCTCGGTGGATACACTGAGAATAAAGCACAGCACTAATGAGACACCTTCTATGCATGACTGTTGGACAGTGTTGTTTTTCCAGCTCGGCGTCGGTGCCGACACTCGACTCTGTAACAGCAATACGCAGGCGTGTTTGGCCACAGGATCTCTGGCTCTGCTGGCAAATTAAATTTTCACCAGCACGCTGCAACATGCTCTTTGGATACGCTTACTGGCGGTGGAAACAAGAGCCAATCTTTGTGTAAACAGGGATGACAGAAATCCGATAAATCAAGAGTACAATCACCACAAAAGTACTGCGATTAATTACAGGAAGTGGAAACACAGTAATCCCTCTTTTTTGCTGTCAATTGGTTTCATACGCGACCGTAATAAGTGAATTTCTGTGAAGTAGGATTCCTTCTTCATAAATGGAATATTTTCAGAGTTATGGCATAGAAAACCTGTTTACAACCTTCTAAATGCATTTTTTGTAAACATTATTAGAGCCGTTCAGCCATGAAATAACACCCGTATAGTCACCTTTACATTCATATTATCCAACATAGTAGATATAATCAGAGAAAATAAGCCATTTAAGGTATAAATAAAACTCAAGCTTGTGCGTGTCGCAGTAAATGTGTACTTGTGCTAGTAGAAGAGCAGAAGGGAATGATGTAGGATTTTCAGAGTTTAATTTTTACCTTGTCGTGGGTTATGGCCATAGCAGTAGCCCGTGATAATATAATGATGATGATTATTATGTTGTTATTATGCCTGTTGTACCTGCAATAAAAGCTTGTTTGCAGCGATAACGTCTGGTGCTACATTTAGCCATTTTTCTAGCCATTTATACCTGGAAATGTTTAATTTAGGTAAAAATATATATTGCTTAAATATGCATATTTTTTTGACCAATATTAGGCTGATATTATCGAAACAAAAACGAAACAGCATCTATGCCGCGTCTCCTCATTAGGGTCGCGGGGATAGGCTGGAGCCTATCCCAGCTGACTTCGGCCGAGAGGCGGGGTTTACCCTGGACTGGCAGGGCACATATAGACAAACGACCATTCACACTCACATTCATACCTATGGACAATTTAGAGTCTCCAATTAACCTAACATGCATGTTTTTGGAATGCGAGCATCTTCGTCACATGCACAAGAACGCACAGACGACAGTGTGCAGGAAAACGGCGGGAGACAAATATAACGCCGAGCGTTTTGTGAAGTCAGATTTTTTTGAGCTGGCATTTTTGTGATGCAAATGTATTAATCTTTTGAACGCATATTGTTTTGAGAAGCCAAACTCTTTACTTAATTGTCCCTAGCAACTAAGCAGAACTACATTCTTCATCACAGAAATCTGACCAGAACTGGACTGAGGAGACCAAGTGGGGAGTAAGTCGCTGTTAATGGACTACAATGCTGATGGGGATGTCATACAACTTCATGTCAAAAAATGCGAACTATCCCTTTAAGCTGAAATTGACATACGGTACATGGTTGTCGACATTAAATCAGAGAGCCAAAGGGGTCATTTCTATGACAACTCGGGGCAATTTATGTCGACATGTTGTGATATTGTTAACTTCCTCATTATTGCTAAGCAGCAACTATTGTCTGGTTGCATTAAAATGTGCCCATCGTGACTTCCTGTTCAGTGCAAGGTAAGCTGCAAAATAAAAGCATCCTACAACTAACAAAATAGACCCATAATTTTTTTCCCCATTGTATTCAAAACATACGATTTAAATTTGCTCTGTCAGATGAGAGTATAAAATATATGAAAACAGAGAAATCAACATAAAAATAGAGGGAAGCAATGTCAACACACTGGCTTGAGGTAAAAAAAATTCCTGTAATAAAGCCCATTCTCCTTATGTCGCCAGTCAAAGTCACAAGTAAATATAAAAGCACTGGCTAGTTAAATTTTCGGTTATGTTGACAGCCGCTTGAGTGATGATGTGAGTCAGCCAGTCCATGGGGCATCGGAATAAACAGGTTCCACTGTACAGGTGGTCATCAGTCAACAAACAAATTCCATTCCTACAAATGTGATAAATACATTTTTGTTTCAGTGTAAATCTGAACTTAATACCTAAATTCTAGCAAAATTAACACAAAATTAAAATTAATTATTATTAAAAGAGAACAGCTCCTTATTTTTATCCCTGTGGTTGTCTTACACACTGGAAGGTGTGTTGCAAGGTAGGGAGGACGTGTCAGTCATGACACCACTACACTACTTAGTTATCACTGTCCATTTCATAGTAGAAGATCCTGTCACAAGAATACACTCTAAAGACCATTTGAAAAATTATAAGAATTTACATTTTGCACTATTTCATCTTAAGGAGCTGATAAGAAGAGCTTAAAAATGCAAAAAGAAGAAATGGGAGTGAGACCAAAAAAAACAAACTGAGTGAGCAATTTTTTGCATACCAGCATTAAAGAGAAGTAGGCTGTACGCGGTCGGATTGTTGAGCTGCATAAGCAATGTCTCTCGCAGCGCACCCTTGCTGCTGAGGTTGGATACGGTAAGAGTCATTTGGAACTTCTTCAAACATCCCGAGGGTTATGGAACAAAAAGATCAAGTGGTAGACCCAAAAAAATGTCACCAGCCCTGAGCCGCAGGATCCCATTGGCTGTCCATCAAGACGTAGGACGTAGGACCATCCTCGGTACAATTGAAGGTTGTTACTAGTGCCGATTGCAGTCCTATAACCATCAAACGGCATCTGCAAGAGGAGGCTTTTAAGAAGAAAAAAGCATCTTCACTCGCCTTGTCTCCTTTAACGCCATAAAATTGGCCTTTCGGAATTTACACAAGAGCACCAAACATGGGACATGGAAAGGTGGAAGAAAGTTTTATTCTCTGATGAGAAAAAATGGAACCTTGACGGTCCTGATGGCTTCCAATGTTACTGGCATGACAAGGAGATCCCACCTGAGAGGATTTCTACACGGCACAGTGAAGGGGGCGCCATCATGAACTGGGCAATGGAACAATAAATGGAACAAGGGAGCTTCAGGTTGTGCAGGGGCGTCAAATGGCAGCTGGTTATGTGGAGATGTTGCGGGGGCATCCGTCATGACTGAAGGCCCTCGTCTGTGTGGTAATGACTGGCTTTTTCAACAGGACAACGCTGCAGTTCACAATGGCCGCCTGGCAAAGGACTTCTTCCAGAGGAATAACGTCACTCTTTTGGACCATCCTGCGTGTTCCCTTCGTATCAAATCCAACTGAGAACATTTGGAGGTGGATGAAAAGGGAAGCTTGCAAAAATGGCCATCAGTTCCAGACAGTGGATGCCCTCAGTGAAGCCATCTTCACCACCTGGAGCAACATTCCCACATTCCTAGCCTCCTGGAAGCACTGGCATCAAGCATGCCCAAACCAATTATTCAGATGATTAACAAGAATGGTGCAGCTACTCATTACTGGCTCCTTTTTTGAACATTTTTTTTTGTAGGGGGTTTCAGGTTTTTTTTAGCTATTGTCTTAAACCTGATGAACAGCCTGTTTCGCTTTAGTGTGAGTTTGCAATAAATTGCTTACTCAAAATGTTTTTTTGACTTTGATCCAACAGTGCAAAATGTAAATTCTTGCAATTTTTCAACTGGTACTTCAAATTTCGATCAGAAGTGTACCATCTTTATCCTTGATGATGGTCGTGGTGCGGGACAGAGCATGCAGCCAATGTTGATTTCTCCACTATGCATTTTTCAGTGTCTAATTCCACTTCATTTCACTTATTTGGCGTGCTGCCCCAAGAAGAGCCTGCCTCACACATGGGAGACATATGTAGGTTCAAATTAAATAGTTAACTAAAAAGAACAAAAGTGATGTTGTCCTTCCTCAGTGTAACGAGCGTTCCTATATACTGTATTACTCTGTGTACGTATCCTTCCATCTCGCACACATACTGTAACTGGTTCTCTTTAACATTATTAATAATTTATTGGAGCGTGTTCATAACCATGTCGTAACACAGAATGTCGTAAGATGAGGACCACCTGTATTTTAATTTCCAAGCGCAATCTTTGTATTAAAATCAAACAGGGGGTTATAATGATTGTGTGCGACATTAGAGGCTGCTTTGGGAGTAGTAGCAAACCTTGGTTATTATTTAGTTACCTAATTTAATAAGAGGTGTGTCCTAATTTTGTATTGTGGACATTCATAATTATACCTAATCAAGTAACTCACATTCTTGGAGGCTAAGAATTCCATCCCTTTGGCCACTTGGTAGGAGAAGCTGAGAAGGTCTTCAGTATCAAGAGACAGACCGTCGTCGTCAAACATTTCTTCCTCGCTGTCTCCTCCAGTGTGGGAACCACCTGAAAGAGGAAGTAAAAATGGCGTTAAACTTTGCTTCGGATGTTTTCCATTGCAAGTTCGAAGGGACGAATTCAAAGAGTGTCCGACTCACCTTTCCGGAATGAGCTCCTCTTCTCACCGGAAGAAGATGGTGATGATGATGATGGCGGCGGCGGCGGCGGTTTGCCAGCGGCAGAAGGCCTCATGCTCATGTAGCCGTTCAAGCTGTTGCTGCGAGGAGGAGGAAAGGAGCAGTCTGAGAAGGAGCCCACGTGCAAACACCCTCCTCCTACGCACGTTCTGGATAGTAAATACCACTTGGCTATTTCCTCAAGCTCACACTAAACACTCTGGAGGCTAGGATCACACTCCAGGCCTTCACGCTCGATTCACATTATTTTCTCATTTGTGTGTGTAGGTGTTCACATCACTTTTAAAATATAACCTATTTTTGACTTAAAAGGATGCGCAACAGGACGACGTACTGTAGTGCCCTGTCCACATAGAAGTCCATCAGTTTTGCTGGTTAGATTACACAGAGTTGATATTATCATGATAACTAGGGATGAGCCAGATACTCGTTTTAGATGAGTATCCGTTACGGATAACAAAGTACCAGCATGAAACGAGTACAGCTCGTCATTATCCGCAATCGTGATGAAGGGAAATCCTCATTTGGGTAACTACTTATGTATTCACTCTTCACGGTCTATGATTGGCTAGTCACACACAGCGACTACCCCTCCCTAGACAGACTCCCTACTGCCAGAGAGAGGACTATGCGGTGCATTTGACACCACTGCGGACAGGTTTTTTTTTAGGTTTTCCTCAGCTCAGCTTGTATCTAAAGTTACTAAGTGAACTTGTTTCGTTGCGTACGCGGTGCATTTTGACAAGACCAGTGGCGATTGCTCAAAGACTGTAAGGGAAGCTTAGCTTCCTCTAAAATGTCCCCAAAAAAGTGGTGAAATATGTACTGCTGTGTGTACATTTCATTGACTAAATATGCAATACAGTACCTTCATCTTTTGTTCAGAATCAGCCACTTATCACAGGTAACTCTCATTCATGCCCGCAGCATCACGGCGATTTTACACAGTCGGACGCTGTGCGTCTATTGACTTCGATGGAGTAGCGTAAAGTGGGTTGTTCCGCAGCGTGAAGCTGGACGGTCATTGGATAAATTCTGGACTTTGTCCCGCCCATCAGACGCTGAGCATTTTTGGGGGTCTATGGGGCAGTGGACTGGCACGGACGCTTGGCTTCTGCATGATGATTGGATGATCTGTCTGAGGTGGAATCCCTTTTTGATTGACAGTGAAATGAGTGAATCAGCGATCTTAAAGTATAAACCATTTTCCTAGTTTTTCATTCCGTTGTTCTGAAGTGATCCGGCGACTTTACCGATCCCCAGTGAGTTTGTCTTTGTTAAAAACGACTAGCGTTGTGTTTGACGACTCGCTTCTGTCACTCTGTGGTTGCTTTTCCCAATGAGCAGTGGCAGCTGCGGAGCTCAGTGGTGTGTGTGTGCTCTGTGGTGTATCATCATTATGATTAATGAAACAAAAAGTAGCAAAACAAAATGTACAAATTTTCAGGACCTCATGGCTTACACTCACTTACACTTATATAAACATCTCAATATTTGCCAACAATAACACGACTGTGTCATAATTGATATGTATCGAAAATAACAATCAACGATATATCACAATATTGATGTGACACATACTAAAAACAGGGTATATTATATATCAACGCTATATACGAGGTAGTGTTACTATACAGTATATTTTGATATTGCTTTTTACACGCCAAAATTTTGCGTACATTTTCCAGTTAGCGTACAATATGATGTGCGTCTTGTTGTGTTATTAATACACTGCATGAGTGTGTTCTTAGTGTGTTCCAACTGTGGTCTTAATGTATTTTTACCACAAACGTCCTTGTTAGCATAGCTTGCATAGATTGAAGTCAAGTAGGCCGCCCGTCGATGATGTCATCAGCGGTTGACTCTGAATAATGTTAACACAAACACTTTTTAAAATAATTTTACATGCATAAAACCATTGTAAATACATATAAATGATGAATGAAAGGGATACATGAACATTTGAAGTTACTTTTACCTTCATTGAAGACGCGACTGTTCCCAAAGACACGACGTGGCAGCGAGACACCACACGGACACCACCTTCCTGATTTGTCATGAGTTGTTCTTCAGTTCAACAGTGTTTCGCACCTTCTTTACCAAAATGGTGGCACTTGTAACTTTCTTTGACTCCATTTTGGGTTACAGTATTGAGGTGAGAAACGCCATTAAATTCAAGAAAAACATGAAGGCAGTGTCTGTGTGGTGTCTCACTGCCACAACGTGTGTTTGGGAACCGTCACGTCAAGAATCATGTCTTCAATAAAGGTACTGTAAAGGTAAACTTAAATGGCTGTTTATCCCTTTCATTCATCATTTATATGCATGTGGACTTATTTTCTGCATGTAAAACTATACATGTGATTTGTGTTAACACATTTGGCTTTGTGGAACAGATAAATTGAATTTACAGTGACGTGAGGAAGTGTTTGCCCCCTGCCTGATTTATTTTTTGCAAGTTTGTCGCACTTAAATGTTTATAATGTTTGTTTTTAAATGTTTGTTAAATGTAAACAAATTTAAATATTAGTCAATGACAACACAACTGAAATGAAACTTTGTATTATTAATGGTGAAAAAAAATCCAAACCTACATGGCTCTAATTGCCTCAGTTAAGGTCAGTGTTCATGACTCCACCATAAGAAAGACACTGGATAAAAACGGCCTGGAAGGCAGAGTTCCAAGACGAAAACCACTGCTGAACAAAAAGAACATTAAGGCTTGTTTAAATTTTGCCAGAAAACATCTTCATAATCCCTAAGACCTTTGGGAAAAACACTCTGTGGTCTGACGAGACAAAAGATGAACTTTTGGAAGGTGTGTGTTTCATTACATCTGGCAGAAAAGTAACGCCGCATTTCAGAATAAGAACGTCATACCAACAGTAAAATATGGTGGTTGTAATGTGATGGTCTGAGGCTGTTTTGCTGCTTCAGGACCTGGAATACTTGCTGTGATAAATGGAACCATTAATTCCACTGTCTACCAAAACATCCTGAAGGAGAATGTCCAGCCATCTGTTGGTGACCTCAAGCTGAAACCAACTTGGGTTCTGCAGCAGGACAATGATCCAAAACACACCAGCAAGTCCACATCTGAATGGCTGAAGAAAAACAAAATGAAGACTTTGGAGTGGCCTAGTCAAAGTCCTGACCTGAATCCTATTGAGATGCTGTGGCATGACCTTAAAAAGGCGCTTCATGCTGGAAAACCCTCCAATGTGGCTGAATTACAACAATTCTGTAAAGATGAGTGGGATAAAATTCGTCTACAGAGCTCATTGCAAGTTATTGCAAATGCTTGATTGTAGTTGTTGCTGCTAAGCGTGGCCCAACCAGTTATTAGGTTTAGGGTGCACTTTTTTCCCACAGGGCCATGTAGGTTTGGATTTTTTTCTCCCTTAATAATTAAAAGTTTAATTTAAAACTGCATTTTGTGTTCAGTTGTGTTGTTGTCATTGACTAATACTTTAATTTGTTTGATCATCTGAAACATTTAAGTGTGACAAACATGCAAAAAAATAAGAAATCGAGAAGGGGGCAAATACTTTTTCACACCAATGTACATTTTCTTATGAGAAAAATAGATTTGTTTAGCATCCGTTAGCCTTTCCAGATCGAATTAATGACCACTCTACTCGGAATGCTGTATAACAACTGACCCCGCAGTTTCTCTCTGCGACAGGATGTTCCGATAGTAGCTATCTTCCTCCATCTTGGAGAAGATGAAAGATTCTCTCTTCCTGCGCAGAAAGTTAAGCAGGTCACCAAAGCAGCAGTACTCTGTAATCACCAGTGTGGGGCCTGCAGCCACAGACACACAAAAAAGTCACAGTTAATTAAAACGACCACAATGATCCCATAACGGCTTGGTTCCCCACTTTAAATAAGAATAACAGGAACTCCAACACACCTCCCACAGTGCAAGCTCCCAGCAGGTTGACGATGTTCATGTGGTTGCCCAAGTAGCTGAGCACCTTTAGTTCAGACATCAGGGCCTCCTTCTCAGTGGCATGAGCGCTTGCTGCAGAAGAATAATAATAAGGGGAACGTCAGAAGGTCAAGTTGAATTCCTTATTACACGATCAAGTCTCAGAGGTCCCACAATCACATATTGGAAGTGTGTTGTCCAAAACCTAGCCTTGATGCTTGATTAACGTTGTTTCTGACAGCGCGAGTGACTCCAAGAAGCGCTATTGGACATTTTATCCACGTTTTACAAATACAATGTACCTCGTACATGTACAGTACTGTAACTTGTCCAACATAATAGGTGCCATATATAACATACAACAACATATCCATTACAGTGGGACAGGAGGACACAAACGTTAGCAACGCTAGCATAGCGATGTGGGCTATGGTGCTTATAGTCACATTTGAACAGCCGCATCATACTACCTATTCACTGAAGATAACAAAATGATCACATTTGACTGACAGTTGGCAGAGTACCAGGCTGCATTTTCATACATGTAATGAAGCCTGCTGTTTTTTGGGGTTTTTTTTCCAAAGCTGTATACACGGAGTGGGCTCATCTAGCTAGGGGTGGGTCAGAGGCGGTATCATGTCCGTGAGGAAGGAATGAGCATTTGAGCGCCTCTTCTCTCAAAAGTGGAGCAAACAACATCTCATCTCACGTTTGGTGATCATAAACCGGCTCTCTGCACACATACATTACAGTCACTTACTGTCAATAAAAAGTCACTCTTGCATAAAAGGGGGCCTAAAAAATGTGTCTATTAATTGATGCGACAGTTAAAAATAATGTTTTTTTATTAATATGGTTGTAGATGCGTTCTATGTGGTGTTTGCATGTTCTCCCCGTGCATGCGTGGGTTTTCTCCGGGTACCCTGGTTTCCTCCCACATTCCAAAAACATGCATGTTAGGTTAATTGCTGACTCTAAATTGTCCATAGGTATGAATGTGAGTGTGAATGGTTGTTTGTCTAAATGTGCAGTCCAGGTTGTACCCCGGCTTTTTCCACCAAGTCAGCTGGGATAGCCGCCAGCATACCCCCGCGACCCTGGTGGGGATAAGTGGCATAGAAAATGGATGAATGGATGGGTTGTAGTTGCATGATAGCATCACAATAAGTGCTGTTTCTAATAGTTTGGGTCAGTAACTGGCCATATAGTTGTACCACCATACCACGATAATTGATGTAATAGAAGATAACAATCTACATTGCGGTGTCTATGTAAATGAAGAAAAGAAAATACATAGAGATATATTAATATGAAAAGTGCAAAAAGGTACTTAGCAATGTCAATATTTTGTCTTTAAATGAGAAGAAACGTACAGTATGTTAAGTGTATCAACAAAGTCAATTTACTTTTGCAATTTGACTGTCATATTTATGATAGATTAAGTATATTTTTACCCTGACTTATTTCCATCCTTTAATTTATCATGCTCATAATCTGGTCTCTGTTTAATCAAATGCATGTGATATGTGACTCGTGTTGTTGAACCCCTGCAGGCACGTAATTCATTCACAACAGTGTCCAAACCGCACATAGCAACAGCAGCTAACTTAGCTTTAGCACATAGCAACCTCCACCTAACACGTACATTTGAGCATCTTCACCGCCACCGTGGTGACTGAGTCCGCTTTGGACAGTCCGTACGCCGTCGCTTCCACCACTTTCCCAAAGGCGCCAGAGCCCAGTGTCTTCCCTGCGGACATACAGACACAAAGTTGTTATTCCCTTATCCCACGTCACCCCCTCCCTTCCCTTCGTTTCCCTTCCACTGGCCGCCTGCCAGCATTACTGGGACAACACCAGTTGAGCCCTGGGGCTGTGTGCACAAGCACCAGGACATGCAGAATCCTGTTGGAGGAGCGCTGCTAAAAAACAACACCCAGAATATGTCAACAATATGGTGTTTGCAGTCAGGGAGTGGGGTTTCGTCATGATTAACAATGCAACTGCTTTGCTTCTTATTCCACCATGACTGGAGCCTTGCTGCCTTGTCCACATGTCCATCAAGGGATGATGTCATACTAATAGATTCATTACCCAGATGTTTATCTGATGGTTTTATCCTAATCTGACCAAGATTTCAGGCTGGAGCAACTCTGCATGAAGGGCTGTTTTTCTTTCAAGTACACATTTTACTGTATATTCAATAGAAACTACAATATTGCTTCATGTTATTTATAGTGCTCTTTTTTGCAGTATTGTCACAGTCTCTCTGTTCCTAATGGGCAATCCAAACAGTCTAGTGGGTGGGACAGACATATACAGTATAGTGCTTAACAAATCTATTCGACCCAGTGTTTTATAAGTCTGTAGGAGCCCTTTAACCAAAATGATGTGCAAATATATCATTTTAGTCAGCAATGACTTTTCAAATTGACAGTTTTAAAAACCCAAATAAATAGTAAAATACTAACTCACAAGACGTGACGGTACACGAGATTGGGTCCACAAGAATGAGATGAAATTTTAGCATTCATTTTAAGAAAAGAAAATATGACTCGACAAATAAACTTTTTTATTTAACCGAGTTTTGAAATGTTTATTTTCCCGCAAATTGACGCGGGAAATTTGCATTCCTATGGTTGCATTCCTATGGTTCTAACGTTTTTTTAAAATGCTGGCTTTTCAATTGTATTAAGGAGCAGCATTTCTTTTGCGGTGGCTTTCTGTGAACGCACACAATTTTAAGCTGTTCCGTTTGTATTTACTTTGTTGACCAAATGTCTCAGTGACAGTTGACTGTCGGGACGAAGGTTCTGCATCTGCATTTGTAGTTTTTTGTTTTTTTTTCCGAGATGGGAAAACTGGGTGGTGTGGATATGTTTGAGATGCGCAAGTTTGTTTTGTTGCCTTTTATGTTGCTACCACTTTTGAATAAATTTGGCATACTGCCTCGTTTGTGTTGCTTGCTCATTAATATTCCCACACGGGGGCTGTGGCATTTGGCTTTGCAAGCATCTTACGTTACCTTGCATTGCTCTTCACGAAGCGCCACTTTTTTGCTGTGTGTGTATGCTAGTGACCCCGCCTCCCCCCACAGAGACAAAGCGACTGTATGACTGACAAGAGGTCTCACTCTGTTAGGCATTGCTATATGAAGCATCTAGGTGCTGAACCAATGCACAGAGTGAACTCTCTTCCTGCCTGTTTGGAGGCAAGCGATGAGGAAAACAGACATGCATGCATGTGGTAATATGTGGAGGCCATTTATCGTGTGATTAATGAATTAATTTATTATTGCCACACAGTTTTTTTCTGAACGAAAAATCCCGTCATGTTTTAATCTCTATTAAATACATGATTATTTTTTGGTTCAGATGTTGTATTATAGTTATTTACTAGCATTCCTGAAAAAAAAACAAATGTTTTTCTCATAGAAAGGACAATTTAATTGTTTCAGTTATTGCTTTTTATTAACTTTTTCAGTTATTTATTTTGTAAGTTGTTTTTTTTATAATTTCATCTATAGGACAGATCATCTAATAAATATGTTAAGCGTTATATATGCCATTTCCCCCCCTCCATGGACTTTAGGCCACAAATGGATTCTGGCTGCCAACAGGAGGCAGGGCAAATGTGTGACAGGAACTGGAACAATTCTGTTGTTCTATACAGGTTGCTGAAGCTGCTAAAAGTTTTATATAGGACCACGACTGATTTGCGTTATCTGTTCTGTTCTGTAAGAGAAATTCGATTTTTAAAAAGCACTTTGAAGACTGTATGTTTCAATAGTTAGTTAAGTCACTTAAGTCCTGTAGCCGATGAAGAAGACAATTTGTAATGCTAACAACAACAAAACTTAATTTCCCTAACATCTATTAGAAAGAGACATACATGTGCATAAAGATAAAGAAAATAATTAGCAGTTTGTGCAGGCACAGCTAACTCTGCCTCAAAATCAGAAATGAATCAGATTTTAGCCAAACCGATCAGGATCAGTTCTTCTTCATGAATTACGACCCAACATGACTTAAAATCATCCCTAATTCAAAAGTGACTAGGCCCACTCCAGGCTTAACACTGGCTTCATTCAGACAGCATACGTCTATCTTTACACAGAATGACGTTTTCTTCTCATGCAGCTTACCAAAGTTTACAGTTTTGTGTCACTGGGTTCAGAAATGACACCTTCATGCTAGGGTCCAAGGCACGCGCTGCAGATCAGTGTGATAAATGTGTGACACCACTATGCCAAGAGTGGACTGGATGCTCACCAAAACGCAGGTTGTTTCTGGGAAACTCCCACTGGTGATCGTACGGTAGCTGGGTGGGGTCAATGTACACATAGTTGTTCCCGTGGATTCCTTCAATCACCTTCCACTGAACCTGGTATTTAGGTTTCTGCAAGAAAAATCAAACAATTAATGATGAGCACTCCAAATGAACATAATGTTCTTAATGGGAGGTCAAGTACCTACCTGCAGGTACTTGTAGAAGAGCATGATAAGGATCATACAGAGGACAGATGCTGCTGATACAGAGCCAATCAGCAGTGGGGTGAACAGACCGTGGGGGACAGTTCTTTCTGCAGGGATACAAAGGCAGCAGTCCATTCATGACAAGCAGAAAAAGTTTCCTATCTTTAAAGCAAGCCATTCCAATTGGCATGATTGTTGTCAAAAGCTGGCCACAATACTTTATAGTGATTGTGTTGTTCTTTGGGAAAGGGCCCAGCCTGCTGAATTGTATCCAAAACTTTGTAGGGCTGAGGAAATCTGTTCTGAACTCCTATTTCCATGCCTGGACGTGGAAACAACAGTGCGTCTGGCATTTTATCTTAGTTGCTTCAAGATGTTGACTCATCGTAAATTATTCCACACATTTGTAACATAATTCTTCCTGCTCAATTAATCGACTAATTGACTGCTCTGCTCATTCCATCACTTCAAGATTCAAGAGTTTTATTGTCACATGCATAGTAAAACCGGCAGTTATACTATGCAATGAAATTCTTGTTCTGTTCATTCTCCCACGAAAAGAAAGAAAACACAAGAAAAAGAATAAGAACATAAGAAACATAAATACCAATAAATTAAGCAACAACAACAGAAGAGACATTAATAAATATAAATACAAATAAATAAATAAAGTGCTATGAGTGTGTGCGTGTGTTGCGTGCGCCGTGTGTGAGTGCTTCGTTGAGAAGCCTGATGGCCTGTGGGTAAAAGCTGTTCGCCAGCCTTGTGGTCCTGGACTTCAAACTCCTGTAGCGTCTGCCTGACGGTAGGAGTGTGAATAATGAGTGTTGTGGATGTGTGCTGTCCTTGATGAATGTCAGTCAGCTTACAGCTGACTGACATTCAGAGCACTGGGCAGAAATCACATCGCGTCAACACCCGCCACGGGCCTTTGCGATGCTTTGTTTTAATTAAACAGTCAGAGTGTGGTGAGTTTTCGCGGCTAGTGTTGTGATCGTCAGTTGGGCGGCGGCTAATTGGCCAAAACACTGGGCATGCGCACATGATAGACAGTGGTTGGATTCGTCGGATTGGATGGAAGAAACCGGATTTGTGACTGCCCAGGGTCCTGCTGAAGCGCCATCAAGCTGCTCTTGAATCCAAAGTCTCATTAAGGCGTCTGATCCGCTAAGTTTCACCAGTGATTTTGAAAAAGTAAGTCAAATATGTTTGTTTTTTTTTTATTCATGGTTCCCCTTTCATATAATATAGCCCAGGAGTCACCAACGTGGTGGCACCAGGGAGCCCCCAACGACGATAATAATAATGTGAGAACACTAGAAAGAAATGCATTCTCAAATACAAAATATGAGTTGTGGATAGCAACATTTTGTTCATGTTCTGGTAAAACAAACATATTCGCTTTGTGTGGGTTGAAATAAGTTATGAAAATAAATGTTTTTTTAAATGTTTTTTATGAAAAAATCGACACTTAACGTGATTGGTATTTCACTCATGGATGATCGGTATCGGCATCATAAAAACCTGATTGGAGCATCTGTAATTAGTTCAGTAGTTATTTGCAAAAATTGCATTTTCCGTAATTGTGGTTTTCTTCTGGATGCAGCTCCATAGCAGCTCCATAGATTTGTTTTCTTCCTATGATGAAAATTCCAAAGGTCCCCTATTTTTTTATATTCTGGATCATAGTCACCTGGATCACCTGGTCTCACAACACCCAACAAATTCTGAAGAAGTCCCAAAGGAGACTGTACTTCCTGAGAAGACTGAGGAAATTTGGCATGTCCACCACAATCCTGAGTTGCTTCTACAGATGCACTATGGAAAGTGTCCTTACCGCCTCCATCACTGTTTGGTACGGTAACTGTACAACACGTGATAGGAAGGCACTCCAGCGGGTGATCAAGACCTCACAGAACATTGTTGGGGCAGCTCTCCCCTCACTGCAAGACATTTATAAAACCAGAGTCCTACGCAGAACACACAACCTCATCAAGGACAGCACACATCCACAACACTCATTATTCACACTCCTACCGTCAGGCAGACGCTACAGGAGTTTGAAGTCCAGGACCACAAGGCTGGCAAACAGCTTTTACCCACAGGCCATCAGGCTTCTCAACGAAGCACTCACACACGCCACACGCAACACACACTCATAGTACTTTATTTATTTATTTATTTGTTTGTATATTTATTTGTATTAATGTCTCTTCTGTTGTTGTTGCTTAATTTATTGGTATTTATGTTTATGTTTCTTATGTTCTTATTCTTTCTTGTGTTTTCTTTCTTTTCTTGGGAGAATGAACAGAATAAGATTTTCATTGCATAGTATAACTGCTGTTTGACCATGCACATGACAACAAAACTCTCTTGAATCTTGAATCTTGAATAGTATCCGGAATGATTCCATGATCTGGATCAGTCTTGGATATTTTGTACAACCTGTTGGAAACTTGTCCTGTATTTCTTTTCCAAGTGCTCTGACCATTGTTTGTGGAGTTATATGCAGAAATGCTGAAAATGATCCGATCTCGCAATGTTAAAGAATCCTTTTAAAAATTCCCTGATCAAGACAGTGATCCGGATCACCCCCAAAATTTAATCAGTTCTTCCATATACCATTTCCGACCATTTCCATTCTGAACTTTTCAAATTATTTTGAACACAAACAAACAGATAAACAAACAGATAATTGAAGAGTGTTTATATTTGTTTTATGTTTTGTAACCACTGTATGCGATTCGTGATCAGTTCTTTCTTACCTGTCCTTATTGTTTTGCTACCAGTAGATAGCATTACAAACATAAATAAACCTAAGATTTAACATGCATGACTTTTTTCCATTCTAGATGATTGGTATTTTTTTTAAATGTTTTTTTCACACCATCAATGTTCAGTTTCGTTGGAAGATTACCTGCACCAACAGTTACACAAATGGACAAACCCACACAGATAAATTCCAATGGCAGTTGTGCATTTTACCAAGACAGGCCAAAGAATTCTCTGCCTTTATAGTTTCGGCCCTCAGTGCACCATCTACTATTGCAAACTCCATTTAAATTTCATACAATTTAAGATATGACTTTTAAAATGTATTTTCCATTGGATTTTTGGATGTTTTGTGGTGTCATTCATGTGTGGATTCCCATCAAAATTAAATGGGACGTTGTTCCGGCATATACGTACACACGGTTGTACATTTTCCCAACACAGGCCAAAATATTCCTTAATTAGTGTTTTTATGTTCTTACAGTTATCATGTTCAGTGCTTTCATGCCTGCCTTTACTGTTTTGCCCCTCTGTACAGTGCATAACATTGCAAACGCCATTCAAATCTGATACGAAGTTATGTCCAATATAAAGAACTGGTTGTCGAAATGTTGCTGTTTAACGATACCATCAACGCTTTCGGAACACATGACCTGCTTGAACATTTTTCAAAATGTGTTTTAATGACAGCGTGTTCTTATTTTTCCAGCTGTGGTGAGTCATTGTGTATACACAGTGTTGAGTTCCTTCGTGCCTGGCCTTATTGTTTGTTCCTCTCTCCAGTGGTCTGTAGTAAGCTCTTTAGAGATAAGAAGCTTTCTCCCCACTGAGAATGCAGAGTCTGCAGGAAGAAATCCCCAGTAAACCTGTCAGTGAGTTCTAAAGCCCTACGTGTTCTCTGCTGGCCGCAACTCACTGACACCTCCGAACCTCCTCCAAAAAGGCCCCCGCAGCAGCAAACGGGACACCCGCCGCCTCACTCTACCACACGCCCCCCCTGCCTCCGCCCGGTCTGGCGAAGAATTGCGGTGAGAGCGTGGGCGGCCCTCTCAAACCTCAGCCAGTCGTGTCGTGCTGCCTCTTTGGGGGGCATTGTGCGGCAGATGGGGAAGCCGTTATGACACGGCGGATTTGGAGTCATAAAGTAAACAACGGACTCAAGTTAATGCCTATCTGCACATCTTATCCAAGCCAATCATGTCCAAGGGACGTATCTCTCTTTGCTCGTGTTTATGGCAGACGGTTCATCTTTGCCAAAATCTTGCTTTTAATCAATATTTAGAGTTGGGACAGATTGTCTTGCCTTTTCACATTTTTAAATATGCGATTATTGCAGTCAGCTGCATTTTATACTATACCTAAATCAGAGGAACATCTTGTAAAATGACACAAGGTACTAAATCTTAAACAATTTATCACTTGGAACAACACAACACTAGCCTAACAGATTTTTAGCCCTTCATCTGGAACCATATTTGGTAATTTACTGGAAGTGAGCGTTCAAAACTGAATCCCCCCTGTATGCTTCACTGTGAGATAAAAGCTGAAAATTGTGTTGTACGTTAAGCATTTTCCTACATGCAGAACTATAATAATATAATGCAATTGAATTTGATGTCAGCAGGGACACAGCTCCAGATGAAATTAGGTTTGACATATTATAGTTTTAATTTACAAGCATTTTAAAAAAGATCGATCATCATTTTTGATGATTGTTGCGAAATTATTTTTGTATAGTGTCATCAAATCCTGGAAAGTTTTTGTATTTTTAAAAAATAATTTAAGGAAGATTTTTGTACTTCAGTTAAATTTTAATGATCTGATTATAGAAAAGTGATATGTGAAAAATAAGTTATTCGTAAAATATGTAGTAAAATAGTCTAATTATTATTTTCCAAAATGATAGGAATTTTAAAAAAATGTATTTAATTTAATGATATTTAATTGTCACAAGTGAAAAAATTCAAATTCAATAAAATATATAAAAATAATTATTATATTTTTTAAAAATGATTGGGATTTTTTTTAATATTGCTTTTTTTGAATGATACTCAGTGTATAAATCATCATCAGAATTTCAACTTCCGTGGCAGAATACTTTGCCCAAGCAGATAAACAAACCCTTACCAAATAAACAAAACATCTCTTGTGAAGATAAATATATTTTTAAAATGTAATTTATGGAGAAAAAAAATATTTTATCAGATTTAATTGATAGTGTCATGAAATCTGACAATGTATTTTTAATGTGGATATTTTATTATTTCATAGTCATAGTAAAAAATATTTGTAAGTCTCAAAATGTTATTTTGAATGAGTTAACTCCACATGCATGTTAGGTGTAACATTGCATGTGTGCTGTTGTGTTTGTGTTGCTGCCTCACCACTGATGGAGAAGAGCGTGTAGGCCTGCTCCCCTTCCACGGTGGCCACACACTCTAAAGTGCTGAACCGTCCCCGACTGACATTCACCCGACTCTCCACCTCCGTTTTGCCAAACATGGGACTGAACAGCGTGATGGTAATGATGTTGTGCTCCTCCTGGGTGGCATTCACCTGCTGGGAGCACCTGGTGGGAGGCGGGGGTCAACAATGGAGGATTAGACATTGTTGACACACCCAAAAATATCTGGCGAGATCAGCAAACTCGTTATTAGTCGTCTTGGTTGAGACACAAGCGACGCACACAATGATTTGTTGTTAATTTAGTCAGGCACCTCGGTGGGCAACCAAGGGTTCTAATGTTGAAACTATGAGGAAGTTGACAAGTTCAGTGTTAAAAACATGAAAAGTCATTATCAACAACATAAAATGTTTTGAAGTAACTGATTAAATTGACTTACTTGTTCTGTTGTTGTTATATTAATTGAACTACCGCTACATTGCCTTTGCATGTGTATGTGTTGTTGTTGTTTTTTTTTATAAAGCAGCCATGATGCTAATTAAGCTGATGCTAAGGAATACTACCTCAGCTTGTGTTATATTATGGTTGATGCTAACTGAGCTAATGCTTCATGCTACCTGTGCTGTGTTAAAATACCGAATGAAGTACTGTACTGTATATGCAAAAGTCTTATGTTTTAATGATCCATTTCACAGCAGCAATTTTGACATAGCAAAACAGTAAAGAATGTGACAAATATACCAGGATTAGGCCAAAACAACACAACCCATTTCAACAACACTTTGTAGAGGGGTGATGCTTGAGCCAAGGAAGAAACCATTACATGTTTAGTGAGAATCTGTACAAAGGAATGGGGATTTATTTTGTTGTTGGCAGACACAGTGCCATTTCCTGGTCACGTATTCACACGCCAACATGTGTTATGGTTAGAACATTAGCATATGCATTCCTTTCTATAGCTCAAGTAAATCTGCATGCTGTGACTGTACATAACAATGACGCGCATTTGGATGCAGCACAGTTTGAATTTTTCCACCAGGCTCCATATTTGACACCGCAGTGCTTATTTATGTGCTTTGCAGTCAAGTGAGTGAGCTCTGGTTGCTCTGCTCCGCACACACTTGCCAACTGATTAGGAACAGCTTGACGAAAGCATGGCGTGCAGAAAACTGCAGTACAGCAAGGCACTACATAAAACAAATGTGTCTTATGTATGTCATTCAGAGCAATTACTCCCACCCGCTGGAGATCTCCAGTGCTCGTCCCAAGCACGGACAAAAAAAAAAAAAAAAAAATTATTTAAAAAATCAAGGAACCATATTTGGTGACATAAATTGTCTCGGTATAAGGCAGTAGAATCATGGGACTTCTCCCAGTCCAAGCCAATCACAAGTCAGCTCACTCAAATCCCACAATCTGACATTCCGCCGTCTTCATCGTTCCTGACTGACCAGCCCGCATCTGGTGTGACCTCAGTGTGTGCAACCTTCGTGACACCCTTGACCAACTACTGCCAATAATAACACTACTACCACTACTACTACTAATAATAATACTTCACATACTTTATTCTGGTCATTTAACGTATGCTTTGTTCTATTTTATTAAGTTAGGAAAATAAAGGATAGATGTTCCCCAACCACCGCCCACACACCGGTACCGTAGGGAACTTTCATGTGCAATGATAAAAAATTAAAAAAAACACACAAAAAAATACATTCGTAAATAACTACATCGTATATGAGCCATTATTTTATTTAAAAATAATATACAGTTACAAATCCCATAGTTTTTGCAAGTATGTGTTGTTTTTTGTGAACAGCGGTTCGGCGGTCCTTGAATGCACCATGCTGCGTGTGCTAACTTTCCCCCACCGTGCACAGATACTGTATTTTTACCGGTTTTCTTTCACCTCATATTTGGTAAGTTTTGATGACGTTATTGAGTGCTAAAGTGCACATTTGTTGGCGCACAACCTCCAGTTAATTCACACTGCCTTTTGCCACACACATCAAACAGCAACGTAATAACCTTCTCGCTGAAAAACAAACTCCAGGATCGTACTGTCGGATGGTCGGTCTGTATTCATTTTATGCTTTTAATTTGATGTTGTTACGGTCTTAGTTTTACACGATACATGATAAATAAGACACATTACATCACAATAATGGAACCCCCGCTCCCTGGACACTTCCTGTTCTGTCAAGCTCACCTGATGTAGGGCTGCTCGCAGTAGAACCATGTGATCTGCGGGGCGGGGAAGCCCTCAGCTACACAGCGCACCTGCCCGTCTACCGGGCCCTCGTGAGATACAATCTCAGGTTTGGCTGAGAAGAGAGAAAAAGGTCAACCAACCACAGGAACATGGACGCACGCATACACAAGTTAATGATTATCGTAATTAAAGCCTCCTCGTGGATGCAGGATGCATGCAAAAAACAAAGCCACTCACTGGTGACAAAGATGGTAAAGGTCTCATTCAGTGAGGCATCACGGTTGGAGGCTTTAAACGTGTAAACTCCGCCTTCTGACGTCTTCAGTCGCACCAGCCTCAGCTCACTGCTGTGCCTGATAAACAAGGGGTTTAGCTTTTTTAAGCTAGGTAAACATTTAGTTTGACACTCTTATTTGTGCTTAAACAAAAGATGCAAATAGCCTCGGTTCAAAATATGATATATTGGCACGATTAAATAACCAAGTATGTTAGTTAGCAGGATTGCGCAAAAACTTCACCCGATTCAACGAAAAGAAAGGAATAAGGAATACTAACATTGTGAAGTATGATGTTTTTCCTGACATCGTACTTGAATTTTGAATTTTCCTTCATTTCTCAAAGAAAATTCCCACTGATTGAATTCTGGCATATGTACAGTATAAGGCGGTGTGTATCGATTGTATGACAAATTAACATGTTAAACACAGGAATGGGGTAGGATTAAATAGGCTCTGCTTCTTCCTACTCCTTTTCGGACATGTTGAATTGTGCAAGTGCAAACATGATGTAACTTGTCAAGCATGTCAGAAACGTATGAAGTATTGCTATTACCATTTGAAATACCAAAATATTATTTGGCTTTGGTGGGGATCATTTTCGTCTTTCCTTTGCTGAACATTGACTGTAGCTGACACAAAGCTTCCTCGAAACATGCACTTTACTGTTATTACTGTTATCCAAACCAAACATGGATTTACTGATTTATGTTTCAAAATAATGTCCAATAGAGATGTAAAAAGCCACGTCCTGTTCCAGTCACATTTACAAACAAATAAACTCATCCCTTGCCACATCATACTTCAAATTTTGTGGTTTTGCTCTATAAATAGGGCCTATAATTAGTCAAATATGCATATTTAAGTAAATGTTATGTATCATTTTTGCTTAAATCGAACATTTTCAAGCATAAAAATGGCTAAATGTAGTATAAGATAAATACAAAGCATTAAGAAGGTGACTATAAGGGTGTTATTTCATGTCTAGAAGGCTCTAATGAGGTTACAAACCGTTTTTAAACAGGTTTGCTATGCTCTAACTACAAAAATATTCCTTTTATGAATGAGGAATCTTACGTCGTGGAAACTCATTTATCACAGTCGGGCCTGGAACCCGTTAACCGCGATAAACAAGAGGTTACGGTACTGCAAAGTGCGACACACAAAGCATCACACTCATGCGGAATAACATTATGTCATATTTCTCTTGAAGGTCACATTCTGTGGAATCCGTTTGGAATTACCGACGGGTCAGGTTTTACTCAAACAACCCAGAGGGGCTTTTCCTGGTTGCGCTGTATTTGCCGTGGAGCAGCGAGGGCCCGCCAACTCGGTGCTAAATTCCACCGGGGATCATGAGGCGAGGTCGTACCTGTATCCGTGGCTGTGTGTGGTGATGACGTGGTCGCTGGTGTTCTTCAGCTCGTGGTCCATGAAGCTCCAGGAGATGGTGTGGGGCTTGGGATAAGCCTCCATGTTAACCGTGAGGGAAAAACTGTCACCAGAGCGCACGTGGATGCTTTTGTTGCTCGTCGATATTAAGTTGATGAATCCTTTATCTAACAGAAAAAAAATATCATTTTAGGATTTGCAGGTGCAGTCACTACAAACTACAAACAAATTATTGTTCTTAGTGAAGCGCAGTCCAAACAGAGTCCTCTGTAGCGCTGTACGTAAGAGAAACAGGATTAGAGTGCGGGAAACAGTGTAAATGCGTCAATGTAATTGTATCTGCTGTTGATAAATAAAATAAATAAGAGATTTGAAAATAACACTACTTTGATTGAATATCTTTATTGTCATTGTATCGTGTATCATTGTCCTCTAACACTCAAAAATACGCAGTGTGCTTGAATCCCTCATCAGCGCATGGTGCAGTGCTTGAAAGGAGGAAGGAAGAAGGAAAGAGACAGATACAGAGCCGTTCCTCGTGCTGAGTGTGGTCTATGAACACATAAACCACCCTACACACAACATAAAAAATATGAAAGGATTTCCTGTCTATAGTGTCTCAACTCTAAAAAAACCCACAATCAATTCTTCACAGAGACACCAACGTGTGAAGCGCTTTGTTAGGTGCTACTTTGTTAGAGTGCACTGTTTGGCTGTACAATAACTGAGACATATTTGTGGTAATAATTTTCGTTTGTGACACAAAGGTTCCACTGTATAAGATTAAAAATTGTAATTCAAGAGAGTTTTATTGTCATGAGAGTTTACAATAAAACTCTCTTGAATTACAATTTTTAATCTTATACAGTGGAACCTTTGTGTTGTACCCTTGTACCAACCTTTGTAATGACAATACTACTAATTATACAGCTGTATAAAGGGTACAATACTATTACAACAGTCGTAAATGACTGGTCTTAGAGGTCTAGTAGTTGATAAAGTTCCCTTCCAGTCCTGTAGGTGGCAGTCATGCATATTAGAAAGTGGTTGACAACATTTAAACAACTGAAGAGGTTTTTGCGAGTTTGAACTAAATCAGAACCAAAATGTATTGGTTTCTAAAAAACTTAGATGTGTTGTGCTTTTTGTTTGTTGATCTAGAAATGTTTTTATTATTATGGTTGTCAAAATATTAGAAACATCTGTCAGTATGATAACTCCAACCACAATAATAAACATATTGTTACATGTATTCTTACATGGAAGTCGTTAGACGCAGCTGTCTTTCGTGTTGGCCGTACTCACCATAGACGTCCAGCCACACCGACCGTGTGCTGACCCCCTTCTCGTTCTCGGCCTCGCACTGGTAACGGCCAGCGTCCTGGTGCATAACGTCGGCGATGTGCAAGGTGGCGCCGCGCATGTGATTGAAGTGCTCGGCCAGGATACGCGAGGCAGCGTCAACCTTTGCTGGTTGCTGTGGATACCAGACGGCACCCTGTCAACGCCCAGAGATCTCTAGAGATTAACCCCGTCTGCACGCCTATCCTTGCCAAGCACACAGACACTGATACGGCGGGCCGGCACGCAAACACACACACACATACGCAAGTCTACGCATGCACATACACACACGGTGGGGTTACGCACATGTGCACAAGGTGAGACCACATGCATAGCACACATCCCGAAGCTTACGCCGCAGTGAACTTTGATCCCTTATGCATTCATTCACAAGCTATTGCGAGCACTCATGCGGGAGATTCTAGGCAGGGTAGGAAAATACTGCATTTGTGCTTTGTGAGACATTTTTAGTCAAAATGACCCAAACCAAATTCAGGGGGTCAATTCGGTATGCCGTGCAATTCTAAAAACATTTATAAAAATCAGAGGTATCCAATTTTTTTTCCATCGAGGACTGCATACTTAAAAATGTAAATATGCAGAGGCACATTTTGATGTTTTATTTATATTTGATCTGTTAGTAACACGTAAATGGTGTAGCACTTTTATATTTCTTTGAAATGTAAAGTGCACTACAAGTGAAATGTATTATTATTATTTTTTTATTTTGTAAAAAAGCTTAAACCCAATCCACTATGCAAAGAAGTTCTATATAAATTTAAAGAAAACGTTTAGTTCTTTTTTTGCTCACTTTTGCTTCCTTTTTTTCTCATTTGTTCAATGGTACAATCATCCACAGTGCAAAGATCAACAAAAGAAAGCTCAAAATTACAATCCTAAATCATAACAATAATTATAAGTGTAAATAAAGCGTAAAGTACGATTACAGCAGTCGTAAATGGCCGTCTTGCCGTCAATGAAGTTCCCTTCCAGTTCTGTACGTGCCAGGAATCCATATTTTAAAAAATGGCTGACAACGTTTCAACAACTGAGTAGATAAATGCCAAAATTGAATGGATGATTTTTTTTGTGCTTTAAACCATCAATGATCATAATATGTACAGTAATAATAAACGGTATTAAAAGAAAACATTTGTTCTATCTTTTCTTCAGAATTTTTCACAAATTTAGTATGGGACATGATAGAAATTGAAATGGGCCCAAATAGCACGCCACTGTGCATGTAGCCACTTTTTTATTGATTTTTTATCAACGTTAAGATAGACTGTTTTAATGTTGTTACCTTTTCCTATTAATAGTGTTTCACTTCTTTTTACACTTGTGTTTACACTCTTATGATGGCAACAAGTTTGACCCTGGAACAGATGAATTCTATGGCTATTATTTCCACCTAAGCTGTATGTGACAATGCTACAAGTTGCAGTATTTTTTGGGGGAAACAAGACGCATGCAGAGTGAACGAATGCAGAAGTGTCTCACCGAGCCAGGGGGTGTGACCCATTTCAGCTGGATCTCGCCGTTGACGTTGGTGGTGTTGCAGGTGAGGACCAGGCTCTCATTCAGGGTGAGGATGACCCGCTCGGGCGCTTGCATCTCTATAACAGGGGGTGCCACAGGCACTGAGGGAGTGGAGGGGAAATGTGACAAACTTGCGACAAATACAGGAACATGATGTAAGCCGCTTTCCTCGCCATGTTTACCTGGCTTGACCGTCAGATGGTAGTTGTGCGAGCTGACTCGTCGCCCTTGCAGTGTCCCGGCGCACACATAGCAGCCTTCGTAGGCCTTCTGCGTGTCATGGATGACCAGGCCTTTCTCCAGGCTGGCGGAGAAATTGAGACCGAGAGCCAGAGGCGCGCTGGAACATGTTTCCAGGTGCAGGTTGGTCAGACTGGGATCGGTTGCCAGGCAGGGGATGGAAGCAGCATCACCCACGCGAGTGAGAATGCTGAACACCATCGATTTCCTGAAAGGGTTGTCAGGATCTGCAGGGAAAAAAAACAAACAAAGGGGATCAGAGGTGGCTTATGAGTGAGGTATTGGAACGGCGGTTTGCTTTTTCATCCAATTTAGCCTTTTCAAAGTAAAGAAACAGTTAGAGTCAGAATAACCAAACAGTGTTTAATGATACATTATAGGGCATCATGAGAAATTATATCAAAAGTGCAGTTTACATGGTAAGTTATATGCTCCTTTAGCTCTATTTTGTGCTTTATGCTATCATTTTATTTGCATGAGCAAGTGATCCAATACTGTTTCATACTCATTTGTTATTTTATGCAACTATTGTATTTTTCAGCTGTTTATTTTAATCTAACACACAAAATTAAGTCATCTTTTTCTTTAAATACAATTTGCTGTGTGCTTTTCATTGCATTGCAACAGCATTAATATGGCGTTTTGACGTTAAATGTTTGACTTTTATTTCGAGACTGTGTAAAAGAAGGCTGTCCAACATTTTTACCACTGAACATATAATGATTAAAAATGCCTCCTACGATTTTTCTTTGCCATACAGGTTTCACAGGTGCGGTGTCAGGCGTGTTATCAGCGTATAAACACAAAAGCCACAAAACGCTGTGAATAACAAACTGTGTGCTCGACTGTCGTCTGACTTGGCCTTGGCATCTGAAAAAGCAGTTTGTGTTTGTTGCCCGGAAGGAAGAAGTGTTCTGATGGGATTGATCAGCACATGATATCATCCTGCAGTGATGGCGACGGGCCAGCGGAACGCGCAGTGAAAAAGTCATGCATGCACGTTACCTGAGCAGGCCTACCCCATTACACCTGTATGTGGAAACACACCTACGCACACATGTTCTAACTCTGTTCTACCCTTCAGCCCCAGCGCAGCTACCGTTTACGTAGACATAGATGGACGTCTGCTGCCTGCTCATCCTCTCCAGGCAGATGTAGCGGCCCATGTGGAGCGGCTGGGCCCGAGTGATGTGCAGCGCCGACATACCGTCCGTCTTCTGTTCTCCTCGCACCTTTTGGCGCCCCTCCTGTTGCCACTGCATCTCCTTATTGCCACGGCAGTGCAGGTCAAAGGGCATGTGGAGTGGGACGACAAGGTGTGGACCGGCCGGGGTAATGGTGGGCTTGGTGTAGCCTGTAGGGGGCGCAAAAAGTGAGGAGGCTGACTGCCCAGAGCAAAAACATGCAAGCCCAAGAAGAACATGCAAGCTCCACACAGAAAAGGACAAAAAAAGTAATTAAACGAATGGGTGTGGAATTGATTGTAAGCTAATGGTGTCTTGAAGCAATTGAGGCAGGATGGAGTGCACTGCTTGGCTGCAGCCAGGAGAGGCACTGTTCAGTCACTCTCAACTTGTTTGCTGTCTGATGAACTTAAAGGGATAGTTAGGATTTTTTGACATGAAGTTGTATAACACCCCCATCAGCAGTGTAGTGCATCAACTGTGACTTTTCCCCCACTTCGCCCTGTGAGCCGAGCTCTGGTCGATTTTTGTTGTGGAGGAAAGTAGTTCCGGCTAGTTACTGGGGTCTCTTAAGCTAAGCATTTTGCTTCTCAAAACAATATGCGTTCAAAAGAGTAATAGAGGAGGAATGTGGAGAAAATATGAGGAAATGCACTGTCCAACATCCTGTCACAATTTTCATATTTTTGTCCACAGTGCGTGTTGAACCCACGACCCCTTTGTTCCCAACGCCAAGCCCGCAGAGCCTGAACTCCTTCTACACTTTATGACCCATGACAAGATGGATGCTTTTAATTGAAACCTTGACAAAGTGAAGATGTGAGTGAGATAATAATGACATCATAAACACGAATAAATACCCTAAATGAGTAAAATTTAGCTGGCATTGCCTTGCCATCATTTTTATTTTGTTCTCCAAAGTCGGTGTGCACACACTGATTCTTGTGCATTGAACGGGCTTAAAGATGCAATACCTATAAACAAAAGATTGTCCCAGCAACATCAAACACAGTGAAAACACAGGCTTTGTAGTGGCAACACTCCCACATGCAGCCAACTCTTATTTTATCAACAGATTAAAACTTCAGCATCCCTCCCTATCTCCCTAAAGCCTTCGCAATATCGTCCCTGTCTTAATTCAATTAAGAAGTCAACAGGTCAATCAGTGTTGACTTTACTCAACGTTACCCAACTGCATTTTTGTTACCTTTTCATCTTTGTTGAGCTAACAAAATTCAAATGTGTGGAACATTTAGTAGAGTCAACTTTTTTTTTTTTTAAATGTGTCCAGCGGCATAGACTATTTGCATGTCTGCAACCACAGAACCAAACCTTTAAGCTTTTCCCCCAATAGGTTCTGTGGTCTGTCAGAAAATTATAGAACTAGTTTACTCTTAATGAAGTACGCTGAACTGCTCTGGGGCGATACTTTGGCCTCGTTTACACAAAGATCCCACAAAATCGCCACATTAGAGTCATAACAGAAGATGCCTCTGATGCAGAACACAAACGAAGCGCTTTTGCACAGCGCCATGGAATGTGCCACAATCAGCGTCAGAGTTTCGTGTCACAAACTAAATACTTCAGATTAGCGATAATCTTACTTTCAACACAACAGCATGGGAGAAGTGAGTCTCAGGTGTCAAACCTCACGCTCCTATCCCGACATTACGGCATTCCCTTACATATGGCCGCCATTCTGCCTCTGTTACAGCTCTGATACCACATCCAAAGACCAAATGACTTCACCCCCCCTTAAAATCTGGCATTTTTACAGCTTTTTCCTGTGTTGCTATTATGTATAAAAGGCACTGACATTGGGAAAAAGGTGTAAAATGCAAGATTCTGTTTAAAAGACTGTTGCAGCTCTGATGCGTCAATTTTGCCGCACTTTAGGACAAAATTAACACTGGATTTATGCTTAAAAGTGCTCAACAAAGTCTAAGATCATTCCTTCTTTGCTGCATCAAATCAACCTAAGACCTCTTTCCCTAAATGCAAGTACAGTAGCAGTCTGTTTGCCCCTCAAGGTGCAATTTACACTAATGGACCTAATTATGGGGCTATTTCTGCTGACAAATGAAATGTGTAATGCTGTAAAAGTGTCAAGGTTTGATAACCCTTAAAGGTACAAATAAGTGGAGGGGTGCCAGCATGAAGGAGCAGCTCCACAATCACAGAACAGCGAATGGTTAAATGTAAATACTATGCTGTAGGCTGCTGGAGAGGGGGCAGCACGGACAGGGACAGGAGCAGGATCAATAGGCTGATCAGGAGAGCAAGCTCTGTCCTCGACGGTCCTCTGGACTCCGTGGAGGAAGGATGTTAGCTAAGCTGACGTCCATCATGGACAACACCTCTCACCCGCTACATGACACTGTGGGTTCCCTTAGCAGCTCCTTCAGCAGCAGACTGTTACACCCACGGTGTAAGAAGGAGAGGTTCCGCAGGTCCTTCATACCGACCGCTGTCAGGCTCTACAACACCTGCACCACTTGAACCATGTGTCACTATGTATTCTTTACTTGCGTATCTTGCTTGCTGCTGTAACAAGTGAGTTTCCCTGCTGTGGGATTAATAAAGTACTATACATACATACATACATACAAAATGTAAATGTCTGCCCAAGGATGCAGCACCTCTGTGGCAAAGCACCTCCACCAGAGGAGTGCCAGTTAGACCATTAACCACCAGCCTCCTGTGAGTGACACGCTAAAGGTGATTTAGACCCGCTTGCACCACCTGCGTGCGTAAACGGGCTTAAGGCAAACTTCATGGCGTGGCCCATTGCATCACATGACAGGTAAAACCGTGCATGCGCTGCAGACGGCATGTAGATATTCTCTGCACACTTCCATACAAGCTTCTCGTGAGACTGGAATAAAGAAACGGAGAGAGAGACTGCTCAACTGTGGTGTCCAAAGCGTGACAAGGTGGAACATTTACATTCCTCAGATATGGAATATTTCTTGAAAGTCAACATATCTTTGGTGTTCCTCTCTGAAATGATGCCCAGCCTTGGCAGTTTCACTTTATTTGTGCAAATATTTCACAATATGTCAAAAATATGAGACAAGAGCAGCCTGCCGTGCAACAGTTTGCGTGAAATCGAAGAGGGTTGCTTTCCCTATACTGTAAGTCCATATACTGACAGTTTGTGCGTGAACCTGCACATAGCACTTTTTTGTATTTTATACGGTCATTATACTCTCAATGGTGCCCAGCTCGCCTCGTTTGAATAATTAAAGCAGCGTGTTTAATATCCGCGTCCGCGGTGTCTACTACCAGTCTCCCCAGCGTGTCAGTTAACTCAACACCAGAGAAAAGTGTGACTAAAAACGTCTTTGCGCGTAAAAATGCAGGGCACCGTAAATGTATGTCTTATGCGCGTCATGCGTAAAGATGAGCTCCGAGCAACAAGTAGAGTGGAGTGGAGAGGGGAAGAGTGGGTTTAAAAGGACGTACCTGTTTGGAAGGTGGATTGCAGCACAACAGACAGCAGCAATATCCAGTGGTATTCCATAGTTAGAGTTCCATGGGTGTAGCTGTATACTAGATCCCTTTTATTACGGGGAGGTGAGGAGGGAGGTTGTTGTGGGGAGATACTCCACTATACTCCACTCGCCGTGGGAGGACTCGCAGGAGATGGTGGAAGATGACGAAGAGGCGCACGTAGAAGTCTTCCAAAGCGCAGATGCTGGGCAGCATGAGAGGATGGGTCAGTGGACATAGCTGGACACCCGAGCGCCAGCAAGGACTGTGCACGGCAGGCAGGTGTGCGTGACTGACTGTGTCTATGGCGTGGTCAGGTTCGTGTGTTGCGTCTGTGAGCACCGCCGCTTATATTGGAGAGGGAGGCGTTAAGAGAGGAAGAGAGGCAGGCCCAGGCGAGAGGCCCATTGCTCGTCTGTCCTCAGTAGCTGCTCCGGTGACCTACATGGGTCACCCAAACACACCATTATCTTAAAAAACAGCAACAACTCATTCAAATTATTTTTTTCTAATCTGTTGCAGTTTTTAAACCTGCTGTACTAAGACTAAGCTAACATCATACAACAATGTCATACAACCACATGGAACTACAGTGGTACCTCCAAAGTCCAAAACGTGACGCCAGTTGACCTCCAAGTTATTCTAAATTCAAAACTATTTTTTAATGTAACCCGCCTGGTACAGCCAGACCCATATTCCGCCCGGCCTCAAACCAGGGTCCGCAGAATAAGACTGACTTGATGACTTAATTACATAAAATTATCACACTCCCTACTGCCTATGCAAGTGCAAAAATAAGCTGTACAGTCACCCCTCACCACTCTGCACTTTGAATTTTGTGGCTTCACTCTATCACGGTTTTTCAATAATACATTAATTAATAAATCAAGGTGTTTTGTGGTCGAATACGCCCTATTATTTATCAAAAAGTATGCATATTTAAGAAAGTGTTTTTTATGTAGAAAATAAAAAATTCAAGCATAAAAGTGGCTAAATGAACTAAAATACAAAAATGTACGGCTTTCAAAAGGCACATTCAAAGGCTTTGATGATACGCAGTATTTTACACTGTTCACTAGGTGTTAGTAATGTTACTGTAATGTTTGGTCAGACACACAAGCACCAGACTTAAAATCACATGCAAATTTAAATTATCTCACAACAGGCACAATAATCCCTAATAAAAACACAAGCTACTGAATCCCCGACATCACTTCCTGTTCGCGCCTCATTCAGCTCCCTTGTGGAACACATTTATAGCAACACACACAAGCACTAGCCTTATTTATGTCTTAAATGGCTTATGTGCTCTTATTATATCTACTATATTGGGTAATACAATTATAAAGGTGACTATACGGTATTAGTTGATGAGCGCTCTAATAATGTCAAAAACTGTATTTAGAAGGTTGTAAAGAGGTTTTCTGTGCTCAAACTACGTAAATTTTTGATTTATAAATAAGGAATTGTCACGCTCCGTGTGAGAGGTTGGACTTTCAGTTGTGTTTTCCTGTGTTTCCATCATTTCAGTTCCTGTTAGGCTCTTATTTACATATATATTCATACACATATATAGATAGGCTCTTATTTTGTAATTCTTGCTGTTTTGTCCCGCCTTGTGTTCTGCCGCCTTTACTTTCCTATTTTTATGCACCTGCCGCTAATTTTCGTTCTCCTATTTAGCTCATCTGGTGGCGTCTCCCTTTGTTGGAGCATTGTGTTTGTTTTGTGCACATTGGGGTCAATGTCTCGTGACATTTGTGTGTTCTGACTACATGCTTCTGCAAGTTTCCTTTTTTCTGCTCGGCAGTTTATTATAATTAAGTACTTATACCTGTACTGGGTCCCCGTCGCTGCATCTTGGGGTCATTGCCACACCAAAGTTTGACAGGAATCCTGCTTTGTGGAAATTCATTTAACACAATCGGGTCTGAAACCAATTAACTGCGATAAACAAGGGATTACTGTATCTTAAAACTAAAATAAGACAGAATGCTCCAACCACAAGATCACCTCACAGAGTACGATTACAGGACCCAGCTGGTCCTCAAAGAGCTACAGACAATGGTGTGGGGACCACGCGGCAGGCTGGTCTCGATGGAGTCGGTGTACCCAGGACCCACCGCTCACACACCAGCATGCCCGCGACGCAGATGGAAGTCTCGGCCAGTTCCAGTTCCTGGTGACCGCTCCATGACGTCTCAAGCTTTCGACGCCCCCGGTGCCCGCTCCACGTCGTCTCAAGCCTCAGATGCCCCCGGTGCACGCTCCACATCGTCTCAAGCCTCAGACGCCCCCCGTGCCAGTGCTACGTCTTAAGCTTCCAACGCCTCCTGCATCTCATCAGCCCCCTTAAAGTACAGTCCCTGCGCCACGCCGGTTGAAGGCCGAGTTTAAGCTTCCTCAAATGCCGGCACCACGTCAGAAGACACCACTTGTTCCGGCAGGGGGGGTCAGAGCGGGAGGGACCCGTGACCCTCCTCCAAGCGCCCCTCCATCCGTCCCTTGTTCCAGTTTTGGCAGTGAAAGACGTCTGAAATCCGTAGTTGGAAGGAGGGCTAGTACCAACAGCTGTGCGACTGGGGATGCATAGCTCGCTCCTCTTGCTCCTGCTTCAGGCTAGGCTGAAGACAAGAAGCCGATGAGCCACCTCCTGCTTTGCTTTCACGACAGGCCAACGAGTAGTCTCCTGCTCCGCCTCGAGTTCCTGTCCCTACTCAGCCCACGTGCCAGCTGGCGTCTTCAGTTCCGGTCCCGGCTCAGCTCACGTGCCAGCCGCCGTCCCTTTTCCTTTCCTGGCTCAGTTCACGCTGCAGCCGCCTCCTGCTTTGGTCCCGCCTATGTGCCAGCCACCAGCAGTTCCTCTCCTGGCTCCACACCAGCCCAGGATGCTCACCTGCTCTCCTGTGGCAACGGCACATGACCTGCAGCCACCCAGCTCTGATTCCCACTTGGACATGAGCTTTGGGATGGCAATGCTGCCTTCCCGGCCGTCCTCCGGAGGGCTCCCACTGGCTCAGTCAGGTATGCCGTTCTAGCCGTCCGCCAGAGGGGTCCCGCCCGTGACCCGCCACCTGTCCTCTCTCCACCCACCTGTAACTTTGGGTGGGGTACACACTGGACTGGTCACCAGTCAATCATAGGGCACGTATAAACAAACAACCATTCACGCTCACATTCATACCTATGGAAACTTTAGAGTCGCCAGTACTCTTAATTGTACTCTAAACATGGAACATGCAAATCCTTTCGGGTGAAGCTAACTCCGCCAACGATCAGGTGCTGTCGGTCCCTACTTCCAAAAACCGGCCCAGGCTTTTTTCCTCATTCATCCTCACACTTTTATTTCCCCCTTTTATACTTTTTTCTGTTTTTTGCATGTTTTTGGAATGTGGGAGGAAAACAGAGTACCCAGAGAAAACCGATGCACACATGGGGAGAACATGCAAACTCCACACAGA
Organism: Dunckerocampus dactyliophorus; assembly: GCF_027744805.1. Lineage (NCBI taxonomy): Eukaryota > Metazoa > Chordata > Actinopteri > Syngnathiformes > Syngnathidae > Dunckerocampus > Dunckerocampus dactyliophorus. Next base: position 11,773,155 of record NC_072828.1, read on the forward strand.
GATGCCCAAGCGGAGATTCGAACCAAGATCTCCCCAATCTCCTGACTGTGTGGCCAACATGCTAGTGCAGCCCCAGCAATAGAACCAATATTGCAAAAGCATCAATGAGCAAACTGCTCAGCCCGCTACCACTAATGACTTCATTGTAAACAACAGTGTGACAAGTGTAACACACATATGAGTTTCACACCAACAGCTGAGTAGCGACATTTCAAAGCACATGCAGACATGGATAAAGCTGCTGGATGCTGACCACTCAGGAAACTTCAACTTGCAATAACTTCATCAGGAGTTTGCCTCTAGCCACAGCTGTTAATGTCGGTATTTTTTAATTAGAGACCCCGGAACGTTATTTGCTTTGAACATACCCAATGAGTATATATTGGAAACTTGGCGGTGAACTTTTGGAACTCGGTAGAGAGAAACTACTAATTTACAACAAGCCTTTGTATGTTTGTTCCCTCCTGATATCACATGTTGCGTCATTTGCTGGCACACGCTCACGCACGCCTGGAGGCTTTGCTTTTCCATTCGTTAGTTGTTGGAATAAGGGCATACCATTTTGGAGGTGCAAAGGGTCTGTAAAAAAAAAAAGCAAGTATTACAGTAGCTGTGGTCTGTGGTACTCCATAGTTAGATTTCCACGGATTTAGCTGTTTAGCTGTTTAGCTGCAATTTAACTTGCAGGAAAAACAGGAGAAATTTAAAATTCCTGTTATGCCAGTATCTCCATGCAAAACATACAGAAGTTGCATTCTTCTTCTTTGCATAGGAATTGAAATAACATCCTGTGGGTTGATTTCAAACAAGTTGTGTATTTGACACTGCAGTAAAGTACCACTCTTAATACAGGACCACGCAGCCTTGAGAACACACCTGTTCAGAGTCGGAAAAACAATAGGCGTGTCATGATTGTATTTGTAATCCGATTTTTCAGTACGGTACAGAGGTTTACCACATTCCCACACAGAACACACTAAGTGAGGTACAGGAAATGTAACTGCCTTGCAATACAGTCACAAGTCTACTTTGTAAACAAATACAGGGCAGCCCAGCCTTTGTCTAGCAGGAGTCATGGCTTGTGATGCCATGTCTCCTGTTTGGAAACACTTGGTCTTCTAGGTGAAATACATAAACAGGCAAGTGCATAAGGTGTAAGCAGTGGGGAACAGAGTAAAAACTGGAACTATTAATGCCGCACGTCAGGCAATGAGGAACTTTCATTTCCTAAAAATAAAATAGTAATTCACACTGTTTAAACTGTTACTTTTGCTGTCTGCATTGTTGCACTTTCCTCAAAACAATGTTATAAACTGCAGTATTAGATACTATATACTGTATATATATATTAATCTAGTGGTTAGCATGCTGGCCACACAGTCACAGTCAGGAGATCGGGAAGACCTGGGTTCGAATCTACGTTGGGCATTTCTGTGTGGAGTTTGCATGTTCTCCCCGTGCGTGGGTTTTCTCCGGGTACTCCGGTTTCCTCCCACATTCCAAAAACATTCACGTTAGGGTAATTGGCTCGCTGCTGCAACAGCTGCACTCACAGGGAGCTTCAAGGTCTATAAACTCCTAAACTTTGCATAGAAATGCCCACAAATGTTGCTCAGATTGAAGTTACAAAGATGTCTCCTGGTGTAAAGTATTAACTACAAAAAATGAAAAAAACAATATCAATATTGACCGATATGTGTATTAGGGCTGTAAAATGATTCAAATTGTAATCAAATTAATCACAGTTGTCAAATTAATTAATCATGATTAATTAATTACCATTTGCAATTATGGGTGAAATATACCCATTTTTACTGTAAGTTATGTACAGAGAGATAAATAACAGGACAAAATTATATATATTTGTATGTATTAAGGGCACCAAATTAACTGAAAATTTAAATCAAGCTAAAAGACCCATGTCTGAAAATCTATTTGCCTAACGCTGGTCTCTTTAATAGTAGCAGAACATTTGAATCGCATTTTAACACATTATTATGAGCCATGAGTGGTTGCGGTCAAAGACATCACGTAATTTAAGTTGAATTCACATGTTTAGTGCATGTGTATGGAGCAGGTCATCCATCAAAATGCCACATCGCAGTGTGGTGGCTGCTTTGAGTAGACTGGCCGACTTTGAAGCAAGTTTTTACAGTTCTCATCACCTGCATCGTCTATGGATTCTGTCTCTGATTTATATAGCATCACCCTTCATAGCACCGAGCACTCTTAAAGTCTCAGATGGCTCACGCTTTGAAATCCAATCTCTAATTGAACTTCCCTGACACATTAACTCTTGTAAACACACATCAATTATCACACATTGATTTTTTTGGTATTCATATTAACGCCCCCACATAGACACCAGAGAGACGCTATTGTCTGATCCACCACACTTGAGCTCACATGCTTACTCTCTAATGTCTTAATTCATTTCACCGCGTATATTGCAGTCCGTCATGGAAGGAGGCAGGTGTGGGATGATGAAAGTGCATCATCTCTGTGCGAGAGAGGGGAGAATGTATTGCACTGACACATAGATGTTAATAGTGTTTGGGAAGATTGGTGCAGGAACATGACTCTGCACAGCTAATAAATAATGCTGCTTTATGTCTGAACACACAAACCTATGTTGTTTTCACAATTCACATGCTTTTGGAACTACAGTAGATAATAAAAGCTCCTTCTCCACCACAGGAACCTTTTCAGAAACGTTCCTATTTACCGCGATGTTTTCATGCATACACTCCTGCATTTCCACCAAAAACTACCCGGGTGAATAGATTCCTCTAGCGGCTGGAATAGTTCCACTAAGGTCTTTTTTTTGTGGTTCCAGGAACCTTTGTGGGGCATGTGTGCGCTGAAGAACACCGATTAGTGAAACACACTTGCAGTGTTTCTCCTCAGCTGTCATCCATCCATCCATTTTCTATGCCGCTTCTCCTCTTTAGGGTCGCGGGGGCATGCTGGAGCCTATCCCAGCTGACTTTCGGGCGATAGGAGGGGTACACCCTTGACTAGTCGCCAGCCAATCGCAGGACAAACAACCATGCACACTCACATTCATACCTATGGACAATTTAGAGTCACCAGTTAACCTAACATGCATGTTTTTGGAATGTGGGAGGAAACCAGAGTATCCGGAGAAAACCCACGCATGCGCAGGGAGAACATGCAAACTCCACACAGAAATGCCCAGAAATGAGATTCGAACCCAGGTCTTCCCGATCTCCTGACTGTGACTGTGTGGCCAACATTTTGAACGTATTTACAGTGGAATATATTGAGTGGGACTTTGAGGCGGTGAATCAAAACAGCCTGGTAAATGTAAATACAGGATACCCACAGAAATTGGTGAAGGAACTTAAGAAACATCACAAGAATGTAGGACAGCCACATTGGGTCCTACTGCTGTACAACTATAACACCCCCCCCCCAGATCAGTTTTAAAGTCTAAGTACACTGAGGGCCAGGAGGGTGACCCTTCCACCTCCAGCCGGTTTGGATCTCGTGCCAATGACTCCTGCCCTTTGTTTTCAATTGCACTGTAGACATATCAACACCCACATAAACAGATACACACCACATGCACACACACACACCACCAGTTGGGTCAGGCCACCTTTGGCCAACCATCCTGCGGTGTCGCTGGCTGCGGGGTCCCGAGTATGGGTGCCTGTTGGGCATGGCGTTTGGTTGGCGGCGGCTTGGTCTCTGGCACTCTCTTTCCATCCCCAGTTTCTCCAACTAGGCTCCAAAATCAGACTCAAGGTTCTCCAATCAGTTCTCAAAACTAGATCCCTCCTATTCTTATTCCATGACTATCTGGCCCATGCAGTACAGAGAACCAGGTGATGAAGTGGATGCTCTCAAAATCTGCGGCTGCATCTTCTTTTCCCCTAACCCTTCCCCAGTATCCCCCACTCAGACTCCAATCACAGTAAATAATGTGACATATGCTGTCTTTTCTCTCTTTCTTCTTTGTCTGTCCGCCATCTAAACCATGCTCTGGTTGGTGGTTTTAACAGTAAATCTGCAATGTAACTTGAACAGGAGGAGTATACCAGATTGACCTGTTGTAAAGCAAAACTATTCTAGCAAAACAATCTGTCCTGGTTTTCATTGTTTTTTATTAGGTCTTTATTTGTTAATATAGCTATGACTTCATATTTTTTTAGTCCAGTAAGACTTGAAAATAGAGATATTATTTTCTTACAGCTGATTTTCACTATCGTTATTTGATTGCAGAGATTTGAATCTTATTCCTGCATCATTGAAACGTATTAAAGACTTGTTTTTTAGGCATAATAAAACAGCTGAGACGCCGATCTGAATTTGTGTCTTTGGTTATAGATGGTATTTTCTAACATAACCATTTTCTATCCATACAGAGGAGGCATACTTTAAATGTATTGAAATTATAAGGCATCTTTGAGTAAACTTGGAATATCTCATTGCCGGGCCAAGTGTCCTGGTTTTCAGCAATCAAAATATGGTCACCCCACGTATGACCAGCTCACCATACTGCAGCAGTAAAGGACTTGACAAGCTCATTGCTTGAGAACATGTGCTGCAATAGAGGAAGCAGTAAATGAGTGAGAATTTTTGTTTCGTTTTGTGCATGCTGCAACAGTAGTCAGCGACATGCCATTTGTTTAGTTAGGCAAAAGCCAATTGAACAGAATGCTAATGCTAACGGGACAACAGGCTAAAGCTAAATAAATTGGATGTGTTTGTGTTGTCGCCGTGATGTCAACAATGACATTTATTCTTTGTGTAATGTTACTCACAGCTGAAACGGGCGTCACCTGACCTTCATGAGCTCATCATACACTGAGAGCCTTTAGTCAATAACTAAAGTGGCCCTGTGTGGTTTGCGATTCCACCACTCTTCAAAGTCCAGCTTAAAGTTCAGCTCCAGGAAAAAAAAATCATAAAGTGATGTTTTTGTTGGATGGGTATCAAAAGGTTCAGGGATATTCATTGTTTTAGAAGATCAGATCAGATCAATTTTATTGTCATTGTATTTGACAAAATAAAAGGTCCTTAAGACACATAAAATACTATATACAGCAGATGCTCGGGACACTAAACACTTCAGATGACAATAAGTTGTTATTTATCCGTCTAGACACAAACAGCGATTGCAGCTAAACTATAATCCATGTAATCGCAAATTTACCATGGATGAAGCCACAGACAGCGTCGGGTGGCCGATGTTTCCGTTAACTCTCTTCCACTTGATACGTCGGATTAAGGCCATTGTAAATTGTAAATTTCTGATGACCCGCAGAAATTGAATATTGAGCACAGAAGAGCGTAGCATGGGAAACAATCGACAATTTTCATGGCAAGTTTACCGTAACCAAGAGACAGAATGAAAAAATTCTGAAAAAATCATTTTATGTAAAGGTTATAAAATACTTGTATTTGATTGCCGAAAACAAGTATTTGATTCCAGTACAACACATTGCTTAGTACTTAGTGGAGAAACCCTTGTTGGCAAGAAACAGCCTCGGAGCGGATTTGTTCCACTTCTATGTTTGACAGTAGGAAAGGTGTTGGTGTCACAGTCATAGGCATTTCTCTGCCTCCAGCTATATCGAGTCGAGGTCAATTTTGGTCTCATCAGACCACATCACTTTCTCCCAAACCTCGTCAGATGTTCATTGGCAAACTTCAGACAAGCCTGGAAGTGTGCCTTCTTGAGCAGGGGGCCGTGTTGCCAACTTAGCAGCTTTGTACTATATTCAGACCCCTCTAGTGACTTATTTTCAAAAAAGCAACCAGGGGTGAATCTAGAGACTTCTGGTGTTATTGGAGGACTTTTGAGACGCTGACGTGAAAGGACGTATTATTCTTTAGCCTGGATTATTCTCCTGTGGAGTCACAATGCCGTTCCTTCTAACGCCGTCTTGATCCCATTATGGCTCTTCGTTCGGGTTGAACGGATGACATTCCATTCTGTGCTGAAATGAGAGTCAATTCAGTGAGCAACAACAACTCTTGTTGACCTATTAGCTTGCTAGCTTCCTTCGTTGCAAGGAAACAATAGCAATTGAAGAGAGACGGGGAGCGTTATTGGAGCTGGATCTATGTTACATCAGTCACTTTTAATGCATACTGTATGTTCATCCGAAATCGGAGGAGAAGGTGATCACGAAGGCGGGCGATACGGCATCTGAAGAAGCGACACAAAAAAAAACAGAAAGCAGTTCACACAGATGCTGAGTCCCCCGCCTCTCGGTATCAGCCCAAAGTGTGTGGTGGTCGGCTAGCTCAATAGCATTGTCCGATACTGCGCTGTTTAGTCATGTTTCTGTGAAAATGACGATGTTGCAGTCCAAACATCTCTTACAGTGGATTATGTGGAATTCTAACTAATCCATTTTATTCACTAAAGACTGTACTTTAGCAAGAAAAATACTTGGCAAGGAGAATCTCTGCGGTGTGCTAGCTCGGTGTTAACTCATATTCCTCTGCGCCTTCCTCGCCTATGTTTACGTTGTGGATGCAGCTTGCAAGCACTTGTGCCCGATTGGGTGGTGTGTGTTGACTGCGGTACCGTGAAGCTCTCAGAAACGAGTCGAAGATCATTCGATCGTTGACTAAATCCAATATCCAAAAGTTCTTGTCGAGTGTAAGATGTTAAACCAGACCCGGTATGAACAAAATAAAAACTACAAAACTGCAAATCTGGAAGCGATGGAGGGCTTTGCTGTGTGTATGCGCCACCATCTTGTGAAAGTATATGTCTTCTTCATTTTCAATTCCTTAATAACACAAATGAGGCTGAATTTGTATCAAAATAGGGAGCCATGGGAACTCCCATGTAGTCACAATGGTACAATCTTGTTCACATGATGTTTTCATTCGATTGGACTGCGAGACTGATAGTCGAATCACACTCCTCGGAATCAAATCATTGACTACCGTATTTTCACGACCATAAGGCACACTGAAAAGTCTTAAATATTCTCCAAAATGGACGGGCCGCTTTATAATGCGGCGCGAGTGCCTTCTGTGTGCACGGAGTTCCAAAATCCGTAAATGTTGTTGTGTGTTGATGACTGGGAGCATTTCCTGCTGACACGCTGCTTATATAGAGGAAAGGCGGACGTGACCGATGACAGCATGCGGACGTTAAAGGGGGAAGGGTGCGCGTGAAAGAGGACGCTAAAGGCACGGGAGGTATATAGTGCCGGTACGTGCATTGTGCAAAACCTAGGAGCCGCACGGCAACAAGACTGACTCTGACAATGACGAGAGGGAACCTGGTGTGTTTGAGAACGTGCCCAGCTGTTCATTTTGGATACAGAAGATGAGGACTTTGATGGATTTGTGGATGAGGATTGATCAAAAAATAACGTGAGTCTATTGTTAAATACTTCAATAAAGTACAACCAAACTCAGTTTTGCTCCCGCTGCCTTTTTAAAAACATACGCTAGCATGCATGCTAGCATATGTTTTCAGGTAGCGTATGTTTTACCATGCCTGCGCCCAATAATACGGTGCGCCTTATGAATGTGTTAAATACAGAAATAGCACCTGTAACTGAGACTGCGCCTTTTAATATGGTGTGCCTTATTACGGTAAAAATACGGTATTCTAAGACACCTCTATCTCAGTCCATCACAGTGAAATGTGTTACGTGGTTTTCTGTGGTCCCAGCTCCCTTGAGATCATTAACCAGCTCCGCCCTTGTAATTCTGGGCTAGTCGCTCACCTTTCTCAGCATCATTCTTACCCCAAAAGGTGAAAACTTGCAGAGAGTGTTATCTTGTATTTCTTCAATTTCCGAATTATTGCACCAATAGTGTTCTTTTTATCACCAAGCTTCTCGCTGATGGTCTCGCTGATTGCAGTCATGTCCCCGAGGTCCATGTGGCTAGCAAGCTAATGCTTATGTAAGGTGAAGTTGTGCTGTTAGCTACTAGATCCAATTTAAATTAAACAAATAAGCTGCAGAACCCTTCTACTTTGCATCCAGGGAAGTTGCTACCTGACAGTCTAATTGTCTTTCTAAACACATAAGAAGAACTAATGTGGGTTTTTGGGCTTAATTCAATCTGCTGGCAGCTGGTTTACAGCCTTGACATGCACAGAGACGTATAAGTTGGTGAAAAGTGTTATTTGATACACCACTCGGATCATTCACGCGGTTGTTTTCTGCCGTGAATCAACTGCATTCATGCCACAGTTGCTTCAAATTAAATTTCAGGCCATAAAATGAAAAAATACCTTAAGTCAATAAAGTGTCTTTGCGCATAAGTCCCATATGTGTACTTACTGCCATCTCTGCAAAGAGACACAACATCTTGTTGACTCTACTTTATATGGCTCATCAACATTCCTATTCTTAACACAACATTGCGGCATTTAAGTTATTCATATACAATGTATATATGTGGTGAGTTTGCCCCTTTCCTGATTTATTTATTTTAGATTGTTTCAGATCATCAAACAAATTTAAATATTTGTCAATGACAACACAACTGAAAACAAAATGCATTTTTTAAATGGAACTTTTTGTTATTAAGGGGGGAAAAAAATCCAAAAATCATGACTTTGACTAGGCCACTCCAAAGTCTTCATTTTGTTTTTCTTCAGCCATTCAGAGGTGGACTTGCTGGTGTGTTTTGGATCATTGTCCTGCTGCAGAACCCAAGTTGGTTTCAGCTTGAGGTCACGAACAGATGGCCGGACATTCTCCTTCAGGATTTTTTGGTATACAGCGGAATTAATGGTTCCATTTATCGCAGCAAGTCTTCCAGGTCCTGAAGCGGCAAAACAGCCCCAGACCATCACACCACCACCACCATATTTTACTGTTGGTATGACTTTTCTTTTTCTGAAATGCGGCGTTACTTTTATGCCAGATGTAATGGGACACCACAGAGTATTACGTGTAAGGACTTAGGGATCATCAAGAAGTTTTCTGACAAAACGAGACGAGCCCTAATGTTCTTTTTGTTCAGTAGTGGTTTTCGTCTTGGAACTTTGCCATGCAGGCCGTTTTTGCCCAGTGTCTTTCTTATGATGGAGTCATGAACACTGATCTTAACTGAGATAAGTGAGGCCTGCAGTTCTGCAGAGAGGCCTGCATTTTTATATCCTTGTTAAAACATATTGCTCCTGGCATAGTATTTTACTCCTCCTCGTCATCCTCCATGAACCGAACATTAATTTACATTTCCGTACTGGCGCACTACAGCCACGTAACTTCTACCAAACAGCTAGCGATCATACAAACAAGGCAGTGCTGCATGAAGGAGATTGATTGACAATGGTTTACAGCCAATCAAAACGCAGAACACAATGGCGGGTTCTCCCTTAGCCAATCAGGGCCCGGTTGTTCTAAACTTGCTTATTTATCTAACCACTGGTTAAGTAAACTTAACCAACCCTTAACTTTAATGGCACCGTTATCTTGTCCAAAACTCGGTTAACTTTAACCGGCTGTTAACTTGACGTTAAAGTTAACCGACCTAATGACCACCGCTAACTTTTTAACAGGGGGTTAACTCTTAAGATGGAGTTGCCAGCTAATGCTGCCGTCATGATGCAATACTGTCATGTCTCGTTGCGTACATTGCTGATGTCTGGGTTATGCATTACTTCAGACTTTAATGCACATTGCAGCTTTTCAGCACATGACAAATTATTTGTATTTGCAAGACAGAAAACAGGCTTTTAACTGCCTGGATTTTAAAGGTAACTATTTTATTGAACCATGTTAAGCTTGCAAATTCTATCTTAGTCATGTTTAAGAACAACTATTTTGATGGAATCATTGAGCCTCGGCGTCACAAGATTGTATTTTTATGAACTTGCAATTTGAGGGGATAGTTAAATTATTTTTAAAGCTTTGTAGAGGAATTGTAAGTATAGTGTCTGGTGGTGTACATAGTCTTGCCTTTGCAATGTATTGAAAGCTGTGTTCTGTACACTTGTTTAACAATAACAAATAAAACATTCATTTGATGAATATTGCTCATGTGTCGTTTATACATGAATAGCTATTATACGTATTATCATCTTGGCACCAATATTTGGTTGAACCCTAAGACTCTTACTTTGAAGGCGAGCCGACTTTCAGTATTTTTCCAAACTATAAAAGTTTGTGCTGAGCAAAAATATTTTTAATCGTTCATAAATTGGTTGCTTGTTTTAATTCGTAAAATGTTTAGCGTCGTTCGTTTCAGATTACAATTTCAACATTTTTAAGTAAAGCGCGTCTGGGCTCTTACTTTTGAAGGCTGGTTAAGTAGTTCCGGTATCCGGCGTAGGGCCCCAGGTGAATTTTGCTGTAAAGCTGGAAACTATGTTAAATATTGCTTACTTTAATTAATAATATATTTAACAAAAATATTTTTGCTTAATTAATTTTTTTAATTTGTTAAATTGTTTCGTTATCAATTTTTTCGCTAAACCAGAAGTCAACAAAATGAAGAATATTGCCACTGACCAGTGTCGTCAACCACACGGTTAACTTAACGACGTGACTAACCATGTTTTGAACATGGCATATTTAACGGTTGGTTAGCTAACGGCGAGTTAAGAAGTTAACCGGTGCTTAGGGGTTAACCAGTGGTTAAAAGAACCGAGTTTTGAATAGGCAGGCCCAGGACTGTTGTGGCTCTATATTTGGCCGGCTACATATACTGAGAGGAGGTGGCGGGACGACGTCTTTACTGGAGCCTACGTCTTCAACTCTCACATGACAGCCACGATGGAGCGAGGGAACACTGTATATCAAAGCATATAATTGTCTTTCATTAACATTGAGCAACACTGCAGTAATAAACTGTCCTCTGACTAATTTTGTTGCCTCTTCCATCTGTTTCCAAATCAACAAAAAAACAAACAAAAAAAACAGGTCAGACAGGAAGTCAATTCTTTTCCATTGCCTGCAACACTGAGAACCTATTGAGAGGAAGCTCGTACACTAACATTTGTGTCTGCAGTGCCGTTAAAAAGGCTCATTCTTCTCCAGCAGTGTTGCAAACTCTATATCGAGAGTTTGATCAACTTTTGTCAAGTTTGATTTTCATCACAAGCCTGCAGCGTCAACTCAATAAGGTCTTGGGGTGTCTTGCCTCTGTCTGCTGATGCGCTCATTTTCAATCATACTTCACTTTACGCCATTACACATTGTTGCTAAAGGCGCCATATTACATTAATTTTCACCAATTTTAAATTGGTCGCAGTGGTTCCACAATAGTGTGTTGAAAATGTGTGCCCATTGCTGGAATTTAGAAAGTATGCGACTGAAACATTTCGATAGGAAGTATGCGAAAGAAATACATGTGATACCACTGATTTAGTTTCCAATCCGATACTGAGTAAAATTCGGCGATAGCAGTCAGATACTTTCATTCACCTTTCATGAATTTAAATACATTAATAATTAAATAATTAATTTAAGTTATTTATTTATTCATTTTAAACCCAAAAGCATATTGCGGTAGCAGGGTGATTTATAATATCGCCAAGCTAATATACAACAGAAAAAACAAGAACAAAAGGACAAAAAGGGAAGACAATATCATCTAAAATATGTGAAAATGGTATTTTGATTGATTAAAAAGAAAATAAGTAAAATGAGGCCATAGTTTCAGCAGACAGACGTTTAAGACAAACGATGAGAATCGATTTTAGAGCACGGTGTGCTGGTATCGGAAGTATCGATATTTCAGTATTGATCTGCACATCATTAGTTAGTGTGGCTGTTAGTAAGACCTACTAGGAACATGCCATTTCGTACGTTTGTAGCTTTAATGCTAATGAGCTGTATTTGCCCACACCTGTCCCGGACAGAGTAGAGTGTGTGCTTCCAAGTAACAAATGCTACAGAGCTAACATTTGCAGCACCCACATCGCCGGATTGACAGATTGATAGGTGGCAGAGCTCCTGGCTGCATTTGAAGATGTGTAGCAAAGCCTGCTTTGTTTGTTTGTTTTTTTTTTGTACAAAGCTTTCCTCCGTCAAGTGTTGTCCATAAACATGAGGTGGGCTCATTTTTGCTAGGGGCTGTTCATGACGAATGAGGTTTTTCTTTTATGATGTCATGAAAAAAACTTCAAAATCGAAAGAATGAGCCCTCTTTTAGGCCCACATATTACTGTTAGAATGTTTTCAAAAAGTCACTTTTGCATAATAGCCGACCTTTAGGACACCTTTTTGATGCTTCAAGGCCTTCATATTTCCCCTCTAGCCTGGTAAAGTGTCCCAAAGACGTCCAAGTCAACGTGTGTGGCTGAGTACAGTGGAAATTAATTACATTGCTACTGCCTGAAAAATAACTTCCATTGTGTGAATTTACAATGGGCCACTGCGTCTACAATGACCCCAACCTCCTCCATAACACACACACACACAGCTACTTGTTAAAACCAAACACCCCGGGGAGCAAATGTCTCAATCTATGCAGACAATTATTCCAAAAAGTGGTTCCCAGACGGTCAGATGTCAGGTCATGGGCCACACTAGGACATATAACTTGTTTAATAACATTTGAAAATGCAGTAAACTGAATTAAAATGCCAATAAGAAGTTTGGTGACATTTGCAGTATGTTTCCACAGTTTGATATGCTCAATCTGAATGGTTTGTTTGGTGGCTGCAGTCTGCTTCACATGGGATCTTTGGACCTCACATTGTTTTATCACTCTATAAATGCAACAATTTGTGTTTTTGTGGCCCATGAAGGCGGTTCTGTGTCTCTGTCCTTGCAGAGGAAAAATACAGAATTCATATGCTTGAGTGTGATCTTGATGGTCATAGGACACGTGTATTTTGAGCAATGTGTCAGGCTCAGGGAGCCGTGTTTCTTGGATCGCGAAATGCAGACACAGGGATGAGTCCAAAAGTTCAAGATATATTTAATGTAGAAATAGAGGAGGCAAAAAACAGGAACTCATGGTGACAGTGCAAAAACTAAGGAGGGTACCGTGGGCAAAAAAATTGGATTGGATTGGCGAGATGAACTGCAGCAGGAGGATAAAGGTAAGTGGTAGCAGGAGAAATACACATGGTCTGGAAGCGCAACCATGGAGAATAATCCAGCTCTGACTGGCTGCAGGTGAGGAGACTAAAAAGGGTGCTGATTGAAAACAGCTGCAGGGATCCAGTAGCTCCGCCCAGCTCAGGAGGTGTCACAATCTGAACAAATCAACAGAGGAGAAGTGAGCAATAACATACAACATAAACGGAAAGAAGCACAAAACTACAACAGGCGACAAGTGTCACCGAAGAGTGTGACAGTATTCACCCCCATAAACGGACGCCGCCTGGCGGACTACCTGGTTTAGCTGGAAACTTACGGTAAAAATCAGTGATAAGAGACAGATCGAGGATGAGAGACCGAGGGACCCATGAGCGGTGCTCGGTCCTCCCAGTCAATGAGGTACTGAACACCCCTGCCACGCCTCCTGGCATCCAGGATAGCTTTGGCGATGAAAGCGGGCTGACCCTCAATTACCTGCGGAGGAGGAGGAGGCGTTGGTGGAGGGCAGAGTTCACAGAATGTGACTGGCTTGAGCCAAGACACTTGGTAAACCGGGTGGGACTTGAGAGAGGGAGGGATCTTTAACTGGGCCGAAACAGGGTTCACCATACGCTCCACCTCATATGGACCAACAAATCTGGGCATGAGTTTCTTTGATTCCACTGGCAGGGGCAGGTCCCGGGAAGACAACCACACCTTCTGTCCCGGCTTATTGTCCAGGGCAGCAGTCCGATGGCGATTGGCCAGCTTCTGATTGCGTCATGCAGTGCGGGTCAGGGCAGCCTGAGTGTTGCGCCAAACGCGGTGGACACGGCGGAGATGGGAGGCCACTGAAGGAACCATGCACTCAGGGTCCTAGGAGGGAAAATCTGGAGGCTGGAAGCCATAGACCACATGAAAATGTGACATTCCAGTGGAGGAACATACGAGCGTGTTATGTGCATATTCCACCCACGGAAAGAAGAGGGACCAAGAGGTGGGGTCTTGGTGACAAACACAGCGAAGGGAGGCCTCCAGGTCTTGGTTTACTCGTTCTGTTTGCCTGTTGGATTGGGGGTGGTACCCTGAAGAGAGACTGCCCGTGGCCCCCAGAGCATTGCAGAATGCCTTCCAGGGGGAAGGAGGAAAATTGCGGACCCCTGTCAGACACCACGTCACTGGGGATGCCATGGGGGCGGACCATATGTTGGACTAGGTGTCACATTTGGCTAAAGCCGAGTTCTGTATTTCTCGATGCAGACTGAACACAGCGCTTGGTACAAAAAACAGAATTTATTGCCAAAGGTAATAATTCTAAAACACACAACAAAAAATACAAAAATGGAAACAAAGGAACTCAGGGTATAAGCCGAAAAACACTAACAAAACTATGCAGGAAAAAAGGTACAAGAGAAACTAAGGAATCTGCAGAAAAGCAACAATGAAATAGGCAATACTTGGAGGTAAATAGCAAACAGGGAAAAAGACCAGTCAGGAGACAAGGAACAAGGTAAGGCAGTAGGAAGCAGGGTTGGTGAAGGAATAACTGACGCCGCTCCGTAGTCTGGCAGCAGCTGATAAAGGCGTTGGTAATTGGACACAGGTGTCTCTCATGAGGACAATTAGGGTAGTAGTGTCTACTGCAACACAATGCAGAGAGGCGGCAGCAGAGTGACAACACAGGACATGACACTAGGAGCTGGGTGGTCTGAAGGGCAGATGGGAGTTTGCGGAGAGGAACGAAATGGGAAAATTTGGAGAACCTGTCTACGATGGAAAGGACGGCCATAAAGCCTCTCAAGGCGGGGAGTCCAGTAACAAAGTACAATGAAATGTGTGACCATGGGCGGGACGGGATGGGAGGTGGCCGCAGAAAACCAGCCGGAGCCCGGTGGGAGGACTTGCTTCTGGCACAAATGGAACAGGCCGCCACAAAGCTCTTTGAATCTGCGTGAAGAGTGGGCCACCAGAAACGTTGGGAGATGAGAAAGGCAGTCCGCCTAGCTCCAGGGTGACAGGCGAGCTTGGAGCTGTGAGCCCACGTCAATACCTCAGAGCGGAGGGCACGAGGAACAAATAATCGCCCTGCGGGACACCCAGTAGGCAGGGGTGTGTCTTTCCTGGCCTCCATCACACGCCATTGGATGGCACTGAAGATCCGGGCCTGAGGAAGGATGGTCTCTGGGAAGGGGTACTCCACAGTAGGGGCGAACATTCGGGACAGCGCATCCGATTTCCCGTTGCACGACCCAGGACAGTAGGTGAGAGTGAAATTGAACCTCGTCAGGAACAATGACCAGCGTGCCTGCCGAGGGTTGAGGCGTTGGGCGTAGCGGATGTACGACAGGTTCCTGTGGTCTGTGTAGATCGTGAAGGGGTGAGCTGCTCCTTCCAACCAGTGCCTCCACTCCTGAAGGGCCAGAACTACCGCCAACAACTCCCTGTTGCCAACATCATAGTTACGCTCAGTGGGCGACAGACGCCTGGAGAAAAAGACGCAGGGGTGCAGCTTCTGGTCGGAGCTGGAGCACTGGGAGAGTACGGCCCTGACTCCTGTGTCGGACGCGTCAACTTTGACAACAAAAGGGAGAGAGGGGTTAGGATGGGTAAGAACCGGGGCGGAAGAAAAAAAAATCTTAAGGTGCCGAAAGGCCAGGCAGCCTCGGGCGTCCAGCAAAATGGCACTGTAGAGGATGTTAGCTTGTTCAAAGGTTCGGCAACTTTACTAAAATTACGAATAAAGCGCTGGTAAAAGTTAGCAAACCCAAGGAACCGCTGCAAAAGCTCCCTAGATGTGGGCCATTCGACCACTGCTTGGACCTTAGCAGGATCTGGTCCGATCTGCCCCTTCTCCATAATAAAGCCCAAAAAGGGTACCAAAGAAGCGTGAAAGGAACATTTTTGAGCTTTAACAAATAACCGGTTCTCTAATAATCTCTGAAGCACAAGCTGAACGTGAAGACGGTGAAGTTGTAAAGAAGGCGAAAAAATTAGGATGTCGTCCAAGTAAACAAAAACAAACCTACCTAACATGTACCGAAGGACGTCATTAATAAGGCACTGAAATACCGCAGGCGCGTTGGTGGCGCCAAAGGGCATGACGCAGTACTCGAAATGGCCAAGGGGTGTGCTAAAAGCTGTTTTCCACTCGTCTCCCTCTCGCACTCTAATGAGGTGATACGCGCTGCGAAGGTCCAATTTGGTGAACATTACCGCATCATGCAGAGAAGTGAATGCCGCGTCGAGGAGAGGGAATATTTATTGCGAACAGTGATTATATTGAGCGCGTGAAAGTCAACACATGGCCGCAAGGTGCCATCTTTTTTCTTTACAAAGAAAAAACCCACCGCCAAAGGGGACGAAGGAGGTCTAATGTGCCCCGCGTTCAGGGAGGAGGAAATGTACTCCTCTGGGGATCTCTGTTCGGGTTGCGAAATGTTGTACAGCCGCGAGAAGGGCAGCGGCGAACCCGGTAACAGGTCAATGGCGCAATCATACGGGCGGTGTGGGGGAAGTGTCATAGCGCGGCCTTTACAGAACACCTCACTAAGGGAGTGATACAGTATTCCTCGGGAACCAGCGAGAGGTCGGGAGAAACGGGTGTGTAAGGCTTAGAGAGAGTGACAAGAGGAGAGGCGGAGCGCAGGCAATGATAATGGCAAAATGTGCTCCAACTAGTGATCTTAAGTGTGGACCAGTTAATGGCTGGGCTGTGGTGTTAAAGCCAGAGAAGACCTAATACGACGGGAGCAGAATGAGAAGACATGACAAAAAAGGAAATAGATTTGTGGTGATTACCGGAGGGAGAGAGAGAAGTCGTGCGTGTCTGATGCGTCATGTTAGCGAGCAGGCGTCCGTCAAGAGAACGAACATTTTTATACTTGTCTACAGGCTCAAAAGAGATACAAAATTGCTCCACAAGCCCCCTGTCAATAAAGTTTTCGTCCGCACCCGAGTCTACTAGAGCACAAATGGGATGGGATTTCCCTCCCCCCAGGACAACATACCCTCGATTTGTAGACGTCCCACGGCAGACTTGACAGCAGGTAGGGGAGGTGAAGTCTGACCATTCGAAGTGGCACTCCTGGCTGGAGAAGGTCGTCGTGGACGGTTGGGACAGCGGGAGATGGAGTGGTCCGCTGCTCCACAGTACAGGCACAGCCGGAGAAGCATGCAACACCTCCTCTCCGTGGCTGACAGCCGTTTGGCTCCCAGCTGCATAGGAACCACCTCCTCCGCAAGCTACGTCGAGGGTCCAAACGAGGGAGGGAAGTAAGGCGGCAGAAGCAGAAGCATCTCCTGGCGGTATGGTGATGATGGCGCAGTCAGGGGAGGTGGAAGCACCCCCAATGCCGGGCGCGCTCTCGTATGCGGCTATCCAGTCTGATGGAAAGCGAGATGAGCTCCTCGAGCACGCAGGTCTCATTGCAAGCGGCCAGTTCGTCCTGCATACGAGAGCTGAGGCTAGCCAAGAACACGCACCACAGGGCTTTCTCATCCCAGCCGCTTTCCACTGCCAGGATGCGGAAAGATATGGAGTGTTCCTCCACTGAACCAGAGCCCTGGCGCAAGGACAGGAGGCATAGACCAGCCTCCCGCCCCCTCATAGGGTGGTCGAACACGCTCCTGATGTCCTCCATAAAATTAGGCAGACTTTTAAGGAGTTCCGGTTTACTGTCACACAGCACCAGAGCCCACTTGGCGGCCCGACCTGACAGCAAGCCCACAATATATGCCACTTGGGAAGAGGCTCAGCAAAAGGTCTGAGGCTGCTGATTAAAGACCAGAAGGCAGTGATGCAGGAAGAGTCTTCACCCACCAAAGTCCCCTGCATACCTGACGGTGTGGCAAATTGGGCTTCCGTGGGAAGTATCTGGAGGACGGTAGCGCCGGTGAGCCTGAGGGCAGCGGGGAAGGAGCCTCTGGTGCTACTGCCAATGACGGCTCTGTCAAGCGGGCATGCATGTCCCGTTGAAAGGTCCTCCAGCATCTGTTCATGGCGACTGAGCACTTGGCCTTGTGTTTTGAGGGCAAACTGAAGACGCTCCTGTTCTGCGGGATCCATAATCTGGCTGGATTATTCTGTCAGGCTCAGGGAGCCGTGTTTCTTGGATCCCGAAATGCAGACACAGGGATGAGTCCAAAAGTTCAAGATATATTTAATGTAGAAACATAGGAGGCAAAAAACAGGAACTCAGGGCAACGGTGCAAAAACTAAGGAGGGCACCGTTGGCAAAAAACACAAGGACATACAACATACAACATAAATGGAAAGAAGCACAAAACTACAACAGGCGACAAGTGTCACCGAAGAGCGTGACACAATGTTGGTTATTCCGCACACAAGATTAGGGTGACCAAAAATCCTGTTTTCGCATCTTGTCCTGGCCATCCTGTTTTTGGTTGTTTTTTTTTTAAGAAAATGATGATAATGTCCTGGTTTTTCGCTGTTTTTCATTGGGCCATTAAAATGAGTGGCATTCAGGCACTGTACTGCATGTGACGTAATCCCTGAGAGGCTGCCTTGTGGGTGGCTTTTTTAATTAGTGTTGACAAAAAGCTGCAAAAAGCCAAAGAAAAAGCAAAACATATCCTCTTCCAATTGCAGAGTTAAAGTCTCGTAAAATTGGGCACGTCATGCACAACGGCGGTTCAAATTCCCAAGTTCTTGCGACTCTAGAGGGCCCATTTTTCCCAAAAATATTGGTTACATTCCACAACTTAACAAGCATGTGACCTAAATGTATTGACTACACTAGATGCACTCCTTTCTTGAAGGTTTTTTTTGCTCCAAAGTAACTTTGCATCAGAAACACAAATAAAGATGTGTGTCAGGGAGGGCTGAATTTCTCAAATAAAAAAAATTCTCAGTATAGAAGACTTTATCTTTGTAAAGATAATATAACATGGTTCAGTGAATCCACACGTCAAATCAAGCCTGTATCAAATCAACTTTGCACCCACCCGCTTGATAGCAAAATCTCATGTACTTCTTTCTGTATGTGACCAAATATAATTGTCTGATCCAGGCCATAAAGCTATCAGCCCGAAGCGAGCAGAGAGGAAGCAGTCGGCCAGTCGTTCTTTATAACTGTCTGCATTCCATTGTAGAACTGCTCATCACTTGTTAAAATGTTTTTTCCCAGCTAGCTGTCACTGCAGTTTGGAGCCATTTACGAGTCGTAAATGGTAACAAATTGCATTTTATATCGTTTCGCTTATTTACTCAGTAAGCAGTTTGGAGCTTTTAAGTGACTTCCTCAAAGACACGTTGATTATTAGGCAGGTTAAAAACAGGTCATGAGCATTAGCTTCAGCAGTTATGCTGTAGGATTCCCTGCAGCCCCCTGCTGCCTGTGCACACATTGACATAGTTAATAGAACCACTGTGTTGCTGCTAATCCTCTGAACCACAACAACTTTCAAATCTCCCAAAAGTGAGACCAGCCCTCCTAGTTCAGCAAACATTGTATTACAGTACATCTTATCAATACGCACAGCTTGTACAGCAGTACAAAATGCTCCTCCACTCCTCCATGATGACATCGCTGGTGGAGCTGGTGACTATAAGACACCCTTTCTCCCTTCCTTCCTTCTGCTTGAGGATGGCCCACAGGTGTCCAAAATGGCTTCAACTGGGCTCCTTATCATGCTGGAAAATTACCATGGAGTGGATCATGCTCTTCTTCAGAATCTGAGAATGTGAGCAACCGCAGCTCCCCACTGTGACCATGACACTACCACCAACATGCTTGATATGCAAGACACAATTATCTGTCTACTGACTGTTTTGCCAGCTGTTTAGACAACAATATATAAGCATGGTAAACCTACACAGCTGTACAAGCTATACACTGACTACTCTCAAGTATATCCATGTTTACTGTCTACGGTATTATCGCTTGACACAAGATATTGTTATTTAAAAAATGCTTGCTGAAAGGTGAGGAGTGTACATACTATTGTGAGATACTTTATATTTGAATGTGTGGGTGAAGTTCAGGTTTAAAGTTTGAAGTCAAATAAGAGCTTCTCCAAATCACCTTGAATAACAAGAGAGAGCCTTGTCATTTAGCCTGAAGACACGGCTAGAAGGGCACTGGATATTTTCCCATCTGTTCCAGCTTACATTCATAGCTGTAATGTATTTCTAATGATCTCATAGCGCGATATCAATCGTCAGAAATGTGAAGCATGTGTTGACTAGAGTCCTCTGTGATCATACGTCGAAGTAATGTGATGCTGTCCGGCTTTAGAATGGAAAAACATAAGAGAAGTTGCGCTGGACTACATCAACCGATGATTTTTTTCCCCTTAAAAACACTGCATGACACATTGGTGCGGTGGTGAGGAAGCCTTCAAATTGCAAGAAAAAGGTGGTCTTGCTCGACGCACTGACACAAATGTTCTACAATAATGACACACTGTGGTTTCCCCATCTGGCTGTCAACACATGACCTTCACTTGCAGATTGTCAGGTTGTTTTAACAACAGGTTGTTATAACAAGATTTTTTTCTTGCAGCGGAGCTTTCACTCATCAGGAAGCTTGCTTGCACAGGTTCTAGCATTGCTCAACAATAATAATAATAATAATAATAATAATAATAGGGATATTTTCGTCTGTTATTGGCATACAAATGAGATATCGGTGTCAGTTTTTGCGCCGCTAATGATAGCGCCGAACGAGTTATGACGTTCGTGGTCTAGAATTGCAGTATTTACAAGTTTGGCCATTGGATTGGAAACACGTGTAAGCGAGGGTCTTTGGGTCTTTGGGTCTTTGGGTCATTGTGTAAGCTCAACACAACAAAAACACGACAGCCATGAGGCTCCGGAGGCACTGTATACAGTATTTATACAGTATTTACAGTATATACATATACTGTATATACAGTAAATATACAGTATATACAGTATTTATATACTGTATATATAGTATTTATGTATATACAGTATATACAGTATTTATGTATATACAGTATATACAGTATTTATACAGTATATACTGTATGTATACATATACAGTATTTATGTATATTTAAAGAAAAAAACAGCTTGCATGTCAGCTTTGTTTTATGACCATCGACATTTCAACTTTTTCTCCTTACATTTTACACTTTTGGCTCTTTTTTTCCCATTTTTGTTGTGGATTTTTTGTAATTTGATTTTCAGAGTTTGCTGCAGGCCAATAAAAGATTTTTATTGACACCCCTACTTTCATTGATTGATTGATCCAACATAATTGTGTTTTTTTTCAATAGAGGAAATCAAGCCATTTGTTTAATGATGCTTATTTCGTGAATTAGTCATTTTCATCATTTGGCTTTCATCATTTTGAGCCAGTGCTACAATATTTCATAACAATCATCAAATGCTGAAAATGACAATCAAAAGACAGCCTCATAAAACCCGTAGATGAAGGAATTAATGGATTTCTTCACTGGAGCCTAACTGTTATTATAGGATTATGATCATCACTTTGGGTGGCCGTGTTGTCTTGAAAGTAACAGGAATTGCCGTCTTGTATGTGCAGTGACTGCTGATAGGGAACATGAGACAAAGCAGAGCATTATGAACAGCACTGCAGTGGTGATACTGCACATGCCGAATATACAATATCACTTTATGTAAGTTTAAACAAGCCATACACTTTCAACGCTGAGAGCAAAACCTCCCAAGGGAAAGGGGGATTTGTTTGGAATATATGCATGGTAAATATGCTTCGGATTTAACTACAACTACGTTTACTTTAAATATACTGCATTTAAATACACTCCAACCTGCTATCTGCTAAACCTGTTTGGACAAAAATACACTAAGAAGGTTTTTTCATAACCTCCTTTTTAGCCAATACTTACAGTACATGTTCCAAATGCTACAGCATCAAGTATTTTGCTCATTTTACGACCTTTATTAGGCTGAACATCCGTGCTAGTGTACCTACTGTACTACTGTCGTCCTTCGCAGGGCACATATAGACGAACAACCATTCACACTCACATTCATACCTATGGACAATTTAGAGTCACCAATTAACCTAACATGCATGTTTTTGGATGTGAGAGGAAACCGGAGTACCCGGAGAAAACCCACGCATGGGGAGAACATGCAAACTCCACGCAGAAATGCCCAAGTGTAACAAAAGTTTATTACATAGAGTCCTCACAAGGAGTAAAAAGACAGATACAAAAAAATGACATAAGGTAAAAAGTACAACACAAGCACACCGGGTCGAGCCACGGGAAAAATATAAAAGAACACAAGGCGCTGCTAGACAGGGGAGTAGCAGGAAAAAATGCAACAAGAACAAAAACTGGTGCTGAAAAGCAAGCAGGAGAATAACTAGCAAAGGAACAAAAGTCCACAGTGATGCCGTGAGGGCGGAACACGTGCCTCACCAGTAGCCGGACCGACTCCAAGGAAGAAGGCAGCTTAGGCAAGGTGATGAAGTGCACTATCTTTGAGAACCTGTGATGTGTGATCACGGGCAAGCAGGGAAGGCCAACGGCTGAAGCAAACCAGCCGGCGAATGGTGGGAGGCTTTGCTCCTGGCACAGACAAAGCAGGCCACGACAAACTCATTGACGCGTTCTGTCATGGAAGGCCCCAAAACTTTCGGCCCATGACGAACTGGATGCGTCAGTCTCCTGTGTGACAGGCCACCTTGGATGAGTGACCCCACTGTAGCACATCTGACCTCATTTCTGATGGCACTAACAACTTGTCAGCCAGACACCACTCCGGCAGCAAATACTCAAAATGTAAATATTCGCTATGTTTTGAGCAACAACGACTCGGTCTGGTGTGAGACTACCGCCAGGAGGCGCCCATCAAAAGAACCTCCTTAGGACATTGGAGCTTAATTTTAGTGAAACCATGCTTGTCCACAAATCCTGAGTCCAAAAAGCTATCATCAGCCCCAGACTCAATGAGTGTGGGTACTTGAACGCTCTAGATAAAGATAAAGACCAGAAAGCTAACTATCCATCCATCCATCCATCCATTTTTTATACTGCTTCCCCTCATTAGGGTTGCGGGGGTATGCTGGAGCCTATCCCAGCTGACTTCGGGCAACAGGCGGGGTACACCCTGGACTGGTCGCCGGCCAATCGCAGGACGAACGAGGAGGAATATACAATGCTGGGAAGAGCAGGAAGCAGGCGATGACTAGGGAACAATCTGGCGACAAGAATGCCAGACAGCACAGCTTAAATGGACCAGGAGAGTAATTGCGTGCAGGTGTGTAGCGGTGGCTCCTCCCATGCAAGTTAGCAATGTGCTGAAACAGACAGCAGACAGGCGGCAGCAACACAGAAACACGGCACATGACATAGAGTGCTCTAATCCTAATCCAAATTCATTTATCACAGTCGGCTCTGGAACCAAATTACCGTGATAAACGAGGGACTGCACTATAACACATCATTTTTATTAATGCCTGTCCTGATTTAATGATGACCGCCGCAGTCAAATTGATCGCTTGTCAAACCCGATATCCGGTCACATCGGTTTATCGTCCAAAGCCCTACTATTTTGCCTCAATTGTATCTGCGTATTTATTCATGATAAATGAATCAATTACTCTGTCCACCTAAATTGACAACTGAAAAAAAAAATATTCTGGGGATGAATGAAATGAATTTGAAATCCAGCCAGATTGTGTTCGATTTCAAGGGGATTTTTGGGGTGGTATGTGGCTGGTTCTCCTCACATGTGCCAGGCATGTCCATAATATGAATGAGGATTTTGTTGGCCTTAGAGACTCTATTTGTGTCATATGAAAACAGTGCATCTCCCTGGTGAGGCCCTGAGGCTCACAGTGCCACTGACACTCACATCCACAGCTGGTGATCACATGAATGGCGAGGCGTCGTCCCCACCGGCTGTAGCCTGCAGTCAAAAGGCACATGACACCATCCAGACAGGCTCACACTGACACACACACACACACACACACACACACAAATGTTTTAGTATACATTGTCGTATGTGTTCCAAAGCATAGGAAACAACAAAGGGATAGTGTTTCAGAGCTCAAGCTAAAAAATATCAGAGGGTTGAGATGAGGCAATAAAAAACAATCATCTATCATCTAAAACAACCATTTAAGGACAGATGTAGTGGGTGATAACATATAAAACAGTCTATTCATGTTGTTTAACTTAGCAAGCAGCACATTTGGCTTTCTCTACATGGTTCAAGTGGTATAATTCCATTTTTTCCTCCCAAAATTTAGATATTGGTCATGGCAGCGCAAAAAACCTCAGATCAGAATCTGGACTTTTTTCAAATGTGCGTAGAAAATGGGACATCTACCAATGAGATTGCAGCCTCATTGTGAGCCATGAAAAACACCAAAATAATACACTCATGCTTAATTAAAAAAACACCAGTGGTAAATCAAAACAGACATGACTGCCAAATTAAATTAAATTTAAATAATTATCTAAATCTTAAATATAAAAACCTGAAAAAATCATTGTAGTTACCCCTGTGAAGTAGCAGGGGGCGCTCGTAACCGGCAGTGCTGTGTGAAGCCTGGATTATGCTCCGGTTTCGAGTTGCGGCTCACTCCTCCTTATGTAAACCCCCTTGCATAGCATGACATGCACGTCCAATCTAAACTCACGTTGCGGCGTTGTGGACTGTCAAGGTAAAGGACTCGTTCAGTACAAAGGATTTCAGATCAACATTTGCAATAAAAGCGGCTCATTACTAACACATTAATTATTTCTATCTCCAATAACCCTCCCATCCATTCATTTTCTATACTACCGTAAAGCACCGTGTATAAACCGCACTTTTTTTCCACTGGTAACATACACGATGACAGGTCTGTGACCAGACGCAGAAATTGACGAGAAGTCCATTTTAGAATAGGCGTCTGTGGGTCAGACAGTTGCTTTGACTTTAGCGCCCTCTGCTGTACAGTTGCTGAAAATGCTAGTGTATGCAACTAACTTATCTGATGGCTGTCTGTATTTCCACACAGTGAAACGATCTCTATATACACTGAAGCTAACCTAAGCTTCCATTAAAACATTGCATTTGTAAAATACAATACAATTGGAGTTTATTCAAATTCACACTGAAGCAATGCAATAAAATAATAATAGAGAAAAAGAGAAGCAGTGAAAGATAAGATATCAAAACATCTCTAAAAATTGCAAATTTCTTTATTTGGATTTTTTATTATTATTATTATTATTAATCTGTGCTTAGCCATAATATTAAAGATCTAGATGCCGAAGTTCAGATTTCTCCTTTATTCTTCTTTTTGAAATTGCTTAGTACCTTTACGCATGTTGATTTGAGATGAAAGAGTTGGCAAGCATTTATGAACTAAAAATTTTTTTTCCCCCCGCCATGAGCCTGAAAATGGGGAAATACACGCGTGCGGTTTATACACGGTGCTTTACGGTACTTGAACACGACTAAGATGGCGCCTATCCCAGCAGACTTTGGGCGAGAGGCGTGGTTCACCCTGGACTGGTCAATAACACTCCCCTTCTCTCTAATTACTATGGTTCACTCGTAACGAAGGAAGTTAACAAGCTAATAAATTGTCAACAAGTGTCATGGTTGCTCACTAATTGACTCTTGGGAAAACACCACCACAGGGGAAACACTTTACCGCACTGAAATGTCGTGAGTCTTATTAATCTGTCATTTAATTCACTAAATGAGTTCACAGTTATTTTGCTTGTTGCCCAGCCCTTGGTCAAGGTCAGTGACATTTGATTGGTCCCCCATCATCACTGAAGTTACCATCACTGGCATGGTCTGAATTTGTTACAATTCGTTTCCATCTTGTTGCTTTTGCATTTGATAAGGTCCAATTTGCTTGCATAGACAAAGAAATGGTTAAATACCGGTTAAACATCAACTTCCAGTGAACTTCCCTCTTAGAGATAACAGTCTGTTAAATTCTCATATAAGGGCTGGCTGAGCGTTGGTATTTGGGGAAAAGTCTTTCGCACTTTACAATGGAGTGTGCAGTGGTCAGAAGAAGACAATATAAACCTTTTTATTTGGAACCAGTCATGTAAGAAACCACAAACAAAATAAGCCCATCATGACAGGTCGGCATTGCACTACTGGTCATGTGAAGCAAGCAAAACAGCTGAGATCATGTGATGATAGCATAGCGCCTTCAATTTGCAGCAGATTTGTGCATAATTTGGGTGCAATGTCTTTCTTGTTCGTCACTTAAGCGAGGGACAGTGGCAAGCAACAAATCATGCACTCTTAAATAAAGGAGCCTTTTAAACACCGGGCACATTTTTTTAAGACTGTTTTGACACCAAGATCATCCATGGAGACCTTGAAGATGCAGAGAACGATTCTTTATTTTAGATTTCACAACGTGCTGCTGGGCCGCACGGTGGTCTAGTGGTTAGCATGTTGGCCAACACAGTAAGAGCCTGTAGATCGGGAAGACCTGGGTTCGATTCTCCCTTGGGCATTTCTGTGTGGAGTTTGCATGTTCTCCCCGTGCGTGCGTGGGTTTTCTCCGGGTACTCCGGTTTCCTCCCACATTCCAAAAACATGCATGTTAGGTTAATTGGCGACTCTAAATTGCCCATAGGTATGAATGTGAGTGTGAATGGTTGTTTGTCTATATGTGCCCTGCGATTGGCTGGCGACCAGTCCAGGGTGTACCCCGCCTGTCGCCCGAAGTCAGCTGGGATAGGCTCCAGCATGCCCCCGTGACCCTAAAGAGGAGAAGCGGTATAGAAAATGGATGGATGGACAACGTGATGCTAAGATGTAAAAGGCAAATTCATTCTATGAGCGTATGACTGTCCAAAGGTCGAGCATACTAAGTGATGTAAGGCTCTGACTTTTTGCTGGTTTCCAACAAATTAAAACACACTTGAGGCAATTGCAGAGGCAATTAACAATTTGCAGACATGTCTTTTTCTTATGATAGGCTATACCAGGGATCGGCAACCTTTAGCATCAAAAGAGCCATTTGGGCTGGTTTCCAACAAATTAAAACCGACTTGGAGCCACAAAACCTATTTGACCACTAAATTGAAGGTAACGCTATGAATATAGTTTCCTTCAGTGGATTGTCCCTTTTCTTTTCTGTCTTCCCACTAGCTCCACAATGCTCTCAGTGTGCCACGGAGGCTGACAGTGCACTGACAGCTTGTAACCGCTTTGGGGCGGGGCGGACCTATCAGCAGCAACCGCTGCTGCTCCGTGAGAACAGAAACTGCAGGACAATACGTGCTTTCACTTTTAAGTCCCCAAATACCAAAGAATTCTCCAACGATGCCAGGAAGAGTTGCTAGATTTGTTGCTAGTCACTTTTGAAAAAATGTGGAATATCGCCACTGGTTGCCATTTGTGGCAACCAGTGTCGCCAAGTTGGCTCTTACGTTTTGTCCACCGATTTTGGATCAACATTCACAATTGAAGTGTTGTAACACATCGATTAGTTCCAGTTACAGTACCACTCTCCGTGTCGCTTTAGTTGTCATTGTTCATTACCGACAAAGGAAGATAACAAGCGAAATCGTTGACCAGCATCATGGTTTCTACCCAGAAAACACTGCCCCTAGCACCTCAGCAGAGACTTGTACGGCACAATTCAGATGCAGAACAATGAAAGGCTCATGACACGTCTGAAGAGACGCCATAGTGACTACAATGAAGTATAAATCAGCTGGAGCCACAGCAGAAGGAAAAAAAAGCTGCCGGGATGCAGGCCCCTGCGCTACACATTCAATGATAGCTAATGTTAGTAGCTAAACTTTGCCAAATTGCAATCATTAGCTGACAACAAACATAACTAGTGTATGTGTTATGTCGGCTTACTGAAAGCAAAAAGAGGTGGGATATAATGCTAGCAGTACATTTGAATGTTGGCGTCCTCTCGGCAGCTGGAGGAATCCGCTGCCTTCAGTCCTTTTACTGAGCTTAATTGGGTAATTATGATACGATTAGCCATTTGAATCTGTGCAGAAATACAAATAAAATGTATTTTCTTGGCATCTTTCTCCCTTTTACACAGTCTTGGACAGATATAACTCATCTGGATTTAAAATAGCCCCCATCACCACATACCGTATAACAACCATGCTATTTAGAAATAGCAGAAAGGACACGTACGACCAAATACAAATAGACAGAGCGGACATTGAAAGAGTGATTGAAAATAAATTCCTGGGGATCATAATAGATGAAAAAATGAGTTGGAAATCTCATATCAAAAATATACAACAAAAGGTGGTGAGAAATACTTCAATACTGAATAAAGCAAAATTTGTTCTTGATCAAAAATCAGTGCACACTCTTTACTGTTCTTTGGTATAACCATATCTAACGTATTGTGTGGAGATATGGGGTAATAATTATAAAAGCAATGTTCACTCACTCAATGTACTGCAAAAAAGATCGGTGAGGATAATTCATAATGCCGCATATAGAGAACATACAAACCCTTTATTTATTTAATTTAATTTTTTTTCAATTTGCTGATTTAGTACATTTTCAAACTGCTAAAATAACGCATAAAGTTAACAATAACTTCCTACCCAAAAACGGCATACAGTATTTCTCTATCAGAGAGGAGATATGATCTTAGGGAAAAATTTAACTTGAAACATTTACAGCATAAGTGAGAACAAAGCTGAAACCCCACAGCCTTTCAGTATGTGGAATTCAATTATGGAACGGATTGAGCAAGGAACGCAAACTCTGCACCAAGATGAGCGAATTCAAACAACTAATACAATCAGTTGATGTTTGCAAGTCTTGAACTTGCTTTATTATGCTTGTCTTCATCTTATTTATTTATTATTGTATAGATTATTATATTGATTGTTCTGTCATGCTTGTGAACCGAACTATGAATGTTTTCCTTTGTAACCTGTATTCATGTTCAAATAAAATTAAACCAAACCAAACCAAACCAAACCAAACAACATAATTATATGATATACTCAATTTTACTGAGGTGTAAAAAAAAAACAAAAAAAAACATACACAATAAAGACAATGAGGAACTCTGTGTCCAGAATATCCCCCCGTTCTTGTTTTCAACTTTTCAACTATTCAAGGAACTCATCAACTAATATTCCTAGTAACATAAAAAGTATAAAAAAAAAGCAAGTCAAGTGTTGTTTGGAGGACTCTCCCAGCCCGCAGCGCTCTCATATGATTGCAAGGGCAAAGTCTGCACAGTCATGAGTTGGCATCTTTTAATGGCTTGCAGCAAGTTCCCAGCAACAACATGTAGTGAACATTCTAATCAATCACTTTGGGGGTTGGTGGGCTTTCAACATAAAGGACCATGAAATGAGAAAATGAAAGAAAATGAAAATGAAAGAAAACACGGACTTCCTTTGCAGCTTTGCGTCTGCTGACTTTTGACAAGATTTTGGAGCCTGTCTGTGGGAAGAAAGTTTGTGAGGTTTGCGGTCATGGATGAGAGGGGCCTGCTGACGCCAGTGTCTCTTCTGGTTTATCCCAAAGGTATCTAAGAAGATGTTTTTTTGGTCGTTTATGCAGAGGAGAACATTGAGTTGAACACTTGTTTGCGAGATGCAAGACTCCAACTCAGTGCACTCAGACAGCAGGCTGGGCTCATGCGCTAAGCCGAGAAGAGAGGCTCAAGGCAGCTTCGTTTTTATCTCTGTATTTGATCAGGAAATGGCGTAAAGGATATTGGCTATTGGATATCAGGATATTGGCAGAAATATGATATGATATTCATTCATATCAGTATTGGGTTTTTTTGCCAATAATGATGACGTTGCTCCACACAGGAACGAGTTTTGCCTTCGGATTGTAAATAAAGTCGTCCCTTGTTTATCACGGTGAACTGGTTCCAGTCCCGACCCCAAAAAGTGAATTTCTGCGAAGTAGGATTCAATATTAAGAAAATGAATATTTGCGTAGTTAAAACCTGTCTCTTACTTTCTAAATACAGTTTTGACTATTATTAGAGCCCTGTAGACATGAAATAACATCCCTATAGTCACAGTCCTATTATCCTTTGTTTACACTACATTGCGCAACGCTCATGCGCAGGCTATGGGATAACTGCAGAGACATAAGAGAAGGCTCATAGCGTATAGCAAGCTACCGAGCTAAATTTTTTGTTTGTTATTATTTGGAGCTGGAGGAGGTGGCCAGGGGCCGGGAAGTCTGGGCTTCCCTACTGAGACTGCAGCCCCCACGGGAGGAAAATTGAAAACTGGATGGATGGGAGCAAGGCGTCTTCCTCACACATGCAGCAAGCGCACATGTATATAATATAATAGTCGACCGGAGCAGTGCCGAATGAGCCCAGTTTAGAATTTCACTGACTGTATTAGTCCAGCGTTTCATACTTTGCACGTTGTTCTTATATGGATGTTTGTAGCATATAGAAAGGCAGCTTTCCAAGTGGTATCGCTGCCAGCATTATTGAATTGGATTCTTATTTGCGAATTTATTAACTAACTTGTCTTACTTGTTGACAGTAGGAGGATATCTTATTTTACTTGATTATTACCTCAGCCAAGCACAGCGCAAAGCACAAGCGCAGCGCGGAGGTTAGGTTTTTGCCTGCATTTATCTGTCTGTCTGTGTTCAAAATAACTTGAAAAGTTATGAATGGATTTGGATGAAATTTTCAGGAATTGTCGGAAAGAACTGATTACATCTTGGGGGTAATCCAAAATTCTAAATTTTCCCAAAATTCAACCTTTTCCCTACAACTATTGCCTACTTCCACATTTCTCAACTGATTCACCTCATTCCAACATCAACTCATTCAACAAAGTCAGGACATTCATGCTATTAGCCACAGCACAAAATTTCCCACATTTTTCCTTCCGGAAGGCAAAA
This sequence comes from Dunckerocampus dactyliophorus, assembly GCF_027744805.1. Taxonomy (NCBI): domain Eukaryota; kingdom Metazoa; phylum Chordata; class Actinopteri; order Syngnathiformes; family Syngnathidae; genus Dunckerocampus; species Dunckerocampus dactyliophorus. The sequence goes on from NC_072828.1 coordinate 11,803,989, forward strand.
TGCCTTTGATCTAAAGAGTTCTAGCTACTTCCACATTTCTCAATCGATTCAGACTGCTCCAACATCAAAGTATTCAACTAAGTAAGGGCATTCATGCCAGATACCACCACATCTCTACATACCAAGAATTCCCACTTCTTGACATTCACATTTTTCAGAATGCAAAATGCCTTTGATCTAAAGAGTTCTAACTACTTCTACATTTCCCAACCGATTCAGACCATTCCAAAGTCAAAATTCTCAACTTGTTCAGGACATTTAGCCTTCCTGGTACATTGCGCTATCATGCTAGGTGTTAACATGTTAACGTTAGAATGTTAGCATTGCTAGCATGTTAACATTAGCATTGTCACAGTTTTAGCCATTTTCATAGGTAGGCAATTACATAAAGACTGCACTATTATGCTAGGTGTTAGCATGCTAACGTTAGCATGTTAGCATTGCTAGCATGCTAACATATATTCATATATATTTATAGCATGCACTATGCACTATATATTTATTTATTTATTTATTTGTATTAATGTCTCTTCTGTTGCTTAATTTATTGGTATTTATGTTTCTGATGTTCCTATTCATTTTCTTGTGTTTTTCTTGTGTTTTACTTTCTTTTTTTGGGAGAATGAACAGAACAAGAATTTCATTGGATAGCAGAGCTACCTGTTTTACTGTGCATATGACAATAAAAACTCTTGAATCTTGAACCTTGAACATTAGCATAGTAGCATTGTTAGCCATTTTCATAGCCAGACACGCTAGACACCATTATTATGCTAGGTGTTAGCATGCTAACTTTAGCATGTTATCACTGCTAGCATGCTAACATTAGCAATCTAAATATGTAGATAAAATAAATGTAGGATTAATATTTATAGTGTAAATCACATTATGAGGGGAACTATGGCGCTTGGCAGAGGTCTGCGAGTGCTTTTCTAGTTGGTAATGATATTTGTTGAGACAGACAAATAAATATGGCACTTTTTCTGTAACTTACATTGTATATTGCAGTATTTGTTTATTGTGGAATGCATCCAGTGGCATCACAGTAAAAGAAGCATAATGTGTTCATTCATTACAAGAGATGTGACCTGACATTAGTTTGAGGTAAGATCTGATGCCTATATTGGTATCGATTGCTATCGGTATCAGAAATGAAGTGCTAGACAATATCAGATATCAGTAAGAAAGCCAATATCAACATTCTGTACTTATTAGCATTAAAGCTACACACACACACAAACACACACACACACACACCCACACAAAACGGTGTGTTCCGTGCGTTCTAAAAGCACTTCAAAATTCCAGCATCGGTTACACACATAATGTGGATCTTTTGTTTCAACGATAACAATCTCACAATCGCTGTTATCATTGGCAAAATATGGTGATATCATTGCGTGATGAGTTACTGTGTGATTCCAACCCCTATTGTCTTTTTTTGTTTGATGCATGACAAGAGACGCTGGACTTGAGGACACATGGCAACCACAAGACACAAGCATAGTGGTCTCCTGGCGGATCAGCCCATGAAGACCTCAAAGGAGGCAAGAAAGCATCACGTTTCACCAGGGAGTGTTGTTACATATCAAACACTCTGAGGAGATTGCAAATCTAATTGTCTCTCGCTCACTCGTGTGGCCAAATATATCAAAATCAGATTCCCCCTTACTCTCGCTCGATTAACAACAGCACACAATTACATTTCCCCCCCACCAACCGCTTCCACAACAAGTGTGTTCATATTGTCAGGAGGTCTTTATTCGTCATTCTAAATGAAGTCTATTGTTTGTTTTGGAACACATGTTGTTAGCTTGGCCTTGCTTACCACTGAAAAGGGAGCTCACAACAAGATCTTTGTCAGGCCAAGACACAACTCAGCTTCTTTTAATACAAAACCCAGCGCCGTCAGCCATTTTCTTCTGATACTCGTCTTAAGTTTAATAGGAGAAATCATCCAACTCAATTGAATTATAGACTCAATTAATCCTGCATGTTCACTTCCACTGTAAATTTGGGCAGGTGTCTTTTTCCAATATGCATTTTATATTTAATACAGAGTAGTGATGAAAATGCAATATGTATGCATATACTGTACAGTGGAACCTTGGTTAGCGTCATTCATTCGTTCCAGAAGGAGCGAATGAATGAAAACATGTTTTTATAGTTTTACAGTTTACATGCAGAAAACTATACAAAATACATAGAAATACAAGTGCTGAATGAAAATGATAAATGAACATTTAAGGTTGCTTTTACCTTAGTTGAAGACGTAATTCTTGACGTGACTGAAAACAGGAAAGTAGTGGTGGTTGATCTCACTGCCACATCATGTCTTTGTGAACAGTAGTCGTCAATGAAGCTAAAAGTAACCTTAAATGTTAAGTTATCCCCCTCATTTGTCATTTATATGCATTTAGAATTGTTTTATGCATGTAAAAACTATAAAAAAAACCCCAACATGTTAATTGAACATTACTTAATGAATTTAATGAACTTAATTTCCGGTTCCGGTTTCCATTTTGTTTAGCTAGCTAATAGGATGCTAACAAGGAAGGATGTTTTGTGATAAAAAGAAAAGACACAGTTGTACTCAAGCAGTGGATTAACAACAAGAAAAGACATATTGTACACCCTAGGGTCCCAAAGTGGGGTACGTGTACGTCAATTGTCGTAGGGGGTACGTGAATAAAAATGAAACACAATTAGCACCTACCATTCACAATTACAAGTGCACCTGAACGCCTCACAGCGCAGAGCGCACAGTTCTTCATTGTTCTGTGTAAGTTACATGAATAACAGACATAACAGACTTTATTTTTCTCGAGCAGCTGGCACCTCCACTTGAAAAGCTGTGTTACAGATCAATGATCTTCTTTTATTCGAAAGGGGATATTTATGCAACAAGGTATCGCCTGTTAACACTCCTGTAGGTGGCAGCAATGACCTGTAGTGTTGTTTGAAAGCCGCTGTTATAGAAGATGACCAACATTTGTCAGCAGTCTACTGCCGTTAAGACTGTGGCACTCCTGTCACTTGTTGAGCCTTAGAAAGTCGTAGTTGCTAGAAGATATACATTCAGCAAATAATGAGTCACTTTCATTCCAAATTTGGTGAAAACATAAATCATTTTAGGCTTCCAAATGTGCAATAGTTCATCTTAAGTGGCTTTGGGCTTCAATGCCTTGCTCATCTGTAATAGAGCTCCGTCATCTCCTCAGCAAGCATCCAAACAGTCTTCGGTCGGTCTTGGGCGTCTGGCGTGCTTCAGGTTTCAAAACCCCAAACCACGTGTCAAGCCAAATTCCCCACAGCCGTGTCCCGACAGGCACACATCCCTTATCAGTCTTACACAAATAGCAATTTGGAATCCCCGTCTAGTTGTCTGGGACATTTCTTTGGATCTCACGTCAATGAAATAAGTAGTTGACTTGTTCTCAGTGGGACAAAGACGAGCTTTTCTGGTGAGCTGAAAGACTTTATTCGCACTTTGGGCCATCAAGACCTCTTATCATAGCTGAGTCAAACGTAGTCCAAAAACAAAAAACGTAGCCGTGTCACGTACTTCATGTTGCTTGGACACCGGAGCAAATTTGACAAAATCTACGACAGAATGCGACTTTTTGTTTTCTCTTTGACTTGTTGTAATTTCATTTTAGTGTGTTTTTTTTGCCACGACTGTTTGCTCTGCACTAACTGCGAGTACGTCCAACGGTGCCTGCACAAAGTTTGTCTTTCTTGCACACAGCCACCGGGGGAATGAGCTTGTAACTGAAATTCCCTCCAAAATTGAGCATGACTGATCATTGATAGTGACTGGTGATGGGTGGATCAATACCAAAATAGTGAATATTAAAATCCCCTATACTGGCATTGATGCTCATATTACAAAACTGATATTTTGTCACATTTCAATTAAAAAATAACCAATATTTAGTGAAATACAATTTTGTATCCAATATTTGCATCCAAATTAGTGCTTATTGAGACTAAATGACTTTTCACTTTATAGTCATCCAGTAACCTCGTTTCGTTCATTTTCGGCCCAGTAATGGAACAAATGAAACACAAAAGTGCTTAGCTTTTGTGTAAACAGATTTAATGCTTTTTAAAATGAAACGTGAAAAAAATTGCAGACTAGCAGCTAATTCTCTAATAAATACAATTCTCAAATAAAAAGAAAATCATTTAAAAAAAAGTAATAGCATAAATAAAACCAATATTTACAATATTTCTTTTTAGGAAAGTGACGTAGTGAAAAATGTGATTATGAGTACACCCCTGTGTGTGTGTGTGTGTGTGTACAGTATGTCTAGTTACTAGGGATGGCTGATACTACTACCGCTACCGATCACATAGATTAAGCGTACATTTTTAAATAAAAAACAAAACAATTATTTTCATATTTTATTTCAACTCAACCCAAACCGGTTTCCTCCACCGCCAACAACAGCTGGCCAGCCAGTCCGACGAATCCAGCCACTGTTTGGGCTATCAAAGGCACGTGTCCCGCGTTTGGGCTAATTAGCTGCCACCTGACCGACGATCACATCGCAAGCGGCGAAAACTCCCCACACCCTGCCAAGTGCCCGCCCCCCCCAAATGCCGCACCAAACTAAAGCTTTTTAAGGCGCGTTTTTCAGGGTGCAAAACTTATATCGCTCTCACAACGACAGCAAGTCTCAGACGGAAGATGTGCTTGTTTTGACTTTGTGAAGGGAAAGTTGGCGGGAGACGATCGCTATAGGCTGGCTGCTGCAATGAGGGCGGCACTGATCGGCGAAGGGGATCGGGGTTTAAAAGCAAATATCGGGATATGCCGATACCATGCTTTTTCCATGGAAATTGGCCGATACTGATCGGTGGCCGATAGATCGGAGAACCCCTGCTAGATACATTTCAAGTATTGTCTGGTTGGGTTTTCAAAAATATATTAATAAATCATGTTGTTTTGTGGTTGAACATGGCCTGTTATTAGTCAGAAAATATGCCTATTTAAGCACATTTTCTGTATTTTTTTGCCTCAATAAAGCATTTTTGAGCATAAAAATGGTTATGTCTCGATTGGCCAGTGCCAAAGTACAGGATCCAAGAATGCAGAGAAGAGTCGGTTCGTGTACAAAAAGTTCATTAACAAAGGGGAGTTCTCACAAAGAGCAAAAATACTAAAACATAAAAATACAAAATGTAACAAAAATCACCGGGCCGAGCCACAAAATACTAACTAAGGATGCTGCCAGACACGATAATAGCAGGAAAGGATATACAGGGCACTGCGGAAAAATTAGGAAAAAACGCTGGAAAAACAAAAAAAACACTGCTGGATACCAAGCAGGAACTAAAGCTAAGCTATACAAATTCACTGCTGGAGAAGCCAAGCAGGGGAAGAAAAGGACTTACGGTAATGCTAGGGTTCACCAGAAAGTACAAGAGGCGGGGAACACAGGAGTCATGCGTAAAGCAGGGAACAATCTGGTAAATGAGTTCACACAAAAGGCACAACTAAAGAAGTCCCAGGATAATTGGCTGCAGGTGTGACCAGGTGACTCCTCTCAGGCCAAAGGTGTGCTGCAATAAAGCACAGATAGGAGGCAGCAGAGCAGCACTACAGAGCATGACAGGTGAAATGAACTAAAATAAAAATACCGTCATGCCTCGCCACTTTGCGCTTTGGATTTTGCGGTTTTACTCTATCATGGTTTTTAAAGAGCATATTAATTAAGAAATCATGCTTTGTCATGGTTGAATATGGCTTATAATTATAAAAAAAAATATGCACAGCTACTGCATATGCTAAATGAACTAAAACACAAATATAAGGCATTCAGAAGATGCATTGAAAGACGTGATGATATGTAGTATTCTACAGTGGTCTCTAGGTGTCACTAATGTTACTGTAATGTTCGGTGACACACAAGCACACTTGAACATCAGGAACAACAGGCTTTTATTGCATGTTTGAAGTATTGACATCACGTCCCCCACCCAGGTCCCTGAGCACCAGAACACATTTTCAGCAACTCAAGTTTTATTTATGTCTCAAATGGCTTATGTTCTTGTATTAAGTCTACTGTATTGGGTAATACCCCTGTAAAGGTGACTATAGATGTGTTATTTCATGTCTAGAGTAGTGGTTCTCAACTGGTTTGGCTACCATCACCCCTCAATGACAAGTGGTGACCCAAATTGCGGGAATCTTTTAACTCAAATGTCTCATATCTTATATTTTAACGGACTACTTTCAACACAACGTGAGCTGCAGCGCTGAGACTCTGTCTCTTTAAGACATGCACTTCTCCATCAGATATGTCGGGCTCAGTGTCTCCTACTCTATGTCCTTCCTCTCAAAGTTTCCCAGAAACATGGCATGCACCTTGCGGCTTTGTAGCAAGCGAATAGCGCAGGCAAGAACGTGAGATGCATTCACAGACATTGGGTCATTTTTTTTTTGCCTGTGAGGCAAAGACCTGCGACTTCCCGACTCACCAGTTGAGAACCACTGGTCTAGAGGGCTCTAATAATGTTAAAACCACGTATTTAGAAGTCCTAAACAGGTTTTCTATGCTCTAACTACAAAAACATTCGATTTATAAATAAGGAATGTTACTTCGCCGAAATTCACTCATCAGTGTCGGATCTGGAACCAAGTAGCCGTGATAAACGAGGGATTACTGTAAACTGTAGGTACGAGGTTACAGTTACAATAATTTAAAATCCGTATACATTACATTTGTCAAAAACTATATGGTGTAATGTAAGTAATTACGGGACGGTACTGTATTTGACAAATGATAATGGGAGTGTTTCCCAAACACGTTGCTTTGCCAAATGGCATCGGTGATACTAATTTTTTTTTTTTTTATGCGGTAACATGTTGATAACATCAGTAATGATGACGCTGAAGTAATATCAACTTAATGGAGGGTATCATTGCAAAAAAACAACACATAGAATTGTGTGGCACCAAGTACTGTACATACCTTGCAGCGAAAAGAGGACATAAGACCTATTGGCTCTGTTCTCTTCATCCACCATGGCTCTTTGCAAAGGCCCCTCAGTTTTTTGTTACTTGTTACGCTAAAATAATTGTTGCTGTTTATGTAAAACAAATGGGCTCCCAGATGAAAGCCGAAAGAGCAATGAGTGTTTGTCATGAGATGTTATAAAAACAAGTCGCTGTCCCAACAATTCATACAGTTGTTTTTCAGAGGTGAAAGCAGCTTTGGAGCTGCTGATCTGCTTCCCAACATCGACCTCGAGGCTTCAACAGTCCCAGTAAACATTGGGAAAAAAACAGACCCGTAAAACTGGACTAGAATTTTGAATGACAAATGAGAAAAAGTGCATGTGCTCCAGTGAACTGTGCCATTACCATCGGCAATAGCTGAGACACACATTCCGCAAGTGTAAACATGTGATGTAAAATGTTCAAAATTAGCCAAACATTATCATTACCATCTGGTGGGCTTTTACTGCTAAATGTAACATGGTGCTGTAGTGCTTTATGGTTGTCTTTAAACATGACGGAAAACACCAGCCATCATTTTAAGGAAAATTAAAATTCCTGAAAAAGATAATTGCCCTTTAAAATGAGTTGGGACCTAAAGCCGCTTGAAGCTGCACCCCCCCCTCCATTTACGAGTTCAGGTCAGATCATCAAGTGCACTTGTTCTTCCACCTCCTCCTGTGTTTCCTCGCTGTGGACGGTGCCTTTTGTTGTGTATCAAGCGTCCTCTGGTGGACGAGTGCACCAACAACAGCGTCACCCATTTTTATCCATCCATTTTCCGTACCTCATACGGTGGGGGAAATAAGCATTTGGCTGATTTTGCACGTTTGCCCATTTACAAAGAATGCCATGATATATAACTTTAATCATATGAACATTTTACGGACGGAATCCCAAAGAAAATTCCAGGAAAATCGAATCATATGAATTCATAAACATTAGTAACCATCTGATGAGGAAAAATAAGTATTTGACCCCCTTCCATCCATTTTCTATACTGCTTCTCCTCATTAGGGTCATGCGGGTATGCTGGAGCCTATCCCAGCTGACTCCCACCCTGGACTGGTCGCCAGCCAATCTTGACGCCCTTCCAAAAAGCAAGTATTTTGGCCTCCACAAGCCAATTAGTCTTTCTTTAAGGCACCCCCCCAATCCCAAGTAATTATTCACATCAAATACACCTGCCTCACCTCGTTAAACTGAAAAAAAGAAATCTGTCTACACCCAAACAACCAGATTCCAACATCTCCACTGTGGCAAAGACCAAAGAGCTGAAAGAAAGATTGTTGACCAGCACAAGGCTGTGATGAGCTCCAAGACAATTGGAAAGCAACTTTGAGAGAAAAGATCAACTGTCGATGCAGTTATCAGGGAATGGAAGAAGTACCACACCACCGCCAACTTCCCTCGGTCTGGGCCTCCACACAAGATCTTGCCTCGTGGGGTGTCCCTGATCATGCACACGTCAAAGAATTGCAAGGTCCCCCTGCTCCAGAAGATACAGTCTGCACAGGCCTGCCTGAAGGTTGCCATTGACCAACTGGACGACTTAGAAGAGGCCTGGAAGAAGGTGATGTGGTCCGATGGGACCAAACTACAACTCAAGTTCAACTCAATTCGCCGTGTTTGGAGGGCAAAGAACACGGAGTACAACCCAAAGAACATCATCCCCACCGTCAAGCGTAGTGGACATGTTTTGGGGGTGCTTTTCAGCCAAAGGGACGGGACAACTCCATCGCATTGAGGGGGGGATGTAATTCTTGACCAACACCTCCTTCCCTCAGTGAGAGAGTTGAAGGTGGGTCGAGGATGGGTGTTTCAGCACGACAACGACTCTAAGCCCACCGCCAAAGCAACAAAAGAGTGGCTGAAGAAGCGGCACATCAAGGTCGTGAAGTGGCCTAGCCAGTCTGCAGACCTGAATCTAACTGAAAATCTTTGGAGGGAGATAAACATTATAGATATTAGATAAACAGGTGATAGCCTTGGAAGCTGAATGATTTGGAGGCTGTCTGCAGGGAGGAGTGGGCCAGCATCCCAGCCGAAATTTGCGGGCACAAAGTGGGGTACATCCTGGACTGTTCGCCAGCCAGTCCCAGCATATTTATACTTACCCTGGTTACTGTAAATACACGATGAGGGATAAAACACTTTCCAGTAAATTATGTGAAATTAAATAATTATCACAATAAATAGTCAAACTTCACAATTCAGAAAGTGTTGACGCTTTGAAAATTGGACAATAATATTGACTCAATTTATTAACTTTTTTTTTTTTTTTTTTTTACCAAATTTACTTTTATTCTTGGAAAACTGCAACTTTATTCACATGAAATTTTAAATGATTTTTGTTTTGTTTAAATATTACCATTACTGTTTTATATTACAATTTCATAATTCTCATAAAATTACTTTATTTTCATAAAATTGCCATTGTCTGATAAAAAAAAAAAAATATATATATATATATATATATATATATATATATATATATATTTTAATTTTTTATTTTTTTTTAATTACAATTTTACCACTCAATCATTTTCATAAAATTAGGACTTTTTCCTTCAATTTTTTTTATTTTTATTTTCACATTTCCCCCTCAAACTACATTTTCTCATAACAATTTTGTTGTATTAAAAAAAAAAAAAAAAAATCTTGTAGTATTGCAAATTTACTCATAAAAATTAATTGTAATCATATATAGTAAATATTGCCACTTCTATTACTGCATAATTATAAAATTACACCTTTTTTCGCATATAAATTTTTTTATTATTGTAAAATTCTTTTTTCTCATATTTCAGCATTATTCTTATAAATTAGGATTTTTTTTCTTGTAATATTCCTTTCCTTCTCTTGTTTTGTGGCTACCTTCATGCTGTTATTTAGTTTGAACTCAATGCCGTGTTATATAATTTTCCATGACTCACATTCACAGTGCTTAATCTTTTTACTATGAGCCATATTTCATACGCGTAGAGTGCAAGACACCATTTTTTCACATTGTGAAGCATTTATTGCAATATAAAACATCTGAATGTACAATGAATAATGCAACAATAGTCATAGTGAACCATCTTATTTGGGTGATTAACTATTATTATTATTATTTGAACAGATAGTGTACCGTCAGCCTGGCCAAATATCTCCTGCAACATCCGAGACATAAACAAAAGACAAAGTGCAACATTTGATTGCAGATGACATCACAGTTGACAGAAAATAGGCAGTGGTGCAGCTTCGGGTGGTAACCATGCAACAACACGTCACTGATGTATGACATCTTAGAAACTTTTAGCTTTTTATAATTTAGCCGGGATGATGGAACACTTTTTTTTTCTTCTTCTTCCATTGCATGTTGTCCATGGGGACACTTTACAAAAGCCTTGGCATCAGGGTGCTTAGGAAGCTTACTTAATATGTGCGAGTATAAAATATGTTTTCCCATGTATTCTCTCTTATAAAAAACAACAACTCTGGTGCTATTTACAGTACAATCACTCCTTTAAAACTCATACGGGAGAGGGGGAGAAGGTTCAGTCACACAGCTATACTCGATATTCACAAATAATACATGTTTACATGACGGCGAAGTAAAAAAATAATTCAGCCACTGAGAACATCATATGGTCACGTTATTATTATGATTATCATAATAATGATTTTTTCACACAGATTTTGTGCTTTTTAAAAGTATTGCTACTGATTGTGCCAGCATCAGGTGCTTCTCTGCAGGGGAGGGAGGGTGTACCAGTTGACATAGTGGTTAAAACATGTCATTAAAGCTGCTCATTCTTACTTTCTTACTTGTAATGAAGCAAATGCCCGATAAATAAAGCTCTTACATTTCAAAACAAACTTTTTCAATTGAATTGTGGCAGTATGTCAGCTCCGATAGTCTTTGTCACTCACTCCTCCAGCCCAGCAGGGGGCAGTGTCCCAGGAGGGAGCACAGTCTGAGTGGTTTGGTTTCATTGGCAGGTCTTTTCTAGTCCGTCCCCACCGTCGTATCCTCGTCCCGCCCGCCCCCGACGCAAACACAAAAGTGGTGACGTCACAGGAAGCTGTCCTCCCCCAGGTCGCTACAGTCCAGACACATCTCGTCCAAGAGCGTGATGTCCTCCAGCGTTTCACCCTCGCGCTTGGCGAACGTGGAGCTGCTGGAGCCCGTCTCGATTGCGCTCTCCTCGGACGTCTGTGAACTGCAAGAGGCGCAACATGGGCAAAGTTTAGAGCCATTGTGGGTTTTTTTTGCACCACTTAAAATTAGTACCCTACGAAAACGCCAATGGTGATAGTAATCGTGACATTGCTTAGCCCCTATCACACAGATCCTGCAACATTTCCGCCTTGTAATATCAGGTCTGTCATTTATCCACATCTATATTTTACACATAACACCGCATACGCAGGATTGTTGTAACTGTCTGCCCTTTCACACAGTGACACCGCATCCCATAAGTGGTCAATTAGATGCGTGACGACGTCAGTACCAGTGTCTCGTGTGATAATAAAATACTTTTTGGACAATTGCTTCCAACACGACAGAGCGGCATTGCACAGTCGGCGTCCCACCTCTCTTACGACTGTAAAATGCCAAATTGTATAAAAAGGGGGTCATTTTCAAACATCAAAGAATATGTACAATATGATTTAATCGGCTTATAAATTAGTTTTTAATGCAAATTCGGCTGAGCTGGCCAGTATATAACACACATTTAAACACCAACACTAGCCGCAGAATGCAGAATGTAGCTGGCTTGGATTAGCTACAACTCCTGGTTAGCTGTAACACTCACTGGTGCTCTTGTAGTTCGTTTTAAGCAAGTTTTAGTGTTAAAAATCCATGTAGGTTGTAAAAATATGAAATTATGTGTAGCTGTTCTTTAAATCATGGCAAAAGATGTTAGCATATGGAGGCTAGTTAGTTTTAAATGTTAGCTTAGCTCGCTAGCAAAAGCAAATCTCTTCCTCTTCCTTTGGTGTGTGCTTTGCGGAAAAAGCGTTATCTTAATGATTGAGGCTGTGCTGTGGCTTTCATTGGCTAACGGGATTCCATTATTATTATTCAATTGTTCTTAGAGGGTACAACAGCTTTTGAAGGTAATATTGTCAAGTGACTGGAAACAGCATATATTTTGAGGTATTTAGTGGTTTAAAGCAAATGTTCCTAGAAATAATGAATGAATGCAAGGTAGTGTCCCGGTATGTTTGACAGATCCTAAAATGGCCCAGTGGTTGCAGTACCTGTGTCTGTTCCTCTTTCCGTATTCGTCGACGGACGTGGGGTCCAGGTCGGGCAGGGGGATTATGTAGCCGCTGTCGGAGCTGAGGCGCTGCTCGTCGAAGCCGCTCTCCCTGTCCTTCAGCTTGCCCTGGTTCTTGTAGGCGATGCCGATGTAGGCGTCGTCACTCTCCATGCACACCCGGGTCACAGCCGGATGGTCACTCTTCAGGAAGTCGCGGTTGACCCTTTCGTAATGCTAAACGGGACAAAGAAGGCATTTGGTAAGCCCGCTGTAGTATGACTGGGTGAGAGGTTTACATTAGCTTTTTTTGGACAAACTTCTGTTTCCGAGCCAGTGTATAGTTGGACTTCTTTAAGTGGCGCCCCTGCTGGACACAGCCAGGTGCTGTGTTGTGCTCCATTTTGCCTCAATTTCGTATAATCAGAAGAAACGATCAAGCGCTAGTTTAGATGGGAAAATTGTTTTTTCGTTATCATTGCGCATCGTTTATTTAATAACAACAGAATTACAAATTAGCCAGCAAAAACAAGAAGTCCAGACCGCCATCAGTTTGTGCGATCAAAGTCAGATGGCGCCATCTGAACTGTAAATCACACTGTGCTCCTTGCAGGAGGTGGGAAAAACAAGACTCCCGCACCTCTTACCGTTCAGCTGTTAAGTCTCAGAAGCAGGGTGAGGCTGTTTTGATGTACCGTGTGTGGTGCGGACTTTAACGGGGTCATTAAGCGTTGGGTGGTACACGCAAGGAGGTGGAGGTGGGAGCAGAGAGGGGGGCCCAAAGTGTGCTCCAAGCACTCTTCTCTGACATCCATCTGGTGCTATTGCACTGTAATCACTTGTAGCTCGAGGAAGCATAACACACTATTAAGCAGTCAGAGTGCTACTTTTAGTGAGTATTTAGTATGGGGGGCCTTTTTTCCACGGATAACAACCTGTGTCGTTTGGGGCGTTTTGGAGCCTGACATCCCAAACAGTGTAAAACATGTCTCAAGCTCCTGATAAACCCTGACAACAGTTGTTGTGTTTAAACGATAGCATAAACAACAATGGCGGACCACAGTGTCCCTAAACTTAACAAATGTATTAACGCTTCTCCAGAAAAGCGTACCTTTACTGCGACGAGCATTACCCTTTACTAACAAACGTCAAATTTGAAAACACATATAGAGTGGAACCTCAGTTTTTATATGCCCTGGTTTTCGCCAAAAATTGACAAAACAGTGCGCGCACAACATTCTGAATATCACTCTGCGAAACAAAGCATCCATGGGGCTGGTAGACTGCTTTAGAGTGGGGACACGATAGACAGATTCCATCCAGGGAATCTTTGAATCATCTTTATTTTGTGTATGAGTGGCTTATTTGTTCGTAGAATGCACACACAACAACGAACACCTCCGTTTCTGTCTCCTTTCTTCCTCCTGTGCTGTTGAGACGTTCAAGCACACTGCGTATGCATACAGTAGGGTCAGACAGTCTGTGCTTTTTTTTTTTTTTTTTTTTTAGTGAGTACGGCTGCAAAATAACTCACCATGACGCCAAGGAATGTTGCAACTGCCAGAACTTCGATAAAGACTGTGAGAAACACTATTGAATTCAAGAAAGAGCTCATAGCAAAGTAGAAAGATAGCGTCTGTATAGTTATGTAATGTTTCCTGCTTGATACTGGTTGCAGGGGGAACGGTTTAAGGGTGATACATTGCCGAAAATGAGTCTGGCCGGTGTGTGTAATGATGACTGTGTCTGCTGCTGAAGTTTACAATAAAGTTCAAGCAACTAGAACGGACCAGAACGCACCAGAATGAAACAGCATTCGCGTGATGACATCAGTGCCACCATTTGGCGTGATGTATAACAGCAACAAGTGAGAGTTGCAGAGATGAAAATTGTGGACTTATATAGAACAGTGACACAGGAAAAAGCCGGATAGAGATCATTTTGACAATGTAATGATCTTCGCTTTGCCTCTTTTCATTGGATTATTGTCATGTGAACATTCCCTTAGACTCTCTGCTTAGCAACGTGACTTCAAAACAAAGACAAAGCGAGATAAAGCCTTTGGCAATGAACGCCAGGAAGACAATGCGCAGCAGATTGTCAAAAATAAAAGGGTCTCCATTAGAAAGCAGATGTAGCCAAAGCGTCAGGGGGGCCAAAAGGTTCGCAAAGTGACTCACCCTCTTGTAGCTGGAAGGCAGCAGAGATGATACAGTCTCGCTCAGGCCCACGAAGGACGGCCTCTTCTCTGGCTCGCTGTTCCAACACTTCATCATCAGCTCATAGCTGCAAACAGACCAACAATGTCAGCTTGTAATTGTAGCATGTCTGCCAGCGCAGGACAGAGTTCAAAAAGGAAAGCGATGCATTCATGTAATTTCTGACAGGACGGATGAGCAAGGACGTACACGTCGAGAGGCGCGTGTTCTGGCTTGGCCATCCTGTAGCCACTCTTGATCTTGTTGTAGAAGCTGGAGTCCACCACCATGCCGGGATAAGGAGTTCCACCTTCACAGGAAGCAAACATAGAATACATTAGCACATGCAAGCATTTGGTCCATAGAATAATCTAGGCAGCACTCGAGCAGTCACATTTTCAGTCATTTTAAAAACAATGTAATCCAAGATGGCTGAAGTAACTGAGGTCAAAGGTGAACTGTATGTGCTTTTTTCAGCATTCTACCGTCTCCTTTTTTGCCATCATTTACATCAATCATCTTGTGCAAGCATGAATTGTATTAATTTGAGTGACTTTTTAATCCGAGATGGCCCAAGCAGATAAGGCCAAAGGTGAAATCTAAACACATCTTTTCAGCACTCAAATTATTCACCATTTTTAAGAGATGTTTATACTTTTACAGATGAATCATCTATATCAAAACAATAATTCCAATTATTTAAATGGAGATTTAAATGGATTTTCAATCCAAAATGGCAGATCCCAACCAGTTACCTCTAGGGTTGGGCATCGTTTGAATATGAACGATTCCAGTTCCCATTCCGGTTCCTAGCGATTCCCGCTTTTAAGAGTAAGAGTCATATAGGTTTGCATGGTTTAAATGACGGCGCTAACCAGAATTCTTTTTGGATGAACTGTTTGAACTTCTCCATGAATTCTTTAACGATATGAACTTCTATTTTTTTTTTTAAATCAACTTTACTTTGAATTTCTCACAGGGCTATTTTCAACGAGTACCTAAATATCAAACCATTCAACTTGAAGTTTGAGAAACAATGAAGTTTCTTTGTGCACTTCCCAAAAGATGTTTACTTTTGAAAAGCTAATAAAAAAACATTTCCACATATGTTGTCTATGTGTTAGTGTGTGATGCTGCAGCCACTAAAACATACACAATTAAACAACTTGTAAAAGATTTGTCTGAAAGGCACATGGACTAATATTATCACTGAGCACTAGTATACTGTACTTTGTTTGCTGCCTCAATGTTGGTGTAAGCTATTTTTATGGCACCCTTATTTTGTAAACAGTATGTAGCCAACGGAGCTCTTATTTTGAAGGCCGGAAGCATGTTGTGTGGGTTGAAAAGGTTTCTTTACCGTTGCTAAATGAGATTATCTGTGCATAATGAATAAACTTCCTCATCCGCGGGCACCCTGAACCCCTCCATTACATTGGCATGAGACAGTCATCATTTAGTGCTGGACTTTCCTGATTCTGACTGCTTTGAGGAAGTCCGACATAGCGCATCAAAGGCAAAGTACTCCGTTATTTCCACACCATGAATCCGGATGTGTTTAATTATGTTGACCCTCATTTGCATATAATTGTGCTGCAAATGCTGCACAGAGCTGATCGCTCTTTTTTTTAATGATGGTAAGCCAAACTTTTTAGCGGCTTCTTCCTTGTCGCGGCTATTTGTGATGTCAGCATCGAATCTAGACATCGACATAAAACAAAAAAAAACATAAACATTTTTCAGAAGAATCGCAATGTTCCCGGTTCCCATCGATGCTCGGGGCTCAAGGCCCAAACCTAGTTACCTCTAGTAACCAAAAGTAATCATTTCTGTCATAGCAAAACTGAATTGGTTTTATTGTGCATTTAATTCTACATAGCTGAGAAAGTTAAGGTCATGGGTCAAACTTGTACACTTGTTCCTTTCAGTCACAATTAGGGTTGCCAACTTTCTGAAAAATAAATAAGGGACACTTTGTTGGCAGGGCCGCCCGACTGTCTTCATACCTACTGGAGTGGGAAATGTTTTTTGTAATTTTTTGCCAAAAGTAATAGTAATACATGGGAAACAAATAGTTCAACAATTATTTTTTCTGCAGACAACAGGAAAAAATCAATAAACCTATGTTTTCGAATGCCCCAGTTTTTGACAAATATTTTCGCCAAAATGTTGCCTCGCTTTTCGTACACCGCCTCGTTTTTCTTACAATATTGCGCGTAACAAAATCAGTTTCCCCTATACTGTGTCATTCCAAAGCACCCTACATGTTGGTGAGTGACTGTTTGTGCATTTATTGAGTGTGACTACTTAATAACCCGCCATGGGGCCAGAGAACGAAGATGGCGTCCCCTCCCCTCCTCTCTCTCCCGCTCCTCACAGTCTGTCAACAAGAGTCTTCATAAAGGTAAAAGTGATATTAATTGTTCATTTACCCATTTCATTCGTCATTTATAATTATTTTGCATTTCTGCATGAAAAACTCAAATTTTTCTGTATAACATAAGATTTACATTATTTCCTATGGGAAAAATTGATTTGGAAAGAATTAATAACAAAAACCAAGGTACCAATGTGATTGTCTTTTGGCTTTTTCCGATTAGGGTTTGCCACAGCAAAACAACTGCATGATGATTTAGCTTTGTTTACACCGGACTCTTCCTGATGCAATCCTGGCCAGGAATAGAACCCAAACACTCTGCCACATAAGGCAGACGGGTGTACCATTACACCAAGAGAAGAGTTGGCGAAATCTATTATTTTATTCTCTTACTGGTGACAGAACAGGAAAGGACTGGGAATAAGTTTGCCGTAAAAACACTCCGTCATTCATTCCACTTACATTTTAATAAACTATTTTTGATTCTCACAGTAACAAAGGACAAAGCGTGTCCCTTTTAGACTCAATACAAAACGAGTCTTCAAGTCTTCAAGTCTTCCTCGTCACAATTCTCAACCGAAGTTCATACTTCAAAGCAAGAATTGGATAGTTTTTTCCTCTGCTGCAGAAGTCAAAGGTCGCCAATTTCATTTCTCAATCATTGTCCCTCAAAGTTTTATATATACTATTTATTAGACTTTTAACAATTTCTATCTAATAGAAAAGAAGTTTGAATGGTCAAATTTGTGCATGTTTTTGTTTGACAGCAACCTGTTGGTTGCAAGTATTAAGTATTACGTTTAGCTGTAGCAGCATCACTGAAGTTCACTTCAGTATCTGTAGGGACTCACCTAAGGAGAATATCTCCCAGAGGAGGATTCCGTAAGACCAGACGTCGCTCAGAGTGGTGTACATGTTGTCAAAAATACTCTCTGGCGCCATCCACTTCACTGGCAGGAATGTCTGTTAGTGCAGAAAAAATATTTCAGTGGTACTAACAGAAAGAAAGTGTGCTACAATCTCGTAGGAGTGCAGACTTACGCTTCCTTTGGACACATAGTTGTTGTCGTGCATGATGTCTCTTGCCAGCCCAAAGTCACAGATCTTCACTATCTTGCCCTGAGAGAGAAGAACATTCCTGGCGGCGAGGTCACGATGCACGCACTGCAAAAAAAATGGGAGAAAGGCAGCGTTAGCAGCCATTCCCACAGCATCTATTTCTGCATTAAAAAGCAGCTCATTTTTAATGATATTACATATTGCATGCTCCTTGAATAAACATGCCAGTGGGATGGATGGATGTGACCACTTATTTTATTTAGGGATAATAACTATGAAGCTTTGAGCCTGCCCTGGTAATTCTAGCTTGGCTTGTGCTGCTGCTATATTCAGCCTCTGGCCTCTCTCCTGAATTTGCTTGCTACTGCTTATCAGACGACCGCTCACGTTCCTTCAATGGCTTGGCTGTCGTCACACAACACGTATTAAATGTCCGCAAACCCACCACCATCATCATCATCCCAGTGGGAAGAAGGAGAATACCAGAGTGTTCGTGGGATCCAGACTCACATTTTTGGAAGACAAAAACTCCATGCCCTTGGCCACCTGGTAGGTGAAGCTGAGGAGGTCCGTAGTAGAGAGACCTTCATCCATGTCTACCGACAAGAGGTTGTCCCCTTCATGTTCTGTGTTAAAGAGCAACACAAAAAAGTAGTCAAATATAGCGCCTGGCTGCACCAACCTGGCTTTGGCTAATGGCAGGGAGAAACTGGGCAATAATATGCAAGTGCTGCAATTATCCTTCCCCCTCCGTATAATTACAGGGATTTAACCATCCTAAATTTTGACAAGGGTGTACCCCATCAACAACAAGCCAAGCAAACATAGGTCAACAACAGAGGAGAGAGGGCGGAACGAGACACAAAGAGATGCGCTCACCGCTCGAGCCTTTCTGGGAAGGTGGGTGGTCATAGTCTGACTGCTGGATGTCGGAATATTTGGAGGTGTTGGCCATTTCCAGCATGGGCACGTACTGAGTGTTATCCACTTGCTTCATGTCCATGTAGTCGCCTTTGCTCTCAAAGGACAGGATCACATAACTGTGGGCAAACATGAGGGAAGTGTCAGTGTCATGGTCAGGTTGACCAAACTGCACTGACCATATCTACCGCTGCATTCCAGAACACTTGGAAGTTCGAAATTTCCAACCTTGGACAAGAAAAACCTCGAAGTTCTTTCTTCTATCGTAGTCGGGGCATATATTCCGATTTCAACTCAAGTCAGTTTTATTAGTCTAGAACCACACTCCTTAGACTGTAGATGATTATAGCTCACATGAGCAAGCACTACGGCAATGCAGGCAAGGAAAAACTCCTGGTATATCTAGCTTTCTGTAAGTCCCTTTTTCCTAATTTTGGACTTTCTTACAATTCTGCATCACGTCTCTGTTGTGTGTCCTTGATGTCGGCGTGAGCCTGTGGCGTGGGGGTTAGCACAGGACACGGTGGAGGCTACAGTCAGAATTAGATCATGCTGTGGTCATTGTGAGGTGCGGTCACTGTGAGTCATCCGTCAACACAGACGACCCTCAGTCGGAGGGAGCTAGGTTAGAATTGACAGCTACTTGCGTCGCAATGAAGTTAGCGTGAAAATCGAGACCACTTCAGGCCTGTGATTTGATTTGGTGAAGACACCAGACAATTGCCTCAACTGTGGAGATAAAGTTACTGATTGCCGGTTGGAGGGAACGTGTGCATGCAACTAAACGGAACAGATCGTTGTTGTGTAGTTTTACAAGTGTGTGACTCATGTCTGATAAATAAATTACTCCCTAAATAATGCAACTATCCTGTACCTCCTGCTGCTCTCGTCTGCTGGATTGATTCCAAAGATGTCAAGGTCTTTTTTCTGTTTTTCCGGGCTCAGACTCAGGAAGTTCTCTCTGTTCTTGTGAAGGTAGTTGACCAAGTCCCCGTAGAAGCAGTACTCAGTAATAATATAGATCGGGCCTAGGAAAGAGGCAAGTTAAAGTCAGTCAGTCTGCGGGCTAATCTTATCAGGGGCTTGTTTAAAAAAGGCTAAAAGCAAAGTTAAGAAGGCATATCTTTCCATGAAGACCTATTGAGTGAAGGTCTGCCTTTATACCAAGTCAAAATCACAAAAAGAAACACAGGTCTTTAGGTCTTTACCTGACTTGGTACAAGCACCCAAAAGGTTAACGATGTTAAGATGAGGTCCAAGGTGAGTCATGATCTTCAGTTCCGACATCAGGGCTTGCTTCTCGCTGGATCGAGCTGTGGCTAAAAGGAGGTAAGTGCTGCTGTCAAAAAACTTTTATTTGTACAATTTGCGCTCACGTGGTATTTTAATTATTGACTTACGTTTCAGCATTTTCACCGCCACTTTCATGACAGGTTGGGAACGGCTGAGTCCGTAGGCAGTGCCCTCTACGACCTTTCCGAAGGCTCCAGAACCCAGGATGCGACCTGGGGGGAAGTGGCATGGTCATCTATCAAGCTAGAATAGCAACAGAAGCTTGCCTTCAAACACAGTAGCACACTCTGGATGCCTCTGCTATTTTATCTATGATCACTGGATCACTGGGTCCAGCCAAGGGCCTTCTAGCAAAGCCTATAGTTACACTAAACCCCTTAGTCAAGGGGTGTATTGTTTATGTATTTCCGTGAGCGCCAAATAATATTTTTTTTAACATTGAATACCACTAAATGTGTGCATTTTTAAGTAAAACCAACATTTTTAGAATATAATGAGTCTCTAAATTTATTCTTTTTCAGTAGAAAGTGGATTGATGGATGAAAATGCATAAGAAAGCTTTATATTTTGAGCGTTATTTTTAACACAGTGATTTTTGTAATGTTTCACTTTAAAATGCTAGTGAAAAACAATAAAAATAAAAAAATACATTTTATTGTGTTAAGAAATGTCTGAGAACCAGATGCAGTCATCAAAAGAGCCACATCTGGCTCTCGAGCCATAGGTTCCCTCCCCCTGACTTAGTCCCTTTTGAATGGTAATTCTTCATCTTTGCAAAACATTTTGGAACAATTGTATGCTTCCAACTTGGTGGGAACAGTTTGAGGAAAGCGTTCCTGTTCAACCATGAAGGCATGTTTTGATCTTCTGGATGAATGGACAAAATTCCCACTCATCTTGCAGGAAATCCCCCAAAAAAGGATGGACTGGACTCCATATTTACTTCTATTTGCTTTGTTTTTTAGCTTCTTTGCCATAGCTTATCAAATCCTCACCAAGCACAAGTCTGTCACGTGGGAACTCCCATCTAGAATCGTAGGGCAGCTGCATGGGATCCACGTAGATGTACTCATGGCCGTCAGGACTCACAGACTCAATCACCCTCCAGCGGATCTCATAGCGTGGTTTCTGAAAGCACATCCCTGCCTGTTAGACTGTCACTGACTTTAAACGAGGTGCATAATTTGACAGGAAATGCCGCAAACGAATTGATGGTTAAAGGCTTACATGAATGAATGAATGCAGTACCTGTTTCCAGATAACAACCAAGACAATGAGTGAGATGATGACAATGACCAGCAGCACCAACACGGCGGCAGCTACAGTCAGCTCTCGATGAGGGCCTGTTAAATGCGGACAACATCAATCACATGAATGATGTTGCATAAGAAACTTCTGTCAGGCCGAAGGGGCACTTTGGAGGCCAAAAGGTATTCTAGGAGAATAACAAGGAGGTGGGTGATGGGGTAATGATGGTAATGATACAGATGTAAATCTCATCTGGAAGAAAGTGTAATGATTTGCATTAGCTGTCACAACAAAGCCACCATCTTGGCAACTGCTTTGACACGGGCATTACTATCCTTGTCGCACTTTGGAGTGTCAGCATTGAAAAGCACTCAACAAGAAACAACAACATCAGAAGCTCAGCAGTATTTATTCTTACCGCTGGACACCAGCTTCACTTCCCGGCTGACGGCGGCCATTTCATTCCTGGCCAAGCAGCGCACCGCCAGTGTGTTTTCCAGATGGCCAAACAGGACCTGACTCTCAAGATTGTTCTCCTCGTCCACATGCGACTCCACCGTAATCTCAGTGGAGTTAGCGGGGAGCGGCACCCATTGTGAAGAGTCGTTGGCGCAGCTGACCAAGAGACAATTTGCACATGCTGAAACACCCACAAAGGCGCTCCCGGTTTGTTGTTTGTGAAAGGATTTTGTAACAATTTGGCCTACTGTTTAATGTCTTGGCAGATGAACCACTCCACTTCAGGTGTGGGCTGGCCCCCAGCGATGCACACTACAGACTGGCCTGAGGCTGACCCGTGGTGGATGTCCATCAGGTCCACAATGACTGCAGGGACTGGAAGAGTCACAAGGTACAAGTATGTGAGATAACGCTGCTAAAAGCCTGTTAGTGCACGAAAGTGATAACATTAAAATCACACTTAGAGGCCTTCGGGCATTCCTCTCTCTCACCTTTGACCTGGAGGTTAAAGCTGACACTATGAGTTTGGTTTCCATTCTCCACTCTCATGGTGTAGTTGCCACTGTCCTCCTCCTTTGCACGGATCAGAGTGAGGACACCTAAGTACCTACACAAGAAAACAAGACCATAACAGACCATAAGTCACTCAGCTTCAAAATGGTTCTAGACTCTAATTACAGTGTGGGAATGTTACTTTGAACTGCTGCGATGCTAATTAGTGGAGCCGGGACGAGGGTCTCACCTGGTCTCGCTGACCTGCCGCAGATTGGTGGAGATCTCAGCTGTAACGTCGCTCAGAGGAAGGCCATCTTTGAGCCAAATGACACGAGCACTAGGGAACGAGTCAATCTCAGCCTTGAACTCTCGCACCTCGTCCAGCTCAGCGGATTCCAGGATGCCAAACTCCGGTTGGAGGAACAAAAACTCATGTTCTATTCGAGAAGAGAAGACCAGCATTTTATGACATGAAACTATACCTTCTATTGATTGACACGGAATACTTTCATACCATAAACTGTTATGGCTAGTTGCTTTGTCTGGCTCTCATTACTGATGACATCAGTGATGGAGCAAGCGTAGATGCCGCTGTCTTTAGCCGAGGCTTGTGGGATGGTCAGGGTGTAAAGAATCTCCTGATCACGCTTGTTCTCGTGCACCGTCTTCATTGCACGGTTAGCCTGACAAGCAAAAAGCTCACACTTCAGATCGACAATGACATTTTAGATTTAGAACCGTATTTTGCACGCCACTCACCACTTTGCCGGGGTATTTCCAGTGGTCCTCCAGGATCTCCGGCCCACGAGCCAAGCAGGTGACAGTGATAGTGTCTCCCACCAGCAGAGCAGTGCGCTTGGCTGACAGCTCCACATGCAGAGCGGCACCACCTGACAAACAACAATGAAGAAGGTCAAAGGTGCAACTGACAGCATATTTACCAAAGTCACTGCGATACGCACCAGTCCAGCCGTGGACGATGTACTCCTCACTGTAGTGTACCTCTCCATTTATGACTGCCTTGCAGACGTAGGTCCCAGCAGTGAACACCCCCAGGGCACCTTTCTTGCTGTCGTAGACACTCGGGATGGGCTGCTGGGTGTCCACATTGAGCAGGGTAACATTTGCGCTGGGATCCGACACTCGACATTGAATCTCCATCTCCTCGTGGCCAGACAGGACGTGATTCCCGAATGGCACCGGAGACGGCACAAATGGAACATCCGGATCTGGCACGTAGACATAGATGCTGCTCTCCTCCGCCTCCTCTGTGGCGTTTTGGCTGTAGAAGCATGTGTAGAAGCCGGTGTGCATAGCTGTAGCTTGGTCCACTGTGATGGTGGTGACAAACAAGCCACTGTTGTCCTCCTGCGTCTGCTCAGGCACATCGAGCGGCACCTCCCAGCCAAGGCTCGCCACGCCCCGGCAGGTAAGGGTGAACGAAGCACCGAGAGCCACCACTATCTCCTCAGTCTGTGGCAGTAGCACCGGGCCTGAGGACGGTGGGAAGTTCAAGGTGGTGGAGGCTGAAGGAAAAACAAGGAACCGAAAGTAGCACACATTGTTGGAACTGTTAGACGCAACAGCTTCAAGATCTTACGTTTGACTTTGAGCATGAAGGAGAACTGGGCCATGCGAGAGCCGCTCACAGCCGTGATGGTGTAATTCCCACTGTCTCTTTCAAGAGGCTGCCGGAATATCAGAACGCTGTGGTACCTGCAAGAAATTGCAAGTACCGAGATGCGGTGCTTAGGAAATGCTGTGGCATAACATCGCTGCATTGTCGCTACTCGGTCGAAAATCTGACAGAAAAAGGTGGAATTACGTCATAAAGTAATCTATTCCCCGATTATAAAGCTGCATTTTTGTAGAGTGATTGCGTTTAAGTAAATTTTTTGGATGCCCAACAGAATTAAAGTGAACGCTTGTCTTTCTTGACCCAATTACATTCAAATGTTGAGTTCTTTATAGTCACAGTGGATCCACGTGGTGGTTATTTTAACTTTATCATACAGCTTGAAAACAGATGTGCTCTTAAACGGAGCTTGGCTCCGTCCAAACATAACAACATGCACCGAGTGAAGCCCTTAAGGCTCAGGTGGTTTATTTGATCGTGCACGGAAAAAAAAAGTAAAATCAACAATGTAAGTTCTGCAGGCTGCCAAAGCCTGCAGGTTAGTGCCACGGCAGGCCAAGACAGTCTGGCACTGAACTCCTCAGTGAGATTATGACATGTTTATTTAGAAGACTTTCTGGCCGCAATTTGCCAGCTTTTGTTACCTTTGGACGGAAACATGCAAGCAAGCTTTACGCAAGGCTAAGGTAACCAGCTCCAGATTGGACTCAGTGAGTCTTTATTACCGGTTGCCTTCCAGGTGGCTGGTTTTGGCCAGGATGTAGTAACTCTCCGGTATGTCTTTGCCATTGCGCTGCCATGTCACTTTGGGGGCTGGGGAGGCATCAATGAGGATAGTGAACTCGGTCTCCTCCAGGAGGCTGACAAACTGCGTCGGTAGGATGCCACTATGGTCCAGAGCCACAAAGGAACTCTCCTCTGTTGGGAATACAACAAAACAGTGAAAGGAGCAGTAAACGTCTGGCACACATCTGCAGAAACACTCCCATGAAACACAGTCTGATGTTGGAAGCAGAGGTAAACCTTCAGTTTCCTCGAAGGAAACAACTTCCAGGAACAATGATTTTTGATGCAAAGGGTCTTACCAAAGACAGTAATGGCCACGGTGTTCACCCTGACCTTCCCGCTGCCTTCGTGGGTTACGGAGCACTCGTAGGTGCCGCTATCCTGCAGACTTGCTTGTTGGATAACGAGGGTGTAGAGGACCCTGTCTGGAAGATTCTGTTTCTTCTGAACTGCATTCATAGCCTGTAAGAACAGAAGAGGAACATTAGTGAGTGATTCTTAGCCTGGATCTTACAGTAAGTAGACTGTAATACTGAGGGCTGATGGCTAAAACACTTCACAGGAGATGAATCACAACTGAGTCCAAAACCAGACGTGAAAAGAGTCCAACTCTCTGGAAAAGAGTTCAAGGGAACCCCCCGTGCTCAAGAAGTGACAATGTGCTGTTCAGATTAAACCAAGTCTGTGCAGGAATATCACCAAGCCCACACGTGACAACATCTGCCACTGGCTCAATGGATTTACGCTTTCTTCATCTTTTGAACTTCTCCCCTTCCCTCGGGCCATTTGTCGCGCACTTCCCCGTCTCTATAACGGGAATGATACGGCTGACGTCTTCATTGCAAAGACTCAAGAAGAAACGAACAGTGGCTTCTGTTTTTTTTCCGAATGCACTCGGGGGCGCCGAGTCCACTTTTGCCAAAACCAGTGCATGATAATTTAAGACTCAGGAAACAACATTGAGGCATGAGAAGCTGCTTTTTTAAAGGGAAGTAGAACCCAAAGCCTGTCAAAAGGAATTGCAGAGGAGCTCGCCTGTGTTTTGGGATGGAGCCACTGCTGCTGAAAGGCGGAGCCAGCGGGGGTGACGCAGGTGATGTTCAGAGGCTGCCCCACCCTCAAGGCCTCTGTGCTGGCTCTCACGACCACGTCAAAGTCCTCAACTTTGGTCGGCGCTGGAAGAGACGGCAAGCGGAGAGTTAGCACATCATGTGATCACCGTGAAGTCATTTGTCATCAACGCACACACTGACTTGATTAAAAACAGACATGTTAGGTCATTTCCCCCCTTGTGATAATGATGTAATATCATTGCTGTCATACAGTGAGATCAGTCGGCAACACTCCCATTGTAAATGCACTGGTGAGTGTCTGCAGCTGTGCATTATTTATTATGTTCCCATTAACTCTTTTGGACAGTGTCCTGAACATATTGATGATTATTATCATTAACTAAAATAATAATATCTAATAATAAAATTCACCTTTTAAGTTTAAATAAATTTTATTCATTTGCATTTAATTTTATTTTGTAAACTATTTTATATGAAGGATAACACAGTATAGACCCGTATATATACTGATATACTGAATTTTTCACCAGAAAACATACAAGATGGGTCGTCTTATATTCGGGATTTAGAGATTTATACATGAAAACCAACAGGTGGCACCAAAAGACTTCTCCCCCAAAGACAGAGACGACCTTTCAAGGATGCCAATTTTAAGATAATGATGATCAATGAAGCATTGTTGTCTTATATTCTTATATATGTTTTGTAATATATTTTGTTTGAAAGTAACAGTTTTAAACTACTCGTACAGTTAGAGGTGGACATTTGACTACATTTACCGTAAAGCTCCGTGTATAAACCACATCCGTGTATTAACCGCACCCCCATTTTCAGGCTCATGGCGGGGGGAAAAAAATTTTTTAGTTCATAAATGCTTGCCAACTCTTTCATCTCAAATCAACATGCGTAAAGGTACTAAGCAATTTCAAAAAGAAGAATAAAGGAGAAATCTGAACTTCAGCATCTAGATCTTTAATATTATGGCTAAACACAGATTAATAACAATAATAATAATAATAATGATAATATAATATCTTATCTTTCACTGCTTCTCTTTTTCTCTATTATTATTTTATTGCATTGCTTCAGTGTGAATTTGAATAAACTCCAATTGTATTGTATTTTACAATGGAAGCTTAGGTTAGCTTCAGTGTATATAGAGATCGTTTCACTGTGTGAAAATACAGACAGCCATCAGATAAGTTAGTTGCATACACTAGCATTTTCAGCAACTCTACAGCAGAGGGCGCTAAAGTCAAAGCAACTGTCTGACCCACAGACGGCTATTCTAAAATGGACTTCTCGTCAATTTCTGCATCTGGTCACAGACCTGTCATTGTGTATAAACCGCACCCCGATTTTTTGCTTCTTACCAGTGGAAAAAAAGTGTGGTTTATACACGGTGCTTTACGGTACTTGACTGATCAATGAAAATTACAGATAAGTGTATTTTCAATATTTTGAATAGGATGGGAACATCTCTGAATGTTCTGAACTCCTGTTTGCATGCCAGTGTTACCTTGAGCAGAATAGTGCTGCCTGCTTGAAGGAGATGTGCCATAGTGTGTATGTAGCGCAATCTTCCATAACTCATTTTCTTGAGACAGCTGGATCATCAGTGTCCATCAGAGTCCACTTACCGTCATCCTTGATGGTGTAGACAGGGCTGGTAACCACCTTGCCGCCAACGGTGGTCTCACACTGGTAGCGGCCCGCAGGGAATTCGCCGAAGAAGCCCATCTTGTTGTCGTAGAAGGCGGACACCTTCTCTCCACTGGGGACGCTCCGCAGGGTGACGTGAGAGTTGGGGTCGGACACACGGCAGGAAATGCCCACTCCGACGTCGACCACCAGTTGATCATGGGTCTCCGGAACAAATGGAGCCAGGGGATCTAGGTGGGCAAAAGTTATTGTTTGATAATGTTTTGTATTTGCACAAAATTCTATGTGTGGCGCCCCCTATGAGTTGTGTTTAAAATGCTTTGAAAGACATGTTAACATACATGTAATACAAACAACCTCAAAGTTTTACAATTATTAGACAAATAGTGAATGACTTATGGACAATAAGCCGCTAAATCCCGCCTGTGTCCCCGCAAAGATGTTTTGCTTGATGGCAGCCATGTTTTTCAACCAATCCTGCTCAAATTTTACAAACATCTGCTTGTCCGTCCCTAAACGGTGTGTACCAAATTCGATTCAGCTAAATATCTTAAAGTCACGGTCTGCGTTTTGTCAAGTACATTGAGCTGTGTGATAAATTTCAAGCAGCGCCACCATGTGGTGTGTTTGTCAGACAAATAACAGCACAGGCAAGACAGTAGGGTTGCATGTTTTGGCACATTTTCACTTTTGTGTGCAGGTGTTCAGTAGTAGAAGAGTTACACAAACAAATACATGCAGTCATATAAATATGCATACTTATACGGTCACCGCATGGGGTGTCCTCATTTTTTCACCTAACTATGTAGGTAGACATGCACAATTTATTGCGATCAAATACAAAATTCTTACTCACTTTTGGTAATTTAAATGCTATGCGGGTCTAACAAACATTGCAAAATTAGAACGGCTGGAGAGGTCAGACGTCGGCCAAGGTTGAACAATGCTAATTTGGATCCAATTGTTCATAAATACTGTAAACACCTACTGCATATGTCTCAATTTTGATGTACAGAACCACAGAAATTAAGGGAAAAAAATACCCTCACTTGCAATGGTAGCAAAGGAACCAACCAACAACATCTATCAAATGTTTATAGTACTTGTACTAATTAGTCACAGGGGAGCTGAAGCCTAGCGCAGCTGACTTTGGGAGAGAGGTGGGGTTCGATTCAGAACAGGGGTGCCCAAACTTTTTCCAGCAAGGGAAACATACAGAAAAATGGTTACAGGGGACCACTTTGCTATAACAATAGTAACAACAACACTAATAATAACTAAATACCAAACAGCAGCACTTGAAGGCAAAAAAGGGAGAATACAACCACATACCTGGAACAAAAACGTATATCTCGGCTTCCGTCGTAGCTTCCGGGTTACCTGCCGGTTCTCCCGCCAAATCCTCGTAGACACAAACATAGTAGCCGGTGTTTTCCACGGTGGCGTTGTAGATGAACAAGGTGGCCGTCAGGTATCCAGGATAAACGAAGGTGTTGTGGGGCAGGGGTTCCACCCAGACGACGTTACTCTTGCCTGTGCAACTGATGTTGAACACCGAGTTGGGCCTCAAGACAAACTCGTCGTCGTTGGAGACGATGGTGGGTGGCGACAGTCCGCAAATAACTGTTAATATTTACACTGTTAGCTTGGTGGGAAATGCACCTAAATGGAATTTGATTCTGAATGAAAGACGTACCTGTGACTGTTAATGCCAAGACTGAGCCGAAGAACATGCAGAATGTTGTAGAACCATCCATATTGATGGATGTTCTGGCCTAGCAAGACAGAAAATGAACTTTAAATGCCAAGTAAAGTGTAGTGATGGGCCGTTGGTGAACGATCGGGCTCTTTGAAGTGAACGAACTGACATTTAGTCTGTTTTCCTGTTAAAGTCACACGTGATTGGTCATAATGTGTGGTTCCGTATGAGCAGAAGGGGGAGAGCGAGATTACACACACATCACAACCGTGAGCACATGAACGCGAGAGGGAATGAAAGAACCTACATAATTTGAGAGTAGGTGAGGAAAATGAGCTACAGGAAACTGAGAGAGTTTGTGTTCCTGAATGCTAATATTGGCTTAAGACTTGCAAAAATTCTTGTGTCCATTTAATATGCTTCTTTGTTGTTTGTATTTTATTATTTGTTTTGTTTCTTCTTTGTTGGGCATATAAATAGAACCATATACATAATACACATTTGATATAATTGTATTTTTACATTACAAATTCATTTTACACGTATTTTGATGACGAATCATTTTAAACAACAAAAAGGAGCCATTTGGAAGAAAGACAACAGCTCTTTCTAAAACCGAAACTCCCATCACTGATAAGGTGCATTCCAAATAGTCTCTATGCCTTCATTATGTATGTTATCTTGGTGGTTTCGTTGTTAGGATGTCAAAATACATTAATCTGTTGATCCCAGCGTCAATAAAAAGGCTGATGTAGTTTACAAAGGCTACCACTAGAGGGCGACATAGTCTATTCCTTTTGCACCTTCGCTTCCCTTCAACTCCCTTTTCCTTGCCTTTTTCGCCGCTCAAAAGTTAATTATTCGTGTGGTTTTACATGCACAACTACCTCGACCGATGATGTCTAATCGGGATGTGTCTTTTTCCAGCTTTTAAATAGTCTTGGTTAGTTTAAATGCATTGCACCCTCTTTAAAAGCTTGATTCTGTAGATTTTTTTCAACTTGGCTTGGTTTTAATGGTATGTTCTCTGAGACAATAATAATTTAGTTTAAAGCTTCGCTTCATTAGTGTATGACTTCTTGCATATTTCTTGTATTCCATTCATCCGTTTTTGACATTCGTGCAGCCTTCTTTTTGCCAGACAACTTCTTTTTCGTTTTGTTGTTGTAATGATCCTCCTCTTGCATGTGTAAAAGTGCGCAAACCTCTGCATATATCCTTTTATCTCCATCTTGCAACTCAACAAGTGAAAATCCCCCCCCCCCCAAAAAAAACGTATGAATGCACTTTTTCCAAGCAGTTTTTTCTTTGCCGTAGTCCGCTGCAGCGCCACATAGTCCTCCTTAATCAGCCCCCCCCCCCCACCACCACTCTGTTCTTCATTTTTAATTAATTCCACGCATTCCACAGCAAAGACGAGAAAAGAAGCTGATGTGAAATTCCAATGTGTCTCCCGTTAAAAAAAAAAAAAAAGTTCCAGGCTTTGAGGTGATACCTCCAGCTGCTTCTCTCCATGCAGCCGGGTCAGCCTCACCTCCGGGGGGGTGGCCATATGGCGCGCAACGGGGGTAGTTTAGAGGAAAATGAAAACTCCAAATATTTAAAAGATATGTAGTGCATGTGAATTCAGTGTGATACGTAACATTTCTTAGGGATCAATTGCATCCAATTAAGGGCACGAAACATTTCCCCCTGTATTCCAGCATGTTTTAATTTACCTGAAGTAATCCCCTGGTGACAATCCGTTAGTGTGAGTATATCCACAGTGAAAAGGGTCTCTCCAAAAAGGCGCTCGTAGTCCACAGAGCGAGAGTGTGTGTGTGTGTGTGTGTGTGTGTGTGTGAGAGAGAGAGAGAGAGAGAGAGACAGAGTGTATGAGCTCCTCCGTCCACGACTATGCCTGACTAACTGACTGCGTTCGGACGACCTGTGAGTGGGTCCAACTTACAGTCCTGCCTCCTCCCTCCCCTCCAAAAAGTCATCATCTGGCTCCAAGTAAATAACTCTCAGGAAATGACCCCCCTCCCTTCTCTCTCTCTCTCTCTCTCTCTCTCTCTGTCTCTCCCTCTCTCCTTTCACCTTTCAAAGTAAGAGTCTTATAGAAGAGTGTTACACCCCTCAACTGAAGGGATTGAACTGTTTTTATTATTTTTGGTGTCTTAGTTAGCCCCGAAAAAAATTGTTTGCCAGTCGCTGTTATAATAACTGCTTTGCACACGATCACCATACAAAGTTGCTATTATAGTTGCTTTTAATGCTGGTTAACAATGATGATAATGCATTTTATTCACAGGGGCCTGTCTCTCTCACCTTAGGTTACCTTACAGAGAAAAAAGATGAAAAAAGCAAAATAATGCAAGATCAAATATATGCTGAATGCACATAGTATAAAAATGCAAAGTAAATACAGTTTTATTAAACCGATTTTTACGAAACTTTGTACAGTGGTCCAAGACCAGCACTTTCAATTTAGGTGAATATGTTGGCTACCATACGCAACCCCCTCCCCCCATCACACACACACACATTTCCCTACATTTGTAAGCATTTTAGAACGAAAATGTAGAGAATCGTTGTAAAAAGTAACATTTTTCTTTAAAAACATATATATATCAGTATTACACAATTGTGGCAAAATATATAAAGAAGGTTGCCACTTATGAAAGATAATAGTTACAAAATGTGAATATTTTTATTAAGTTTTTTTATTCTGTTTTTCCAATTGTTGTTTTTTTTGTTTTTTTAGATAATTTATTCTTTAAAAATATATATATAAATGCATACATGAAAATAGATTTTTGGAACAAACTGACGTTCAATGTTTTAAGTGTTGGTGAAATTGTGTTTATGTATGGATGTACTGCAGGCTGCAGTGGCGCGCTGTGCTCCTAGGGGGCGCTCCAACACCGTCTGATCACCCGCCTTAACACACTAGCGAATGCCCGCTGTACCCCCACCCCCTCCCTACTCCAAGTGCAACGACTGGCACATATGCATTAGCTGTTTGTGCTGTGCTGTTATCATTTGACCCCAACCCTTTAGCTGCGTGAGGCTCTCCTACCGGCCACGAAGAAGGAGAGAAGAAGAAGGAAAAGAAAACGTCCTGGCTCATCTGTGGGCACTGAATTGGTTGATCCATCCAAGCGGCCTGAGGCTCACTATAACTAACACCCCCTTCCCTTCCCTCTCCCACCTCCCCCGCCTCCATCCACACGTCAATGACTTCCACATGTTGCCTTAAAAAAGAACACTGTCCTTGTTCTCCAAACAAAAGGATCTCAACTTTTGGGAAAGGCCGGCTCGCCGCAAACTGGCGAAGGAGGTTGACACATTTGCGGGATTTTACTGCACGAAAAGCCTTTTTGGCCTTAAAATAACAAAAAGTGCAGAACCACTTTGGAAACTTCAGCTTCTCTTGTGATTAAGGTCCAAAGCAGTGGTGCCAAGAAAAGGTCAAAAGTGCAAATTCATGCATTATTGTACAAGTCAAATGGCATTGGATTTTTTTGTGTTTTGCATTCACTGGTTTGGTTTACATTGACCTGCCAATTTATTAGGTACACCTGCACAATCTAATGAGAACAATTCTGGTTTTAGGAAAATAGCAATGCTTATTTTGTCAAAGAGCTATTCATCTTAACTGTGGATTTTTGCAGTTGTACTTTGCAGCAAATGCCCACCACTGCAAACTACAACCACAATAATAGAACGTACTTCGTTACCTACTAAGTCAGTCCAAACCAGGTGCGCCGTAAAGGGGGGGAAACGTAGGACAATTCCAAGGGCCCATGACTGACAGGGCCCCCAGCAAATAGGTAAATAATTTAGCTATTTGGTTGTAGTTTTAAAGAAAATATATAGTCAAAAAACGATTGAAACAATTTCTTGCATTTGGTAGTAACAGTTAAATGTCGACATTGACCAAAAGTAAACTGGACTAAACTAGACTGACCATCCACCCTACATGAAATGGTTTGGTCGACTACGGTCTTAGAGTATACAGTACTTCATATAGTTTCATTACTGATCATTCTGACAGGGCAACGTGATTAATTGGAGGGGAACTTAATGCTGTACCAATCTGTACATATGTTCTCCTTTTTTCTTAAATTATTGTGATTATTTGTATGTATTACCTGGAAATACTCAAGTAAGTAATAAATGTCTTAATTTGAAGTTTATCCTTTATTTAATTTTTAACTTTGTTAACTTTGCAAGAAGATGGATGGAGAAAGTCCTCTGTGCAGGAAGTGAATGCTCGTCTTTTGCTGTCCAGCAGAGGGCGCTGACGGAGGGGGTGGGTCTTATTAAGTAAATGATGTAACCAAAGTACTATTGTTTGAAATGATTTCAGCTAGTTACAGCCAGCGTTGCTGATATGTGGCTTTAGCTTCACTTAAATTGACGAATTAAGTTTAATTTAAGTATTACTATCGATACGTGTGTTATCTCGGAGCTAATGGCCACAGTAGAGAAACAACACGATTGCTCGGGAATCATGACAGCGGGGCCAGCAAGTCCAGCCACTTCCGGTCTGGATGTGGGGAGCTGTCCAGCGTGCTGCTGAAACCAAAACAGACCGTCCACAACAATAGGTTATGTACAACTACACTTAAAATGTTTACTAGCAAGTACACACTTCACCAAACCAGAGGGTAGCACAGTTAACATACCACATAAGGAACCCCATTGAGATTAGTGAAAATTTAGCACGTTTGCAACTCCACTACTGAATGGCTCTGGTTTTCAGGATGTTTATTCTAAGGTAATCATTCTGGCAGATAAAATAATAGGATATTACACAATAAGAGACGCAGCCAGCTTGGACACAATCACCAGTCGACGTTGAGTGCCAATTTGTTTTTAGTTAGCAGTTAGTTACTAAAGCAACCTCGCCATGTCTAAATTACACCAATTTACCAGTGTAGTTCTGAACGGGCGAGTTAATCACCACAGTTTCAACGAGTCATTGGTTATTCAGACGTCGTCACAAATGCATTGGCGATCAAATAAAAGTGTACACCTCCCTCCTACTCAGTCGCTTTTCCTCGTCAAACAGCAGCTGCAGGCTGCTCAAAGATACTCGTATTAATTGTCTTTTGTCATGCGTAATTGCCACTTTTTCAATGGTGACACACACACACACAGAGAGGCTTTACTAGGTGTATGATGCACCTTCAAAGGCACATTTTACATAATTTACCTCTCATTTTACGTTAATGTCATCTTGTTTTGAGGGATATCAATGAGCAGAAGTTAAAATGAGAGAGTTGATATAACACCTGCTATTTCACTTCAATAAGAACGCAATAATATATGATAGTCAGCAGGATGTGAAAGGGGGCCATTTATTCCCCCGTTGAATGGGCCTGCGTGGGACCCAAAACTTCACCTGCTTCCCCTCTCAATTAGGAATGTATCCCAAACTGACAGAAACGAGTTAAATTAGGCGTCAGCTAATTTTTAAGCAACTACCCCCCCTCCCTATAATCCCCTCCTTCAGAGGTCTTTGCATTCGTCCCTCAAGTTGAAAGGTTCAAATGAGCCCTAATGAAACAGTGACTAAACTCGCTTGTGTGGGTCTGCGGAACCCTGTCGATGCTCCTCAAAGCGGTGTGAGCGCCGCAGCCGTCGGGGGGTCTTCCCCTAAATGCGTGTCCCCAAGCGGGACAATCTAACCTGTCAAAGCCTTTGGCCGCTTCTATATATCCTGTCTTCTGTGCCGTGCGCCCAAATGGCAGCATACAATCAGCCGACGTGGGACCCAAAACGCAATTAAACTCGCTTTGGATGACCAAAAAAAAAGAAAAAAAATCGTTATTTTTTTTTTCAAAAGAAGCCATTATCAAGAGCGTTTGAGCAGAAATGAGAACTCCACTCGGAATTAAAAAGGGCTTATATCATGTAAATGTACTTCCTGATAAATAAAATATACTCTGCAGCCCCAACATCAATGAGGAAGATGGCAGATGATTACTTTTATTTGTATATAAATATAGAAAATACAAATGTATAAATATATAACTATTCTATTTTAATGTATAAAAACAAGTGATATCAATAACGGTCAATTGTATGGGGTAGATAAATACGTTTTATATAGAAAAACCCATGTCATGGGAATGAAAGTTCTATGTGAATGTATATTATAATATACTGTATATTATAAGTAACTCGTCATATTAATACAAGTGTGAAACTAATTCGTGCATTGTTCCTGTCTAATTTAACAGGAAAATGCACTGTTGATTTAAAACCCCTACAAGTGAAATTGATATTTAGCAAACAACTCCATAAACATATATATTGTCCCATTTTACGCTATTTTCTGTATTTGTGTTTATTATATAAGTAACTCATAAATACAGTAGTCATATTTAATATATAAAGAGGTACAATTCTAAATGAATTTATCAAAACGAGCTTGACAAGAAAATGGATTGACACAACGCAACAGTTTACCGTGTTTGCAACACCTTCAAGTTAAATTGATGCTTAGCTAACGCCAGCAAAACCAAAACCTTGTTTCTTCTTTCATTTCACTCTTTTTTTCAGTTTGTTTGTTCAACTATATTCGTATATGTGCCGTAGCCTACACCCACCGGCCACAGCATTAGAAACACCTGCACCATCTAATGATATGCAAATGCAATAGAAGATGTTTGAATCAAAAATGATCTGTACTCTAATGATGCTCCTTTTTGATCCACACTGAATCCACTTACTGTTTATATTTTGCTCCCTACATTCAGCTGCATGCTGGGACAAAATATTAGAAATGCAAACAGCAACCATACTAACATTGTTACATTATGACCATCGTAATTGTAAATGCAGCGTTTTTGATAGTTGATTGTGCAGGTGTGCCTAATGAATTGTCCAGTAAGTATCTTTGTCATTTTGAGCATATTTGCAAGGGTAGTTGCAGAACCTATGACAAAGACATACATTAAGAAGTAAATCCAACATGTTTATTATAACAATAAATACACATATACACAATAGCTTGCAAACATATTTGCGTACAGGGTCCACACAGGTTGTCCTATATGCTATTATTTGATATATTGCTTCTATAAGGTTTTGTCACGCGCACAGTGATGGGTCATAGGTCACAACTTATCGGAACCTCCTAGAGGGAATGCAGGACAAGTCACATGTGAGCAATGCATTCACAATGACAAAAGTTTCTCTTTTCAACAGTTTCGTGCAGGAGGTCACCGCATGATGGTCCAGGTCCACACTGAAGTGTCAATGGCCGAGTCACATTATCGCCCCGTCCTTCTCCTCGGAAGCTGAGGCAGGTGAGAGGGACTCCTCGTCCTCGGAGCGCGGGTAGTCCGCCGGGCCGCCGTGCGCGCCCGTGCACTTGCAGCCGCCGTGCGCGCTCCTCTGCGCGGCCTTGCCTTCCTTCTTGTGCTTGACGCGCCGGTTCTGGAACCAAATTTTCACCTGCTTCTCGGACAGGCTCAGGTAGGTGGCGATCTCGATCCTGCGTAGGCGGGACAGGTACATGTTGCTGGAGAACTCTCGCTCGAGCTCCAGAAGCTGCGTGCTGGTGAACGCCGTGCGCATGCGTTTGCCGTTCTGGATGTGGGTGCTCTCTGAGGCGCCTGGAGATAAAGTTGGACTTTTAGACTCTTGAAGCGTCCATAACATTCTACATGGATGTCCGTGGTGCTTCTTACCCATGGAGATGCAGTGGTACCTTCGGGGGTCCGTGACGCTGAAGGTGGCTGTGCAAACAGGTGCATGTCCTGGGTGCGCCAGAGAGGGAGTCTGCTGGTGGTGTTGAGAGAGCCTGTGGCAGTACTGAGCCGCTTCAGCGCCCGCAAAATGCCCCTTGAGCGCCGACACGCCGCTCCGGGACGAGTGGATGTGCGTAGTGACGCACAGCGGGCACACGCAGAAAGCGCCGCTCTTCCTGGAAGGGCACGCCGGAGCCGCCGCCACCGACAAGACGCCCGGGGTGTGCACGTTGATGGGCAGGAGGAAGTCGTGCGCCACCGGGTGCTCGGCCGCCCCGGGTCTGACCGCAGCAGCAACATCCTTGACGATGAGGGAGTCCACGTAGAAGGACCTCGACATGTCTGATCTGTATCAATGTGATCCCCTCGGGAGCTGGCAAAGGTGCTTATGTTTGATGGCGCAACAAAAGGGACCCCAAGGAAGGGTGGGTGGCGTGGGTGGGCCCTGCAGCGTCACCCACGTGCTGCATGGTCTCTGCTGTCAGCAAGCCAGACCACGTGACTGACAGCCCCTACCCCTCCCATTACAATTTTTTGAGCACATTTAATAGTAGCCTAAGCTATATACTGTATGTCTATTATAACAATGTGCAGTACTTATTCTTAGCTGATCACACAATAAAGTGACATTTTTTTTATCTTTAACTCACAAAATGCAAATGCAACAGTTGATAGAAATATATAGGTTAAGTCAACATTTTTGACTGTATTCATATGTAGCTGAATTTCAATAAAGTTATTTGATTTCAAGAGTTCAATTCAGAGACCAATTTAAGACTTAGGAAGTTTATGCTGTCCGTTTGCTGATTAGAGCAAGAAATAGTTTACAGCATTGAACTTTTTGACAATTTTTCAAATGTTATGAGACACTGAATTTGGGTGTCATAGCTGTCATAAAAATTAGGAAGAAGTGAAGAAATACATCCTTGACATATGTATTTTTGAAATTTTGTACAAAGACTAACAACTAACAACTATTTAAAGACAAAGCTTTGTTTTCTTATTCGTAATTAATATCAACATTTCAGCTTCTTCTCTTTGCACTCTGTCTTTTTGCTGGATTTTTTTGGTTTTCTTTTATATCTACAATGTGCCACGGGGCCAGTAAAAAAACAAGCTGCGGGCTGAACTTGGGCTGTATTTTGGCTTTTTGAATTGAACTACTGACATCAATTCACTTTTCATAGATATTCAAATTGAATGAAATGCACCTGTATTTGTCCCATATGCAGGTGTTAACAGACAGCACCAAAGCAGCAAGAGACTTGTCAACATGAACAATCAACCAAGAAGTAAGTGGTGCACTAACTTGGTATCTAACTACAAGATAAATATTGTAGTTATTGTAGTTGTACCAATCCAATGGATTGGTTTTAGCACAGGGGTCTCAAACTCAATTTCACTGGGGGCCAGTGGAGGTAGAGTCTGAGTGAGGCTGGGCCGCATCAAGTATTGGGAGTAGGGCTGGGAATCTCAGGGTACCTCACGATACGATACAATTCACAATACATGGCTCACAATACCGCTAAAGGGCCACCTCTCCCTCAGTCCATGTGATAACATGTGGTGTTTACTTGTCCCTATAAGTATGTAAGTAACACTGAGCTTGCGGGCTGCAGTTACACTACTCTTTGATGTCCAGTCGCGGGCCGCAAGATGCGATGTGGTGGGCCGCAAATGGCCCGCGGGCCGTGAGTTTGAGACTCCTGTTTTAGCATCTTTAATCTACAAAATGTATCAGAGTATTTAAGTTTTCTGTAGGTTGACCTCATGTAGACACCCTTAATGTACAGTATTCATGCACTATTGTTAGGTAAACACAAAAAGTGATGATTAGTGGGTCTTTGACTGCAACTGTGTGGTAACAGCTGACACAAAGACCTTGTCAAGTCGTAATTTTTAACTACATTTTTATTTACATTTCTTTCCTTTGCAGGTCATAACGGAAAACAACACCGTATGGATGGGAATGGTCGACATAAAGAGTTAACTAAGAAGTAAGTGAAACACTAATATTTATCTGTGACAAAGCTCAGTTTTTTTTTTCTCTTTACGTTAGAAACATTTATGTGGCAATGTATCATACATCAAGAGCTGCTTCTAATATTTTGTATATTGAATTAATTTACACAGGAGAGGCAAACTACGTGAAACAGCTCTCAGTATTTACTTGCATATTTACACTATTTTCTTATGGTTTGTGTCCACTTGTGGAATGCAATGCAACAATATGTATATTTGTTTTGTGTGTACAACTGCACTGCATTATTTTGAGAACCTTGTGGTTTGGTACTCTGCTCCAGACCAAAAATGTTTAAAAATGCAGATTGCTTAGCGTTTACACTAGTATTTTGTCATGGGACTAAATGCTTGCTGTAAAGAACATAAAATAAGGACTTGATTGGGCTTTCGTGACATATTACCTACCCAAAGTGGCACCCTGGGACCCTGGGCACCCTGAGATTTTATATGGCACCCCCCCTCCATAGGTGATTTACATAGGCTTACAAAAGAAATAGAATGCAATTGCTTTTACTGTTGTCTTTAATTCATAAGATAATGTGTCACCCAATTTACATGGTTAACAACTTACAAAAAAAAATCTGAAATATAAATACACAAAATAAAAATCTTGTAAATCAGTCAATAAATAATAGCAATTGCAATACATTCTAAATGCAACAATCATCATTAAACAATTTAAATAACCACACAGTTTGGACACAATAACTCACAATAACTCAATAATGTCAATAATATCAACGCAATAAAGATAGTGGTGTGAAAAAGTGTTTGCCCCGTTCCTGATTTTTTAATTTTTTTGCATGTTTGTCACACTTAAATGTTTTAGGTCATCAAACAAATGTAAACGTTAGTCAATGACAACACAACTGAACACAAAATGCAGTTTTTAAATGAAACTTTTTATTATTAAGGGAGAAAAAAAAATCCAAACCTACATGGCCCTGTGTGGAAAAAGTGATTAAAACTTTATTTAACTGAGATTAATTAAGCTCGATCAATTGGGAAAAGATTATAAAGCCAATTCTAAAGCTTTCGGACTCCAGCGAACCACAGTGAGAGCCATTATATACAAATGGCAAAAACATGGAACAGTGGTGAACCTTCCCAGGAGTGGCCCGGCCAACCAAAATTACCACAAGAGCGCAGTGATGACTCATCCAAGAGGACACAAAAGACCCCACAAGGACTGCAGGCCTTGCTTGCCTCAGTTAAGGTCAGTGTGCATGACTCCACCACAAGAAAGACACATGCAAAAGCCTGCATGGCAGAGCAAAGAACATTTAGGCTTGTCTCAATTTTGCCAGAAAAGATTTAGATGATCCCCAAGACGCCACATTTCAGAAAAAGAACGTCGAACCAACAGTAAAATATGGCGGTGGTAGTGTGCTGGTCTGGGGCTGTTTTGCTGCTTCAGGATGGAAGACTTGCTGTTATAAATGGAGCCATGAATTCTGCTGTCTACCAAAAAAATCCTGAATGACAACGAACTTGAGTTCTGCAGCAGGACAATTATCGAAAACACACCAGCAAATCCACTTCTGAATGACTAAAGAAAAACAAAATAAAGATATTGGAGTGGCCGAGTGAAAGTCCTGACCTAAACGCTTGATTGCAGTTGTTGCTACAAAGGGCGGCCCCACCAGTTATTAGGTTTAGGAGGCAATCCCTTTTCCACACAGGGCCATGTAAGTTTGGATTTTTTCTCCCTTAATAATAAAAGTTTCATTTAAAAACTGCTTTTTCTGTTTAGTTTTGTTGTTGTTGACTAATATTTAATTTTTTTTGATGATCTGAAACATGTGAGACAAACATGCAAAAAATATAAGAAATTGGGAAAGGGACAAACACTTTTTCACACTACTGTATAGAAAAACTCAATAAAATAACTAAAATACCTATATAAAACTACATGCAAAACTATGTACAAAAATGATCATTTGCAGTAATATAAATTGGGCATTGCCTTACATTTAAATCAATATGAACGTTTCAATTTTAAGAGTGCACAGTAATAACTAGTTTTAACATAATTATATTGAATTGAGTTTTTGTCACAATGCCACAATGCCCTTTGCACTCGCTTGCATTGCCTAATGGGCCAGCCGGCTCTGTACATTCCAAATCCAAATGCTGTTTGCTGGGTTGTATACGTTGTTTATTTTGATATTATGCTATATTTACTAGTTTAGAGTTAATGAAAAGCTTCTAAAATATACTTTTTATAGGGCAACATTTGCAGAGAGACACACACTTCTAACATATGCTCTGTTATGTATTTGTCATTTCTGCATTCATCTTATCACTGGTCTGTGTCCTTGGCCCATGTCGCGCTCACATTTGCTCTGATCAAGTGAACCGATACTCTTGCAAGTGGTCTCAGCCCTCTTGTTTGGTGTCAGATAGATGATTGCATTCACACTTGACCAAACTAGCAGAGCAAATGCACTCTGAATTCCTTTTCATGGAACCAAACATGACTAGTGTGAAAACACTTATCTACCTCCGCGAGAGGGTCAAATTATTACAAACAGCTTTCATTTTGATGTAATTCATAATTGTAATCATGCTAAGTCTTTGCACTGGTGTACCAATTGAAGTGTCCCATAAGTTATGTGCCGTGAGTCACATTCCTCCCCCCAAACAGTTGAAGCTAGACTAGCCTCCTTCAAATTCTATAATGTGATATATTATTACAAATGCGACTTAAGGAATTGCTGTAATTGGCCTTCTAATCACACTTTTGGATCCACTCACTTCCAGCAATCGGAATCGGTTTGTGGATTGGTGCCGAGTCTGGACCGCTCCCCTCTGCAACAATTTGATGGCGATTAGGATTCAATTAGAAAGTGTTTATAAAGGTCGGGCCGCCACGGGGGTAAACAGGCAGTTATTCCAGAAATGCGTTAATCCCTCATCTTGTGACGATAATTAGCGGGTTTGATCCCCCTGCGGGGCGCTTGGCCGGTGAGGGTCACTGCTGGTTTTAGCTTCTGCTTTCATCTGCCAAGTAGCCCTCCATCGGATGCTAAGACGGATGCTCAATGCGTTGTGATACAAAGAGTGGAATCATATAGATTTTATAAAATGATTTTAGAAGATCCATCTAAGAGGAGGATGTTATATATGATGTTATAATGTATACCTTCACCAAGTCTTTAAAAACAAACTGTCACATCGTACACTGAATATAATTGCTGTAATAAAGTCAGCCTGGTGTGTGACATGTACACATACACACAGACACACGCACACATAGTATGGCAAAGCAAACACTTTGTTTCTGTGTGTGTGTGTGTGTGTGTGTGTGTGTGTGTGTGCGCGTGTGTGTGTGTGTGTGAGTGTGAGCATACTCCAACCATGCGGAATGATGCGTGGCGTGCGCCCCCTTCATCGCACCGTGCAAGCTCTAATATTATTTTTACATAATTCTGCACGATAAAATTTCATTGTCTCTGAAGTAATCCCCCAAACGAGGCCCTTTATGAGGCTGTAATGAGGCCTAATTGCCAGGACTAGTGGAGCCACGTGGAAGGGTTTAGCAGGCATTAAGCCGCCGGGTACTGAGCAAGCACAGGCTGTTACCTCGCCATTACTTTCATAATTCAAGGGGAAAATTAGTCCATTTAAGGGCAAAAAAATATCCTGTGATTCCCTTTTATTCTGCTCGGCAGGACAAGGCTCCGGTTTTGTTTTTTGTTTTTTTGCTCATCTACATCGTCTAAGAACAGAGCCCCGCAGGAATCATTTTTTTCAACAATAAGTGTTTCATGCAAAAAGTATAATAAGAAACAGCGGTAATGAATTTATTTTATTAATGACGTTACATTTTTTAGCATAATTAATGCATGCGCATTGCGAGGACAGACGGAGGCACATAGAGTCTGACACTCTTTTATAATAAGTTGTAATGTTATGATGAAAAAAGCCATTGTAATACCAGAATAAAGTGAAATGTTACCAGATTTAAGTCATAGTGTTAGTAGGAAAAAAAATGGTGTTTCCAGAATAAAGTTACCAGAGAAAAGACAAAAAAGTTGTAGTGTTGAGAGGATAAAGTCATTTTGTTACCGGAAGAAGGTCAGCATTAGAAAACAGCAGGTGTAATATTACTAGGTTGAAGGGGTCATGTCACCAGACTTAAGTCACAATGTCTGAGGAAAAATTATTGTAATGCTACAAGAATAAAGTCGTAATGTTTAGAGAATTGTTCATAAGTACAATATGAATACAAAATCATAATATTACATGAAAAAAGTTACAGAATCGTTACATGAAATAAGTCGTACTGTTACGAGGAAAAAGTCATGTTTTTGTGATAATTAAGCCTCAAATTTGTGATAATTAAGCCTCAAAGTCAATTTGAGGAGGAAAAAAGCCATTATGTTACTCAAAGTGGCCATGTCAACAGATTTAATGCGTAATTTAAAAAAAAAAAATAAATATATATATATATATATATATATATATATATATCATAAAGTTACAAGAATTAAGTCAGAGTAAATGGAAAAATGCCTTACGAGAATTGTCATTTTCATTTTTGGAGTCAAGTCATAATATCACTCGAATAAATGGTAATGTAAATAACAATAAAATAATAACATTTAAGTTGTGATGTGAATAAAGGCATATTTTTTTTATAAAAAAAAAAAAGTGTAATAGTCTCAACAGTCTGTCTTAACGCATGTGTGTCTGTGTCCTGAAAAGGGGTACCAACAGCATGACATAGCAAAGTTATTTTATAACCAATTAGCGTATTAAAATCAATAAAAAGCAATATTTCACTTTAATATATCGCTATAACATACTATACTACACTATACTTTAAACTTAACTTAAATTGTCACAAACATGCTCCAAAATGGAAACGTATCTTGCACGTAACACGGCGCTAGTGGATGGACCCCCGCTTCAAACTCTGCACTGTCCATCCATCCATTTTCTATAACGCTTCTTCCTCATTAGGGTCACGGGGGCATGCTGGAGCCTATCCCAGCTGACTTCGGGCGACAGGCGGGGTACACCCTGGACTGGTCACCAGCCAATCATAGGGCACATATAGACAAACAACCATTCACACTCACATTCATACCTATGGACAATTTAGAGTCACCAATTAACCTGCATGTTTTTGGAATGTGGGAGGAAGCCGGAGTACCCGGAGTACCCCACGCGCACACGGGAAGAACATGCAAACTCAGAAATGCCCAGGGGAGAATCGAACCCAGGTCCCGATCTCCAAGCTGTTACTGTGTTGGCCAACGTGCTAACCACTAGACCACCGTGCGGCCACGCTGCACTGTGTTTTTTAAAAAAATGTTAATGTCTGTAACACACTTCACCTTCCGTGGAAGCATGAAGAAAAAAAAACAGTTCCCCAAAGTTTGTTGTTTAGAAAACGTAGATCAGTAGAAATCCTGAAGGTAACACGTATCTTGGATAGTACGCCATATTTCTGATTTTTAATCAGTGTCATTTCTGTTATTGTCTGAATGACGACAAACTGGAGAAATAACACACAAGTACACTGAATTTCACATTGTGTGTCAAGGCAGACGTTGGCTCATTTGCATATAGTTTTCCGCAATTAAATTTTAGCGGCATTGTGTGCGGTTACGCTGGTTACATTTGCAACAGTACACATTTTGTCAGCGTTTGGTCCAAGTGCATGTTTTGAATGCAGCAAAATGTGTTTGGTGCATTGCACTGAGGTGTTATAACGTAAGTTCCACCGTTTTATATTATTTGTTTTATCGTCTTTGTGACATACTTTTGCATGTCACAAAATGGCAAACGGCCTGAAATTGACATCAGATCGTGTTTTATACACAACAGACATGAAGAAAATATTCAAAACTGTTTCCCCTGTTTATTCAAAGTGTTTGCTGTATATTTGGTGATAGCTACAAATCACTGTAGTCTGTACGTCATGCCCCTCGAAGTGACGGCACCCTCTCTGGTACCGCTTTCAGGAGACTGAGTCATGTGCACGTTTATGATCCTGATGTCACAACTTAATCGTCTCAAGGCGTCATCCTTGTGGAAT
The DNA here is from genome assembly GCF_027744805.1 of Dunckerocampus dactyliophorus. Taxonomy (NCBI): domain Eukaryota; kingdom Metazoa; phylum Chordata; class Actinopteri; order Syngnathiformes; family Syngnathidae; genus Dunckerocampus; species Dunckerocampus dactyliophorus. Next base: position 11,848,972 of record NC_072828.1, read on the forward strand.
TCTGACTTATGTCTTTGTTCTTGCCATTTAATGACTTTATTCCCATAGTACAATTCTTATTATTTTGTATCATTTTGTCTTTTCAGAGTGGCCCAATATGCCTTCGTCATCTCAGGACTCTGAACTTGTTTGCCTCCTTTTTATACTTTGGAGTGCAGCGGCTCTGCGCCACTATTCACCCCCTTTCACATCATGATGGGCAATTAATCACTGGCCTATTCAGTCCAATGAAAATTCAATTTAAGCAAGGGGAGCTTCAAGAAAAAGATGATTCAGGACTAAAGTTGTAGTAAGTTGTGTAGCTAAAAAACATGTTTGTGTGTAGCAAGTTGTGTGTTTCAAGCTTGTCCCACGAGTAAAAAAAAAAAACACACACACAAAGTTGTTAAAAGTGCAATGTTAAAGTCATACCCGCCCATTCTTTCAAGCACCCCCCCCCACCTCATTCACAGCCCATCCCATGCCATATTAGAGCGTGAAGAAGCCCATTAATGTTTTGTTGAACAAGCATCATTAACTTGTATCACCGCCTTTTTACAAACGTGGCATTGTTGAGGCGGGCCAGTCTGCAGCCCATCTTGGCCAATACAGTGCGTGATTGGGCCCTTTATTAGTTACCAGGCAACAGATCCTCAATGCCCAAACTCAAAGGAAACACTCTGCTCCGCCATATAGATTTCAATGAGATGAACAATGATTCCGCTGACAACATAATGCCGCGCAATGACTTTTCATTAACAATTATCTCGTCGCTGTGAATAGCAGCTGCAGTGGACCGCTCTCCATCTCATGGCTTCCAAAAGGAGGTGGGGGGGGGGCTTTTGGTGCACTGAATGGCAATGAATAGCAGGGCTTCACGGGCGCCGTAGAATGTGCAAAATCTCATTTAGTTCTCAATGAATAATTGGGTTTCTATGCAAAAATGAGTTGGAAATAATTGCATCCTTTGCTAAACCGAAGGCCGAGAGACAAAGAGAAGCTTAACAGGAGTTTGTACTCAAATGTCCACGGTTTGGATCACTTCAGTTTTACTAAAAGTCTTATAAAAACGAATCTATACCCTACCACTTCTTAGCGCTGCAACCGTAAATCAGGATTATCTCACTCCCACCACAGGGTATGGAGGTGGAATGACGATAGCTGCACCTGCTATCTCAACTGTAACTAATCCTTTTGTATTTTGTCGTCTTCTTTTTGCATTCCATTCCTGTGCAATTCTCTGTTAATCAATCAGCATTTCTCTAGCCCCGCCCTACCACTGCTATACCGAAAAGTGGTTTTATACAGGTATCTATTTTATATTGTACAGTATCTATCAGTCATTTTCGTACCGTTTTGCTAATGGAATTTTGTGCAAAAAAAGCCAAATTTCCACCAAGTGGTTCTGTTTGGTACAGTTTAGATCTCAGTGCTCTTGGCTTTCCAGTGTGGGGTCTGTAAGCGATTTGGCGATAGCTGCTGTATGTCAAAGACGTAGCATTTTTGTACAGCGCCAATGGTTTTCAATTTGGAAGCAAGCGACATAACAAGCGCCTAGTCTCCTATGGTTGTCTGGTGGGTGGTCTACAAAAGCAAATAACTACTGGGAGCTCTAATTAGCATCCAGTCGTAAAACATTGGCATTAACAGCTGTGGCTGTAGTCAACCTCCTGATGTATTATTTTTAACACTACAAGATGCCATGCACTCCAAAGCATTGTTAAAGTTGCTACATTAACTTCACATTTTGAGAATAACAGCTTCTCCCCAATTATTGCCTACTTCCAATGCCCTGTCCTCTTTCTGTAACGCAACTGTAACAAAAATGTGACTAATCTTCAGCCAATCAATGGACAGCACTGTGTTTAGCTCCAAAGAACACAAGCAAACTGTACCATACCACTGCGACGAGTTCACTAATGGACATGTGCTGCAAAGTGGAATTTGATGACAACGAAAACACCAAAAAAATGTGCACCGTACCGAACCAAGCCATAATTTGTAGTGGAAACAGAGCTAAACAGAGTTGAACTGTTACACTTTGTGTCTGTTTGTAGTGTAGCAGATCCTCCATTCAGCATGTATTTATTGAAAACAGATTGCAAAGCACCATCCTGAAAGATTGTTGTGCTGCACGAATGCAGTGTTTGTGTGGTGAGGACATCATTTGAGGGCCCAAAGAAAAGTAAAGTGACAGCCCGAGAGGAAGAAGAGGCTTCTGAACAAAAGGCGGCCCGGAGAGGCGTCCTGCATCAGCCTGACGCTAATTAGGGAGACGCTCCTCAGCCTCCCAGAGCTGCTCGGACCCGACACTCCAGACTGAAGTGTGCCCCCTCGCTGGAACCACTGTCTGCGTGTCCAACCTACACACGGCCGCATGTGTCTGATACAGCGCAATTAAACGAGGCCTGGAAAAGGAGATAAACAGCGAGCAATAGTGGTGCGGATCACGGTCAAGTTCCCACGAGAAGCGGCCGCTATTAAAGCTTATTGTCCCAGCCCTGCCCTGCACCGCCTCGTCTGTTGTTTCCAGCACGCTAAGCAAACGCAATTACGGCAAGAAAAACAGCCCTTATTTCAATCTTTTCTTGCTCTACTTGTCAAACGCTCCCCAATTTTCACCCCTTAGCCGTAATGAGAAGCTCCTCCGTCGGTCGTTCCACGTTTGCAGGGACTCGTTATTGTGCTCCCTGCTGGTTCAAGATACTGGTTTGTCACGTTAATGAGCCACCTTTTTGTTTAAACCCCACATAGTACTTCTGTGTTTATTTCCCTTAACGTCCACATTTTAAGAGGCTGTGGAGACTCATGACTGAATCTCTCTCTACCCTTGGAGATTTTTTTTTAAGTATCTAAAAGAGTAAGTGACAAAAGTCCCTCCACACAACTCACTATGAAGTAGTTGCGATGGGGGTGGGGTGTGGAGTGCGGTGGGTGATAAATTGAGCGTGTTTGCTGGAGAAGCAGACCAAAATGTTGCGTCCGGGGTTTTTGTCTTTTGTTGCATGCGTCGCCATCAATAGACAACTCTCTGTCGTCTGTTTATCAGACAGCAAGAAAACCATCATCAGTGCCGTGTACACCTGTCGGTCATCTTTGGATGTCTGATGGGATGTGTTAACATCTCCAGCAATCCTTTCATGCAGCACTTTTAGAACAGTAACCCCCTTGTCCCTAATTTGAACTACTGTTTATAACCAGACATTATTTATTTATTTGTACAAACCACTGTGTGAGTTGCTGGCACCAGCATCGTTCAAGAATAAAGACACCTGCTAACTCTGAAGAAATGTTCTTAGTACATCACTCACGACCGCACAGGGCTGCACTTTGGACACCCCTGCTTTTATAGCTCTTCGTCAGGGTTGAGCGCGTAACGTAAGCAACCACAACTTTCATCGACTGTTTAGCTTGTTTGCTTCCTATGTCACTAGTGAAACAATGGTAATAATTAAAAAGAGATGGGGGTCTTATTGGAAATAATGGCTATTACAGCAGTCATTTTCATAGCAAATGTTTATTTAAAATGTTGATACGGAAGTCGTGTACACACAAGGAATAATGTTTTACAAGCCTACCAATCAACCTTTACAGTCTGCGAGGTTAGACTTTTTTTCGGGGGCGCATGTCAGGCTAAGGAGGGAGCCGGTGTAGCGTATGCTGGTGCCTTGACACAGGAGCATTATTCAGGTTTCACAGACCAAACTCGAAACTGAAACCAGTGAAATGCAACAAAATGCGTACCTGGAGATCAGCAAAGATTATACAAGCTACCCAGCAGGCGCACAACGCTTAAATAAACATTCATGACGTTGAAAATTTAAAGTTGAAAGAATGTTGCAAAATAGTTGTATTTGTAAATTGAGACAACGTTGAAGTGTAACGTTTATACAATGTTGCAATATAACGTTGAATGAACATTGCCAAATATTTGTGAATTGAGACGTTGTCTTGCAACGTTAAAAGAATGTTTTATTTATAACCAACCACAACATAATCATGAAAATACATTTCATGGAGCACACTAATTAATCACAGTTCTTCTCCAAGTCTTTCCAGGGCATACAGTGGTGTGTAAAAGTGTTTGCCCGCTTCCTGATTTGTTATTTTTTTGCATGTTCATCACACTTAAATGTTTGAGATCATCCAACAAATTTTAAAATGAGTCAATGACAACACAACTGAACACAAGATGCAGTTTTTAAAAGAAAAGTTTTATTATTAAGGGAGAAAAAAAATCCAAACCTACATGGCCCTGTGTGGAAAAAGTGATTGCCCCCTAACCCTAACAATTGCTTGGACCACACTTAGCAGCAATTGCGATAACTTGCTATGAGTCTCTTATAGCGCTGTGGAGTAATTTTGGCCAACTCATCTTTGCAGAATTGTTGTAATTCAGCCACATTGGAGGGTTTTCCAGCATGAAACGCCTTTTTAAGGTCATGCCACAGCATCTCAATAGGATTCAGGTCCAGACTTTGACGAGGCCACTGCAAAGTCTTCATTTTGTTTTTCTTCAGCCGTTCAGAGGTGGACTTGCTGGTGTTTTTTGGATCATTGTCCTGCTGCAGATGGCCAGACATTATCCTTCAGGATTTTTTGGTAGACAGCCGAATTCATGGTTTCATTTATCACAGCAAGTGTTCCAAGTCCTGAAGCAGCAAAACCGCCCCAGACCGTCACACTACCACCACCATATTTTACTGTTGGTATGACGTTCTTTTTCTAAAATGCGTTACTTTTCCCAAAAAGTTCCACTTTTGTCTCGTCAGACCAAAGAGTATTTTCCCAAAGGTCTGTGGGATCATCAAAATCTTCTCAAAAATGAGACGAGCCTTTATGTTCTTTTTTGTTCAGCAGTGTTTTTTGTCTTGGAACTCTGCTATGCAGGCCGTTTTTGCCTTGTGTCTTTCTCATGGTGGAGTCATGAACACTGACCTTAACTGAAGCAAGTGAGGCCTGTAGTTCTTTGGATGTTGTTGTGGGGTCTTTTGTGACCTCTTGGATGAGTCGTTGCCGCACTCTTGGCGTAATTTTGGTTAGCTGGCCACTCGTGGGAAGGTTCACTACTGTTCCATGTTATTACCATTTGTGGATAATGGCTCTCACTGTGGTTCACTGGAGTCCCAACCCAAAGCTTTAGAAATGGCTTTATAACCTTTTCCAGACTAATAGATCTCAATGAATCTCATGTTTTAACAGGGCAGGTGATCCCTTTTTCACACAAGGTCATGTAGGTTTGGATTTTTTTCTCCCTTAATTTTTAGTAATAAAAAGTTTCATTTAAAAACTGCATTTTGTGTTCAGTTGTTGTCATAGACTAATATTACATTTGTTTGATAATCTCAAACACTGAAGTGTGGCAAAAAAAGGTGGCACTTTTTCACACCACTGTATTTCAGGCAAGTCCTGACTGTTGTTACTACATCTGTCGTACCCGGAGAAAACCCACGCATGCACAGGAGAACATGCAAACTCCACACAGAAATGCCCAACGGAGATTCGAACCCAGATCTTCCCGATCTCCTGACTGTGTGGCCAACATGCTAACCATTAGGCCACCGTGCACAGACAAAATCTGTGAACATAAAAGTAAATTAAAATTATTTTGTGTGATGGCTATTGTCTCATCAATTGTTATGGCAGCTTTGAATGGTTTTATGTTCGTATTACCCAATATAGCAGGCATAAGAGTAAATCAGCCATTTAAGTCGTAAATAAAATCTGCTCATGTGTACGTGTCACATTAAATGTGTGTTCGGAGTTGAGTTTTAATTTGACGCGGGTTATGGCCCCAACAGTAGCCCGTGTTATTATTGTGTTTATTATCGTATTATTATTGTGCCTGTTGTGAGATAATTTTAATCTGCAGTAAATACATTGGCAGTCACTGGCATCACATTGTCTCAAAAAACACAGACACCTTGTGGCCAATGTAGAAAACTACATTCACTTCTTCATTCATTCATTCACTCACTCACTCACAAGGCTTCTTCTGCCTTGTATTTGTAATAATCATTTAGTTGGTTCATTTAGCCATTGTTATGGTTGAAAATGCTTAATTTAGGCCAAGAATAAGTAAAATTTGCTTAAATGTGCATTTTTTTTTTGCTCATAATAGGCCGTATTCAACCACAAAACAGCAATCATTTATTAACTCATTTATTAACTCATTCAATCCCAGCCATTCACCCCTTCAGTACCGGCCATTTTAGATGATTTTGACAGATTTTTCAAGGCACACAGAATATTGTGTTCTACTATGGCTGTATAAACATGGAACCTACCAAAAGAAAGATTAGACTTTTGTCAGAAAAAAAAGTTTGTTTCTACCTTTTTTCGTACAGGCCTTTTGTGTACAAACAAAATGCTTCAGGTCTTTCAATTCAGCTCATGAAAAATGGGAGCAAAAACAAAAGTGTTGCACTTATATTTTTGTTGAGTGTATCTTCACATTCAACAGCACTGTATGTACTGTACTGTACAACTTAATCAGAAAATAATCAGAAGGCTGTTTTTCTGTTTATCCACACTGACACTCACGGAGGTATTTGCCTCACTAAAACAGTCACTCCTTTCGTCAGAACAGCTGTTACTTTGTATTTAAATTTTAATAAACCAAAGACAAAAGATCAGAAACACCATTCTCATCTTTAGAAATATAATTGGCTTCTTTTTTTCCACCACTGTAATACGACGAGGCTTTATGTTTCCGCACTGGCTGAAGCCTGGAAAACACATACTGAGAACCCCTCAGTCGAGTCACGTAAAAATCAGTTCTCCATCACAGATAAATGTTTACAGTAGGGATGCTCCGATCAGGGTTTTATGCTGCCAATTCTGATACTGATTATCCATGAGTGAAATCGACCGATACGATCACATAGATTAAGTGTAAATTTGTAAATTTATTTGTGATGAGTGCTATTGGCCAGGGGTGCCGTATAATGGGAAAAAGTTAGGATAATTCTAAGGTCTCCTGACTGCCAGGGTGCCCCAAAAATAGGTAAAAAAAATATAAAAATAAAAAAGGGGGAGTAGGGGCACACAATGTGATTATAAATTGTTTTTTTTCCCCATGGGGCCCAGAGTTCTTGGTTGCACCCCTGTTATTGGCTATATGATATGAAAAAAGGAACCATAAAATCACCTTCATTTCAACCAGGGGTGTCAAACTCGTGCCATGGAGGGCTAAGACACTGCTGGTTTTGTTTCTAGCCGGTCACTAAAGCAGGTGAGTTTAATTATCAACACCTTCAATTTGAGAGAAGGAGCTCGTCACTTAAATCACCTGCTGAAGAAAGTGGTTGGAGAGAAAACCTGTAGCGTCTTGACCCTGCCATGGCGCGAGTTTGACGTATGGGATTTAGACAAAAACATATTTGACTTTTTCAAGAGAACATACATCAATCGTCAAACTTACAGAGGATGTGACGCCTTCTTTATGGAGAGTTTGGATGTGAGAGTTCATAGTTTGTTGGTGTTCTAGCAGGACTTCCAGGTATCATGCAGCGGGGCTCCAAGTGAGAGAGCTGTCTGCAAACCCGATGTCTTCTACCAATGAGAGGGACTGGTCATCTAGTCCGATGAATTCAACTATTTTTTTGGGTTATTTGCTTTAGAATGCTAACTGTCATAAACATACGGGCGAGTGTTGTCCAGCGTTGGCTACTGACGATCACATCGTGAGCCTCAAAAGCGCACCGTACTCCATCAAACTTGGTCTTCAAATGCTGTATTAAATTAAAGGTGTTATGCTGGCGAGATATTTTTCGTGGCAAGGGAAGTTCCACACGGCAGACATGTTTGTTTTGGGTTTGGCACGCCTGCACAGAGTGAAGAAATGTGGGTGGGTGACACTCACTACAGGCTGCATGCTGCAATAGTACGAGCCAGAGGTGATCAGCTTTTGTGATCTGCGTTGAAAGGCATTTATCGGCATATGCCGATCACATGCTTTTTCACAGAAATTGGCCGATATTGATCGGTGGCTGATCGATCGGAGCGTCCCTAGTTTAGAGTGATAATTAACATGCGCTATACTATAGTGCACGGTAAATTTGGAAATGATATACTATGTACACTATAGTGAGTATTGTGTATGTGTGCGTGCGCTGGTACTGGGTTTTGGGGACTGGCCTCCTGGCTGGAGCTTGCGGGTTGCATGCCTGGAGGGCGGTGAGGTGTATGGGTGTGTTCGGTGGTCAAAATGCGTGCCTGTTGGTCACTCTCCGGGAGGGCACTATTATAATAGTAAATTTTTTTTGTCACATTCTCGCGATCAACAGGCAAAGTCCCAAAGATCGACTAGGAGCTCAAGATTGATGGGTTGGTGACCTATGGTTTACAGTATTAAAAACTGACCTGGTCTGGTGTATGAACAAAATCAGCACATTGGTAGGTCCACGTCCCCTCAAGTTTGGTAACTTGTGGAGCAGCAACTTTATTTTGTTATTTTGTGCATTTGAATGTGAAGATGTTTAGCTCTGAACCTCAGCTGCAGTGCTGTTCAGCTTGGCCTTGTAGAAGTTAAAAGTGTCACGTTAAATTGAGTGTGTCATTATGTCGATTTTCATGGACGCTTGTTAGCGTTCTTTTGTGTGGTCGAGGTCAGCTTGACGCTCTACAACAAATTTTTCTTTCGGCCTCTCATCTATCTGATGCAGAAGAAGAAGAAGAAGAAAGTGGAGTCTGTCAGGTTGCAGACGCTCTCCGATTCAAACTCTGCTCATTTGAACAATGTATTCTTCTCTCAGTCAGTGTTGCCATTCCTTCTGTGACATTTATTCCTCCTCACAAACATTTCCCTCTGCATGATGCTTCTAAAATGGGACCATAATCAAAATCGCTAACTTGTTTTATCATATTCAGGAAAATGTATCTTTCCAAAGTCACATCATGGATCCCAAATTAAGCTAATGTTGCATATATTTACAAAATATTGTAGTTTTAGAGAGGTGAAAAAGGCACATGTCAATTTACTGGCCACAACAATATACAGTATCTTAAAAAGGCATAATTTTTCTTTTATTATATATTTGTGAATTTCTCTCAGAGATGAATAAAGTATCTATGTATCTATCAATGTCATGATTATATCAGTGCAGGTATACCTAATCAAGTGTCCCCTGTGTGGCGACAGCTGAGGTTGAAGTTCAGGAGCTCCTGTCTGCAGGGCGCTCCACATGAATGGAGCAAGTGTTTGCAACCCTGTCTGAGCTTTGTCACCACTTTGCATGGGGTTGAGGGGACGGGACGCAATGCAGAGGGGGCCAGTGCCGAGGGGATGGGGCAGATTTGTATGCAGACTGCATCACTTGGGGGTGGGGGGGCTCCACTTTATGTTCCCCCTCACCTGCTTCTTTGCATTAAATCATAGACACAAGCACGTGCACGAGCGCCACTGCACCTGTCATGTGTGATTAGTGTCGATCTTTACTATGTTTAACTTCACAGCAGGCCTAAGAGCCTCTGATAAGACCATTTATAAAGATCTTCCCGCTAGGCTGATTGGACACATAATAGATATGGCCATTGTATTGCTACACTCCAGTCAGATGTCAATGTTATGAAATATCCAGTTCCTCGCAAAACAAGTCAATTACAACGCAACTTTTGGTGGCGCTCTTTTAAATGGGGTAAATGTCAACATAGATGGAGGAACAAACAGAAAAATGCATGGAAACATCATCAAAGGCATTTAAACAAGGGCTCACTTTTAGTTTTTCCCGGTGAGCGTACAATAAGGTGCGTGTCTTGTCACGTTATTAATACTCTTCTTGAGTGTTAACATGCTCTGAACTGAAAACCGGGACTGGAAGTCATTGTCCCCCAGCTCGGTCTCCAATCTATGACATCAGCAGCGGTTGACTCTGTAGTTTTCTGTGAACTAACAGTTATGCCACAAGTCTCTGCTTTTCTTATTGATCATGGCTGCAAAATAACCCACCATAGAGCCAAAGAAAGCTGCAAGTGCCAGCATTTTGATAAAGAAGGTTGATCTCTTCTCATCCCTTCTGCTTCATAGCCGTCATTGTCAACAATCGAGTCTTTAATCAAGGTAAAAGTGGCGTTAAATGTTCATTTATTTCTTTTATTCCTCATTTATGCATTTCCAATTGTTTTCTGCATGTAATACATTTGCATCGCAAAACCGTTGCCCAAAAAAAGTCAAACCTCTCAGTCGCTCGCCGTTACTTCCTCTCCCATCGTATTACCGTGCGCTGTCACCTCTCCATTGTTGTGTACGTGTTCCACAGCGGACGAAGATGCGTTACAGTCATCTTTGTCCAACTAACCGGAACTACATTCCTCATCACTGTAATCCGACCAGAACTCTGCTTATGGGATGAAGTGGGGGTAAGTCACTGTTGATGTACTACACTGCTGATGGTGATGTCATACAACTTCATGTCAAAAAATCTGACTATTCCTTTAAGAAAGTGTTGGTATCCATAACTCAGATTTTGTATTAAAACATCAACAGAAAAATGTGTCCATCTGCATTTTGTATTTCACAATGCATTTCTGTCTAAAATCCTGAATGGAAACCGCGCAGGCGCCTCATGTGGTGGTGGGGGCTACTTAGTGCCAGTAGGCACGTGGAAAAAAAAAAAAAAAAAAGAGTGCTGCAGCTATGAATCCAGCAGAAGGCACTGTCTCACAAGTCAATTCACTCAACATTGGCCAGTAGGAACTGGCATCATTGAAATTGAAACGATCGTCAACTCCATTTTCTAGTCAAACAAACTGTTGCGTCTCACAGCACAGAACTATGGTGCATTCAAGGAAGAAGAAGTGTGAAATTTAGCATAAAGCATAAAGTCATAAACATGTAAAAATTGTGGGTTTTCTAACAGTGGTACATACCTGTATACGCTGTTTTACCTGTACATCACATATTTATAAATTAATGCTGATTTATGGGGAATGAGATGTGTTTTCTGTGGGAAAATGGCCTATTTTTGCAGGGGGAAAATAATTGACCAAAAATCTCCTAGTTTGTGGGGACCTGCATGGTGAAGCATGAGATTCACTGTACAGCTGTATGGTGGTTAAGAATGTTCAGATGTTACTTGTACAGTTAATACAGGTTTTATGATTGCCTAGTACAGACTAAATCCATTTCCATTATTTCCTAGGACTCCAGCGCCCCAACAGTGATTGTGTTTCCACTGTAATATTGTATGGTGTCTGTTTTTTTTGGGTGTCAACCAGGACGGCGAGTGCACATGCCTGTCCGGTTGCGAGCCGAGTTGTCCCTCCCTTTTATTTTTTGACAGAGTATCCATTGAGAGTCAACGAGCCGGGTCAAAGCGTGCACGTCAGGCTGCGGCTGGGCCCGAGCACCAGGGCGGTCCGAGAGGTCAGCGTCATTCACAAGGTGCTGTCATGCAAATGAACCCACCCACGCTTAAACAACTCTTGGAATTTTTATGTCTGCTCTCTGGCCTCTTTCAATTTCCCCCATCGCTCCCCCGTCCTCCTTGTCCTACTCCTCCTCTCCAAATCTCTCCGCTTTGCATTCACAAAGTCATTGACGAGACATTCAAAGCTTTTTTAAATTGGCCAGCTTCATTGTGCTGCCATTGAGTTTTTTTGGGTGGGGGGGGGCGGGAATGTAGAGAGTGCAAAGAGGAGTGGGCCTAAATATACTGGCCTCTGAAAGTAGTTAGATCATGTTCTTTTCATGCTCCGATTAGAATCAAATCGATCCCCCCCGCCCCTCCTGACACTCTGAGGTTTGAAGAGCAGAGAGCAGACAAAGGCTTCCTGGCCGAGCTGAATGCTAAACACACTCCTAAAAGGAGCTCCACAATGGCCCCGGGAGTAAATTTGTTTTAACTGCGACGGCGGAGATGTTTGTGCAGATATCTCCACAGTGGTCGTACTGTAAGGGCGGCTTTAGCTGGTTGCACCCGGCCCCCATGCAAATGAGACCTCCCCAGTGAGAGGACGATCTTTTTAATTCAACTTTATTTTGGCACAATCTAATCCATTTTAGCGACTGCTAAAGAGGTGCGTTGATGGGGCACCAGCAGGTGGAAGGGTGGAGGTTTGGCCCCCGGTTTGTGATGAGTGCGACCCACTGGACATGAGAGGCGGGGGTGAGGGTGACGATGGGAGGAGGGATTTGAACTTGGTGACACTTTTTTTTTTGTTTGTTTGCACCTGCAGCTTTGTTAGTATCACTTTAAACTGCTCCAACTCTTTCATTCTGTTCTTTCAATAGCCTCATTTGCGATGTCAGTACTGTTTCTGTCTTTATAATAACGAGTGAACTTATTTGACATGGACACAATGTAGAAGGCTTTCAGTTTGTTGATTTACCCCATAAGAAATACTGGAAATTGAATTATTTCATTGATTTTAATACATCATAAAAGTTAAGTAATTGTTGGCATAGTTTTTTAAAGTGCAGAATGGAATTAAAAACACAAGTACAGGATTTCCTTGCTTTAAGAAGTTTTGTGGTTATGACACACTTTGATAAAATACTGTAGTTTTGATCCCAGCGGTTTGGTTTGTATATATGAGACGCGCTCAAGAACTAGTTACATGCATACAGCGGAAGAATACGTAGCAACACTGAGGAACGACAAAGCTGCTTTTGTTCTTTTCCTTAACTTTTTGCCCTGTTTTCTGTATAATTTAGGTATAAGTTCCGACTTGCACTAAAAATCGACTTACAAGGACTTTAAACTTTTGTTCATAGTAAGAGTTCCTTATTAACTTCTATGGTTATGATTACCATTTTCATCAAATTTCTTATGAAGACATAAAACAATGTAAACACTTAAAATACTCTCTGTAACCTCAATTACATTAAAAAAACAAAGATTCTTACAGAAAGTTTCAACTTTTGTTTGAAGTTTGGCTACATATTTGCTCTGAAAATTCAGAGATATTTCCCACCAACTTTTTATCTATAAATGGATACTGCTATTTGCAACATGGAAGGGTAGATGCTGTGTTGTTTGATTTTGTTTTTTTAATTATTTTTAGGGCCTGGCAATGCATGACTCTTGAAACAGATCAGATAAATTCAAAAAATATCTGAATACATAAAATATATATGTGTGTGTGTGTGTGTATATGGCTTGTCTTCAAAACACAAGTTTTTTGTCTAAGTTCAACATAAACACGTAGTCTGTCTAGCTTTCAGATAGTGATGCTATCACAGGGGTCTCCAACAGGTAGCTCGTAAGCTAGCAGCAGCTCACCAGCTGATGTTGAGTAGTTCACCAAGGGATATTTGCTTCAGCTCTTAGTAGTTTTATAAGTGTTCTATTCAAACATGACGCCTTTATGACAAATGAGCACACTGAGTGGAGATGTGCTTTGTAAATAAAGTACAATTATAATGTTGGCAGTCACATAAAGCACAAATAGCACACCTGTCTTATAATATTTAAAATGTTATTTTAGTTTTTTAATTGTTATTTTGAACTAAAAACTATATTATTGAACAGTTCATTTCCCATGTATGCATATTACTCTAAAACAGGCATTAAATTTAAGTTTGTGTCAAATAGTACAAAATTTTGTACTAGTTACATAGTACTATATGACTAAATAGGTCAAGTAACAAAAGGAGGCTCAATATTTTAGACTCTCAGTTTAAGTGCTCTGAGCAACTTTGCCATTAACAGTTTTGCAATATTCTTGGTTCATGCTCTGCTGGGTGTTGAAAAAATAAAATAAGTTAATAAATAAATAAATAGGTCATAAAAATTATTTGTCATAATTAAAAAAACATTGCAGTTGTAGCAGCGGTACGACACAGCGACGGCAGTCCGCCCTCCCATGCAGCCCACCGCCACAGCTTCAGAAAATCCTAGGGGAAACCCTGCATATACAGGTACTGTACTGTATGCACTATGTGTATACTAGTAACTGTATGGCCACAGAAGCCAATGAGAAGAAAGTCATTTTCGGAAAAGGCACAATATGTAGCATCAGACTTCAATAAAGTTGGCAAATCATTAAATAAAACTGGCACAATGAAGCAATTTTGTCAAGTACATACAGTACATTCAAAAACGGACTATTCCAAAATCTTCATCTGGAAAAGACACAATTAAAACAACATTAACAAATGCAAGGGAATCTTAATGAAGGACTGATTGGCCAAAAGACCCAGAAAATATAGTATTACTGTATACACATACAGTACAGTATATGCAGTATGTGCATACTTGTACCTGTATGGCCATTATAGCCAAACAGCACACTGAAGAAAGTCATTTGCAGAAAAGGCACAACAAAAATTGACAAAAGGCAGGCAAATGGGAATTTTACTGCTAAGAGTTCATGTCAGTCTTGAATTAAAACAATCACCTCATTAAGGTGAGTTCTCAGCTACATTAAAAAACAAAAAAAAAGTTTGCAAAAACTTCCCTGGTATTCCAAAAATCTGTTTTTTTTATTGAACAAAGACGCACTTTGCTTTTGTGCAAAAGTCCAAAACATGTAGAAAAATATGTTGGTATTACATATGGTAATGGTTTACGGTAAGTGAAATTACACTGGAACACATCACATAACACAATTCTGAATTCCGCATGTCCAAAACGGAGTAGGAAGAAGTAAAGCTTTTTTAATCCTACCCCTCATCCGTTTCACATCAGTTGCAATACATTTGTTCAACGTACAACCGACTTAATGATAATCAACTGATAATAGCTGATGAAATCGTTGACAGACACAGTTTGTGACCAACCTCAGGCACTGCTGTGCAATGATCATCCTGTTCTATCAGCATCTTGATATGCCACACCTGTCAGGTGGCTAGATTATGAATCACGAATGATGAATGCTCACTAGCATAGATTTAAACAGATTTGTGAACAATATTTGAGAGAGAGAGGTCTTTTGCCTACATAGGTAGTTTTAGATCTTTGAGTTCAGCTCATGAAAAATGGGAGCAAAAACAAAAGTGTTGCGTTTATATTTTTGTTGAGTATACTGTATATGCACTGCAGTCGAACGTTTATATTGACGCCCCTTGGATTGGCTGACTCGCGTGGTCATAAGCGCATGTCGACATAACCAAAGTTGTAACTAGCCATTGCTTGCGCATTTACTTGTGACGTTCGCCAGAGACATACTGTAAATAGAATGGGTGATAAAGGATTTTTCACCCTACGGCAGTTTGACTTTGTTTTACTCCATTTGTGGTAATTTTTATTTTGATTCTTTTGTTTCCATATGATATTTTATACTCTTATCTAACAGAGCAGCTGCGGTAATTGCGTTGTATGTCTCGACTATAATAACAATAAAGCTTTCTTCCGGTGGCTAACAATACAAAAAGTTGCTGTGGTAGAATCCAGGTTAATACTGCCATGCTTGTATTTTGAAGCTTACTTTGCACTGAACAGGAAGTCACTGTGTGCATGTTTTCATGCTGCGTAACCAGACAGTATTTATGTTGCTGTTGTCGTTGCACGCTGCATATTGATAATGATTACATTAACAACAACACATAAACATAACATATCGACATAAACAGACCAATTTTTCATAGAAATTACCATTTTGGCAAAATCTCAAATTTCATGTTGACGTCAACTTAAGTAACTATTGAGTAGATGAGCTGTCGACAAAGTGTGGGAATGACTTTAGTTAAAAAATAAACAAAAAAAATTGGGATTGCATAGGCTACGTGTTTAGCTATAAATTTATTCAACAGTATATTTAATTAAATGACAACCAATCCAACTATATCCAATTTTATAGCCCCTGCAATACAATAAAAAAATGTGTTAAAATTGTATTTTGAGTCCTGGGAGAATCCAAACAGGCCTGTGTAGGTGCATGAGGTGGGGTTGAGGAGGACCACCCTGCAGCTGCCCCCTGCCCAAACTCATCCCTTCATTCCCACTCCTATTCATCCTGCAGCTGCACTCCTCTCCCTCTCTCTCTATTTCTATTTCTATCTCCCGCCCTTCTATCTATTTCATGCGTGCGACACAAAGATGGATGGAGAAGCTCCTATAACAATAGTTTGTGGCACAAGGTGAGCAGCCTCAGCTGCATACGGCCCTGTCCCTTTCCTGCCTATATATGTGTGTGTGTGTGTGTGTGTTAGGAAGGGGGGGCGAGTGGCACAGTATGGCAACAGATGCTTTTGTTGGGCCAAAAGTCTCTAAAGGGGCCGCTGCGGGCGGGTGGTGGGCTTTGCTCAGCAGAGTCATTTTTCCTCCGGCTAGCTTCTCCCCAGCTGTGCCTGCCGCCAGAGGAAACGCGAGGGCAGCGGCATGATGGAATACGTAAGTGGGGCGCGCGGTTTAGGCCTGTTTGCTGGGCCGCTCCATTAAAGGGTCGTTTATCTGCCTTGTGATCCCATTGTGGACGGCCTTCTTCATCGGCCTCGGTGTTTCGAGGGGGGGCGTAATTGGCCGATTGGCCACGGTCTGCACCCGCTGAGGTGATTTATAAAAGCGTTGAATGGAGCTGACTCCTCTCCCGGGCGCGGCGGTGTCCGCTGGAAGGCCAGGCGAATAACGCTGAATAAACGCGCAAGAAATGTGAAAAGGATGAAACTTCCCCAAAGCGTCTTTGTGCCAGTGTGAAATCAGCCGGCTGAATAAAAAGAATCACTCTTGTCATCTATTTTTCTCCACCTTTTTACACTCCGTTTGACATTGTTTCACCTCTTTAGAGGCTTTTCTCTCCTCGCTGCTGCCGAGCCGCCATTCATATTTTTTATCCTCTCTCAGACTATATTTCATCCCGGGATGCATGAGCTTCTCCGGCACATACTGGGATGGACAAATGCAGGAAGAACCACCTTGGGTCACCATTTTACATTACAACATCAAAGCTAAAACTAAAAACAAAAAAAAAACAAGCAGCACTTTTCCTCCTCTCTACATTTTACACAATTTTTCTTGTAAGTGTATAGTTTAAGTGGTATCCTGGCTCCGTGTGGGCCCAGCATGTGTGGAGGTTGGCTCTTAATGGCCTCCTAATTAAAGCCGACCCTCATCTCAATGGGCTGATCATCTAGTGGGGGTCAGAGGTCGTGTACGGGGCGGCTGGTGGCCACGGGGCTCGCCCCTGCACTAATTGTTGTGCGATATGGAAACAATATAACGCCGTGCAGAATCTTAACTTTCCTGTACCCACACAGGTCTAATTAGGAGCCTGCGCTGTCCATTAGCACAGTTCACATTGTCCTGCCTCCGACTCCAAGGTCTTTAAGTCAGACTTAAGTGTTTGTCTAAAGGCTAGACGAGACGCCGCCGTAAATCCCCCACAAGTGATTGTGGACTTGAAGATAAGGTCTGCAAACACTTTAAGGGGAGGCTAAATCAAACGCAAATACAGTAAGTGAACCCTTGAGGGTCAAATACAATTGGGAGACTTTCAACATGTTCATTTTCCTCGGAAGAAATACTAGAAATTGAATGAAAACCTAACAATTTCACATGATTTTTGTCACTGAACTGCAAAAAGAAGTTATGCAAGATGCTAATGTTAATGGTAGAAGTTAATTTTTTTCATTCTATAGTTATCGTTATCATTTTTGGCATTGAATGTTTTTGTTCATGGTCTGGATTTTTGTTTGACTTTTTGAAACATATGTTTCGTTCTTTTGGGGTTGATCGGTTTGTATTTCAAACAAATTCCTCTCATATGAAATAATGGAAATAATCTGAAGGAAAACTGCACTTTTTTTTTTACTTTGCCCATCATCCACAACTCTTATGTGAGACATGTACGCGTCTTTCTCTTATCTGTGCGTTCTAACGATATAAAAACAGCTAAAATGAGGCCAAGAATGCACGTAATGAGTACCTATTCTGCTTATAAAGCCTTCCGCTCTATTTACATAATGTGACCTGCACATTAACCAAGCTACAGCGACATTGTTATCATTGTTATGCCAAAGAACTACTTTGCTGGCATAGTGACACCACCCCACACCACACCAGCTAGCGACAAGCTTCACCACACACTCGCTCACAGCGCGTCAGCACCTCGCTCACAATGCCTCAGGCCACTACGGAAAGGTAACACTACACAATGGAGCTGCCGCCACTGCTGCTGTGTTTTTGTTTTTGAGTTTGGAAAAGTTGAGACTAGGTGTGTAGCATTCGTTTCTAATGTTGCTATGTGAAATCAGTGCGCCAAAGGAAGGAAGTTCCGATAATGCTTAAAATGACCAAAATACATCAAAATACTGCAAGTATTACATGAATGTGCCTGTTACTACATGGTCACAGCATGTACATAAAATCATAAAATGTTGGAGGTTTTTAGAGGTGTTTTAATTATTTGTAGGCGGAATAAGTGTCTCCCATTACCTGCATTAATTAGCTGCCTTTTTTAAAAAAAAATGTTTTTAGACCTTTAGAACGCACAGAAAAGAGAAAGATGTGTTCACGTCACACATAAGGATTGTGGATGATAGGCAAAATGAATTTTAAAAAAAAAGTGCAGTTTTCCTTTACCTGTACAGACAATGTTTTAAGTAACATTTTAACATTCTTAATTGTCAAAGTGTAAAATTAAGTTGATAAGACATAAAAACTATAAAATGTGTTCCGTTCTTTTTTGTACTGAGCAGCCAGGACAGACATAATTGCCACTTTCTGGTTCTGTGCTTATCACAGTTTTCCTCTTTGCCATTACAGTACTGATGTCAGAATAAGAATCAGAATCAGGTTTATTGCCAGGTATAGTCCACACAATACAAGGAATTTCTTCTGCTGGGCTGGTGCAACAGTAAGTATAGAAAGGGAAAAAAATGTAGAAGATACAAATATAATATAAAAAAAATATGAAAATGACAGTGTAGCAGTGCAAAGGGGCAGCAAAATAACTACTGGAGTTAAAAAGCATGAGAACTACTGGAGTTAAGGAACCATAGAATTATAGCATTATTTACAGGAATATTGAGGGTGCAACTATATTGAGATATTTACGATTATACAAAGCACAATTTATAGCAGAGTGCAATTTAAGGGTGCAACATGAGCATTAACAGTGATGACGTGCATTCATGAACATGTTAATTTAATTTATATAGTCTATGGAGGGGTGGGGTGGTCAGTGAGGGGCCTGGGCCTGGGCCTGGACAGTCTATGTTAAAATAAGAATTAGATCAGCTCTGCTTTGGCCTACTCTTTTGGACATGTTGAATTGTAAAGGGGAAACAGGGATGGTAGAAGAACGTCAAAGAAAAAGCATCACAACTTGATTTCTTGTGACTTTTGAGGCATATTTTGTTGGGTTTTTCAACAGTACTGCCTTTCAGGATGTTGGAATTTTAAGTGGTTACTTGTTATATTGCTTATTTGTACAATGAGACAATATAGGTTTACTTAGAAAAAGCATACATTTTTTAATTGCTGCTTCCTTTTAAAGCCCAGTTTGTGGTTTGGTCAACCGGCGAAGGAGAAGCAGGAGGACTAAGGCCTTCCTTGGGTTTAATATCCCCGATTGTGCTCCTTTGGGGGAGGGGGGGGGGAAAGGGAACAGTTTCTTATGTGTTAATTTTCCATTTTGTTGCCTCGGCCTTTGTGTGTTGGATTCCTCCTGCCTCCCCAAACAGCGCCACTCTCTTTCTCTTCCTTTCACGACTTCTCTGGCCAGACCGCCTAGATTATGTTGCTAAGGAGATTTTTCCCCTTTCTCTGTGTTTTTCTTTTTGCCTTTTTTTCTTCTTTCCACTGTTCCCCCATTGATTTGGTGTTAATTCGTTTTGAATGCCCCTTGGTGTATGCCCAGTATCGGGGGAGGGGGGCCCACAAGGGGTGGGGGTGGCTTGGTGAGTGGAGGAATTTCGGCAGTGCTGATTGGAAGTGGGGGGTAGGGTACCGTGCCCAAAGAGAGGCACTCAAGTGAGAAGTGCAGTAGTTTGCTGAACTGAGGTAGCTTCTTCTCAGGCCTGCCACTCCACAGGTAGACTGATGCTCTGTCTTTGCACGCCAAGACCAGAACTGATTCTATGTGCCCAACAAACTAAATTAACCCTATGGCTTAAAGTTATTTGGCTAATTTATGGCTGAAAGAACTACACATCCCATGATGCTTAGATTTCTGAAACAGGAAGTAGTGCATTTCTGCAATGGAAGCTAGTGTCACATGTTTTGAAGACTTACGTGGCAATCGTGTTTTGATCCGACAAATCTTAAGTAAGTTTGATCAAGTGTAGAATTATTACAGCTTCTGCTTGGACTGAAAAAGCGTCCCGCTGGAGCTAATGAGTGACGCTGGGAACACCGAGTGTAGGTATTGCAAGATTTATAGTGTGTTTAAATTTGGTGGGCGTGTCTTATATTCAGGTGCTCTCAATAATCCGTAATTTACGGTATTTTTCAACAGATTAGTCACGACTCTGGCTAGCCCACTTACGGCCATTTTCTACTGCAAGGTACCTTAGCCTTATGGATGCTTTTCCATTTGCAAAAGCAGGTGCTACTAGCTTCTATTTTTAGTTAACCAAGTATCTGAAGAGTACCAAGTTGACACCATATGGGTGAAGTAACCAACTACTGGTCACTCATTTGGTGAAATGACAAAAATAAACGCACATGCTAATGTTAGCTTTTCCTATTGCTCTGGATGCTGCAGTATTACAGTATACGCCACAGGCTCCTTTTTGCTGCAGCACTCCATTTTCTTGCTGCCCTCAGTCTCCTCTTGGAGAAAATGTGTCTCTGCACATATTTGCACACATTTGACAGTGTACTGTATGTTTGCATTCAACTTTTACATGTCCATAAAGGCATGTTTGGAGGAGTTTGGTGTGTAGGATGCACTTAAAAAAAACAAAAAAAACCCCTTTTGGGCTGCTCTAGAACAGAGATGGGCAGTCAGCAGGCCCTCGTTGAGGTCCGACACGAGTAACCGCTGACCTCTCAACTGTTACGTAACTGGATGAATGAATGAATCTTTCTGAAAATTTTACCAAGAAGTTGTTCGAGCTGCAAATAAGAGGGGCGGCCACTTCCTATAGGTGTCATGGCCAGGCATCCCAATACTTTTGTCCCTTGAGGTGTATTATCCGCCGAGAGAATCAGCACACAAGGCGGCCATTGTGTGTCTGTTTGCTCATTAAAAGAGTAGAGTAGCTTTCTGCATCATTATCTTTGGGCCCATGTCACAGGTGACGGCGAGCTGCGTGTCAATTAAAGCTATTCTGCATCAGGGCCAGAGTTTGACCTCCTCTGACCGACTCTGGCCCCCCCGAGGGTGTGTGCGACAAGGAGACAAACACTCCCAGCTGCTGAAGCCTTCTCAATGGCCTCTAAAGTGAAGGGGCGGAGTGTCCATTCTGTAAGCGACGGCAGCGGCGGACGCTTGTAGTCAACTTGTAGTGGAGGCAGGACACTTGAGACTTGTTGTGTCAGCAGATAGACGCCATTCTAACATGCACTCATGTACATGGTCCCATCAAACATGCAGACGCCCCCCTCACTAATTTGCAGATGCCTTGATGGCTGAACGCAATTGGTGCATTAGACAATACAATCATTTCAGGAGGGATTTGGATCTTCAAGTTTAATAATTTTGAATACATTCTTTTACATGAAAAAGTAATATTTTCACTTTTCATTTATCATAGTAATTTTCTTGTTGCATACAAAAATACATCATAAAAGATAACTTCAAGGCCCAGAAATGGAATGAAAACAGTTTTTGTCACTGAACTGCAAAAAGAAGTTATGCAAGGTACGATTGTTAATGGAAAAACTTCATTTTTTAAATTCAATGGCTATTGTTATCATTTTTGGCATTGAATGCTTTTGTTCAGGGTCTGGATTTTTGTTTTGACTTTGTGAAACATACTGTATGTTCCAAAGGTCAAATAATGAATTCTGGCAAAATGTTCTAATTCTACTGAGTTCTTGAGTTCTTCTTTTTTGGAACTTTTCCCATCATCCACAATTCTCATGTGCAACATGAACACGTCTTTCTCTTTTCTGTGCATTCTAACGATATAATAACAGCCAAATTGAGGCCGCTAAGAATGCATGTAATGAGTACCTATTCTGCCTAGAGAGACCTTTGAAAAAACTGAAATACGCTTTACATAATGTGACCTGCACATTAACCAAGCTACACCGACATTGTTGTATTGTATTGTATTGTACTTTATTTATCCCACAGCGGGGAAATTCACTTGTTACAGCAGCAAGCAAGATACGCAAGTAAAGAGTACAGTGTAAAGAATACATATTGACTACAACATGGTTCAGGTGGTGCAGGTGTTGTAGAGCCTGATAGCGGTCGGTATGAAGGACCTGCGGAACCTCTCCTTCTTACACCATGGGTGTAACAGTCTGCTGCTGAAGGAGCTGCTAAGGGAACCTACAGTGTCATGTAGCGGGTGAGAGGTGTTGTTCATGATGGATGTCAGCTTAGCCAACATCCTTCTCTCCCCCACTTCCTCCACGGAGTCCAGAGGACCGTCCAGGACAGAGCTCGCTCTCCTGATCAGCCTATTGATTCTGCTCCTGTCCCTGTCTGTGCTGCCCCCTCTCCAGCAGCCCACAGCATAGAAGATGGCTGAGGCCACCACAGAGTCATAAAAGGTCCGTAAAAGAGTCCTGCACACACCAAAGGACCTCAGTCTCCTCAGCAGGTGGAGGTGACTCTGGCCCTTCTTGTAGAGGGCGTGGGTGTTGACGGACCAGTCCAGTTTGTTGTTAAGGTGAACACCCAGGAATTTGTAGCTGTCTACCAACTCTATGTCCGCTCCCTGGATGTTCACTGGTGTGAAGTGGGATGTTTTCCTCTGGAAGTTAATGATCATCTCCTTTGTCTTGCTGGTGTTGAGTTGCAGCTGGTTAAGCTCACTCCAGCTGACAAAGTCCCTGATGACCGTCCTGTATTCCAGATCATTCCCCTCTGAAACACAACCCACAATGGCTGTGTCGTCTGAGAACTTCTGGATGTGACACTGTGTGGAGTTGTGTATGAAGTCCGAGGTGTAGAGGGTGAAGAGGAAAGGGGAGAGCACCGTACCCTGAGGGGCACCTGTGCTGCAGAGTATGTCAGACACACAGTTATTATCGTTGTTATGCCGAAGAACTACTTTGCTGGCATAGTAGTGCCAGCTAGTAATTTTAGTAATAGTAATTTTCTTGTTGCATACAAGAATACATCATAAAAGATAACTTCAAGGCCCTTTATCATGCAAAATTGACTTTGTAATGTTCTAACAGTCTTGTGTCCCTATGAGCACCAAATGTGAGAAAACCCTATTATTTTCCTCACTTGTTTACTCCACTTTGAGAGACAAGGCACTCAAATGCTTGCTTTTGAAGTTGCATCTTTTCGCAATGTCATGAAGGAAAAACCTACTTCCTCACGGACATGATACTTCCTCTGACCCGCCCCTAGTGTGATGAGCCCACCCGTGCATGCACCCACCACTTCACAGAAGACAGTGTTATAAAAAAAAAAAGCAGGCTTCACTACATATCTTAAAATGCAGCCTGGAGCTCTGCCATCTATCAATCAGTCATCTACAGATATGGGAGTTATACGTTTGATCATTTAGTTTTCTTCAGCAACATCATGTGCTGTTTTGCTAACGTTTTGTGTCCTGTCCCACTCCTTAAAGGGATAGTTAGGATTTTTTGACATGAAGTTACAGACATTCCCATCAGCAGTGTAGTGCATCACCAGTGACTTTCCCCCCACTTCGTCCCGTGAGCCGAGTTCTGGTCGGTTTTCGGTTTTGAGGAAAGTAGTTCCAGCTAGTTGATGGGGGTCACTTGAGTAAAGTGTTTTGCTTCTCAAAACAATATGCATTCAAAAGAGTAACACATTTGCATCACAAAACTGTTTTCCACCAAAATACGCAATCAGAATCGCTCCGTGTTATTTTCTTTCCCTTCACATCACTGTGTTTACTACTGGAATAGAGATAGTAAACATGTCTGACTACGAAACAAGTGATGGCAACATTCCTTTTAGCACAAACCCAAAGGGATACATATAAGAACAGGAATACAGTGATGGCGAACTTCGTCAGATGGAGTTAGCTGTGAGTAGACTATGCCTGTATTTACTTTTTTCATAACATATATAAGTATAACATATATATATATATATATATTGTGACTTGAAGCATACTCATAGAAGTGTGGAGACCACACTTCCACCCAGTTGACTCTTATAATAATAATGACAGTCATCATATAATGTTATATCGCAGCCTCACTTGTAATATGACATTTGGTGATTTGCTGCACACAATGTTAATAGCTGATTCATAACAAGCGGAACATAAAATGCTTGGAATATCTTGTTGCATGATCAGATAATATTCAAGTTTAGAAGAACTGCATGCATGCAGTAGTGTCAAAGTATAATTTATCAGTGAAAGGATATGAAATATTTGCAGAAATGTGAGACATGTTGTCACTGTAGATGTAGAGAGTATTTTAAATTTGAACCAAAAAAACGGTCAACGGTGTCAGTATTGACTGATAAAAGTGTATTTATAGCGACGTGGGTCGCATTCAAGCCGTAAAAAAGCCACTCTAAGTCAAGGTGTAATTGTGACAAGCGTATGTCTTGTCAGTGGACTCTTTGTGCTATTGGACTGAGTGGTTCATAATGGAACACGCTCTGTCAGGCTTGGCCACCTGCCAGCCAATGCTCTCACTCTGGTTGTTGGTTTAGCCGTTGATCCTTGGAAGTGCCCGTGGAAGTCACACGATATGCATTATTGTTGTTGTAGTTGCATCTGTAGCAGTTGGACAGACAGAACTTTAAACATTGCCTGAACATTAAATACAAGTTTTACAGGTCACAGCTTGATTCTGGAGCTGATTATTCCCCGCTAATGTTTTTTTGTACCGACATGACGTCAACAACACATGTGCAGACAGACCGCCCATAGACGTGATTACAACAGAAACAGTCGCTAATCAGAAGCAGGGAAAATGTGCGTTGCAGCCGAGCGAAGCTTATGAGACACAGCATGTTGCAGAGGACAATTTGTTTTTCTTCTCCATGTAAAAAAAAAACAACAATCTTTCTCTCTCTGTCTGTCTGTCTCACTTCCCAGAGATCCATTATCTGCATTTAAAGCGCTTCGTGTGGAAGACAAACTGACAACCAAAACGCAACCAAAGCAGTTTATGAACTTGGGAAGAGATAGACAAGAAGGACCATTGGCCGAGACATCAGGGTTAGATGGTAGGCAGAGACAGACGTGTTGAACCATCCATCCGTCCATCCGTCCATTTCCTATGCTGCTTCTCCTCATTAGCGTCGCGGGGGTTATGCTGGAGCCTATCCCAGCTGACTTTGGGCGAGAGGCGGGGTACACCTTGGACTGGTTGCCAGCCAATTGCAGGGCACATATAGACAAACAAACATTCACAGTCACATTCATACCTATGGACAATTTAGAGTCGCCAATTAACCTAAAATGCATGTTTTTGGAATGTGGGAGGAAACCGGAGTACCCGGAGAAAACGCACGCACGGGGAGAACATGCAAACTCCACACAGAAATGCCCAACGGAGATTCAAACCCAGGTCTTCCCGATCTCCTGACTGTGACTGTGTGGCCAACATGCCCACCACTACACCACCGTGCGGCCGTGTTGAACCATAACAAGACAAATACAGTATATCAGTACCCCAAAAAGTGTTGGACACAAGTGTACTGGACTGTAGGAAGAGACAACAAGGAGGGACCATAGGGGGAGACATGTTGAACTGTAGAAAGATACAAAGGTGTCTGGACACTTGGGACAATAGGGAGAGACAGAACTAAGGGACCACAGGGAAAGACATAAGACACATTGGTCCATAAGTTGAACAGATGTGTTGAACCATCGCAAAGCAAATATGTCAGCACGCCAGAAAAAGACAGAAGGCAGTTCTTCCCACAGGGCTGCATTCTAACTGTGGTGTAGGGTGGGGGGAAGATGACACAATTGTCATTTTTAAAATTGATCTGTGGCATTCAAAATGAATTTGTGGCAAGCCATCACAAATAAGTAGACAAACATCGGAAGGTTTTGGACACTGACAGAATGGAGGGACCATAGTAAGAGACATCTAGTGTGTTGGACAATAGGGAGAGGCTGAATGTAAGGGCCATAGGAAGAGACATGTTGGGCCATAGAAAGAGACAGAAGGGGTTGGGCTCTTGAGCGACGTAAGACATGCCAGTCCATAATTTGATAGACAGGCAAATATATCAGTACCCCAAAAGACAGAATATGTTGGACACTAAGGTATTGGACAGTAGGGAGAGCCCGATTGGAAGGACCATACAGTTGGAAGGACCATACAGATTGCCATGATGGTTAGATGGTAGGAAGTGACAGAGGAGTTGGACGCTAGTGTATTGGACGGTAGCAAGAGACAGAATGAAGAGCATAGCGGGAGACGTAAGGTTCAGATCGTAGGATGAGACATGTTCAACTGTAGAAAGAGACACACTGGGGACCACCGGAAATAGGATGAGACATGTTAAACCCTACAAAAGGGACAAAGGTGTGACAGTAGGAAGAGACAAAATGGAGAGACAAAGCACAGGAAGAGACATTTGACCATCAGGATGGACAGATTTGTTGGACTATAAGACATTGGACCACAGGAAGGGACAGCTGTGTTGGACTGTAGGAGAAGACACTCGATCCCATTCGTCTTCAGCTTTATCTTGGAACAAACACACCACGCTGTGTAAATATGGGGGTCAGATGTCAAGATTCAAGATTCAAGAGAGTTTTATTGTCATGTGCATGGTAAAACAGCAGTTATACCATGCAATGAAAATCTTATTCTGTTCATTCTCCCATGAAAAGAAAGAAAACACAAGAAAGAATAAGAACATAAGAAACATAAACATATATACCAATAAATTAAGCAACAAAAACAGAAGAGACATTTGATGTCTGTAGAAGCTAGCTTTTTGAAGACGCGGGCGTTGCGAAAGCAAGAGAGAACGTGGACATCCAATTGCATGAAACCCAGCAATGAGGACACGCCAGACTGTTTGGCTTAAACCCCGACAGAAAGACAAAAAATGTCCATTGTGTCTAGAAATGACTATCCTTCTTCAGAGGATGGTGTTTACACACCAAAGTCTTATCTTCTGGCTTATCCTTGTCTTTGCTGTGTGTGTCCCCCATGCTGTCCTCTCCCGTTGTAATGAAAAGTGTTATGAATGTATGCGTCTTAATTCTCCAGCTAATGTCTGTGGGTGGCAAAATTAGGGTGGGCCTCGCCAAGAACGCTTAAATGGAAAACCATGTCCAGTTTAACCGAGCTGCTCTAAGCCGATTCCTTAAGGTCACGTTGGCACCAATGGGGGATTAGTTTGGTTCAGATCAATGTCTGATTGGGCGCTTTCTCTTATCCATTGCCTCCCTGTGTCCTTGCAGAATGCTGCCACAGTCTCGCGATTTGTACTCGGCCAGAAGAAAGGGTCTCCCCTCCCACGGAGGACAAAGATGCACATTAGCTCAGTTTTGCTTTTTTTTTTTTTTGTCTCTCCGCCAGGCCGCAGAGCTCTCTGCCCCAAAAGGATCAGACATATGACGACGTGAGCGTTGACAGCGTCATGTTGGTCGCTAACATTTTTGCCACACATGTGCGTTTGCTCTACATCGAACAGGTGTTGTACTTTGATTTAGCGAGCTGTGCTTAAATGAAGAATGTGTAAACCATCACGATGTGTAACTGTCAGAGATTATTTGGTTACGTTGACGCAACAATCCTATTTTTCCTGAAGGATTGACTGCATTTTAAGAAGTGTAGCGAAGCTTTTTTTTTTTTTTTCCAAAGTTGTGGCTGCATACATGGGGTGGGCTCATCTAGCGACAGATGGGTCAGAGGTGTTGATGCAGATGAGGAAAGAGATTTTTCTTTCGCATAGTACTTCTAGAACATCATTAAAATGTCACGTTTGCGTTATAGGGGACCTTTAACAGTGTTTCTCACAGGACTGCAGTCTATTCATGGCATGGGGGGCGGGGCTACATGACATAATTGTCTAATTTGCATAATTGGCCATAATGGAGATTTTCCAAAAACTCTGACTCAGTGTTTGTGTGTGGACAGGTAAAACTGAGCTTTGCTTTGTGTCATTAGAAATGTGTGATATTGTGATATTGTGATATTTCAATCTCATTGAATATAACAGAACATGAAGTTACTGACTTATAGTTATTGGTTTCATTTTGTGCAGTGATGGACGCACATGCGGGGCCCGAGTCAGGTGTCGTCTTCCTCTTTAGTCTGCCACCTCTGACAACACAGGCTGTCTCTGTGTGTTGTCTGAATAAATCTTTTAGATCTCTCTCTGGCACGTCCAAAAGTCCTCTGCGTCCAAACGGAAAAGACATGAGGAGCCATAATTTTCACTTCACGCCCCATAATTTGTCCTCATGAACAACTGGTACTGGGTACAGTGATGGGTCTGACTCCTAATCAGGGGAGGCAGTAATTCAGATTCAGAGGGGGACTGTCTTGTTGAGTTCTCCTCAGTGCTGATGATGTCATTGATTTATTGGTACTGTTTGAAGCCAGGTCCAATACACTTGCAGTGTATTAGATAAATACAAGTCATCTGCTGCACAAGAGTGTGTGTGGGTTAAAGCTGTGTGTTCTGAATGGGTTCTGAAGAGGAAACTCCTCAAGAGGGACGGATGCGGGACTCGTCTTGAGACACTCTCTTTTAGAGGTCAGAAGTGTACCAGAACGCCAATTATACGGCAAGAGGTGATCATACTCACTGCAGCAACAAAGTGGTTGAGGGAGAGAGGGAGGGGGTTTAGGCATGTGGCATAGTGCTTTCTAATGGAGAACAATAAAGATTTTATGAACAATGCAAACAAATGTACTGCAGCGGTTTGTTTTAAATGAGACACCTGTTTTTTTTTCCAATTCTCCTCCAGGCAGCACTGCTTGAAAAGACAAACGCCTCCCTCTATCTGCTGCAGGAGGTACTGCAGGACTACATTGAGCAGCCCGAGTGAGTACGTATTTACTCATTTAAATGTCATATTTATAATAGCGCGTAAGTGGTAGGAATACATAATGTTATTGGCCATCTTGCTCCTTTTTTGATAATGTTTTATTTATAATTTTGATCCGTTTTTTAATTTGTGTTTAAATGTAAATGTTTAAAAAATACTGAAAAATAAACACTCAGACTTACAATAATTGATCAAATATTAACATAAAGGGCTCTGTTATACAAAACATCCTTATCTTATACAACAAGTTTGCAATTTCCTTTCCAGTCAGCACCTATTTGTGGTTCTTGGCTCACCGAATAGTTAAATTACCTCCTAGAGGCAGGAGAATTTATCTAATGACAATGTGATGGCACTTTAACTTCAAACCTGGGGGTGTACCTGGAGGGCACCCTTATTCACCCCCTCTCCATCCTGCCCTGCTAAGACAACAGACATTGTCACCATGTTCTGCATGTCAGCACATTTTAATAGTTGTTTTTTAATAGTTGTTTTTTTGGGGGGGGGTGAACAAGACAAAGATTTGGAAAAAACAGAATGTGTCCACAAGGCAAAAGACAAGAAGGGATTTAGATGCAGGATGTTGTTATTATGACTTAATTTAAGATAAATAGCTGTTTTCCGAAAGGTTATTATAGTTATATTTAGCATAGAAAAATGCCTAAACTAACTTAAACAACCTCATTTGCATTTCAATCGTTCCATTTGCCATCATGGAACGTTTTATTAACAGGACAAGCAATGTTTTTCATGACATTTTAACCTACTTTACGGTCATAAAAGTGTAAAAAGTAGTTAACCGCTATAAAACAATATCCTGTGAAATTGAAAAATGTTATACTCAACCTCGGATTTGGCGCCATGTAGTAAACACAGGCTCTCTATGTTTGATTTAACTTCACATATGGTGCTTTTTAATGTTCTTAACTGTCATATAAGTTTAAAAAGAAGTTAGCCACTTGGTAGCAACACCATTAAAAACTGCAAAAACAAACCAGTCAGCCTTTGATTAGGCGTGACGTAGTAAACACAGAGCCGTCTGTAGGTGATTTCACGCAAAATGCTTTTTCACGTTCATAACTGCCACGCAAGTGGAAAAACAAAGTTAAGCGGAACCAAAGTCAACTTCACGCATTGCGTTCTTGAACATTCTCACCTGACATACAAGTGTAAAAAGAAGTTAACCACTTTAGAACAAGCGTACAGCACGTCACCCTGAGATAGACCAAGCCAAAAAAAAATGTAATTACTCAGCCATTGATTATTGAGGCAAGTCCCTTCACATTCACACTAAACAGAGCTGACTTTCCACGTACACTCCTTTCACCATTAACTCAGGAAGCCAGGGCCGAGACAATGTGTGGTATACCACTTTCTACGTCTTCCTGCGCTTTTCGGGTTCTTTGATTATCGTCACATTTTCTCTTCTTGCTATCTCTGGTGGCTTACTATGGTGACATCATGACAAAGGCAAAGAAAAAGCATTACACTGGATTAAGTGTGTTAAGAAAAGGTCATGTGGTCCTCATAATAAACAGTCTGTGTATGTACTACATTACCCAGCATGCATAAGTGAGCTGTCATTCATACTGGATGGAAAAGTGGCCTTAAATGGGAGTCTTTGATTGTCACATGCAGCGCAGTTGACATGGTAACACCCTGGACGACATGAGGTTTTTAGGACAAAAGTATTGGGACATTCCACATACAGGAAGTCACCTTTTTGACTATTATTTGTCCTAGTTCGGGAAGCCATGCCTTTCCCTTTGGGATCACTGGTCAAAGGTCAGGAGGGTGTGCCCTTGAATCACCCCGCGTTGCATTTTTGCATGTATTGTGCTTTGTGTTGATCTCTGATGTTCTGCATTCCAAACAAGCCAACATTCATGTCTGCTCAAGTCATTAGCCTCTGTTGTGGCGTTTCACTCTCTGCAGCACCACTGCACCCCTTCCACGAGGACTCCCACCACCCACAAGCAGACACACACGGATAGACACACATGCAAACTACAGCTGCATAAAGTTAATGTATCGCACACACACGCACACAAGCCCTCACTCTTGACTACATACTGACACAAGCACATCTCAGCCAAAGCATGTACACATATGTAAATATACAGTACCCTGTACATTTAAGTACATTTTCTCTTTATAGCCAAAAGTCCACATGTACATGCGGAATGAATCTTTTGGGGACAAAATATTGACATTGACATGTTAGGTTAATTGGCGACTCTAAATTGTCCATAGGTATGAATGTGAGTGTGAATGGTTGTTTGTCTGTATGTGCCCTGCCATTGGCTGGCAACCAGTCCAGGGTGTGTGTGTGTGTCTATCTATCTATCTATCTATCTATATATACATATATATAGATAGATAGATAGATAGATAGACACACACATATATATATATATATATATATATATATATATATATTGGCCCATTCCTGATTTCTCATTTTTTAGCATGTTTGTCACATTTATATGTTTCAGATCATCAAACAAATTTAAATATTAGTCAATGACAACACAACTGAACATAAAATGCAGTTTTGTAATGAGAAAAAAGTGATTAAAAAGTGTGGAAAAAGTGATTGCCCCCCTTGTTAAAACATAACTTAACTGAGATTAATTGAGATCTATCAGTCTGGAAAAGGTTATGAAGCCATTTCTAAAGCTTTGGGACCCCACCAAACCACAGTGAGAGCCATTATCCAGAATTGGCCAGCCAAATTACCCCAAAAGCACAGCCATGACTCATCCAAGAGGTCACAAAAGACCCCCCCAACAACTTCCAAAGAAATGCAGGCCTCACTTGCCTCAGTTAAGGTCAGTGTTCATGACTGCGTCATAAGAAAGACACTGGGTAAATGCAGCTTGCATGAAAGACTTCCAAGACAAAAAACACCGCTGAACAAAAAGAACATTAACACTTGTCTCAATTTAGCCAGAAACCATCTTGATGATCCCCAAGACCTTTGGGAAAGTACTCTGTGGTCTGACGAGACAAAAGTTGAATTTTTTGGAAGGTGTGTGTTTACATTTGCCTTAAAAGTAACTCCACATTGCAGAAAAAGAACACCATACCAACAGTAAAATTGGGTGGTGGTAGTGTGATGGTTTGGGGCTGTTGTATTGCTTCAGGATCTGGAAGACATGCTGTGATAAATGGAACCATGAATTCTGCTGTCTACCAAAAAATCGTGAAGGAGAATGTCCTGCCATCTATTCGTGACCTCAAGCTGAAATAACCTTGGGTTCTGCAGCAGGACAATGATCCAAAACACACCAGCAAGTCCACCTCTGAATGGCTGAAGAAAAACAAAATGAAGACTTTGGAGTGGCCTAGTCAAAGTCCGGACCTGAATCCTTAAAAAGACGCTTCATGCTGGAAAAACCTCCAGTGTGGCTGAATTACAACAATTCTGCAAAGATGAGTCGGCCAAAATTCCACCACAGCACTGTAAGAGACTCATTGCAAGTTATCGCAAACACTGATTGCAGTTTTGGGGGCAATCACTTTTTCACACAGGACCTTGTAGGTTTGGATTTTGTTTCTCCCTTAATAAAAAAAACGTTTAATTTAAATACTGCGTTTTGTGTTCACTTGTGTTGTCACTGACTGATATTAAAATTTTTTGATGGTCTGAAGCATTTAAGTGTGACAAAGAAAAAAAAAAGAAATCTATATGTGTAAGTGCATAAATAAATAATTTAAAAACATAATTAATGAATGAATAAGCAACTGTAAATGCTCTGCTTATAACCAGCACATTTAGTTACGTTTACGTATGTACATTTCTAACTCATAATTACTGAAATGTATAATTTAAATCATGATTTGGAGTGCATGAGAAAGTGTAAAGGTAAACATAGCCCACTATGACCACTGGTCATTTATTAACAAGTATATTGAACAACACAGCAGCAACAGAACCAACGTTGTAATAGCAGTAAGGAAGAAATGATTCAGCCGGCATAAATACCGCTAACAAGTTTATTGTAAACAACAGTACGGCAAGTGAGTTTCCCACCACAACAGCTGACTGGTGCAAACGACACTTTAAAGCGCACGCAGAGGTAGGTAAAGTGGCTGCATGCTGACCGCTCATGATACTTCAAATACAGCAGTGTCTTGTGGAGTTCAAAAACTACTTCAGAAGGTTGCCTACAGCTACAACGGTTAATGCCAATTTGATTAATTCCTGTCACAGTTTTCCATTTGTGAAAGAGTTACAATTTCCAGTTACACAGACTGCCAGCATCCCTGCTCTTTTAAAAAATAAAAAATCCAGATTCTTGTCATTTTTCATGAAGGTGTCACGGCGTGCTGATGCTAAACAGGCTCCAGATGTCAGGAGCAGAGGACAAGCACAGTGCACGAGGCCCCTCACGGAGGGAGACGGCGCAGAGCAGGGGGGCCCTCCAGGACCCCCACAAGGGAACGTGACTAACCGCTGGGTCATATCCATCTCCTTCTTTCAACATGAAGCCATTCTACCCAATTGACAACCTCCTCCTCCATCCTCATCACCATCATGTTTTCTACTTCCCGTCATGCCTGCCTTTCACTTCATTGGCTCTGCGTCCAACAGAGGTATTTATTTACTGCAAGCATGCATGCAAATGAGAGCAGGGCTTCATTTTCTCCTGCTGAAAGAACGGGCTTGTTTTGCTTGCATCCTTACGTGACGCCACCGCAAGGGATCTGCACTTTCCGTCCGGTGTTCCTTTTTAAAATGAATGAGCATACCATTTCCCTAGGTGTGCTGACAACATTCTGATCTTCCACATCTTCCGATCTTTTCCACACAATCGCATTTTGAATGTGTTTAACCTTGATGCTGTCTTTACATCGCTAACAAAGCTTCACCTGCGGTGCGGTAATTTCAGTCTTATTTGCAAAATGTAAGACAGCAAAACTACATAAAATGTAATGAATGACAGCAGTTAACCTGTCGTCATTCACAGTGGAATCATCCATCCATCCATTCCCTATGCCGCTTATCCTCATTAGGGTCGCAGGGGTATGCTGGAGCCTATCCCAGATGACTTCGGGCAAGAGGTGGGGTACACCCTGGACTGGTCTCCAGCCAGTGGGTTTTATTATTATCATTATTTGCAAAATGGAAGATGGCAAAACTACGTAGAATGTTATGAATGACAGCTGTTCGCCTGTCGTCATTCACATTGAAATCAGTTGGTTTCTCCCAGACATGAGTCGATTCGGTGTTAAAAAATGCCTGTTTGAACAAGTGTGTTTTGAGGTGGGTTTTAAAAATCTCTACAGAGTCCATGGACCGGAGGGACAGTGGGACTTCATTCCAAAGATGTGGTGCCACTGCTTTTAAAGATCTGTCACCTTGCCTGCTAAAAAAGGTGTGAAGGACCATCAGCAGGTGCTTCCCGGCGGACCTCAGGCTATGAGCCGAGCCGTCGGGCTGGATCAGGGCAAAAATGTATGCTGGGGCCTGGCCGTGTAAACCTCGGAAAGTGAGCACAAGGAGTTTAAAATGAATGCGCTGTGGTACAGGTAACCAATGGAGAGTTTTGAGGATGGGCGAGATGTGGGCGCTCCTGTTTGGTGCGTGTCAAAAGCCTTGCAGCAGTGTTCTGAACAGATTGCAGGCGAGCCAGCTCGCTCTTGTTCAGACATGTGAAGAATCGATTACAATAGTCTACCCGGGAAGACATGAATGCATGAATGATCATCTCTAGTTCTTTGTTGGAGATAATCGGTCTATGTACTAAATAGACGTACTATATATTATTGTTCAAATTGCAGTTTGCAATGTTAGCGCCAGGCAGCTGGCTTGTTTACGTATTTTGTGATGTAGTAGTTCAACCAACCATACAATGAACCTAATGTCATACAGTTTAGAATCCAACCTAATTATTCTTTCGAA
This sequence comes from Dunckerocampus dactyliophorus, assembly GCF_027744805.1. Classification (NCBI taxonomy): domain Eukaryota; kingdom Metazoa; phylum Chordata; class Actinopteri; order Syngnathiformes; family Syngnathidae; genus Dunckerocampus; species Dunckerocampus dactyliophorus. The sequence continues at coordinate 11,883,828 of NC_072828.1, forward strand.
GGCACCGAGTACCTTACGACACCTGACTTCAGCGAGCATTAAAGGATTAACTCGGTTTTTCTTTGTATTTTTTAGCTTGTCAAAGTTAATATAGAATGTTATGTTGTTATTTCAGTACCTTTTGGTATGAGCAGTGGTTAACTTCATTTTACACTTGTATGTTTAAAAATGTTAAAATGTTACTTCAAAATTTTCTGTACACCTAATAATGGAATAATACTAATACTGGAACAAATTATTCCTGTGGAAAAAAACTTGTACGTGCTGAAAAGAATCCTGTTCAAATTTAGCATTTTTAGGACGAAAGGGTGCATCATTGGAAGTGCATGCGGACATTCCTTTCAATTGCTGAAGTCCCTTAATGTGCATATGAAAGAATCAGGGCATCCCGTGGGATTTATGACATTTGTGGCGACCCCTATGGGTTGTAGTCCAAATGTTTTGGAAGACATGTTAGCATACATGCAGCATATATTATAATCATTAGACAACTGGTCAATGACTTAGGGACAATGTGTTACCGCCATTACCGCGCAAAGACGTTTTGCTTGATGGCAGTCATGTTTTTCAACCAATCTTGTTCAAATTTCTCTTGTCAGTTCCCTAAACATGTGTCCCAAATTTTGCGGTGATTCGGTTAAACACCCTAAAATTACAGTGGGTGTTTTATAGACTGCGTTGAGCAATGTGAGAAATTTCAGTTCAATCCAACTTATGGGGTTCAAAACTTGGGGTTTAATAACAGCACCACCATGCAGTGTGTTTGTCAGAAAAATAATATCACAGTAGGGGAGCATGTTTTGACAAATTTTCACCCTTTTTGTGCAGTGGTAGAAGAGAAGTGGAAGAGCTAGCTCACGCAAGTAAATGCATGCATACAGGGATAACACTCCTTAATGTCTTGGTAGCACCATGCCGCTAAGTATTGAATACTGAGTGTCTATGTTAAAGTGAGGGGAAAAGAGTCCGCTAGAGTTGGGCTATTTTGGGAGTGAAGGAGGATTCTTACATGCAAGATTTATCTTGGTTATCAAGACACACAGAGATGTAGGCAGTGGTAAGTGTGGGCTACACTGCCCTCTATGGAGACTATTTCCTGCTCTCCTGTCAGAGTGCTCTTACCATGTCAGCTGCTGCTGCTGCTGCTCTCCAACTGAGAGTCGTGACCCACACATTGTAGCACACATGATGCATTTTCCCAATCTTTCCCAATCCCGGGTTGATTACCTGGAGCAGCAAATCATAGCTGGCTCCATTGTGCCCTTTAAAGGACTTCAGCCTGACCTGAGAAGCAGAACAATGACTTCCATCACTTGGCGGAAATTGGAAAAAACTTGAGGTCCCAGGTTAGTTTGTGCTTCTTCATTTCACTTCTTTTAGGAAGCACAAAATAACCACACTCCAATCGATGCCATTACTCATCAGGACCGACACCATCTAGCAGACACCTTTAAAAATAAAAACTAGTATCTAGTCCTTCTGGGAATTATCCTCTAAAGCAGGGGTTGGGAACCTTTTTGGCTAAGCGAGCCATGAAAGCCAGATTTAAAAAAAAATTATTTCCGTGAGAGCCATATAATATTTTTTTTTAACATTGAATACAACTAAATGCGTGCATTTTTAAGCTAGACCAACAATTTTGGAATATAATAAGTCTCTGAATTTATTCTTTTGATTAACATTATTATACTGAAGCTAACAATAATAAATAAAATACTCCTTACCATTAATGAGGCTTCTGGTGCCTGCATGGTTTTGCAATGTAGTCCGTATCTTTCTTTCTTTTCACCATCTTCTTTGTCAAAAGGGTTTGCTGTGGAGAATTAGCTAGCTGACTATTTGATTAAAAGAGGGAAGTTTACTTCTCAATAACCCAGGTAGGCTACCGCTTTATCCAGTAATAATAAGGTTTTGGTGTCTGACCCGGAAAATGTCAAAAGGACAGCTGGCATTGGCTCTGGCCACCCGCATTGCAGTAGAAAATGGATGGATGGATTAAAATGCATAAGAAAGTTTTATATTTTGAACATGATTTTTTACACTGTGATTTCTGTAATGTTTTACTTTAAAATGCCAGCAAAAAAAATAATAAATTAAATACATTTTATTCTGCCAACTATCCGTCAGTCAGCTACAGATGTGGAAGGTGTCAGGGTTTTTTTTTCTTCAGTAACTAGGCTAACCTAGCATGATGTTGCTGTTGAAATGTAAGTGTATTGTTAGCACTGTAGCTCACATACCGTAGCTATACTAGCGTTGCTAACGTTTGTGTCCTCTTGTCCCACTGTTTATTGTTATGTTGTTGTATGTGATATATGCCGTTTATGTTGGACAAGTGCAATGTAAAAAGTGGAAAAAAGTGCACAATACCTGTCTGTTGGAGGTAGGGTGGACAAACTCAGCTCATTAGCATTAAAGCTACAGACACACAAAATGCTGTGTTGCCAGTCGAGCTTACTAAAAGCACTTTTACACCGTCTAAATTCCAGCATCAAGGCTAGATTTCGGACCACACATTTCCAATAGACTATTGTGGGACCTCTGAGACTTGTTTCTGCTGAAAAATCTTAATAGCGCTGATATTCTTGTGGTCCTCATCTTTTGTTGGACGTGCTGTTGTGTGAGTGTTGAAAAACGTTTACGATCACAGCAGACTTTTCATGTCATGTAACGTGTGCAGTCACCGAGCGCTACTAACTAAAGTCCTGCCAAGGAAGTTTATGTTTCTGCAAAGTTTGGGTCCAGATGTTCCCAGGGAGGGAGGAGGTGGAAAGACAAATATTAGTCCACAGGAAGACTCGCAGGAGAAAAGATCCGTGATAAAAGGAGTGTGGAGAAAGTGAAACATGGGAATTGAATTCAAGACTAAATCATGATAAATCTTTTTTGTTGTTGTTTTATGAAAACACTTTTGAACACCTATTATAAATTTAACTGTATTTGAACATCTGTTTGACCCTCTTCACATTTGGCTCTAAAAATGTTTCCGCCTTGTTTGTCACTCAAAACATAATTCAATGGAGGAAAAATGGAGGGAAATGACTATTTTAGTGTCTGAAGTGATTAAATTCTTCTAGAAAGAAACCGAGCATGAACCTGTTATAGGGTTGTGACTTTTTAAAATTGAAATATTAGCTTTGGAATTATCAAGAAATGTACCTACAAAATTGCAAGGTTAGTAATATTGTTATTAACATAATGCCACACAAAAAAAACATTTAGAATTTCTTTCTAACGTGTTCTAAGAAAAACTAGCTATGTATTATTTCCATAATAACCTTTCCAGCAAAAAGTTTTTGTAAAATTTACAGTAAATTGTCGTACCGCTTTGAACCCTGATAGTGTCCATATTAGAATTGCTGTCCTCAAGTTTCACACACAAAAATATCATAAATCTTTATTAAATTGGAACTTATTTAAACTTTATTTGCAAAATACTCCAGCAAAGCTTCCTGTTTTGTAAGATTCCCAGAAATTCACCGTGAAGTTCCATCCCTTTCCAACCCTGATTTTGTCCTTATTAGCATTGTGTTTGAGGAAGACGGACTGCGATTTGAGCCGGTCTGCTGCTTCTTATGATAAGACAAATGTAGTCTGCATGTTGTGAAGGGCTCAGGCACGGTGTGTGTGTGTGTGTGTGTGTGTGTGTGTGTGTGTGTGTGTGTGGAGGGGTGTAAGTGGAGAAAGTGGGCACAGCGTTAAGCAGCCGCTGTCAAGTAAAAAAAACAAAAAAACCAAGCAGAACTCTAAGTGACAGTGAAGTGAATTAGCGCATCCAAATGGAGAGGCTGCAGTGAGGTAATTTAGCATGTCGGGCTAAATCACATTTAGCTTGAGGTGCAGATGGCGGTGTATCCATTAGAGCAACCCCGATCTTATCTTCTCTATGTTGTGCGGGAGCTGCGTTGTTCGGTCCTTAGAGACTCGGCGGCTTATTAAAGATCACTGCAGAGGCATTCAAGGCTCTCTGCTTTGCTGTGCGCTGCTCCAATCCAACAGATGTTATGACACGTGTTTCGAATAGCAAAGGCAAAGTGGATCAGCAAAATGTTAGTGTAGCAAACTTCACTTTTTGTGGCCACCGCAGCCTCCTTTCTTGATTGATACGGCATCGGTCCTTTGCGCAAATATTTAGCTTCCCTTGATACGTCTAATAAAAGTGTTTAGAGAGAATCCCCTCAGAGGAAGCACGTAAACTAACGCCGCAGAGACCGAGAGAAAGGAAGTTCAGGGCAGAGATTGAATGTCGAAGCACACCTCATGTAAATATTTGAGACATCTGCACATTCTGGAGGCTGTCTTAGGAAAGATAAACTGTTTCCTGTCGTAAGGACCCTCACTCAGCTGTCTGATAAAGACACTCATTTTGTTATGTTCATTATATGCCTGCTCTTAGACGTAGATACAACATCATAAAGGGCGCACTCGCGCTAGGCCAATTATTCCCATCATGCTTTGGTCCGTTTCCTTGTGCCATCACTTCTATTTTGCTATTTTACTGCAATTTTCCTGGCTTTATGGATTTTCTCCAGTCTTATTTGGAGTTATGATTTCTATTGTGCAAGATGGAGGCTTTCATTAATTATTTTGAGTTGTGATCACGAAAATGTAATGACACTTCTTAATTACACGCACAATGTAGTCGCAGATTAGTGTGCTGTGAGTTTCGACTACTCATTATTTTGAGTCTTTGTATGCATTTCTATTATGAAATGCTTTAGTTATGATTAAGAACTTGCGAGAAGTGATCACATTACACGTTTTATGTGTGTGTGCGTGCAATCGTGCCAAAGGAGGGGAAGTGCACAGCAGTGACGTGCAGTCAGGCGAGACCGGTCATGATGAAAATGAAAAAAAAACAAGTAATAAATATAACATAGGAGCAGCCTTTTACACCAGTTATGATTTGTCAATAGAACTGTATTATAGATGTATTTTCTGTGTGATTTCAATCCTTTTTAACATTTTCTCAAGTAAAAATTGCTGAATTTCTCATCAAATACAGGGCAAAAGCCTCAGATGAGGCTGCCACAAATGTCTCTTCTCGGCTTAGTGCGTAAGAGTCGCATCTTGGCGCCTGACAGTTTTTGTTTGTCAGCATGTCGCCAATAATACAATGAACATTTTATTTTCCGCCATGGCTTTTTACAGCCTGTGTAATGCTGCACAATAAAATACAGAGAAATTTCATACGCAGAGGCGCTTGCAGGTCTCACTTCATCCTAAAGGAGTGGGGGACGCGCGTGCGTGAGTGGAAGGTGCTAGTCATTGCCGGCCCTCCATAGAGAAGAAAAGCCAAAGTCACTAGCTGGTGAGCAGCAAGTCAAACGCATTAAAGATATTTTCCTGCCGAATGACTGAATCAATTTGACTGCCAAGATGGGGGGATTATACTTGTAGACTCAAGTTCACCAGGTGGTAATCAGACTCTTACAGCAAAGTACGACAGCTTTCAATTATTCTCTTCTTTTTTTTGTTATCCTTTTAATGAGTAACATGCGTTAACATAAACAAAAACTGAACACCAGCCATGAACCTGGTGTTGCAGTGCTCGGGTGTGGATCAGAGCACTCGCACTCACCAAACGTGTCAGACTTGGGGTGATAAGTGGGCCTGAGCAGGGTAGGATTGGCCTAGTATGACTACACTCTAAGATGAGTTTACTGGCTGGAAGCCAGTGTAGAAAGTACAAAGGAGTATTAGAGCCAATATTGCAAAATATTCATTCATTGTCTTCCACTTCCACTATTTCTTTTAGCAATCACACGGTAAAACATACTTATGGTAACATATGAGCGAGGATGCAAATGAAGGAGACAAATGTATTTATGTCTAGTGTGACATTTAGAAGAGGGTTCCTAACATAAATGAAGTCCCTCCTAGCAGTGCTGAGCCTTATGTAAGTGGCAACGCTTAATGAATATTTTAGGTGTGTTTTGGGGGCTGGGGGCTGGCAGCAGCTGCTACTGCTGCTGCGGCTCCTTTTGTGTGTGTGTGTGCGTGTGTGTGTGTTTTTATTCTTTCTGCTTGGCTCTCTGCACTGATGATATTTCAATTGAGCTGTTACATCATGTGGATCACGGCCACTGCGGAGATGAAAGTCAGCTATTAATGCATGCAGTGCACACACAGAACTATGCATTAGTGGCTAACTGTGCATCGCTGCTCATTCACCATCGTTAAAGTGTTCATACTGCCATATTTCCACTGCATATATACAGTACAAAGTTACAGAACCTACTCATCAGTGTTACTACATTTAATGAGCAACAACTGTCTGATAAATGTGTTGATTAAAGTGTAGACTGGCCAATGACTGCATAATGACTGGCTGACAGAACCGACTGATCAGTTACTGATTGTAGTGACTGAAGTGTAGACTGACCTGTGACTGCATGAAGACAGATACTGAACCGACTGATCGCTGTTGTCGCCTTAATGATTGATTTGTAGACAGGCAGATGTCTGCATAAAAAAACTGATCACTGTTGCTGCTTGGAATGATTGCTATGCAGTCCGACCAATGACTGCATAAAGATTGGGTGACAGAACCGACCTACTGCTGTTAGTGCTTTTCATGAATGAAGTGTAGACTTCGAAACATCAAATGCATAAAGACTGGTTGACAGAACCGACTAATCACTGTCACTATTTGTAATGATTCAAGTGTAGACCAATGGCCAATGACTGCATGAAGACTGGGTGGCAGAACCGACCAACTGCTATGTCAACTGACCAATGAGTTCTTAGACTGGACGGTGGAACCAACTGATTACTGTTACAGTTGGTAATGATGTAAACTGACAGTAAGCAGCATGATGAAGTGTAAACTGGCCATTGAGTTCTGCACAACAGAACCGCGCGATCAGTGTTATTACTTGTATAGACCGGCCAATGACCACATAAAAACTGGGCAACAGTTTTATTTCAGCCAAATGTTGGGATCCTTCAGTTTGAATGGGTTCAACTTAGAAGCTTTACTTTCGTCCACTTGCAATCGCTATGATTTACAGTAAGTCTGCATATTAATTTGATACCAAATTGAAAGGGAAAGTTGAACAGACATGATAAAGCAGTAGCCAAAGTACAAAAATACATACAACCAGCGATAAAGCCTCATTTTCCGGGGAATCCCCACTTTCTCATCCTGACACACACATACATTGACAGGTTTCACAGTACGGGGATTGGAACACCAATATAAATAAACTCTTCAAGATTAAGCACTTAATGCACAACATAATCATGAAACCTACGTACTTGTTCGTATAACTCACACAGAGCAATGAAGAACTTCATGCTCTGTCTCCTTCCTTCTTTCTGCTCTGACGGTGTGCTCTGCGCTGTGAGGAATTCAGGTGCACTTGTAATTGTGAGTGTTAGTTGCTAATTGTTTTTCATTTTTATTCACATACCACCTACGGCAATTGGCATACCCCACTTTGGGAACCTAGGGTGTAGACTTACCCAGGACTACAAGATACGTGAGTGAGATCCCAGGCAATAACAGTACCTTCCTTCATTTGTATATCCCATACAAGGAGAAACCAAGTCAAAGCTCAGTGGAAGGTAATTCAATCCTGCTACTTTGTGTTCTCTACCATCTAGCCTACAACTTTGAAACCTGAGCTTCAGTTCATGACCTTTGTCACTCCTTGTCGCTTCATTTTCCATATTTCAAGTCCCCGGTTGCTTTGTCTCTGCCTGTTGCACTTTTTTGCCCCCTGCCCTCCGCTTTCTTATTTAGCGTTCAAATGATCTCCCATCTGTCAATGCAGTGACTTTATTTATTCGTAAAGTAGGACGGTCTAGCAGGAAAGCTTATGTTCCACTTTGATTCTGACCTTTTGGTACAGTTAGTCATCATCACGCCTGCTCCAAGGGCTCCAACGCTTGTCATGTCTGTTAAAGGTTGTGTCACCCACATGATGACCTGTTTGAAATTAACATTGTAACATGGTGGAACTATTTCTGATAACTTATTAGAACAACACGTTCCCCTTTTTACCCCTTTTGATGATTTCCCTCAAAGTTCTACACCAACTGATCTGCATATGCATCGTTCCTTTACATTATTCATAGGCAGCGCCGAGAGCGAGGACTTATAGAAACGCTGCAGAGTTTTGAGAAATAGCTTTTCCACTCATATGCTGCATCTACATGTGAGCAACTATGTGGCAGGCATCCAAATCAGGGCTGCTGGAGAAAGATGGAAATATACTGCATTTTACACAGAGCAGCATCTATTGAACACTGGTGCTGTATGCAAATGTTCAAAGTAGTGCTTCGGTGCTGTTTGAGACATATTGCACTTTTTTTTTTAGCTAGAAAACCAATGTTATGGATTAAAAGGATGCCCTGGCACTGTCTCAAAATACTTACAGCTAAACAAAAAACACGTCTTGAAGCAACGATGGTAAAGTTAATTGTTTCCATGCTAAATGCAAGTTGTTTGTTTTTTTTCTTCCCATTTTAGCAAATACCTGCAAATGTTGAATTAAAGTCACATTTGTATTTTCGGCCAGGAAATGACACAAGAATATGGCAAAAGATACTAATAACTGTTAAAAATATGATTACCACAGGGAAAAACAATCCTTAAAGGTCACATTTTGACCATTTTTGACATATGGGTAGGGTTGGATATCGTTTACCTATTATTGGATACCAGTGCTAAACCAGTAGTTTAGCAGAAACTGTGCGCGTGTTTAAGATGTGCCCAAACTAGTACTTGGAAAAAGAATAACATACAAATCTCGCCCAAAAACAATGCCTTTTTTATGTTTATGGAATTTTGAACAGAATAGTAATTTAAATTCTTCAATAATATAAATAAACTGACAATTAAATAATAACTTCACCAATATGAAATAAGATCCACAACAAACTGTCATAATTATCACAGAAAAAAACAGCAGCAATACAGATCGAGAGTGTGCAAAAAAAAAAAATCCATGCGATTTTACCATACTTGTGCATACATTCCTGAAAATTCGGGGCAGAAATTGATAGCTGATACACAACAGTGGCGATGTTATACTAGCGTTACAACGCTGTTTGCGAGTTAACCTTACATCCAAGACTCATGTATTGATTGAGCAGAATGAAGTTAGTGCAACAACCTGCTTGTGTTGTAATGTTGATGTTCACAATTCCAGTGTTTGTGAATGCACCCCGCCTGAGCGTGATTGGTGGATAATGAGGAAGTGTTGTGATGCTGGTGTAGACAGCGATGGAGAAACGTGTGTGCGAGTTTAAGAATATGGTGTTGGAACTGAGCACTGCTGTTGCCGTGTTAATGTCGGCAATAAAGTTTAAAAAGAGCTTCAGACTGTGTATTAAATGTGTGCTTACATGTTCTTCAAAAAACACTCCATTGTGCTTCTAGGTCAGACATTTTGGACCGGTATATTTTGGTGGAATCTAGGGGATGATTATGATCTACTGTGAAGTATTAACAAGTATTATTGTTGTTAATCCATCTTGGCAATGGCATCTATTAGCAATTTAAATGTGTTCTAGTGACTATGGTGTAGGTCTTAAGTGAAAACACAGTCGGTTAATTCAAACGTCAATTTTGAATTTAAAATCATGTACGCCCCTGAAGAACTCAGGCTAAGAACCTTTGCTTCAGAGCTAGCACCTCAGGCAAGAAGAAATGAACATTTGACTGGTGTTTAAAGTAAGAAACTCTGCTGTGTCAGCTTTTTTGTTATTCATCATTTCATGGTTGGCCTGTACACGGTGCTGGTGGTGGTGGGCTAGCTAAGGAACAAAATGTCTCAATCCATTCTGTAGACAACCTAATCACACCTGACAGATTGTCACTTTGGTTTATGAGAGCAACTTTGAGGTTAACAATTGCAATTAGTGTAGACATGCTGTGGGTGAAGGCAATCAGCGAGGTGAGAGTCGATCTATAGCCGTGAATATGTAATTGATGCACGCAGCTGGGGCCCTGGGCACCTCGCCATATAGAGCTACACTGTGTTCAATTGCACATTTTATTACATGTGCTTTTTTTCTCTCCATCTTAGAGGTGAACATGCTTCAAAGTGCTAGCACGTCCTCTCCCTCCCTGCTCGTATGTCCACAGGTCCATCATATCTGCTGTGGCGAATGAAAGTGATGCTCGGGGAGGTGAAACACCCGCCGGAAGTGCCGTGAAGAAACAGATGGATCCATGACGTGCATTGAAGCATGCACATCACCGAGGAAAGAAGTTGGAGGAAGAGAAAGGGAAAGGGCGCTGTTCTGTTTGGGGACACTTCGCTGGCCAGGCGGCAGGTCAGATTTCTTTTAGCTGGCTGACTGGAATCACGCACACACACACACAGTCTAGGTAGGTAGACGATCAAAGCTAGATTTTTCTTGCCAAAATGTTCTCACAAAAGACAAATGTCCCCCCCAATAAAAGGGATGTTGTGCCACCCTATGATAGAACATGATAGGAGCTCAGTGTAGTATTCTGTCCAAAGGGGGAAAAAATATCCTCACAATAGCAGTTGGATGACAAGAACTGGACCACACAAAGATAGATTACGCACATACGTGTTGTTTAATGGGGCCAAAAGAGCTCATTCTAGCATGGACCAGACAAAATGTCCTCACAAAAGACAAATGTCCCCACAATAAAAGTGTAATAAAGTGTAATGAGTTGGGTCACGCGAGGATAGAAAGAGGATACACACAGTCTGATGGGATCAACCCAAATTGCTGAATCTTTTCAACTCAAACTTCTCAAATACTTTTTATTCCAATGGACTCTTTGCAAACAGTCCAAAATGTAGCACAGTTTCCGGCCCTGGAATAACACCTCTTGTAGCTAGTTATGTCTGGCCTTCAAAATAAAAGCATGTGAGTACGCGATCGTAGGCAGCAGGTCTTTACACCGCCACTGGCCTTTTACTTGCGGGGTGGGAGCGGGTGGAAATTCAGTTGGAAAGACCAAAATTTCCCTTATTTTCCAGAAAATGTTGACAATTATGACGCATGTACGGATAGAACAATCCAACTCCACACAGCTCTCTCCAAATGGAGATTCAAACCCTCGCTCTCCTAACTGTGAGGCCAACATCCTGACCACAAGGAAATCATTCTAGCACTTTCCTAGTGGACCAGTTGAAATGTCCTCACCATACAAGTGGGATGTCAAGAGTTGTGCCATGGTATAATAGAAGGACAAGACACATAAATACAGTCAGTTTGGAAGGAGCTAATTGCAGTGTTTTGTTCAAAATAACCTCCGTTTTTCATTCTTTCGAAACTATATTTTGTATTTAATGCAGAACAATAATTCAGTTGGGAATTGAATATCGATACGGCATATCCTCAAATGAATTACCTTTACTAATGCCACATTTTCACAAGATATACATTTCAGTTCAGTATGCTACACCCTGATTTTGTTAGCGTTCATGACTGATTAGGAGAGCAGATCACAGCATGAGGTACATAAATAGTTGGGGTTTTTTTTAAGCGTTTTGGTTTTCTTTCCATTCTGAAGTGTCCCAAAGCCAAAGTATTATTTAAAAAAAAGGCTTTTTTGGAGAATAAATGAAGCAACAATAAAATACCTACCATATGGTCAGGCAGCAAGTGCAAATTCACAGAGACTTAACGTGACCGTGCTTGTTGCGCCATTTAGGCAGATGTGTCAATCATTAAGTAACATTAACACAAATTAAGGAAGGGACAGTACAGGTAGGTCCGCCTCCAACTGCACTGCTTCATTGAGAGCAACCAAGAATAAAAGTAAAAGTTTAAAAGGACGCAGGATTTCATAAACACGGATGTAGAAATTCATTATTAGTGACAAGCTTGCCTGTCAACTATGCTCTTATAGCAACAAACAAAAGCCTAGTACTTTCTGCGCTTGAGTAAATAAACACTGTCTCGGCCTCTATTTGAGGAAATTACCTTAACTCTGCTTAGCAACAAGAGCTTGGGCGAACATGACCAGACAAAATGTATATAACAAAATAATATGCTAGGTATATTTTTTATTTCAGCTGTAGCTTTTTATTGTCTGTGTGATTTATAACATTTAAAAAAACGACAGTACGTACGCTACTTCAATGTTTTTTTCATATAAAAACACAACTAGAAATGAGCTCATCTGTCTTGTTTGAGCCAGTCTGTTCAAGCCAAGTATATAGGTTATAAGTTTTAAAGAACATATCTATGTATCTCCCACTGTGTGCAGGATTAAGGTCATGTTTTTGTGCCGGCTTGATAGCAAGACCTGAGATTACTGACATTCTTATCTAAAGCACACCACCACCACTAGCAGCCCTAAGTTGCCAGCTTAACTCCTACAGAGCCACTGGAGCGTGTTCATACTTCGGATTTATTTCTATGCTTGGATAGACATGTTTCTACTTTTCTGCGTGAAGGGAGAATGTTTAACCTTGTATTGGAGCTCATTAGGTCATGTTAAGAGCACCTGTTGTAATGTGATGATGGTGCACAGAGACTCTTTTGAATGCACATCTCTCATTAACAGCCATCGCTCCAATGTATTCAAATGCATGTACACTGTATTCTAACTGACTATTCTCTCTATGTGATTCTCATTAGGATTCATTTGGGCGAGGCTATCTTTATAAAAGCGAGTGCTCAGCATAGAAATAGCCCGCATAAATCAAACATTACACTTCTACACAGTCTACACTCCATAAAGGGTTCATTAGTGGCATTTAAAGGCGGTATTTGAAACACTTGTCCTACGAGGCGTGCGAGTGTTTGCACGGTCATGTACAAAAAATGCTATTAATCTTTACATTGTTTGTAAAAGGGAGAACAATGCATGCTAATACAAATAACAGTAACACAACCTTTCATATGTTGTTGTTGCTAATGAGGCTAGCTAGGAGATTGGAAGCTGCTGACAGAGCCCGCCCATCTCTTCCCCGAGGTCTCCCCCAATGCTGCCAGCAGTCGCTCTGCCTGGAAATGCCCCAGCTTGGTATCCTCCCACAATGGGCCCTTTAAGCAGGCACACAGCAGCCTTGTTCCATACAATATTAGTCATACATTTACAGTAAATCTTTTATTGATGGGGGTTACGTTTAAAAGACAATTTTAAAAAATGTGAATAATGGACGTGCCCATAAAAATCCCTAAAAAAATATATTTTTGATACCCTATAATATGCCTCTCACAGTTATTAAACTCTTTTTTTTGTAGTTTCATGGTTCACTATGGCCCTATTAGTAGTAAAAAAATAAATAAATATTGAAATACAAGTTATATGTAGTATTCTGGTCACCAGGCATCAGTAATGTTACATTGATACGACATGACAGTAGCTTAGGTGACCATCACACTGCATGGAGTCAGCCATGGCCTGTCTGACATGACAGTGAAAAAAAAGTTATCCTCTCAATTTGTGTGGAAGTGGTAAGTTTTTGACTTTTTGTCCTTCTTCCCCACTCTGTTTGAAACAGTTTCTTAAATTTAGAAAAAGTAAATTGGAGAGGCTAACTAGTTAATCTCGGTAGCATGCTATGCCAGCAGCGGCCGTCTATATCATGGTCTGGTTTGGAACCAATGAACCGCGATAAACAAGGGACGACTGCATTCATATAAATCTGGCTTATTGAGCACAAGATGGAATACAAGGGTAAGGTCCATGTTGAACTGAGTAGCCAGGGCAGAGAAGTGTGAACTGCTTCATTGCTTCGTTGCGTCATGCGTCACAGTTGTCAGGATTTGTGATGAAACACTTCCAGGCTTGTTTCTTTACGTCCTTTTCTTCACTCAACCTCTGGTGGTCACATGACCTCTCATTGAAAGACATTGATCAAGGTTTGCATCAGACGAGACTTTAAGAAGAACATTTTAAAGGATAATCTCAAAAGTGCCGAAGTGGGATTCCAAAATGTATGTGCCCTGAAGTAAAAGTGAAGCTCATTCTAGAACAAGGTGTTCTCTTGCAGCCTCCTTGTATATCTTCACCCCGCCCCCCTTCTTCTATGTCTGGGGGTGCTGTGATAAGAAGACACGAGATAAACAGCCCCTCCAGTATGTGGCATCGATCGCTGGAGGGTAAAAGCTTTTAATGGCTGCCCTCAAAGTAATAACATTGCGGGAAGTTCTCTCATCTGATAGGGCAGTGGATTCCTCCCCCCTCACCACACCTACATCCCCTCCCTCTCTAGCTGCACCTTGTAACCACAAAAGGTCAGGGTGAAAGCAGGGACATGAGAATGAGGACAAGAAGAATAACTTTTGCCTCTGCAAGCATGCAGGAAGAAAGAACAGTCCCTTGATTGATAATTGCAAAGTCCCATCTGTCTAACGCTTATGTAGAGTGTAAGAAATTAAAGGAATGTTTACTATAAATGCTCCTCTACACAATTACGAGTCTCCTATAGATGCTGGGTGCGTGGTTTACAAAAGCAAATAACTGCGGGGTCTGTTAATTAACGCAGGGTCAAAAACAGTGGCATTAACAGCTGCGGCTGTAGGCAACCTCCTGATGTAGTATTTTTCCTAACGCCACAAAATGGCAGTAGCTACACTTAAAGTGTCATGAATTGTCAGAACCCGGCAGCTTTATCTCCATAAATGTTGCTACCCAGCTGCTGGTGTGAAACTCGTGTGTTACACTTTGCGCTGCCAATAAGTACGCATTCTGACTCTTGAGTAGGCTTGTGCACTTCAGCGCTTTCAAGGTTTGCATTTTGTTGCATTTCGCCCGTCTGTTTTGAGCTCAGTCTGAATCTTGGATTATGCTCCTGCATCCAGGTGCCAACATACGCTGCAGCCGCTCGCTCCTCCCCCTCCAAACCTTCCTCAGAAGCTTGATGTGCACTTCCAAAAAAAAAAATCTGAGATGGTTGGAGGTCAAGGTTGGCAGGTCTGGTTCTGTTGTTTACAGTGAACTCATCAACGATATTAATGCTGGCTGAGCAGTTTGCTCGTTACCGCAACATTACAACATTGGTTCTGTTGCTGCTGTGTTGTGCAACATACGTAAATGAGTATGTGGTCAGAGAGCTGTGTTTTCCTTTCCACTTTCTCATGCACTCCAAATCTTTATTAGAGTAAAAAAAAAAAATCTTGTTATATGAATGAGTTTAATTGGTATATCTGGCATAGCCTTGAACTCCAGTCAATGAAGGTGCAAGGTTGCCAGCTTGAGCAACTCCATTAAAAAAAAAAGTCTAACAATTCACAAGGAAATGCACAAAACCCATATTTCACACTACAAGGACTTGATCAATCACTGCTCAACAAATTTCTCCAAACACCATACTCCTTACCCCCCCACCTGTATTCCACTGACACCTGCAACTCAAACACTGCAGTTTTTTACTGAAGAAATCTGTAACATAAACCAGCTATTACTCTCTAATTCTGTGCCTCCTTCTCCACCTGAACCTCTCTCAAACTACCAACCTTTCTCTACTTTTCAACTCCCCTTGTCCGCTTTTCAACTTGTCAGAAATCGCCAACCTCATCCACAAATCCAAGTCCTCCACCTGTCAGCTTGTTTCTTTCCCCACAGTTGTAGTGAAATCCTGCCTTTCCTCCGTGCTTCCGCTCATTTCTGCCATTATTCACGCTTCACTTTCCACTGGAATTGTCCCATCACATTTCAAGACTGCAGTTGTCAACCCAATTTTGAAAAAAAACTGATTCAGACCCAAATAACTACAGTAACCTTCATCTTATTTCTAACCTTCCTTTCGTTTCTAAAATGAAACAACTGTCGCCTCCCAACTTCACCTTCAGTTAACAAATAACTCCCTCTACAGACCTTTCCAGTCACATCACAGCACAGAAACGGCCCTCCTCAAAATCACCAATGGCCTTTTCATTGCTGCCAACGCTGGCTTAGTCTCCTTCCTCATCCTTATTGACTCGAGTGCGACCTTTGATGTCATTTCACAACCCATAGACTCTCATGGTATCACCCACACACCCCTCGACTGGTTTCACTCACATGTCACAGACCGCATACAGTTCATACAGCTCAAGTCCTTCAAGTCCAACCTCTCCACTGTCACTACAGGTGTGCCTCAGGGCTCTGTCCTGGGGCCTCTTCTTTTCATCATCTACCTCCTCCCCATTGGCAATATCTTCCGCAGGTTCAATATCCAGTTCCACTGCTTTGCTGATGACACCCAACTCTACCTCTCTGCTAAACCATACTCCGCACTCCCTCCTTCCTCCCTCACCTCCTGTCTATCTGTCTGAACAAAGTCATTACTTTTCAAAGTCAACAGTTTCACCCTCACCATCAACAGCTCCTCCATCTCTCCCTCCCCACAGGTAAAGAATGTGGGTGTCATCCTGGATAATGAACTGTCATACAAATCCAACATCAACAACATCACTGGATCTGCTTACTTTCACCTCGCAACATTAATCATCTCCGCCCGTCCCCCACTGTCCATGCTGCCCCCATCCTTATCCATAGCCTGGTCACTTGTCGCATTGACTACTGCAATTCACTCCTTCTTGGCCTCCCCCAGAAGTCCCTCCATAAACTTCAACTGGTCCAGAGCTCTGCTTCCCGGATTTTAACCAGAACTTCCTCATTTCATCACATCACCCCCATCCTACAGCATCTTCACTGGCTCCCGGTCCAGTACAGAATAAAGTACAAACTCATCTTACACACCTTTAAGGCCATACACAACCTCAGCCTTCCGTACCTGACTGACCTCCTCCACATTGCTATTCCAGCTCGCTCCCTCAGATTCTCCTCCTCCATTCACCTCACTGTGCCCTCTGCCCGCCTCAGCACCATGGGGAGCATAGCTTTCAGCCTCTCTGCTCCCAGACTCTGGGAATCATTACCATCCGACATCCGAAATATTGACTCACTCCCCATCTTCATATCCAGACTCAAAACTCATCTGTTCAAAATTGCATACTGCCTCTGACTTGTTTATGTTGTTTTTATCCGTTGTTGTTTTATTTGTGTCATGTGGAGTGTCCTTGGGATTTTAGTGCTTTAGCCAAATGAAACCGTTCCCCTCGTCCTCAAATCAAAAGTGGTACAGTTAAGGCAATATTTTTAATTCCGTGTATTCCTTCTCTTGTGCACCTCCACCAATAAGATGTGGTGATGAAGACAGGAGGAAGTTGAGGCTCTGCTTTGTGTTCCTGCGTGTCTTTTCAAGTGGTTTTCATCAGTGTTGACACTTTCCTCCTGCTCAGCCTTCCAGACCGTCCCAGGAGGAGAAAGTGGTCCTGGCAGCCTTCCTTGTGAATTTCTATGACTTGATGACACAATTGTGACAGTTGTCACTTTTTAATCCATCCGTACCATGCAGCATTGTGCTTTATTTGATAATCGATGGCAGTGCTGATGACATGACGAGAGAGCAGAGACAACCCCAAAACCGTCTTGCTACTGTGGGAACACGCGTCACCTCTGACCCCGGCCCTCACTGCTGCCGCCATCTAAAGTCCTCTGTCTCGGTGTCTCTGCGTGCGGCCCAATCACAAACACTCACCTTGGCCACGATGGGCTGTGATGGATGGTCTCCCTGTGAGGCTCGGGGTCGGTCGGGTCAGCACCGCGTGGAGACTGGAGGATGACCTCAGCGTGTTTACGTTGATGTGGTCGCTCATCAGAGCAGCTAATGTTTACATCTGGTAAGGACACGTCCTTTACCATGGACCGAGCAGGTTTTGCGGGCTTGTGGCCAGGACTCAGTCCTAAAATACACAAAATTTGTTTCCCCACCCCCACCCCCAAAAGAGTGATTTAGTTGCCATAAAAATACAATAGCAATTCTTGAAGGCAAGACACTTGATTGCCACTTTTTTCCTTTTCTGCACCACAATTCCTTCCCGGAAAGTGACTTAAGCAACATTTGCAATAGTTTCTTCATCATTATTTTAATAATACCTATAAAA
The DNA here is from genome assembly GCF_027744805.1 of Dunckerocampus dactyliophorus. NCBI lineage: Eukaryota > Metazoa > Chordata > Actinopteri > Syngnathiformes > Syngnathidae > Dunckerocampus > Dunckerocampus dactyliophorus. The sequence continues at coordinate 11,901,708 of NC_072828.1, forward strand.
TATAAGTTTATTTATACATTCGATTAGTCTATTCAGGAAATGGCTCCTGCAAACCAAAATGGCCGACATTTTTCGACTAATTCTGTGCATCCTGTTGTGATGAATGTGACTGCCATAGTTCATGTCAATCAGGTGCAATGGGGGCGGGTGCTAATATTTTATAACACTCCAGGGCGGCGTTACCTAGCAGGCTTTGTGGGCTTACGGCCAGGACTCGCTCCTAAAATATGCAAATTTTCATCAGGATATGCCTCGCAAAATTTGTTTTTGAGTTTTTGTGTACAAATACCCCAAAGAAGAGTGATTTAGTTGCCATGAAAATAAGCAATTGCACCTTTGTGTCCCGGACCGAAATACTGGATTGGCACTTTTTTTCTTTTCGGCGCCAAAATTCCTTCCCAAAAAGAGAGAAATGTCTCTTGGAGATGAATAAAGTATCTATCTATCCACTTTAGCAACATTTTCAAAATTTTTAAATCATTATTTTAATAATACCTGCAAAGTACGAGTTTTAATGAGTATATGTTCATTTTTTTGCTATACAGCTTTCTTTCCTGGTTGGCTGGAAGAAATCACATTGTTTCACTGCTTTATTGTAAGGCATAAGGCATATATTTTGACTTCATTTACCAAATAACATCTCCTGTCCTGTAGTTTTTGCAAAACATACTAGTTACTACACAAAAATCCATCAAGATATTGCTAATAATAATAATAATAATGGTAATTCATATCTTTAACAACATTAAAATGCAACTCCCACTGCGGGTTGAAGAATCTAATCTTATTATTCAAAGTCCGACATCTCAGTGCCTGCTCCTTTGTGCAGCTGGATATTGCTTAGCAACAAGGCATGACTGCTAATGTTGCATTTGAAGGATAGCTCCCCATAAAAAGACCAAAGCCAAAAACTACTTTTTAATATCCTTGCAGAGTCGCATTGCGGCAGGCGGCCCCCTTTCATAACATAACATAACATAACATGTCAGGGCTTCATCTTCAAAGTGAGGTCCGACACTCAAGAAAATGTCCCCTGACATCGGCACCGTCATCCCCTGCATACATACTGTACATATAGACGCTACATGCATATAGGATGCGGGGGTGTTATGTAAGACTGCAGCGATAAGGTCTGACTACAGCTTAAGAGGGCTTAAAGACATTTATACATGTCGCTGGTCACAATATTAGGTACAAGTGCATGATGTAATCAATGATACAAGGTGCAGAAATCATGTCTGCCTGTCGTACTGAAGCACACAAAAACTATAAAGAAATCCCACCACCTGCTGCGCCTTGAGCCGGATCTGCACTGGAATTTAATGGATTCTTCCGTGGTCCATGCGCTGCTTCGCTACAAAATTTTGTACAAAACGTAGGCGTCATCCTAACTCACCAACCAGAAAACCGCCATCAAAACGTAACCCCCTTAGCTTGTGTTTTTTCTCCTTGATGGAGGTAAGAATGTTGACCTTTTATTGATGAGAGGTATTCATTTAACAATATGCTTTTATTGTTTTGCATCTCACCATTGGTGACAAGACAGGGTCCTATCATGTGAAGCACTGCTTGCATCTGAAAAGTGTGACATAAATCAAGTTTTATTGATTATAAAGGTGGAATGGATTGTGCAGGTGCGTGTACCTAATGCTGTGGCCAGTGTGTATGTGATCATGTAGTTGCAGCAGACGTCACTAGACGGACAAACAAGCTGCTTTCTAAGGGAATTGGCTCCATTTTCTTTTGTAGACATTGCACTAAAAGCTTCATTTATTGAAGTATTCCCTTTTTTACTGTTGCTCCACATACCCAGAATGGATTTTACTGCATGTGGAGCTTTTACAAGGCTTCTCTGAAGACCACTAACATGATATTTATTTACCTTTCTATTCCACAGCACAGTTGGCTTTTACAGAACATAAGACAGCCTTCCACTTGACTTTGTATGATTAAATAAAAAGGAACGTTTGTAGGAGCGTGTGGTAAAGTTCACTGATTGTAGTCTAAAAGCAGCATGCTGTGCGTGTGTGGCGCGACCATAGGGAAAATAAACAACACTCTTGCTTGCTCACCATCGCTTGCTCGCTTTCAGGGTCCGACAAGGGTCAGAGGTCACATATTGAGTGTGTCGGGCAGCAGCAGCGTTCATCCCTGGCACCTTTTGAAGAATGCTCGTACATCACAGCGGGGAGTGCAGGCGTGTCAGACCTTGTTTAACGAGAACCATCCTCCCTTTGTTTGTGTTAGCTTCATTCTAGCTTCTTGGAGTCAATACTATACATATTATTGAGAAGATTTGTAATCTTGCATGTACGTCCACTAATCCGTGCTGACTTTCCCCACCATGTAAACTTTGCTGAGCATAAAATAAATAAATCCTGTGCATTTACAAGAATAAAGTCCAAATATTAAGAGAAAAAAGTTGTATTTTAACTATTGTTGGGCATCGAGTCTCGAGCATCAATGGGTATGGGGACTAACATTGTCATTCTCCCGAGATGGTTCAAATGGTTTTTATTTTGATTCCTAGTTCCGATGCCCACTTTGACGGCTGAAAAGAAATAGCCACAAACACCAACAAAGAAGAAGCTGGCAAACAGCAGCGAATAAGAAGCGGCTAAAAAGTTTGGCTTAACTTCATTTGAAAAAAAAAAAGCGCGTCGTCTCAGTTCGACATTTGCAACACAATGATATGCAAAGAAGGGTGCATGACTCAACATGGTTAATGTTCATACATTCAGGTGTGGAAATAACAGAGTAGCTTGTCTTTTGTGCTACGTCAGACTTCCTTTAAGCAATCAGAATTGGGGAAGTCAAACAATAAATGACGTCTGTCTCAGGATTTCAGGATGCTAGCTGATGTGAAAGTTTGGTGTAAATAAAGGACGGGCGCTACGGCTAGGTAAGTTTATTCATTTGCTCAGTCCGTCTCTGTTAGCAACAGTCAAGGGACCTTCTCAACTCATACAACACACTCCCAGCCATTAAAATAAGAGCGCTTTGGGCTATATCCTGTTTAACTGTGTTAACAAAATAAGGGTATCATAAAAATAGCTTACACTAACATTAACACAGCAAACAAAGTATACTCCTTTTCAAAAGTAAGCATTTTTGTGAAAGTGTACTCCTGTAAAAAAAAGAAACATTTACATTCAAGTTGAATAGTTTGGTATAATTATGTAATGGTTGAAGATAGCCATGAAAGAAAGTCATAGTAAAGCTAATAAAAAGTTCATATCATTAAACAATTCATGGAGAAATTCTGACATTTCATCCTAAAAGAACTCTGGTTAGCGCCCTCGTTTAAACCATGCAAACGTCTATGAACCTGCCTCTTAAAAGCCTCGGAATTGAGAATCGTTAAGAACCAGAATCGAATCGGAATCAGAACCGGAATCGTTTAAAATCAAACGATGCCCAACCCCAATTGTAACAAGAAAAAAAAGGTGCAATTTCACAAGCATAAACTAGTAAGTAGTATTACAGGGATAATGTTTTTTTGGTTTGGTTTGGTTTAATTTGATTTGAACATGCATGCAGGTTACAATGAAATACACCTAATGAATCATTTCACAGTTCCACATGTCCTAAAGGAGTAGGAAGAAGCAAATCGTATTTAATCCTACCCCCCATCCATTCCACATCATGTGCAGTACTTTTTATTCACTTCCTGCATTCCATGTAATATTATTCCATATAATAATCAGTGTAATAATAAATAAATAAATAATACAAAATAAACACAAGCATGACAGAATAATAAATATAATAATCAAGACTCTTCTGCCTTATATTTAGCAAACATCAACTGCTTGTATTGTTTTTTGAATTTGCTCGTCTTGGTACCTTGTTTGAGTACCCTGCTCAATCCGTTCCATAATTTAATTCCACACACTGAAATGCTGTGGGTTTTTAGAGAGAGTGATTGAAACTCATTTGACCAATTGTGGTGTATGTGCGAAATGCTGTAAGTTCACACATCCGTAGAAATTGCCAATCGCAGCTGGTTTTCAAATGGGAGGTAATTCCTTCTGTGCTGTGGTGAATAAAAACCTCACTGCACATCGCCTACCACTTCGGTGACCTCAAGAATTCTCTGTTGTACGAACCACCTCTCCAAGGAACGAATCTGCAGAGAAGAGTCACCACTCAATAGGCGTTACAAATGATCGAGAGCGAAACAAACCCTTTAGACTTAAACCTTCAGCCGAGTTCGGACTCTGAGTCGTCTTCAGGTTAGTTTCCCAAACATCCTATATAGGGAGTGCAGAATTATTAGGCAAGTTGTATTTTTGAGGATTAATTTTATTATAGAACAACAACCATGTTCTTAATGAACCCAAAAGACTCATTAATATCAAAGCTGAATATTTTTGGAAGTTGGAGTGGGGCTTTTTTAGTTTTAGCTATTTTAGAAGGATATCTGTGTGTGCAGGCGACTATTAGTGTGCATAATTATTAGGCTACTTCCTTTCCTTTGGCAAAATGGGTCAGAAGAGGGACTTGACAGGCTCCGAAAAGTCAAAAATAGTGAGATATCTTGCAGAGGGATGCAGCACTCTTAAAATTGCCAAGCTTCTGAAGCGTGATCATCGAACAATCAAGCGTTTCATTCAAAATAGTCAACAGGGTCGCAAGAAGCGTGTGGAAAGACCAAGGCGCAAAATAACTGCCCATGAACCGAGAAAAGCCAAGCATGCAGCTGCCAAGATGCCACTTGCTACCAGTTTTGCCATATTTCAGAGCTGCAACATCACTGGAGTGCCCAAAAGCTCAAGGTGTACAATACTTAGAGACATGGCCAAGGTAGGAGAGCCTGAAAAACAACCACCACTGAACAAGACACACAAGCTGAAACGTCTAGACTGGTCCAAGAAATATCTCAAGACTGGTTTTTCGTAACGTTGCTGTGAAGAAGGCACGCAAGGAAGAACTGCTTCCACAACCTCCCACACCGAACCCTTTTCCCAGGGCTGTGTGTCAGGTCAATGACCAGTGCAAGGATAATTGTGAAACTGTACGATGTGCTGACTGTGGCAAATGTAGTAGGAAAATACGACGGCAGTGCCAGGTATGTTCTGACCATTCAGACAGATGGCTTAGTGGGTGCTGAAATGCCAGTCACACAAGAAGGACATGCCACGCACACACACAGTACCCGGATAATTGTAAATACAGTATGTTTGAATTTTGTTTTATTACTTGTTTGTTTTTTTTTTACAATTTTGCATTATTTTTTATAACAAAAATAAAAAAACATTGGAAACAAATCAGTTATTAGTAAAGTTAGTAAAGTTCTCATGTCAACACTCCTCTTCAAATCTCAGCAAGAAAGGAAAAAAAACAATGGGCCTCATTCACGAAACGTTCTTACGCACGAATGTGTTCTTAAAGCCTTCTTACGAAGATTTTTGGCATTCACGAAACGTGTTCTTAACTCACAGTTCTTAGATGTAAGAACAAATTCTACGAACGCTCAGGAGGACTCTTACGCACAAGCAAAGCTTGCACTTTCAATGCGCAATCGCCCTCATGATGGATTTTGCAACCTGATCCCAAAAAATGTAGTGCAAATAAAATATCCCAACAATTATTTATCATCAAAACAACTAAAATGTACTCCATCGATAAATATATATTCAAATCCAAATTCATCAAAAAAAAAGGCTGGCTGGACGTGCGCTGCGCAGAGAGAGAATGTAAAGGGACCATTAGATTTATTTGCTGAAAGCCACGAATATTTGATGTCCCGCTTCAAGCTTCAGGCTTCCCTCTCTGTTCTTGCAGGTGTGCAGAATCATCAGAATAACATCGTAATGAAACGTGGTGTGTCTGTTGCGCACGGAGCACCCCCAGATAACGACATGCACCCCCAGCCACGTCTTGAGCCAGAGCACGGGGCTGCTGTATTAATTAGGCAGCGTCTAATCAAATGTAACCACAGAAAAAATAAATTGTCACACACAAACTATGTATTTTTACTTTATTTTTCCATCATGATTGTGTAAATATTTTCTAGAGTTTCCGAAATGGTTTGGTTTCTAATTGATGGCCCACGTCCCGTTTCCTCCAGATCCCTCCGGTGCAGTCCAATCTTTTGTTTGGAGTCTATTTTAAGTCAAAACACTTCTTTTGAACCTCTGCGGTGGTGCGTTTCTCCGTGGAAACTGCATTTATGTTTCCTGCAATGGTGCTCCATGCCGACTCTTTTTGGATGGCCTGATGACCGGTGGATACACGTGAAAATAAGGTGGTCTTGTGTTCGCTCACTCCTTGTAAAAGCACCTCTATTTCAGTAGAATTGAAGCTTTTCTTCTGTTTGTTGTCCAGCTGCTCCTCAGTCTTGCCCTTGCGCGTTGCCATCTCCGCCTCCAGCTGCCTGTAGCGCACGGCACATTTTTTACCTTATATAGGAAATAATAGGCGGTGACCTATGCAAATTAGGCCTTACATGCACGGGCATCGCAGTTGGCATTCATCAACCTAAGAACACCGGTGCGAACGATTATCCCTACAGAACGTGTCGTGAATGTGGCGCAGTTTCCAACCCACGCCTTCTTAAGTACACTTCTTAAGAAGACTTTTAAGAAGATGTTCGTGAATGAGGCCCAATGTGTGTTGATCCCCCAACATGGCAGTAAGTAATCACACAACACAAGTTTCCTTCAAGTGGCTCAGCATGTCCATTCTTGTGGTGCGCCAGTACAGTAAGTGCCTCGTTCACAGAACAAAAGCATCTGTTTGAGCTAACGGTAGGGGATTAGCATAAAGCAATCAGGTCAAAAAGACCGTCTCTGGGCTCCCAGGGGGGATAGGTCAAAATGACCTCAAATGGGCCTTCTAGTGCTAATGGACAAAGTGTTACTGCTTTATTGGACATTGGAAGCTTCATGTCACTGGTGAAGCATAACTTGGTGATTGTTAATAGTGTAGACTGCAGCAGGCAAACAGACATTTTGTGGATTGATGGGGACAAGCATCCGTACCCAAAAACTGATCATATCTGCTGACTTTTGGTGTGGTGGACAATCTACCTGTGGATGCCATTTGGGTGCATTCATGCACCTTGCACACGCAGTACTGTGGGCGGGACACCTGGGGTGACACCTGTGTGCGATTATGCCACCCGATTTCCTGAAGTCTTCCCACTTCACTGCATCACTGCACCTGCGGTTCTCCATGCACTGGTTCAACCATTCTCACGTGCAGGTGTCTCGGATGAGGTGCTGACTGACCAGAGTACGAACTTTACCCCCAAACTGATGCAGCTGTTCCATAAACAGCTAGGACTTACCTCCATCATGACCACACCATATCATCCTCAAACAGACAGATTGTGAAAAGGTGAAGCAACCAAACCCTGAGGAAAATGTTTCAAAAGTTTGTGGATGAGACTTGAAAGGACTGGGACCGATGGCTTCCATTTATACTCTTTGCCTACAGTGAAGTTCCCCAAACCTCAACTGAATTCCCACCTTTTGAGCTTTTGTATGGCTGGGATGTTCCAGGCTCACTGTACCAACTGAGAAAGAGCTCAGATGCTTCGACTACCCAGACAAGTGATCGTGTGTGCTACAAATGAGGGACAGGTTGGCCAGGTATCAAGAGGAGGCTAGAGAGAACCTGCAAAAGGCCCAGAAGAAGCAGAAAAGTGGTATGACCAGCAAGCACGTCACCACGACTTCCAACCAGGGCAAAAGGTTCTCCTTCCACTTCCCTCCTCCAGCAGGAAGTTGCTGGCAAGGTTCCAATACGTATCTGCGCAAAAAAAACACTGCTGAACAAAAAGAACATTAAGGCTTGTCTCAATTTTGCCAGAAAACATCCCCAAAACCTTTGGAAAAATACGCTGTGGTCTGACAAGACAAAAGTTGAACATTTTAGAAGGTGTGTGTCTCATTACATCTGGCGTAAAAGTAACGCTGCATTTAAAAAAAAAAAACATCATACCAACAGGAAAAATATGGTGGTGGTAGTGTGATGGTCTGGGGCTGTTTTGCTGCTTCAGGACCTGGAGGATTTGCTGTGATAAATGGAACCATGAATTCTGCTGTCTACCAAAAAATCCTGAACGAAAATGTCCAAAACACATCAGCAAGTCCACCTCTGAATGGCTAAAGAAAAACAAAATGAAGACTTTGGAGTGGCCTAGTCAAAGTCATGACCTGAATCCTATTGAGATGCTGTGGCATGACTCGAAAACTCCCCAATGTGGCTGGATTGCAACAATTCTGCAAAGATGAGTGGGCCAAAATTCCTCCACAGCGCTGTAAGAGACTCATTACAAGTTATCACAAACGCTTGATTGCAGTTGTTGCTGCTAAGGGTGGCCCAACCGGTTATTAGATTTAGGGGGCAATCACTTTTTCACACAGGGCCATGTAGGGTTTTTTCTCCATTAATAATAAAAAGTTTCATTTAAAAGCTGCATTTTGTCTTCAGTTGTGTTGTCATTGACTAATATTTAAATTTGTTTGATACTCTGAAACATTTAAAGGGATAGTTCAGATTTTTTTAACATGAAGTTGTATGACATCCCCATCAGCATTGTAGTCCAATAATAGCAACTTACTCCACACTTGGTCTACTAAGTCCAGTTCCGGTCAGATTTCTGTGATTAGTTGCTGGGGACAATCCGACCTCACAAAACGCTCTCTCGCCTGTCTTTGAATGTGATGAAGACACTCTCATCTACTTCCACTGTGGAACACATTCATAAACAAGATGGCCGCAGCGCTCCGTCGCAGAAGTACATGCGACCGTCTTCGTCACATACGTGAAAAATGCTATATGCTCTTTGCCAGAGAGTGCCCAGAAGAGACGCATTCAGGCATATATCATCAGGGTGAGAAAGTGCATGAGTGGGGATTTTTTCCTCTGAGAAAGTAGACACTTCTGTTCTATAGAGGCGCCAGCTGCAAGACAGTTAAACGGAACATGTCTTGCAAGGTGCGATAAAGATGCCACAATAGCGAGAGGTGAAAAGTTCACACCAAAACAACTGCAACAAAACAACGCAAAAGTTTAAACAGTGGAAATATAGCGTTCCTTGTCCAAGTGGACGCCTCTGCAGTTGGGCTTGGTGCTGTCCTTGCTCAAGGACACCCAAGAGAGGAGAAACCTTTCCACGACCTCAGTCGAAAACTCCTGCCACGAGTCCAGGTATTCAGTGGTAGACAAGGCAGTTCTGGCGATCAAATGGGCCCTGGAAAATCTGCGCTACTACCTTCTGGACCGTGACTTTGATTTGGAGATGGGTCATTGTGCTCTGACGTGGATCAATTAATTGAGAGATCACTCACAAGATGGTATCTGTCCCTCCAAGCCTACAAGGCTGTGGTCCACTACCGGTCAGGCAAATCCAATGTGGTGGCTGACTACTTTTCCCGGTTGCCAAGACCTTGACAACTTTCTGGGAGGAAAGGCATAGTGTGACGGAGTGGCTCCGTCATCGGCTGCGGGTGACGCACATACACACACACGACACCACACACATGCATACACATGTACTCAGGTTCCTGTGTAACAGTCTGTCAACCCAGTGACGCATCGAGGGTGCTCACTCGGTGTTTCTGCATGTCTCATCTTTCATCCAAAATACTCATTTCTGGTTCCAGCAAAAACGTAAGCATTCAAACTTACTGTAGCATGTTCGCGGCATCCGGAGTCAAACATCGCACACGTCACCAGACACCTTGTAAGGTGCCGGTAGGGAAGCTACGGTTCGCGAGCCATATCTGGCTCTTTTGATGACTGCATCTGGCTCTCAGACATTTTTTAACATGATAAAAGTTGTTTTTTCTCCGCTGACATTTTAAAGTAAAACGTAACAGAAATCACGGTGTTAAACATAAATATCAAACATTCCCATTCTCATGCATTTAAATTAGGGCTGCCAAAGTTAACGGAAATTTCCTTTCACTACACTGTTTTTTTGATGCACAATTAACGTCTGTACGTCCTGTTTGACCCTCGGCCCACAGTATTTGCCTAAATACTCCCAACAGTTGCCATTGCCTTGGAAATAATCACTCAATAGAACTGAGGCTTGTGTTCATTGCAGCGTACGACGACAACATCCCGCAGCCTACTTTTTATTGCTGTCTTAGAAATAATACATCAAATGCTCTCACAGTCAGTGCAGAACTTTGCAGCTTTTTTGGATAGCTTTGTAGACTCTTTATTGATTTCTTGGGATTGTTCTGGTGAATAAAAGGCCTCTGCGAACATGAACCTACTTTCCCTTTCCGCTTGTCTTTCAGCACAGGAATGTCTTCACCTCTGTGATGCTGTGATAAGACGCCACAGTGATGATGATGATGATGGAGTTTAGACGGCTGCCCTCGTCAAGCTATTTCCAGCCTGTGTGATCTATGACACTCGGGTCTCTGATGGATGAGCCTCAGATCCTGTCATCTCTCTAAACGCCTTCACAATCTCTCCTCTTTAAAATTCCCTTTCCTCCTTCCCCTCCCTCCTCCAAATGACAGTGTGGATTTTTGCATCTCTTACATAACGCCACTCAGGGGAATGGAGGCACTTCAATCCATACTTCAGATGCTGGTGCTGCCATGAGAGGCTAGCATCTGCTGGGGCTGCCAAGGAGACATTTTTGGCTGTGCCGATGTGAGCCAGATTAACGCCGACTGGAGGCGGCGATGAAGTAAGAACAACACGCTTCCTTTGGGGACACCCGTTGATGAATAGGGCGCAGATAAAACTGATGCGACTGATAAAAGCCAGCCTGAGAGAAATAGAAATTGAATTATTCATCTTGGGGCATCAGAAGGGGAAACGCTATTTCTTCCAACAGCACACATACCATTTAATTGGCCTTAATAAACAAAAAAACAACTATTACAGTTGCATGTACTGTAAATGCTACCTTTTAAATGTGACACCTACTTACCAATTGGAAAAGATGCCACAATTGCTCATGCACAAGCACACATACTGTACGAGTGCCCAACTTGGAGGTGTCTTTTTATCAAAGGGATGGTTCCTCCCATCCGTAATTAAAGATAACGGATGCCTTCCGTATTACAATTAAAGAAAGTAACTCAAAACAATCCACAAAGTCAAAGCCCATGGCCTTCTGTCATACAAGCATGTTACATAGACGTGTCATATTACTTTCTGTCAGTAATTGAATATAACCACTGCCTTGCATAGTAGAAATAACCAGAAACACTCAAAATAATCCACAAAATAAAAACATACTGCTTGTGCTCATACAAGAGCCCAACCTGGGTGTGTCTTATAATCAAAACAATCACTCCCTCCGGTCATCCTTAAGCATAAGTGCAACCTGACTAAAAAATAAAGGACAATGTCAGAAACGTTGCACCAATCAAGTGTTGCACAAGGGAAACACAACTCACAGCACAGTTGAAGAATGCATGCTGACTGAATCCATCTGATCTGCTCATCTGCAGCCTATTGACTCCCAAGTATTCCCGTATAGTAGTGTTTGCATCCCCGTAAGAAGCCCTCCGACTGGGCCTCGTCTGGCTCTGAGCTCCCCGCCCTAAGCAAGGTGACAGCTCTGGGATCCATAAATCTCTCCGGTCGCCGCCTGGTTGGTGCTATTTCAAGCCAGCGCGGCCACAGAGACCTGCGTTGTAAGTGTGCATTTGTCATTCATAAGTCTTTGTTTGTAGCAGCCCCCACCACAGCCAAGCACTCACTGTTGATCAACGGTATCAAACAGTGGCTAGGTCCTCAAATGGTAGACTGCACTTGCAGTATTGTTGTTATTATTTATGATGATTATTATTTATGACACCATAGCAGAAGGAGGCCTTCCTGCGCTTTGACAAGACAATTATACGGCAAACGAGTGAGGCTGGATGAGCTTGGTGCCACATACGTGCATGGCAGCAATAGAACATAATGAACACGTGCTGCTGTTAAAAAGCTGTAAGGGGGCCACCTGATGGCTTTATTTCGTGGGGAAGACAAACTGCCTCCATTAAGTCTTTGGGGGCCAGTTTGACCTCCTGGTATGGTATGCAGACCCAACCTGAATATGACTCAGGACTAGTGGATCATTGTCCCCAGTGTTCTGCATCATCCATCTCAACAACAGTAGAACACAGTCACCAGAATAAAATATATTATAGACAGACTGTATATTAATATTAACTATAATTGCTTTAATACAAAAAAGGTTAAAACAGGGTACACTTAACAGGTGATTTAGGATGCCAGTCAGCCAGAACTGAACAATCTTTGGAAATCCAAAAATGATAGGATGCCAATTTGTTAAGGATCAAAGCCTTTCTTAGGTCATTAAACGCAATGAAACACCAACAAAGATGATGATTAAAGAGACTGCTACAATTTCTGCAACTTAGTGACATTGTGGCAGCGTCATCGGCTCCTGCTGGCCGTTTTACCAGTTTCAGCGAGGTCCTGTAGCCACATTATCTGCGCAAGCCGGTCATGGACGCTGTAAAATGTCTCCTCTAAAGGTCAGTGTAGAAGTAAGTAATACTGATGCAGATTTATTGAGCTTTGCATAAATGGCTTCAGAGGTCCCACAATAGTGTAGTGGAAGTGTGCTGTCCAAAATCCTGCCTTGATGCTGGACTGTAGACAGTTTAAAAGTGCTTTCAGTAAGCATTACTGAGAACACGCCGTGCTTGTGTGTCTGTAGCTTTAATGCTAATGAGCTGTTTGTTCCCGCCTGTCCCCAAAAGAGTATGTGGCTCCAAGAAGCGCTATTGTGCACTTTATCCACGTTTTACATATACATATTCATGTCCACATTAGATATACACTGTGAGTCTGCACCTTATATTGTGTCACATACAACATTGTAACACAAAGGAGTGGGACAGGACTGACTGACAGTAGGCAGCGCTCCAGTTAAGATGTGTAGCAAAGCCTGCTGCCTTACAAAGATGCCATCAAGTGGTAGGTGTATACACGGAGCGGTTCAGAGATGGAATCATGCCCATGAGGAAGAAGGTTTTTCCTTCATGATGTTCTGAAAAGCTGCAACTTCAAAAGCAACAATACGAGCGCCTCTTCTCCCAAAAGTGGAGCAAACAAGTGAGGGAGGTGATAGACTCTAGGGACACAAAGAACCTTTAGGGACTCATTAAAATGGCACTTTTGCATCATAGCAAACGTTTTAAAAGACGTTCCTCAACCAACTGAATTCCACATGAGCAATTACTTTGACGATGGAGGCAAGGAAACACCTCCCTCTGTGGAAGAAATCTCAAATAGAGCCATGACGTATAATCTCTACATTGTGTTTTCGTGCACCAGTCTGATCAATCATGTGTTTTGATGGCGTCCGTCATGGCAGACTGTGATGCAATGGCCTCTTTAGTGCCACATTTAGGCCCTCAGAAGTAGTGGATGAATTCCAAGAATGAATTTCATTTGGAATAGAACTGTTGGGATGATGACGATGATAAACACTGCTAATCCCCCATGTGTATGCAGCTTTGTGGCGGATATTAGAATTGCAGAGTTGATCTTTTCTCAGGGGGGATGTTGAACACTTAAACAGATTGAGGATCCACAGGGCATTGTTTTAAAGATACACAAGTTGACGCTGGGTAGATCCACTTTGAAATTACTTTTAGTTATTCTCCACCCCCCAGTCTTCCATCTCGGGTGTCTTTTGCCTCACATTTCTTTGACTAGAGATGATTTGAATATGAGATGACTCACTCTTAAATATGCCAGATGATCCCATGTTTAGTACGTGTGTTTGTGTTTGTGGCTGAGTTCCTTTAGCTGCACGACTCGAGCTCTTCATCGTGAATAAGGAGCTCTCTAATTAGAGGATCATTCTGACTACCACTGACCACTCTTCTCTCACTCTTCTTCTTCCCCACCAATTTGGAGACTTTTACTGTTTGACTTCAAGATTATTTAGTAGACATTCACCATCTTTTTTGGACTTTTTGTCTGAAATATTAGGGGTGCACTCACACTAGTCAAACTGTGCCGTGCTTTTACTCACTTGTCATTTGACTATTGTGATCCTCCTATTGTGATTTTACTTGATCCTCCCGCCAGTTATTAATGCTAACCACCACCTTGCACAATAAAAATAAACAAAGACTCGCAATAATCCTCCAAGCCAAAGCCCAAACTACACTTGCTCATGTATTGCGCACATTTGTGCGCAATGTAGACGTGTCATACAACGAATGCGTTGCTCCTCCCACCAGTTAGTAATGACCGCCACCACCTAGCACAATGCAAGTAAATAGACGTAAAATGATTCACAAGATCAAAGCCACAGTGCATAAGCACGTGTGCAGTGAAAGACGTGGCATAAAATTAATAGGATTGCTCTCTTGCGCCATTTATGAATGATAACCTCCACCTTGCATTATTGAAATTGATAGGAAGACTTGAAATAATCCACAAATCAAAGCATGCGTAAGGTATCCTCTCACACATGAGTAGGTATGCATACAACGTAAGCATGTCGCATGTCTAATGCAATGATAGCCACCACCTTACATAACCGAAATAAATAGAAAGCCTCAAAATGATTTACAAAGTCAAAACCCACAGTATGGTTGCTCATGCAAACATGAGCAATGCACACGCGCAATACAAGTGTCATATGGTTAATGCCATCGCTCCTTACGCCCATTAGTACTGATAACTTTTATTATACACTATTTACTGTATAATAAAAAAACCCTCATGCACAACATACATGCCATGTAATTAATCCTCCTGTCAGTTATTAATTGTAATCGCTACCTTTGAATCTAGAAACTAAAGATGAACAAACTAGGTAGCTTGCTATGCTAGTGAGGACGTCTCTTATGTGCCTGCAGTGGTATAAATTGGTATAAACAAAGAATAATATTGTGACTATAGGGGTGTTATTTCATGTCTACAGGGCTCTAATAATGTTTTTAAAGCTGCATTTACAAAGCCATAATTCGGTTTTCTAGTCTGGAACTTTGAAAACATTTCCATATTGAAGTATTGAATCCTACTTTGTGGAAATTCACTTATCACGGTTGGTTCTGGAACGAATTAACCGCGATAAACGAGGGATAACCTGAACCATGTTGTAGACACTATGCTTTCTTTACACTGTTCTCTTTACTTGTCTTGCTGCTGTAACAAGTAAATTTCCCCGCTGTGGGATAAATAAAGTACATACAATACAATACAATAACTTCATTGCTGTTCTTTTCAACGAGCAGCGGCTGCCGCTGTGGTCCCCTCCCTCCTCTCTAAGCACTCACAGGTGGCTCAGTCTTTTTCGTGCCATTAAAAAAAAAAACGTCAAAAAGAAGCGACAGTTGATTTGTAGTTCTAAACATATTCATTTTGCTTGTCATGTTTTTACTCTCCTACAGGGTCCATTCCAGTAACATGCACATGCATCAGAAAACAAGTGGCATGTTAAATGAAAATGATGTTCAATATACAGTTGTTGAGTATAACGATAATACTAAATAAGTAAAAGTACGCCTTTTCATGTGACCACCGTATTGTTTCCTATGTTTGCAGGCTACATACAGTGTGAGGCACTGAGGCTTAAAGCAACTCAAATCCATTTTCACTGCGCACATATTGCATACTAAACCTTTACTTACACGTGAGAGCCATCCTGTCAATAGCCTTCATTTGCTACCTTTTCACGGCCGCTGCCGTTGTTACATAATGGCTTTGTTGTCAGATGGCACTGGTGCTGCCAAAGGAGCACAGAGAGGCTTTAATTTGAATAATTGAATATAATGACTGAACACAGATGCCTTTTTTGTCTTGTGATGAAAAAGAGGCTGAATTATGTTGTCTTTTATTGCTGCTGGTGTGTGTGTGTGTGTGAAAAGGAGATTACGTGCACAGTGCTCCCTTGCGGGTTGCTAACATGTTTATGTGGACTCCTTTCTCCTTCAACTGACTTATCGATCCGTTTAATTATGTAACCATTGCAGCGTTAAAAAATAAACTTCCGTGTTTGTCGATGTGCTTCATCATTATTGTATAGGCTACACACCGCTCCACTTTAGGATTAAGGGGCTGCACACAAACGGGATTAGCGCCAGTTTTACACCTGTGGGACAATTTAGTTGATTATTTATTAACACGGTGATGACGCCTCA
The DNA here is from genome assembly GCF_027744805.1 of Dunckerocampus dactyliophorus. Taxonomy (NCBI): domain Eukaryota; kingdom Metazoa; phylum Chordata; class Actinopteri; order Syngnathiformes; family Syngnathidae; genus Dunckerocampus; species Dunckerocampus dactyliophorus. The sequence goes on from NC_072828.1 coordinate 11,917,811, forward strand.
AGTCCTAGTGAAGTGAGTCAAATAGAGGACATGGCTTCCTGGAATCAACAGGCACATCTCCCTATCACATTTTAATCCCTCGAAATAAAAAAAAAAAAAGCAGCACACAGTAAAGAGATTATGCTAATACAGTCTCGCAGCAGCATGAGCGAAACACAGATGCCTGTTAATGTTTTATAAGCATCTATTTATGTGGGCGCCACCGCCACCACCAACCATCGTCCTCAGCTCCCCTCCATCTTCATCCTGGTGCTGATGCTGACCTCCACGTCACACGCAACGCAGCCACGGGAGAGGTCAAAGAGGGGGGAAGTAAGAGGGGATGAAAGGCGAGGCTTCATCTGACCAGCTCCTCTCTTCTGTGAACCGTTCATTTGGCTTCCTCTCTGCCTCCTTTAATTAGACACATCCACTTTCAGGCTTCCACTACCGCTTAGCGATGTGAAAGATCTCCTCCAGTGTTCCACAGCGGCTCACAGACACACCCACACACACACAAATTAAGTTCACATTCAACTTGTCTTTATTCTCTGACACTTTGGCTCACCTCTCCCCAACAGAAGCTGCTTGAATGTATCACGAGGCCCTGAGGCCCTAGGAAGATGATTCCAACAACAAAACCAGACACACTGATGGCAACAAGCAAGATGGAGGTATGATCCTACAGGAATATTGTTGGATATCACATGAAACAGCTCGTTAATCAACTAACCAATAAGCAGACAAATTACCTGAACAATTAACTAACCAACTTGCTGACCAAATCACAAAACAAAGTAAGAAATAAGTAGCAGACAAACTACCGAGCCCAACAAACGAACAAAGAACAACTAACTAAGCCAGTGCTTCTCAAATAGTGGGGCGGTGAACTGTCAGTGCAGACCTGCCAACATGTACAAATTTATCGTACTCAGCATTCAATTTGACTCTTGAATACGCTTGTATGCTACATAGCCCTCCATTTTATTGCATTTTCCTGGTTTCAGTTTTGAGTTCAGTCTTTACAGTACAGATAAATAAATAGATATTATCCCTTTCTCAATAGTACTTCAAATGAGGGGGGAGCATGACAGAAAATGCCCACCACAATACCAACCACTGAACTAAGCAGTCAACAAACTGCAAACAAATGAACTAACTAACCTACTATAGTAGCTAGCTGACAAACCATCCAAGGAGCCAACTAACCAACCAAATAACAAAAGAAGTTACGAACCAATTAACAAAATAATGAATCAACAAATTAACATAACAAAGCAACTAATAAACCAGTGGAACAAACAAACAAATGAACTAACTAACCAACAATAAACTATCTACTGTACTAACCAACAAACTAACTAAATGGCTAATCAATAAAATGAGAGACTAACCACCATTCACACAACTAACTACTGTAATAACTATACAACAAATTCACTAAAAACTAATAACGCAACTAAGAACCCAACTAGCCAACAAACCCTGACACAAACTCATCAACCAACCAAAATAACTGATTAATCAACGGTACTAACAAATCAACTAACTAGTATCAGAACTAAGAAACAACTTTAAAAATCTCAAGAAAATCTTTAAAAATAAAAAAAACACCTCACACCAACTAACTAACCAACCAACCAAGCAACGAGAACCATGTAGCTAACTAACCAACTAACAAGCAGTGGTGGTCCAGGACCAGACGCTGCTTTGTGATGTGTTCGAGTACATCAGCAGCGCTTCAAAGGGTGACCATATGGACGCGAGGCTCTGAAAAGCGTTGTGGCATCAAAGTCAGTCAGTCACCCAACGGCGGTCGCCTTAAGAGGCTGCCGTTACTCTGACGACCACGGCCAAAAGGGCATCATCCACGTCGCCACGGCAACAAACCAGATTGACGTGAAAATCCGTAGAACACAAAAAAGGAACAAAGCTGTGAGCGATCATCATCGGCACGAACAGCCAGCACCTCCATCATAATTGGAGATGCATCGCCACGGCAACAGACGCAAGTAACGACTGTCACATCAAAGTTGGCGCCCTGGTCACAAGGTCATAAGTCGGGTGGAGGATGAATGTCTAATGCCTGTCGAATACATGCAAAGACAAAAATGGAAAAAAAGATGAGAGGATTAGAGCTCCTTCTGTTCACATCCTTGTAAGTCCTTTTAAGTCACGTGGAGCGTTCATCACTCATGTAATCACCCATCACAAATGCTGTGGAGGGATTGCTAAGACAGGCCTGTACTTTTATAGTACAGTATATGTACTTCTTGTGCTATTAGATAACATTATGGAGGATGTGCGTGTCTTTGAAGCTGGAGAGGTAAAGGTGATGGGAAATGTTGCTGAGGATATTGCCAAATATGCCAGGATCTTTCCAGGAGATCACAAGGACATGATGTTCCTCAAACTGGACGAGACTCAGTAGCTAAATGTGCTAACAGTGTCAAAGCGCTTTGAGTGCCTTGGGGGTGAAAAAGCGCTATACAAGTGAAAGAGCATTTACCATTTAGGTACACCTGCACTGTCTCGTGCTGCTGTAACGGTGAAACAATTGTTACCAGAGAGATGCTTTTTAACAGGACTAAATGGAGCAGCTGTGATTCAGATGTGCTTGCGTCAATGGCTGACTCACACTCTCACACACACACACACACGCACACACACACACACAGACTCTTGTGTGTTCCAAGGCGAGAGGGAAACCGCATCTTAAAATGAGATTAGTTGTCACTGTTACAAAACCAACTACAGCCACAAGAAAGCATGAAGAAGGCTGGACACGCTAATAACCAGCTATACATTCATGCACACAACAAGTATTTTACCACAAGAATAAAGTCGTAACCTCATGAATTTTTAAGATTTCCTTGTTAAAATGACAACTTTGTACTCATGGCATAAGGACTGAGTTCTCATTATCTTCTAAATAAATTCTCGCAAGATTACAACTTTTTTTTCTAAATAAAGTGCAGCTTTTAAAAAAATGTTTCTCTAAAACAGGGGTCACCAACATTTTTCCTTGTGAGAGCTACTTTTACAAAATGAAAATGGCCAAGAGCTACTCATTTTTGCAACATTTATTTTCAGAGCTTATTTTAAACCCAAACAAAGCGAATATGCTTGTTTTACCAGAACATTAACAAAATGCTGGTGTCCACAACTCACATTTTGTATTTCAGAATGCATTTCTTTCTACTGTTCTTTCATTATTAACTGAAAACCTGAATGAAAAGCAGGCTTGTGGGCACCTCATGTGGTCGTGGGGGGCTTCCTGGTGCCCGCGGGCACCCGTTGGTGACCCCTGCTAGTATAAAACATATGCATTTTTCCTCAAAACTGTTCCCCATATTTCTGAAAAAGAAATTGCTTGTTTTCTCATACTATTTACCTTTATTCTTGTGAAGTCATGATGTTATTCTCAGATAATAAGCCTTTTTAATTGTGATATTACAATATTTTTACATGGGATATCATGCAGATGTATTGGACTTTTTTAAAATCTAACAAATACAACAGTTTTCTTTCTGAATTTATTCCCGTGAGGCCATTTTTTCCCCCCAAAGCTCATACTTATTTTCTGTCATTATTATGACTTCTTCATCCTTTTACTTGTAATATTACACATTTCTTCTTGTGGCAGTCCAACTTTTTTTCCCCTGAAGGTCATAACGGGTTTTTTTCTCGAACATTTGATCTTCTATAAAAAGATTTTCTCAAACAAAGCTTTGGCTCATAATAACACATCTGGTAAATGTCACCCATATTTTCTCAAACAAAACCCCAAGACTTTCATTCATAATCATTACATGACGATTCTTGTGAGATTACAACTTTATTTCTTAAAAAAAAAATAAAAAGATGTCATTTTTAAATTTTTAGTGTCATTCTTACGTTCCTTTGTTTAACAGCTTACGCCTAGTCACTTTCCCAAAACTCCCAGTTGTCATTTTTTCTGTCGTTCCTGCTCCAAGATCAGGTTTGTCCAGTTCTTTTGTTTACAGTTGCTGTGGCTCCTCCCCCTTCAGGGCTGCTCACATCCTGCTTGGTGATTGGCTGGGCCTATCAGGGCCGAGCACCTTGTGAAGTCACTTGCAGGTTGGACAAGTCCCTCAAAAGCCATACTGGGAGTAAAGTTTCCCAAGCGAGCGGCAGCCAATCATCTTGTTGGCGGCCCAAGCGGGACAAAGTCCCCCCCCCACCCCCCACCCCCTCTATGGACCTGCCCTCTTCAGTGGTTGAACGTTACGCTCTACCTGTCCAGGTGAGCTTCACTGCTCATGAAGTCCTGTAAGTTTATTTTGGCCTTTTCTACTACAAGAGAATCTTACTTATCTTTAAAAACAAGGAGATTTAAGGGAAAGTGACACATGGTTCTGGTTCTGTTTGCATGGATATCATTAGCGCTGTACTGTTGTGTTTAGATTGTTGTGTAGCTAATCATCAGTGCATGTGTGGTACACAGTGTTCTGATGCAGTCGTCCATTTGCTTGAGGTGGCTTCACATCTGCCCGCACATGTTCTGGTTCTGACTACAATCTTTGTTCTGGTCAGTTTCAATTACATGTGAAGTAATAATGAGCTAAACACTTTCAGTCTGTGCTGCTAGCCCTGCTACTAACCCCTGCTAGTACAGTATGTTAGCATTGCAGGAGACGTTGTGGATTTAAGGTGTGTGCAGTTTAGAATTGTTATTATCGCCATTTGTTTTCTACATATGCTTTACATTCTTTAAAATGCTTTAAAAGAAGAGAAAAATTAACACACCCATGAACACCCATTGCCAATGTGCTGCACCGCTGTCTTCAAAGATTGCTGTCACACAAGTGCAATGTGAAATCTACAGAAAACTATTTAAACGGGAGGGCGACAGGAACGAAGGGAAAAACGCAGGCATTTTCAAACTCGTTTTTATTGTCTTTCTGTTTGTACTATTGTTTTTGTAAAAACAAACAAATGTCAACAACTGTTAAAGTGGTCTGTTTAATGGTACTTTATGGTACCATAAAGTACCATACCACCACCTCAAAAAAGTTGCATAAACTTGTTTTTTTGTTGTTTTTTTTACTGGAAATGCTTGTCTTGTTCTGTGAAGTGGATTGGAACTAACTGTACATGAACATGAAGGCATTTATCGGAATGTTATGGGGCTTGAGAGGCATGTCAGAACGAAACTAGCATGATTGCGTTTTGGCAGACTGATGACGTTAATTTGTTGCTTGGAGTAAATGTTTGTTGCAGTGCTGGTCAGTCATTTGAAGCATTTGTGACGGAAGAGAACTTTTTGCATTAAGCAGATTTTGATTTCTTTCCGTCCTACCTGCATGAAAGCTAGCAGCCTGTTTATCCTTCTTTACATCTTTTAGCAGTGCCGTGTTGCTAGTAAACACACTTAGCGCATTTGGAGTGTTTACACCTGTGAGTCACTGCCTTGTTCAGTACAACAATGACTGTCAACTGGAATGCTAGCAAACTGTAGGTGTTAGCCTCATGTATCTTCTATTTGAGGTCCTTGTTAGTGCAGCAAAGAGCGCTACAAGCTAGCAGTTAGTGGATTTTCCCAATAAATGTTTTCCAGAGTTGTTATGCAAAAGAAGAGGCTTTTCCACTTAGGTCGCTCGTCGCTGGGTTGGTCTTTAGCCTAAAGAGTTATTAGCTGACTTGGCAAAACATGTCATGACTGGACATGTCTGGTCCTTTAAGGTCACACACACTCATGACAAAAAGTACATAGCTGGAGGTACAATGACTTTGACATGTCTTTGTAAACATACCTGAGTCGTTTTGCACCCGGAAATCATGCAAACATTTGCTATAACTTTTTAAAAAGGTTTCTCTAAAAAGAATATACATTATTGCTCAAAGTATTACATGTAAGAGAATGCCTTTTTTTAAAATAACTTTTTCCCATAATTTAAAAATAAATTCCTTTATGTCATAATATTCTAAGTTTATTCTTCTGATGTCATGATATTATTGTCAAATAATAATTTATATTTTTTATCTTGATAGTATGATCTTTTTCCATGTAATACAAATGTGTTCTTAGGTTGTGATTTTTTTTTTCCAGAAAAATGGCCATTTTTTTCTTGTAAGATTACAACTTTTTCTTTCTGAATTGATTCTCGTGAGGTCATGATGGCCTTTGTTTTGTTTTTAAACTAATACACTCCTGATCAAAATTGTATTTACTCTTTTTAAATTGCAAGAATTGACACTGTGCACTGTTGGATCTAAAGGAGGTTCTAAGTAGAGCTGCAAAATGCAAAAAGAAGAAATGGGAGTGAGACAAAATAAATTGACTAAGCAATGTTTTTGCAAGCAACCATTAAACTGAGCAGCTCTTCAAAATTTTGAGACCCTAGCTAAAAAAAAAAAACCCTTGCCATCCATCTCCAAATGTTCTCAATTGGATTTAAATCAGGAGAACATGCAGGATGGTCCAAAAGGGTGACATTATTCCTCTGGAAGAAGTCTTTTGTCAAGTGGGCATTGTGAACTACAGCGTTGTCCATTTGAAAAAGCCAGTCATTACCACACAGACGATTGCCTTCAGTCATGTGGGATGCCCCCTGCAACATCTCCACAGAGCCATCTGCCGTTTGACGCCCCTGCACAACCTGAAGCTCCATTGTTCCACTTTTTGTGAGCGGCTTTGAACTGCATTTATCGGCATATGCTGATCACTTTTTTAAACGTACATCAGCCAACATTGATCGGTGGCCCATTGATCGGAGCATCCCTGCTTAAAACCCTTCTCTCGCTGTTGCCGTCTGATGGTTATTGGACTGAAAACCGTACTTTGGGCCGAGGGTGGTCCCGTGTCTTGACGGACAGCCAGTTGGATCCTCCAGCTCAGGACCAGTGACATTTTTGTGGCTCTACCATTTGACTTTTTTGTTGCAATAACCCTCAGTATATTTAGTGTATACTCAGCTGCAATGGTGCACTGTGAGAGGCCTTGCTTATGCAGCTCAAAATCTGACTGCGTTCAAAGAGAGAAAGCTTTTTTGCCTTTGCCATCAAGAGATCATGGCAGTTAGAATACCTGCCAGAAAATGACATTGATTCCACATCCTGTACTTGCCAAGATTTTGGCTTTTAAACTTTTGGTCAGCTGATGAACAGCCTATTTCAATTTCCTCAGAACATTTTTTGTCTGACTCTCATTTCTTATTTTTGCATTTTGAAGCTCAACCTAGAACCTCCTTAAGATCCAACAGTGCAAAATGTAAAAAGTCTTGCAATTTTTCAATAGGTCTTAAAGTTTTGATCACAAGTGTACTTTTTAGTCCCAATATTACAAATTTCTCTTTGCAAAATAATAATTTAAAAAAAACCAAAATACCAAAAAACTTTTTTTCCCCTAAAATTCTAGAATTTTTCCCCCAAAAAATATTTTCCACAAAAATGAGGGTTATAATAACACTTATACATGTATTTTGCACCTATTTTCTCGAAAATCAGAATTTTATTCATAATTAGGCAAGTTGTAGTTGTAGTATTGATTAAAATATTTAATCGTTACTTATGTTGTCTATAGTTAACTCGTAATTAATCGCAATTCATCCAAAAAATGAACCTCAAAGTATAAAAAACAAACACATATGTACAACAAGTAGACATTGGTCACTCAAATATCATTCTTTTCAAGCAAATAATCTCACGAAATGACTAACATTACAATTAGGGACGCCCCGATCGATCGGCCACCGATCAATATCGTCCATAAAAAACACACGATCGGTGTATGCTGATAAACACCTTTCAAAGCCAATCACAAAAAATGATCGGCATGCGGTGGCAAGAACTAAATGTCTGCTGTGTCACGTAGGGTTGCCAACAAAATGACACGTCTCTACTGAGCTTGAGACAGGCTACACCAATCGATGCCATGGCAGCGTGTTTGATCACTCCCTTACCAAACCTAACTAGCCAGTGTTATCCGCCTAGCTTCTGGTCTTCCGGCTCCAAATGTGACTTTTTACCACGTTGCTTGTTAGTTTGGAGCTCGCTTTTGTCCCACGGGAAAGCTACAAGTGGATATCACCTTCATGGGGTACGTAGTAACTTGTTCAAGATTCACTGAACAACGTCACTTTCTTGTTGTCATTATACTACCTGTGACTATTTGTGTGTGGGTGTTTCATGAAGATAAACACACAGTGTGTCCAGCCATAGGATGGTGATGCTATCACGCGGGTCTCCTATCTCACCAGCTGACTCTGAGTAACTCACAAAGGGTCAAAGAATACTTGTGGAATTTAGACTCTATGCCTTTATATAATGACAAATGAGCACAAAATAGCATAAAGACGATGGCCACACTGTTTGAGTGGAGATCTGCTTAATCTAAAAAACACTCGTATGCAATGGTAGCTCTGTGACAATAAAACTAATACCTGCAGTGTTCCAGTTGCTTCTCTCTGGCATTTGAGACACGGCGTACACCGTGACAACTCAACTCACAGCGTCAGTAGATACAAATACTTGAGGTCTTACGGACAGAGAGCTTTGCCAGGGCTTTGAAGCTAAACCTATCATTCAAAATAACCTTTTCTTTGCCCATTTGTGCTCAGCATTGGTTCCCGCTTGTGACTGCACATCAACTGCCACACCGCTGCATTTCCTCAAACTATGGTGTGGGCCAAGGGTCAAGCAGAACATGCGCACGTTAATCGCGCATCAAAACAAAAATAGTGGCGTGAAAGGGAATCGTTATGAACTCGTTATTAACGTGTTAACTTTGACAGCCCTATTCATAATATACACGTTTTATCATAAAACTGCTATATACTGTAAGTGTAAACAGAAGATAGCCACCTTGTCATGCAAAAACAATCAAATGCAGCTCTACTCTTTACTCTACGACTATTTTGGAATTTATTTTTTGTGCCTGTGGCATTTATATAGGACAGCAAGTCATCCCACCAATATTCCGCCATTTGGAGGTAGTATCAGATGTGGGACGGCGCCTGGAAAGGCGGGAAATGGTTATGTTTTAGATGCACGTTTTGTTGCTGTCCATCAAGTGTATATCACATAAAATGCTAATTATTTGATGTATGCTTGTATGCCTTATTGCGCTGGGGCTCGTAATGCACTGAGATGCTGAGGTTTAATGCTGAGGTTTCTCACGTCAGCTGTTCACATTCTTGAGAGGTACACTTCAACAAACCTTTTTTTCTTGTGAATAATAAAGGAAGGAGTGATTGCTGTGTTTGTAGGGTTAGTTAGTGATTAAACGTGCTTTTGGATTCCTGCAGTGTCAACAAAACTTCCTCGGTAAGAGGGTGTGTCCTGGCAACTGTTTTGTCTGCAGACGTACACGTCTTTGCATGTGTTTGTGTGTGCGGGAAAAGGCGTTTATTTTGCAATTATCATACCACTCACAGGTCGTTACCGTAAAGTGAGGACGAAGCCAGCGTCTATTCCTAATACAGACGTGTTGCTGTTTGCACGAGACGTTTTCCAAGGAGAGAAGAAAGTTGAGGAGATTGTGTTATCCTACTTTTAGATCAGATAAGAAGTTGGAAACAGTTTGAAGCTATTTTTCATCACCGCCACCAATGTATTTTATCCCTTTGTTTGTTTGGGTGCAATTTCCTGCAATCATAAATCAACCTAGCTGCACGGTGACTTTGTGGTTCGTGGCATGTCGACCTCACACTCAGGAGATCAAGGGTTTGAATATCTGTTGGGACATATCTGTGTGGAGTGCATGTTCTGCCTGTGACTGCGTGGGTTTTCTCCGGCTACTCCGGCTTCCTCCCAGATCCCAAAAAGACACACCATGACTTTAAATTGTCCATAGGTGTGAAAGTGAGTGTGTGAATGATTTTTTGTCTATATGTTTCTTAAGAATGGCAGGTGACGATAGGCATATTATGTATAATAATAATGATAATAATTATTATTTTATCATTTTGATGACAATCCATTGCATGAGCATACTTAATTAAAACGCTAATTCATAATTTTTGGGGCAAAAGTGTTTTTTTAATTTAAATGTAAATCATTTCATATCACTTTATTTGTTTCTATCATGGCGCTAATCCATTCCACAATGACAATGCAGGACCAGCAGGACAACCAGCGAATAGCAAAATGACATAAATTCGAATTTATAATAAAATATGGGGGAAAAAAGCCCAAACTTGATTTTATTTTATATTAATGCCTATCCATTCCACAATGATAATACAGTTATCGTCTTTTTGATTAAAAAAAAAAGTAAAACCAAAATTGCAGTTTGCTTGGTAATTAAATTTTCATCAATTAAATGCTAATGTTTGTATTTTTACAGGAAAATACACATCATGTTGAAAACTCATCTCTGTCGAAATCTCATCCGATTTTAATCAAATTTGCTCTGCGCCTGCAGATGTGAAGCTTTCAGTATTTCATCTGGATGTGACGCAGATTACACATTTAAAAACAATTTTCACATGCACAAATCCAATTGAACATATTCATATTTTTGCCAAATCCCATCAGATCAGGATGTCATTTGTTGTGCTCTTGTAGGATTGTGCTTTTATGTGTGCGCGTGTGTGTGTGTGTGTGTGTGTGTGTGTGTGTCATGTTGCTGAAACCAGCCTTCAGAAAAAGCAGCAGGTGTCACAGCGTGTGATAAATCAGCCGCCTCACCTTAAGGTCGGCTTTGTCAGGACAAGTCAGCCTTTTCTTACCAGCCTTCATGTTCCAGACTCTTTACTGATGTCACAACAAGCATGAAAGCGAGACTGTCTCCTGCTGTGATTTCACTCTTTAGCATAATGTACGCTCTATGTGCAGATGTTGTTGACTATAATGTGATGACACAACCAAGACCCAATCAGGTGTCTTGAAAGGAGGCAGCATTACATTGTTCAAGCGCCGTCAAGAAGGCTGTTGCCAAGGTGACGTGTGTCTCACTGAGCCCATCTGTTCGCACCCTCGTGCTCATGGAAGCCGCCTATTTTTCAATATGAGGTGCACACGGTGCATGTAGCATCTTCTTAATTATAAATATCTTTATTTCCATTCACATACACACATATTTTAACCATCTGTCAGTACATTCACATATTGTACAGATCTGTTAGTACTGTCAATATCAACATGTTCACAGTGTCTGTCTGTCCATTCACACAAAAACGCATTGTACTGTAAATATCAGTACATCCATTCACATACACGCACACTGTAAATATCAAGAGTACTGAAAGCGAGAATCTAGACACACACTAGTCTTCTGATTAGTCAACACCACATTGAGCTCGTTCACTGATCCTTTATGACGTTTCTTCTCCTAGCAAAGTGACCCACCAATGTCTCCCGCTCGTGACTACCTGACCGCACCTAACCAGACCTGCAGCCTGAACTCGCAATGGCCGAGGCCTCTGCGCCACCCCTCGACAACCTCGTCTGTAACATCTGTCTGCAGCCAGTTGCCTGTCCCCTGGACACGCCTTGCGGACACACCTACTGCCAGGAGTGCCTCGCCAGCTTCCTGCTGGAGAGCGACTTTTGCCCCGTGTGCCGAGCTCCACTCATGATGCAAACTTGCAAGAGACCCAGCCTGCTGGTTCATAAGATGCTGGACAAGCTGACTGTGGCCTGTTCCTCCACTGATCATTGCACTGGAGTCCTGGCCCCTGGTGACCTGGAGGACCATGTCAACAGCAGGTAGCAGAGTCCTGACCGTCTGATCATTTACATATGAATAAAGTGGTGTGAAAAAGTGTTTGCCCCCTTCCTGATTTCTTGATTTTTGCATGTTTGTCACACTTAAATCTTTCAGATCATCAAACAAATTTAACGACAACGCAACTGAACACAAAATGCAGTTTTTAAATTAAACGTTTTATTATTAAGGGAGAAAAAAAAATCCAAACCTACGTAGCCCTGTGTGAAAAAGTGATTGCCCCCTAAACCTAATAACTGATTGGGCTACCTTTAGCAGCAATCAAGCATTTGTCATAACTTGCAATGAGTCTCTTACAGCGCTGTGGAGGAATATTGGCCCACTCATCTTTGCAGAATTGTTGTTAATCAGCCACATTGGAGGGTTTTCCAGCATGAAGCGCCTTTTTAAGGTCATGCCATAGCATCTCAATAGGATTCATCTCAGGACTTTGACTAGGCCAAGCCAAAGTCTTTATTTTGTTTGGTGGACTCACTGGTGTGTTTTGGATCATTGTCCTGCTGCAGAACCCAAGTTGGTTTCAGCTTGAGGTCACGAACAGATGGCTGGACATTCTCCTTCAGGACTTTTTGGTACACAGCAGAATTCATGGTTCCATTTATCACAACAAGTCTTCCAAGTCCTGAAGCAGCAAAACAGCCCCAGACCATCACACTACCACCACCATATTTTATTGTTGATAGGATGTTCTTTTTCTGAAATGCGGCGTTACTTTTACGCCAGATATAATGGGACACACACCTTCCAAAAAGTTCATCATTTGAGTATTTTCGCAAAGGTCTTGGGGATCATCAAGATGTTTTCTGGCAAAATTGAGACAAGCCTTAATGTTCTTTTTGTTCAGCAGTGGTTTTGGTCTTGGATGTCTGCCATGCAGGCCGTTTTTATCCAGTGTCTTTCTTATCGTGGAGTCATGAACACTGACCTTAACTGAGGCAAGTGAGGTCTGCAGGTCTTTGGATGTTGTTGTGGGGTCTTTTGTGACCTCTTGGATGAGTCGTTGCTGCGCTCTTGTGGTAATTTTGGTTGGCCGGCCACTCCTGAGGAGGTTCATCACTGTTCTATGTTTTCGCCATTTGTGGATAATGGATCTCACTGTGGTTTGCTGGAGTCCCAAAGCTTTAGAAATGGCTTTATAACTTTTCTCCACACTGATAATCTCAATTAATCAGTTAAGTTATTTTTAACAGGGCGGCAATCACTTTTTCACACAGGACCATGTAGGTTTGGATTTTTTTTTCTCTGTTAATAATAAAAAGTTTCATTTAAAAACTGCATTTTGTGTTCAGTTGTGTTGTCATTGACTAATATTTAAATTTGTTTGATGATCTGAAACATTTAAGTATGACCAAAAAAAAAGAAATCAGGAAGGGGGCAAACACCACTGTATATTGTAAACATCAGTCAGTTCATACACATTCAGTTCATTCACATACGCACATATTGGAGATATTAGCATGTCCATTCACATGTACTCTATTACTGTATATCCATCTGTCAATAGATTGATATAGTATACATAACAGTATGTGCATTCACATATATTGTCAATATCAGTATATCCATTCACATACACGCATAATGTAAACATCTGTAAGTACATTTCCATACAGATATTGTAAACATCATTCCCTTCACATACACTCATATTGTAAAAATCTGTCCATTCACAGACATTGTAAAGGTGTCTCTTCATTCAAATACACAAGTTTTTGTAAATATTAGAACATATAGTATTTCCAAGTATTTCCATTCACATAAACACATATTGTAAATATTTGTATATCCATTCACAAACCTACACAAATCAGAATGTGTGAAAAAGTATTAATTCTGTTTACCGTGTTCCCAGTGGGCACCCTGAACCTTCAGTGGCGATGGAGGACACCACAGTACTTCCTGTGTCGTCGCCAAATTGCGGGCGCCAGTCACCACCTCCTGATTTGTGTGCGTCATGCGGCCACAGTCACCAGCTGGAGGAGAACCACGAGTACCTTTACAAAGACGAGGTGGACACTGACCTTGTCTGCCACATCTGTCTGCAGCCCCTCATCCGTCCCCTGGACACGCCCTGTGGACACACTTACTGCCAGGAATGTCTCACCAGCTTCCTCCTGGAGAGCGACTTCTGCCCGGTGTGCCGTGCGCCCCTCATGCTGCAGAGCTGCAGGAAGCCCAGCCTGCTGGTGCACAAGCTGCTGGACAAACTGACTGTTGTTTGTCCTTTTAAGGACCACTGCACTGAAGTCCTGGCTCGGGGCGACCTGGAGGACCATATCAAGAGCAGGTAGGAAGGTGACACCACCACATATACTCTAAATTATCACAATACACCACACAAAGCTGGGGCACTGTATTTGTTGTATTTTGGGAGGCATTTCCTTCCTATTTAGCCTACTTCTTACTATATAGTAAAAACAGACTAACAACAATAATAAAACTTTACTATAAGTCTACCTCAGACTGTAGCTTCAATGCCCAAAAGGGAAAGCTTTCATCCAAACTAACTTAGTTGCCGTGTTTATACAACATTAAGAGCGCTGTGCTTTGGTTTCCTTCAGTCAGGGTGTGTTTTCATTAACGCTCATTAGCACTCAGCAAGCCTGAAGGCCTTTGGGATGATTAGTGCATCTCAGCACTTATCAGCACACAAGCAGCACATATCCACGGAGAGACTCTTTCACTCCATTCATCACAAAAGACCTATGAATGTCTTAAAAAAGTTACCGTTTGCGTTAGCTCTTTGCCCCTTTCTCTGCTTCATCTCGATTCATTCCTGATCTTTTCTTCCATTAGTTTAAAAAAAACAAGGTGATTCACGTGGTCTTGTTCTAGTCGAGTCTTGTCCAGTCTTGTCTGTTCAGATTTCAAAACAGGTTTTAATCGAAATAATCTGTGCCAGGGTCAAAGTGCTGCCATTATAAAGCTTTATTAACTGTACAAGTAATGTATTGAGTTGCATTATTCATGACCATACAAGTGTAAAAATAAGTTACTATTACTAAAATCTATTAACAACAAAACGCAATTTAAACACTTTCTTTAATGACAAAGGTTTCCTGTAGCTCATTTTCTAATGTAGTGTTAAACTTATAAAACACTCAAAAATGCATACCGCAGCCATTAGCATTCCTCTTTTGCTTTTTATTCTTCTTCTCTTAACATCCCTTTTTGAGGCTGCTCCTTTTTCGGAATAATTGTGCCAACAAAAAAAAAGCAAGAAGTCTTGTAAGCTACGCTGCAGTTTGATGACATTTGTTCATTACTGCTGATGTCTTTGTGCGATTTTAGGGGTTTTGAAGTTTTGCCACTGTTTTCTGTCCATTTTGTGTATCTAAGTCATTATTTTGGACATCCTGGACAACAAGGTAATTAGTAACATCATAGGAGACATGACTCGAAAGTGGTACATCACTGGAGCACTGTGACTCCATGATGCTTTGCACCTTTTGCTAGTGTTGCTTCTGGGAGGAACGTGCACATTCTCACATTGTACTCAGAATTGGAACGAAAAAGATGCTCCTCTATATGACTCCACTATGACTCTGCTGCGGCGCTGTCAGGCCCGTGGCCGCAATCTGGCAGCAGGTCAAGTGTTGTCATGGCCGAGACTGCCGCGCCATCTGGCCATAGCTGCTTTCACACTCGTTGAATTTTTATTCAGGGCACAGCCAGACGCAATCCAATGCAAAATGGGCTGCATGTTGATCAAAGTTGTCCTTTTTCTTTTTTCTCCCCTGTTACCCGATCGTGTTAGGACTTGCGTGGAATTCAGTCAGGGTGAGAAGCACTTTCCACCCTCTCTCGTTGCTGCAAGTTGAAAACAGGTTTGCTTCAGTACAAGTGCACGCTTCATTCAAACGCTTTAATAGGTACGCCACATTTAATGCAAACACTCTATCAAAAAGGCAGCTTTCATAAAGATAATGAAGCTGTTTTTTCTGGGAAACGCCACATACTGCGTTATAGTGTGAGGTCTCTCTTATATTTGGCTACCTTACTCAGCTACATGTGGAACTCAAAATAATAGAAACAGCTCTCTGTGTGATACAGTATACCAGGAAAATGGCATTATTAGCTTTTATATAGGTAGCCTTTTTGATACAGCTCTTGAATTGGATCTCTGTGGTAATGAGTCATTTCCACTATTTTCACATGGTCCCAAATTGTGTTTCCATGACTGTGTGAGTACATAATGTGAGCGCTTTAGGTTAAAATGAGGTCTGGATGATTACTACAGTGAAGCTGTGATGAATTAGGCGACAAATTGGCTGCTGTGGGTGGCAAATGAAAAGGAAAAGGGAGGTGTGAGTACCCATGAGTGTGTTTTTTAGAGAGTTAATGTAAAAAAAAACATATTAATCGAATCCTGAGGGGCCAGACTTTTTTTTTTTGTTTCATGCAAACTGCATCCTGACACAATTTAATCACATTTCCTGCCTGCCCTGTGGACTACTCAAATAGGGTAGGAAAATGTACGCCATCACAGGAATGCGCACGTTGACAACTTCAGCCTGTAACCGAAGTATGTCCATGCATGCACAATGAAGCCCATTAGACTTATTTACACCAGTTAATACCCAGCGCCTTTCTGCTTGGCTGCAGGCACCAAAGGAGATAAAAAGTGTGCAAATAAATGAGAATGTGTAATATTTAACAGATCATAAAACAAATCTTTGCATGTAGCAGAAGGCAAAACCTACTGTTTTAGATCTATAGCAATGTATTGTTTTAAAGCGATTAAGCTGACTTACAACAATATACGCATCTGAACGAGGACATGTATATGTTTCTGCAAAACTCATGTCATCAAAACATTGCATTGATGTTCTTTACAGCGGAACCTCAGTTAGCGTAAGCCCCGGTTAGCGTGTTTTTTGGTTAACATAAAAAATTTACGCCATAATTTTGCCTCAGGTTGCGTGCATTCTCCGGTTAGTGTACCATATGGCGCGCGTCTTGTCGTGTTTTTAATACACTGCTTGAGTCCTGCTTGAGAAAACATCCTTCTTTCTTAGCATCCTATTAGCTAGCGAACAAAGTGGCAACCATAACCGGAAGTTACGTCACCCGGCTATGATGTCATCAGATATTGACTCTCAAAAATGTTAATACAAAACCCGTTTTTTTTTGTTTACCTTTAGAAAATAGTTAAAAATTTAAAAAAACGTAAATAGCGTAAAATAACATTGTTGCACCACAGTTGGCAGTCGGGTGCAGAATTCCCCATATTTTCTCTCCTTTACACATATTGTTCTGGAAAATGTCCTTTATTTGCTGCAATTTTTCTTCATAATGTCATGAAAACTCACAAATTCAAAAGCAAGTGAAGTAGATGACAGATTTTTCTCATGCTTGGTGTTCATAAACAGGCTTTAGGGACATAAATTACTGTTAGACATCACTAAAAAGTCACTTCTACATGAAAGGGGATCTTTAAGTCAACATGCTAAGACCAGCTACCATCCCTGCTTTCATTATTGGCTCTCTCTACTGTGTGTTTTGCTGTCTTTCGTCTTTGCTGTCTTTTTTCTTCCATGGGTGTAAGCATGTTCTTGTGTTCTTGTGATCACGCCACACCGCTCATCGATGAAGAAGAGAGGTTATTTCTCTCCTCTGCTTTATGGCCAACATACTGTACAAGTATGTGCATGCAGGGGAGGCCAATGCAGAGGTTGTACATGTGTGCGTATGCGTGTGCATGCATATGTGTGTGAAGAAAGAGCCAATCACAATAGTGGCAGGTATCTCCCCTCCCCTCCTGCTTCAGTTTGGTCCACTCCATCTCTCTATTTCCCCTCCTCCTCCTCCTCCTCCATCACCCCTCCTCCTCATTGGTTTCTGCTGCAGTATAAGTCACAGCCTGCATGCACTCTTCTCGCTCCGACACACACACACGCACACCGAGGGAGGCAGACATGCACACACACGCATACGAGCGCAAATCCTCTTACAACTGGCCACTGCCCAGAGCAGATTAAACGGGCTGCACATCTCCGATTGTGGTCCAAATGTGCCACCTTGTTCTTCTTCCTCCTCTCGCACTTTCTCCTCTTCCTCCTGTGCCACAGCGGGACGTCTCCTCTGCGCCTCTCCTTCTGTTTCTTCATCATCTTCTTCTGACGACCTCCAATTCAGAGGAGAAACCTCTGGTGACAGCGCCGGGGGGGTGGGGGGGTGGGCACGGAAGGGTCGGAAGGATTCGTCCCAGAAGGAGGCAGGGGGTGTGGGAGGTAAGGTGGGGGGGTCTGGCATAAAGTAGAGTGGAGGTGGAAGAGGAAGAGGAGGAGGAGGGGGTGTGCAGGAGAGTGGTTGTTGTGAAGGGCTGGAGGGAGGAGTAGTAGAAGAAGACGAGGAGGGAGCTTGAGCAGCGCTGCGAGGAGAAAGGAGGCGACCATGAAGGCACTGCTGCTGCTGGTGCTGCCTTGGCTCAGTCCGGCCAACTACACTGATAATTTGGGCAACCTGCACATCCTCTATTCAGAGCTGTGAGTACATAACATCAGCACTGCCTCCCCCACCTCATCATATCATCATTCCATCTCCACAACATCATCCATATCTGTGGAAGACATAGTGTTTACATTGGGATTACACCCCCCCACCTGTCCAGCCCACCTCCCATATGTGTCCATACAGAATGACAGTTATTGGACTGGACAGAGATGTGCTGTTTGGATGCTGCAGCAGCCGTTTAAACGCCACTCATCCACCCGTACGAGGCATTAAACAACGTGCATGTGGCTCAGCAGTGACTTTTGCCCCCACAGTTGATGTTGTTTATTAGGCGATAATAAGATATTCTGTTCTTTTTAAGCATATCTCAAAGTAGGATCATAGGCATTAGAGCAAAACAATCAGGGAATCAATAACATTATATTTACTAAACATAAATTATTTGGTTTCGTAGGTTTGGGTAATGTATGCGAACATTGATTATAATTCTAGCTATCAAGGTCTACCTGTAGAAAGGTGACATTTGTATACGAATGTGTGTTGCCACAGCTGCAAAGTACTGGAAAAGCTTGAAATCTGACCTCAAAAAGTGCTAAAACCCTGAAAAACATCCTGAAAAGGCTTTAAAACAAGAGCAGAAAAATTGTGGATGAAGATGAGCTGAATGTTCCTTCACAGAAACGTGTTTGCAGGTTTCTTATTGCCATTGTTCTGTGCGATACTCTTGAAATTCAAAATTTGAATCCCAGGAATGCCTTGTTTTTAACTTTAGTAACTTTAAAAACATTTTTTTCATCAACATTACATTTATAATAATGATATGTGGTCATAATACACTTTTCTTTCATTATAATTAATTTGATCTATCATCATTACTTGTCATTATCATCACATGGCATACATTTTGACTACACTCTCAAGTCTCTAAAGATGATACGTTCAGGGAAAGTATATCACAACACAATTTTCTTTTCTGATCAGCAGCAATGAAAGCTTGGCTTTGTGAATTTTGGCCATTTTTTCAATGAGTCAGTGAGTCAAAAACAATCAATTATTAAAGCTGCGGTTTTATTGCATGAATGATTGGATGACAGAAATCTACTTTTCTCTCAGCACCGTGCATCGCAGTGCCGTTGTTCTGGACTCTTCTCATTCTGTTGTTCCAGTGGAGGTAATTAGGACCTTCTTCCCACTCCAGATGTCCCATTGTGTTTTGGGAAAAGCTACGACAGTAGACATTGTTTTGTGTGAGGCTGTGATCTTGGTGCTGCAAAGAGCTCCTTTTCAGGCGATATTTGTGAGACTAATAGAAGGGATGGAGTGGAAGGAGGTAGTTTGGAAAAGCCTGAAATGGAGGACAAATGAGAGGAGACAGGAGGCTATAAGGTCACTTCCTGTGTTTGCCCTCCATCTGGCCATGCATACGGATGCCTGGCTTCCATGGCGCCCACGTCTATGTGGGTCGATTTAAACCAGGGCCAGCTTCGGGCAAAGAAGTCAGCCAGAGAACGCTTGTGATGATTTTTGCCGATTATGACATGACAGACAAATGCAGTGTTTTTCTGGCTGGCTGAAGAGCGGCCGCGCTCCATTTTTCTTCATCAGCGGAAGCTGACAGCAGTGCCGTCCCGGCTGTCCGCTCGTCTTTTGTCGCTTTGCCTTTCATCTGCAAGTGTGTGTGTGTCGGGGTTTATACTGATGTGCATGCAGTGTGCGACACTCTTGTATAGCGATAGGTGGACATAGAGTGGGGGAGAACTCATTTGAAGCATCAGCCAATAGAAAGACAGCACTAGGGCAGAGGCAGCCGCTGTTTACCCCTGCCAAGCACAAAGCATGTGAGGCGAGAGGTTTTGGGTTTTTTTGCCATTTGTGTTTGTTAGTCAGTTAGCAGGATTACTGAAAAACTAGGTAACCAATTTGAACTAAATCAGAACATTGGTGCGTATAATCTGCATTGATGCGGACTGGGGGGAATAAGTCATCCCGCCAACATTCTGTCTTTGAGGGTAGCACTGGAGCAGGGATGACCTGTGAATTTGAGATTAACAAAGATGGCTTGAGGCCTGATGTTCTGCTACGGCATCTGATTTGTGGGAACTCTGAGTAAAAGAAATCATGAAAAACAGTGCAACAACTTATTTTCCCCTTTTTATGTGATAGTCTTGTTTGCTGTATGTCTACTCACAATGTGCGTTATCACCACCTACAAGACTGGAGTTGAACAGTATGACTTGCCATATCCATTATACAAGTCAGACAGACATGTCTAGTTTGTTTACAAAGGTCTACACTTTTGTCTTCCTACAACACTCAAATGGACTGTCACCAATTGAATCGAAGTCTGGTTTCTCCTTGAGGGTGCCACCTCTCAAATGCTGCAATTAGCCTCGCTGAAGCCAACCTTTCAGCTCACATCTGCAGGGCGTTTGATCATCGGCAGCATCTTCAGCCTCCTAACAGGATTAGCGACCAGGAAGCTAGCTGGGTACCAACAGTATTTCATGACTTCTTCTCTTGGCTAACTGGACTTTTGTTGGGTTTTTATGGTAATCTCTGGAATTTGAGTTTCTACTGGGATAAGGTAATGATGATATCTGGATTACACGTATGCTAGAATGTCTTCCAAAGCATTTGGAACACAACCCGAAGGTGATGCCACAAATGTGAAAATATTAGTATAATGGCTCTGGTTTTTAATGATACATTATTGTATGCAATTTAAATCACTAATTTCAGGAGTGAAACTATCCAACATGCACACAGCATGCGTTGTTGGGAATAGAGCTACAACAATTCATGATGAATTGATGATTAATCAATTATCCAATTAATCATCCAATTATTTTGGTATTTGTTATTCACTGTTTTTTAATTTTAAAATGTAAACGTCGTCTGATTTCAACCTCTCAAATGTGAATATTTGTTTTATTTCCTTAGTAGTCCATGAAAGCAGACCTATTATCTTTGTGTTTTAAGCAAAACAAGATATTCACACACGTAAGCTGTGGCTTTGGAAAACAGCGATCGACATTTTTGCCTCTTTGCTGATATGTTGCGGACCAAATCGCTGTTTGTGTTTGGTTCATATTGATTTTGTCCTTCAAGGGTCTCACTGAAGCTACAGATTAATCGATTAAGAACATAATGGTCAATTGCAGTCCTCGTCGAGAGCATCTGAATTTTGCATGCTGCATTAATTTATTCATGTGTGAAAGCGAGTGTCAGGTCGGTTTTCTTTACCACAGCTCTCATGTCAGAAGCGTCTCTTCTGGAGGCAGACATGCGTCAAGGTGAACGGGCATTAGTGTGGGCATGCCAAGACGCATGCATTGAGCTCGGATGCATGTGTTTTTACTAGGGCAGTCAAATGATTTTAAATTTTAATCAGATTAATCACAGTTTTCAAATTAATGAATCAGGATTAATCACCATTTTCAAGTATAGTTGAAATATGCCCATTTTTACTGTATTTTATTGAAAAAAATGTAAATGACAGAGCAGGATTACATATATTTGTATGTATTAAAAGCTCCAAATGAACTGAAAACTAAATCAAACTAAAAGATAGCAGAGATGACTGAAAGTCTATTTGCCCAACAATAGTTTGTTTAACAGTAGCAGAACATTTGAATCACACTTTAACTGTGTTATTATGAGCAATGAGGGATTGCAATCAAAGACACTTAAGCTGAATTCACGTTTGAGTTTATTTTCTGGGATTTTCGAGCATACGTAAATGCAGCAAATTGTACTTCCACATTGTAAGTGAGTGATAAGAATGTCTACTTGTTTTTTCTTTGTCTCATTTAGACAACACATACACATGTAATAAAGAGGTTGTTGTGATTTTCGGAGTGTCCTTAAATGCATCGTGCGGTGACAATGAGGAAGTCCCATTCCAAGGCTGAACGGACTGGAGACGTGTTTGTGAGTTGAAGACACACATATGGTGTTGGAAGTGCACTGCTGTTGATGTCTTCAGGTCAGAATAAAGCTATAAAAGAGCGGCAGACTCTGTGTGACTGTGGGGTGCTACACCGTGCCGCCGTCTGTGGCCATAATGGAGAGGCGTGGCTTGTCATGATGGCTATGCATTAATTATGCTAAAAAAATGTAATGTAATTACTGAAATAAATTAGTTACCGCCGTTAACGCACTATTTTTGACGGCCCTAGGTTTTCCTCTTAGTTTCGCAATGCAGCAGCCTTCCATAATTGCTTTTCTTTGCACCAATCTGTTTACCCACAACTGTCGCCTCTCCGAGCTGTTTCCTCACTTCTTTTGGCTAATCGTCAGCAGAGTGTAAGTGACAGCAGAGAGACGAGCAGCGTGTTGTTAATCCCCCTCACGCGAGCTGCCTCCCCTCCCAGCCTCCCGCTGAGTCCCAGGGCTTTGGGTTAGGGCTCACCGGGGCTGCCTGTCAGCACGTGGAGGGTGGAGGTTGGTAAAACAGGACACTGCCTGGGGGCCATCGAGGCACAAAGGCAGAGGAGATGGAGGCCAAATGTGGGACAGCAGTTAGCGTTCTCTTGTCATGGTTCTTTTCTTTGTAGTGCAGAGAGGATTACAAGAGTTCCATAAAAGGTACATCAAAAAGCCTCATTTCCACCAAGCGGTACAGTTTGGTACAGTAGCAGCCCAACGGTTCACGATGTTGCTTCGTAGTGAGAAGCAGCAAATTTTGACTTCTAAAAATGATATATTTAGCAAATGGAATACCATTACTGGGGTGTAAGAGTATATGTAGTCGTAATCAGATTTTTTGGTACAGAACATTCAGAACAGAACACATTCAGTGAGGGACAGGAAATGCCATGTAGTCACACTTCTACTCTATTGCAAATAAAGTGCAGCCCGGCCTTTGGCTAGCAGGAGTCATGGCTAGCGTTAGTGCCAAGAAGAAGCCAGAGCTTGAAAACTCTCTTGCGTCGTGAAAGACTCCTGTTGGGGCATTGTTGCACTTTCTGAAAAAGAAACCTTGTAAACTATTATTATTTATGTATTATTATTATCTATTATTTATGATGAGTGCTATTGGTCACGGGCGTCGTAAGACAATTCCAAGGGCCCCTGGCAAATAGGTAAATATTAAAAAAATAAACGTTTGGGCAGATTATCTTTTTTTGCCTTTATTTGTGTGAAACAATTTTTCTACAACAATTTGACACAAACCTGAATTTAATTTGATGCATGTTTTGGAGTGATACGAATACATGGGACGATAACAAAATTAACAGAATAAAATAATAGATATAAATATCTTTATTAAATAGAAATGTATCCTGCTTAATTTAAAAGAGAATGAATTCCGCGTCCAGGTTGCAGGGGTCTCCAACGTTCAACGTTAGCCTGCGTCAAGCTCAATACGACACAGCAGACGATCGGAGCATCCCTACTTATTATTTAACGGTTTTATTTATTGGAGATTGACCTGCTAGCAGTTTGTAATTTCTTAGAACTGTAATCTTAAAACCGCGGTATTTACCGCAACGGGATTATGGCGTACCAAAGTTACCGAGCTATACTACAGTCGTCCCTCGCTACATCGCGGTTCGAACATCGCTCCCTCTGCATTTTTTCACAAATGAGTTAATTAATAAATGATCTATATTTCGTGGTTGACTATGGCCTATTATTAGTAAAAAAATATTGAAAGACAAGTTATATGTAGTATTCTGGCCACTAGGCGTCAGTAATGTTACACTGATGAGACATGACATTACATTACATTACTTTAACACTACATGGAGTCAGTCAGGGCATGTCCGACATAATAGAGTGAAAAAAATGTATCTTCCCTTTCCGTGTGGAAGTGGTAAATTCTTTTAATTCTTACTTTGCCCCTCTTCCCCACTCTGTTTGAAACCCTTTCTTTTCGTTTAATTTTTAGTTTAGAATCCACAAATTTGAGGCTAACTAGTTAGCTCAGCAGCATGCTTTAAAGCCGCGGCCGTCTCTTGTGTCCCTGCAGTGATCCCGTAGCCTGCACATAAGTGTTGCACAACGTGTTGTAAAAAAAGAATAATAGGAGTGTGACTGTAGGGTGTTATTTCTTGTCTACACGGCTATAATAATGGCAAAAGTTGTATTTCGAAACTCATAAACAGGTTTTCTATCCTCAAACTACAAAAATATTCCAATTGTTAACCTTGAATCGTACTTCGTGAAAATTCACTTATTGCAGTCGGGTCTGGAACCAATTAACCATGATAAACATGGAATGACTGTATATAACAATTTAGGATACCATCTGTAGTTTTACGGTAGCTAAAGGACAGAGCTGCTGGACGTTGACTGCTCAACAACAAAATGTCACTGGACTGGGAGGACGGCAACATTCTTTAAATACTTTGCATTACAATGTTGAGTCTGCACAAAATAGCCATTCGTAGTGTAGTGGTTCACATATCATTTGTCATTGGGGGGATACTACGGTGCCACACTTTTTACGTTGCCGTGCACACCTTGCACGGGAAAGTCAAGATCAGGATTTTAATTCTCCAAACTGCACTATGAGCATTTCACTGGTTGGTTCTAAGGCAACACCGCCACCATAACAGCATCCCTCCATGTGATCATTCCCTCTCATGATGGTACATATTGATTTTGTGGGAAAGCCATGACTCAGTTTGGTGCGGCGAGCACGTCAAACGTGCTGAGCACGGTTCAATGGCAACAAAACAAAAGAGGCTTCAACCTGCTTTTTTTATTAGCTGCTGTTCACTTTTAGTTTCTGTAGGAGGTCACATCCCTGCAGAGCCTCACCTTAGTGTCACTGTCTCTAATCTGGCCCCAAAAACACCTTATCCCCCAGTGCCTCCTCCTTGTGCGGCTGATGGGATGAACGTGTGCATCAGGTGGATCCAGTCAACACACCATTGCCTGATTAACACCTCTCTAATTCGCCATTAACTGGATTACTCTAGCCTTTATGTGCCTCCACTCACTCACAAGCGGACATTCCCTCGCTTTCAAATGCAACTTTATGCATTTGGCATGCGGCCCAAGTGCACGATAAAGGACTAACTAATATACTATTCCAATGAAGGCAGTTTTTTAATGGCCACCTGCAATGGAATTCCTGTTTTGCTTTTTTTGTTCCTGAGCCTTCTCTCAGGGCGTTCAACACTCAACAGCAAGAAATTCTATCTCCAGACCACATAACCCAATACCTAGCCAAGACGTAGACTTGGAGGGATTGAGACCTAGTCAAAATAGATGAGACCAAGTAATCCTTGTCATAGCCAATCCTTGTTGTCATTATATCCACATACTGTACAAATCATACCAAAAAATAAAGCAATGCTGTCCCTTCATTTTGATCCTGCTCTCGAGAATAAATCTTGAATTCCCAATACATGAGTCCCAAACATTACGAAAATACAATCAGTTGGGATGCGACAGACAAAAGGATGGATGGATTTTCCTTGTTTCAGCAAAATAAAGGATCTGTCCCACTGCACCATTTAACAATTCCGTATGAAAACTGAAGGCGTACGTTTTTCAGACTGTTTTATTCATTTTTCAGCTGGTATACAGACGTATCCAGACTTTGACAGATGGCATTAGCCGAACCTTTAACAAAATTTCCGATGACTCTGCCATTGTTGTTTTTTTTTGTTTTGTTTTGTTTTTTTACCATTTTCACAGTTACCCGGGTGGAGTCTTACTGCTGTTTCATTGAGCAGGGGGACAGCTCATCCTCTTTTAGCAACTCAACTCATCATATGTAACATGACAACAACGTGACAACAATAGGATCAAAAATTGATGTTTTCACAGCCATAACATGTTATATCCTCACATATTCAATGTAGGCAGCCTGCTCGTCGTCACGCTCCCTCTCCTGCAGGGCAGTATGTCATTTATGGGACTCGGCAAGTTGCATGCACAGGACCTCAAAGTGTGATAGGATTCCAAGATAATAGTGATCCAAATATAATTTCTGAATGAGCAATGTGGATCGTCCAGGAGCTACGGCTGTTGTGAGGCAATGGACGGCGCTTGGCCTTCCATAAGATGCAATCTGGATGTAAATCAGACATTTTGTAGCCGTTTCTTCATTATCCGTTACTCAGGCGTTCGATGTTCTGTAAGCTGGGCTGAATGAAGACATTATTCATACCTAAGCAGACATATTTGGAAGTTCTTCATGGTGTTCTATCTGTCGTCCATGGCCAAAAATGCCACCGTATCACATCATCTGACGTACGGTAAATATTTACACGGAGGCAGATGAAATCGTTCAACGGTAGCCTTATTTTTCTTCACAGCGGTAAACATGTTAAATGCAATAATTCTGATAACAACATTTTAAAATACAAGAACCGTGTGAAATTTGACCATGGTTTATCGATGAATAAACAGAAGTCATGGAAAAACGCCTATCCATACATTAAAACTACAGTGAAAAAGTATAAAATTTAGAAAACCATGACCAAGTCTGTGAACTAATGCCGATGTGTGTGCTTTTTTTGAGACTATGGGCTAAGCTAAACATTACGTAAGGTTTAAATATACGTTAGTGTTGTTGCTTCCAGATGTTGTCATTGCCATGTCTTTACCGGCTTGTACTTGTTGCCTGCGTTCTAGGCCCACATCTTAGACACATATGCGTCTATGATGGTGATGTTGCTTATTTCTGCATTCTTATTGTTTCTGTTTCATATTCTATCACATTGTTTACCTCACATTCTTCAGTGAGAAATAGCTGCAGGCTGCCTCACAGGCTGGCAGAAACTGCAGATGCTCTTTTTTGTGCTTGTTTTCCAACAGCTTTTCATGTGTCAGGTGTCGCTGGTGTATTTTTTTTCAAGAGCTTCAGAAAATTAGCTGTCAGAGTCCCAAATTGGCAACATCTGCCCATTTCCTGGTCAATAAGGCTGATGAACTGAGTGATACGACAGTCAAGGTTTTAGAGGATTTATATAATAAGATCATATGAAATCCATTCATGAGATTGTTAAATTGCAATTTAACCTGTTGTTCCATTTAAAGATCCCATACTATTTTTTTTTAACAAATAAGTCTCAGAGGTCCCACAAGGGTGTATGGAAGTGTGTTGTCCAACATCTAGCCTGGAATTACGACATTATAAAAGTGCTTTTAGTGAGCTTTACACGCCGCTTTGTGTGTCTGTAGCTTTCATTCTAATGAGCTGTTTGTCCACACCTGTCTCCAACAGTGTGTGTGTTTCCAAGAAGCACTATTGTGCACTTCATCAACTTTTTACTACGGGTGTCACGAGACACTCAGTTCATGAGACGGGGTGATACACAAGATTGGGTCTATGAGAATGAGGCAAGACGAGATTTTAACATTACTTTTAAGAAAAGTACAATGAAAAAATATTAAAAATGTATGACAATATTGCAATCTCCTAAAAGCATTTATACTACAGTACACTCTTCTGCACTCTGTATGTATGCTACCGGCCCTGCCTCCATCCACTGATACAAAGAGACTGTATGACAAAACAGCTCACTCTGTTCATGCTGTTGTTGTATGGAACACACATGCCAAGGTGCTGTAAACAATGCACAGAGTGAATCTTCTAATGTCTGTTTGGAGGTGGGAGTCGAGGAAAACAGACACACATGCACTTGGCAATCTAATGGGGCAGTCAAAATTATCAGGTTAATTTTCATTAATTGCGTGATTAACTAATTTATTTATTATCATCCCAGGCCTAGTGCCAATCAGACAGTTTTTTTAACGAGAAATTGTGTATCGTTTCCGATCTTGTGTCACGAGATCTTATGAAACCTTTGCTTTTTACATATTCACTGTAACTCCACTTGTCCAATGTAATACAGTGGTGTGAAAAAGTGTTTGCCTCCTTTCCGATTTCTGTTTTTTTGCATGTTTGTCACACTTAAATGTTTCAGATCATCATTTAAATATTATTCAATGACAACACAACTGAACACAAAATGTAGTTTTTAAATGAAACTTTTTATTATTAAGGGAGAAAAAAAATCCAAACCTACATGGCCCTGTGTGAAAAAGTGACTTACCCCACATTAAAACATAACTTAACTGTGGTTTATCACGCCTGAGTTCACTTTTTCTAGCCACACCCAGGCCCGATTACTGCCACACCTGTTCTCAATCCAAAAATCACTTAAATAGGAACTGCCTGACAAAGTGAAGTAGACCAAAAGATCCTCAAAAGCTAGACATCATGCAAAGATCCAAAGAAATTCAGGAACAAATGAGAAAGAAAGTAATTGAGATCTATCAGTGTGGAAAAGATTATAAAGCCATTTTGAAAGCTTTGGGACTCCAGCAAACAACAGTGAGAGCATTATGCAGAAATGGTGAAAACATGGAACAGTGGTGAACCTTCCCAGGAGTGCCAAGCCAACCAAAATTACCCCAAGAGCGCAGCGACGACTCATCCAAGAGGTCACAAAAGACCCCACAACAACATCCAAAGAACTGCAGGACTCACTTGCCTCAGTTAAGGTCAGTGTTGATGACACCACCATAACAAAGACACTGGGCAAAAATAGCCTGGATGGCAGACTTCCAAGACCAAAACCACTGCTCAACAAAAGGAACATTAAGGCTCATCTCAATTTTGCCAATTTTGATCCCAAAAACCTTTGGGAAAATACTGTGGTCTGACGAGACAAAAGTTTAACTTTTTAGAAGGTGTGTGTCCCATTACATCTGCCGTAATAGTAACGCCGCATTTCAGAAAAAGAACATCATACCAACAGTGAAATATGGTGGTGGTAGCTGCTTCAGGACCTGGAAGACTTGCTGTGATAAATGGAACCATAAATACTGCTGTCTACCAAAAAATGCTGCAGCCATCTGTTTGTGACCTCAAGCTGAAACCAACTTGAGTTCTGCAGCAGGACAATGATCCAAAACACACCAGCAAGTCCACCTCTGAATGGCTGAAGAAAAACAAAATGAAGACTTTAGAGTGGCCTAGTCAAAGTCATGACCTGAATCCTATTGAGATGCTGTAACATGACCTTAAAAAGGTGGTTCATGCTGGAAAACCCTCCAATGTGGCTGAATTACAACAATTCTGCAAAGACGAGTGAGCCAAAATTCCTCCACAGCGCTGTGAGAGACTCACGGCTAGTTAACACTTCATTGCAGTTGTTGCTGCTTAAGGTGGCCCGACCAGTTATTAGGTTTAGGGTGCAATCACTTTTTCACACAGGGCCATGTAGGTTTGAATTTTTTTCTCCCTTAACAATAAAAAGTTTCATTTAAAAACTGCATTTTGTGTTCAGTTGTATTATCACTGACTAAATATTTAAGTGTGACAAACAAGCAAAAAAATAAGAAACCGTGAAGCGGGCAATCCCTTTTCCCCACCATTATAGATGCCATATATCACATACAACAACATAACTCGGGATGTCCCGATCCAATATTGATATTGGATATTGGGCCAATATCAGCAATAGCAGTCAATTCAATTGAGCGATATCACTTCAAGCCTTTTTAATATTCCACAATGCAAAATAAGTAATAAAAGGTTGTATGATTCATGCTTTTATAACATTCCACACTACAAAATAAATAAAAGTACGTATGATTTGTGCTACAGTATATCGGATCAATATCAATATCGGCTGCAATATAGGTAACTCACAGGTCCCATGTCCCACGTCTGTATTTGACTCTATAAGAGTTGGCAGAGCTCCAGGCTGTATTTTAGCAAAGTGGAGCAAAGCCTGTTTTTTTCCCAAAGTTGTCCTCCGTGAATTGGTGGGCATATACATAGGGCGAGCTGTACGCGTGTCAGAGGCAGTGTCGTGTCCATATTTTCTTCTTGATGTCATGAAAAGCTGAAAAGCACAAATAGCGATTGTTTGGGCGCCTCTTCTCTAAGTGGAGCAATCAAGGTGATAGATTTTTATTATGATTGGTGCTCATAAACAGGCTTTAGGGACACATATTACTGTTAGAACATCATTAACAAGTCACTTGTGCATAGTAGCGGACCTTTAAAGTCCTGTCGGTGTTGGGCCTTGGCGGAGGTCTGCACTCGACTGGGATCCATCCTAGTTGTCTCCATCTTTGGCTGACATTCAGAATACAGATTTTAGGGCCAACACTGTATTTTTACACATCTTTTTTGCAAACATGCAACTCTTTTGACCTGCAGTGGTCACCACAGCCCTGGGGGGTAATTTGCGACGTGTTGCTGGGCATCAGTCAGGGAGCGGCGAGAGCGAGGCAGAGAGGATATTTGGGTTAGGACGGATAATCCACTCACCCCTAAAGAGGATTGGAGAGTCTCACAGGCTTTGATGAGTTGTGAGCTGGTGTTTATTCCGCATCACAAGAACACGGCTGTTTGTGTCGCATCCAGGGGCGCCTCGGCACGTCCCCGAGAGCATTGTGGGTAATTGTGACAGCGCTGGAGACAGGGGAAGGAGGAGAGGGGAGGAAAGCGAGGGGAGGGTGTTTGCAGCGGGGATGCTTTGGCATCTTTGCGCCTTATCTCACCACATATCCAAGGGATGATGCGATAACAGGGCTACAGCGCTAACGAGCATCCTCTGATCCGCCCAGGAGGAAGGGTGATGTTTGCGGCACTAAAAGATGTTTATTTTGTCGAAGATAAGCAGGGAATATTCGCTGTGCGCGCCACTTCTCAAAGTGACTGGCAAGCGTTGCTCGCATACACCCTGAAGCATCCAACATGGTTGTCAGTCATGCTTCCCTTGAGACAGGATGCGTCCTTAAAATAAAACCCAGACTTATGACACCAATATTGCTGCTGCTTAAAAGGCAACTCTCCTACGTAAGCTATTAATAAGTTATTTTCACACTAAACAAAAGCTTCTTCTTCTATTTTCCTGTTAGTTTTGTCAACAGTGACAGCTCTAAATATATATTTCTTTGCCCATGATAGTTGTCACAGTACCTTTTGTAGACAAAACTACGTTTACTTTGCACTCTGCGAAATTGTATGAACTGCATTCAACATTCATCCTCACTTCAGTTATCCACAGGCCACGGTCATGCATTACAGTGTCAAAGAAACAATTAAAGGAAGGCCCAAACATTCACTTGAAATATGTCACAATTCTGAGCAATCTTCCCTCTAAGCTACGCACTTGCACAATCGCACACTGCTCCCACGTTCTCAGCACAGAGCAAATCTATGCAATGCACAAAATGCAACTTGAACAGTAAATGAAATAAACACATAACAATTTATTCTGTACCATTTTGAAATGCAACTCGGTGAGTGGTAGACAATATATTGCAATCTACTAACTTAATTTGTACTACATTACACTCTTCTGCACTCTGTGTGTACGCTACCAGCCCCGCCTCCACCCACCAAGACAGATAGACTGTATGACAAATGGGCTCACTCCGTTCATGACGTTGTTCTGTGGAACAAATGCACCAAGGTGCTGAAACCAATGCACAGAGTGACCTCTCTTCCTGCCTGTTTGCAGGCGAAAGACGAGGAAAACAGACACGCATGCACAGGCCTGCAAAATTATCTAGTTCATTTTCATTTATTTTGTGATTGTTTAATTAATTAACTATCGTCCCCGACCTAGTGCCCACAAGATTGGTTCAGATTTTTTTGAACGAGAAATCTTATCACGTTTCAATCTTGCGAGATTTGGTGACACCCCTAAAACATATACAACAAATATGGCATCAATTTAATAAAACATTCTAGGATGAAATAGTGCAAGAACAGGTTGCTGAAAAACAGGAAGTTAAAGTCAAATAAGGAAATTGAAGTATACATAATTACCTAAATAAATGGTAAACAAGAAAAGTAATGGAAAATGAAATGCTAAACGAGGGGTTTTCTACAAGCTTCAGATCATGAATTGGATGAGATAGTTCCAGGGATTGTTTTGTGTGAAGTTGAGAATAAAGAAAACTATATTGTGAAATATGCCTTTGCCTCTGTTTGAACCCACTCATATACAAAATACCACTAAATGGAAGTTGGACTGCCTCAAGTTCTCAGGTTTTGGCAGGTGTGATACTATAGTGTGCACGTCAGATGGAGCTCACAGAGGTTCAAGGAATGCTCAGGTCATTGTGTATATGCTCAGACGCTTGAAAAATTACGGGGAACATTGATCCTGAGGTAGGTAGTCAATATACATACATAGATAAGATTTAAAGAGACATGGTTTCTGCAACCAAAGTAAATTAAGCCCATTTGCACCAGGAAGTCTGTGTTTTTGTCAGTCTTTAGTTTTGATATGGTTTTAGCATGCTGGACTGTCGAAGTTGAAGTTGTCTTAGAAGACGTTTTGCCTCTCATCCAAGCAGGCTTCATAGTTCATGCTCAAATATTTGTTAGGAGCAGCTCTAGTCTGAGGGAATGGTGTAGGACACAAGTATTTGTCCTCTAAGGTAGAGGCACGCTCCAACCCAAGAATGGTTTCACTCTTTTGGGCCACAAAACGCAAAAAAAGTTGGCAGATACAGGGTGATTATCCTGAAAGGGGTAGGAGAGAGGGTGCTGTCGCTTTGAGGGCCATGATGCACAGGCTACAGTGATTTGCAGCTATAACCATATAAAAATATACTGCATTGCATAAACAGCGTCAAATACTTTGTGTCTGTTTATAAAATATGATCTGATGTCAATTTCAGCCCATTTGCACATCGCCATTCAGTGACAAAAGTTTGTCACAAAACGATGAAAGAAATCATACAAAACGGTAGAGCTTACATTTCAGTTGCTGTGATTTCCGAATATAAAACCTCCCAGCTGACTTCCGGCGAGAGGCGGGGTACACCCTGGACTGGTCGCCAGCCAATCGCAGGGCACATACGGACAAACAACCATTCACACTCACATTCATACCTATGGACAATTTAGAGTCACCAATTAACCTAACATCCATGTTTTTGGAATGTGGGAGGAAACCGGAGTACCCGGAGAAAACCCACTCGTGCGGGGAGAACATGCAAACTCCACACAGAAATGCCCAACGGAGAATCGAACCCAGATCTTCCTCTTAGAAAATAACAACTTTAATTTTTACTTGCTTTGACATGCTTTTGGTAACCCTTTCTGGAGAATGACTTTACATTGGAGTGTGGACAGTTGTTCGGGGTTAATGACCCTCGTTGGTATTGTATTCGGTTGTAAAAATGGTAATAGAGGCACCTGAAAGCCAAAAGTGGCTGTGTCATGTTTATTTGTTAGAGGCTAAATTATTGAATCGCTTAGGAAGGGATGAAAGTGGGCAAAATTGATTGCTTTTTAGTTCCTACAGTAAGAGCAGTGCCTCGGTGTAGCAGAAAACTCAACAAAATAGGCCACAGAAAATATTTTTGGGGGGAAAATAGGTAACTTTAATACTTAATATGTGAAATCCTCTTTTAGTCGACCAACCTTGAATAACATCCACATACTAGTGTATCAAAAACATCAGTCTGTTCCTAAAGCGGGACTGTATGTGCATGCTAATAGCTACAGTATAATAGAGAAATGCTAGCAGCCTGTATAAAGACCACTAAGATGTTTTTGTGCAGCCATGCAAGCCTCTGTGCCCTGCAGACACAAGACTGTACTGCGTCCTCCACTCTGAAGTGGATTGACATATTGCTCTATTCAACCACTTTACTGGGTTAACTTCCATGTTGCTGCGCAGACATGCTTGATAGCATTCAATTTACTAACCGAATGAGCAGGAATAACTCACAGGGCAGGCAGAGGCAGGCGGCCTGGACGGGGCTGTAATGTAAGAGTGCGTCTGCTCGATGGGGATCGATTGCGACTTTGGGTTTTTGTGTAATGCTCCCTCTAACCTGGAATGATCTGATCTGTGACTGAAAAGTATGCATCACAATTAAAGTGGGCCTTTCCCTGAGAAATATGGACTAGTGTGGTATCAAGTATTTACTCTCTCCTGGCTTTTATTATATCTTGTTTTTACTTGATCCCGCTTGTTGTTGAGCGCAGAAGAATTGATTTTTTTTTCTGACATATCGTAGAAATCAAGTCTAGGTTTGATCTTCAGCTCATTACAGCACAGTTAATGTTTATGCTGATGGCTCTGCAGAGGCGAGGCGGAGATATTTCTGCCTCTGATGAAGCATCAACCCAAAGCCAGCAAAGACGGAGGAAAAGCGCTCCACCATGTCAACAACACACTCTTCTGGGATAGCTTTAGCAGACGATGGAAGGCTTTTTACACCACAGCTGAGCATGTTTCTGTGGATCGTGTCTGTGTGTGTTGCTGTTGACAGCCAGAAGACATCTGCTATAGTGGAACATGTTAAGGTCAAGCAAAATGTCAGATTTATTCAAATTCAATTCCAATAGTTAAGACATTTTTTATGTGTAATTGTTTGGGGGAGATTAAAACATGATGAGATTTCTCGTTCAGTAAAAAAACTGTCTTGCAATAATAAATTTAGATTAATTAATCACACGATAAATGACAATTAACTCATTAATTTAGCCGGCCTCCATATATTGCCATATGCATGTGTGTCTGTTTTTTCGTCTCTCGCCTCCAAACAGGCAGGAGGAGAGTTCACTCTGTGCATTCGGTCAGCATTAAGACACTTCATTGGACACTGGCGAACAGTGTGAGACCTCTTGTCAGTTATACAAATGCTTTAGCATACACACAGCAAAAAGAATGGAGCCTTGTGTGGAGTAATGCAAAGTAAGGTAGTACAAATTAGGAGGGAAAAAGATTCTTACAAAGCCAAATGCCTCAGCCCCCATGTGGGATTAATTAACTGAGCCTTGTGAGCCCATCAACAAAAACGAGCCAGTATGCCGAATTTATTCGAAAGTGGTAGCAACATAAAAGTCAACAAAACGAACTTGCCCACCGGACTCTGTTTTCCCATTTGGGAAAAATACTACACATCGAGATGCGGAGCCTCCGTCCCGACAGTCAACATTCACTGAGCGTTTTGGTCAGCAAAGTAAATACAAAGAGAACAGCGCAAAATTGTGTGGATTCACAGAAAGTCATCACAAAAGAAATTCTGCTCTTCAGTACAGTTGAAAAGCCAGCATTTCAAGAAATGCTGCAAACATTTGACAGACAGTACAAATTTGCTGTGAGAAAACATGTCACAAACGCCAATTCCGCAACTTTACAGAGTGAAAAATGCATATTAAAGGAAATATTGCATTATTATATCATAATAGTTGTTTATTTGGTCTAAAAAAATGTTGACAATAGTCTAGCGTCAATCTGTGGGACAATAAACGTTTCAAAACGCACCTGCATTGTTTTGTGACTCGGTTAAAAAAAAGTTTGCTATCCAGTCATATTTTTTCATTGTACTTTTCTTAAAATGAATGTTAAAATCTCGTCTCATTCTCGTGGACCCAATTGCATGCATCGTCTTGCCTCGTGTCTCGTAAAACCCCTAGTAGTTGTCATACAAGTTTAAAGATAAGATAACCTCCTTATAAAACAAAATCATACTAAAATAAAGGAAAAACTGGCTAGGGAACATGAGTGATACTTTTAAATAGTTAGTGATAATTGCTCCTTGTGTATGGTGTAGTATATTATACAGTAGTATTGTGAGAGATTAGAAATACATTCATATGCACATTATCCCTTGTGAATTCATTTTTTTAATGGCACATGCAATAATCAACACGTGAGATGACATTGGGCATTTTTAAATATTTTTTTTTTTATGAGATACTGTCAAACATTTAAAAAAAAACAAAAAAGGTTTGTGTGTGGTTAAAAGGTCAATTTTTAACAAAACTGGAAAAAGCAAAATGCGTTGATGCCTGCTGACAAGAGGGTTTGTCCAACTTTAGAGGCTGACTGTCGACTTTGCGCTTCATTTTACATGACTTGCATTCAAAAGTGTTTGGTTGTTTATTTTTATAGTTATTTGCCCTTAATGCTATTTGTTTACATGGTGAGACAAAGCTTCTTTGATTCTTTATGGGTATTCGTATCTTTAGATTCCACCGGTTTTATTTGCGAAGCAGGAATGACAACATGCATAAATATCACTCCTCTGTATTCATGCCACAAACATTGTCCGTTTGCAGAGGAAATGCCGTAATCTGCTCACACTGTGACCTTTTCAGCAGTTCGCCTCATGAATGTGTTGACTTTAGCGAGCGTTCATCGCTGCCAAACTTGCTTCGACACATTGTTCATTACAAAATATTAATGAAGTCATCACCGCATGATGTTGCTGTCATCGCGATTCGCTGACTGGTCATCTTTTTCTCCCCAGGTGTAAAGGCGCCTCTCACTATGGCCTCTCAGCGGACAGGAAGCGGCGCTCGCAGGAGGGCGAATGCACCGACAGCACGTCGGAGCTCACCATCGCCACGCTGCCTGGCGACGGCCCCACCTCCGCCGCTGTGGCCCTGCTGGCAGACGAGGCGGGCCTGGTCAACCCAGCCTTTGACCCCAGCATGGAGGACCACAGCCAGTCGGGCAGCACCACCAGCCTGGCGGCACGCTGCAGCAGCAAGAAGAGTGAGTGTGAGTTGCACACTTGTGGGTTGCAGTTAATTGTTAGCCAATTAGCATCATGTTTTTGCACTGGTCAAGGACAAGTAGAATTTCAACATGAAGAGGGAATTTTTGCTGCAAAAGCACATTACGTCGTCAAGAAGAACCAGTTTAAATATAGCCAGCGCTAGCATGCATTTCTGCTCAGTGACGACAGCTGCCTCATTTCTGCCACTTTATGAAGTGAGCCTGCAGTCAGTGGGGACACCAAATGACGTCGCACAGCACTTTCGATAGAAGCAACCGCCGCCACCATGAGCGTCACTAATGCTGAACAAGCTGCCAAACCCAGGATCTGCCGGGGCCTTTAAAGAATAATGTGGCTGTCAGGAGCCATCGCATCTCTTCAGGTCCGCCGGGGTGGGCGGGGGGACCGTTTGCGGGCAAGGGTGGTGGATGGCGCTGTAGAGTCTCGCTGAAGCCATGGCTGTGGTTATTCCTGTTGCCTTGTCTGGCTTTTCTCCAGGAAAAGCCAGACAAGAGTCCCTCAGGGAAAGTTTGAAGCACCTTCTGGACATCGCCATGACAATCTGTGGTGTGTTACATCACTCTGCCGTTATGCAACCATGAGCACAGATTGGGTTTGCTAATTGTTGAGCTGCTGGTCGCGAGCGGCTCCTCTTTACGGAAACAGATGCATCACACACGCTTGTTGAGAGCAGCTCAACAAGTCAAGCTTAAAGCAACACGATGGACACGACGCAGAAGTCGGTCTTTGAAAGACGCTGAACATGACTCACACATTGTTTGTTTATCTAAATAGTCCACATGCATGGTATGTCATCATGAGCTTTACAGGTGCACTCACACTGAAATTACAAGACTGAAGTCCTTTATAGTGGTGTGAAAAAGTGTTCACCCCCTTCCTAATTTCTTATTTTTTTTTGCATGTTTGTCAACTTAAATGTTTCAGATCATCAAACAAATTTAATTTAGTCAATGACAACACAGCTGAACACAAAATGCAGTTTCTAAATTTAACTTTTAATTATTAAGGGAGAATACAAATCCAAACCGACATGGCCCTGTGTGAAAAAGCCACTAAACCTAATAACTTGGGTCACCCTTAGCAGCAATGAGTCTCTTACTGTGCTGTGGAGGAATTTTGGCCCACTCATCTTTGCAGAATTGTTGTAATTCAGCCACATTGGAGGGTTTTCCAGCATGAACCGCCTTTTTAAGGTCATGCTACAGCATCTCAATAGGATTCATCTCAGGACTTTGACTAGGCCACTCCAAAGTCTTCATTTTGTTTTTCTTCAGCCATTCAGAGGTGGACTTGCTGGTGTGTTTTGGATCATTGTCCTGCTGCAGAACCCAAGTTGGTTTCAACTTGAGGTCACAAACAGATGGCCGGACATTCTCCCTCAGGACTTTTAGATAGAGAGCAGAATTCATGGTTCCATTTATCACAGCAAGTTTTCCATGTCCTGAAGCAGCAAAACAGCCCCAGACCATCACACTACAACCACCATATTTTACTGTTCCGTATAATGTTTTTTTCTGTAATGCTTCTGTGTTACTTTTACGGCAGATGCAATAGGACACACACCTTCCAAAAAATTCAAGTCTCGTCAGACCACAGAGTATTTTCCTGAGGTCTTAGGAATCATCAAGATGTTTTTTGGCCAAAATTGAGACAAGCCTTAATGTTCTTTTTGTTCAACAGTGGTTTTGGTCTTGGAAGTCTGCCATACAGGCTGTTTTTTCCAAATGTCTTTCTCATGGTGGAGTCATGAACACTGACATTAACTGAGGCAAGTGAGGCCTGTAGTTCTTCGGATGTTGTTGTGGGGTCTTTTGTGACCTGTTGGATGAATCGTTGCTGTTTTCTTGGGGTAATTTTGGTTGGCCGGCCACTCCTCGGAAGGTTCACCACTGCTCCATGGTTTCGCCATTTGTGGATAATGGCTCTCACTGTGGTTTGCTGGAGTCCCAAATCTGTGCCAAAGCTTTAGAAATGGCTTTATACACTTTTCCACAATGATAGATTTCAATTAATCTCAGTTAAGTTATGTTTTAACAGGGGGACAATCACTTTTTCACACACGGCCATATAGGTTTGGATTTTTTTTCTTTCTTAATAATAAAAAGTTTCATTTAAAACTGCATTTTGTGTTCAGTTGTGTTGTCATTGACTAATATTTAAATTTGATTAATGATTTGAAACATTTAAGTGTAACAAACGTGCAAAAAAATAATAAATCAAGAAGGGGGCATACACTTTTTCACACCACTGTAAATGTGTGCTTCAGCACAGCATGGACATACCACCTAGTTTTGGTAAGCTGTTGCTAACACAGTTTTGTGAATATTTTACCTGTTTCAATCTTCCGAGGCATGTAAACAGTGTTTGTGATTAATTCAAGTATAGAGTCTTGCTCTTCCCATGTGGAGAGTGATTAGCATTAGAGCATCTTTATGCAGCTATATGTGCTATTAGTTTTCCCCCAGTCTGCTTTGGTTCTTCACTTAACATGTCATCTTTATTTATCGGTGTCTTTCCGGACAGAGCTTGCAAAATAGAATATATGTATTTTGACAATACAGACACAATATTGTG
This sequence comes from Dunckerocampus dactyliophorus, assembly GCF_027744805.1. Taxonomy (NCBI): domain Eukaryota; kingdom Metazoa; phylum Chordata; class Actinopteri; order Syngnathiformes; family Syngnathidae; genus Dunckerocampus; species Dunckerocampus dactyliophorus. The sequence continues at coordinate 11,956,995 of NC_072828.1, forward strand.
CAGTATGCGACTTTATGCCGTTTGCCATGGTATCAAAGGTTGACCAATCACATGAAAACCTTCAGCAGACCACTGCAGTTCTGTCAGACATGTCCAGACATGTTGATGCTGAGCTCTATAAAAGGTGCTTCTCCTTCTCTCTCTCTCTGTCTAGTGAGAAGCCGATCTTTTAGGAGGCTGAACCGGGCCTTCAGTGTCCTCAGGAGGACCAAGAGTGGCACGGCTGTCAACAACGAGACATCGGAAGAGAGGGACAATACCAGAAATTCCAGCGTGCCACAAGGAGGTATGGATCCTTTCTGGAATCAATGCACTTGTGTGCTTGTTGTGCACTTGTGCTGCGTCTTTGACTGCATGAGCTCTCCTGGCCTGCCATTGTTCCCTGAAGAGGCTTCCAAAAGAATGTGCATGTGTATTTGTGACATTCCCCCAGCCGAACAAGGAAGGTGACATGGCTCAGAGCGCAAGCAGATGTTCCTTTAATAATTCAGCTGCAGATTGCATAAGACCGCTGGTGCATCGCGAGAGACAAATCAGGAGGGAGATCGGCTGCCCTGAGGCGCTTTTGGACAGGGGGGACAGGATAGCGGATGTCACACAGGACGAAGAGGCTTGTCACGTTCCTCCCACCGTGCGCCATTCGGCACAGTCAGGGGTTAACAACTTTGTGCCACAATGATAGAAGAGCCTCTTGGGACAGCAGCGTTCACAACCTGCTGGATCCATTAGGCTGCAGTGATAATTAACTTAATATCCACACAGGGCCGCGGCGCTGCTGTGACAGAGCATAACGTCCAAGTAGAGGTGGACAAGGCGAAGGGGTACATTGTTGCGTAAGAACGTAGGATGATCAACGATCAGGGAATAAATTCTGTGAGGCCATCACTGGAGAGCCTGATTAAACATTCATTGAAAGGATGCAGAGACTAACATGGATACACTGGAGATAAGAGAGTGAATACTGGGAATGGTAGAGGGGAGACATGAAGGCTTACATAATAGTGTGAGCCCCCTCCACTGTTAAATACGCTCTCCACCCTCCAAGCAATCTGCCGCCATACAGACAAAATATTGACTTTTGGAGTGGAAAAACTGCAGCGTGAGTAGTACGGACTACAACAACACCAAAGGGGGCGTCCCGCTGAGGGATGAGGAGACATTTTTCATCTCTGGCAAAAAAGGGAAATAAACGAAAGAATGAATCATTTCTGTCACTGAGGGGCCGTGGCTGGTGGCCAAATTAGTCCTCCAAAAGACTAGGATGTGTCAATTATGACAACAACTTACTATAAGTGTGTGTACTTTTGGAGTCATGCAATGCTGCTTGTTGTTGTTGAAAGTCGCCACAAAGCAGTCAGGAGGAACTGCATAGAACAGAATCCTTCTTGCCCTCTCACGCAAAGCAGTTCACCTCATGAAAATGAAAGAATTAGGATCACATGATGTCATTCTTCTATTCCCGAACCACTGTATGCAAAAGGTTGAAACGTTGTCAAAACATGCACCCCTCCTGTATTTCAAGTGCTATTTGTTTTCTGACAAATACGCCACGAGGTATTTACTAGGGTTGTGAACAACAAACTGACGCGACCGGATATCCGGTTTGAAAAGTGAGCGATACGGTTGCACCGGTAGCAGCCTCCTGGATCGATAAGAATCAGCCATAAATCCTTAGACTAATCAATCGATTGTAGAGACATGCACCGGGTATCGCAAGACCAGCAACCGGCTGACAGTGCGGCTCTTAAACAACGCGAGAGTCTGGGCTGCCTGCGAAAGGATTGTCGTGCATTCACTGTAGCTAACTGTGACTGAATACAAGAATGGGTGTACATAGTAGCAATGACGAAATTATAGCGATCTAATTTATCATATCCTATGTATTGTGTAAAACTAAGACAGGAACAACATCAAATTAAAAGCACCAAAAGAATACAGATCCGCCATCCACATCCACCACTATGAGCCTGGAGTTTGTTTTGCAGAGAGAACATTTTTTTCATGTCGCTGTTTGCTAGCATTAATTTACTTGAGGTTGTGCACAAATCCAACAAATATGCACATTAGCACTCAGTAACGCCATCAAATCTTACCTTTATGCATTCCCCACACAGTATCAGCATTTGGGACCAAATGTGATGTGCAAGAAAGGGTGGAAAAAATACAGTATACTAGTCTATCTGAGCAGTGTAGGATAAAGTTAGATGATGCGATGATGATTTCTAACTATATATTATTTTTCGAATAAAATAGTGGCCCATATTACCAGAATTGAAATCCATTTAAATAAAAATTTGATGTAGTTATGTACACTTTTTTTCAGTGTTTTTTTTAAATCATTGCGCCTGAAAGTTTAGGTGGTTGGGGACCCCTGCCTTACAGCATGCTTGGGGATACGATGTGCTCTTTTACACATTTGAAATTAGTGTAAGAATGCCACTTTTATAGAATTGGCTTCTTTATTTAATAATGTAAGAGTAATGAACATCAATGAACATTAACCGTAGAATCGAACCTTGTCAAATTGTATTGTATCATTTGCACAATGTATCGAATCATATCGAGCCGTTGTGTTTTTTAAATATATCATTTTTTGGTCGCATTGTAACCTGTGTGTTTAGAGTGTAATGGAATCGGCCATCACAAAGAGATTTACATCCCTCGCATTTACGACGTAACAATCTGTTTATTTAACCCCAAAGTTCGATGCCCATTAGTCAGATTGATTTGAAATTTCTCACACAGCTCAATGCTCTCTACAAAATCACCTATTGTAACTTTAAGGGTTTAGCCGAATCAGTGCGGAATTTGGAACAGGCCTTTTGGGGACTGACAAGCACACGTGTGTAACATTTGAACAAGATTGGTTGTAAAATACGACCATCATCATTCAAAACATCTTTGCAGGGGCATGGCCAGGACTTGGCAAATTGCTGTAAGTCATTGACCATTTGTGTTACATGTACACTAAATAGTATGTCTTCCAAAGCATGCAGTCGTATGGAGAAATTGGCATTGTAGTATAAAATAGTCGTAAAACAAGCTTTGGTCGTGCATTTGTGTAGATGTCATTTTTTATGCACGTGCCCTAACTCTGTTAAATAAATCTGCAATGACTTTTCAATAATCTAAATGCAATATTTGTATAGACGGAAGGGAAAAAAGCACAATAAAATGAACATTTTGCTAGTTATAATTTGGTTGTTTGTGTCTTTGATGGGTTTTTTTTAGGCTTTTTTTGGTATGCGGAAGTCTACCAATACCAGTGATGCCACAGCGTAATATGTGTTCACATATAAAACTGGAAATGGAACTGCAAGGAAATGTTGCTAAAAAAAGTGTGTCTAGGTTTAATGAGGCAGGGAATTAATTTAATTGGATTAATTTCTTTTCCATGACATTGGAGTGTCTAAATCCTTCCAAATCTGTAATGTTTTTCCTTTATGATTGACAATGGAATGCAAATAAAATCCAAGTGTTGCACGTATTGTAGAAAGGATTTAACATTTCTCTCCAATCAAAGTTTGGAAAACCCTTTGACTGTTCAAAATAACGCTGGCCGCCTCCTCTTGTGGGTAAAAAATGTGGAAATGTGAAGTTGAGCCTTTTCCCAGGCACATTTCCTACAGATGTATGTGACTAATCGCACAAACATCAAGTTCTACAATCAGCCAAGCGCCTTTTGCTTTTTGGCTCGTACGACTTTGTTTGAGTAACCTGAGGGAGTCGAGGCAGCTGCTCTGCAATATTCTGCTCTCTTGTTCAGCATCATTATTCTCTTACTTCCTCTCCTGTTTAACTTGGCTTGTTTTGAAAACTATTTTTTTTCTCCTTGCTGTACAGCTGGACTCAAAACATTTCTTCTTCTTCTCTCCTCCTCAGTGTTAGCCCTGCCTCAGCTCCATCACCTGATCCCAGATGGGGAGGTTACCAGTATTAAAATCACCAGGGTGGACCCCTCGGAGCCGCTGGCCATCAGTATCGTGGGTGGCAACGAGACGCCGTTGGTGCGCATCCTCATCCAGGACATCTACAGGGAAGGTGTCATCGCCCGTGACGGACGCTTGCTGCCCGGGGACATGATCCTCAAGGTAGCCCGCTCTTAATTAGACATTTGTATAGATCTAAAAAGAACAACAGACCATGAATACTCACGAGCTGTAGTGGAGCCAACACAGTGATGCACACTTTTGGGGATATGTGGCCCTTCCACCCACAGGAAGTGAACATACAACAGCTTCCAGTCATCTGGGAAGACTTTCCACAAGATTTTACTGTGTCTTTGTGGGAATTTTGTGTCCATTTATGAGGTGGACCTGAGAGAGGGCCTGCTGGCTCTGCTCCAGTCTATGTTCTAGTTCATCCCAAAAGTGTATGACGGTATGTCCTCCACACCAAAGTCATCCAAGCATGCCTTGAAGGACCTTGCTTTGTCCACTGGCAACAGAAGAGAGTCCTTCCTCCCAAATTTTTTCCCACCAAGTTGGTTGACTTGTAGTAAAACAGAACATGTCGGTCTTTACAGGAAATTGAACCATATTTGGTAAAACTATGTGATGTTTCTCAGCCAATCGGTGAAGAAAGTCAATCATAATAATGTGTATGGTATAATTAAAGAACTTCAGAAAAAGTTTTCCAGACTTGTTGCTGGTCGCTTTTTGGAAAAAACAGAATCTAGAGGTGCCTGAATACTCGGTAAATACAGTGACAATGTCACAAAGTTGGCAGCCTCCTGCTGTGTCTGCTTATTCTCTGGCAGACCAGCTGCATATGAGGTGAGTTACGATGCCATCTACTGTATGGAGTTGGGATGACAAGCTACATTTACAAACATGATAATGTGTTTATGAGTGGAGGGGAATTTATTTGTATAAAAAATGTTCATATAATTTAGTCATTTATACACGTAATTGAACACATTTCCTGGTCCTCCTTGTCAGGTCAACGGCATCGACATCAGCAACGTGTCTCACTGCTACGCTGTGGCCACCCTCAAGCAGCCCTGCCAGCTCCTGCGTCTCACCATCCTCAGAGAGCAGCACCACCGCTACCGCCACCTGCATTCACAGGGCCTTGGTGGGGCCCACCCATCCCATAGCCTCCCCCACCACCACCCCTTCAGGGACAACAGTGTCCACGTGGTCTTGAGCAAGAGCGTGCCGGACGAGCAGCTGGGCATCAAGCTGGTGAGGCGGCCCGAGGAGCCTGGCCTGTACATCTTTGACCTGCTGGAGGGCGGGTTGGCGGCGCGCGACGGGCAACTGTGCGTCGGCGACCGCGTGCTCGCCATCAACGGGCACGATCTTCGCTACGGAGCTCCAGAACATGCTGCTCTGCTTATCCAGGTTGGTGGAGCGGTGGAAGTAGTTCTTTAAATGCTATTCCCTAAAGATAACAGTCTATGTTCTTATGGTTCTGCTTGGCAATTCTAGTGATTGCGGGTAATTGTGTTGCACTACGCCACACGTAATCCTATTTGATTGCAGTGATTCCCTGCTGCCAGTCAATGGTGGTGCATTCAGCGCCTAATGGTGGTTAATTGCTGTCGAGTTGTGCAGGGTCTCTGGGCCTAAAGGTTCCTGAACAGAGTTCCAGAGCACAAGTACTTTCTGACAGAGATGAACAACTGGCAGGGAAGAAATTAAATTAGACCACTTAAGGAAATAATGGGCCAGACTGGCTAATTTAGGCGCGCAGAGCTCTGTGCTGCAGCGACTCTCAGAGGATCAGGAACGAGCAGTCAGTCAGTCGACAGACTGTCTGTGGGAATGCAAATTCGTGAATAAATGCAGTGCCTGTATGGCGCTGTCACAAGGGCAAATGCAAAGTAGTCATTAAGAATAAAAAAGTAAAGGTCTCTTATTCCAAAAATCCAAGCCAATCAACCACATAAGCAAATGTCAGAAGATTTATCCAATCACGCGTGGTCCTTAAGGGAGTGACTTAAATAAGAAATGATATTCACTGATATTGCAGCAAGCTCTTGTAGGAGACGAATCACGGAAAGTGGGGAATGATATTCTCTTTTCTTGTTTCTCATAATCTGTTTTAGGAAGTAGGATGATGGAAATTGGCGCAAACTCAAAAAAACTCACCATTTATTTTGCATGTACTGCTGTTGATTTTTGTTGAAAGGTTACCATAGAGCACGACAACACCAATGTTGTTCTCTTTTCGGGCAGTTAGTTCATGCGAACGCACGAACACAAGATTAAAACGTGTCAAGATTTCCAGTTCAGAAAAAAATGTCTCGTGGGCACCTGGCCTGGGATGATGATAAATTAATGAATTCATCGCACAGTAAATGAAAATGAATTAAATAATACATTGCCATGTGCATGCATGTCTGTTTTCCTCGTCTCTCGCCTTCAAACAGACAGCAAGAGAGTTCACGCGGTGCATTGGTTTCAGCAGCTTGGCGCGTTTGTTCATTGAACAACGTCATGAACGGAGTCAGCCCTTTTGTCAGTCATAAAGTGTGTTTGTCCCGGTGGGTGGAGGCAGGGCCTCTGTACTAGTGTATTCTCTCAGCTCGTTAACTAAAGTGAGGAATGGAGATTGGCGTTCTCATGCTAGCTTGTTTAAATTCTTACAAGGTGGACATTGTAAATTGTTTTTAAAAGATGGTGTTGTGTCTTCTAAGGCAAGCGAGGAGGGCGTCCACTTCGTTGTGTCTCGTCAGATCTGCCTTCCTGCACCTGACATCCTCCAAGAAGCTCCGTGGGCCATGGACGGTCCTCCGCCGTATTCTCCTGTAGATATGGAGCAAACACTGCTGGTAGGCTCACACACACCAGACAAACAAATCAGTGTTCATATGGCTTTACCGTCTGTCTTCTGTCGTCCAGGACTCGTGTCAGAAGCCTGCCTGCTATGAGAAGACAGTCGCGCTGAGCAAGGATCCTTACGACTCGTTGGGCATGGCTGTGGCGGGGGGCATGTCCAGTCGTGGCTGGGACCTGCCCATCTATGTCACTAACGTGGACCCCGATGGAGTGGTGGGCCAGGAGGGCTCCATACGCAAAGGTGATCTTATTGTCAGCTTTGCAGGTGCCACGTCTGCTTTGAATGGGTGGCATGGCATCTCCGTATTGCTGTACACTGTTCCGATATTCGGTTAAATGCAGAGATAAAATGGAATATGTTTGATTAAGTAAGAAATGAAGTACCTTCTAGCAGCTTCTATTAAATCGGATCAGCGACTGGTGACGGATTTGTCTTGATGTTTGCCCTGCAGGCGCAGTGATTGACAAGACACGTGTCTAATTAAAAAAGTTAATCATCCGGCGGCGGAACACACAGGTTCAGTGCTCCACCAATGATCCCAAGGAAAACATTAGCATTAGCGTAGCAGCAGTGATGCTAAGGACAGTGAAACCAGGGAGTGGCTGGCTGTAGAATCGTTTTATATCAGAGCAACATTCTGTGTCCTGGCGGAGGGAGATTCTCATGACTGCAGCATCTTAAACCTGTCATGTCTGAGTCCAATCTGTGTATTGTTGACATTGCTGTAGTGATGGATTTGTCACCAAGGTATCACATTGCCTGCGATTGGCTGACGACCAGTCCAGGGTGTACCCCGCCTCTCGCCCAAAATCATCTGGGATAGGCTCCAGCATACCCCAGCGATCCTAATGAGGATAAGCGGCATAGAAAATGGGGTGGATGGATGGTATCACATTGTAATCATACCGTATCGCATCATAATGGGAGTGAAACGTATTGTATTTTTCCGTATCAGAATGAATCGTACTGTATCACATTGCAATTGGAGGGAATCGCAGCGTACTGAATCAGAACGTACTGAAAATGCATCGTAAACAGGAATTCTATTGTTCCGTGTCACATTGAAAGTTGAGCGAATTACACGATATCACCTCCCAGGGTTCCATACTGTATCGCTTTGTTATCAAAGCCAGGTGAATCGTACTCTGTCTCATCATAATTGCCAGTGAGTCGTACTGTATGGCACTGTGATTGAAGGGAATCATACTGTAATTGGAACGAGTCATACCGTGTGGCAATTGGAGTGAATCGTGCCGTCTTTCTCCGGAATCCCAATGCTTCGTGTCACATGATAATCTGAGTGAACTGTACGGTAACAGATCACGATTTAAGTGAATCAAATTGTGTCGTTTTGCATCTGAGTTGGAGTGATTCGTATCCTATGGTAGTGTAAATGAATCAGTTAGCTTTATAGAGAATGTGTATCGAATGTGATGTATTGTTTGCAGTGTAATTCTGAAAGGTATTGTGTGGGCCTCATGGAGAGGATGGAGATGTAGCACGTCCTTACATTGCAGTATTCATCATGATTGTCTACTTGAATGCATATTCATGAGTATTAACATATCATCATGTCCTTCCCATGCATGCTGGAGAGCGTCTTTGCTTTGCCCCTCTTTCATCAAAGTGCAGCCTTTTTTGAAAGCACACGTGGGGCTGGCCTTGGTTTCCATGGCGAGGTCATTGAATATTTCATTGGGCTAGAGGACAAAGCGACGTCTTAAAGCGCCCTTCTCGTGCTCCCTCCCTCGCAGGTGACATCTTGCTTAATGTGAACGGGGTGGATCTGACGGGCGTGACGAGGAGCGAGGCCGTGGCCAACCTGAAGAACACCTCCTCCCCCGTGGTGCTCAAGGTCCTGGAGATGCGACCGCCCGAGGTTGGCCTGCAGGACAACGAGCTGCCACCATGTCTCACTCCCTCGCCCGCCGACACCACCAAGAGCCTGCTACCCAACAACGACTACTCCCCGCTGTGGGTGTCATGGCTGCAGCTGCCCAGGTCTGATTGGCCGCGACAGTGGACACTAGATGATACACACTAGATGAAGTGTTGTTTAACGGCGCTGATCCCACAGGCAACTGTACAGCTGCAAGGACATCGTGCTGCGGCGGAGCATGTCAGGCAGCCTGGGTTTCAGCATCGTCGGAGGTCAGGAGGAGGTCAACTGCAACCAGTGCTTTTTTATACGCTCCATCGTCAAGGGCACGCCTGCCTACAACGATGGCGGCATCAGGTACTTGCTTATGTTCACCACTTCCTGCACTCTTACTGCAGATGAGCATTCTAATGCTGTCATCTTTGCTTTCTGTCATAGCAAGAACCCTATTTGTTTTGACAGACATCCACCTTGAGATGGCCAGGGTGGCTCAAATCACGGCCTCAATTCTCACAAGAATTCTATTGCTTTTATAAGATTCAAGTCCAAAGGTCAAATTGTTCCATTTTTGTTGTCTGCTCAGTACCAGATACAAATTCCAGCCCGTTTTCTCGAAACTTCAATTGTTTGTGTTCATCAGAACGAGAACCCTATTGATTTTTAAAAGGATGTCCATCTCAAGATGTTTGACTAAACTGAGGTCAAGGGTTAAATGGTTTTGTGTTTTTTCATCTGTTTAATTTAAATTCCATTTTTTTCGAGCTCCAGCCAGGAGCCCGGTCCCCAAAACCCGACCGGAGGTACCATAAGCGCACACACGTACACCGGCTCGCCTTGAGCTCGCAGGTTGAGCGACAAGGAGAGGGAGAGTCAGCACGCAGCCATGTGCCTGCTCACGCAACAGTACTTATTGCAGGTTGTGGCTCAAAACCAGCCTTTGCTACGTCAAAATCAAGACACAAAAAGAACTCCATAGATGTGCACCTCCAAGAAATGCTGCTCATTAGCACAGACGCAGCCCCTCTCCCCTCAACCACCATCGCTTCGCTCGCCCACGACACTGAGCCAACAAGCCAAATAGGTTTGTAGTTTGCTCATAGAGCCCACGCCACGAGCCACAGGTTTGCTGTTTCGCGGATAATTGTAGTGCTTCTTTTGTTTTATTACAGCGTATGAACGCTTGTTACAGGCCGAGCCTGGCCCTTTAAGAAGAATTGCATTGCGGGAAGTTGAGTGTCAATCTGTTCCCTCGCTCGTCTGTCTGCACCGCCCATTGTTTTCTGCGTCCTGATTGGCTGTAGACCATTGTCAATCAATCTCCCTCGTGCCGTCCTGCCATGTCTCCTGTGTCATCGCTAGCTGGCTTGCTTGCTAGCTTGCAAATGAATCTTCGGTTCGTCTGAATGACGTGCGTGTGTATGTGTGCAGGTGCGGGGACATCTTGCTGGAGGTGAACGGTAAGAGCACATGGGGGATGACCCACATGGCGCTGGTGCGTCTCCTCAAGGAGCTTCGAGGAAGAATTACGCTGACCATCGTCTCCTGGCCGGGCAGCCTGCTGTAGCCACGCCCCTTGTGGGAGGAGCTTACGATAGCCCTCTACTTGGACAGAACTTTTTTCAGAGAGGGGACAAATTGAGACTGGACTGTTTCCAGAGTGTCATTTGTCTCTGCGAGGATGCAACCACTTGTACATGTCAAAGAGGACAGCCGCCAGGACACACGCTGCCAAGTGCAGCAGTTCTATATTAGGACTCTTTACTGTAAATGTTGGCTGTCCAAGAAGCACTTGTAAGACATTTCTTCTGTTTGTTTGTGGTCACAGGCTGCTTGTCCTGACTTCAATCCATGGACCGCACTACACGTTGCCAAGTAGTCGTCTCTGTTCTTTGACTCTTTTATTATTTCACTCTCAAGAGAAGCAGAGGAGACCCAAACATCATCGGTGTGTTCATACGTTGTTTAAAAAATATTTAATAATTATTAGGTGACTTTGTGGAGGCCTTACTAATTTTCTTACTTTTAAGAGAAAAAAAACACTGACTTGTATCCGTCGATTGTCTGGAGGCCATCTGCTGTGGTTCTTTGTGTCCGCTTCGGCCTGTGTCGTTTATCTGATGGTACACTTGGTTCAATGGTCAATAAAGTCATTAAAAAAAAAGAAAAAAAAGAGATAATGTCACAGAAACACTCATTTTGAACTTTTTTTTTTTTTGTCTTACTGTTTTTTCCTCACCCCTTCATGTTAATAGTGTTCTGTGTGTTGTCTTCCAATCCTTAAACAAGCCAAAAAATGCTCCTCTCATTATTGTTGTGGTCCATTTCTGTCCTTCAAGCTACTAGCTCAACCCTTCATTACATTATCGTGTTAAAGGGATGCTCCCATCAGGGTTTTATGCTGCCCATTCCGATCATCCAAGACTGAAATCTGCCGATACGGATACAGATTTATGAGATATTTTTCAATGTATTTATGATGAGTGCTACTGACCAGGGTTGCTGTATGAAGGCGAGAAGTCAGGACTATTCCAAGGTCCCTTGACTGCCAGGGGCCCCAGAAAATAGGTAATTACTAATAAAATTAATAATTAAGGAGGGTGGGGCGACCTGATTTCTTCATGGGACCCAGAATTCCCGGCCGCACCCCTGCAGCTGGCTATATGATATGAAAAAAGGAACCAGAAAATCACCTTAATCTAGACAAAAACCTATTTTACTTACTTTTTGAAGAGAACATATCACTGGTGAAGCTTACAGAGGATGCCACGCCTTCTTAAAGGACACTTTGGATGTGAGAGTACATTGGTGGACGTCTAGCAAGACTTCCAGGTAAGCGAGAGAGCACGTGGCAAACCCGGTGTCGTCCACCGCTGAGAAAGTCTGGTCATCTTGTCAGGTGAATTCAGTTATTTTTCAGGTTATTAGCTTAGTCTTCAGACTGTCACGCACAAACAGGCGAGGGTTGTCCACATGGCCGCGTTAGCTGCCGTTTGACGGATGATCGCATCGTGAGCCTCAAAAATTCACTATACTGCATCACGTGTTTGTTCTTTAAATGTCGTATTAAATTAAAGCTTTTTAACGTGCTACCCCCGCAAGATAGATTTCGTGGCATGTGTTGGCAGTAAAGTTCCACAGGCAGACATGATTGTTTTTGTTATGGCACGCCGGTGCAGCACTGTTGCCAACTCCTCAGCAAGAAAAGTAGCCATTGGCTGTCCTAGAAGTCATGTCATCAAGTAATTTGCATATTGTTTGCATATGGTGTAACAGACTCTGTAGGAAAAAAGCATAACCTTGTAGGAGAGACAAAGAAGTGAGTAAAAACACTTTAATTACGTTTAGAACTACATAAACATGGTTTCAAAATTGGCCATCACTGCATCAAAATGAAATAATTTTAATATTTTATCTCAGCCAGCGCCTTCCACCTTTTATCTTGCAGTTAGGACTACTTCTTTAATTTATCACACAACGTTCTTCCATCACACGTTCTGACACACTGGCAGGTAAGTGACTGAGTGTGAATGAGGCTTGAGTGTAATGAGTACTCATTTAATGAAGATTGAGGCCCTGCGAGGAACGTTCATGAGATTTTTGTTTTTTTGCCGCGTTGAAAAAAATTTGCATCCACACTGTACCGTATTCGTAAATAGTTGCATCCAGACGGGAACGGATCACTGAGTGAAAACAATGTAATACACAAGGCACACCTACGTGTGGCGCTGTGAACAGACACGCAGATGGAACCACATGACACACCAAACCACAGAAGAAGAAAGAATGCATGCGCATTAGTACGTTGCCTTCTGCTTTTCAAGACTCATCTAGATTTATGACACAGTGGAATTACATCTGCGTCATTTTCGGAGTATAAGACAAGAAAATACCAGGAGAATGTCGACTGTGGTGAGTCATGACACTCGAAACGATAAAATACTTTGCCGTTTTGACCTGAAAACGTTTTCGTGTGGATAGCCCCTCATTGTGCCACGGAAGCTGACACTTGTGACTGCTTTGGGGTGGGGCGGACCTCTACGCAGCACCCCCTGCCGCTCAGTGAGAACAGAAACTTTCACTTTTAAGTCAACTCCCCAACAACGCCAGAAAAAGTCGATACATTTGTCACTAGTCGCTTTTGAGAAAATATGCTGCTAAGAGGGTTTGGAATGTTGCCAGATTTAGCGACAAAGTCGCCAAGTTGGCAACACTGCTGTGCAGTGTGAAGGAAAGTGGGAGAACGACGCTGTTCAAGACACTACACTGCACAAAGGGATCGCTGCGGCTCGCAATAGTGCGAGCCACCGCTGATCGGCTTTGTATTGGCATGTATTGGCATAGTGATCACAAGATTTTTCACGGAAATTGGTCGATACTGATCAGTGGCCGATCTATCGCGGCATCGCTATTGTTATTACAATTTGTACATGTTTTTTTATATGCGATATGTTTTTAATATTTATTTTCTAATATGTCAAATTTTGTATTATGTATTTATTTTTAAATATAATGTTTTATAAGCAACAGTACCTTTTCCACTGCTAAAAATGTATTTCTTATTTCATTTTTAATTGTATTTTTTTCAACTTTAAATTATTAGTTTTTATTAGTTTCTCATATTGTCTTGTTATTATTTTGATTATGATTATTTTATGTTGTATTGTATTTGGTATGCATGCATGTTTCCAGGCTATTGTCAAGGGTAAAGAAAGACACAAAAGGTATCATGGTATCATCTTTACTTACCGGTGTGTGTATGTATATACAGTATATATTATATACTGGATATATATATTTTGTTTTTATTATTTGTATTGATTATGTTCTTTTCTTTTATTATATGTGACAAGCCGAGCCTTCACTCCCTGTCCAAGACGTGCATCTTGTGGAACAACTGTAAGTATTTTTGACCACAAACCTTTAAAAACCCATCATTTTCAACGCATTTTTGACAACACGCAAATGGCTGGAGTGCTTGTAACATGACGATGCTTCCCGAGCGCCGACGAGAATGCGTAATGAGGAAACGGCAGCATACCATACACACACACACACACGTGTGTGATGTACTGTATGCTTTCCAGATGCCGCTAATGAAACTTAATACTCTTTTTTTAAATGAGAAAAGGAGCTCAGTGGGACCGTCTCCCTTTTTTAAAATTCCTTCTCCGCCACCAGAGATAAGACAGAAGTCCCTTTGACCATCTCTACAAACATGTGAAGATGTCTGAGGGATAATGTTCTTGTTTCAGTGGAAAATGTGTGCCTGTCACCACCTAAAGGAAGGAGTGAACACCTGTAAAAACACACCTCAACGATCTTGTGTTCTCTATAGTCTCTATAGTTCTGTAAAGCCAGCACTTTCTCAGTGATTACTTTCTCTTCCTGCAAGTAACGTTGTGTAAGTAACTTCATTTTGCTGAATTGGAACTCTTGCATGTAAAATTAACTAGCGGACACTCTTGTAAGGCTAGCTTAGCATCACCACATTTGCATATCAGTCAGGAGTTTCTGATTGATGTGCCATTAAATTTACTGTCAAATGTTTCACTTTTTTGTGCATTCCTTGTTCTGTGTTTCTTTCTGCTGGTTTTTCTGTGATAGTTGTGACAATTTGTTGTCAATTTTATTTTGTATTGGTGAATTTATTACATAGTTGTATTTATATTATCCAAGCATTTAAATGACTGCTCTGTTCAACTTGCATGTCACAAAAATGTGTATGTTTTCCTTTTTTCAGTACAAGTTTGGCGCCATTTTAGCACTGGGACTGTTCCTCTCCACGTTGAGGTCCAAATTTCGGAGCTTCCCTCTATCATAGTTTTTCAAAAATACATTCATTAAGAAAATCATGCTGTTTTGTGGTTGAATACCATAAGAATATGCATATTTAAGCAAATATCATGTATTTTTTGCCTAAATCAAGCATGAAAATGGCCAAATGAACTAAAATACAAATACAAGGCATTAAGAAGGTGCATTCAAATTGTCATATGTAGTATTCTACACTTGTCACTAGGTGTCAGTAATGTTACTGTAATGTTAGGCGAGGCACGCAAGCGTCACGATTGCCAGGCTTTTGTTGCAGGTTTGAATTATCTCACAACAGGCACCACAATAACGTCATAATAATCGTAATAATAATCATCCTAATAACACGGCTACTGTTGCTGCCATAATTCACTCAACTCTGAAAACCCGACATCACTTCCTGTCTTTTACACGTCTGAAACACATTTATTGCAACACACACAAGTCCTATTTATGTCTTAAATGTCTTATTTTCTCTGACTATCTATACTATATTGGGTAATATGAGTGTAAAGCTGAATATAGGGGTGTTATTTCATGTCTGCAGGGCTCTAATAATGTTAAAAACTATATTTAGAAGGCTAACCGGTTTTCTATGCTCTAACTACGAAAATATTTGATTTATAAATAAGGACTCCCACTTCGCAGAAATTCACTTATCATGGTCGGGTCTGGAACCAATTAACCCCAATAAACGAGGGCACTGGTGTCAGATAATATCTAAATCGGACCTACTTTTGGGTCGCGGAGCTGTTTTCAGTGGGTAATGGGTCTTTGCCTGGGGAAAAAAAAAGACCTGATGTCATCCGTGAATGCACCTCATGTTGTTGTCTGTCATGCTGTTCTTGTCTGTCCCTCTCTGCCGCGAGGTGCGTGCCGAAGCAGCCAACAGTCCCTTTGAATATAAGATATTTGAGAAGTTTGAGTTGAAAAATTTCCGCAATTTGGGTCCCCGCTTGTCACTGAGGGGTGATGACGGGTCCCGCAGCCAAACCAGTTGAGAACCACTGATCCAAACGATACCCGACTCTACTCATATGCGTGTCCAGAACCTGTTTATGTCATCAAATGGGAGAAAAATCCATCATCTCCCTCACTTGTTTGCGGAGAAGAGAAGGGGTGCTCAAACTGTCGTTTTTGATGTTGCGGCTTCCATGAGGCCATCAAGGAAAAAAATCTCCTTCCTCATGGACATCATACCAGCTCTGACGTGCCCCCAGCTAGATCAGCATGCCGCATGTACTTGTATATGCCCACCACTTCAAAGGGGACACAAAGTAGGCTTTGCTATACATCTTAAAATGCAACCTGGAACTGTGACAACTAGCTGTCACTTTTAAACTGTTAAGTTCTAGAATCAAGGCCACATATACTTTCAATACACTATTGTGGTGCCTTTTAAAGTTGCAGGAAAATACTATATCCTTTAAGGTACAATATACCGTACACGTCCATGTGGAGAGTTTTACGTCATACTTTATACTCTCAGAGCATTCAATCGATCCCAACTGGATGGTTCAGGTTCAGACTAGATAGGACATCTGGTGTGTGTGTCCCACCTAGTCTTTGGCATGAACTGATGAAGCCTGCTCGGATGAGAGGCCAAACATCTCGTAAGACAACCTGAACAGTCCAGTTGCGATCGATTGAATGCCCTGAGAATACGATGACCTGGAAGAACGAGAATATTCAGAGGCACGTCATCCTTTAAAAAGATGGCCAAAAATGGTGTCTGAAAGGAAGCAAAATTAGAAGACTTTCCCCTCAAGGATGATGTCTGAAAACGTGCATCTTCGGGGAGAAAAAGGTGCGGGTGGTCTGAATGTAAACTATTAAAGAAATGCTGTCGCGATATGCTTGTTTACATTTTCTGTCGTTGCTCCCTTTTTTTGTGTTTATTCCCCCCTCTCGTCCACATCCATCGTCTCCAAATGTCCAAATAAGGTTAGAAAGACAGCAGAATAGTTTGTGCTAGCAGCCTCCTGTTTATCAGCGCAGCATCCTCCCTTGCCGCCATGTCACAACCTGGCTGCGAACTCCCACATCTCAGTTTTTGATTTACACGTCATGAAGGTCACCAGCGGAGCGAGCTGAAGGCCTTGGCTCGCATGTCTGGATTCACCACGTCTCCCCTCCAGCTCTTGAATCTTTCTGTTGGCTCAACTGTGTCTTTTCTGCATCCTCCTCAGAGGGTTTGTCTTCTAACTTGGCCTCTCATCCCACAAGGACATTCTCTTACTATCCTATGAAGCGTCTCCTTGAGGAATGAATCATTTCTTTCTTTCTTCCTTTTTTTTTTTTACCTTTCCCTTGACACGTGTGCAACATCTCTGCTCCCTGCTGCTTGTGCTCAACCTTTCCCTCCGGGATATTAGGAACAGCAGGCTTTTCTGGCACCAGACCACGTCCATATTTAGTGTTTGACAGTTGAAGCGCCTGCTTGTTAACCTGGCAGGCAAGAATCTCCAAAAAAAGATGAAACCCTGGCGAATGAATGAAATATCTTCCTTTACTTTTTAAATCAGATGCATCCTGAATGCCCCCAGGTGAGACCTAGCGCTGCCTTAGTCCTGCTTCACAGGTTCTCACTGGAATCCACTTCCACTCTTCCATGATGACATCACTGGTGGAGCTCGTGGATGTGAGAAACCTTGCCTTCCTCCACCTCCGCAGGTGCTCAATTGGGTTCAGGTCTGGAGGAGACATACTTGGCCACTCCATCACGTTCAGCTTCAGCTTCCTCAGCAAGGCACTTGTCATCTTGCAGGTGTTTTTGGGTTCCTTATCATGTTAGGAACCAGCCACGTGACCCAGGTTCTGTTTCACAATGTCACATTACCGGTTGGAATTGATCTTTCCACTCATTGCACCACAGCTCCCCAGTGCCGGCAGCACTCGTGCAGGCCACGACCATGTTGCTACCACCATCATGCTTGACTGTAGTCAAAACACACTACTCAATTACGTTGCCAGCTATTTAGACAACAATGGCTGTGTATCAACTCATTTTCAGTAGATAGTAAATCTATGCTGCTGGATAAGCTGTACACTGACTACTCTAAAATGTAGCCACATTTACTCATTTCTATGTAGGACTCAATTAGAAGTGCGCTGTAGAGTCATGCTAGCCGGCTAAAGCTAAGGATCGCTGTTTAAGTAAACATACATCAATACGTGTGTCACGGGATTAAAACGTGACGAGATTTCCTGTTCAGAAAAAAAAGTCTTGTGATAATAAAGAAATAAATTAATCATACGATAAATGAAAATGAACTTGGTATTTTTGCCCGCCTCTACATATTGCCATGTGCATTCATGTCTGTTTTCCTCGTCTCCCGCCTCCAAACACACAGGAAGAGAGTTCATTCTGTGCATTGGCTCAGCAGCGAGACGCTTCATAGAACAGCTGTGAAACCTGTTGTCAGTCAAACCGTCACTTTTTCTCTGTGGGGGGAGGAGCAGGCGGGGCCGCTGGCATACACACGCAGCAAAAGAGTGGAGCTTCGTGAAGAGCAATGCAAGGTAACATAGTAGAAGTTAGGAGGGAAAAATATGCTTGCAAAGACAAATTCCACAGCCCCTGAGTGGGAGTAATAATAATGAGCAAGGTGAGCCCATCAGCACGAATGAGCCAGTATGCCAAATTTATTTGAAAGTTGTTGCAACATAAAAGGCAAAAAAACAGACTTGCCCACCTTAAACAGCCAGTTTTCCCATTCAGAAAAAAAACAAACTTTGCATCAAGATGCAGAACCTTCGCCCCGACAGTCAACACTCACTGAGACGTGTGGTCGGCAATGGAACAGTGCAAAATTGTGTGTTCACAGAAAGTCATCACAAAACAAATGCTGCTCTTTAATACAGTTGAAAAGCCAGCATTTCAAGAAATGCTGCAGTTGTTAGACAGTATGAATTGCCTGTGAGAAAATGCATGTCACAAACGGGAAATTCCACAACTTTACAAAGTGAAAGATGACATATTAAAGGACATATTGCATTATTAATGATATGTTATTATTATTTGGTATTATATATTATAACATTAGTGGTTTGTTTGGTCTAAAAAATGTTGACAATAATATTGTTTAGTGTCAATTTGCGGGACAATAAACATTTCAAGTACACCCGCATTGTCCAGTCATAATTTTCATTGTACTTTTTTTTAACTAATGTAAAATCTCGTCTCGTCTCATTCTCGTGGACACACTCTTGTGTATTGTCTTGTCTCATGAGGCGGGTGTCTGGTGACACCCCTACACATCAATATGAAGAATGTTAACACACGTCTATCCTCCAGTCTTGTAGGTGCAACTCCATCGGCTGGATCTGGCTGGTCAGTGTCTTCCTTGGCCCCAGTTCAAGTGGACTGTAAAAGGTGAAGACTAATTACAGTACTTGCCTCACATCTTTACCAAAATCGAATGTGTTCTCTCACTGAAATTGATGGCATATTTTTTGCGTAATCCTGAGACCAAAAGAACATAGAATGGTCGAGGTAATAATAAGTAATAATAAGTGTAGTACTGCAGCTCTGGGCTCTCTCTGTCTGTTCACGTGAAATTCACCGGTCTTTTGGCCACATAAAAAGTCCATGCTGATGTACTCCAGGATGGAGATTTACCTCCTTTACATGAGTGATGGGAAACATTCCATTAGAGCAGCTTCCTTCTTCTTCAGGTTCACTTCACCTTCACTTGGAAGTCTTACTGTTACGTGATGTGCCATCCATCCATCCTTCCATCCACTTCAAAGACTCCCTTTGGAGGGCTGAATTGTTGTATTCATCTGTTAGCATGTTGGCCAGCTTCCTTTCTTCCCGAAATGAAAGACACATTGTGAATGCAGATGGTAAAGGTAAGCTGCACACAGCGTCAAAAGTCCTAAAAGTCAAACATGGCTTTCAACAAAAACTCACCTAAAAAGATGATTTGATTTACATTTTTAGGACTGGTGCTACAACAGGGAGTTTTTATAATATTTCTACTACTGATTTGGAAACAAACCATTTACAGTGCATTACACACCTCATACTGGTTGAGCCCATCGGAAATCATGTAAATAATCTGTTCCAGGGTCAAACTGCTGCCATCACTTCACTTTTATTAACCGTAAAGGCAATGTTTTAAGTATGTTTAACATTTTAACTGGGGAAGCTCCGATCAGGCAGCGTCTTTTAGACGAAAAGGCTTCTTGTTTTAGTCGTGTTTTAGTTGATGAAAACTAAAACGTTTTAGTCTAGTTTTAGCCAGTCCAGTTTTATTTTAAAAAATAGATATATATTTTTTAGGGCTGTCAAAAATAGCGCGTTAACGGCGGTAATATATATAATATATGTCTAATTATAAAACATTTTTAACCACAATTAACGCACATCATGGCAAGCCACTGCTATCTGTTATGAAGACAGACAGCAGCACAGTGTAGCTCCCCAAAGTCACACACAGTGTCTGACGCCCTTTTACTGCTTTATTCTTACCTGAACACATCAACAGCAGTGCAGTTCCAACACCATACACACACCTACTCCAAACAAACACTCTAGTCCATTCATTGCAACAACACTTCCTCATTGTCAGACAGACCGCAAGATGGGTTCAATGACACTCCGAACATCATAACAGCGTTTTCATTATGCGTGTATGGGTGTGTCTAAATAAACAGAAATGAAATGAAAATCAGTAAGTGGATATTCTTAACACTCCCTTTGTAACTCTTAATGCAGAAGCGCAATTTGCTGCATTTAAGTGTGCTCGGAAATCCCAGAAAATTCACTCAAAACATGTAAATTCAACTTAAATGACGTGGTGTCTTTGAACGCAACTCCTCATTGCTCATCACACAGTTAAAGGTGTGATTCAAATATTCTGCTATTAAAGGCATTTATCGGCATATGACACTAGTCGGTGCCTCATCGATCGGCGCATCCCTAATTTGAACATGATTAACTGAAAAAATAAGTCAACCCCTGCTTTGTAAATCAGAAAAGTAAGTTTGAACTTTAATGATGAAGGTGTAATGAAGCAGGTCAAGATCGCCCTTGCACTACAAATTTTAACATTCCTGTCATACAAGTGTAAAAAGAAGTTGTCCTCTGTTAATCGTAAAGCATTAGAACAACTTAACGTTAATGACAAATGATGGATTAATGTCATTTCTTAATAATAATATTAATGTGAATGTTGTTTTTATTTAATGTCATGCAAGTGTAATAAGAACCACTGTTAATAATAAAACATAAAAACAACAAAACCCTCAGTCTAAACTCCAATCATAAAGGATTAAAAAAACATCTTTATTAAAGGTTGTTACAATTGGACAACGAAGTTAACTACTGTTAACAGCAAAATGTGAAGGCATTTTCCCTAAAAAGACTCAAAAAGTCTGAAGTTTAAAAAGGAAAAATAAAGATTGTTGCTCAGATAAGTATAGTATTTCATTTTATTTTTAGAGGTTTAAATATAATGTGCACCTTTTTTATGACAACCAAGATATGACTTGAATCTTGAATCTCTTAAATGTCAATCTCCACCATAAAAAGCCCTTATGAATTTTTTATTTTAAATCTTCTCATAAGACGTCTTTTGACACATAACATGTCTGCTGAGCAGCTGCAGCCTCTCTGATCACAAAACACTATCTTTTTTTCCTTTTTCTTTCCTTTTTGGTTCCAAGCCATCTAGGCTCTCTATTCTGGGCTCATTGAATCCATGCACACTGGCAGCAGGCCCTCATGAGATTTGCACCACTGAGACAAAAAAAAGAACAACACGAGTGAAGGAAAAAAACAATGCTGGCATCAGAGGTTTCATCTCTAGTTTTAATTTATGAAGCTGCTCCTGTTGGAGATAGACTGAAGACATGTGGGCAGGAAATGACTCTCCAACTGTATAGTTCTCGGAATAACTTACATTTTCTCCTACTGTGGCGAGTAAAAAACCCCCCACAACTCTCCCGTCTTTGTTAGTTTATTTCAAACAACAGTGCACAGAATTTTATGAGGAATTATTTTTATTTGTTCCTGGTTCACATGTTTATGAATGCCACTTTCTATTCTCTTTTGCATTTTTGTCACAGGACTCTAAAGACACCAAGACACCATATCTGACACTGTTTGTCACAGGACCCAGAGGAGTAGGCCTGCCCAGGTCCCAAATTCCTGCCATTCTTGTACTTGAAAGCCATCCTAGTACTTGACCTCAACACCAAAGACACATGCTCTTGCAAGCAGTCTCGCTTCTGACACCATTTGTCAGGGGATACTGAGGTGTGGGCAGGCCCATGTCCCACACAGGTACCCAATTTCAGTTATCCTAGTATTCCACCAATATCCATCACCTTTTCCAAGGTTTCTGTAAACTTGGCATGCTACAGATGGACATCATTTCTCATAGGACTCTGATGAGTGGTATTTCCAACACAGATCTCTACCTGTGGACTCAAAAGGTAACTATCTCACTTGGACACCATTTGTCATAGGACTCTGATGAGAGGTATTTCCAACACAGATCTCTACCTGAGTCTACGAGGCTGCAAAAAACAGCCAGGCTGACAGATAGACAACCCACTTCTGCCACCAAATGTCACTTCGTTGAGGATTACAATGGATGGACACCAATTTTAGCATAACTGAGTAAAATAGTACATATGGCCTCAGCTGCTAACCATCCCTCGTCTGACGCATTTTGTAGCAGGACTCTGATGAGTAGTATCCTCAACCTAGATTTGAACCTGGATCTTCTGGGTTAAAAAAACCTGTCCATCGACTAAGCTACCAAAGATTGAGTCTTATGGGGAATCACCTTGCGTATGGCACAGGACCCTGAGGAGTTGCACAGAAATCATATTTCTTAAGGTTTCTGTCAACTTGGCAAGGTACGGATGGCCCCATAACTGACCATGCCGCTTCTGACACCATTTGTAACAGGAGTCTGAAGAGGAATAATCTCAATCCAGGTTTGAACCTGGGTGTACTAGTCTGAAAAAAGCTGTAAAGTGACCATGACACCACTTGTAATACAATTATGTTAAGTAGTACCCTTACCCAAACATGGCTTCCACTCTTATAGACGCCATGCCTAAATTAATGGCTGGGTACACTGTCCACATCTCCTACCAAGTAGATGCTTGTTTTGTTTTCATCCCCCAGGTGGGACACGAAGCTTTAAAATGCTTTACAACCCTTCCTGTAAGAACTTAGTTGAAAAAGAATCATATCAGTAATTAATAGGGGTGTCACAAGATCTCGCGAGATTAAAAAAATGTCTCGGGGGCACTAGACTTTGGACAGCAGTAAATACATGAATTAATCACACAATAAATGAAAATGAACTCAGTAATTTTTCCCGCCTCAATATATTGCCATGTGCATGCATGTCTCTTTTCCTCGTCTCTCGCCTCCAAACAGGCAGGAAGAGAGTTCACTCTATGCATTGGTTCCATAGAACAATGGCATGAACAGAGTGAGCCCTATTGTCAGTCATACAGGCTCTTTGTCTCTGTAGGTGGAGGCAGAGCCGGTAGCATGCACACAGAGTGCAGAAGAGTGTAACGTAGTAGAAATTAAATCAGTAAATTGCAATGTATTGTCATATTTTAAATATTTTTTCATTGTATTTTTCTTAAAAGTAATGTTAAAATCTCTTCTCGTCTGGTTCTTGTAGACCCAATCTCGTGTATCGTCTCATCTCATCAACTGGGTGTCTCGTGACACCCCTAGTAATTAATAAAACACAACAACAACAAATACAAACAGCATTGTCTTACGGTCAGTGGGGAGACACTTTTGCATCCAATACAATGCAAAAATGTCTCCAAACTTTTGACTGCTACTGCTACCCTATGGGTTGCTTATCAGATACAGTTACAGAGAACTGTGTTACTATTTTTAGCCTAAGTGATGGTGGTTTTATAATATTTTTTAAAAAAGCAACATTGTTCTCACAGATACTACCGTAAAAGTGTCTGCTGTCCTCATGCCAGTGTGACATGGTGCTCTCGTAGCCTGCAGTCCCGCATTCAGTACACCACACAAACATGCCCCAGTCCAGTGCTGCCCTACACTATATATTTATGTCCTGTGCACACTCATTGGTGACCTGGAGGCCAGATGTCTATTTCATTCTTATCAAGCTCAGCAGCTGCCAACTAGAATACACACACACAGCCTTCCTCCCACTCTCGTACTCCTTGTCTGACCCACAGCTCATGTGGGAGGATGCTGTGACATTTTGCTGTGACCAAGTGTTTCTTACACCAGCGTTTGTGGACACAGATAGTTTACACGGTGCACTTTTGGGGCCAGTAATGACCAAAATAAACACGAAGGCAAGTGTTAACCTACTCTGTTTTGTTTTGTACTCCACAGTCTCCAGTTTGCTGCAGTGCTGTTTTCTTTCATCATTTCATTCACTACATTGATACATCGATATTCTTACGATTCAACTACATCGATCTGGGGTCTCAAGTTTCCATTCAGGACAACATATATATCGACCTAACATTGTTTAAAAGGTAATCGATACTAGGAAATAAAGCATTGGATTCAAGCACGGCAGGATGTGTGTTTTGTTTAGCACTTTTAATGATAAAGACGTTAAATGTTCCTCGATTCAGTCTGCCTGTCTGTGATGTCATCATCTTCCAGGTGTGTGTGTGTGTCATCTCCCACTCTGTCACTATTTTCAGATATACTCGTATACACATATGCACATACATGAAACATGTCAGTCATTAATGTGTTTCCCTGACACACACGCATACACAGGCACACACAGTGCTAGCAGAACAAATGTGGAGTGATGAGATTAAGAATGTGGGATAGTCGACATCACTTTGTACTAGCAAAGTTGTGACTGACTGTGACTGGGTGATTGAGTAATATGTTATAATATGTTCATTCAGGTACAGGTGAGAAAGTTCTAACACCTAATTGAAGATACCATAACACATTCATTTGCCGAGGAATTTGCATAAGGTCCTTCACCTTTGGGTGCAAAGTGCAGGTTTGGATTGCACTATTTAAAGTGAATAATTAATCATGGTGAATCTGAGGGCTATACCACCCTCTGTTCATCCTGATTTTGTATTGTGTTTTTAATTCATTTTTTGTACTCATTGATAATTTATTCTTAAGTATGTCAGCATTATTCATAATTTGTACCGGATTCCCTTAAAAAAAACAACAGGAATGTAGGAAACTTCACCTGCACTGTCCAGTATCCAGGTATTTATTTCACAGTCACACAGGTTGAATTTTTGGCTAAAACGTTACTGAATCGATTTAAAGTTACTGAATCATTTCAGATCGTATTGTTCTAAACGAACGAATATCGTCTTTGAATCGTATCGGCAACCACAAATCGGGATACGAATCGAATTGTTTTTTAAAAACAAATCACCCCTAGTCTCCAAGACTCAGACAAACGGCCCTGTTGCTGTGCATTAGTTATGCTACAGTATTATAATCCACAAAGCCCTCAATCTCTCCTTAGGTCAAATTTGGCTCCTGACCGTTGCCAACTGCCACATGCTGAGAAATGCAAACAATGCAGTTTTTATCCATACTATAAAAACATTCTTGGTGTGTAGCTGCAGCCCAGCGACAAATCCTGTGTGTGTTGCTAATTAACTGATGTCTTCTCTCCACATGACCTCAGGAACATTTTCTCTTTATGTTCTCGTACCCTCATCTTAACGCGACTGCAGCAGAGCATGCATGGTGACTGTAGGATTCCACACACATAAAAAAACAAAAACAATCTCATAGTGGGTCAAACGAGGCAGAGTATGCGTGACAAACACACAGCAGAGATATTTATAGATTGTTCCCAACATCCACCAATTTCACACACACAATAGCTGTAACCCAGTGTGTGCATATATGTGTAAATGTGTGTGTGTCCTACATTGTGTTGTCATGCTTCACACACCACACACACATCACATGTAAAGGTTCTCGCTTGCTGTGACGTATGAAAGTGATCCAGACTATTTTTAGAGTCAAACCGTAGGGATCCGCTACTGCTGTGCACTGTGTGTGTGTGTGTGTGTGCCTGGCTTTGCTCTTTTGCAAGCTGGACCTCATGCTTCACTGTTATTATTGTAAGTTCAGCACAAACAAATCCACTTTTTGCTGCATTATGTTGTGTATTACCATGCATGTGTATATTTGTGCAAGTAAATAAGGTGTGTGTATATTGTTCATGTTTTCCACCACCCAGGAGACGGCATGTTGTTTTGGGTGTGTGAGGTCATCGGACAATGTGCATGTCACATATGTGTATGATTAACTAAGAGCATTATTTGATCTGCTGACAAAAATACAAGTATGAATGCAAACCTACCCACACTAAAGTGACCACTATGTGTCTTTTTTTTTTTTATTTGTGGTCCAGACCAGACCAGACTGCAAGACTAGACAGTAGACAAGGGGTCAACAACGTGGTGCCCGCGGGCACCAGGTAGCCCCCCACGACCACATGAGGTGCCCGCAAGCCTGCTTTTCATTCAGGTTTTCAGTTAATAATGTGAGAACACTAGAAAGAAAAGTATTCTGAAACATCAAATGTGAGTTGTGGATACCAGCATTTTGTGAATGTTTTGGTAAAACAAGCATATTTGATAAGTTTGGGTTGAAATAAGGTATGAAAATCATTACTACAATAATGAGTAGCTCGTGGCCATTTTCATTTTCTAAAAGTAGCTCTCGCAAGAAAAAACGTTGGTGACCCCTGCACTAGACACATTAAATCAGTGGTCTCCAAAGTGCGGCCAGGGAGCCTAAGTTCATTTTTTTAATGACCCCCGCCACCTTTTCTAAAAAATACAGAAATATTAAGAAAAAAAAACAAGAAAACTGCAAAAAAAACAACAAAAAAACAACAATGCTAGCGTTTGAACCTGAAATGGGTCATCGTTATTTCCAGTGGGAAGTAATGTTTGCATTTGCAGTGGTTACATTTCATAAGCATTGCATCATGTTGTGGTATAACTACTAAAATTGTCTTTATGCTATACACTGTAGTATATTTTGGAATAAGGTACAGTATATCTTTAATAGAATAGTATATTTATTTAGTCTATTTTCTTGTACAAAACCTTACTAAATAAATCAGCATGAGTGCTGGTTGCTTTCCCTTTCCAACAAAGCAAGAGTGAATCAAAGGTTCTGCTATAAACTTGATGGGCTTGATTTGTATTTTTTTTTATAACAGCCACATTGTAACACAATCACTTCATACACTCATGCACACACACACAGAAGTTCCTTTGAAGAGCAGAGGCATAAACACACACTCACATCTGGATGCCATCCACCCTTTTCCACACAGACCCCTCATATAGCGTGAGAGGGCTCACTTGGAGAGCCTTTGTCGATGAAGCGCTTGAAATAGGAGAGAGAATAATTGTGACTGATTGGAGGTATAGTCTTGAGTCACTTTTTACGCTTAGGTCCCAAAACGGCCCCGCTCATAAAAGTCTCGTTTTACTTTTCACAACTTTCAAAACATAGATATACCTAAGCATAGATATAAAGTACAGTATTTAAATATATTTAGGGGGTTTTATGCACCTTTAATTGTTTTCAATTGGGAAAAACTAAATATGCAATATTTTCCAAAAAATAAGGTGCAAAGTGAAATATTTGGGATTAAATTACTACAGCCTTGACTAGGTCAATAATTGATAACAACCCTGATTTTGATGCATTAATATTAATAGAGCAAAATAGTGCAAAAAATGTGGTTCTAATGGAAGTCAATGGGACCAAGTCGTTCCCGAGGGTAAAGAGTGTAGGCGTATATATAAATTTCCTCTACACTTGACACAATGAAGGTGATCATGGAATAATAATAATAATAATGTCACAAAGGCTGCACGGTGGTCTAGTGGTTAGCACGTTGGCCACACAGTAACAGGGAAGACCTGGGTTCGATTCTCCCCTGGGGCAGTTTGCGTGTTCTCCCCATGCGTGGGTTTTCTCCGGGTACTCTGGTTTCCTCCCACATTCCAAAAACATGCATGTGAGGTTAATTGGAGACTCTAAATTGTCCATAGGTATGAATGTGAGTGTGAATGGTTGTTTGTCTATATGTGCCCTGCCATTGGCTGGCGACCAGTCCAGGGTGTACCCCGCCTCTCGCCCGAAGTCAGCTGAGATAGGCTCCAGCATACTCCCTGATACTCCCTAATGAGGAGAAGCGGTATAGAAAATGGATGGATGGATAATGGAACAAATAAGAAATAACAAATCTTGAGCACGTTCCATACAATTTGCCTTAAAACTGGTCGAAACAGTCAAATAAGCAGAATGGTTGCATGGTTGCACGATAGAAAATATAGAACAATAGATGATTGATATGAGAGTGTATACTGTATCTTCCCACACACACACATTCTCACACTGTTAGCGTGAGTAATTGTTTCTACCTGTGGTGCTTTTTGCAGTGAGTGTTTGACGAGGGCACCAAAGTTGCACGCTTGGCAGCCTACGAGAGCACTAACTACTCAGGGCTAATTGCCGTCCAATGTGCTTGCGTGGCTTTGGCTCTCTCGTGATAATGTTTCATGTAGCAGCGACGATATTTCACTTTGGACCGCATGCTGCTGCTGCTCTACTACTGCATGATGAGGTGCTGTCGCCGACACAGCAGGAACACATTGTTTACTGTTTTCATTTAAACTTTAAAGACTGGAATTGATGGAACCATACACAGAGATTTAAAGAAACAGATCATGTGTATTTATTTTGTTTTATTGAACGCTCTAAAGCAGTGGTTCTCAAATAGTGGGGCGAGCACCATTAAGGGGGCGTGGTGAAGTGTCAGGAGGGGCCTGATAGACACAGGAGACTATACTCATAAAATGTCTTCAAGGTTGGCAGGTCTGTGCATACGTACATGTCAACCCGTTTTCACTGGGAAACTATATTTTGCCCTTCTTACCCGTTGTAATAGTTATTTTTGTCATATTTTCCTTTCATTAAAAAAATCTTCTTTGGTTGTGCCGGAGCAGCACACCTTCCAGTCTACTTGGCAACACTCAGTCGACATCGATGTAATATATCCTGTAGCCCGTAAGGTCAGGCTTTCAAAATAAAAGAAGCACGGCAATAACAAGGTTGTACCACAGGATGCTGGTTGAAATTCTTATAGAAGATCATAATTTCCCTTATGTTGTCTCATTTTCCCTTACTTTTCCAGAACACTTCACTTGTTTTATAATGCAGACGTTGACAGGTACACCCATGTGGACCTGAGGTTTAAAACCTAATGAACCAAGGGTCAACTCCCATGAGGTTCCATGGCTAAATCCCTTGTGGACAAGAACTCAGATCCCATGTGGATCTACAGCTTCATACCATGTAGACCTGGGGCAGCATACCCTGTGGACCCAGAGGCGAATCCCTTGCCCTCTGGTCGAATCTCTTGTGTACCGAGGGCGAAATCCCTGGTAAATCAGAAGATGAATCACTTGTGAACCAAGGCTGGAATCCCTTTAGAATCAGAGATCAAATCTTTTGTGGAGTCAAGACTGAATCCCATGCAAACCACAGGCCTGATCACCCTTGCCTCTAAGGCAAAATCAGAGACAAAACACCTCACCTTCTGGACCTTGTCAAAAACTCTTTTGCACCTACGACCGAATCCCTTTTGGACCCACAGCTGCATCCCATCTGGACCTGGAGTTGATTGTCAATCTGAGGCCGGATCCCCTGCGGATCTAGAGCCGAATCCCTAGTGGACCTGGACCCTAATTTGTTGTGAATTCAGAGTCAAATATCTTGTTACTCATAAACCAAACTCCTTGTAGACCCTGGGCTAAAACCCTGTTGCACCTCGGGCCGACTCTCTTAAGGATTCAGGGCCAAAACTCTTGTCGATCCAGAGCCTAACCTCCAAACCAATTCCTTCTGGAGCCAGGGATGACTGCCGTGCGGTTGCTGGGACCAAGTCCCTTGTGGACCCACAGCTGTATACCTTGTGGACCCTGGGCCAAAGTTCAGGGGGGAGAACTGACTCCCATGTGGTCTTTGAGGGCATGACAATTAGCAAGATCGTAAACCTTTTTGTGTTTAAAAAAAGCACACTGATAGTTAACATGGTGTGAAGTCTGTAGGACGCATCTACACATCACAATCAAACGTACAAAGAAAAGAAAATGGCCTCTTTTATTTTGCCTCTGGCTGCGTCCCCGTGGCTGGCCTGTTCAGCACATTTCTTCTTCAGAAAACTACCAGCTCAGCACTTTTTTTTCCTAGGGGGGCTATTTTTATCATGACAAAAAAAGGAGGCAGTGACTGTAACTTAAAGAAAAAGTGGGAGTGGCCTGGATAAAAGCATGCTCTTAAATAAAAGTGCCCTCTGCAGGATGTTTGGCCGCATTAGCGTCTCTTGGCACGGACTCACCAGCCAACATGGAGGCTACATGGAGCCAAGCAGAGGGTGAAAGGTAAAATGGGGATTCTATTTTAGGAGCCTTAGAAGATAAAGGTGTGCTGCTGTGTGCTTACGCCAGGAAGCCTTCCTGGATTTCACTCCAAAGAGGAAGTCAGATACACACACCTGGCTTCAGGAAGGCATGCAAGCCCCCGCTTCACACACATACCACCCTGCGCCTCTATGTTATTGTTTATCTCACTGGCTTTGCACACTCGCTCAAATCGCTATCAGTCGTTTTTGCAGCTGCATGCATGCATGCATAAATGCATGCATGTTGTGGCCCTCAGGAGGTTCTCCACGGGGGCCTTTTGAACCCAAAATGTCCCAACCTATTTGTCCCCCCTCTTTTCTTCAGTGTCTCCAAAGACAACACATCTGTTCATGAGCTGTACATGAAAAGAGGCAGGATATTTATACACCTATCGCCTCCACTGAGACACATATAGTGAATAAGTATTTAAATGTGCTGCATTTCCAAAAGAAGACATTCTAAGTAATGAAACCTTTGTAGACATCTCACATACAGGAATGAATTCAAAATATACGACAACCTGATGAGATTTGACAAAGATATATAAACGTTTTTACCAAAAATGAATGAGAACATCCTCACAAAAAGATTTTTCAAAATCTAGTCAATAGAGTAGAACCTTTAAAATTTACGTTTCAGAGTTCCACCAAAGAATTGTCGCAACATTTAGGATCGCAGGTATCACACAAAACCACATCAAAGCATTATCAGGAGGTGAAAGACACAAGGCTGTTATATGAAAAATTTTAACAGTAAAATAAGCAGAATGTACACGTTTGGTAGCACAATTGCAAAAGAAGTTAAGCAAAGAGGAGACAAAGGATAAATGGACAAAGCAGCTGTTATCATCCGGTGGTGCCATAATCTTTTTGTCACCAAATTTACAGTGGTTAACTTCTTTATACACCTGTAAAACTAAGAATGTGAAAAAAAACAGATTTAGTAACCCTTCATCATTTATTGTTAGACTGGATGTTTTATTGTTTACTCTTGAAACTGGTTAATTTCTTGTTACACGTGTATGACAATTATTAAATATTACCTGTACAGTTAATATAATAGTTTCATGTCAAATACAACAACATCCCTTTGACCTGAAATGACGTCTTTATGTATGATTATTATAAAGTATGTTTTTAAGGAAGATGGAAAAGAGACCACCACTTTATCCTAATCTCACTCCTCCTCCCCCCAGCCTTCCCTGCAGGTCCATTAACGCATTAAAACTTCCTCAACTGGGTCATCTTGCTGTCTTGGCCAAACGACTCTTTACAAGTCATCACTTCCACGCCCCTGCCAAGCGTGTTCTCACACACTAACCCCTTTCTGTCACCAACAGTTAGTCAAAAGTCAGGATAAAAATAAATATGCGGAATAAAAGATGATTTACGCATCAGAGGAGTGTTTATTTCATGTCGGAGTCTTATAAGTAATAGTTTCTCCTGCTGTCTGGTATGTCATGAATGCAGCACTGTTATAGATACCTGTAGGTATACAGTAACACATGTTTAGTATTGCGGTTATTGTTTACTGCACTGCCTGAATGTTTTAGTACAGATTTTTAACCTTTTAAGAGTCCAATGAAAGCTATGGAGCACCTCCTCTTCAAAAAATATTCCTGTGAACACAACTTTACATCCAATGTGTGTGATGTACTTTATTTATAGAGATTTTATCTCTCTGTATATGTCATATACATATCTATGTACTTATGTATATACATATGTATGTCATATACAAAGTAATAGTACAACAATGTAAAAATAAAGAAAAAAACCAACACAAAATGTTGTGCAAAAGTTGCCAGCCCACATTATAATACAACGTGAAATAGTTCATTATCATCTGATCCTTATGAATTCCCTGAAACTCTCCATTGACCTCAATTATAATTGATAAATATAAAATAAAATAAATCCAAATAATTTAAAATAAAATATAGAAAAATAAGAAATAAGTGCAAAAATGTATAAACATACAGTATATAGATACTTGTTGGTGTACCTAAAGAAGTGTCCAAAAAGTGTACCTATATGAGTATTATCCCTGTCATCAATATATGAGAGGGGCAAAATATTTAACAACTTACATTGACTTGAAGAAAGTAAATTAAAAAAAAGAAATGCAATTCTATTACAGACTGCTGTTGTGTAACTCTGCCTCCTATCGCCAAGGCAACGCTGCTATGTGACGTATAATTCCTGCGACGTTTTACTGCCACGTCATCAACCTGTTTGTTTTGCTGCCTGCTGTCATTCTCTGTCAAGACCAAAAAGATGCTAACTCCGGAGGCGGTGTGGCACTTCCCGGTCCAAATGTGGGACCGGGTTCTGTCCAAGGTGAACCGGGCCGTGGTGTTTATGGACGACACATGCGCGGAGGTCCTCCACTGGAGCACCGGGGGTGCTGCCGCCTTGTTCCAGGCCGGAGCCCGAAACATGAAGCAGTTCTCCAGCTTCGAGTCGTGTAGTGACAGCGAGCCCAAGGCGGTGTTTGTGGTGAGAATCGAGTTGACTACTTTCCTTGCGATTTATAAGTTTAGGAAATGGGAGGAATAAAGTGAAATGTGTAAGTTATTCTACAACACTCAGCCTGAATGAAGTTGAAGCAAACATACTGCAGCACATTATTGAAGAAAAGAACCTGTTACAATGCCAGTTTATAATGCCATTCATCTAATTTCAATCATGTCCTCATTAGGGTTGTGGGTGAGCTGGAGCCTATCCCAGCTGACTTCTGGGTGGCCTAGTTGCCAGTCAATCATGACACATATAGACACACCTACGGACACTTTATTGTTTCCAATTAACAATGCATGTTTTGAGATGTGGGACAACTACTGCAAACTATACCCTAACCTAAAAAAAAAACTCAACCAATGAATATATTTCTGCATTGGTATGCCACACCCACTAGATTAGGTTTTTTGAACAACAAACAAGGGGCTGAATTAAATATGTAATACATATTGTAAACAAAACAGAAATTGCCCAATCTGTGATCTAAAAAATATTGTATTTTATTTTGCCATAAATTACCTACAAATAACTTTATTAATTTTAATTATTTTACCCTTATCATCTTGGTATTTACGATAATAGCAATAATTTCACTAGCTAATGGGGCCACTAAATCAAAGTAAAACATGTCTGCATGCATGTCTTCTTATGGCAGAACAAAATAATTAGTATGTTTCCATATGATACACCCCACATTCCACACTAACTCCTATGAATCCTCATTCATTTTAGTGCCCAACTTTCAAATTTCCAAAATTCTTCAACAAAATGAAGCTATTTTGCACCTCTAGGTGAGCACCTTGCTGAAAGGCCGCACAGTGGACACCATGAAGGACATAATCTCCCTCAGCCACCTGCAGTACTGCGTGGTGGTCACCACCGTGTCCCACTCACTACACCTGCTCGCCAACAACGTCACAGCGGACGTGGATGGAGCGCCTGTGTTCGAGCAGTTTGAGGACAAGCTGTGCGAGTGGATGGGCGACATGAACTATACGGCCGAGGTCATGCACGTGCCCCTGACCTTCGCCCCTGTGTCCCAGCAGCTGCTGCTGGCGCCCGCTTATGCACCGCTTTTCCCGCTGCTGCCCCCCGACCTGCGTGCTATCAACGCCAAGCGTCCCGAGAAGAAGCGGTTCGGGAGCCTGCTGGATGTGGACGTCCCCTCGCTGCCTGCCGAGCTGCAGATTGAGATCAAGTCGCTGGCGGCGGCGTTGAACGCCATGTTTGAGGCCACAGGAACCAGAGAGGAGAGCTTCGCTGTGGGCCACATGAGTCGTCTCATAGCAGGGGAACTGGCCAGTCACCCCCAGGCTAAGAACCGCAGGAAGACGGCCCCCAATAAAGCGTCGATCATCTTTGTGGACAGAACCTTGGACCTCACAGGTGTGTGTGGAACCAGGAAAACTATAGTATTGTTTGATGTGTTTTTTATTCCCAGTTTCTTTTTCAAATCTTATAAATAGCACAGGCATTTTTGATTCATTAGAAATCTTGGCATATCGTAGATCAATATGAATTCTCATATTATTTTTCCGGGTATGTTTTCACAATGACTTGTTGCTAGGTAGACATCATAAGCCTTAATCCTAACTACTCCACTGGTCAAAGAAAACATAGGCATATACGCCAGTCATGCCCACTGAGCTTCTCAAACAAACGAGGGTCTGAATTTCACAATTTGAAACACAACTCTGTATTTAATATAAAATGCATATTGGAAAAAAGGTAACACTGCTGTATCTAATGTGATGTAAAAATGTTAACATTAATTACCGACTAATTATTTATTGTTTTCCCTTTATCATGTCAGTATTTACAGCATTATTAATTGTAATATTTTCAATATTTTACCATAAAATATTATAAAAAATAATATTTCCACTATTCAGTATTCTTAATAGTAATATTGGCAAGATTCTACAATATTAATTGCAAAATTATTAATAATAGTATCCTCAGTATTTTCCTGTATTATTAATATCATCTTCAGTATTTTACAATGATTGTATTGACTATATTTATACTTTTGGGGGGGGAAATATTAAAAAGGTCAACACCTTCATTTTCTTCTGTAAAATGTATTTAGTTTGTTGCAAGGTCAAACTTGATCCACACTAGAAATACAGCTAATACAAATTCAAAAATCACAAATGCTGTGGAACTCTTCCCGTTATTTTCCCAGGCGCTGTTGGTCACCATGGCGACAACTTGGTGGAGAAGATTCTGACTGTGCTAAAACGCTTGCCGGGTCACGTGACCGATGTACAGGTAGACATGCAGGAGCTGACCAGTGTGCAGATCAGTCCTTATTCGCAGAGCAGTGTGGCGCCGGGCTGCCTTGCACAGACTCAGTGAGTACACCTCAATAAACCATAATAAAGCATTAAATAATACACCAATCTAATAATAGTTGCACTTGTATGACCCACCATTCACACATGCAGTCATTTGTGAGGATCTTGTTCCACTTTAGAGCACATGCACTAACACATGCTTTAGACACTGAGGGGGGGCACATGACCGCCACGAGGTGCCAGTGGTTGAGTCAAGCTGTGCAGACACACGTGTTGGCCGCCTGCGGTGGGCTTGTTGTACATGGCCCAGGGATTAGCCCAACATCATTTGTTCCATTCCTGCCTCGCTCCTTCATCTGGTTGCAGGGAGACTGACTGAGGTGACGTTAGTGGCCATTTAAAAAATATATTAGTTCCTGGGAATGCATGATGACGTATTTGCAAACACGTGTAGGAAGATGTAGCTCCTGCCGCGCAATGGTCAGTTCTTGAGAATTTATTGGGGAATAGCACAAAATAAGTGAAGAACGTGAAGAACATACATATTTTGTTACATATTTTTGTTTTTATAACATATTTTGCAGTACAATAGTTTCATATTAAATCCTACTGTCCTAATACCATTACGTCGTCTGTATCACTTACAGTCAACCTAATCCAATCAATATCTCCTTTTCAATTAACCTCAGAGCCTCCAGGTGCGTGGTGAGAAAACATGTGGCTGTAGGCAACCTCCTGTTGTAGTGTTTTGAAAATGTGTGAAGCTCATGCATAGTACCCATCCATCCAATTTCTGTATACCGCTTGTCCATACTAGGGTTGCGGGTATGCTGGAGCCTATGCCAGCTGTTTTCGGGCAAGAGGTGGGGTACACACTGGACTGGTCACCAGCCACTTGCAGGGCTGAGACTCATGCATGTTAACCTTGCCTAATGAATTCATCAGTGGTATTAATACTAGCTGAGCAGTTTGTGCCTTACCGCTGTTACAACATTGGTTCCGTTGATGCTGTGTTGTGCAAGATACTCGGCCTTATTCAGAATTACTGTTGACTCTAAGTTTGTGTTCTTTGGTGGCTCAGATGATGTGGTTTTACAAACACAACAGCCTGGCACCTCCTCTCCATGCTGGTCACACACACTGCTGTGAGATGGCATTCTACTCCTTGACCACAAGTTGTCCAATGTGGTTCTGTTGGTCACTCTCACACAAACATCATGCCCAGGTTCATCCCACAAGTTGGGTTGAGGTCAGGACTGTTTCTACTACCAAATATTGGAGGTAGCCTCTGATAAACACCACCCTGTGTAGGTGAATGTTTATGATTTTGGACCCAGACTGTATTAACATATTTGGTAAGCCATGTTTTTTTCTTAATGTTTGACTGGAATGCTTTGAGTTTGAGGACCTGGTAACCTCCAAGTGGCATATTCCCTACTTTCCATGCAGGCTAATGCAACATTAGCCTGCATGCTAATGTGAGCAAAGCAAGGGGAAACTTCATCCACCTACAGATAGAGAGATCAAGTCTGGGTCACACAGATTCAGATACCTCTGCACTTGTCTTAGTTGTTTTACTCCTTTTATATTTTAACAACCTTCTAACATACCACAGCCAAGTAAATCAACTGAGGACATTTTAACGATTTTGAATCCAATTTTAAGCAAGTGCTAGCACTAAAAAAGGATAAAGACGTGTTGCAGATACTCAAATGTTTGTGTGGAGTTTGCAGCCATAATGAGCGATCAGCAGGAGTGTGATGGCCTGTGTTTTCTTTTTTGTTGTTTTTTTGCGAGCAGATGGCCGAGTCGAGGCTCATCACAGATGTTTGGGCCGCAAAGAAAGGCAGATTTTCCAATCTGCTGAAGTGCCTGTTTAAAGTGCTCTGTGTTCAAGACAATGCTCTGCAAATGTCTTTGATGGTGTTGGTGCCAAGTACCAAACAGCAGGTCGTGTTTACGCCTGCGTTTGAATGTTCCCGTCCAAACTCGCAAAAACAAATGACTGTTTTCCACAAAAAAGGGGGAAAACATCCCAAATTTAGTTAAAGTATCTTTTTCCTGTAGTCAAACAATTTTGTATTGCACACTGCCGCCACCTGCTTGACTGGAGTACAGCATTTTTTTTTTATTTTATTAACAGCAGCACAAGTTTATAAACATATCCACCTGTTTCCTGCTTTGTTGTGTTTGCCCCTGTCCTAAGAAAATCTTGTATCTCCACATTATGACAAAACTCAAGATTTAAGCATAATAATCCTATCCTTTCAAGGGACAATACTATTGAAAGTAAACATGGATATACTTTTGAGTAGTTAGTGTTTAGCTTGTATAGCAGCTAAAAATGTCTCAATGCACAGCCATTACTGTCTAAATAGGTGCCAGCACAAGTGAGGAGCAAGATAACTGTACCTCATGGTCCTGAGATGCACGAGTGCTGCCAGGACTGGGGAGCTACAGTTCCTCGAGGGAAAAATTGCTATGTTTGTCAGGAATATCTCCATTAGTTTGTGGTGTGTTTTTATGAAATATTTTGCCACGAAGCCATTGAACAACAACCTAAAAAAAACAATTGTCATCAGACAGTGATGTTATGTAAAATGTTACATTAGCTGCTGAGCTAGGTGGGTGCAATCAACCACTCTGTCCTATTGTCCAGCCTTAGTGGAGGTCTGTACTTTACTGAGTACCCTTCATTGTATATTCCGTAAAGAAAAAGACATTGCATGCATCATCAAACCCTGCCGCCTGTCTACGGTTTAGATTCCCAGTGAAGCGTTTCCTCCTACTGCATGTTGACACCACTATGATTTTGTGAAGTTATTTTTAACCTGCCTTGTGTTTTTTTTTGTAACAAAGAGCGGCTCAAACCTTTAAATGTTTGGTGCACCATAATTGGAGCATTTTTAGTAGCATGATATTTCCTTGGTTGATTCCAGGATATTTGTGTAGATCAGGGTGTACCAAACACTCCGTGGGTGGTTGTTGGTTCTAGCTCCAGCGGCATGACCCCCACGCTTACTTTGCAATTACCGTCGTATTGTTTTTCATAACCTGGTGATGATTATTAGGGTCCTGTAACCACGCTTTGACGTGCGGTTCTGGGTAATGGTGCCATGGAGCCTCTACACACCTTTTCCTGTGTGGCTTTTTTCTTGTTTTTGATACCCCTCTCGTGACATTCTTTGTCTGGCATTGAATACATGCTGAGTTGAATGTGCAATGTTGAGTAAAAGTTGTGGTCCGCTACCTTCCCGTCTGTCTGTGTTGTGCTATGCTTGGCTCCTTTTTTTCATCCTGTGTGGTGCGCCTGAATCCCATTGGAAGAGGGCACCGAGTTTCCATCTATCCCAGACTGAACCTGGCTCCTCGGACGTTGATTCAGTGGTCGGAGTGTGTGCGTGTGTGCGTGTGTGTGTGGATGTGAGCATGGGTGGCCAAGGTGGAGATCTGGTTCTGCGTATCCGACCGCACCCTGCCATGAGAAAATACAGCAAGACTGCCATCTCTTCAATTCAGATGTGCCTGGCACATTGTGCACCAAGGAGGGGAAAAGCACCTATTTCTGTCCTGCAATGGGGAACATGAGCTTGAATAAAAGTTTCATGTGCAGTATGCGGCAAGGCAGCATGGGAAAATGTAAAGCAGAGGTAGCAGAGACTTGTGGAGATGTGCTAATAACAGACAAGCACACCGATGTGGAGGAAAAACGCTTTGCTACTTCATTCTATACTGTACTTAGATAATAAACAGCTGCTGATAACTGGTTCATGTGTACCACAAATGAGAGTGTCATGGCGTACAGTTCTAACACAGGCCCGGTTGTAGTGTCGAGCATTCCTGTCATATGAACAATCAATCTTTTTTAAAACAGCAAAGTGCTTCTGTCATACAGAGCAGTGGTTCTCAACTGGTTTGGCTGCGGGACTCACCATTACCCCTTAATGACAAGCATAACCCAAATTGCTGACATTTTTCAACTCAAATTTCTCAAATATCTTATATTTAATGAAAATACAATGCGGTTTGAATTTGAGATGGTGCCAAATAAGGCAAGGCAAGTTTATTTATAGAGCACAATTTATACACAAGGTATGAAAGTGCTTTACAGAAAAGAAGGATAAAATCATTCCATAAAAACATAAAATCATTCTAAAATCCATCCATCCATCCATCCATCCATCCATCCATCCATCTTCTATGTCGCTTTTCCTCACTAGGGTCGCGGGGGTGTGCTGGAGCCTATCCCAGCTGACTTCGGGCGACAGGCGGGCTACACCCTGGACTGGTCGCCAGCCAATCGCAGGGCACATATAGACAAACAAACATTCACTCTCACATTCATACCTATGGACAATTTAGAGTCGCCAATTAACCTAACAACCGTTACATAAAATTCCATAAAACATTCCATAAAACAAAACAAAAAAAACGAAGAGTGTAGTTGAAATACTCATCATATTTGTCATATGCACAGTTGAATAGAAGTGTTTTCAGCTTGGATTTGAACATCGCCA
Organism: Dunckerocampus dactyliophorus; assembly: GCF_027744805.1. Lineage (NCBI taxonomy): Eukaryota > Metazoa > Chordata > Actinopteri > Syngnathiformes > Syngnathidae > Dunckerocampus > Dunckerocampus dactyliophorus. The sequence goes on from NC_072828.1 coordinate 11,996,275, forward strand.
AAGTTGAGAATTGTCGCATATCTTCTGGAAGATTTTGGCATGAAATAACACAGTGTGCCAGCACAAAACAGTATATTATGAATAATAAGGTTTTTAAAAGTTTCTATTAAGGTTTTCTATTATGCTCCCACTATGTTGTTTGGTCTCTATTTGCTAGCTCAGCAGGCAGATAACAGCTTCTCAATAAAGACTCCAATTGAGTTCCTTTTTAGAGCCTTTACTTTGAACACACATCAATAACGTATGTCTATTACGTAAGATGTAAAATAATTTTTCTGTGACATTCAACATAAATGTTGAAAAGCCCATGCACGTGCTAGCTAAATACATGTAGATGATTATGCACATCACACTAATAAATAGGTGCTCCAATCAGGGTTTTATGCTGCTGGATCACAAGGATTACATGTATTTTCTGAAAAAAAGAACCATAAAATCACTTTCATTTATAAAAACTATTTTACTTTACTTTAAGAGAACACTTGTAAAACTTACAAGAGCATGAGATGCCTTCTTTAAGGAGACCTTCCATGTGACAGTACATTGTCTGATGGTGTGCTGCATGGCAGCACTTCCATGCAATGGGCCGCCAAGTGAGAAAGAAGTCGGCGGAACCTGGTGTCTTCCACCGCTGAGAAATGCTGGTCATTTAGTCCGATTAATTAAATTATTATTCAGTTTATTTCCTTTGCCTTCTGACTGTCACTGTCCACTGCTTTGGCTGCTTTAGCTACCGTTTGAATGTTGCTGCACCGAGAGCCTGGAAAACTCACCATTCTCCATCAATTGTGTGTCCTTCAAATGCTGTATTAAATTAAACTACAGTATTTAACATACTAAACCCCATAAGATATTTTTCGTTGCATGTGTTGCAGGATGCAAACTTTACATCACTCTGACAAATAAGTTAGCATATAAGTTCCACAAGGCAAACATGTTTGTTTAGGTTTGCCCAACATGCTTGCGCAGTGTGAAGGGAAGGAGGAGGGAACACTACCCAAGACATAACGGCAGGACACTACACTGAACACAAGGATCTCTATAGGCTGCAATGGTACGAGCCGCAGGTGATTGTTTTTTGTGATCGGCTTATGCCGATCAATGTACTTTTCCACGGACATTGGCCGATACTGATCGGTGGCCGATCGATCGGAGCATCCCTAATAAGAAGCATAAAATACTTAACACTTTCTAAGGCTCAACAAGAGACAACAAATGTTGTTGGTCTTCTTCTATGACAGCAGGTTTCAAATAGCACTACAGAGCATTGTAGCCACCGATAGGCACATTAATAGATGACATCACCATTGCATAAACAAATTCCATTTAGAGTAAAATTGCAGTATTCAGACCCGCGACCCTCCAGTTGAGATTCACTGATATAGAGGCTCTTTTTTGTTTTTGCAGTCATTTTTGCATTTAATTGCTATTCCATTTATGCTTGTAGATTTCAATGTCACTGTGGTAAATTGAAGATTAAACATAAATAGAGCAGTTTGATGATAAAATCCTGCCTTTTTCTTATCAAGAGAGAACCAATGCCAGGCTGAAAGACTTTGGATTCTTTCATCTCAGAGTGATTCAATCAACAGTGATGGCTTCAATTTCAGATGTCACTGATAAAGAAAATCTAAAAGGTGCATCATGCAGATGTAGGACTCCTCACATCCTGATGTCCACCATGTGTGAAGCATGTAGATGACTTTCACCTGGATAGCTTGTTCTCTGTGCTCCCTTCAAGCCTGTGATAACAGAAGCTTTTTGTCTGTTTGATGCTCTTTTATTGCACTTCCACCAAAGAACTCTTCTACTTGTGTGTGCGTTTATTCAGAAACACGATCAAACATCCGCCACTTTAGATCCTTGTGCCCAACTCTTTCAAAGAGCCCATGCTGCTACCCTTTATTTGAAATGGTAAACCAAGCAAAGGCCAATTCACATGACAGCCCCCTCGCTCCCCAAACTTCCTTCATATCTTCACCATCCCTTCACCACTTCAACAAGACAGCTTTCTTCCACTCCTTCATTTTATGTCTTTTGTTTCAGTATTTTTTGTTATGTTTAGGGCTGTCAATCGATTGAAATATTGAATCACGATTAGTCACATTTTGTCCATAGTTAACTCATAAAAGAGAAGAGAGAAATAATGATCTTAGGGACAAATTAAACCTGAAACACTTATATGCACGGACAACACTAAAAACCTTCAGGATTCTGTGCATTTCTGTATGTGGAACCAAGTTGTGGAACGGACTGAGTAAGGAACTCAAACAGTGCACTAAAACGAGCAAATTTCACTAAACAGTACAAGCAGTTGATGTTTACAAAGTACAAGGAAGAAGACACCTGAACCACTGTGTGCATACAATACTATGTCTAACCACTCTTACACTGACTACTAACTCTTCATTTCTGGTGAGTACGTTGTCAGTACTCAGTCATTATCAAACTATATTTCTGTCAACTATTTTATCAGTTATTAACAATTTATTACCATCAAGTCTGTTGTATAGTTTCTTTACAGTAAGTATAACCCTTGACTATCATTGCACTATATTGTTAAATTGCCTTATAACTTTCCTCGGTATTTACAATTGGCAAAGAGTACATTTAGAATATAGGAGGTGAACAATTGTTTTTTTTTTGGAAATGCGGAACTGTGAATTGTGTTATGTGATGTGGTCCAGTAAACTTGTGTGCATGTTCAAGATGAATTAAACCATTACCATTCCCATAAATAATCACACATAATCGCAGATTGAAATACGTTTTTTTCTATAATAAGTAGGGCTGTAAATGTCTTTGTGCCCCACCTGGGGCAGGACCTCATTCCCAACTTGAAGAACTTGAGAACCATGGCCTGGGATTTGGAGGTGCTAAGTCTCATCCCAGAAGCTTCACACTCAGCTGCAAACCACCCCAATAAACGCTTAAAGTCATAGCCTGATGAGGACATCAGGACCACATTGTCTGCAAATAGCAGAGACGAGATCCTAATGCCCCTGAAATGGAATCCCTCTACTCCTTGGCTGCGCCTAGAAATTCTGTCCATGAAAATTAGCAACAGAATCAGTGACAAAGGGCAGCCTTGGTGGAGGCCAACATTTACCGGAAACAGGCCTCGACTTACTGATGGCAATGCCAACCAGGCTCCTACTTCTGTTGTACAAGGACCGAATGGCACTTAGTAGCGCGTCACCAATCCCGTACTCCCAGAGCACCCCCTACAGGACACTGTGAGGGACACGTTTGAATGCCTTTTCCAAGTCTACAAAGCACATGTACACTGGTTGGGCAAACTCCCATGTACCCTTCAGTACCCACGCAAGGGTGTAGAGCTGGTCCAGTGTTCTGTGACAGGGACAAAAACCACATTGCACCTCCTGTAGCCAAGGTTCGACTAACTGTCATACCCTTCTCTCCAGCACCCTGGAATAGACTTTCCCAGGGAGGCTGAGGAGTGTGATCCCACTATAGTTGGAACACACCCTCCGGTCCATGCGCCCTCTAATTTTGTCCCAAGTTGAACAGATAGACTACTATACTGTATTTTTCCTCTTTTTCTTTCACCTCACATATGGTCCCAAATGCTGGTAATATGTGGGAAAGCATAAAGGTAAGATTTGATGACCTTATTGAGTGATAATGTGCATATTTGTTCGTACACAACCTCTGAAAAACAAAAGTCCAGGCTCATACTGGTGGATTGTAGGTTTGTATTCATTTTGTGCTTTAAATTTGTTGTTGTGCCTGTTGTAGTTTTACACAATACATACAGTAATAAATAAGATAAAATAGATCGCTATAATCAGGGGTAGAAATTGCCTAAATCCAGTGGAAGCAATTTGTTGCTTGTAGATTTTAACTTTACAAGCAAATTGCTCATCTAAGAAGCAATTTTCAGGCAAAAAAAATCATGCACGTCATGATCATTGATGTATACTGTACACCTAATGCCTGTGATCGAATCCCCTGGTAATCAATCATGGTATGTTTTATTCGTATGTTGATGATAATAAAAGTCCAATAAACTGTTTTAACATCATTACTTTCAGTTTTATAGATATTTTCTTTATTGAACTGTAACTTAGCAAACAATGAAATGTCTGAGTGCCATGGACTATTGTCTGGGCCCATAAGGCACAGTGTTGGGTCTTTTCATTCTCTGTCCAGAGAGCCACCATCTGTTGACAGCAGGTCTGGGGTCATATTTGGATACATCTGGACCTTCAATCGAGATCCTCATGAGCATGTCCAAAGTCTCAACGCTCAAGTTGCACCTCCAATCTGATTTAATTCGCTTCATTACAGAGAACGATCTCTCACAAGCTGCGTTTGAGAGAGGGTACAGGCTGGTGAGATGAACAACTTTCAAGATGTTCCTGAAGTCTCCCCTGTTGCTATCATCCTGACTGACTCGTTGCCAGACCGCCAGAGGATGGATGTTTCTGAAGTGATCACTCCGTCTGACTAGAAATTTCAAATCCGTCCATTCTCTCTGAGCCAAGAGCGGTCACAATTTGCAGACTCCAACAGCCTGCTGAAGTGCTGGCATATCGTTGTGAGTTCATTGGTGCCGAATGTTAGAAGGTCCTCTTCCTCCATTGGCCAGTTCTTGTGGTCAAAGATGTTGCAAGACACATAGATGGGTGATTCAAGCATCTTAAAGCGGGAATCAATACAGTCCAGTATTGCTTGCACAATAGCCGTTTTCTGCCTCTCCAGAACTTCCGGCTCCACCTGGTTTCGTAAAGTCTGGTTCTTGAACTGGTTGTTCTGGACGTCGTTTCCAAATTGACGCAGCTGCACACCGGGGTTCTGCAACATCTCAGTCAGTGTTAGCCGAACACTTTGCAGTTTGCTCAAAGAGCTTGGAACGTTGATGTCTGCACGCTGAAAAAGCAAACTTACAGCAGCAGCCTCACTCAGGTCTTTGGTAAAGTACAGGTACCAAACAAACTTGTACTGCAGCATTTTGGTGATAATTCCTTTGGCATTGGCACGATCATCAGCTCTGTTAGAATTGTCCTCTGCATAGTTTGACAAGTGAATGTAGACGAGTTCCCAGTTTTTGATCATTTTGCTGATGGCTCTAAGTTTGTGGTCGACCCATCTTGTTCCATTGGCTTTTTCTGGTTTCAAGAAATGGTCTTCCATAACTTCGGCGATTTGTTCAATTTCCTTGTTTCTCTTGGCAGATCCCTTGTAGAAGTAGTAAATGAGCGTGAGCACATCAACTACATTGTCCATGTAAGTCTTTTTGAAGGCATCCTTTACAGCGAGTTCCAACTTGTGTGCTAAGCACCACTGTGCAAGTATCCAATCAGCATCTCCCTGTTCTTTAATTTTTTGGATTACTCCGCCTCTTTCTCCCATCATTACAGAGGCACCATCACTGCAGAATCCGATCAATTTTCGTTTGTAATTGGGCAAATCAAATGCAGCAAACGCATTATCGATGGCTTCGACGATGCCGTTGGCTTTGGTATTGGGTGGCTCTTCCAACTTCAGAAAAAAAATTGTGGGATAAAAGTCTTGCAGCACCTTGACCATGACACATTCCTTTTCCTTTTCCGTTCAGTCTGTGCTTCCATCACAGAAGACACTGAAGTAGTCACCTTCATTCAGTAATGTTTTCAAATCGTCAAAAATAGAACCGGCAATTTGGGCACAAAATTCCTTGGCTGCTTTTTCATTTCGGTAGGTGTCCCACACATTAGCTCCGTTCAACTTTTGTAGTTCCAACAAGTCGGGGAAGTCAGTAAAAGGCTTTTCCTTTTTGACAATGTAATATGCTGTCAAGAATAATTTGTCCATTTTTTCCAATGTTTTTTCATCAGCCCTTTTAAAGCCGTCTTCAATTGGAGTTGGTTTCTTGTTTGCTTCCAAATATTTGGCGTGCCTGGTTGCTAACGACCGTTGGTGGAGTGTTGATTTAATGTGTTGCTGTATTGCCTCCTTTTTCACCCTGTTGCTACCAGTCACAAGCGCCGACCCATGATCTGAACCAGTACCATGTTCCTTGCACACCTCACACCAAATTTCGTAAACACAATCGTCGTCCTTGACTTTATAACCAATGTCCGTGTTCAATTCTTTCATCCACTTCCGAACTGTTTTTAACGAGCTGGTTATGGCGACATGATATGCACCAGGTCTCGGTGGCAGCTGTCGTCTATCACTCACCGTCGGCGTCCGGGAACTGTCACTGGCGCCTGTGGAGGGGCTTGCTGAGGTTGAGGCCAACTGAGAAACCGCGGGCTTATCCAAGTCATCGGCCGTTGTTTTTTGTTTTTTCGGAGGGTTGTTATTGTTGTGCCGCTCCGAGTGACATGAGTCCGCCTTGGCAAAATACTTAATAATCATCGTGTTCAGTCTGCAGATCGCCAGCTAAAACAGCAGCAGGACCACCATACTTGTTTCCAACAGCAAATGACGATCTGCTGCAACACAGATCGTGATTGGATGGGAATATGTCTCACGACCAATTGGAGATCTACTTTCATACGCACCATGGCCGTAATACCGTAATACTGTGCTTCCCAGCGCAATTTGGTTTTCGCAAATTATATTGCGCCCTTATTCCCGTGACCAAACTGACCCGATGAAACGCAAAATAATTCGTCTTAGATGGAAAATCTGCACGATTTTGACAGTTTTTGCACGCATTTAGCGTCTTGCGTCAGGTTAATTTCGGTCCCTGATAATGTAATATGTTTTACTGATAGCTGTGTGGGCCGCACGGTGGTCTAGTGGTTAGCACGTTGGCCAACACAGTAACAGCTTGGAGATCGGGAAGACCTGGGTTCGATTCTCCCCTGGGCATTTCTGTGTGGAGTTTGCATGTTCTCCCTGTGTGTGCGTGGGTTTTCTCCGGGTACTCCGGCTTCCTCCCACATTCCAAAAACATGCACATTAGGTTAATTGGTGACTCTAAATTGCCCATAGGTATGAATGTGAGTGTGAATGGTTGTTTGTCTATATGTGCCCTGCCATTGGCTGGCGACCAGTCCAGGGTGTACCCCGCCTGTCGCCCGAAGTCAGCTGGGATAGGCTCCAGCATGCCCCCGCGACCCTAATGAGGAAGAAGCGGTATAGAAAATGGATGGATGGATGGATGATAGCTGTGTGCTTAGGGTCATTGTCCTGTTGAAAGGTGAACCTTCGGCCCAGTCTGAGGTCCTGAGCACTCTGGAAGAGGTTTTCCTCTAGCACAGGGGTCACCAACGTTTTTCCTTGTGAGAGCTACTTTTACAAAATGAAAATGGCCAAGAGCTACTCATTTTTGTAACACTTATTTTCAGAGCTTATTTTAAACCCAAACAAAGCGAATATGCTTGTTTTACCAGAACATTAACAAAATGCTGGTGTCCACAACTCATTTTGTATTGTAATTTTGTATTTCAGAATGCATTTCTTTGTACTGTTCTTTCATTATTAACTGAAAACCTGAATGAAAAGCAGGCTTGCGGGCACCTCATGTGGTCGTGGGGGCTACCTGGTGCCCACGGGCACCATGTTGGTGACCCCTGCTCTAGGACATCTCTGTACTTGGCCGCATTCATCTTTCCTTCAATTGCAATCCGTTGTCATGTCCCTGCAGCTGAAAACCACCCCACAACATGATGCTACCACCACCATGTTTCACTGTAGGGATTGTATTGGGCAGGTGATGAGCAGTGCCTGGTTTTCTCCACACATACCGCTTAGAATTAACAACAAAAAGTTCAATCTTGGTCTCATCAGACCAGAGAATCTTATTTCTCATAGTCTGGGAGTCCTTCATGTGTTTTTTCATGTGTCTTGCACTGAGGAGAGGCTTCCATTGGACCACTCTGCCATAAAGCCCCGACTGGTGGAGGGCTGCAGTGATAGTTGACTTTGTGGAACTTTCTCCCATCTCCCTACTGCATCTCTGGAGCTCAGGCACAGTGATCTTTGGGTTCTTCTTTACCTCTCTCACCAAGGCTCTTCTCCCACGATTGCTCAGTTTGGCTGGACGGCCAAGTCTAGTCTTCTGGTCATCCCAAACTTCTTCTATTTGAGGATTATGGAGGCCACAGTGCTCTTAGGAACCTTGAGTGCTGCAGAAATTCTTTCGTAACCTTGGCCAGATCTGTGCCTTGCCACAATTCTGTCTCTGAGCTCCTAGGGCGGTTCCTTCGACCTCATGATTCTCATTTGCTCTGACATGCACTGTGAGCTGTAAGGTCTTATATAGACAGGTGTTTGCCTTTCCTAATCAAGTCCAATCAGTTTAACTAAACACTTTATTGGACTCCAATAAAGGAGCAGAACCATCTCAAGGAGGATCAGAAGAAATGGACAGCATGTGACTTAAATATGAATGTCGCTGCAAAGGGTCTGAATAGTTATGACCATGTGATATTTCAGTTTTTCTTTTTTAATACATTTGCAAACAAACTACATTTCTGTTTTTTCTGTCAAGATGGGGTGCTGAGTGTACATTAATGACAAATAAAATGAACTTTTTTGATTTTGGCAAATGGCTGCAATGACACAAAGAGTGAAACATTTAAAGGGGTCTGAATACTTTCCGTAACCACTATGTATAAAATTGTTTGCTGTCATTTATTTTTTTGTTCATGAAATACATTTTTAAAAAAGGGCATATTTCACACATAGTTGCAAATGTTGATTAATCATGATTAATTAATTTGAAAACGGATTAATTTGATTAACATTTTGACAACCTTAGTTATGTGTAATGTTATGTTATATGTAATGTTACGTGTAATCCTATGTTATGGTATGTTATCTTACAGTCATGGACAAAATTATTAGACCACCCTTGTTTCTTTAGTTTCGTGTTCATTTGAATGCGTGGTACAACGAAAGGTACATTTGTTTGGACAAATATAACAATGACAACAAAAATAGCTCATAATAATTGAATTAAGAGTTGATATCTAGCCATTTCCATGGTTGTCTTGATCATAACCAAAATCACTTTCTCACAAGTTCTTACATCAGTAGCTATGGTATTTTACTGCCAAAAATTTATACTCTTATGAACCTCATTCCGTTCTGTCCATTTTGTCCGTTCCATTTGATTTCAGGTTAGTTTTCCTATAAGCAATCAAGGAAATTGAATTAAATCATGTTGTTGTTTTTCGGCTTCTTCCTTTGGAAGTCATGATTTTTTCTAACTAATGGGATTTATTTGCCTCAGTTTTTACATCAGGGTGTCTTTTATAACAGTTAATAAAAAAAAGGCAATTCTGTTAAAATTGTGTTAACAAAGAGATAAGAGATCTTGTCCAAATGTTATTTTAAAAACGTAAACATAGTGACAATATATCCTTTTATTATATCCTTTTATTAGTTGTATTGTCATCATTTGGTGGCCAACAACTTCAAATTCGACCTAAGATTTCAAGGAAAAGCTCAAACAAGGATCTGGAGCTCTTGTTTAAGTTGAGTTCAAACTTCTTTGTTCAGATCTCCCAACTTTGTAATCTTATTTTAATTCGCTCTCTTCATTGACTAACAGCTGGCAAATTCAAAATTGTTTAATTTGTAGGCTCCCTTCCTCTCCACACTTCCTGCTCCAGGCTGTCCCTCCTGTCCTCTCCCAATAAATTCACTAGGTCATTTGTCCCACTTGCCAGGACACACAGAAACACTCAAGGCCGTGGTCCTGCCTCCCGTCTCCCTCCCGTGTCATATCCCGCCAAAGTGCACGGATGCTTACAGGAAGCAGGCTCTGTCTTGTGGGCTCTATCACAACAGCACGCTTGTGTCAGGTCCAATGTGTCACATCTGTTGGACAAACATTCGGACCGGAACATCATCTGGATCTTCCTCCTCTATGCACTACATTTGCTATACAGAGAGTGATGTGGCTGCATTAAAGTTGCATTGACGTGAACTCAGGTTGGCCGTACAGGTTCTGACACACTCGCACTCAAACCCCTTCCTCAAAAAAAGTGAAAGATTTAAGAGCTGTGGTCTGAGCTTTCCCAGTTGTCAACAACAAATAGGTCATAAATGCTAAATGAAACAAAGTGTTGTTTTTGGATAGGACTCAGACAAACACATGTTCTCGCGAATACTTTGTTGTTCTGTGTGTTTCACCCAGGTTATTTTATTGGACCTTATTCTTCTCTTACAAAGAGAAAAGAAAAAAAACAGCCACAAACTTAATTATGTTGCAGCAGAAACCTCAGCAAAACATAATTCTGTTCACTGTTGGAGGTGAGCAGGCAAATAAAAACTAACGGACCCTGCTGAGACATTTGTATCCCATACCAGATGTTGTTTAAGTATCGTGTTTATGCTGTATGACTAACCCCTGAATCATGTTATCAACTTATCATGGCAGTTGCTTCAGAGAGCCTAAATAATTAGATAAATACACTTCTCGGGTTCCAGCAAGCATTGTTATAACAGTATATCTTGCTCGGGGACAAACTGTAGATGCTTTAGGGTAGTCAGTGTACAGCTTGTATAGCAGTACAGATTTGCTGTCCACTGAAAATGAGTCAACACACGGCCATTATGGTCTAAATAGCTGGAAACACAAGGGTGTAGCAAGATAATTGTGTCTTGCCTGCAAAAGTGCTGCCAGCACTGGAGGGAAAGATGAATTCCAACATGTACTGTGACATCGTGAAGCAGGGCATGATTCCCCCCCTGGCAAGCTGGGCTGCATGACAGTTTTCCAACATGATAATGACCCCAAACACACCTCCAAAGCGGCAAGGAAGGAAGCTTGCCGCTAAGGAAGCTGATGCTGAAGGTGATGGAGTGGCAAAGAATGTCTCCTCCCGACCTGAACCCAATTGAGCACCTGTGGGGCATTCTCAAGCATAAGGAAGGAAGGTGGGGGAGCGCGAGGTGTCTAACAACCACCAGCTCCACCAATGATGTCATAGATTAAATGGGCCAATCGTACTTGACCGTGGTACTGATTGCTGACTGTTAGTACAACCTAACTCCACTTTAAATTTTTGTGTCTTTTAATTGCGACACAGGGGTGTGAAATGAAGAAGAACGTGAGATATTGGCGACACAACTCATCTTTGTAATTAAAGTTAGCAGTTAACTTCTTTTTACACCTGTATGACAATTAAGGTTAAAATATTGCTCATGAGGTTGCTGAATGTTTTATGATGCCCACAGTTTGACCCTGACACGGATTATTAGTATTTTCATTATTTCCTACGGAGAAAAGTCAAACAAAATGAACATCAACCAGCATCACGGAACATCCACACACATTCACACACACGCACACACACACACATTCTTCTTTGCTTTCTCACACGCTTCCAGGAACACAGTCCTCCCCCCCCAGCCCACCACCCTTCCTTTTCACCCCCTCACTCTTTAATGCTTGGAGACAGTCAGTGTTATTTCATCACTTAAATATGTGTGCTCCATTCCTCCGACTGGTATACTATATGATGCTTAGCTACCTTTTTAGGTTGCAGTCACAATATACTCGACACACACACAAGCAAACTGGACACAAGAAGACATGCACTGTTGATGTACAAGTGCAATAGTGACCCCTTGAGGCAGTGTATGATACTATTTTGAGTCCACCCTCCCAACTCCTTAGTAGTAGAATCACCTAACTTGTCTCACTCTTGGGACCAGTATGAAACTCTGCTGAAAGCCCCGCCCCGTTTTGATCAAATGGCCCAGCAGGGAAGGCGTCAAAGGGGCGATGTGTGTACGTAGTAAATTAGAACCATATCTCACCCACCACTCAGGCTTTTTAGGTCTTCTGGGAACACACACGCTCAAATGCACACATGGTTGTTTGCAAACATGTTCAAGACATACACGGACATGCATGCCCTCCCTAACACGGTTCACATGGCGTGGTTGAGTTGTGTAAGTTTAGCGTTTCAAACATGACTAGTATGCAGGATGTTGCTTCATGATTTGCACTCAAGTGCATGGGGAGATGTTTCCCAAAAATGTTCTCCAGAAATGAAACTGTGTCATCAGTCTGGACTAACGTCTGGAATTCCCCCGCAAGTTAGGCACATTGTTAGGAAATAGGAGATTTATATTCGTGTTTCTTTTACAACAACATCACTCCTAAATGGAGCCTCTTGCTTGTTTGTGGGTTGTGTCGTATTTGCCATTTTTTTTTTTTTTGGCTGTGAAGATGGCGGTTGTCCCAACGTGAGACCCCACTCCTCCCTCGTCCAACCAGCCCCAGGTCTGGAACTGATTACATGTGATATTAAACACATGGCAGCAGTTAAAAGCGCAAAAGAAGACGAGAAAAAAAGGCCAGCAGATTTGTCAACAAGCTCCCTCGCACTTCTCTGTTCTTTGTCCTCTTCTCTCGCCGCCATTTCTGTATATTGCATCCATCTCGTTGAGAAAGACGCAGACGGATTTTAGCTTCTCTGACCAACAAACTGTCGGTGGCCTTGAGAGCAGAACGAAATCAAAGACAGCTGTTCAAAATGTCATTGTCACATGAGGTCAGGTTTTAATGAGACAGCGTCACTCTTGATTCTCTTTTTAGGCTGTTTGATCCTTCAATTTTTTCACACTTTAAATAATTCTGCCTCATATGAAACAATGGTAGCACAATTAATCTGTATCCGGGGTGTAGCTGTACACCAAAATCACAGTTTGGTACATACCTCAGTTTTATGGTCACGGTACGCTACAGTAAGAGAACAAAACATAAAACTGCTTAGCTTTGGTGTAAATGTCTTTAATGAACTGTAAAATGGAACATCAAGAAACTAAAAACTGCTAGCAGGCTATTCTCCAATTAATACACTTATCAAATTAAAAAACACAATATAAAAACAATATTAAAATGAATGAATATGAAAGAATATATAATAGTTTAAATTTCTTTTTAGCAAGTGCATTGATGCAGATATATGCAACAGTTTAGGAAATGAACGTGTAGGACTAAGTGTGTAACTATCACCAAGACAAGTTCCAGCACGGATGAAAAATGCCGGCACACTGCTTTTGTCTTATCCACTTTTCTTTGTCTGGTTAAGTATTTCCCCGGGAAGGTCAAGTGTTCCCAAACAGGAGACTTTAAAGACGGAAGAGAGAGTTTGAGTTCTGGCTTTTCCTTGGCACTATCACTAGCTGTGACTCCCTTTAGCCAAAGGCTGGGCTGCACTGTATTTGTTTACCAAGTATGTGTGACTACGTCATAAGACAGTTATACTTCCTGTCCCTCAGTCACTGTGTACCACCGTGTATGCCGCTGTACCGTACCGAATGTTCCGTAGGGAAAAATCAGATTACGAATCCCAGTGTCTGCTTAAATTTGACATCATGAAATTCTGCACAGGTAACATTTAAACATAAAAGATTTGCATAGATTTGAATTACGTCTTGCAGGTGGAGACAGTTTCACACGCATGTCCTGCGCTAAGCGTCCCATTAGTGAGGTAGATCAGTGTGTTTCGTAACTGAGGAGATAAAGAGATGAGAGACTGCTATCAAGAGCAGCTTTTCTCTGCAGGCTCTGACAAACTAAATCACAGGTAGTTAGGATAGATTGAGAAGATTTCAAATGTTGAGTCAATCTTAATGTTTGCTTTTTCCTGTGTGTGATCCCTAATGGGAGGCAATGTTTTCTGGTCATCAGGCTAACTATCACCAAGACAAGATTTCATCCACAAAACACTTTCTCAGGCTTGTGTGTCCAGTGTTGGTGATGTTGCTTCACATATAAAAGGTACACATACAGTATAGCGTGACATCGCAACATTGCAATAGACAATTCAATAGCACAAACTCAACACATGTGCTACGTGCTGACATTCTGTAAGCAAGTGACAAAAATGGTCTTCTCGGGTCATTCAATCGATCGCAACTGGACTGTTCAGGTTGCCTTAGAAGACGTTTAACCTCTCATCCGAGCAGGCTTTATCAGTTCATGCTCAAAGACTAGGTGGGACACACCAGTCAGACCAGACAGGACAGCTCTAGCCTAGTTCATTCTCAAAGACTTGGTGGGAAACATACCAGTCAGACTAGATAGGACAGCTTTAGTCTGAGAACCTGGTGCAAGATCCAATCTATACACAAATGGTGTAAATTTCTGTCCGTCTTGGCTGAGCAATCAAGTCCAACATAGGTAGCTTTACCCTACACTAAATACTGAATCATACTACTGTGAACCAGTGGCGGGCGGTGCATTCAGTGGGGACTTGACCGACTTAGTCCACCTCTTATACCACCACTACCATGTCGCAATTATACAAACCATCATTAATATATAAAACTGCAACATTAAAAGTTGTAGCATTACAGAGACAGGCATTTCACTCCTTTGGGATGATTACCATTATTGCTCAAGCACGAAATCCAGTTAACCCTTTATTTTCAAATACATCTTCACCGATATGCCTGAGTTACATTCCTGCTAGTAACTTTAAGCATTATGTAGGCTAGCACAGATGGAGGCTAAATTTGACTCTTGGCCAAATGCAACAAGCATCAGACATCGCCAGACCTTTACACTACAACATCATCTACAACATAAAATCAATATTTACAGTATCTACCAACATGTCAAAAACATTAAAAAACCCACCAGGGTATGCTCCTTAGGGAGTGTCAGTCAGTTGTACCGTTTGTAAGCACTGGTCTCAAAATGGCGAACAAACCCTTTGCTGGACTAATACAAGCTAGGTAGCTTCTGGGCTGGCCGACCTCTTCTTACAAAGGCTAGCTTTTCTGAAAACGTCCACCTTGAAAATGAATTTTTAAGATTGTTAGGCACCAAGTCAATTTCTCCATTTTTGTGTGCATGTTGTTACAGACTTTGTTTTGTTTTGTTTTGCTCTGGTCAACCAATCAGTAGACTGACGTGAATGTGGGCCAGCTAGCTGGCTCTGTGAGGCGAATCTGAAATCTGATTTGTTAAAGAAACAGACCCATTGGTAATATGGTTTAAGTGACATGGGCCAGCACTACTGATTCTGAAAGTCCTAGGCAGATTAGATTAACATGGCAACACATAGAATTTGATATCTGATTGGGCAAAAAAAAAAAAAAATCTAAAATAAACATACACTACTGGAACAGTATGGCCAAGAGACACGCTACATAATGAAGATAATAGACTGTTTGGAATAAATAATGCAATTTCATGGAACAAATGCTACAATTTAAGTTGTAAATGTAGATCAGTGCTTCTGATAGTGTTTGGCCAGCTGAGAATGTTTTGCTGGTCCTGATGGCCCACCACTGCTTTGACCAGTAGGTAACATATTGCACGCTCACATTGGAACCCTTGACAATGGAAACCTTCAAAAATGCATATCAAACTGAAAGGGGAAACAAGGCTTAGTAGTCTGTGTTAATAGTGTTTTTTTAAGCCTTAGGCATGAGTGGTAACTTTACTGAATTTGATGTTTTGCAAAACCTTTACTACATCTTTTTTTTCCCTATCAGGTCACCTGCAGCACATTTACTTTGGGAGACCATGCTCACCAGTAAGCACAAAGAAGCAGTGATGGCGGTGCGACGCCAACTAGTGGAAGCCGCCAGCAAGGAGAAGCTGCCGATCAAGATGAGCATGGGTATGAGTCTGCACACAAAAACACAAAGCACATAGCAAGCATACACTAATAAATGTATAAAGCATTGAAAACACAAATAGAAGGATTGCAGTTTATATTGCAGCTCCATGGCGCCAACTACTGGCTATGAAATCCTCTCCGCTTTTGCTCTGTGTTTGCCCATGTGGCTGCTGAGAAAACCTGAACCACATGTTGGAACTATGACACACACGCACACATACGTTTCTAAACTTTTGTTGTTTCTTAATGAAGCAAAGGCCAACGCGAGAGATAAAAATGTGTTGGCACGCGAAAATAAAGTCTTCACATACACACACACACACACACACGTATACAGGTCTATGAGTCCCCTCATGCACGTTCACCCTCATGCAACCTTCTGACTCACATTGTCTGACTCATTTAACACACACGCACACACGCATTTAGGGTTAGTGTGAATGTTAGCATCTGGTAAAAAGGGGAGGGCCACTTTGCTCCCTCAGCTCCTGTAATCTGTGAGGTAAAAAAGTGTCTGGTAACAAGCAGGTCGTAATATGTTGTTGGAGGTCTCACACACACACACGGCCAAGCATTTGTGTACACACTGTGGTTTCCTTTAACACGTTTGTGCTTAAAGGCGCAATTTGTGGGTGATCTGACCAAGCCACTGCTTCACAGTTCACACAAATCAATGATGGGGGCAGATAATGGCCTTAATAAGGTTGTCTGCTATTGATGTGAGACACAAATAGTCACTAACCTGAGGGTCAAACTCTTACATTCAACGTTATAGGATTAATGTCCTCCGCTTTTTTCCTGTCAGCTGTCCAGGGAGAGCCATGTATCTCCATGTATAGATAATTGTGAGTGTTTCACATAATGTAAAGCAATGGTCAGTGAAAAAATGTTGTATTACTTTGTGTTATTAACGAATATCACTGAACAAATCAGTAAATGGGTGTAATACGGTTGGCAATTGACGTGACTTTGTTTTAATTGACAATTTTGACATTACAGCATGTCTGACACTGTTGAACAAGCCATTTAACTATAGTTACGAATTATTCATATTTTAAATTGAGGGCGTACTCACACAAGGCTATTCGTACTGTGCTGAACTTGGGCACAGTTCCCCATCCCTCTCCTGGCTCCTACTGGTCTGCTGTCAAATTGAGCATTCAAGCTATGACCCGTTTAGCTTGTGTCATCACTTTTACAGTACATTGCTGTATTACTGCAATTTCCCTGACTTTGCGGATTATTTCCAATCTTATTCCGAGTCGTTCTGATTATTTCTATTGTTACATTAATTAATTATATTAATATGTTCCATGTATTATTTTTTTATTTCATGGCTACATTAATTATTTGCAAGAGAAGCAATCACATTCATTACATATGCGAATGTAGTCGCGTGTAAGGGAGTGTGCTGTGGGTTTGGCTTTTGGATTGTTTGGATTTTATTTCTAGGTGTTGAGTATCATTAAGAACTTCAGAGGAGCAATTGCATTGCAGTCATTCAGTCATATGACTGGGCTACATTGCGCGAGTGCATATATGCTTGTCCAGTGCTTGAGCGCGGATCAGTGTGCTCACACGAGCCTGCCACATGCCACATTGTGAAGTGGGCCCAGGCACGGTATGATTAGCCTAGTTTGAGTACACCCTAAAATATCAGCGCAAGAGTTAAATGACATTGTGAGATTTGTGGTTACCAACTGATTTTAAAATAGACGAACAGTCTGGCGAACCAAACTGAACTTCACCGCTTGGTGGAAAATAAAGAGGGCCTAAGCAGGAAGAATTACAACAAAATATGTATATACAGTCTGCCATTCTGGATGTTAAGGTTAGATTATGGCCACGTCACAAAGGCCTCTGACGTGAACCGTGGTGACTATGCAGAAGCTCCAGATCCATCCATCCATCCAGCCATCGGTTGACTTTCTATCACTTGCCGAACAACCTGATCCTTTTGGCCTACATAAAACTTTTTAGGGTGCATTTGTAGCAGACCCCGCAATAAAACAGACTGCATTTCAAGCATCATGCTATAAATAATTTGATATACCTCATATTAGCTAGATGGTGCAGACACAGCAAGTGAGGCTCAGCCAATGATCAAAGTCTTTAACGATGCACAGAGCCCAGGGGGGCAGCCATGATTTAGTCCGGCTACTTTAAGATGACTGTAGGTGAGCAAAGTGAGTCCGGGGCTAAGTGATGTCGGATGTCCGCATCAGAGCTGAGTTGTGGCCCACCTCAATGGCTGGACAGCTCCATAAGTAAACCTGCATTGGAAGGGAGACACGGGAAAACAAGAGAAATTTATATTTATGCACTCGAAGAGCAGAATAGCCCAGGAAATTTTATGTTGAGGCCCCGTTCAAAGTTTTAATATGTGTGGATGGATATCATAGGTTAAGAGAGACAGACTGCAGTGAGTTGTATATGTGCTTCTTCTTTGCACAAATGGGAACAATGAATCAAAATTGATTGGTCTAAGGTTTGCACGGGGTTATTTTATGTAGTCAAACTGTCTTCAAGCAATGGAGTCATACATGTTTGGTAGAGTAACTATTTCAGACCCAACTTGTTTGATGCTTAAACAGCCTGCAAAAAATTATACAGGAAGTGACAAATATTTTGTTATAATACCATACAAAACACATAATGAATCAATAATTGAGGTAATGTTCCCTATCAGTGATCAAACCAGTACATGCACATACTGCATATGGGCAAAGAGGACATAATTGTTCCACAAAGGTTCTGAAAGCACACACACACACACAAATGTGCACACATACTGTATAATACAACACAGTGGGGGAATTTCATCATCCCATTGTGCAGTGAGAAAGCTGACAGGTCAATCAGAGGCTTTGAGAAATGGATTATTTTCTCCTTCTCTCTGTGGATGATCTTATCCTGTAGAGATGAGACTGAGCCAAAGGTGAGAGTGCGGGTCTGCAGTGGACTGATATTTTTCTATATTTCTTTGAGTGGGAGGGGGAAATATTTACAGTGCCACATGGTGAGTGGCCACTGGTTGAGCAGGTAGTTGTTAATGCTGAGCCTGCTAATACTTACCGGTAGTTTAATCTGTGGAAATTTGTGGCAAGTGAGGGTTGTGGGGGTGTTTGGTGCTCTGGCATCCTAATATCAAGCCTGCAATATGCTTGTAGCAGTCTAACACTATAATAGTTGACGGTAGAGTGCCACAAGGTAACAATACATTAAAGGTAGACCTTCTGTTTTTTTAATGCTTATAGGTCGGAGGTGGAGTAAACGCTCAGCTACAGGCTAGAATTCATCTTAAAAGGCCCATTTTATGGCATTTTTCACCAACTTTTTATAAGTCTCTGAGGTCTTGGAAGTGTGTTGTCCACAATCTAGCTATGATGCTGGAATTTAGACAGTTTAAAAGTGTTTTTAGAAAGCACTATTGGGAAAACGCTGCTTTGTGTGTTTGTAGCTTTTCTGTGGTTTCTTGTTTTTACTTCTGGTACTTCCTGCAGTGGCTATGTCTCATCAATGTACCATAATGTAACATTACTGACACCTAGTGGCCAGTGTAGAATACTACATATCACAACTTGTCTTTCAACGTTTTTTCTGATTGTCTTATATTTGCATTTACTTTATTTAGACATTTTTATGCTTGAAAATGCTTAATTTAGGCCAAAAACACGTACATTTTGCATAAGCATGCATATTTTTTGGCAAAAATTAGGCTGTGGTGAACCACAAAACTTTAAAGTTGTAACTTTTAAGAAAACTACAATGCCAACATATAAGACTGGACAAAGATACTTTTTATTTAACTGAGTCACAAAGCAATGCAGGTACAGTACATTTTGAAATGTCTTATAACTTCCTAAGCATTATGCTTTTAGATGTTGAACTTCTTTCCACAAATTGAAACAAAAACTAAAAATGATAAGTTAAAATAATAACGGCAGTTGTAGCTGCTACTACTAATCATTTATGTTGCTGTGTAGCCATGTAAATACACATGTAAAATAGACTGCAGAAGATTACCTTAATGTTTATGCTAAAATAACTACAAAGAAATACATTTCTTAGAGCGCTGTACCACTAAGTAATGCATTCTGATAAACAGTGGACTCTTTACTATTGAACTCAGACATATGCCATGAGAGGGTGACACAGGAAACACAAAGTGCACGTAAGATTGCAAGGTTTATAGTGTGCGTAAAGCACTTAATGTGCGGTTCCAGTGCTGCCTTGCGCGCTGCCACTTCCATAGTACATGTACTATCATTCAAAGTAGTGATGCGTTCACAGTGGCTTTAATTCTCAGTCTGATAGACTTCTGGCTGCGAGATCTTGTGACACCCCTATTAAAAAGTAACTATAGGGGACCTTTAAATAGCCTTTTTTTGGTGTTCTTCCCATTTAAATTCCAATGTAACAGTGACGTGACAGCTCTTTGTCAACCAGTAGCATGTGTATAGCTCCAGTTTTTTGTGTAAACCACAGAGAAATAAAAAATGGATGGTATGGGTCAGACAATGGAGACTCAGTACTGGGCCGTACTGCTTGGTGTAAAAGAGTCTTTAGTATGTGAACACAGATGACCTTTTCAAGGTGGTCAAGGTTGTGCAGTATAATATAACAATGACAAAACAATAATGATAAACAATTTCCTTACTCATCACTTGTGAACATTTGCTCTCTGCAAACATGAATGAGGGACACATTTATTTGCTTGCAGGGCGGAGTAGTCAGCTCACATCACGAGGGCCCAATAGAGATGGAGCTTGAGGAGTAATGATGCCAAGTGTGAACTCATGCGCTCAGAGTCATTCACTTGTGATCACATCAACTTTCATGTCTCCTCTTCACTGCAAAAGCAGTACAGCGAAACCGTAACTCAGCTGACCAAATTTCCTTGATTGTCGTCTTTTTATCCGGCAATAAGATGCCTCAGGAATCCCTGAATGACTTGTCGGGAAAGTTCAGTAGCATAGATAAGAGGGAAGGTTCAAGCAGAGTTCTTTGATTGTGTAATGAGAACAGACTTTTTGTGCAGCTTCATTTTGTCTCTCAGGCTCATGTGGGCTAGCTTTTTGCTCTAAAGGTTGATTTTATTTGACGCACTGTGTACCTTTTTAGTTGCTTATTAGCAGCTAGAGTTTTACTTGGCCCTGACATTGGATGCATTTCCCGGTGCTGTGCTTGGATTATGTTTGGCACATCAAGGCTCGTGAAGCCTGAGTTACACTGCCAGGATTTTTTAGGGCAGGATATGCTCACAATAGAGCTTTTCAGGGTCTCAAGTATGCTTGCACTGAAGCTTATTATGTGAAAATGCTTTAATTTCAGTGAGAAATTTGACCTTACCTTTTGTAGGCGCTTGTATTTTGCCTTGAAACACATACAGTAGGTTCTTTCATTGCTGTTTGTCAAATGTATGTCCCCCTGATTGGCTTTCTGTCCTGCTGTCAGTTTCACCTACCAACTGCTGTAAAAATGTGTTTTGTAATTTTATTACCCTTTAGTTCTGGGAAATCTTTGAATTATTGAACTTGCCTGGCCCCAGTTTGGTTGTAAGAGGTATAGCACCGGGCCCATTTATTGTTCATGCACAAGCACACACAACTTGAATGTGTCATATCATCCAATTGATTGTTCCTACTGCCAGTTAATAATAATAGTAATAGTAATCACCAATGCATAATAGTAATTACCAAAAAGACTCAAAATAATCTACAAGGTCATAGCCAAAGGTGTGCTTGCTAATGCACAAGCACATTCTTGCTTAGTTGCTGCAGTTTTTAATGATTATCACTGGGGGTGTCCCGATACACTTCCGATTTGATTCTGATATTGCAGCCTTGAATGTCGACCATTACCGATATTGATCCGATATCAGCACAGCTCATTTCTTACTTTAATTACTTCTTTAGTAGCGTGGAATGTTAAGAAAGGCTTGATCAAGTGTAATTACTCAGAGAAAAATAATCAGCAACAGTAGGTATGAGAAAAACTAACCCATTGACTT
The DNA here is from genome assembly GCF_027744805.1 of Dunckerocampus dactyliophorus. Lineage (NCBI taxonomy): Eukaryota > Metazoa > Chordata > Actinopteri > Syngnathiformes > Syngnathidae > Dunckerocampus > Dunckerocampus dactyliophorus. The sequence continues at coordinate 12,017,842 of NC_072828.1, forward strand.
CTTCCTGCATCTGGTATATAGTTTTATCAACAAATGGCATATTGTAGCGAGGTTAAACGTGCTCATTGAAGGGTGATCTTACTCACCACCGACAGGGGCTGGCTTTTTTCTCTTACAGTGAATGACTTTTTGCTGTCCCGTGGGGGTTTCTCACGCTTTGCAAATGTGTCAAACAGCAGTGGATGTTTCAGGAAGCCGTGGTGTTGGAAAAATCCTTCTTCAAATGCACGTTGAGTTTGGTCTTATTAAACTTCCCTTGTTCTGTGCCAGCCACGGGAAAGTTGTGCATGCACGTTTTGCACTCAGCTGCAACGTCTTTTTTTGACTTCAACAAAAAACGCAGCCGCACGGTTGAGATCACGCCTACTCTTTGATCACACTGTTGTTGTGATCATGTGGGTTCTGCATGCTGAATAGAAGGGCTATTGCTGTTCTGCTTGTATCCGAGTGCCAATATCGGAGATTTTAGATGCAGGCAATTATAATATGATACTGTTTTTTTGGCTGATATCGGACCGATATCTGATATCAACATTGGATCAGGACACTCCTAATTATCACCACCTTGCACATTAAAAATAATTCACAAAATAAAAGGTACACTTGCTCACGCACAAGCGCATGCATGCAACTGTCATGTAATTATTGCCAGTTGTTAATGAGAGCACCACCTTGGACAATAAAGTCAGTAAAGCAGAAGTGGTAAGGGTCTCAATATGATTTTGAATATGCATACGAGACAGGGTTTTCGCTCCATGTAATTAAGTGATCGTGACGGCCCGCCACTACATAATAAAAGCCGCCACACCTTAAAAATGATTTTTTTTAAGACTTGAAAACAAGTTAAGTAATATATTGTATCAATGGATATACTGTATATGCTATATTGATACATATATAGATTATTATTTACGCACATATTGACTACAATTAGTTTGAAAACAATTTAAAATATCATAAAAATGTTTCACTGCGCTTTATTTTGATAGACATAGGCAGATAGGCAGCAGAGGCGCTTGTCTCCCTCTGCTTGTGCACGTCTCACCAGTTAAAAGTACGCATCTTGTGTTGATGTTCACTTTGTACCTTATTATTGTGAGAATTGACAAGAGCTCAACACAGGCGAAGTGATTGCTCATGTTTCAATCTCATTCAACTTTGTTTACACAATTTGCTTCTCACTGCCTCTCGGCCGTAGCTCTGGGCGGCATCTTGCTACCTCGTTTTTGTCCTGTGACGGGCGAAGCACAAGTCACATTCATGCTAACTTACAATCACTTAACACGTAAAAATTTTGCTCTTGTTATCAATTATACTTATGGCTTGTCTTCAAAACACTAGATGTGTGTCTAAGTTGTGTCTTAGTAGTGTGTTCAGCTTTGAACAGTGGTGCTGTATTTCACCAGGTGATGTTGAGTAGTTCACCAACGAATATTTGCTTCACCTCTTAGTATTTTTTATAAGTGTTCTTTTCAAACATGACGACTGTATTTAATGACAAATGAGCACATTGAATGGAGATGTATTTTGTAAAGTACAATTAAATGTTGGCAGTCACGTAAAATAGCTCACCTCTCTTTTCTTTTTATAGATTTCATAGTGCTGCAAGTTGGATACACCTGTGCTATCGTAACCCTGGACTCTCAGTTTATTGTATTTTGTGAATTGTGTTGTTTTGAATTAAAAAACATTATTGAAGAATTCATTTCCCATGTATTCATATTACTCTAAAACAGGCATCAAATTAAATTTAGGTTTGTGTCAGGTAGTATAAAATGTACTTTTGTACTAGTCACATAGTACTATTTGACTAAATAGGTCAGGTAACAAAAGGTGGCTCAGCATTTTAGACTCACTTTAAGTTCTCTCAGCAACGTTGCCATTAAATTAACAGTTTTGTAATGTTTTCTGTTCATGTTCTGCTGGTCGTTGAAAAATGTTAAATAAAGAAATAAGTCATAAAATTTGTCATAGTAAAAAAAAAAAAAATGCAGACGCAGCAGCAGCACGACACACAGGCAGCAGTCCCATGCAGCCCACCACCACAGCATCAGAAAATCCTAGGAGAAACCCTGCAAGATTACATTTGAGTACATCTCGTGTTTGCAGTTACACAATGCAACATGTCGGAAAAGGAGTAGGAAGAAACAAAGCTTATTGAAACCTACCCCTTCTCCGTATCACAGTGATTACTAATCATTTGCAATTGCAATAAACTGCAGTGTTGTATTGTGAAATGATGGCACAGTCCAACATGCTGAGCGCAGAGGTGTGCTAGTTCGGCCCAGTGGGAGGAAAGGGAAGGGAGGCCTACATGTGCCAAATCCCGGTATGGTAGAACTGACCCATAGTGAGCTTATCAGTCTTAAAAATGGATCTTGCTAGTGATTGATTCTGACTTGAGAAAAGTTGTGTGCACTGCCTTCATTTTATATTCTTCACATTCTATTTGGCATTCTAGAGAGTTGTGCAGCATGTGTCTGGTGCTGCTCTAGTCATGTGTTTGGCCCCTGCTAAAGAAAACACCAGCCACAGAGTCCTACAGGAAATACTCCCACATCTGGTGCTGGTTCAGAGTATCAACATGAAGACGTGGTCGTGATGGGGGAGTTAATGCGTGCACCTCCAACCTTCAGGCCACCGTCCACAGCTGCTCCGGCCTGACCGTCCACTTGTATTGCTCTTCCTGTGTCCCTTCATAACTCTCTGGGTTGCCCTCTGTAAATAATCAGCAAACGTCTCAGGTTTACGCGTATTAGTCACACTCTTATTAGTGCACCTCGCTGTTGACTCGTGTGTGTTTGGAGCGCTAAGCTCAGTGTGATTGTCTGTTTATACTGTTACCAAATTCCGCTGTTCCCATCTGGATGAATTACCAGATTTGTGTGTCCTTCCCATCCTTGTGCATTATAGTTTGTTTGTAACACACCACCGTTAAGCTACCTTGTGGATTATGCATTATGTTGTCCTTACACAATCTTTGATGAACGCACAATGACAGCAATATCTTCAATCCTCCTCAGGCCGCGTGACCCCTGAGCAGCTTTGCTCCTATGCGCAGCTGTTTCGGCACAATTTGGGGGCGCTAGAGAGTCACTGCGGGGTGCTCCAGCTGGGCCTGGCTACGGCTCAGACCCTCCGACACCCCCGCCTTTCCCGCTGGGATGCCTGTCTGGCCTTTGAGAGGCTGCTGCTGCAGGTCAGTGATCAACTGAGGCCAGACATAAACAGTCATGTGATAAAACGAGGAGGTATTCTAAAACTTAGGGGTGACACATTTTCATCTCTGTGCATGCAGAGGTTCAGTAGTAGAAGCGTTACACCATGGGGTGTCCTCCTTCTGTCACATGACTACAGATGCATATGCTACAGGCATATTTAACTTTGTGATGCACTATTTTTAATACAGTGGACCTTCTTGGATGAAATTTTCAATTTGTTGCGATTTGGAAAAAATTTTGAAGCATTTTTTTTACCAGTGATACAAGTGTAAAAAGAGGTTAACTACTGTTGGTGAGATGTTAAAATCACAAAACAGGCTTTTAGCAGATGTAGTACAAAGTGGGGTCGCAGATGCATGTCACACATCTCATTTTGTATCATGCTTAATTATCATAAAAGTATAAAAAGAAGTTAACCAGTGTTGCAAAAGACACAAAAAGACACAAGCAGATTTGATCTTTGGATGCCCACCGAATTGAAGTCTTCCAAAATTTTGAATTCCAATGACAGTATGCCTTTTTACTTTAGAGACCTATTTTCCCCCAAATTTTGTGAAAATTCTAATTTGTGTGGCTTTTGAGACCAGTAGTTGCAGTGTTCCATTGAGTAAACCAGACTGGGGTGAAACAGTCGTAGTTGTAATTAACTTTGCATTTACCAATTTGCATCGTTTTTTTGTGGATAAATATTTAGTTGCCTTGCACTTGGCAGGTAAGTGTAAAGGTAAGCGTGTGTATGTGGGTGTGTAGAATGTTCTACTACAGCGAAAATAAAGGAAAATTTCTCTCCTAACATAAACAAGGCTGGTCAGTCAGTGTTTGGAGGGAAAATATTCAGATCCAGTAAATACTGCAGGAAAAAGTCTGTGATGTTGTTTAGAAGGGACAAGTTTATTGGGGCAGACAGAGGTGTATGGACACTTGTGTTTGAGTGTGGGAAGCTCATGGGTCATGTCTGATCCAGAGGGAATGAGGGTGAGCATTAGAGTCAATTATATGACCAAATCAGTGTCCGTTATGGCTTGTTCATCCCCTAATTTGACCTTACGTGTTGGGCAGCTGGACAGCTCTGCAGTCAGCATGTTGGTGTTTGCTATCATTTCAGGACTAAACACTGCATTTCTACACTGTTTGGATTATTTCAGTTGTGCAAGGTGGTGGTTATGATTCATTACTGGAATTAATTACATTACAGTTGCAGGCCCATGTGCTTGTACTTGAGCAAGTGCGCGTTTGGCTTTGACTTTGTGGATTATTTTTAGTCTTTCTGGTTATTTCTATGATGTAATGTGGTGAGCATCATTAGTACCCGGCTGGGAGGAATGATAGATATGATCATTCCCCAAAATAAAAGGTAAATACAACTACAAAAACACAAAATACATCCTTTGTCTCCTCTTGCTATACATGGTGGCTTTGAAGCTGTAAAGTAAGCAGGACAGATAAGTATTTAGCAACTTAATCAAGTAAATCATGGAAAAATAAAGCAAGCTTGCAGCAGCGCCCCATGCCAAAACTGAAATTTGAAAACAAGCTTGTAAACCTTCGTCCTCAGCTAGGGCCGTGGTTGGTTTTATTAAAACGAGGAGGAAGACTTTAGGGCTTAAAGTTCCAGCATCTATTAACTTCATGGCTCCACTTTGATCCTCTCTCCCATAGCTGTCTAACAGTACCTGAGCGCAACTTTCTCAGCACTCTTTTACTTTCAGGCGACCTAACTAACCAGACTCTGGTCTCTGTGACATTGAAAACATTTAGCTTTGGCCTTGTGCATACACGCTGTAGCTGTTGGCTGGAGTTCCAACTGACATTCTTTAAGATCTCACAATCAGGCCTGTGGCGTTAATGTTTTGCCATCAGAATGAGTGTCTTTTATTGCTGTATTAGGTGAAATTAGTGTGTGTGTGTGTGTATATGTGTGTGTGTCCCTGTCAGTTTGCATGTGAGGCGGTCACTTTGGCTAAACATGTACAAGGGGCCTGCGGATTGGGGGGATTAACTGCTTGACAAAATGCCTTTTAGCTGAGCCCGGCGGTCGCAATGTGTTTGCTCGGCCTGAGTGTGTGAGGGCCGCTGTGGGTGCAACCATCGCCTTTAGGACAGTGGGAGTCCTTTCAGGCCAACTCCACCACTGTGGGGGCCGTGAAGTAGGCAGTCAGAGAACGGCCACTGAGTTCAAGGTTTAGCTTAGTTCCAACCCTCGCCAACAAATATACTGGCTTCCAAACACTGTATGTAACCTCCTTGGACTGTTTTCCCAATTTGGCAATACAAGTACAGAGCCTTGAACAGAACACAATACATTCAAGAATGGTGTCCAGTTGGTTCACAGTCAACTGACTGAGTATTTTTTTTTTTTATGTGTGCAGAATGTATTGTTGGCATCACGCTTCTGTTTGGTTGAAATGTGCTTGAGCTCATTATGGGCCAAAATTGTGTCTCTTTCTTTAATTTTGATAAAGTTATGACATTTTTTCCGATAGATTCAATGCCTGAGCGAGCCTTATTATTGGAACTTGATTGTTTTGTTGAACGACTTTGAAGCTACATAATATACGGTATCATAAACAATTGGAGGATGTCCTGTGGGGTACGTTGCTGTCCTCTACAACCATACATTTCTAGTAAGAGTCTAGCATGTCATGTATTCATCATATGATTTTTCGGTACGGACAATTTTGTACTGTCCAGACGTGTACCGACTTCCCACATGGTACACATTAAGTGCGGAACAGGAAGTGTAGCTGCCTCGTGATATCGTGTCTGTGTCTACTCCGTAAACAAATACAGGCAGCCCAGCCTTTGGAACTTTAATTTCCTGAAAAACTAATATAAGAATTCAGACTGTTCGAACTGTTACTGTTGCACTTGTCCACATTGTTGCACTTTGCTTAAAAGAAACCTTGTCAGCTCTTTTATATTAGTTCATATTTATTTATTATTATTTCATTTATTGGGGAAATCTCTATTAGCAGTTTTTTTATGTTTCATTTTTAAAATCTTTTAAAGCTTATTATTAGAGATGTCACGAGACACTCAGTACACAAGACGAGATGATACATAGGATTTTAACTTTATTTTTAAGAAAAGTACAATGAAAAATCTAAAAATATATGTTGCAATCTACTGTAATCTACTATATGACTGACAAAAGGGCTCACTGTGTTCATCTCGTTGTTCTATGGAACAAACACATCAAGGTGCTAAAACCAATTTCACAGAGCGAATCCGCTTCCTGCCTGTTTGGAGGCAGCAGACGAGGAAAACAGACATGCATGCTCATGGTGATGTATTTAGGCTGGCTAAATTATTGACTTCATTTTCATTTATTGTGTGATTAATCAATTGATTTATTATTGTCCCAGGCCAAGTGCCCACGAGACATTGTTTTTCCGAATGAGAAATCTTGTCACATTTTAATCTCACGAGATCTTGTGACATGAGCTCTTGTGACACCCCTACTTTTTACACAAAAGTTAATCAGATTTATATTTTGCATTTTGTTCCCTTATTGTACTGAAAATTAACTGAACACACAACAAATTGTGATTATGGCGTACCACACTGTTACACCCCCCAATTTCTAGTATTCCCCTTAAAAAACAATGTAAGTACAATTAATCCTTATTTGGTCATCTTAATTACCGTATAAGAGATCTTTGTGTTAATTGACATATAAGATCAAAAATAAGTTACACAAGTAACATGTAAACTTTAAAAATACTAAGATGTGTCAAACTTTTAGGAATTATTTTTTTTAATTCTATCGCCATTACTATTTTCCTCTTTTGACTTATGGAAACTGTGAAAAATAGGAGGACTAGTAGACGAGGGAATGTGGGATTGTGGACATCTCATTTTCATTTAAATGACTGATCTCAAGATCATCATTCTATGGACTGTATTTTCCTTCCATATTTTTAGTTGAATTAGTTGAGTGACATCCATTGTATGGTCGAGGTCTACTTTTTATTGCTCATGAGCTCATTCTGTATGTATGTGCTGTAATAAGACTTTTTTTTTCTCGCTTTAATAATAAAACCCTTGGACATTCTCACTGCTGTGAGGTCAGTTTGTGGGTACAGGCGTAAATGTGCTCAATGCGATAATTTCTATGTACAGTATTTTCATTGTCTTGTAATGGCCGCATATCCTCTAGAAGCAACCCTTGCACCAACCTCCTATGGTGAACTGGTGTTTGCTCTGAAAGGCTCTGCTTGACTTTGGTGGGTCCAATGCCAGCCAGCGATACTGCATATGCTCAGTGCTGGACATGGGTGGCACCGCCATTGAGGGGCAAACTCAACAGACTCCCTCTTTCTCCATTTCCCAGAACACCGCAGGCACACATTAGCAACCTTCCCCTCAACGGTGCAGCCAGAGAGCTCACCAAGCTAAACACGACTAGCACACAACCCACCCACAGAGTGGGAAGAGAGGGAAAAAAAAAAGTTGACATGTTTACATCATTTTGTACAGCCAGCATGTGCGTCATGTCGCTGACTGTGGCGGGGATGACAGCCATGCAGTAGAGACATGCTGACCTCTCACCCCAGACCGGTTGCGTCGCTCTGCTGGGATTAGCAGGGGCATGCCTCTGCAAACATTCAAGCTCAGAGTTATTACTGATCACAGTGCTGCACGGGCCCTCTGTCGCCTTCAATCCATCCTTCTGGTTCTTATCTTCCTGACTTCCTGACCGCTGTTCCTGGACACCAAAACGAAGAGAAATCCAGCCCCTGTGACATTATTCTGCAGCCATTATCATCCATCTTATCTTAGCGTACGCTTACGAATGAAACCATTGTGATGCATTTACCAGCAGTTTGCTATGTCACCAGTTGCTTTTCAATATACAGTACAGTATTTCCGCTGTGTAAGTATGGGTTTAGAATTTGACTTACTGTGTGTAAATAGTGCAACTCCAGTGGACAAAGTAGTGTAGTAAATGCACACTTTGATAGAGATGCATCACACGCATTAACTCTACAATAGTCTTTGCAATAGTTTTCCAATACACCACATGGTGGCGCGGTTATTAAACACCCAAAGTATGACTTGAAATTTCTCACACAGAGCTTAATACTCGCCACACAACCCAACTGGTCTATGTGTGCTTTGTGGACATAGAAAAGGCATTTGAGCGTGTCCCACGGGGGGTGCTAATGGAGTCTGGAGTTCGTGGTACGCTACTACGTGCCATTCGGCTCTCGTACAACCAGAGCCACCCTGGTTCGCATTGCCAGCAATAAGTCGAGCCACTTTACTGTGAACATTGGCCTCCGCCAAGGATGTGAAACTCCTTGGTGTCCCCCAGGTAGAACTGGAAGAGTTGGCAGAGGACCGGGAAGTCTGGGCTTCGCTACTGAGACTGCTGCCCCTGCGACCCAGACTCGCATCAGTGGAAGAAAATGGATGGATGGATGGGATGTCCAGAAGTGACCATGTGACCCCATTGACCATTTGTATAATGATTATGAAGCTTGGATGATATCTGTATTACATGTATGCTAGCATTTCTTCCAAAGCAGAGCCCATAGGGCCACAAATATCATTTAGTGGTGTTGCATGACTGTATAGTACCAGTAACACGTTCACATTGTCTCATTGACATGCTGCTGCTCTTGTTGCATTTTCAGGCCTAGCTTTGTATGAACAGCTTTTTTAGGTAAACAAGAACACCATTTTTTATCCGTTTCAGTTAGAATCAGTTGTCTTTCAAATTACCACTAGATTTGGATGGTATAAGCCAGTATATTATGGTACTCTCAATTTGTTTCCTTCCCAATGTATTTATTAGCAAGAAATCCCGGCAGGTCTCCGCTAGAGGCACCCAAAATCTATTCAAACTCTTATTCTTGCTCTGTTTTGGTGCCTGTCTATGTCTGTTGAAGTAATCAGTGACCCAGGTTGTTGACCTCCATGAACCATTAGCGTTAGCTAAAGCCATCAGTTTGATTAATTGCATTGGATGTAATCAGCATTGCAAAAAGACCAATCACTAAGCATTTCATTTTCTGTAAACCAATGTAAGGCACACAGCCCATTTTCTGTAAACCAATGTAAGGCACACAGCCAATGATAATAAAACTATTGATGGCTAATAAGATGAACAATATGCTATCAATATTAAATGTTTTCACGCTGCTCTTTTAAAAAGGGACAAGATCAGTGGGCCACAAAAATGTCTTAGAATGTGTCAGTTTGTGCTCGCTGACACTGCACATTTGTCCTTTGACCTCCCTGGACGTACATTGATCTGCAGAGACATATATCTGTACATCTGCTGTAATCCAGCAGCTCGAAAATAAAGCCCATGTTATGTATGCCTGTTATGTAAAGATTTACGAGTTTGTGCCAATCCCCAGAATGCTTAACATTTGCTTGTATTGCATCTGGGTCACATAATTCCAACTAGTGAAGAGACGGGGAAAATGTTGATAAAGTAACTTTCATCTTATCTGAGCAGAATGCCACAGAAAGTTGGAGGGCGGGACTTTAAGCCAGTAATCTTCCTTTCCCCCGGGGTATGGAGTCTGTCCCCACATCCCAGACATTCCCCTGTCCACTCACCATCCATCCCTGTTGGAAGGTGGGGGTGTGGTGAGCTGCTGGACATTGTAACAAAGGGGTGTGAATGACTGCAGGGCGTTGCCCCAAGTGGTCCAACGCTGACCTTCTCTAGTTCCCCACTGTTTAACAGCCTCTCATCTGCTGACCTGGCCTGGCTGTCTCCTCATCCTTCCACGTTTGGTACCTTCATCCCGCTCTTGTTTGTCCTCTTGTAGCCCCTGAAGTAACACTTGTGTTCAAAGAGGGAGCCAAAGGGTTGACCCCTGTCAATGGTGGTGCTGTCTCTTCCTATCTTGTCGTGCTTCTACTCCCGATAACCAAGAATCAGTTTTTGTTAGGCATGTAATGGTACATAATCACGTTTCGGTAAGTACCATGGTTTTACAGTCACAGTTCGGTTAATTTTTAGTCCAGTAACGGAAGGAAATGCAAAACACAAAACTGCTTAGCTTTTGTGTGAACAGCTTTAATGGTGATGGTAATGTTTAAATTTTATTTTGAATATGCATACAGGTTACATTGGAATACATCACATGTTGCAAATCACAGTTGTCCAAAAAGGAGTTGGAAGAAACTAATTTAACCCTATCCCCTTTCCGTTTCACATCAATTGCTAATAATTTGTTTGTGCACTTCCTGTATTCAACATGTCCCACTTGCCAATTTTGAAACAGAAACCAAATCGAAATACCATAACAAAATGATAAGGCTAATGGTTTTGAAAATTAAACATAAAAAACTGCAAGCTGATAGCAAATAATTAAATAAATATAAGTAAAAAAAGAAATACAAACATAGGTTTTTGTATGCCCCAGTTTTGATTTGTTTTTTTTGTCCCCTTTGTAATTAATAAATGATTGTTGTTTCATGGTTGAATACTGCCTATTATTAGTAAAAAATGCATATATTTACTTATTCTTGGCCTAAAATCATCATTTTCAAGCATAAAAACGGCTGAATGGACTAACTAAATGAAGTAAAATACGAATAAAAAGCAGAAGAAGCATTCTAAAGATTATAAACAGGTTTTCTATGCCATAACTCCGAAAATATTCCATTAATTACTGTTGAATCCTACTTCTCTGATATTCACTTATAGCTGTTGAGTCTGGACCCACTTAACTGTGATAAACGAGGTACGACTGTACATCTGTACATCATAGCCCATGGTGAATTAACTGTAATACAGGGGTCACCAACCTGTCGATCGTGAGCTACTCGTCGATCTTTGGAACTTTGCCAGTCAATCGCACGCATTTTGACCAATGAACACGCCCGTGCACCTTGCCGCTCTCCAGGCACGCAACCCGCAAGCTCTAATCAGGAGCCCAGTTCCCAAAACCCGACTGGAGGTACCATGAGCGCACACACCGACACCGGCTTGCCTCGAGCTCACAGGTTGAACGACAGGGAGAGAGAGTAAGCGCGCAGCCATGTGCCTGCTCACGCACTCAGCCTGTGCTACCTCAAAATATAGGCACAAATATAATTCCATAGATGTGCACCTCCAAAAAACGCTCCTCATTCGGACTGACTGTTGTAACGCAGCCCCTCTCCCCTCAACCGCCATCGCTTTGCTGGCCCATGACACTGACTACGTTTACATGCAGTCAATATTCTGGTTAAGGTCAATATTCTGGTTTCTGAAACATTTGGAATATCCAGTTTACATGCATGCCGTGAAAAAAATACAAAAAAACGCAATGTTTTGACGCACTGTAAACGTCATGACGCAATGCGTGTCATTTCCGATTGTTCTTCCTGTATCCAAAAACAACAACAACACTGGCACGGCAGTAAAGAAAGCCTTTGTTTGCGTTTTGGTGCTGGTACTGACCCACCACTTTTGACACTATTCTGCCTCACTTTCTTCATTAATGGAAGGCGAGAACGTGAAGAAATAGGAAATGGAGCCGGAGCTGTGCCATCCATATCCATGCTATACCCCCAGAGCCCTCCGGACACTTTTGAAGATGCATTTGTACAAACCCTGTTTCATGTAACTGCTTGCTTACGTTCTGATAGATTTCGCTACTGCGGTACTTTCTACCATCAATAAAACACATAATGTTCCTGTCTTTCACCACACTAACAAGGTGGCTTGTTTCCACCTCGCTCCAAAAGTGTGAGGTTTTGCGTGTCGTCATGTTAACAAGTAGTTCCTGCCAAAGACACAAGATTCCTTTCGATTAGAACATGCGCAGAACACAAATTAATGTTCCTTTTGATCGGGATATCCCGATAGGCGTATACATGATCCGATTTTCGGGTTAGAAAAGAAGTAACCCAGGGGTAATATTTGGGTTTTTAAAAACCGGAATATGCTCATATTCCAGCTTTTCAAAAGGGTTATTGCTGTTTACATGGCCGTTCGCAACCGGGTATTAGTAACATTCCGGTTATGATAGGGTTATTTGACTCCATGTAAACGTACTCACTGAGCCAACATGCCAAATAGATTTGTAGTTTGCTCATAGAGGCGATGCCACAAGCCCGACCCTGACGAACATCCACAAAAGTAGGGGGGTCCAAAGTGTGGCCCAGGGGCCATTTGTGGACCGTGGCTAATTTGTCATTGCATCACTGCAGAATCAAAATTTAATTAAAAAAAACACCAAAACGGCAACTATTTTGGTAATCGCTTAGTTGTTTTTAGATTTAAATATGTGAATATCCTCTGATTTCAGCCTTTCGAATGTGAATATTTTTTAAGTCATCCATGAAAGCAGACCTATTGTCTTTGTGTTTTAGCCAAAACAAGATATTCACACATATCAGCTTTGACTTTGGAAAACTGTGATGGGAATTTTTGCCTCTTTTTTGACATCCAACCACTAACTGTAGGTGTTTGCTTCATTAATTTGGTCCATCTATGGCCTAACCGATTGCTTCATTATCGAAACAAGATCCAGATTAATTGACTAAGAATGCGATTGTTGTATTTTTGTGTACATTTATTGTTTTACTGAAGCTATTTGACAAACATTTAGATTTTTTATTATTTAATATTATTTTACCAGTATATTCAAGCGGCAACCTGATGTTTGTGCACTTATTTGCTCTGTTAGTTCTTCTATTTCTGAAAAAGATCCAAGCTGAGTTTGACTTACAAACCACTACAAGAAGGTTCTGAAAAAAGGTTTATCAAGGGTACAACTTATTTATCCGTGTCTTCCTTCCTGTGTTTAGCCAGAAATGATTACATCAGGACACATGAGCACTGATGCAGTTCACTCCCAGGAAGGCCCAGGAATAGCCCCCATCTGAAAGCCTCCCTTCCCCCCCACAGCTTGCATCCCGGGTACCTTGAGACGGCTGTGTTTACATTGTTCAGCACAACTCAGGCCTAATGTACTATCTGTTTAATAGGCGGAGAGAGGCCTGTTTATAGAGAGGAACCTTTTTAACAGAGGTGATGGAGTGGTGGGCCGGGGGGCAACACAAACTCATCTCACTTCCTGTTATCATTACCTCTCTCGCGCTTGCTCGGGCTGATAGGTGCTCAGCTCAGCTCTCTGTATTACTTACCCTTAATCGCCTCACCATCCTGCTGGCAGTCATTTGGCCTCCACCTGTTTTTCCCTGGAAAATCAATGAACACGAGAATCAATCAACTGGCTTGCTAATAAACCACTTTGCTGCTCAATAGTCATTTGCATGTGCTGCATTTTAATTGTACCACTAAGCGTCTTTCTGCAAAATCCAGCCTATATCTCAGCTCACTGAATTGAAACCGTGTGGGAATTGCTTTGGATTTAATGGCTGCTGAATTGAGTTGAGTTAGAGCTTTTGGAAAGTTTGAAAGAGGAGAGTAGTAATTGGACTGTACCACACCCGAAAGCTGCGTTTTTATTCTCTTCGCATTGTTTTGTATTGAGTTCCACTGGCCGCATGTGTCATCTGTTGATTGTGGTTCATTAGGACATTTCACAGGGTTTTTTTTGGTGTGTAAGGGTTTCCCCTAAAAAGTACACAAATTTAAAAAGTCCAATGTTATTTGTTTCAAATAAGTCTCAATTTTCACAATAGTTAATTTGAAGTTTGTTCTCCAAAATCTAGCATTTGTGCTGGAATTGCATTGTGTCTATGAGAAAGAGAAGGTTTCTCCTTCATGACCTCATGAAAAACTGCAAATTCAAAAGCGAGTGCGACAATGAGTGGGAGATAATAGATTTTTCTCACATTTGGTGCTCATGAACAGGCTCTTGGGACACATCTTAATAAAACATGAATAATACGTTAATATAAAATGTTAATATATTTGAATCTTTGGTTATTTACAAAATCACACTCAGCGGCATTGTCATTGTATTTGTGCAAGGTGGTCCAGGCAACACGAGGAGAGGGTCTCTTGAGAGCTCTCCATCCTTGGTGAATCAGGTCACTATGGTCTGCTGACTTGGCTGACTCCAAGAGGACGCCACAGACTGGAGAGGGGAAAAAAGCCCACAGTGCTGAGCATTCACCCTTAGATGGTTAACAAACGAGACTCAGTTGTGAGAAACCCATACAACGACCTAGTGTCTCGGGCAGAAGTGATCAGTGAAGCACTTCAGCCTTACATAACCTTTAAGCTCAGTTTAACTACCAGTCTGACATCCCTGCTCGTTGGTTTTATTACGTTTTTGCACCATGATACCCTGCGTCATGAAATGACAGCCAGCTGCCTGTGAAGCCATGTGTGCATGCATGCATTCATCCTTTAATGTGCTTATTGTGCTAACGGGGGCCCCACTTCCTGTTGTCACAAACAAGCCCTCTGTCCCCTTGTCGAAAAGCTCCACCTCAGGACAGATTAACTATCAGGTCATTTGTCACTACCTGCTGAGCACAGGCTCGAAAAGGTCGGCAACCAGAGGATCTTTGTGTATGTATGGCTCCCCTGAAACTGAGGCAACATTCCAACACCTTTGACTATCTTTTTTGTTAGATTAGATAACGATCCAGGCAGATCTTTGAGATGGATGTTATAGAGCATCGCTAGTAACTAGGGGCGTATTGTTATGTCGGAACAATGGAATCGGATTTTTCGGAACGGTACATCGGTGTACAGATTTCCCACACGATACACATCAATACATACAGTACAGCCCAGCCTTTGGCTAAAGTTGGGTAACACTTGGCCTTCCCATTGAAATACATAAACTGACAGAAGCAGCATTTATACTTGACGCACTTTTCCCTGCAGTGGTACACAATTTTGTGTGCCAGTGGCGTGCCAGTGAGTAAATTGGTGGTAAACAGGTGTGAAGTATGTGTAAACTGTATCGGCCAGTGCGCAAACAAAATTTGGAAAATTAAAAAATTTGTGCCACGTATAGTTTCCGTGAACTAGTTGTGAGTGCAACGTGAACGCAACACAACACAACCAATGTGCAAACAATAGTGCATACGCAATCATTTGCTTGAGAAAACATTGACTCCCGTTCCACAAAATCCTTGAAATTGCCACAAACGCGTTAAGGAGAATGAGCTGATCGATACTGAAATATCCATACTTCTGATACCAGCTCTTCATGCTCTAAAGTCAATTCTGTCGATATTGATACTTTTGATACTTCACATGTATTATTCTGTCCTTTGTTTGTTTTTTTTTTACTTCAGGGTTTTAAATAAACCTACTTGTATGATGTCTTGATTCTTTATGCTATAATTTGAAATACTGTACACTACTTTTTAAAATTTACCAAACACATTAGGTTTATTTGCACATAGTATCGGATAGGTATTGCCGATACCCGCATGAATTTTACCCAGTATCGGATGGGAAATGAAATTAGTGGTATTGCACATCACTAGAGCATACACTGCAGCAATGTTTACTTCCATAAACACGGGGAAATGCGAGTGATATGCTTTTGCGCATGCACGTCACTTTCTGGACGGTTTGCATTCACATTAACAAGTCGCATTTTTTTGGTAATGACCAAATTAAAATTCTGATTTAAACAAAAAATCTAAATTGGGCATCATCTCGTGCAGTCTGAACGTAGCCTTCGTGCCAATGCGCATCGTTTGCGGTCACGAATTGTGTGCCAGGTGCGTAATATATGCTTACAGAACGCAAACAGTGCGCAAACTAGTCTTCAGGCTTTTCAGGCGTGCCATAAATAACGCTGCTAAAGACAAGTGGATAGGAGGAAAGCAGTGTGCCGGCATCGGTCAGTCGAGATGGAGAACGGGGCTGCAAGTCGGAACTATTAATGCTGCACTTCAGGCAGTTGTATTTACTGGAAAATTGCCTGCCAGTATTTTGCAGTTGTTTGTGTTTAATTTAAAAAAGAATTGAAGCTGATTACACAAAAGCTAAGTAGTTTTATGCTTTGCATTTTGTTCCCTTACTGTACCAAAAATGAGCTGAACTGTGACCTTAAAACCGACGTATGTACCAAACCGTGATTATGGTGTACATTACACCTCCACCAGTACAGCTCTGGTAGGCCGCCTGCTCATGAACTGGTGTCACTTGTGGCTGAGTGAGGAAAGATCGGCCTTGTGAGTACAGTAAGCCAGCACAGTAGACTGGCAGTGCCCCCTCCTGCTCAGGGCATGGACTAGCATCCCAAAGATAAGAGATGAAAAGCTGCTAGATGCCCTCAGGTCTTGAACCAAAGGTGACACCAGGAGTCCTCTTTACTACAACATGTAATTGTACCCATCTGAATCCCCAATCCAGCTCGCCCCAACCCCTCCATGCCCACCTTGTTGCCTCCAGGGATTCGACCAGTCACCCAGAGAGAAGAATAGCCAATCGCCATAGAAACACATCGCTAAGGGTCAATCTGTGTCAATCGGAGACAGACTCTGGCTATCCTTGCTCTGTCATTAATTACCCATAGTTCCCTGGGGGCGAGGCTCTACTAGTAACCTCATAGCTCAACAGAGGGGGGATTCAATGTGTGATCAGGTGGAGTGTACCATTGAATTGTGTCCGGGGGTGGTTATTGTAAGTGATGCAACTCATTGTTATGGTATCTATACCATTGTTATGGCCAGATTTCACCCGCACGCTGCCAGTTGAATAGCCCTGAGGTGAAGGATTAACTACGCACATGTGTTTTGCTTTTTCTTTAACTTTTTGGACTGATTTTTGGACTGCTTTTTCAATGTCATGCAACCGTAGACCTAAGTGTACCTAAGCGTTGTACAATATGCCATCAAAACGGCTATGAATGGTTTTTATTGTAATTTTTATGTGCAGCGGCTCACACTTGCATTTGTCACAACCAGCTTGGCTCTCTTCCGGTACGGTGTCACACTTAAAACATTACCGCTGCAACTTGTGTTAACTTGAAACAGTGACATTGCAATTCTATTGTAACAGCGGTCCGCTGTTTGTGCTTATGAGCAGTGAAAAGAGCAAAGCTACTACAAAGAAAATTATGGAGTTCATTGTATTGTCCTGCAGATTATTATTTTATGAACTACCTCAAACTTCGTGATTTCTTGTATTTGTAAAAACAAAGTGCTGCTGTGTACTTTATTTTTTGTAAGAACCTCAAATCAGGTCTGCAGTGTAACCTGTTGTGCAAGCTTTGTTTGTTTTTAAAATGTGAACAATAAAGGACTACAGAAAGTTAAAACAACAGGTTTGTATTGTTTCACGGGTGTTGTTAAATTTTTTTCAACAAAATAGGATTGGAACATTTGAAGGTGTATGCTGTCAGTTATATTATTTTTAAAAATGGTATTGGCCAAAATCAGAATTGCAAGGTCATTTGGCAGGTTTTTACGCTAGGTCATTGGCCAGAAAATTGTAATTGGTGCACCCCTAGCGCTTTATGTCATTTTCTGCATGACAGGTTGAACTTTAGTTTTTTATTTTTCCTTAGTTTTCACAGTTTCCTGTTTTGTGCTCTTATTTTGGATTTGCAGCTGTTATGCAGTCACTGGAAAGCATGTGCAGCGGTACCTGTTTCTCAGCGCCACTATTTAGGTGGAGCCGCATTATGCGCAAAAAGAGCAAAATGTAACATAGTAAAGTCATTCAAACTTGAATAATTACAATCCAAAGGCGAAACCTGAAAATAATTCAAAGCTGTGGTCATATTGAGTTTGTCTTCCTGTGAACACTCTGCAGTTGATGAGGTCTCACTCGTGCACCGATATCACTATTGAACTTTTTTTTTTACCAATATCACATCCCAAAGGACAATACAAGATAATTTTTAAAATGTTAGTTAAAACATTGCTAATAACATTTTATAATGGCAGCAACTTTACTCTGAAATTTAAATTTCCAGTGGTTCCAATGGGAAATATATATATAAAATATGTAGAAGATTGAATGCATCCGGTAATGGAGTTAACACTATTTATATGAAACTAGTTACAGTATGTGTAGTCTTGTACGTTGTTAAATTCCACCAGTCAGGGTGGGCAGATTCTTGTCTGAGCTAGCATTAAATGCTTCCAGCATTGGCTATGTCTGGCTTTTTAGTCAACTTTTAGCTTGAACTGGTATTTGCATTTGTTAGAGGGGAAAAAAATGGTAGTCCCTACGTGTATGTCAAGGTTGCCTTGTGGTTCTTGGAATCATGGAGATATAAACATTTTGAAAGACTATCTTACAGGCCCACAGTCAGGAGATTCAGTGACTGGGACTTCTACACCACTTGACTACACGGAGTTGAGCCAGAGATTCTCCAATTGCTAGATGCTCACTCTGATCCCAATCTTCACTCTGTATGAGCTATGAAATAAACATCTTCAAAGGGATTTTTTTGGGAGGCATGGGGTTGGGCAAGCCACTCCTCTTTCCTTTTAGCTTGAGACGTTAATGTGCGGAGTCTAAAAAGATGCCCTTAGGCTCTCTGCCAAGGTCTGGAAGTGGTTGAATGTCCTTCTTATGCCATGTTATTACTAAGTTCCACAAAAGTTGACTCAAGTCATTGTGAGTTATGACAGATCATAGCAAGTTATTACGACTTGACCTGGAAAATTCAGAGGTATGCAAATGTTGGCGCCAGTGTGTTCTTTTTTTCATCTTCCTTAGCAAGGCTATTCTGAAGACGGGATATCATGCGTTGTCTTGAACAAAGATGCTTTAACATATGAAAGTGGCATGGCTTTTGCACATTTTTGGTTCAAAATCAATCCTATTTTGGATGAAATAAGACTGTCACTGCCAGTATCAGATGTAACTGATCTTCTGAGGCACACCTTGCGATGCTTGGCGCAAGAATGACAGCACACATCATGCTTAATGCTATTTTGCCTGCCAGGTCAGGTGAATTATGATGTGATAGTGGGTCCTGGGGTGAAAAGTATATAGCCCTGTGAAATATCTTGTAGTCTGCGACCAATTCCGCAGCTCTAAACCTGCAGGCATGAAGAAATTATTTATAAATGGATATGCAAGAGCAGCCTAGGTGGTTGCCAGAACGCTGGATTTGTTTAGTGCAATTATGACAAATACAGACCGAATGCTTACATGTTATGCGAGGAACATCATGGAGAAGAGAGCACTTGGATTTGTTGGCCATGTAAGCTAAGCTGTGACTGGCCCACAGAGGTTTCTGATAAGTTTTCACGGTCACAGTGTTGGAGGCAAAAATAAGCCATTGCAGCTCTCACACTACTTTCTGTCCAACAGGAAAACTTGATTTGCAAATCTGAAAAAAACCCTCCATTCCTGCCTTAGCTTTCATGTGAAGTGAACTCATATGTCCCACTTCTCGTCTTCTATTGTTTTTCTTGGAGACGCATGTGGGTCTGTTTGTCCCGCTGCTCTCTTCATGGATGCAAGAAAAGGAATGAAAGTAACCTAAAACGAGCTCCGACATTGAAAGTTAATTATGAACAGGAGGGGGAATGAAGGACCTGGAGGGGTCTTATTTATATATATTTTTATACAGTATATATAAACCAACCATTTGTCCCCTTGCCCAGCTTCTTAACTTTCCATCTTCTCCATTGTTTTCTGTTCTGAGTGATTTCATGTTTGCATTCCTACAGAACGACTTTATTCGGACCTTATTTACAGGCTGTCTGTGTTGTTTTAGAGATATAATGAATTACTTGATGAGTGTTTCTTCAATTTGGGTGGTCGGTGAAGTTACCAGAATCTTTTAATTGAAGCAGAAATGAACGACTGACCTTAATGTTACATTAAATAATGCAGCGTTCATCTGCACGTCAGATTCGACCAGCCTGGAAAAAAAACAACCCAGTGGAGATGGCTTTTGTTAGCAGCTAGCCTCGGCCCATCTTATCTCTTTGTTCCTCAAGGGGATAAAGACAATCATTGTAGATGGAAGGACTCATCATCAGTTTTTAATATGTAACAATACAGTTGGCAGATCAATAAAAACACTTTTTTTTCATGATTCCAACAATGAAAAAACTCAATAATGGATGCACACATAAAAATCCCTTTAAAAATTTGATTTGATACTCTAAACCAGGGGTGTCCAAAATATTTAAAAAATTTTTAACTCACATATGTACTGTAAATATGCAAAGAGGTTTTTTTTATTTAAAGAAAACAACCTGCATCTCAGCTTTGTGTTATCAGTGACAAAGCGTATGATTAGTGTGAACATTTTCTCCTTACATTACACATCATTGCTATTTTGTTTCCTGATGTGTCAACTTTCTTCTTGTAAATTTTTTTCTCATAATATTATGACTTTATTCTGTTCAGTTCTTAGATACACTGTGATGTGCCCCAGACACATCATCAGTGATGTAACCTGGGATCACAAGGGGTTTCGGATGTTTCAACAATCAGACCCCCTCCCTCAGGCGAGCCAGCCGTGGTTGATCAGGCCCCAGCTTGTGTCCAGGTAGCGCTACCCTACATGCCACTCCTCTCCCCTCTTGATCCACAGACAGACCTCAACGCCACTTCTGCTGCGTCGGTGGCCAATTTGATGGCCCTTCGCTGGCAGGCCCCTGTGATGCCCAGAGTATTGTAGGACCAGCAGAGGGATTGGCCCACAAACACTCTGCATCGCACTTTGATGTGTTGGCATCTTGCCTGCTACTGAAGCAGCTCCCTGGCTCTAGTCACCATGAACTCCTCACACAGGCTGCAGATGGGGAGCTTCAGCTTGTTGTTCTGCCCGTGCAGAGCAAAGCTGCTCAGGCTTTGTGGCAGTCCCAGCCACCTGCGGAGGAACCTACTGACCCTAGTCTCTAAGCCTCTGCTGAAATGGAGACTTCGTAGACTAAGAGGGGCCAGAGGATCCTAGGGATAATGCCGTGCTGGTAAACCCAGGTCTTGAACTTGCCAGTGAGACCAGACTTATCCATCGCTGCTAGCCAGGTCTCTAGTTCTTGGTGGTTGCTTGTGTGGAGGCTCTCAGGCTACAGTTGGACACCTTTCGCAGGCTCTTCACAGGTTCCTCAGTGAGTGATGGTATTTTTGTTGTACCAAGTGAGAAGCAGAACTTGTCAGTCACCTTCCCCTTTTTCAGCACAAGAGACCTGGACTTAGCGGGTTCGAAGCTCATGCAGGCCTATGAGATCACCTCTTCGAGGCCATTCAGGATCCACCTACAGCCTGGGACAGAGGTAGTTGTCACCGTCAGGTCGTCCATGAAGGCTCGGATGGGTGTTTGTCGGACTCTGGACCTGGTGAGTGGCCCCCTAGACTGAACTTCCGCGGAGCATGTTCATGGTAAGTGAAAAGAGGATAACCGAGATGGTACATCTGGTGATGATCCCCTTTTCGAGCTTGTGCCATTCTGAGGTTGCTGATCCGGAGGAGACTCTGAGGCTGAAGTTGGCATAGTAGTCCAGGATGAGGTCTCTGAACTTCTTCGGAATGTGGTGCCGGTTCAGTGCCGCTTCCACCAGCTTGTGGGGTATGGATCAGTAGGCATTTGTCAGGTCCAGCCACAGCACAACCAGGTCTCCCTTGCTCTCCCTTGCTTCCTTGATTAGCTGGGTGACCGCGCCTGTGTCTTCGAAACATCCAGAGAACTTTGGGATCCCTCCTTTCTGGACTGAGGTGTCAATGTAGGAGTTTTTCAGGAGGTAGTCTGTCAGTCGCCTGGCAACAAGGCTGAAGAAAGTCTTCCCTTCAACACTCAGCAGTGAGATGGTTCGGAACTGATCGATGTTCTGAGACTTTTCCTCTTTTGGGATCCACACTCCCTCCACCTGTCTCCACTGGTCTCCTACCTTGCCCCTCCTTGAGATCACCTTCAGGATCCCCCAGAGCCTGCGTAGTAGCCCGGGGCATTTCTTCTATACCTTGTAAGGCACTCTGCAAGCAATCAGGGACCTGCAGCGGCCCAGGTCTTGTTGTCTGAGTTCATCACTGTAGGTCTCCCTGAGGTGGTGATTGACCTCAGTTTTGGAGTAGGCAAGCTGACCACTGCGCTTCTGCCCTCGCAGCTGTTTTGTAAACCCAAATGGATTTGCTAAAATGGCAGCTCGCTTCCTGGAGCTCTCCTTCCTCCGCAGGCCATGTCGGTTCTTGCATGTCTTGCCACATACACAATCCATCATCACTGTTTTGTTTCCGTTGCCATGTGTCGTCATCCTTGGGTCCGTCTGGTGGGATTCTCTTCCGCCCCCTCTCTCGGGAATCCCTGGGGATATTACGATCTGTAGCTTAAATGTGTGTTCTTCCTCTCAGAAGATGCAGCTTGGGATGCTACCCCTCACTGCCCCGGTGGCTTCTTCTGGGCTGTCCACTGTTTCTCCAGTTGTCACCAATCTGTACTTGGTCGTGAACCAGACTGTTCCTGGTAGTCACTGGTGGTTCCAGTCAAACAGTTCTTAGATACACCTTGTGGTGCCCCTGGTCACATCATCAGTGATGACGGGGGGTTTTGGGTCTTTCAACAATCAGACCCCCTCCCCCAGGCAACCCTACCGAGGTTGATCAGGCCCCAGCTTGTGTCAAGGTAGCGCTACCCTACATGCTTCTCCTCTCCCCTCTTGATCCACAGCCACCTCAACGCCACTTCTGCTGCGTCGGTGGCCAGTTTGATGGCCCTTCACTGGCTGGCCCCTTTGTCCATTCTGTCCTCCCTCAATGCATCTTCCTGCTAGAAAATGTTGAGTGAATTGACTTTTTATACACCGCCATCATTCATAGCAGCAGCAGTCTTTTTTCCCCTGCAGATAGCTCCATCTAACTACTATTTACCATTTAAAAACAAATAATAATTATTTACAATTTAAAGCTGAGACAAGAAATACATGAATACTTTATGTGGAGGAGCGAATGCGAATCTGCGAATAGTCGGGGTTCTACTGTACATTACTTTTACTGGTTCTTACAATAACTATGGTACATTTATGTTTGATTAGTGGATTATTTACCCTAATTTCCAGCGTATATGCCGCTACCTTTTTGTCATGCTTTGAACCCTGCGGCTTATACAGTGATGCAGCTATGTTATGGCTAAAAGAACAGTTTTCATGATGCTTAGAGTGCAGTTTTAGGAAGTAGTGAAGTATATTCAGTAATTCTTTCACATGACTACATGCATTTGTTTGTGTAAGCTAACTTAGCAACTAATTGCCAATATTTCATTGACCTTTTGCCAAATGATTGTAAAACTTTGAGAAAATTTGTTTTACATGTATGCCACTAGCATGTCTTCCAAAGCATTTTGACCACAACCTATCGGGGGTGCCACAAATGTCATTTACAATCATTTTGATTCAATAATTGTTGTTACATTAATACCTAACTGTGCGGCTCAATACAGCGCTGTCTGTCTGACTAGTGTAAACAGTGGTAGTGTGAAAATGTCTTTTTCAACAAGCGGCAGTCAGAGTGATATGAGTAAGCTAAGTGGTGCACTCTGGCACTTTGCGCCTCAAGCACACAAAGTGACAGCGTCATTCTTCAGCTGCTGGTGTTGTTTGAAGAGGGGGCGCCACTCTCGCTGTTAGCCATATCAGGGTCTACACATACAGACAAGCGATGCGTTTACCATCTGCTCAGAAGGGTTGAGGGTTGAAGACGAGAGAAGGTGTTTTGAGGATTTACTGCTAGACGTCATCCATCACTTCTTAGAGTGTGTTGTTGCATCTATGGTACCCTGACATTCTCAATTTAGAATACAGATCAGGGGCTGTCAGTGATGCTGACTTGTTGCATGATAACACCCACCTGGGACATGAACCCTCTCAAAGGCAGAGGGACAGAATCACATTGGAAAAGATGATCCTCTTTGTCCTTCCGGATAAAAGCCAATCTGAACTTAGCTTTCCTCTGCTGGATCAGCACAGAGATCCTAGAAAGGTTGAGGAAGTGAAGGTGATTAGACTCCAGGGACTACAATATCTGAAAACAAGAGGAATGAGCTTTTGCATGCCCAGAATATTTGATGTTGCAATCCAGCTTTGCTGCCATGTTTGTTCAGTCCAATACAGCATCAGCGCCTCAGTCTTGCAAGACTTGTAAAGCTGTCTTTATATACTTTTGTGAATCTGAATTAAATTCGTAACATCTCCAACTGGTAGTTTTTCGCCAAGTCCTTGCTCGTTTGTTGCGTTTTTTTTTATGTATGATAAGCGTAGTTCATAACCTGCTCTATGGAACTTATACAGTGTATTGGTGCTTTACAAATCGAGTTGGAATGACTTTTTCTATAACATTGTTTTTTTTACTAACTGATTAATTCATTTGAAATCCTAACACAGATGAGACTTGGTCTGATTTCCGAGGCTCTATAGTGTATTTGCATTGTTCTCTGACATTATGTTTCACTTTTGAGCTACATGTAAGTCAACTTTAACACAGCAACCTTGACAGACCGGAAAGAGCATTAAAAAATTATCTGTGAAAAAGTTAGACAATGGCAGAGCGAAGGATGGAAGTGTTGAGGTGGATTTAGGGCATTAGGGCTTGCCCCGTCCTTCCACCCCGCTGGTGAGTTTTAGTTGAGCCGTTTGGGCTTAAGACTCTGGGAATGTTTGTGCAGTCCAAGCCCCGCTTGATGTTGTTTGTATTGTTCAACTTCATTGTGGGCTGAGCCATCATCCACAGAGCAGTGTGTATTTTCTTTTCACATATATTAAAAAACAGGAAATCAGTCAAGCCCTCATCAGTCAGCTTGTCTCCATCCTGGCTTCATACCCTTTGTTCCTATGTGTCAACCCATTAGTTTAATTGACATGACTGTGACAAGGAACATGGCGGATCCAGAGAAAAGTGGGATTTAAAGGCTCTCTCAGGTGCAGCTCTTATCATCCAAGACCATTGAAAAAACAAGTATTACTTGGCTGCAACCAGCACTGTTGAATCAGTCTCAGCTTGTTTGCATGTTCCAGTGTTGTGTGTCCATTTTTATGTACTGATTAGTGTGTCCAGATGGCCTGGGTTTCTCTTTCCTTTGTAAGTTGTTTTTACTAGTTTTACAGATATGTTATAAATCTGTGTACAGTCGTCCCTTGCTACATTGCGGTTCGAACATCTCTCCCTCACTCTATTAAGGTTTTTCAAAATTTAATTCATTAATGAATGATGGTTGACTGTGGCCCATTGTTATGAAAAAAAATATTGAAAGACAAGTCATATGTAGTATTCTGGTCACTAGGCGTCAGTAATGTTACTTTAATGAGATTACATTACCTTAACACAGCATGAAGTCAGCGATGGCATGCCCAACATGATAGAATGAAAAAAGTTTTCCTTCCATTCCGTGTGGAAGTGGTAAGTTTTTGGCTTCATATTTTGTCTTTTTTCTCCACTCTGTTTGAAACCCTTTCTTAAGTTTAGAATAAATAAATTGGAGGCTAACTAGTTAGCTTGCTTGCATGCTATACTTAAAGGAAAACTGCACATTTTTTTTTATTTTGCCCATCATCCACAATCCTCATGTGAGACATATGACACACACGTGTCTGTATTTCTTTTGTGAATTTTAAAGATGTAAAAACAGCTAAAAAGAGGCAGCTCATTAATGCACCTAATGGGACTGTCACTACGGGAGTAACGTAGTTCTTTGGCGTAACAATGTTGTTGATAATAATCACAATGTTGCTGTCGCTTGGTTAATATGCAGGTGACATTATGTAAATGGAGCATTGTTGGCGGTGTGTCCCATTACGTGCATTCTTAGCTGTCTCATTTTATCTCTTTTTATATCTTTAGAACGCACAAAAAAAGAGAAACGTGTGTTCTTGTCTCACATAAGGATTGTTGATGATGCGCAAAATTCCAATAAGAGTGCAGTTTTCTTGCCGTGGCCGTCTCTTGTGTCCCTGCAGATCCTGTACCCTGCGTATTAGCAATTTGGTGTAAACAAAGAATAATAGGAGTGTCAAGGTGACTGTCGGGGTGTTATTTCATGGATACATGGCTCTAATAATGTTAACAAAATTTATTTATTGGATTTATTAATATTTGAATCCCACTTCGTGGAAATTCGCTTATCGGGTCTGAACCAGTTAACTGCGATAAGCGAGGGACGATTGTACTGTATGTTTTAATCACACGTCAATATTTATTGAGGAAAAGGCTTCTTGAGACGTCATCTGTACTTCTGTGTAGAAGGTGTCGGACGTTTCGCTCCTCATCCGAAGAGCTTCGTCAGCAAACTAATAAGTGCTGGTAGCTTAGGCCTTAAATACAGTAAGAGTGGGCGGAATTGGTGTGCCAACACCCTCCTCCTATTGGTTCGTTACACTAAGCCTGGGCGGAGCAGTGGTATAATCCTATCCTGTTATTCACACCTACGATAAAAGGGAAGTGTCGCTCCCTGAATTGGGTATGAACGACTCTGATACTGGCTTGTTAGCATCTATTGTTCTGGCTCGGCCCTGCCTTCACCTCATTTGCAAGACTAAGAGCTGTGGGTTTTGGTCTCAGTAACCTGCTGAACACAGGGTCCAAATTGAACCTCAAACCACCATTCCGATTCAATGATGGGTTCTGTTGTTTGACAAAAATAGCTTCCTTTACTCCTCTTTACTCCTCTTTCAAACCATCTTCAAACAGAGCCTCCGCCCAGGCTTAGTGTAACGAACCAATAGGAGGAGGGTGTTGGCACACCAATTCCGCCCACTCTTACTGTATTTAAGGCCTAAGCTACCAGCACTTATTAGTTTGCTGACGAAGCTCTTCGGATGAGGAGCGAAACGTCCGACACCTTCTACACAGAAGTACAGATGACGTCTCAAGAAGCCTTTTCCTCGATGGACAACTCCTGTACGACTGAGAGCCTACACAGACGCATCAATATTTATTGGTGCAAATGCTGCAATAAAAAGCAGGTCCCTCAGGTTGAAGCTTGGGCAGGTGTTTAGCCAAGTACTCGTCAAAGTACAGTACAGGCCAAAAGTTTGACCATACAATACAACCCCATGGTCCCATGACAAGGCACACCTGTGAACTGAAAACCATTTCAGGTGAATACCTCATGAAGCTCATTGAGAGAACACCAAGGGTTTGCAGTGCTATCAAAAAAAATTATAAGACATAAAATATATGTCTAAAATATGACATATTTAGAGTTTTTTTCACACTTTTTGTTAAGTCCAGTGTTCTCTTGCTACATCGGGGTTCACCTTTTGCGGATTTACTGTTTTACGGGTTTTTTGAAATTTTGAATATTTTTTTAACAGCATATGAATGCACATTGAGTTCTGCGTCCTTGTGGTTTATAAAGGCCCTGTCACACCTTGACAATTTAGCCATCGATTTAGATGTCGAATAAGTTATGGGTAAGTTTTGTATAAGTTAAGAGCACGCAGAAGTACGCCGGCATACGTCGTAGTACGTCCAACGTATGTCAACGTATGATTCATACGTACCGCATACGCGAGCAATAAGTTATGCGATCGTTGACGCCCGTTCACACACGTTATTTGTAAGTTACACACAAGTCGTAATACGTCAAGATAATATCAAGCTTACCTTTGCCTTCTTGTCCACTCTCCGGTAGTCAGTCTTCTTGATGTCCCAGAGGATGGTGTTCTCACGAAGGAAATCACACACAAGCTGCTCCTCTTGGACCTTGAGACAAAACTGTGTCTTCTTGGCTCTCTTCTTGGCAAGGGTTGGCTGAGAGGAGATGGAGGCCACTGGGGAAGCAGCTTCCGATACCATTGACGATGCCTGAGAGGCGTTAGAACCTGCGTCATCTCCATCAGAGTGAGAGTGGGAGGGGGAGGCTGTGGGTGGTGATGGATCCTTCTTACGTCCACGTCCTCGCCCTCGGCCTCCGTCACTACCCTGATACTTCTTGGCAGCAGTCTTCGAAATTTTCTTCGGCATGATGGTGATGTTGACACTGCGATGTCTAGTGAGGTTATGATTTGAGTCATCAAGTGGCAGCCTTTTTATAGGCTACGGCACGTGATCGTCGGCCATACGCTGCCGTGCGGTTTGCATAAGTTAGACTGGCGTTGGGCATAAGTTGTGAACGCCGGCAACACGCTACACATTCGATGGTATAAGTTGTCTATAAGTTCTAGAAACGTTCTATATAAGTTACTAATACGTCATGTATACGTCAAACTCGTAAAAACGTATGCCATCAAAATGATCACGTCAGGCATGCCCTGGCTAAATCGTCAAGGTGTGACAGGGCCTTTAGAGCAATGTATCGGTGCTCTGTTGTACGTCTGTTATTGTATTACTACTGCTACCAGTAGAGGGTGTTGTATGCTCATGTTGAAGATGTGTGCTGCTCAACCTAGTCTGTGTGTTTACGTGCAGGTACGAGGAACCCAAGGCAGACAATAACCGGCCAAATATAGAGCCACAACAGTCCTTATTGACTAAGGGAGAACCTGCCCATTGTGTTCTGCCTCCTGATTGGCTGTATACCATTGCCAGTCAGTCTCCTTTGCGCCGTCGCTAGCAAACTGCAAACTGCATGAGCTGCTTGCTAACCGCCAATAAACAATAGAAGAAGAATAAGGAATATCGGTTCAAGGAATAGGACGAGGAGGAGCACAACGGCAGGAGCAATATGTTTTAACAAGGATACAAAAACGAGGCACGGTCAGAGCAGTGAATATGGTGAGTCAATTAATAACTTATTGTGTCCAATCTAGTAGATTGATCATTACAATTCAAACGAAATTTGAACTTTCAGAGTGTTTAAAATGAGAGAAAATGTTATTGCTTGTCTGAGAAAAGTGTATAAAGTGTATTGAGGGGTTTTACAGCCTTAAAACATATATGATAATTGTAAACAAAGTTGGCTAATTCACGGATTTCACTTATTGCGGGCTATTTTGGGAACCTATCCCCGCTATAAATGAGGGAACACTGTACATAATTCCACATGTTCACTCATAGTTTTAAGAACAAGACAATGGAAATAGTCATAAAAATAAAGAAAATGTATTGATCGAAAAGGTGTGACCAAACTTTTGGCCAGTACTGTATGCAGGTGCCAAGCAGCACAATCTTTTGTATTTCTTTAGCACTGACTCTGCATTATTATTATTGCTGTTTGTGTTGTTGTTGATATTATTTATTTCAAAACTATTACAAATTTAATATAAATATTTTTTAAAGTTCTATAGTAAAAAATAAAACATAATAAAAAAATTGTAATATCAATTAAAATATTTTAACAACTAATCATATTTTTTTTGGGCGGCTCATTTGGCATATAACATATTTCTAAATATGTTTAATAATACAAATATGTATTTGGGAAAAATGAAAACTAAAAAAAATAAAAACTAATAATAATAAATAAATGTTATTTATATTATTATAATATTATTGCAAATAATAAATAAAACAATTCTAACTTTTTGAGATATAAAGAAATCAAAATAATACAATTTTCAAAAGAGAATGATCAATAATGATCAATATTAACAGCGATAAAAGCGTAAAGCTTTTATAATTTTAGTTTATTATTAAACATTGCCACCACCAAGAAACAAACAAATGCCCAAGTCACTACATGAAAAAAACACACACAACTGGACCATAATCATCTCTTATTTTTGCAAATATTTATAGATTTACTGTCTAAGGATGCTGTTATTGTGATGATCACAAAAAAGTACACAACCATGTGAGGGAAAGGGGTTACGGTTTAATTCTGTTAAAAACAGAAGACATAACAAAAATCCAAATACGGCATGCTTGACACACTAAAAAAATATAATGCATTATCTTAAATGCCTGTGCTATTTAAAATGTTAAGTGCAGTCCATGCAGTGTACTTGGTGTTGGACTGCAGACATGTGGGCTGCAGAAGGATTACTGCTCTGTGCTCTCTTTCATTGCTTGTTGTGTCCACTCGGCCTGTGACACTTCAGCAAACATGAGCGTAACACATCCATCTTTGTGTTGTGTGTGTGCACGTTGCTCAGACTGGACTAAGTGTTTTGGTGGGCCTCCATGCAGCATTTTGTGACAGAGCCCTGCTGTGCGCCCAGAATGCCACCATGTCAAGGATATTAAGTCTGAGATTACTCTCAGAAAGAGCGTTCTCTGATGCACTGAGGGAGGCGTGGCTGTGTTGATACACTTCATCATACAGCAGCAATTCATCTGTGGAAATGTGTTTCCAAAAAGGTCAGAGCTCTCCCCTGGCAAATTGAATTATGGAAATAATGGGGGAAACAAATCATAAATACATTTTTTTGATAGTTAACTCCCGCTGCTATCTTTTAGCCCTCAGTGTTGGTCGACCTCTTGTGGAATCAGGATGGGAAAATAAGCTCCTAACTGTTTATTATGGAGCTCGTCGCCATTAATGCCTTTGTTTAATTGTGTGTGTGCATGCATATTTTTGGATGTGAACATGCTACAGGCTCCATTTGAGCCCTGCGGGGGAAAGAAGCCTATTGTGTTTTTACTGGCTTATTGTCATTGTTTGTCTTCCGCCACAGATCACACTGCTGTGAGCTGGAACAAGCTCAGGACAGTCAACTCGGGACAGCAACAAGGAAATGATGCAAAGGACAAATGATACTATAGATCCGGGGTGTCCAAAGTGCGGTGCAGGGGCCGTTATCGGCCCAAAGCTTGTCTTTTTATTGGCCCTCAGCATATTTTTAGATATTACACTAATTTGTTTTATTACCTATAACACCAAGCTAAGATGTTGATGTTTTGTTCAGATTGCTTAGCATTTATTGACCTACATTGGATAATGCACAAAACATATCAAATTTTTCTGTACCCGGATCTTAATGGAAACCGTTTCAACAGCCCTGTTGTAGATGGTCAGATGGTGACGCGACAGCTCATCTAAGCAGGGACGATCATCATGATGGGATTGGCTTGAAGTATGGGGAACAAATTAGAGATGCATGATATTTTTTTTCAACCCGACACTGATACTGATTATTTCCTGCTTCTCAAGACCAAAATTATAATAACTTTGTATCTTTTTTTTTTTAAATTGGAGTTAAACTGTACCTGTGTATTTGTCCTTACCAAATATCATGACATCACGACTATGAACAAAACCTTTAAAAATTAGCAGCGGCTCAATAGTACAAACCATGGCTCTAAGGTGTTTAGTAGCTGGTATCTTCAGTTTTTTCGATATTTTTTGCAGAATGTTTGCAGACCATTTGGAGCGTTAGGCTAAATGTCTTCCTCTGAAACAATGAGAAGTCACACACGATTGACACCAAGTGAGCTTAGGAGAAGTCATGGCATTCCACAGATAGCGCTTGATTTGCTCATGCCAACCCACCTACAGCACAGTACAAGTAATCTTGCCTAATTGGAGCTTTTTTTCTTTTTTAAAATTTGTTATCTGAGCTATTTTTTCATGTTATAGGATTTATCAGTATGATGTCATAATTCCGTACATCGCTCCAATAATTATTGTGCACCCCAGTAAAAATGCTGTCATATGTTCATGTACATGGCCGCCATATTGTATTTTTTGTGCTAATTTGCATCTACAGTTGTCCCTCGTTTATTGCGGTTAATTGGTTCCAGACTTGACAGCTAAAGACAAAGTATGATTGATTCAATAGAGCATGTAGTTAGAGCATAGAAAACCTGGTTATGACCTTCTAACAACGTTTTTTTAAGCATTAATATAACCCTGGAGACATGAAAAAATATGCCAATAGTCACCTTTATACTCGTATTACCTAATATAGTGGACATGATAAGCGATAATAACACATAATAACTCACCTTGGGAAAGTCCATTGTTGTTGTAGTATATTGGACATAATGTGGGTCGATCGCATGGCATCGACGTGAGTCTATCATCCATCCTCACTACGACTATCTTTGTTTACACCACATTGCGTGTCTCTTATGCCCAGGCTACAGGATCTCGACAGTGACACAAGAGATGGCCACCACTTTAAGAATTACCAAGCTACCAAGCTAACTAGTAAGCCTCCAATTTATTTGTTTGAAACTGCGTGGGGAAGGAGGACAAAGTAAGAAGCCAAAAAGATACCACTTCCACACAGAATGGGAGGAGAACTTTTTTTCACCCTGCATCCATGGTTGATGCAACATCGTGCAAGTTAAGGTCATGTAAGCTAATGTCTTATGTGAGCTAATGTCTCATCAAAGTTACATTACTGATGCATAGTGGCCAAAATATTACATATAACTTATCTTTCAATATTGTTAGACTATTAAAAGGCCATAGTCAACCACAAAACACCGACCATTTATTAATGAATTCTTTTTGACAAACCACGATTGAATGAGGGGGCGATGTTCGGATTGCGATGTAGCAAGGGACAACTGTACAATGTTTACAACTACGCTGTGTAAAATATGTATACAACCATGGCTGCCATACTTCAAAACAGTTTACAAACAGTGGGCAGATGGCTCTTCGGTCAGATACAGTATGTTGGAAATGTATTTAATTTAGAGTAAAATTTGAAAAAAATGTGAAAAAAATAGATGGGTTCAAGTTAAGGAACTGTTTAAAAAACAAATGAAATGGGATTTGATAGTTCACATTTCTCTTGAACAAGAATTTCATAGGATTTTGTACAAAAATCAATGCAATGAAAATTACAAAGTTAACCAGTGTCAGTGTCAACATAAAAATAACAAGACTCGATACCTCGACTTTGATATAAGTGTCACAAAAAAGCCACAAAAGAAAAAGCAAAATGCTCAGCGTTAATCCTTTGGTGCTTGCTCGCAGACATAATATTCCACAACTATTCCGGTCAAATTCCCAATTGTCACGTCCATTTTCTGCTAACCTCCTCGCTTGTAAGCCCTGGCTCAGACAGTAAATAATCTTAACTGATCGTAATTGACTGTTAATAGAACATCGCTCTGAGTCACAGGAACCGTCAGTGCATCGCGACACACATCAGCATCACTGCAGCGATAGCATCTTCTTCCCATCATTCCAAACTTGATTACTTCTCCCTCCTTCTTTAGTTTGTTTTATAACATTCTTGCGGTTTTGTCTCTAATAGGGAGGAAGGACCATTGCTTGTGTTCTTCATTCATTTTCCCCAGGTGTGTACTGGACTAGTTTTCTGTGTACGTGTTTTCTAAATGTTTGGTGAAGATCAGCTGTGTGTAGGCATGTTTGTCAGTGTCGGAGTGTCAGAGATACAGGCTGGCAGGACAGTCTGGAATAGTGATATAGGTCGTGTACACGCTGCAAGAACAACATGGAAAAACTGTTGTATCAAGTCTAAACACCAGTGCTGAACAGTGAGTCCATGTAGTCTTTTTTTTTTAATGATTTATTTATTTGAACATTATTTTTTTCTCACATTCTTTCACATCAGTATACATTTCAGATCACAATTCCAAATGTCCAAAAGGAGCAGGAAGAATCAGAGCTTATTCAATCCAACCCGCTCTTTGTTTCACATCCAATAGCTAATACATGTCACAATTACTAATACATTTCACATCAAGTGCTGATACATTTGTTCATTTCTTATTCAACATGGTCCCCTTTCTGAACAACATGAGAACGTGGTAAAGCAATATAACAATGTGTTACAATGAAGGTGAGGTTTATAAATCTGCTTGGACAAACCGCTGCAAATTTCACAAAGTGCAGGTGTCATATGGCTTAGCATAATATCTCTCTGTGGTTCATGATTCTTCTTCCTTATATTTTCTAAACGTCAACTGCTTGTAGTGTCTTTCGAATTGGGTCATTTTAGTGCATTGTTTGAGTTCTTCACTCAATCTGTTCCATACTTTGATTCCACATACAGATATGCTGAAGGTTTTTAGCGTTGTGCAGGCGTATTAAACTTAAAGTGTTTTAAGCCACATTTTTTCCTAAGATCATATTTCCTCTCTCTTGAGAAGAATTGTATTACGTTTCTGGCTAGCACGTTATTTTTTGCTTTATGCATCATTTTAGCTGTTTGAAGGTTTACCACATCAACAAATTTTAGTAGTTGTGATTTTAGGAATAGGGGGTTTGTACGTTCTCCCGAAGCGGCCTTGTGGATGACCCTCATTGATCTTTTTTGTAGTACAGTTGGTGAGTGAAGTCTGCCTTTGTAGTTATTTCCCCATACATCCCCTTCTTCCTCTGACAAGTTATTTGGGATCCTTTCTTCAAAATTTGGGCCAATGTTTACAAAGTATTTGTTGAACATTTCCACGTTTAAAATATTGAGGGTAATCAGATTTCTTGGATCCATTCCTGATAATACTGTTTAAAATGCCCCATGTTGCTCTAATGTTATTTTTATTCTTGTCTAATAGTTTACTATAATATTCTCTCTTACATATTCTTAAAATATTTGTTAATTTGTACTTATTATATTTATTTTCTGTAATCTGATTTTTTTTTTTTTTTGTACTGTACAGAGGCGTACTGAATTCCCACAAAGTACACATTGAGGAAGTGTACCTGCCTCGCAATATAGTCCCTAAATAAATAGAGTATAGCCCAGTCTTTGGATAGTGGGAGTCATGGTTAGCGATACTGCCAAGTAGAAGCCAGAGAAGACAAAAGCAGTGTGCCGACATTGTTCAGTCGAGATGTGGAACGGCGATCCAAGCTATAGTCATGGAAATAATTATTAGACCATCCTTTTATCTTTGGTGTCTTTGTCATTTTAATGCCCGGGGCAACTAAAGGTATGTTTGTTTAGAAGAATATAATGATGACAACAAAAAAGCTCATAAGAGTTTATTTGAAGAGCTGATATCTAGCCATTTCCACAGTGTTCTTGATAACCAAAATCACTTACGGTAAGTTCTTACATCAATAGCTATTAGGGGTGCAACGATACACAAAATTCGCGGTTCAGTTCAGTTCAATACGTTTGTGTTACGGTTCTGTATTTCTTCGACACAAAAAATAAATTACCTTGCCTTTTTAAATTGGAATTTTATTGAAATTGCCAACATTTTACCCATTTTTCTTATTTTTCAACATTTTCAGCATGGTGTGAATGTGGGAGGCGTGTTCATTAATGTGGGAGGCGTGTTCATTAATGTTCACACATTCATGGTGTAGAAATAACAGAGAACCTCATCTTTGATGCACATTGTGTCTGTCTCATGCCATTGTAAGCCAGGGTTTCAGGATTCTAGCTCATGTGGAAGTTTGGTGTAAATAAAGGCTCGGCTACTACGGCTAGGCAAGTTTATTATTAGCACAGTTCGTCTCTGTTAGCAACAGTCAAGGGACCTTCTCAACTCACACAACACACTTCCGCCCTTCAAAATAAGAGCGATATCCTGTTTACTTGTGTTAACAAAATAAGGATGTCATAAAAATACCTTACACCAACATTGAGGCAGCAAACAAAGTATACTACTTTTCAAAAGTAAACATCTTTGGTGAAAGTGTATTCCTTTAAAAATAAACTTTATAACATTTATACATTTACATTTAAGTTGAATGGTTTGATATTTATATACTGGTTGAAAATAGCCCTTTAAGAAAGTCATTGTAAAGTTGATAAAAAGTTTATATTAAAAATTGAGAAGTTCAGACAGAACTCATATTGCACCATCTCCTGGTGGAAAGTATTAACTCTATGAGGGTGCAAATTCAGCAATGTTGCAATTTTGCCCCTTTTTGCAGTTAAAGGGCTATATCGTCTTTCATAATAGGGAGAAAAAAAAACGATACCGATATTGACCAATATTACATTTTTATGCCAATATCGGACCGATAATATCGGTGGGCTGATATTATCTGACATCCCTAATAAAACTCTTTCACTGTACTTTATTTTGATAAACATGCACGGGAATTGCCTGTCTGCCCTGTTGGCACTTGCGCATGTGTGATGTTTACTTAGTTTCTTATTATCGAGAGAATGAAAAATAGTCAATAAAATGTGTAGTCGCTTGTCACAGGCTAAGCCTATCTACTGTATGCCAGCATGTGTGACCGCTCCCATTTCAGTCTCATTCCACTTTCTGGCATCTTTGTTTACACATTTTGCCTGGCTCTCACTGCCTCTTTGGCGGCAGATAGCTAGCTTGTTTTTGGCCAACGGGTGAGCTACAAGTGGCTATCACGTTCGTGGAGTACATGCTAACTTTGTTATTTGCTTCACCTCTTAGTAGTTTATAAGTGTTCTATTCAAACATCTACTGTATTGGAGCGGGTCAATGTGTATTGGAGTTTAAAAATAATTAAAATTGTTTACACAAAAGCTAAGCAGTTTTATGTTGTACATTTTGTTCTCTTATTGTTCAGAAAATGGGCCGAAAATGATTTCGCACATATGTGCTTATGACCTCTTTTTAATTCCTCATGCGTGGAGCATACAAGCACGTGCAACAACAGACGCCGTGTTTTATTCAATGCAAACACACTGGCTTAAAATCCACAGTGATGACGACAGTATCAGCACTAAGCGAAACAGGACTGATCTCAGCTCTGCAGAATTCCTAACGACACAGCTGGGATCCACCTAAGGTGCAGCTAATGGTCTGAAACACTCTGACTGTGCCTGTTGATGCAGACTTTTGGAGGGAAAGCCACAGTGAATCGTGTTAACACCCAGTGGGCTTGGCGTGGTGCAACACTGCCCCCTAATGTTTGACTCGCTCTTTTTGAGCAAATAAAGTCAAGGCTTTAAAAATAAATTATTTTCTACACAATACTCCTCATATCCCCGGAGAACAGAATAGAATTCCCACTGTTTTTTTTGTTGTTTTGCCACATTTACCAGAGGTCTTATTTTGAAATAGACTTCACTATTAAAACCTTGTCCCTCCACCCTCTTCTTACCCTGCTCTCCATGTGTGACACAGAAGGCAGAGCACTTCTGTCATGTAGAAGATCTTTGATTTGTGTTTTTGCAGCATGTCCTTAAAACAGCAGAGTGCTTTTGTCACATAGAGGATCTTTGATGTACATTTTTGCAGTCGGCCACTAAAACCAGCAGAGCGCTTTTGTCATGTCAAGGATCTTTGATTTTGCCTTCTTTTCTACACAAGAGAATAGAATCACTTTGATTTGCGTTCTCGCTGTTTTTTTTTCCACATTGAATTTAGTCCAGCTCTTATTTTGAAACACTATTATTAAAGCCTTGTCCCTCCACCCTCCTCCTACCCTGTTCTCCATGTGTGACATAGACATAGAACTTTCACAATACATGATTCTTAATTAGCCAGCATAACAGGAACTCCACTCATCTATTTTGTCATGTCAGCCTCATGCTTCTCATGCATGAGGAGAAACGTTTGTTGCATTATGCTGCAGTGTGCTAAACGGTGTTTATTGCAATCAACCGCCTGTTTACCTTGGGATGTTTTCTTCCTGTCAGAGCCCCCTGCTGAGTCAATTAGAGTGTAATGTAACTGTCTTTGCTGCTATTTAGTGTGTTTGTTTACTGATGAATGATTGTGAGACAAGTGTATGAGTGTCTGTTTGTGGCCGCAGATCAGCTCGAATATTGCTGAGTTGTTCCATAATCTGTTGCAGCTATGTGGCAGATATATAGCCTCATTAATTCCCACAGTCGTCCCAAACACATGCTGAGTTGGAGCCCGGCAAAAGAGAGAGCTCCGGGTGTCAGCCATGTGTCTATATTACACTAGTAGGCCTGGTTCAATAACTGATCAGTGCTGTATCACTTTTTGGCACAAACATGACATATGAAATGGAGAAATGAACATTTAACATCATTTACCTGTAGTAGACACCTTTGGTAAACATTGATCCACACCAGCAACAATTTATCAACATCTTTGATGGTTTGTGGTCTCTGTTTTGTTCTCACCGTTACTCCTTTCGCCACTTCAGCTCACTCGATTACGCTGTTTTTCTTCAGGATGGTAGTTATTGTTGATGAGGCCTTTCTGTGCATCCTGGTGAGATCGGCAGCATGGACGCCATCTTCGACCTTTACGATGACTTCTTTCTTGAATTTAACAGTGGTCTTCACCCTCTTTGGAATGCTGCTGTTACTCGCAACCTTATTTGGACTCATAGCAGCTTATTTAGAGTTTGTCGTACTCAGTAAAAAAATGCACGCACAGTCGATGCCGAGGGTCCATTCTTTGGCCACTTGATTCATGCCTTACATGTGTGAGCCTTACAGGCTGCCATAGTAAAGTGTGAACTAATTATTGCGAGATCCAAGATGGCTGCATGAACAAACCAAGCACAAATACAACAATTTTTACCCGCGCCATAATGCATGCTAACCAGGCAGGTGAACGCAAACCAAGGCAAAATTTGATCATAAATTTTGGATGTTAACCGAAAAACTGGGGGCGGAGGATGATAGATACCACTGTATAGTTTATTTTTGTACCTTAGTTTATAACTTAGACTCAACTGTTTTACCTTAGACTAAGTTTATAGTCTCTGTAAAAACAACACTGGAAACACAAAGTCAAAGCAGGATTTACCGTTCCAAACAGTACTGTGCTCAACTCAACTGGACTGGACCACTTGGTGGAAACGTGGCTGTTCAAAGTCGTGTGCCAAGCAGATGTTGCAGCCACACTGACCAGTGTTTGTGTCTGTGAGTCCCGAGTGGCTTCCAAATTACAACTTTGGTGCAAAAACAACCTTTGACACAAAGAACCAAGTAGCAGGAAAGTACAGACTTAAGAGCAGTGTGAAAATCTTTGCCCACATTGAACAGTGAGGACGTTTTTGTGTATCTACAGCTCTCTTCTCAGAGATATGTTAGCACTCAGAAACATAAAAAACAGCAAGCTGCCTCTCTGTGTGGTAATTCAGAGGGAAGATTTATGTCAAAACCTTACCGAGGTCAACTTACTTTTAAGAGCTTTCCCATCCACTCCGCAGCCTATCAT
The DNA here is from genome assembly GCF_027744805.1 of Dunckerocampus dactyliophorus. NCBI lineage: Eukaryota > Metazoa > Chordata > Actinopteri > Syngnathiformes > Syngnathidae > Dunckerocampus > Dunckerocampus dactyliophorus. Next base: position 12,056,755 of record NC_072828.1, read on the forward strand.
GCACTCTGTCACTTTATGGCCATCTCTACTATCAGTCAATCAATCAAGCAATATCTAGATAAAATCATTGTTTATTTTTTTGTCAGTATGGTTTTAAAATGACTACTTTTAACTTGTTATTCTTGTTACCTATGAATAGCACAGAGTCAAGAGTTTTTGTTTGGATCAGCATTTGTTAGCAAAAAAAAACAAAACAGACGATTTCTGCAACCATTTTTGTGTGTCGCCTTAATAAAAAACACACCTGAATATTCTAATAAATATTGGAATCGAGGAATTTATTCCATCCATCTCCTCCTACTTCTAATCTTTTGTCATTCTCTGTGAACCAGGAAGAAGCATGGTAGCTAACAAACAGACAGACTAAGACTCAAATACTAACCAATTAATGCTTTTTTTAACCTTAGTAAGAGCAAATTAATGCCCTCTGTCTGCTATTTGTGTTGAAGCGTTCATCTTGGTCCAGAATTAGAAAATGGTACGGTCTGGGTGTTTCTTTTGTGAAAGCTAATTCATCTACTCCTCAACCGCTGCACACAAATGGATACAAACCAGTCAAAACATTATTAATTTAACATTATTAAACATGCTATTATTTTTCTGACAAATCCCCACTCGGTGACCCTGTTATTTAACCCACAAGTTTTACCACGCAAGTTGGACTGACTTTTCACATAGCTCAATGCTCTCTACAAAACACCCTCTGCAACTTCAGGGTGTTTAACCAAGTCCTCACGCGATGTGGTACGCACTTTAAGGCGATGGACAAGCACATGTCTGTAAAATTTGAGCAAGATTGGTTAAAAAACATGGCTGCCGTCAAGCAACATCTTTGGAGGTTTTGGAGGGGCATAGGCAAGAGTTACCAACTTATTACCCATAAATCATTGACCATTTGTCCACTGGTTATAGAACTTTGAGATAACGTACATACTGTATATGCTAACATACATTCCAAAGCATTTTGAACACAACCAATAGAGGGCGCCACAAATGACACCCCATGGGGGTCGTCCTTTGTGAGCCAGGAAGTAGCCCACTAACAAACGCATGCACAATCCAGTTTTGTTCACCATTTAACTCTTTGTCATTGTGTTGATAGGGAAGTTAATGTGTAAAATATAAAATGTGACTTATTTTTTCGAAGCACTCTCATGCTAAGTGTGTTTATTTAATCTCTACTCTTCCACTGTTGTCGAGTATTTAGAATTGTGTTAAGATTTATAACTTTGCCTTCTTCTGTTTAAACTCACATTTCCGCTAGGCCTGTAGGGGATGTTGTCCATCTATTTCACACAGGATTTTCATAGCGATAAAGTAAACTTTAATGTTTCCGTTTGTTCTCAACTGTCTGAAAAATCTGCCCTCTTTTTTTTTTTATTAAACAACGGCTTCCTAGTCTAGGATTTATCACTTTAATCGTGGCAGGTAATGACTGCTTTGTGTCCAAGGTTGTCCTTGTCTCTTTCTGGAGGATGTGTTTGTTTGTTTGTCCAGCAGTTGTCGTACAGCAAAACAGCAGCATTCTACACATGAAGGAATCCCAACTCTCCCTACTTTGAGATTTACAGCTTGCGTCTCGAGGTCTGCCTTCATGGCTTCCAAAGTTATGTGAATCTAAAAGGAATATGATTACATATCTACAGAGGAAGTGCCTGTGTGTGGTTCTGGGAGAATACACATTTGGTGTTGACCAAGGTGACTACACTTGTTGCACTAGCCATGTTGTTGATGCTCACACAGCAGCCCACCCCCACCCCCCACATTTTCAAGACTGACCCTCCCCCAACTGACAGGTCCAGAAAAAGGTTCATTGTGCAGGCATGGAGCGAGGAGAGCGCGGCCTGGTTCTGCTTAGCGTGCAGCTTTGCATCTGAAACACTTACCTTCCTCCAGGGGTTGCATCTGGAGATGGTTTCCTGTTGCTGAGCAGGGTGGGGGCGGGGTTTGGAAAAGCTCTGTGATTGGCTGATATTTGAGCCCTGATGAACCCCAGGATGATAGAAAATTGTCAAACAGCAACGTGTCAGTCACTGGGATGCAGATTTAAACCACAAACTAACCCACACAGGAGTTGCGATTGGTGCAGACGCTGGAGCGAGTAGCCAATGATCATGCTTTAAGGTGTGGATGTAAATTTACCAACAAGCAAAACAAAGCATGGAAGTTCACTGTTTATATCCAACCTCAGTAAATAAAGTAATTCGGCAAATTTAGCAGTGACTGGATTTGCCTAATTTTTGAGCTACAGGTTTAGCATTGTTGTGATAGTGATTTGCCAGACTAATGCCATTGTTATTCCATAATTGTGCTTAAATGGTCCCATTAGACCATGGCGGCAGGAGCAGTGGATTCCATAATAGTATGTAATGGTGCTTCCTGTTATTACTGGAATGATGCAGCAGCGAAATCTTATCGATCAAGAAGGAACTCCATCGACTGTGATGCTATCATTGCTGAAATAATTGTGTGTCTGGCAAATTGTCCTTGTTTAATTGCCTCCACGACAGTGGTTACAGTATGTAGAACTATAGGCAGGCACATGTAACAGGGAAGCTTTCAATGTGCATGCGAAGCAGCTCAGTCAAACGCAATCACAAGCTTCTTGCCATGCTAACATTCCCACGCCATTCTTCCAAAATACTGTAACTTGTGAAAGTTGTCCTACCAGCTAGAGGTCCGATCAGGTCTTGTCTCAAATCAAAAGATAGATACTTTATTAATCTCCAAGGGCGGGTGTGTCGTAGCCATAGCGAGCAAAACAGCAGCAGCGTCCTCCGAAGCCCACAATGGCGCCTTTGTGTCAACGTAAAGTGAAAGTAGGCGTATGTTTACTCTTATACACACAAAAAGTTAGTTCAACATGCTTGAAAGCAGCAATGTTATGTGTGCCATTGTACACATTAAATTATACTTATCTAATGTGGAAATAACGGCACATAATTGTTATGTCATCAGTCATCCAAACGAATACGCTGAAGCCGGAGTTTTGAAAAATCTTGCCCCTGGCCGGAATTTTCCAAAATCTCCGCTTTTAAGGACAAAAACCTCCGTATGCGTGTGGATTAGAGGCCAAAACATACAGAAAAATATGCGCTTTAAAATATCCATATCCATATATATGTGCCCTGCGATTAGCTGGCGACCAGTCCAGGGTGTACCCTGCCTCTTGCCCAAAGTCAGCTGGGATAGGCTCCAGCATACTCCCGTGACCCGAGTGAGGACAAGCAGCATAGAAAATGGATGGATGGATAGATATTGACCATGTACATGAAGATAACTTTGTTATGTAGCTTCTTCTGTTCTTTTTTTGTCATCTTATTGTCAGCCATATTGTGCTGAGCAGCCAAGACAGACGGTAGCGTCTCACACAGAAATGCAGAGACAAATCTAACAATAGTTGTGTTATTAATCCTTTATCTTGAATTTTGTGTGACGTCATGCATGACTACATTTTTGGGCGACTTTTGAGGTGTTTTTTTCCAGTGAAACAGTGGCTATTTCAAAGTGAGACTCCTAATGGTAGCCTTTTGACTCCCTCCTTTCTTGCTCAGTGGAAATTCCCCCAACATTGTTTGTCCATTAGCGTGAGTTCACTTTTTGGGGAAGTACTCAAATATGCTGAGATTACATTTGAATGTTCCTTAGAAATGATGGTTTGGCTTTAGGCCGCATTGGAGTATGTTCTCGTGACACCTCATACGTTGTCAACGTACAGTACAAGCCTTCATGTAGTCCTTCTCCACAAGCGTCTCTTCATGAGGGGGTGTTTGGCTTTTGGCCTTCATCCCTGAGTCTGACTATACAGCGTCTTTGGCTCAGTGCACATTCCCCCTCACCCCTTGCAGCAGGCCCACCACTGCGTCCAAATTCTAAAAGAACACAGAGTCTTGCTTTTAAGAGGAACACAAAACTCTTCACATTAACTTAACGCATCTTCTTAAGGGACAATACTATATGAATGAATCTTGTTGATGCAGTACTTTAGAGTAGTCAGTGTACAGCTTGTATAGCAGTATAGATTTACTATCCACTGAAAATGAGTCAACACAGCCATCTAAACAGCTGGTAACACAAGTGAGCACCCTTCCCTGTGCACATGTCCAAATGATGAGTATTTAGTGTGAGGACCATTGTTACGAGCACTGCCTTAATTCTCTTTGACATGGAATTCACATGAGTTGCAGATGTTGCAGATGGAATCCCCTTCCACTCTACGATGACGTCACTGGTGGCGCTGGTGGATGTTAGACACCTTGCAATCCTCCACCTTCCTTTCCTCCTCCTGTTTGAGGATCATGCTCTGCTTCACAATGTCACAGTTCATTAGGTTTGGGCATCGAATCTTAAGCATCAATGGGAATCGGGACTAATATTCCGATTCATTCAAAGAAGTAACTAGAAGAAATAACTGCAAACACCAACAAAGAAGAAGCGGCTCAAAAGTTTGGCTTAACTTCATAAAAAAAAGAGCAGTCAGCTCAGTGCAACATTTGCAACACAGTGGTATCATGCAAAGGAGGGGTGCACGACCAACATGGTGAAACACCTCCAGATTCATGATGTACAAATAACAGAGTGCCCCGTCATGGACGCGCTCCATTGACCTTCCTCTAAGCAGTCACAATAAGGGACGTCAAACAACAAATGACATCTGTGTCATGCCAATGTAACCGAGGGTTTCAGGTTGCCCTCTAATCTTATGGTTCGGTGTAAATAAAGGACGTTAGCCACGCCTGCAGCATGCAAGTTTATTCATGTACACAGCATGTCTCATTTAGCAAGTCAAGAGACCTTCTTAACCCGCATAACACGCTTCCGCCTTCAAAAGAAGAGCGATGTGCACCACTTTCTGTTTACTTGTAACTACTGTAAATAAGGGTGTCATGAAAAGTAGCTTACACCAACATTGAGGCAACAAACAAAGTGTACTAGTGCTAATACGGTACAGTAGCTCAACTCAAACATCCAGCTAACATTAGCTTGTGTACTTTTCATAGACAAACCTTACAAGTTGTTGTTTGATATTCTGTGCCCAGGTTAGTGCCTGCAGCATCACTAACTCACTAATATATAAACAACAGCATACAATATGTGGAAATGTTTTTTCATGAGTTTTTCAAAAGTAACCTTTTGTGAAAGTCTGCTCCTGTTGAAATAAACTTCATAATATTTATATTCAAGCTGAATTTTTTTGTTTATATACTGGTTGAAAATAGCTGTGTGGGAAATTCATAGTAAAGTTGATTAAAAAAAGTTCATATCATGAAAAAAATTCATGGAGAAGTTCAGACAATTAATCCAAAAAGAACTCTAGTTAGCGCCCTCATTTATACCATCCAAATGTTTATGACCCTCTTAAAAGCACGATAATCCAGAATCGTTTGAACTGGAATCAAAACGAGGAATCTGAATCGGAACTAGAATTGTTCATACAATGCAGAACCCTACAGTACATGTTGGAATCTATCTTCACCTCAATGAACCTCAACTCCCTAGTGCCGGCAGTACTCGTGCAGCCCCAGACCAAGACGTTACCACCACCGTATCTTGCTACTCACTTGTGTTTCAACTGTTTAGACAATAATGGCTCTGCGTTGAGTTATTTTCAGCATACAGTAAAGCTATACTGCTATACAAGCTGTACACTGACTACTCTAAAGTATATCCAAGTTAACTTTCTATAGTATTATCCCTTGGGAAGGTATACTGTAATAAAAATGCTGCAGTGTGAGGGGTACACTTGCTTTTGTGAGATACTGTTTGCTGTCCTGACATCTAAAAGCTTTATCTTAGCATCTTCCTGAAGTCCTTTTCTTCTCTGCTTCACTTCTTACTCTCAGTCCTCTGACATTCATGCTGTTAATCAGACAGATTAGAACCACACCCTTTGTGTAACATTTCAATGAGCTCATCCTTGTTGTGAGAGTACTCAGCCTCCTTTAAACAGTCTGGTGATCTACAGCGTCATGGACTTCAGCTCAAACCCACATGTGGGACTGTTGGGACCGGTTCTTTTCAGACAGTCTCACAAAAACAGGTCACTGCTCCTCAATACTGCCCTAAAATCTTGGCAGAATGTGAGAGTGAAAACAGTCCAATGACCCTGCAAATCCACCACAAGGATGAAAATGAACGATGTGTTACCTCTGTCGCTTGCACAGTTGTTATGTATTATGGGGCTGCTTATATGCCACAGTAATGTAACTGGTTGAGTAGCGCATCCAACATTTTAAAGAACACGAAGGTAAGATAAAGATAAGATCAACTTTTTTTATTCGACATTGGGGAAAATTCCACTTTTGCGGTATGAAATTAACATAGAAACAGGACAACAATAAAAATTACTCAAATAAAAATTGAATGAAAGATCAAAGTAGTATGGGTAGGGAAAAAAAATAACTTTATAATAACGCACAAATTGCACACAGTCGTCTTTCATTTATCACGGTTAATTGGTTCCAGGCCCGACTGCGATAAGTGAATAAAAATAAATAAATAAAATAAAGGGAATATTTTTGTAGTTAGAGCATAGAAAACCTGTTTATGATTTTCTAAACACGGGGTTTCACATTATTAGAACCGCTGGTCTTCATGCAGTGTGAAAGCTAATGTAGTCTAACATCATGTCTCATAACATTACTGATGACTAATAATAGGCCATAGTTAACCACAAAACAGCAATCATTTATTTATTTATTTTTTTTTAAACCGCGATGAGTGCTAGTGAGGGAGCAATTTTTGAACTGTGAGGGACGACTGTACACATATTGTACACCAGAAAAAAAAACAATTTATGTAGATAATTTGTGTGTTGTAAAGTATTATGGCTGTGAAGAGAAATGACCTGTGGTAGTACTCCTTCCTATACTGCAGATACAACAGTCCGTTGCTGAAAGAGCTGCTCGGGGCCTCAACAGGGCCGTGCAGGGCGTGAGAGGGATTGTCCATCACAAACGTCAGCTATACAACATCCCTCTGCCCAGTGGGCAACCTAGGACAAAGTCAACTTTCCTAATCAGTTTATTGAATCTTTTCCTGTTTCGGTCTCTACCACACCATGTCATAACGCGGCAGAAGCCACCACAGTGTCATTGATGTCCCGTAGCAGTGACCTGCACATAAGGAGGTTTGTGCTGTTTGTCCAGAGGTAGATACATATGTTGGATGCTGACCACTCATGGTAAATGCAGCTACTGCCATCTTGTGGCTTTATTGCAAAAAAAGACTACATCGGGGGGTTGCCTACAGCCACAGCTGTTAACGCCAATGTTTTTTTATCCAGAAAGCTATCTATCTATCTATCTATCTATCTATCTATCTATCTATCTATCTATCTATCTATCTATCTATCTAATATAACGGTAGATAGTATCTATCTAATATAACGGTAACTAGTAGGACATATAAAGCAGGATACCTAAAAAAATATATATGAAAATGATTTCCACAAAACTTTGTTGAGGGTTGGACCATGGACAAAAGAAGAGTCCATTAAAGTTTGGTGAGAACATGGATGAAGGTGTACGCAGGACACAATATGATCTTGGAGGAGGTCTGTGCTTGTTAGATATGGTCATTATAGCGTTGCTAATGGTGGCTTTTGCATAATACTCCAGTTGTTACATTATTACACAAGCATTTTTGTAATGTAATCAGGTGTTTTTGTGTGTACTCATCTCAGGCTCTGGGAGATGCTGAATTTCCCGTGGTGCTGAGGCAGCTGCTGCCCCTGATGAAGCCCCGCGAAGGAGGCCAGGACAGCGGGTCCGCCTCAAGGTTCGGGGAAGACGAATGCGGGCCTGACGAGCTGATCCTCCTGCTGGTCTACCTGTATTCGATGGCCGACGAGGCGCAGCCAGCAGACCAGGAGGACGCCCAGGAGGAGGAACTGGAGAAGCTGGAGAGGGAGCTGATGGGAGCGCTCACGCTGGCCATCACCAGAGAGATGGCACTCAGCCCGTTACTGCAAAAACTCACAGGTAAGACAACTACTTCCTGTTTAGTAAATGAAACTGTGAACAATTTACAGGCAATGTTTACATTTTCAGGGATTATCAAGTTACAATGCTCTGGGGTTTAAATGATGCTTATTAACATTGTTAGTTTTTGGCCAAAGGTAAGTTTTCAAATGTGAACCCATTCAAATTTAAAGTAGGTCCAACCCAATTTATATTTTAGGTATCTTAGTTCAAAGGTCAAATCAGTAGCCAATTCACCAAACAATCTTAAATTTTATATGGATTTATGGACCTATATCAAAAGAATAAACTTTTTTTGTATTTGTTATACTGTAATTATTTATTAATAAAATAAATGTTAGTATTTTACATGTATAATATTTTCAGAAAATATGTATTATTAAATGTATAAAATAATTTTCTTGTCACAGTTTTCTGCCAATCTTCAAACGTTATTCTGAATAGGAACCCTGTTGTTTTTTCTTCATAACTGATACAAAAGGAGAGAGAGTTTCTTTAGGAACTACATCTTGTTTCCAGTCATATATTTCATCCAAACGTCCTGCAATTACTAATTTAGCAACCCACTGGATTAAACTAATACATGACTAAAAAATAATCTAGTCAATGATGAAGGTTACGTTTGTAAGCACTATACTACTAGGTTAACTGTTTTTTTTTACACATACTGTAGTCTTGTCCCTTAAAAAATCCCTCCAATTTAGACCACTCCCAACAATAGTAAAAGCTACCATTTAACTTTTAATTTTTGTAAAAATAGTCTGTGTTTAAAGTGTCTGCTTTGTTTCTCTTGTACTGTGTTGGGATGGAGCAGATGAAGGTCAATGTCTTTAGATGGACAGTCTGCATCCACACCCCAGCCTCCTGCAATAACAGCATCTTTAACCTTCAGCCTGCACACACACACCACATAGTTCATAATTAGAGCTACTTTTAGTACCTTTGCACACACCCTCAGTGAAATAACACACTTCTCATATTGCACATATAGGCTCACATAGAACACACTTCTATGTAAAGCACTAGTTTAGACTGTTGATCGATCTTTTGCGCTCACAGTTTGTCTGACTTCCTGTTCTACTTGGCGAAAAGCGCTTGGACTCGGCTTGAGGGGCCCTGACTCTCTGTTATAAACACTTCATTGGAAACGACCCTGTCATAGTGTGCCAGGTGTGTTTTAGTCAGCGTCTGTAAGTGTGTGCTTGTGTGTGTGTGTGTGTGCGTGTGTGCGTGCGTGCGTGCATGTGTGTATTTAGAGGAACTGTTATGGACCTTCTTTTTTTCTAAACCACAGTAAGTGTGTGAGTGTATGCGCAATCGTGCACGTGAGTGTTTTTATGGCGGTGGCCGATGAAGTAACATGAGGCAGGAGGTAGCTTCTTGGAGGAAAACATTGATCGTGGCATAAACCCCCACTCCCCAATTAAAGCCCTCAAATGGGAACCAGACATTGAATGGAACCTGGTCACCATGAGAGGAATGTTTAATCCTTCTTGTCTTTGGTCTACTTACAGTCGTATACAGTATTGTGTAAAATCACACACGGTAAAAAGTCGGTGTAAAAGTCAAAGTGAGTGTATGCTTTATCACATAGAATTTACAGTATATCGAATAGAGGCTTGATGTCATCATCACCCCATGTTAGATAGCAGCCATTTTGTTGTCAAATGACAGCACTATAGAAAGTAAACTTGGATATACTTCAGAGTAGTAAGTGTACAGCTTGTACAGCAGTATGGATTTACTACCCACTGAAAATGAGTCAAGCACACAGCCATTATTGTCCGTAACAGCTGAAACACAAGGGAGTACACCTCACAGTGAACACGTCCAGATTTGTGACCTTGGTGTGAATATTTTGTGTGAGCACCATTGTTTTCGAGCACTGCCTTAACCTCTTGGGCATGGAATTTACCAGAGGTGCACAGGTTTTTACTGGAATCCTCTTCCGCTCCTCTATGATGGCATCACTGGTGGAGCTGGTGGATGTTAGATACACTCCTCTAACTTTCTTCCTTCTGCTTGAGGATGCTCCACAGGATGGTCGCTCAATTGGGTTCAGGTTTGGAGAGACATACCTTGCCACTCCATCACCTTCAGCTTCCTCAGCAATGTACTTGTCATCTTGGAGTTGTTTTTAAGATTCTCGTAATGTCGGAAAACTGCCATACAGCCTTGTTTCTGCTTCATGTGGGAATTCTTCTTTTCTTCAATGAACCGCAGCTCCCCCTGCACTCATGCAGCCCAGACCATGATGCTACCACCATGTATACATGGTGTTACTCACTTGTGTTGCCCGCTGTTAAGACAATAATGTTTGTGTGTTGACTCATTTTCCGTGGATAGTAAATCTATGCTGCTATACCAGCTGTACACTGACTACTGTCAAGCATATCAAAGTTAACTTTCTATACTATTGTCTGTTTTCTAACATATAATAAAATGCTTGCTGAAATGTGAGGGCTGAAGCTCCCATTGTGAGATACCACGTAACAGCACGTTCATGAAGTAGTCCTAGAGAAGTCTTGCTTCTTGCAGAAACAAATGCTGCACAGTTAGCACTGAATGTGAAAAAAAGCCTGATCAGCTGCAGGCAACATCACAGTGGGAAAACCAACGACAGGACCTTGAAACATGGAGCCTGATTGGCTGCTGCCACACAGTTTGCGGCGTGGCCCAGCTGTGTGATGTGTGCAGGTTGTAAATAGCTCCCAAGCCGTTAGCGCTAATGCCTGGCTTTAGTTGTGGTAACAGCTACACTGATGATGCTAGAGAGAGAGCGAGAGAGCTCACACTGGCCCCCTTGGATGTGCTTCCTGTCAGCCATGGTGGCGATTTATTTTCTTTGGTGCACACTCAAACATCCTCCTCTCCTGTCCTAAATATTCTCCTCTCAGCAAGAGAGCGCGAGTGGGCCAACCCAAATCTTCCTAATTCCTTACCCCAGGACATTATCTCAGCAGGACAGGGGCTTAGCTTGACTGTGTGCAGCTCCACTGGTGGGAATGTCATTGCTCAGTCCACAGATGGTCATAACAATAAGTACGTTAACACAATAGAGAGCAGAGACCTCCGCCATAGTCCTAAAGTTGTGCAATACAGTTCCACTCCAGTCATGTAGGAGGCAGTATGTGGTTAACTGTCACAAAAAGCAATTTTTTTTGTTGTCAGTTCCATCTGCTAGCTTTTGTGGGTTTTTGCACCACTTGATCTCAATGCAAACAGATTGTAATAGCAAAAAGATAAGACAATTAATTGCTCAAGCTGCATCTTATCCAGATTTTCACTGAATGGAATGGAACACTCTTCTACAAAATGGAATTGGAAATTGTTTGCTTGTGTAACTGTGCTGGCTAGCTCGCTGATTGTCCGACCAACAAACAATGATAATACATAGCCTAATTCATGTACATGATGCTAATATTGACTCTCAGAGTTTATATATTATAATACTATAATAAAAAAATATATATAATAGATTATGTATAATATAATAATATACTGTAATATTTACTTTACTTCATTAATAATTTCTAGGGGTGTCACAAGATCTCGCAACATTAAAACGTGATGATATTTCTCATTTAGAGAACAGCTGTCCCACAGGAAGAGGGCAGCCAGATGTCAATCAAACTGAACTATGGCATCGCTACTGTGAATGATAGGGTTAGGGTAACTTAATATGGAAGTGGCAGACTTTGAACCGCACATTAAGTGCTTTTTGCGCACAATATAAACCTTGCAATGCTACCTGCACTCTGTGTTCGCAGCATCACCCGCTCGCGAAGTGTGACTGTTTTTTTTGTCGGAGTTTAAAAATTTTTATTTTTTTTCATTATAATAAAAAAACATTATACATATATTTAAAGACACATCTTTGTGTTTTTATTAGTTATTATTATCAACATTTTAGCTTTTTGTACTTACACTATGCCTTTTTGCTCTATTTTTCCACTTTTTCGCCAAGAAGGCAAAGCTTGGACACGCTCGCCTTCTTGGTGATGTTGGTCAAGGGCTGGGTTGCATTGTTGGGGGATGATTTTTACAGTGATCAGACGTTTATTGTACAGTGTTACTGAGGTGAAGCTCCACTCACTCTTCGCCTGGCTGGGTGGATAACCTTTGTTGATCGCATGTTTTTAATTACTGAATGAATGCATGACATACATGTCGTCCATATTAACAAGAAAATAAAAAATTTAAAAAACAGCAAAAGTTGAAAAAAGGGCAAAAAGGCATCATGTAATAAGAAAGAGATTCAATGTTAATACTAACAAAACTAATAACAATAGGTTTTGTCACCTATAACACAAAGCTGACATGCAGGCTGTTTTTCTTTAAATATACTGTATTTGACTTCTTAGCACATCTACATGGGTTGCTTTTAGCTTGTGTAGAAAAATACCCCGAATCCGTACATTTTTCAGAATTTGGCCGTCAGTGGGAAGGAAAGTGGACACCTGTGCATCAAGGCGATGCAGGAGAATTATCTTCAAGCTTCTTTTTTAATTTGACGGTGGTGCATTTGAAGGCAGTGATAGTACCAGATGGGATCGGAGTTGTGAAAATAAAGTGACAAAGTAATGAAATGTGAATTAACATGGCTACAGTGATGCCATATGGAACCTGGGTTTGTTATTCATACTGTCCCGTGTAAGGAAGAAGGTGGGGGGTGGGTGCTGAGGATGGGGTCGGGTGGTAAAGGTGGGTGTCTCAACGAGAGCGCCGGACCTCCCCCAACGGCGCTGTTGTTTGCCTTGGCACCGCAACATGGGCCATGTCGGAGGACATGAAAGGCGCTGGGTCGCAGTTCGTTTTTTTGCCTACGTCTCAAAAACTTTTTTCCTCTTTATTTTTCTTCTTTTTCTTCATTTCCTACTCCACATCTTTTTGCATTCCCACCCCCATCCCCTCTGCATCCTCCTCGCCCCTAAAGCTTGTTGCTGGAGGAAGCGGAGCATAAGTTGGTCTAATGATCGCGCCTGATTAAATATATTCTCCCTGTTGCACTGTGTTTATGAAATTAGTCCCAATTATTTTTAATTGGTGGACTTTGTTGCACTTCCTCGTCTGTCTCTCACGAACACACACACACACACACACACACACACATATTGACATATATGGTGCAAAGCCCAGTCTGAAGAAAGCAGCCGGTAGCGTTGTTCCCCATAGTTGACTTGATCAGATAAGCTGGTGACACAGAGCTCAGGCTCTAATTAAAAAAGGGAGGTCCATCTCCATCTCCAGCTTCTCACTGCTAGGGCCAGACGAGCCTGACCACACACTAAGTCGTGGTCAGAGCCCCGCCCACTTTGCCCCCAAGTGGTGGGGTTTGTGGTCGGGTCTCCACGATGTCTCCTCACGTTGTACGCTTGTCGCCTTCTTTCATGTCGGCTGCCTTCTTTCCTGCTTGACTCCAACAGGACAAGAAGCAATAATGGCTCTTTTTCTCCCAACGGAAGTAGAAGTAATCTTTTCCAGGGTCAAACTGTGGCCATAGTAACACCTTTAACTGTACATGCAATGTTTTGAGTAACTTTTCAACATCCTTAACTGTTATACAAGTGTAAAGATAAGGGAATTATTGTGGTCATAGCCATATTGTACTGAGCAGCCAGGACAGAGATGCATGTACAGGACGACAATGCTTACAACTAGCAGCTTTATGCAAAAAAAATGCCTTAAAATTGCCTGGTTGTATGTCTCCCTCTATGGTGTCCTCACAAACAAAAACACAAAAAAGACAAAGACAAAGCAAAACACGCCTGTCGTCAATCCTTTAGCCGCTCACTTGGATTGTCCGATGTCTTGCGTGATAGGCTGAAGACAAGCATGACTACATTTTGAGGAGCATAGAAATTGATACTTGTGGATTGTGTGGAAATTATCTTCATTAGTCTCGATTAGCAAACATGGACTGCAGTACTTGACTGTTACCACCAGAGGTTGACGACCTCACCTCTGGGAATTTGAGATACGACACTGGCGTGGAGACATGCGTGCAGAACAATCAGACAGTTCCGATTTCCCATTCTGTTAAAAGTAATAGCAATTAATTGATTAATCAACCATAGTTGATCAAGGGAATTTAGCCTAAGGCCCATCCCTAGTTTTTGTTTGTTTTGTTTCATATTGTATTTTGCCACAACACTTTTTTGATTTAATTCCATAATGTATAACTTTCTGGGATTTAGTGTTTGGATTAGAGGTTCCCCTGTAACATTATTTCATGGTTAAACTGTAAAAGAAGCTCCTGACAACAGGGACAACACTGAAATCATATAGTCATAAATTTACTATACTGATGCATCATAGTCTAGCTTTCCAAATTAAAAACATGTTTTCCGCTGCTACAGTAAATCCTCCAAGGGGCTCATAGAGGATGCTATTCATATTTGCTGAATGCAACTTGATGACAGCCTTCCAGAGGACACGAGCTCTGGGAGAGTCTCTGTGCAGTCACCAGCAGCGCTGCTAGCGTGTCACTTTGTCCGTCTGGTGTGTAGTGTTTACACCTCTGTTTGCTTTGTGGGCCGTGTTCATGCTCAGAGGAGAATTCCTCTTCGTCTTATTTATGGCAGGAAATGCACATCATAAAAGGCTTGTCTCTCTGCGGGGAAGCGTAGCTCGTAGATTGAAATAGGAGACAGCCACACAGCCCATGCAGACGCACAAACACACACTTTGGGCAAGACAAGAGCCGAAAATACTTCACCGCACACACTTACGCGTGAATCCCATGGACCCTGCACACGTGTCAGTGCAAGCAAGGGTCAGCTCGTGACCCTTTAATCACTGCTGAAGCTTTTACACTTGACAATTCATGGCTGTTTACATTAAAATAGATGTGCAACAATTATAAAAATACATTTAATTTTAAGTGTGTACAGACAATGCAGCAGTTAGCTGTATATGTGAATGTAGCAAAAGCACCTGCGACTATTTTGTATATACTGTAGGTAAATAAACACATTTATTTACATTGATATTAAATAATCAATGAAATGTTTGATTATGTATATTTAAAAATAAATGCTAAAAGTAGTAGCAGTAATAGTATTAGTACTTTAGTACTATAAATTAGTACTATTTAAAGGTCCCCTATTAAGCAAAAGTGGCTTTAATGCTCTTTTAACCACATTATTAACCATAATGTCGCTAGAACCTATTGTATGTTGCCTGTTGCTTGTTGTTGCAGTATGAGCACCAAAAGAGAGAAAAATATACCACCTTCCTCACTTGGTCACTTTTTAAATTGCGGCTCTTCATGACATGATATGGCCATTAACCCACCCCTAGCTAGATGCCCTGTGTATATGCCCACCACTTTGTAACAAGCAGGCTTCACTACACATTTTAAAATAAAACCTGCAATTCTGCCAACTATACATCAGTCAGCTACAGACGTGGGAGTTATAAATTTAATTATTTTAATTTTCGTCAGTGAATAGGGTAACCTAGCATGATGCACCATGTTCCCAATGGGACTTACTAAAAGCACTTTTATATTGTCTGTAATTCCAGCATCAAGGCTAGACTTTGGACAAGGCACTTCCAATACACTATTATGAGACCTCTTGATACTCAATACTAATGTGGGACCATTAAAATGAAATCATTTTACTGTGTAGCCACCTCAGGGTGAAAGGTGGACACACAGAAACCATGGTCACTCCGTGGTGCTTACATGCATATTGCATAAATACCTTTCAGCATTGTGAGCTTGTCGAAAATGTGCCCTTTCCTTAATGTGACAACTTTGTAGTACTTTAGGCCATTATGAGAACTGCCACATGTACAATATGCAATATGATGCTGGGTATTGTTTCAATTGAGAGGGGAAAAAAACAAGGATTTCTCATCATACTCTGTGGAAATCTTTTGTCACCCACTCTGTGGCCATAAAAGCAAACAAAAGCAATTTTCAAATCTAGTTGCAAGGTTATTTTATCTTTCTCGTAAAGTGGCTTGTTTCTGTTGGTATATCTGTGTTTTATCTGCGGGTGGACTTGTTTAGAATTCCAGTCTCCACTGAAAGATGACCTGTCCTAATGTACCCGCTTTCCTCCCCAAAACTGTCCCTTCATGCTTTCCCCACCCTCTTCCAGCCCCTAAAATCCCCCACCCCTTCCCTCCCCAACACGAGCGAGCAATGTCCTCCATTCTTGACTCTTAGTCGCTTTTTCACCTCTCACTCCATTTTGTGTTGTCTTCATGCCCTCAAACATTATTTTTGTGAAGTGGCTCTTATTTAACGTGTTCATTGAGCTTGAAGTTGAGCTCTTAGTTGAAGAATTCCTCCACGGCCTCGACACCAGATGGAAGCTCTCCTGGCGCTATGAGCTGGCCGGGTCATTTCCTGTCTGTCAGGAGGCCTGGTGTTAATCAAGGCATGAGCCAACAGGAACGCCACCCTTTTGGCCCCCTTCTCCCCAACCTCCTTCTCCTGCACACCCTCATCTATCAGCTAAGAAATACACTTTTTACCCCCCTAGTTTCTCCCCTTTTTTGTCTTCTGTCCAACGTCCCTCTTGTGTTTTGTACATGGAACCATGAGAAGCTTTAACTGGTCGTTTATCAAGCAAGAGGCTTATCATACTGTCCCCATAGTGGAATGCAGGTTCAGCCAAAAGATAGTCTTCATTCCATACTACTATCTCGTCTCTATCTTCACATTGGTCACTTTTTGTGGAAAAAGATATGGTCCCAAACACACACCCCCCACCCTCACCCCCCAGCCCCCCATCCTCTTACACCCCAGATGCAGGCCCACAGAGTGCGTGGAAATGTTTGGACTAGACCTGATTGTTCTCATGATGTTCTTCAAGAAATACTGTTTTTTTAATGGATTCACTTCTCTGCTGCAAGACTGTGTTTCTCATGTGTCGTGGTTTAGGGCTGACACATAATGGGCTCCACACACATCGCCACTAGTCCATTCATTTTCAATGGAACCTGCGTGACTCTCCGTCCAGCCAAGCAACAGGCGACAATTCTGCGTCTTAAATTTTGTGCTCGTACATGTCATCGTGCACACACTAGCTTGCGACGCAATACCAAAAAGTTGAAAAATGTTCGCCCAGACAAGGACCAATCAGCGGGAGTTACATTGACCGACCAATGAGTGGACAGGAGGCTATTCAGTAATCCTTGCTGTGTCAGATTTCCTGGAGCTATTTGACATTTTTCAAAAAGAATCTAGAGATATAAACAAAAAAGCAGTGTCATGGGAACTTGTTGCCGCCAGAGTAAATTAGGGTTGTTAACGATAAACCGATGTGACCGGATATCCGGTTTGACAAAGGAATGATTCCGATGCTCCGGTGAAAGCCTCCTGTATCGATAAGAATCAGTAATAAATCTTTAGATTATTCAATTGGATTGTCCCAAGGATTGTCATGCTTGCTCCATAACTTGCCATGGCTGAAGACGAGAATGGGTGTAAATAGTAGTAGGCGTGCTAGCTAGCCGACCGCTAGCCAGCCGCTTGCCAGCGCGCCTGCTACTATGTACTAGTCACCACTACTTAACGCTATTTACTAGTCATCGCCTAGCTAATCGCCGCAAACGATTTTCAACACATCCCCCCAAAAAAGACTAAAGTTTGGAACGTCTTTGGATTTTACAAGGGCACAAAACTTGACCAGCCAGACCAACGGAGTTGAGTATAGTAGGTTTTTTGCTTTGTCACTTGTTTGCTTTGAAATGTTCTACCTTTGTTTCCTACCGGGAGTGTTGAAATCACTGTCATGTTCAGCTTGAAATGTTGCACGTTGTTATGTTATCTTATTATTGTCTTATTATATTATAGGGGTGTAACGATTCATTTACTACATTGATGCATCGATTTATAGTCAGCACAAAAACTGGTATTATCAGCACAAAAAAAGCTCCTGCTGCCATCCACCCGGTTTCAAATTGAAGATACCACATTAATTTGCTGAGGAATTTGCATAACGTCCCTCACATTAGGGTGCAAAGTGCAGGTTTGGATTGCACTATTTAAAATAAATAATTCATCATGCCAAGCTATACCACCCTCTGGTCCTCCTGATTTTGTATTGCATTTTTAACAATTTTTTTGTAGTCATTGATAATTTATTCTTGAGTATGTCAGCATTATTAATCATTTATACCTGATTCCCTTACAAAAAACAATGTGAATCTAGGAAACGTCACCTTCACTGTCCAGTATCCAGGTATTTATTTCACAGTCACACTGGTTGAATTTTTGTCTAAAAACTTACTGAATCGATTTGAAGTTATGAATCGTTTTGGATCGTTTCGTTCTAAATTAACCAAAATGGTTCTTGAATCGTATCGGCAAACACGAATCATGATACGAATCAAATGATTATTAAAACGAATCGTTACACCCCCATTATATTATTTCATTATGATATTTTGAGTATGGGATTGTTTACCTTTTCCAAACTGATGATGTGCTCTTTTACTGTTAAGTAATGTAAGAATGACACTTTCCAAAAATTGTCATCTTTCTTTTATATTGTAAGATTAAGATCTACATCAGTGGTCACCAGCCTTTTTGAGCCCAAGATCCCTGGTCTCGGCTGTGAAACTGCGCAAGATCACCCACCCGGCCACCACACATAGCTTAGGTTCTGTTCAAGGTTTCTTCCCCAGACGGGGTTATTCCTTGTCTCCGTCGCCAAGTACTTGCTCATGTGGGGTTGGTTGGTTGTCTGTTTTTATTTATGAATGTGACCGTCATGTGTAAAGTGCCATAAGATAACTGCTGTTGTGATTTGGTGCTATATAAATAAATTGAGTGGTTTCCCTAGTGCAGGGGTTGACAAACTTTACTATCGAAAGAGCCATTTGCCCCCTCACCCACTAAAGAAAAATAGTCTGGAGCCACACCAGCTTAATACGACATCTTATAAACTTTTAAAAGTTTGAATCTTTCTTAATTTTAGCAGTTATAACAACAGGATACAACAAATAGAAATGCAGTATGCATGTGTAACGGATGCCAACTAGTAGGGTTGTAATAGTATCCTGGTTAAACCTCACTACCTGACGCCTCAAGAAATGTGCAGTTCCCATGCCACTGCTTTTTTGTTTATGTCTCTATATTCTTCTTTAGAATTTCCAATAGCTCTGGGAAAATCTGACACGGCAAGTATTATTCCTCCGTGTTTACCTACAAAAGCGGGAATTTCATTGACCAAACAATGAGTGGACAGGGGTCTTCCTCTGGGCAACAGCAATAAAAACATGTTTCAACTTTCTGTAATCATGTCGCAAGCCAGCGTCTGCATGATGACATGCATGAGCACAAAATTTAAGACGCACAAATTTTGCGTGTTGCTTGGCAGAACAGAGACTCCCGATAATGCCCATGTCGCGCAGGTTCCGTCGAAAATGAATGGACATCACCTCCTGTGTGTGGAGCCCATCAATCAGTGGACTTATGCAGTCGCTCGTTCGAGCCCTTCCTGTGCAGGGCTGGACTACAGTGGTGGCCACTGCTACACATGCAGGTCTACTTTGAAATAATTGACTACTTTTCAGACAGTGTTGAGTGCTTGTTTTGAAAAAGTCTTTGAGCATTTTTGGTTGTTTCTCGCCACATACCATACATATACAGTAGGTAAGCCAACATCGTTGGCATAGAAGACAAAGGAATCTGTCTGTGCATAATTAAAAGCTCTATTTTCTTCTGAGATGTTTCTTTTTGGGGGGATATATTGATGGTGAGTTTAACCTGGGGGGAAAAGACATGTCTGTCACGTCTTAACCAACGAAGGCATGCAAACACCGGCTCCCCCTCCCTTCTTCGCGCTCTTCCAGTCACCAATCAGACCTCAGCCAGGATGCATTCATGGTCTTACAGGAAGTCGGATATTTTTAACTCATTTTAAAAAATGCACATTTTCCCCACTTGGCTATTAAAAAAATATTCAAGCATTGCGAATGGAGCCACAACAAAGACCACAAGAAAGAGGCTAGAGAGCTGCATGCAGGTCAGGAGCCGCAGGTTGCCGACCCCTGTCCCACAGAATAGTTATGTGTCAAAGTCAAAAGTGATTAGCACGGATGCTAACATAGCAGGTAGCTTTCACACATCCCGCAAAAATAGTAACAAATAACAGTAGCGCTGCCATTTATTCACATATGCCTTTTATACAGAACCCAGCAAGCAAATTGATAGTGCTGCAACTGTGTGCACTGGCACACAGTGACATGAGATAATAAGCCAGATGGTCTCTGCATTTTTCAAGGTCACTGGTGTGTGTATGAGTGATGGGAAGAAAAGCTCTAATTTGTTTGGCGCCACCCTTTGGTTTGCACGTGTAACATTTTACACCCTGAATATAAGACGACCTGACTGAGGGGAAAAAATGTTGATGTCGTCTCTCAGCTTTTTCATCAGTGGTCACAACAGCCAAACGCATTATTTGTTTGGCTTCATTTTTACATCGGCTTCCATTCCTGACACAAGCCCAGAAGTGGACGGCTCCAGTGGGAGGAGTGTTGGGGCCCTGACCAAGAAGCAAACGTTTGCCATCTGCATGCAGCAGTGTCTACCATTACAAATTCAGGACTATCTTTTTATGTTGAAGTCGATACAGTAGCGTATGCTAGCTATGGCGTATGAAATATGTCAGACGGTGACAATTGCTTTCAACACAACGGGGTGGGAGAAGTGAGTCTCTGGTATTAAACTTCCTAGAATTGTCTTGCAGACTGGTGTCATCATCCCTCTGGTAGGACTCTGATACTACTTCAGAAGCTGAAAAATTGCCTGATACCACTGAGTATTTGTGGCATTTGTACAATAAAATAGCATCACGATAAAAGCCGGGAAAAAGGTCTGATTTTACAGGCAGTGTGAAATGGGTTGCAGGCTCCTTTGCTCTTTGATGATGTCGACTGTGAGGCTATCGCATCAAGCTCCAGTCCAAAGCCGACCAGACTGTTTCTGTCTGATGAACACAGACGGGGGCATGAATGAAGCACTGTTCTCTCTGTGGTCTCCTTGCCGCGTGGGAAACATTATGGTGAAGGAGAGCCATCTCCACTGTTATCTTTGCCACAGTGTGGGTGTACATGTGCACGTGTGCCTTGATAATGACTGCTAGCGCAAACTCAGCACCCCCCTCTCCAGAAAATAAACACATTAGAAGTCACAGACATATCCACCCATGCAACTGGTGGCCATTGGCCCTAAGGCCATGCCTGCCCCCCTTGTGCACTCTGGTCCACCTCTGCAGGCCTTGACCCACAAAACAAACTCAAGTCTCTGCAATGACAACAGTAACTTTACAGTTTAAATTACAAACCCAACGTAGCAGATGTGCGACTTTCACTGTTTCCCAGAGAAGAATCAACACCCCTTATTCGTAGTGTTCAAAATTCTTTGGAAGACATGCTAGCATACATGTAATACAGATATCGTCATTATTCAGTTTTATAATCATTAGACAAATAGTTCATGATTTTTGGGGAATTCGGTGCAGTGTCCTGCCCACGCCCCTGTAAAAGACGTTTTGCTTTATCGTGGCCATGTTTTTCAACCAATCTTGCTGAAATTTTACACTCGTGCTTGTCCGTCCCCTCATGTTGTGTACTAAATACCCTAAAGTTACAGTGGGTGTTTTAACCAAAGCGCATAGAACAGTGTGTGAAAGTTAGTAACCGCGCCACCATGTGGTGTATTTGTCAGAAAAATAATAGCACAGGCAACACAGTCTGGCTGGTGTGACACATTTTCACCCTTTTGTGTGCAGCGGTTTAGGAGTAGAAGTATTACACAACCAAAAGTGCCATGCAAATGTGTGGAGGCACTTTCAACTTCTGCCTGGTAATATACGCACAGTCATTAGAAACAATTAGGACAAATTAAAAAAGTCATAGCAGAGGTTGGACCACAGCACATTCTAAAAAATATAATTTAACAATAAAAAAAAGAAAACAGCAAAAATGGAAACATCAGCAATAATTTTAGAAGAATAAATTCAAAATATTAAGAGAAAAAAGTTGAAATCTAATGAGAAAAAGTCGTAATTTTACGAGAACAATAAAAAATAATGTTTTATGCTAATTATATTAACATAAAGTTGAATTTTTTTTAAGTCATAATACTATGAAAGAAAAACAAAACAACTATCAAATAAAGTTGTAATTTTTGGAAAATTACTTCACCGAAAAACTTATGTAAAATGTAGTATTATGGCAATAAAGTCATAATTACGAGAAGAAAATTACGAGAAGAAAGTTGGAACAGTTGGGAAAAAAATTTTAAACTGCGGATATGGACAAAACAGCTGTCGAATAAAATCAAAATATTAAGAGAAAAAAGTTGTATTCTAATAAGAAGAAAAGTCACAATTTTACGAGAATAGTAAACTTATGTATAGTAATATTATGAGGAACAATAATGTCATTTTAGTAGTTGAAATATTAAAGAAAAAATGTTGTTTTAAAGTTGTAATATTATGAGAAAAAAAAACAAAATAGTTGTAGTTTTTTGGAAAATTAGTTTGGCAAAAAAGTTATAATATGGGAATGAAGTCATAATATTCCAAAAAGAAAATGTACAAAGATTATTTTAAAAGAACATTGAAATATTTGGAACATTTAAAAAAAACAGCAAACATGGGGAAAAAAATACCAAAGCATGAAGTTCATACTGATAATAGGCTTTTTCACCTACATCACAAAGCTAAGATGCAGTTTTTTCTTGAAATATATATGACTTCTTAGCATACTGTATCTTCATGGCCGTTGCATCCTTTCATTTTTCAGTATGTGCCCCTCACTGGAAAAAGTTGGGACACCCCTGGATGGGAGCCCTCATGATCTTGTTTGGACAATCGTATGCTCCCAACATTGTAAGAAAGGTGAAGGGAAGACGCTTTTGTGTTCGCCAATGCTTTGAGGTGTTTGGTGACGACGAAGCCCATCAGACACATTTTAGATGAACTACTATGTAGCTGTGCCAATACTTTTGTCCATACAGGTAACACTCCTCCACTATACTCAGCCAATACAGCTTCTCTGTCCTTTAACGACATGTAGTCTGTGTCGACGCCTGTGTCAGTCGTCAATCTAAAATTGATAACACATTCGTCACCTTTATTTTTAAATATTTATGAATGATTCAATGCTTTAGCCTTTTCAATGTGCTGACCTTTAATTTAAGGGTCCCACTGCGCATTCCAGTCATATGAAAAACATGCAGACACACATGGTGCAATAGATGAAACTAGGTAGTACAGCTGCATTGCATCATACTGAGAGCTGTTTCTGATATCTTGTTTAGCTTCTGTTGTACAAAGCATGGCTAGAGGAACAGTCAGTTGTATGTTTAATGCGACACTGTCATCGGGTTTGTGTTTCTGCATGGCAGGGATGTTTAAAGAGAGAGAGTCCAGACCGGGCAATGTGTTATTTGTGTAATGTTAGCCCTTAGCATCTCTTTAGGAGAGGTTATTGTGGTCTGGCCCAGCATCACCCCTCTGACCTGGAACAACACACGCACACACTCTCTAATTAGAGACTGTATTAAACCTATTAAGAGTGCAGCGTTTAAATTATAGTTTTTATTACAGTTTTTAGCCGTTGTCCGAGTCCAAGACTTGGTGGTGTCAACATATAATACAGTAAGGGCTACGTCTGCTAGCGGTCGTCTGCTCTGTAATCCACTTTTGATGTTGAGGCCCAACAGAATGTGATGTTTGTGTGGGATGCCCGCCCGCGTAGCTTTAAGTATATGTGTGTTTGTGAGGATGATGTCCACCTCTAGGGAGCCAAGCAGGAAACTGAGCCGCGATTAAGAGGAACTGTCTCTTGCTTCCTGTGATAGTACGCTTCCTCTTCATCCTGAGGAGTCGCCATCCTATCTCTTCCCTCGTGCTTTGCGGCGTCCGTGACCTTGTCTTATACAGTGGAACCTCTATGGTTTAGTCCGTGACACCCCAGTTTGTTCCGATTTAGAAATAATTCTCCCATCGGAAATCATTTAAATAGAAATAAACTGCTGCCATCACAAATGTTTAACTGTAACTGTACTCTAGCTGTACAGGCAATTCGTAAGTAACAGTTATACATTTTTCAGTGGCCTGTATGTGTAAAAGGAAGTTAACCAGTGTTGCTATTAACATGTAAAACAATAAAAACACCTAGTCTTAACTCGATTAATGACGCAGTGCCGTATTAACATTCTTAACTGTCACACAAGTGATAAAAAAAGTTAAGCATTGTGTATATTAAATGGTGAAAAACAAATGCCTGATTGCAGTTGCTGTTGCTAAGTGTGGCCTAACCAGTTATTAGGTTTAGGGGGCAAACACTTTTTACACAGGGCCATGTAGGTTTGGATTTTTTTCTCTCTTAATAATTAGAGGTTTCATTTAAAAACTGCATTTTGTGTTCAGTTGTGTTGTCATTGACTAATATTTAAATATGTTTGATGATATGAAACATTTAAGTGTGACAAACATGCAAAAATCAAGAAATCAGGAAGGGGGCATACACTTTCTCACACCACTGTATGTTCTCTTAGCTTCACATATTGCTTCCTGTTTGCTAAGTAGCTTTTTACCCAGTTCAAAACTAACGCTCTGTTTCCATAATCTTTCTAGTTTTTTCATTAGTATATTGTGATTCATTGTATCGAAAGCTTTTGTCAAATCCATAAATACTGAAGCTGCGCACTTTAGCAGTCTATAGTGTTGGTAATGTCCTCGGATATTCCAATAGTGCCATGGAAGTTGAAATGTTAGCTCTGTGTCCGTACTGGCTGTCCTCGAGCTAATTCATTCTTATTTATAAATTTGTCCACCCTGTTGAATAGATTTTCAGGGATTTTGGAAAATTGTGGTAATAAGGAAACTGGTTGGTTGTTTGTAAATTGATGTTTATCTCCATTTTTGAAAGTTGGTACTACTGTAGCTATTTTCATTTTGTTTGGAAATATACCAGTCTGAAATGGTAAGTTACTGGTGTCTGTCAGCGGTTCTGTGATGTCATTAATAACTCTTTTTTCATTTCCATTTCACTTCCATGACAATCAGTTGATGATTTTGCTTTACATTTGACAATATCAATGATTTCCTTTTTTGTCACTTCAGTGAGGAACATGGAGTTGGGATTCCTGTCTATAATTTCATACCCTTCGTTCACTGAAAATAAATTTGGGATCCTGTCTTCCAGATTTGGTGCAATATTTACAAAGTAGTTAGTGAATATTTCAACTTCATATCATCTTTTTTGGTATTTCCATCTGTGAAATAATGAGGGTAATCTGCTTTCTACCATTCATGATGATACTGTGGGAAAGATGACTGCTCTCTGTGATGTACTATACTGCTTTCCCACTCATGCAATAAAAAAGTTATTTTTCCCTGTTTGTATTCATCGCAACGTCGCTCCGAATGATACTAAATAACACAAATACTTGACTTTAAACATACTGTATGTATTTTTAAAGCCTTTAAAAAAAAAACAAACATGTACGTCATGGCCAAGTATGCAAAATTGACAATTCACAAATAAAGAACAATGTAATAAAAACATTATAAAAGGGTCTCTATAGGAAACCATGATTAGTTTGCTGTTTTTTAGCAGTTTTTAAGGATTCCATGCTTTATTTGATGTCACGAATACATGGTCACAAGGCTACAAGAACATGTGAAATTCTCTTTTCGTTGTGTAAAATAATCATTTTGATGATGGTTATCTATCCAGTTTCTAAAGCCAGCATGGCACACACATATAGGCAAATAACATGACAATGGAATGTATGGAATTGAATAGAATTGTTCGGAAAATGAGAAAGTCACTATATTTGTAAATGGCATTATTATTATTGGAATATACAGTATTACCTGACATGGTTGTGGTAGGTTGGGTTGATATCCATGCCTTATGCAGTGTGAAAAGTGGCCATTAGTAATATAATTGCATGAGATATGATGTCAGTCATGTTATGTGGCCGTATGAATGTGTGGTTCTATGGTTGTCATCATATTTCTCGCTGGTATTCTTCTGTAGTGATGTTAAAAAACAAGCAAAACATACATTTTAGAGATAATTGCGTGGATGCTCCTGCAGTTGGCTGGAGGGGGCCTTTCGCCCGAAGTCAGCTGGGATAGGCTCCAGCCTACCCTCACGACCCTCGTGAGGACGACATAGAAAATGGATGGATGGATGGATGGTTGGATGCTCACTGAGCTCAAGTCTCATGAGTTCTCACGTGATATGCTCACATGACATGAGCATTTCGAATCCTGGGTTTTTGGGTAACTGTAGTAGAAAGAATTTGGGTTGAGCTCCAAATAGTACGACCTCTGCTTTACTCTGTCGTTTGATTGCGAAGAAAGGAGTGTTTGCAAGCAGCGAGACAGCCAACCTTTGTTGCGTCATGCAGTCTTTTTAATTTGGAGCTGCATTTGAGCATGCTGTAATTTTGTTCAAAGGACATCTAGTAGTTTTTGTCTTCTTCCTTCCACTTTTTCCTCCGGTGGACATTCCTTCAGAGCATCCTCTTCTTCAACATCACAAGGATGCTGCATCTTAACAAGAATGTGTCAGATCACAAGCTTTGAGAGGCTTTGCAGAGGAGATGAAGGCCTGTGTGTGTATGTGTGTGTGGTGTGTGTGTGTGTGTGGTGTATATGTCTTTGTTCTCCCACCGGCGGCATCCTGCACTTTGTTAGCGTGGACTTACGCAACACTTCATCACTGTCCCGCGTGGACAACATGTGAATCAGCCCAGTGAGACAGTGTGAGTCACACAAAGAGGATGAAAAGGAACAAATGAAGTGGTCCGTCCTGAATGGGGAAAGCGCATGATTAGTTTTCTTTAGGTCTCTGTGGAAATTAAGATGGTAAAAAATATATATGAAATTCCACATGTGAGTCAGTAAGAGTGTGCTTTATCTCTACATGTGTCTTCAATCTTTGCTTTATGTTGCATCACATCCTACCTTCACGCTACACATAAAAGCTGACAGCGTGTCCATGCTCGGAATCATTTCAAACCTTCTGTATTTAACAAGTCTGTCAAAGATGGTGAAGGTCATCCTTTTTTTGAAGGCACTTTATTCATGTTTAGAATTTCATATGTCTCGATTTATAATTGTATAGTACTTTATTTATCCCACAGCAGGGAAATTCACTTGTTACAGCAGCAAGCAAGATACGCAAGTAAAGAATACATAGTGACACATGGTTCGAGTGGTGCAGGTGTTGTAGAGCCTGACAGCGGTCGGTATGAAGGATAATTGTGGTTTACGTTGAGGCTGGTTAAGAAAAGATTAATTTAAGAAGACTGAATTCATTTAGACCTTTAAGCCTTTACCAAAGCAATCATTCAAATACTTGGAAATCCAATATTTCCACCCTAGTTCTAAAAAAATATATATATACATAATAAAATAAATTTACAAATTAAATTAAAATTTAAAAATTTAAATACTTTTGTGACTTTATATATACTTATAAGATCTGATATATATATATATATATGTGTGTGTATATATATATATATATATATATATAAAGATCTGATATATATATATATATATATATCAGATCGAGCCGCACGGTGGTCTAGTGGTTAGCACGTTGGCCAATAGAGGAACAGCTTAGGTTCGATTCTCCCCTGGGCATTTCTGTGTGGAGTTTGCGTGTTCTCCCCGTGTGCGTGTGGGTTTTCTCCGGGCACTCCGGCTTCCTCCCACATTCCCAAAAATGGGAAAAATGGGAAAAAAAATGGGACCGTTCTTATGTCATGCAGGTGAGGTTAATTGGCGACTCTAAATTGTCCATAGGTATGAATGTGAGTGTGAATGGTTGTTGTTGTCTATATGTGGTCTATATGTGCCCTGCCATTGGCTGGCGACCAGTTCAGGGTGTACCCCGCCTGTCACCCGAAGTCAGCTGGGATAGGTTCCAGCATGCCCCCGTGACCCTAATGAGGAAGAAGTGGTATAGAAAATGGATGGATGGATATATCAGATCAAGGGTACCCAAGTGTTACATTATGGGTAAAATGTCAAACTCGTGGATAGACCTTGGTAATGTTATAAACACAAACTTCAAACATTGCAAAACACACACCCAACATACCAGAGCTCGAGACATCTTCCATTTCCCATAGCAACCCTCCAAAGTTCACTCTTTCTTAAATGTAATGCACATAACCCAGTGTTGACTTTATGCTGTTATCTCTGCATAGATTTGACTTTTGTTAGAAAAGTAACTTATATTTGAGAGAGTATCATAAAGTAAATAAAAACAAGTGACAAATCTACATCTTGAGTTAAAGCTCTGAAAATATGGCAAAGAAAAATTGACCTTCAGTCCTTACCATGCCATTGTTGTATCACTACAAACACTACAAATCCCATCAGCCTTTCTTAAGACTGTAATGACATAAACTTTGACCTATCAACTCCACAATACAAGCTAATCATTGCGGCACTGTGGCAACATGAGCCAGGATTCAGTGAAATGCACTGAGTGAGTGGTTCTTGAATTATCATGGTAAAGACCTAAAATTATAAGGCGATCTTTGACCTCCCATGAGGGACACGCCGATGGCTTCCGGGTTAAATACAGAGCAATTTATCAATGAACGCGCTTTATTTGGTTTGGATAAATGTCAACGACATATAATATGACGGATAAAAGTAAGTAAAATCCGACTAGTAATGATGAATAATTTTGCCACGTGTTTTTCACGTGTTTTTGTCACCGCTTCGTGCACAGGAGACAAACGGCGACCTACGAGAGGTAAAAACAACGGCTGTCAAACAAACGGCTGTCAACGGCTGCATAAAGATCTTCTCCAATATATATAAAAATGAAAAAATCTTACCTTAGACTTGACAATGGTTGTTAAACCGCCGATTGCTTGTCGAATTGAATGATGCTGCTTGATTCTGCCGAGGTCGTGACTGAACGTACATTACGCTAACACAAAATGGCGGATACAACGAAACATTCCCCTGCTGAACGCGTATTTGGCGAATAACCGGCGGAAGGACACAAGTTTTGTTTGGCCCAAGAAGGCACTTTTTATTTTCAAATTCAATATTTACTAGCAATACGCAATTTACGCTGTGAGCTCAAAGTGTACGTACATTACTGGGTGTTTTAGACTTTTGTTCAAATAATCTTATTTTACTCTTTTATACACAAAAAAATCACTTTAGTTGCAGAGTTGAGTAATTATTCCATGAATATATACCATTATAATCATCATGGGGTTTGTTTTTCCATGGAATTATGTTCTTCAAAATTTTCATCGGCAGGCGGACATGAAGGTTATGTACTTTTCACTCATGATTACACGACAGTTATTGTTTTTTACACTGAGAGTATTTGAATAAAACACATTAGAAACCAATTTCAGACATCATTCTTTAATTCTAAGTAGAAATCATGACAAAATTATCAGAGAAAATATTGTTAATTTCACAACAAAAGTAGACATGCTTTACATGTAACATTTCAATGTCCAAATATAGACACTTTTTTACAACATAGCCGTGCTAGCACAAAATAAAAACATGAACAGGCTTAATTTATGGTTTGGTAAGCTTCCTCACTCTCTAAACGTCAGAGTGATAGGGATAGTACACATTGTTACAACAACAATTTCAAATACTACTCAAGTGAAGTTGAAGACAGCAAAGGGTACCCTTGATCTGAGCCATGCACATATATATATATATATATATATATATATATATATACACACACAGTCAAACTTGTCTATAGCGGCCACTAGAGGGAGTCTGCAAAAGTGGCCGCTATAGACAGGTGGCCTCTATAGACAGGTTGGCGTCCAGTTTGAATGTTGACCAGTAGAGGAAAAAAGGGAAAAAAATAATAATAATAATGTTGACCAGTAGATGGCACTGCGGACTGCTGATAAAAGTTGTACAGCACTACTAGGCTTGTTATTATCATGGTTCATGGTTTTAATCCTGAACATGCATGAGTCAAACAGTAGCACATCACATAGTACAATTCACAATTTAGCATGTCCAAAAAGGAGTAGGAAGAAGCAAAGCATATTTAATCCTACCCCTCATCAGTTTCACATCAGTTGCAATACATTTATTCACCTCTTGTTCTTCCAAGTGTACTTTGTAGGTCTACATGACAATGTAGTGCAATCATAGCCAAGGTTTTTACTTACTAAAAGGAAGCTAGAGGCTGAATAATAACTGATAACTGATAAAATACTTCAGTTAAGTACAACCGAACTCAGTTTTGCTCCCGCTGCCGCATGCATGCTAGCATATGTTTTTTTTTTTATTGTAGCGTCGCTGGGAGCACGTCCTGTTCCCAGCCTAATTTGCAGTAATGTTTTGGTGCAAATGCTCTTAAAGTTACATGTTTGACCAGGAAATAGCAAGCTCAAAAGAAGACGTCTTTTTTATGTGGAACAACTGACAGTTTGTGTGGATCTTGTGAATGATTGTGACTGAGCTAGGACTCAGTAATTAAAGTCTACACACGACGCCTTCATTGATTGAAAAACAAAACTTTTTCGTGCATGAAGCTTCTACTTGAGTTGGTAATTTGGCTGCTATATGCAGGTCAGATATTGACCAAGGGAGACAAAATGGGTGGCTGCTGGCTGCGTTGGACAGGTGACTGCTATACACAGGGTCTATAACATGTAAATTTGCTGGGGGGGATTTTTCAGTGGCTGCTATAGGCAGGTGGCCCTTCTATCAAGGTGGCCGCTAAGACAGGTTTGACTGTATATATATATATCACACACACACACACACACACACACACACACACACACACACAGTACATGTATATAGTTGATTTAAAGTTTATTGAAAAACATGGCCACCATCAAACCAAACATCATTGCAAGGGCACTGGCGGGACTTTGTAGCTAATTGTCCATAAGTCATTGACCATTTGTCAAATGATTAGAAATATTTATCTGTATTACATGTATGCTAGCCTGTCTGCCAAAGCATTTACAACACAGCTCAAAGAGGGTGTCACAAATGTCATCACACGACTACATGATAGCAGTTAAAGTCTGTGCGTGTCTCTTTACTATGGATACTACATCTTCACTTGGATGGTTATGTTATCAGTAGTGATGTTGTGTGTACATGTGTGAGAATGTGCATGTTTGTTTGAGTGTGGTGACAGATGACCCCGTAAACACACACATACACACACACACCTACACACACATACATACATTGTCTCAGATATTCGTGGTGTTTATTGCCTTCGCTTTGACTTGTTTATTTGGCTGTCGCCCCTCGAATGAAAGACAAAACTCTCACTATGGTGTGTGTGTGCGTGTGGGGGTGTGTGTGTGTGCGTGTGTGTGTGTGTGTTCTCTTGATTTGACAAAATGTTAAAAGGCAGCCTGGGTGAGAAAGTGTCTCCAAACCTGATACTGTAGATTGTCATTGTCTTAGCATGTCTTCCTCTGCTTACCCACAGACAGCACATATTCTAATAGGGTGAAAGGAGCTCATCCTAGCATTTTACTGGACCATCCTAAGCGTCCCCCGAAAAGACAAAGACAACACATACATAACACTGAACCACCTTGTCTCTTCGTCCCTGCAGCATTGCGTTATCAAAGTATCTGAACAACGTCCATATTATCTGTTTCTGTCTCCTGGGAGCAGCAGAGCACATAGCACACTTATCAACACAGACACACACACACACACACACACACACACACGAGTGTGTGAGGATCAAAGGTTAATCATGTCTTTTCATCAGCTGCACCACCATCTCTTCTATCTGTCCCCCTGCTGCCTAATGGTCCTCGCTCTCACTATGTGAGTGTGTGAGTGTGGGTGTGTCTGCATGTGTGTGTGTACGTGCACAAAGCCCTCTTTGCGTGCATGGAGTAAATAAACAGTTAATTCCTCCTCTGTCCTCCATTGTTTCCTTTTGTCTTTTTTCTTCTCGTTAAACTCATCTTTGTTTGTGTTTGGTGATTTAATGTCAGTCCATTGTCGTAAACTCCATCATAAAATTGATTCACGTGCTGTGTAACTCTTCTTAATGCAACATCACTTATCAACATGTCATACCTTCACGTTGTTTTTGTTTTGGTTACAATTTGTTTGCAGTTGAGCAAGAAGCATAGGAGGAGATTCAGAAACTCCCAAACATCACCACACTTTTTGTGGGCCCCTCACTGACTGAAGCAGGAAGTGCTTATTCATTCGAGAGGTGTAAAAAAAAATTATATATTGTGTATTC
Source organism: Dunckerocampus dactyliophorus (assembly GCF_027744805.1). NCBI lineage: Eukaryota > Metazoa > Chordata > Actinopteri > Syngnathiformes > Syngnathidae > Dunckerocampus > Dunckerocampus dactyliophorus. The sequence goes on from NC_072828.1 coordinate 12,088,989, forward strand.
CTAAAGAAACTATAATTTTTCATAAATGGGGTCAGGGCTGTGAAAGGAGTGAATTTGAGCTGAAATGCAAACCAGCCGCAGGTTTTCAAGGTTTAAAAGATGAGTCTTTTTAGCTAGGTAAGCATCACTGTATGCAAAGGAATGCTAATATGTGAATATGTGGTCCTCTGTAATTTCACATTCAAACCAGTTTGGTCAATTATGCACTTTGTTGTGGCTCAATTGTCAAAAGCTGGCAAGGTTACCAAAATAACGGATCCGTACATGTCAAGAAGAAAAATGCCCTCCATTGTCATCTTTGTTGAATTCTTTGGCGTGTGTTGTCTACAAAAGCAAATAACTGTCCGGGTCTCTTATTAGGTCACAACACCTGGGCATTAACAGCTGTGGCTATAGGCAGCCTACTGATGTTTTTGTTTTTTTATTAACTCCATAAGATGGCAGGAGCTGCTATCCTGAGCGGTTAGCATCCTTTGTCTACCTTTGCATGCACTTTAAAATGTGGGCTGCACTACTCAGCCATCGGTGTGACACTCATGTGTGTTACACTTGCTGCACTGTTGTTTACAATGAACTCATCAGCGCTATTAATGCTGGCTGAGCAGTTTGCTCCTTACTGCTACTACAACATTGGTTCTGTTGCTGCTTTGCTGTGCAATATACATGTTAGTAAACAACCATGTGGTCAAAGAGAGCTATGTATTCATTCACACTTTCTCATGCACCCCAAACTATTATTAAAGTAAAATTGGCTAGTTAATTATACACTAGGTCCCCAACTAACGAACACAATTGGTTCCAGACGACCGTTCTTATGTCAAATTGTTCTTAAGTAGGGGAAAAGGTAATATTACCAATTATATAGGTACTACATGTACGTGTATACATTACAGTATATGTGTATGTATGTAAATATGACTTTGGAGGCAGTAGTAATATTAAACGAGGATAATTAATGAAAAAAACAATAATAAAAATGATATAATAATACGTAATGATAAATGTTATTTACCTTTGAAGAGGAGTGGTCGAGCATACGTCGTTGTGGTGGAGGAGGAGGAGGAGATATTGGGAAAAAAAGGACAAATCGTCGTCGTCGTTACACTCTTCTAAAAGAGGTAGTGTTCTATAGGTAGTGTAGAATTAAGCAGGCCTATTAACTCTTCATAAACTTTAATCACACGCTCTGTCTGGGTTGTATAATTTATCTTTCCATTTAGCTTTATCTCCCCAGCGTCTAACTCTCTCTGTTGGTCTCATTAGCTCTAAGGCTGCCTCTGTTGGTCCCATTAGCAGTGTCACGGTGCCCTCTACTGGTCAAGCATGTACAGTCGCAGTATAAATACTGATTGAACAACTACAAGGCAAAATAAAATAAAATATAGACCAGTCGGCTTGTGTTCGTATCCGCGAATGTTCGCTAGTCGGGTGTTTGTAAGTTGGGGACCTAGTGTAATATGTTTTCACATTTTGGAAATAATAATTGCAATTATTGCCAGCTTCCAATTAACCCCCTGCCCCCTTTGTGGTTAGGTAAATAAACACCCCCAGCTGCAATTACAGTATTTACATTATAGAGTACATTTATGTTAAATTTCAAAACATATATGTGGACAATTGAGGAGCATAGGGAACCTGTTTATAACCTTCTAAATACTGTTTTTACCATTATTACAGCCCTGTAGGCATTAAATAACAATATAGTAGACAAAATAATAGGAAATAAGCCACCTTAGACATAGATAAGGTAAGATAGACTCACACGTTAGCATTGACATTGCGGTTATTGCCGCATCAATGTAACGTTACTGACACCGAGAGACCAGTGTTAGAATACTACTCTACTGTTGCTGTTTATGGTTAAGGAGAGACTCGCAATGCACTTCAATCGCTGTATTAACAAGCAGAGAACACATGCAGCGAACGTTCACACAGGAACTGTCGGCCACTCTCTACACTGCTAACCTGCTGCTAGCACTCAGCTAACGGTCAACTCTACTAGCTGATGTCACACATGTCACTTCCAAGACCCGACTTCTTAAAGGCGCACACAAGTCACAGATACTGTATTACACTTCATATCACGTCTTTTGAATGCCTTATATTTATATTTTTGTCCATTTAGCCATTTTTATGCTTGAAAATGCTTCATTTAGGCCATGAATATGTACAATTTGCTTAAATATGTATATTTTTTTTAACTAATCATAGACCATATTCAACCGCGAAACAGCAACCATTGATTCATTATTATTATTCATTATTCATAGGGCGCGATCATGTTCCAACCGTGATGTAGAGAGGGACAGTGTTGTATAAACACTGTATACTCTTGTATAGGTGCAATACAAAGTACATAAAACTCTTGTATAAACACTCTAAGTTCAAACCTTCAATGGAGTTTTAATGCTCAAGCTACAAGGTTGGACACAAGAAATTATTAAGTGACTCTCGCGTATTTCACACCTCTGATCGCGCCTGTTTGTCCTGGCGCCTCGCCTTTTTGTATGCTTCTTAAAACATATCACTTCTGTCGTTGTATTTTCCTCCTCTGTAATGGCGCCCTACAGCCGCAGAACATCTACCTTTCTTCAGCATATCCAGAAGTCCAACTTTTTGTGCAATTGTTAGCATCTTCCTCTGCCTTTTGGGGTGCAGACCGTTTTGTCGACATTGTGGGTGTTGTTGGAGAGAAAACGTGCAAACATGCAGAGTTCAGAGTCTCTGCAAGCTGTTTGCTAGCTATCAGACAACAGGAAACACGGCAGTTTGGCACAGAGAAGATTGATTGACAATGGTAGAAGACATTGGCCGGGTTCTCCCTTAACCAATCAGGATGCAGAAAACAAAGCACGTTCATACATACAGTCAAACTTGTCTATAGCGGCCACTAGAGGGAGTCTGCAAAGGTGGCCGCTATAGACAGGTGGCCTCTATAGACAGGTTGGCATCCAGTTTGAATGTTGACCAGTAGAGGAAAAAAAGGGAAAATAATAATAATAATAATGTTGACCAGTAGAGGGCACTGCGGACTGCGGATAAAAGTTGTACAGCACTACTAGGCTTGTTGTTATCATGGTTCATGGTTCATGGTTTTAATTCATTCTGAACATGCATATGAGTCAAACAGTAGCACATCACATAGTACAATTCACAATGGTTGTTGATGTTGTTTTGTCCTTATGTCCTTGTTCGTCTTTGTGGTTGTCACGGACATTTATTTGCTGATGTTGTCCTGCATGTTTCTGTTGTTCTATCACAATTGTTGTTGTTGCTGCTGTTGTCCTTGTCTCTTGTCTCTCTCTTTTTTTTTTTTGTCCCCCCCCCTTCCTTTTCTCTTCTTCTCTGTCCCCTCCTGCTCCGGTCCGGTCGCTCCAAATTTGCTTTATAACAAGCATCAAAGTCAAATAAATTTTGTATGACAGGGGAAGTGTATATCACACTTCTCCCTGGCAGAGTAAATCTGTTGAGCACTTGACGGCATTTAGATCTACAATTCTATCTGCTTTAAAGGCTGGACAGGACAGGGGAAAAAAAAAAAAAAAAAAAAAAAAAAAAAAACAATTCACAATTTTGCATGTCCAAAAAGGAGTAGGAAGAAGCAAAGCTTATTTAATCCTACCCCTCATCAGTTTCACATCAGTTGCAATACATTTATTCACCTCTTGTTCTTCCAAGTGTACTTTGTAGGTCTACATGACAATGCAGTGCAATCATAGCCAAGGTTTTTACTTACTAAAAGGAAGCTAGAGGCTGAATAATAACTGATAGAATATATCCGCGACCCACAGAACAAAGCTGTGCTAGTAATGTCTTACGCTTGTTTTTAATATTTTACTTTTTATACGGCAGTGTCATTACAGCTTTAGTTCATCAGGAAGTGACGGGAAGTGACGGTGGGTGTCCCGAGCAGGAGAGCTAGGCTCAGTGCTAGCTGTGAGTTTGGAGAGAGTTGGGAAGTGTGTTTATGTTGGCGTGGATGTAAAGTCCTGCAGTGTTCTCCGCTGTTAATAAAGCCATTAAAGTGCATCGGTGACGTGAGTCTCTCCTTCCCCACAACAAGCGGCATTACAGTATTGACCAGTGCACACCAGGAAATAAACGGTGTCATTTCTTACAGGCATTGGCTGGACAGCTATGTAGTGGGGCTTGTTTAACCTTTGCCTTGTGGGCAAGCAGGAAGGAGAGACGATGCTGAGAGATGTGTGTGTGTTCTGGGCTGCTGTCTGGTGGCTGCGTTCAATAAATAAAGTTGGCAGAAGCAACAGGAGAAGTTTCCTTCTTTGCTTCTGAGCTGAATAACACTGACAAGTTAACAGACTAGTAGCGAACGGAAAAGAAGACGGCTTTGTTTGTGTCGAATACAGAAGATGAGGACTTTGATGGATTTGTGGATGAGGATTGATGAAAAATAACGTGAGGACATTCTAAAATACTTCAGTTAAGTACAACCGAACTCAGTTTTGCTGCCGCATGCATGCTAGCGTATGTTTTTTTTTATTGTAGCGTCGCTGGGAGCACGTCCTGTTCCCAGCCTAATTTGCGGTAATGTTTTGGTGCAAATGCTCTTAAAGTTACATGTTTGACCAGGAAATAGCAAGCTCAAAAGAAGACGGCTTTTTTATGTGGAACAACTGACAGTTTGTGTGGATCTTGTGAATGATTGTGACTGAGCTAGGACTCAGTAATTAAAGTCTACACACGACGGCTTCATTGATTGAAAAACAAAACTTTTTCGTGCATGAAGCTTCTACTTGAGTCGGTAATTTGGCCGCTATATGCAGTCAGATATTGACCAAGGGAGACAAAATGGGTGGCCGCTGGTGACTGCTATATACAGGGTCTATAACATGTAAATTTGCTGCGGGGGATTTTTCAGTGGCTGCTATAGGCAGGTGGCTGTTCTATCAAGGTGGTCGCTAAGACAGGTTTGACTGTACATTGAAAAAAGAAAAAAAAAAAGCACTAAGATTGCACTAAAAAAAATCCAGCAAAACAGCAATGGAGCGAGAGAATACTGTACAGCATTTTGTGTGTCTTTGTTTATTGTGTAAACAAAAAATGTATTTTTTATTGTTTTTGGTGTTTATGACCTGAACTTGAACATAAACTGTAGTCTTTGTGGCCTCCATGTCTGTTTTGCTTACAGTTAGAATGGAATATAGCATAGTAGAATGCGTGAAAGCCTGGCTGGACCACAAGTGGTCAACCATGACCCCAGTAGTAGGCTGGGCCTGGAGTTATCCCCCTGCCACCAAGGCTCTTCATTAGCACGGTCATGTGGACAGTGCAGCGGTCAGGCATTTCTGGAGGCTGCTTGGCCCGCTGTGTGTGTTATCGCATTATCTTGCTTGACAGTGTGTGTTTGTACTTGAACCTTTGCCATCAGATCAGGCGCACTTGTAGCACTCAAGATGTCGGATTTGTGTGATGGCTGCAAAATCTAGTGATCTACTCTTTCTGACTAAACTCTTTTGGAACTTGGGATTTTTTTGGTTGAAATGGTATACTTGCTCCAAATGCAAGCATCTGTGCTAACTTCAGTTTGTGGTATTTAGCACTTTAGCTTCTGACCATGCATATTTACCTCTGTCTGTATAGCTACCAAAAGTACATTTCACTCCACAATAGGCAGCCCTGTTTCTATTATATACTGAAAAACAATAATACACATTTTCTATGTTTTATAGACGTCTTACCAACATTTTGGGGAGCATTTAGAAAAATACAACTCATCTATAAGAAGCAAAGTGAAACATGAAAACTCCAAGAGAAAAGTTAGGGAAACATAAAATATGAGTTAAAAAATACATTTTGTTTAAAAAATAATACTTTAAAATAAAAGAAACGTTGACATTATTTACGTCAACCCGTTCTATGCAATTGCATGTTTCAACAGTGTAATAACATGCATACACTGTATACAGAAAGTATGCACTTCACTTTTTCCACATTTTGTTATTTGAGTTTTATTCCAAAATTGAATACATGTTTTTTCTCCTCATAATTCTACACACAACACCCCATAATGACAACATGAAAAACGTGTTTTCAAATTCATTAAAGACAGAAATCACATGTACATATGTTTTCACAGCCTTTCCACAACACTAAGTATGGCAAAGTACAAAATATTACCAGGGTTTCCGCTACTTGTAATTGATTGTGGCGCACCACCACGGCAAAATAAAAACTGCCACACCTTAAAAATTATGTTTTTTTTAAATACTTGAATACTTTGTAAATACTTGAACAACGCTAAGTAATGTATTGTATGAATGGATATTATATAGATGCATATATAGCTTATTATTGACACACATATTGAACACAATTTGGTTGAAAACAATTTCAAATATCATAAAAATGTTTCACTGCGCTTTATTTTGATAAACATGCCCTGTTGGCATGTTGGCATGACCAGATAAAAAAGTACATGAAAAGTACATCTTGCGTTGACGTTCACTTTGTTTCTTACTATTGAGCGAATGAAAAATAGTCAATGAAATGTGGAGTCAATTGACAACAGCTTGTCACAGGCTAAGCCTATCCACGTATGCCAGCGTGTGTGATCACTCATGTTTCAATCTCATTTGACTTTCTGGCATTTGTGTTTAGACATTTTGCCTGGCTCTCACTGCCTCTCTGGCGGCAGCTAGCTAGCTCGTTTTTGTCCCACGGACGAGCTACACGTGGTGATCACGTTCTTGGGGTACATCAATCATTGATCATCATCACAACTTACTTTTTTGAAGGGTCACTTAACAATCTTGCTCTCTTGTTGTCAATGTAATACTTATGGTTTGTCTTCAAAACATTAGTTGTGTGTCTTAAGTTGTTCAATATAAACACGTAGTGTGTCCAGCTTTAAGGAGCTATCACAGGGGTCTCCAACAGGTAGCTCGTAAGCGAGCAGTAGCTGGCAAAGCTGATGTTGAGTAGTTACAGAATATTTGCTTCACCTCTTAGTACAAGTGTTCTACTCAAACATGACAACTGTATTTAATGACAAATGAGCACACTGAGTGGAGATGTGCTTTTAAATAAAGTACAATTTAAATGTTGGCAGTCAGGTAAAACACAAATAGCTCACCTCAACTTTCTTTTTGTCAAAGTAGCTTTAATAGTTCTGTAAGATGGATACACTGTGCTATCATAACCCTGGACTCTCAATTTATACCTTTTATACAGGACACATTTCTATAAGAGAAATATTTAAATTGTTATTTTGTTAATTATGTTATTTTGAACTAAAAACTTTATTATTGAACTGTTCACTCTAAAACGGTCATCAAGTAAAATTTAGGTTTGTGTCAATTAGTACAAAATGTACTTTTGTACTAGTCACATAGTACTATTGGACTAAATAGGTCAGATAACAAAAGGATTTTAGAATCTCACTAAGTGTTCTCAGCAACTTTGCTATTAAATGAACTGTTTTCTCGGTTCATGTTCTGCTGGTTGTAAAATAAGTTCATAAATAAATAAGTCGTAATGGTTGTTAACTGTCATAATAAAAAAATAAATAAAAATTGCAGACTCAGCAGCGGCACCACACAGCGGCAGTAGTTTGCGCTCCCATGCAGCCCACCACCACAGCTTCAAAACATCCTAGCGGAAACCCTGATTAGGTTAGTTTAAGTTTATAAAAACCTATTGAATCTTTTGTTGTTTACCTTTCAAGCAAATTTGTCACAGTTAAATGACAGCTGGGAGCCTCATACTGCTGATTGACATGCATGTGCATTCTTGTGCAAGACACACTGCCCCCTATTGACACTTCATAGCATTACAAGTAGCCAAAGTCTACACGGTGTCTTGTGCCTTGGCTGGAATCAGCAGTTTTGGGTCTCCTTTGTCTCAACTTTCCAAAGAGAATACCTGTTGACTTAATTCTCGCAGACACCGCACTTACTGCAAGTCTCAGCTCTGGCCTCGTAAATCCGGAAAACCTAAATGGGAAGCAGCCGTCAATGATGTTATTAATTGCGCCGTCGTGCGTTGACATGTGGAGAGCTGGAGAATTTCACTTTGGAGCAGCTTTTATTCATTTTGGCACCTCGCGTAGAGGATAAGGGGGGTGGACACAGTATAAAACATTCTGTCTGTTTGTATGTTACTTCCAAAGACGTCCTCCAAAAGTCAAACTGAGTCCAGTCTGCCTGCCATTAGCAGCCATGCAGGCCCATCATTTGTCGTGCAAGCGACCACACCTTCCAGATGTTGTGTGCTTTTCCTCAAGCCCAACATGTCGCACGACCAGACGTGTTGAGAATTTACAAGAGAAATATGGAGAAAGAACAATGAGCCCAGCAAAGATCAATGGTGGCAGAACAAAGCGAGGCTAAATGATGTGTCTGCCGTCACTGGGTCACTTTGACTTGTGTGTGTTTTCACCATTAGTTCCAGCTTTATTGCCTTTTGTTCTCTTTGCATATGTTGCGCGTTTGAGCATTTATTTGCTTTGCTGCACGGAAAGTTGAACCCGCGTCGCCAAGGAGGTTATGTTTTTCTGTGCAGAGAGAAAAAAGACAAAAAGAAAAACGACCCGGCCAGAGCGTGGAGGAAGGGTGGAGAACGGCATTAAAATTCTAGAGGGCAGATCTTGGACGTTTTGCATGATTTTTTTTTTTTTGCAAGTATTTTGTTGAGCTCGGCCCAACTTTTTTTTTGAAAGAGGTTAAAACTGGAGGCCGTAGAAGAGGAGGAGGGAAAGTGACTGTGTTTTTAGCAGGTTTTGGTGCCTCACATCTGGGCCACAACCTCCCTGCTGTTTAAAAAAAAAAAAAAGAAAGAAAAAAGATGCTTATCCCCCTCAGGAGAGCGAGAAAAAACAGCTCAGTCCTGCTGGCAGTGGTCTGTTTTTGCATTCGGGGGAGTTGCATGTAACATGTTGGACTGTGGGAAATACGCTTGTGTAACAGTGCCCCCTAGTGGCCTTTTTGGAAATTGCATCACCTTATATCAGGGGTGTCCAAACTTGACACTTGACACTGAGGACCCCTGCATTTAATATTGTTCACCTTTTGTTTATTCAAAATGCTAAACAAATTAAATGTAGGTCAAAAATGCAAAGTAGGAAAAAAAGAAGGAAAAAAGTGTCACATACTGTATATAATTAATGTGATAGCAAACGTTCACTTATTCTCTTAACTTTTTTGGACTTTTTAGTGCAGACCTAATCCTCCTAGTAGTATTTAATATTTGTTTTTAATATGATACAGGCCAATTTAAAAAAAACAAAAAAAAAAACATTTTGGATGCCCAAGATGTACAGCATGCATTGTAATTCATACGTTACATGTGTATGTGTCGCCACCAACTGACAATATACAAAAATATACAAATGTATAGTATTCCAACAATATTTATAGTTGTTTCCTGGCCAGGTTTGTGTCATGAAGGGCATCGGGGGTAAAAACTATTAATTACCAAAAAAACTATTAAAAACCAAAACTATTAATGCAATTGACTCGGTGTGGCAACCCCTTGACAGGGAAAAGCCGAAACCTGAAAATTCATGTACAAAGATATGGTGGTATAGAGTGGTTCAAATAACATAAATAAACAAATAAATAACAAAATAAATGCTAGGAAACATAGAAAAACTACTGAAAAAATGGTTATGAGTGTGGTGTGAGCACTATGGGTGTGTTTGCCCCACACATGTTTTTTTTTGGAGGGGGGGGGGGGGGGGGGGTGATGCCACCACAGAAGGGTATAACAGTGATGGCAAAGAAGAAAAGTATGACGATAACCATAGCACCTGCAATTGAACTTTGTGCCATAGGAAAAGGTCTGGCTGTTCAGTACAATATAAGCTATACAATTAGTTCAATATCAGTGACGTACACAAATTAGAGGAGGTGTACTTTATTTTTGTTGTGTTATACAGTGGTTAGCTTTTCTCTATATTTTTATGTGCCTTAAAACCAGTGGCTTAAAAAATAATTAGTTATCGGTACCTTTCCCACAACGATATAGAACACGATACCAAGGAAATGAATCATTGTGAGTTATTATGTGAGTGATCAAACACAACTTATTTGACTAGCTATTTAGTTTCCTGTGTAGTAGTGGGGAACAATGGCACCTGACGCTGATACTGTAAATATCCGTGCATAATAAAGCGCCACATTTCAGTAACTGTAACAGCGTTTGAAATAGTAATTAATTAGATTACCCTTCACTGGAATACAATAACGGCATTAGTAACTAGGTTATTTTTAACGCCGGTACGCGCAACACTGCTTCCAACATTGCCTGTACAGCTAATAAAGGCTTTATGATGGCTACATCTTAACCCTGGAACAGATTCATTCACTTTAGTTATTTCCTATGGGAAAATGCTTTTGAGTTCAGATCCAGACCACGGTCCCCTTATTGAAGATCGCTGCTGCAAAACCACCCCTCCCAACAAGAAGACAAGCCTACAAATTAGGCTTTTTTCCCCTCCATGTTTTATTGTAAAAAGAAGTCCCATGACAAAGACCAGATGTTCTTGCCAAGCCAAATATGTTAGCGCTTACACAATATTTGCTCAGGAGATTGTGTCGGAGCCCTGGTAATGCAACACAAACTCCTCGCACAGCCGGCAGTGAGGAATAAAGATGTCCGTCATTGTGCCTTTAAGGACACACACCGGAGTTTGGACGCTTGACCTTTACTTTAGTGGCAAGTCATTGCAAACTGATGAATAAACATTTGTCAAATAATTTGTCATTAATTCAAGACTAATACGACATTAGTGCTGACTCTATATGTTGTTGTTACCGTTACATGTGTGTATTGTCCTTCTGTGTGTGTCCCACTGTGCACACATGTGTTAATGCATTCTGCTGCTTGTGTGTAACTCAATCCCAGCACCACACGTTCACATGTTTCTACTTGGTAAACAAACACAGCAGAGGCCCCCTTTTTCTTTCCAGACGTCGGTACTGTCAGAATAAGAGCTCTCCTTTCAACCCCCATTTTACATTTAAAAGTCCAATTATGTCGAATGTATCATTCTTTGCAATAACAGTTCTTCCAGCGTCTTGTTAAATTTGGTAAGGGGACATTCCTATAGAAAGTGAACTTACATATACAGTAGAGGTGTCCCAAGATCTTATGAGATTAAAATGTGAAGAGATTTCTTGTTCAGAAAAAAAATGGTCTCTCGATAATCCATAAACAATAAATGAAGATGAACTCGATAATTTTGAGTCCATATATTGCCTTGTGTCTGTTTTCCTCGTCTCTCACCTCCAAACAGGCAGGAAGAGGGTTCACTCTGGGCGTTGGTTCAGCATCTAGATGCTTCATAGAACAAAGGTGAACAGAGTGAGACCTATTGACAGTCATTCATTTGTTAGCTTATTTGTTTAATGTTTTTCAACTGGTGAGCTACTGCTAGCATATGAGCTACCTGTTGGAGACTGCTGTGATAGCATTACTGTCTAAGGCTGGACACACTACGTGTTTGTTGAACAACTTAGTCACACATCTAGTGTTTTGAAGACAAGTCATAATAATTATGATGCAAGAGAGCAAGATTGTTAAGTCACACTTTGAAAAGTAAGTTAGCATGAACCTGATAGCTAGCTCACCCGTGATCTAGCTATGTACCGCCAGAGAGGTGGATAAAAGATGCGAGAAAGTCGAATGAGATTGAAACGTGAGCGATCACACATGCTGGCATAGATAGGCTTCGCATGTGACGAGCTGTCTTCAATTGACGTCACATTTTACGGACTATTTTTTATTTGCACGGTAATAAGGAACACAGTGAATGTCCACACAAGACCCCAGTGCATCGACATGAGCAAGTGCCGACACGGGAGACAGGTGATTCCGGTGCATGTTTATCGAAATAAAGCGCAGTGAAACATTTTTAGGATATTTTTTTATTGTTTTCAAACTAATTGTGTTCAATATGTGCGTAAATAATAAGATCTTTGTGTATCTATAGCATATGCAGTATATACATTTATACAATATATTACTTAACGTTGTTTTCAAGTTTTAAAAAATCTTTTTTAAGATCTAGCAGCTTTTATTTTGTCGCGACGGGCCGCCACGATCCATTACATGTAGCAGAAACCCTGCTAATTTGCTTCGATATGGATGTTTTGTTCAGATATCCATCCATCTTCTATACCGCTTCTCCTCATTAGGGTCGCCTGTCGACTTCGGGCGACAGGCGGGGTATACCCTGGTCGCCAGCCAATGGCAGGGCACATATAGACAAACAATCATTCACACTCACATTCTCCAATTAACATGGGAGGGGAGAACATGCAAACTCCACACAGAAATGGTAAATGGGAGAATCGTACCCAGGTCTTCCCGATCTCCAGACTGTGACTGTGTGGCCAACATGCGAACCACTAGACCACCGCGCGGCCTTTGTTCACATATCTCCTCATATATTGACCTACATTGGACCGGTTTTAACATCTTCACTGTACAAAATGTATCAAAGTTGCATACTTGATATGCTTTACACCGACTAGTCTAAAGTATATCTAAGTTTGCTTTCTATTGTATGGTCCCTTGACAAGATGTAGCATCATAAAAATGCTTGCTCAAATATGAGGGCTGTTTAGTGTTTATGTGAAGAGACTCCTCTCTTAGGCAGCAATCTCTTGTCACTCATCAAAGTTAAGGCTTTGCACTCATTGTTGTTTATTGATTTTTCATTATAATATTAAAAGTGGCTAACTTATTTTTACACTTACATGACAGTTAAAATGTTAAGGGGGTGATGATTGCTCAGGCTTGAGGGGAAAGAAGGGAGGAAGAGGAAGACCCCACCCCTCCCCCCCCAAGCCTTCACCTTTGATTGATGTCTTGCTGCCTTCAGTCTATGACAGGTCTCCTGGGGGGGCCTCGTAGGGCTGAGTGGCCCCCAGGTGAAGATCTTAAGCAGGTAGGAGGAGTAAGGGAGATGTGGATTTGCTTTGTCATGTGCAAGTTGTTTGTCTCTTGTCTCTCTCTAACTGGAAGAAGACACACACAAGAATGAAAAGTGGCAGCTTAAAGACGTCATTTGTGTCAGCGCTGATAGCAGAGATGAATGTGGAGCAGAGGGTGGCGAGCAAGCAAGCTAGCTGTTGGAGCTTGTGCTAAACAATAATAGTAATAGTAATAAGGATTTTTTTAAAAGCTTGCCATGGGTGGACAAGAGCGTGTTTGAGACTCAGTGGCCATTAGCAAACATACTGTATGTGCAAAATTAAAACATCTCTTTTGTAGGCGTCCTCAGCTTCCAAGAAGAGAACCATCCTTTGGTACTTTGGGGCTGGTGTCCTCTGGATGCTCATCTTAGTTGTGATGAGAAGTCCAGGTGCAGATTCTTCACCCTCAGGGAGGAAGTCCTCGTTTACTCTTCATGACTGACCTCTGACCTATTTTTGGCCCTTGTGACTCTGCAAACATTGTTTTGTTCACTTTTACTCCACACGCATTTGTACCAAGTGACCCCAATATTACACTTTATGTGTTTATATTCATGTATTTAATACATTAGTGTTTATTTTAATATACTCTATGAAGAATTAACTACACAACTTATGTTACTGTTTTATCGTCTTTCATATTTTTCAGAATTTATTACTACTATCCTATCAACTTATCTTGGATTGCTCTATATTTCTTAAATTCTAATTCAAATAGAAAAATTATAAAGTTGTAATATTTATATATGCATAAAAATTTGGAATATATGTTTAGAATAATTTTAATATTACTTATATAATATAATACTTAATAATACTTATAATACATTTTATATTAACTTATATCATTTTAATTTATAATTGTTCTAATTATATAATATTTACCTGAAAAGTTAGGGCCCACTCAATGCTTTTTCAAACCTACTATATACTTTTTTTTCTGTACAGTATGATGAACAAAACAATGTAACTAAAGTTGGAAAAATATTTATATATATCTAAAAATTTTAATTTCTGTTTACCTCAAATGTAAATACACATGTAATTGTTATTATCTAAATAACAATGAAATTGTGTAAAATATCAGCTTTCTTTTAAAATATATAAAAAAATAATTCTCCACCACCCCAAATGTGTTTGCAAACCAACAGTATATTCCAGATCCAGATCACCGTCTGATCCAGGAATTTTTCAAGCACTCTTTAACATTGCAAGAAAGGACCATTTTTGACATTTCGGCAACTCCACAAAAAATGGTCAGAGCACTTGGAAAAAAAAATACAGGACAGGTTTCCAACAGGTTCTGCAAAATATCAACGACTAATCCAAAAAATGTAGGATTATTATTTTGATGTGAATGCCAATATGGGGGGAACTAGGGCGCTTGGCGGAGGTCTGCGCTCTCCTAGTGCTTTTCTATATTCTATAAATGAATCTTGCAAAACTCAATTACAATCAATATGAAGAAATATAATACACTATAGACTGAATAATGACAATACTGGAGCTTTAAATTGCCAATAGTAAACCATATGTCATTCATAACAGCTTATAAAATGTTTTTAACATATTTATTGACAACCTAATAATTGTGCCATGGAAATTAAACAACACAACCTGAGGCAAATGAGACCATAAAACAAGCTTGCATCCTGACATAAAATCCCATTTGGTTAACAACCAGTAAGTAACTAATATTTAATCATTATTTTTATATTGTATGTGCAGCATTGATACAGCCCTATCATGCACATTTTTCTATTACTATCATTACTTAAAAGAGCTCCATCGCTGGCTACACAAGAGCTGTTCTAATAGGGTGTTAATATCAAGGTGACAAGCAGAGGGCGCCATCTGCAGAGTTTGCGCCAGTCTCAGTTTGGAGGTCATAATCAGTCAACTTTGACTACTAAAACGCATTTATATGATAGACACTATTTGCATATTTTTTTATCTTCATATAAAATGATTTTTTTAATACAGGACCTCATTACATTATGCACGTGTACTTAATGATTTTGGGCCGGTGCGTGTAGTGCCTCTGTCGTCCATCAGAGGGCAGTAGTGTTCAACGTGTTCAACGAGCCTATCCCCCACTAGTACTGTAGTTAGTTGCTGCTTCATGTGTGGATGAGAGTGAGCTCAGGGTGGTTATGTAAGTGGATGATGTCGAATATCACAGCACAGCGCTTACAGTCCTGCTCTTTGTTTATGCGCCACATTGGCTTTTTTGTTCTTTTTTTAAATTTTTAAATGCTGTGGAATGACCTGATGTCTGCAGCCGCTGACGTATGGCCACAGGAATGATTCGGAAATTCAGGAGTGTTGAAAAGGCGCCTGTGATCAGTTAGGAGGCACACACTCACACACCTGTTGGCGTGTGCACACAACTACACAACATTATCCTGCAGCGTATATATATATCAGCAAATAATGTTTAGAATGATTTAAAAAAAAAAACTCCAGTCCAGATCTGCACACCTGCCATCACAGTGCTAATAATGACATTCCTTCATGCACACACACACACACACACACATATATATATATATATAAGGAGTGATTGTGTAACAAACATGTCAAGGTCATTCATAAAATGTAAGTGAAGTTTATTTTGGCGCAATACAATTGATATTGAAGGAGCATGCTTTTATTCCAAGCTCTTTTCAAAGACAAGGTTGTTGTTCAAGTGTGCTACAATTCTTACTCTGTTGTGTAAGCCTCACTGAATAAAAGCGGTGAGTGTTTGTTATGTAATATTTTTCTGACTGGTCAATTAATCATAAATTCATATTTGGCTCAGGAAAAGTGATCAAAGCTCTCTGATTAGGCTTCTGTAATTCAAAGCTCATATTTTGCACCCTTTCCATTTCAAACAAAGGAAGCAATGGCGATAGGAATAATCTGTTCCCGTGTCAAACCGTCATCATCGTCAAACTTTTATTAACCGCAGATGTACATGCTGCTGTACAATATGCTGCCTTATTAACTATATCAGCAACATTTTAACTCTCCAAACTGTAATACAAGTCTATTAAGAACCACTATACAGGCAGTATATTCAATAACATTTTAACTGTCCTTACTGTCGTACAAGTGTAAAAAGAAGTCAACCATAATATAGGCAATGTTTTGATATTTTAACGCTCCTATTTATCATGCAAGTGTAAAAAGAAGTCATACACTATACAGGTTTTGGTTTAAGTAACATAGCATGTAACAGTAACATAAAAACAGCAAAAGACTAAAGCTTTTGCTTTAATGATGGTGAAGGTTTGATGCAAAAGCGGGTTGTGTCACAGACAAGCCTGACATTTTCTGTTTTTAACATTCTAAATTGTCATGCAAGTGTAAAAAGAAGTTAACCAGCATTAAAAAAACAATACAACAGTACATTTTTTGATAACACATAAAATATTTTGACGCCCGTTTCATGTAACTTCCTGTGGGTATTCCTCTTCTCTCTTTCTGTCCTTTCTTTTAGAATGAAAGTAGGCATTAATGTTGCGCAACAGTGGTTCAAACTTGGGTGTTTTGTGTGACTTCAGAGGCGGAAAATTCAAAATAGTATACTGACTGTACAGGTTTGAGTGGAAAAGGAGGCTAAATACATACAGTGTGAGACAGGTCCTGCACACACACGCACAAAATCATGGCATAATTCAAGTAGGAGCTGTGGTTATCTCTCCAGCGTATGTGCGGCGGGATTGAGTCGAGTTTGCGTCCGCAGGAACATAAATCCTGCAGACCAGGCCAGATAAGCATCTTGTGTTACGATGCATGAACTCACACACACGACGCACTTTGCTGACACTTTAATGAAAGAGCTTTGCTTGGTTTGCAACTAGGAAAGACTTTACAGTGTGCACACTCATACAGTATATATTGTATGTACTCACTTTTTATTACTGTAGTTAATTTGTCTTTGGCAAACATTGGTGTAGACATTTGCAAAACTCACTTGCAGCTGTAACGATATCCCTTTGCTCACATTCCACAATACCTTAGATACACTAAGTTGAACACCCCTGAAGTTATACAATTCAGATATTCCAAATATTCTGGAACACAGTATGGTGGAACCCACTTAAATAGGCCCCCTTTATGTCGATAACGCGACCAACTCAAGTCCTATTCCATCATGTTCTTCTTACTACTAAAAAGTGCCCACTTAAGGCACGGTTCGAACATCTTGCCCACTATAAAGACAAGTCATATGTAGTATTCTGGTTAGGCTTTAGTAATGTTACCTTGATGAGACATTACATTAGATTACATGACCTTCACACTGCATGTAGTCAGCCATGATAGAGTGAAAAGAGTTATCTTCCCATTCCTCCCATGTGGAAGTGGTAAGTTTTTGTCTTCTTGCTTTGTCTTTCTTCCCCACTCCGTTTGAAACACTTTTTTTAAGTTTATAACAAATAAATTGGAGGCTAACTAGTTGTTACCTAGTGCTATATGCTATGGGCGGCGGCCATCTCCTGCAGTGATACCATAGCCAGAGCATTAGTGTCGCGCAAACAAAAAATAGGAGTGTAAACATGACTATAGGGGTGTTATTTAATGTCTACAGGCCTCTAATAATGTCTAAAAACACATTTAGAAAGTCCCGAACATGTTTTCTATGCTGTAACTACATTAATATTCCATTTATTAATATTGAATCCGACTTCGCGGAAATTCACGGGTCGGGTCTGGAACCAATTAACCATGATAAATGATGAAAAATGGCTCGGTTTATGTTGATGTGTTGTAGTATTGTTAACTTCTTCATTATCACTAAGCAGCGTGAAACAACAACAGCAACATATCAACTGTCTAGTTACACAGCATTAATGTGCACACACTGTTTCCTGCTGGTTGTAAGCTTCAAAATAAAAGAATGGCAGTATTATGATGTGCACATGTCCAAAAGCTTTATTGTCACTGTAGTCGAGGCATACAACGTAATTAACGCAGCAGCTCGGAAAAGGAGGAAAAAGATGCCAACAAACTGCCGTGCGTTCAAAAATACTTTATCGCCCATTCTCATTTTGTCTCTGGCATTTCACAAGTAAATGTCCAAGCGATGGCTAGTTTCGGTTTGGGTTATGTTGACAGCTGCTTATGTTGACAACTGCTTATGTCGACGTCAGTCATGCGATTCCGAGGGGCGTGGACGTAAACAGGTTCCGCTGCATACCTCTAAAGTTGCACAAAACTTCATCGAAATGCCATGAGTGTCTTTTTCTGTATCTCTGGCTTTTTTCTGTATTTTTTGTGATACCAGTGATGGCAAAGAGGAACAGTGTAATGACGACATGCTGTAGAACAACACACACACAATAGAAACATGGGACACACATCTCTGTTCCGGCTGCTCAGTACAATATGGTAAAATAACAATAATTATAACAGAATAGCAGAATGTCCGCTGGAAAGTCAGCTGTTTGTTTTTATATGACGAGACGTTCCTCCCAGGCACATGCTGGAATCTCCCACTGCACGTTCTTTGCTATGTTTCATTGTTTCTACCGTTCAACAGTGGTTGACTTATTTTTACATTTGTATGACAGTTAATGTTGGCTACAGGTATTTCAATTTTCATTATTCCTAATAGGATTTTTGTCAATATGTAAACAAATGGTCATGATTTGTGTGTCCATTTGACTTTCTGTGTACAGTAGGTGGAATGGTTCCTGTCACCCAATACGTCTCTTTAACTCTTTTAAACACACTTCTTGCTATCATCAATGTAGTGTTGGTGTGCTTGTATTTGTGCTTCCTTAAATTCCTGGAAGAATGTTTCGGAACATTTGGAGGTTCACGTATGTCAGCGACCCACTAAAGAGAATATCGCATTAGATGCCTCAGCACCTGGTCCTCTGCTAGAAAGAACTTACATAACTACTGGCAAAGCAGGAAGTCTGACACACTGTACATCCAAGCTGCCAGACAGGATCTGGTGTGCTAAAAGGGAGGGGTGGTTTAACATCCCATAATACACAGAGACCCCTGCTCCCCCCTCACATGTGGAGCAGGGATCTCAAGTTGTGTTGCGTGCAAAGTCCTCATTTTTTTCTGCACTTTTTCTAGAGTGCTAGATTTCACTGATTTACCATGAAACTATGCGCCATTCTGTTACACACCACCATTCATACACACACACTTACCGCGGTTCAAAGCACGAACGACGAGGTGAAAGATGAGTCATGAGTGAACGAGGGCGCGCTCGCCGTCTCCTTTTTCAGCGGTCGGCGTTTCATTTCTGCAAGAAAAATGTGAGTCTGTGACAAGAAAAATGTGGATTTCCACAGAGGTGCACGGGCCAGATTCAGCTCAGCTCATCTTGAAATGAAAAATGCAGTGCAACTTTTCTAACAGAGATTTACTTCCACTGGACACAACATTCGGTACTATCTCAAGAGATACAATACAAACACATTGTAACCAAAATAAAACCTTCATTTACTGTACTGGCAATAAAGTTCTACATCACATTTTAACACTAGGTAGCCACTGTTGGTATTAGCATGTAAACCAATAAAAAACACTCAGTCTCAACTTCTTGATAAATGCCACAATGCACGACTCGTATGTGTTTGTTTTTTTTAACTGTCACAAGTGTAAAAAGAAGTTAAGCACTGTGCACATTAAAAGGTGAAAACAAAAATGTCATGTCTGCGTTAAGTTTGTTAGCAAGCAAGGATGCACATGGTGACGTCGGAGTCTTACTGCTACACACATTTGGACAAAGTGTCCGTGTCAAAAAAGCCAAAGAAAAAGCAAAACACACACCCGTACACGCTGAGGTCTCACTTGATGTGTTAAGTTATTTTAGAGGTGTAATTGCTCCCCCAAAATTCTGGTTGAATTGCTATTAATTTTGAAAGAAATTACCGTATTGACCCAAATATAAGATGACCCCTTTTTCTCAAGACCCATTTTTGCAAAAAAATAAAGACAAAATCAAAGATAAAAGAAGACAAATGTGATGTTTTGCTGTTAATATCAGTAAAATAACAACGGGTAGATTGCAAAAAAAAGCCACAATTTTCCAGTGGGTGTCTGTCTCTCTAGGTCAGTGGTATGAGTGAGTGACAATAAGAAAAGCTCTGAATCTCTTGTTGCAGAAGTCAGTTTGGGCCACCTGTGGGTTAAATGCATAAATCTACCGTATAAATCCCGAATATAAGACGATCTTTCTTTTTCAGACTTATGCTGTCTTGTATTTGGGTCAATACAGTAAAAGACTAAATAAAGCATGCAAGGTTAGTTCAGTTCGTCATTAGCATGGATGTGTGAACAGTATGATCACAATTAATGGCTTTCCATTTAATCACTGCAATTAAACCTGCAATTAGTGGCTTGCAGTCTCCCCTGTGATTGAGTTCTCATCCACCCACTGCTAATCACACATGCTAGCCTCTCCAAGCTAGTGACAAAAGTGGAAGAAAGAAACTATGGGTGGCGGTGGTGATGTAAACGCAGATCACTTACATCAATAGAGATGCGGAAGTGGAGGTTATACACGGTTGCCACGGTGATGGCGAGCGTGCCACTTCATCCTGAGATACAGTCAGAAAGAGATTTGTCCTGGCATTCCTCAGAGGATTATGAAGAAAAGACTTTAAATAGTTGCCTCCCTTGCTATCTTTCTCTCACGTACCCTCATTCTTTCCTCCTTCCGACCAGAATAGAAGTTTTGATCAGCACTGAAAATAAGCGAGGTTATTTATAATAGGTGCATTCCGCTGATAAGTGCTGGGAGAGTTTTGACTGCAGGGTCAAGCAAATGCAGAGACTTGTTGCTGCACTGTTTGGAGGGTTGTTGAGGAAACAGGCTGTTTTTTTGTTGTTGTTTTAATTTCAGCTTCTATTTCCTCTTCAAGGCCACAAGTCCACACCAACAATGTTGGTAATGATTGCCTACTTCCATCCATCCATCCATCCTTTTTCTATGCCGCTTATCCCCACTAGGGTCGTGGGTATGCTGGAGCCTATCCCAACTGACTTTGGGCTAAAGGCGCGGTACACCCTGGACTGGTTGCCAGCCAATCGCAGGGCACACATAGACAACCATTCACGCTCACATTCATACCTATGGACAATTTAGAGTCGCCAATTAACCTAACATGCACGTTTTTGGAATGTGGGAGGAAACCGGAGTACCCGGAGAAAACCAACGTACGCCCAATGGAGATTCAAACCAAGATCTTCCCGATCTCATGACAGTGTGGCCAACATGCTAACCAGACCTTCCAATTTGACTGTTTTTTTAATGCACACACATTTGCTGTTTAATGATGCTTAATGGTGCAACAGCAACAGCATTCGTATTACTACTCATGCAAATTATTTGCCACTTGCCAAGATTTAAAATCCTATTTCTAGAAATGTTTGATAATTTACTCATTGACCCTATATAGTAGTATAACCTCAATTTTATAATAAGGGACTACTTTTTGTCGAGTTTAGTTCAGAAATGTTGTGCAATTGAGCAAATAACTCTTAAAATAAGTTATTTTGGTTTTCCCAACAAATAAAATCTTGTTTAAAGATTCCACACTTAATTCCACGCTTAATTTAAGAACTGCTAAACAACAACATTCAGTTTATTAAACAGAAGGGTACTGCCATACTGTAAACTATTTTTGATGACCAATAAAGACAAATGACTGAATGACAGATTTTGTAGCGCAACTTGGTATACCGGTTAAAGAAAATAAATATAGATGTTATCAAATTAGCACTTCTGGTTGTGATGTTTAATAGCATGAGTTAAGATACATAAGTCCTAAGATATAAGTACACTTTTTTTTGGAAAGGCTTTTTGGCCTACTTGTAAGATTCATTTGGGCTTCAAGATCAGCGAGTTTCAGGATTCATTTTGCACTAACATGTCATTTCATTTTCACTTGTTTTAATAATATTACACTTTTTGTGGGTTGTATGGTTGTATGTAAGTATTTTATTCTGAAAATAAGTATTTTCTTCTTAAAAGTCCTGTTTATTTCTAGATGTAGAAATCTTTATTTAGGCTATTTTATCAAGTAAAATTAACTAGCTGTATAGACAGACTAGTTTTAAGTATTTTTTCCTAATATCTAGTCTGTTTATCTTATATTTGGCAAGCCCTTTTTTGCATTTAAGATGGATTTAGGCTTATTTCAACATCTGTCAACTAGTTTCAGGATACAGCTTTAATACTTTACACTAGTATTAGGTGTTGGGTTGGGGTAGAGCAGGCCTTCCAGAAACTGGAAGATTGGTGGTTCAATCCTCGCTCCCTCAACAGTCAATGTTGAGGGAGCGCAAGACACTTCACCCACCTTCCCCCTGCCGTTGGTCTCTCAAGACAGAATGATGCCTACTACTAAGTGTTAGGTCATTTTTAGGGATGTCCGATATTATCGGCCACCGATAATCATCGGGCCGATACTGGCATAAAAAAGTGATATTGGCCAACATTAGTACCTTTTTTTATTCCTACGATAAAAGCCGATACAGAGCTTTTAGCGCCAAGGTCACAAATTTGCAACACTGCTGAACTTGCTGCATCCTGAAGTTAATACTGTGCTGCTCACAAGTCTGAGAATGAGGTAACTATATTAAAACAAGCAGAGTAACAACAAAGTTCACAATCAACTTACCAGCTCCTTAGAAATCGCGGGGTGGGGCTTACCATTCCACACACTTGTCTTACTCACAGTGTTTTTTTAAAGAAAGCTAAAAAAAACCCATCACACAGGAACGTAATAGGTAGATAACAACAGAGAAGACGCTTCCAATGAGTAATACAGAATAACCTACAACTATGTGAGCTCTAAACATGTAACTTAGTGGCTATTCACAACAACAGTACAGCAAAGCACGCTGGGAAACCGGAAGCTCTGCTGTCAAAACCATATACGTAGACTCTGCTTCGCTGAGCAGTGTCGCCGCCATTTTGGATGTGGCAAGGCTGCGCTGTAAGTGAATACAAGGAAGTTGAGTTAATGCCTCTCGTTTTTCCATTCACACACACACACACACACATAATATACTTGGGAAACAGTCAGGCACCAAAAACAATGTATTTGATCTTCTCAGATGGATAAGATAAGAACTTTATTGATCCCACACAGTAGTAAGTAGGACATATACTGTATATGGTAACGTAGCAGCAGTGTCATGTGGCATTGACTCTCCACTCATCTACTTCATCTCCTTACCATGGGAGACCCAAGTTCCCCCTGTGTCGGTCTGACTTTTGCGTTCAACGACGCTTGGTTTTCTCAGGCCGCTTTAAACAGATGCAAGTACGTAGAGCTGTGTAGGTACAGTGCAATGGAAATGGGACAAACTGTAAATAGCTTAACTGTGTTCTTCATTTGGACTTTCCAAGTCTCTCATACCAAGTTGTCCTTGTAGTTGTTGAGATTTTTTTTTAACTGAATAAGGTATCTACAAGCTCTATTAACTTTACTATTCCACATTTTCATTCTTTTCTTTCCTGTGTAAAAATTTGGCACAGTGGAACCCGCTTGGGTAGGTCTCGCTTATGTCTACATCAACCAACTCAACCAGTCCATCATGTTCTTCTTACTAAAAAAGTGTCCGCTTAAGTTGACTGACATACAGTGGAACCTTGGTTAGCATCATTAATCCGTTCCAGAAGGTCTGACCCTAACCAAAAGGTACTCTAACCGAATCAATTTTTCCCAAAAGAAATAATGTAAATCCAACTAATCCATTCCAGAAAGTTAACACAAAACACATTTTCATTAGTATTACTATTCTAGTTTTATATACAATAAATGCATACTAATACATGAATAAATGATGGATGAAAGGGATGAATGAACATTCAGTGTTACTTTTCCCTTCATTGTAGACGTGATTGTTGACAAAGGCACGATGTGGCAGCGAGATCAACACGGACATCACTTTCGTGTTTTGCTAGTTTGCGAGTTATTTTTTTAAATCAGAAGTGTTTCTCACCTGAAGCTTTTCTTTTGATCACGGCCTCTAAAATAACCCCAAATGGACCCAAAGACAGTTGCAAGTGCCAGCGTTTTTGTAAAGAAAGCAAGAAACTACACTATTAAATAAAAAAAAAAAACTCATAGCGAAACACGAAGGTGGTGTCCGTGTTGATCTTGCTGCTATATCGTGTCTTTGCCAACAAGTCTTCATTGAAGGTAAAAGTAGCCTTAAACATTCATTTATCCATTTCATTCATTACTGATAATTATCTAGAATTGTATTGTGTTAACATTTTTGAGTGATGGCATAACTGTTAGTTAGCAAAGAACTATAGAGTCAACCACTAATGACATAATAGACGGGCGACGTAGCTGACGTCTGGTTTCTGTTTCCATGTAGTAGCAAGCTAATAGGCTGCTAACCAGGACGTTTTGTGATAAAAATACATTAAGAACACAATTGGACTGTAATACGCAATGTACACGACAGGACGGATTTGATGTTAACTGGAAAATGAACGCAAGCCGGGGCAAAATTTTGATGTTAACTGAAAAACATGCTAACTGGGGCATGCGCTAACTAAGGTTCCAAAGTATATGGTTGACGACGTTTGTTGACATAACATTTTCTTTGAAAGATGGGTCTGTTCATGTCGACATGTGTTGTAGTATAAGCAGAGGTGGGAGCAAGTCAGTGTTTTTGTAGTCTCAAGTCTTTAATCTCAAGTCTCCAAGTGCAAAAGACGTGCAAATCCAAGTCAAGTCTCAAGTCAAGAAAAGACAGTTAGAGTCAATTCCGAAGTCATAGGCTTGAAATTTTTGATTCCTTACAAGTCACTGTTTAATGTATCCCAAATAAAATGCCATTTTAACAATGTCCCAATCTATTACATTTGACAAATACAATGAATGCATTTGTATTTGTATTATTGTGTTATTTTTTTAATAAAATAAGACCAGTGTGACAAGACTTTGTCCCAGAAAAAGAGTGCTGACATAGCATTCAGGATTCATGTTATCCACACTTTTGTTGTTTGTTCTTAAATCTGATTGGACGGTAATAGATGCATTCAATGAGGTAGAGTCAAAGGAAAAATATTGCCGATCACGTTAGTTGAATACTTTGAATGGGGACACATTTTACTCAACATATTCACTAAAAATCTCCAGTCTTTTCAAGTCATCAGACTAATGTCGGAGTCAAGTCTCGAGTCATTGATGTCAAAGTCCAACTTGAGTTGAGAAAGTTTTTGATGACATTCTCACGTCATGTCCAAAGTCAGCAAAATTGTGATTCGAGTCTGACTTGACTCGAGTCGAGAGTGGATAGTGGATAGTTCAAGTTACAGCACTAATAAGGAGACGAGGTGCATAGGAATCACAGACAATAACCACAGTAACGACAAAATCAACAATGAACCAGCGCCCCACATTCGACCACGCTGGCCTTTTATCCGCCACAAATGTTAATTGGCCGCAGGTGCGCAGCCACCAGGCGAGAAGCGGCTGCCTCTTCCTCCCCGGAGAAGGTACAGCCCACCAAAATAAGAGCAGGAGCGAGCGTCCCCTGTCCTGCGTCACAGATTGTCAGCCACTGGAAGAAACTTTTGCACATGGATGAAATCTTTATTGTCATTGTAGTCAAAGCATACATCAAAGTTAGCACAGTAGATAAGAGCCTAAAATATCAAAACAAGAATCAAAATAAAACAAAAGTACACACAAATGTAGGAAAAACAATATCAACAAACTGATGTAGGTTTTAAAAAATCCTTTATTATCACCCATTGTCTTTCTCTCGGGCCAAAGTCACAAGTAAGTTTTGTAAATTTGATTTTGGTCATGTCCAAAGGTGGTGCATGTTGGCCACACAGTCAGGACATCGGGAAGACCAGGGTTCAAATCTCCGTTGGGCATTTCTGTGTGGAGTTTGCATGTTCTCCCCGTGCATGTGTGGGTTTTCTCCGGGTACTCCGGTTTCCTCCCACATTCCAAAAACATGCATGTTAGGTTCATTGGTGGCTCTAAATTGTCCATAGGTATGAATGTGAGTGTGAATGGTTGTTTGTCTATATGTGCCCTGCCATTGGCTGGCGACCAGTCCAGTTTCCCAAGTCAGCTGGGATAGGCTCCAGCATACCCCCGTGACCCTAATGAGGATAAGTGGCATAGAAAATGGATGGATGGATTTTGGTTATGTCAGTAACCACTTATGTTGACATCAGTCAACCGGTCCGAGGTGGTGTCCGGGTTCCACTGTAACATGGGAACATGTTAAACACGGGAGGTGAATACACAAGTGCAAGTGTAAACATGGGATGCACTTCAATGTAACTTTGTTAAGCATGTTGGAAATGGTTCATGGTTCATGGTTTTAATTCATCCTGAACATACATGAGTCAAACAGTAGCACATCACATAGTACAATTCACAATTTTGCATGTCCAAAAAGGAGTAAGAAGAAGCAAAGCTTATTTAATCCTACCCCTCATCAGTTTCACATCAGTTGCAATACATTTATTCACCTCTTGTTCTTCCAAGTGTACTTTGTAGGTCTACATGACAATGTAGTGCAATCATAGCCAAGGTTTTTACTTACTAAAAGGAAGCTACAGGCTTAATAATAACTGATAGAATGGTTGAAAGAGTGGTTGATTGATAATGAGTGAGTACGGACCATGTACTCACCACAATGAAGAGTTAGTAGTCAGTGTAGTAGTGGTTAGATATTGTATTGTATGTACACAGTAGTTCAGGTCTCTTCTTATTTGTATTTTGTGAACATCAACTGCTCGCTCATTGTTGTGCATTGTTTGAGTTCCTTACTCAATCCGTTCCACAACTTGATTCCACATACAGAAATAAACAACATTTTCTTACACACCCGTACTTTCAGGTCGCCCTCGTTGCATCAGTTTGCAATACAGTAGATAAATGCAAGCCTTTCATGTATTGTAAACCCAGTTACTCCCCAAGGTGATACATTCCTTTGTACTTAAGCATCGCTCCCTTCTAAGGAAGAATTAATCACCCTGTCTCGTTTTGGTTTGGCAATACCATGAGTCCATCCTTTCATTTTCCCAACAAGTTGATAGCTGTTGTTGAGTCATTTCGGGCTAGCGTGACAGTGTGTTTTTCTGCCCGATAAAGGAGCGTGCCCTCGCTTGTGATTTCCCATCAAACTCCATCAATAGCGCAAAGCAAAGTGGCAGTTTCATACAGCTTTAATCGCACACCGCAACGGGAATCGTTGCGCAAATTGCGTGAGAGACATCAGGGCGTTCACGGAGGCGTGCCTTTGGCTGATACGGTGGTTGGCGAGGTGGCGTGAGATGAATTGATTCACAGGTGTTTTTCAGGCCGCCCGCCAAAGCCAGGCACTCCCCGAATCGGCACCTGGGCCTCGCTCAAGCTCAGTGATGCCACAACATCATCAACATTGCAACTACAGATGGCCCGAGGGAGGCGGGGGCTCTGTGCAACAGTGCAGCACCACTTCAAGGCGAGCCCTGCTCTTGCACTCTGCTGTTTTTGGCAGCAGGTCAAGCTCCGTCCTCACAGCAGACACGCAACATATTCACACTCAGCCTACGTCTTAGGCTTGATACCTAGCCCACACCTTTGAACATTGACAGAATGTGTGACTATTAAATGTTTACACCATGGGGCCCATACATTATTTTTAGCTCTGTGGCTCTAATAAGTGCTATTGTATATTTTATCCACTTTTTACATATACACTGTAACTCTGTACTTGTACAATGTAAAAGATGCCATACAGTATATCATATACAACAACATAACATGAAGAATAGCATAGCATAGCTATGTGAGCTACAGTGCTAACATTACACTCACATTTTAAGTTAGACTATTCGCTGAGGAAAAAAACAAATGATCAACTTACAGCGGTAGCTGACAGAAGGATAATTAGCAAAACAGCATTTTAAGATGTGTAGCGAAGCCTTTTTGTTGTTTGCGGTGGGCATGTCAGAGGCAAAAAAGACGTGCCACCACGAGAAAGGAGGTGTTTTTTTGATGTCATGAAAACCTTCAAAAGCAACCGTTGGAGCGCCTCTTATTTGCCTCTTCATGCTTGTTGCTCACAGACAGGCTTGAGGGACAGAATTACTGTTCGAACATCATTTAAAATAAACTTTTGCATAATTAATAGGGCACCATTAAAAAAAGTAGGCATTAAAAAATACTTACAGTTTTGACTCCATTACCAGACTGTATTTGTTCCCCACAGGAAAAAAAGGCTGAAAAAGATTAGTCGAAATCATATCACTATGCAATTATATCACTTCATTCTTATTCACACGCAATTTCTCGCAATTCCAACTTCTATTTTAGGATGCTTTGTCAGGTGTAAATGCTCTGCTGGTTTTGCCTGCAGTCATTCTCTCCTCTTTGCAAAGATAAGACCCCCATCCGAGTTGGCAAACCGTCCAACACTTTGTCCCGAGTACGTTTACCTTTCATCTGTCAGGCCAGACGCTTTACATTCCTGGAGTCAGCGCCTCAAAACAAAGACTCGCTGCGTTGGATTGGATATCCTCTGTATGGGAAGGAAAGGGAACAAATAGCAGAGATTAGACTGACAAAGCCAAGCTGCAGGCTGAGCTGACGTTGATGTATTCCTGTGGCATATGCAGCCTGCCAAGTAACAATGAGGCAATAAAAGTATATAACAGTAAGAAGGTCACTAATGCAGCCTTATGAAACTCACACACTATCTTTTGTTTGTATCACAAAGTGTATGTCGGAGCTGCAGTCAGTTTTCAAGCCGTGTCAGTGATGTATCCAAATGCATGTTTTAGATTTTTATCTGCAGCTATGAGATATACCACACAGGGATGTTTAACATGTGAGCTCATGTGATATTATGCAACCTACACTTTAATGAGGTTCAAAGTTAGAAGCATAGTGGCAGAAGTCACGCCAAAACTTTTGAGTCCACTTCAAAGCTCTCAAATATTAGGATATTTCAGTCTCAGAGGTCCTACAATCCAAGATTGAAGAGTTTTATTGTCATATGCACAGTAAGACAGGTAGTTATACTACGAAATGAAATTCTTATTCTGTTCATTCTCCCTAAAAAAAAGAAAGAAAACACAAGAAAATGAATAAGAACAGAAGAAACATTAATACCAATAAATTAAAAGCAACAATAATATGTTCAGTGTTATGAGTGTGTTGCGTGCGGCGTGTGTGAGTGCTTCGTTGAGAAGCCTGATGGCCTGTGGGTAAAAGCTGTTAGCCAGTCTTGTGGTCCTGGACTTCAAACTCCTGTAGCGTCTGCCTGATGGTAGGAGTGTGGATAATGAGTGTTGTGGATGTGTGCTGTCCTTGATGAGGTTGTGTGTTCTGCGTAGGACTCTAGATGTATAAATGTCTTGCAGTGAGGGGAGGACTGCCCCAACAATGTTCTGTGAGGTCTTGATCACCCGCTGGAGTGCCTTCCTATCACGTGTTGTACAGTTACCGTACCAAACAGTGATGGAGGCGGTAAGGACACTAAGGACACAAGAGTGTGTTGGCCAAATCGTAGCCTGCCAAATCGATGCTGAAATTTAGACAGTTCATGGCACCTATGCAGAGCTCCCAGTTGCATTTTAAGATGTGTAGCGAAGCCTTAAAGTGGTGGGCGTATACACGTTGTGAGCTCATTTATCTATATACTTAGGGGCTGTTCAGAGGCGGTATCACGTCCATGAGGATGGAGCTTTTTTTGTTCATGGCACCATGGAAATCCGCAACTTCAAAACTGACCTTTTGAGTTGCCTCTTCTCTCAAACGTGGAGCAAAGATTTGTGTCATGTTTGGTGCTTTTAAACGTAGTACTCTTAGAACATCATCAAAAAATCCATTTTGCATCATAGGGGAATAGGTGTGTATGTATGGAGACGTTTTCCCATCCGTGTATGAAGCGTGTTCATGTACAAAGCTCCTTTTGTGCAGTTCTGGCAGCAGTACTGTTGGAGTCAACAATGTTCTAGTTGGTTCCGAGCCATGCTGACACGGTTTTTATGTGCTCTATAACACAGCTGAGCGTCGTTTTAACTGCCACATTCCTGCAGGTGCCAGTCCACGTATTCTGCAAAACTGCCTCCTTAATTCTCGCCATCACAGTCACTCTAAAGCTGACATTTTGAATTTATTTTAGCTTCCTTCCTGAAGTGTGTCTTAAAATTGTGGGGCTTTTTTCTCTGCGAATAAAGGCACTCTTGTCCTCACGCTTCCTTCTTATTAGTTTGACTACACACGCCCAGCAGGAGCATTCATAACTTAGAGCCAGTGTAAATGTTTTTGCATGTGTTAGCCGATTTGCTTGGGCCAATTTTTCAAAAAAAAACTCGCCAAACTTTAAGGCAAGCCAGGTGATAATTGCGCTCGCAAAGCCGTGCTTCTTGCTTTTTGTGATTATTCGTATGTTGTATTCTGAGATTGTTTTCTTTGGCTGTACATTTCTTTTTTGTTTGTTCCATTTGTTTGTTTGTATCTGTGTGCCTTTTTCATCTAAGGCTTTTGACATATTACCCTCTTTTTTTCTTTGTTTTTTTTTTTTTACAATGGGTTTAGAGAAAATACAGTGGCTCCCCGCATATTTGAAAATCAGCCTTCGTGACCTTGCAAATTTGCTGATTTTTCGCTGATTATTTTCTATTATTATTTGTGGGAAATTGTGTCCTTTATGAGAACAATCTTTGGTAGAAAGCGCATGCTTGGTGATCATTCATAAATACTGAATATAGTCATGAATGACATAAAGGCAGCACAGGGAGTAACTGCGTTGTGTCAGTACCAGCGTAGTCCGAGTGGTGCCGTTACGTTGTGTGTTCCACATGTGTTATTTTTGGTTGCGCTGTGAGTGAGGTATATCCATTTGGGTTGATGACTTCCTGTTGGTTTGTGTTGTTGAGTAAGGGTACAAATGTCAAGCTCAAGCAAATTGATGTAATGTGCAGCAGTGCCTCGACATAGCAGCACAGCCCAGGCTTGATGAAGTAGTCAAAGATAGACATCTTGGCTGGCACCTCAATCATTTTGCTTTTCTTGCCGTTCACAGGGGGTTTCGAAACGGAACCCCATAAATCAGGGGTGTCCAAACTTTTTCCAGCGAGGGCCACATCGTGAAAAGTGAAAGGACGCCAGGGCCACTTTGATATTTTGTAAAGCGGCACATAGAGATACGCTGAGAAGATATATTGTATGTAGCTCAAGAAAAAACTGCATTTCACTTTTGTAATATAGATAAAATTACCAAAAATGACGTTTTTTTCCATAACAATACAATTTTATTCTTGTAAAATTGCGACTTTTGTTCTTCATTCGATTATGACTTTTTTTTTCTTAATATTTTGACTTTATTCCCATAAAATGACAGCTGTTTTTTCCATTTCTGATGTTTTTTTTTTTTCATTTCAGCTTTCCTCTTGTAAATTTTCTTCTCGTAATTCTAACTTTATATCTTTTAAAACAATAATGTGTTTTTCCATATTTCAACATTGTTAGTAAAAGGATCATTTTTCCTCATTTTACAAGTTTATTCTCATAAAATTGCAACGTTTTTCCCATTAGAAAACTTATTTATTAAAACTTTTTTTATTTTTTATTTTGACTTCACTCTGGTCAAATTTCTGCTGTTCATTTTTTTGTATAATTTTCCAAACATTTCAACTTTCTTCTTGTATTTAGATTTTCTTCTCCTAATATTTTGTCTTTATTCCCATGGTATAAATTTCCCCCCCAACCTCAGTTTCCAAAAATTACAACTTTATTCATTGTTTTTGTCTTTACAAAAAAAAAAAAACATTTTTCTTTAACATTTCAACATCATGCTCCTATTTTTCCTGAGAAATGATGGCTTTTTTTTTCCCTTGCTAGATGACAGCTCTTCTCTTAATATTTGGACTTTTGATTGATTTTCCCATTTTTGTTGCTGTTGTTGTTTTTTTAAGTGTCAAATGACATTTTTAGACTGTGCTGCGGGCCGATAAAATCACAGCCGCGGGACGCAAATGGCCCAAGGGCCGCACTTTGGACATCCCTGCCATAAATGCAATATACTGTATGTATATCTACTGTATATAGGAATCTGGATCAGACGCTGTAATGTTGAATCCTTTTATGTTTAATCTTGAATATTTAAAACTGCCATTTAGCATGTCCACACAGTTTCAAATTTGATTACATTTTGAGTTAAAGTTCATTTTTTATTGCATCTTTTAATGACACAAGTAGCGAAAAATGGAATGTAATATGAAAAAAGCAAATACTGTGGCCCTCTCCATATGAAATAAAAAATACCATTACAAAAATATATAGTTGACATATTGGAGTTAAGTTGAATTCATGTCATGCACCATAATTCTCTTCCTAGTTTAGTTTGTTTTCAGTCGTATTTGTTGTTCCGTCTTTCTCAGGGTGCACCCAGGCGGACGAGCTGACCACAGAGAGGGTCCACTCCACGGTGGAGGACATGTTCCAGACCCTCCGTGGGCTGAGCCACGCCAGAGACCACCTGAAACAACTGCGACGCGTCTACACAGCCAGCGATGGCGTCCACCAGGTACACCACACTCACCGGGCCGCGTCTCATAGGAACCAAGGAAACAAAAGAAATCGACGTGTGCGACTTCCAAATAAGGTGGAGAGGGGGGGCTTGGGGGACATTCGCCGCCCGCAGTGTGTTTGTTATTCTCCTATGGGGTTTTTTTGCTAATAAAATTCAACACAGTCCGCATCAGAACATCGCCGACGATAGGAAAGAAAAACCTTTGTGTTTGTCTTAGCTCCTGCTTGCATGAAGATAGCATACAAGACACAGAGGTCTTTTCTTCTGGATTATGTAACCATTTATATCTCTATGTCTTCTTCAAGGCTTTTTTTTTTCCAAAGTTGGCCATGAGACGCAAGCTAACTCACTGTAGCTCAGGCGCATAAAGGTTTTAGATCTTGAGAATTCATCCATTTCTTTACTTTTATGTGCCTTAATCTACTTCGGGGTTCCGCAAAGGCTGGTTGTTGCACTAACAGAAGCTATCTGTAACTAACGTCTAGTTGGTCTCCATGCTAACAGAAAAGAACTGTAGCTAAGCTCCAGCTATTCCATATGCTAACAGAAGATATTTGTGGCCACGTTTGAGCTTGGTCATTAAGAAGTATGCTAATATAAGCTACAGTACCTGTATGTAAACTCCAGTCGGTCATTATGCTAACAGAAGCTAGGTGTGTCTAAAGTCTAGTTGGTCATTCTGCTGACAAAAGCTAACTGAAGTCGTGTTCGAGTTCATCTTTATGCCAAAAGAAGCAAACTGTTGTAAACGTATGCTGTGAGTTTGAGCTTAGTTATTATGCTAACATTATGCTATTATTATGCTAACAACTAACTCTCCTAACTACTAACCCTCCCGTTTTCACCGGGAAACTATCTGTCCTTCTCTCCTGACGCACCGAAATGTCCCTTATTTTCACTCATTTTCACTTTTTTTCCAGAAAATCTCGCTTATTTTAGAACACAAATGTTGACAGGTACGGTCTTGCTAACTGTACATTGTTATGGTAACACAAGTACACGGTATATCCACAAACCGGTTGATGGTTGTTCTAAGAGCTTCAAAGAGAAGCTAACTGTGGCTAAGTTTTAATTAGTCTCTGTGCTAACAGAAGCTAAATGTACCTCAGCTCTAGTTGACCATTATGCTAACAGAAGCGACCTGAGTCTTGCCCTCCAGCTAGCTTTTATGGTAACAGCAGTCAGCTTTGTCTTTATGGTAATCATGTTCCGTTTTCTCCTGGAACATTCCATTCTTTTAACGTGCTCTACTCATTGTTTTTCAACCCTGCTACATATTAATATAACTGCTTTCTTTTGTGGAATTTATTTTGCCGATCCTTGTCCAGCTACGCCAAAAAAACACCACTAGGGAAATTTGATATGTACACGTGCACTAGCGTGTGTGCAGACGAATACTTAACCAGTGGCATTATCATATGACAGTTTTTTGGTGACGTGGATGTTTTTGGAGGGAAGGACAGATGGAGACTCAACTGTGTTACTCAACTGGGATTGTTAGATGCTTGTGTGTTGTGTCAGATATTTTGTTCGTAGCTGAAGCAAGCTGACTCATTTAGCACAGCTTTGCTAAACACTGTTGCTAAATATTAGTTTGTATAATTAGTCACATATACATTGTGAAGGCACTCAGCCACTAGAGGAGTGGAAGGTCTCTACTGTTGACACTCCGTGGTGAGGAGAAAACACTTGCATATATACACTAATTCAACATCATAGTATCCCGCTCCAGCTAGCTAAAGTTAACAACAGTTAACGCCAATTTAACTGTCCAGACTACAGCTAGCCTTTATGCTAAACTGTTTGTCCAAGCTCCAGCATTGTTGTTCGGACACAAGCTATCCAGTCTCAAAATTGTTACGCTAACACACGCTAATATCTATGCTCCAGCTAGCCCTTTTGTTAACACAAGATAACCTATTGCAGTCTCCAGCTGATTGTTGTGCTAACTGAGTCTGTAACCAAGTTGTAGTTCGTATGTATGCCAACAGAAACTAACAGGAGCTAAGCTCCAACAAGTCATTATGTTAACACAAGATAACATATTATTTACTGTATATTTTAAGATCCAGTTGATTATGCTAACTGTATCTAAACTTCAGCTAGTCTGTATGTTAACAGAGTAATCAATAATGAGGAGCCAAATTCAAGATGCTAACACAAGCTAACTGTCTTTAAGCTCCAACTATTCCTTAAGTTAATACAAAGTAACTACTTACTCCAGAGGCATTGTCGTGCTAACTGTATCCATGCTAACAGAGGTTATCTGTAGCAAAGTTGTAGATACTAACAGAAGCTAACTGTATCTAAGCTCTAGCTAGTCCTTCAGCTAACTACCATAAGACCATAAGCTAACTATTTATTTCCAAGTCAGCCCCCACCCCAGTCTGTTTGCTAACAGACGCTAATACTAGCTATTTACAGGCGCAGTAGTGCTATACTAACAAGCTAACTGAATCGACACTCCATTTCGTCCATATGTTAAAACAAGATAACTGCGTATTCCAGGGTCCAGTAGATCTGTGCTAACTGGATCTAAACTGCAGTTAGTTTGTATGCATCCAGAAGGTACCCGTAGCCAAGTTCTACTGTAGTGAATCTCTAACAGACGCTAAATGTTCAAGGCTCCTCCAGTTGACTAGTTCTACAATGCGAAGCAGTGAAAGTGTGTCAGGTGTTATGGGGGGGGGGGGTTTAGCTCCATTAGGGCCAACAAATGCTGCTGCAGCGGCATTTACTTAAGCTTAGCATTTTAATTTTTCCTCTCTTTGGCAGGCCACCTATCGGCCATTCCTACGACAGATTCTGGAGGAGGTCTTTCACCCGGACAGACACGAATGTCCCGACATCGAGCACATGTCCGGGGGCCTCACGGACTTCCTGAAGACCGGATTCAGCATGTTCATGAAGGTCAGACATTTAAGTCACAAAGTCAACCCAGGAATGTTTTGTCTTCGTAAGTCTTATCAGAGGTGGGATGGCAACTCCGGAAGTGTTGACAAATACACCACAAGGTGGCACTGTTATTAAACCCCCAGGTTTGACCGCATAACTCACATTGACTTGAAATTTCTCACCGCTCAATGTGCTCTACAAAACACCCGCTGTAACTTCATCTATCTGTATCACATGTATACTAGCATGTCTTCCATAGCACATAGGGGGCATGAGACCACAACACATAGGGGGCACCACAGACATGTGACAAAATTTGGACATACAGTAGCGCCCCACTTGGGGATGACGTTCCACACCCACCACAAATGTCTGTTTTTTACACACGGCTCGCTCCCACCCCTCCAAACCCTCCTCGTAGCTTAACGTTCTTCTCCGATTTCAGATCAACATTTGCAAAAAAAAGCGACTGTTGTAATTATTAGATTATCTTCATCTTCAGAACTCTCTCTCTTCAATTGCCATTGTCCACTGGTGACAGAAGCTAACAAGCTAAATGCTAAATGCACAGCTCAGGTTTAAGGTCTGAATATGCCTCACACACTCATGAAACACATTTAAAGTGTAAAATGTGTAAGTACTTACCATTAATGTATGATAATGATGATCAAAAGAATCGGAGTCACGGGTTAGCGCGACAATCGCTGTGGGCCGCCTCCACCTCGCTCCGGCGTGGCTAGCAGTACAAGGCTCCCCCGGCTTCCCGACTAGCTGCAGGAGAAGGTGTTTCTCCAAGACGTGTCAACATAATCCACACTGCTCGTCTACTAACCATTTATTCATCTGTATTCACCTCACAGGCAGCTTTGAGGCCGGATTGATACATCTGAGTTTCACTTTTGCTTTGCACAGCAGCTAGCATGCATTAAAGGAAAGTGTGAAATCACAACGCTTGACAAAAAAACATTATCAGTGAAGCATGAAGACCATCCATCCTTCCATTTTCTATACCGCTTCTCCTCTTTAGGGTCGCGGGGGCATGCTGGAGCCTATCCCAGCTGACTTTGGGCGACAGGCGGGGTACACCCTGGACTGGTTGCCAGCCAATGGCAGGGCACATATAGACAAACAACCATTCACACTCACATTCATACCTATGGACAATTTAGAATCGGCAATTAACCTAACATTCATGTTTTTGGGAATGTGGGAGGAAACCGGAGTACCCGGAGAAAACCCCCACACGCACGGGGAGAACATGCAAACTCCACACAGACTGCAAACTCCATTGTACCTGACTGCGGCCCCCATTATACCTGTGTTATCATGTATTTATCATTGATTACTGATGTGATTTCTGCAAAAACACAGCCTATTTCCAGAGGAAAAAAATATATAAATAATAATAAATAAATAAAATTTACCAAAAATTAGGCAATTTTCCGGCCCGTGCGGGGGATCCACAGTTTACGTCATACCAGACACTGATTTGGAGATTCATTACGGCAAGGTCCCGCCTCGCTGGGTTGGTTCTGTGTGAAATGCACAAACAAAATGCACTGTGCTCTGTTTTTCCTGCAGCATCTCTGTGTGAAAGAGGCTAACGACATGTCACCAGGGTCTCCTTCCCCCGCAGCACAACTTTCCACTTGGGGTATAAAATAGTTAATTTCGGCGGTTTGTCAGCATCTCCGACGGGGGCGGGAGGCTAGGATACACAGACCTCGAGTTGCGGGTTATGTTAATATTTTTGCCCAAATGTTTTCCTGCAACACACATGTATCTGCGGCCTTGTGGGAAATAAATATCAGCCATCCACAGTGTGTTTATCCCACATCTGGGCCTGCTTAAAGTGATCATTACCCTCGCGGAGCACGAATTAGACGGCTTACATAACCGTGGCCTGATTTTACTCAAATGAGGAGACCTGGCCCCCAAAGCCACCAACTCAGACTGACTGTAACAGACTGTAAGTTCATGTATGTATATGGGCACAGTGCTCCACTATTTTTAACCACATGGGCTATACCATAATACACCCCGGGGGAGCTGCTGCAGCTTTGCTCTAACTGTCATGTCTGAGTGAATGTGTTTGTCAGGGTCTTAAGTGCTTCGTGTGCAAGAGTTTTGACGCATTCTGCAGTCCTCACTTAAACAACGCTTGCATTTTACATTTCCACCAGTGAAGCACAGTATGGGATTTGCCTGCTACCACCTAATGATTTCTACGTGTTGCTTTCATGCCACAGTTTTGTTTTGTTTTTACATTAAAACCACAATGACGTGCAGTGGCAGTGGTTCTCAGTTATTGTCTGTCATACTGTACCCACCCTGGGGGACACAAATGTTTTCATGCCCCTCCGATTTGAAGTACTACTGACAAACTGATAATATCTATTTATTTATCTGTATTGTACAGACTGAACGTGCAACTGAAACCAGGAAAATACAACAAAACTGCACGCTGAGTACGATAAATGTGTACATGTTGGCCAGTCTGCACTAACATTGAAAGTACTCCTGTCTCGCACGCCCCACAGTTCGCCGCGCCTCACCAGCAGGGCCCGCCGCACTATTTAAGAAACACTGATGTATGGCAACTTTCCGAGTGTGTAGCGGTAATCGGCGGCTGTTGCTCAGTACCGCTGGTTGCGTTTTCTTGAAAATGTCAGGCAGACATGTTTTTTCGGATGTAAGGATTGTGTATCGAAATCATAGTAAGGAATATTTTCTACTTACTGTAGTGCCTCACAGAGATCCAATCTCATTTTAAAAGCTCGTGAAATGAGCAGACTATGGCCTCTCTAATAATTTTATAAATGTATTTTTATATAATCCAAATTTTTTTTTTCTTAATTCCCGCAATTTAATTATTAAATACATTGTTTTAGGTTACCCAATACGTATATGAAGTGGTCATGAAATAACTATATTGGTCATTAATTAAATAAGATCAATAATCCATCCATCCATTTTCTATACCGCTTCTCCTCTTTAGGGTCGTGGGGGCATGCTGGAGCCTATCCCAGCTGACTTCGGGCGACAGGCGGGGTACACCCTGGACTGGTCGCCACCACATATTAACACACACATAAACAATCATTCACACTCACATTCATACCTATAGACAATTTAGAGTTGCCAATCAACCTAACATTCATGTTTTTGGATGTGGGAGGACACCGGAGTACCCGGAGAAAACCCACGCACACACGGGGAGAACATGCAAACTCCACACAGAAATGCCCAAGCGAGAATCGAACCCAGGTCTTCCTGATCTCCAGACTGTTACTGTGTTGGCCAACATGCTAACCACTAGACCAAAGCTCAATAATGTTATTAACCATATACATATACCATTTACCATATACTGTATTTCACAATTTATTATCTCCGCCAAGCGCAGCACGGAGGATATGCTTTTGCCGGCATTTATATGTCTGTTAGTTTCTGTTTGTGTTCAAAATAACTTGAAAAGTTCTGAATGGATTTGGGTGAAATTGTCAGGAATTGTCAGAAATGGGGTATGGAGGAACGGATTACATTTTGGGGGTGATCCAAAATTCTAAATTTTCCCAGAATTCACCGATTCAAGCCAGTCCAACATCAAACTGTTGAACACATTCAGGCTACCTATGTTTATACTGGAAAAAATTCTAAATTTTCCCAAAGTTCACACTTCTGCGTGAAACTGCTATTACCAACCACTACTTCCACATTTCTCAACCAATTCACCTCATTCCAACATTAAACTCATTCAACAAAGTCAGGACATTCGTGCTATTAGCCACAGCACAAAAAGTCAAAATGCCTTTGATCTAAAGAGGTAGAGCAGGGGTGGCCATTACGTCGATCGCGAGCTACCGGTAGATCCCCAAGGTAGTTTGGGTCGATCGCGTAAACGTCACTTTGTGGTTGTCATATGACATCAGTCAGCTGACGTTAAGCTCCCCTCCTGATTCGCGCTTGCTCCCCCGCAGCGTTTCAAGCTACACACAAATATGCAACTTTCATCTTTATTATCCTGATTATGGATAAACTAACTCTGCGGTAAGATGTCTATATCTATAACAGAAGTTATCTGTTCATTTGTAGCAGCTAGTTACGTAGAAAAAAAGTGTATTGTTTACTGGCTTTGCTTGCCGTCATGAACTCTACTACAGAAATCAGTGTTTTCTACATGTTCGCTTCTTAAACTATTATTTCATGATGAAATTAAAAATGCGCCCATTGGTGAAACCTTTTCAATATGTTGCCTTGACTTCGGTTGCATTGTCTTTTGCATCATCATTTTAAATTCTTGTATATGGGTAATGTTTGATAGCAAATGCTAACTGGATGTAATACATGAACTGTGTGCCCTAATGAACGTTACATAGCTAATTTGACTGACATATTACCAGAACACTAGGTCCCCAACTTACGAACATCCAACTTGCGAACATTTGCGGCTACGAAGACAAGCCGACTGGTCTATATTTTATTTTATTTTGCCTTGTTGTCGCTCAATCAGTATTTATACTGCTACATGCTTGACCAGTAGAGGGCACTGTGACACTGCTAATGGGACCAACAGGTCAAGTAAGACACTGAGGAGCGAAAGCTAAATTGTAGCTGTATGATACAACACGGACAGAGCGTGTGATTAAAGTTTATGAAGAGTTAATAGGCCTGCTTAATTCTACACCACCCACAGAACACTACCTCTTTTAGAAGAGTCTAACGACGACGACCATTTGTCCTTTTTTCAATAACTCCTCCTCCAACTCCACCACAACAACGTATGCTCGACCACTCCTCTTCAAAGGTAAATAACATTTATCAGTACGTATTATTATAGCATTTTTATTATTATTGGTTTTTGTCATTAATTATCCTCGTTTAATATTACTACTGCATCCAAACTCATATTTACATACATACACATATACTGTATATATGTATACACGTACATGTAGCACCTATATCATTGGTAATATTACCTTTTCCCCTTCTTGAGAACAATTCGACTCAAGAACGGTCGTCTGGAACCAATTGTGTTCGTAAATTGGGGACCTAGTGTACTCAGGTTAGGTACACAACTATTTAGGAGTTATGTGGAATTATCTTTATTTCCTATATTGAAGCGAATTATGATAGCAACTACTTTGATTATCTGTACACTTTGAAAATGTGAAATACTAATCATTAATATTTACAATTGAAGTTCAGAGTTTACTGGTTACATTTTGTATATGTTATATGTTTTATAGAAAGAGGTAGATCATTTTGACTTGTACTTGCATGCTGAGAAAGTGCGTGCACTCCTGATATACATGTATAACATACATAAATACCTACTCATATTTTTTAAAAATAAATATATACTTTCTATATTTATAGTAGTAGGTAGATCTTTGGGGCGCCGTCATTTTAAAGCAGCTCACAGGCTATAAAAGTGTGAACATCAAAGCATTCCACTAATAAGGCCATCACTCTGCATCCTCCCTCTAACAGCTGGCTTAAGTAGGCCTAATTGCCAATCTGCCACAGGTGTGTCTCCCTGCCACACCCGTACTCAGCACTCAGGTTGCCGAGGCATAAAGAAACATACAATGAATGCACAGAACATAACATGTACGAGCATATTAGGAGCCCACATTGGACAATAGCCGGCTAAATATCGAGCCACAACAGTCCTCACTGGCTAACCCGCCCATTGTGTTCTGCCTCCTGATTGGCTGTAGACCATTATCAATCAATCTCCTTTGTGCCGTTTCCTGTTGTGGTCAATAGTCACTAGCAAACTAGCTAACTGTGTGAGCTGCTGCTAACCACCAATAAACAAAAAAAGAAGAAGAAGAAGCTAACCGGCTAAATGAATCTTCGGTTCAAGGAGTAGGACGACGGCAGGAGCAATATGTTGTAACAAGGATATAAAAACGCTACAGCCGAACGCCACCAGGACGAGGCACAGTCAGAGGAGTGAATACGCGTGAGTCACTTAATAATTTCCTGTGTCCAAACTAGTAGATTGGTCATTCAAATCCAAATGAAATTTGAACTTTGAGAGTGTTTAAACAAGAGACAAATGTGAGAAAATGTTCATGCCTGTCTGAGAAAAATGTAGAAAATGTATTGTCAGGCGTTTTACAGCTTTAAAACATAGAATAATTGCAAACAAATAAAGTTGGCTACTTCGTGGATTTCATTTATTGCAGCCCGACTCACACTAATCCTCTCGCACATGGATGTTGCTGTGTCCGTAAAACACGCTGACCAAAACACCAAAAACACACACACACACACACACAGAGCTAGAGGGCAGAAGACAACAGCAACACATGTCGACTCATCCCTGACATGCTTCGCTCCCGCCAGCTGCCTCTTTCACGTGTACAGCCATCCTCGCCACCGTGGGTGCGCCAGAATACGCCGCCCACCCCCGCCACCTCCTGCAGCTTTCCCTGAGCCAATAGAACATTGCCATTATTTCCTGCAGAGCTAATCACATGCGGCAGACACACAGCACCCCCACTGTGCAAATTGACAATCACACATCAGCGTTGTTGAATGTCTGAACGCTTCACATGAGAAAGGGGGCTTGTAGACCTGCTTACATGTCCACGTGTTGGCTGCCATGACACCAGGGTGTGAAGACAAGGCTTCATAGGCGCAACAGCCTCAGGGGGTGGCTGTGGTTAAGACTGCAGCTTGCAGGTGCGATTACCCCATCCACATAATCATAAGGGACGGAGGAGTGAAGGTGACGAGCCACCAAATGTGTCAAACATAGACAAGACCTGCACTCACACTAGTTCATTCATTAGCGAGAACATAACAGCAGCGCCATATTTGTGTCGGATTGTAGCTAGCTAGCAAGTTACGTCCTGGTTCAATTGGAATTACATAAGATGTGTTATGAGTGGGGCCCGCACGGTTAGCATGTTGGCCACACAGTCAGGAGATCGGGTTCGTGGAGTTCACAAGTTCTCGCCGTGCGTGCATGGGTTTTCTGCGGGTACTCCGGTTTCCTCCCAAAAAACATGCATGTTAGGTTAATTGGCCCCATGTTAGGTTAATTGGATTGTTTGTCTATATGAGCCCTGTGGTTGGCTGGTGTCGAGTTCAGGGTGTGCCCCGGCTCTTGCCCAAAGTCAGCTGGGATAGGCTCCAGCATACCCGCGACCCTAGTGAGGATAAGCGGCATAGAAGATGGATGGATGTTATGGATGGAGGGCCACACGGTGGTTAGCCTGTTGACCACGCAGTCAGGAGATCGGGAAGATATGGGTTCGAACCTCCTTTGGGCCTCTGTTGCGTGTTCTGCTTGCATGTGCTTGGGTTTTCCCCGGTTTTCTCCTCCCACATTCCTAAAATGTTAATTAGGTTAATTGGGTTAGGTTAGTTTAGGTTAGGTTAGGTTAGGTTAACTCTAAATTGTACATAGATAATGATTGTTTGTCTATACAGTATGTGCCCTGCGATTGGCTGGCGACCAATGTCAGCTGTGATAGGCTCCAGCATATCCGCCATGCTAGTGAGGAAAAGCATAAATGGATGGTGTTATGAATG
Source organism: Dunckerocampus dactyliophorus (assembly GCF_027744805.1). NCBI lineage: Eukaryota > Metazoa > Chordata > Actinopteri > Syngnathiformes > Syngnathidae > Dunckerocampus > Dunckerocampus dactyliophorus. The sequence continues at coordinate 12,131,906 of NC_072828.1, forward strand.
GACATGGCTGGTTGTTTGGTTTTGGGCCATAGTGACTCCTATTGTGAAAGAAATTACTACTGTACATAGGCCAAAATTTTGAACCATGCCACGCTCCTTGGCCTCCTTAAATAACCTTCTCTAACTAACAAACCTACCTATGCCATTCCCACCCACAGGTGAGCCGCCCACATCCCAGCGACAACCCACTGCTCTTCCTTTTCCTGGTGGGTGGAGTCACACCCTCAGAGCTCCGCCTCATCAAGGAGACCATCGCTGCCTTGAAACCAGGAACTCAGGTGAGTGCACCGCATTCAGCCAATTATGGTTCCAACAAAAACAATGTGCACTCACACTGCTCTGCACACATATGGAACTTACTGGAACTTTTCTGACTTGGTGATTATTTTGAGTCCTTTTGTTTATTCCTATTACACAAGAGGCGGTTATCATTAATAACTGGCGGGAGGAGCATTGATTATACAGTATGTTCAGGTCAGGGTATTGCCAGTTACTGACATGGAATGCATGTTACAGTAATCCCTTGTTTATCACGGTTAATTGCTTCCAGTCCCGATCAGTGAGTTTCTGCGAAATAGGATCCCTTCTTTATAAATGAATGAGTATGCATTTAAGTATGCTCGTAAATCCCAGAAAATTCACTCAAAACATGTGAATTCAATTTAAATGACGTGGTGTCTTTGAACGCAACTCCTCATTGCTCATAATAACACAGTTAAAGTCTGATTCAAATATCTGCTAAAGAGACCAGTGTTTGGTAAGTAGCTTTTCAGACATACTGTATGTGCCACCTCTTAACTTGATTTACATTTTCACTTAATTTTGCGCTGTTAATACATACAAATATATATATAACCCTGCCCTGTCATTTATCTTTCTTTCAATAAAATACAGTAAAACTGGGCATATTTCACACATCGTGTGACATGGTTTGACATGATTAATTAATTTGAAAAATGTGATTAATCTGATTTAAAATTTTTATCATTTGTCAGCCCTAATTACATTATATATATTATATATACACTTCTCAAAAAAATTAGAGGAACACTTCGAAAACACATCAGATCTAAACTGGGGGAAAAATGATTTTGAATATATTTCCTGATAATAAGTGGGTGATGTATTAGTAACAAAATGATGCCACATAATTTGATAGAAATGAAAATGATCACCCTATAGAGGGGGAAAATCAAAGACACCCCAAAAATGAAAGTGAAAAAATGATGCAGCACACTGGTCCATTTTGCTAAAATGTCATTGTAGCAACTCAAAATGATTCTCAGTAGTTTGTGTGGCCCCCACGTGCTTGTACGCATGCCTGACAACGTCGGGGCATGCTCCTAATGAGACTACGGATGGTGTCCTGGGGGATCTCCTCCCAGATCTGGACCAGGGAATCACTGCGGTACCTGGACGCATGGAGGAGATTCCAGGAGACAGGTAGTTACTCCAGGAGAGCTGGACAGGGCCATAGAAGGTCCTTCAACCCTCAGCAGGATCGGTATCTGCTCCTTTGTGTAAGGAGGAACAGGATGAGCACTGCCAGAGCCCTACAAAATGACCTCCAGCAGGCCACTGGTGTGAATGTTTCTGACCAAACAATCAGAAACAGGCTCCACGAGGGTGGCCTGAGGGCCCGACGTCCTGTAGTGGGCCCTGTGCTCACTGCCCAGCACCGTAGAGCTCCATTGGCATTTGTCGTAGACCACCAGAATTGGCAACTACACCACTGGTGCCCTGTGCTCTTCACTGATGAGAGCAAGTTCAACCTGAGCACATGCGACAGACGTGAAAGGGTCTGGAGATGCCGTGAAGAACGTTATGCTGCCTGCAACATCATTCAGCATGACCGGTTTGGTGGTGGGTCACTGATGGTCTGGGGAGGCATATCCCTGGAAGGATGCACAGACCTCTACAGGTTAGATAATGGCACCCTGACTGCTATTAGTTATCGGGATGAAATCCTTGGACCCATTGTCAGAACCTACGCTGGTGCAGTGGGACGTGGGTTCCTCCTGGTCCACGACAATGCCCGACCTCATGTGGCTAGTATATGCAGGTAGTTCCTGGAGGATGAAGGAATTGATACCATTGACTGGCCCCCACGTTCACCTGACCTAAACCCAATTGAATACCTCTGGGACATTATGTTTAGGTCCATCCGGCGCCGCCAGGTTGCTCCTCTGTCAGGAGCTCATTGATGCCCTGGTCCAGATCTGGGAGGAGATCCCCCAGGACACCATCCGTAGTCTCATTAGGAGCATGCCCCGACGTTGTCAGGCATGCGTACAAGCACGTGGGGGCCACACAAACTACTGAGAATCATTTTGAGTTGCTATAATGACATTTTAGCAAAATGGACCAGTCTGCTGCATAATTTTTTCACTTTCATTTTTGGGGTGTCTTTGATTTCCCCCCTCTATAGGGTGATCATTTTCATTTCTATCAAATTATGTGGCATCATTTTGTTACTAATACATCACCCACTTATTATCAGGAAAGATATTCAAGATCATTTTTCCCCCAGTTTAGATCTGATGTGTTTTCGAAGTGTTCTTCTAATTTTTTTGAGCAGTATATATACACACACACACACACACACACACACACACAAACACACGCACACACCACCAGTAGCCTGAAATGGTAGAAAAAGGTAAGTGGTGAAGTGCCAGAGGATAAAAAAAGGTAAGGTTATCCAAAAGTGAAAAATAATGTGTATTTCAGAATTATACAAAAAGGCTCTGCAGAAATGGAGGTTGATCAAGCCTTGGCAGTTGGTGCAACTACTTCCTACAGATGTTCCACGTTCTGGACTACTTACTACCTCCCCTGTCTGCATAAAAACAGTGTCCGAAACACACTGTGGTACTGTACCCTCGTTGAACGTCAGTTGAACAGCATTGTATTGGAGAATGGAATTTGTTGCTACAAAAATGGAATGAAAAAAGGGAATTAACAATGGAGGAGAGACAGACCACCTTAACACTTAAAAATATAGGCTTTGTAGATGCGAGTGTCTTCATCACATACACAAGAATAGAGAGGCGACAGTGCGCAGGGATACGGTGGGAGGCAAATATAACGCAGAGCAATTTGTGAGGTCTGATTTTTTTCGAGGAGGCATTTTTAGGATGCAAATTGATTACTCTTTTGAACGCATATTGTTTTGAGAAGCCAAACTCTTTAAATGACCCACCAACTAAGCAGAACTACGTTCCTCTTCACGGAAATCCGACTAGAACTGGACTCGCGGGACCAAGTGGGGGAGTAAGTCACTGTTGATGTAGTTCACTGTTGATGGGGATGTCATACAACCTCATGTCAAAAAATCCAAACTATCCGTTAAAAGTGTAAATGTACACAAACTGATGACGCCAGAGTGGAATCAATTCTGAGATGCTGCTCATCTTATTATTCTAAGTTCAAATCCTGTTGTGCCGTTTGCTGATTGGCAAGAAAGATGAGTGGCGTATCTAACTTGGACTCATTCACTCCATAAAAAGCAAAGAAACTGTCCTTTCAATGTGATTAATTTTTACCTAAATGCAGAGATGGCTCCCATCCAGTTTGGGCATATAAAAAAAGGTACCTTTCTGAGATGTATTTCCATGCAAATGAGTGAAACGAGTGCGTTTGGTGCAGATGAGTGGAGGCTGGGGGACGAGGTCGGCCATGTTGGTTTGTTTTAATAAAAGGCTTTGAGGAGGAGATCAGGGGCAATGAGAGGTCTGTGCTGGATGAAAGCTTCTCGCCTATGATCACAAAATCTGAATAAAGATTATGTAACATCTCCACACACACACACATGCTAGCTAGCAGCTTTCATCAAGCAGCTGATGTATGGCTTGTGGCGCCAAAACCAAGACTGTGTAGACACCAGTCCTCGAAGAAACATGGACTTTGCCACCACAAACACCCACGCCGCCAAGATTGTGCAAGCACCACAAAACAAGCCACATTCAATCATCCTACCCCGATATTAATGAAAACAACCATCTTGTTTGTTTTCTTTAATCTGCTAGCAAAAACTAATCTAATTAAAAGGCCCAGGCAGCCACTCTCCTTAAAAGGCCGTGCCCGTACAACAAAAGTAGAGTCCCAAAAAATGACATTTCCTGATAAAAACCACATTACATCACCTTGTTACGAAGAAGTCAGAAAAGGGGAGGAGCTTGAGGTGAAGGAGCAGGGCAATAGATAGGAGACTTTTGCTACAAGAAGCTGAGCATTGCACTTTATTTTTTAACAACTTTTAATTTGACAAATACATGTTATCCATAAGGAAATGAAGTGGTCACAGCTGAATGTTAAGCGTGTGTTCAAGTGTATTGTTTCTTGGTGTAGCTACCTGAAATAATAGCCATGGACAGCTTGAATTTAGAGCTGTGACGTCTATAGCCTGAGTGCCTGACTGTTGGTGGTCGTTTTACAACTCTCAATACGCTGGTTCTAGCTTTGCCAAAACCATATACCATCTTGTTTTAATTTTTGTGTTAAGGGAAACAAAGATGTATTTGCACTTGGGCCATTGGAAAAAATTGTGGTTGTGTGTGTTCTCAAGCTATTACAACTAATAAAAGTCGAACCTGACAGTCGACAGTATATAACAGACATGTAGAACCTGAAAAGGTCGACATTGGAATTTTGACTTACAGTTCCAAAGGCATGGTAACAAACAGTGGAACTCCCTCTCCTCAGTGTCTCTATTTTTCTGTTTTTATCACATTTTGGGAGGCTACTTGTGTGTGTCTTTAGAGCTCATAAGAGGACAATATTGTGACATCACTGAAAGACTATGTTCCCGGAACCAGATGCAAACACATGCAGCCATGAACTCACAGCCGTGAACGTGAAATATTCACAACAATAACACAATAATAACAATCACTGATCTTGTGTTGCGATAACTATGATATAACACACACAAAAAAATGGCCACAAGTATGTTTTTTGTACTGTCAGTATGTGGCACAGACAGCTGGAAAATAAGAAAAATAAGACCAGTTAGCCACATAGTAAAATTCTAAAATTCGTGCAATAGATGTAGTAAAAAAATATGTATTTATTTACTGAAACTGACAGATCGACTGCAAGATAGGCTTGAAAGGCGAGTGAAAGGAAGCCATGATTTGCCATCAATTCAGGTGTAGAATACTTACGGGTGACACCGGCAACCAGGTACAAACAAGCACAGCCATGAACACACGCAAAGAAAGTGACATATTCACAACAATAATAACATTCACTAATATTGTGTTGTGAGGCGTATGATGAAGTTTTACTGGCAGTGATAGCTTCAACAGATAACACATTAGTCGCCTAGCTAGTGCGTCAGTTAGAAATCCACACTGCATTAGTCTCATTTGTCCCACGTTTGCCGATTTGATGAATGGTGTCTTTTAGAAATGTGAACAAGCTTAAAAAGCCTTCAACACAATAAGCGGGTGTAATATCAAAAATATATATAACAAACAACAGCAATTCATCCAGAACTGGACCAAAACAACTAAAAAAGCATTTGTGAGTGAAGGAGAAGTTCTGGGTAGGACCGTCTGGTGTCAAAGTCACTTGCACCTCTTCCTCCAGACCCAGAAGAACTGAAAAAAAATTTTTTAATGGTAAATATTTCAGTATTCAAGTGCACATCTAACACAGGAAATGCATGTTATTTTTCACCACAGAAATAACAAGATGAACATGTGTTTTGGTGTCTTGAGCACTTTAAAATGTGGCTTGCACTATTCACCTGTTGGTGTGAAACTCATGCGTGTTAAACTTGCTGTTCTGTTGTTTACAATGAACTGGTCAGTGTTTTTAATGCTGGCTGAGCAATTTACACCTTACTGCTATTACAACATTGGTTCTGTTGCTGCTGCTGCATTGTGTAATACACGTGGTAAAAATGATTGTGAGGTCAAAGAGAGAAATGTTTTGGTTTCCACTTACTCACAGCTGGACAGTAGTTATGTTGCTGTCGCCGCTTCACGCTGCTTAACGATAATAAGGAATGTGACAGTACTACAACACTTAACGGCTTAACTTAACATTAGAAGGCTTTCCAAATTTCATGTCGAAAAAAGCAGTTGACCACATAGCAGCAGTTGACTTAAGCGGGCACTTTTTTGTCATGAGAAAACAGTGGACCGGGATTTGATGAGTCCCACATAGACTGGTTGCTGATATTGACAGATTACAGATGCAGTAATCTGATGTGGTGAACAATGGGGGTGCTCAACATGGCTTTAAAAGGGTGTATTATTAGTAGTATTAAATGCTACCTTATTAACATCATCAACCATGTTTTTTATTGGATTGAAATATTTTCAGGAGGATACATTTAATTTCCCAGCCCTCTCAAATGCAGCAGTAGCAGTCGCACATGCTCCATGTCCCACATGAAGTCACCATCACATCATCCTCAACACGTCTCACACCTGCCACCTATTTCGATCCCAGCAAGCGTGTTCTTGTGTGCGCAGGTGCTGGTTCTGTCCAATAGACTGCTTAGGCCCACCGACATACCCGACCTCCTCTTCACCATGCAGAGACTGGCGCCAGACATTGGCGTCTGAGGAGGCAGCACGTGCACCTGCGGCAGGTGACGAGCGCCGCCATGGAACACCAACAGGTGTGAGTCAGATGCCCTCTTTTGGAAGACTTAGTGGAGTCTTTTTGAACTGTACATAACGTTGTTATGCTGGTATATTGTAGAATATACAATGTTCCATTGGAAGCATCAGGTGTCAATAAAACATGCAATTTTTCACGCGCATGTAAACATTGTGTTTGTTTGCCTGTCATTAGCTCCTTTGGATCAAAGTTTCTGAGCCTGTTAGAGGTTATAAGGTGTGAACAGAGGAAGGCCTGCTGCTGAGGTGAATACACACAACACCCCCCTTCACCTATGAACATTCTGTCACACCTCAATACATCACACCAGAGGTAGGCCCTGTCCACACGGGAACGTTCTTGGGATTTTTTTATTTTTGACGGGTGTCCACGCTGTGCCAGATTAGTATATAGTTACATCCAGACGGGAACGGATAACTGAGGGCGCTCCTATGTGTGGCTCTGTGAACTGACACACAGACGGAACCACGTGACACTCCAAACCATAGAAGAAAAAAGAATGCATGCTCATAAGTCTGTGGTCTTCCGCTTTCCAAGGCTTATCTAGAGTAAGGATAAGTGGAATTACTTCTGCAAGTCATTATGGAGTATAAGACAAGAAAATATCAGGTGAATGTTGACTGAGGTGAGTCATGTCCGTCAAAATATTCAGATGTTATGTTGGCTTGTCGTCAAAGCTCACTTCTGTTCACGTGACAGCAACGAGGTGGCGGTGGGTCGATGACATCATCATTCGCATGTAGAGCTGTCTACACGGAAACGACAAGGTGGCGTTTTCAGATTTTCCCACTCTGGAAGCCGTTTTTTAAAAATACAGTTTCAGGGCACCCAGAATGCCGTTTCTGTATAAGGGGCTATCCACATGGAAACGTTTTCAGGTCAAAACGGCAACGTATTTTATTGTTTCAGCCTTTCATCCACACAGAAACGGCATTCTGGGTGAAACTGTATTTTTTTAAAACAGATTCCTGAGTGGGAAAATCTGAAAACGCTGTCTTGTCGTTTCCGTGTAGACGGATGAACTGCTGTTTTACAGAAACGATGACATCACAGACCCGTCACTGTCACGTAACCAGAAGTGAGTTTTGACAACAGGCCAACATAATATACATATACATATACATATTCATGTATAATATTTTCTGGATAAAATTGTTGGTACTAAGTCTGTGAAAGTAAGAAAAACCCACAATAGTCACTGAAATAACTCAAAGCTGACGAAAGGAACTTAAAACAAATACTGGAATTTGCCAAAATGCATGTTGACAAACTACAAAGCTTCTGTGAGACAAATCTGGAGCTTTTTGGCAAGTTACATTAGCTTTATGTTTTGCAAATGCAAAAATGAAGCATATAGAGAAAAGAATGCCATACCTACTGTGAAACAAGGAGGAATTGTGTGTGTGTGTTCTTGGTCTATGTTCTAAGGCTGCTTTTCTGCATCTGACACAAGGTGTTTTTAATGTGTGCAGGGTTCTATGAAATCTCAAGACTATCAAGGCATTCTGGAGGGAAATTTGTTGAAATTTGTTGTCAGTAAAAGTGTAAGACGCAGGTCAAGGGTTCAGTCTGGAGTTGACACCCATCAAACCTGAGCGAGCTGGAGCAGTTCGCTCATAAGGAGTGGGCCAAAATACATGTCGACAGGTGCAGGAGCGTCATTGAGAGTTCCAGGAAGTGCTTGATTGCAGTAACTGCTTCAATTAGAATGTGCAACAAAACATTAGTTTAAAGGAAAACTGCAATTTTTGGGGAATTTTGCCCATCAACCACAATCCTTATGTGAGACATGAACACGTCTCTCTCTTTTCTGTGCATTCTAAAGATATATACCGCTAATATATACAGCTAAGAATGCACGTAATGGGAAACACTTATTCCGACTATAAATCCTTCTGTAAAAAAAATCCAAAAAGCATCATGTAATGTGATGTGCATAGGTGTGCATAGGTCCAAGGTACAGCAACTTTGTTGTTATTATTAACATTGTTACGCAGATCAAACTACGTTACTGGCAACTACGTTATTGACACCTTGCCACACCACACTAGCTAGCGACTAGCTTCACCACACACTCACCCGCAGCGTGTCAGCACCGCGCTCTCAATGCCTCAGCCCACTACCAAAAGGTAGCACTACATAATGGAGCTGCCTTTTCCTTCTTTGGTGTAAGAATACCAACTATTTCGACCACGTGTTTACATATACACACCTACGGCTTGCTCATTTCTATCTGTCCATCTATCTATCAAATAGACATGACCGCCATTCACTAATTTCCTCTTACTTACTGTCATCTGAAGCTTTATTGAATTATTCTTCACAGAGACTGCAGCTCTATAGAGGTTTTCAGAAAACAAGGTCAGCTGTGTGCAGGCAAACAGGAATTCTTCTGTCCGTCCGTCTGTCAAGATGTTCTTTGTCAAATTGCTTCCTTGCGGTCAAAGACGTCACCTTGTCCTCAATCTATCCATTCATGGCTGTCATGCTGTTTCATAACAGAACCAAGGACAATGGGGACACAGCCAAGCACGCACATGGGTTGAGTATGTGTGGACGGAATTGTCATCCATTTTCAGGTGATCTACACTCATAATGAATTCTATGTGGTGTACTTCAAATAGGGCCAAATGAAGTACACTACCAGTCTGCCACCAACAGAGGCGCTGTTGATTCTGTCTCAACTAGTTTGCTGTCTAAAGAACATGTCAGTTATGACACCGAGCAACATTATTCTGATCAATATATGTATAAATTTGTGTAAATTAATCTGAAACAATGAATTCATTGATTAATCAATTATTAATTTTTCCCAAACTTAGCCCATTCCTAGCTCACATATTGCATTTGCTGTACGTTAAGACATTTTCACAAATAAAATGTTTTTCATTATAATTAAAAATAGTAAAACAAAAATGTGTATTTAACATTTTTATTCATTAAATAAACAATCTAATTAATAAAATAATAAAAAAAAATATGTATTAATTAATTTCCTATGCCGCTTAATCCTCACTAGGGTTGCGGGGGTGTGCTGGAGCCTACCCAGCTGACTTTGGGTGAGAGGCGGGGTACACCCTGGACTGGTCAACATATCAATGGACAATTTAGAGTCACTAATTAAACTAACGTGCGTGTTTTTGGACATGTGGGAGGAATACCGGAGTACCAGGAGAAAACCCACACACACCGAGAGGTGTTTTATTATTTTAAACCATTTGAAACCTCATAAAAAAAGGGAACCAAAATATTAGAAACACCTTTGAGGATGGTGCAGAAAGGTTGTACGCCACTGCAAACTAGACACAATAATAAAACACAATTGGTAATTCAAAGTGAGCGTAAATATGATGGTGGTAAGACAGGCAAATTCGATTTCATCATTTTATTGTGAACACAAACCATGTGAATTGGCAACAAATAATAAATAACAACAACAGGCCCTTTGGTTACTTGCTGTTTAAAGTGCATCAGTGATAATAATGCTGCCATGCTACACCTCCCATGTCCATCATGTCCCCTCGTGTGTGGTAGCACCACCATTGAGCCATTAAAGGCAACTAAACAGAAGAACGTCTTTTACTATGTGTGTGTGTGTGTCTGTCCTCAACACCTCCTGAGCATCCTCGCTGCTGCAGGACATGACACCTCACCTCTACCTCGTCTCTGCCAGCACAGGACTTCATGTGAGAAGCTTCTAAAATTCCATTCTTCCTGTAGCCCACCCTGGACCACCTGTAGCTCCAACCCCCTGCTGTCCTCCTCCTCACACAGAGGTCACAGTCCTGACCTTGGCCGACAGCGCCTGCTTGAAACGCCTCTTCAGGTCCTGCATGTTAGGAGACTTGGGCCTGGGGATGAGCGGAGAGCGCCGCTTCTCTGCAGGGGCGGTTTGGACGGGCGGTGGCGCGGGAAGCGGCTGCTTGGCAATCTGGCAGCACAGCCGGTGGAAGGCGCCGTGCACCTGGCTGTAGTCCTCACTGGCCGACACCTCGTAGAAGGCGCAGCCCAGCGTGGCTGCCAGCAAGGGACCCTGCTGTGGGTCCACGCGCCTCAGGTGCAGCAGGTCGACCTTGTTGGCCAGTAGGATGACGGATAGTGTGCTGGTGCCTCCTCTGCCAGCGGAGGCGTGGGCCACCAGCTGGTGCAGCTGGGGCATCAAGTCGAAGCTGCGGCGGTCAGTTACAGAGTACACCAGCACCACGGCGTCGGCCCACTGGATGGAGCAGGTCACATGATCAGGAAGGGTGATGCCATTGTCGGTCAACTGAAGAACAAAGAATAGGTGAGTTTTAAGATTACTCCATCCACTTTCTGTATATATTGTCCTCAGTAGAGTCACTGGTGAGCTGAACCCTATCCCAGCTGACTTTGAAGACAAGAGGCGGTGTTCATAATGACAAACAACCACTCAAATTCACACCTATGGACAATTTAGTTTCCATTTAACCTAACATGCCTGTCTTTGGGATGTGGGAGGAAGGAGTGCACAGGGAAAACCCACAAAAGCAGAACATGCAAATTCCACACAGATGTTGTAGTGGATATCTATAAGGTTGCTCCATTAACCTAAATGGACCATTTAGACCAGTTGCTTCTTCCAGACACACACACTCTGTCTGGCTTTGGTTCTGGACCACTGCCCGGCCCGTTTGATCCAAGCCTTTCAGACAGCTCTTGAAGATATTTTTCCTGAGCTGAAGCATGTTGCATCACAGTGCGCTCTGGGAAAGTCATCAAGGCTAACAGACAGAAGAGAAGAAAGGAGGACGTGGAGCTCTTATTACCTCTGCGCCGGGGGTGTCCTGAACCTGGAGGCTGACTTGGTCTCCATCCACCTGGACCTCTCTGGAGTACAGGTTGCCTGCGCACATGCACAGAGAGAGAGGAAATGACACTTTATTAAGTGTAACACTTTTTTATTGAGTTATTCTACTTTATTGTGCAGCTTTTTTTCTGGTTGCTTGTAGTTGTCACTTGTAACTTTTTTTGTAATTTTGCCGTCGTCCCTTGTAATTTTAAGGTATGAATGTATATGACTGCCAAACACTCACCAGCATTTCTCTCGTAGTCTCCAATAAAGCGCCTTGTCAGAAACCTCACCACCAGCGCTGAAAGACACCAAAGCGCAGGCGTTTAACAGCGTCCTTCGTGGACTAAATGTTATGATTTAACTATAAACTTTTGATTGTAATTCTTACCTGTTTTGCCGACTCCGCTGCCCCCTATGACTGCTATCTTAATAACCCGGTTTGCAAGCGAGTATTCCGGCGCTGCACACTCGGCAATAGTGGACATATTCTGGATAAGACGCATTTTCTTTCTCCTTTTCCGACTAAAACGTAGAATCCAAATATTTTAAACAGAGAATAAACAAGCGTTTTTAATCCTTTTGTTCCTTGTCGTTAGCCAGAAATTGACTGAGCTAAAGAATGTTGACTCACTGAATTGCTCAGTGCTCACAAGCTGAGAGCACACTTTTTATAAGGCAGCAGTGGTGCCTTCCTCTGATTGGCTGATGGCAAGCTGTCTGCCCTTGTTGATCACGCCCACACGTGAATCAATCACGCCCCCTCCTCGTCCTGCAACAGGTGGAAGCTCATGATGATAACCTATTCAAATCAATGATTGTACTACTATTCCTATTTTTGGGAGCTTCTTTCACATAGACTTGTCATGCAGGGAGTAGCCAAAGTAAATACAATCAACTACACCTTAATAGGTAAATTTCAATTATAGTTTAAATTAAAAGTCAGACTATTTACATTATGGGTTTTGTATACATTATGGATAAATTATGTGCACGAAAATCACAGTAAAAAAAAATTATATATTATATATTGCTGTAGATTTTGCTGTTAGCACTTTATGTTGATTTTGGCAGTTTTAGTTTATATGTGCACGTAGCATCATATGTATTTTACATTAATCTATTTATTGTAGGAGTGGCATATTCTGCATTCTTTATGGTGTGCATTGAAACAGCAGTTCAGTATAGATGCTGCATGCCCTATATTAGTACAATGAGGTTGATTTGGTCTATCAAAAACTAGGCAACTCCGGTCTGTAAAAAAAGTACTGTTTAGATGTATACCCTATATTAGAATGGCAGGGCGACCAACAAGCCAGGACAGCAATATGTGCATTATGCTATTTTGCATTGTCTAAAACAGGGGTCTCCAAAGTGTAGCCTGGGCAGTTCACAGATCATTTTTTATTGGCCCCTGTCATATTCTAAAAAATAAAATGAATTCATTATTAATTACATATATTGGCTATGAAACCTACAACGCAAAGCTAAGATGTCAATGTTTTGTAGCATATTAGCGCATATTGACTTCCATTGGATTGGTTTTAGCATCTTTAATGCACTAAATATATCAAAGTGGCCCCCTGCATTTTCACATTTTTCTGTATGGAAAAATTTTCTAAAAAAAAAATTTTAAAAAGTGCATTACAAAATGTGCTATTTAAGCACTAAATAGCAGAATGAACTTTTTTTACATAAATGAAGTAAACAAACAAAAAAAATGCAGTGCCACATATAGTAATGTAATTTATCAGTGCATTTTCCATGTGTAACATCTTAGATGCATGGTGAAAACCATACTTATTCTTTAGCTTTTTCCTGCACATTTCTTCAGCGTGCACGAGTTGTGTTGTTGTGTTGCAGCAGGCGACCTGTTCTGACATGTTGTGAATCTTCCACACAGGGGGTTAACGGCTGCTTAATACTACCCTCCACCATCACCACCAATCCGCCCCCCTCCCTAAAGCACTACACACATCCAAACATGCCTCACACCAACTGATGAGTGACTGACTGCTCCTCTGCATCGTCCGAACTTGAGTGACACCATGCAACATGTAAACATGTCATCCATGACTAGTCAATTGACTAGTTAATTCTTATTTAACCTCACTTGTGTCCCACTTTCCCTTTTGGTTTCCTCAGTCAACCTCCGCATACCTGCGTGCTCCATCTTTCATTGGAGCTCTGAGGTATGTTGGCATGCACTTCTTCAGTCATTACACTGTGGTATGTATTTCTGATAAGAGTGCTGATGACAGCAAGCATGGAGATTTAATTTGTACGCAGTGGTGAACTCATCCACCTCTACGACAACGGGGACGAGGCAGGCATGTTTAGTATACATGAAGAGTTCGTTTATATATGAGGATTTCATTTGCAAAAGCAGGTTTCTCCGAGTTTGTATTTATTATCCAACCGCAGTCTGTTAAATATAACCTTGAATGCACAATAAAGAAGGGTTTTTATATTTTTTTTCTTTTTACTCTTTTCTTTTTTCTTTTGCTTTTTTCTTTTTCTTACTTTTCTGTATTTTTATGCCTTCCAAATATACAGTATATACAGTATATATTTTTTATATATTTCTTTTCTCTTTTTGTTTTTGGTGGGGAGGAAGAGAAAGGAGCACCTTTTTATTATTTTTTTCCTTATTTATTATTTGTTTTCCAAATTAAAATATTAAGGGGAGGAAAAAAATCAACCTGTTGATTTTTCCATGTCTTTTTTCCCCAAAAGAAAACCAAGAACGGTCCAAAGAGGAAAAGTACATTAAAATCAACTGAACCGAACAATTACAGCACAGGCGTCACATCGCTGAAGCCATGCAGCCCACGCTTCTGCGCACTTGTAACGCAGAGCGATGAAAGGGATGAAAGTGTAGCAACAGGCTGAGATAATAGTGAGTGTCTGCAGGTCATAAATGAAGGGATGCTTTTCAGCCTCCTCGCAGCTGAGGAATCACTGATTTGCGACACAAAAGACACACAGGAACCACCAGTGACTCATCAGATCTCATATGCACCAATTGGAATCATGATGTTTTAGTACAACATATTTATATTTTGATCAATGTTTTATGTGGGAATCATGCTTTTCACGTTAAAGATTTAGAGGGGAATCAGGGATTAGACATGGCTGTCTGAATGTTAATTCTTCATTTATCACAAGACTTGTTGGACAATGGTCTGCTCCCAACATGGGAACACTTTGGGGAATGCCCTTTCCTTTTCTGTCTTCCTACAGGACTGGAAGCTGCATGTTTGCTTCCTGTGTAAGTGTACCCCAAGACCTTTATGCATATACAGTGGACATTTCAAAATGTGACCACAACTTTCTGGAAATATACACCTCTAATGTCACTCAAAACTTACAGGTCAAAAGAGATGACTTTGGTTAACATCTTATTATGTGCCAATTAAGACAAAAAGTGAAAAACCACTGACCTGGCTCATTTGCACATTGTTTCAAACGGTGGTTACCTTATTTTTACACTTGTATGACAGTTAAGTGTGACTTGGAACGTTGCCTGGACACCACAGGGCACAGCTTTACCCTGAAACGGATTATTTGTGCTTCCATTAGTTGCTGTGGGAAAATGGTTTCCAAAAATGAAGACATTGGAGGAGGACCAGCATCCAGATTGCAATCTAGAATGCAATTCCGGGAATGAGAAATCTATGGATCGTTAGTGGAGTGGGTTGATATTTAGCTGGATTGAGGGCAATTGTCAAGGATCATTGGGGGTATTCATGACAAGCGGAATGTGGGGCTAATTAGGGGGCCTGGCAGAGGGGATGAGAGGCAGGTGAAATCCAAAGTGGGGGGTGTTCCTATTCACAGAAGGATGTCCTTGTTGACACACAAGTGAGTAACTTCCCGAGGTGTCCCAGCCCAGAAGAGGCATACGTCCTTCTGTAGCCCCCCACCCCCAGGCTTGATCCTACAAAGGACGGCCTGGGGGGGGGCAAACCTTATGATCTAACTGTCAAAGCCTTCTCATGATAGATTGTTATCATTGTCATTAATGGCGAGTGCATTGCTGGGCATGTTTGTGTACGTCCACCATAGATTAGCATTCCCAATGAGTGATGCATGGCAGTGCTATTGGCCTGTTGGCAATCGAAGACATCTTATTCAAATGTAAACCTCCCAACATGTTACACCATTTGCATACTTCTGAATGTCAACACTGTGTGTGTGCCTGAATGACAATGGTCAAACACACACACACACACCTCCTCCCACCTGAGGAATGCCAGCCTTAAAGCTTCCACACCCCCCAAATCCCCCATCCTCCCCTCTCCTCCGAGCCACGAGTCAAAGTTGTGAGGAAACTTGATGGAAAATATCTCAATCTAGAGTCAATCTCCATTCATGTTGCCCCTGTTTACATTCCACTGCTGATCTCTGGCACGGCGTCAGGATCATTGGCCCGCGCTCTCATTTCGTGCACGTGCCCCTGTGTGTGTGTGTGTGTGCGCACGGCGGCAGATTAAAAGCACTTAGTGTTGCAGACATAGACAGTGTGCATGTGACCATTGACACGAATGTTTACGCTAAGACGTTTAACAGCAGGATTATCCTCTTTTCACTCTTTGACAACTTGTTTTTTCTTCTTCTCACGTGCAAAACCGGGGGGTGGGAGATTGGCCTCAATGAATGACTGCATATTTTTATTAGTATTGTTTATTATTATTTAAGGAGGGCATCTTGCAAGGACTACTGTGCTGTAGTCGGCACACACACCAAGAGCAATTTTGCAGCAGATGATGACAAAAACTTTAAAAGTATGCATTATATGTAATGTAGAGATGTGAATCAGTTGCAAAACGAACGTGCATAAAAAGCTGCACGGTGGCCTAGTGGTTAACACGTCAGCCTCACAATTTAGAAATCCGGGTTGGGTAGAATCTTTGGAACATCTCTGTGTGGAGTTTGCATGTTCTTCTTGTTCTTGCTTGTGTTTTTCTCCAGGTACTCCCGCTTACTCTCTTTGTTGGATTAATTGTAGTTTAAAAAATCAGGCCCAGAAGATGGTGCTGTGCAGGTATGGGCCTGTTACCGGTTTCAAGGTATCCCGTGGTATGAAAAAGTTACTGTTTCAAAACCACTACAATTGTGTGTCATACCATTCCTACGATACAAGAGAAAGTGGAGGTCCAGCGCAGCCACCACGTGGAAATACTTTGTCACGCCCTGTGTACTTTGTTGTCCTGTGTTATTCCTCGCATGCGGAACTGGGCTTCGATGTGTTGAAATCACAGGGGTGGGCTGTGTTGCCAAAAGTCGAGCATAGATAGCACCCGGCGTTAGCTGCCTCATTCGCACTGAGCAGCGCCGGTACGGCCGCGCTGTTGTCGGGCGACATTACTCACGTCAAGGGTCACTAAATGTGGAGATGTGATTCAGAACGAGACTGGAGTGGAGGATAACTGGTGTAAACCGTTTACGCTCCACTGAACAACAAGCAACAACCACTTAACAACGTCTCAGTTGCTGACAACAATCACATGACCTGGAAATTGAAGTTTATTTTAAATTGTGACTGTTTTGACATGGCTGTTATCTCTTTTTAATTAAGATATTTCAAAATAACACATTTTAGAGCTACAGTATAATTATTATTTTTTCCCAAGGTTGTCACACCATCAGACTCTCACACCCCTCCAGTCTTTGCTGTTTTTGGAGTAAGGGCGGGGCAAGTGCGATGGTGCCCCACTAGGCATTGTGGTGTGTTTTTCCCCAACATATAATACAGATAATTAATTTAATTTAGAAAATAAGAAATGAAAATAGTGACTATAACCTTTTAATACAACCAATTAATCACAAATTCATTAATGTTAAGCGTGAATGTTTGTTTACATTTATGCTTAAAAGGCTCAGCTCCAAATGGGATACTTCTAATTTCCCAGAAGCCTTGAATGTAGCATAGCAACACGTTTGTCATGTGTTATGATTATTGCTCAAATGAGGTTCCAAAATGCTGTTGTCGTGCAAACAAATAGACAAGAAGCTGTCGTGTAATTGATGCCAGGGCACATTAAAGTTTGGTGGTAGAGGAAGCGCGGGCTCTTCTTACACAAACAGCTTAGGCCTCACAGTACGGGCTGTGCCTTGTTGTGTGTGACGGGATCCAGGCACCAGGCTTGATGATGTCCTCTACATCATCTCCTGCTGGGGGACGCGGCCACCCGTCTTTGTGGTGGGCTTGTTGTGCGTATGCAGTCTGATACATGACACAAACAGCAGAGACTATATTTATGTATTTATAGGCTTAATTGTTTTGTAGCCCCTCGAGCACGTTGTATCTGTCACGCTGCGGTGTAAAAGTGTCTTTGTGTGCACGCTGACAGACGAGCTCGGTCCTGAGCGTCGCACCTGCTGGATTAGACACCTGTGAACACATTCGTGCACAGGCATGAATAACCCTCTAAAATGTTTTTTTTTTCCTTCTTGAATAACTCTCAAACCAAGATGTTTTCATGGCATTATGAACAAGATGGCCGACCTTTTGTGCTTTATGCTTTTCGCTTGGCTCTTCTTCAGAGGCTCATTAATCCTCTCTGTGAATTGTTTCTTTTTACAGACAAAGTGTCAGGAACAGCACACACACACACACACACACACACCCACACACACACGCTCACACACACATTTTTTTCTACGGATCACTGAATGAATGACTCGACACTCAGGATGAACCAGCATCCAAGTACCTGGCATTCATGCACGTGTACGTGTGCACCCACTTAGGTACCAATCCTCTGGCTTCTGCATCACGGTGCCACCTTCGACTCACCTTGTTATACTGTGTATACAGTGGTGTGAAAAAGTGTTTGCCCCCTTCCTGATTTCTTATTTTTTTGCATGTTTGTCACACTTAAATGTTTCAGATCATCAACCTAATTTAAATATCAGTCAATGACAACACAACTGAACACAAAATGCAGTTTTTACATGAAACTTTTCTTAATATGGGACAAAAAAAATCCAAACCTACATGGCCCTGTGCGAAAAAGTGACGCTACATTTCATAAAAAGAACATCATACCAACAGTAAATTATGGTGGTGGTAGTGTGATGCTCTGGGGCTGTTTTGCTGCTTCAAGACCTGCAAGACTTTCTGTGATAAATGGAACCATTAATTCTGCTGTCTACCAAAAAATCCTGAAGGAGAATGTCCGGTCATCTGCAGCAGGACAAAGATGTAGCCATCCCCAATGATGGCAATATCGGGAAAAAGGAACACGAGAAACTAGAGAAATACCAAGGTCTCAAGGAAGAGCTGGAGAGAGCCTGGAAGGTGAATGCAACAGTGGTGCCCGTGGTCATTGGAGCACTGGGGGCCGTGTCCCCCACACTGGAGAAGTGGCTCCAGCAGATACCTGGAGAAACATCAGACATCTCGGTCCAGAAGAGCTAAGATACTGCAGTGGACCCTCAAGCTCTCAGGCTTCTGGTAGAGGACACAAGCTTGAGATGAACAGCCACCCACCCTACCAGGGGAGCTGGGGGGTGGGTGAGGGAAGAAATATTTATTATATTTAATATATATACTGCATATATATTACATTACTAATGCTGTTATTGTTTTCAAGGAGCGTGTAATCTAATTAATTACTATTTCAAACGTTACAACGCAGTTACCGGCAGCTTTATGATGCACTGCATTACTGGTCTACTACTACACAGGAAGCTAACTAGCTCGTCCGCAAGAGTTGTGGTTGCTCAGTGTCAGGAAAACACTGCCCCCAGTTTTGGTAGAGAATTGTAAGTCACAAGCTCAGCCCTCGGCCCTAATCTCACCAGACATCTAGTAACAGCACACGCCACTACAAAGCTATACCCCAATTATAATAGTTACTTTGCCTGGTAGCTAATTATACTTATAAATGAGTAATTCTGTTTAAATATGTTTTTTTCGGAAAGTAACTAGTAACTACAGTATGACTAATTACTTTTTAACGTAATTTACTCAACACTGATTATAGTCCATTATTTTGAAAACTGCTATTCTCAGTGACTTAAGTCAGCATTACAGAGTCTCCATAAATAAACCAAAAGGTGACTGTAATAAGCTACTCTTTGTTTCGAGTCACACTTTGCAGTCATGACAACGTACCACATAACCACACTTAAGTGCAGTTTTATATGCGTCTCCTCATGTGTGGCTATAGTCGTGTGATGTCATATATCAGTTTTCCCCTGTCTTTAAGTGACATTTCTTTGCACTTTTCCTAGTTTACCTGAATGTATGGCTTCCCGGTGTTCTGGATTGTAGCACTATTCGAGTATTCGACAGCCAGCACTGCAAAATTCAAGCACTTTACACATGGTAAGTGCACGACTGAATATTTTTTCCCAGTATAGACTGTATTGAAGCACTGGTGAGAGACTGTAAACACAAAAGCCCCCCCACGGAGTACATTTCACTTCAATTAGAAAGACATGATGTGGTAGGAGGTGTGGTGGTCTGGCTGCCCCTTCAGAGGAAAAAGAGAGGGCCAAACTGCTGCAGGCAAGGATGAAGGATATGCGTTCCTGAAGGGTACACACTGTACGTAACGATTGGCGCTCAGGCCGGGGGTGGGGGGGACTGTGCGTCAGACATCATGCAGGAAGAAGAGCTGCTGCCTTTAAGGCCTTCAAAAGCCTCCTTGAACCATACATACATGTGTTTCTATACGGTATATGTCATGTATATGTACTGTATATACATGAACGCCACGCTCCTTTGTCCAAGCACATTAAAGACGGAAGCATGCGCTCAAAAAAAGAAAAGTAAAACCCACAGTCTACTTTTCTTTGCTGTGTTTTTTTTGTCTGTTTTAACGCACGCAAGCAAGTGAAGGTGACTGTCGCGGTTTGTTCCCCGCGAGCACAAAAACATAAGCAATGAAGCGGCGTCAGAGAATCCAAGGCCAACGGCGCCCACTGAAGGATGAGCAAAACATTCACTCACTGACTCACAACATCCCGCTGACATCTGCACCGCCACCACCTCCCCAAATTTCCTGGTTTGACGTCTCGGTGTTCAGTTTGAAGACAGCGGAAGCGGATTCTAGGAGAAGAATGTTTGGCGACTTGGCGACCTGAGGGTCAGAGGTTAGAACCCGGTGCGGAATCAAAATATGGAAATCAGTCTGGTTGGTAACAAACTCAACGGCTAGCGTAATAGTTTACTTGAGGAGGAGTTACTGGAAGCCATTACCTATTCTGCTTTTATTAAAAGTCCAAATAAAACTCTGGCATAAACAAAGAATCATACCATGTGGTTCCACACCAGTCCTGGAGGCGGCTCTGGTCTCTCAAGCACCAAACGATTGAATTAGAAGAAGGTACCGTATAGCAGCTGTTGGCACACTTTAGAATTTAAAATAAATCAATTATATGCTGCTAACCGGATCTGCACCAAATTGTAATAATATTTTTTTAACTTTAGTCGAAATTGTTTTTTTAGAAGTAGTTTTTAAGTTATTCTGGTAACAAGCAAACAAACAAGGCAAACAAGGAAAACGACCTCCAACATCATACAGTAGATGGCTGTTCTGTGTCTACAAAAGTAGGTGTTTTTATTTTTAGCTGTAATAACTCCCCAGCAGTGGCAGCAGTGCTCACTCCCTGTTCATCCCAGTCAAACAAGCTCGCATGCTAACCATTAGCATGTTAACATTGTTAATATGCTTGTTAGCATCTTAGCATTTAAGTGATTTTTATAGGTATAAACTTACATAAAAACTCAGCACTAAGGATGCTAGCTTTTTTCTTGTTTTTTCAAAGATACAAACAAAGATAGACACTTTTTCAGGTTGGCTGTTAGCATGCTAGCTATTAGCATGTTAGCATTGTTAGCATGTTAACATAAGCATGTTAGCATATTTGCTATTTTCAAAGGTATAAAATTATATAGACGGTGTTTTCATGTTCAGTGTTACTAGTTAGCATTAACATGTTCAGTGTTAATAGTTAGCATTAACATGTTACAATACTGATAGCATTTAAGCCATTTTCATATGTGTAAACTTACATAAAGAGTAAGTGCTATTACAAGTGTTAGCATGCCTAAACCTTTTTAATTAATTCATAACGACAAAAATTTTACATAATAAAACAATTATATATAGTTTGGATTAATACATTGACAAATAAAATATATAAAATAATAAAACAGCATTGGCAGGAAGTACATACGGTCAATAAATGCGTATTTCTCTTTTTCTTTTCACCCTGGAAGAGATCCTAACTCTCCTTGGATCCAAATGACACTTTTTTCACCCCACCACCGGCTAGCACATATTACCAAGAGTGGTTGCAGAGAACAGATTGCACAAAAAATGTCTATATTCTTCACAATTACGAGTTAAACTGAATGACACTGTCCTTTGGCCCAAAAAGGAGAGTAGCATGAATGGCTGCCACTCATGCACATGCCTGTAATGCAGGGGTCCCCAACGTTTTTTCTTGTGAGAGCTACTTTTACAAAATGGAAATGGCTAAGAGCTACTCATTTTTGCAACATTTACTGTCATAGCTTATTTCAACCCAAACAAACCAAATATGCTTGTTTTACCAGAACATTAACAAAATGCTGGTGTCCACAACTCTCTCATTTTCTATTTCAGAATGCGTTTCTGTCTAGCGCTCTTACATTATTAACTGAAAACCAGAAAGAAAAGCAGGCTTGCGGGTGCCTCGTGTGGTCGTGGTGCCCTCGGACACCGCGTTGGTGGCCCCTGCTGTAGTGTGTGTGCACATACCGTTGTTTATACTTGTTTATTGTGGTTAACTGGTTCCAACCCCAACGAGAAGTAGGATTCAATGTTAATATTTGGAATATTTTCATAGTTAGGGCATAGAAAACCTCTTTATAAATATGTTTTTTAACATT
Source organism: Dunckerocampus dactyliophorus (assembly GCF_027744805.1). Classification (NCBI taxonomy): domain Eukaryota; kingdom Metazoa; phylum Chordata; class Actinopteri; order Syngnathiformes; family Syngnathidae; genus Dunckerocampus; species Dunckerocampus dactyliophorus. The sequence continues at coordinate 12,154,243 of NC_072828.1, forward strand.
ATTAGAGCCCTGTAGACATGAAATATCACCCTGTAGTCACCTTGATACTCCTATTATTCTTTCTACATTGCACAGGCTACAGGATCACTGCAGGGACATAAGAGACGGCGGCTTCCGCTAGCATAGCAAGGCACCGAGCTAACTGGCGTCGCTTTTCCTGTTTTGTCTTTGCCTTTTCCATTTGTGTTTTTTCATTTAGTAATTCTTCATTCTTTTGCATTTGCATGCTTTTGCATTTGCCATTACTGAATGAAAAAACACAAATGGAAAAGACAAAGACAATACAGAAATCATTCTTTTGTCTTTGTCATTACTAAATGCAATGACAAAACGCAAGTGGAAAAGACAAATACAAAACAGGAAAAACAACGACAATTTGGAAAAAACAAAGACAATACAGAAAAAACAATGACAAAATGGAAAAAGAATATGACTACATTTGTATTTTTTTATTATTGATTCTCTTTGTATTTCCACATGTATTCCCTTTTAATTTTGGCACTCCTGTGATTCCATTCAAAACTGCGATCATTTATTGATCAAGTAATTTTGGAAAAAACTGCAATAGAGTGAGCGAGCTATGTTGGAACGGCAACGTAGCGAGGGACGACTGTACACGTACACGCAGTCTCAGAGAAGCTATGACAATTAGCAGTCGTGCCTGAGCAAGAAGATAGGATATACAGGTACAACGTTCGAACGCTGGCGCCCCCAGTCGCAACACCTAACCATGACAGAGGAAGAATGCCCCACATTTTGTCTTTGCCGCTGGCAGACTGCGTTCACGTGCTCGAGGGGCTAGAAAGTGGGTCAAGCAGGCTGTTGTCTTGAGGTTATGAAAACCAATCTTTTGTTATTGAGCGTGATTGCAACTCTGAGGCTGCCTGGAGAGATCACAGACGATATGCACGGGAATAATGTGTGTCATCTGTAGAACCCAATGTGATTATAGCTCCATTTCATGCCCCAGTGGAAAATAGAAATCATCATGCAGCGGCAAAACAAAGACAATGTGACTATTTTCTTTGTGTTTGCTGTTGTGTAGTTTGACCTATATATGAATCACTGACGAGCCGTCAGAGGAGGCAGAGGCAGAGCCTTACCTGTCATGATGAAAAATACAAACACAAATGATAACATGAAATAAATATTAATATTTGTCCATTGAAGTCTATTACAAATGTATTTCCTGTATGATTCCAGTAGTTTTCTGAAATAAAAATCGCTGAATTTCCAGATTTTCCGAAGAAATACAGGGAATCAACCGAAAGTGAGGCCACCTTGAACGTGGCTTCTCGGCTGAGCACGCAAGCCCCACCTACCATCTGAGTGCACACCGAGTTGGCTCATGGCGCCTATCACTTTCTGTTTGTCAGCATGTCGCCAATCATATAATGTGGCAGAAACATGTACAGTATTACACACCATGACTTTCTACAGCCTGTGTAATGCTTTAATGTGAGTGTGACGTCATTATCCTTGCTAATCAGACAATTAAATACATAGAAAGGGAGGGTGCTTGTCACTGACGTCCTTCCACACAATTAAGTCATCTTCTTTACGTTTAATTTTACATCTTCTTCTTTGCCTTTCAGCTTTTCCCTTCAGGGGTCGCTACAGCGAATCAATTGCCTCCATCTAACCCTGTCTTCTGCATCCTCTTCTCTCACACCAACTACCTTCATGTCCTCTTTCACTACATCCATAAACCTCCTCTTTGGTCTTCCTCTAAGCCTCCTGCCCGGCAGTTCCAAACTCAGCATCCTTCTACCTACAGAATATATTCCCTATCTCTCCTCTGGACATGTCCAAACCATCTCAGTCTGGCCTCTCTGACTTTATCTCCAAAACCTCTAACATGTGCTGTCCCTCTGATGTACTCATTCCTGATCTTATCCTTCCTGGTCACTCCCAGAGAAAACCTCAGCATCTTCATCTCTGCTACCTCCAGCTCTGTCTCCCGTCTTTTCCTCATTGACACTGTCTCTAGACTAAACAACATCACTGGTCTCACCACAGTTTTGTACACCTTTCCTTTCATTTTAGCTGAAACTCTTCTATCACACATCACACCTGACACTTTTCTCCACCCGTACCATCCTGACTGTACACGCTTCTTCACCTCTTTTATTATTATTATTATTATTATTATCATTATTATTATTATTTACATCATATGACATACTAGAAAATAGACCAAATTTTGCAAGTGTGGATATTCTTGCAAAAATCTAGATAAAATATTAGCACCATCCACCAGTGTGTTCAAAAAACCATCAAAACATCAAAGAACCTATGCTGGGCTTTTCCTGAACAAGCGGCTCAAAGTTCTTATTAAATTTACAGTGCACACACTTAGATGTGTTGTTGTATCAATGCTATGATGGCCTTACACAACTACAATGTCTCCCAGCACAGCGTAGACCTCCGCTGAGGCCAAAAAAGTGAAAACAAAAATAGCAACGTTTGCGGCCCATTGTGGTTTCCTTGATGGCAAAATATTCTGTATCTGCACCCTTATCCAGATTCTCACCAAAAATGAGTCACTGCTCTTTGAGTCACTACAGAACCACAGAATTGTAAAAAATATAACATACAGTGGTGTGAAGAAGTGTTTGCCCCCTTCTTCATTGCTTATTTTTTTGCGTTTTTTTGCGATTGTCACACTTAAATGTTTCAGATCAATTTTAATATTAGTCAGTGACAACACAATTGAATTCAATTTAAATGTTTTTTTTTATTATAAAGAGAGAAAAAAAATCCAAACCTACACGACCCTGTGTGAAATAGTGAATGCGCCCCCCCCCCTTAAAACGTAACTTAACTGTGGTTTATCACACCTCAGTTCAATTTCTCTAGTTATAAAGCCATTTCTAAGGCTTTGGGACTCCAGTGAACCACAGTGAGAGCCATTATCCACAAATGGTGACACCATGGAACAGTGGTGAACCTTCCCAGGAGTGGCCGGCCAATCAAAATTACCCCAAGAGCGCAGCGAAGACTCATCCAAGAGGTCACAAAAGACCCCACAACAACATCCAGCAACTGCAGGCCTCACTTGCCTCAGTTAAGGTCAGTTAGAGTTCATGACTCCATCATAAGAAAGACACTGGGCAAAAACGGCCTGCATGGCAGACTTCCAAGACAAAAGCCACTACTGAACAAAAAGAACATTAACATCCCCAAGACCTTTGGGAAAATACTGTGGTCTGATGAGACAAAAGTTGAACTTTTTGGAAGGTGTGTGTCCCATTACATCCGGTGTAAAAGTAAAGCCGCATTCAGAAAAAGAACATCATACCAACAGTAAAATACGGTGGTGGTAGTGTGATGGTCTGGGGCTGTTTTGCTGCTTCAAGACCTGGAAGACTTGCTTTGATAAATTGAACCATGATTTCTGCTGTCTTCCAAAAGATCCTGAGGGAGAATGTCCAGCGATCTGTTTGTGACCTCAAGTTGAAACCAACTTGGGTTCTGCAGCAGGACAATGATCCAAAACACACCAGCAAGTCCACATCTGAATGGCTGAAGAAAAACAAAATGAAGACTTTGGCTTGGCCTAGTCAAAGTCCTGACCTGAATCCTATTGAGATGCTGTAGCATGACCTTAAAAATGCGCTTCATGCTGGAAAACCCTCCAATGTGGCTGAATTACAACAATTCTCAGAGTGGCCCAACCAGTTAGGTTTAGGGGCCAATCACTTTTTCACACAGGGCATTTTAGGTGTGCATTTTTTCTCCCTTAATAATAAAAAGTTTCATTTAAAAACTGCATTTTGTGTTCAGTTCTGTTGTCATTGACTAATATTTAAATTTGTTTGATGATCTGAAACTTTTAAGTATGACAAACATGCAAAAAAAATATGTTTAATTAGTAAGGGGGAAAACACTTTTTCAGACCACTGCATATTATATATTCACAATCATGTGTGCCAATCCATTGCTTTAGTATTGACCAATACAATGTTGATCCGACCAAGAACATCCATGGGGTCCACTGAGCGTTGTGTACCCAGCATGCCTTGTTGCTGTGTTTAATAAATTCCTACGAGCAGACATGTCCACTGAACTCCAGATAGGAACAGAGTGTACCGCAGCCAAGGAGCCATCCAGGGCTAGTGTGTGTGTGTGTGTGTGTGTGTGTGTGCGTGTGTGTGTGTGTGGAGATGAAGGATGGTAAACAACAGACTCCCCAACTACCCTCCTCGATTGCTTAGTACATCATTTTCTTATTCACCTAAGGAGGTGATATCTCTTTATCACACTGATGTGTATGAGGCCTTCATACGGGCATACAGGGCTGCTGTTTCCATGGCAATACGTTTTGTTTCACACACTGCTGCACATGAGTCATGAGTATAACGGTGACTTAATTAATGTTATGTGACCATGTGCTGACAAAACACCGAATTTCCTCAAACGGTGGCCCCGGTTGTGTTAGTTTACTTAACTGCAGAGAGTGCCAGACGTTTATTTGCGGAGAGGCATCTATTAGTACTTTTGTTATTGATACAATTTACATATATGAGGAAAAGTGAGATTACTTCATGTTTGGAGCGGTAAAATAAAAATTTCAAGCATTTTGCCTTGCGTGAAAAGCATTCAAATTGATTTCTCTCCTCATTGCAGGAAAGTCATCTCTTTTTTTTGCATTACGAGAAACATGCTCTCAATATTTTGCTTTTCTCTGTTTGCCTGCAGTGAAAGTGCAAACACCATGCTTCCCCTGCTGGCTGGCTGCCTCACAAAACATGTTGTGGAAACAAAATGTGAGAAGGCGCCCACATACTTAATGAAAGAATGAAAAGGTAAAAAAAAAATGCCACCTCCTCACAACTACACAGCCTGAACAGGATAATGACAACAGATGTTATCTCATCATCATCATTATGTGCTTCTACAGAGTTTCTCCATGCCTGTTTTGGTTATGTGGCTGCCACTGAGAGCGTCCCTGAGTGCATTTGTCACCTGTAAGTACAGAGACAGCTATTGTAAAGTCAATAAAAAGCAGCATGCGTCAGAAAATGGAACATCCACCGATGCCCACGTGTGTAATTATCATCAAAGTAACGACTGAAATAGTCTGGAACATTGCTACAGCTGCTATTGTTTCCCTGTCAATTACCTACTGACATAATGTAAGCAAATGATGCAAATACAAGAGCAGGTCATTGCCCCACCATGCTGCTTACCAAACATCAACAATGACAACCTCCCATCCTCCACAGCTCAAACTGTGAAGCCCCAATGTGTTATTCTGTGAATCCCTCTCTTCTTTTCTCTCTTCCCCTTCTTTTTGAAGTCTGTTTTATCATAATTATTTGTTATTTTCCTTTCTTTTTTTGTTTAGATAAAAATGCTAAGGAGATAATTGCCTAGGGATTGTTTTGAAAGCACAAACAAAGCAGGCATGTCATTGGACGACAGCGACCTGGGGGGCTCAGTGGGACTCCCACAGAGCACTACAGAGATAAGACCTCTCCTTTTTAATGTCCCCCTTCTGGCTACATCATGCATTCAGTATGCAGAATAATATACACTCCTGATCAAAATCTTAAGACCAGTTGAAAAATTGCAAGAATTTACATTTTGCACTGCTAGATGCTAAGGAGGTTCCAAGTAATGGACCTACTTCAAAATGCAAAAAAAAAAAAAAAAAGAAAGTGAGTGAGACAAAAAAATTGAGTAAGCCAGTGGTTCCCAAACTTTTTACAGTAGCGTACCCCTTCAGACATTTGATCTGAAGCCATTTACCCCTACCTCAGCACACTTAAAAATATAAACCTTTTTATCTTAATTCACTTTAAATATTGAACATAATTAATTAATGAATTTTATAGTACTTCTAAGTCAATTTTTTTATTTTGCATAGTCACATTTTGATCAAGTATGACATGAGCACTGATAAATAGTAAAGTATTCATCCTACATATCTTTTATTCCAGTTTGATGTTGGCATTCTTCTGTTTAAATGGGTTGAATTTGACCTTCACTTTTTTTTGTCCACTCACGGTGGCTATGGTTTAAGCCTGCATATTCATTTAATACCAAATTGAAGGGGAAGGTTTAACAATCATTATAAAGCAGTATGTAAGTACAAATATACATACAAAGACAAAAGCCTCATTTTCTGACAATCCCAACTCAGAGTGACAGGTTTTCACCGCTGCGCTGTGCGGGGATTGGAACACCAATATAAATGAAATCTTTAAGATTAATGCACAAAATAATCATTAAACTTCCTCAGGGCAATATATGACACGCTGCCCTCCCCCTAAACCGCCAACAGTGGCTGGGCACTGAGCAGGCCTGCGACCTCTGTGGGACCATCAGTGCTTCCCTACAACGCATTTTATCAGGATGCAGGACCGCGCTATCTCATATGGGGTAGTACCAGTCTCTGGATCCGGTAGTAACCATGGCAGGTGCACTGCATAGACCACTGAAGGACGAATTGCAATGTTTGTAACACCAAATTTATTAGCTTTTTCCTGTACATTTCTAGCAAAAAGGTCTCTTTTACTATTTGACTGTTCTCAAAGTTGGGATGAGAACACTTTTTGCTGGACGGTCATCCCTGTGCCCCTGTGAATGCATGAAATATGATCATGTGATTTGTAGTCTTCTCGATTCTAGAGGGAACAGCTTCCCATTCATTGCTGCTCAGACCTCTCATTCCATTAATACATTTTTTGCACTTACTAACTGCTTTTTGTATTTGCCATGTAAGTTCGGAGTCAAACCACATTCCTAAAGTCTAATTTTCTAGCATACAGTGTGAACTTTTACAAATCCTCTATTTTCTTATATTAAAAGAATATTGCTTTTTTTTCAACAGAGAATCTAAATTCCCATTTCCAAGCCCATGCCTTTGTAGTATTAATGGCATTCTGTAAACTTTTACCTGTGTAATGAGTATTCCCGAAAAGACTACTGTTTTTCAATACGTTACAAAACATACTCCAACTTCCATAATCCACTGTGCTGCATCGACTCCAATGATTGGTTATAGATCGGCAAGCATTGGTATCTGGATCTCCGATTGGCTGTAATTCTCTATCAATCAACTACGTGACTCTGAACCAATCATTTGTGTGAAGATGGGCGGGACTTAGGCGCGGTAGCTTTTCCTGGTTGTTTGCTAACAACCTGCAGCTCCTAATTTCCTCGTTAGCTATCTGCTGACATGTTTTATTTTAATTTTATCTCTTTGGAATAGGTCTGAGGATGAAGCCGCTTCGTCCCTGAGTTCTGGTCCGCCTCTATGGTCCGGCTAGCCTTATGGTGGTGCTGTGGATCTGTGTCGCGCCGCCTGGGGCCTAGCGGTGTGGCCTTCAGCCGCAGCTGCTGCGAATTCTACTTGTTTGCTGTCGTGACCTCGTGCTCAAATCATGTTTATTTTCCCGAAAATGGCGACCAGGAGGACACTGTGAACTAAATGACTGTCAGAAACATCGCCTCCATTTGTAATATGGTGAGTAAACGTGGTTGGCTGCTGCTGTTAGCTGGCTAGTAGAATCTGTGTGTGTTATCCCTGACTATGGTTTCAAACGTGAGTGGTTCGAATCCAGACACTCTGGGCTCCACCATCTCTCTTAACCTTTAAACACACGAGTTTCACTGCAGTGTGTTTGCATAAGGTGGTGCTGCATACCGGCATCATGGAGCAGCACTCATCCGTGTTTATGTGTTGCTTTTAGGGACTCTTAAGGGGGTATACATCGAAAGTGGCTCAACAAAAGCAGACTTTGTGCTCATGATGCAGTTCAACAAAACCTAAATTCCCCAAACAGAATTAAACGGTACCGCTACTGTGGTTATGAACTTACTTGGTCAAGTCCGGTTCTCGGCTTTGTGCTCAGTGCGCATTCACATAAAAGGGGGCGTTTGACGTCATATTATTCTACCTCCGCAAAAAAAGCGATCCCAGTCGGTGTGTTTTATTTCAGTTGATTGATGCATATTCTTACAGCAAATAAAAATAACATAAAAAGATCAACAAGCTGATTACTCACACAACGACAGATGTGGCATACATCTGCTAACAGTGGCCGATTAATATTTCATATTGCCTTTTATTCCTGAGGCTCAGCTCAAAAAGTGAGCATATCTATTTTATTCTCTCAGCTGAAAATCTATCTCGCTTATAGATGGAGCTTGAAAAGGCAGCTCTCGTTGTAGTGCTGCATGAATTATCCTTGCTCCCAGGTCCACCGCGTTCTAAATAAATGGTGACGCCATTTCCGAATTTGTTAAACAGTGAAACAGTGGCACTTTCATAGCCGATTTTAAGGTGAAAGTCTGGTCCCAACCAGGTTATGAGTTTAACCTAAGTTACCACGGTAATATAGCCACTTTAAAAGAAGCTACTTTTGTTGAACAGGCAAGCCCGGCTTTACACTCAACACACCTCGCTACGCTAACCCACTGAATTTGCGCTCTGCTATTTGTAGCCAAGTAATCCACACCTGTGTCACTTTAAAACGAAATTAACTGTTAACAGTTATTCATGAACACTAACATCAGTGGACCTTCAAATAAAAGAGGTAAATATAAGCCGTCTCATGTTATCCTTGTTCTTCCTTCCAGGGCACCAATGCCTCTGCTCTGGAGAAAGACATCGGCCCGGAGCAGTTCCCGATCAATGAACACTACTTTGGACTTGTCAATGTGAGCATCAACACATCCTCTTGTACACTGAGTTCCGTCTTCATGTTTCCCTTTTGTGATTAATTCTTCGCCTCCCAGTTTGGAAACACATGCTACTGTAACTCGGTGCTCCAGGCGCTCTACTTCTGCCGGCCATTCCGTGAGAACGTGCTGGCCTACAAGGCACAGCAGAAGAAGAAGGAGAACCTCCTCACCTGCCTGGCCGACCTCTTCCACTCCATCGCCACGCAGAAGAAGAAAGTGGGCGTTATCCCACCCAAGAAGTTCATCTCGCGTCTGCGCAAGGAGAACGGTGAGGCCGAATAATGTGGTGGTGATGGTGGTTGTCGTGGCTTTTTAAGAACAGATTTTTTTTTTGGCCTTCTGATTTGTTAAAAGGGTCTCGATTAGGACTTTTTGTGTGGGCAGATTATGCATATAAATGCCATACGTGTAGACAGGAATAGTTGTATATTTACCATACTATAGGACTTTTTAACCATGTTAAATAAGTCATATACAGTAGTAAGTCGATAGTGTGATGTCTAAAATCAAGTTTTGATGCTGGAATTTAGACATTTTTAAAAGTGCTTTTAGTAGCCCCAATGGGAACACGCTGTTTTGTGTCTGTAGCTTTAATGCTAATGAGCTGTGTGTTTCCACACCTCTCGCCGACAGTGTGTGATTCCAAGAAGTGCTATAGTGCACTTTATCTACTTTTTACATATACGCTGTAACTGCACTTGTCCAACGTAATCGATGCCATATATCACATACAACAACGTAACATTAAGGAGTGGGACACGAGGAAACAAACGTTACCAACACTAGCATAGTTACATGAGCTACAGTACTAACATTATGCTCTCATTTTAACTGCAACATCATGCTAGACTAGCTTATTTACTGAACAAAAAAAAATTTATCAAATTTGCAGCTCACATGTCTGTAGCTGGCTCATGGGTAGTTGGCAGAGCTGCAGACTGCATTTTAAGATATGTAGTGAAGCCTGATTTTTGTGTTTTTTTTAAATTTTGCACAAAGTGGTGGGCATGTACACGGGGGCGGGTCAGAGGCGGTGTCATGGTTTTGAGGAAGGAGGTTTTTCCTTTATGCTGTCCATGAAAAGCTGCAACTGTACTGTAAATTCGAGCGTTTGAGCGCCTCTTCTCTCGAAAGTGGAGCAAACAAGTGAGGGAAGTGATACGTTTGGTGCTTAAACAGGTTCTAGGGACACATTACTGTTTGAACATAAGTAAAACGTCACTTTGCAATTTCATACTTTTCGTTGCAGATCTGTTTGACAACTACATGCAGCAGGATGCCCACGAGTTTCTGAACTACCTGCTGAACACAGTGGCCGACATCCTGCAGGAGGAGAAAAAGCAGGAGAAGCAGAATGGCCGCCTGAAGAACAACGGCACCGCTGCCACCGCTGCGGTCGAGACGGAGGCAGAGAACAAGACGGAGCCGACTTGGGTTCATGACATCTTCCAAGGAACACTCACCAATGAGACTCGCTGCCTCAACTGTGAAACGGTGTGTGTCTTTTAAGTACCATTACGTTAAAGTGTGTCAATAAATGAAGAAAAAAAAGACTTATCTAGTGTCTTTGACAGGTGAGCAGCAAAGATGAAGATTTTTTAGATCTTTCTGTGGACGTGGAGCAGAACACATCAATAACACACTGTCTCAGGTATTTTTTAGAGCGACAGAGGGAATGTAGGTCATGCTGCTCAGTCGGAGAAGGGTTGAATAACCTCTCGTCCACCTGTGCGGCTGTGCTCTGCAGGGACTTCAGCAACACAGAGACGTTGTGCAGCGAGTACAAGTACTACTGCGAGACATGCTGCAGCAAGCAGGAGGCTCAGAAACGGTCAGTACAGCGCCGCCCTTCATGTACGCATCAAGAACAAAACCACCTGGCTGACACCACCTGTGTCTCCTTGTGCAGCATGCGTGTGAAGAAGCTGCCCATGATCCTGGCGCTGCACCTGAAGAGGTTCAAGTACATGGAGCAGCTCCACCGCTACACCAAGCTGTCCTATCGAGTGGTCTTCCCTCTGGAGCTCCGCCTGTTCAACACGTCCGGGGATGCTGTCAACCTGGATCGCATGTATGATCTGGTGGCAGTGGTGGTCCACTGTGGCAGGTACACTATGTGTTTATATGATGTGTTTATAAAAGTTTAATGGATCAGCCCCTAAAAGGATCATTTTGACTGAGAACACGTATAGGAGTCAGTCAATACTTTGCCTAAGTATCAAGTGATATTAAGCCCAGGTGTTGTCGATACCAGGACCATGTATCTTGTAATGACATGATTTTAGAGTTGGCCAGTAGCTAACCCAGATCTGAGTATCGGCCCATACCTGCACTCGCTATTGGACAGTACCAAAGATGCAATCCAAGGGTATCGCCTGATACCAGGCACAGGTGTGTTCTGTACGATCCTGTCAAGCGAACCCAAGTTTTAATATCGGCTCATATCAAGTCCATTTATCCGCCCTTCTCAGTATCTAGTCTTGGCTGTAGCAAACCCATGTGTCAATATCGCATGATACCAAATCTAGGTTTCAGAAAATCAAGTCCAGCTGGTGGTATTGGAGTCAGCAGATATAAAGACTAGTTATCTGCTAATGGCATGATAAGGTATTTGTTCACAAGCCCGTGTGTGTGCTCTTGGCACGATCAAGTCATAGCCACTAGGAAACTTGTGTTGGTATCAGATTATATGAAATCCAGGTTTCAGCTACTGTATTTTTACGACCATAAGGCGCACTTAAAAATCTTAAATTTTGTCCAAAATGGACGAGGCGCCTTATTATGCGGCGCGCCTTATGTGTGTATCGAGTTCCAAAATCTGTGAATGTTGTTGTGTGACTTTGATGAGCGCTCCGCTTGAGTGACTGGAAGCATTTCCTGCCGACACGCTGCTTATATAGACGAAAGGTGGACGTGACTGAGGACTCTCGGATTTGGTTTCCGGCCGGCCTCCAAAGCAAAGGCGGACGTGACTGAGGACAGCATGCAACGTTCAAGGGGGAAGGGTGGGCATGAAAGAGGACGCTAAAGGCACGCCCCCAGTAGGTAGTAGTATAGTATAGTATAGTGTCAGTATGTGCATTGTGCAAAACAACATCGGTTTGGCTAAAGACCCTCGAAAATGGCACCTACAAAGAGACAGGCATATGAAGCACAGTTTAAACTGGAAAGTATCAGTTACGCGTAGGAACATGGGAATCGAGCAGCCGCAAGAGAAGATCAACGAAACGGCGCCATCTATCCATCTGGGCAAGGACTACCGTGGCGCAGCAACTTCCAGCGGATTACAAGGAAAAGCTGTCAATCTTCTGCTTCGACTGCAGTAAAAGAATTGCCGACAAACACATCCGGCCCAACCACATCACCAACATGGACGACGTGCCGCTCACTTTCGACATCCTGGTGAACCACACTGTCAAGAAGAAGGGGACCGGCATGGTAGCGATACACAAAACGGGGCATGAGAATTCGGCTTTTACTGTTGTGCTTGGTTGCCATGGTAATGAAACTGCCACCTATGGTGATTTTTAAGAGGAAGACGCAGCCTAAAGAAAAGTTTCCAATCCGCAGCCATAGTTAAGACCAATCAAAAGGGCTGGATGGACGAGGAGAAAATGGCTGAGTGGCTCAGTGACGTGTATGGAAAGAGACCGGATGTTGTTGTTTTTTTCCACACGTCACCGTCCCTGTTGATCTGTGACTCCATGCGCGCCCATCTCACAGCCACTGTGAAAAACCAAGTGCAGAAAATGAACTCAGAGCTTGCCATCATTCCAAGAGGCTTGACAAAGGAACTCCAACTGCTGGACATCGGTGTAAACAGTGCGTTCAAAGTGAAGTTGCGAGCGGCGTGGGAGCGATGCATGACAGATGGCGAACACTGCTTCACTAACACTGGCAATGCACATGCTCTTAAAGTTACATGTTTGAGCTACATAGTTGTTATTGTTCTGCACAAATAGCGGTACTGTCTTGTCTGTTTTTGTCTATCTGCTGCGTTGCTGTGTGATGTTTTTAGTTGTGCACCTGTTGTGCAGACCGTTGTGTTTGAGTGATGACCTTCCGCAATTTCCAGTGGGTTTGATAAGCTCAATGAGAGCTGTTTTTAATCTGCCCAAAGAAATAAAGCACTATTGCTTCCTCACTGACTCTTGAGCGCCCGTATGTTTGACCATGCCTGCGCTCAGTAATACTTACTTATGTGTTAAATACAGAAATAGCACCCGTAACTGAGACTGCGTCTGTTAATACGGTGCGCCTTATGGTCGCGAAAATACAGTAATCACTTTTTCATGTATCGGCAAATAGCAAGCCCAGCTTCAGTTTTGGCGCATATCAGATCAAGTTATCTGCTAATGGTGTTATTAGGTATTTGCCCATAGCAAATCCTGGTGTCTGTATTGGCCAATACAGGTCCATGTATCATGACATGACCAGATGTTTGATATCAATGCATGGGTGCAGTTATTGGGACGGCATGGCTCAGGTGGTGGAGTAGTCCTCTCCCAACCGGAAGGTTGCATTTTCGATCCTCCGTCCTTCCATGATCATGTCGAAGTACCCTCGGGCAAGAGACTCAACCCCCAGTTGCTCCTGATGCTGCGTCATCAGTAGGTAAATGTGATAACAGTGTCAAAGCGCTTTGAGTACCTTTTTTAAAGGTAGAAAAGCGCTATACAAGTGTCCATTTACCATTTATTGGTATCAGGTAGTACTTAGTGTGTGCATTGTCAGTGGCCTACATTGTGTGCAACATAATGACTGTTGTGTGTTCAGTGGTCCAAATAGAGGCCATTACATCACCATTGTGAAGAGTCACGGCTTCTGGCTGCTGTTTGACGATGACATCGTGGAGGTGCGTCACCCTCTCATGTTCTCATGTGTTTGTACTCTCACGCCATGTTTGTGTCATCACTAACCCCTTCCTCCTCCTCCTCCTCGCGCTATCCTCACAGAAAATAGACGCCCACGCCATCGAGGAGTTTTATGGGCTTACCTCAGACATCTCCAAGAACTCTGAGTCAGGATACATCCTCTTCTACCAGTCCAGGGAGTGAGCGAGGCTCCACCAACAGCCCAGACTGGACGTTCTTCCACTTCCCTCCCTACCTGAAAAGTGTGTGCCAACCACTACTTTACTGTCCTCACACCTTTTCACCTGCATTTGGGCTGCACTTTATGAGACAAATCCTCACCCTGCTGGAGGTGGTGGCATGCTGCTTTCATTCTACTCTCTCATTCCCTTCCTCTAAAGTTTGTACACATTATTATTAATAACAGCAGAATCACTGTGAGTGCTCCTTCTAATATTTAAATGACCAACACTAAATGTTGCAAAATATTCTGTAGCACTTTTTCTCTATTTATGTAGCTTAACTTATTTATTGCTCTCATGGCTGTGTTTTCCACTTAGAGTTGTCACAGTTCAGTTGCTGCAACTTTCTTTTCTGGTTTTTAGGTTACTACCATCTACCGAGATTCTTTGTGCATTTGAGCGGTATTAGTGCCCGATATCAAACTTAAAATATGCTGTTCGTAGCTTAACAGCACCTGTTGTAGGCTAGACTGTTTAGGCTGTTGGGATGCAGCAACAGTCACTATTTGCACTTTTTTTATGAGGATTACCGTATTGACTCCAATATAAGACAACCCCTATTTTTCAAGAGACATTTTTGAGAAAATATTTAAGACAAAACGAAAGACTAAACGGTTTTCCAATGTCAGTGAAATAACTGGTAATTGCAATCATTTTGCAGCTCGAATTTATGATGCCACAACCTTTTTAGAAATAGTTTAGCGCCACCTGTTGGTTTGCATGTATAAATCATCTGTAAGCCCCCAATATAAGACCACCTGTCGTTTCAGACCTTTGTATTTTTTTTGTAGGGAGAAAAATACTGTCTTGCATTAGGGTCAATATGGTAACTCTTTCCACCACTTCCTGTACAGCCATGGCTGCGGTATTCAAGGTCAGTGAGAATTTGCAGCTCTTTAGAGCATTAAAACGGCACCTATTTATTTTTGAAAGAAAATCTTAAGTAGTGCAATAAGAGGTGAAATGCAGTGTGGAGTTCCCCACTGAGATGTTGCATACGATGCATTTACTGACACACCTCTTTTATGTTGTCTGTCCGCTTCTGACGGTCTATTTGTCACATCAGTTTGTCTTCATCTACTCATATTTTTGTTCCCTCACTCCAATAACTTGAACTGTTTGTGTGTGTGTGTTTGTGTGTGCACACGATTCCTTACGCATTGAAGCCCCTGTGTGCTAAATATTCATGTTAATATAATTATTTCCTAGTTGCAGTGTCTTGTCAAACAGGAAATTAGCATTTCAAACGCATCCTGTCTGTGAATAGTGGGACACACGTGTGTGTGCGCGTGCGTGCGTGTGGGTGTGTCATTTTAACACGTGTCCTAAATGACTCATGTTTGTCAACAGGACAAAAGTGCCAAACTGAAGTTGATGTGGACCCTGTAATACAATGTTTTATTTTCCTTGTAGATAAAGATTATTCTGTAGAAAAACGTCTTTGGAAATGACATATTTTTTTAAAGATGTAAAAAAATAAAATAAAATACGTGGCTTCTGACAGGTGTGAGTGGTTTAGGTGGGGGGAAAAAGATGTCTTCCATTTGCCATCTATGCACTTGCTGGTGACTCTTACTGTGATTGTGGCCAGCACAGAGCGCCACCTGCTGGAGGAGAAGATGATAGCGTGTGATTGGCTGCAATGTAAAAAATAAAAAAGTGCACTTTGTTAGTGATATGAAACCGTGGTAGCACTCTCACTGTGTTCTCAATAAAAGTGACCATCCGTGACCGTGTCTCTCGTGTTGTCATGAATGCTGCGTTACCAGGCGTGTAGTCATGTGATTACCACGATAGTAACACAACAGGTGAGTACTGAGGCGGAACAGTACTAGTCGGATTTTTCCTTACACAGTTGTGTGTGTACGTGAGACAGGAAGTTACCACCCCATTACACGTCAAGTGTACCATACACCTACATACCGTACCACGCGCACAGCCAGAACTACAAAACCCTCTATCCTCTTAGTATATACTCTATTATGGAGAATTACTCGCTCACACATTTTAAAAAGCATTCAAGCTTTCTACACAAAAGCTAAGAAGTTGTATTCATTGTATGCATTTTGTCCCCGTAATGTACCCACAATGAAGCAAAACATGACTTTAAAACGGAGGTCACACACCAAAGTGTGATTGTGGCGTACTGTTAGGGCCCTACTGAGTGCAGTGTTAAATATTCGATGTCTAGGTGCATTGCGAGAGAGAAAACAACAGGGAGTAGTGGACATGATGCTGACCTTGTTTTCACTTTCTCCGAAGAAAAAAATCTTTCTCAGAACATGGGGGGGGGTGCGCTCAACTTGCAGGAAGTGGCAGATAGGAGATAATGATTGCCAACTAATGCTTTGATCTGGTGGAAGCGTCACACTTTTCCCATTAAGTCGTGAAAGCTTGCCCATCTTTCCTGTCTGTCATAAAAGACCTCCTGGGGGTTTTACCCTCACAGCAGAAGTACAATCCTCAGCCTTGAATCATGACCGCTATTTTAGCGCTGACTAGAATAAACCTGCTGATTTATATTTTCTTCATTTGGAAAAACGGCGTCTAAATTAGAATTTTTCAATCAAAGTTGGGTTAGTTTGAACAAGTAATGTTTCCCTTCTAAAGAAACAGAATGGATGGTTTCCTGCACCTCTTGGCCACAAAGGGGGACGTGGCAGCAACATTTAAAGTACTGTTTTGCTAAGGGGGAACCTTGCCCAGCAAAAAAGCGGAAAAGAGTAATTTTAGGCCATTTTTGGATTCTGCCGGGGAACGAGGTTTGGAAGGTTAGTGGTTTTAACGTCCAGTACAATGTCTCAATGGCTGCAATGAGGTCAAATGATGTGCTCAGTTGCCATCTAGTGGTGGAAAGGAGTCATTGGATAGCTTTTTCAAAACAACAGCATACTACTCAGTATAGTATTTGATGCTTTAAATAAGTATGTAAGAAAATTCATATGGGATTGTTTTATCATTCACTGTAAAATTATGAAAATGTTTTATAATGTGAGCAAAGAAAATGTTAAATCAACGTTTTACATTTTATGACGTTTTAATTCCGTAATTAAAATAACTAATTTGAATTTATATTGAAATGACCTATTTAAAACCCTTTTTTGCGCAGATTTGACAAGCTACTACTGTGGACGTTTAATAAATTGTCTCATATTTCAATTCATTAATTTAATGATTTATATTAAATGTGTACGGGTTTAAAACAGCATTTACAGTGGGGTTATTGTAATGGCAGGAAAATGCATTAACAAAAGTAATATTTAAGAAATAAAAAGAAAATCCTTGGATGAGTAATTGATAAACTATGGGGAAAAGTTCTTGCAAAGTGAGCGAAAAATGAGGGGAAAAAATCCTCAAGGTGTATCGAACAAAACAGGCTCCACTCGTGTCGAACGTTAACAGAAATGACTTAATAGTAGTTTATTTTATTTTGAAACTGCAATGAGCGAAACAAAGAACTCCAAGCAATCCCGAGTTGTTGTGGCGCTCACTGTGCTGGACTTTATTATGCTAGTATTGCATTTGTCAGGTAGGATGAATATTGTGTAGAGGACATACTGTCTCCTCCATGTTTTAAGAGCTTGTGTGGGCGCTGAGACTTTACACACAACACTCCTGGGGGGAACCCGCTCATTCAAGCAAAACGTTTTGGGTGCAGAAGCTGAACAAGAGCACTGCTGGAGTGTGTGATGTTCGCCCCGGTGGCCCCTCGAGGGCTCTATGCTGCCAGGACTGAATGACCCTTGGACCAGACCACAGGCATGGGGATGTTCATGGAGATCAAGATGATCAAATGCTTGCAGGCAACCAGACTATAAAAGGCCTGAGTCTGGATACTAATGGGGCTGCAGCAGGATCTAACTTTATTTTTAACGAGGGGGCGGAGAGGGCAGACATCATTGCAATGTTGTGCATGAATGAAACATGGCCGATACCACCCTACTGACGCCACGCAAACCTAACGTTAACCAATTTCCTTGGCTTTTTTGTTTGTACTGTATACAAGCAGGGGCATATTTAGGCATTTGTGTGCCTCAGGCAAACCTCGTCATTGGAGCCCTCTATATCCTTTTTTTAAAATATTATTTTTACAAAATGTATCTAATTTAGGCCACTTTTTTCCTGCTTGTTTTCTATTTGTGTTCCACTCGCCTTCTCATGTGCGCTCCAGTGGGGTAACTCCCAGTGTTGCCAACTCCTCAGTAAGAACGCAGCTATTTGCTGTCCGAGAAGACGCCAGAACACCCAAATGACGCCATACACAAATTTGCATATCATTTGTATATGACGTAACAGGTGCTGTAGGAAAAGAGCATAACAGGAGTAGGAGAGACAAAAAGGCGAGTAAAACCCCCTTGATTACGTTTAGAACTACAAATAAACTTGATTCTTGATTTGTTCATTTAAAATTGACTGTCACGTCATCAAAATAAAAATAGTTTTAATGTTTTATCTCAGCCAGCGTCTACCACCTTTTATCTTGCAGTTAGGACTACTTGTTTAGTTTATCACACATCGTTCTTCCAGAGGGTTCTGGCACACCGACAGGTAAGTGACTGAGTCCGAATGAGGCTTGAGTGTAATGAGTAGTAATATAATGAAGATTAAGAAACATTTATGTTTTAGATCCAACCCGGCGACCCAGTTTGAAATGTCGCCAGATTTAGCAACAAAGTCGCCAAGTTGGCAACACTGATAACTCTGCATCAACAAGTCTGTTTTGCTCCCCTCTTACGGAATCAATCTACACATGCGTAGTAACATGGAATAGTCCATTGCATGAGAAGGAAGGGGCAGCGGTCCAAACACTTATAAAGGATGACGCATGTTGATGTAGTTTTAAGCACGTGAAACAAGACTAGTACTTTAAATTGAAGAAAAAAATCAATATCAGTTTTTATGAGACGCTTGGGGGCCCCTGGAAGTCTCGGGGCCCCAGGCAATTGCCTGTGTTTGCCTAATGGTAAGCCCGCCCCTGCTCACGAACCAAATGTAGAGCAGCGTGTATGCATGTTTAGACTGCATACCCTCATGTCACACTTCACGCCTCACGGAGCAAATGATGGACACAAGATGTTAATTATGGTTTGTGGAGCAGATTGTAAGAATTAGTTTGACAGGACGGGACGGAAGGGGGTCAGACAGGCACGCCTGGAGATGATGCACAAGGATACTCGCATGAATGGAAATATTCTCGGCGGTATCAGGGATACCAGGGATTACCTCTGGGAATCTGTTCAGATGTGCTGTGGGCGGATCGATCTCAATAACAATATCAATACCAAGAGTAGTACCTGTATTTGATTTGGTTTTCTAGACACCCAAGGAGCTTTACAGTAAGAACCCATTATTCATTCACTCCACCGTCACACACTGGTGGTGGTCATCTACATCTGTAGGGCAGCTGTGCCCTGGGGTAGACTGACGAAAACATGGCTGCCAATTCACGCAACGGCCTCTCCAAACTCCAAACTTTGACACTTACACACTAGTGTGGGCTGCACTGGAGGCAGGGTGGGTGAAGGGTCTTGACAACGACACAACAGCAACTGGGATTGAGGAGGCGAGATTCGAACCAACCCTCTGGTTTTTAGACAACCTGCACTCCTTCCTGAGGCAGTGCCGTTAAGTGTTTGAGTAATTGTAATTTCTATTTTATACACTCAAATATGCTGTAAAATATGAAAAAAAAACACTTTTTATATCATCCAAAATATATTTTATTGCTACACTGCAAAAATAAACAATTGACAAAAGTGCTGCAAATATTCTAACTTGAATACAAGCCAATGTTACATCTGCTGCAAAGAGTACGGTCGTCTCATAAATGACAATCATACAAAACTAAAGTTACTTTGCAAAAATTCTAATTAAAAAAAAGACAAAAACAAATAAAGCGAGCATACACAGTACAAACTATTTATATACATCTGCAATGGAGACAAAATAAAACCACTAAGAACGATTAATCAACGAATCAAGCGATACTGGAGGACGATTATCATTATTAGCACCAAGTCATCAAATCGCTAAAGTGTGTCCTTAGTTGATGTTCACAGTCATAAACTGAGGACTGTACTTGTCGTATAGCTGTTCACGTAGCTGCCTTTAATGCAGTGGCCTCCGCCTGCTGGCCCATCAGCGTGGTGGTGTCCAGTCATGGGTGGAGACACCTCGTTGGGAGCACAGATGTAAACACATCAGTTGAATCGGATTTGAGTACACATGATGGTGATGGTCACAAGCAGCTGGCAGACAGAGCATCCGGAGACAAGCTTCTTCCGTCCTTAAATATCTGAAAGCACGGGAAGCAGACGAAGGGAAGTTTAAAAAAAAAAAAAAAAAAGAAGTCAATTGGGTTCTTGTTCAAAAAAAGGAGCAATAACCTAAAACTTTTAAGGCTGAGATGAAAAATTCTGTGAGAAATGTAAAAATGTGACCGCTACCTGGGCCATCTAGGAGAAGATGCCATTCCAAGTCATACAGGTTCTTGACAGCGTAACGTAACGTTTTGTGCTTTTAAATGGACTGGAAGTATCTACATTTTTGAGACCCATGCCTACAAGTGTGACAGTGGAAATTTATTTTTGGGATCCGGAATAATGATCTGCTATCGAATGTCACCTCTGACCTCTGCCGCTATGGCCATGTTGCAGACGTCATTCAAAACCTACAGGATTCTCACACAGCACAGCAATGATGTTTGAAGATGAATTGAAATTGCGAATGTCAAAGGTTGCAAGGGATGTGCACAGATTTGACCTTTGACCGCAACCTTTTAGTGACGTCCGTTAAAGTCAACAGGGATCTTGCAAGCACAGAGAATTGGTTCTTGAAATTCTTGTATGGACAGAACACAGAGAGGCTGACAAGTTGGAGTGGTTGATTGAGGCAACGAGGAGCGGCCTGCTGGTTTCAACTTTGACCTCAGCCACCTTGGCCATCTTCAAAATCATTAGTGTGCTTGCTCAGACAGTAAGAAAACATATCAGTCTGACTTTGGACCTCAGCTAGGCCAGGATTACTCAAAATCAGGCGGGTTCTTCATAGAGCACATTCAAGTCAATGGATGTGTCATAAGAACATGTGCACTTAAATCAAACAGAAAGCCATGGATATAACAAAGATGGCCACTTACAAGAGAGCGAGTTGGACTGAGAGAACGCGATCGCACATTGTTGACTCCGCAGCTGTTGCCGGGGCCACTCCACTGTAAAGCACACAAACATAACCATGCATCATGAAAGGTCAACTGTGAACGTGTGACTGTCAGTGCAGGCTCAGTACCAGAGCTGCTCCTCTGGTCACAGCTTCCCCCTTGGTCCGCACCGTGTTGCCCTGCATCAGAGCGGGCCAGATGTGGTACATGACACACTGAGAAGAGAGGTCCGAGTCATGACTGCGACGATACCTGTCAGGGCCAAGAAGTGTGAGACAACTGTACAGTCATGGAAAACATGATTAGACCACCCTTGTTTCTTCAGTTTCTTGTTCATTTTAATGCCTGATACAACTAAAGGTACCTTTGTTTGGACAAACAGAACAATGACAACAAAATAAGAGTTACATCGTTTGGCAGTACAATGCTATAGCTATCATGTAAGAACTGAAGTGATTTTGGTTATCATCAAGAAAACCATGGAAGTTGCTAGATATCAGCTCTTAAATTAAACTCTTATGATCTATATTTGTTATCATCATTATATTTGTCCAAACAAATGTACCTGTAGTTGTACCAGGCATTCAAATGGATCAATAAACTGAAGAAACAAGGGTGATCTAATCATTTTTCCATGACTGTATATACATTTTTCATATGTTTAGGAGGACCTCTACTGGTACAAACGTAAAATTCAATGCTCAATTATTATTTCTTGAACTCATAATTTTGTTTATTGTGCATTTTAGGGTACTGAAAAGTGAGAAAGAAAAAGAAATTGCATTACATTTTTCCTTGGTCTGCAATTGTCATTTTGTTCTAAATGTTTTTGTAATTTTTTATCATATTTATGTCTGGGGTAAAACTAATTTGAAAACTCATGTACGCAAAAGGGACAATTAGTTTTATTTTTTTCAAGAAAACATTTTTAAACGTTTCATAATATAATAATGTGTTAATAAAATACTTTTTATAAAATTACATTTTATTTGAAACAACCTCAATTGTTTAAAACGTTTTTAATAAGGCATTGTTTAAAAATATGAAATCCTTTAATAAAATACACATTTGATTAAAAATGATATTGTAATAATAAAAAGATAAAAAATGTAATAAAAATATATTAGCAGAAAGTTGGACCGCACGGTGGCCTAGTGGTTAGCATGTTAGCCACACAGGAGATCAGGAAGATCTGAGTTCAAATCTCCATTAGGTATTTCTGTGTGGAGTTTGCATGTTCTCCCCGTGCATGTGTGGGTTTTCTCCGGGTACTCCGGTTTCCTCCCACATTCCAAAAACATGCATGTTAGGTTAATTGGCAACTCTAAATTGTCCATAGGTATGAATGTGAGTGTGAATGGTTGTTTGTCTATATGTGCCCTGCCATTGGCTGGCGACCAGTCCAGGGTGTACCCCGCCTGTCGCCCGAAGTCAGCTGGGATAGGCTCCAGCATACCCGCACGACCCTTATGAGGAACAGCGGCATAGAAGATGGATGGATGGATGGATGAATAGTACAAAGTTTCTTTTTAACATTTGTTATTTATTGTTTTATTGTTATTGTATTGTCTCACTAACTTGAAAGGTTCTGATTTGCTTAAATGAAGCTTTTATTTACCACAGAGAAAATGTTGTTGTGTGTGGTATAGCTTGAATTAGCTTTTTGTAAACGTGAGACTGAAGAAAATGCTAAAGGGTGTCCCATGAGCTGATTCTTCTGACATCCTTCCAAAATACACCTGATAATATACACGTGCCCTGTACACTCATGATCAAAATTTTAAGACCAGTTTAACTGTTGGATCTTAAGGAGGTTCTAAGTAGAGCTTCAAAATGCAAAAAGAAATGGGATTGAGACAAAAACACATTTTTGAGTCAGCAACCAAACAGCCATTGAAGTGACATAGGCTGCTCATCGGCTGATCAAAAGTTTATATTGTGGTATTTTGTGCCAATTTTGTAGCGTCGAAGGAGACTCAGTGGCCAAGAAGACCCTTTTTTGTTCTTAAAACCTTTCTCTCACAGACAGCATCTGATGGTTATTGGACTGCACTCAGCAATGGGATCCTCAGGCTCAGACCTCACCATCGCTCAACGTTATTTTCTCTCCGTTGGTAGCAAAGCGCGCTACCGCCAGCTGTCAACTGCTGCGCACATTTCTATCACCTGTTTCAGTGTTTTCTGCTGGGACAGTGAAAGTAAACATGTCTGATTACGAAACAAGTGATGGTGACATTCCTTTTAGCATAAAACCAAACGAATACTTATATGAACAGGAATACACGGATGTCGGACTTCATCAAATGGAGTTACAACAGGCAGAGAGAGAGAGAGGAGGGGCAGACAAGTGCTGAAGCTGAACCCACAGCTGTAGCTGTGAGTAGACTACCTACATTTACTTCTTTCCATCTTATTTTGGCTGATTTCCAAATGACATCTATGTCCGTGTTTTAGAAGCTCACATACAGATAACATATACAGTTTGTCACACGTAAATGTTTCAGATCATCAAATCCATGAGCTCTGAGCTCATGAGTTCTCAAGCTCATGAGCTCCCTCTGGTGGTCCGGCAGCTCACGAGCTCCGAGCCATTGGCCAATAAACTGCTCTGCTGGGAATAATGCATGATGGGAGGAAGTTAAAATAGTTGCTGTTTTTTATTTCAAACTCGTATTGGTACTTGTCTTGGATATTTCTTAGCTACCTTTTGAGTGTTAAGTTGCGGTGTGATGATTTTAGCTTTTAGCCCTAAGATGACACCGTGAGTCAGACTGTTGTATTGCGCAATGACCTCCTGCGATTTCCACTGGGTTGACAAGCTCATCGTGAGTTCCCTTATAGCTCGTGATTGGCTCCCGCCAAAGAAAGACCTACCGTTTCCTCACTGACTTGCGAGCAGCACAGTATTTAAATGATTAGTAGTCGTTCTGAAGTCACGGAAGGAGATTAGAACATGGTCATAAATTAGCCGCACCGTTGTAAAAGCCGCAGGGTTCAAAGTTTAAGAAAAGAGTAGCGGCTACATATGCCAAGAAAAAAATAGATATACTGTGTATATTTAAATTATGTATTACGTTACCGGTACATGATATATATTTTTTCTTTTTGTATAAGGTAAAGTAAAAAGTGATACATATTTAACGCTTTGTCTTTAAATACAAAGCTTTGTGTTATTGGTTGTTGGCATCAACATTTCAGCATTTTCCCATTGTGCCTTTTGCTCTATTTTTACAATTTTTGCTGTTTTTTAAAGTTTATTTTGTTTCTGCAGTGATGCAATGACAAATGCGCCACGGGCTGCACTTTGGCCACCTCTACTTTTGTGGATCTTCGTCGAGCTTTTGGCGTCGGCTCTGTGAGCAAACTACATCTCGGCTTGTTGGCTCAGTGTCGTGGGTGAGCGAGCGAGTGAGCGGTTTGAGGAGAGAGAGACCGGTCGATGCGTTACAATAGTCAGCCCTAGAGAGCTGCAGGTCTAGGGGTTTTTTTGGAGGTGCACGTCTATGGAGTTATATTTGTGCCTTAATTTTGAGGTAGCGAAGGTAGATTGTGAGCCGTATTAACGTACAATAGCTACTGTTATGTGCTCAGGCACATCACTGCGCTCTGTCACTCTCTCTCTCTTTCTCTTTGGCTTGTCGGTGAACCCCTGTTGTTGGGCGAGATGAGCAAGTGTGCGTGCGCTGGTACCAGGTTTTGGGGACTGAACTCCTGGTGGGTTGCGGGTTGCATGCCTGGAGAGCGGCGAGGCGTACAGGCGTGTTCATTGGTCAAAATGTGTGCCTGTTGGTCACTCTTCAGGAGGGAAGGGCACTGATATAATAATACATTTTTTTTCTAACATTCTCGTGATCGACTGGCCAAGTCCCAAAGATCGACTAGTAGCTCACGATCGACAGGTTGATGACCCCTGCTTTGATGCTTGTTTGCAATGCATTGCATGTTCACATGTTTTGTCTTCCTCCCAGTTCTTCTTTTTGCATTGTGAAGCACCACTAAGAACCTCTTCAAGATCCAACAGCACAAAATGTAAATTCTTGCCATTTTTCAACTGGTCTTAAAATGTTGATCAGGAGTATATCTTTGTTAGTTTTTTTACGCCATACTTGCTGCTGATGAAATGTTCTCCGTCACTGGCGAAGTGCAGGTAGAGGGGTGGGTCCAGCGTCTGCATGGTGAAGGCCACCTTGCATGCCTCCCTAATCAAGGGGCTGATGATGTCAAGGTTGGCTTTTGCGTTGGAGGCGATTTGAGGATTCAGGTTCATGGCGCTGAGTACATCCTGTACACACCAAACACAAAGTCACACATACAGTACAGAGGCCTTTTCATCCCTGTGCTAAATGTTTGATGGATGATGTGTTTTTGTTCCTTCCTACATCTACGCTGGTCTGCACGTCATAAAGGTCCTGGTTTTTTACTATGTAGTCCAAGATGGTATCTTCTAGACTCTCGGGCCCAAAGTGAAATGCGGACAAAGTCTTGCGAGCGCGCAGCCTGAAGAGGCGGTAAGCCAGTTTAGCTGTCTTGAAAGACTCCTGGGACATGACAACATAAGAATGCATAAAAACACACAACCCCACCACGGCACGCAACACCTTGGCAGCACAAACAAAAAGACTTGTGCTTTTGTTCACCTCCACCAACAGCGAGTCTTACCACCACGGCAATGAAGATGATCCTCTGGACCGTCTCCAAGTCGCTGATGTACTGCTGAAGCTGTAACTGGGCCTCCTTGCGCTCCACGGCGTACAGGTCACTGAAGCGTGACACCACGCGCAGCAGGCGGGAGGAACTAGTGAGCTGTGCCCGGGGGGTCACCTCGGACCTGATGGGGCTGGAGGAGCGCCTGAGGCCTGACAATGCACAAATCGTACTGCTTCTCGCCAGCGGACTCAAAGAGCTGCTTCTCGCCAGCCTGGAAGAAAGAAGAACTTGCATGTAGTGTAGATTGTAGGTCTAGGTTGTCATCATGTGCTACCTGTCAGCGCTTAGATAGGACACCTCGTCCCTCAACATGGACACCTGCCGATCGTAATCGTGATAGGAATCCAGCTTCTTCTTATAAAGCTCTATCTGTAAGTGTGCTGACCTCAAACTGACAAACAAACAAGGATGAATAGAAATGAATCATCTAGAAGGTGAATGTGTGTGTGGTTCAGTTACTCGTCTTTCAGTGTGCGTAGTTCATCCTCAGTGGCCAGCAGGGTGGTCACTGTTTTGCTCTTTGTCTTGTCCAGGTCCCTGTGAGCGTCATCCAGCCTGGGATGTAAAACAAGACAAGGAAGTTGGTTAGCATCCACTGCTTTGTTGAGGTTCACTTCTTTTTACACTTGTGTGACAATTAAGAATGGTAAAAAAATGAGAAGCGTTCACGCATTCACACATTCACATTTCCCCTTCGTCATTCCTCGTGAAACTTAAGCCTGTTTTAATGTTCTCACTTGGCATACTTGTATGACAGTTATCGGTTACCCTTATATTCTTTAGAAACAAATAATACATTAATAATAATAAAATGGAATCATAAAAATAAAAGGAGCTCCTTAAATTAGACTGGCCAAGTTACACAAAAATTTGACACATTGACACAATGCATATTTACATTTCCATTGGATTACTGGCTTTCATTTGTGTAGTTTTACATTTGCCCAATAGATGGCGCTACTTTTCCCCATTCAAAGCATGCAGAAAAATGTCACAACAGTTACTGTTTTCTGCAAGGCTGCGTCACTTTTGCTTTAATACCATCCTCCCAAGCAGACTATTGGACAAGATGTCCGACCTACAAAGTGTGATAAAAGCTGCTGAAAAAATAACCCACAACCCTACCTAGCCTTGAATCCATTTCCACCTCCCATTGTCTCCAAAAAACAGACACTGTCCTGAAACACACATCCCACCCTGCCCACCACCTGTTCGACCTTCTGCCCTTATCCTCAAGCCATCAACAAACTCAATAATGCACTATGAAAATATAAGGGACTATTTTCGGTACTATTTTAAGCACTATTCGTTGTGTGTAGTGTTTATTTATTTATTGCTTTTTATGTAGTTTTTATGCCCCATATTTCACCTTTGTACTTCAATTGTTGTTGTATTTATTTACAGTGACAATAAAGAAATCTATCCATGATAAGGGTGTGTCTATTGATGTTGTCTAGTGGTGTGTAAAAGGTGTAATAGGTGTAAATTACATATTTCCATTTCCCATGGGAAAAAAATGAAAAAATCAAAATACATTAGATACATTTTAGTTAAAACCTCAATGTTGCAGGCAAATTAAAGTGGGTGAAAGCCAATAGAAACAGTTCTGAAAAAGGCCAAACCATGGAGGTAAAATCCACACCTGTAAAGAAGTGACATTTAAAAAAAAAAAGGGCTACAGTCTTGTCTTCCATATTTCCTAAAACATACTGTATGTATATTGACTTCAATGTGCGTCTTTTCCATCAAAGACTCACTCTGCTTTTACCGAGTCCAGCTGCAGCCGAGTGGAGCACAGCTGCGACTCCATCCACTGCATGTCATTCTTGTTGCAGCTGGTCAGCTCCGTGATCTTACGCTCCTTTTCTGCCAAATCCTGATTGAGGATGCACAATCAAACAATTAATTAAGGCTGACGAACAGGCTTGTCCGGCCTTGACATTGTAGTTTCAACATTGGGATTTATGAGGCGAGCTTTAAGAATTGAGGTCACCTGCATGAGACTGAAACTGGCATCACTGCTGGTGATAGGTGGCCTTGACGTTGAGAAGCAAGTTCCAAGGCACGGCAGCAAGCGTGTTTTGATCGCAGACACTCCATCTGTGTGTTTGCCTGAGTCGCAAGGGGAGAATGTATACGATATTTATTGATATCATTTTTATTTTCATTAGTCTTAGGTCAGGTTTAAAAAACAAACAAAAAATAAATAAAAATAACTTTCTTATGCACATACAGTATATAGCAGCTTCACACGTGCATGAATAGTTACCTTCAGCAGCTACAGAATTAAGGATGGCGAAGAGCTGTGCTTGGATTTTTGCCGTGAATTCTATCATCTCACAGCACCTGTTCATGTTCTCGTCACAGGAAATGACCTTGGGAACGACAAAACACGCAAAAGTGGATACTCTGTACTATTTCGCAAGACATTGTTATTGTGAACATGTACTTATAAATTATTGCATTGGATTAAAAGTTAGTCGTCTCAACTGTTTAATGAGAACTTACAGTAAATTTTGTGAAATACAACGCTGCGCATTATATTTGTCATTGCAAGTAACAAAACGATGATTTAAACGGCTTCCGGGTTCGGACGAACGGAAAGTAACCTGGAAGTAACAAGCCGTGAGCCATCTTTACGAGTAAAAGCTCTTTGGAAACGTCCGCCTTTAGCCATTGCGACACACTTCCATGGCAACCAAACTGAAATTGTAAATCTGCGTTAAATTAGTGCGATATATCTGCAGTTTATTTTCTGAATATATGAATTAGCAATGATAGTACGACAAACTAGAACGAGGACTCAAAATGTTAACTGACGTCATTATAAGGTGAAGTTATTCATATTTACACAGTGATTGGATGTACGGTATTCCACTTACGAATGCACTTACATGATACTCTAGTTGCCATTTCTGCAGCTTGTCCAGTAATCCGCTGAAGCAGGAGTTGCTAATCAGAAAGTTTAAAGCTTCCGCCATGTTTGAGCTTGTCCCTCAAGCGAGTCAAAGTCTTACAAAAAAAAAAAAAAAACAATAAAAAAGGTTGTCTCCTTGTCCCCGCCTACATACAATCCGCTTGGAGACCAACATGAATGACGTCTGTTGTTCGTTTGGCCCATCGAGTTCAAAGTTAAGGACAAAAAAGATGTTCACACAGGTGTGTCGACGTCTCGCTGCTGGCCTTTGTTTCACAGCAACAGGATTAAACAAACTGAGCCTGTGTGGCCTCTGATGTGTTTTAAATCATATCTAGACACGACTTTAGAGGAATTAAATGTAGCTTAACTAGCCTTCCTAACTAGATAGCGCGTCATTGGAATTAGCATGGCGCCCCCACTCGGTGCATTTTCGCTCTCCAGTCGTCCCAAGTGTAAAGTCATACCGTCAAATGACACCGAAGACCTCATCTTTGTAGGTTAGTGACACAGACACGTCGTTGCATGTCGGACTGTCCCAAACTGCTCATCTACTGCAGAAGTTGACAAAGACCTGCCGCAAGTAGCACGATCGATCCAACATCGACAGTATCGATACCAAAAGGTATTCACTGGTACTGTATTCTAGTGTGATGAGCTCAAAATCTTTTAATTTCTCTCAATTTGAATGAGAGACAGTAGTTTTCTGGGCTTGATTAGTTATATTTGCACTACACAGTAGTTTATCATAGTTAATTTGTTCCAGACCCGATGGTTGTAAGTGAAATTTGAAGTAGGATTCCTTATTTATAAATTGAATATTTCGTAGTTAGAGCATAGAAGACCTGTCTACAACCTTCTTAATACGTGTTTTTTTTAACATTAGAGCCATCTAGAAATGAAATAACTCGGGATGTCAAATTATAGCATTAATTCTGATACATTAATTACAGCTGCATTTAGTGTGTTATTTGTTTTAATGGCATGAATCTAATTTTTAATCTCTGACTTTACGTTGCTGAAACAATTGTATGTAATAACAGGGAATAATTGTACTTTTAGTTGATATTGTAACATTGTCTTATATACAGTACTGCAGTTGTATTTATAAATTGTTCATAAATATGTGTGCTGATACATTTTTTTGTTCACCTAAAATGTTTGTCCTATGTTTTATTCTAATTCTAACCATGATCAAACAACAAATTCAAGGCAAACTCACAAAATCCTTCAATGATCTTGAAAAATGTCAAGTAAAAAGTATCAGTATCAGCAATACCAATTGATACCAACATTTGCATTATCGCCCAACGCTAGGTGCAGGTCGCGTATGCAACAGCAGTAGCAAGCATTCATCAATGCAACAGAAGGTGCTGTTTGTTGCATGCTCAATGGATGGTCTTGCAATTAAAGCCACAGAAGAAGAGAGTTGATGTACTTTTGTTGTTGTCGTTCTGACAGATTTCCTTGATTTGCTGAGGTAAGTAAATGATGAAAGGATTTGTAATACAGTTCAACAAAAACAGTTCACCCACATGATTGCATTCTCACCATTTTACACATTATTACTTTATTTGCGGTCTAATCCCAGCTCACATTATACACTCCTGATTTTTAGACCAGGTGAAAAATTGCATTATTGGATTTTAAGGAGGATCTGCGTAGAGCTTCTAAATGCCAAAAATAGAAATGGAAATCGCTGCTGAGGTTGGACGGTGTCATTTTAAACTTCTTAAAAGTTTCACTTTTTTGTTCCTTTTATGGAACAAAAAAGTCAAGTGGTAGACCCAAAAAAATGTCACCGGCCCTGAGCCCCAGGAGCCGATTGGCTGTCCGTGGCTGACACGGGAAGATCCTTGGCCCAAATGAAGGTTGTTACCAGTGCCGAATGTCCAATAACCATTGGACAGAATCTGGCGAGAGGCGGGGTACACCCTGGACTGGTCGCCATCCTGCGTGTTCCCCTGATCTAAATCCAATTGATAATATCTGAGGATGGATCGGCAAGGGAAGTTAAAAAAATGGACATCAGTTCCAGACAGTTGATGCCCTCCATGAAGCCATCTTCACCACCTTTTTTAACATCTGATTTCTATTTTAGTGGGGTTTCTGTTTTTTTTAGCCATGGTCTTCAAATTTTGATAAGCTGATGAACAGCCATTAATAGTTGTTTGCAATAAATTGCTTAGTCAAAAATGTTTTTGTCTCACTCCCATTTCTTCTTTTTACATTTTGAAACTCTACTTAGAACCTGCTTAAGATCCAACAGTGCAAAATGTAAATTCTTGCAAGTGGTTTCTGCTTACTGTCTTGCTGCTTTCACGAACAGCCAGAACCACAATTAGTTACTGTGCTATAGTCTTATAATATAATAGTCTTGGAGTCACCAAATATTTACTAATATAACTTTTAAGAATTATAAACTGTAGGTCCCCGCGACCCTAAGAAGGAAAAGCGGTATAGAAAATGGATGGATGGATGGGTCCTTGCCAAGGCCATGGAAAATGTGTTCTATTTTGGGAACCTCCCCCATTGGCTGGTTGCAGCGGAATGTGCCATCTTACGAAAGCGAAATTATGCAGTATTGGGAACCTTCCAGCCGACGTTATAGATACTGGCCGTTGACTATAGTTTGTCTTGCCGCAAGCCAGCGTTGACATTAAAGTTTCACCCATCACAACGCGATGTTGTTTGACCACAACGACGCGATGAAAAGTGGTACGTTCCTCCACCGCACTCTGCCAACAGGAGAGGGAGGGTCAACATGGCGTCCGAGCAGGTCCGCTATTTTCACTATTTATTACATTTATAGCCGTTTTCTCAGTTTATGACACACTCCACAGTTTGCTGTCGTGTTCTCTATGGGGCTATTTACGCGATTGTGTTAAATCGAGATACAACTCAGCGCTGTTTAGGACACCTAGCTGTTAGAACGTAAATACTGGTCTACGCGTCCTAATTGTTATTACTTGGGCTGTGTTGCATTTAAATGTGCAAAATGTGCCTTTTAGCAGGCCGGTGTGACGGCGAATTAACGCTAAGAGTAGATAAATGTGGCGTTTTATTGGGTCTTATTATGATGCTAAATCGGGAGCCGTGTATTTTTAGTGATGGGCACAGACAGACAGGCGGTCTCAGGGCATTCCAACACAAGACGCTTAAAAATGATGAGACGTTCACGTACAACACACATGAATTGTAGGAGATGTGATGTTGCGCTGACACATTGGAAAAAAAGGCCCGTACGTGAGACTTAA
This sequence comes from Dunckerocampus dactyliophorus, assembly GCF_027744805.1. Lineage (NCBI taxonomy): Eukaryota > Metazoa > Chordata > Actinopteri > Syngnathiformes > Syngnathidae > Dunckerocampus > Dunckerocampus dactyliophorus. The sequence continues at coordinate 12,186,072 of NC_072828.1, forward strand.
TGTATCCCACTAGGCATGCACCTATTGTTTATCTACCTTTAAAGTGTTTGCTGTCTTTTGGATGGTATTGGACCTATTTGTTTATTCAATTTCAGGAGAGCACCAACGGGCCAGGGAAGAAGTCCATGCGGGAAAAGGCCATCGAGAGACGAAATGTCAACAAGGAGCACAACAGTAACTTCAGAGCAGGCTATGTGCCCATCGAGGAAGAGCGACTCCACAAAACGGGCCTCCGGGGGCGGAAGGGCAACATGGCCGTGTGCATCATCGTCCTCCTCTTCCTCCTGGCTTTGATCAACCTCATTGTGCGTAGGACTGCGAGCTACATCCTTTTTCTGCCAATCTTCTGGTAACACATTGAATTTGACCACAGTCTCTGGAAGAAATACACCTTGAAAGTCACACAAATGTTGACATTGGTGGCTTTAGACAATTTTGCAAGACGTCAGACTTTTTTTTGTTATACACCACACAGGTGGTGATGGCAAGAGAAAAACAAACAAAAGAGATGGTAACCTAAAGCGACAATTAGTACTGATTATAAGGTAATAAGAAAAAACACCTCCCAGGCAAACGTAGTGATCTCCCTCTGCATGTTCGTCAGTTTACACGTATTCTAATTATACATTGATAAACTTCTTTTTACATTTACACAACATACGGAACGTATTGACTCGCTTTTAGCCAGCTTCTCCCTGTGCTTCAATATACGTTACATGGCCACCACATCAAAGTTAAGTGTACACACTTTGTTGTTTTTAAGCCTTGCAAAATGGTGGTTAACTTCTTTTTACACTTGTATAACAATTGCGATAGTTTAAAAGCGCGATATGTTTAACGATTGTCACTCTCCTCTCCCTTATACAGCACATTAGGTGTCTGTCACACGTCATCAAAGTTAAGAGTACATCATTTGTTAAGCAGTTATACATTATTGAAGTTCTTTTTACACTTGTATGACATGTACGAATGTTACAAAGTGCTACTTCTTTTTACGTTATTTGTCCATCACACATTATTAAGTTAAACGTGCACAATTTGATGTTTTATACGATGGTTAACTTATTTTTACACTTGTAAGTCAAGAGTGTGAAAATGTGACTTGCAAGTATAGTTTATAAAGGTTTTATGGGAGCAGTTTGACCCTGGAGCAGATTATTTCCATTATTTCCTGTTCCTACAATGAGATTTGGAGGTCAACCAACTGAGAGGAGCGGGCCTTCATTATGTCTACTACTGTCCTCCTCCTCCAGATTACACTGGTGATATGGACAGTGATCCGCATCGGTCCAAATGGCTGCGACAGCATGGAGTTTCATGAATCGGGTCTTCTACGTTTCAAGCAGAAAGCAGACATGGGCGTTGTCCACCCGCTGCACAAGAGCACTGTGGGAGGTCGTAAGGACCAGGACCTCGTCATTGTCGGCAACAACAACCCTGTGAGGACACACGTACGGGAAACACTCACGTTGGATGTGCAACGCTTGACTGAACACGTTTGTCCTTCCAGGTGGTGTTCCAGCAAGGCACCTCCAAGCTGAGCGTGGACAAGGACAAGACATCGGTGGTCAGCGATGTGGGAATATCCTTCACAGACCCTCGCACTCAGGCCACCTTCTTCAGCACCGACTACGACAACCACGAGTTCCACCTGCCCAAAGGCGTCAAAGTTCTCAGTGTCAAGAAGGCGTCCACGGAAAGGGTGATTGCTCTCTCGCTGTAACATTAGGTACACTTGCACAATCTAACGAGACAGAAAAGAGCTAATATACAAAGTGTATCTTCTGCCAAGATAACCAGCAACGCCGCGTCAGACCTCAACATCAGAGGGGATGGCAAGGCTATCATTCGGGGCAACGAGGGGGTCAATATCATGGGACGCACCGTCGAGTTCAAGATGGGTGGGGACATCGAGCTCAGAGCTGTAAGTATTAGTGATTGACCGATGATCGGCCGAGCCAATATTTTGCATTTGGACACATAACGGCATTGGCCTTTTTTAAAATTGGATGGCCAATAAGAGGTCAGTTTAAAACTGGGTTATTTTTGCCTCTGAGCCTCTTTGCCAGCCGAGCCTCTCTGTCTGCACCGGAGAGAACTGGCAAAAAAAACCCATTGAAACGCCCCTCTTACAGAGCGAGAATGAAACTTGGTTAGCTTAGTTCAGCAGAGCATGCTAGAGTGGCTTTGTGTGTGCGACTCATGCTGTATGAGTGTGTTTACACTGTGTTGTCTTTTATCGCTTGTGACTGTTACAATGCCTGCTGGCGTCGATCAAGTTCTGAGGGAAAAAGGATGGTAGGCATGTTTATTCTACCACCCAGCTGTTTTAACCGTCATGACACATTCTCAACACACTTCCAGCTTTCAAAATAACAGCATCGTTTGCCACATACTGTCTAACTCTAATTGTGGAAACAAAATAAGGGTGTCATTAAAAAACAAACTGGAATTGCATCAGTTACTACGGCTTCCTTAACCACAAAGCACAAACACTATTGCACTATGTTTTCACCTATAGTAATATGGAATCCATGGTAGTTTGTGTTATTATTAAAATTATTATTTCCAACCATATATTTAAGTATATAAAACTATTTAAACCTAATATGAAAAATATATTTGTTGCCAATATTTTCACTTTTACTGCAAATGAATATCGACTCCAGATATCTGTTATTAGCCTCCTTGACTACTAAAAATCAGTATCGGCCCTGAAAAACCATACAGGTCGATGTCTAGTAAGTATACGCTGTAGTGTTTGGTCCTGGGACGCTGTTTGACCCACAATGGAAATAATCTATTCCGGGTCAAAGTGTCTCTATTGAAACTAAAGCATGTCACATTTTAACATTCATAATTGTCACACAAGTCTAAAAAGAAGTTCATCTCTTATTGCTGAAATTGAATGCATATGGTGACACTGGACAATAGTAATGGGACACTGATAGAGAGGGAGTCTGCTTAATTTATGCAACTTCCTGTTTATCTTCTTCTCTTCTCATGTTCCTCTTAACACTCCCTGTTGACGTAGTTCAGTCTTTCACCCAAAAAGCCAAAGAAGAAGAAAAACACACCTGTGGGGTGATGGTAGTCATGCTAACATCATGCACTGTATGACTGCATTTTTGCAATTGTAGAGGCATATTTTCCCAGAAATTTGCGTCTTCTTGAGGTTCCAGTGTTACTAAACAACATCGACATGACTAATTCATTATTAAAAAAAAAAAAAGGAATTGCAAAAAAGGAATTATTTTTGGTCAAATCATTTGCATGGCCACATGTTTCCAGCCAGAGTTGATAGGGCAAACTCAAAAATGCCTAAAAAAAAACAATCCACATCCACAACACTATTAGACCAACATTTTTAGGAATTTCTTGATTTAAACTGTAGTCTGTAATAAATATGAAAGGCAGTGCCATCTGCTGGACCTGGTGTGGTACTGCCCCATTACCCTCCTTAATACAGCCTTGCCAATCAATACACAGAAATGGTACAAAATCCTTAAACTTGAAACTTTCATTGTTCCTCTTCCAGGAGAACAGCATTGTCCTCAACGGGTCGGTCATGTTCAACGCCACACGCATCCCCAACTCAGAAGGGGACGTGTATTTTGACGGCGCCACCGAGAGGTACAAACTGTGCATGTGTGCCGACGGGACACTGTTCCGCGTCCAGGTGAAGTTTCCCAACATGGGCTGCCAGACGTCCGACAATCCGTGTAGGAACGCTCACTAGGACACAGGACTGGAATCTTGAAAAAAAGTTTATTTTGATACTTTTTTCATGCCGCATACAGAAAAATGCTTATGTTGGTTCTTTGCCGAAATAGTAACTCAAACATCACTCCAGTGTTTCTTTTTACCGTCCATTAGTAGTATTATTTATATCCAAGCCGGTCTGGAGGGTTACACTGTTGTACTTTATTTGGCAGCTGTGTGTGATGCGTTTACTGACCCTAATGATTCACAGGGGAAGATTTATGGCACAGATGGACATGGATTCTCAAACTGATAGCACCACTGGTGGCACGCAGGCGCCGCCTAGTGGTACTCAAGAACATCGTGGATTTTTGGGGGGATAAAAATTCAATTAGAGACATATGGAATACTTGCATAAATTTCTATAGTGCAGTATCACTACACAGCACTTATTTAAATTAAGATTCTCTAAAACTGGATCCATATTCAAGTAACATTTTTCAAAAGTATTAATGTTTGACTCACCTTGTATGCCACAAGCCACATACTCAGTGCTAAACACTGATAAGTACAAGTAGCAAAAACGGTGGTACTTAATGTAAAAAGCTTGAGAACAATTGGCACGATCTAATCTAAAAACTATTTAACCCTCAAAAGGTCATGATTATAAAAATAATAAGAAGAATAAACCGTTTTTGATTTTATATTTCTATAATAACTTAGAAGACCTGTTAAGAAAAAAGTTTCCCAGTGTTCCTTTAAAGTAAGTTGGCTATCATAACTAGGGTTGGGCATCGTTTGAATTTGAACGATTCAGATTCCTCGTTTCGATTCAGGTTCCTAACAATTCTCGATTCCAGTGCTTGTACAAGGCAGGGTCATTAAAGTTTGCATGGTTTAAATGATGTAATTAACCAGAATTCTTTTTGGATGCAATGTCTGTAATTCTCCATGAATTGTTTAATAATATGAACATTTTTATCAGCTTTACTATGAATTTCTTACAGGGCTATTTTCAACCAGTATATAAATATCAAGGGCCGCACAGTGGTCTAGTGGTTAGCATGTTGGCCACACAGTCACAGTCAGGAGATCGGGAAGACTTGGGTTGAATCTCCGTTGGGCATTTCTGTGTGGAGTTTGCATGTTCTCCCCATGCGTGCGTTTTCTCCGGGTACTCTGCTTTCCTCCCACATTCCAAAAACATGCATGTTAGGTTAATTGGCGACTCTAAATTGTCCATAGGTATGAATGTGAGTGTGAATGGTTGTTTGCCTATATGTGCCCTGCGATTGGCTGCCGACCAGTCCAGGGTGTACCCCGCCTGTCGACCGAAGTCAGCTGGGATGGGCTCCAGCATACCCCCGTGACCCTAATTAGGAGAAGCGGTATATAAAATGGATGGATGAATATCTTACAGGAAGAAGATGTTTACTTTTGAAAAGCTGTATACTTTGTTTTCCTCAATGTTGATGTATGTAAGCTGTTTTTTATGACATCTTTATTTTGTTAAACAGGATATAGCCCAAAACACTCTTATTTTGATGGCCGGAAGTGTGTTGTGTGAGTTGAGAAGGTCCTGTGACTGTGCAAATAAATGAACTTGCCTAGCCGTAGCCGTAGCTCCCGTCCTTTATTTACACCGAACGTCCACATTCGCTAGCATCCTGAAAACCTTGGTTACACTGGCATGAGACAGACGTCATTTATTGTTTGACTTCCTTGATTTGGATTGCTTAGAGGAAGTCTGCCGTAGCGCCTCAAATACGAGGTACTCTGTTATTCCTACACCATGAATGTGTGAACAGTAATCACCGTCCTTGGCATGATATCATTGTGTTGCACTCAGCCAGACGCTTTTTTAAAATTAAGTTAAGACAAACTTTTTAGCTGTCTTCTTCGCTGGTATTTGCCGGTTTGTTCTTCATTGGTGTTCGCGGCTATTTCTTTTGGTCGCCGAAGTGAGCATCGAAATGAGGAATCGAAATAACATTTGAACGATCCCAGGAGAATCAGAAAGTTAGTCCCGGTTTCCATCGATGCTGAAGACTTGATGCCCAGCCCTAATTATAATATTAGCATTATTAAAGCCTTTATTGAGTGGTTTGATGATTGCTGTGTAACAGAACACTTGATGCTGATCAAACATTTTACTGTTTTTGTTTGAATAAAGAAAACCATGTTGGAATGCTGCTGCTGCCACTATCGTTTGTTTTGGTTAGTTGTCACACGCTAGGGCTTGTACATTTAAAATCATAAAAAAAAAAAGAAGCGCAGTGCCTCACAGTGGCGGTTTATTGTCTAGTAGAATGCACGGCGAGGGGCGAGCCCTCAGGAACGCACTTATCTAGCGCTGCATAAAGAGAAAGACAGTAAGATATTAACTCTGCATGTAAATGATTGAATGGCGTCTTTGGGCGTGTTGAGCTGGAGGCAGCAGGACACAGAACATACTTCAGACTTTGGCCGTCAAATCCAGTTGAAGCAGTGCCGATGTGAAGCGCTTGGAAGCGGTAACACAGGTCAGTGTGTGGGTGAGTGGAATTACTGGAAGTGGTAGTGTTGTATGCTTTGCTTGTGATGTGCTGACATTCCCAGGATAAGAAGTGATGGCTGGGATACACGAGCCACTGTTGGCACTGATACTCCTCGCCTCCTCTGGCCTCCATTGCTACTCACCTCAACCCTCCTGTCCGGACTCCTGCTCCTGCCCACAACCTTCCGTGTTGAACTGCTCCTTCTCTAGTCTCTCTGTGATGTCGCCGCAGCACATCCAGGACTACGTCACCGAGCTGGACTTCTCTCACAACCTCCTGGAAGGGGCCGCGCTGCTCCGGCCGCATCGCCATCTCCAAAGTGTGCGGCTGGGCAACAACACCATCGTGCACCTGTCCCTCTGCATCCAGAGGCACCGCCGTGTCAAAGATCATGGGTGTGTTGCCTGGGCCCCCAACCTGCAGCTGCTATCTGTGGAGAGGAATCTGTTACGGCAACTCCCACAGGGTGAGTCACAAGGGACAAGGTCATTGACACTTTATTAGGTACACCAGTGAGGACCAAACTTTTGGCCTCAGCTTTGTTTTTTTTTAAATTTGACAGGCTGACTTATAAGCTGTATTTAGTAGTGGATCCAAATAAGGCAACATTTGTATATTGGACGGGCCAGACAATGGGACATATGTGGCCCACAAGCCATACTACCATCCATGTACAGACAAGACGGCTAGAATGGGACTCAATGTAGCACGAGCTTCCACCAAGGCCAAATAATAACAGCGGTATAAAACAAAAAAGGAATGTCTTATTTTACCTACCTTTAATCAGACCCACATCAAAATTGACATATACAAGATTTGAAAATGTATTATTTATTCTGTATGAGTAATCATAATCAAACACAGGCACTCATTTAGTAATGTTTGTTATTGTGGTTGTAGCAGTTTATTGTTGCTGTTTCCAATATTTTGATTCCCTCATTTAGTTACAGCTCTCAGTATGCCAACGACACCCACAAATGGAATGTAAAAAAAACCCCGTATACCCTGAAATATTTTGATGCATTTTTAACCCTCTCATTTAAAATACTTTTACAGTGAGTCATCCAAGTGGGTGCATTTCATCTGATAATGACTTTTTACAGCCACCATGATGCACTTTTAATTGCCCCTGTGTAACATTATGGAGTCCAACCTGCTGCATAAATCCACTTTACAAGCTTTGCAGGTTCAGAGGTTTGCAATCTTTTTGTAATAAATCACTATGATTTACATTTGCAATTGGGTTTTATTTCTTGGGGTTTTCACATGTAAACACCAGTTTAACTTTAGCTGCTTATCTTTAGCATTTTGTTCCACTCCTTAGACAATGGCACCGCTCTGCCTGCAATCCATTTTTTATAGTACTGTATACTCTGTATACCTTTCTGTCATGCCAGGATTGCATGCTCTTGAGGCCTTGGAGGTCCTGAAGCTGTCCTTTAACAGCATCTCAAGTATTCGACCTGGTGAGCTCCGTAACCAGCGTCAGCTGAGGGAGTTGCACCTTCAACACAACCTCATCAGCAGCCTGCCGGCGTACACCATCCAGCATTTAGAAAAGCTCAAGGTAAATAAACGCAGATTGTTTTTGTGTGGGGATTTGGCCATAATTTCTGGTGTATAAACCACACCCACTAAATTTAGAGAGAAGAAATGATTTGTACATATATAAGCTGCAGGTGTCCACGTCATAAAATGGGATATTTAGTGCACAGAAATACGTTACACAGAAAGATTAGTAAAACTTTTAATAAAATATTAATATAATTAATTCCCAAACAGTGGTGCAACACGGCTATTTAAACAGTGCACAACAACAGTACAAGGCTAGTTAAACAGTGCTGAATAGTGCATGTAACATACTGTAGATAACAGTAGCCTACCAGAAAAGTAATTCATCGCTGTCCTCTTGCAAACTAAAACCACGAAAGTCTTCCTCTTCCGTGTCAGAACTGAGCAGCATCATAATTCCTTCATCACACACGTCGTTGGTCTCGCTCGCTCTCTCTCTCTCTTTCGGTTTACTCTTGGTGTCCTCCTCTTCATCTGGCAGTAGTCCAGCCTTTTGAAACCCGTTGATAGTGTTTTTTCTGCTCCACGCCGTAAGGATTGAACGATAGACTTGTTCAAAAGTTGCACAGTTCCTTCTCTGACAGCCAAATCCATCACCTTGAACTTGAAAGCAGCATCATATCCATGTCTTTGTGTGTGTTTTATAATGGAAGATTGTGATGACTGGGTTGTCACTGCACCTATTTTTCGGCAGTCAGTGTTAGATGGATTGATAGATACTTTATTAATCTCCAAGAGAACAACACAACATTTTATGTTTTGGTTTATATGGTTTATTGTATCTGTATTTCTATTTATTGATGTATAGTATACGTGAGCGGATATGACGTGTACGCCTGTGGTGCTAGGTATATTGCGTAAGTTTGACGTAGGGTCACTTGGGGAATTGCTGGATATTACACACTATTTCTGCTGGAGATATCACTCTGGACTTCATAAGAACCACAGTACAGTGGGACCAGGGATAGCATGGTCCGCCTTTGAGTCATCATAGTGCGTCCCGGCGGACGCAGGTATGTGTCAACAACGCAATAGCTGCACAAACTCCAATATGTCCCAATACGTTACTTTCCCTTTTTGTTTTCATTCAACATAACATGCCTTGCAATCTTGGCAGTATGTTTTCCATTTGATTCTAGTATAAATTGTAGGGGTGTAACGATTTGTTTTAATAACTATTCAATTCGTATAATGATTCGTGGTTGCTGCAGTGGGGTTCATTCACGAACCATGAAGAACAATTTTGTTCTCAAGTCCTGCTCACGAAGTTCTTGCAAAGATTGTGGCATTCAGGGACATTTTCTTATCAAGGATCTGTTCTTAGGTAGGAACAAATCCTACGAAAACTCAAGAGTACTCTAATGCACATCAGCGCCCACATGTTGGCACATTGGTTATGTAGTCTGCTTTTGTGCAGCTCATATCTGTCTTTTTTCCCCTTTTCTTTTAAAATAAATTAAATGCACCAACACTTCAACATTAATCAAGTTACTGCACAGCATCGCTCTGAAGCGTGGTGTGCCGCTTCCCCCTCAGCCACTACAGCATGAGGATGTGCGTCCTGATGCAATGATGGGACCAGACTGCAGGCTCGCTGTTCAAGTTCAGGCGCAATGAATTGCCCTTTTGTGAATAAAGTTGCATTATTACTAGGAATGTCCAGATCCACATTTTTGGCTTCCAATCGGATCCGATTTTTTTTGTAGTTTTGCCGATCCGATACAGATCTTTTGTCAATAGGGTTTAAAAATAGCTCTTCAAAGCATTAAAAATAATGCAACCAAAGTATTGATGAATTGACTTTAATATAAAATATAAAACAAACAGCTTTATGTGCAGCTGTCTTTGTAGCTTTATATCCCCGAGTTTTTGTGCAATTGATACACTCTCGCCATACGGGCAATGCACGACTGACTTACATGGAGCACGTAATAAATATCTAGTTGTGCGCTGGCTGCATTTATTACGTGCACATGTGGGGCAAGACACACATACGGAGTCCGCAAGTGCGACGTACGGAAAAACTGACATTTTGCCCAAACCTGACACCAGCAACACGTACCAAAGACACACATTGGCCATACGGATGACACACAAAGACATACAAAGTGCATCAGTTTGTCGTGCAATCTGAAAAAAACCGCCCGTAGGGTTTGTTTGACATGACAAAGAACCTGTGTGGCCGGTGTGCGACCAGTCTATGGTTAAAAAATCAGCATGTCACACGAGAGCTCTCCATGCGTTTTTTTTGCACATAGACCAGCTGTAGGAGCCCTTACGAACAGTTGCGACCTAGGCTTAAGATAGTGGTACTACCAAAATCTATGAGGTTCTTTCAAGGAACAGCCTTACCCAAAAATTGATTGAAAAGATAACTTTCATACATACAATCATAAAAGTTTAAAGAAAAAAAAACAAAAATGATGGGAAAACTAAAGGCAGCTGGTTTGAGCTCTATGGATTTCAATCCTTTTTAAAGAGGAAATATGCATATGACTTTGTTGATAGGAAGATACAAAAGGGCCTTTTTCGAAACACTATAGTTATGTGGATTAACTTGAAAGCTGTGACTGTTAGTGCTGGAAATGTGATCTTTGACCTCAGATATGTCGTCCATCTGGTCTCTGATGTCATTCAAAAATAAATACAGTAGGGTTGTTTGTCTGATATAAGACAATTACTGTTCAAAGTTTGTAATTCTTTATAGTATTATGTACAGTATAATACATTAATACACGAGGTCCCCAATTTACGAACACCCGACTAGCGAACACTCGGATACGAACACAAGCCGACTGGTCTATATTTTATTTTATTTTATTTTGCCTTGTAGTCAGTCGCTCAATCAGTATTTATACTGCTACTGTACATGCTTGACCAGTAGAGGGCACTGTGACACTGCTAATGCAGCCTTAGAGCTAATGAGACCAACAGAGGAAGAGTTAGACACTGGGGAGATAAAGCTAAATGGAAAGCTAAATTATACAACCCGGACAGAGCGTGTGATTAAAGTTTATGAAGAGTTAATAGGCCTGCTTAATTCTACACCACCCATAGAACACTACCTCTTTTAGAAGAGTCTAATGATGACGACGACTTGTCCTTTTTTTCCAATAACTCCTCCTCCAACTCCACCACAACGACGTATGCTCACCACTCCTCTTCAAAGGTAAATAACATTTATCATTACGTATTATTATATCACTTTTATTTTTGTTTTTTTCATTAATTATCTTGGTTTAATATTACTACTGCATCCAAACTCATATTTACATACATACACATATACTGTATATGTATACACGTACATGTAGTACCTATATCATTGGTAATATTACGGTACCTTTTCCCCTACTTAAGAACGATTCAACATAAGAACGGTCATCTGGAACCAATTGTGTTCGTTAGTTGGGGACTTGCGTTTAAAAAAAGCCAAATACATAAATTGATTTACTGCTCCACATATGAGGCTTTTAAAGTTTTGGAAAAAAATGGGATGGGTAGAGTCTTGGAAACATGGGACATATTTAGTTTGTTCTCGGTTACATCAGCTTCCATCCAGTGTCATTTGTCGTTCAAGATCAATAGGATTCTTGCTCTGATGTGGTTAGCCTTGATAGTTTGGAGATGGGTTAAAGATTACGTGACACATATTGTTTTGACATTTTACCTGAGCTACCACCTTGTGTGACATGTCATTCAAGCTCAATAGGATTCTCAGGCTGAAATTTGAAGATGAGTTTTCTGGGTTTTTTTGTCGACCTGCCAGGTCCTCGATGTAAGCTTCAACAAGATGACCAGCCTCCATCCTTCACTATATCTCTCTCTGCGTAACATCGGTGCTGATGTTAGCATGGTCGGCAACAAGTGGCGCTGTGACTGCAGCATGCGCAGTATAAGAAGATGGATGGCCCACCACAGGAGCAGAGACCTTCATTCCGGGAGTTTGATATGCGCTTCCCCGCCCGTCCTCGCAGGCACAGACTTGTTACAGCTGGAGGACGATGATCTGAACTGCTGGAGGCCTGAAACTGAACCACAGCTCCACCAAGACATGATGGTGGATGAAGGCTCGGAGGTTCTGCTGTCTTGCGCCACAAAAGGTAATGCTGAAAGAATCCCTGGCCCAGTCAAACAACTCATGGATCTTGGTTTTTCGTTGTAGATGCATTCTGGTGGACACCGAGTGGTCTGGCTGTGAACAAACCTCAGTCTACCCTCCTCATCAGTGATGTTACAGTGCAAGACACGGGACTTTACCTGTGTTTGTCTAAGGAACATGAGGTTGTATCAGTCTTTTATCTCCAAATCAGACTGAACAGAAAACCTCGAAGTATATCTGGAAGTAGCCAGCAAATGATCCCACAAGTACCTGCAAGGAGGGCAGCTGAAAAAAGGAATCAGAGTGTCACGAACTCTGACTTGACGTTAGCAGTCTGTCTATCAGTCTTCATCACGTTTCTGGTCGCCTTCATCCTTGGAGTACTCGCAAGACCTTGTATCGATGTTCTCTGGAGAAGGATCACCAGAAAGAAAAGCTCCTCAGCATCCGACTCTGTCTCATCTGCGAGACAATATGACAATGAGGCCTACTCTGAAAGCGAGGACAAGGAGGAGGTACGAGCTCACAGGGAAAGAAGAGTCACATTTAGCAGAGTGGACTTTAGGGAGGACAACAATGTGAAATATTACGACACTGTCGCCAGCAGTGGACAGGAAAGAAAAACAAATGGTGCGGTCATGGAATGTGAGACAGTGATGGTTGAGAAGCACAGAGAGGACGATTCAGAAGGTCATTCTGACAGGAGTGGTTCAGAGGATATGAGAGAGCCATCAGGCCAAAAACTCGAGGTTGTGGACATTTCAAGTGGCAGTGAACTGGAGAAGAGAAGGAGAGGTTCATCATGCAGCTCTGGTTCCTCACTTTCTGACAATGTATCACACAAGGTCCAAATTACCCACAACTCTTCTCAGCGGCAAGAGGACACAGTTCAACAGAGAGCTTACTCCTACAAGTCAAAAGCTGCACCTCAAATTTCAATCGATGGTATGAAATCAATGGATGAAATCAATGGATTTGACTCTGAACCGCACACAAACATTGGTGGCCCAGTAGCAGTTCCTGAGCTGTGGCAGGACGGTGAAGAACAGTTTGATTTTAGCGATTCTGTCCGCAGCACATCTCCAAGAACCAGCAGCCGCATTAGCTCTTTTAATTATTCCAAACAAATTTTGAAATCAGAAAGACTAAAGAGAGAGGGCTCTTCTGGCTCCAGCTCATATGTCAGTGACAATGAACCTTCACATTACACAGTCAATCCAGACTCAGAGGATGAGGAGGAGGAATTAGGAAAAAGCCACAGAGAAGAAAAGGTCTCTGATGGCAGATTGCCACCACTGAGACCAAAGTACTCCTCTTCCCCTCAGTCCAGTGACACTGATGAGGATTCCGGTGATTATCCAGCTCATCAATCCTCTTCCAGCAGTGAGAGTGATGACGAACAGACCCCAAAGAAGCCCACTATAGTTGTAGATGTTAAGTCACCATCAGCAAAGTCATTCTCCAGTGAAGTTAGTGAGTTTGATGCAATGCATTACGTAAAAAGACAACAGGCAACTATGAAAAATGACTCCGAAACACACTGGCCTACCATCAACGTGGAGCAGATTCCACGAACTAATAGGCATCTAGATATTAAAATAACTCATTCATCCTCAAGCAGTGACAGCGAAGATAGCACAAGACTGGACCCAGAGTTGTGGTGGCCTGCAATCAACCTTGAATGCACAATACGTGTCAAGAGGTGTTTGGATATCAAGGTGCCTGGAGGTGACGGTCAAATGGAAAATCTCAGGGAGATGTCCAGGCCAGGGTTGGTGGGCATGTTAGGAATCCCACCTTTGAGTTCTAGCAGTGACAGTGTGGACAGGATAAAGGACATAAAAGTCTCTTATAAAGGGGAGGCTACCAATGCACGGCATCCCACCAAAGAAAGTTGGCCAGTGCTTGATCTTGAGCATACCATCCCAGTCCAGAGACATTTAGATATTAAAACACCATCACTAACCTCAGACTCATCATCTGGTAGCGACACTGAGGATGAATCAATACACATCACAGAGCTACCACACAAAGTGGGCACATCATGGCTTCAATTTCAAGAAGTCCCACCAGAGACAGAAACACATTGGCCTTCCATCGACCTTCAGAAAATTCCTCGCATCAAGAGGCGTCTAGATATAACATCAATGCTTCGTGGTTCCAGTGACAGTAAGACACAAGGTCCTTGGCCCTTGCTTAATCTTGAGGATTCTTTCAGAATAAAAAGGTCTCTAGATTTCACAGTTCCGTCACCAACGTCAAATTCATCTTCCAGCAGTGATAGTGAGGATGAAATTACAAACCACATCACAAAACAGGTGCCGGGGGCCACAAATATAACAAGGTACCCCATTAAAAGGCCACCAACATCGAGTTATGAACCACAAGGACTTTGGCCCACACTTGATCTTGAGGATTCTTTCCGAATTAAGAGGTGTTTAGAGTTCAAAGTGCTGTCACCAATTTCAGATTCTTTTTCCAATAGCGATAGTGAAAATGAAACTTTGATTCGCTTCACAAAACAGCAGCAAGGGGCCACAAAGGAAGCTAGGAACCCTGTTAAAGTATCGCCAACAAGCCATGAACCACAAAGACGCTGGCCCTCACTTGATCTTGAAGATTCTTTCAGAATTAAAAGACATTTAGATTTCAAAGTGCCATCGCCAAATTCAGATTCATTGTCCAGCAGCGATAGTGAGGATGAAACTACAAACCACATCACAAAACAAGAGCAAAAGGTAGTCACAAATGCAGCTATGAACCCCGTTAAAGTATCATCAGCGCCAAGTCATGAACCACAAAGACTTTGGCTGTCTGTTGATCTTGAAAGTTCTTTCAAAATTAAGAGGCATTTAGATTTCAAAGTGCCATCACCTGCTTCAGATTCATTGTCCAGCAGTGACAGTGAACATGAAAAAACTAATCATGTGATAAAACAAGAGCAAGGGGTCACCAACGTAACTAAGTATCCCATTAAAGAGTCACCAACACAAAGTTATGAACTACAAGGGGCCACAGATAAGTACCCTGTTAAAATATCACCAACATCAAGCCATGGCCCACTAGGACCTTGGCCCACACTTGATCTTGAGGATTCTTTCCGAATCAAGAGGAGTTTAGATGTGAAATCCTCGTCAACAACTCCAGATTCATTATCCAGCAGTGACAGTGAACATGAAACAACTAATCATGTCACAAAGCAGGAGCAAAAGACCGTAAATTTAACTAGGAACCCCATTAAACTATCACCAACACAAAGTTGTCAACCACAAGAACTTTGGCCCAAACTTGAACTTGAGGACTCTTTCCAAATCAAGAGGCGTCTTGACATCAAAACGCCATCACTTGCTTCAGATTCACCATCCAGCAGCGACAGTGAACATGAAACAACTAATCACGTGATAAAACAAGAGCAAGGGGTCACCAATGTTACAAAGCATCCCATTAAAGAGTCACCAACACCAAGTTATGAACCACAAGGACTTTGGCCCACACTTGATCTTGAAGATTCTTACCAAATTAAGAGGCGTTTAGAGTTCAAAAGGCCATCACCGAGTTCAAATTCATTCTCCAGCAGCGACAGTGAGAATGAAACAACTAATGGCATCACAAAACAGGAGCAAAGGGCCACAAATGTAGTTTGGCATCCCATTAAAGGATCCCCAACACCAAGTCATAAACCCCAAAGGGCTTGGCCCTCACTTGATCTTGAGAATTCTTTCAAGATAAAAAGACGCTTAGATTTCAAAGTGCCATACCCAGCTTCAGATTCAGGGGCCACAGATAAGTACCCCGTTAAAATATCACCAACATCAAGCCATGGCCCACTAGGACCTTGGCCCACACTTGATCTTGAGGATTCTTTCCGAATCAAGAGGAGTTTAGATGTGAAATCCTCGTCAACAACTCCAGATTCATTATCCAGCAGTGACAGTGAACATGAAACAACTAATCATGTGGTAAAACAAAAACAGGGGGTCACCAATGTAACTAGGCATCCCATTAAAGGGCCAGCAACACCAAGTTATAAACCACAAGGACTTTGGCCCACACTTGATCTTAAAAATTCTTACCAAATTAAGAGGCGTTTAGACTTTAAAATGCCATCACCGACTTCAGATTCATTGTCCAGCAGCGACAGTGAGAATGAATCTACTAATTGCATCACACAACAGGAGAAAAGGGCCACAAATGTAGTTTGGCATCCCATTAAAGGATCCCCAACACCAAGCCATAACCCCCAAAGACCTGGGCCTTCAATGGATCTTGAAGATTCTTTCCAGATGAAAAGACGTTTAGATTTCAAAGCGCCATCCCCAAGTTCAGATTCATCATCCAGCAGTGACAGGGAACATGAAACATCTAATCATGTGATAAAACAAGAGCAAGGGGTCACAAATGTAACTAAGCATCCCATGAAAGGGCCACCAACACCAAGTTATAAAGAACAAGGGCTTTGGCCCACACTTGATCTTAAAAATTCTTACAAAATTAAGAGGCGTTTAGACTTTAAAAGGCCATCACCAACATTAACTTTATTGTCTAGAAGCAACAGTGAAGATGAAACTATGAATCGCATCACAAAACGGGAGCAAAGGGCCACAAATGTAGCTCGGCATTCTATTAAAGGATCCCCAACACCAAGTCATAAACCCCAAGGACCTTGGCCCTCACTTGATCTTGAGGATTCTTTCCGAACCAAGAGGCGTTTAGATGTCAAATCTACCTCCCAAACATCAGATTCATCCAGCAGCGACTGTGAACATAAAGCAAATAATCACACCACAAAACAGAAGCACAAGACCACAAGTGGAACTAGTTACCCCATTAAAGGACCAACACCAAGTTATGAACCACAAGAACTTTGGCCCACACTTGAACTTGAGGATTCTTTCCAAATCAAGCGGCATCTTGACATAAAAGCACAATCACCTGCTTCAGATTCATCATCCAGCAGCGACGGTGAGCATGAAACAACTAATCATGTGATAAAACAAAAACAGGGGGTGACAAATGTAACTAGCTATCCCATTAAAGAGTCACCAACACCAAGTTATGAACCACAAGGACTTTGGCCCACACTTGATCTTGACGACTCTTACCGAATTAAGAGGCATTTAGACTTCAAAAGACCATCTCCGGCTTTAGATTCATTGTTCAGCAGCGACAGTGAGGATGAAACTACTAATCACATCACAAAACAAAGGGCCACAAATGTAGCTCGACATCCCATTAAAGGATCCCCAAAACCAAGTCATAAACCCCAAGGATCTTGGCCCTCACTTGATCTTGAGGATTCTTTCCGGATAAAAAGACGTGTAGATTTCAAAGTGCCATTATCAACTTCAGGTTCATCATCCAGCAGTGACAGTGAACATGAAACAACAAATCGCATCACAAAACTGGAGCAAAAGACCACAAATGTAACTAGGCACCCCATTAAAGCACCACCAACACTAAATTATGAACATCATGGACTTTGGCCCACAGTTGAACTTGAGGATTCTTTCCGAATCAAGAGGCGTCTTCACATCAAAGTGCCATCACCTGCTTCAGATTTATCACCTAGCAGCAACAGTGAGGATGAAAAAAAGTCAGTGACGGTCCACACTACAAGCCAGGATCAGGGTGCAAGGTGGCTTGCACTTGATCTTGATCTTAAACGTAATCCTCGCATCAAGAGGCGACTAGACATCAAAGCCTCATCGCCCCCTCCTATTTGTACTACGAGCAGCGATAGCAAGGGGGAACCACCAGCCCACGTTGAGACTTTTGCAGAAGTTTCTGCAGGAACACAGTGGCCCTCCATAGATATTGGTAGAGGTACTCGCATTAAGCAGCGCTTGGACTTTATACAGGCATGGCCCTCTGTTGACAGAAAAGACCATACATTGGGAGGAAACCCACCAAGCAGCTCAGACGAGCAAGACGATATACTGGAACTTGGCAGTGTCACAAAGACGACACCCTGGCTAAATTTGGGCATTAACAGACGTTTGGAAATCAGAGCACCGTCACTGCAATCACATCTTGGTCCTGGCAGCATTTCTTCTGAGGCTCTGTATTCCGACTATTCCACAAGTGATGGAGAGGACGAGAACAGAGATCCTAAAGACACACCCAAGAGCCACAAGAAAGATGCCAACATCAAATTAGAAAAGTACTTTGTTGTTACAGAAGATGTGGGAGATAAAACCACAAGTATGACACCAGAGATAAACCCTGAGCTTCAGTCGCGGTGGGCCAACATGCACCTTGGATTTTCCCGCTTCAGAAAACGTCTTGAAATTACATCACATGCAAGTGATAGCAGCGGAATCAAACACAAGGAATCACCTCTGACCACAGAGTCCAAACACATTATGAAAGGTCGAGACAACACCGACAACCCAGGAGAAAGGGAAAGAGGATTTAGAAATGGCAAAAGCATCCCCGCATCTGAGGGGATGTCTTCTGCTAGTCTAAAAGAACTGAGCTCATCTTCCAGCAGTGAGAATGAAGCAGAATCAATATATTATATCAGGCAAAAAAACAAATCCCAGACTCCTTCATCTCTGTATGCAAGCCACAGAGCCCCTACCACATTAACAACAGATGACTCCGAAGTCAGCATCTTCCCTCATGCAAATATCAGCACAACCTCACAGAGACAACCGAAGGAATCGGATGGGACTCTGGAAAAAAGACTATCGGACCAGACTCCCATGAAGACACCAGAGTCCACAGATCACCTGTTAACCCAAAGAACGGTGGAAGAAAATGACGTGATAGATGGCAAAGCAAGGGCATCAGGTGTCAACAACTCACCGATACAATACAGGCGCCTGATTATGAAAGCTTCATCCCAACCAAATAATACCTCCTCCACCAGCGAAATGACTACACAATATAGTTCTTCCTACAGCACAAGATATCAGTACCCATCTCTTGGCCCAAGGATGGTTCCCAGTCCGAGCTTTCAGGACGTGCTAAAAAAACAGTTTCGACCCTTCAGGAGCAACCCAGAGGCGCTACAAGCCGAGACGCAGTCGACCAGTGTTGGCAGCAGACTGTCTGATCTCTCCATTGGCAGTCTGAGAAGGATCCGAGATGTAAGCCCATCATCTACCCTTGCTGGATCTTTTACTGGCCAGCAGCAGGAAGTACAGATCACAAACGTGATGCCCAGCAGTGGTTCTTTGTCATCACTCAGCACAGATGCAATGGGGAAGAACGCACCCGACAAAAGGGAGAGAGGACTAAGCGCCCTGAAAGCCATGTCATCTGAGAGACAAACATGGGACAGAGAAGAACAAAGTGTGGACCCAATCCCCCCAAGTGACACACCAGCAAGTTTCCAGCATGAGTCAGAACTGCTACACTCTTCTCGCTCAGCAGGCAGCAGGAGGGTCACAGATTTTCCCTATGACATTCCCCAATACAGGACACACACACAGCAGGCTCAGGAGAATCCACCTCCTATTCCGGAGACACCACCACCGGATGAGGCCACGGAGTTAAGGTGGAGCTCATCCCAGAAACAGGAAAAGAGAGGTTTCTACTCCTCAAACATCAGTCAAGTTTAGTAGAAACCAAAAAGGACAGGCACCCAGGTTGGGGTTTTTTTGGGGTAAAATGCAATAAGCTATTTTATTGTCAAATAGATATTTATTAATTAAAAATTGATATTGTTAATTGTGTATTGTAATGAAAAGCCTTTCCTATGTTGCTCTAAGTTCAATTTCTGGTTCTATGTAATCGTCACACTTCTCTTTGAAGTTTGAGAAAAAGCAAAACACTACTTGTTCACAAAATTTAAGATTTTGATATTTTTGTGCAGTTTTTGAGCCTTGATTTGTCAAAAAATTGTGAAATTGTAACACTTTTGGGGCGTTTGCGGTTTGAGGTTGCATTGTAGGTTTGTTCAAGAGCTAATATATATATACATATATTGCTAATGAGAATGCTAAATGACATGTAAAAAGCTTTGCATTTAATACATTTTCACTACCTTCTTACCCTTTTTTGGTAAATGAGTTATTTTTTCATGATTCTTTCATCATCTTCTGCCTGATTTCTTCTTTGTACGTGTTCAAAATAAACTACAAACTGGGCTAAGTTAATAAACCCTTTTTATTTAAGTATATAGACATAGGTTATAGTGAAAACCAACATATAGACACTTAGTTTACATACATATATACAGTTGGGACAAGCGTGTTCATCAACCTGTATTGACATGAGAGAATACTAAAAGACATTAAAACTATACACAAACCTTGCGTCATTCAATTTACAGTGAAAGCAGGGGTGACGTGTACAAGTGCATGTCAACAAAAGCACTGGCAATAAATTAAAAAAACATGGAAAAAAAGGGGGCATACGCCGCCTCGCTTTGTGGGCCAATGCAGGAGTGAATGCTTGTTCCACCATGAGGTTACATGTGTGTTTTTTTTCCAGGTCTTAATAAACACAATCATGAGTTCCATCAGGAAATAAACAAACATGATCGTGAATATCAAATCTAAGCACAAAACATTTCCTGTACAACAATAACAACAACAAAAAAGAAAAGGCTGTCGGAGCTGCATGCAAATATTCAAATCTTTTGGACGATTCAGTCACACAACAGCCAAAGACAGAAAATCTATACAAGAACGTAGCGCTATGACGACTGCCAGTGTCCCATTTAGATTCTACGGGTGGTGAGCATGTTCTTATCTTTGAACACTGTCAGTATCAAGAGGGATGCTACTCATTGGAGGAAACCTGAAGAAACTATCTGTGGACTAAGGAAGACCAAACAAAACGGACACCAAGAAGTAG
This sequence comes from Dunckerocampus dactyliophorus, assembly GCF_027744805.1. Taxonomy (NCBI): domain Eukaryota; kingdom Metazoa; phylum Chordata; class Actinopteri; order Syngnathiformes; family Syngnathidae; genus Dunckerocampus; species Dunckerocampus dactyliophorus. The sequence continues at coordinate 12,206,790 of NC_072828.1, forward strand.
CTCTATAGGCAGCCCACACAGGCTGGATTAACAAATCTCTGCCCCCTCTTACACACATCCCGATATATGTACAAATGTGTGGCCAAGTGAAGTCCAACCATTTGAGGCACAGTCACACGCTAATGTCAATCGGCCGTCACGAACCGATAAAATGCTGAGAGGTGAGGGAGGAGAGGGCGCTCTACTGGAATTAGCAGCAATGCGGTTTTGTTTGGTGCTAGGAGACAAAAGAAGCAGAAGGGAAGTAGAAAGTATGACTGGCACAAGTAAACAGCAACCTGAAGTAGGAACCACAATGTGCTTCTTCTTGCACAAGCAGAAAAGCTCACTGCACAGCTTATTTTCTTTAATATCGTCTAAATGTGCTCAGGTCCAAGTGGATTCTGTAAGACTTGATGGAACATCTCCAATGATGCAAAGCAGGAGGGGGAGGAGCTCATCAATACTTTTTCCGCTATTTTCAAAACGACGCATCACAGTGAGAGCCAATACTTCAAAAAGGGAACAGGATTTAGTGATCATCAGTTAACCTAGCCGCCTCCTTTAAACCTCCATTCCTAGGACTCTCCCCTGAAACCAGCGTTATCGTTTTTTTTGTTTAATTGCTGATTCTCCTCGTTGGGGTCATCACAGTATTTTTTTGTTGTTGTTTATTAGTTGCCATTTTCTTTTTTGCAGCTGTAGCTATGACATCTGTCTTTCCTTGTACCACTCCACAAACTCATCCAACAACACGGGCCCTGACGATGGGAAGGAAGGAAGGAGAGTTGTTTAGCATCACAGCATCGTAACATAACTAAAAACGCACGGATTGCTTACAGGCGCCATCCTCGTCGTAGTTACTGAGGTCCAAGTTGATTGTCCGGCTGAACTCCAAGACGTTGCACCATTGGTCTTTGTTGATGACTTTGTACTTGGATTGCTAGGAATTGGAAACATACATGTCACAGATTTACAGGTGCCACACAAACTCTAAACATGCTAGACCAGATAGCGCAGTTCAGTCCTTTTTGTTACGTTACACAATTTTCCCACCGTGTCAGTGTGTACATGCACGGATGAAGACCGCTGCGACGACAGAGAGGTAGCATCGCAGCGGTCTTCTTCCGCCCACGTAAACAGTGGAACACCAACAAAACAATGTACAAGCGGCAGCACGCAGTGATACGAACGGAGAGAAAATAGCGCTGATTGAGAGGTCTGACTCTTTTTGGTGAACTGTTTTGTGATGCAAACGCATGATTCATCTGAACTCGTATTGTTTCGAGAAGCAAAACGCTTAACTAAAGAGACCCCAGCAACTACTTTCCTCCACAACGAAAACCGGCCAGAACTCGGGTCACAGGACAAAGTAGGGGGGAAAAGTGAGTGTTGAGGTACTACACTGCTGATGGGGATGTTATACAACTTCATGTCAAAATATCTTAGCTATCCCTTTAAGTCTTGGGGGAGGTCTGCCCCTGAATGAGTGCTCTTGTTTGGAAGCTGCAGCACTGCAGGCAGCCTACATGGTTTGGTGGTTTATGATGAAAAAGAGGGTGAAAAACACAGAGAAGTACATTTCCACATGGGAAGGATGGGTACTCACTGATTTAAAGGTCCCCTATTATGCAAAAGTGACTTCTTAAATGATGTTTGTAATATGTGTCCGTAGAGTTGATCATGAGCACCAAACTGAGAATAATCTATCATCTCCCTCACTTGTTGGCTTTTGAAGTTTGGCTTTTCATGGCGTCATAAATGAAAAACCTCCTTCCTCACGGACACGAAGCCGCTTCTGACCCACCCCAAGCAAGATGAGCCGACCCCTGTGTCTGCCCACCACTACACAGAGGACAGCTTTGTTAAAAAAAAAAAAAAAAAATGCTCTGCCAACTATGTCAGTCATCTACAGACGTGACTCTAAGTTTGATCATTTGTTGTTTCCTCACCGAATCGGTTAACTGGGCATGATATTGCTGTTAAAATGTGACCCTTATGCGGGCACTGTAGCTTTAAGATTAGCAGCTTAGAAGTACAGAGTGCAGGTAGCCTACCACTAAATTGAAATACAAATCAGAGTTTTCATTAACTAATGCACAAATTGCATCCTTGGACATCGTACCTCTAGAAATTGATTAAAAACAGGAAAGAGGGGCCACGTCTTCCCCAGCAGAAGCCCCAGCATGCACTTGGCCGTGTTCAGGTCCAAACTCCTCTGGTCCTTCTCCTGTTAAAAACACACACTTCATGAAATCAATGCAAAAGTATCAGCCAAACAAATGATAAAAAACTGGATGTCATTGACGACAGGCGAGTGTGCACACTCACCCTTGCAAAGTCAAAGGCATATCTATAAATGAGCTTGAAGCTGGTGCCGTCGTTGAGGACAGATCGCAAGTAGTCCAACGTGTTCCTCAGCCTCTCAGTGGAGTCGCAGCTAGCGGGGGTAGACAGAGTCCAGGTCAAGACACGCAAAAAAAAATTAAAACACAGCACCATATGTAAATACGTACTGCAGCAAGCTCATGCCTCTCAGCCACTCCTGTAGGGTGAAGTAGCCCATACTCTGAGCATCCAGCTTCCACGCCAGAACCAGCATTACCACCTGACATACACAATACAGTCATTGGGGCTCAAGTTATCTTACAGTATCTGACAAAAGTCAGCACAGTCCTCACATGTCAGCAAGCATTTTTTATTATAACTTGTCAAGGGACAATACTCGAGAGTGTAAACGTGGATATACTTTAGTCATTGTTCAGCATCTACAGCGGTATACATTTACTATCCACTGAAAGTACTAATGAAATAGCTGGCAACACAAGTGAGTAGCAAGATAACTGTGTTTTGTCCTGCCATGGTGGTGGTAGCATCATGGTCTGGGGATGCAAAAGTGCTGTCAGCACTGGAGAGCTGCGGTTCATTTAGGGGGACATGAAATCCAACATTCTGAATAATGGCATAGTCCCCTCCATGGCGGTTTTCTAACATAAGGAGTCCAAACACACCTCCAAGATTCCTTGCTGAGGAATCTGAAGGTGATGGAGAGGACAAATATATTTCCTCCAGACCTGAACCCAATTGAGCACCTGTGGAGGAATCCTAAAAGGTAGATGGAAATAAGGTGGGGGAGAGCAAGGAGTCCAACATCCACCAGCTCCACCAGCATTGTGATCGTGGAGGAGGGGAAGAGGATTCCAGTAACAACCTGTGCAGCTCTGGTGAGCACTAAGGCAGTGCAAGATAACAATTCACACCAACAACACAATTTAGATATGTTTCCTGTGAGTGAATGTACTCGCTTGTGTTGCCAGCTATTTGACTATACTGGCTGTGCTTTGACACATTTTCAGTGCATAGTCACTTTATGCAACTGTACATACTCTACACTGACTATAAGTTTACTTTCTATAGTATTATCCGCTCCCATGATAGAATAAAACACTTGCTGAAATGTGAGGGCTGTAGACACATTTGTAGCAGTAAGGTTCATAAATACACAAGACTTGATGGAAAATGTCCTTTGTAGCAGCAAAAATATATTAGTGGGAAGCAGCTTACATTCTCTGGTTCCACTCCTATGTCCTCACAGAACTTCTCCATCCCCTCTGGTCCCACCACATCATCACAGCCTATTAGAAACAGACAAGGGTGAAGTCACACGACCGCAACCATTAGGCTCACCTACCTTTACCAGCGGTAAAGAAAAAAAAAAAATCACCTGCATATTCGTAGAACCATTCCAAGCATCTTTTGTTGGAAAATGTCTCCTCGTCATGGATTAGTGGCGAGTCAATTTTTCTGAAAACAGACGGCGACAGTTGGGATGTTTATATCAGAGGTCCCCAACCTTTTTGAGCCCAGGGACCAGCTCACATACTGTTCTGAGTTGGCGGTGTGGGCTAACGTTGCAGTAATCAAATACAGTAATCTAATGCTTTATTGATTGTTATTTGCTGATGTGTAAAAGACAAAGAAAAGTATAACATCAAATTAAAACCACAAAACGGATACTGACTCAACCTTGGTATGATAATAGCGTGGTTTGATGTGTGTGGGTGACAAGTGCAGTGTGTTTTTACCAGATTGGATGGAATGGCAACAATGTCTTCAATTCTCCATGCACACAACAAACACAAGCGGTTTGGCTCGATAAGCGACGTGATCATATGCAACCAACTTTGACCCCAATGTGACATTCCGATATCAACTGCTTGCATTTACTAAATGTTGCGTCCTTAAATGTACCCCAGTGTGCATGTTCACATGTATGACTGTAGAAGTGTATGACTGCAAAAAGACGCAAAAACCCACCTGTCCTGGCGACTCTTCTTGGCTGACATGTCATCTCCAGCCGTGGGTCTCCTCTTTTTCCTAGGAGGCATAGCTCTAGAGCAACAAGCTAGGAATGATGCAAACAAAAAAAAATCATTAACATCAGGTGCAAGAACCACATGTATGACTTTATTGATGTTAATCATAAATTACCTGACGTGTGGCTGTCCTGTCCAACGTCCTCGGTTAGGTTCTATCACAAGAGATGTTTGTAAACAACAAGCAGGCACATACAAACAGACCGCACATGCTGGGATGTAATCATGCATTTACCAGCCTGTGCAACGTGTGGTGGATCTTATGGATGCTGGCCAGTGTAGTCAAGTGGGAATTCAGCTGAAAATCTGGATGCACAAAAAACAAGGAAGCCAATTTAATAAGCAGCAGGCTTATAAGCAAGCAACAGACGAAGTCTAGAAGCATTCTTGCTCCCCCCCCCCAGCTTGTGCACGGAACTCATCCGTATGCGGGCTAAAGTACAAGGCTGCACGACGGTGACGTCACCGTGTCGTCAAAACTACTGAGACATCCATCGGCAATGACTAAACTGTCAATAGATGTGATTACTTAGCTTAAGAGAGCCACAGGGTGATGTCTTACACGAAATAGGGAGTGACTCTTGACATGACTCGACAGCAAAACTCCCCCCCCCTTCCCAAAAAAAAACAATGTTTATTTGAAGGTGCATGCAAAGCTTGTCGTCAAATGTCATCTGTGCATTGAAAAGCTGTAATCAACGGTGCTCGATGGTTGATTTAATCCCCCCACACAAAAAAGCGAGCTAGCACTAGCTGCATACCTAAAATAGCAATGCAAGACGCGCAACTTGCACGGAGTTTACAAAGTATCAAAGCGAGGTGTGTTGTTGGGATTTGTAGTCCATTTCCGCCATAATCTATGCTGACCGGACCGATCATCTTCATAAGGCTGAACTACAACTCCCAGGCCACGGGAAAAAGTCAAGCGTTTCTTTCCAAGCCATCTGCCCCCAACATTCGCCTCAACTGATTGCAAGCGTTTTTGCATTTATTTAAAATCATAACGTCGATTGGATACTACGCGCCACGTCTCAAGTTAGCATGGATGCACAGATGTATGATTAAAAATGGCGTAGAGGCGCTTGGCCAATGCAGCTAAGCGGGGCAAAACCAAAGATGTTAACTCAACTGCGTCACAATTTTCACTCTCTAAATCCACGCAGTTGGCCACAAATTTGACCTATTTCCACAGTGGTCACGTTCCACCCGTAAAATCGAAACGCCTTGCTAGGTCGTCAGTGAATACGATATGATCGCAACGCAGACAGATTAGCATTGCATAGCTTCAGATTTTAAACATACATCGGCTGCAATCGAACAGGAAAAACTGTGACGTTGCACGTAATTATACCTTCGCCAAAAGTGCAGTATACAATTACAGCATTGCATGTCAAATATAGTTCCATTTAGACTGTACACGTTCTTTGTTGTCACTGGCAAATACAAAGAGCCCGACATAATAGCAGGAAATTCATCAAATTCTGCAAAGCTAGTGAGATAAACCAATGCGGCTTGGTAATGACTATTTCTATTTGTCTTCGAAACGCCTCAAGGCGTGATTAAAAGACTGTAACGTTACTACTTACTGGCCGCATCAGAGTGCATCTTTATGAAACATACAACTGTCTGTGGGAAGTCCGCAGACCGGCCAATGGGCGGAGCTCCTTCACGTAAACCACGCCTTAAAGGCCCATGGTTGAAACCGGTCGGCTCGATTTCCGCCTTTGCTCTCTTTCCATTGGCTACGCAAGCCGTCTTGTAAAAGTGTTTAGGTCGCGAACATGTTGAGGCCACGCCCCTGCGCGAATGCGATTGGCCAGTTCATCCATTGGTCTACTTTTGTTAATAAAAGCGTCAACGACAATATTTCCTTCTGTGCGCGTGAAACCAGCACACGACGTGAATGTGATTGGTTGGTTCAGTCACAAGACGACCACCCACCTTGCGCAGTCTGTCGCCGTTGTTTTAGTGGTGCGTTTGAGGACGTGCAGTAACGCCGAAAACTTAACATTCTTTGTCCCTCAGACCACAGATCTTCAATGTAGTTTAGCAAAAAAAAAAACAACAACAAAATTTCACTGTTCGGCTAGCAAATGTATTTTGAATAATAGTAAATATGTGTTGTAACATCTTAACGTAAAACGTGTATACATCTACATTGTTAGGGATATATAACGTTATGGAAGTAATGCTAATGTGTGGGGCTTTGAATGTAACACGAATTAATGTTGTGTTTCTACCCTAGAATCTGTTAATTTGGCTACTTCAGATTCAGATATTATGAATATACTCTTACACCCACGGAAGGAGAGGTTCCGCAAGTCCTTCATACCGACCGCTGTCAGGCTCTACAACACCTGCACCCCCTGAACCATGTTGTAGTCAATATGGTTTCTTTACACTGTTCTCTTTACTTGTCTTGCTTGCTTGCTGCTGTAACAAGTAAATTTCCCCGCTGTGGGATAAATAAAGTACATACATACATACATACATACATACATAATAATATTGTGTATTGTGTAAGATGGTTTTACAAATGATTTGAAGATTTTTTTTCTTTTTGTCTCCTAAAAAATACAAACAAGTAAAATTGCATGGAAGATATTGTATGTCTGGATATTGCTTATTATTTATTATTTGTTTTAAGATATGATACCCTTTCAGTTTATAATAATGAATACCTAACTGAACAATATAACAACTGAACAATGTAACTTAGCTGCATCTTATAAAAAAAAATATATAATAAAATATACTAATTGAACAGTCATATAGTTATGGAAGTTGTAACGTGAATATCCTTGCCTCTGAGAGATTTTCAATTGCTACGTTATGTATCAAATAGAAACTTGTCCCTGATCTTCGGATATGAGGATCGTCTTCAATACATCTATTTATAGTAAATACTGTCTGGGCCGGGTTCTGTTATAGACTATAATGGCATGAATGCATATTACAATATGCCATGATTTAGTTGCGGGAACCTGTGAGAATTTTGCATACGTCAGTAATTGATGAATTATGCCTTTTGTATGTTTGCTCAAAGTGGGTGGAGTCACAAAGAATGACCAGGGAGGAGAAGTGTTAAGGCACACAGTTGGGAAAAGTGTACTCAACTAGTCAGGGAGAACTACATCTAGCAAAAAACTAACAAAAAAAACTCCTCCGCCATGAGTTCTGAAGCACGGGTGAGAAAAGAAAATGCAGTTGGTTCTGTTTCAGCAAACAGGGAGTGGAGGGTGCGTTTTTAAACATGCACACAAGGTATTACGAACGCAGCCTTATGTGTCGAGTGCATCTTCTCCCCAGTGCTCCTTTAGGGATGGAAATATTCACAGCGAACACGCGAGAGAGGTTTGGAAAGAATGCCAAGAGCAGAGCTTCTGGTACAGAGGTACGCAAATACGCTCATGGTCATATTGGAACGCCATTGCACAAGACGCGGAAGCGGTCGGGTTGAACTAATCCATCAAGCAAATGTGTTTGTTTTCAGTCTTTCTTATGCATCCAACTTCTGAAAACATTTCCATATGGGGGCATGTTGCAACATGATAGCTATAGTGCCCTATTTAGTTACTTCTTGTTTGTCGCACACTACGGAAATGTGATCTTTGACTTTGTTTTAAGATAGCCCGTCTAATCATGTACTGTATTTACTTTCATTCCATAAACCACAAGTATCAATGCTCTCAGTGTTTTCAAGGACTTCAGTGAATCTCACTCTCACACTGTGTTGTCCCTTTGTTTTTGCATGCAGCTCTTCCCTTCTCTTTGGGCAGCGTGGCCATCACAGGGGCTCTCATCTACAATGGTAAAAGGCATGAAATACAGCAATTATTAGTCATGATGACACCGCTTTCACTAATTCATTGCATTTCTGTGCAGATATTTGGAAAAAGTCAAAGCGATTTGGCCCTTTTCCCAAACTAGCAGGTGCGTGACTTCTATTAGTAAGCAGTCCGTTCTTTTAAGAATGCAAATATGTTTGTCAGTGGCTGGAATCCTCGGTTATGCAGTGGGGAAGGCGTCCTATGTTAGTACCTGTCGTCGCAAGTTCCAAGAGCTCGGGATTGAACCGGCGTTTGGACCCTGGTCTGGTCCTGGACACAGATCCTGTCAACATGTGTGTGAAGAGTGTAAGAAAAACACAGAAGCCACACCTGCACATTAAGGGACAATGCAAGAGGTACAGTTGCCATCTTTTGTTAAGTAATTCAAGAATGCAAATTTAGTGTCTGAACTAGAAAATGAAAATATGCACCACAAAAAGTCAGCTAAGCATTTTTGTATGTTTTACAAATGTAATTTGTGTGTATTACTCTACAGTACATTTTCTGCTTCACTGAAGGGTTCTCAACATGGACAAGGCAAGCAATATCTCATGAGTCTCAAATGCCTAATAATGACTTGGTTTGATCTTTTACTGTATGTGGTGTTCATTCTTAAAAATAAACAGCACGTATCACTAGCAGTGGAAGATGCAGTCATTTCACTTGGTGTATAAATATGGTATCATTAGGTTTTGTAGTGCATTTGTTTATATTGTGTTCATCTTGGTGGTTAATGAATACAAAATAAATACATTTAATGTCAATCCACGTTAATATCATTATTGGTTAATTAGTTTAAGTAATTCGAACATTCAAACGTACTGCAAGCATTTTATCCTGCCTCTTCCTGTTTTAAATACGGGCTACGCCAATTTACCACAGGCACATGCACTATGGTAGTTAATTATGTTTGTTGTAAGGTAAAGATAACGATTTGGCTACTAAAGTTGCTGCTCCGATCGATCGGCCACCGATCCGAATCGTCCGATTTCAGTGAAAAAGCACTTGATTAACATATGCTGATAAATGCCTTTCATTGCCGATTAAAAAAGTCGATCACCTCTGGCTCGCGCTATTGCAGAATACAGCCTGTCTGCCATGTGGAACGTACCTGTGGTTTGTGAGAGTGATATCAATTTTGCACCCTGCAAAACATGCCACAAAAAATATCTCGCCAGGGTAGCACGTTTAAAAAGCTTTCATTTTAATACGGCATTTGAAGAGCAAACACTTGACGGCGTACGGTGAGTTTACAAGGCTCACAATGTGTTCATCAGGCAAAGGGCAGCTAATGTAGCCAAGGCTGGACAACACTCGCTCGTATGTGCGTGACAGTCAGAAGTCTAAAGCAAATAAACCGAAAAATAATTGAATTAATCAGACTCGATGACCAGCCTCTCTCAGCGGTGGAAGACACCGGGTTTGCCAACTGCTCTCTCACTTGGCGTCCCGCTGCATGAAATATGGAAGTCCTGCTCGAGTGCCATCAAACTATGTACTCTCACATCCAAACTCTTCTTAAAGAAGGCGTCTCATCCTCTAAGTTTCACCAGTGACACATGTTCTCTTGAAAAAATAAGTCAAATATCCTTTTGGGGACTTTATGGTTCCCTTTTTCACATCATAGTAGGGAATTCTGCGCCCCATGGAAAAAAAAAAAAAAAATCACGTCGGTTCCCCCGCCCCCTTTTTTATTTTATAATAATTATCTATTTATTGGGCCACCTAGCAGTTAGGAGACCTTGGAATAATCCTAACTTTTCCCTCTTATACGGTACCCCTGGCCAATAGCACTCGTAAATAAATAAAAACATTTACACTAAATCTATGGGATTGGTGTCTGTATCGGACAATTTCACTCATGGATGATCGGTACCAGAATCGGCAGCATTAAACCTCGTTTTCATCCCTAAACGTTAGGTACCATTGAATGTATAGCCACTGGGGTGTCACGATACACTCAGTTCACAAAGACGAGATGATACACGATATTGGGTTCGCAAGAACAAGACGATACATGATACTGGGTTTACGAGAATGAGATGAGGCAATATTTAACATTACTTTTAAGAAAACTACAATGACAAAACATATGAGCGGACAAACAAACTTTTTTATTTAACTAAGTCAAGGCAATGCAGGTACATTTTGAAATACTGTATATGTCACTAAATTGTGACCACAGATCTCGCCTATGTATGATGTGTGTTTGGAAGCCTCAATACTATTATTAATGAAGAAACACACCCACTTAACCCTTTATCTTCTAATACATCATCACCGATAAGCCTGGCTTTCATTTTTATACTGACTTGGAGCGTTAGTATCACCGGTGATCGTAGAGTTGGCACTCAGCCAAATGTAATGTAACCGCTCAGTGATTAAGGGTGAAGACAAGTCAGAACATCTACGTGTTTTAATCTGACAAATCTTAATAATAATATCTTGCTCAAATGTAGAATCACTACAGCTTCTGCTTGGACACTAACATGGCAGCAGCTGCTCAACTACGATGGAAAAAAACAGCCGCACATCACTCGCCGACGCTGAGAACACAGAGGTACGTTGGATTGCAAGAATCGTAGTGTGTGCAGAGCGCTTAATGCTTTGTACACTGCCACTTCCATATTACATGTGTTGCCATTCACAGAAGAGATGCCATAGTTCAAAGTTTGATTGGCCACCCTGGCCAGCCTGTTCAATGAGACAGCTTTTCTCTAAATGAGAAAATTGTTATGTTTTAATCTCACAAGATCTCGTGACACGCCAAAAACCACACAATCAGTACATTTTCATGCACTAAATTAGTCAAATTAATCAGCCATTAGTCTGAAATAATTTGATTTCTCCATTTTTCCCACCTCAGTGTGAGATCCCTGTTTATATACGCTATTGCCACTGCGATTATTGGCCATACACTGTGTGCTTCCCAAAATGCTAGGTGGCACTTATGCTCTTTTTAGTGCTGATGGGGATGTCATACAACTTCATGTCAAAAAAATCCAAGCTATCCCTTTATGGGAGAAAAAAATCCAAACCGACGTGGCCGTTTGTGAAAAAGTGATTGCCCCTTAAAACCTATTAACTGTTTGGGTCACCCTTAGCAGCAACAACTGCAATGAAGCATTTGCGATAACTTGCAATGAATCTCTTACAGCGCTGTGAAGGAATTTTGACCCACTCATCTTTGCAGAATTGTTGTAATTCAGCTACACTGGAGGGTTTTCGAGCATGAAGCGCCTTTTTAAGGTCATGCCACAGCATCTCAATAGGATTCAGGTCAGGACTTTGACTAGGCCACTCCAAAGTCTTCATTTTGTTTTTCTTCAGCCATTCAGTGGTGGACTTGCTGGTGTGTTTTGGATCATTGTCCTGCTGCAGAACCCAAGTTGGTTTCAGCTTGAGGTCACAAACAGATGGCCGGACATTCTCCTTCAGGATTTTTTGGTTGACAGCAGAATTCATGGTTCCATTTATCACAGCAAATCTTCCAGGTCCTGAAGCAGCAAAGCAGCCCCAGACCATCACACTGCCACCACCACATTTTACTGTTGGTATGATGTTCTTTTTCTGAAATGCAGCATTACTTTTACGGCAGATGTAATGGGACACACCCCTTCCAAAACATTCAACATTTGTCCCGCCAGACAAGTATTTTCCCAAAGGTCTTGGGGATCATCAAGATGGTTTCTGGCAAAATTGAGACAAGCCTTAATGTTCTTTTTGTTCAGCAGTGGTTTTCGTCTTTGAACTCTGCCATGCAGGCCGTTTTTGCGTAATGTCTTTCTTATGGTGGAGTCATGAACACTGACATTAACTGAGGCACTTGAGGCATGCAGTTCTTTGGATGTTGTTGTGGGGTCTTTTGTGACCTCTTGGATGAGTCGTCACTGCGCTCTTGGGGTAATTTTGATTGGCTGGCCACTCCTGGGAAGGTTCACTGGTGTTCCATGTTTTCACCATTTATGGATAATGGCTCTCACTGTTTTTCACTGGAGTACCAAAGCTTCAGAAATGGCTTTATAAACCTTTCCAGACTGATAGATCTCAATTAATTATTATTATCTCAATTAAATTATGTTTTAACGGGGGGGGGGATCACTTTTTCACACAGGCGCATGTAGGTTTGGATTTTTTTTCTCCCTTAATAAAATATTTCATTCAAAAACTGCATTTTATGTTCACTTGTGTTGTCATTGACTAATATTTAAATTTGTTTGATGATCTAAAACATTTCAGCGTGATAAATATGTAAAAAAAAAAAAAAAAGAAATTGGGTAGGGGGAACACACGTTTTCGCACCACTGTATTAGCTTGAACAGCTACTAGCAATGTCCATCCAGCGAACATTTAGCAATTTCTACACAATCATGACCCATTTGGTCACAATTAATTCCGGGTTACACCCTGCCATGGAGACTGGAACGCCGGCTCCTCTCCATTAGCACACACATGCAAGAGAAAGGATTAGTTTCCAATTGCATAATCTAGGTATTTTAATCTGACTTTTAAAAAGATAAACAAGCTAGTTTTATGCCAATTCATGGAATGTTTTTTTGTGTGTGCATGTAAACAAACGTACAGTGACTCCAAATTGTCGGTTGCTTGAGATTGCGTTTGTGTGTGTGCATGTGCTACAGATGTACGCGTACACAAGACAGCAGTGAGTGACAGCCATGAACACCAGATATTTGACTTGGGCCAAAAGAAAAAATCCAACACATTTTTATTCAGTTTAAATTATAATTGTGAAAAATATAGATTTTTTTTGTACAATTTGTTCTATTAAACCACTATTGCTAACACAGGCTAGCTGGTGGAGGTGTTCTTATATTTTTTGTAATTTGGAGCAAATTGCTTAAAGTGTCTGACTTTATTTCTACTTAAATTTACCTTAACAGAAAATGAATAACCGCAGGAGTAAAATTGGGATGTATTACCATACATTACATTGATAATACAAAGGCAGTGGAGTTTAGAGCATGTAAGATAATCATTTTATATTAATCAGGCTTCCAATATCCTGCACAGGCACATAGTACTGCACATCCATCATTGCAGTTGTAAGAAAAAAGACTTGCATGCTCCATGTTGAGTAAAATAAACCACATAAATATTAAACATTTCATATAATGCATATTTAATAAATAACCACACATTATGTTGGCAGCAATTAAATTTCAGCAAGGAAACATCCTTCCTATTGAAAGAGGTGAAATTCCCATTACAATTCCCATATAGCCAGGGCACTCCATGAGATGGCGTCATCGCGACGTCATCAAGGTTAGCTACCGCAAAATAACAACAGAAGAAGAAAAAAGCGGAAAGGATTATATAATAGAATGTACTTATTTATTTCTAAATGAATGTACAGTAAGTTGCACGGCCCACGTTACATACTCCGGTACAGTAGGTAGCGCTATGCAGTGTGCACCATGCAACACGCCTTTAAACCAACACAAGAAGAAGAAAAGGCGGAAGTTAGCACACGTCACTGACCCAAAAGCTAACAAAAGTGTTGTGTGACGTTTTTATTGTTGCGTTTGTACTTATTCGCCACAAGTGTGACGTGTGTTAAAGAAACAGAATTAAAGCTCTTTTACGCTGAGATAAACTCAACGGAGGTTCTTAAATTAGCCTTTTAGTGTGCTTGTTTTACTTACCCGCCACAGAAAAGAGGACGCCGAGGTTAGCAACACTTCGTGAACAGAGAGCTAGTGCGATTGTGTAGAAATGTGCAAAGTCCAAATGTTCAGAGCGTTGATGGAGCAGCGACTAAATGCTGCAGTTGAAGAGATATGTGGACTGTTTGAAAGAATCGTAACAGAGTACGAGGCGGAACTTTCTCGAACAAAAGAGGAGAAAGAGCGACAGCGGGAAGTACTGGAGGCTGTCCTCACGCCTAGCGCACACAAAGCAGGTTTGTACACTTTTCCCTACCTCATCGTGTGACATAATTTACTTTAAATTTACTTTAAATAACTACACACAACGAACTTTTTCCACCGTACATTTTACCGGTCTTTTTTTTTAAATAAGCTTTTGTTACAAACATGAATTTGTGGTATGGAATATGGTTATGAAAATAGCTCTGCAAAGCATTCAAAATAATGCAACCAAAGTACTGCTGAGTTTACTTAATTACACAACATGACCACCAATCTTGATTGTCTTTTGTAACAAACCTCTGAGTGAGTTCCCCAAAAAAGAACCAAATCTAAAGTATACAGTACCGTTTGATTACTGTATTTTGTACTATATTTCACCTCCGAAATCTGAATAGAGAGTAAAGCATTACAATTTGAACAAACTGTAAAATCCTGCCTCATGTTCTATTGGAGCTGCCACGGCTATGTCAACTTGTTGAACCCTCAAATGATAAAGTGAAAGTTCTTTTGGTTAAAGACAAGCTTCTTTGTAATCTCAGCAGATAAACGGTTTCGCCTCTCATCCATTATGTTTGAGGAACAGCTGAAAAGTCTCTGGCAGTCCACACTTGAGCATGGAGCACAGAGAAACCTGGCTGCAACAGCAGCCAGTGAGGGATTCTGTAGCGTGTGCCCTCCAGTACTGGGCTGTCTGACCTGAGAATGGTTTGTTCTGAGAGGTAGTTCTGCACCTCAGTGGCAGCTGAAGATGAGGTGGCAGATCTGGTTTCAACTTCACTCTTCCAAAATCTCATCAAAGTTGCTTCCGATGTTGCTGTTGGCTGCTGCTGGGCTTTGACGTGGGGCTCTCCTCACTGGCTCTTCATCAGGTGTGTCACTGCTGGCTCTGCTGGGCCTGACCTTCTCTGTGATCTCAATGAGCGAGTCTTTGGCATGCTTCTGGTTGGCTGGACTTGTGAAATACCTCTAAATATGAATCAAATCATCATTAAATCATACAAAGATTATACAAATGGCATTATGGCAAAATAGGATGCAAAAGGACTTGCCTGTCTTTGTATCTTGGATCCGCTAAAGTGGCGATGTAGTAGAGTGGCTCTGTCTCAACATGGTAGAAGCGCCTGTTTAGAGCTTCTATGAGAGTGCTCTTCCTAGTCTTGATTCCTGTGTCATTCTTCTCGAGAAAGAATGCGCTTCAGCATTGTGATTGCAGGTATCACATCAGCACACATTGCAGTATCTGCACTCACTGCCCTTGTGACCTCTTCAAATGGTGCCAAGACAATCACAGTCTTCTCTACAGTCAAGAGTAGAGGGAAGGTTGTGCTCACTTGCATAGGGACTGAGAGGACATTTTGCTCCAGGAGGCTTTGTAGCATGCACTGAGTGCTATTCCATCTTACTGACACATCCTCCTGCAGGCACTTTATTGGCATTTTAAGGTCAACCTGGATGTCTTGGAGGCGTGAGTAGGCCTGGGGGGGATGCTTAAAATGACCTACAATTTTCCTTGCAATAATCAAAGTGGCATTCACGCTGTGTTGAGAGAATAGACCCTCATGTACGATAAGGTGAAGCATGTGGGTGATGCAGCCAGGGATGCAACTAATGATTATTTTAATAACCGATTCATTGGTTGATTTATTTTTTGATGAATCAGATAAAAAAAAACAACACATTTTTAATGTCCACCTCCTTATTAAAAAATAGAAGACGTGAACTGACAGAGTAAATAAGTGCACAAACACCAGGTTGCCACTTTAATATTATTTCAAAATAATGTTAAATAATAAAAAATCTAAATGTTTGTCAGATAGCTTCAGTAAAACAAGAAATGCACACAGATATACGATCGTGATCATTTTCTTAGCTTGTTGTTTCAATTAATGGAGTAATTGGTTAGGCCAGTGGTTCCCAAACTTCTTCAGACATTTGACCTGAAGCCATGTACCCCCTACTCAGGCACCCTTAAACATACACGTTTTTATCTTTATTAACTTGAAATATTGAACATAATTAATTGGTTAATTAATTTTATAGTAATTCCGGGTCAAAAATGTGCATATCTTGTTTTGGCTAAAACACGGAGATAATAGGTCTGCTTTCATGGACGACTAAGGAAATAAAAAAATATTCACATTTTAGAGGCTGAAATCAGAGTATATTTACATATTTAAATTAAAAAAACGATTAATCGATTACCAAAATAGTTTCCATTAATTGGGTAATCGATTAACCATCGATTGTTTCATCTACAGCTTTACGCATGTTGCTAGCATTATCTCTTTAAAATCACATGTACACGTTTATCTATTTTCCATCCTTTCATCATTTCCTCAATAGCTTGTTTCACGTGTTCAGCTGTAAGAGAGCGGCGGGAGGCGTTAGCGTGCAGTATAGCGGTTACGAGGTTGAAAGAGGAATCAATCCAGTGGGCAGTAAGGCTCAGCAGTGACATCGGGCAAACATCACAGCTCCATATGTTGGTTGCAAATGAAATAGCGTTCACTGATCTTGTTGCACAGCTCAGGTAGTGCCGTGTCTGAAATGTAGTGGCGAGAAGGGAGTTCGTACCTTGGCTCCAAAAAGTCCAACAGACGACGAAAGTCAGTGTTTTCCACAACAGAAAGCGGTTGATCGTCTAATGTGTTGTAATCAACAAGCCTCTGTGTTATGTTTTTGGACTTGTCGCCATTTCAAGGTAGCTTGTCTTTTCTTCGAAATGCCTCCGCCAGTATTTGTTGTTGTGGCTTCGCTGTCTTCTTCGTGTAAATATCGTACTCGGTCAGGTGATTCCTTTTTAAGTGACGAATCAAATTAGTAGTATTAAAGTGAGCCCTACTGTTCCCTCTTTGAGAAACATCCAGTTTACAGATCTTGCAAGTTGCTGTTTTGTTATCGTTGTGTTCCAGTGAATAGTATACCCACAACACGGACATGACTGCATGGTGGTGTTGTGTTTTGTTCTTCTTGCGGGTGGCGGGAGTCGAGTGGCAACCCGCTTTGAGGTGCATTACCGCACCCACCATGTTGGAGTATGGCCTAGAGTTAAGTATGCAGCAACCGGATCGGCCCGAACTTGTGGCGGAAGCCGATTTTATCTGATCTTCAAAATACGGTGTATCTGCAGCCGATCCCGAAGATTGGCTCGAGACATCTCTAGAAAGCAGACATCTACTTTCACAAGTTAAAATGACCAAATAATTATCCTATTGTATAATACCTTTTTAAAATTGACTCAATTGTTTTATAGATATAAAAATTCTAAATCTCAATAAACAAAAATGTTGTTTAGACATGCTTAAATTAACTTTACATGTTTTTAATGTTTAAACACTAACTGTTGTATGCAAATCAGGGGAAAAAGACTTGTCATATGTCACAACCTTTGGAAGCACACCTCTTCTGGTTATTGAACATGTGGAGAGCCAACAGCTAGAATAAGAACTGCATGCTCAAATAACATCTGATTGTGTTCTATGTTGTTCTGCAGACATCCAGCAGGTGTCAGTGGAGAGTCAAGAAGAGGTTCCCTCTGAGCATCAGGAGTGGAGCACCAGTGTGTGGCAGGAGGAGCCAGAGCCCCCCCACATTAAAGTGGAAGAGGAGGAAGTGGCCACCAATCGGGATGGGGAGCAGCTTCAAGGGCTGGACGAGGCTGACATCACCGAGTTTCCGTTGACTGGTGTCCCTGTGAAGAGTGAAGATGAAGACAAAGCTCAGTCTTCACAGCTTCAGCACAGTCAAAGTGAGGAGAACAAAGGGGCGGAGCCCCTAACCCAACCCATGACAACAGGAGCTGCTGGAGAGCACTGTGGAAGACCACAGGCAGACAGCCACTTTGCCCCACTTTCAGATATGGATGACATGATGTCACACTCTTCTGAGACCGATCACAGCGACGACACCAAAGAACCTGTTGAGAGTAACAACAACACACACTTTATCTGCACAGAATGTGGCAAATCGTTTGGCAAGATGAAAAATTTGAGGCGACACATGAGTACACATATTCAACGCAGCGACGCAGAGTTCAGTTGCCCAGAATGTGGCAAAATGTTTCCCATCAAGAGGAACTTGAATCGACACATGATGACACACACTGGAGTTAGACCGTATGCTTGCTCTGTTTGTGGTAACAAGTTCTCGAGAAGTCACCACTTGAAAAGACACATGAGGCTACACACCGGGGAGAAGCTTTTCCCCTGTTCGGTTTGTACCAAAACATTCTCACACAGGTACAACTTGGTGACACACATGAGAACACACAATCAGCAGCAATCTCTCCCCTGCTTGATGTGTGCTAGGGGATTCTCCAAAAAGTCCCATTTGGAGAGACACATCAGAACACACACTGGGGAGAAACCGTTTAGTTGTACTGTGTGTGAAAGAAGGTTCACACGCAAAGAACACATTAAGTTACACAAGTGTTCCGGTGATAAAAACAGTACTTGAAGGTGTGGGACTCACATTTAATTACTTGAGATGAATGATAGCAATTTTTTAGCATCTAGCATTTTGTAGTCCAATGAACACAGCATCTCTCTAAGCTACAATGCTGTTTACAGTAATTATAATGTCCCTAATAAAACACATTTTCTCAGACTGAATGAACTAAATGTGTGTAACAACCACTTGTTATAGTTACTGTGTTTAGTTTGTATGACAGCTTTACTTAGCAATCAATGCAATCTACTGTATTATTGAGAGAGAATTAAAACCTTTCACAGGGGTTGACTTAGTAATGACTTCCGTTGGAATTTCTTATGTCTATTTGTGAACTAACAAGGTTGGGATGAATTTTTTTTCCAAGAAATGTACTATAAAGGAGTACGTTTGTAAAAAAAAAAAAAAAAAGTCAAGCCGTGCTACAAATACTAGCAGTAATCTTGTTGCATCACGTGATTTTATTGATATGACTGACTCTGACCCTGACCATGACACAGTAATCGATGTCATGGTGAGGCAGTGGGATGGCAGCATTTCTTCTATTGTTAGTATCAGATCATCAATTAAAAAAAATATATATTTTACTCTTGGGTCGACAGTCTCAATTCCCCCTTCAAATTCAGTGAGTACCCTGTAAAGTGTACTAACATACTATGTAAAATATAAGGCAAAAAAAAAAAACAACCAAGCATTGAAATGTATGCATCTTATCAAGTCTGTAATATATCTGTATATGTATTTATTTAATATCGAATTTACTTGTGCAATATCAGCAGAATCGCATCAAAAATACTTTACTAAAATAAAGAGATAAGCAACATTAAGGAAGAAAAATAAAAATGAAATGCTTAAACTAAATTACCCCAGAACAATAGATTTTAAAAAGCTCTATATTACAGTGTGTGCAATTTGTATTAACATGTATACATTTGAATGCAGACAATACAACAAAAACTAAGTATTTTGGTGGTCTTCATCAAAAGTGTTACTTTAGTGAAGGTTAGTTGTCTGGTTGCGAGCGCGCAAATAGGTGTTGGTTACGTGCGCTGAGAAGTTTCTGTTTCGCAAGTGAAGGTTTGTTGTCTGGTTGCGAGCGCGCAAATAGGTGTTGGTTACGTGCGCGCTCCCGGCCGCGGTGACGTCAGTTCCCAGAGCCTGTGGCCTCTCAAACACTGTGACGTGTGTTGTGGAAATGGCCGAGGAACAAGCCCAGCAGACAATGTTAAGCTTTTAAAGTCCACAAAACACGCAAAGGAGGTGAACGACGTGTCTCCGGCGGACACGACAAACGCCGCGAAGGTTACTAAAAAAGGAGCCAACAAGCTACTCGAACCGCCCGGCCAGCGCCTTTTCTTCTCCGGTGGCTGAGGAGCCACCATGGAGGACATCAACTCTAATATCAACGCCGACCTGGAGGTGCGGAAGCTCCAGGACTTGGTGAAGCAGCTCGAAAAGCAAAACGAGCAGCTGAGGGGTCGCTCAATGATTATGTCCGGTCACCACAGACCCCACAGCGCCGGCTACGAGTCGTCGTCGCTTTCAGCGGGCGATCTGGGTGGCTTCCCCGGGGTGGGGTTCGCCGGGACGGACGGCTACGGCGACCTGTTGGAGAACCGCCGCTGCCGGAGCCCCAGGCTGTCCTACGACGGCGTCAGCTTCAGGAGGGTGTACGAATGCGACGGCGCCTCGGCCGCCACCTCCGGGTCGAGCCGGAACTCGCGTTATTCGGACGATGAGGGCGAAACGTCGATTTTGGACCAGGTGGAGATCTTAGACCTGGAGGACATGGACTGTCTGCATGAGGACGACGACAGCTGGTGAGTGTCATGAGCCTTTTGATGGTTGTCGGACAGCTGGGGTGTACGTGAAGGCACCACAGGGACGACCCTCGTCGGGCCTCTAGTGTTGACCTGTTGTGTGTATGTCACCGTGTACTCTAGTTGCCAACTCTCAGTTCACATTGCACGTGTGTAGGGTTCTAGACAGTTGGCCTCTCAGCTGCTCATCTGCTGTTGTGATGCTGCATTGATTGGGTTGTTGCAACAGCGGTGCTTTGGTGGACCAGTGCATCGGAGCTGTTTTCCTGCATCCATGGTTACATTCCTCCTCCGAATTCCCTGCAGTTAAACACAAGTTGGCTGTTAAAGCTCCTGGGATCCAAACACAAGAGCAGAGCAGGTTGTCCTCCACAGTCCATCTCCTTTTGATAGTAGGTGTGTTTAATCAGGTGTCTCCAACAGGTAGCTTGTGGGCTACTGGTAGCTCACCAAAGGGTCAAAGAATATGTGCTTCACTTTTTAGTAGTTTTACAACTGTTCAATTTAGACATTAAAGCTCTATTTAAGGGCAAATTACCCCAAAATACCATAAAGACAATGACCACACTTTTTGAGTGGAGATCAGCTTTTTAAACACAGTGTTCTCTTGCTCTATCACAGTTCACCTTTCATAGATTAGCTGTTTCGCAGATTTTTTGAGTGCTGCTTTTTTTTTTTTTTTTATGAAAGCGTATAAACGCTGTTACAGGCCGAGCCTTGCCCTTATCTCTTCCCTGGCGTCTGTCTGCACCGCCCATTATTTTCTGTGTCCTGATTGGCTGGAGACCATTGTCAATCAATCGCTTTTGTGCAGTCCTTCCATGTCTCCTGTGTCATTGTTAGCTTGCTTGCTGGCTTGTAAATGAATCTTTGGTTCGTCTGCAGGAATATGTTTTACCAAGGATACAAAAACGCTACAGTACAGTGGAACGGCGCCAGGATGAAAAGACATGGTCACAGGAGTGAAATGTGCGTGAATGACTTAATAATTTCTTGTGCTGATCATTAGGGTTGATCATTAAAATTCAAAGGAAGTTTTGAACTTTTTTGACAGTGTTTAAACAAGAGAGAAATGTGAGAAAATGTTATTGCCTGTCTGAGAAAAGTGTATAAAGTGTATGGTGAGTGGTTTTACAGCCTTAAAATATATAATAATGGTAAAAAAAATTAAGTTGGCAACTTAGTGGATTTCATTTATTGCAGGTAATTTTGCGAACGTGTCCCCCGCGATAAACGAGGGAACACTGTAAAGCACAATTTAAATGTTGCCAGTCATATAGATAAAACACAAATAGCTCACCGCTCCTTTTTTGGTCAAAGTAGCTCTAATAGTGATGAAAGTTTGAGACCCCTAAACTAGAAAGAAATGCATAGTAAAATACAAGATACAGATGAACACATTTTTGTTGCTGTTGATGTTTTTGTACAAAATGTGAGTTGTGGATATCAATATTTTGTTAATGTCCTAGCAAAACAAGCTTATTTTGTTTCTTTGTTTAGGTTGAAATAAGCTATGGCAATAAATGTGCCAAAAATATGTGTAGCTCTCTGCAATTTTCATTTTCTAAAAGTAGCTCTCAGAAGCAAAAAGGTTGGATACCCCTGGTTTAAACCATTATCTTATTTAGCTTCTAGCTTTGTTTGAAAAAGCAGAATTGTTCAAGTGTACCTGACGAAAGTCTCGGCAACAGTCAGATGTTATATTTGCTTCAGGCCTCAGCTTGTCAGACCAGTCTCTTCCTCACAGGATGGCCTCAAAGCCCAGTGATTTATTTTTTAAATTTGGATGGATCACATTGTGTTGTAATCCATGACAAATGTTGCATTTGAGATGGTTGGGATGTAACAAATATCCCATGTTGTCTAATTGGCTGACAATCAAAAAGAGCTACCATTTTTTTTTTTTTAGTTTTGACAAAGAAAAAACTTTTTTTTTTGTGGTTCAAGTTTGTTTCCACCAAGTGGTACAGTTTGGTTCGGTTTGCCACTATATGGTTGGAACTCTGTAGACTGAAGGGTACTGGCTCCCTGACGAAGGTGATTCGGGTGGGATATTTTTGTACAATTTAAGAAAAACTGCACCATGCCGCTGGGTGGAAACAAGGTAACTTAAGGTGCTTTTTTATTGGCATCGCTGTGATTTTTTGTTCCTCAAGGTCTTCCAGTCTAAAAACGACCGACTTACCAATTATTAGGAATGCCCTAACCAATTACTGTAGAATACTCGGCCCACATAAGTTGTTTGAAAGTAATGTGAAGTTATGATGTCAGGAGCTTGGGTGGAGAGACTTCTTTTCTGCACACTTATTTTGTCTCCACAGGATGATTTAGGGTATTTCAAAGATCCAAAGCAGATCTTTGTACCACTTCGCTCTCAGCTCCACCAGATCCTGTAATCTTTGAATTTGCCTCCAACTGAATTGACCATGCGGCCTCTTCTGCCATCTTCCCTTAGCTGCAGCTTTAGAGCAGGAAGTTGATGTTCCACATGCAGGATGGCTGTGTTGATGCGCTACAGAATGTCTTGGAACGTTTCATCACAGGGGACAACCTGCACGGCTGTGTGTGGCGCTGACAGCTGCTAGCTCTGATTTGCCTTAGTGCTGGAAAACCCTTCTTCTCCACTCTTCTTCTGGTCCTCTTCTCTAAAAGGGTTCCGACACTCATTGGTGCCGCTTGTGTTAGAATTTAGAAAAAGGAACAGTCGTCTGGCAGGCGCCTTTCAAGCTCTACACTCAGGACTCCAGGGCTTTTCAGTTTGGACAAGTGCCAGTTGTTGATTCTTAAAACCTTGCTGCAAGCAGTGTCTCTAAAGTTGTTTTCACTGATTGTATGAGCCATTAGAGTCAGGATTCATTTGCGACAGTCACTGTAAACTTGTAACGAGGAGGTGAAGATGCATTGAAAGCATTGTGGTTTGGTTCAGTTTGATACAGAATTGTTTGCATTTCCAATGCCAAGATTATAGAACCTCACTACTTTTCCTGCCTAGAAACACAAGCCAGATATCAAGATTTACACTTCCAAACAGTATGGGACCAACCTGAACAGAATTGTACTGCTTGATGGAAACATGGCTCATTAGTTCAGGGTTCCTACGCAAGTATGGAAAAGCCTTGTTGAGTTTGATTTTTATAAATGTCCAAGTCTGGAAAAGGATGGAAAATGGAAACTCAAGTATGGAAAAATATTAATGTTCCCAAAATAATCACCACTGTTCTGTTATCTAAAAGACTCAATTATGACTAACTAAAAAAAGAAAAGAAATGCATCCATCGGTTTTTCTAAGGCGCTTAAGATGTTTGTATGAGAGCACACAGTAGGAGCCTGTTGCACAAAAGTAGGATTCAGACATCCAGGATAAATGACTGAGATAAGCTTAACCAACCCAAAACAAGAGTGTCTAGGCTTTATTGGTTACTAGTCACCAATTACTTTCCCCGACAGAAGTGGAAGTCCTCATAGAGGCTCACAAAGACGTAAAAGAGCAAATAAAAAAAGAGAGGCAACACCGCCACCGTCATAAAACAAACACAGAAAGAGCGTGCGTAAGTACTGTAGTGCACAAATACACACTCAATGCTCCGCTGAAACCATCATAATTAAAATCCCAATAGTTAATATAAGTTATGTTTGTTGCTAGTTTAACAAATCAAGAACAGCAGTGTACAGTGATTATTAGCACATCACCATACTCGCCCGTAGCTTCACCAGCATGTAAACGTCCAGTTCCCCTCGAGCGCTAAGGCTAAGGGTAATGTAGCACACATCCACATTCACCAACACAATTAACACCTCCAAAAACGTAGTCGCACTGTGTTTATGAATCCGTTTAAATTGTAGGTGAATTTGACTGCACATGTGAGTGAAATTGTGTAACTGTAACTCCATCAGACTCTATAACTCTTTTATCTTGTAGATGTGTATTTGTATTTATTTGGGATGTCCATCCATCCATTTTCTATACCGCTTCTCCTCTTTAGGGTTGCGTGTATGCTGGAGCCTATCCCAGCTGACTTCGGGCGATAGGCGGGGTACACCCTGGACTGGTCGCCAGCCAATGGCAGGGCACATATAGACAAACAACCATTCACACTCACATTCATACCTATGGACAATTTAGAGTCACTAACATTCATGTTTTTGGATGTGAGAGGAAACCGGAGTACCCGGAGAAAACCCACACACGCACAGGGAGAACATGCAAACTCCACACAGAAATGCCCAAGGGAGAATCGAACCCAGATATTCCTGATCTCCAGACTGTTACTGTGTTGGCCAACATGCTAACCACTAGACCACCGTGTGGCCCTATTTGGGATGTGTATTTTATACTGTATATAGTACAGTATGTGTAAATGATCTAATGATTGCAACATTATCTAACATCCTTTATCTACAATTCTGATGTCCCGATCTGATCTTAAAGATCGCCGATCCGCTGTATATGTGAAGATTGGATTATATCGGCTTCCGCCGCGAGATCGGGCCGATCCGGTTGCCGTATCACGTTCGTAACTCGGAGCCACACTCCAACATGGTAGGTGCTGTAATGCGCATCAAAGCTGGTTGCCACTCAACTGGCGCCACCCGCAAGAAGAAAACGCAACACCACCATGTAGACATGACCGCGGTGTACCATGAAGAAGTTAGTTTCACGTTAGACGTTGGATATTCGGCTCCGTAGCTACAGCGGTAGTTCCCTCTGACTGTGCCCGGACTGCTGCGTCATGGTGTAGGGAGCTTGCACAGGAAGTGCCGCTCTAACTGCTGGTTTCTTATAGTAGGTACCTTACAAACACTACTAAACATGTTGAAACGGCGTCGAAAAAACCTTGGGAACTCCTCTTTTACGGAGCGTGAATAGAAGCTAGCAGGGTTCGCTTAGTTTAGCTAGTGCAGCTGTGTGTGTGTGCGCGACTCAAAGCCCACTGATGACGTGCAGGTTCTGAATGGAAAAAGACGAGAGGCACGTTTATTTTTGCTCTCAGCGCCTATCAACCATCAATTGCCATTCTCAACACACACAACACATTCACGGCCTTCAAAATAAGAGCGCTGTTTGTCACATTTGTCTAATTGTGTAAACAAAATAAGGGTGTCATTAAAACATCTTACAATAATAACGCGATTGGAATGATATCTGTGACTCCATCTTCCTTGATCACAAGCACGGGCATGGACTTTTATTGGATTAGGGACCTGACTCACAGAGGTTTATTACAAAAGCCAAACAATATTGTTGGTCATGCTGTGTAATAAAAAAGTAAACTCAGCAATACTTTGGTTGCATTATTTTTAATGCTTTGAAAATCTATTTTCATAACCATATTCAATTCCACAAATTCATGTTTGTAACAGAAGCTTATTTTACAATAAAAAAAAAACAACAACAAAAAAACCCCAAAACAATCGGTACCGGACTATAAAAAAAAACCCGAATTGGACCGGAAGCCAATGTATTGGGACTTCCCTATCTATAATGATTGAAATTAATGATGACAAATGTTGAAATAATGACAGTGGGTGTAGTTGAATGTGATAACAGTGTGTAGTGGGCAGTGGAATCATTATTGGTTTCCATTTATGGTGACGATTGATTGAGATATGGGATGATATCCTGGACCTTAGCCTGGTCTGGAGCAGTCTAACTCCACAGAATAAATCTCACTGGTAACTTATGTCAGAACTTATCCCGGTATCCACTATCTCACTTTTGTGTAACTGGATCATGGATAAATCGAGCTATCCCGGCTTAATCCCTTATCCTAGTTTTGTGCAATGGGCTCTAGGCGACGCATCTCGGTAAACATTTGGGAAGATTGACAAGTTGAATGGCCAGCCCCCTGCTCTTACCCCCCTTCAGTCCATTTTAAGGCCCACCCAGATGTAAAGTTTTACTGCTGCTTCAACAGACAGGTGATGTCCACACACATTTTGTCCTTATCTTGGACAGAACTCATAATGGGCAAATGTACATTTTCTGACAACTGGCTTAAAAAGCCCAAATATAAAGACTAGTTGGCTGAAGATCTCAAATGGACATAAAATAGTAAATGCAGACTTTGTGTTAAATCTTTTGACATCTGCAACATGGGGGTGGTGGCGGTTGTGAGTCACATGCAGGGGAAAAAGCACTGTCGTCTGGTCGCCGCCTCCTCTGCAGCACCGAGTGTCACTACATTTTTGACTCAACCCAGCGTGAGACCAAGTCCGACAATGTATCTGGGTTTTGTCTGTCTTTGTATTATCTCCTGGAAATGATATGAATAATAAGAAGCGATTAATTCCATCATTTGTTTACATGATACATCTATTTCCTATTGTCTGAAAAAAGTATGACATTTTGAACGTCAAGTCCGTGGGAACCCAGTTAGTTTGACAGTATCGCTCAAAACTGAATATTATTATCTTAACAATTTGAATACCGCTCTATTGTGTTCACTGAGTGTAGTTTCCACTGCAGCAGAGCTCATTTGAGAAGGAATCTGGTTCATGTTGGGAAAAAAAACAATAAAACTACGACTGTAGACTGTTTCCACGCAGTAAATTGACAGACACTGTAAGTATGATTTCAACTTTTTGCTGATGTCATTTCAGGCTTTACGAGGCCAAGTTGAACAGTCCTCTGCAGAAAGCGCTGAGTCCCGTCGTGTGGTGCCGCCAGGCTCTCGACAACCCCAGCCCCGACATGGAGTTAGCCAAGCGCTCGCTCATCCACAGACTGGACCTCACCATGTCAGGTAACGGACAGTCCCTGCTATTACTACTATCTCGAGCATCTTGAATCAGAGGTTACTCAAAATCCATTAGTTCATCCAATAGGATTCTTGCTCTGCTGTGGAACACTTGAGCGCCTGACAGGTGACAATGAGAAACATGCCCTAGTTTTACCTTGTTTTTTTGAGTTGGATATCCTGATTGAATCATTAGATTTCTAACTTAAAGTCCCTGAAAGTCAAAAGAATATCAGTCAAGCACCCACTGACTTCAATCCATCCTGGTCCATAATCAATCTTTTGCCTTTTTGGTCCATAGCACAAGGGTCTTTTGGGTCCTTAAAGCCGCTGCAATTGTTTTTTTTTAACTACGTATTGATAACTTTTCTACATGACCTTATTGCCACCACCAGCAGACATGCAGACCATTTAAGCATACTGGACTGATTAGCAGTGGTTCTGAAACTATGCTTAAAGTTTGCTGTCTGACACTTTTGCTTTGATTGTGTCCCACTTGACTTTTTGACTGTCTTTAAATAGAGTGGGTCCCTCACCCGGGAGGAGTGGGGTGTGGAGGGGGGCACGCCTCCTTGTGACTAAACTCAGAAGCTTCTGTTTCTATTTTGACAGCGGTATGCTCATGTGACGCTTGTAACCAGCCAGTGTGACGTGATCTCTGTCATACAAAACAATCTGCACCTTGACACGCTGACGCCAAAATAATAATCAGTCCATTTTTTAATGTAAAACACACAATCCAATTCTGGAGCTCTGGAGTAGCTGCAGTGTTATACTCGTCAGTCTGCACTTTGCTGCATTGCTCGCTGCCCTCAGTTTCTTCCTGATTAAAGGTGTTACTAGGCCAATTGTATCATGCTTAGGCCCACTTGATACCTAAAGTGTAGCACGTTTGGCTTGTGTGAGTGCTCTGATTGGTGCTCAAGTTCGACACACTACTTTGCAGGATTAGAAGAGGTGGACAGGATATTGTTTATCGTTCCTCTCAGGTTGAAATGATAATTGACACATTTCATAATATAAATTAATAGAAACACTCAAAAATAATCAAAATGTCAACACCCATGACTACATTTGTGTGGGTGTTAAGTATGTCATTTAATTAATGCAGTCGCTTCTGTAATTATAACTATTGACTACAGAAATAATCTAAAAAATAGGACAGGAAATAATCCACAAAGTCAGGGAAAGAGCAGTAATACAATGGTGTAGAAGTGATGGCACAAGTTAAATGGTTCGAAGACCAAATGCTCAGTATGAGCACAGGCCAGCGGGGGCTGAGAGGCAGAGGGGGTATCGCGGCCAAGTCCAGCATGGTACGAATGGACTAGCGTGAGTTCGCCCTAAAAATTGTCTCCTTACGTGAGGAATAAATACCCTTGCCCAAAGACACCAGATCTCCTCCACTGTTGGGGTTTGCTGATGTGCGCAAGGTCCCCAAGCCAAGCCTCTGCAGTCAAATCCTTTGGGAGTGAGCCACTGCACCCTCAGTGAAAAGACCTTTGAGGACAAACACATTCTGCTGATGTGTGACCAGCAGTGACATCATGAGTGTAAGTAAGGAATAAGGATCACGTCACCCTCCAGGCGACTCGCTTATGTCAGAGTGTAACACGCAGCACATCTTCACTCGGACACACCCTCCCCAACCACCCTCCTGCTCACTAAAACATGTTGCCATGGTGCTGGGTTTGTGGTAACGACAGAAAGAAGACGGGTGCTGTTTAGTTTGTCTGTATCCGCCTAGCCGGTTGTGCGTCAGCTCCTTGGCCTTAGTTACACAACAAGCAACAACAGGGAGGAGACGTGTTTGAGATGATTGTCTCCATTTATCTGACGCAGGGCATGAGAATTCTATCTCTGACCATAGCCTGTTCAGGCTTTTAGCCTGCTCTCCAATGTGGTATTCAATCCAACAGATGTTTTCCACCATCGGCCCATTTTCTGTACCGCTTATCCAGAAACTTCTCAGTGCGAGTGCAAACCACTTAACCACTGTGCTGCCCTTTCTTCATCATTCTTTGTCTTGTTGTATTACTTCACAGCCAGTAGACAGCCAAAGAAGTGCCGCCCTCCACATCGTCGTCCTCAGCCCCTCAGGCTGTTCTTGTCCTTGTGTGGCGTGCTTGGTGGACGACGCAGTCTTCTCTCGCTGTGTGACACCAATCACAGCCTGCTACACAAAGTTCTCGGACAACTTGTCTTGTTATAGGATGCTGGGATCCGAGGACACGTTTATTATCCGCTTGGTCGCGGTTGACTTTAACCTGCATCCTTTTGGCATGAGTGTTCCGTCCTGAAAGTGAGTGGTGCTGCCCTGATCAAAAAAAAAAAACTTTAGCTCTAATTTTGGAGCCTACTGTTCGACACCTGAGTGAAAGTGTTCTAAAATATCCCTGGGATGGCAGTGCAATGTGTTAAACTGCGACATGGTCTACTGCCTTCGTACTCTGCCCGTTCAATGGCCACTACCTAAATAATGCAGGATGACAAAGTGGGGGTGGAGGTAATGCGGGGAAAAAGGAAGCAGCTGATATGACTCCTTTTTGTGGGAACATCAACATCTCCAAAGGCAGAGACCTCACAAAAACTAGTCATGTCGGAGCCGTAATGGGGGTTACATATCCAGCATACAAGCTAGGACAAGAACAGGACATGCGCAGCAAGTCTCAGCACAGACCTCATGACTTGAGACTTCACACTCGCTTGCATTGTGCTCTCACTTGAATGCCGTCTATTGTGGAGTGTGTGCGGCCTATGCTCGCCATATGCTTTAATAGACTGCAAGCAAAACACTGTCAGCCTTGTTGTTGACAAGCCCCCCCGTTTTGCTAGAATAGCTTCTAGTCTGTTTGGAAGACAACAAGATGTTGGTTTATTCCACATTATGCAATTCATATTCTGTGTCATTGCAGCCAACAAGCGGCGGAGTCTCTATGGGAGTGGATACAACCAGCAGGTGACCTACAGTAGCCCGTACAGCACAAACGCCGCAAACAGTCCCTACAGCAGCGGCTTCAACTCGCCCTTGTCCACCCCCAGCAAGGTGCCCATCGTCAGGCAGCAACTGATGCCCGTAAATGCAGGTAACATCTGTTGGCCGTGGGAGATTGTGGATTGTTTCTACCTGAGTGGTATGGTTCAGTTTAGGCTGCCGCCGTACAGTCTGGAATGGTCCGATCCATTAATTGTCAGCTATGCAAATCGAGGAAGGCCAAAGAGGAAACAAAGGACAACAATGAGGGACATTTCTCTGCCATGTGTCTAATGTCGCCCTTTGGGTACCCCCAAAGAAGGGTGCTAACAAGTAGTTATTTTAGTCCTCTCACATTTGTTACAATGGAAATGCAGAAAAGAAGAAAATAACCAAAATATACTGCTTGGTTTTTTCCTCTCCAGCGCACCAGCGGAACGCGACATCAGAAAGGAATCCGCCGGCTGTCAGCCCGCAGTCGTCGGTGGACAGCGAACTGAGCACCTCCGAGATGGATGAAGACTCAGTCGGCTCCTCGACAACCTACAAACTCAACAACGTCAATGATGTCCAGATTCTAGCGCGCATGCAGGAAGAGAGTATGTGGTGCCCTCTCTCTTTTTCCAAGCAGTTTTCCAGGTGGGTAACCATGCTTTCCGTCAGGTCTAAGACAGGACTACGCCGCCTCGGCATCCAGGCGGAGCTCAGGTTCGTCCTGCCACTCGCTGCGACGCAGCACCTTTAGCGACCAGGAGCTGGATGCGCACAGCCTTGAGGACGAGGAGGAAGCGGTGCACCCGGCCTTCCACCCGCCCTCCAACCGCTTCAGCCCCTCCCCTCGGCACTCGCCCCGCGCCTCCCCCAGGAATTCGCCCCGTTCACGCTCCCCTGCCCGCTCCATTGAGTACAGCCACGGCCGCGGATCGCCTCAGCCAGTCATCAGCCGCCTGCAGCAGCCTCGCCACTCGCTGCAGGGTCATAGCCACGATCTGCAGACCAACGTGGTGAAGAATGAAGGTGAGCACAACCGGCAGGGACATGCGCCAGATCAGTCTTGTGTTTTCAACCAACATTTTTGTACTATTACAGAAAAACTCCGTCGTAGTCTTCCCAACCTCACGCGCTCCTCTGCGGCACCACTTCAGGGCCCAGAGCCTGTCAAGAATAGCCGAAGCTGCGAGTCCAACTTGCAGGTGCCAAACAGCGGGTCTCCTCGGCACCAGAGCCCGTCAGCCCGTAAGTACACCACACACACACACCTGCACGTAATTGTTAACTCTTTGCTGCTTTCACCTGTCTGTATAATGCAGCAGTGTTGTACAGTGTGGCAGGAAGAGATGCAACATGACAGGCTGTCTTGTTGTGGCTGATCAGCAGTGCTCTCAACACCACAAAATGCTGCAAAGGCTTGGCAGGGCTGTTAAACAATTCTTCCTCTCTCCACACACTTGTGTTAATATCACCTCAAAGGAAAAGTGTCCTATCAGTGGCAGCCAAGGTTTTATGTACTCGGGGGAGATTAACGTCCCGACACAAGCGTTTGGACTATCCATTTGATGTAATCCTTTAATGTGGGATGAAGTTAATGGTGTTCTTCATAATCTGGGAGATGTAATCCCTCTCTGTTACAAGAGGCACAGCACGGGGTAGGTCAAAGGGCAATCTTGAATTTGTGAAATATGGCTCTATCCACTCACAGTGGCCTTTGGACCTCTTGTGCATTAGTGTGACTTTTGTTAACGGGAACTCTTCATCTTTAACAAATCCACTCTTTTGGCTTTGGCACTGACAGCATGTATCTCATAAACCGCACCCCCCTTCCCCTTGCTGGCAGCTTGGCTGTCAAACTTCCTGCCAGTTTATGGGCTGGCAAAGGTTTGGCTGCGGCGCCCTCTGGTGGTATGCAAACTTCACTGCAGGCCCCTCTGTGCCTCTTCCGCTTTGACTCTGTCAGGAGGTGGAAGTGAGCGGCTGTGCTGAAAATGTGTCTATTTTTCAACAGCAGCACGTCAGCCCCCGAGACACTCAAGCCCCTCGGCCCCAGCCCCCAAATCCAAACAGCACCTCCAAACCCCGGTGACCCGGCGAGGTAACAGCCAACCAGCATCATACACTCACTGGTGGACTGGATGAAATGTTGGATCACATATGATTATGGAGGCGGGGTAAATCTTGCCAAGGAGGGTTGCTTCACACCTACGGCTCAGTTTTCCCTGGTCTGAATCAGTTGTGCGTTTTTTTCCAAGCGCACTCAAATGTGTCACGCACGTCACATGACAGCCCTCTCTTCTCCTATTGGTCAGGGCAAGAAGTAGCGACAGAAACGGCGCTAATAAAAAGCACATCATGATCACTTGAATACTGATATGAACAATCTAGCGGGCTATAGCACACCAGTAAATATTAAGGGGATGTCTAATTACTGAATAAATGGATGAGGACATGCTTACCACTTACATGCTAAACTGCTGTCATCTGTTTATTCTTTTTAATACGTACAATATTTACAGCAATTAATGTAATAAATAATGAATTCATTAATTCATATAATTTAGGGCCTAGGTTCCCAAAGTGGGGTACACGTACCCCGAGGGTATGTCAATTGTCACGGGGGTATGTGAATAAAAATGAAAAACAATTAGCACCTAACACCCACCATTACAAGCGTACCTGAACGCCTCATAGCACAGAGCATACAGTCATAGCAGAAAGAAGGAAGGAGACGCAGCAGGAAGTTCTTCATTGTGAGTTACATGAATAACTACCGTAAGTTTGACGATCATGTTGTGTATTAAGGGTGTTTCATCTTGAAGGGTTAATTTACGTTGGTGTTCCAATCCCCGCACTGTGAAAACCTGTCAATGTATGTGCGTGTCAGTATGAGAGAATGGGGATCCTCCTGAAAATGAGGCTTTATCACTGCTTGCATGTATTTTTGTACTTTGGATACTGCTTTGATATTTGTTCAACTTTTATCAACATTTGATCATGCAAAATACACGTTTGAACCACAATTGCTTACATACTATAAAATTAATTAACTAATGTATCATGTTTAATATTTCAATTTAATGAAAATTAACAATGGTTTATGTTTTTGAAGTGTGCAGGAGTAGGGGGGTGCATGGCTTCCAGTCAAATATCTGAAGGGGTACGCAACTGTGAAAGGTTTAGGAACCACTGATTTAGGGTCTTACCCGATTGGTCCATTTGTGAGAAAATAACACAAGATAAGTGTCTACTTAAAGATAAATCAGAATAGAGCCACAACGTTTGAGGAAAAACGCCTGTGGCGCCGCTGCTCTGAGCCACATCGTCGGACCTTGCCCCACCCTGCGCTGCACTGACCTAAGGCCTGTCTCTGTTGTCTTTGTCTAGTCCCACTCTCCTGTTGCTTTGGCGATGAAGGTGACTTTAGTGAGTATTCCCTGACTGGGTCACAACTCTTGTTGTCGATGTTGTCGTGTTTGTGGCTCCTCCTCAGCGTGGTTGTGTGTGTGTCTGTGTTGTGCATGTCATCACATTAAGAACTAGAATGGCACTCAGTGGAGGGCAGACCTCCACCAAGGCCACATTCCCACTGGTACTTGGCTTGAAGTGGATCTACTCGCCATAGACACTTGAACTGACGCAGACGGTACTCCCAGGTACTATTTTGAAGTCAGAGTAGATACAATATGAGTGGTTGCTAATTGGTCCATTTGTGTTGTACCATTTGAAGATACACGGCTAGAAACGTCAACAAATTAACACACATGCTAATATTAACTTGTGTCTTAGCTCTGCAGTATTATACTGTACAGTCTACACCTTGCTGCTGCACACCATTTTCTCTGAGTTGAGCTACTACTGTGCAGTGGAAAAAACCAAGTTAAATCAGCCCCAAATTAAACACGTACATGGTACCCAACCTAGCATTACTCACTGAGAAATATTGCGTGTAATGTTAAAAGTTGGGGCCGTATTCCATGCCTCCATTGCTGAGGCAGCCGATCGGAGCTGCAGCTGCAAGGTGGTCAGTGCTAGTCGTGGCAACAAGCCCCGAACCCGATGGTGGACACCAGAGGTCAGGGCTGCTGTCAAGCTGAAGAAGGAACATAGATGGCTTGTGGGACTCCTGAAGCAGCTGACAGGCACCGGCAGGCCAAGCAGCACACGGCTTCGGCGGTGGTCTAGGCAAAAACTCGAGTGTGGGAGGAGTTCGCCTCAGATAGTCCAAACGCCTCAGAAAGGGGAAGCAGTGCCCGGTCCACACTGTTGGGGTTGGGGACCTGCTGACCTCGACAGGATATAGTCGAACGGTGGAAGGAATACTTTGAGGCCCTTCTCAATCCCACTGACAAACCTTTCATAGAGGAAGCAGAGTCTGAGTACACGAATGTGGACAGTTCCATCACCATGGCTGAGGTATCTGGGTAGTCAAAACGCTCCCCAGTGGCAAAGCTCTGGAGGTGGACACGTTAATTCCTCAAGGCCCTGGATGTTGAGGGACTGTCTTGGCTGACACGTCTCTTCAACATTGCGTGGAAGTCGGGAACAGTACCTCTGGATTGGCAGACCGGGGTGGCAGACTTTTCAAGAAAGGTGACCGGAGGGTGTGTTCCAACTATAGGGGGATCACACTCCTCAGCCTACCTGGGAAAGTCTATTCCAGGGTGCTGGAAAGAAGGGTACGACCGTTAGTCTGTTTCCGGTGAGCGCTGGCCTCCGCCAAGGCTGCCCTTTGTCACCGATTCTGTTCATAATTTTCATGGACAGAATCACCTATGGACATAAGCTTTGAGTCGTGACCGAAGGAACGAGATTGCGGATACAAGCGGCTGAAATGAGTTTCCTCCGTAGGGTGGCTGGACTCACCCTAAGAGACAGGGTGAGGAGCTCAGTCATCCGGGAGGAGCTCAGAGTAGAGCCGCTGCTCCTTCACATCGAGAGGAGCCAGTTGAGGTGGCTGGTGCATCTTGTCCGGATGCCTCCCACACACCTCCCTGGTGAGGTGTTCCGGGCATGCCCCGCCGGGAGAAGGTCCCGGGGCAGACCTGCAACACGCTGGAGGGATTATGTCTCACAGCTGGTCTGGGAACGCCTTGGTGTCCTCACAGTGGAACTGGAGGAGGTGGCCGGGGACCGGGAAGTCTGGGTTTCCCTACTGAGACTGCTGCCCCTGCGACCAGGACCCGGATGAGCGGAGGAGAATGGATGGATGGATGTTAAAAGTGGGAAAATTTTGATCTGCACCAGAATGTGCTTCCACCAACCCATCCACAAAGTCTACATTTTTGTGTAACCCTGTTAACGGTTAAGCATAAACAAAAGAATAGGATGGAGAAGGAAAAAAGCATAACCTCCTTGGCAGAGGTAATGATGGTAATGAGTTCTTCTCTAGTTGATTTAGTTCTGTTCTGGTTCACATGTCTATACATGGTAAGCGTGGTTGGTAAAGACATACTTCATGCTTTGTTCCCAACATTGTTCAGTTCATCGTCATGCTCGTCATGCTAACTTTTAGCACTTAGCTTCCATACAGGTGTGTCGTGTCATGTTGTCTTTCCTGCTCCTCAGTTCCAGCATCCAGTAAGCTGCGGACCCCAGCCACTCCCTCGCCCCTTGCCTTGAGGCAGCCCGTCAAGGCCACTGCCAACCCCGCCTCAGTCGCTGGCTCCACCCCAGGTCGCTCCCTGGCTCCGCCCCGCAGTGGCCTGCCTCGTCCCAGTGTCCCAGCGGGCGGCGGTGGGGGTATCCCTCTGCCCCGTAGCAAGCTGGCGCAGCCTGTACGCAGGTAAGCCAAAACATTGTCCCCCACCCCACCTCAAAAAAATCACTCATGTTGACAAGCGTTAACTTAAGTCTTCTTTCAGAAGTCTGCCAGCTCCGCGGATCTACAGTGGCACCAGAGACAACTTAAGGGAGGGCTATTAACGTGTTGCTGATCTGAGCCAGCAGGGGGCGCTCCCCTCAAACATAAGAAGGAAGACTGCATGGCACTTTATCTACCTTGATGACTTTTTACGGTGACAATGCCCCAGGAATATTTAAAAAAGTAATAATAATAAAGAGGAATAAGAAGGACCCTCCATTGTGTCCAGGATGGGGTCACGCATGCAAACGGCCAAAAGAGAACGCCAAAGAACAAACGCCTGCCTGCTTCGCCACAGACAACATGCCGGCACTCTTGTTGGGCTGCTCAAATGTTCCCATGTCGCCTTATTCTCAGCGACCACCGGGATCAAGAAGACACCTCTTGACGACGTACGAGTGAGCTTTGTGACGTCAATGACCTCCAAGACAATGCCAATGGAGAATGACGGCCACAATCAAAATAAATCTTTCCTCTTGTAAAAAGCACCCAGAGAGAATGCACAACTTAACTTATTGAAATTACGCCAAGGGATCCTCCACTGTTTGGGCAAGTATCGCCTATTAGAAGTGTCTGAAAGTTTTTATCATGATCCAAAAACCACATTTTTTAAACGCGGGAGTCGCCATCTTGTCTTGTCCTTACACAATAACAACATTTGTAGTCAGTCATGTAAATTACTGAAAGTGTTGCAAATAATGGGCTAGATGACTGAGTACTTAGAGGGGGATCATATGTTGCGTTTCAGAAAACTGGGAAATGGAAATTTCCAGGAAGTTCCAACTCACGAATTTGCCACCATAACGCTAGTGCTAAACACTTCTGACTCCAGGTGGGATGTCCATACATTCATCCATTCATTTTCTATGCCGCTTGTCCTTACTAGGGTTGTGGGAGTATGCTGGAGCCTATCCCAGCTGACTTTGGGCGAGACACCCTGGACTGGTTGCCAGCCAATGGCAGGGCACATATAGACAAACAACCATTCACCCTCACATTCATACCTATGGACAATTTAGAGTCACCAATTAACCTAACATGCATGTTTTTGGAATGTGGGAGGAAACCAGAGTACCCGGAGAAAACCCAGGTGGGATATTTACCTTGCCAACCACAGCCCATGATGTGAGGTCATCATACAAGATGGCAACACCCATGTTTTGGATTGAATTTGATCCAAATAGTGGAGGATCACATTAAAGACGCCACACGTCAGTATCAGTATTCTTAATTTTTCAAATGTACATTTGAACCTCGATTGCAAGCTAACGCTCCAAAGCATTTTTTGAGTTGCTGTCTTTCTTTCCAAAGGCTCAAGTTGTAATTTTTCCATGAAGTGCTTTGATCATTTTGTTACGGTTCAGGTCTGAAAGTCTCAGGCGGAGCCAAGGTGACAATAAAACAAAACCACTGGCACTGACACCCCCCCTTTACCATGACAGCCTTGATTGTTTTACCGACTACCAGAATACATCGTGACGTCGCTCATTTTGAGACAAAGCTGGCAAAAGCCGACCATCTTTGCTCATCCGGGACAGTTAATCATAAGGATGTCACATGACCTGTTGGAAAATCAGCTTCATTTCATTTTTGCTAGATTTTTTTTTTTTTTTTTCACTTTCAGCCATTTAAACGTCAACGTTATTGGCTCCTTATATCTCTTCCGATAACTTCTCAGTGTGTCATTCATGCTTTAAAAATGAGGAAAAAAAAGAACTATGATGCTAGAAGAAGAAAAAAAGTGTGTCCATGGTGGGGAAGCTCATCTGCTAAATTGGTGTGGTGGCTTGTTTAACTAGTGCCTAATTTTAAGAAGTGTCACATGATTTTAAGTGTCTATTCATTATCATTTTTGTTGTGCCAATTTCAGGTTTGCAAAGTTTACTGGCATCTTTGCTTTTATGGATTTTTTTTGCCTGCCTGCCTATTTTTGTAATGGAATCAATACATTTATTATTATTATAATTGCTTTGGAAAAATGTTTGAATATGCGCCTTCATATTTATAGCTTATCACTCATTGTGTAAATGTAAAAAAAAAAAAACAACCTATTTATTAAATAGAGAGGTGCCTCGGATGATATGCAGACTCAGTGGGAGGAATGTTGCTAAAAGACCAACCACACCTTTTGTGTGACACTTTTTGTTATTCGATCCTTTTTAAATTCACAAACATGACATTCAGTTTTTTGTGTAAAGTCACATTTCAAATAAAAGTGGAATTCTTTTAACTTTTTTTGTTATTTTCCATTTGCTCATTGTTTTGGTCCTTTGAGATACACTACACAAAATTTTGCCACTGATGTTACATTATCACAACAGATCATAGCATTCTCCAAATATTATGCAAATATGGCCCCTAGTAGTTTTGACAGTAAGATATTAGCGCAACTGGACACTGCTGTTAAATTAAATCAGTACGAAGACTCTTAAATATCAATGTAGAGTCTTCAACAAACCTAATGATGTGTTTTCTTAAACATCGAAACACAACTTAGTGTCTTCAACAAACCTAATGTATGCTCTAAGCTAGTTTACAGCTTTCACGCATCCTAAAGTATGTTTTTGTAATCACTGAAGACAATGTAGTCTTCAACAAACCCATTGTATGTGTTTTTGCAACTACTAAATACGATTTAGTCTTAAACACTTCTTAATGTACGAATTGTTGTAGCTATTGAGGGCAATGTACAGACTCTTCAATGAGCCCAATTGTTTTCATGAATATTGAAGATGCTACAATGAATCAAATATACAAGTTTTCACAAACATCTGAGATATTTCAGGCGCATTAGTCTTGAACAAACTTATTTTGTACAAGTTTTGGTAAACATAAAAAAAATTCTGAGTCCTGAAGGAAGCTCAGTTCTTCCCATCAATAGGTTACTACATGAGGCATCTAAAACACACAAACCATCTATTGCAGGGGTGTGCAGCCCGGGGACTGCAGCAAATCATAGCAATAAAACTAAGCACAATAATTACAGAAAAAGACAGCTAAAAGGGTAACATGAGAAAAAGTTGAAATATTGATACCACTAATAATAATATGCTTTGTCACCTTTAACACAAAGTTTTGTCTTTAAACATACAGTCTTTTTTTTTTTTTACCATTTAATTTTTTTTTTTACAAAATGAAAAATATCACAACGGCACCAGTATCCCTTGATTTTTATGTATGCAGCCCTGTGCGCTAATGCTTCCAGTATATCGCAAATATTGAAATTTACTGATCTGGTACATTTAACTCGCAAACAACTGCTCCCACGAAAATGTTAAAAAAAATATTCCAACAAGAGAAGAAAAATATGACCTCATGGGAAAGCTACATTTAAAACATCTGTATGACTGCACAAGACTACAGGTGTTTACAGTATCAATATGTGGAGTAAAAACATGGAACGGATTCAGCAAGCCACTCTGTACGAGCTACTTTAAGGCGTATGGAAGTGGCAGAATGCTGAGAACAACAACAAAAATTAATATTCTGGTAGCAGGAAAAGGCCAACACGCCTTCTAAACGTGTTCTTATTAAAGAGGCTGATCTTCTGTGGGAAATCTACACCATCAGTTGGAGATTCACACCTGCTCAAAATTGCTTGGTGTACAAGACTCATTCATCAGAATTTACATGATGTTCTCTCTCTCCCTCTCACTAATTGTGCACAGGAAAACATGCTCATTGAATAAAATGGGATTACATTCAGTAAAAGGCGTGTGCATACCAGGAAGTAGGTGACATACACAAACATCATTGTTTCATTACATACCTGGAGCCTAACATTAGTTTAATGACTGTGTTTCAAGGGTAGGAGGGAGGAGACTTGACGACAGATCTGAGCCACCCGCCCACCGCAGCAGCCGTCCTGTCCTCCCTTGTCCCGCTCCAGACCGCCTGACGTCAGTGCTGTTTATTTCCTGTGTGTGATATCAGCGGCTGATAGCGCACAGAGGGCCCCGGCTATATCTGCAGACACAAACATGTTAGATATGATCCACAAAAAAACTGATGAGACGTGATATTTCACCAGCATTATCACCAGACACTTCATTAGGTACACATGCACCATCATCATAGTGATATCCAAACAATTGTGACTTTACAAAGATAGTATTAACAATCATTTGTCCCTTTCATGTTGTAATCAAATGATTAAGAACAGCTCTGCTCTATTAGTTGCAGTGTGCATTTTCATTCCACATTTGATCTATATTTCAAAGATATATACCGTAAGTATTTCTGAAGGGATATTGTGACTCTTTCACTTGTAACTGTACCAATAACAGAGATCATCAGGAGCGAAGCAACCGCGTTGCAAGTCATACAGTGCAGTATACAGTATATGGTACAGAATGCGCATTCGTGCGTAAAATGCGCGCGCACACGCTCTCCATAAAAGGAAAGCCGAACAAAAGCAACACGCACGTTTTCCAGCTTGGTGTACTTTTTGTAAAGAATCATCGCATCGTGTCGATGGTGACACGGTTGCTTCACTTTACGCATGCGTAAATGTTACTATTGGTATCAAATATTAACGTTAACATAAGCAAATCTCATCCGGATGAAACTGAACCTTGACATTATTCAAGTGGCAAATGTCTCTATGTAATGTAAATATCTATGCTGACGCTGTCATAATTGGTGCAGTATGATTGACGTTGTGGTGGTGGGGGTGGCTTTCTTTCCATTCATTGCGCAGGGGAGCAGCTATAAAAGGTCCAGCCAGGACGTGAGGGACTGTTCTTTCCTCTCTGACACTCCGAGGAGCCCCTACAAGCTGAGTGTGGACGCTCGCAGCCTCAAGAGCCATGGCACAGTCACGACCACGATCCTGTGCGCCAAGCTGTGCGTAATTGTCTATGCGCACATCTGTTGCTCACAAGCGAGAGGCTTCTCCGCTCCTGTTGCGCCATGGATAACGCCAGCCTAACACCGGGAGACTTGACGTCCACACCGAACGCGGGCTTACAGGTTTTCCCCGGAGTCCACCCTGTTGCTTCTGTGGCGCTAATGGCTCGGGCGCAGCCGTCCGAGTCCCCCCTCCACCTGGTGCCAGCCTTCTGGGACTCGCCGCTCAGCCATGGAATCAACGTGTTCGTGGGCCTGGTGCTGTGCTTCACCATGCTCGGGTTGGGCTGCACGGTGGACGTGAGCCAGCTGGGGGAGCACATCCGGCGGCCCATAGGTGTGCTGCTGGCTCTGGTGTGCCAGTTCGTCATCATGCCCCTGGTGGCATTCCTGCTAGCTCTGGCCTTCTCTCTGGATGACGTGGCCGCCATGGCGGTCCTTCTGTGCGGATGCTGTCCCGGGGGGAACTTGTCTAACATCATGTCTCTGCTGGTCCATGGAGAGATGAACCTCAGGTAGGGACACCTTGCTAACTTTATAGAAAAGCTGCTATATTTGCCTTTTTATATAATGTTGGTGGTCTTGTTTACTACTAATAATAATTTGACATTTAATTTACAAGCGTCTTTCTTTTTTAAATTTGTTTTTATTTTTTACAAGCGTCTTTCAAATGCTAAAAAAAAACAACAGAGAATACCAAATGGTCTGATTAGGCCAGACTAAAGAAATGCAGCCATCCATCTTTGATATTTGCTCGTCCTCATAGGGTGATGGATAAGCTGAAGCCTCACCCTGACTTCTGGTCGAGAGGCGGGGTATAACCGGGACTGGTTGGTAGTCAATCCGGCACATATTTTAAAATGACCATTCACACTCAGTGTGTGTATGTTCATTTTGTCTGTAGAGTACGTAGGAAAGTAAAAAATGAGCCGCAGGCTGCAAATGGCTCCCATGCCGTACTTTGGACACCCCTGATTTCAAGTGTCCCATTAACCTGGAGAAATCCCACGCAAGCCTGAGGACATGCAATGGCAGGCCATTCCAGGGGAAAAGTTTCTTGATGCAACGTGTGAGATGCCAGTTGAAGTAGAAGGAAAGGAAGAAGCGGACTAATGTGATTAGGGGACAGTGGATTCGGTTCTGCACATAATGCAGACAGCTGAGGCTTGTGGAAGGATTTGTGTGGAATACTAAAGCAGAGGAAGTTATTCATTTTTTGTCAAGGCACTAATTAGTTTGTTCTGATCATAGACAATTAAGCAAGCAAATATCGCCATCAACTAAACACATGCTGTCTCCACAGCATCATCATGACCATCTCTTCCACGCTGCTGGCATTGGTCCTGATGCCGTTGTGTCTATGGATCTACAGCCGCGCCTGGATCAACACACCTGTGGTCAGCCTCATGCCTTTCGGCGCCATCATTCTGACCCTGTGCAGCACGCTCATCCCCATCGGCCTCGGCGTGATGCTGAGGTACCGCTACACGCGTGTAGCCGACACGGTCTTGAAGGTAACATTTGCTGGTCTGATTTCACAGCTCTGTCGCGCCTGATAGTAATCTGATGCTATTGTCATGTAGCAATGTATACAACAAAGACAAGTACAATATCAACTGATGACCCTGGACAAAACACACTAAATACTGACTCAACATTGGTGCAAGACTGGAGTTTGTTTTCCAGAGAAAAGATGATATCAGCTTTGATTTGCATCAGTGACAGGCACAGCGTGTTCTTACTGTTCATTTGGCTGCAGAGTCTTGTTCTGGTGGTCAGTACCCAAAATCAAGTCTTACACAAGTAATTGGATGGGAACGGCAGCGTCCTCAAGGCCATTGAGGAAAGTTCTGGATTCTTTCAATGTTAATCTAAAATGATGGAACGACAAACTTCTCCCCGCACACAACACACAAGTGACTTGGTGTATTCGCATGCATGAACACGACAAAAATACATTTTAAAGTAGCTGTTGTCGTAATTTGTGTTGCATTATCCTCACTGGTGTTTTTTACCGTAGCTCCAATAAGGAATTATTATATTACTATTATGCTTAGTTATTTACAAAATAATAAACTAAATTTAAAAAATGTTGATTTTTCTATTGCATCTGAATGTTTTCTTGTGTTTGGGGAGCCCAGATTCAGAAGATAATGTATTGTAATGTAAATGTAAATGTAATTATCATAATGGAAAGACTGCCGAGTTGTCCAACTATACGTTTTAAATGACGTGAAATAGCATCTCCCCTTCTCAATGTATTGTAAGAACAAGCTGTACGTCTCGTTGGGCTCAACAGGCGTGCACTTAATTTTCTCATCTGAGCCAAAATATCGGACTTTTTCAGCCATCGTTGCCAGTAAAGCGATGATGTCATCCCCTATTCTGATCACAGCCACGAGGAGGATTATTTGCATGCTTGCAGGGAATTCATAGGATTATTTAGTGAAATGAGAGAGCCAATGTATTAGAAATCTCTTCCAGGATGATGAGACAATAACCAAAATGGTAAACATTTTGTTAAATGAATACCTCTCTAACAGTCAATCAAAACTTGGCAGATTTAGTTTTGCTCTTGTATTGAACCTGATGTTATAGAGTACAAATTTGATTAAAGGCAGCCATTAAAAAAAGTGTGCAATAGGAGAACCTCAAGATCAAATGAATGTACTCCAAGGCAACCGTGAACATTTCAGGGATACAGTATGTTCTCTAAGCGTCTAAGTCCAGTACATCCCCGCTTATTTGGGGATCTTTTCTCTGTTGTAAATTGTAAATAACTTAAAATTAAAAGTGGTTTGATGGCGTTATCTGCAGGGGAAAACAAGTGCTCTGCTAGAATCCAGCATAGGGCGCTGTCTCACAAGTCAATTGACTCAAGACCGCCCAGCAGGAAGATGCTTTGACAAGATGTGATGTTGTGTAACTGCACGTTTTGTAATTACAATACTGTATACTGTATGCTTGGAATTGTTTGTTAATGTGTAAAACTGAATTTTAAATGTGTTTATTAACTGTGAGAGGCGTGCTACAAGGTTTTGAGTATCAACATTAAAAAAAAAATGTTAAGGCGTTTTTAGGGCCTCCAGGAGGGGAGCTGGTTAGTGTTTGTGAGGACATGCCGCTATGAATGGGCGGTCCGCTCGGGAAATATTTCCCCACACAAACATTCCTTCTCCTCACGATTACAGCATTTAATTCACAATACGTCAATATCCGCATGATGATTCCACGTTGAACAGCAGATTATGTTTTTATTGGCCAATTCCGCGATTCCGTCAACGCAAAATTATAGGGCTCTATATATGTACACTTGGCACCAGCACACCCTGGGCCGCAGTTCGATAATGGACTTTGTGGTCATGTCGTCTGACTTGCGGTCATGTCGTGGACACACTGGTGAAGAGGGGCGTGGAGCTGTCAACCCATCACCACCTGCTGGTGAGTTGGCTCCGATAGGGGGGAAGCCAGGCATACCTGGAAGGCCCAAACACACTGCGAAAAAGAAGTCTATTGGGTCTTTATGGTCCATGAGACTGGTGGGAAGCGGTGCACGGTCAACACCGTGTATGGTGGGGATAGTGTGCTGCTGATCTCGAATCAAGGGGTTGTGAACCGATTGGAAGGAATTCTTTGAAGACCTCCTTAATCCAACCGACACATCTTCCAATGAGAAAGCAGTACGTGGGGTCTCTCAAGTGTGCTCCCCCCTCTCCAGACTAAGGTTGCCGATGTGGTCAAAAACTCCTTGGTGGCAAGGCCCCGGGGGTGGACAATATCCAACCAGAGTTCCTCAAGCCTCTGGATGCTTTGGGGCTGCCTTGGTTGACACGACTGTAATATCGCGTGGACATGGGGGGCAGTGCCTCTGGATTGGCAGACCAAAGTGGTGGTTCCCCTTTTTAAGAAAGGGGTTCCAACTGGACTCTCAACGGGCTGGGAATTCCTCGGGATCCTCCAGGAGGACCTGGACAAAGTAGCCGGGAGACGGAAGTCTGGGATTCTCTACTTTTAAAAGTCGCCCCGGCGACCTGACCCTGGATAAGCGGAGGAAGATGGATGCCATTTTTTAGGCTTTTAACGGGTGCATCCATTTTCACACTTTTTCGACATTCTCCAGGGGGGATTCTTGGAACATAACCCTCATCTACTGTACAAAAGA
This sequence comes from Dunckerocampus dactyliophorus, assembly GCF_027744805.1. Taxonomy (NCBI): domain Eukaryota; kingdom Metazoa; phylum Chordata; class Actinopteri; order Syngnathiformes; family Syngnathidae; genus Dunckerocampus; species Dunckerocampus dactyliophorus. The sequence continues at coordinate 12,251,704 of NC_072828.1, forward strand.
TGATGAGCCATGCTTACTACCATTGCAGCTTTACAACAGGGCTGGCCAAATAGTTTTCAAGAGGGTTGGTTATTGCTGTGAAAGCCTTAAAATGTATGATTGTCACTTTATATTATTTAGTTGGCCATATGATGTAATTGATGGTCACCTGTGTCTCCCCAGGCGTCCCTCTGGTCCCTGCTCATTACCCTCCTCCTGCTCTTCATCCTAACGGCGGCCATGCTGGGCCCCGAGCTTCTCTCCACCATCCCGCTGTCCGTCTATGCGGTGGCCCTCCTGATGCCCATGTGTGGGTATGCGGCGGGCTATGGCCTTGCGGTGCTCTTCGACCTACCCCCCAACAGCCGCCGCTCCGTCTCCTTGGAGACGGGTTGCCAGAACGTGCAGCTGTGCACCGCCATCCTCAAGCTGGCCTTCCCGCCTCAGCTGATGGGTGGCATGTACATGTTCCCACTGCTCTACGCGCTCTTCCAGGCAGCTGAAGCGGGCGTCTTCATCCTGGTCTACAGGTTGTACCGCAAGAAGGTGCTGCACAAGGCGGACCCAGTGCGGGATGGCGAGGACACGGACATAACATACCAGAGATTTCAGGATGAGGACGTTGACTTTGACGGGTCTTACGGTGCCGTGACGGTGAGCGACCCCAACACCATCATGCTGGACCCGTGTCCTCCGGATCCTACACCTGTTTAAATGTGCAAAACAAAGAGGATGAGAGGGGCAGCCATGTTTGTGTGACATACATTTTAAAAACAAACAAGATGGGCTGATGCATGTTTATCATTGTTTTAAAAACCTGAAAAAATTCATCATGCGTCACATATCAAGTCTGTGAATGTAACAATCGGCCATTCTGTGTCGGAATGAACAAATAAATATACAATATGTGTATATTAAAACAAATGTATGGAGAAAATAAAAGATGTTATATAGGCATCATTGCCTTGCGTACACCTTCATTTTATCATGGCACTAAACTCAAACTAATAGAAATGCAGTTTTCTAAGAAATGTTCTAAGAGGACCACATCAGCAATAATTGTTAACAGCATTCAATTGTCATAAAAGCGTAAAAACAAGTTAACCATTATTAAGAGTAAAGAATGAAAAAAAAAGACAAGATTTTAGCTCAGGGGTCTCCAACAGGTCACCTGATTTTGAGTAGCTCAGCAAAAGGTTAATAGCTAGAAGATGCACTCCTGATCGAAATTTTAAGAAATATTGCCTAGAATTTACATTTTGCACTGCTGGACCATAAGGAGGCTCTAAATAGAGCTTCAAAATGCAAAAAGAAGAGAAGGGAGAGAAACAAAAAATCTGAGTGAGTATGATTGCAAACAACTGAAATAGCCTGCTCATCAGCTGATCAAAAGTTTAAGACCATAGCTCCAAAAAAAGGATGGTCCAAAGAAGTGATGTTATTCTTCTGGAAGAAGTCCTTTGTCAGGCGGGCACTGTGAACTGCAGCGTTGTATTGTCAAAAAAGCCAGTCATTACCACACAGACGAGGGCCTTCAGTCATGAGGGATGCCCGCTGCAACATCTCCACATAGCCTTCTGCCGTTTGACGCCCCTGCACAATCTGAAGTTCCATTGTTCCATTGAAGGACAAAGCACCCTAGATCATGATGGCGCCTCCTCCACTGTGCCGTGTGGAAAACATCTCAGGTGGGATCTCCTTGTCATGCCAGTAACCAAAGACACGAGAGTTAAAACAAGACTGCTGACTCTGCCGCCAATGAGTGTAGTACGCCATGGGGCAGAAAGTCCGCCATGATGGTGAGCAAGAGAGGTGGGGGCTAGGCGGACAATAGTGTACACTGCATTCACTAGCGCTGAGCTGAGTATAAAATAAAGTCACACGCTGTGCGTACACTTTGATGAAATGGATGAATGTTATTTACTGAATACAATGAATTTATAAGTACAGTATATACTTTATATAAATGTGTAAAAATCCATTATACTGCAGAAATATGACCTACATGTAGATGTCAATAAAAACCTGAGCAGCAGTATGAAAGAAATGTTTTCTTTCTTTATTTGACTTTTTCCTTTCCTTACAGTGTTACCAACCCTTAACAATCAACATACAAAATAATAATACCTGTATTATATTGATAATTAACTGGAAGTATTTTCACAATGCAACATTTATTTCAGTAATGTCATTGTTAATACATTTGATAGACTATAACCTAAATCATCATCATCACTGACTTGTCATGAATTAAACTAATCACTAATCAGAAACAAATTAGCTTAAAGTCCCACACAATATACACTATAAGCCTTGTCCAATGTCCTGTTTATTTACAACAACCAGTGTTATATATCTACAACATTTTTATCACACATACCGGTCTTTGTTTTTGGGGAACTTGAAAAATGAAAAGTCCGGTCTTTTGGACCGTCTGTTCGAGCATTTAACGGCGGAGTGTGTTCCGAGGACATGATTACAATGCAGTGTTTCTGGATTCTGCTCACCATCATGGCAGCCAAACCCGCGCAGGGCATACTACGGAAGTGGATGCCAAGTCGGCAGTCCTGTTTAAACTCTAGTGTCCTTGCCAGTAACATAAAAGTAAATTTCAAACGAGCAATTTAGTGACATTGAAGGAGACCTTTGAGGACGTTTTTTGTTCTTAAAAGCCTACTCTCGCAGATGCCGTCTGATGACTATTGGAATGCACTCGGCACCAGTAACAAGCTTCATTTGGGCTGAAGATCGCCCCGTGTTTTGACGAACAGCCAATTGTTTCCGCTAGCTCGGGGCTGGTGCCTTTTTAAGAGAGTCTACCGTTTGCCTTTTTTAAAATTCCGTAACCTTCAGGAAAAGAGGGTTAAGTTTAAAATGACTTACTGCATCCAAACTCAGCAGCAATGGCGCGCTGCAAGAGGCCTTGCTTATGCAGCTCAACAATTCGCGTTCTGAGAGAGAAAGCTTTTTTGCCTTTGCCATCAAGAGTTCATGACAGTGTGAATATCTGACAGAAAATGACAATGAATCCACATTTTTACCAAGGCTCATAAACATAAACCCGCCATGCTTTTTATGTCTATTGAGTCGGAGAAAACAAAGGACAAAGACCTACATTATCCGGACACACACAACTGCTCAGGAGAATCTTTGTAGTTTGGATTTGTGATGAACTTTCAGCTTTGGTGTCTACCAGCTAAAGACAGCGTCATCATCACTGGAAAGGTAAGTGTAACCTAGCGTTAGTATCTAGCAACAGGCAGTGGGTAACCAACCTAATGCTAGTTCACTGACCATTCTTAGATTTGCATTCGATTTTTGAATCATCATTCCCAAAGATTGAATGACCCTCAATTGAAGCCATGGGTGTTTGTCAGGAAAGATTGAGTTGTGTTAGAGCCCACTGCAACTGCATCGCTGGACTTGCGGAGAGCTGCTCCAATGTATGAAATGTGTTTCGTGTGTGGCAACATAACAGTGGAAGAGGAGGAAACATGTTTTCTGCCAGAAATCCACTTATATCATTTTTATGGATCTTTGGGAATGAGGTAAAATGCTATTTCCTTCCCATCTTGTTGCATCCTGCTGCACAAAAGGTGTCTACCATCGTTTAAAAGAGAAAAACACATACAAACTAATGAGTGTACCGCCTTCCAGCCTGCCAACATGGATTTCCGGGTTGTGTGACATCATCTCCAGGAGCTCTATGCGTTGGGTTTCTTGTGCTTGAGTAGTTGTTGGTGGAAAAGAACAGTCATCTGATAGGCTACCATTGTAGCGAGTGCAGCCACAGCTAACGTTAGCAGTGAAGGCTTAGCAGTTTAGTGAGACATAGCAAAGCTCTTTGCCAAACTAAACTCGAGAACACTCCGTGTATAAGCAAGTCTGTGACCGACAGGCTGACGAATGTTCTTCCCAATAGCGATGAAGTGCAGGCAGATAAACATAGACAAACAAGACGAGGGGTTAATAGAGGTGTTGCAAACTGTGTCATATGATCCTTCAAGCCACCATGCAGGACTACTGTGAAGACCAAAATCAGCAAGATGTACGACGGCGAAGGGAAAAACAAACTTTAGATATAGGTCGAGGATTCTCCCAACTAATTTAATTATTTTTTAATTGAAAGAAACAAAGAACTTGACAGACGACTTCCTATCTTTTGTGTTTTTTGCAATCAAGTGTAGAATTACTGTACTGGCGTACATGCTGGGAGTTTGTTAGCCTCTGTGCTACGTGCTAGCGCAACTGGCTCCGAAGTGGAAAGTCTCCACTCTTTGCAGTACATACGAGTTTATTTCCCAGTTGTTGTTTATGAGCACTGTTGCCAACTCTTCAGTACGAAAAGTACCTATTGGCTATCCTAGAAGTCGCTACAAATCGCTCAATGACATCACTGGCTAATTTGCATATCATTTGCATGATGTAAGAGATGCTGTAGGAAAAATGCATAAGCTCGTGGGAGAGACAAAAAAGTGAGTAAAAACACCATAATTATGTTTATTTTCTTTGTTACCTCCAACCAAAATCAGCAAGATGTACGACGGCGAAGGGAAAAACAAACTTTAGATTTTGGTCGAGGATTCTCCCAACTGCTTTGCTATAACTGGAGATTATATGGACCTGATCTGAAATACAACAGAATATAAATGGCTAGGACTGCATCTGTTCAATATGTTAAAAACAATAAATGACTTTATGAAGCCACTTATTTTGGTATATATCAATCTTTTGATCTGCCACAATAATCTAATGAATTTAAATGAAAATACCGCAAGGTGAAAGTTTTCTCAGCAATTATTAGGTGAGATTTAAAAAGATGAATTAGATAAATTCATTCCAGATCATTAGGTTAATTGGCGACTCTAAATTATCCATAGGTGTGAGTGTGAATGGTTGTTTGTCTATATGTGCCCTGCGATTGGCTGGCGACCAGTCCAGGGTGTACCCCGCCTGTCACCCAAAGTCAGCTGGGATAGGCTCCAGCATACCCCCGCGACCCTAATGAGGAGAAGCGGTATAGAAAATGGATGGATGAAATTACACATCATAATTAGTCTCTCAATATTTTTTATCTGTTGACGGTACTAATTATAACATTTGAAATAAATATTTCACTGGCTGTAAGTATTTAACATAATTAATAGTTTAGTACTTTAGTAGTAATAGTTTAGTCATTTGCATGATGTAAGAGATGCTGTAGGAAAAATGCATAAGCTCGTGGGAGAGACAAAAAAGTGAGTAAAAACACCATAATTATGTTTATTTCCTTTGTTACCTCCGCCAAGCGCAGGACGGAGGTTATATTTTTGTCCATGTTTATCTGTTTGTCCCTGTTCAAAATAACTTGAAAAGTTCTAAATGAATTTGGATGAAATTTCCTGGAATTGTCGGAAATGTCGATATGGAAGAACTGATTACATTTTGGGGGTGATCCGGATCACCGTCTGGCTCTAGGAATTTTTTAAAGGATTTTTAACATTGCGAGATAGGACCATTTTTGGAATTTGTGCATATAACTCCACAAAAAATAGTCAGAACACTTGGAAACAAAATACAGGACAGGTTTCCAACAGGTTCTACAAAATATCAAAGACTGATCCAAAAATATGTAGGATTATCATTTTGGTGTGAATGACAATATGGAGCAACTACGGCACTTGGCAGAGGTCTGCGCTCTCCAAGTGCTTCTCTAGTTTGTTAATGTAAATTAAAGTTGGCCATCATGTCATCAAAATAATATAATTTTTCACATTTTATCTCGACCAGCGCCTCTCAAAGTCTAGACAACATAATAATTACATCCAGACTCACCTCCAGCCTCCACCTTTTATCTTGCAGTTAGGACTACTTCATTTATCACTGACAGGGAAGTGACCGAGTCCGAATGAGGCTTGAGTGTAATGAGTAGTAATTTAATAAAGATTAAGAAACATTTACGTTTTAAATGCCTCTGGGTAAAACAGGGCAAAATCCACCGCAGCGGCATCGCGCCTTGCGCACGCGTGATTCATGGATGTGTAGAGCTCCACTATGATCTCAGTGTGCCGCGGAAGTAAATTGTGCACTGACGGCTTGTGACTGCTATCAAACTGTAGAATACGTGTCCCCACATACCAGAAAACTCTCCAACAACACCAGAAAAAGTCCCTTTTGAGAAAATATTTCGCCAAGAGGGTTTGGAATTGGCAGCAATGTTCATGAGTTAGATCAATATTTTGCCACACTCCTATTTCTTTGGATCACTGGGGCAAAAAAGGACACTTTGCTACCCTTGTTTCACAAAGGTAAGTAAGTACCTTGCAATAGGAGAAATGCCCGCTACAGTGTTTGGGTGCGCCAGTCTCATTTACCCATGTACAGTAGAATGTTGCTTCGCTTTAGTTTCCCCTTTTGTGTCTTATCGGCTGTCGGATTAAAAAACAGACTGATGCCGATATGTGTCAAAATGCAGAATATCGGCGCCGATTATCGGTCGATCAGGAATACATACAGTACAAAAAATTGGGCTTTACTTACTGCCAACTTGGCACGCTTTTCCACGGTTAAACGTCTTCTGAGTTTTTTACTTTTTGTCTACATCTAGCATCAGTGCTTGTGTTTTTCCTGGTCTGGCTCAAAGAAAGCTAGTCGGGATGGCTGATGGTAGAATCTCCCTCCGGTAATACACATTCAGTCGCAAACTTTCCTTTATCTGAGGTACAGTATCAAAACAACTGGCCTCGAAATGTGCCGAAATACAGCACCGAAGAATCTGACGCAAGACATTTTTTTCAACAAATCTTTTGAGTGATCCTAGGAGCTATGTTGTCTGGGGCTATATGCCCCTGGTAGGGTCTCCCAAGGCAAACAGGTCCTGGGTGACGGGCCAGACCAAGAGTGATTCAGAAGACCCGTATGAATAAACACACAAGGAGAGACCGCACCTCGCCCAGAAGTGGGATACCGGGGCCTCACCCTGGAGCCAGGCCTGGGGGAGGGGCTCACAGGCGAGCGTCTGGTGGTCGGGTTTTCACTCGTGGGACCCGGCCGGGGTCAGCCCGAAGAAGCCACACGGGATCTCCCCCCCGTAGACCCACCACCTGCGGGGGCAAGCATAAGGGTCCGGTGCATTGCGTTTTGGGCGGCGGTCGAGGGCGGGCGCCTAGGCGACCTGGTCTTCGGCGGCCAAATCTGGTTCTTGGGACATGGAACGTCACTTCTCTGGCGGGGAAGGAGCCCGAACTTGTGAGAGAGGTTGAGACATTCCGACTAGATATAGTCGGACTCACCTCGACCCACAGTTTGGGTTCTGGATCCAAACTCCTTGAGAGGGGCTGGACCTTGTTCTACTCTGGAGTTGCTGCAGGGGAGAGGCGGCGAGCTGGTGTGGGCTTATTAATAGCCCCCCGGCTCGGTGCCTCTGTGTTGGAGTCATCCCCGGTGAACGAGAGGGTCATTTCCCTACGCCTTCGGGTTGGGGAAAGGGTCCTGACTGTCGTTTGTGCGTACGCGCCAAACGGCAGTTCAGAGTACCCAGCCTTCCTGGAGTCCATCAGAGGGGTGCTGGAGAGCACCCCAACTGGTGACTCTGTCGTTTTACTGGGAGACTTCAACGCCCATGTGGGCAATGACAGTGTGACCTGGAGGGGCGTGATTGGGAGGAACGGCCTCCCCGATCTGAACCCGTGCGATGTGATGTTGTTGGACTTCTGTGCGAACCACAGTTTGTCCATCACAAACACCATGTTCCAGCATAAGGATGTCCATAAGTGCACATGGCACCAGGACACCCTAGGCCGCAGGTCTATGATCGACTTTGTAGTCGTATCATCAGACCTGCCTCCGCATGTTTTGGACACACGGGTAAAGAGAGGGGCTGAGCTGTCAACTGATCACCACCTGGTGATGAGTTGGATTAGATGGCGGGGGAGGATGCCGGACAGACCCGGGAGACCCAAACGTGTAGTGAGGGTGTGCTGGGAACGTTTGGCAGAGTCTCCTGTTCGTCGAGTCTTCAGCTCTCACCTACGGCAGAGCTTCTCCTGCATCCCGGGGAAGGACGAGGATATCGAGTCCGAATGGGCTTTATTCCGTGCCTCCATTGCTGAGGCAGCCGATCGGAGCTGCGGCCGCAAGGTGGTCGGTGCCAGTCGTGGCGGCAAGCCCCGAACCCGATGGTGGACACCAGAGGTCAGGGCTGCCGTCAAGCTGAAGGAGGAGTCCTATCGAGCATGGATGGCTTGTGGGACTCCTGAAGCAGCTGACGGGTACCGGCAGGCCAAGCGGCACGCGGCTTCGGCGGTGGTCGAGGCAAAAACTCGGGTGTGGGAAGAGTTCGGTGAGGCCATGGAACACGACTTTCGGTCGGCCTCGAAGAGGTTCTGGCAAACCGTCCGGCACCTCAGAAAGGGGAAGCAGTGCCCGGTCCACACTGTTTACAGTGGGGACGGGAGCCTGCTGACCTCGACTGAGGATATAGTTGGGCGGTGGAAGGAATACTTTGAGGCCCTTCTCAATCCCACTGACATACCTTCCATAGAGGAAGCAGAGACTGAGAATACGAACGCAGACAGTTCCATCACCGTGGCTGAGGTATCTGGGGTAGTCAAAATGCTCCCCAGTGGCAAAGCTCCGGGGGTGGACGAGTTTCGCCATGAATTCCTCAAGGCTCTGGATGTTGCGGGTCTGTCTTGGCTGACACGTCTCTTCAACATTGCGTGGAAGTCGGGAACAGTACCTCTGGATTGGCAGACTGGGGTGGTGGTCCCCCTTTTCAAGAAGGGTGACCGGAGGGTGTGTTCCAACTATAGGGGGATCACACTCCTCAGCCTCCCTGGGAAAGTCTATTCCAGGGTGCTGGAGAGAAGGGTACGACCGTTAATCGAACCTCGGCTACAGGAGGTGCAATGTGGTTTTCGTCCTGGTCGCGGAACACTGGACCAGCTCTACACCCTTGCAAGGGTCCTGGAGGGTACTTGGGAGTTTGCCCAACCGGTCTACATGTGCTTTGTGGACCTGGAAAAGGCATTCGACCGTGTCCCTCGCGGTGTCCTGTGGGGGGTGCTCCGGGAGTATGGGATTGGTGGCGCGCTACTACGTGCCATTCAGTCCTTGTACAACCGGAGCAGGAGCCTGGTTCGCATTGCCAGTAGTAAGTCAAGCCTGTTTCCGGTGAACGTTGGCCTCCGCCAAGGCTGCCCTTTGTCACCGATTCTGTTCATAATTTTCATGGACAGAATTTCTAGGCGCAGCCAAGGTGTCGAGGGAGTCCAGTTCGGGGGCACTAGGATCTCATCTCTGCTATTTGCAGACGATGTGGTCCTGATGGCCTCATCGGGCTGTGACCTGCAGCGTTTACTGGGACGGTTTGCATCTGAGTGTGAAGCTTCTGGGATGAGACTCAGCACCTCCAAATCCGAGGCCATGGTTCTCAGTCGGAAAAGGGTGGATTGCTCCCTGCGGGTTGGGAATGAGGTCCTGCCCCAGGTGGAGGAGTTCAAGTATCTCGGGGTCTTGTTCACGAGTGAGGGAAGGTTGGAGCGTGAGGTCGATAGGCGGATCGGCGCAGCATCTGCAGTAATGCGGTCGCTGTGCCGGACCGTCGTGGCGAAGAGAGAGCTGAGCCGGAAGGCAAAGCTCTCAATTTACCGTTCGATCTATGTTCCCACCCTCACCTATGGTCATGAGCTTTGGGTCATGACCGAAAGAACAAGATCGCAGATACAAGCGGCTGAAATGAGTTTTCTTCGTGGGGTAGCGGGACTCACCCTAAGAGACAGGGTGAGGAGCTCGGTTATCCGGGAGAAGCTCAGAGTAGAGCCGCTGCTCCTTCACATCGAGAGGAGCCAGCTGAGGTGGCTCGGGCATCTAGTCCGGATGCCTCCAGGACGCCTCACTGGTGAGGTGTTTCGGGCATGCCCAGCCGGGAGAAGGCCCCGGGGAAGACCTAGGACATGCTGGAGGGATTATGTCTCACAGCTGGCCTGGGAACGCCTTGGTGTCCTCCCGGTGGAGCTGGAGGAGGAAGTCTGGGCTTCCCTACTGAGACTGCTGCCCCCGCGACCCGGACCCGTATGAGCGGAGGAAAATGGAATGGAAATCTTTTGACGTCTTTTCAAAGTGTGAACAGGCTTACTCCGTCTCCTCGTGTGCTCGAGCAAAAGTCTTCCACACAACGAGCGGGCATAATGTAAAAAATTTATCTAACAAACAATATAAATTCAACCAAAACTGCAACACAACAATACAGAAATCAATATATTCCATGGGCATTTCCGACAAAAGGTGGTTTCAGTGACAAAAAGTGTAAAAAATTGAAAATATTTCCACATTTGAGCACACCTCTGACACAGGAAATATGCCTTTCAATGTTATTTTTCCATAAAGAAAATAACAAAATGAACATATAATATATAATTAAAGAAACTCCTGAATTTCAATCTCTCCACAAACTGTCTTAAATTGTTACAGTCATACCTCTCATCTCGCTTTCAGCTGGTTAAAAATCATAACCATAATTCCAATGTCTTAGGGTTATCAACTGGTGTCCCGCAAGGCTCAGTACTAGGCCCACTTCTATTCAGCATGTATGTTAATGATCTCCCTTTTGTGTGTGAATCATGTGACATCTTAATGTACGCTGATGACACAGTAATCCTAGGTCATGGGAAGACGGCAGGGGAGGTTGAGACTAAGCTAACTGATGCAATGGTGAGAATTACATCCTTGCTAAATCAATGTTGTTTGCAGTTAAATGTTACAAAAACGGTCTGAATGTTTTTTTCAAGGATGAACAATTCAAACATGAATCCGGTCATTTCTGTCTCTGGTGAGAGGCTACAGGTTGTTACAGAATTTAAATCTAGGACTACATATTGACTCGAATCTCAGCTTCAAAAATCACATAAAGAAAGTCTGCAATAAGGTAAAGTTTAGTATGTCAAATTTTAGATTTATCAGAAACTATCAATTGAAGCAGCCAAGATATACTTCTTCTCAATGATTATCTCTCACATCACATACTGTCTAATAAGTTGGTCTAATGCACACTCCACTGTAATGAAACTATTAGAATCATTATATAAACAAGCACTTAAAACACTGTATAAAAAACCTTTCAGATACCACCATTGCCATATTTTGAAGAAGTATAAATTGCTGAGCTGGGAAAATCTCATCAAATACAAAAACATTTGCTTAGTATATAAGATCTTGCACGGTTTGGCTCCTCCTCCACTATCCGGTTTCTTAACATTTTGGTCCTCTGCTACCAGGGCCACCAGAGGTGCCACCAAAAAAGACTGCACAATCCCAATCAGGAAAACCACATTTAGCCAGGCTGTATTCTCATTTAGAGCATCCCATCAATGGAATACAGTACCACAATCAGTCAGAGAATCTTTATCATATCACTCTTTTAAACTCAATGCTAAGAACTGGCTTGTTGAAATCGCAAAGATGTGTGCACTAGCAGTATCACTGGTACTATCCATTATTCTACCTGTGTCAGGTAGAGAACAAATTAAATGTAAATGGTAAGGTAGCCAATATGGCTGGCTTGGCGATGTTTATATTATAATTTTCATTTTGGTTTTTATTAATTTTATTATATAACTTGGTACTGTGGTCATATGTAATGCCGACTGTATTTCTGTTCATGTCTGTTGTGTATGGTTTCTTTTTTGTTGTTTTGTTTTGTTGGGTCCCTTCACTATCTGGCAAAAGGGACTGCCGATGAAAATTAGCCTTTCAGCTAACTTGGGTACATTTACTTTCTGCAAATAAATGTTGATTAATGTACACTGTCCCTTTTTAAAAATAAAGAATAAAAAAAAACATGTCTTTTGGTGTCATGAGCACTTTAAATTTCCTTATACATTGGATACCAAACTGAACGGGAAAGTTTGACAAACTTGATAAACCAGTACCTGAAGTATAACAAAATCATGCAACCAGAAATACTTGGGTGAATCCCCAGCACTCTTTCATACAGACAGACACACGGTGACAGGTTTTCACCAATGCATAATGTCATTCATTTGCGATCTGTGACATTTCTCCTGCTATTGTAACAAATTTTCGTTGGTGTGTTCATTTTAGGCGCAATACAATCGTCTATGACAGATTGAATACATTAAAACCTTTATACAGACCCCACAGTTGTCGCATACAGATCGAAAATTGGTATGTGAGGAAAACGTTGTTTAGAGTGGCTAAGCACCCCAAAACGCACCTCGTTCACCCACCCGTGTTCATGTGACAACACACCTGTCTTTAATGAATCTTAATGGCGTCCATGGAGATAAAGGACATTTAAATGACTTCATCTGTCCAGCTGTGTAGGTTGAACAAACAAAATGGCAACGTACGGCGACGAGCCAGTCGATAGCTATTTCTATTCATCTTACAACCCTTATTACGCGAGCAGGTACCGGCCCAAAGACGCATCGTGGAAGTACAAAAGTTACCTGTCTCACTATGGCGACTCATCGGAAGCCTTCAACAACCAGCAGCGCGCTCAGCTCAAGTCCATCCTGTCGCAGATCAACCCCAAGCTCACGCCTAGGCTCCGCAAGGCCAATACCAAGGACGTGGCAGTGCAGGTGAACCCCAAGAGGGACGCCTCGGTGCAGTGCTCGATCGGGCCGCGCACTCTCGTCGCCTTGAAGCGAGACGTCCGGCGCAAGAAGGCATCAGAGGGGTCCTCGACCACTGACGAGAGTGGTAGCCCCAAGGCGGCGGTTCGATACCCGCGGACCTTGGCGCTGTACTCCCCCATAGCCTACCGGAACATCACGTACTTCCTGGCGGAGGACAAGGACTCTCCGTCCGGGGAGGCTCTGGTTAAGCGGGCAGAGGAGGTCGAAGAAGCTGTCAGGGTGGACGCCCGGAAGGACGAGGCCGAGCAGGTAGAGTTCAAACGGAACAGCGAGGAGGCACGGCCCGCCGAAGAGGGGTCAAAGGGCAAAGTCATGGAGGAGGGGTCAAAGGGCAAAGCACGCGTACGGTTCCAGGTAAGTATCTCTAGAGCTGCCTTTTTTTTTTTTTTTGAGGTTCTGTAATTTTATAATTGAGTTATTTTGGAAACGTTAAAGAACAAAAGATCAACTTACTAATTTTGCTGTTAAAAGCAGTATTTTTATTTTTAATCTGATTTTGTCAACTTTGGACTACAGTTAAACAATTTAGAGGGGCATTTGAAGTAAAGTTTCCACATTTGGGAAACTTAATGGACTAAAGCTTAAAGCATTTTAACTTCAGTGAAACTCTGGTCCGCACATAGTGACCCAACTCATTTTCCATCAGTTTCTGGAGCAGAAGTACGGCTATTATCACTGCAGAGAATGCAATCTGAGGTGGGAGAGTGCCTACGTGTGGTGCGTTCAGGGCACCAACAAGGCGAGTACATTTTTTTTTAATATATACATTTTTAAACTGCATAAATACAGGGGTGTCAGACTCGTGCCATGGAAGGCTGAGACGCTGCAGGTTTTCTTTCCAGCCTGTCACTAAAGCAGGTGATTTTAATGATCAACACTTTCACTTTGAGGGAAGGAGCTCATCAATTACCTAAATCACCTTCTGGAGAAACTGGTCGGAGAGAAAACCTGCAGTGTCTCGGCCCTCCATGGCACGAGTTTGACACGTGGCCTTAAAACACTGACTTTGCCCTGCAGGTTTACTTCAAACAGTATTGCAGGAAATGCCAAAAGGAGTTCAATCCGTACCGGGTGGAGGACATCACCTGTCACGTGAGCCACCCTATTTATGTTCTAGAATGCCGTGACCTGTCTTGACTAATCAGTTCTGTCTCGTCTAGACCTGCAACAAAGCCCGCTGCTGCTGCTCTGTGACGCAGCGCCACGTGGACCCCAAACGGCCGCACCGCCAGGACTTGTGTGGCCGTTGCAAAGGCAAGCGACTCTCCTGCGACAGCACATTCAGCTTCAAGTACATCATATGAGCCATACTTGAACTTTGGGGCCAAACCGCAACACTCGGCAAATTTATATTGTTTCAGTGCTTTTGTTTCACGTTTTGTTGCAGACACTGATGGCATCACCAGTAATAAAATGGCTACTTTGCACTCCTTGGAGGCATAAGTCCATTACTTTCAGCTGGGTGGTTAGAAATGTGCCGTGGTAGACGACCTATCCCACTATGCACGGATGCAATCTGTGCCATTCAACAGCTCAATTGAAACTTATGTCTTAAAAAATGTTAATCAAAATGTAAATTGATACCAATTTGTCACGTTATTTTTGGAAAACTCCCGAGAGGGGATGCTGCTCCGCTTACATGTTGTAATTAATCTTAATAAACCACTGTTCAACTGTGCTGGCAGCACTTGTTTAGCCCTAGACCATGCTGTGGTCAAACTTGTGCCATGACACTGCAGGTTTTCTTTCTAGCTCGTCACTAAAGCAGGTGATTTTAATCAGCGCCTCCAATTTGAGGCAAGGAGCTCATAAATAAATCTCGTGCTGGAGAGAGAACCTGCAGTGTCTCGGCCCTCCATTGACGCGTGGGTCTATGCCGTCAAGCATGCTTGACTGTATGCAAGACAATTATCTTGCAACTCCCAAGAAAGTGATCATTTTGGATTTACCATTTATAAATTCAAAATTTGCTTGTAATACAAAAACTTGGACAAAATCCCTATCTTCTTGACATCTAATATGCTAATTCTGTTGACTGCAACACAAAGCAGTTTAAGTGCATGCTAAACTTTTTTTTTTCCCAAAATTTTTTGGGAGGAAATTCCCAAATTTGAAAGACACTCAAACAGCTGTACTGAAAATTAAATGTAGTTCAACTGTAGATTTTTTTTTTGTGCTCTTCCTATGTGAGGTTGGTGTGTTCCTTTTGGGTACGTTGCCATCTTTGAATAATTAAGATTTCTACAGCCCCTACAGTCAATGCTATGATTTGAATTTTATTCATCCATAGAGAAGGCTGGTATGTGAATGAACCAAAAAAGTGTAATCACCCCTAAATTAAACATCTACAAGGGGAAAAGAATATTTAAATAAACGGCATTCAGAATGTACCAGACAAGCAGGTGAGTGAGGACAATGACTGCTGCAATGGTGTTTTTTTTTTTTGGGGGGGGGGGGGGGGGGGGGGGGGTAAAAGGACACAGTTGGTGGAGCAAGAGTCTCCCCTTCTTTGGATTCCAAGGAGAACACAGTGGAGAGAAAAAAATGCATGTGGTTGGATATAGATGCTACAGTAGGATGACATCAAAAAGGCAGCTAGTCCCAACTGAGACCCTCATAACAAAGGGTAGGGGCTATAATCTTGTTTTGACTCATCACGAGTTTTAAACATGGCGTCCTACACAAAGGAGGAAGGGGAGAATAATACAATTTACACTTTCTAAAATATATACAGATTAAAATAAGTTATAAGCAATGTGTGTGTATATATATATATATATATATATGCACATGTCTGTGTGAGAGCATCACACAGCCTCTAAAGGCAGCTGCTTATTTGGTTAAAGGGGCCAGTTAGCCATTCAGGACGCATTAAAGAGGTAAAGTGAGAGGGACAGTGGTGTCAAAGCAGATATATATATTTGTCTCTTTTTACACTTCCCTGAGGACCGGGGGCGCCTCTCACAGGGTCACACGTTAAATATCCTCTAACATTTACAACTGAGGAGGTTAAGCTCTAAGAATAAAAAATACATTTCTCCCAAAAAATATTCTCGCATTGCTTTTTGTCTGTCAAGCATGCTTTTTTTTTTTTTTTGCTTACAAAGGCGCACGGTAGCTCTACCAAAGTGGTCCTTCCAGTCACATTCGGCAAAAAAATCAAAAATATCATCCCGCCCGCTGCGTCCTCTCTAATACACGACTTATTGCAAAAGAATGTTGCATGAGGTTTAGTGTGAGGAAAGATATTAGCTTGAAGCATCCATACATCAAAGTCAGCAAGAGTTCACACACATCCTTTAGCCCTTTGTCGGTGGAGTCTCTTGTCGTCCTGCCATTTTTATGTTTCTTTTTTTAAATTTTTTTATTTTTGTCACATTCCAGTGCTGATCACGGTGTCTCGTGGCTGGCCAGCCTGGGCCTGACTCAGTGCCTCTCGGATCTGCAGATTGAGCTCCATGAGGCGGCCGCTGGCCTGGGACAGATCCCTGCTGGGGCCCACCACTGCCAGGCAGCCCGTCTGGCCCAGTGTCTGGTGGCGGAAATAGATGTGCAGGAGCGTCTGGACCGCGTTGTCACCCTCATTGCCGAAGATGTCGTTGGGCCACAGGGACCTGAGGGTCAAGAAGCAGAGTTTTTTTTTTTTTTTTTTTTTTAAATGCTAGTTTACAGGATCTCCCAAAAGTGTGTACAGTCTGCACATTTGAAGCATTTTATTATAATTTCCAAGGGACAATAGAAAGTAAGGTTGGATATACTTTACAGTAGTCAGCGTACAGTTTGTAGTATAGCAGTACACAACATAAGTGAGTAAATCTCACTGTGAACATGCAAATTATGTCCAAAGTGTGAATGTTTTGCCTGAATCCTTTTGGGCATGGAATTCACATGGAATCCTCTTCCACATAACATCACTGGTGGAAGTTTGACACCTTGCGCTCCTCCACTGTCTTCCTTTCACCTGAGGATGCTCAGGTGCTCAATTGCGTTCAGGTTTGGAAGAGACATACTTGGCCACTCCATCACCTTCATTTTCAGCTTCCTCAGCAAGGCATTTGTCATCTTGGAGGTATGTTTGCGCTCCTGCTATGTGGCCTAGTTTTCCAAGCGAGCGGATCATGCTGTGCTTTACAATGTCATAGTACATGTTGGAACTCATCTTTCTATTCAAAGAACTGCAGCTCTCTCGTGCCAACAGCATTCATGCATCTTGCTACTCACGTGTTGCACCTATTTAGAGAATAATGACTGTGTTGACTCATTTTGAGTGGATAGTAAATCTATACTGCTATACAAGCTGTACACTTACTACTCTAAAGCAGTGGTTCCCAAACATTTTACAGGGCGTATGCCTTCAGACATTTGACCTGAAGCCATGTACCCCTGACTCCTGCACAATTAAACACACATCTTTTGATATTAATTAACTTGAAATATTGAACACAATTAACTGGTATTTATTTTATAGTATTTTGCGTGGTCACATTTTGGAAAACATTTCACATGAGCACTAATAAATAGATAAGTAATCATCCAACATATATTTTACAAACATTGAACATAGTTTATTGGTTAATTAATTTTAAAGTAATTCTGGGTCAAAATGTGTATTTTGCATGGTTACATTTTGATAAAGTTTCACATGAGCATTGATATATAGATAAGTAATCATCCTACATCTTTTATTCCAGTCTGATGTTGGCATTCTTCCGTTTGAATGGCTTAAATCTGAGCATCACTTTTTTTGTCCACTGACGATGGCTATGGTTTAAATCGGCATAATTTATTACAAAACAGGAGGGGAACGTTTAACAATGACGATAAAGCTGTATCTGAAGTACAAAAATACATACAATCAATGATAAAGCCCCACTCACAGTGACAGGTTTTCATCGCGGGGACTGGAACAATATAAATTAAATCTTTGATATGAAACACTCTTAATGTGCAAAATAATAACCAAACTTACTTACGTGTTCATTTGATGCACACAGAACAATGAACAGCATCGTGTGCTGTCTCCTTCCTGCTCTGTTCTCCACTGTGCCGTGAGGCGTTCGGGCGCACTCGTAATTGAAAGTGGTGTTAATTGTTTTAAATTTTTATTCCCGTACACCCTATTACAATTGGCATACCCCTGGGGTACGTATACCCCACTTTGGGAACCTAGGCTCTGAAGTACAGTATATCCAAGTTTAACCTCTATTCTTCATTGACATGATATTCTGTCATACAAATACTTGCAAGTATGCAAGTGGAGTGTCTTCACTTTTACCCCCAATGCCCTAAACCACATGTGTCAAACTCAAGGCCCGGGGGCCAAATGTGGCCCGCCACATCATTTTATGTGGCCCCCAAAAGCCTGGAAATAATGTGTCAATAATGCACTTAATCTTTTTCCTTTTAAATGTATTTATTCTTTCATTTTGACTGAAAAATTGTACTGCGTGCAGTTTTTCTAAACTTTAATATTATCTGATCAGATATTCCAAGTGTTTTTTGTTATCAGAAAAAAAAATCCCTGAATGTCTGCTTGTCACCTTGACATGTTCACTTCACTTCTTAATTCAAAGCAAGTTATCCATCACTTTGTTAGTAAAAATATAATAATCAAATGCAGGGGCAATTGTGTAATAATATCATGAGGTTATATTTATATTCATATATAATAATAGTTACAAGTGGCCCTATGAAGGCAGCCATAACTGCGATGTGGCCCTCAATGAAAATGAGTTTGACACCCCTAAACAAAAAAGCTAACCTTGGTATGGTACAGAATGTAGCTGTACTGGTTGCATTACCTTTCCAATGGAAACGCTGATATACGTTCTACTAAACCATACTGCTTACTAGAAATGAGGCAAAAGAAGGTCTACTGTTAAAGACCATTGTTTAGTTTGTGCAACACAATCTGCAAGTTTGCATTTCATGATCGTAGACGACCACAATGTATCTCACCGGGCATTTTATAATTGCTTATGATACTGAAAATGTCATAACTTCACCAAAATTGCAGAAAGAGGTACCGTTTTTGGCTCAGGTACTGTTTGTATATGAGTAAAATAAAAAATGCAGTAAGTTATTCATCGACAAGAGGTCAATTAAACTGCATTAAACAAGACTGATAGGCCTGAAGAACGTTTGTGAGATCGTTACCTAAAGACTTTGACTTGCATGAGGGCAGAGCAGAAGTCTCGCGTTCTCAGGCTTTCAATGAGCAACTGGATCGCTGTCTCCGTGTTGGTCTGGGCAGTGTCCGGCATGCACACGTCATCCTCCTGGCCGTCATTTCCTCTCTCCGCCGCCTTCAGGCAGCTCTCCAGGGCACTGAGCTCGTCAGACATGTTGGTCACCTGGGCAACAGAGATGCTGGATAGATAAGACATAGGGAAGAAACTGTGCGTGCCTTGTGCAGAAGCATGGGAACAATAAACATCTTGATTGAATTTGAATGGTTTAAAGTCAGCCGACCTCCCTCATCCATCCCCAGAAGAAAATCATTCAATTTCATTCAGTGCTGTGATCCAATTAAAGGTACATTAAGATGCTGCCTGAATGGAGAAGCACTGCGGTGCACATTCAGCAACGACTGTTTCAACCACCATGCACTGCAATAGCCATGTCTGAAAGACACTAGGAGTCTGTTGATTGGTAGACAAAGCAGTTTAAGACCGCCTACACCCATACATGTTAAAAATACAGGCCTGATTAGGGCTTACAAACCAACTTAATTATACTGTACCACTTGGTTGAAACAAAAAGAAAGATACCTGACATAGGACATACAACCTTTTGTTTTAAACGTCATATTCAATTCAGTACAACCCCAAGTTGAATGGTCCCGAGGTTGCACAACTCAGAATTGCTCAAAAATCTTCGCTAGTAAAGTGGCACAAAAATCCAGAGGTCAAAGCGCCGTTGTGCATGACATCACATGAGATTTCAGTGAATCCCATGAGACTTCAGCTCAACGAGAATCTGGAAAAAAAGGATTAATCTCCGCAATGTTTTGTTCTGTTTTGCTTTGGTTTGAAGGGGACAAGTGTGAAGATAACCATAGAACCAAAAATGTAAGCTATTTCTATGAAGTCCATGTCCTGGCTGCTCAGACGAAAAGTCAACATCAACTAGATTAGTTTTCAGCAGAAATTGCATGTGAATACTGAAAGCTGAACTGAAATGTAGAATGAATATTGAAATATCCTAGAAGTGTGTTGAAATCTATTCACTGACTGAGGATCGAACCAGCAACCATCAGGTCGGGAGACAACGACTCAATCTGAGCCATGCCACTGTGCACATAATGAGCAGGATCGTTACATGTAATGTTAAATGTAAAATGACTTTCCACCAACAGAAAGCGACACTGAAATTGTCCACTCACAGAAAAAGTCCTGATAGATGTTGTTCTCAATGTTCTGAACGAGTTGAACATTTTGATGTTGGAATGGTTTGATGTGCTTGGGCAATGTGGGAGTAGTTAGCAGACAAAAACGACAAAATTTGAAATGTTGGAATGTAAAAATGGAGAATAATTGTTGAAATGGATATACAGTACATGTTTAACGATTACATAAGGACCGAAGATCAAACCAGCAACCATTGCATTGGCAGCCAACCTACAATCATGTTTCCCTGTAGAATAAGTGAAATGTTACAGTAATGGATAATGGAAAATGATTTTTCACCACTAGGGGGGCACCATTTAATTTGTCCATTCGTTTTGAGCAAACTACAAACGGCGGAATTTGAAGTGTTGGAAAGTAAAAATGCAGACTGCATGTAAAAATGTATAAACAAGTTGAATGACTACAGTGGGTGTGAGGATCGAAACAGCAACCATTGGTGTGAGAAACAACCACTTACGTCCTGAACCATGTCACCCTGTAGAATAATGTTAATAGTTATGCAAAATGTTAAATGATTTTTCACCAGCAGGGGGTGCTAAACAGTTTGCCCATTCATTTTCAATGGCTAAATTGTCACAGAAAATATAAAATTACAGTAAATGTGGGAATTTTTGTAAAGTCATTTTTACGTTGGATTGGTTTGAATCAGTTGAGAAATGCGAGAGGAGTTAGCAGACAACAAAACGAGGCGGAATAAGAAGTAGAGGAATAAATAGATGCAAAATGGTGTAAAAGAGGAGTCCCCAACCACCGGGCCGGGGCCCAATACCAGTCCGTGGGCGGGGCTGAACTGGGAAGAGGAAACCTTTCAGGCGCAATGATATAACAATACACACACACACACAAAAAAACACTTTTGTAAATAACTAAATACAATTTTAAGTAAATGCATATCAATTTTGGAAATATGGGCCATTATTTTATTAAAAAAATAATATAGTTAGAAGTTTTTGCATGTTTATGTTGTTTGTTGCAAGATAAATTACATCGCTATACGACCCCCACCACCACCAACACCCAGTCCGCGGAGATTTGTGGGAACACGAGGCGGTGGGTCCAAAAAGGTTGTGGACCACTGGTGTAGAACAATGATAAAAGAACAGAAGCTAGCGTGGAACTGTACATTGGAAAGAAAGCTGCAATTTAGTCTTTATGTGACAAGACCCGCCTCCCCAAGCACAAGCAATGTGCTGTGTCCATCCCTCAGCATCGAAGTTAAGGGTGAATGCGTGTTTTATGGTGTTCACATTGTGCTTAAAATAAGAACCTTTTGTATGACACTTAAGATGTGAATGAACCGCAGCCCCCTGCTCGTACACAATGTTTGACTGTAGTTTTTATTTTTATATGATATACAGTACAGATTAGGAGTGTCACGAGATAGTTCACGAGACGAGACATCACACGAGATTGGGTCTATGAGAATGAAACAAGATTTTAACATTATTTTTAAGAAAAAAATATACAATGAAAAAATATATGACTGGACAAACAGACTTTTTAATTTAACTGAGTCACAAAACACTGCAGGTGCATTTCAGAATGCTTATTGAGTCCCAAATTATTATATAAACAATATTATTATCAATTTTATTTGAGACATATATATATTATAATTAAGTTGCCACTCACTTGGGTTGTCAGCTATTTAGACAATAATGTACAAGCTATACACTGACTACTCTAAAATATATCTTGAGTTTCATCTTTATGTAGCAAGACTCACATGTGCCCATCCTTCATCATCAGACACTTGCCCGTCTTGTGCATGCATATACAGTCATGGTCAGAAACACTGGCATGCCAATATTTTTGGCCATGACTGTACACATACACGTAGTCTCAGAGAAGCTCATGTCAACTTTTGCTGCCTGTGTGTTTTATGTGGGGTGTGGCTTTTATGCTCTGAGCAGAAAGAAGGCCGCATAGGGATAGGGTTAGGGTATGTTCAAACACTAGCTTCTTTTTACACTTGCATGACAGTTAAGATGTCTGTTCAAACATTGCCTGTACAGTTAACAAAGGTTTTCCAGTGATTTTATCTTACTCTAAATCTGACCAGTGTCCTGGAAAATATTGTGTTTATCCTCAGAGGTGTCACTGCAAATTGACTCATTCCACTGCAGGTTGATCATACTGATTAGCAGGTGGTCTCACCTCGGCCTCCCTCTTGATGGTGTCCACCCTGCTAATGAGCTTGCAGTAGGCCTGGAAGAGCAGCAGCAGCTGAAAGTGCAGCTTGTAGAGACGGCGACACAGCTCCAGCTCCTGTAGAGAAACCCACAAATACAAAGCGTGAGGCGGTGCACTGAGAGGACTCTCGGCAGTCACGTGACCAGAGACGAATGGCAGTTCCCGGGTTAGATACGTGGGGGGAACAGGTGAAAGGGGTTAACGAGCCCTGGAGCAAAGTGCCAACCGGTTTTGGGCCTTGAGAGTCTATCATCGCTAGCAGAATTAGTCAATTAGAAAACGATACATCACAGCTGCCGCCAACAGGGATGGCTGTCGAGATGAAGGGGCCAATGATGAACTAATTATTAATCCAGGAGGAAAATGGAAACAGTCATTTTTAAAGGCGTGGGGATGGAATAACAAACATGCAAAATTAAAACAGCAGCAAAATAAAACAATCAGCCCACTTCTAGCCAGCCTCCATCTGGATGCAATGGAGAAGTTATGATGATTATGCTGCCATTCAGCATATAAGGTCATTATGACTGGATGGCAGGGTGAGGATGTGGGTGTTCGTCGAGCTGGGTTACATGGCCGATCAGGGCCAAGGAGGATGGGGGGTGGGGGGTGGGGGCAATGCACGGACTCATGAGATGGTCGGCTATTCAAATATGAGAACCACTTACTGCCAGACTTTCCATTTGCTAAGCAAGAAGGTGAGCAGGTCACAGAAACAACAACAAGAAGAGAAAGATCAAGAATTAGTCAAGAGACGTCTCTGCTTCACTTCACACGTGTCAGATACTTGCGGATGTAGAGAGAAAGCAGGAGACAACGAACGGCACAAAAACATGTCGACAAAGTGTGTCGTAACTGAACTTGTAAACACGCAGAGTATGTGAAGTTAGATTCCTTAAAAAGGTCCCATATTATAAGTCTTAGAGATCTGACAATAGCGTTTTTACAGTATTTCAAGCATGTTCCCTAAACTCTAACATTGAAGCTGGAATTTACACTATTTAAAAGTGCTTTTAGTAAATCGTACTGGGAACATGCTGTTTCATGGATGTAGCTTTAATGCTAATGCACTGTGTTTGACAGCGTGTGGTTCCAATAAACACTATTGTGCACTTTATCCACTTTTTACAAATACAGTGGTGTGAAAACGTGTTTGCCCCCTTCCTGATTTCTTATTTTTTGCATGTTTGTCACACTTAAATGTTTCAGATCATCAAACACATTTAAATATTAGGTCAATGACAAGATGACTGAACACAAAATGCAATATTTAAATGAAACTTCTTACTATTAAAGGGAGAAAAATCCAAACCTACATGGCCCTGTGTGAAAAAGTGATTGCTCCCTAAACCTAATAACTGGTTGGGCCACCCTTAGCAGCAACAACTGCAATCAAGCATTTTTGATAACTTGCAATGAGTCTCTTACAGCGCTGTGGAGAAGTTTTGGCCCACTCATGTTTGCAGAACTGTTGTAATTCAGCCACATTGGAGGGTTTTCCAGCATTAAGTGCCTTTTTAAGGTCATGCCATAGCATCTCAATAGGATTCAGGTCAGGACTTTGACTAGGCCACTCCAAAGTCTTCATTTTGTTTTTCTTCAGCCATTCAGAGGTGAACTTGCTGGTGTGTTTTGGATCATTGTCCTTCTGCAGAACCCAAGTTTGTTTGAGGTCACGAACAGATGGCCGGACATTCTCCTTCAGGATTTTTGGTAGACAGCAGATTCATGGTTCTATTTAGCACAGCAAGTCTTCCAGGTCCTGAAGCAGCAAAACAGCCCCAGACCATCACACTACCACCACCATATTTTACTGTTGGTAAGATGTTCTTTTTCTGAAATGCGGCATTACTTTTATGCCAGATGTAATGGGACACACACCTTCCAAAAAGTTCAACTTTTGTCTTGTCGAGTATTTTTCCAATGGTCTAGGAGATCACCAAGATGTTTTCTGGCAAATGTAGTAATGTAATTTTTTTTCCCTCTTAATAAAAAGATTCATTTAAAAATTGCATTTTGAGCTCAATTGTGTTGTCATTGACTAATATTTAGATTTGTTTGATGATCTGAAACATTTAAGTGTGACAAACGTGAAAAAATTAAGACATCAGGATGGGGGCAAACACTTTTTCACACCACTGTACACTGTAACTCTGCACTTGTCCAACGCAATAGATGCCACATTTCTTACACAAAACGACACAAATGTTAGCAGTGCTGGCATAGCTATGTGAGCTAGAATGCTAACACATACACATTAACACACATGCATACGTACGCACGCACACACACCCACCTAAGTTTACCTATTTGCTGAAGAAAAACGAAATTATCCAACCACTTCCACGTCTGTACGTGACTGACAGATAGTTGATAGAGCTTCAGGCTGCAATCTAAGTTGTTTTTTTGCGTTCTAAGAGTTTTTATTTTTTTTACAAGCTGTCCCATATAAACAGGGCAGGGTCATCTAGTTAGATGTGGGTCAGAACTGGGACAACGTCCATGAGGGGGAGAGGTTTTTTTCTTCATGACCCCACTGTTTGAATGCCTCTTCTCTCAAAGTGGAACAAACAAGTGAGGGAGATGATTGATTTTTTCATGTTTGGTGGTCATAAAAAGGCTCTGGGAGTATATATTATTGCTCAAACGCTGTTAAAAAGTCACTTTTGCCACCTTTAACAATATCGTAATTTCCACCACTTTTTTCTTAAACTTTGAACCCTGCGACTTATACAGCGGTGCGGCTAATTTAAAACCATGTTCTAATCTCAAGACATCTCCTTTACATCAGAACGACTACTAATCATTTAAATACTGTGCCGCTCACGAGTCAGTGAGGAAACGCTAGCTCCTTATTTGGCAGAAGCCAATCACAAGCTATAAGGGAACTCATGATGAGATTGTCAACCTCTGAAATCGAAGGTCATTACTCAATATAACGGTGTCATCTTAGATAAAGCTAAAATCATCACACAGAACTCAACACACAAAAGGTAGCTGAGAAATATACAAGACAAGCACCAATACAAGTTTAAAATAAAAAACAAGTTTTAACTTTTTCCCATCATGCATTTCTTCCCAGCAGAGCAGTTCACTGCAAGGAGCTCATGAGCTCCCCCTGGTGGACACAGGCAGCTGAATGAATCATTGCGGCGCCCCGGCAGCCATGGTCAATGAACTGCTCTGCTGGGAAGAAATGCATGATAGTAAAAAGTTAAAATAGTTGTTTTTTTCATTTTAAACTTGTATTGGTACTTGTCGTGTATATTTCTTTGCTACCTTGTGTGTATATCTAAGCTACCACAGCTAGTTGACATGTGAAGATTTCAGCATTCTAAGATTACACCGCGAGTCATACCGCTATATTGAGTAATACCTCCTGCGATTTCCGATGGGTTAACAAGCTCGTTGTGAGTTCCCATATAGCTTGTGATTGGCTCCTGTCAAATAAAGAGCTGCCTGGTCCTCATTGACACGTGTGCGCCACAATATGCTATTTTATGACGTTGACATGTGGGGCTTATGGTCTGGTACGGCTTATATACTGTATGTACAAATCTGTTTTTCACTCTAAATTTAGTGGGTGCGGCTTAAACACAGATGCGTCTTATAAACCGGAAACTACGGTAATAATGGCTACTTTCATTTTTTAAGTGTCAGTTCACAAATTGCGCCAGTTAGTGGCATGGCAATGCCTACCTGTGTGTGGGTGTTGAGTCGCTGGCAGCTCTCTTTGTCTCCAAATGTTTTCCTGCAGTTTTCCAGCCACTAGAGGTTGAGGAAGATAAAATAAAGACGGGATTAGGAGGGTTGGAGGAGGGGTAAGGGGTACCAGTGGAGTTTTATTTCCTGCTTGCATGCTTGTGTGCATACATCATAACGGCTGGTCAGCAGGGAGATTCAATAAGAGCATTGTACTTAGCGTATTAAAAAAAAAAGCAGCCTGTTCAAGACTACAGGGGTGTGTGTGGTTGGAGGGGACGGGGGTAATATTTGAACCTCCAGGGAGGGTAGCTGTCTCATTCAATTAGCGGGCGTGCATCCCAGAACCCCTTCCCCATCCTCTGCAATCTCATCTCCAAAAGCTCCTCCTCTTTACAGCTCCGGCCCGCTCCTAACTGATTTAGGAGCACCAGAGGGTTATTTTTATCCCCTCAGCTGGGGAAGTCGCTGCTGGCAATGCAGTTGCTAACGTCACACTCGCACACTGCCGCCTGACGAGGTCCGCCGCAGCCCATCTTATCGCCATGTCTAAAAGGTGGTAATATAAAAACACTGGTACAATCTGTGGGTTTTTGCATTCCAATAGTCAAAAAATGTTTAGAAGAACAAAATAAGACCAACGTGCACCGTAAGCACCTTCCTTTGGCGTAGCAATCAATAAAGGGCGGAACTAGACACACTGCAGTCCGCTGATTGGTCAACAGAGAATGACACTGCGCTCTCTCTTCTTTGGGGTATTCATTGTTGGCATGTACCAAGCTGAACTGTAACATTTGGTTGAAAAGGTGACAACGGTGATGCATAACAAACATACAGTATGACGACTACTTACAAGCTCCGCTGCTTCCCTCTTGCCATTATATGTGTCAAGGTGCTCTTGCAGCTCCAGCACGCTGAACTTCAAGGTCTCCAACAGCCCACAAGACACCAACTATTAGAGACACACATATGTTAAGCCAACCCTAGCACAGCAGCGAACAATGACGCAAACACAAAGTTGCAACATCATCACCGGGCTTACCGTCTCGGCATCTAGCAGCACCGTGGGGCACTGTGAGTGAGACGTCATGACTTCCAGTGAGCTGAGGAACTGATTGCCCATCCGCTGCAGCTTCTCCCCCAGAAAGTGCACAGACGCATGTGTGATGGCGCCAAATTTCCTCTGAATGCTCTGTGGTGGGGGAGGGTGGGGATAACGAGCATTGAGAGGAAAATACATGTAAGATAAGCTTGTAGTCGCGAAAGCCGCTGTTACCTGAAAGAGCTGCGAGAACACATGGAAGGTGTAAACAGCCGAGGAGCCATCCGTGTCGGACAACATCTGGTTGACATGGCAACGCCAGGCATCCTCTTCGTTGTCATAGGCAACGGGCTGGAACGCCGCCAGGATGGCCGAGAGGAAGGGTGAAGGGGGTGGAGAGGCCTGGATCTCGGGGAAGCAGTCTCCGTCACCTTCATCTTGGCTGAAACATACACAAGGGGGGGGGGGGGGGGGTGAGCGACCGTGCCACATGTTCCTTTATTGACGCAGGAATGCAAACACACATATTGCTCAACCTGTACCGCTGCACCACTTCCCAGATTATGCTGCAGTGTTTTCAACTCACTGCAGTGCTTCAGCACAACATTTGAGCTATTAGCCTTTTAGCATGATGCAACGCTCTCTCTCATCCACACATAAACATAAGACACACAGATACTCACAGGCCTGTGGGACCAAAGAGCCTGAAGAAGCAGACAGAATACAAGTATTTAAAGCCTGCGCTGCCGAGCGCCGCAATGGACACCGTCTCTGTCCTCATCCTCACCCCGACTCTCTTCCCTTGCTGTGCTCACAGTTAGCAGCACCACTAGCGCACTGCACTCCCATCCCACACGGCACTGCAGAGAGAGCTCGCACAGGCGGCACATATTCACTGCTGCAAGACTCGCCGGCTCGCTCACAGTGGCATATAAATCCACATGGATGGACGGACACTAAATTCTTTAGTGTCCCGCTGTCAGCAGACAATGACTCAGAGTGCGTCCTCCTGACCCACCTGACTATCAACCATACATGGCTTACATTGGTACCTTGACCCCTCACTAGGGTGACCACCGTGCTACTTTCTATTGTTTCTGACTTGCATCAATTCCAGACCAACGCAACACAAGCGTCCTCCAACCAGAATTGGCCCACCTTGAGAGAAGGATTTTTTTTAAGTGTGGAGGGAAGCCATCAACTCAATCTTTCAGGCCCACCTGGGAGCCACCCCAAAGTAAAGACTGCCCATCATGCTATTGTCAGTCTTCAACGCAGAGGCTAGCAATAAACGCCAAACAATGATATAAAACACTGCAATTAGCGATGAGACAACAGCGAAGACTCACAACAATGCCAATAAACCAAGTGCCAACAATCATGGAACTGTTTTACTATTGTTAAAAGGTATGAGAAAGTTACCTGGCTGTTCCATAAATCCGCTTAAAAATTTGTATACATCACTCATACACACACAACATACAGTGATGACGATGTAACGGTAGAGTCATATTTCTGCCATTAAATGTGACAGGTAACTGTTGTTTGTGTATTTTGATAATACCATATTGATATGATTTCAGTGAAAAAACAACTTGTAGATTGCAATAACAAAAAAATTATACAGTATCATGTTTCCTGCTGGACAGTTATTTTGATGTCTCTGCATCATTGATCACAATTATCTTAACAAATTAGCATCATAACTCCTATCAGGACATTGAATCGATTGCAACTGGACTGTTTAGGTTGTCTTAGAAGATGTTTCGCCTCTCATCAGGCTTCATCAGTTCATGCTCAAAGGGTAGGTGGGACCCACACCAGTCAGACTAGATAGGACAGCTCTAGTCTGAGAACTTGGTGCAAGATCCAATCTTTTTATCTTCTAAAGGAGGCGGCATCATAACTCCTCCTCGGTGTTTGCCCACTTGCTAACAACCTTTGAGACATTTTTCCCCTATATATACAGTATGTGTTTGTGTGTGTGTGTGTGTGTGTGCGCATGTGTGTGAGAGTGAGTGAGTGACAGAAAGAAAAGCACCAACTTTTATTTTTTGCATGTATCCCGAATATAAGACATTCTTTGTATGTGTATATGTGAGCGAGATAGAGAGAGTCACATTAAGAAAAACTCAGACTGCCTGGAGAAGAAGTTTTTTGGCGCCACCTCCTGGTTTGCATGTGCAAGTCTCTGGACCCCAAATATAAGATGACCCTGAATAAAAGACCATATAGGCTGTATGACAGTCCATACAACTGGTAGATTGCAATTTTGATAATATCAGCTGACTGATACTGGTGTAAAAATCAGAAAGCAGTTTGATATCAGATTTTCTGCCGATAATGACATAGGTGCACATGTGATGATGTGCTCCGTACAGCAACAAGCTTGCTAGCTCAGTATGTCCATGGTCTGGATTTATTTCCAAGTTTGTCTTTTGGATGACAAAAGCATGGCAGCCACAAAGCTCAGAAGGCACTTTTTACCAACACGCTGCCTCATCTCATCATCACATCACACAGCCATCAAGAGCCCAAAGAGCCCACTTTTTCTAGGACCTACTTTGCATAATGCTAGGCCTGTCACGATAACAAATTTTGCTTGACGATAATTGTTCTACAAATTATTGTCGATAATCAATATTATGGACAACAATTTTTTAGACAATTTTTTCATTAATTATATGGCATAATACTGTAATGCGAGGACATCATATCAAAAGCAATAAACCTTAACTTCTCAAGAGTATTTCATATTGTAATTGGAATGTCAAGAGTTTTAAATAAAGTAAATTAAACAACATAATAAATTAAACAAAAAAAGACAAAAAAAAACCAATGAAAATATAATGGACTTGCAGTCTTGTTTAGCAAAAATTGCACTTAAATAAATATCACTATCATAGTAAAAAACAATAAAAAATAGACCCTGTCTCTTTCTCTATTTGAAAAAACACTTAAATAAAAAGCACACACAACAAAAAAAAAACAATAAAAATGGAGTATCCAGTCAATCAACATTGGGTATCATTCCTTAACAGGAAGGCTTAACATGTACTGAACAACACCGTCTTTGAGTGTGCAGCATTTTGTGCTGATTTGTTCGTTTTTGTTCTCCAGCGATAGTTTTTTCCCCCACTTGGGAAAACTGGACAGGATGGTTGTGTTTGAGGTGCGCTCGCAAGTCGCTTGTATCCCCTTCTTCATCGTCTACTACTTTCCTACAAATGGCACATATCGGTACCCTGTTCATTCTGTTTAAAAGTGAAATATTCCCACACTGGGGCTGTGGCATTTGGCTTAGAAACCATTGCTCTTGTGCCTTCATTCACTCATGACCCTAACTTGTGCTAACGCTAACCTGGAGGACTGTAACACTGTATCAACTCACTAGCAGCCCCACCTCCACCTAATGGGCCAAAGAGGTTGAATGGCTGAGAGGAGGGTTCACTCTCACCATTAATTCCAATAGAGAACCAACGTGCCCAGAAGATGAAGAGTGAACCCTCTTGTCATCTAGCGTGTGTAATAAAGAGAGAAGAGAAAGAGGAGAACAAACAGGAAAGGCACATGTCAATTTATTAAGGCCAGCAAAATTGCAGACTTCGATTTTATTTATCATTCGATTCATCGATTTATTGATTATTGTGACAGGCCTACATGTTGCGGTATTTGTCTTATTTTGCACCAACAGTGTTTATTTGTGAAATGCATCCAGGGGATTCACAGTAAGATAAGCATAATGCATTCATTCTATACACGACATGTGACCTGACATTAGAGGAAAGAGTTGCTGCCAATATTGGTATCGGTTGATATCTGTATCGGTGATAAAATGTGGGACGATATTGATATAGCTCTTAAAAAAGAAAAAAGGATATCACATTTCTTATTAGCTTGACAGTTGTTTGATGACTGTGTTTCATTAATCATCATTATCTTAAAATTGGCATCATAAAATTTCTGTTTGCTAACATTCTAAGAACCTTTGATAGCCTCCCATTGTAGTTGGGAGGGCAAGGCGAGGAGCAGACTGCAACAGAGAGGAGACGTGAATATGAATGCGTGAATATTACGTGAATATGACGCCCCAATGAATGAGAAATTTACATTTCTCATTCATTGATAAAGGTAGAGCGATACGCCATCTTTGAAAGGAGACTGCATCTGTTCAAGTCTCTTTAAAACGAATGACTTTTCTAGGCACTTTTTTGTTATACACTAGGTCCCCAACTTACAAACATCCGACTATCGAACATTCGTGGATACGAACACAAGCCGACTGGTCTATATTTTATTTTATTTTGCCTTGTATTTGCTCCAACAGTATTTATACTGCTACTGTACATGCTTGACCAGTAGAGGGCACTGTGACACTGCTAATGGGACCAACAGAGGCAGCTTTAGAGCTAATGGGACCAACAGAGGAAGAGTTAGACGCTGGGGAGATAAAGCTAAATGGAAAGCTAAATTATACAACCCGGACAGAGCATGTGATTAAAGTTTAATTCTGCTTAATTCTACACCACCCACAGAACACTACCTCTTTTAGAAGCGTCTAACGACGACGCCGATTTGTCTCATCCTCCTCCACCACGACGTATGCTCGACCATCCATCCATTTTCTATACCGCTTCATCCTCATTAGGGTCGTGGGGCATGCTGGAGCCTATCCCAGCTGACTTCGGGCGACAGGCGGGGTACACCCTGGACTGGTCGCCAGCCAATCGCAGGGCACATATAGACAAAAAACCATTCACACTCATACCTATGGACAATTTAGAGTCGCCAATTAACCTCACCTGCATGTTTTTGGGAATGTGGGAAGAAGCCGGAGTACCCGGAGAAAACCCACGCGCACACGGGGAGAACATGCAAACTCCACACAGAAATGCCCAGGAGAAAATCGAACCCAGGTCTTCCCGATCTCCAGGCTGTTCCTGTATTGGCCAACGTGCTAACCACTAGACCACCGTGCGGCCGTATGCTCGACCACTCCTCTTAAAGGTAAATAACATTTATCATTACGTATTATTATATCATTTTTATTATTGTTTTTTTCATTAAATTATCCTCGTATAATATTACTACTGCAACCAAACTCATATTTACATACATACACATATACTGTATATGTATACATGTACAGGTAGTACCTATATCATTGGTAATATTACCTTTTCCCCTACTTAAGAACAATTTGACATAAGAACGGTCGTCTGGAACCAATTGTGTTCGTAAGTTGGGGACCCAGTGTATATCAATATTTTGATATGCCACAATAATGCAATGCCATTTAAATGAAAATACCTCAAGCTGAGGGCTTTTCTCAGCAATTTTTAGGTGATTAATTTGTTCAATTACAGATCCTAATTACTTACAACTTTCAGCTTTTTAAATCTCTTGACAGCACTAATTCTGATTAATACAGTACTTGACTGTATTTTTCTTGCTCACTAAATAGTTAGTGTTTTTATATTTTAATGTGTGTCACTTTCTCCACTTACATAGATATCGTAATGTATTGCAGCTGATTTTGTTTATAATTGTGATATTACATTATTGTTGGGAAAATATTGCAATTCCATACTTCCCATCACTATATTTGATACTTCTACAGATGAAAGTCTATTCTCTGAAGACTACAAACAAGTTATGTGAAATTACAAGCCAATTATGTTTCAATTTTCAAGCTTGATGGTCCAAACAGCAGCGAGCTTCCTATCCAAGTACCTTGACATGCCGGAGTAGTCAGCCTCCTCCTCCTCACAGCGCTCGTCCAGCTCCCTCAGGGCCTGAGTCACATCCTCCTCCCACACTGAGCCACAGGTGCTATCTGGATCTGGGTCCGGATCCGGTTCTAGATCCGGGTCAAGGTCTGGCTTGTTCTCCGCTTCTACCGGTAGATGCAGAGGCAGGACCATTTGGGGTTCCTCCTCCCCCTCACAGACAGACCCCGGTGGAGAGTCTATGGCCGGCGGTGGAGGGGGGGCCGGGTCCAGGTCGTCCTGGGGCTCCGGGGTCTCTTGGGGGTCCTGAGCCTGATCACCAGGTTCCTGAACATCCGGGAGCTCACACAGCTTGGGGGGGTCACAGGGCAGAGGGGGGGCACTGCAAAACCCCGTGTCCTCGCTTACACTGCTGCTCAGCTCATCCGCTGCTGCCACGCCGCCGGCATCCTGCAAATCGTACATCATTAGAATCATTAGAGGGCGACACGGCCTCGTTATGGTGGCAGATCTTAAAGTCAACCACAGAACACAAACCATCATTAAGACCTTTACTTAAGAAACCATATTAGGCTCAATGATCCAAAGGCGGGATGTTAAAGTTACCATTTTCACTTCCTCAAAGATCATTAACCATAAGCTAATGCCTCCTGTGGGAATCCAAAGAAAAACCAGAGGGGGGAATCACTAAACATGAGCCAATATTAATCTATCAAAAAAATGCCATTTAAAATTGGACCCCCGTGCCAATAAAACAGGAAGAGGAGGAGGATCCAGCCGCAGAGTGGATGAATGAGATCTCTCTCTACTAATTTATGACGCAGAACCACACGTAACAGTGACAAAGCAAATTCACAAGAGATTAATATATTTATATTTAACTGCCACGACCCATGAACACACATCACAGAGGAGCGACGTGTGGGTACGTTAATCACAATAATCAAATTAAAGCTCTTATAAGACTTTGTTGGTTGTTGCTTTCCTCAGTCTTCCCTTTACAGTCTAATGCATTCAGAAAGGCAGAAGCGTGGCAGTCGGCCAGTACATCACTGGGACGGCAGCTATATTACAGAAAGCTTTTAGAAGTGGCCATCCTGCAGGGAATGAGTAAGAGTATTGATGGTTTTTTATCTGGGGCTCATTACGCTAAGAGCCGGGGCTGTGATGATTGGGGGGGGCGTGATGTCCTTGAAGTGACATTGAAAGCATTGGCCAGATTAAGAGTTGCATTAAAAAAAAAAAAAAAAAAAAAAAGACATTCCAGCAGCCGGGAACACCTCCTGGACAATTAATTCACATTAAAGTATGGGAAAGGAGTTTCCTTCCGGGCAAAGATAAGAGTGATGCTATCATGATAATACACTGTGTGCACAATTACCGTAATTTCCAGACTACAGAGCGCACAAGCATGTAAACCGCACCCACTAAATTTTAAAACGAAAAAAGATTTGTACATATACTGTATAGGCCTCACCTGTCTATAAACTGCAGGTGTCCACGTTGTAACATGGGATATTTAATACACAGAAAGATGTTACGTGGAAATAGTTTTTTTTACTTTTGATTAAATAAACGCTTTTTTCCAAACAGTGCCGAACAGTGCATATAACTTGGCTAGTTAAACAGTGCCAAACGGTGCATATAAGATGGTGAGTTAAACAGGAGCCTACCAGAAAAGTCATTCATCGTCGTCCTCCTCCTCCTGAGAACTAAAACCACTGAAGCAGTCTTCTTCAGCATCACAATTGAACAGCCTCATAATTCCTTCTTCACACAATTGTCAGTCTCTCTCTCTGGTTGTTGCTCACTTTTGTCTCGAGGCAAATTAGCCACTTAGCTTGAGCTATTCTCTTCATCACGCAGTAGTTCAGCCTTTCAAAACCCATTGGTGATAGTGGATGGTTGGCAGTCCAAGCAGTCCAAACAGAAGCTGTAGTAATTCTACACTTGATCAAATTGACTTAAGATATGCCAGAGATCACTGCATAAGACTTCAAAAAGTGATATTAGTTTCCACTTCACTCATCTACAGCACTACTTCCTGAAGCTGCACTCTAAGCGTCACGGGAAAAGATGCATTTAGCCATAAATTAGTCGCATCGCTGCACAAGCTGCAGGGTTCAAAGCATGACAAACAAGTAGCGGCTTATACACCGGAAATTACGGTATTAGGTGAGTATTTAGAGAGTATGATGTATATTTTTGTGCATATTTTCCAACTCCGAGCTATATCAAGGTGGGGGCAGCTTCTTTTCTTCAAGCGAACATTTCAATGACTCTGAAAAGTCAAACATTTGATGCGACATTGGAATAAAGTCAAAATATTAAGAGAAAAAGGTTGTAATTTTATGAGAATAACATTGTAATATTATGAAGAAAAATCACATAATCTTAGTAACATATAGTTATTAAATATAAAATATTAAATAATAATATTAAAAAACACAGTCTGGAGATCGGGAAGACCTGGGTTCGAATCTCCGCTGGGCATCTCTGTGTGGAGTTTGCATGTTCTCCCCGTGTTAGCGTGGGTTTTCTCCGGGTACTCCGGTTTCCTCCCACATTCCAAAAACATGCAGGTTAGGCTAATTGGAGACTCTAAATTGTCCATAGGTATGAATGTGAGTGTGAATGGTTGTTTGTCTATATGTGCCCTGCGATTGGCTGGTGACTAGCCCAGGGTGTACCCCGCCTCTCGTCCGAAGTCAGCTGGGATAGTCTCCAGCATACCCCCATGACCCTAATTAGGATAAGCGGCATAGAAAATGGATGGATGGATGGATGGAATATCACTAAGGAGCCAATGAAACGTTTCCTTGCAAGAAACCCCAAGTAGGACAAAAAAACGCAAATGAACTATCAAATATTTGAGAAGAATCACCAGGTGAAGCTATCTGGAAGCCATTATCATCCATAAATATTAGCATTCATCTTTAAGGCCTTCAAGAATGAAAGAATAATTACATACCCCCCTTCCTCACCTGACCTAAGCCTTGTAATACAGTAGTCGCCCAATAATTGTGCAAATGTAGATATCCTCCTAAGAAAGCCTAAGACAAACCTAGTTTTATTTTCTAAGGTTTATTATCATTTTAGATTGAACAAGAGCACTTTAGTTGTTCAGTAATTTCAAAAAATGAATCCTCAACAATAGACCTTACCTAATAAGTGTGCACTGTGTATGCAACCAAAACCTTTGAACAACAATTCCAAAATCTACGCCTTGAAGAATTATTGACTTGAACATAAGACGACCCCTCATTTCCAAGACATGAATCAGGGCTATTGGATATCCTGCCCACAAACACAGATTGTCTATAATATACAGGTACATCTCAATAAATTAGAATATATTTAAAAGTTAAGTTCTTTCAGTAGTGCAATTCAAAAAGTGAAAAAAGTAGATTCACTATACAAAAAGTCAAAGTTGTAATATATATGTATATATTAAAGGTCAAAAAGTTCAATATTGTAAACTACTGGTTCGAGCTCTAATCAGCAAATGAACTGCAAAAACTTCCAGAGCCTTTAATTGGTCTCTTCTGAATTGAACTCCTGAAATCAAATAACTTTTGCACAATATTGTAATGTACTGAGGTGCACTTGTGTATAGAAAAAGATGGTATCATATATATATAACAGCAGCGCTGCTTACTAGTAAGCAGAAAGCAGCGCACAAAAACACATTTTTGTCATCAAAAATGGAGAGGTGTGATTGCCATGTCCACGAATGATGAAGAAAACAATAGACTTGTGGTGGTAGGACCACAAATACAAGATGACCCATCTTTATCATCATCTTATATCCGGCTCAATACAGTAAGTAGTTTTGAAGGCAAAACGAGCAAGGTGTACCCAGTGAAGTACATACTCACCATTGTTAGTAAATGTGACAAGTTAGCTTTTCATCACAAAAAAGTGAATGGTGGTTAATGTGCTAGCGGGTGAGGTTGCTTTACCCCACGTGTCATACTCACACATGCATCCGTGACGATTAAGGCGGTGCTGTCCGTTTTCACAAGTTTTTAAAATGGAGGAGTTGGAGTGGCGTGTTATTGGAGGTGAGCAGTTACAGCTGACCTGAGGTGAGTCTTGGTTTCATCTCTCCCCAAATCGAAAGCCCCATGACAATAATGATTACCCACGAAGCACTAACCCCTCAGCACCCGCCAGTGCAGCATGAAGCAACAGAAAGAAGCGGCAGAAGCAGAAAGAAATGTGCACCCAACACCAAGCACCCCCAAAACAGCATCCCGAACCTTCAGCCAGTCTCGTCTGAATGTCAGACCAACAATCAAAGCATGGTCAAGGCAAGTGGAACACAGAACAAAAAGAAGGAACCACGAAAGCTGAGCTAGAAGGCGCCCGAGCACCACAATTTGTCACTGTTCCCCACTGATCGCACCTCAGGCAGCTGGCTGCTGGTGCTGTCTGAGAGGGCCATCTCCAACATGGGGCTATCCGGCCGAGGGAAGGAAGGCAGACAGGGGAGGAGCGCAGGCACCGCTTCCTCAGTCAAGGCGCTGCTTGATGACTCTTGCGACTGCTGCAAGGAGTCCACGTGGTTGGATGCTGTGTCGTCCGTCGCAGAGTCGCTGTTGAGCTGGAGGAGAAAAAACACGTGGGGATGTTAGCATCAAAGCATCAAATATGGCAACACTACATGGACTAAAGTATTGGAACACCACACAAGATACCAACAGGAAGTGAAAAGTACCATATTGACCTGAATATAAGAGGAGCCTGAATCTAAGACGATCCATCTTTTTTGCGACCTGGTTTAGGACAAATACCATAATTTACGGTGTATAAGCTTCTACTTTTGTCTTAAAATTTTAACCCTGCAGCTTATACAGCGGTGCGGCTAATTTATGGCTAAATTCTAATCTTGGGACATCTCCTTTACTTCTGAACTACTGCTAATTAAATACTGTGCTGCTTGCGAGTCAGTGAGGAAAGGACAGCTCTTTCTTTAACAGGAGCCAATCACGAGCTATCAGTGCACTCACAACAAGCTTGTCAACTCATTGGAAATCACAGAAGGTCATTATATATAAAAGTATAGCAATATTAACAGTCTGACTCAGTGTCATCTTACAAAGAACACTAAGCTCATCGCACAGCAACTTGACACTCAAAAGTTATACCTGAGAAATATACAAACAGGTACCAATACCAGTTTAAAATGAAAAAACAACAACTATTTTACCCACAACGCATTGCGTCTGAGCAACACATTCATTGGTGCCTGCCGTGGCGCCGCAATGTCAGCCTCCCTGTAGGCTCATATGGCTCCCTCTGCTGGACAGAGGCAGCATTGCAGCACCATCCATCTATTTTGTATGCCGCTTGTCCTCCAATGAAATGCTTTGTTCAGACACAATGCATTATGAGAAAACTTCCAAATTGTTTTTTTTTCCTTTATTTTTTTTAAACTCGTATTGGACATGCTTGTATATTTCTTAGGTATACCTTTTGAGTGTTAAGTTGCTGTGTGATGAGTTTAGTGTTCTTTGTAAGATGACACTAAGTCAGACAGTTATATTGAGTAATGACCGCCTTCAATTTCCAATGTGTTGACAAGCTTGTGAGTTTTTTCATAGCTCAGGATTGGCTCCTGTCAAATAAAGAGCTGCCTGGTCCTCACGAATTAGTGCACACCACAATATGCCATTTTATGATGTGTACATGTGCGGCTTATATATGTACAAATATGTTTTTTCCTCTAAATTTAGTGGGTGCGGCTTATACACTGATGTGGCTTATACACCAGAATTTATGGTATTTTTTTAAGACAAAATTAATATTTTTTTTATGTTTGTCATGGGACCAAAGCCTGCACAGTAAAAACATACAGTGGAATATTGGTTAGCATACGCCCAGATGAGTGTATTTATGTTCAAAATGCCTGTGAATATTCTCATTCATACAGGTCATTGTATTCTCAGGGCAAGAATCGATCACAACTGGACCGTTCAGGTTGTCATTGAACATGATTCACCTCTCATCAGAGCAGGCTTCATCAGTTGCCGAAGTAATACTATGTCAGGATGGTAAATAATGGAGAGTTGGAGTCTGGACTGTGAGATTTTTGGGGGGTGAATTTGTGAGGTCACAGGTCACAGATGTGGGCCTGTTGGCTAATTAATGAAATTCGAGTTCATCCCGGAGGTGTCTGACAGGCTCCTTCCACACCAAACTCATTCTAGCATGCCTTGGTTGCAAAGTTGTTCAAAATGTCTATGCCCTGAGGTGAGTTTCAATCCATTTGTCCATGTAGTGTACATACATCAGTGTGATGGGTTCATGAACTTATCCACAAATCCAATTTCATAAAAAAATATTGTATCTGTTTTCAAATGGTTTAATATGAAACATTCTGTTGCTACTATGAACACACTACTGCATTTCTATGCTATGTTATGTTATCAATCAGTGTGCTCTTAGCCAAATTTTTACTAAATATAATTTGTCAGTGTAATATTGAGCTTTAAACACTGGGCAACACTGTGTGGTTAAATGCAAATAATAAATAATGCATATAAAGCCAGTAATTTAAAAAACTAATAATGCCAAAATGTGAAAAAAGCAGCCAAATGCAAAGCAAAGAAAAGTTATTCAAAGATTACTTTAATGATTATATGTTTCATTGTTTCTTACAAACAGATCTATTACATAAACTACGCTGTACTTACCTACAACACAAATCTCAGAGTACAAGTTGCACTATTTTTAGGGGGGGGGCACCTGTAGCACTACGCTGACCACCAGCCAAGAAGCAAGCACCAAGCACCACGTCTACACCAGCAGCATCTCAACAGACACTCCCTCATACAAACAAACATAGTGGCAGCAGGCTGTGTAAGGAGCATGGCTAGGGCAGTTTTTTTTTTTTTCTGGGAAGGGGGCGGTTAGAGTGAGACTTACAAGGCCAGAGCGGGTGAGAATCTGGCTAGCGCTCAGTACCTCCTCCTCTGATGATTCATCTGTGTCCTCATGGTTGGTGAGGTTAAGGCTTGGCGTGCTTCCTGCATATTGACACTCCTGCAAAGACGGTGTGTCCCCTTTGTCCATGCTCTCCAGGGAGCGGCGGCGGACGCCCCAGTTGAAGTTGTCCATGCTCTCCCCCTGCAGGACGGTCGGGGCGAGAACAGACAAGGGACTTGAAGTGATGGTAAATCGGATTATGAAGGATGTAATAACGTACATGACGTGTAGACATACTCTTGTGCATTTCATAATGAAACACACACACACTCACACACAAACTGAAGCTTTGTGATATTATATCCAAAACAAAAATAAAAACACGAGACACA
Organism: Dunckerocampus dactyliophorus; assembly: GCF_027744805.1. Taxonomy (NCBI): domain Eukaryota; kingdom Metazoa; phylum Chordata; class Actinopteri; order Syngnathiformes; family Syngnathidae; genus Dunckerocampus; species Dunckerocampus dactyliophorus. Next base: position 12,291,721 of record NC_072828.1, read on the forward strand.
AAGACAGCAGGGCAGCGGTCTCTAAATCGCTTACATGTCCACAGACTTACCTGCAACTCCTTGTGGCAAAAGAAGAGAAGGAATATAAGTGTTATTAGACCAAAAGACAGTGATCAAATGTTTGCCAATACAGAACTTCGGACAGTCAAGACATTTCAAGATTCAACAATCCTAATCAGACCACCATAAATGCTCCAATTGATGCCTCTCTTCAATTAACCATAAAGTCTTGCTGCCGGATGAGTGGTCCACAAAAGCAAATACAGTCAAACTTGTCTACAGCGGCCACTAGAGGGAGTCTGCAAAAGTGGCCACTATAGACAGGTGGCCTCTATAGACAGGTTGGCGTCCAGTTTGAATGTTGACCAGTAGAGGAAAAAAAAGAAAAAAAGGGGGGAAAAAATAATGTTGACCAGTAGAGGGCACTGCAGACTGCGGATAAAAGTTGTACAGCACTACTAGGCTTGTTATTATCATGGTCCATGGTTTTAATCCTGAACATGCATGAGTCAAACAGGAGCACATCACATAGTACAATTCACAATTTTGCATGTCCAAAAAGGAGTAGGAAGAAGCAAAGCTTATTTAATCCTACCCCTCATCAGTTTCACATCAGTTGCAATACATTTATTCACCTCTTGTTCTTCCAAGTGTACTTTGTAGGTCTACATGACAATGTAGTGCAATCATAGCCAAGGTTTTTACTTACTAAAAGGAAGGTAGAGGCTTAATAATAACTGATAGAATATATCCACGACCCACAGAACAAAGCTGTACTAGTAATGTCTTACGCTTGTTTTTTATATTTTACCTTTTATACGGCAGTGTCATTACAGCTTTAGTTCATCAGGAAGTGACGGGAAGTTACGGTGGGCGTCCCGAGCAGGAGAGCTAGGCTCAGTGCTAGCTGTGAGTTTCGAGAGAGTTGGGAAGTGTGTTTTATGTTGGCATGGATGTAAAGTCCTGCAGTGTTCTCCGCTATTAATAAAGCCATTAAAGTGCATCGGCGACGTGAGTCTCTCCTTCCCCACAACAAGCGGCATTACAGTATTGACCAGTGCACACCAGGAAATACTAGGAAATAAACGGTGTCATTTCTTACAGGCATTGGCTGGACAGCTATGTAGTGGGGCTTGTTTAACCTTTGCCTTGTGGGCAAGCAGGAAGGAGAGACGATGCTGAGAGATGTGTGTGTGTTCTGAGCTGCTGTCTGGTGGCCGCGTTCAGTAAATAAAGTTGGCAGAAACAACAGGAGAAGTTTCCTTCTTTGCTTCGGAGCTGAATAACACTGACAAGTTAACAGACTAGTAGCAAACGGAAAAGAAGACGGCTTTTTTTTGTGTCGAATACAGAAGATGAGGACTTTGATGGATTTGTGGATGAGGATTGATGAAAAATAACGTGAGGACATTCTAAAATACTTCAATTAAGTACAACCGAACTCAGTTTTGCTCCCGCTGCCGCATGCATGCTAGCGTATGTTTATTTTTTTTATTGTAGCGTCGCTGGGAGCACGTCCTGTTCCCAGCCTAATTAGCGGTAATGTTTTGGTGCAAATGTTAAATCTTAAAGTTACATGTTTGACCAGGAAATAGCAAGCTCAAAAGAGGACGGCTTTTTTATGTGGAACAACTGACAGTTTGTGTGGATCTTGTGAATGATTGTGACTGAGCTAGGACTCAGTAATTAAAGTCTACACACGACGGCTTCATTGATTGAAAAACGAAACTTTTTCGTGCATGAAGCTTCTACTTGAGTCGGTAATTTGGCCGCTATATGCAGTCAGATATTGACCAAGGGAGACAAAATGGCTGGCCACTGGCCGCGTTGGACAGGTGACTGCTATACACAGGGTCTATAACATGTAAATTTGCTGGGGGGATTTTTCAGTGGCTGCTATAGGCAGGTGGCCGTTCTATAAAGGTGGCCGCTAAGACAGGTTTGACTGTATAGTAATCCCTTGTTTATTGCGGTTAATTGGTACCAGACCCGACCGCCATAAATGAATTTCGGCGAAGTAGGATTCCTGATTTATAAATGACATGTTTTCGTAGATAGAGCTCTGAATACCTGTTCATGACCTTCTGCTTATGGCTTTTAATATAGCCCTCTAGACATACCTACCATCACCATTACACTCATGTCTGTTGAAATAAATGTCTTCCGGGCGTGTCGACAGGAAGTGATGTTAGAGATTCAGAGTTGAGCTTTCGCTGGGGTATGGCCACAACAGTACGATGATTATTATTATTATTGTTATTATTGTGCCTGTTGTGAGATAATTCAAATCTGTAGTAATTGTTGTTGACAGCGATCAAGACTGGTGCGTGTTATTAGTGACACCTAGTGGCCAGTGTAGACTATAGTCCATCAATGTCCTTGAAAGGAAAACTGCATCATTCACAAACATGAACACATATTTCTTTCCCTTTTCTGTGTGTTCTAACGAGAGAAAACGAGTTAGCATGAGTTAACAATGCACATCATGGGAGGTACCTATTTTGACAATAAAACCCTAACAGTGTTCCATTTACATGACTGACGTGTATATTAACCAAGTTACAGCAATACACTAAGTCCCCAACTAACGAACACAATTGGTTCCAGACGACCGTTCTTATGTTGAATCATTCTTAAGTAGGGGAAAAGGTAATATTACCAATGATATAGGTACTACATGTACGTGATGAAGATAAGACATATAAAGTTCCAAAAATACATAACTCAGTCTGAATCCCCCCCTCCACAATCGGAAATGATATTTATGTTGAAAGGATGATTTATGACTCTCACCTCAGCGTCCTCCAACTCCACATCCAAGAAGTCAAAGTCTTTAAAGACGCCAAACTGTTGCTCGCTGCCCAGCTCTTCTCCCTGCACCTCCTCCTCTCGCGCCACCTCCTCCACAGTGGGGATCAAGCTGGTCTGTTGGTCCACTGAATCCAGGTCCTCACTGGAGGGAAACACCACCTGTGTCGGGGAAGAAGAAAGCAGCCATTCATTCATGCTAATTCCCCACACATATCATCAACTGTAAACAGAATGACAACATTTCAGAACAGCAAATTGACAGAGACCTTGTCTGAGGCCTTAGAGTAGGAGAGGAGTCTTACAGATGGATTTTTGGGAATGCCAGACTCCGGACCACATAGAGACAGAACATTCATGAGTCTCTCTCTGGTTCTTCTCTGTAACAAAAAAAAAGCACTTTCGAGGGAAATCCTCTATTTCCAAGCTGATGTTTGTTTTGTACCTGAGAGAGTTGAGGCCTCTTCCAACTCACTGGTACCAGGCCGTTGGAATTAGAGCCAGACGACGTAGAGGACGTACTCCTAGTGACAGCAATCACCTGTGGCTTTCCATTGCGACTCGCTGCGCTACGCTGATCGCCGTATTTATGTCCTATAATTGGTGTCTAGTGACAAAGTCACACATTTGTCAGATCAAGAAAGCTAAGACAGGAAATTTAGAATAATAATGAGGAACGAGAAGTATAGAGGCCGACCTCTGATATATCAAAGTGGAAATCCAGCGTCTTGCCGGGCAGCTCCTTGGAAGAGTTGTTAAATATGCGCGTGAAGGCAATTTCCGGAGAGCCGCAAGACTCTGTGCTATACGAGCGCTGCACGTCATCTGGGACAACCAGGCTGGCCGAGCGAGACACCACCAACTTCAAAATATTTTGCGCCTCCTTCCAATGTGGGCTCTGTGGAGATTTTTTTTTTTAAGCACAGAAAGATGAGGGAATTCAGGAATGCGAAGGGAAATATTTTCCCCTTCAAAAAGCCGAACCCTGCCCTGCTCAGAGCAGTTAAAAAAAGCAAACAGTACAACGTGGAGATTAGCAGTGCACGAACTACAAAGCGGCAATTCTGCTAGCAGGCTAGTAAGTTCGGGGCCCTCATGGTTATGTGCAGTAATTCTATAAGACGATACGGTAAAGGATGCTAAAAGGTTCCGCAGAGCATCCGCTCTGTGAAGACAATGTCCCTGTGTAGTACGTTATTATATACAATTTGTTTCAGGTGTTCAGTACATGTAGCACAATATCAGATATGGGTCATTTGAAAGTACATTTAAAAATACATATAGGCACTTAAACCTTGAGTTATAGAGATTCACCTGAACATATTTGCCTATGATCTTCATTATCTCCAGGTTAAACTGTTTGACCGGGGCAGCTGACAAGTCAATATGACTCAGCAGGCTGTAGATTATTTGCAGTAAGGACTGCTGCATGCCAGGAAGGCCCTTCTCCAGCAACTGTCAAAGAGCAAAACACAGTTGGTTAAATATTAAGGCCAAAAGAGATCGGTGTGATTGTTTTCTGTACTAATGTACTACCTCAGCCAAGTAGGTGACCAGATTAAGAGTTATCTCGGCGAATGCGTCGTGAAGGTAGCGGCACACCACGTTGATCCAGTTGGGGCAATCGCGGGAGTAGCTGTGCGTGCTGTACAGGCTCATCATGTGTGCCAGGTTGGAGAGTGTGGCCGACTTCTCCTGGGCGCACACTTTGGCAATTTTGTCTGCCGTTTCCTTGCAGAAGGGGGTGGGGCTGTCAAAGTGCTGGATGAGGTGCGGCAGGAGGCACAGGATGTTCAGAGGGAAACCTGTCGCGGGAGTGTCACAGGATGCAAAGGATGAATATGAGAAGATGCCATTTATGGTTGTCAGCACTTGAATTACACTTGAAACCAGAACATTGCAACCAGAGAAGTGACAATATAGGGGTGACGTCTAGGTCACTTGTAAAGTGCTTGGACCCACTTCACTACTAAGGTGCGGCACATTTAGCTAACATGAGGGCTCTGATTTGTGCTGAAGTTCAGCACGCTTTCCCTACTTTCGCACCAGTGGAAGAGATGGGCCAGGGCACAATATGATCGCCAGTACACACACGCACGCATGCACGCGTACATGCACGCACACACAACGTAGAATAGAATGCCTGTAATTCCATTACTTCTTACAAGTTCTTAAGGACACATTTGACCAACACATTTGATAATATAAATAAAATACCAAGATTCAAAAGAATCCAAAAGTCGAAACCCACAGCACTTTTGCAAACCCCTGACTCCTTTCGTGTGTGTAATGTAGACATGTTATTTAATTAATACAATTGCTCCTCTCGGAAGTAATTAACGACGGCCGCGAGTTTAGAATTGATGGGACAAGCAAACCGAGCACGAATGCTCAGTGTGCTCAGTGCAAGCCAGCAGGGGGCAGAAAAGACAGGGGGAATTGTGCCCAAATCCAGCACTGTAGGTATGGCCTAGTGTGAATACGCCCTAAAATACAGATTATTTTTCTTGACCAAAACATCCCCAAAAAAGCAGACCCTAAACACTTGCCTGCCAGTTGTGATGGGTCGACAAGCGTGTGCCTGGAGACACTGATGAGCTTGCTGAGCAGCTGGATGGTGAGCTCCTGTGTGGACACTGAGGTGAAGCCCTTCAGGAAGAGCTGCAGCAGACCTGGGAAGCTGTACCACTTGAGCTTGGCCTGGATGCACTCCAGATGTTCTCTGCTGTCAGCGTGGTCCAGAGGCAGCTGGCCCAGCAGCTTGTTGAGGAGCCGCAGCGCCAGCAGGTACTCAAACTCGTAGTCGGACTCCAGCAGCGAGGCGGCAATCCAGAAAACAGTGGCCATCAGATTGGTGGGGTCCACCGGGGGGTTGGCGTCCGCCCCTGGGACACCTCCGCCACCCAACGACGATAAGCTGCGGGTGCGCGCCAGGTTTCCGTGGCTGCCTCCAAGTCGGTCCCCCACATCTAAGGTGTTACTCCGCCGCCTGTCCACCTTCCGCTCACTCATCAGACTGGCTCGTAGGGAGTGGCTGCGACTGTGCATGTAATGGAAAAGCCCGCCGCTACTCAGGTTCAGCTGGCCTGTGCTTTTCCTGTTGGCCGCAAACTTGGGCCCCAACAAGTGATCACAGCTGGAGGTTCTGAAAGGATAATGAACTTTTCTATCAGCCAAGGAAGACGAGACACACGCGGAGAGACAGGAATGAGGTCGTACTGTACTAAGGCGGTGAGGAGGTCGTAGTTTTTGACTGTGTCTGCCAGTGTGTCGATGCCGGACTCCAGTGTGAGAAGCAGTTCGATGACGAAACCCTACAGACAAAACAGAACAAATGTAACATGTAAAGTGGAATTACTCCTAAATAGTCCACTTGCATGTAATGTAACGTTGTTAAGAGGGAAGTGCTCTAATTATAATAGCTACACTGCAAAAGAGATGGGATATTAATTGGAAGCAGGAGATATATTTTTTTCTCTCCCTCTCCATTGTAAACAACACTACTGCCATCTTGTGGCGTCAATAAAAAAAATTACATCAGGAGGTTGCCCACAGCCATAGCTGTTAATGCCAATCTTTACTGACTCGGTGCTAGAGACCCCCAGCAGTTATTTATTTTTGTAGACCACGCACCAAATAACTACATGAAACTTGGTGATAAACTGAATCGGAGGTAACAGCATTTACATAATACAACAATTGGGCAAATTAGCAATTGATCAATCTATAATTTTTTTTTTCATGTTGTATTGAGCTGAATAATGCTCTGCCCCGGAGGAGTTATATTGTTCTTCTTCAGGCCATAAAGTACAGTAGTTGAGACCAACATGTAACATTGATGGTCTGAACACTGGTGCTCGTGAACCTCAATGTGAATGTTACTCGTTATGTCGTTGCGCGTGTGGAGAGGAAAAGGCGTGTGTGCGAGCTGTGTTGAAACTGCCCTACTGTTGGCGTTAAGACTTTAAGGTTGGCAATAAAACTTAAAAAGAGTGTCAGACTCTGTGTGACTATCGGGATGCTACAGCATTATGTAGGTGTTCACATTTGTCAATTTTTTCACTGAGATGCTCCTCAACTGATTCTGTTCATTTTGTTATGGTGGACTTTTTGGCACTTCCACAAGAGGAAGAACCGGAAATGATGTACAAAGAAAAGCTGATCTTTCAAAGCTATACGGTCCGCGTCACCGTTCACGCAAGATTAGAATTTTTTGTAGGTGAACATCAAGCTCTGACAGAGAGTTTGGAGGGTGCAGAGCCAGCCGGAGTCACAGTGCAGTAGCATAATTCAGCCTTCAGTCAACAGCTGTTTGCAGCCAAGTAGTATGCTGCATTTTGGCTCAGTTGCTTTAAGATCCAACAATTCTTAACAGTCGAGTAATTGGTTATTATGTTAATACAACACAACAAAACATCCATCCAACCATTTTCTATACCGCTTCATCCTCACTAGGGTCGCGGGGGCATATTATGACTAAATACTACAAGTGCTCATGGGGCTCCAGCTAAATCCATAAGCGTAGGCACTTTTAAAAGGTACTTTCCAAACCCTGTAATATACAATGTAGAATATGAATGCAATACATACTGACCTGAGCCTCCTCCCCAGGATCTCCAACAGTCTCCACCAGCCTGGAGAGAATGTTAGACAACGTGGTGGGAGTAAGAGGTTGCTTGAGCGCTCTGAATATCTGAAAGGAGCGCCCGGCGTAGTGGCGAGAGGCGCACGAGAGGGCTGTTTGCAGGGCCACCTCGCTCAGTAATGACTCCAGCTGGAAACCTGCGGAGAGGAACCGTAAAATTAGAGGACAATATCTTGGGACTAGTTCAGTTGAATTCAGAAAGTAGCTATTAGCCACCCGGACCTGGCTGAGAATGTTTGAAGACGGTGACTACGTGTCTCACAAACATGCTTAGCTGGTCGGCGCTCTTGATGTTGGGGTTCTTGGGTGACACGTCCTCGTGGTTCCAGAGCGGTCCACGCTTCCTACAAACAGAACACACAGAGAGACAAACATTTAAGGCTGCAAAAGCTCAACATGTGCATGAATGTGGTCACAGCAGGTCAAAATCACACCATGCAGCGTTCAAATACCCCAGCCAGTCAGACCGTGATGGAAAGCGGTTGCACAAAAAGACAAGAAGTGTTAATTTACACTTTATCGTAATCTTGAACACAGGGGTCTTCTCACCTTGAGGTAATGAACTCTATCAGAGCTTTGACCTTCTCGTCCTTCTCAGCAGTGACGTCCACCTCACTGAGGAGCGAGGGGGACAGGTGGGACAGAGTGGACCCCCCCACTCCGAGACTTATGCTGGATGATGTGGAGCTCGAGCTGAGGCCAGAGTCTGTCACGGGCGATGGCTGACAGTCAGGCAACAATTCTTGCACTCCTGCATGGGGGGGGAAGTTCAGTGTTTAAACCTCAGATCAGCAAGTGTCAAAGCAATAACTTTTTTCTTTGGATTTTTGTGGCTTTTTGTTTTTCCCCTGCCCAACATCACACCATTTTTTCTTGTTTTTTTTTTAAACATGGGAGACCATCCAGAAGTGAGATGCATGGGGCACATTTTAACACTTCATGAACATATAGACACAGGGTTTTTTTATCCTTAGCTGGATTCTAAAGCACCGCACAGGAATTCACCTGTGAAGTGGAACTCTGGTGCAACTGGCTTCACGGTCAAGACACGCGGGTCATTAAACTCCCTGTTGCGTAGAAGCACCTTGGCCACCCCCTGGATGCTGCTGTTTGCTCCATGGACAATCAGCAGGTGCAGGAGGAGGCGCTTGCAGTGCTCATACACCTCCGGGTGCTGGTGATCGAAACCTGCAGGAAAACAAGGAGAAGGCGATGTCAGCAAGGAGCAAAGCCTCGGCACACGAAGCCATCAGCCAGTTACCTATAAAAATTGCATGCAGCAATAGATGCAAATAGGCACTCCACTCCACTTTGACGCCATGGTCCACAATGAGGTCAGTTAGTAGGATGACGGCGATGTTACATCTGAAAAATAGGAAGCTGACATTGAGGACGGGCATCGTGGGGGAGGGGAGCAGGGTTGGAGGGCGGTGGTTTAACGCATGTACCTATGCAGGGCTACAGCAGGTGCGTTGGTCTCTGGCAGGTAATCCACCAGAGGGGACCAGCAGCCACCTGTTGGGGGGAAAGGAAGCGGCTCTGGACGGTTGTGATCCATCACTTTCAAACGCCAGTTTGCATAAAGCGGCATGGAGTCACCTTAAGGAAGAAAAATGTATATGCATGGTTGGTAGGGACCATTCATAGTGACCTGAAGAGGTCAGGTTTTACTTTTCTCCTCTTCATAGGAGCCTCCTGAGCTGCTGCTGTAACGAGACTCCAAGCGGTGATGCTGGCGGTTCAGGTTGGTGTTCAGACCACTGTAGATGTCCAGGTGGGTGTAACTGCAAAATACACAAACGCAGTCTTCATGTCTGCCCCATTTTTTTTTTTTTTTTTTTACACCCACTCCTGACCTCTCGAAACTGCGTATTAGTTACAAAGCTGTCAAGGGTACTGGAGTGAACTTCTTTTATTACCATAAATACTGTAATTATAGCAGTATATAGCAGACATTTCTTTCGCTAAATCGCTAAGAAGATGGGCTGTTGGGTGAAGCAGGTCATATTTAGAGAGAGGCTGTTATTTCTGTCATTTATAAACATTTTTATTCCACAACACAGTAGCAAGAGAACCAATGTTGTAGTAACATGAACAGCTGAGTAGCGCAACAAACATGTTTAAAGAGCATGCAGAGGCAGATAAAGCTGCTGAAAGCTGAGCCCTGATGATACTGTACTTCAAGTACTGCTGCCATCTTTTGGAGTTGAAAAATCAGGAGGTTTTCTACAACCACAGCTGTTCATGCCAATGTTTTTTTAACTGCTGTTAATTAGAGACCTCAGTGGTTATTTCCTTTTGCAGACCATGCACCTGGCAACTATAAGAGACTCGGCGAGCAACTGAGGCATTTAAGGTTGGAGATTATTCTAAAATCCAGAAAGTACATCAAAACAAACGTAATGGTCTTTGCACCCTGTAATTAAGAAAGCAGCTATATTTGTACCTGTCCTCCATGTTTGAATCTTTGACCTTGCTTTCATGATGGCTGTCATGTCCTGGCACCATGGTGTTGCTGCTGGAGGTCGTGCCTGCAGGAGTGAAGATGTGGTATGTTAGCCACGATATTCCAAGGTGGAATTTGCGGGGTCATTATTAACCTGAGGTGACTGAGGGGATCTTATAGCTGGAGCTGATGCGGTAATATGGAGGGTTGTCCATGTGGGTGACAGCTGAGCTGACGGGATCGGTCAACTCCAGCTCGCTCATCAACTCCTCCAGCAGCTGCATAGTCTTGTCTCTGCCCAGGTACACCACCACTCGCTTCACCTGCACAAACACGTAGTAGGATGAGTTCTGGGAAACAAACAGAGAGACAAGGTGCAGATTTTGACATACAAAAAGACACTCACATAGGGAAGGAGGCTGGGCTCACTGCTGACTCCTGATATACTGATGAGGAAGTGCAGGATTATTTTGAGGTTCTTTGGCCAGCTGTCTGCTAAGGTAGTCCATACATTCTCGATCTCCGACCAGGCAAACTCGTCCCCATACTGCAAAAACAAGTCAATCAGTATTTCTTTAGAATAAAACAAATCAAGCAGTTGTATACATAAGCGGCTGTACCTTGGCTGTCACGAACATGAGGTTGTTCAGCACCATGGTGGTTGCCCTGGCCGATCCCCAACCCTCACCATGGAGCCAGCGCCGGCTGTTGACCATCATCATGTCACGGTCCGACGCGTCCTCGTCATCCTCACCGCCGCTGCAAGAGGAGTCCTCCGGCCGGCGTGCTGCAGGTTTAAAATCCACTAGCTCCACATTGTTCATCCAAGGCAGGAGGTAGTGCAACATCACCTGGCGGCCACCAGGGTGCGCTGTTTGGATACGCTGGCTCACCTCTGCAGGCAGGAGGTTATGTTTGTTTGTTACATCACTGGAATACACAAATACTACAGAGCCGATTTCACAGAAATTTTGAGGAGGGGTAGGGCATGTACCATTGAAGAACTCACTGAGATTTGGTGCAGATCAGGACCACTGTTGTAAACACTGCAATATTTCTAACTTTTTTGTTTATTACTGAGTGAATAAGGTATGAATATTTATATTTACATTTAAAGGGATAGTTCAGATTTTTTGCAATGAAGTTGTATGTCATCCCCATCAGCAGTGTAGTCCATCAACAGTGACTTACCCCCCACTTGGTTCAGTGAGCCCAGTTGTGGTCGGATTTAGGTGATAAGAAACATAGTTCCGGTTAGTTGCTGGGGCTACTTAAGTAAAGAGTTTGGCTTCTCAAAACAATATGCATTCCAAAGAGCATGACAAAAATGCCACCTCAAAAAAAAATAAATTGCTGTGTATGTGATGAACATGCATCCGCAGAAAGCCTCACAGCCATCTTGTTTACGTATGTGTTCCACAGCGGATGAAGATGCGAGTGTTGCGATTTGTGAGGTCTGATGTTTCAAGGAGGCATTTTTGTCATGTAAATGTATTACTCTTTCGAACGCATGCTGTTTTGAGAAGCCAAACTCTTTACTCAAGTAGACCCAATAACTAACCGGAACTATGTTTCACATCACTGAAATCTGACCAGAACTGGGCTCACGGGACCAAGTGGGGGTAAGTCACTGTTGATGGACTATAACTGCTGATGGGGATGTCATACAACTTCATGGCAAAAAATCCAAACAATCTCCTTAAGGCACATGCAGTTTGTATTTGTGTAGGTTGATCAAATATAGTACCGTTTTCCCCTGATAAGTATACAATCTCCTGAGTGCCATTGTGCCTCGTTCATTAATTTAGTCACATCAATACACAAGATAATAATCAAACACATGTGCCAATGTTCTTCATATTACTATTTTTAGGTAAAAGAGCGAATGAATTTCCTTAGTCACAGCTTGCTCCGAATACTCAAATACAATGGACAAAACAAGTGTCAGTTCTTCAAAAGTCCTTAAAATACTACAGCATCGTACTGGAAAGAGGATTGCCAACCTGAGAAGATGGGCAGCGTGAGCTCTGGGTAAGTCCTTGCAAGCTCCTCTGACAGCTGGTAGTACGACACAGAGTAGAGATGTGGCAGCGGTGAGGGAGGGGTCAGAATGCCATCGGTTTGCAGGATCTCCAGTTTATGGGCATAACGGAAGAGCTTAGGCTCCAAGATCTGTGCAGAAAAAGAGTGACCGCAATGAGGGCAGTTGTGTTACCTAATTTACTGTAGTGCATCAATCACAAATTCTCACCTGTAGCAGTTGCATGGCCACCTCGTAGATATCCCTTGACGAGTCTGCGGCCTTGAACAGAATCAGGTTCAGAAGAACCACAGTGTCAAACTGATAATCCCTAAGAGGAAAACAAAGTCCAAAATGTTAAAATGCAGCAGTCCCAGCATTAAAAGTGTGTGTCTCTCCTACCTGTTATGAAAGACGTTGGCTATGGCCCTGAAGCAGCCTGCGGCCACGCGACGGGATCCTGTGTAGCAGCGGTCCACAGCCCAAAACATGAGGTTGCTCTGGTCGGGATTTAGCTCTAGCAGCAGCATCACTGCCTCACAGCCCAATTGGTGGACCTAAGGTACAGCAGCAGTTTTTGATTGTTTGTGACATTTAAAACATTTAATAAAAACATTTGATAATAAAAAAAAATGTTTAAATGTCGGATTGCTGTACTTCTGAACAACACTAGGCGGCCCTAATCATCATAAAAATGCGCTATAGAGTGCATGACCTCAACTTTTTGGGTTAAGCCAAGTAAAACAAGGCTGCTCACTGATGTTATGCAGTTAAAATGCATTATGTAATCATATTGTCCTTTAGACTATTACATTTATTAATAGAGACTGATTTGGAGGGTCAGTGCTGAAAAAAAAAAAGTCACTATATGAGCCTAGTCCAGGGATGTCCTAACTTTTTCCACCGCAGGCATCATAGTGAAAAATCAAAGCATGCAGGGGCTACCAAAGACTGATATGATTTTCTCCTTACATTACACCCTTTTTGCTTTTTTTCCTTTTTTTTTTTTTTTTTTTTTTACAAATATTTAAACTTTCTTCTCATAGCTTTTTTCTTGTCAGATTATGTCTTTATTCTCATAATATTTTTATAATAGTCCAGCTTTTATGCAACTTAATTTTCCTAAATTGCAAGTTTATTCTTTGTTTTTTGGCATGATATTGTGACTTTTAAAATTTTATTAAAATAAAAATTATGCTATTTTTTTCTTAATATTATGACTTTACTCTCCTAATATTTTGTCTTTATTCTTGTAAAATTACTTGTTTTTTTTTTAGTTTCTTGTTTTAATTATTTGTAATTGTATTTTTAGACAGTGCAGAGGGCCAACAACAAACAGCCGCAAGCCGTAAGCCTCGGCTGCACTTTGGACACACCTAGTCTTGTCAAACAAAGTCAATTTGTCAATTTATTTAAATTTGGGGTGTAAAACTTTCGGCTTTCTTCAAATCCATTAACCTTCTTGTCCTGCGAATCCAGAATGTTGTCCATCCACTTGTAAAGGTATCCATCAGAGGAGAGGCCAACGTTGTCAGCTACGGGACCACAGCACAGCACGGCAGACATGGCCTGGGGAGAACGATTTGTGTGTTAGTTAACAGTAAATAAGTATCTTATTGTGTGCTTGTGCGAAGTCTTGTCTTGTGTCTACCTTCAATGCACAGTACTGATGGCGGTTGATCTGCATATTTCTGTCGCTGTATCGGTCCAGAGGCGTGAACATGATGCTGAAGGGCCCGGCCCAGTGACTGAACAGCATGAAGAGGCTGTGCCGCAGTGACTGCTGTGGAAAGATGGTCCTCCGCTGGTGCACTGCAAGCACAGATGAAAACCACTTTCACATGCTGTCAGGCTCCCGTACATGCTTCAGTTAACACCTCAAACTCCATTAACCCTCAAACTCCATTAACCATTTGAGCAATTTTTGTTCAGTTTTGACACTACTATTTCAAAAAGTTGCAGATTGAAAATGGTTAGAGATAAAGGCATACTGTAAATGAGACAAATCATCAGTATGACCCAAAGTTTGTGATGGGAGTAAATTTACTCATCTAATGTGTATAATATGAAGTCACCAGGCTCAGAATTTGTCAGATCCCTGTCTCCATGATACCGGCTCATCAAAATGTCTGATCCACTTGTGATAAGATACTCTTCCTCATCTCTTAAGCAAACCCAGCCATCATCATAATTTACAGCAGGATCTGGAACACCACTGCTGCCTCAACGGCTATTATTACTACTATTATTACATAGATATAAAGTATATAGCTATCTATCTATTATGCCTGTGAATATTGTCATTCATCCAGGTAATTGTATTCTCAAGTCATATCTATCTATTAGCAGTTAATTTTTTGCCGAGGAGTCTCTCGCGGATCGTACCGTGTATGTCGCCATTTTCACGTTTTTTTACATTCCCGCTACACCCCCATCATTAGCTGTGTTTTGACAACCCACCACGTCCCCTCCTGCCACCTGAACACGGTTTAGCAAAGCATCGGCTCAAGTATGTTGCGTGTATATATGTGCGTTTGTCGCCGCACTCCGCCCTGTCTTTTCTATACTCTCCTGCTCCGGTCCGTCCATTCCAAATTTGCATAACAATAAGCATCAAATAAAGTCAAATAAAATCTATATAACAGGGAAAGAGTATCTGTCACTTTTCCCTGGCAGAGCAAATCTGTTTAACATATAAGAGCGTTTAGATCAACAATACTATCTGCCACAATGGCTGGACAGGACAAAAAAAAAAAAAAATGGTGAGCTGACTCGCTGCCAAAGGGGGCTTCAAAGTCTATAAACTTATAAACTTTCAATAGAAACGCCCACAAATGTTGCTCAGATTGAAGTTACAGATGTCCGCCATCTCCTGGTGCAAAGTATTAACTATATGAGGCACCATATTTGCAGAAATGGATTCTTAAATTCAACAGTGTTGCTTGTCGCAATTTTGCAACTTTGGCCCTTAAAGGGTTGACTGCAGTCTCTGGTGTGTGTGTGTGGTCACACTACGTGTTGTGCCGGTAACCATCGGGGACTGAAATTAGCATTGTATCAAAAAACATTTGCATTAACAGCTGCGGCTGTAGCCAATTTCCTGATGTAGTTTTTATAAGCTCCACAAGATGGCAGTAGCTGCATTTGAAGTATCATGAGTGGTCAGCATCCAACAGCTCAGTCAACCTCTGCGTGCTCTACTCAGCTGTTGTTAGTGTTAAACTCATGCGTGTTATACTTGCTGGACTGTTTACTCATCAGCGGTATTAACGCTGGCGGAATGGCTGGCGGAATGGCTGGCGGAATGGCTGGCGGAATGGCTTGCTCCCTGCTGCGATTACAACACTGGTTTTGTTGCTGCTGTGTTCCGCAATCTACTTGTTAATAAATGACCATGTTGTCAAAGTTAGCGCTGTTTTCCTTTCCACTTTCTCATGTACTCCAAATCATTACTACAATTTGTAAGATGGAAAAATTAATATGTTAAATATGAATGAGATATGCCCCGGCTATAATTACAGCATCTAAGGTACCTCGATGACATTAGCCACCATTTTGGGTCTGTTTATATCTGACCAAGTGATGATGAGAGAGCCATACCTGGAACATTTTGAATAATGTTTGCTACAAGTGCACTGAAGTGACAGCGGATGTCCCTCAACGTGTCTGAGTCCTTGTCATTCTCAGCCTCGAGCAGCTGCCTGGTCAAGTCGACATAGTCGAGTAGCGTGCTATTCAGAGAGTGACTCTCACCATCTAAACCACCACTCGCTCTGTAATAACAATGCAAATCGTTCAAAACTTTCAAAGGCTGGAACTGACATTAATGTCTGCATGGAAATCACGTGTAGAGTCCCATACATCTGACTGACGACACCAGCATCAGCCAGGAGCTCAAAAATCCGGACCAGCTGGACTCTGAGGATGTCACGACGCCGGCGTCGCTTCATGTTCTGTATAGAAACGTGTTATTGTGTAACTTGCTCCATCAACACAAAAATGTGCTTTTATCGCTGCACTTACTTCAGGTCTTCTTTCCAGGGCTTCTTTTATGATGGGATTTAGCTCCTCTATCAACTCTCTGTTGACAGGTTAGTTGGCCAGTTAGCACAAAGAGAGGCAAAGTGTAATGGTGGTCAACGCGGAGGGTGGTTTACCTGAAGGCCACGGGGTTGGTCCTGCCAAGCCCCAATACGAGAGACTCTGTGATGTCCATGTTCTCAGAACGCATCATGGGAACAATGTGTTTAAACAAGGAGGACGGGGAGGGAGTGCCAACAATCTGGGAACAGAAGGCAGAATGTCAGGGCGTGAATGTGCAGCTGTTACAAAACTGCAATTTTATTCTGCTATGACTACAGCCATTTAAAAAAAGGTCCGCCTGACCTTGGAATCGTAACTGTAGCCGCTGTCCGGTGTGGACGCCAGCGTCTCAGACGGGGAACAGCGGACGGAGCCAGAAGTGGAGGATGAGGAGCACATGGGTGGGGAGGAGGAGGCCGAGCTGCAGCAGAGGATCAGGTAGTTCCGCCAGAGGCTGATGTAGGAGTCACTGCTGCTCAGACTGTTCACTTTTTTGGCATTGATAGGGCTGCTGCAGTTGGAAACACAGGCAATGGATGTCATACAGCAGAATTCACATCGAGCAGAAACCAGTGCAATGCATCTAATACACTGAAAACACACAATGCCAACATACTTGATGTCAACTTGAGGGGAGAGAAGCTGCAGGCGGGTGTAGGCGAACATCCAGGCATAGTTGAGGGCAGTGGGACAATGCCTGGGCAGGTTCTCCTGGCGCAGGTAACTGGAGAAGCTGATGACCCAGGGGTCTTGGCCCTGCGTGACGTGCGCAAAAACCCAGATGTGCGAAGGGCTGACCACGTCAAACTGGTGGCTGATGGGAGACGAGCTCCACTCCGCCAGTGACTGAAGGTCGATCCCGCTGGGACAGTACAGCAGGTTGGTCTGAAGAGATGAACAGAGGGAAATAAAGGTAAAGTGATTGGGCAGGTACTCTAAGCAAGGCAAGCATTTCACAGTTTGGACTTTCAGCGACATTCAAACTGTGTTTTGGGCACTGAAAATTTTCATTCCGCAAAACACTGGTTTTGACGCAATGATACAAACATAAGGTAAAGGTCTCAGTAATATAAGTAGCGTGTGAGCCGTAGAGCATTATAGCTGATTTATGAGCGCCAAAGGTATGAAAAATCCCTCATTTATTTGTGCCACTTTTAACAAAAGAGGCACTTGTTTTTGAAATTGCTATGACATCATGAAGGCAAAACCCCCTTCCTCGTGAATATGGTAGAGTCTCAGACCCGTCCCTGGATAGATGAGCCTGCCCCCTGTATACGCTCACCACTGAAAGATAGCTTTGTATATTAAAAAAAAAAAGCATGCTTCGCTACACATCTTAAAATGCACTCAAGAGCTCTGCCAACCATCGGTCAGTCAACTACAGACGTAGGAGCTGTAAGTTTCATCATTTTGTTTTTCTTCAGCAACCTAGCATGATGTTGCTGTTAAAATGTGGCTGTAATGTTAGCACTGTAGCTCCCATAGCTATGCTAGTGTTGCTAACATTTGTGTCCTCCTGTCCCACCCCTTACAGGTAATGTTACGTTGCTGTATGTGATCTATGGCATCTATTACGCTGGACCAGTAGTGGTTCTAGCTATGGGCCACATGGGAAATTGCTCAGGCGGCATTCTCTAGAGGGCGCCACGAGGGGGGGAAAGAACAAAAAATCCTATTTACTAACGCTCAGCGCTCATCATAGTCATATCATATGTGTGGCAGATGGGCTCCCTCTACAGGCCTGATACTCGTGCCCTCAACTAGTAGGAACTCGCTGCTCAAACATCATCAAGCATCCACCACGCAATGTGGATCAAACCAAAGGAGTAGCGAGGAGGCGGGTACTGCTGGGCCTCAGTCCTCAGGTTAATTACAGTACAAGGTAAAAAAAAATGTCAATGTCAACAGTATTTGCTAAAAAATAAAACATATTCAATTGCTAATATTATATTATATTAATTATATCGGAGACCAAGAGTCTCAAACATGAGTTGGTTTAGCCTTGGCTGCTAGTGACGGTGGGAGATGATGATAAAAGTGCTGTTGATTTCTGTCAACAAAACATGGAAAAGACAAAGTCAAAGCTACAGTATTAGGTGCACAATTTAGAAAGAAGAGGAAAGACAAAGAGGGGCGGCACAGCTTCGGTCCGTCCAAGGCGTCATTCAAGCCAGAACAGCCACTGCGTTGGACGCTTGAAATGCAGAGTGACAATGTATATGTAAAAAATGGATAAAGTGCACACTAGAGCTTTTTTAATCCTGGAGTGGGGAACGTATTATTATTATTATGTTAAATATATTATTTTTTTAAATACATGAGGGCATTTTACCTGGTCAGCGCCAGTAAGATGAATAAAGCTCTCCAGCACTGATGCACTTAATCTATCCATGACATCAATGGCCAATTCCTCATCACCCTAAAAGACAGAGAGAGGGAAAATGTCAGCATAAACAAAATCACAAGTAAGTCCACTCTGTTTAAAAGTAAGACTATTATTACCTTGCCAATGCCCAGTGCAGTGTGCAGTGCACGGACCTCCTTCAAGACGTTGACAGCTAGCCTGCGCGTGGCAGGGCGACAGCTGCAAAGCACAACCATGGCCAAACCTTCCACCACATGCAGCACACCCAGCGAAGAACGCTCCACAGAGAGAGAATGGCTGCTGCCGGAAGTCTGTTGAGAGAGACCTATTAATTAAGGTGGAGGTGGATCCTCATAAATGTCACAAGCGTCCGTGACCGACCTGCGCATCGTGGCTTTTGTTGCTGCTTTGCGCTGCCTGCCTCCACTGGCTGATGAGCTGCAGGAGCATCTTGACTGAGTTGTCCAGCAGTGTGGGGTGAACGTCCGTCACCTCCCGGACAATGAAGTAGACAAAGCCAGAGAGGACGTCCTCACGCCACTCGGGGAAATCAACCATGAGGGCCTGAAGAGTAGTAAAGGCTAAGCCACGCAGCTCCTCATCCATGTGAATAGTCAGCCTGGGGGACGGGAGAAGGCCATGAAAGCACATGATAGACCAGAACTGCTCCTGAGCTGAGCCTTAAGAATAAGACCTACTTAGCTAGGAGCTCAATTAGGTCTTGTCTGCTCATGCCATCTGGAATCAACCTTGGAATGGCAGCAACGCATGTGCGGAACAGATCGATCTTGGGCTTCCTCTCGCCCCTGTCAATCAAACAGGAGAACAGTCAAAACGCGTTTGCTGGGATGCACACTCAAAAGGCAAGCACGTACGTGATCATGTCTTCTGGCTCCTTGTTAGACATCTGTACATTGGTCATGCTCATAGAGCGTCCCACCTCCTTATCTAGGTGTCTAAGGATGTTATCCAAGGCCTTCCTCACTTGCGGGTAGTACAGCGACATGCCTGCAAAGAGCCGAGAGTGGAATTAACACTGTGTGGCATGTATGGGTGTCCCAAAAAGGTAGGTCAAGCCTACCTATGACCTTGGCCTCTTCATCAGTGAGGGTGGTGTTGAGGAAGATCTTTTTAACTCGTAGCGTGTTGCCAGAAGGCATGATGATCCCCGTGGTGGGCATAGGGGGCTCGCCGTCTTTCTGCTGCAGGCTGTCTGCAATCACCAAGAAGGCTCGCAAGCCGACATTCATCCTCTGAGGGAAAAAGGGATGAAGAAATTAATATCAGAAGCAAAAAATGCATTTCCAATAAAAAATGTTTTACCTCCGGATTGATGGTAAACGTCTTGTGGAACTTGCCCACACACAGGAGGTCATAGATGATCTCCTTCATTGCAAAGTCCAGTCTTTCCTGACATCCAATCACAGCAGACATAACAAATACATTCATCAAATACCAACTTCAGGAAAAAAATCCCACTGTAGAGCTACCTGAGCAATGAACTGGATGATTTTGACAAAGATGTTGAGGGGGGTGTCCCTGGGCACCACGCTGCGGGAGCCTTTGGGGAAAAGTGCTGAAACGATGCTGAGTAGTCGACTAGGAGGAATGACCAAAAAAACATTAGATTTGGTCTTGGGTTTAATTGGTGGTTGTGTGTGTGGGTGTGTGTGCGTGCGTGCATGAGTGTGACTGACCTCTGCGTGACAGTGTTGCTCTCACACTTGATCCTGATAATGTACACCCATAGCAGCCTGTAGAGCGACTCCAGCGCCACTCTGGACATTTTGGGGTCTTTGTTCTGCAGGAGGTTAAGAGAAACATGTGAGCAGAACTATAAAATAAAAAATTTTTAAAAAATTTGTAAAAAAAATCTAATCTGGACACATTTGGCAACACGTTTCTGATGGGATTCACAAAATTTGACTGACACGAGTAAAAAGAAAAATCATAGTTCAGTTCAGCTTATTTTAAAAAGTATATCTCAGATTTTAGTACATCATACTTCTTAAAATAAATATAAATAAAAATATTACATTAAAAGTGCCTGGTAAAACAAACTGGTCAAAAATTAATTACTTAATTATTTTTGCAGTGTTGTGTATAGAAAGAGGGGAATTAATATTTCTTTTTTTAATGCAATACTCAAAGGCATAGGCTTTTTCCAAGTATGACACATTGAGCTTCCCCTCAGAGAATATAACACAGTTGGAACCCTCCCTTACTGCCAGAAAAAAAAATTGGATCATATCTTAGGTTTGAAAATTACGTTTTTTTTTCCTTATTTTTCTCTGCACCTTCTAGGGGAAGCAAACCTCACATTTTGAAAACGCCTGCTCAAATACTTCAACTGATTCAGTTTTACCTTGATGGTCTAATGGGAAAAAAACACCACAAGTAAACAGCATCTTTAGCATTTTAGCATGTTTAAAAAAATATATATATATAGAATATAAGAATGCCGGAATGACCACCTCCCCTGAATTACTTGTAAGCGACAGTATCAAGAGTCAAATCTTTCACAATAAAGCCCAAAAGCACGCCTCTCGACATGAGCTCCTGACTCAAGAGAGCTTGTCGACGGACGTAACAGAACAGACCTGATCAGTACACGCATGGCTACACTCATCACTGTGCTTTCATGCACATAGCATTACCACTGGGTTCTTTCACGCAAATGTCAACCCGGTTTGCCAAACAAGCAGGATTACCACACCATGAGAACAAGATGTTTGCTCAAAGAAAGAGCAAGGAATCTCTGTCTCTCATACACAACATTGAAAAGAAACATTGTTTGGCTACAATAGGTCAACAGTGAATGCTGTGGAGGGATGTACAAATGTATATACCACCGATAAACATATGAGAGTGTCCAGGGGCATTTATGTACTCAACTGCAGTTTATGTACTCAACTGCAGTGGGCTCATAGGAAAAAGCCATCTATCGTAAATGCTTGCATTATCGCTTGTATTCAATTAACTTAATTAATCAGTCTTCAACATTCACCAGGCGCATGGTCCACAAAAACTACTAACTTCCAGGGTCTCTAATTAGCACTACGTCAAAACACATTCACATTAACAGCTTTGGCTGTGAGCAACCTCCTGATGTTTTCTTAACTCCACGAGAAGAGAGTAGCTGCATTTAAGTACAATAAGTGGCTGCGCTACTCAGCTGTTTTCTATGAAACTGATGTGTGTTACACTTGCCGTATTATTGTTTACATCGAATACATCGGCTGTATTTACACTGGCTGAGCAGTTTGCTCCTTGCTGCTATTACAGCATCGGGTCTGTTGTTGCTGTGATGTGTGGTGTTTGATGTTTTCCTGTCCACTTTCTCATGCACTTTAAATAATAATAAAAAAAAAAATAACGGTTAAAAATGTTTTTATTTTCATAGAAAATAACACTTCAGACTTAGGAATTAAAGCATCACTCCAAGCTTCCACTTAATCCACAGAGATCACCCACAATATAATTATACCATTTATGATATTTGAGGTATGGCATTTATTAATTTAAATGGACAACGCACATTGAAATTAACTAGGGTGCGGCGTCTATTACAGAAGAAGCCACTTAAACAAATTGCGTCAAATATTTAAAAAAAAAAAAAACACAAAAAAACCCCACATATGATACAGTATAATCAATATAAAAAATTTAAAGTACAGTACATCAATTCTATATGAACCAGTGTTGTCTGGTTTTAATGAAACAATATTGTGTTGCCAAAAGAATATTTGTGGCCTGGTTCTGATGCAAATGACACACTGGACCACTGCATTACTGCAAAATAGTTGCAATCAGCAACCTTCTGATGAACCATCAACGAACATCATCATCATCATCATCATCATGCTGACATCATGACATCATGTATAATGTTCTCAACCATGACACATCGAGTCGTCATTTGTGCAATCAACAACAACTCCACCCTGACTTTTACAATACGCAAGCTCCAGAGTACCCGTCCCACTAACCCGTTTGCGAGTGGGTCACCAGGGCATGACGCAGCAGCAACTCACCTGCAGTGTCTCAATCTGCTTTCGGATGCTGTTGTTAGACGGCATCTGGAGCGGGTCGACGTGAGGAAAAAGATAAAACAAAAATGACAGCAGGCAAAGAATGGAGGGTCGGTGTGTGGTGGGGCACGCACACATACACATACACACACATATACTGTTTATGCTGTATATAAACATGCAGGTTATAAGCAAAAATCAAAGTAAACACACAACCTCACATGCTATCACTATCATAAAAAAACAATCGTGTTGTGCTGTGGCCTGCCAATCACTCAGATAAACAGAAACAAAGCGGAAGGGAGTGGATCACATACGGGCAAAGCAAATTTAAAGTATGTTAAAGGCAAAGAGTGGAGGGTGGGACAAGGCAAACAATGCATATGACACCAAATGCGGTATTTTCAATGTAGCTAGATTTTAATTGAGTTGGAAAAGTTTTTTTTTTTTTTTTTAGCATTTTAAACCTGTGTTGAGGTAGCAGTGTTATGGCAAGCTAATACAAAAAAAAAAAAAAAAAAAAAAAATCACAACACAACCCATGTCTATTTCATATGGACCTCTTTTTGACAATTTTTTTTTTGTTCTCCACAAGATCCTTGTCTTGACTTTCCCAGCACAAACAAATGCCTTTCCATCCTGGCATGGAGACACAATGGCCACCCAAATACTCACATGTGTTTTTGGCACGATGCTAACAATTCAATGCATGACAATGCCTGACTTTCTGGGACGATAAAATCGAGCCATTGAACTCAAAATGGCAAATAAGGATGTTTGATGTTTGACCTTAGCAGCGAGTATTCAGGGATTCGCTATTTTGGTATTAGGGCTGCAAGTAACAATTATTTTAATAACTGATTAATCGGTCGATTATTTTTTAGATTTTTCAAAAGTCGATGCATCGACTTTTTAAAAACAACACATTTTTAATTTCAGCTTCTTTATTCAGAAATAGAAGATTTGAACCGACAGAGCAAATAGTGTGCAAACACCTGGTTGCCACTTGAATCCATCCATTTTCTATGCCACTTATCCTCATTAGGGTTGCAGGTATGCTGGAGCCTATCCCAGCTGACTTTGGGCGAGAGGCGGGGTACACCCTGGACTGGTCGCCAGTCAATTGCAGGGCACATATAGACAAACAACCATTCACACTCACATTCATACCTATGGCCAATTTAGAGTCTCCAATTAACCTAACATGCATGTTTTTGAAATGTGGGAGGAAACCGAAGTACCCGGACAAAACCCACGAACGCACGGGAAGAACATGCAAACTCCACACAGAGATGCCCAACGGAGATTCAAACCCAGTTCTTCCCGATGTCCTGACTGTGTGGCCAACATGCTAACCACTCTGCCACCGTGCGGCCCTGCCACTTGAATATTCTGTCAAAATAATGATAAATTTAAAAAAATAATTAAAAACTAAAATAATTTTTTTTTTAAATGGTTTCTTAGTTGATTAATCTTAAATTTGTTGTTTCAATTAATAGAGTAATGGGTTAGGCCATAGATGGACCAAATTAATATCAAGCAAACACCTACCGTTAGTGGTTGGGTCTGCAACATATCGAAAAGAGGCAAGAATGCCCATCACTGTTTCAAAAGCCAAAGCTGATTTGTGTGAATATCTTGTTTTGGCTAAAACACAAAGACAATAGGTCTGCTTTCATGGATGAGAAAGGAAATTTAAAATATTCATATTTGAGAGGCTGAAATCAGAGAATATTTACATATTTACGGTAAATCAAAAAACGATTAATCGATGACCAAAATACTTGTCGATTAATTGGGTAATTGATTAATCGATGGTTAATCGATTAATTGTTGCAGCTCTATATAGTATTAAGTACTCATGTGGGTTAAATGCAAGATATAGTGTCAAAGATGTATACATCATATGACAACTGTTTGTCATATACATTTAAGCATCGACTCAAATGATCAAATGTAATGTGAGCATGAAGTTTTTAGACATCTCAATTCAAGCAGTGCACGTCCATGGGAATGTATTGTAAGGGTTCCCCCAAACTGAGGGTCGAGACCCAAAATGGACAACGGATCCATTTTTAATGGGTCACCGTTTATCACACTCAATTGTAAAAGTTATTTAATTGATCATCAAGCAGACAGTATAATGTCTTGGCAAATAAATGACCTTTCGCATGCATGTTTGTTTTAACAAAATTCATATCGCCCGTCAGTCATGGCAGTACATGATTTATTTTAGTAAGCCTGAGTTCTGGGGATAGCCTTCAGCTGAAAAAAAAACCTTGTAAAAAAGGGGCAGAAAGAGAGGGCATTGTATTGTTTGTATTTGGGATGAATGTGTGGCATCATGCCAATCTTAATGACTGAGAGTCATTATTTTGTTATTAGTGAAGTCCAACTGAAGACTACTAGATGTCATAAGATCTTGTTTAAACATATTGTTTTTTTTATATAAACTTAGATGCATTAAAATGAACATGAGAAAGATAAAAATCATGAATACAGTGACAACATACAACCCTGAAAATGATCCCAAATACAGACTCCGCATCAGTATGAGCGTCCCAAATTAAGGGACTCTACAAAGATCACGACGGTGGAATAAGGTAAATGAGAAGACACTCTCAAGTATCTGCAACCACCATCACAACAGACACACGAAGACAACAAATCCACCACAATTTCAAACCATCCCCAATCATAAGGTAGAACGGAAATGACAGTCATTGAAATCTGTGATTCAGTCGGTTAGAACATAGGATACAAGATGAGACTTGATCTGGTTTCATTGATTTCCAAGGAGGCATAAACAGACCTGAGTAAAAACAGCACTTGGAAATTCCATTCTAGATAGAAAATCCACATAATCTTTAGTTATGGGGTTCAAAGATACCAAATTGTGGTTAGCTTAGTGGCCATAAGCCACAGCCTTTAAGTTTGGATGACTGTTTTGTCCTTTTTGAGCAAGGAATCATGTGTTTTCCCCTCAAACAAAGACTCCATTATCAGCCAATCCTATCAAGTGCTATTCCTGTCCAGATCTGGTGGTCCACAATGGGAGGGAAAGAACATGATCTTCAGACAGAGAACCACAGAGCACACCGTTCACAACCAAGGTGACTTCGTCAATAAGCAGCGTCAAGTTAACCATCACACCATTTCTTTACAACGATGACAAATGCTGATGGTAAAAAAAAAAAAAAGATGTTGCTTTCTATCAATCAAAATGCCATTGCAGGATTACGTAACCGCAGTCATGAGGACTCAAACTGAATTAGGCATTGTCAAGCCAAGTATGGCTCCCTTAATAAGTCTGCAGACTACAGTCTTTGTGCAACTCTTGTGAGACTCTACACTGTGCAAACTATGCAATGGGCTCGTGCAGGCGTTACCTTCAGGTGCGAGAGACAGTTCTGGAGGAAGATGTGCCAGTTGTTGAGGAAGAACTGTTTCTGGCTAACGCACAGCAAGCATGTCACCAAGGGATAAAGGGCCTGGGTGGGCAAAGGAGGGTGTTAAAAAAAATCATTATAGGCTTAAAAATCAACAGCAGAGGAAAATGAAGCTGTCCTGTATTAAAATTTTATTTTCTTGAGGAGACGGAGGAAATGGACCGTAAAGTGGGGCCTGTGGAGTTTAATACAGTTGTGTCCAGAGCTCAACCACTGCAACAGGGTATTTTAATTTAGAGGAGACTGAGGGCAGCAAGGAAACTGACCATCGCAGCAAAGGAGAGATTAAGTGCTGGTGCATGTAGAATTAATGCACAGCAACAGGGTATTTTATTCGAGAGGAGACTGAGGACAGCAAGGAATCGGACCACTGCCACTAAGTGGAGATTGTGGAATATAATACAGCAGCGTCTCGAGCCAAGGCAAAGTTACAGAGTATTTTAATTCGGCGGGGAGGGCAGCTAGGAAAGTAACCGCTGCAGAAAAGTGGAGAGGGTGGCATTCAATACTGCAGCATTCAGAGTGAAAGAGATGACATGACATGAAGTTGTATGACATCCCCATCAATGGTGACATACCTCCCACTTTGTCCCATGAGCCGAGTTCTGGACTGATTTCGGTGATGAGGAACATAGTTCCGGTTAGTTGGTGGGGTCACTTCATTAATGAGTTTGGCTTCTCAAAA
This sequence comes from Dunckerocampus dactyliophorus, assembly GCF_027744805.1. Classification (NCBI taxonomy): domain Eukaryota; kingdom Metazoa; phylum Chordata; class Actinopteri; order Syngnathiformes; family Syngnathidae; genus Dunckerocampus; species Dunckerocampus dactyliophorus. The sequence continues at coordinate 12,318,253 of NC_072828.1, forward strand.
CAATATGCGTCCAATATGCATAAAAAAAAAAAAATCAGACCTCACAATCGCTCTGCATTACTTTCTCTTCCGTCCTATAACTGCACGCTGTCGTCTGTCCATTGTTGTATATGTGTTCCACAGTGTTTACATGCGTGAATGAAGAGTGTGTCGCGTCACAGCGGTCTTCATCCGCTGTGGAACACATACACAACAATGGACAGGCGACAGCGCGCAGTGATACAACGGAGAAGAAGTAATGCCGAGCGATTGTGAGGTCAGATTTTTTCAAGAAGGCATTTTTCTAATGCAAATGTATTACTCTTTTGAACACATATTGTTTTGAGAAGCCAAACTATCGAAGATTGGATCTGGACATCCCCACACACATGCGCTCAGCCTGATGCGTTCACGGCTTCACAGAAATTCAGACAACACAGAACTCTAAACATTGCACATAACTTCCGGATCGCTACATTATAATTAATTTTATAAGAGGCTGTTTTAAACTCCTCTCAACAGGCAAGTATGATATTGTAGCAACCCGGATGTTTTGTGTAGTGTTAACAATTTGTGATGTCCGACTGTTTTGTGTGGTCGTGAACGTGCCAGGCGGAGCGCACGTGTGTGTGTGTGTGTGTGTGTGTGTGTGTGTGTGTGTGTGTGTGTGCGCGCGCAGCATCAGTGGGGAGAACGGCTGCAGTGCAAGTGTGGCGATAGCTACGTACGCTTCTACTCTTTTGGCTACGGTGGCTGATTGATCGGAAATCTCCACAGGTGGCATTGGAAATTTCCAATGTGAATTAAGTTGGTATCAGAACCCAACGCCGATACTGTATCAGATTGCCCCATTCCTAATTAGACAGCTACATATATTATCCTCCAGTTAAAAAGCATAAAAACTAAGGAGCAAATAGTAAAAACATAAAAGATAGATAAAAGTCAGTCGCCTTACTGACCAAAGAGTGCTTCTTTCTGGAGCTGAGGTCAAATGTCGTCTGGTACAACATCTCCACAAAGTTCTTCAGGCACGGCACGTTGACTTCATTTTTCACCGCCTGAGGACAAAGACAAGATTATTACCAAGGGGGGGGAGTAGTAACACAATTACCACTCTCAGCAGAGATGCATTTGTATGGAGAGAGGAGAACAAACAAAAGGGAACTGGCTTCACTCACAGCGGCGACAGGGATGAGGATCTCCACAAAGAGGCCTGCGAGAGCGTGTTTTATGTCTTTGTCCTTGACTTCCAGGAAGTACTGGGCACACTCCTGAGAAGACATCAGGGACAGGGACGGTTTACGTTATATAGGATAAGAACTGCATATGAGAAAACTGAATGAAGAGAGACATGCAGCATTGAAGGGGTAGTTCGGATTTTTGACATGAAGTTGTATGATATCCCCATCAGCATTGTAGTCCAATAATAGTGACTTACCCCCCACTTGGTCTCCTAAGTCCAGTTCTGGACAGATTTGTGTGATGAAGAACGTAGTTTCGCTTAGTTGCTGGGGACAATTAAGTAAAGAGTTTGGCTTCTCAAAACAATATGCTTTCAAAAGATTAATGCATTTGCATCACAAAAATGCCTTCTCAAAAAAATCTAACCTCAAAACGCTCTGCGTTATATTTGTCTCCCGCTGTATTCCTGCGCACTGTCGCCTGTGCATTCTTGTGTATTTGACAAAGACGCTTGCATCTACTTCCGTTTTGTTTACGTATGTGTTCCACAGCAGAAAGAGATAAGTGTCTTCGTCACATACACATGAATGTACAGGCAACAGTGCGCAGGGATACGGCGGGACACAAATATAACGCTGAGCGTTTTGTGAGGTTTGATTTTTTTAGAAGGAATTTTTGTGATGCAAATGTCTTAATCTTTTGAGCGCATATTGTTTTGAGAAGCCAAACTCATTACTTAATTGTCGCCAGCAACTAACCGGAACTATGTTCTTCATCACAGAAATCTGACTAGAACTGGACTTAGGAGACCAAGTGGGGGGTACGTCACTATTATTGGACTACAATGCTGATAGGGATGTCATAAAACTTCATGTCAAAAAATCTGAACTATTCCATTAAGTCAACAAAAAAGTCCAGCCTAGCTTTTCTATGTCAACTTTAGGCCAGTTTCTGTGATGCCACCACAGAAGTCAGTAGTTGTGAGGGCAAAGAGGAAAAGTGTGATAAGACCACAGAACAGAAAATTGAGCTTATTGCGATTCAGTCAACATTAACAGAAGAAAAAGATCACAAACAGAATGTACACAAAAACAGGTAAGCTTAGTCTTGATGTGAAGAGACTCTCCTCTTCGGATCCCACAGTAATCTCTCACATACCCGTCAAGCATTAACAGTGTTACGTTTTCTTTATTCTACCGTCATTTCTGGACTATAGAGGCACCGGTATTTGCACCCACTAAGCTGCTTCCCACTAAATTTAAAGAGAAAAAAAAAAAAAAAAAAAAAAAAAAAAAAAAAGATTTGTACATACAGTATATAGGCCGCACCGATCTATAAGCCACAGGTGTCCACATTGTAACATGGGATATTTAGCGCACAGAAATATGTTACACAGAAAGATTTTTTTAACTTTCAATTAAATAAATGCTTATTTACAAACAGTGCCGAATAGTGAGTGTAACACGACTAGTTAAACAGTAAACAGGGCGTCCGTACAAAGCACAACATGACTGCTCCAAAGCACACAAGATGTCGCGAGACCAGAAAGCGACCACAAATAAGCCGCATCACTGCATATGCCCCAGAGTTCAAAGCGTGAGAAAAAAGTACCGACTTATACACCGGAAATTACTGTATTTTAGTTTAGTTTCATCCTACTTTTGTTTACACTTGGATGCCAATTATCAATGTTAACAAGAGCGGTGCATGTAAGTGAGTGAGTAATTTTAATATTATATAAATCACTTTTTTTATGACAAATAACTTATTTTTACACTTGTATGACAGAACTGATTATTTCAACTGCATTTGATTCCTAAGGGTTTGGTATGAATTGTTTTCTACCTTGGGAGGTTTCGCATCAAATTATATTTGAATTCAAGCTGGCTTTGTGAAGTTTTCAATTCTCAGCGCCAAACAAAACAGTCATCCGGGTTGCTGTCGAACACCATTCGAAAGCGAGACAGGATGAAATGAGAACATAAACCACAATACGCTTCATTAGCACAGTTACGAGGCTACAAGCAGTGCTTTACAGAGAGATTCATGGAAAAGCTACCTCTGCGCTCACAGCTCTTTCCCCCAAAATCTTATAAAGACACATGCGCGTACTTTTTGGCAAGTACTGTGGCTGCTACTCATCAGGTTTTACGAGCCACGGCTACCCCGAGCTACCAGCTTCGAACAAAGGGGAAGCAATAAAAATAACGTCTGGTGCGACTTGGCAAATAAACTTATCAGCTGCGTTATGTGTGCATTCATAGGCGTCCGTTATTTTACCTGCATGAACTGGAAGGAAGCCTCAAAATCCTCCACAGGATACATCTTGACCCGAAAGAACTTCATGCCCATGATGAGGCTGATGATACTCTGGACGACGTAAGGACTCTGCTCTTTTTGCCGCAGCTCCTTCAGCTCAGTGATGAATTTTTTCCTCACTGCTTGAAACCTGGGCACACAAACGGACGGGCATTAACGCTCATGCAAAACATGACACCTCATGTTCAAGACAGCAAAATGCACTAACTTAGACTGTGTGAGAACGCCGATGACCTCGGCATACAAGTCTGCAATGATGTGCACGTTGCCTGTGTTGGGGCCACAGTATCTAAAAAAATAAATAAATAAAAAATAAAATAAAATCATGAAAACAACAGCCTTCACTTAAAGCAGTACAAAATAAATCATCAAGTTGTGCAATGTCAGTGACAAGGAACAGAAAACAGGAGCTTCTTGTGAGTGGGCTTCTGTGAATTGATAATGTCACCAATAATACAACAACACTTCCATGTGCACTAACTTACCCCTCTTTGTGTTTAAAGTGCTTAAATGCCAGGTTTAGAACTTCGTGCACTAAAGCATCTGGCACCGGATGAAGAGGAATCTGTGACAAACATCGACAAATTAGTATTATTAATGGCATTGATAGATTTTTTTATATTCACATTGCAACACTTCATTTTGTTCAGCAGCAGAGCCATGGGCAAGTTAGCACTGGTCTCTGGGGTATGGCTTCAGAATGTTGCTCAAATTTGGACTGTCTACTTTGGACACGCACCAAAAGGCGGCTCTGGAAATGGTTGAAGTGTTGATTTACGAGGCACCCCTGTGGGCGAAGGCCTCAGTAACAACAGTACAGTACATTCCTAAACAATAAAGCATTTAAATGCTTACAATGCCAGGATAAACTCAAAACTGCACACCCAGAGCAACACTTCTTTCTAATAATTAGTCATCTATTAATAGTAGAATTAGTATAATTATGTATAATTATTCATGCTGGTTTCTCAACTGAGGAAACTTCATAAGGCACTCCCCATCACATTTCAATTCTTACCAGCCGAGTCAGAAGGCAAATAAGATACAATTGATGGAAAAATGCAAAACCAGCTTTTAAAGTAGAGCAGACAGCTCACCTGTTTGAGAACTTCCACTGACACAAGGCAAAAAATGAAATCTATGGCTAAGTCCCTCCTCTCCAATAGGTAATCTTTATCGCGGTGCTGCTCATCCCTGCAAAAAAGGACAAGCAGGAACACTGTAGACAAGAGAGGAAATGGATCCCCTCATAAAAAAAGACTGATGATAATGCTTGAACTCACCCTTTAGACTTTGTGCTGGAACGAGGCCTGTACTCATAAGACTCGTCTTCAGTGCCACTCTGCCGTCTGTACCAGTCGAACAGTGTACGCAGTAGGGAGGGCAAACAGTGTTCGGCTATTGAGCTCATAGAGCTTATTAACTGTAAAACAGTAGAACAACCACCATCATATGGTTATAATTTAGTACCACACATACAACATACGGTGATGACTGTTCAAAACTAGGCAAACGGTATTTCACTAAAATGTCAGCAACCATTTAAATGTGTTCTCAAACAGTCAACTTGGCTGTATCTTAGTAGTCTTGAGTAGTCCGTGTACAGCTTCCATCCATCCATCCGTCCGTCTTCTATGCCGCTTATCCTACTAGGGTCACAGGTGAATGCTGGAGCCTATCCCAGCTGACTTCAAGTGAGAGGCGAGGTACATCGTGGACTGGTTGCCAGCCAATCGCAGGGCACATATAGACAAACATCATTCCACACTTATGGACAATTTAGAGTCAGCAATTAACCTAACATGCATGTTTTTGGAATGTCGGAGGAAACCAGAGTACCCGAATTTTTCTCTAAATAGCTGGTGACAAAAGTGAGTACACCTCACAGTGAACATGTCCAAACTGTGCCATCGAGCACTGACTTAATCCTCTTGGGCATGGAATTCACCAGAACTGCACAGGTTGTCACTAGGATCCTCTTCCACTCTTCCATAATGACATCACTGGTGGATCTGGTGGATGTTAAGACACCTTGACCTCCTCTGCTTGAGGATGCCGCACAGGTGCTCAATTGGGTTCAGTTCTGGAACAGACATACTTGTCCACTTCATCACATTCACCGTCAGCTTCCTCAACAAGGCACTTTGTTTTCTCGTCATCTTGGAGGGGAGCAAGCATCTGCTTCACAAGGTCACAGTACTGTATATGTTGGAATTCATCTTTCCCCTCAATGAAATGCAGCTCTCCAGTGCCAGCGCCTCTCATGCAGACTCAGACCATGACACTACCGCACAATGCGCAACAATCCACATTTTTTCACTTCCATTCTGATCTCGATCCCTGAATTTGGATATCTGACGATATCTACCCATAGGGCTGGGCGATATATCAATAGTTTTAATATATTGATATTTACTTTAAGCACGATATCAAAAACAACCATATTGTTCATATCGATATAGACTGGATTTGCACGGTCTCTCCCTCATCTCTCTGTGTGTGAGCTCCTGGCCCCGCCCCCTCCGTGCATGCAAGAGGCGGGAGGAGGGTTGGAGCACAAGCCCGGCTCCTCAGTCGAAGAGACAGCGTCTGCGGTGGAAGAATTAGTCAGAATGTGGCCCTAATACTCCATCATAGCTCAGTAAATTTGGAGGTACTTCCAATTCAGAGGATAAAAAAAGCCTTTTTCACCACCTTAAAACTTGGCCCAAACTCCGATACGAGGAATGTGTGAAGCTGCGTGCTGGCTGCACAACTCCTGCCACAACACAAAGCGGTGTCCTATCACAGTGCAACAGTGGAAAAAACGCATTTAAAAACTTGCGGAAAACAATGGGCTCGCGATGTCCAGCGAGCTTTGCAGTCACAATTATTTAGCACGACAAGCTCTACCAGAAATGTGCAAGGAAGTCAGTCAGACAGTTGCTAAGCCTGATGCAATTGACAGGTTTGTGTTCCTGGTTCCTGTCTCCTAAAAATGTTTACCGAAAAAAAAAATACTGTTCAATTTAAAGTATTTTTAAGTTGCTGACATTTTAAAATTTCCTCTTAAACCGGGCACTCCTTCATATTTTGTTCTTTTGTGCTTTTTTTATTACCTGAGGATTTCAGCATAGCTAAAGGTTTGTTATAGAAAAAATTATATCTGACTTTTTCTATATTTATTTTGTTGGGAGATGAAATTCTCAGCAACCTAATAGAGGTCTCACTCTGTTAAATACATTTTACCTCTCCTTACGTGTTTGGTAATCTCCAATTATGAGAAGGAATAACACTTACACGCCAGTGTAGGGTTAACAAAATGTATTGTAAACATTACAGGATCCTGGGCTAAAAAATGTCTCTTCTAATGTCCTCCTGCAGCCTCCGGACCAGAAGAAGAGAGATTTTCATGTCCCGCGCGTTGAAGCTCTCAGCATTTTATCGAGGTTTCTCCAGACGACTGACGTATGCTCTCGTGCCAAGATAACTTATCTGGAACATTCCTTGTGAGTGGTTGTGTGGCAGTTGTGTTTCTTCTGACGTCGTAGTCTAACATCAGCATCTTTTTCTCTACAAAATAGGACACCTATTCCCAGCATAGCACATCCTATCTTTAGCCAACTTATGTCAATGCACTTTATCTTTATGAATCTGTATCTTTATAAATGTTCATCATTCAGTTAACAAATTAATAAAACAGTATTTCTATAATCTACTTGTAATAAATATTTACTCACTCAGCTAAGAAGTTAATAAAACAATATTATCCTACAATTTCAAATAGAGAATGGCCTACTTTATTTTAACAGCTATTTTTAGATACGATTTTTTTAATGTGCATCTTGCATGAAGCTTTAAAACTTAAAAAAAAAAAACATCCTAATGTTAAGTATTTATTTGAATAAAACACGCATATTTGGCTTTGATTTTGTCTAAACTCACTAGGCCTGGGCGATAAACCAAAAATTTACCACGACAACCAACGTCATTTTGCCCATGTCGGTAAATTCTGTGTTTTAATAAAAAAGAAAATAAAAGTCTTTCTTGTCTGTTTTGACTGTGTGCTGGTATTCTATGTCCATTCCCCTTTAAGATGAGGTACAGCATGTGTAGTCACGTGACTCCAGCCATCCAGTCAGAACAAGAAGAGAAACAGATGATGAGGGCTGATGGTTCAAATGAAGAAGCGGCTGTACAGTGCCAGCATTTCACTCACATATGCACCTAGAAATAGACTGTGCGAGTAGAAAAACTGAAAAAGGGAGCACACGCGGGACTATGTTTTTCAACCCTTTCATTCGCATTTTGCTCCTGAAAAACAGTAAGTCCATACAATGTGAATTAAAGTAGAGTAACATTTTGACGCAACTTTTCTTGGTTCATATCGGCAACTTGCGTTAACGTGCAATGACATCTCAGACGTACAAGCTGCACTTGCTGATGTAGCCAACTAGCTATGTTATCAGTTGGATACTGGAGCGCTGCGGGAAAGATGACCGCTCTCTGTGACGTACTATACTACTTTACCACTCATGCGTTAAAAATATTTTGTTTTCTGTATTCATCGTCACGCCACTCTGAATGATACACAAATACTTGACTTCAAATATATGGATTTTTAAAGCCTTTAAAAAAAACCAAAAAACATATACATCATGGCCAATTATGCAAAATTGACAATTCACAAATAAAGAAAAAGAAAATAAAAACATTCTAAAATGGTCTCTATAGAAAACCATGATTAGTTTGCTGTTGGTAGCAGTTTTTAAGGATTCCATGCTTTATTTGATGTCACAAATACATGGTCACAAGGCTACAAGAATATGTGAAATTCTCTTTTCGTTGTGTAAAATAATCATTTTGATGATGGTTATCTATCCGGTTTCTAAAGCCAGCATGGCACACACATATAGGCAAATAACATGATAATGGAATGTCTGGAATTGAATAGAATTGTTACAAAAATAAGAAAGTCACTATATTTATGAATGGCACTGTGATAAGTGGCCATAGGTAATGTAATTGCATGAGACGTGATGTCAGTCATGTTATGTGACTGTATTATAGCTTAGTAATCATTTCGCTATCAATTTTTTCACTAAACCAGAAGTCAACAAAATGAGAAATTGTGGGATACATTGGCACTGACCAGTGACATAAACCAGACAGTTAACTTTGACGGTGCCGTTAACTAACGGCGTGACTAACCATGTTTTGAACAATGCATATTTAACGGTCAGTTAGCTAATGGTGGGTTAAGAATTTAACGTAGGGGTTAACCAGTGGTTAAAATAACCGAGTTTTGAACAACCGGGCCCAGGTCGCTACACTTTCATTATTATTGATTTTATATGAAGCTGTAGTAAACGCCTCTCTACAGCAAGTATGATATTGTAGCAACTCAGCAGTTTTGTGTAGTGTTAATAGTTTGTGATGTCCAACTGTTTTGTGTTGCCATGAAGGTGTCAGGCAGACCACTTCTGTGTGTGCGTGTGTACAGCGCAAGTGAGCAGTGCATGTGTGGAGACAGCTATATTTGCTGATACTCTTTTGGCTACGATTGCTGATACTATTCTAGTTATTTTTGCTGACAACAAGCCGACAACATTAAAACAAAGACATGGCTCATGGATCGGAAATCTCTGTAGTTGTTATCAGAAATTTACCGATACATAATTACGGCCCCATCCCTACTGCCACCACCATGCTTCACTGTAGGGATGACACAATTATCGTGGTACTAACTAAAACTTGTGTTGCCAGCCGTTTAAACAATAAAGGCTGTGTGTTGTCTCATTTTCAGATCTATACTGCTATACAAGTTGTACACAGACTACTCTAAAGCAGTGGTTCTCATTTATTTTCTGTCATGCCCCCCTAGGGGACAGAACATTTGTCTGCCAACACTGGAGAAATTTTTGTATAGTATAGTATATAGTATAGTGTATAGTGCCCCCTGCCTCTCCAGCCCCTCCGCAATACCTGACCCACTATTTGAACATTCCAACATTACAGCGATCTAATGTGTCTTATTTATTATGTACTGTGTAAAACTAAAACAGTAACAAATTGAAAGCATAAAATCAATAGAGCCCAGACCCACCATCCACCAGTACGATATTTCATGTGTGTAAAGGCAAGTAAAAGTAAAGTAAAAAGTAAAAGGCAGTGTGCTAGCATGAATTAACTTGAGGTTGTGCACCAAATATGCACATTAGCACTCAATAACATTATCAAAACCTTTATGCATTCCCACATCGTATCAGCATTTGGGACCAAATATGAGGTGAAAGAAAAACGTAAAAAATACAGTATAGTAGTCTATCTGTGCAGCATGAGAGAAAGTTAGCACACACACAATGGTGCGTTCGCATAACTGTAACTGTATATTATTTTTTAAAATAATGGCCCATATTTCAAAAGTATATCCAAGTTTACTTTCTGTAATATATTATAGCATCATTGTGTAAACAAACTGAACTTTGCAAACTGAAATGTTATCATTTGAACCAAAAGGGTCTGTCTTTGTGTTTTGTTTTGTTTTTTTGGCAAATGTTCACTAAACCTCACGTGCACGCACACGCGCGCACACACACACACACACACACACACACACACACACACACACACACACACAGACACAGCTGGATCCCCCAGCCCCCAAAATACAGTGGCAATAGTTGTGTTCAAGCGTTGATTCAATAAGTGAGTGGCGCACAGGGTGAACCACAACCCCGACCACTGTAGCTATTGACAACAAACAGCCCAACAGTGTGCTGCTGTGACTACTGGCATGGCTCTGTGGACTGCAGAATAACTACGCTACTGTATATTAACACACCGACTCAATCAGTGTCAGATCACAAAAGCCAGTGTTGCAGTGTAACAGTATCAGAGCTTGTCAGAGACAAGACAAAACAGGATCTCAGTGTTTTAGCAGCCCGGACAATAAGATAAGACGTGGCAGGAGTTGGTCAGCGGGTAAGCGGTCAGGGCGTGGGCCGTGGATGTCGGCCAGAGCGGAGTTACGCAACTGTGCCCCGCCCACTGCCCCCTTGTGGCGCCGAGCAGTCAAGCAGTCACACACCATCGCCCGGTGTTGATTTACTGCCGAGGATGACACAGCGGTTCCACGTTCCACGCTCTCTGTACCCATTTCCCCCTCCTACTCTGACGACTGAGACCAGCTGGATCGGTTGCAGCGCCGCTATATATCCCCATCAGCCTTGTGTCGTTCTGAACAAAGCACTGCAGTGGGCCCCATTGTAAAGAACCTTCTGCACACCATACAGATGAGGGGACTGATGATGGGCCACTGAATGGGGCATTGATTGGCTGGAAGTGGAGATTCAAACACTGCACACACACTCTGAGAAGCCGTATGGAACTTCAGTGGGAAAAAGTCACATTCATAAACTGCACTGACCTGGTCAAATTGTGCATCCTCCCCTCTTTGGAGGGACCGGGACAGAGGTTTCTCCTTAAATAGGGAAATACAAGAGTATTATTAGTTAAAATATCATCATGGTGTCACACAACAATGGTGAGGAAGTAAGTCAGGTAGAAGAACAATGAATAAGATCAGCTACAAAAGTTGAATACCCCGAATAATATCGTAGAATTCGGAAAACTACGCCTCAAAATTCAAAATTCATCAAAAGGAGTAACTCTGTAAATTTTACTTTTTCTTTGGCCTTTGTTTTGCAAAAGGCGGGGCAGCCTCAACAAAGGGTGTAAAAAGGAGAAGGAAAAAACTATAAGCACTTCATTAAACTGTTTTATTATTTTACCATTCAATTCATGAACAGTAATGAACTTCTTTTTTGTTGAGAAGAATGTATACAGTTAATTGTATGAAGGGGATACTTAACCCTGGAAAACAATATTTGTAGTACTTCCAATAGAAGAAATCGTTTCAGAATAAACAAACTTGAGGTTTCAGTGTGAAACAAGCTTATGTGAGATTGTCAGTTTGGTGGAATAAAACGAGCAACTGTTTTCCAGTAATCCAGTCTGTTAACAATTAATCGACACACATAAACATAACGAGCCTCCACTAACTGCTCTCTTTCATTTCGCTCAGTTTACGATGTGGGGGTTAGTTGTAAACTCACCAGCGGTTCGGCCATCACCATCTCGATCTTCTTCTCGGCCAGCACAGCAAACTCGGCAAACAGGCTTTTGATGACAAACTCCCCGGGCTTCAGCTCGGGGTCGATGGTGATACTTGACATGGCGACGAGGTTGTGTTTTTCCCAAGCGATGGGAGTCACCGACGAGGGAGTGCGGTGTCTACTCACGCTGCCGCTGACTGGCGCTGAAGCTGCCGGGGGAAAGGACAGGGGTCAAAGGTCAGGGTATAACAGTAAGGCGAGTGTCGTGCCGGCAAGGTCATACGTAGGGGGAGAAAAAGGTTGTACAAAGTATGGAATGTTGTATACTTGCTGTAATCAAATAAGCCCCTTTCACACTGCCTCTAAAAGCTTAATTCGTCCTACAAATAATTGCCGATAAACGATATTATTGTCAACATTACTTTGAGACAATTTTTTCAATAATGTAATGATAATATATGGCATAATGTGAGTACACCGTATCAAAAGCAATAAACTTTACATTGTCATCAGAGTATTTAACATTGTAATTGGAATGTGAAGACCTTTTAAATAAAATAACTTTAAACATCATTATAAATTAGACAAATTCTGCTTTTAGACAGAAAAGCCCCAAAGAAAATAAAATGGACTCTCAGAATATTTTAGCAAAAATTGCACTTAAACAAAAATCACAATATTTCTGATTTTGAAACAGTGTCACTTTCGTTATTGTCTGATTATTGACAAAAAATTTAGAAATAACCCGGAAATACTCTGAATACTCTGAAGATCGCATTGTGTGTCAATGCAGACGTCAGCTCATCCGCCTATCGACCTCGCGCGCCAACCTTGCCTCACTCATGAACAAGACCCCAAAATATTCTAACTCCTCCACCTGGGGCAGGACCTCATTCCCAACCCGGAGGGAACAATCCACCTTTTTCCGACTGAGAACCATGGCCTCGGATTTGAAGATGCTGAGTCTCATCCCAGAAGCTTCACGCTCCCAATAAACGCTGAAGGACAGCCTGACGAGGCCATCAGGACCACATCATCTGCAAATAGCAGAGATGAGATCCTCAGGCCTGCAAACTGGACTCCCTCGACACCTTGGCTGCGCCTAGAAATTCTGTCCATGAAAATTATGATCAGAATCGGTGACAAAGGGCAGCCTTGACGGAGGCCAACATTCACTGGAAACAGGCTCGACTTACTGCTGGCAATGCCAACCAGGCTCCTGCTCCGGTTGTACAAGGACCGAATAGCACGTACAGTAGTAGCGCACCACCAATCCCGTATTCAAGGAGCACCCCCCACACGACACCATGAGGGACACAGTCTTTTCCAAATCTACAAAACACATGTAGACTGGTTGGGCAAAATTCCATGTACCCTTCACTACCTTTGCAAGAGTGTAAAGCTGGTCCAATGTTCCGCGACTGGGACGAAAACCACATTGCACCTCCTGTAGCCGTGGTTTGACTAACAGTCAAACCTCTCTCCAGCACCCTGGAATAGACTTTCCCAGGGAGGGTGAGAAGTGTGATCCAAAAAACAAAAATGCATTCACATGTCACTATATAAAGACCGGCAAAATTATCGAGTACATTTTTATTTATTGTGTGGTTAATTGACTTATTGATTATCGTGACAGGCCTAGCAAAGAATTCAGTTTCCCATAGATTGACAGTTTTACAGAGGCGAGGCACAACAAACATATTCATACACATACACATAGTGGATCCGGCTGTATTGCAATGTCCTCCACAGTAACATTTCACAAATATTTGTAACAGAAAATACTAGAAAGACTCAAAATTAGTCCACAAAGGAAGAATAAAGACATGTCATTTAATTAATGTAAGAGCTGATAAATGCGATTATTTAGCTGGTTTAAGGCCTGGTTACACTGCCCGAACTTCGCTGTAGCGTCCCTGGAGCGGTGAAAAAAATTCATCACCGCTCGTAACCGCACACCACCGTTTAACAGAAGTTGGCCCCTGTTAAGGGAACGCCGTATACGCTCGGCCACCGCTGATGGTCCCTCCTACCGCTCCGAAAGTTTTGAACTGCACAAAATATTCCCAGCGGTGAGAAGCGGGCAATTTTCAGCTACGGCAAAGTTAATCACCGCTCCAACAGCGCCCAGTCAAAGTTTGGCGCCGCTAGATGGAAGTTCGTGGACGCTTGGGTCCGCTACGCCAACGCAGAAATCTTGAACGCTGGACCGCTGCTGCTTCGCCTACTTGCCCGGGCGGTGATTAAACGTTGCAAAACCTTAGTTGGAGCGTCTGTTATCGCTTTACGAGCGGACACGGGATTGCTGGAACGGTGTCAGGCGTTGAAGCAGCGATGAAGCAGCGATCCATTGCGGTGATGAACTTTGGTGTGCCGTCGGTATGGAGGTGTCGGAGGCGGAGCATATTTTCGCTATAAATACAGGGAGCCCATTTGGAATAGCCGTTGAGTGCAGACCTCAGTTATATCAAATTTGCTCATAGTTACAGTAAAACTGTACTACCATGGATGCTGAGAGACTTGCTATGATTGGTGCACTAGTCCAGCAGCAGAATCAGAACCTCCTCAGATTGCAACAAGCTGTTGACAACACACAACAAGAGTTGTGTGGGTCAGACAGTTGTTGTGACAGTAGTTGTGTTTGCAGAGACACACTAGAGGGCACTGTGGGACTGCGAATGAGGATCCACGAGCCTTCCAGCAAGTCATGAGGATGCCACCAGCCTGCATGCGCAGAACGCCGCTCTATTGATGCTCGCGTCACCGCTAAACCAACGTTCGCTACCGTTAAACCAACACTAAAGCAACGGCGGCTTCAGCGGTGCACCGCTAGGACAACGCCCGTGTTTTCTATTTTTTTCCCCCATTTTGTGCACGGTTACTAGCGGTGATGGGGTTTTTTCACCGCTCCAGGGACGCTACAGCAACGTTCGGGCGGTGTGACCGGACGTTATGAAAAAACAATCAGTACACTCATAAACACCAGGGACGTCCCAATCCACATTTTTTGGCTTCTGATCGGATCCAAATTTTTTTATAGTCTTGTCAATCCAATCCAATCCAAAATGGTCCTTACATTAAAGCAGTGAAACACAACAAAGTGAAAATATACTCATCCAGCTTAATCGCGCACACACGCAGCTGCACTAGCTAAACTAAGCGAACCTCGCTGACTTCCATTCCCGCTCCGTAAGAGTGGTTTCCTAGGTTTTTTGCCGCCGTTTCGACATGTTTAATAGTGTTTGTGCGGTCCCTATTAGCAACCAGCGGTTAGAGCGGCACTTCCCGTGCGAGCTCCCAACACCATGATGCAGCAGTCAGGGAGTCACAGTGAGAGGGAACTACCGCTGTAGCTACGGAGCCGCATATCCGACGTCCAACGTGAAACTAACTTCACAACGGTATACCGCAGACATGTCTGCATGGTGGTGTTGCCTTTTCTTCTTCTGGCCAGCCAACCACTAGGCCACCGTGTGGCCTCAAATATCAACATGTACTGTACAACACAACCATATACTTACAGTAGCCTTGAATTACGTCTATTTAAATTGAATTACGGCATTTAAAAAAAAAATACTAAACTGCAGTTTTGCAATGATCATCATCAGCAGCATTTATGCTTAAAAAGGACTAAGCACAGGTGTACATTTTGCATGTGGCACAGGTCATTTGTTTGCCTTATTCAAATAATGCATGCAAGCAAAGTGTTTAGGTGTTTTAAGGGTGGCTGACAGGAAAATGCACACATTCAGTGCTATTCTTATACTAAAAGGCTGTTTTCTCTTGTCTATTAAACTTAATCAGACTCATTTCATGTAATTTGATGCCAAACAAAAACACGGACAGTGCAGCCAAGTTTTAAGGTGAAGGATCATTTGAATGAATTATGTGTGATAACGATGCAATGAAACTTGCCCAGAAATACATCTCTCAACGACCTTGCCGAAAACAGAAACATTGGCCACTTACTATTAAAGAGATTTTGTTTATGAAAACAGCACCGCCCCACTACAAAATGCATTGTCACACAGCCGGGTTTCAGCCATAACTTTGAATAGTGTGTGAGAGAATTATGTGACAGCTGTGGCAGAAACTCCAGTCTAAGCCCACAGTGGCTGCAAAAGAACAGCGAGCAGCAACATTAAGCCTTGCAGGAAGAGTCTGGTTCCGTTTCTGTCCTTCCCACAGACTCATGCAAACATGCAGTGAAAATATTCCTCACAAGATTTAGATCTGGGGGCCGCACGGTGGTCTAGTTAGCATGTTGGCCACACAGTCACAGCCTGGGTTCGATTCTCCCTTGGGCATTTCTGTGTGGAGTTTGTATGTTCTCCCCATGCGTGCGTGGATTTTCTCCTGGTACTCCTGGTACTTCCTCCCACATTCCAAAAACATGCATGTTAGGTTAATTGGCTACTCTAAATTGTCCATGGGTATGAATGTGAGTGTGAATGGTTGTTTGTCTATATGTGCCCTGCGATTGGCTGGCGACCAGTCCAGTGTGTACCCCGCCTGTGGCCCGAAGTCAGCTGGGATAGGCTCCAGCATGCCTCCGCGACTCTAATGAGGAGAAGCGGCATAGAAAATGGATGGATGGATGGTTGGATGGATGTATTTAGAACTGGCAAAAAAAATATCTAAAACATGCAAATAGGTGTTATGGTGACATCTATATACAGACTAAGAAGTCTGCACAAATTAATTGAAAAGATACTGCAGAAGTCAAGTAATCAATACAGTATTACATACATGGACCAGAGACTACAGTATTTATGCAGGGATTGGTGAGACTGTGGCTTAATATCTAACTGAAATAAAGTAAACTGCACACTAGTAGAAAAAACACTGAAATTAAACTGGTCTATTTGGGTTATCTTCTTCTAGTACATTGCAGTGGGGCGTAGTGGACGAAGCACCAGCAGTGTCCAGCAGCACAGAAGGGCTTTCAAGCCTCCCCCTCTTTGTTTACTGTGCTCCGATGAGGTCACATAGCCAGCCTCTCCCTAATAACCAATCAGTGCCACGCGCATCCTAATCTTTCTCCCACCTCGCGCGCACACACATGCAAACATGCTAATGCTGCACTTTTGTCCACAAGAACAATAAGAAATGTTTTTTTTTATTTATTTAGAGAGTGAAAATGGTAATAGTGTGGTTTGATGCCTATGAACGACAGGCATGGCATGTGACCATTCGTGTTGCTAACTTGTTGAGTCTTGTGTTTTGATAGTGGTCAGGTTGGAAAATCTAGTTTTACAAAAGTAAGTGGAAGTGAACGGAAACAACGTCTTCAATACCAAAGTTCTGCATTGAACTACAATCCAAATTGACAGAACAAAATACTTCTGCCCGCATATAACAAACATGGGATTTGGACATCAGCATGGCTAGAACAGACAATACCATATTTTAAGTAGCTGCTGTCATAATTTCGGCACTATAAGACATGCTGGTCATTTGTGGCATTCCAAACTACCATTCTCTTCCAAGGATGGCAATATGATGAGTAAGATGCTAATTTGTGGCTAACTAGTTTTAAGCAACATAAGTGCATATGGCTCATCCGCAAAATCAATTACTGCAAGTGCAGTGATTTTTTTGTGCAGTTCCAGTCCAGTCCCGTAGAGGGCGGTAATGTACAGTATATTACATAACACATCAGACAAATAACAGGAGTATCACAGAGCTCTCAAAATGTGACGATATTTCTCGTTTAAATGGATAAAACTATGTCGCGGGAAGAGGGCAGCCAGAAGTCTATCACAGTGCGATCTATGGCATCGCTACTGTGAATGATAATACACGTAATATTGAATATATAATATCGCTATAATATATAATATCGCTTTAGCACACTATTATCCTTGGAATCCTACCTGCACGCCATGTTTCCAGTGTCACTAGTTCGCGACATGTGAATGTTTTTTTTGTTGGTGTTCAACAGTTGCCGCTTTGTTAATGTCCAAGCAGAAGCTGTAGTAATTCTAAATTTGATCAAAATTACTTACAATTAATTTGTCAGATCAAAACACAATTGCGGCATATGACTTCTCTCAAAACATGTGATATTAGGGTCTAATTCAGACTTACTGCTTCTGCACGCTGAGCATCATGGGAAATGTAGTTCTTTTAGAATACTACTGCAATCTATTTTACACGTGTAGTTACATAAGTACACATCAAGATAAATAATTAGCAGTTGCAGCTACAATTGCCGTCATTATTTTAACTTTCATCATTATCATCATTCTTAGTTTTTGTTTGTGGAAATAAGTTTAACCGTTCAAATCATAATGCTTAGATTCATGCATGCAAAGTTCGAAAACATTTCAAAATGTACCTTCACTCTTTTGTAACTGAGTTAAATAAAAAGGTCTGTTTGTCCAGTTCTGGATTTTGTCATTGTAGTTTTCTTAAAAGTAATGTTCATTTATTTTATAAGGGCATTGACATTCCAGTGTTGACCATGCTGCTCCTATCAGAATCAATATATGACTTAAGTTGCAAGGTGAATTTGATCACTATTGATCATGGTATTATGGCTGTATAAGTGTCAGAGCAAACTTAAAAGTTAACAATTTCATTTATTTTCTATCTATTTACTATTTACTTATTTCTGTTGAAGATACCCTGGGATATTTATATCTACAGTAATACCAAAGTTGTTGTACTGGGTGAGATAAATGCCAGAGCATGCTAGTGCAACTGTGTGTGTGTGTGTGTGTGTGTGTGTGTGTGTGTGTGTGCACAAGACTCAGGCTGGATGAGTACACTTTCACCGTGTTGTGTTTTACCACTTTAATGTAAGAACCATTTTACAATGCTCACTCACGACGTGCTGGTTCTGAGTGAAAAAAGACAAGAGGCACGTTTATTCTTGCGCCCAGCTCATATGAACCGTCATTTGCCATTCTCAACACACTTGCGGCTTTCAAAATATGAGCACTCTTTGTCTAATTGTGTAAACAAAATAAGGGTGTCATAAACATATCTTACAGTCATAATGCAATTGGAATTACATCTGTGACTACATCTTCCTTAACCACAAGCACGGGCACTACAGTTTGTTGAAGATATTGCAGCAATATGTGCTGAGGCTGACATCCCATTAGAAAAGTTAGCCAAGCTAAATCCATTTCTGAATTACTGTACAAAATGGGCCAATGATTCAATGCAGCAATAAATGTAAGGATTCTTGCATTTCATTCATAGACATTTTATTCACTAACCCAAATAGCACACACTCTATGCTGGTAAAATAAGTGGAAAACATAAAAAACGGAATTCTAAAAAATTAAAAGAGAAAAAACGAAATTTCACAGGGCCCTACAATATCGTGCATCATCTCGTCTCGTGCGCTGAGTTTATCGTGACATCCCCACCAATAGCTGTCAGTTCCCACAAGAATCAATCAAAATCCTGGTAACATCCTGAGCCTACATCCACAATGCTTCACAGATGTTTTTTGTGTAATCCTACTTAACACACCCAAATACAAAAACAAAAGACTTCATTTCCAATTTGTCTAAAAGTTGTGTTCCTGTGGTTGAACTTAGTCAGAAAATCCAGACCTCCCTGCATTAGACCACTAGTAGCAGAGCGTTAATCAGACAAGCTGCTGATTAAGTTTTCTGCATGAAAAAATGCATTACTTTTTCCTTCCTTTTACTACTTTGCTGCTGGATGCATATTCTGAAACCACCACTCTTCCATGGCTGTACTTAGGAAACACAGGATTACACAACTATTAGTGCAGCGGCTCCACCTTGTCACAGTTAAAATAAAAACCCTCCCGGCGGCCCGCTCACTTCCACTGTCAGGACAACCAGAAACAACAGCACAATCACACATACGCTTGGAATGCAGGACTGTGAGTCTTGTTTTTTTTTAACCGACAAAAGACTCACTGCTAATGTTTGTGTGTCGTGGCAGTGCCAATTGTGTTATTGTGTATAGCAACATGCTCAGGCTCTGACTAGTTACTACTGGTTTACTACTTACAACTAAAACAAGGATGATATAGGAATTTAACCTACACTAAAATAAAAACCACGACAATGATATGTGTGCACCATCTATTATCTAAAGTTGGTGTTGTAACATACACTAGCAGTAACTTCAACATTTTACATTGTCATAAGGAAACTAGAATTGAACAGGACTGTCAACCTTCTATAGTATGCCCTGCGCGGGTTTGGCCGCCATGATGGGTAGCAGAATCCAGAAACATTACATTGTAAACATGCCCTCAGCACAGTGCTCAGCCATTAATTGCTCTAACAGACGGTCCAAAAGACCAGATTTGTCATTTTTCAAGTTCCCCAAAAACAAAGACAGGTATGTGTGATAAAAAAGGTGTGGATTTATAACATTGGTTGTTGTAAATACTGTAAACAGGACAGTGGCCAAGACTCAATGTGTTGTCCTACACAATATAGCTTTAAGCTCATCTGTTTCTCTGAGTGATTAGCTGAATTGATGACAATTTAGTGATGATGATGATGATGATTTAGATTATAGTCTTTCAAAAGTTTTTCATACTGCTACTCAGGTTTTTATTGACATCTACATGTGGGTCATATTTCTGCTGTATAGTGGATTTTACATATACACACACACACACACACACACTCATACATATATACACTGTATATCATTGTATTCAGTAAATAACATTCTTCTATTTCATCAAAATGTACGCACAGCGTAAAATGTTTTTATTTCTCAGCTCAGAGCTAGTGAATACATTGTACGACTGTTGTCCGCCTAGCCCTGCTCACCTCTCTTGATGACCATCATGGTGGACTTTGTGCTCCTTAGCATACTACACTCTGTTCCATTCATTTGCGGCCGAGACGACAGTCCTTTTCAATTCTAGTGGCCTTGGTCATAACGATGACGAAACATCCGAGAAAGTATACGTTGGATGCGTTTATGAATCATTTCTTAAGAGGCTCATTGAGGAACTGACCAACTGTGAGGAAGTTAAGATTGAAGGGGGGGTCATTGGAATATAGAGTGCGTGTTGCAGTATGGATCACAAGGCCATTTGGCCATTTATTTGTTACACAGGTAAATGATCTACGACAAAATGCTGAGTTATGTGGCGACTAAACTACAGTACTTCTGCATTGTTATCAAATACACGCTAGGATGTTAGCGCAATGACATGATTGACAAAACAGAAATTCAATCCAATCTTTTTAGCCATTGGACGACAAATCTACGGATGACTCCAACAAGTATTTGGAAATGGTAATGGTTTAGTTCAGTCGTCCCCAACCTTTTTGAGTCCAAAGACCGGTTTTCGTTCCAACAAACCTTATAGAAGGATGACTACTTGACATTGTTAAAGCTTAACATTAAACAAAGACGAATGCCATTTCCTTGGGACACTTCCCACCTTCACAATAAAAGCAATGTGCCTTACATCCTGTCTGACTGCACTGCACAACAACATCAAATTAAAACCACAAAAAAAAGACTCTTGATTGGTACTAAGCTGGAGTTTGTTTTCCAGAGAGAAAATTATCTCATAGTTGTTTGATGTGTGGGTGACAGGCAGTGTGTTAGCTAGGCCTGTCACAATAACAAATTTTGCTGGTCAATAATTGTGCTACAAATTATTGTTAATTTTCTAAAATTTGGTACTCAAGTATAGTGTACCCGTGTGACCCTCAATCACAATTAGCTTGACACAGAAGTTCTAAGCCCATTTTTTCATTGTTCATATGGCATAATAATGTGAGTACATCGTATCAAATGCAATAAACTTTAATTACTCAGGAGTATTTAACATTATAATCAAAATGTCAAGAGGTTTTCCAATAAAATAAATTAAACAAAAAAAACTCTATAGTGGCGGCGTAAGATGAAATGTTTTTGATGTCCTTCAACACGTCTTCTTTTACTCGATTATATAGTTCAGGAATTGCTGTTTGTGACATGTACGTTCTCCCCAGCAATTCGTACTGTCCGTCAAATATTTCTAACATTTTCAACCGTATTGAATGGTTGCATTTCTTTCATAACGTGAGCGACAATGTTCGTGAGTGCGCACCATTTTGCGCTATTTTGCTTGTATTTACTTTGCCGAGCAAACGCCTCAGTAAGCGTTGGCTGTGGGGACGAAGGCTCTGCTGCACCTCTCAGTTTTTTTCCCAGTTGGGAAAAACCAAAAAGGATGGTGGCGTTTCAGGTGTGCATATAAGTTGGTCATTTTCCCCTGCTTCCTCGTCACTACTTTCGAACAAATGCAACATATCGGTTCATCGATGTACATGCGCTCACCTTGTAGATTCTGTTTAAAACCAAAATATTCCCACACTGGAGGTTTTGGCGGTTGCCTTAAAAACTATTGCTTCTGTGCCTTGATTCATGTTAGCATGTGCCGTCTCACAAGGCTAATTTGGTGCTCCTGTGCATATATTCCTGTCTATGTCCGCTCAATCGTAGCCCCGCCGCCACAAAGATGTTGAATGAGAGGACAGAGAGTTCACTCTCTCCGTTCATTCCACTTCATTCCATTCCATTCGCCACATCTTGCCTAATTTTGTAAAGAAAATAACGATGTTGTAAAAAAAAATCTTGCATTAATAATGCAATTGGAATTGTATCGGTGATTACATCTTCCTTAACCACAAGCACGGGCATTACAGTTTCATTCATTCAAAATTATAAAAGTTTAAATAATGATAGCAGTTGTAGCTGCTACTACTAATTATTTATACCAGGGGTCTCAAACTCAATTTCACTGGGGGCCAGTGGAGGTAGAGTCTGGGTGAGGCTGGGCCGCATCAAGTATTGGGAGTAGGGATGGGAATCTCACAATACGATACAATTCACAATACATCCATGTGATAACACCACTGTTAGTTCAGTGTTGGTGTTTACTTGGCCCTGTAAGTATGGAAGTAACACTGAGCTTGCCCGGATGTTGTGGGCTGCAGTTACACTACTCTTTGATGTCCAGTTGCGGGCCGCAAGATACAATTTGGTGGGCCGCAAATGGCCCGCGGTCCGCGAGTTTGAGACCCCTGATTTATACTGATGGGTAGTTATTTAAAGTCACATGTAAAATAGATTGCAGTAGATTAGGTTTGAGTAATAGACACTAATACAGTATCACCTGCTGAAGTCTTACGCAGAGATCGTGTTTTGATCTGACAAATCATAAGTAAATTTGATCAAGTGTGGAATTATTACACATTAACACCACAGTAGCTGTTGAACTGATTCAAAAAAGCGTCTCACCCACCCAAGCTAACGAGTGACGTGGAGAAAACCCAAGGCCAACTTGGATTGCAAGGTTTATAGCCTGCGCAAACACTTAATGTGCAGCTTCATTCTTGCCTCACACACTGCTACTTCCATATTCAGTGTATTATTAATTGCAGCGATGCCATAGTTCACACCATAGTTCACAGTCTGATAGGCTTCTGGATAGATCTCGTGGCACCCCTAGTAATAATACTGTAGATTGTTTATTTTGTAATGAAAAATTCAGGATATACAATAAAAAACTAATAATAAATAAATGAATTCAAGATACTGGATAGCTATATAAACTGTCACAAACCTTTCAACAAATACCAAGAACAAATTCCATTGTATAAAACAAAAACAAGTGTACAGTATGTAACTCAGCAGACAGAAATGTGTTTCGTTTTTGTTTCATACCACAGTACGTTACCAAAGCTGGTTGTGACTTGACAACTATTTCTTTTTTGCTGAGAAACCAAATCACAAGTGGTATCTACTCTGTCTAAATCTATACAGTACTGGACCGCATCTTAATCATGACATTGCACTCTGCAGTAACAGCACAAAAATGATGAGTCATCAGTGTGCTTGAGTGTCAATTGAAAGGTCATTATTGTACAGTATATGGGCATTAATTATCTTACAAGATATGAAAAAGTGAGTCTATTTGGTTCACACAATTAAAAAAAAGGGTCGATACAAGAAAGCACAGCTTGAAGCCATGAGCACAGAGCACAGCAAAAACATTCATCTTTGAGACTTGTAGGTCAGATTTGTGGCCGAGGTTGCATGCCTCCAGCAAATCTCTGTAGCAATATGCCAAATGCCAGTGCGATAAGAGCACCGCTGGTCCATCGTAGCTTGACTGTGGAGCAAGTGCCTTTTGGATTTCTGGAGTAATGTTGGGAAGCTAATAACAGGATAGAGCCGGGAGACGGATCAATGGTCGGGAAACATTAGCTGCCCCACAGGGATGGAGAGGAGTGTTACAAAAGCAGGTAGTGGGAAGGAGGAGGAGGAGGAGGAGGGAAGAAGGCACAAAGATTGCACTGAGTGCTGCTAAATGAAGCTAACAAAGAAGATCTGAGTGGCAAAATACAGTTGACAGTGAATAAAAGCATCAGAGAAAGTACATTCCGTTAAGCAAGCTGACATGCATTAAGAGATTCTCATCAATGGATGGAAAATGAAAAGAAAGAAGGAAGTGGTTAGGTGCAACCACCTGCACCACGCAGCAAGCCAAGCCTGACTAAGCCTGGACTAAATACAATCAGTCATCCTGACACTCCATTAGTTATCGCTACCTTGCACAGGTAGCAGCATATAGGGGAGTTAAAAAGCTTGGAACTCCGATGCAAGAATGCTCAACACTTGCGCAGATAAGAGCGGTGGGCCGAGCATGGTATGTAAACACGGTCAAGGTACTCACAGCTGCTACTCCACGACTTCAGCAGAGATTTGATGCTGATCTCAAAGAAGACCGAATCCTGCAGGCTCAGCATGGCGGCTCTCAAAAGTTTGGCATCGTCAGAAGAAACACAATAGTCACACACGTCCACTCACTTTGACTTCACGGACCTCAATTGTTGCACTCATCTCGGAAGCCTCTCGTCGACCTTCATTTGATTATAAACTTGGAGCCCCTCTCCCCCAGCAGTGAATCCAGGCTCTACCCCCCACAGGCAGCGGTCAAAAGTGTCATCCTGTAACAAGCGTAGCCACCGTAGACCTGAGATGTGTCACCACTTTGTTTGCTCCAAGTTGTGGCTGAAGAGGCCAAACAGCATTGCCAGCCTGGAGACGCAATATACCCAAGAACCCGCTGCCCGCTTGGCCAATACACCAAGTGCCTCGTGACGAGTGTGGAAAAATCCAGAAGGACAAAATGAACAAAAAGTGACTTAAACTTTAGTTGCCGCAAAATGTAATAACAACGCAGTGCAATATTTCCTCTCCTGTGCTCTTCCTGTGTGTGTGAATGTGCCAGTACTAGCCTGCTAGTACAGCCAACCCCCCCACCGAAGCGCTCTCCCTCCCCATTTGCTCACAAGTAGCTCCTCCCCTTCCCGAGCAAGCTCTTGTTCTTTCACTGACGCCCTTCGGACTGAGAGAGAGAGCTTGTTTCGACAGCAAACAGAGGGAGGCAGGAGAGGAGAGAAAAAGAAAGAGGGGTGGGTGGATGTAGTGTGATGATGTCATCAAACTGCTGCAAGTGTTGCCGAGCCTGGCTCTGGTTCAGCTATCCGTGCTGTCAAAGCGGCTACTGCGGAGCGTTCCCCTACTGGCCTATCAAAAGCTTTAGCCACTTCCTGTACACTCCGCAGCAATACTGATGCGTCATCTCTGACTGTTGCAGGAGGAAAAAGGAACAATGGGGAGGAGTTGCATGATCACAACACAACACAAGCAGAGTCACTCCTTTTGCTAGCAATCATCCATCCATCCATACCACAGTTTATTTCCTGTGCAGGGTCATAGACAATGATCACAGCTCTTCTCATACTAAGGGTGCTTGTGTAGCTAAACTTCGCCCCGATTCCTGCTGGATTGGCACATTAAGCGTCAACACAAACCATTGGTCAGAAACAAGGTTTGGTATATGTCTGGTGTCCAATACTTGTCTTGATGCTGGAACAACTGCAGCCCTAATCAAATATAGAATTACTACACCATACATTCCCGTAGCTTTTTAGCACCACTGAGTCCAAAGCGACAAGTCTCTACTCTTTGCAGTACATACAATTTCATTTGTTAATTTCCCAGTTGTTGTTTATAAATTGCACAATGATTGTCATGTAAGACTCGGTGGCCCTGAAAAGTTCATCCGTCCAAGCTAAGCTGGTTTATAGCTAAGGTTTCTGATTTATTTTTAAAAAGTAATAAGCGGAGACAATGTATCAATAATCCATCGTAAATAACGTGACAGTTCAATATATCAATATTTCATCAAACTCCTACAAACAACAACAACGTGACATTAAGGATAGGGTTGGGCATTAATGGGAAAAATGTTTATATATAAACACCACAGTGACATTTTGTTCTTTAAACAAACAAGAAATGCGGTTCGTTCAGAGCTTTTTTTTGTCCCGCAGGTCAGCCACAATGCCTGTCACGTCCATGGGGTACGTGCTAACTTACTTTTTAAAGTGTCACTTAACAACCTTGCTCTCGTCACCATTATAATAATTACGTCATGTCTTCAAAACACTAGTTGTGTATCTAAGATGTTTAACATAAACACAGTGTATCCAGCTTTAAAATTGTGACGCTATCACAGGATTTTTGCAGGTAGCTCCTGAACTACCAGTAGCTCGCCGCTGATCATCGCAAACGTTAAACTAAAAAATGTATTATTAAACAATTAACTTCACATTCAGTAGTAGTATTACTCTAAAACAAAAACTAATTAAATTCAGGTTTGTGTCAAATGTGTGTACATTTGTTTCACACAATTAAAGGCAAAAAGGTTGGTTGGCTCTGCCAACAAGGTGCCTCTTATTTACTTTTCCATAAATTGGCAACCTTACCAGTTAATTTGGCCAATTTATTTTATTATTATTGAATATTTTTTGTTGCCGACTCACTTGTGCTCCACACTTCAGCCCAGTAGTCGACAGTAAATGTGCAAATGAGCTAGTTTGTCAACCCACACTAACTCCTAAAGAGGAAGAAAGGAGACAAACCAAAGAAGAGGGCGGCAAGAAGAAGGCGGAAAGAGTGCAGTGTTGGAGTTCTAATGTATATGATGCCACCAGTGAGGCCTTCCAGAAGCAAGGGACACAAACAAGGAGATAAAGAAGACAGTTGTCATTTATTGTTTGAGTATTTATCAGTAATACAGTGAAAATGAGAGGAAATGTGAATATTTACATTGCAAGTCAATTTCCGTGTGTGCCCGTATATGTTCTGCTTGCACTCCTAAAATTTTAAAAAGGTAGGTGCCAATGTGCTCCCAGTACAGGAAATTTGCCGGGAGCCCTGTGTTCGTCCTTCTGTCCCACATATCCCACTCTAATAATGAGTGGGACAGAAGGACAAACACGTCAGAAATATTAGCATAGTAATCAGAGTACAGCTCTAATCTCAGTCACCTTTTTACTCCAACATCATGCTAGGTTAGTCTATTTGCAAAAGAAAAACAAAATTATAAAACATACAGCTCCCACATCTGTAGGTAACTGTACTGTATTTTAAGATGTGTGCGAAAGCCTGCTTTGGTATATAGACAGGGTGGGCTCAGGGGCGGGTCAGAAGCGGTACCATGTCCACGAGGAAGGAAGTTTTTCCTTCAAGACGTCACAAAAAGTCGCAACTTCAAAAGCAACCATTTGAATCCCTCTTCTCTTAAAAGTGGAGTAAACATATGAGGAAGATGATATTTTCTACTCATGTTTAGTGCTCATAAACAGGTTCTGGGAATACATACCGTATTACTATAAGGACAGTTACTATAGGGGACCTTGTGTGGGGAAGTCGTTCTGACGAAGAGGTAGTAGGGGTAGAAGTAGCAGTAGTAATAGCAATAGCAACAGTGTGACAGCAGCCTTATAATAACACACCCAAAAGGAGTCTTATGCATGACATCATCGTTGCCAAAACGAACAAGGCAGAGAGTCTCACACACAAACACGCACGCGCACACACACATGCAGTGAATGATGCTTAATGTCTATGCATGACGTCAAGAGGCGAGGTCTAAGGTCACTCGGTGGCCTGGACCGGTTATTTCCTCCTTTAGTAATGTGTGCGCTGTCAATTTTTTTTCTGTAGGAATCAATAAGTGGCACTTATTAGGCAGCTGCTGCAGAAATTAGGCACACCTGCAACATACTGAAAGCTTACAAAGATAATAAAGCTCAGTTTTAAGTGGAATTAATTCAACGGCATTTTTACCGCTCTGGCTGTAGTTTGGTTTGATGGTTGCAGTAGTCAATCAGTGAAGGCATAAATCAAGACTGTTTTCAAGGAAGACGACGCACATTCTCCAGAAAAATTCTTCAAATGTGGAAAATCCCGGGAAACTACAATTTTCCAATTAGTGCAAGCAGTGCCACAGTGACACATTAGTGACTAATGTGTCACTGTGGCACTGCTTGGACTAATGATTAGTCCATGTGAAATCAAACCGGAAGAAACGTCGGTATAACCCAAAAACCACCCACCTCTACCTTGATCAGCGTTCATCTCACTCACACTCACACACACACACACACACACACACACACACACACACTTGATTAATGTGATATTCTAATCTCGTGTTGACTCTGGATTAGGTTTGTTAACAAAATAACAAGGAAAGAAGGAAACAAGAGAACAAGAGGAGGGGAAGGCTGCAAAGACAAAAGATCTTTGTCCCAATTTGGTCCATTTCTTATCTCTCTCTCTCCTGCTGTCACATGCCCTCAACTACACAAGTTTGCAAAATGAGGCAAACAAACAACACAAGCGGATGCTTTGTGGAGCTTCGGTCGGTGCCACGGCGATGCCTTTCAATAGAGGGCATATGATTCTTGGCTTCAATTACATAACGCGTTTACTCGCTTGATATGGTCGTTTTACTGCACATTGGCAATGAATCAAATTGTCTGAAAAGAAGAAGTTCAACAACCATCAGGTTTCCTATTTAAAAAAAAATATGGAAAGGACATTTGGGTAGGGATGGGAATTGATAAGATTTTTACAATTACGATTTTTTAAATTTTGCCAGAAAACATCTTGATGATCCACAAGACCTTTGGGAAATTATTCTATGGTCTGATGAGACAAAGTTGAACTTCTTGGAAGGTGTGTGTCCCATTACCTGTGGTGTAAAAGTAACACCGCATGTCATAAACTGAAAATCATACTAGGGCTGCAACTAACCATTTTTAATAACCAATTCATCAGTTGATTATTTTTTGATTAATCAATAAACCGGATGTTTTAAAAACATTTTAAATTTCTGCCTCTTTATTCAGAAATAGATTTGAACTGACAAAGCAAATAAGTGCACAAACACCACGTTGCCGCTTGAATATTATGTTCAAATAATGTTAAATAATAAAAAATCTAAATGTTTGTCAAATAGCTTCAAATAATAAATGTACACAAAAATACAATCATGGTCATTTTCTTAGGATTAATCTCAAGATTGTTGTTTCAATTAATGGAGTAAACATACATGGACCAAATTAATATGAAGCAAACACCTACAGTTAGTGGTTTAAATGGCCATCACTGCTTTCCAAAGTCAAAGCTGACATATACATGTATAGGGTGGTGGTAGTGTGATGGTCTGGGGCTGTTTTAAATGAAACCATGAATCTGCTGTCTACCAAAAAATCCTGAAGGAGAATGTCCGACCATCTGTTCGTGACCTCAAACTTGTGTTCTGCAGCAGGACAATGATCCAAAACACACCAGCAAGTCTCTGAATGGCTAAGGAAAACAAAATGAAGAGTTTGAAGTGGCCTAGTCAAAGCCCTGACCTGAATCCTATTGAGATGCTGTGGCATGACCTTAAAAAGTGGTTCATGCTTGAAAACCCTCCAATGTGGCTGAATTACAACAATTCTGCAAAGATGAGTGGGCCAAAATTCCTCCACAGCGCTGGAAGAGACTCATTGCTGCTAAGGGTGACCCAAGTTATTAGGTTTAGTGGCTTTTTCACACAGGGCCATGTAGGTTTGGATATTTTTTCTGTCTTAAAAATAATAAGTTTCATTTAAAAACTGCATTTTGTGTTCAGTTGAGTTGTCATTGACTATTCAAATTAGTTTCATCATCTGAAACATTTGTGACAAACACTAAGGAAGGGAGCAAACACTTTAACACCACTGTATCTGCTTCTTTTTGGACTTATGATGTCTCCAGTTGTGGAGAACACCCTCTCAGATTGGGTAGAGGATGGCTGCACACTCGGATCGCATGCTGTGTGAGCAAATATTGGTAGTATTTCCTTTAGTAGTTCCTCCCTGTGATGAAATATCCACTTTGGAAGTATTGCTAGTTGGCCTGTTTCTCATGAAATGTACCCTAATTTCCGGACAATTGGGAAGGGTTGGGCATCGAGCATTGATGGGAACCGGGACTAACATTCCGATTCTCTGGGGATTGCTCCATCTATCCATCCATCTTCTATGCCGCTTATCCACACTAGGGTGGCGGGTATGCTGGAGCCTATCCCAGCTGAATTCGGGCGAGAGGTGGGGTACACCCTGAACTGGTGGCCAGCCAATCGCAGGGCACATATAGACAAAACCATTCACTCTCCCATTCATACCTATCAACAATTTACAGTCGCCAATTAACCTAACATGCATGTTTTTGGAATGTGGGAGGAAACCGGAGAAAACCCACGCACGCACGGGGAAGAACATGCAAACTCCACACAGGGATGCCCAACGAAGATTCAAACCCAGATCTTCCTGATCTCCTGACTGTGTGGCCAACATGCTAAGCACTAGGTTTTGTTCAATTTTTTAAAATTTCAGTTCCTACTGTCGATGACTGACCTGCCTGCCAACCAGAAAAAGAGCTGCATAACACCAATGAACACCAACAAACAAGAAGCGGCAGGAAGCGTTTGTGTTCCCCAATTTCAACCATGGACAGTGTGTGACAGTGCTCAAAAGTTTGGCTGAAATTCTATAAGAAAAATGAATGGTCGGCACAGTGCAACATTTGCAATGCCATCACATCATGCAAAGAAGGATGCACCAATAACATGATTAAACACGTCCGGATTCATAGTGTACAAAGTACACATTAAGGTAACCACACATCCGAGCGTTTGTGCCGCTTGGGTGCCATGTTTTCTGCTGGCTGAACTGGTGAATGACATGACACGTATGTTGCGTAGTTTGCATAAACTATGCAAAGTCTGTGGTGACGTCATTTGCGCCCACTGGAATCGATAAGGGAATCGTTTGCAAAACTGGCAAATGATTCCAAGGAATTGAAACTCTAGGAACCATTTACCAACAAGAACCGGTTTTCAATTCCCATCCCTACATATAAATTACCCAATCTATGAAATTATTCTGCAAAGGCTGCAGTTGACCAAAGATCCACTTCAACTTTGAACATTTTCATCATAATGTTGTAAAACAATAAAAGAAAGAAATTAATGCAAAACTAATACATATTGTTTTCAATATCACGCAAGAGCACAACAGAAGTCACGTTTACAGTTCTCCTGTGGTCTATGTACCGCACGCCAGGGTTTCCGCTATATGTATCATGTGATCATGGCAGGCGGCTACTACAAAATAAAAGCTGACACACCTTAAAATTTAACTTGAAAACAATGTCAAGTTACATATTGTATGAATGTATATGCTGCATATGCTATATCGATACATATACAGCTTATTATTTATGCACAGATTGACCACAATTACTTAAAAGCAATTAAAAAATATAATAAACATGTCACTGTGCTTTAAAAAACAGGCACCGGAATCGCCTCTCTGCCGTATTGGGACTTGCTAATGTCGTGGCACTCTATGCGCCGCTAGCGTTTTGTGTCCTTATTATCGTGCAAATAAAAAAAAAATAGTCCTTAAAATGTGAAGTCAATTGACGACAGCTTGTCACATGCAAAGCCTATCTATGCCAGCATGTGTGATCGCTCACGTTTCAATCTAATTAAGACTTTCTGGCGTCTTTTACCCATTTGCACTGCCTCTCTGGCGGTAGCTAGCTACTGTAGATCAGGGGTGAGCTAGAAGTGGCCATCACATCCATGCTAACTTACTTTTCAAAGTGTCACTTAACAATCTTGCTCTCTTGTTATCATTATAATACTATGGCTTGTCTTCAAAACACTAGATGTGTGTGTGAATTGGTAACAAACACGTAGTATGTCCAGCTTTAGACAGTGATGCTATCACAGCAGTCTCCAACAGGTAGCTGATATTCTTGCAGTAGCTCGCCAGCTGATGTTGAGTAGTTCACCACAGAATATTTGCTTCACCTCTTAGTATTTTATAAAAATTCAAACATGACGCCTGTATTTAATGACAAATAAGCACACCAAGTGGAGACGTACTTTGTAAATAAACTACAATTAAATGTTGGCAGTCAAATCACATCTCACATCTCCTTCTTGTCAAAGTAGTTTTAACAATGCTGCAAGTTATGACTCTCAATTTATACTCTTTATACAGGACACATTTCTATAACAAAAATATTTAAAATGTTATGTGTTTTGTGTGTTATTTTGAACAAAAAAACATATTATTGAACAATTCATCACCCATGTATTATTTTACTCTAAAACAGGCATCAATTAAATTTATGTTTGTATCAAATAGTACAAAATGTACTTTTGTACTAATCGTCACATAGTACTATTGGATTAAATAGGTCAGGTAACAAAAAGAGGGTCAGCCTTTTAAACTCTCACTTAAGCGCTCTCGGCAACTTTAAATTAACAGTTTTGCGATGTTCTCCATTCATATTCTGCTGGTTGTTGAAAAACGTTAAATAAATAAGTTAATAAATTAAGTCATTTAAAAAAATTACGACGACACAACACGACACAGCGGAGGAAGTCCACCCTCCGATGCAGCCCACCACCACAGCAGTGATCCAATTAATTATTTGAAACATATTTCTTTGAGCGGGAGTGCAGCGTGTTTTGACTTTCTGGCTATTAATTTCTTTTATAAAAAAGCGACTGTTATCACAGATAACTGGCAAGAAGTGACTGCACTACAGTTAATTTGTGACTTGCAGACCTGCCAACCTTGGGAGAAATATTACCAGCACTAATCCTCCACCGCCACTCCACTCCACTCATTCTGCCAATGTGCAGATTGCCATGGCAGCTCCACATGGGAAGCACAAATGCAAAAAAAGAGCAACATACAAAGCGTACAAGCGTAAAAAACGCATGGAGAGTACATAAAATGAGTACATGTTGGCAGGTATGAACTCACTATAATGAGCGCGTGCACGAGTCAGTGTCACTGTTTTCAAAATGACCTGCCCTTGCCCCCCAAAGGGCACACACTGTACACTAGCTAGGTAGTGAGGTAGGAGGATAAATGTCACTTATTCTATTACAAGCAATTTTAAGGAAATAATATTGAGTCATTCTGAACACAAAAACATGAGGTCTATGCTCCAGGAGTACAACTCTATATAGTTCCTGACTGTCTGTTTAAGGGCGACACAGCTATAAATCTTCTCCATTATGTGAGGGTGGAGGATGAAGGCATATGTTTCAGTCCGATCCCTTTTTGAAATGCCTATTTTTTCTTCACTATGTACTTTTGTCTTACCGCCCGTCTAGAGACATGGAGATCTGGGCTCATTTTGATTACCTGTCTGGGCTGCAGGCAGCGCAGCGCAGCGCAGCATGGCATGGCATGGCATGTGGCATGGCACGTGGCATGGCATGGCATGGCATGGCATGGCATGGCATGGCATGGCATGGCATACCATAGCTGCCATGCCAGCGCTGACGCAGACTGCTGAGTGATGGGTTGCTTGATTTATTTACCTTAATTTTAAGGCCTGCATTCCGGAGAAGACCCAACCCTGCTGAAGAATGCAGGTGGTGGTGGGTGGGGGCAGTGAATGTGATTGGGCCAAATAGAGGCGAGCTGGAGTTTAACTACCTTTCAAGGACCCTAAGGACGCTTGGACTCAGTATTTAATGGGGTAACTATCTGAGGATTGTGACACTGCAAACACAACTGTCAGAAAAGCAAATATGTCCCTCCCTGTGCAAAATATGGGCGACGTCATGTGTGTGAACCAAAAACAATAAGCAACGTATTATGAGCGCTATTATCAGCAGAGCAGTCAGTCCACAAACATGTAGAGACTTCTGCAGGAACTGTTTTCTGTAAACCAGCTTGGTTGTTTGAGGAATGCAGAGGAGGAATCAACAATAACTGCTCTCGCTGGGAAATTTTTGAGTTCAGAGGTAGATGACTTCAAATGCACATGACTTGAAGAAGAGGAAGAGGAAGAATGAGGAGGAGGAAGGGTGGGGTAAAAACAACCTCTGATCAAATAATTTCATGTAAATGCACATGAGAGGCAAGTCGCTCCATTCACACAGCAGGCGGAGTGATTGTGATTGACAGCTGCACACTGTAGACCGTACAAGTAGAGCTGCTCCTCCCAGAAGCCTGCAGGGTGGAGGATGCATTTCCTGTCCCCTGCCTCTCTGAAGGCCAGCAGTGGGAAAAATAATCGATCGGTGCTGCAATTCAATCCTTGACCTCCCCAGTGGTGCCTGGGCTGCAGAGGACGCGCCATTTAGACTCATCACAGCCGTTCTATAGCAAGTCTACAACTGACACAGGCTAAACCCTATGTTTATTTCACCATATTTACCAAACCAGAAACATTGTGAGAGCACCTTTCTCTGTCCTCAAACCTGTGAATTACAGCATCCAGCACTCATATTTGCCTTGCAAATCACAGGAGAAAAAGACCTGGTGCCGAGTCATCCTGCTTGTAAGTATGCAACGACAAAAACTTATAAGCTTACTTTTGAGTTGTTTGCTATGGAGGACTAAATATAGAGTAAAAAAAATCAAATAGACTAAATTGGAATTGGGTACCATAGTACCTTAAAAAGGTCCCATATCATGTTAAGTCTCAGAGGGCCCACAGTAGTGTAATGGAAGTGTGTTGGCCAAAATCGAGACTTAATGCTGGAATTTAGACAGTTTAAAAAGCTTTCAGTAAGTCCTACTGGGAACATGCTGTTTTGTGTGTCTGTCGCTTTATTGCTAATAGGCTGTGTTTGTCCACACCTGTCTCCAACAGAGTGTGTGGCTCTAAAAATATCTATTATGCATTTGATTCACTTTTTACAGATACACTGTAACTCTGCACTTTTTGAACGTAATAATTGCCATATATCACATACAACAACATTAAGAGGTGGGACAGGAGGACACATGTTCGCAACACTAGCATTGGGCCCTATAATTTCCACATTCACAGAATCGGCCGATAAAAACGGAATCTACAGTTAAAATTGACAGTGCGAATGAAATGCTACCATCGTGAGGAGCGCTTGTTGATGTAACCGAGCGTTTTAGGATGCCTGCTGACTTTGTGCAAGTTGTGTGTGAAATAAGGACAGCCACGGCTGCAAGAGACACCCAGCTAGCTACTGTATCTCACTTACCAACAGTCAAAATACATCTTAAACACACACCACATACGAGCCTTCAAAGTAAGAGCGGTGCACATCCTGTCTAGTAGTGGTAACAAAATAAGGGTGTCATAAAAAAATACCTTACATTAATAAAGCGATTGCAATTGCATCTGCGACTACGCCTTCCTTAACCGCAAGCATGAGTATGATAGTTTGTTGAGGATTTTGTAGCAATTAAAAGTTTGAAAAGTTATCAAAGCCACATCTGTTTCTGAAATACTGGGCAAATTGTCCAATGATGTATTGCATCAACAAAGCATTTTTGCATTTAACTAAACATTTAACTGAAAAAATTTAAACGGATTTTACTCACTTTTGGTGCTCATAAACAACCTGTATTGCTGTTAAAACACGATAGAAACATCTCTTACATAGTAGGAGACCTTAAAAACATCTTCAAATGAGTTAACTTTTGAGCTGTTCACTATTAAGGATTTGAAGATAAATGTCCATATACAGTCAATATACCTAGTCAATGTAGCTAGTCCTGCAGTGTAAATAAAGTCAACCCAAGTCATTTAATATACACATTACATACAATGCAGGCACTGTTCAAAGTGAAACCACTCACAAAAAAGGCCAAACAAAGCCTCAACTCCACATCACCAACATGAAGCCCGCTGCACCCATTAATTAACTGCTCTAATCAAGCCTTGCCCAAAACCGGTGCTGCTGTGGTGCGTCTTGTGACAGCAAAATGTGTGCACAGAAAAGACAAATGACAGCAAGAAAGTTAGCACCACCTTAAAAGCCAACTCAGGCTAAGCCAGTTCTGCAATGGGAGTGGTGCTCACAACACGCAAAATATCCTTCGGTATGAACAAACATGCTATCATGTGAATTTTGGTTTTTGATCCAAACTGCAGCTTCTTTTAAAAGCAGAACTCACCTTTGTGGCCCCGGCCATGACGAGCATGGTGTAAAAAGGATGTTTTTCTAAATTGGTGGATGTTTCCTGGTTGGAAAGAAAGGGGAAAAGAGGATTTAAAATCAGCTCTGACCTATCCCCCATCATTACATGAACCGTAGCATAGGGGCTGTAAACAAAAACATGAGCATGGCGTCACTTTTTTGTTAGCATATTAGCATGGGTTAGCTTTTCGCTAATTAAGGCATCAATTTTAGACAGGGGTGGACACTACTTGCATTCATTTACCAGTTCTCTTATTATTAGTGTCTAGAGCTGACAACACTGAAATGTGTTGTAAAATTGTGGCACGTTTTAACTATGATGGGCTTCTTAATGTGGCAGGTTAGAGTCTTTTAGGCAAGTATGTCAACAAGATGCTGTACAAGCAACATATAAATGGGCCACCACTTCCTCCTCCAGCAGGGTCAACACTAGTCTTATCAGCAAGTTAAGACACAATACTAAGTTTGCTGTTTTTCAGCCGATCTACACAAACAGAAACCACAGCACCTGCAAGAAGGCTACAACTGTGTCCTGTTGATGCTTAAATTCAGGCTGTATCCAGAATTTTAAATGCACAATATTGACAGATCTGTTTACCACTTTT
Source organism: Dunckerocampus dactyliophorus (assembly GCF_027744805.1). NCBI lineage: Eukaryota > Metazoa > Chordata > Actinopteri > Syngnathiformes > Syngnathidae > Dunckerocampus > Dunckerocampus dactyliophorus. The sequence goes on from NC_072828.1 coordinate 12,354,783, forward strand.
ATGACAAATAACTGTAGCATCAATCGGCTTGGTGATACCTTTGAGGCGTGTTTTGCTAATGCGGAGAGGCCTGGAGGATGCATTGACTGGATCGTCTGAGCCTTCTGGATCCTCCTCAATGGCCTGTCCCATGGCTAGCAGGCCTGGTCTCCTTAAGCGTAGGAGCCGTGAGCCAGGTTCCCGCGGCAAAACGGCTCCTCCATGTACAAGGGGCCCGTGAACATTTGGAACCTGGCCCCCACCTGGAACCAAGTTTTTCAAAAAGTCCATGTTCAACCTCCCCGTCTTTCGCTCAGGTGCACCGTCCAACAGCTTGTGCCATGCCATTGTCCCATCCTAGTTACATGTCTGCCCCAGCTGTCCCAGATGACGACCAGCCTTCAGCAGCCATAGGCGCTAGCCACCAGCAGTAACTACGCTCACCGACCTGAAGGCCATGTGTGAGCCCTGAGAGCTGCTGTGCAAGTTGCCTGCACTCCCTAAAAGTTGCTTGTCTGGACTAACTAGTAGCTGACATACTTGACAGAAAGCAAGGAACTCCCTGCACCTGTCGGCTCACAGTGAGGCGAGAAAACAAACAGTCATGGCATTTTTTTTTCGTGGGCCACAGTGATGTCACAATGAGTGGGCAGGGCCATGCCGGACTGCCAGGCACCATACTGTATCTGGGGTGGGACTCGGACATGTTCCGCAGGAGATAACGCCAGGACGGGCCGCAGGCCAACCACAACAGAGATGACACAGGCCACACCCTGCATTGCTAAACGCTGAGGGAGGAGGAAGATTGACAGGCGCTATGAGAAGTAGGAAAGCATCATAAAGCAAGCTAAACTTGTCCGCCTGCAGGAGCTGATAATCTCTTATCACTGCCGGTGCGTCTTGTTAGCAGTCATACACAAGCTTAAATGCTTGTTTGCCTTCATGCATAAAAACAAATTTCCACTTCTGTACATTAGAGAAGTTATTCAAGTAGTAGGATGAACCAAGTGAGACAAACTGCTGTGCTCTGCTTGCCTGCCTGCATAGCACAAGCCAGCAGCAAACTTACAAAAATCTTCCAAATAATATCCAGACGAAAAGAGGAACTGCCTCAAAAAAAAAAAAAATCCTCGTATAGTGGGCTGGGGCATTTATTGCAGAGTACCAGGCAACTATTCAGAGTACGGTGTTCATAACTTGTACAAATGCATATACACTGGAATTTCAGTTAATGCCCACGTTTATACGGTTAATACAGTATGCCCAGGTTAACGTATTTTTCCATTTACGTCAAAAATGTACACAAAAATGTTGCCTCGGTTGGCGTACATTTATAGTCGCATGTCTTATCGTGTTATTAATACACTCTGCGAGTCCAACTGTGTTTGTGATGTATATTTAATCTCAAACCATCCCTGATAGCATTGTTTTATCATGGAAACCGAAACCGAAAGTCCTTGTCCCCTATCTCCATCGCCCATCTATGAGATCATCAGAGGTTGACTCTGTCGTTGTTTGTGAACTAACACAGTTACACCACAAGTATCTGCTTTTCTTATTGATAACAGCTGAAAAATAATCCAAAAAAGGGGCCAAAGAAAGTGGCAAGTGCCAGCACTTTGACAGAGAAGGTGACAAACACTATTGATTAATTCAAGAAATAACTCACAAAGGTGGTGTTTGAGTGGCTCATAGATTCTTGACGTGACTGTTCCCAAAGGCACAATGTGGCTGCGAGACACCAACTTCTTGTTTTGCATTGTTATTTCTTCAATTCAATAGTGTTTCTCAACTCAATTAATCATTTATAATTGTTTCATTAATGTAAAACTGTAATTGTAAAAATATAAGAACACATTTTGTTTCAGCATTTTTGAGAGTCAACTGCTGATGACAGACAACGTAGCTGACTTAAGGTTCCATTGCCATTTTGTTAACAAGCTATGCTAACAAGGACTTTGTGATAAAAATACATTAAGAACACATATATTACGCACATATTGGCCACAGTTACTTTGAAAACAAATTAAAATATCATAAAAATGTTTCACTGCGCTTTATTTTGTTAAGTATGTGCCACGCATCAGCACTTGCTCATGTGTGACCAGGAAAAAAGTATGTAAGTCTTGTGTTGATGTTCACTTTGTTATTTATTATCATACAAATAAAAAATAGCTCATGAAATGTGTAGTAAATTGACAACAGCTTGTCACATGCGAAGTCTATCTATGGCAGTTGTGTGTGATCACTCATGTTTCAATTTCATTCGACTGTCTGGCGTCTTTTACCCATTTTGCACTGCCTCTCGGGCAGTAGCTAGCTAGCTCTCGGGCTAAGTTACTTTTTAAGTGTCACTTAATCTTGCTCTCTTGTTATCATTATAATACTTATTGCTTGAATTCAAAACACTAAATGTGTGTCTTAAGTTGTTCAAACATGTAGTATGTCTGGCTTTAGACAGTGACGCTATCACAGGGGTCTCCAACAGGTACTGTAGCTCATTTGCTAGCAGTAGTACACTTTTAAAAAAGTAAGTTGTGATGACGATTGATGATTGATGTACCCCATGAATGTGATAGCCACTTGTAGCTCGTCTGTGGGGCAAAAACAAGAAGTCCCAAAGGAGACTGTACTTCCTGAGAAGACTGAGGAAATTTGGCATGCCCTCCACAATCCTGAGTTGCTTCTATAGATGCACTATCGAAAGTGTCCTCCATCACTGTTTGGTACGGTAACTGTACAACACGTGATAGGAAGGCACTCCAGCGGGTGATCAAGACCTCACAGAACATTGTTGGGGCAGCCCTCCCCTCACTGCAAGACATTTATAAATCTAGAGTCCTACGCAGAACACACAACGTCATCAAGGACAGCACACATCCACAACACTCATTATTCACACTCCTACCGTCAGGCAGACGCTACCACAAGACTGGCAAACAGCTTTTACCCACAGGCCATCAGGCTTCTCAACGAAGCACTCACACACGCCGCACGCAACACACGCACACACTCATAACAATTTTATTTATTTGTTTGTTTGTTTGTTTGTATGTATTAATGTCTCTTCTGTTGTTGTTGCTTAATTTATTGGTATTTATGTTTCTGATGTTCTTATTCATTTTCTTCTGTTTTTCTTTCTTTTTTGGGAGAATGAACAGAACAAGAATTTCATTGCATAGCAGAACCACCAATTTTTCTGTACATATGACAATAAATCTCTTGAATCTTGAATCTTGAAAAACGAGCTAGCTACCTGCCACCAGAGAGGCAGTGAGAGCCAGGCAAAATGTGTAAACAAAGATGTCAAAAAGTTGAATGAAATTGAAAAGGTGAGCGATCACACATGCTGGCATAGACTGGCTTAGCATGTGATAAGCTGTCGCCAATTGATTACACATTTTACGGGCTATTTTTCAGTCTCTCGATAATAAGAAACAAAGTGAACGTCAACACAAACATGTCATGAACTTTTATCTGGTCACACATGTACAAGTGCCAACAGGGCAGACAGGCGATTCCCTTGCATGCTTATCAAAATGAAGTACAAGTGCAAAGTGATGATGCAGAGAGATTGATGCTGCAGATCCGAGATAAAAACCACTAAATCAGCCAGAGAGCCAAAGAGGGAGGACTGACTGATGACACACAGACAGCCATCAATGGAGGTGGTAGTGCTGGTGCTGGTGCTGGAGGCAGCTGTGGTTTCACTGGGGCCAGGTCTGCGGCGATGCAGAGCTAGAACAATGCCACCGCACAGGAGGCCCCGATCCCAATCAGGCCAGGAATGTGAAAGAGGAAGCGCCGGGAACAATGTGCAGCGTTCCCATACTGCACTGTGTCCCCACCCGCCCTGTCTTGTTCTGCTTTCAAGCAGGGGAAAACAGGAAAGCTAGTGGGCTCGGACCCAGAGGCCAAAGTTTTGCCAGTTGTTGGTGTATGTGTGTTGTTATGGGGGGTGGCTGATACAGTATGAAAAAAAAAAAAATCAAACTGAGGAGAATGTGCACTTATTTGACCTGCTTCTCTGCCACTGCTGTAGTTTGATCAAAGTTACACTGCCCCCTGATGGCAAAAAAAAAAAAAACTTTGTACAAGCTAAACCTGCCTTTACAAACTTGTTTGACGAAACTGCTGCAATCTATTTTATTGATTCCCATGTGAGGAGATAATTTTGTATTTAATATGCCAGTATTGTGGAGATATACTGCAGATGCCATTCCTCTTGACTGAGGGTCCCAGTCTGTGCAGTGACAGTAGGACATATTGATGTCACTGCTTAATCTGAATTTTCATCTTGACTATGGAATCACAGGAGTGCCAAAATTAAAAGGGAATGCGTGCGGAAATACAAAGAGAATCAATAATACAAAAATATACAAATGTGGAAATACAAAGAGAATCAATAATACAAAAATATACAAATGTGGAAATACAAAGAGACTCAATAATAAAAAAAAATTGGCTGCAGTCGGCATCAGTAATGGCTTTAATTTGGGTCAATCATCAGCCCATGTCTCCATGGACAAGCACGTCGGATCCTTTGCTCAGGAGAAATGTTAATGGTCTTAAAATTTTTGATCAGCTGATCAGTTGAGTTTAAATACAGTTTTAAATAAATTACTGATTTTTTTGTCTCTTGCTCTTTGTTTCTTCTTTTTGCATTTTGATGCTTTACTTTTTGTAATCCTAAAATCTGTTTACAATCTTGTTCAGTGAAATTGCATGTTTTGGTAACACGGAGGTACGAAATGTCTTATTTTGGGTTTAAACACACAAGTACCTATAATGGTGTTAGCATGAAATCACTAAATGTATTTCATAGGGCTGTCAAAAAATAGCGCGTTAACGACGATAACTAATTTATTTCATTAATTACTGTACGTTAACACGCGTAATTAACACATGCACACCATGTCAAGCGACCCTTCTCTGTTATGACGGGCAGACAAGAGCACAATAGCGTCCCCACACAGAGTCTGACACTCTTTTATAACTTTATTCTGACCTGAACACCATCAACAAGTGGTGAAGTTAGTTTCACTTTGGATGTTGGATATTCGGCTCTGTAGCAGCTCTGTTACAGAGCGTGAATGATAGCTACCGGGGTTAGCTTAGATCAGCAGTGCAGCACTGCGCGTGCGTTTGTGTGTGTGCACGCGACTGAGGCTTGATGAGTATATTTTTACTGTGTTGTGTTTTACCACTTTAATGTAAGAATCATTTTACAATCCCCATTGTCGACGTGCAGGTTCTGAGTGAAAAAAGACAAGAGGCACGTTTATTCTTGCACCCCGCTCATATAAACGCCAATTGCAATTCGCAAAACACACAACAACACTTCAAAATAAGAGCACTCGGTCACATTTGTCTAATTGTGTAAACAAAATAAGGATGTCATAAAAATATCTTACAGTAATAATGCGATTTCTGAATTACTGGACAAAATGGGCCAATGATGCAATGCATCAATAAATGTAAGGATTTTTGCATTTCATTCATGGACATTTTATTCACTACCCCAAGTAGCACACACTCTAAAATAAGTGGAAAAAGTAAAAAAAAAATAAAAATAAAATAAAATAATAATAATAATTCTTTAAAAATTCAATAGAAAAAGCGGAATTTGGGAAAACATACAATGGAATTTGGGAAAAAATAAAACAGATTTCATAGGGCCCTAAAAGAGTTTGTTAAAAAAATATATATAATAGTCATATATTCTAAATCACACCACAAATTGATCTAAAACCATGTCAAATGATTAATTCAAGTATTTTGCATTTTTGTCTTTTATTGGATTACGAGTCCTGACTCACGAGGTTTTTTACAAAAGCCAAACAATATTGTTGGTCATGCTGTGTAATAAAAAAGAGCTATTTTATTTTGAAGAGCTATTTTCATAACCATATTCAATTCCACAAATTCATGTTTGTAACAACCACTTTTTTTTTAAAGGATAATTTTTTCATTAATTATATGGAATAATAATGCAAGTACATCATATCAAAAGCAATAAACTTTCATTTCTCATGCATATTTAACATTGTAATTGGAATGTCAAGAGCTTTTAAATAAAATTGTAGATGCAATTGTAATATCTTTATTAATGTAAGCTATTTTTATGGCAGCCTTATTTTATTACCACTATTAAACAGTTAAACTATTATTTGAAGGCCAGAAGAGTGATGAAAATGTGTTTTGACTATGGCTAAGTGAGACAGCTATCAAGTGCCTCTTAAAGCTGTGGCTGTTGTCCCTATTTCACACACAACTTGAACAAAGTCAGCGGCCAATTTAAAATGCTGGGTTAGATTAACAAGCACTAAAGCACAACACATACAGCCTGAGTGGCACACACAGCTGTATTACCATGCTCCTCTAAACCAAGCTACCCAGTTAGTTTATAATGGCTATTGCTGTACGTGAGCTCATGCTCACGTTCGGTGGCTAGTAGAGCATGAACGTTTTTTCACCAACTTAGCCGATGTTTCCGGTAGCCGCCTCGACATGTTAGTTCATGAGAGGGCTGGTTGGGGTTTGTGAGGACATGCCGCTGTGAATGAGTGGTCTGCTGGGGAAATATTTCCACACACTCTTACCATGCCAGCTCCCCGCACCATGAGAAAACAGTCCGGGCACAGTGAGGGGGAACTACCTCTGTTGCTACGGAGCCAAATATCCAACTGCCAACGTGAAATTAACAGCGACGGAGACAAATATCCAATGCCCAACATGAAACTAACTTCACCAATGTGCAGAGTGAACCCTCTTGTCATCCAAGCTGTGCAGTAAAGAGAGGAAAACAAACACGCATGTACATGTCAATTTATCGAGGCCAACAAAATTACTTTTTTTTTATCGTTCAATTAATCGTTTTATCGATTACCGTGACAGGCCTAATTCTTATTGATGTAATTTTACTGTAAAAATGACTGTATAGCCGCTTTGCATATCTTAGGGAATCCAAACTAGTTTTTAATGGTCAAAAGTGCTTTCAAGGAAACAACTCTCACATTCTGACGTCTGTCCAGTAGTCGGCCCCTCCGACCTTTGCTGCATGAGGAAGAGGGTCTTTGTTCTCGTTGACAAAATGGCACTTTCTTCTGGTTACAGAGGCCTCAAGTCTGAAAAAAGTCTTCAGCTCACTGCTACTGCTGCTGTGCATCTTATTTTGGACTTTTCAGAACTGGCGGCCTGCAAGTGGGCTCATTTGCCAGCAAGAACAAGAAAGGCTATGTTTAAAGTTTGGGACGTGCAGACAAAAGAGGTCCAGCTGGTTCGTTGCAGACCTCAATGACAGTCGTGAGGCAACTCGCGGGGGAACTCAGTTGTCACCATTAAAGAATGTGACCTGACCTGACCTGACCTGACCAGACCAGACTTGATTGGACCCTACACCCAAGTGGTTTTCACCCTGATCTATTTATCCAAAAGCAGCACTTTGAACCCCAATTTGAACCCCTATTTCTGACAGGATAATACAAACATATAAATATACTTATTCAATTGCAGACAGTACCAACTATTATTCATATATTTTATAATATATGTCAACACAACTTTTCCCGTCCAGTGAGGATGCTGCAACATTGAATGAGTGGCTTTTGTTGTGGTAATTAAGGTCCATACTATACTGTAGTACCCTAGTTAAAGCAATTACTGTGTACTAGTGTTTCCCCTAACATCACATTGGAGGGTTGCATTTACAATTTTACTGCAATCAAAAATTTTATGACATATTTGCACAAGTATGCCAGGATAAGTCTATTGGCGTTAAGTAGGCCTGCCATGATAATAAATTTTGCTGGTCAATAATTGTGGTACAGATTATCATCAATAATCGATTTTATTGCTAACATTTTTTATACCATTTTTTCATTAATTGTCATGAGAGGTGTACATTTGAACCACTAGATGGTACTCAAGTACAGTGTACCCCCGTGTGAGACATTAGCTTGACACAGAAGTTGCCTGTACGTGTGTTTTTGCAATGTAGCCAGCAACACTGTTTGTGAGAGCCTTAACTGTCGGGACGAAGGCTCCGCTGCCCGAGGCACCTACATCGGTATTTTTTTTCCCCCAGTTGAGAAAACTGTCCGTGTCGGTTGTCGGTGTTCATGCCGTCACCGTGTGTTCCCACATTGTGGCTGTCGGCTGTGGCATTCGCCAGAAAACCCATCGCTTCTGCGCCTTCTTCCTGTTAGTGTATGCTGCTTCACGAAGCTCACTGCTAAACCCTCTGTATGCACTCACTAGTAGCCATGCCTCCACAAATAGGGCCCACTCTTTCTTCATTTCACTATAAAACCAATGCACACAGACAGATGCAGAGTGAACCCTCGTCATCCAGCCTGTGTGGCACAGAGAGACGAGCAGATGAAACACACGCATAAATGCACATGTCAATTTATCAATGCCGTCATAATTATAAACCAGTTTTTTTTTATTGTTTGATTAATCGATTTATCGATTATTGTAACAGGATAGGGCAACAAGTCCACTGCTTTGTGTAACAATGTAATAAGTGATCAACAGTATCCCAAAATTGTATAGAGTAGTGAAAAAAAGTTACACAAGCTGAAGGATTAAAAACAAAGCTAGGAAGAAAAGCCAACTTTGCTCTTTTCCACAATTCAGCAAAACAAACAAGTAAGATTAATACATCCAGTTCATTCAGTTCCCACACTACTTAGCTTGCAGTAGCTGTGAAAAAGCAATACCGCGACACAAACACACACTGCAGCAAGTATGACAGACTTGCTACGTGACATGTTGGGTTTGCATTGTCAAAAGCTTCCAGGTGGCAATTGTGCTTCCTCAGCACTTAGAAAGAATTTTGCATTTTTAAGCAAACAGGCAGTACAAGTACATGCACTAATCTAACCTAAAATCTGTATTTGGAACAGTTAATTAAGCCGTTAACATCCCACGCTACACACTGCAGTAGATCCAATTAGTGTTTGACACGTCAGAAAGCCATCAGTTATAATTAGGAGATACCATGGCGATGTGTAATTGTGAAACCGATTTGACCCAGTCTTTACATCCTGAGAAGACATGGCATTATCCCGACGTTGCCACGAGCTTGTGATGGATGCCTACACTCTTCTTGGCGGTGGCCCGGTTTTGCTCTGTGCTGGCAAAGGATTAAAACCTCCTCCTGAGCGGCGGAATAATCTGAAGATTACCCCCGACATCCAGAGGTTACATAACTGATCCCAGCCTCAGAAAGTGTACTTTTCTTCCAGTTTAGTGGGGGTGAGGCTGATAAAGGGCTCCCTTTAAAATTTGCCGCACTGACGTGAACAACAAGTAGAGCCGCTGAAGGCAGCTGGCACTGATTCCAAATTTCTCTTACATTGAGTCCTGCGATTTCCGAAGGGTTGACAAGCTCGTCGTGAGTTCCCTTATAGCTCGTGATTGGCTCCTGCCATTTCCTCACTGACTCACGAGTGGCACAGTATTTAAACGAATACTAGTAGCTCTGACATGGCCATAAATTAGACGCATCGCTGTATAAGCCGCAGGGTTCAAAGTTTAAGAAAAAAGTAGCGGCTTATACACCGGAAATTACGGTAGTCGTCCCTTGTTTAGCATGGTTCATATGTTCCAGACCCGACCATGATAAGCAAATTTCAACGAAGTAGGATTCAATATTAATAATGGAATATTTTTGTATAGAAAACCTGTCTGTGACTTTCTGAATACAATTTGCACCACTATTAGAGCCCTGTAGACATAAAATAGCACCCCTATAGTCATTTTTACACTCCTATTATTCTGTTTACATCCCATTGCGCAAGATGCTACCAAGCTAACTAGTTAGCCTCCAATTTGTGTATTGTAAATTTAAGAAAGGGTTTCAAAACGGAGTGGGGAAGAGGGACAAATGAAGATGACAAAAAAAAAACACTTCCACATGGAATGCGAGGAGAACTTGTTTTCACTATGTCATGTCAGAAATGCCAAGGATGACTCCATGCAGTGTTAAGGTAATCTAATATAATGTCGTGTCTCATCAATGTAACATTACTGACGCCTACTGACCAGGATGCTACATAAAACTTGTCTTTCAATAGTTTTTGACTAATAATAGGCCATAGTCAACCACGAAACAGCGATCAATTATTAATGAATTACTTTTTGAAAAACCACAATAGAGTGAGGGAGCATTTTCAAACCTTGATGTAGCAAAAGACGCCTGTACACCTGATGCATACAGAAGGAAATGGGTCAATTTTTCTCTTACCTACTGTTACTGACTATTGTTCTCTATTGTGGGTGTGGGCGTGTGGGCTAGGGCTAGAATACTGCAACAGTAGCAATTACTTAAACGACATGTCTTAATTTGAGCGTGGAAGCCACGGGTTTTGATTTTGCAGGGTTTCTGCTACATTTAACTGATCGTGGCAGCCTGCCACTACACCATAAAAGCCGCTGCACCTTAAAATGATTTTTTTAAACTTGAAAACAATAAGTATAATAATAAGTAATAAGTATAATAATAAGTAATATATTTTATGAATGTATATTCATATTCAAACATGACGCCTGTATTTAATGACAAATAAGCACACTGAGTGGAGATATACCTTGTAAATAAAGTACTGCATAATTATATGTTGGCAGTCACATAAACTCTTCTTTTTGTCAAAGTAGATTTAATATTGCTGCAAGTTGAATACACCTGTTCTATCATAACCCTGGAATCTCAATTTATACTCTTTATACAAGACAGAGTTCTATAACAAAAATGGTTGTTTGTCATAATAAAAAAAAAAATGCAGACGCAGCAGCGGCACGACACAGCGGCGGCAGTCCCATGCAGCCCACCACCCCAGCTTCAGAAAATCCTAGGGGGAAACCATGTTGTGTGCATTAGTCTTTCTATTGATTTCTTTGATAAATCATCAAATTTGTCCCACCACCCCAACCCCCTTTTCCACTTCACTACACTTGTGAGGCATATCTGCAATGCAACTCTTCAAGTATTTTAAGTTTTACTTAATAAGCTTCATTACAAACAAACATTGCATTTTACACAAGGACTCAAGCTGCACTGATTCACATTTTATGAGGAATCCTGCAGCCCTACTTTTAACAGTGCTTAACTTATGTTTACACTTGCATGACCCAAGTGTTAAAATGTCACTTAAACCATTGTTTGTATGTTACAGTAAAATAATGGAATTATTTATGTATAATTTATATTTCCATTATTTCTACATTAAAGGGGAAACAAGCAACTTGTGTTCAATCGTTAAGGCTCCACTAAAGCAATAAAGTATTATAAAGAAGAGATACGCAGACAGTAGATGAAATGCATTGTAACCATTGGCAAACTGCAAAGGAAGGAAGGCCAAGCCACTGAGTCACACAGCAGACAGACAGAGAAGTTGGGGTGTGAGAACATCCACTGCAGTCTTGTGCAAAGGTGGTGAGAATGTGCCAGCATTGATATCAAGAGACCCGTCTGACTTCCCGTTTCAATTCTTCAGACAAACAACACACACAAAAACGTGAGTCAAACTGTTACACTCAGAGCTTCCTGTTCCCGTTCAAAGCCCACGCATTTCTCTTATGTGGCTAAAAATATTTTACAAAGTCCGCCAATCTTCAAGCAGATTAATGACTTTGAACTCTGTGCGATTAGACATTACAGATGACGCAAGTACAACACTCCAGGGAGGAGGAGGCGGTGTAAAGGTCAGTGGGGCAAAAACAATCTGATCAATGTTTAACTCAACCTGAACTGATGATGCACCCTGCAATTTTCTGAAGTGCAACAAGCAAGGATACTGGAAGAAAGAGACTGGAGGGACTGCCTCGTGTGCACCACAGTCTTGTACACATACAGCGTCATTGCTAAAGTCCTAGTCTAAGCTCCTGCAGGAACAACTGGGGGGGCCCCACACAGCTCAGCTAGGTCTCACAAAAGGTCAGGGTCAGCGTTACAACAGCTAGGTGTGTTTTTGCTTTGTCTTTTTCTTAAGTGACATAGGTGAACACACATTCAAAACAGTAAGACTTTCACCTGTCCATATAAGTTCTCGCCAGTCATCAAATGCAGTTTTTATTTTTTTATGTTTCTCTATTAACACTGGTTAACTTCTTTTTATACTTGTTAAACGGCACTGAAATTTTCCATCACAAATCTTCAACAATAGCAGCAGTGCTGATCCAGCCGCAAACCAGGGCTCCAGAAAACCTCCTTTTTTTTTTTTTTTTTTTTTTAGCAGGAGCACCGTGGCCCCCAACTTAAAATTTTAGGAGCGTGAGCAGGAAATTTAGGGGCGAACACAGAAATTGACTTGCAAAGTATCTTAAAATACAGTACAGTTACCTACAGATGTGGGAGCTGTATGTTTTATAATTTTGTTTTTCTTCTGCAAATAGACTAACCTAGCATGATGTTGCAGTAAAAAGGTGACTGAGATTAGCGCTGTACTCAGATTACTATGCTAATGTTTCTGACGTGTTTGTCCTTCTGTCCCACTCATTATTATTAGAGTGGGATATGTGGGACAGAAGGACGAACACAGGGCTCCAGGCTAACTACCTTTACTGGGAGCACATTGGCCCCTAACTTAAAATTTTAGGAGAGCAAACAGAAAATGTAGGGGCGCACACGGAAATTGACTTGCAACGTAAATATTCACATTTCTTCTCATTTTCACTGTATTACTGATAAATACTCAAACAATGAATGACAACTGTCTTTTCTCTATCCACCTTGTTTGTGTCCCTAGCTTCTGGAAGGCCTCATTGGTGGCATCATATACTTGTACATTAGAACTCCAATACCGCCGTCTTTCCATCGTCTTCTTTGATGTTTGTCTCCTTTCTTCTTCTTTAGGAATTAGTGTGGGTTGGCAAACTACCTCATTTGCACGTTACTGTCAACTACTAGGCTGAAGTGTGGAGCACAAGTTTGTCAGCAACAAAAAATATTCAATAATAATAAAATTAATTGGCCAAATGAACTGGTAAGGTTGCCAAATTCTGTAAAAAATTAATAAGAGGCACCTTGTTGGCAGTGCCAACCAACCTTTTTGCCTTTTTGCCAACATTTACATTGTACTTTATTTACAAAGTACATCTCCACTCAAACAGTGTGCTCATTGTCTTTATGATATTTCGTGGTCATTAGGCATCATGTCTGGACTTAACAGTTATAATAAACACGAGGAGTTAAAGCAAATATTCTTTGGTGAGCTACTCATCTGATCATCGGTGAGCTACTGGTAGTTCAGGAGCTACATGTTCAGATCCTGTGATAGCTGGACACACTACGTGTTTGTTAAACAACTTAGATACACAACTAGTGTTTTGAAGACAAGACGTCATTGTTAAAATGGTTGTTAAGAGACACTTTTAAAAAAGTATGTTAGCACGTACCCCATGAACGTGACAGTTATCGTGGCTTCTCTGTGGGACATACACAAGCTCCAAATGAACCGCGTTGCTTGTTTGTTCTAAAGACAAAATGTCATTGCGGTTAAAAAAAAAAAAAAAAAAAAAAGGTCACATTTGGACTCCGTCGACCAGAGACTAGGTGAAGAGTCACAGTTGGCATCCATGGAGCAGAGACTAGATGGATAACTATAGCTAGCTAGCGAGCTTGCTGCTGACAGAGAGACAGTGGAGCCATGTGTAAACGAAGATGGTAGAATAGTCGAACTTCAATGCGAGTCAAACGTGAGCGATCGATAGGCTGGCATCGATAGGCTTAGACTGTGACAATCTGTAGTCAAATGACTCCCCATTTCACAGACTATTTTTCTCACGGTAATAAAAAGGGACATCCCCTGTCAACTCAATGCTTTTATCTGGTCGAACGTGTGCGAGTACATGAATAATTCACTCGCAATGTCTCATATTTTCGTCGCAAAATGCAGTAATTTACTTGCAGTCTGGGGCCCTGCAAGTATTGATATATTAAGTCCCATTAAAATCCATTGTGTTCCACTGGGAAGAACGATTAGGTCAGCCAGCTGCTACTATTACACAGCATAAAAACTGTCGAAAATTTTCATTCGGCCCAAATAAAATAACTAGCGTTCATGGCTGTCACTCACAGCTGTTAGTATTCACAAAGCAGTGTCGGGATCGACAATTTGCAGTCATGTTGTTAGGCTATACATGACACCAGGCTATATATTCAATAATAGCTAACATTTGTAGGTACACTTTGCCAAATGGCTATCATTAGCTGACCACAAACATAACTAGTGTGCATGCCTTTGTTACAACAGCGTACCCAAATCAGGAAGAGGCGGGATATAATGCTAGCAATACGTTTAAATGATGCTGCCCTCTAGGCAGCTGGAGGAACTCGCTGCATACGGTCCCTGTAAATTATTTTTACACTTGAATGAGGGTTACAAAAATTAATGTTACTTGAAAAATTGCTTATACAGTTCAAAAGGTTTTGACTACAGAACAGACTTTATTATTTCTTACACGAAAATTAGTTTTTAACAACAATCAGAGGTCGACTAGGAAGGTCTACTAGCATCTCAGAACAGATCGTGCTGCACCTCAGAGGCTCCAGTGTACATTTCTGTGGCAGTCTTGAGCCTTATATAGGAAGCGCAGTTACACAAGCGCAAGAAAAGTGAACACTTGCAAGGCCAAACTTGTAGCACAAGTCAATTGGAGAAAAAGGAGCGTGGGCCTATATGTGGCTCAAACCAGCACTAAATGACAGGCTTAGGCCGGCTGTAATCACCACGTCTTCCTCAACAGGAAACATGACTCGCTTGTCCCAACTGGTGAGGAAAGTGACGGAAGGTTAACCTTTGGGTTTCAGCACACATTCCTTTTCCTTACCCCCGGATGACGAGCATAAGCCCAAATTTGAATGTGGGAACGGTGCGCCATAGCTAAATATGGTGAAAACTCTTGCGGCCCAACTTGATGGCAAAAGAAGAGAGTGGTTTCCTTGGCCAAGGCAGACCCAAACATCAATTAAGCTCAAGCTCAGGGTAATCTTCCTCAGCAGGGCTCAATTATGGTTTATTTCTAGCTTGACTCTGCTCTTGGTGCACTGTACTCGATGCAATCAGTGAAAGAAACTAGAAACAACTCAAAAGCTCAGTAAGTTCTGCAGTATTTTACAATAGAAACAGTCAAAATATTTCCAAATGATTTTAAAGCCCACACTTATGTCAAACTTTTTGATGATGTTCTAACAGTAATATGTCCCTAGAGCCTGTTAATGAGAACTAAACATGAGAAAAATCTATCATCTCCCTCACTTGTTTGCTCCACTTAAGAGAGAAGAGGTGCTCAAACTGTCATAGTTGAAGTTGCAGTTTGACATCATGACAGTTTGACGAGGACATGAACATGATACGGCCTCAAACCTACATCTAGATAGATCAGCCCGCCCCATGTATACCAGTTCATGGAAGACATCTTAAAATTAAGTCTTGAGCTCTGCTTTCTGCTCTCAGTTTGATCATTTTGTTTTTCTTCAGCGAATAGGCTAACCTAGCATCATAATGCAATATGAGACCTTTAAATGCAAATACAACATGGCGAGACTAGCTTTTGGTTTTAATTAATCTACTGTGAACTGACAATTACTGGAATAAAAAAAAATAGTCGGCCCACGTTCAAACAGGTGAAGCGACGACTGAATGGAGGTTTGGGGGCATTGAAGCAGGTGCTGAAGGGCCTTCATCAGACCAAATATTTGCTTTAGTCCCGAGTTACCAGTCCTGAGCCAGCGTTTAACACACTTTCTGCAGTGCAACATGACAGTCAGCAGAAACAGGCGGAGGGTAGGGGAGGGCGCCATTCACTGAACAAATTCGAGGAAAAAATGTCCACTACCAACGACTCTTAAGACAGGATGTGTTTTGATGTTACGTGAGCATTTTTTAGACATTTTTTTTTGTTCACTCAAATGCTGACTACATTGTTAATCCATGCAGCGCAGCTTAGTGGAGTGGGGGGTGAGGGGCTCAGTTGCAGCATTTTAGCTGGAGCTCCGTGTTTTCATCCATCCACACATGCTCTTCAATGCCTTTAATGTCTCCGCAGATTAATCCAAACTAACACACCAATCATGAGAATTTCCCCTCTGATGACCATTGCTACCATGAGAATGTGTTCTTTGAATTGGGGGGAGGGGGGTTGTCAAGAGAATACGCAGCACATCTGTGCTCTGGTATGAAGCTTTTTCAATTATTGTCCACACAGGAAATAACAGAAATAGAAATAATCTGTTCTAGGGTCAAACATCATCACCATCATAACACCGTTTATTAACTGTACCGGCCTGTTATTATCTAACGCCATTAGTGTTCTTGTAAACTTATTACTGACAAAATACTGAATATTTTCAGATTCAGCAATATTTTGAGTAGAAAAATTAAGCCGATCGACCACCGATCAGTATCGTCCGATTTCCGTGAAAAGAAAATCATGTGATTGGCATATGCCAATAAATGCCTTTGAATGGCGATCACAAAAACTGATCACCTCTGGCTTGTACTATTGCAGCCATCAGCGATGCCAGCGTGCAGTGTAGCGTCTTGCCCTAACTAACGTCTTGGGCAGCGTCCTCCTCCCACTTTCCTTCACACTGCGCAAGAGTGCCAAAACAAAAACAAAAATGTCTGCCGTCTGGAACTTAACTGCCAACACATGCCACGAAAACTATCTTGTGGGCGTAGCAAGTAAAAAAGCTCTCAAGAACAAACATTTGAAGAACAAAAAAGCATTTGAAGAACAAACACGTTATGGAGTACGGTGAGTTTTTGAGGCTCACGGTGTGATCATCAGTCAAACGGCAGCGAATGCTATTAGCTTATTAGTAATTACTTATTTTTGCTAAAAAAATTCCATATCAGTCAGGCTCTAGTGTGTACACTGGCTAGCGCCAAAAAACATTGATTTATTGATTATTGTAACAGGCCTACTCAAAACACATTTTTATAGATTTACAAATACAGTTTTACGTGACAAAAACAATTCGAAATCCATATAAATGACAAATGAAAGGAATAAACCAACATTCAAGGTTACTTTACCCGAGACAGAAGACATGATTGTTGACGACGGCAATGTGGCAGCAAGATAAACACAGATACCAACTTCGTGTTTTGCTATGAGCTCCACGGACACCACCCATGTGTTTCCCTATGCATTATTTCTTGAACTTAGTGTTTCTCACCTTCTTTTTCAAATGCTGGCACTTGCAACTTTCTTTGGCTCCATTTTGTTATTTTACAGGCGTGATCAAAAGAAAAGGAGAGACTTGAGGTGAGAAACACTACTGAATTCAAGAAATAACTCCTATCAAAAGACTAAGATGGTGTCCGTGTTGATTTTGCTGTCACATTGCTGTCTTTGTCAACAATCATGTCTTCAGTGAAGGTAAAAGTAACCTTAAATGTTCATCCCTTTAATTCGTCATTTATATTTACAGTGGAACCTTGGTTAGCATCTGCCCTGGTTAGCGTGTTTTTTGGTTAACATCAAATATTTACGCCACACTTTTGCTTCGGTTTGCGCGTATTCTTTGGTTAACGTACAATATGGCACGCGCCTTGTCGTGTTGTTAATATACCGCACAAGTCCAACAGTATTAATGTATTTTTTGTCACAAAACGTCCTTCCTTGCTAGCATCCTATTAGCTAACTAAACAAAATGGTATCTGCAACCGGAAGTAGCTTCGTGACATCGCCTGTCTATGGTGTCATTCGTGGTTGACTGTCAAAAATGTTTTACAATGATAGTTTTACATGCATAAAACAATTGAAAATGCATATAAATGACAAATGAAAGGGATAAATGAATATTTACCTCACTTTTACCTTCATTGAAGACACAATGTGACAGCGAGATCAACCAACGCCGCCTTCCTGTTTTCAGTCACGTTAAAAGGAAAACTGCACTTTTTTTTTTTAATTTTGCCAATCATCCACAATCCTTATGCGAAACATAAACACATATTTCTTTTCTTTTTCTGTGCGTTCTAAAGATAGAAAACGAGTTAGCATGAGGGAGCTAACAATGCACGTCACAGAATACACCTATTTTGACTCTATAGCCCTAAAAAATAAACATTAATGTTCCATTTACATAACTGACCTTTATATTAACCAAGCTACAGAGATATTGTTATTGTAGCAGCTACGCTAACACGAAGAACTACATTTTTCTGGCGGATTAACTCTAGCGGTACGCTACCTACTGCAGCTGCGGCTGAGTTGTTTGTGAGTTTTGAAAAGTTAACACTCGGTTATAAATCCTGCCTCGCACGTGTATTCTAGAAGGTTGTGGCAATAAGCCGAAAAGTTGGTCAACTTTGGGATTCCATATGCTACCAATTAAACAACGGGACAGACTGTAGAAGTGGATATCAGCTCTCAACTTAGACCCGACGACATCACTACAAAGACTCAGCAATATGCTCGTTTGCTGTCAGCATTTTTTACCTGACGACTATGCTAAATTTACCAGCTCAACGGGGAGCACCAACTCAAGTCTTGTGCTGAAAGATACAGCCATTCCATCAGTCGGCATCCCAATGAGAGCAGACATTATAAGTGACTGTTTTCACTATATATATATATATATATATATATATATATATATATATATATATATATATATATATATATATATATATATATACACACATATATATGAAATTTTTAGCATTAGCGCTAATGGGCGTAAGGGGGTGTCGTTACCTGATAACCTGTAGCTCATCCGACATTTATTCAGGCTCAAAAGATAAGGTTCTGGTTCATTATTTGTCCACAAGTAGTCTTCGGTGGCTGCGGCTGCTCTCACGAAGTCTGTCATGATTAGTAATAGCAAACAGACACACTTTCTATGCTGCTGATGCTGATGACGGAAGTAGTGTTAGTTCCTATCGGCTATGTGAAATCAATGCACCTAGGAAAGAAGTTCTGGTAATGTGTAAAATGATCAAAATAAGGCAAAATACTCTAAGTATTACAAGTTATCATGCATGTACCTGTTAATGCATGATCACAGCATGTACATAAAACGATAAAACGTTGTTAGAGGTTTTTTAGAGGGCTTTATAGTCGAAATATGTGTGTCCCATACAACGTGCATTAGCTCCCTCATGCTAAATCATTTTCTCTCTTTAGAACACACAGAAAAGGGAATGAAATATATGTTCATGTTTCACATAAGGATTGTGGATGATGGGCAAAATAAAAAGGGCAGTTTTCCTTTAAGAATCATGCCTTCAATGAAGGTAAAAGTAACCTTAAATGTTCATTTATCCCTTTCATCATCATTTATATGATGATTATATATTATATACAGTGTATATACATACATACACTATATGACGATAACATGATTATGATCCACGCTCAACATACTGTATGATGCATGGCGAGAGGAGCGATCGCATTAATTACATGACAGGCCTTTACTTGAGTGAGTATGCCGCAGGTTTTTACTTTCTGGGTTAATTTGGAATCTTTCAACTGATTTCTCTCATTAAATGTGAGTTACTGTGTATAACTGGCAAAGAGCTATCACATAACAGTGTCTCCCTGATTCTGCTACGCTGTACATGCACATGTTTGTGTTAGTGTTGGCGTTGGTCAAAACTGTCCCTCCGTACCCACCTGCCTACATGGGTTGCAACAATTTAAAGCACTTAAGTGCATGTAGTCCGTAAAAACTACACATGGCAAACAAATGCCTCAATGTAACACTGACACTGCTGCCAGGGGAGAATAAAGTCCTCAGTTCAAAGTTGGTCATAAAGATGACAGCTCAACCTCTCTCTCTGTCTGTCTGTCTGTCTGTCTGTCTGTATTGTGCCAATGTGTATAAGCACCACCAAGCTTGAACACACAAGTCCCTGCGAGTGTGTTTTGCAAAAAGTGACCTCTTGCAGAAATAAATGTTCGGATCAAGAAAATCACTGCTTGTTTTTATACGTGTGTGTAATTGTGCATGTTTATTCTAGTTGTATCGGGTCTCTTTTGTGCCAATGTATATAAGCTTGGACATGTAAGTCCCTCCAAACAAGCCGTCTTTGTAAAGAGTGGCCTCTTGCAAAGATAAATGTTGAGATGTTACTCCTTTCAAGACAATCACTGTATGTTTTTAAGTGTGTGTGTCTGTACTTTTTTCCAATTATGTTGTGCATAAACAAAATACGCCATGCTTTTCAATCATTACAAAAACAAAACATTAGCATGTAGACTTTAAGTAACATCCACAGTAGATCTGCGCTAACTACAAATATCGTTGCTACTGTATTATGGTAAAGTGCTAATGTAAAAGAGAGATGCTAGTTAGCAACAACAGCAAGTTTGAAGTTAATGTTTAACACGGGCTGCAATGCTAACTGCCACTCAGCTTTACCGCAAGTGCTCAAAAAAGTGATGGCAAACAATGCGACAAGGTTGAAATCAGAAAAAAGAAGAGTTATTAGACTGTTACAGTCTACTAAAAAGTCAATGTTTAGCATGCTAAGGCTGCGTTTAACCCTCAACGACAAAGTTAGCGTTGACTACATCAGGATGCAACCACCTCGTCCCAGTCGGCTCACATTTTGAAACACACAAAGCGTTACTTACAACTTTATCCTCCTCTTCCCTGTTAGTTGTTTGCGCTATTTAGCTAGCTCGCAGACATTCTTTTCATTCGCCGAGCAAGCTTCAACGTCCTGGCCCTCCTCCATTGGAAGGATTTGCGTAGTGGTGTGATTTTTTTTTTCTTCCTCCTCAATCTGCTTCGGTGTTGAAAGTGCTTCTCTGTCAGAGCAGCCTGTGGTTGCTTAGCCCCGCCTTCTTTATTGTGATTAGCTATACTCTTGGACGCCTACATAGCATATAGCTTTCCATTTGAGCAAATAAATGTCCGTCCAGAGAAAGCGAGCCGTTGATTGGACAACATCCTAGGGGTGACATTCACATGGGCTCACTCGTTTCAAAAACAGCGTACACCGGAACATCAGGCGGCGGGCGGTTATGACTTGCACACGCAAGACAATTAATCAAGGACACAAAATATATTAAAAGGAAGATACCCTGAAATACGCACTCAACTGAATTTTATCATTGCGGTACAATATTAGTAATGTGCAATTGCAACAGGTTGTTGGAGAGATGCTGACAACTGTCGAGGTGCCCTTGAGCAAATCACCTACCCCTCCCGCCCCCCACTCTTGATTCCATTTTCTACGAAATATTTAGAAACTTTTATTCTGTGATACCATTTGTAGCACCATGTAAAAATGTTAACTCAAGACTGTAGTGCAGGGGTGTCAAACTCGTGCCATGGAGGAACGAGACACTGCAGGTTTTCTTTCCAGCCAGTCACTAAAGCAGGTGATTTTAATGATCAACACCTTCAGTTTGAGGGAAGGAGCTCATCAATTAAATCACCTGCTGAAGAAACTGGTTGGAGAGAAAACCTGCAGCGTCTCGGCCCTCCAGGGCACGAGTTTGACACGTGCTGCAGTGGTGTATATGTGAACAGGTATAGACTTTTCAAATGGGGCCATTGAAATAAAACGCTCAAAGCAGTTATCCAATCAGACTGCTGCAAACCGCACCCAAAGATTTGCTGGTACATGCATGTTCTCATCTGTTTTATCATATTACATTTATAGATGCATTTTGCACATACTGAGCAGGGAAAGGCCTCTCAAACTCATCCGTGTGCATTTCCATTCTACGTGCATCAAGAATTTTATGTCTGAATCTTTTCTAGCAAACTGAACAGGGAAAGATGTTAAAACCTGTATCCTTCATCATGTCCTTTTAAAAGCATAAACTTTTAGCACACACCGATGAAGTAAAATGTTTCTTTCGTGTTCTCGTGTGCCTTTTATATTTCCACATTTTATTTAAAAAAAAAAATTATTCCCCACATTCAGAGCAGTCAATGTGTTTGTCTCACATTAGCTTATATCAGAGTCCTTATTAATCTCCAAGGGTTCTTTGGTGTTGTCACTGTGATGAGAAGAATGTGGCATCTTGTCATATATGACAGTGGCACTAAGAGTCTGTCTGGTCTTTAGGATAAATCTCCATAATGATCTCCATCAGTTTCTGTTGTCAAGTGCACTTCCTCATCTTCATGGGGGACTCTGGCTCCTGCTACCCCACACGAGCTCCACTCCTGGTGCTCAGAGGGAACCTGTTCTTGACTCTCCATTGACACCTGCTGGACGTCTGCAGAACAACAACAAACTATTTAGACAGTTCACAGTCGCGTACCCCTTCAGCCATTTGACTTGAAGCTATGTACCCCCTACTCCTGCACACTTAAACATACATCTTTTTAAATCTTCATTAACTTGAAATATTAAACATGTTTAATTGGCCAATTAATTCTATAGTAATTCTGGTTAAAAAACGTGTATTTTGCATGGTCAAATTTTGATCAAAGTTTTACATGAGCAATGAAATAAATAAGTATTCGTCCAACATACATTTTATTTCAGCTGGTTGTTGGGATCCTTCCATTTGAATGGGTTGAACTTGAGCTTCACTTTTGTCCACTTGCAATCACTATGATTTAAGTCTGCATATTAAATTGATACCAAATTGAAAGAGGAAGTTTAACATGATAAAGCAGTATCCAAAGTATTAAAATACAACTAGCGATAAAGCTTCATTTTCGGAGGAATCCCCCACTGTCTCATCCTGACACGTGTTACGATTGGCTAAAGCCAAGAGTACTGGATCCCAATTGTAGAGACGAGTCAGTCCGTGAAACAAAAAATTATGAAAAGGTGACCACAAGGTGGAAAAAAATACAGAAACACAAAATTGCAAAGTACAACACAAAACACAAAAAAAATTCCCGCTGTGGGATAAATAAAGTACAAATACAATACAATACAAACTACACGGGCCTAGTCACAGGGAAAAAAGACACTGCTAGCACAGAAAACAAGCAGGGGGAAAATGGAACTAAAGGTGCTGCAAAAAAGGGTAGCAGAGAGGGAACAAAAACCGAAAACACTGCTGAGAACCTAGCAGGAATTACAGGCAAACTAGCACTCACCACTACAGAAAAAAGGCCTGGCAGGGGACATTGTGATAATTACAATAAGCAGAAGCAGAATTGACAAGAGAGTTGCAAGACACAAGAGTACAATGCTGGGAGGAGCAGGTAACAATGTGGCTTGAGAGGGCTGGCTGATAATTGCACGCAGGTGTCAATTAGCTCCTCCTCGTAGATTCGGTGGTGTGCTGCAACACATGGCAGATAGAGGGCAGCAGAACAGCACACAGAACACGCACATACATTGACAGGTTTTCACTGTGAGGATTGGAACGCCAATATAAATAAAATCTTCAAGATTGAACACTAACTTTAATGTACAAGATAATCATCAAGCTCACTTACTTGTTCATATAACTCACACCACGGGCGCCGCCAGGAATTCTTGGCCCAATGAAAAAAAAAAATCACATTGGGCCCTAGTCGGGCAGCTGTTGTTTTAACCACTACATTTTACCCACTCAAAACTTTGTTTTTTTTTTTTGGTTTTCTATGTTGTAGTGCAGGACTCAAAAAGAGGTTCCCTCTGAGCAGCAGGAGTGGAGTTCCAGTGTTTATTACATTACTGTCACTGGATTATCACATGGTGTTTCAATGAAATAAAATTACGTGGATTTTCCCACAGCGTGGTATTTTTTTGTATAAACACTGTTGTCACAATCGCCTCTCTTCTTAGAACCCCGGTAGATTGTAGCATTTTGATGCCTTTTACCCGTTAGCTATCACAAAATATCAACCGAAGATGAAAATGAGAAGTTAATGGAAATGAAACTGCCGATAAACTTGCTAAAAAAAAAACAATCAACGACAATTTCATTAAAATTCAGTTTGGCAGAGCAGAGGCAAAATCGTTCATAAATCTGTGTGGTTGCGATGTGGCAAGAAGAATGGGACACAGACAATAAAGGGAGATATTTTTATGCAATTCAAAAATCAGTGAAATCAGACAGAACCTTAAATTCCTTTACCTTAAGTAAATGTATTTACCTTACGTAAATGTAGTAAGAAACAAACCATTTTTACCCGGCTAAGATTAGGACACACAGGACAAAATACACTTTTAAAACTAAACAAGTCGGAAACTGAGATATGTGAAGTGGTAGAGTCGGTCGAACATGTAATATTCCAGTGTCAGCAATACAGGGCAGATAGAGATTAAAGGTGAGGATTGCGGAAGCAAGTAGGGAATGGAGTATAGGAGGTATTTAGGCTGGGGAGAGAATCAGAGGTGGATATGGGGGGCTTTATTTTCTTTTTGTTCAAAACTGGTTTAATTTGTAGACTTTAAACAGTACAAAGAGGCATATTACATAATACAGTGGGTGGCGGCATACACTTCTAAGATATGGTTGTAGTCCGCCAATAAACGAAGAAGAAAATGCGGAAGTTAGCGACATCACTTGCCTGAGAGCCAACGAGAAGTGTCTGTTGTTGTTGAGTTTGTACTTTTTTTCATCACATATGTGTGACGTATGGTAGAGTGCTTTTTAGCTGAGATAAACTCGTCAAAGTGGACGGCAAAACTCTTTTAAATTAACCTTTTTAGTCCGCTTGCTCGCTAGCTACAGAGGTTATCACGCGTTGCTAAGCAAAGAGCTAGTAGTGTGATTGCGTGGAAAATGTGTAAAGTCCAAATGTTGAGAGCGTTGATGGAGCAACGACTAAATGCTGCTGTTGAGGAGATATTCGGACTATTTGAAAGAACCATAGCAGAGTACGAGGAAGAACTTTCTAGAACAAAAGAGGAAACGGAGCGACAACGCGAAATACTGGACGCTGTTCTCAAACCTCAAGTTCGGTTACACAGATCAGGTTTGTTTGACTTCTTTGTACCTAATCATTTATCATAATTTACTTCAAAACACCTAATGAACAGGGTACTTTTGTTTCGTGAATTATTTTCATTATCCAATTTTCGTCACTCGACGGATGTGGTACGGCAACACCACTGGGACAAACATCACACGGCTCCTGCCTGACGTTAATGTAATCTTACTACTAATGCATAGTCTGAGAGAGGAAGTTCAAGGTCTGAGAGGAGTCAGCGGTGAGATGCACAAAGAAATAGGGTCCCTAAGGAAGGACGTTCAAGGTTTGAGAGGGGTCCATTGTGAGACGCAAACAGAAATAGGGTCCCTAAAGAAGGAAATTCAAGGTCACAGAGCGGAGAATAAAGCACTGCAAAATGATTTAGGGTTATTAAGGAAGGAAGTGCAAAACCTGACAGTGAAGAACAAAGAATTACAGGCCACTCTCAAAAAAGAATGTGAAGAAAAAGATAAAATCATTGAGCAGCTGAAAACCACCATAGATGACAAGGACCAGAATACACGAATGAATGACATGGTCATGACGGGGCTTCGAATCAAACCAAGGTCCTATGCCAGAGCAGTGGCGAATACTGATGACCCAGATGAAATGGATGTCGCCTCAAAGGAGCAACAAGTTGTGGATTTTTTGCAATCGAAGGAGGTGGCTGTAGACATCCAATGTATCGATACTTGTATCCCACTGTATGGTAGGAACCGTACTACACCCGTCGTCATCGTCAAATTCACTAACAGGAAATTTAAGGCTGCTTTGCTGAAACAAGGAAGGAAGCTGAAAGGAACAAACGTCTACATGAATGACCACCTTACAAAGCGCAACGCTGAAATTGCAAAGAAAGCATGTGATCTGAGGAAGCAAGGAAAGATCCAAAGAACATGGAGTGCAAACTGCAAAATCTTCATCAAAGCAAATGGAGGACCAGAGGCCAAAGTTCTTGTTGTCAAAAACATCAAGGACCTAGAAGGATATTGAGGTTACCCCACATGGAAGAGTACAGCTCTAACATGCTACAAGATCCACAATTGGACACTTTTCACTTTACAGATCACAAACAATTGGATATGGAAAAAGACATTGATCCGGATTCAAATTTTTTCTCTCATATTACAAATGACTGCTGTTATTATACGGAGGAGCAATATAACAACAGTTTCATCAACGACAACAAGTGATCATCATCCACTTAAACAGCAGAAGCATGTATGCAAACTTCACTAACATCAAACAATATTTGAATCAATTCAAAGAACCTTTCAAAGTAATAGCAATCTCAGAAACTTGGATCAATACCAACAAAGAAATGGACTTCGAGCTAGAAGGATATGAAATGATGTGTGCAAACAGGAACAATTCAAATGGAGGAGGTGTGGCCGTATACGTGGACAAACATCTGAACTACAAAATGGTAAAAAAAAATAAGTCATTTGTCATTGATAACATTTTAGAATGTACAACAATTGAAATCTGTAAAGAAAAAAGCAAAAATGTGTCAATAAGTTGTGTGTATAGAACTCCAAAGTCAAAGATTGTAATGTTTGAGGATTGGATTAAGACAACGTTTACAGACATAGGTCAAAAAACTATTTTTATGTGTGGAGACCTCAATATTGACCTTTTGAACTCACACAAGTGCAAGGAAATAGACGACTTCACAGATACAATGTACAGCTTGAGTTTATATCCTAAAATCATTAGACCAAGCAGAATAACAGACCACTGTGCCACCCTTATCGACAATATATTCACCTATGACTTTGATAATAATACTATCAGTGGCCTGCTAATTAGTGACATCAGTGATCATCTTCCAGTGTTTACAATTTACAATGAACATTATAATAAAAGACAGGTGGAGGAAAAAAAGACATTTCACAGACTGCGTACAGAGAACAGCATCTGTGCCTTCAGGAAAGATCTAGAAGAACAAAGTTGGGAGAGGGTTTACAGTGCAAAAGATGTGGAGGAAGCGTATGACAACTTTCTACGTACTTATATGGAGCTCTACGATAAGAACTGTCCCTGGCGAGAAAAGTCCAAGAAGCAAAAGAAAAACAACCAGCCATGGATGACAAAAGGACTAAAAAACGCCTGTAAGAAGAAGAACACATTATACAGGACATTCATCATTCAACAAACTACAGAAGCAGAACAAAAGTATAAGACTTACAAAAATAAGCTGACGACTATCTTGAGAGTGTGTAAGAGGGAATATTATAGCCATGTACTTGATAAGAACAAAAATAACATGAGAGCAACTTGGGGCATCTTAAATAGTATTATAAAGAACAACATAAAGAAAGCAGACTACCATGAAATAGTGAGGTTTCATGGTCTGAAACGCTAACAGGAATGACATGAAGGAGGTAAGTAAAACTAAAATAATGCTATTTGGAAATAGCAGAAAGGAGATATACGAGCAAATACAAATTAATGGAGTGGATATTGAATAAGAGGAAGAATATAAATTCCTGGGGGTCATAGACGAAAAAATGAGTTGGAAATCTCATATTAAATATGTACAACAAAAGGTGGCGAGA
This sequence comes from Dunckerocampus dactyliophorus, assembly GCF_027744805.1. Taxonomy (NCBI): domain Eukaryota; kingdom Metazoa; phylum Chordata; class Actinopteri; order Syngnathiformes; family Syngnathidae; genus Dunckerocampus; species Dunckerocampus dactyliophorus. Next base: position 12,382,167 of record NC_072828.1, read on the forward strand.
AATATCTCTATATTGAATAAAGCAAAACACAGATCCAAAAAATTAGAATGTCATGGAAAAGTTGTTTAATTTCCATAATTCCATTCAAAAAGTTAAACTTACATAGATTATAGATACAGGGCCCACAATTTAAACGATTTCAAGTATTTGTTTATTTTTACATAATTTGGGCTTCCAGCTCATTAAACCCACGAAATACTGTGAAGAAATCAGCCCAAATTTTGCAGGGAATGAATGTTTTAAACAGTGTCACACACTAATCATCTACTAAAGTCAAATCACCTGCACAGGCTTCCCCAGGTGTCATTAAATTGCTTCAGTTTGGTTCAATTGTCTCAGTTCGGTTCAATATGGGGAAGACTGCAGACATGACAACTGGCCAGAAGACCATCATTGATACCCTCCATAGGATGGGTAAGCCACAAAAGTTCATAGCTAAGGAGGCTGGTTGTTCACAGAGTGCTGTGTCCAAGCATATCAATGGAAGGTCTAGAGGAAGGGCAAAATATGGCAGGAAAAGATGCACCAGCAAAAGAGATGACTGTGGGCTTCAGCGGATTATCAAACAGGGAAGATTCAAGAATCTGGCAGAGATCCAGAAAGAGTGGAATGAGGCGGGAGTCACAGCTTCAAAAACCACCACATTCAGACGCATCTTGGAGATGGGCTACAACTGTCGGGTTCCTCGGGTCAAGCCACTTCTGAACCTGAGCCAACGTAGGAAGCGTCTCCACTGGGCCAAGGAGAAGAAAGACTGGACTGTTGGCCAGTGGTCCAAGGTCCTCTTTTCCGATGAAAGTAAAGTGTGCCTTTCATTTGGGAATCACGGTCCAAGGGTTTGGAGGAAGACTGGTGAGGAACAGAACCCAAGATGCCTGAGGTCCAGTGTGAAATATCCACAGTCCGGCATGATTTGGGGTGCAATGTCCAGTGCAGGTGTTGGTAAACTCTGCTTTCTTAAATCCAAGGTCACCGCAACAGTCTACCAGAATGTTTTAGAGGACTTCATGATTCCTTCTGCTGAGGATCTGTATGGAGATGCAGATTTCATCTTCCAGCAGGACCTGGCCCCTGCCCATACCGCCAGAAGCAGCAAAACCTGGTTTGATGCCCATGCCATCACAGTGCTTGACTGGCCAGCCAACTCACCGGACCAAAACCCCATTGAGAATCTATGGGGTATTCTCAAGAGGAAAATGAGGGGCACCAGACCCAACAACAAAGAAGAGCTGACAGCAAGAATTAAGGAAATCTGGGCTTCCATAACTCCCAGGCAATGCCACAGGCTGATTGCTTCAATGCCACGTCGCATCGAGGCAGTGATTAAGGCAAAGAGATTCCCAACCAAGTATTGAAGATTGACATATCGTTTTGAAAGTACCATATTTTGATTGATTTGATGTGATCCTAATTTCTTTCTTTTTTTCCTGCAAAAACTGAGAAGTAAATGGTGATTTCTTCACAGTATTCTAATTTTTTGAATTCCTGTTTTCGTGGGTTTTATGAGCTGGAAGCCCAAATTACGTAAAAATAAACAAATAAACACTTGAAATCGTTTAAATTGTGGGCCCTGAATCTATAATCTATGAAAGTTTAACTTTTTGAATGGAATTATGGAAATTAAACAACTTTTCCATGACATTCTAATTTTTTGGAAAGGGTCTATATGTTCTGGATCAAAAATCACTCCACACTCTGTACTGTTCCTTAGTATTACCATATTTAACATGTTGTGTGGAGATATGGGGTAATAATTACAAACGCAATCTTCACTTACTCACTGTACTGCAAAAAAGATCGGTGAGGATAATTCCTAATGCCAAGTATAGAGAACACACAAACCCTTTATTTTTAAAATCACAGATATTAAAATTTGCAGATTTAGTAAACTTTCAAACCGCCAGAATAATGCATAAAGTTAATAACAACTCGACTGTATTTCTCAATCAGAGAGGAGAAATATGATCTTAGAGAAAAATTAAACTTGAAACATTTATACGCGAGAACTACGCTGAAAACACAGCATTTCAGTGTGTGGAATTAAATTATGGAACGGATTGAGTAAGGAACTCAAACAATGTACAGAGATGAGCACATTCAAAAAACAATACAAGCAGTTGATGTTTGCTAAATACAAGGCAGAAGAGTCTTGATCATCACAATGATGTTCTGTCAGGTTCGTTTTATATGTATATATTTACATATATATATATATATATATATTTTTTTTTTTTTTTGCTTTTGTTTTTTTTTTAAGGAAAGGGGAGGGAAAAAGAGGGGAAAAAATAAAAAGGAAAAAACTCTGTTTTTTTATTCATATTTAATTTATATATACATTATTTTTTCTTGGTCCTACTGTCATCTTTTATGTATTAGTATTCTGATTATCACAGAAAACATGACATGGAACGCAGGAAGTGAATAACAAGTGTTGTAATAGATGTGGAATAGACGGGGTAGGATTAAATAAGCTTTGCTTCTTCCTACTCCTTTTGGACATGTGAAACTGTCAAAGAATGATTCATGAGATGTATTCCATTGTAACCTTCATGTTCAAATAAACTAATACCAAACCAAACCAAATTAGTCTGTCCCACATACCTCCAGCCAGGTTTATCCTTTTTGGGTGTTTAAACAAAAAATGTTATATTGTAGTCAGGGGAAAAAGTCAATAAATTGTTTTCTCAAATGAGGTTCATTTGGTCTATCATAATTACATTATAAACTAGGGGCGCAACGATTCATTCACTACATCGACGCATCGATTTATATTACTACGATTCAACTACATCAATCTGGATTCTGAAGTTTCCATTCAGGACGACATATATATCAATCTAACATCGTTTAAAAGGTAATCTATCGATTTAAGCGATACCAGGAAATGAAGCATTTGATTTGAGCACAGCAGGCTTTATATGGATGTGCTTCTTTAGCACTTTAAGATAAAGACCTTAAACATTACAGACTGCCTGTTGGTGACGTCCTGCACTGTCCGGTATCCAGGTATTTATTTCAGTCACTGGTTGAATTTTTGGCTAAAAAGTTACTGAATTGATTTAAAGTTACTTAATCGTTTCAGATCGTATGGTTGTAAATGAACCAATCCTTGAATCGTATTGGCAACCACGAATCGTAATACTAATCGAATCATGAATAAAACGAATCATTACACCCCCATCTATCCCATCCATCCATTTTTTATACCGCTTCATCCTCATTAGGGTTGCGGGAGCATGCTGGAGCCTATCCCAGCTGACTTCGGGCGACAGGCGGGATACACCCTGGACTGGTCGCCAGCCAATGGCAGGGCACATATAGACAAACAACCATTCACACTCACATTCATACCTATGGACAATTTAGAGTCTCCAATTAAACTAACATGCATGTTTTTGGGAATTTGGGAGGAAGCTGGAGTACCCGGAGAAAACCCCCACACACACGGGGAGAACATGCAAACTCCACACAGAAATGCCCAAGGGAAAATCGAACCCAGATATTCCTGATCTCCAGGCTGTTCTTGTGTTGGCCACCGTGCGGCCCACCCCCATCTAAACAGTTCTTATTTTTTCAGACCAGTGTTAGCTAGTTTTTCATACCTGACAGTTTTGACTGCTCGCTTGCAGTCTTCTCCAGAGTGGTCATGTGATGTTTCTGTGACTGTCTTGTCAGCTGATTTATACAGATGTTGGCGCTACAGGGCGACAACGCCATCTGCTGTCTGACTTCTTTAGGACCGCATCCCAGATGTGTGAGTGAAAAGGCCCCTTCATCCCGGATTATGGTCCTCTGGGTACGTTTCTGTATTTCAATTGCCATGACGTGACCACTCTGAAGACTGCAAGTGAGCAGTTGAAACTGTCAGCTAACACACAATTAACGCTGGTCTGAAAAAAAAGTGTTTAGAATGAAATTGTTTTCTCACCTCACAGTTTTTGGAAGCTACTGGTCTGTTCTTAACAGTGAGCTGAGCAAAAGTTGTTTGTTGTCCTGCAGACACCCAGCAGGTGTTGGTGGGGAGTGAAGAACAGTTGCCCTGTGAGCAGCAGAAGTGGAGTGCCAATTTGGGGCAGAAGGAGCCAGAGCCCTCCCACATTAAAGAAGAAGAGGGGGAATCATGGGAGCAGCTACAGGGGCTGGAGGAGGTGGACATCACCAAGTTGATATTTACTGGTGTCGATATGAAGAGTGAGGACGATGAAGACAAAGTTCAGTCCTCACAGCTTCAACACTGTCAAAGAGAGGACAACAGAGGGGCAGACCCTGTGACTCAACACATGACAACAGATTCTTATGGAGACGACATGATGTCACTCTCTTCTGAGACCGATGTCAGCGGTGACGACAAAGGACCTCCAGTGAGTAATAAAGACTCTAAAGGTGATGTGAGACATCACACAGACAACAAACACTTGTTTGACTGCTCTGAATGTGGGAAAACATTTGACCAAAGGGGAAATTTGACAATACACATGAGAATACACACTGGAGAGAAACCCTTTCCTTGCTCTGTTTGCGCTAAAAGATTCTCCTTAAAGGCGAATTTGAAAAGACACATGCTCATACACACGGGGGAGAGGCCCTTTTCCTGTTCAATTTGTGCTAAAAGATTCAGAGATAACTATGACATGACGGTCCACATGAGAAAACACACAGGAGCACAACATTTGACCTCAAGACATGACATCTCAACTCAACACATGAGAACAGAAAATGATGGAGAGCAATGTGGAAGATCACATGCAGACATCAGCTTTGCTCCACTGTCATATATGAACAACATGATGTCACACTCTTCTGAGACCGATCGCAGTGACGATGCCAAAGAACCTTTACAGAGTAATAAGGACTCTAAAGGTGATACGAAACATCAGACTAATAGCAAACACTTTGACTGCCCAGAATGTGGGAAATTGTTCACCCAGAGGGGAAGTTTGACAGTACACATGAGAATACACACTGGCGAGAAACCCTTTACCTGTTCCGTTTGTATGAAAAGTTTCTCTAGAAAGGAGAATATGATGATACACACGAGATTGCACATGGTAGAGGAAAAATATCCATGCTCGCTTTGTCCCAAAAGATTCACTTGTAAACGGTCTGTGGAGACACACATGAGAACGCACACTGGCGAGAAGCCGTTCAGTTGCAACATGTGCAATAAAAGGTTTACTTATAAGTTTCAGGTCACCAGACATAAATGTGTAACAGTAATTAAGACATTTTGACTTTTTAACAGCATCCAAACAGTTTAATTAGCAAGAAACTCAAACAGTGATTGTGATTACAGTAGAGCTGCAACAATGAATTGATTAATTGATCCAAGTAATCAACAACTATTTTGGTATCTATTAATCTTTTTTTAAATTTAAATATGTAAATAGCCTCTGATTTCAGCCTCTCAAATGTGAATATTTTTTCATTTCCTTAGTCATCCATTAAAGCAGACCTATTATATTTGTGCTTTAGCCAAAACAAGCTAGTCACACATATCAGCTTTGACTTTGGAAAACAGCATTTTTGCCTCTTTTCTGATATGTTGCGGACTCAACCACTATTGGTCCATCTATGGAATAACTGATTACTCCATTAATTGAAACAACAAGCTTCAGATTAATTAACTTAGAAAATGATCATGATTGTATTTTTGTGTACATTTCTTGTTTTACTGAAGCTATTTGACAAACTTGTACATTTGGATTATTTAACACTATTTTAACAGAATATTCCTGCAGCAACCTGGCATTTGTGCACTTCTTTGCATAGGCGGAAATTAAAAATGGCTTTTTTAAATCCGATGAATTGAAAAAGCAATAAATTGTTTATTAAAATAATCATTAGTTGCAGTCCTAGATTACAGCATATAAACTTTATGTGGTGCTTGTCATCTTCTGGTGTGTAGTTTTTTTTGGGTTCTAAAGTTGTGCACATTTGCAAAACATTCAGTAAATATTTCATGCGTGGACTGCATTTGTGCAAATGACTAATGCTGTAATCCATCAATAATATAAAATGTTTATAGACACATTACTGTTACTGGATTTCATTTTGTATGATAATGAAATAAAATCATAGAGACTTTTTTTGTGTGGAAATGCTGTTGTCACAATCGTCTCTCTGGTTAAAAGAGACGGAATTCCCGTCACTATGACAGGAGACCGGTCGCGAGCAGCGTTGTGACGTCATAGATATTAGCGTCCCCAAAAAAGAAAACGAAGAACAATGCGGTTTAAAAACTATGGCTGGCCGGCGGGCCTCCTCGCATGGTTAGCTACAGTAAACCGCCCCCTAGTGGTGGTCTATGCAGTGGCCAACCGAGTGCTTAACAACTGGCCATGTTTTGAGGTCAGCGTTAGTCAATTTAAGTTGTTTTTATTGCTATATGCTTATTTATGAATCAAAACTTGTTGGTCCTGAGACACAGTCGTCAAAGTGGATGGCGAAAACTCTTACATGGAGAGACCCCGATGCTGATCTCAAGCCTCAAGTTGTGTTTGTTCACATCTTTAATTTCTGCTCAGTAGCTTTCAACTTTGTTTTACATTGTTGACGTAACTAATTAGACAGAGCCGCCCGTGTTTACACACAGAACAAGTGTTGTGCGTAGGGCACCACAATCCTTTGGGGCCCCCATTTTTTGCAAGGGGGTGCATTCTTTGCAAATGCGCAAAGGATGTGCATTGCTGCAATGAGGCATCGAGCACCAAGTCAGCTTGTTGCCACAATGACTGACAACATGCAGCAGAATAAGAAAATCAAATGGCAGAATTTACCCACTGACCTGTCTGTCCCTGGTGGTAGATATGGACGGGTGAAGCCTCATGAAGCTTTGATGCTTTTCTTCAAATTGTGCCGGAACAGACTTCAGTGGAAGCAACATCAGATACAGCTGGTGGAAAACTGAAGTCAAAGCAACCTATGTCACTAAACGGAGTGAAACACAATGGTTGCCATTACGAACAAACAAAAGACCTACAGTATGCTCTCCTTACAAACCCACATTGTTCAATAGCTTGGTGGATATTATACAGTGTTCCCTCGTTTACTGCAGGGGTTAGGTTAAATACCAGTGTTAAGTGAAATCTGTGTAGTAGAAGTTTTTAGTTTTTTGTGTTTATGTATGTTTTTTTGTTCATTATATATTTTTCATGTACAGGATGTTTTTTCATTTATTATATATTATAATACAAATTTTATATATATATATATATATATTATATATTTAAGGCTGTAAAACCCCTTTTACACTTTTATCAGACATGAGAAAATATTTGTTTCATTTACAGTGCATGTTTTTTCGTTTACAGGGTATATGTTTTTTCATTTATTATACACTGCTCAAAAAAATTTGAGAAACACTTCAAAAACACATCAGATCTAAACTGGGGGGGAAATGATTTTGAATATCTTTCCTGATAATAAGTGGGTGATGTATTAGTAACAAAATGATGCCACATAATTTGATAGAAATGAAAATGATCACCCTATAGGGGGAAATCAAAGACACCCCAAAAATGAAAGTGAAAAAATGATGCAGCAGACTGGTCCATTTTGCTAAAATGTCATTGTAGCAACTCAAAATGATTCTCAGTAGTTTGTGTGGCCGCCACGTGCTTGTACGCATGCCTGACAACGTCGGGGCATTCTCCTAATGAGACTACGGATGGTGTCCTGGGGGATCTCCTCCCAGATCTGGACCAGGGCATCACTGCGGTACCTGGACGCATGGAGGAGATTCCAGGAGACAGGTAATTACTCCAGGAGAGCTGGACAGGGCCAAAGAAGGTCCTTCAACCCTCAGCAGGATCGGTATTTGCTCCTTTGTGTAAGGAAGAACAGGATAAGCACTGCCAGAGCCCTACAAAATGACCTCCAGCAGGCCACTGGTGTGAATGTTTCTGACCAAACAATCAGAAACAGGCTCCATAATCGTGTTTTGGCGTCTAACCCGGAAACTATTGAAAGGACAATAGCACCTGCATTGCAGTAGAAAATGGACAGATTAAATGATTTCTGTAACGTTTTACTTTAAAATGACAGCAGAAACAAAAAAGAAAATAAAAAAAATGTATAGTGTTAAGAAATGCGGGAGAGCCAGATGCAGACATCAAAAGAGGAATATGGCTCTCGAGCCATATGTTCCCGACCCCTGCGTTATACAATGATCCCTCTGCTGTCACAGTGATACTGAGTCATCATTACTTTGTACTGAGGCATTAAAAATAGATATCATGAGATTGTTATCCAATTGTTGTATCTATTGGAGTCAGAAGTTTTTGAAATAAATATTTTGAGAAGGCCACAGTAGCAGGTTATAGGACAGATATTTGTACAGAGAGATGTTTCTTTGCCCCAAAAAGGACACCGGAGATATTAAAACAGTAATATCAGTAGGCGAGGCACAATTACCTTGCTACTCTATTGTGGTGTCAGCTGTTTAGACAATGGCTGCGTTGACCTATTTTCAGTGGACAGCAAATCTATACTGTTATACAAGCTTCACACTGACTACTCTAAAGTATATCCAAGTTTACTTTCTGTGGCATTGTCCCTTGATAATATATATTGTAACATCCATGACATCACAAGCTGCAATCTACCCGAGTTTGAATTTTTGTGAAATGTCATTCATACATATTGTACTTTTCCTTGGATGACAAAAAACAATAAAATGCAATGGAGACATGTACCCTGCCTCTTGCCCCCAGTCAGCTGGGATATGCTCCAGTATACCCTGCGGCCTTAATTAGGATTAAGTGGCACAGAAAATGAATGAATGAATATTAGTGGATGCAGTAATTTACACAAATAAGATAGCCTGATGTTGAGTATTTAATTTAATTATTTAAGTAATGCACAAAACTTTATAAGTGCTTAGATTAAAAAAAAAAAAACGCGGAACACCACAAGATGAGAAGCACCACAAAGTCTGAAATATACCGTAAAGCACCGTGTATTAACCGCACCCCCATTTTCAGGCTCACGGCAGGGAAAAAAAATCTTTTCGTTCATAAATGCTTGCCAACTCTTTCATCTCAAATCAACATGCGTAAAGGTACTAAGCAATTTCAAAAAGAATAAAGAAGAAATCTGAACATCGGCATCTAGATCTTTAATGTTATGGCGAAGCACAGATTAATAATAATAATAATAATAATAATAATAATAAATCAAAATAAATAAATTTGCAATTTTCAGAGATGTTTTGATATCTTATCTTTCACTGCTTCTCTTTCTCTATTATTTTATTGCATTGCTTCAGTGTGAATTTGAATAAACTCCAACGTTGTATTGTATTTTACAAATGCAATGTTTTAATGGAAGCTTAGGTTAGCTTCAGTGTATATAGAGATCGTTTCACTGTGTGAAAATACAGACAGCCGTCAGATAAGTTAGTTGCATACACTAGCATTTTCAGCAACTGTACAGCAGAGGACGCTAAAGTCAAAGCAACTGTCTGACCCACAGACGGCTTTTCTAAAATGGACTTCTCGTCAATTTCTGCATCTGGTCACAGACCTGTCATCGTGTATAAACCGCACCCCGATTTTTTGCTTCTTACCAGTGGAAAAAAAGTGCTGTTAAGCACGGTGCTTTACGGTACATACTTATTATGTACATTTAACACAATTTGAGTGTATTTAAGTCCCTCCAGCTTCCATGACTGTTGCGCACTTGTGTCTGCTGACCTGATACTTATAAGTGAACCTTTTATCGCACACGTTGCAACTAAACGGTTTCTCCCCAGTGTGTGTTCTCATGTGTATCATGATGTACTTTTTACTCGTGAATCTTTTAGGGCAAAGTGAGCAAGTAAATTGCTTTTCCTCCATGTGTGATCGCATGTGTGTGGTCATATCGTCCTTTCTGGAGAAACGCTTCCTGCAAACGCAGCAGGTAAAAGGTTTCTCACCAGTATGTGTTCTCATGTGTAATATCATGTCATATTTATCTCTGAATCCTTTGGCACAAACTGAACAGGAAAATGGATTCACCCCTGTATGTATCATCATGTGTCTTTTCAGGTGATCCTTTGAAGAGAATCTTTTAGTGCAAACTGAGCAAGCAAAAGGTTTCTCTCCAGTGTGCGTTCTCACGTGTCTATTCAGACTTGCCCTCTTCTCAAATGATTTCCCACATTCAGAGCAGTAAAAGTGGTTGTTGTCACTGTGAGGTCTCCTTTCCCTTTTCAAGTCCTTGTTACTCTCCAAAGGTTGTTCTTTGTCCTCATCACTGAGATCGGTCTCAGAAGAGTGTGACATGATGTCGTCTCCATCATCTGTTGTCATGTGTTGATTTGGATGCTCTGTCCCTCCGTTCTCCTTACTTTGACTACCATGAAGCGGTGAGGATTGACCCTCATTGTCTTCATCGTCCTCGTTCTTCATAGGGACACCAGTAAAAGTCAAATTGGTGATGTCAGCCTCCTCCAGCCCTTGAGGCTTCCCCCACGGTTCCTCCTCTTCCTGTTTAATGTGGAGGGGCTCTGGCTCAACTTGTCCCACACTGGCACTCCACTCCTGCTGCTCAGAGAGAACCTCTTCTTGACTCCCCGCCAACACCTGCAGGATGTCTGCAGAACAAGAGATATGCTGTTGCTCTACATTCGGTGCAAATATGACTCAAGTATAACATTTTGGGGGTTTTGATTTTTTTAATTTTTATATATGAGACAGCTCATGTGTCAAAATAAGTATTTGATCTCCTGCTGATTGTGTCAGATTACCCTCTTATGAAGATATGAACAGTACACAACTTTTATGGTGTCTCTAATGGGACTGAGAGATACAGAATGTAAAAAATAAAGACAACTATTAGTTTAGAAATGATTTTGTATTTACATTTAACCACAATTTATTACAATTGCAATAGAGGGCACGTTAAGTTGACAATTCATTTTGTGTGCACCAAGCTTTATTCGTAATTAATAATATTTTTGTTTAGAACTTAAGTTAACTGTATTTTTATTTCCAAATGGTTCAAACCAGACCGCTAAAGGTGAACACTGTTTTGGACAGTAATCAATTAAATAGTGTTTGTGCAGCGCTGATTTCTGTGTAGGGAGTAATGCACTTAAAAATAAGTTGAAAACCACTTTCTTATCAAATGGTTGAATAACAACGATTCGCAGACCACCATGAAGAGGTGGTTAACTTGCCACGAACACATCATTCATTGCAGCGTGTCCCGCTTAGCCGATATGTCTGTTTATTTAGATATTCAGACAACGAAAATCTCGCAGTGTTAGCGTAATCTAATCAAAATGAGGTGGGCTGGTGTAAGATAAAATAGTCAACAAACCTGCTATTGGAGGTTTGATAACATCGTCAAGTAGTTCGCGTTGTCGCTCTTTTTCCTCTTTAATTCGAGAAAGTTCCCCCTCGTACTCTGCTATGGTGCTTTCAAACAGCTGAACTATCTCTTCAACAACGGCATTTAGTCGCTGCTCCACTAACGTTCTCAGCATTTGGACTTTAATACACATTTTTCGCACACAATCGCAAGAGCCCTCTGCTTGGTGACGTGTGGATAACTTCCGGTCTACGTCACAATGCTGCGACGTAACGCCGAACGAAGAAACAGTAACCGTCACCCCTACAATTATAGAATTTGATTATTCTATTACACTAAATTGATATGATTATTGTCATTTAGGGGCCCCAAGGCAAATCCAGTCATTGGGGCCCTCCACATCCTTGTAATGCACTCAAAGCACTGTTAGCACATTTCCCTACTGATGACGCCGCATTAGCGTCGGTTCAGTATCTTGCCCGAGGATACTTTGACATGATCACGGGGGTGCTAGTTTAGCTTTCACCTTCCAGGCTCACAAGCTTGAATTTCACTTTCTATTTGGGATTCGACAACTGCTATACTGTATATATGCTCTGTTCTTTCATTCTGGGCTCTTTTCTGTCCAATGCTGTTAACTAAATATATTGTTCTTATTTTTTAATCCAATTTGAAACTTTTAACTTGTTTTTTAAATTGTTAGCACATCCTCCATTTGTCCATGATGATGGCCTGGCTCCATTTGTGCTTTGCCGCTTGTACGCCTCCGTAGCGCGATGGTGACTGTGACGGTGTTGTGTGCGACACTTTAAACATGACCTTTTACACTTGTTACCGCAGAAATAAAGTGCAGTGTATTTTTACCATGATAAAAATCTGTCCATTTTCTATGCCGCTTGTCCTCACTATGGTGATTTTTTATAGTGATTTTTACCACTTGCCACGACTATATTTATTTTATCAAGTGTATGCGTGCGCTAGCAATGGTGTGCGTGTATATTTATCCTTACTGGCGCAAAGCAGTAGTTGCTGCTGTTACATTAGCCAAACTAACCACAGCTATTGCACAACACTAAATGTTTGTTTGAGCCCAAGATCTAGGTCTCGGCCGTGAACCCAGACTAGCATGTTCTTCTAAATTAAATTAGTAAATAACGGAGAAAGAAATCATTTAGAGAGGAAAATCATGGACATGGGAGAGACATTGAGCACAATCGACATCTGAGGTAAATCATCAGAACATAAAGGATAAGGTTGTTAGAGGGTTTTTTTTTTACAAAAAATAAATACAACTTAGTAATAGATTATTTATTTATGTATTATGATTATTTCGTTATTTTTTTATTTTCTTTATTTTCCTCAAAATTCCAACCGTTGTAATAATATATACACTACACGTGTGTGGGTTTTCTCTGGGTACTCCGGTTTCCTCCCACATCCTAAAACATGCATGTTAGGTTAATTGGCGACTCTAAATTGTCCATAGGTATGAATGTGAGTGTTAATGGTTGTTTGTCTATATGTGCCCTGCGATTGGCTGGCGACCAGTCCTGGGTGTACCCCGCCTGTCGCCCAAAGTCAGCTGGGATAGGCTCCAGCATGCCCCCGCGACCCTTAAGAGGAGAAGCGGTATAGAAAATAGATGGATGGATAATGTATAATGTCTATAGCCCACTGATCTGTATAATATATCTGGATAGCTCATTGGCGATGACTTGTGAAGCCACACGGCTGCCATATTGCCACTTGCAAGAAACAGTTCTCGACAAGCTTTTGCATTCGTGGTGAACTTATTTTATTAATTCGGATTGGACGCAAATTTTGCCTTAAGACGCCTGCATGTGCAGTTATTAACTGCACAAATCGCCAGTTCAAAGGCTGTGGACGAACAGTTCACCTGTAAATATGATTGAAATGTAGATTTATGATTGATAATTTAAGGGTTTTGCACTGTCGATCTCTCAGATATTTTCGATCGTGTAAAATTCCTCTGATTAAATGTATGTCCAGAATTGATACGTTTATACAGTACAGCTCTATAATAGCTAAGAGGAAATTTACGTACTTTTTTGTTATATCATGATATATGTATTTCTTTAAGGGACAAAGGTTGCGTTACTTGAAGGAATGGGAGAATCTCAGTGCTTCCATGATGCTTACCAGGCATTGTATACAGTGCAGTTAGCAAGCCAGTTTGCATACAATTGACCCGGCATGACCCTTAATTTGGATAAACAACAATTTTTTTTTTGCTGCTGAATGACTGACGTAAAAGGATTCATTCATATGATATGTTCTGGAAAATAATATTACTGAACATGCATACCGGTATGTTTGAGATTGCAAACAACGTATTGTCTTACCCAAAGCATATGGTTTTGTTTCAGTGTTGTTGTTTTTTTCTCTGTGTGTGTGTGTGGGTGTATGTGTTTATGGTTATTACACATTATGGTTATCACATATTATTCCAGTGGTTTTTGTTCAAATATATTTCTATATCAGAAAAGAGGTTATTTCTATTTCATAACACAAACAAAAAAATCAGCAAAATGTTAAATGATTTTAAAACTTGTCCAAAGTCACTCTCTTTTATGATTCATATTTTGTACAGACGAGAGCAGAGTGAATTGTATGAAAGTAAGAAAAAAAAAAAGTAAAGGATCATGACCATGGATTTTAGTAGAAAAAAGGGATGGGATATGCAGATAAAATTAAAATCTCTTTCTCGAGGAGTAAAACTATGCATTGCTATTATGTTGACTTGAGGTGAGTTTTGTGGTCCCACTCCTCACAGAAGTGACTACTAACAACCTAATAAAAATTGCCCTAAATTATGTAAAAGTCCATTTTCACAAACTTGTTGTTGCTTCTTATATGTTTGTAGTTCTTAACAAAGTGTTTTTATTTACTTTGTTAATCTATCATATTTATGTTACTCTATCATACTTATGTTTTTTTCCTACATCTCTTACAACATAATTTGCAAAAAACATGCAAACTCGCCAACAACGTCATCTATGGCCTTCCAGGACAGCCAATAGATACTTGTCTTTCTGAGGAGTTGGCAACATTGATGCCAACCGCCATAATACAGATGAAGAAGAAGACATTTGTAGACGCTCCCTGCGCTCCGGTCTCGCTGCCAGCTTCTCACAGATCAATATAAATCAGACTGCTAGGGAACGCAAAACAGTATTGCATTATCTCGCAAAAGTTTTGCGAGGGAACGTTTGTTCTTTTTTTTTTTTTTTTTTACCTATCATATTTTTTTCTCCATGTCCCCTCCGGGGCTCCGTCAAGAAGAAAGAAAAGAAGACGAAGAAAAAGAAAAAGAAAAAAATGAAGTTTGGAAGTGATTGCAAATGAGCTTTGTTGTTTTGCTGAGTTTGTACTTCGGTCATCACTGATGTAATAGAGAGACTGTTTACATCTTATTGGCTTTGAGAGAGAAACGTGGACTTCGAAGGGTTTTTTTTCGCCCTAAATGAGCTTATTTCGCTACCTTTGAGGTTAGCAACAAGTTGCAACGTAGCCAGCTCAAAATGCGTGCAGTCCAAATGCTGAGAGCGTTAATGGTGCAGCGACTAAATGCTACTGTTGAAGAGATATTTGGACTGTTTGAAAGAACCATAGCAGAGTACGAGGAGGAACTTTCTCGAACCAAAGTGGAGAATGAGCGTCAACGCGAATTGCTGGACAAAATCTTCAAACAGCATGCCCGATTACATAAAGCAGGTTTGTTGATTAATTTTCATTTTTAATTCATACCTTTCAGTAGAATAGAGAATATTAATCAAAATATGAGCAAAAGCATCACAGTAAATATGCCAGAATTACTTGCAATTATCAAATTTAATCTGTTGTCCTAAAGCAGGCATCATAAAACAGGGATCCTGTTTGGTTCCCAAAACGTTACGAAAACGTAGCATTTTTGTTGCAGAAACTTTTTGGTTTGGTTTTCAGCATCTTATCTGCTCATTGTCACATGGTTGCAGTGGCCGGTTTTAGGTACGTTCTGTAAACAGTATGTGTTGGTTGTGCTTTTTGTACCTTTTTGGTTGTATTGGCAAACCCTCACAACCTTTGAAACGATTATCTTTTATCATATATTTGTATTATAAATGGATTACATGTACTTGCATTTGCATGAGCATATTGTCAGCCGTGAATGAACAGAAAAGGCAAATTTCGCCTGATTTTAAAGTTTACTGCAACATGTAATATCAAAAAATAGGGCTTTCAAAGTTAATGCGTAATTAACATAGGTTTCCTATAACGGCTCTGTTTTTTATGACGCGCGATGAACGTTTGCACGTCCTGTGTGTGTGTGTGTGTGTGTGTGTGTGTCACATGCTGTACCTCATGGTGGCAACTAGGTGGCAGTGTTGACCTCTTTTGTCGCGATTTTTCCCTTTGTGACAAGCTTTTCTTTTTGTTAGACTAAAGAAGTGTTTTGTTGCAGTTTATTGATACCTCAGAGTGTGTATTTCTCCAGCAAATATTGTAATGTAAGAAGACCAGCGGGCTGATTAATCACACAATGTGATTGTGAATGTATGAATGTGAGTGTGAATGGTTGTCTACTGTATATGTGCCCTGCGATTGGCTGGTGACCAGTCCAGGGTGTACCTGCCTCTCGGCCAAAGTCAGCTGGGACTTTGGGCGAGAGGCAAGACAAGCGGCATAGAAAAAGGATGGTTATGGTCATGGTGTAATTAGTTTTGAACATGTCCACATGTCCAAAAAGGAGTAGGAAGAAGCAAAGCTTATTTTATCCTACCCCTCATCTGTTTTACATCAGTTGCAATTTATTTGTTCACCTCCTGTTTTCCAAATGTAGTCTTTGCCAATTGTGAATACATTGGAAAGTGATTTGAGTTTTATGCATATTGTCCAACCCCAAGATGAATGCCTATTGGTTTTAAGCATACCAGGTGATGTGCATGTGTGTACTGAGGGAGGGTGTGGCCTTAGGAGATCAGCACCCTTTATTAGGTGTGCACAATTATTAGGCAGCTTCATTTCCTCTGGCAAAATGGGCCAGAAAAGAGATTTAACGGACTTTGAAAAGTCAAGAACTGTAAAGCATCTTTCATAGGGATGCAGCAGTCTTGAAATTTACTTTGCGGTCGTGTCTGGAACCAACTAACCGCAATAAACGAGTGATTCCTGTAATACCAAATGATTGTAGAACAGTTGCTGGAAGGTTCTTTTTTATCTGTTGGACTGTGGTTGTGCATGTTGTGTGTGTTTGTCGCCTTCCTGATACAGGAAGGAAGTTTGATCAATAAATACACGACCCAACCATGTGCTGTTTCTCTCAAATGTCATTTTTCTTAACCAGGTTTACTTTTTGTTGTTTTGCAGATGTCCATGAGGTGTCAGTGAAGAGTCAAAAAGAGATTCCTTTTGAGTGGAGCTCCGGTGTCAACAATAAAGAGGAAGAGGATGAACAACAGATGACAACAGAAGCTGATGGAGAGCATTTTGAAGAAAATACCCACTCAGAGCCAGACAGCATCTTTGCACCACTGTCAGATATGGACGACACGTCAGACTCTTCCGAGACCAATCACAGGGATGACACCAAAGAATCTTTGGAGAGCAACAAGGACTCTAAAGGTGATATGAGCCATCACAATGACAACAAGCACTTTGACTACTCTGAATGTGGGAAATCATATAGCCAGATGGAAAGTTTGAAAACACTCATAACACACACTTGAGAGAAACCTTTTGCTTGGGCAGTTGTGCTAAAAAATTGTCTTTAAAGCATTTGACAATACACATTAGAACACATACAGTGGTGTGAAAAAAACCCTTGCTGATTTTTTATTTTTTTGCATGTTTGTCACACTTAAATGTTTAAGATCATCAAACCAATGTAGATATTAGTACATGACAACAGAAATCACTTAAATAGAACCGGCCTGACAAAGTGAAGTTGACCAAAAGCGACAACTAAATGCTAATCCCCTAATTAATCCACATTCATATTTTATGAGCCCTTTTTTACTCAAAAGTACCACTGCAGACCTTCGTTTTGCATGAGCAACAACCAGTTTCCCCAATAGCTCACTAGATGGCGGGTTTTCTCACTTTCAACATGTCTTTCTTCTTGGGTTCACATGAAAGGATTTTCTAGACATCCATTTCATGTAAGTATTACTACCAATCACCTTTATTTTGAAACCAATACTGTATAAGATGAATCATGACAGTATAGAGATACAGTATATGCCAATTTGTAGATTTTATCTCCTCTGGGTTTTCCCCTAGGGGCAGCTATATTTCATTGTTGCAGCTTTGCAATGTTTGGCCGGACTAGTACCAATGGATGCCACATGCTCTGTCTTCTAGTTTACCTATATTTTGAGCAACAGTCTATACTAGGGTTATTTTCCTATCACCAGTGTTTTATTGATTTGAGTTGTCATTGAGGGTGCATCCTATGGAAAATGAAATAATTTGGAGTGAAGTTACACACTATCAGAGGCAGATTTGATCAAACGTAATGGCATAATGTGATGTTCATTTGACTGTTCAGTGAGCAAAACTGATGTAGCCTAAATTCCATTGCACATATTATATTAGTATATATCTTTGTTGGACTGGAAGCTTTTTTAGTAAACTAGCTTACATACTCTGGTTGCAGGTTTGTGGTGCGTTATGGCAGGCCGACAAAGATCTTATTCACTCAAGGAAGCCATTGAAATGGTTTGCCTTCCTGATGGTGCTTTATCTGAGACAGAATCCATTTCAGACGATGAAATTGGTGATCCAGATTTTGTTGAACCTGCTGAAGCATACGAGTCTGACTTCAGCCTTGGTGATGATGAGACACTGGGAGCAATAGCAATACCTAATCCAAACACACTTGATGTTGAAATTCATAACGTACATGCAGACAATGACACTGGGGTCCCAGATGATGATGAACCTCAGCCCGGCCCAGCTCCAGTAAACAAAGTTTTTTCTTGGAGGCAGAGGAAACCCCCAGCAGCTGACACAGACCCTTCATTCCAAGGACCTGCATTCTCACCTCCACCAGATGAAATACCAAGTCCAAAGTGGTATTTTGATCAGTTCATGGATGAATCCGTGTTTTAACTTATTTCTGACCAATCAAACCTGTATGCAGTTATGAAGAATGGCCCAGAACTAAAAACAACCCCTTCTTAAATGGAGCAATTCACTGGTTTACACATATTGATGACAGTAGTACGTATGCCATCATACCGCATGTACTGGCAGACAACAACACGCTACAACCCAATTGCAACTGTCATGGGACGTAAGCGATTTGATAATCTGCGAACATACATCCATATGAACAACAATACCAATGTGAAGCAAAAGGGTGATATGATCCATTGTTCAAGGTGCGACCAGTACTTGAGAAAGTCCGTGCAAACTGTTTGAAAGTTGAACCGGAAGAAAACCACTCCATTGATGAGCAGATGATCCCCTTCAAAGGAAAAATTGGAATGAAACAATATATCAAGAACAAGCCGAAAAAATGGGGAATCAAGGTCTTTACTCGTGCAGGTGTCACTGGACTAGTCTATGACTTTGAAGTATACACTGGAAAAGGGACTGTACCCAATGAGCGTGGACTTGGTGTTGCAGGTTGTTGCACTGTTGTGCTTCGTCTCGTATCAGATGTTCTAAAAGGACTAAACTACAAGTGCTTGTTCGACAACTGGTTCACTTCACCTGAACTCATTGTGGAACTGAAGAAAATGGGAATTCTATCAGTTGCTACCATCAATCGAAACCGTCTACGTGGATGTACCCTCAAAAGTGACAAGGAACATTCAAAGGCTGGGCGTGGTGCATATGAAGTGAAATATGAAATGACAAATGGGATGGCAATCGTGAAGTGGTATGATGACAAGGCAGCGTTACTGGCATCATCCTTCATTGGCCCTGATCCTGTTGATAGATGCAGAAGGTGGTCAAAAGAGAAGAAGGAATATGTGGAAGTGGACAGACCCCACATTGTCAAGGTGTACAATAACAACATGGGAGGAGTTGACTTGGCAGACATGTTTGCTGCACTCTTATCGCATCGAACTCCGCCCACGTTGTTGGTATCTGTGCATCTTGTACTATTTGATTGACCTATCACTGGTCAATGGCTGACTCCTCTACCGCCGTCATCTCACCCAGAAGCAGGAGAAGAAGTATATGCCGCTTCTTGACTTCCACGCTCAAGTTGCAGATGCCCTCATCAAGGTTGGCAAACGGGCTAACTTGAACAGTCGGAAAAGAGGACGACCGTCATCGGAAGAGGCTCCGGAACGCAGTCAAGCTGCCACATCTTCACCTCCAGGTCAGAGGATCATTGCGCCATCAGTTGAGGTCAGACTAGACCGATTCGACCATTTTCCCATCCATGCTGATAAACGTGGACGATGCAGAGTGTGCAAGAATGGCTACACACAAATGGCCTGTCTGAAGTGCAAAGTACTTTTGTGCTTTACAAAGGACAAAAATTGTTTCCTGGACTACCACACAAAGAAATGACCTTCAGACCTGGCCTTCTCAATTAGGATTTGAGACGTCGATATAGTATTATTTGTACTTTATTTTATTCCACAGCAGGGAAATTCATTTGGTACAGCAGCAAGCAAGATACGCAAGTAAAGAATACATATTGACTACAACATGGTTCAGGTGGTTCAGGTGGTACAGGTGTTGTAGAGCCTGACAGCGGTCGGTATGAAGGACCTGCGGAACCTCTCCTTCTTACACCGTGGGTGTAACAGTCTGCTGCTGAAGGAGCTGCTAAGGGAACCCACAGTGTCATGTAGCGGGTGAGAGGCGTGATGGACGTCAGCTTAGCCAACATCCTTCTCTCCCCTACTTCCTCCACGGAGTCCAGAGGACTGTCCAGGACAGAGCTCGCTCTCCTGATCAGCCTATTGATCCTGCTCCTGTCCCTGTCCGTGCTGCCCCCTCTCCAGCAGCCCACAGCATAGAAGATGGCTGAGGTCACCACAGAGTCATAAAAGGTCCGTAAAAGAGTCCTGCACACATCAAAGGACCTCAGTCTCCTCAGCAGGTGGAGGTGACTCTGGCCCTTCTTGTAGAGGGAGTGGGTGTTGACGGACCAGTCCAGCTTGTTGTTAAGGTGAACACCCAGGAATTTGTAGCTGTCTACCAACTCTATGTCCGCTCCCTGGATGTTCACCGGTGTGAAGTGAGATGTTTTCCTCTGGAAGTAAATGATCATCTCCTTTGTCTTGCTGGTGTTGAGTTGGAGCTGGTTAAGCTCACTCCAGCTGACAAAGTCCCTGATGACCGTCCTGTATTCCAGATCATTCCCCTCTGAAACACAACCAACGATGGCTGTGTCGTCTGAGAACTTCTGGATGTGACACTGTGTGGAGTTGTGTGTGAAGTCCGAGGTGTAGAGGGTGAAGAGGAAAGGGGAGACCCTGACCCTGAGGGGCACCTATATAATACCATTATTGGTATTATATCTCAATATTGTTTGATGTAGGGGATGAAAAGTTATTGCTATTGTTCCTAATCTATATACCAAGTTGTTTTTGTTGTTATTCTTCCACTGTAACGTACTTTGAAACATTGTTTTGAAATGTTCTATGCAAATAAAGTTAGTTTTCATACCATATTAAGTTTTCGGCGTTAATTTACCACACCGGGCCAATGTTGTAAACCTGCAACATCTCAGAATACATTACATGTGAAGCTTTTGCTAAAAAAAAAGTCTGAATTGTATACCACTACCCCATATGACAATTTTCCCCAAATATCAGATTTTTCCTGTTACAAAAACTTAATTTGAGCCTCAATGGGTTAATAAGTTTCATTTAAAAACTGCATTTTGTGTTCTGTTGTGTTATCACTGACTAATATTTCATTTTTTTGACACACTGAAACATTTAGGTGTGACAAAACATTAAAAAAAACAACAAGAAATCAGGAAGGGGGCAAACACTTTTCACATCACTGTATAAAAGAGAAACACCCTCCCTGTTTAGTTTGCGCTAAAAGGTTCAGAGACAGGTATGAAATGAATGTTGTTTTTGTTGGACTGTCAGTAATTTATGTATATATTCGGGACAGTGCACACTAATGAAGAGTCTGATACTTCTGTGCAGGCTGTAAATTAGCCAGATTCAGTTGCTAATTTTCATCTCTAGTCCTGAGGCAGAACAACAAAAAACAGAAGAACAATATAAAAATATACAATATCAAGTAAAAACACGGACACACGTTCATAAAATATACATAACAATAAAATTAATCAAAGTAAGGACATGACTGGAAACTGTTTAGGGCACTTTTTAAATGTGCAATAAGTGGGACATTCTCTGTTTGTTGGGAGGCTGTCCAGTAAGCTGTTGTTTATGATGTGATGTTTTTGTCAACTTCCCTGATACAGGAAGAAGGTCTGGTGTATCCATACACCAACTAACCGTGTACTGTTTGTTTCTAATGTTAGCTTCATTAACCAGGTTTGGTGTCTTTGTTGCCCAGCAGACGTCCAGCAGGTGTCAGTGGAGAGTCAAGAAGAGATTCCCTCTGTGCAGCAGGAGTGGCGCTCGAGTGTGAGGCAGTTGAAGCCAGAGCCCCCCGACATTAAAGAGAAAGAGGATGAACAACACATCACAACAAAAGCTGATGAAGATTTTGAAGACAATATGCAATCAGAACCAGATTGGGTTTTTGCTCCACTGTCAGATACCAACGACATGTCAGACTCTTCTGAGCTTGATCACAGTGACAATGCCAAAGAACCCTTGGAGAAAAGCAAGGACTCAAAAGGTGATATGACACATCACACTAACAACAAACACTTTGAATGCTTTGTATGTGGGAAATCATATGTCCAGAGGAAAAGTTTGAAAAGACACATCGTAACACACACTGGAGAGAAACATTTTTCATGCTCAGTTTGTGCTAAAAGATTCACCTTAAAGGAATATTTGACAAGACACATGGTGATACATACAAAGAAGTCCCATAGCTGTTCAGTTTGTGCCAGAAAATTCAGAGGGAAGTATGACTTGAAAAATCACATGAGAACACACACGCATGAGAAACCTTTTCCCTGCACTGTTTGTAAGAAATGTTTTACTAGTCGATCAGCTCTCAAGGTACACATGAGAAAACATGCAGCAGGAAAATGTTTGACCTCTAGAAGCTCAACTCAACACATGGTAACAGAAGATGATGGAGAGCACTGTGGAGGATCACAAGCAAACAGTAATTTTGCTCCACTGTCAGATATGAATAACACAATGTCATACTCTTCTGAGACAAATCACAGAGACAAAAGTTACCCTGTAAGCGTACAGTTGAGTAAACACATGGCAACGCACACTAGAGAGAGACTTTTTGCTTGCTCAGTTTGTAGTAGAAGATTCTTCTTAAAGCACCATATGATAAGACACATGAGCATACATACGGGGAAGAAACCTTTTCCCTGCTCAGTTTGCACTGAAAGTTTCAAATGTAAGTACGAAATGATCAGCCACATGAGCGTACACGCTAAAAAGAACCAGGTTAAGAAACACACGAGTCCTGGTGACACACTAAATGAAGTTGCTGGGATTTAAATGTCAGAATGTGACTTTGTAACATGACAGTTTGACAAATTAAAGTTGCTGTCTCCAGCAAACTTAGGTATTTCATGGGTAATTCATGGGGGTGCTGGCCCTCAAACTGTATACTTCAACCACTTTCTGCTCCGAAGTTGCAGGCCATGCCCCTTGCAACACATACTCACGCACATTAGTTATGTTTGTTGTCAGCCAACCAGTGGTGGACAGTCAGGGCCAGCAAGGCTTTTTCTGCTGGCCTAAACACTATCAGATGCATTGACCTACATTTACAGCTTAATTTTGTAATATTTGTTGCATAAAATTGTATTAATTTATTGCACCTTTGAATTACTTTCATTTAGTAGTGTGACTCTTGGATGCACTGCTTCCAGTAATGTATTTGTATGTTCGGCTGTTTTTGTCCAGCCAGGTTTCATCTTCTCTGTGTTACTATGTTATTCTAATCTGACCTGGGTCTTCAGAAGCAGTAGTGCTGCCCCATGTCACATACACACTACTAGCAAGGGGGCTGTTTTTTTTAACCAGTCAGATTTCAGATTTGCCTCTCGGGGCCAGCTAGCTGGCCCACAGTACCGTCAGCATTGTTCCGTCCTCTGATTGGCTGATCAGAATAAAACTGATTGACAAGCCAAGTTATACCCACAATCCCTGACTGAGGAAGAGATATTGACATCTTTGGTGAGTAGATGTATTTGACTTAAAAAGTTACATATATTTGTCATGTCATCTTACCTCATGTTATGTAATGATGATGAAGTGTAGGGTTTGGAGTTGTCTGAACCCTTAATCAATGAGCTGTTCTATTTACACTCATCACATTTGGCTGAGCATGAACTTTACAAGCACTGATCTACCATAAATTAGTCATAAATAGCAGCAACAGTATATTATTATTGATACAGTATAGGTATCACGGTAATCTGATCAGTTACTAATTTTGTTGGAGTTCCATAATCTCTAAGTGCCTGCATGGCGTCATGCTGATGATGATAATGATACTCCTGGCCGGCGAAGCCCACTGAAGAATTCGTATAATTTTTTTGTTTTGTTATACTGGCTCTCACAGTATCAGGCGAAAAAATATTCTGTCCGGTTAAGTCCTCACTGAAGGCTCATGTACCAAATGCACTGTTTGCCACTGCAGCTAACTAGCTATTTACCAAAATTTTGCTACTAAAGCTAGCAATTATTGAATGTATAGCCTATCACTGTAGTTGTACATGTGCACGCGCTGTGAATACCAGACGGCAGTAAGCGAAATCCGTGCATGGTAATCCTCTTATTTGAAACGAAACAAAATTTTTATGAAGTGTAACTTTTAATTTTGTTTTTTTAAACTACTATTGGTATCCTAACCAGAGGTGGTGTTCTGATATTTTTTGGTTGAAAAAAGTGTACTTTGAAGCTGAAGAGGGGCAGCAGCATTCATTGCTGTAATTTTTTTGCAAATGCAAATTGAGCAGAAATAATGTCATTCTTCAGTGCTGTTTTGTGCCTGCAAAAATGTTGCAACTGTTTTTCTTGAAGCCTCTTGCCTTCTTCGCAACCAAACAAGTTGTCAACCAAAAACATGCTTGGAATGCCAATAAAAAATAAAGCAATGCAAAGCAAGTGTCTTGGTCCTCACTTATATAAAAAAAAAAAAGGACTACGCTTCACTGCCTCTAGGCGCGATCAGACAGGTACACCTGTGGACTCAAAGTGGAAAACAATTGTCGCACAGCTTTCACATGTTCATGACATCACATCTCTGGCCAATGTGTAATTAAAAAAGCAGTTAATACATAGCTAACAGCATTTTGTGATGAGAAGAAAACACAAGTCAACACACACGTGACACACAACTTAACTTACCCACTGCATCATGTGGGCATACAAATAAACATCTTTGCATAACACACATGTCAAGATTACACCCATGTCTTCCTGTTGCAAGGCATGCTGGGTAGATTGCAGGACTCTCTCCCTCCCAACGTGTTTCCATGTGCTATTTTTACATGATGAAGAGAGGCTAAGGCCTGTACTATGAAGCAAGCTTAACTTATCCAGGACCTCTTCTTTCTTGTCCGGCTTGACCAACGCTAACAACAAAGATGTGGGATAAGCGGTACTACGAAGCTGGATTTCAACTTCATTAATCATGTCGGGATTTTCTAGTCTTGTCATTAAAGTACAAAATAAAACTAAATATCTGCAATAAGTTATCAAAGTTAGAGATCGTTTGATCATTGATCATTTGCAGAACAAAGATGCTACAGCGAGGGACAGCCAGGACAACAGGTAAATGCGAGGGTTAGTTTCATGCTCACCCCCAAACAAAGAGAATGAGTACAAAGACAAAGACCCACGGACAGAACAGCCCAACATAAGAACATCCCTATTCAGAACACCACCAAGACCAATCGGATAATATATGCATCAGGTCTATCAGTAAGGTCATGTACGTGTGCATTGGTGTTTGACTCCACTCACTCGTCGCTTCAACAGCGTGTATACTTCCAGTTTCCTCTCCAGCGCTAATCCTTCTGGGTAATGTAGTACACATCCACATTAATCAACACAATTAACACCTCCAAAAACGTAGTCGCACAGTGATTATGAATCTGTTTAAATTGTAGGTTACATTGACTGCAGATCTCAGTGAAACTGTGTAAATGTACTGTAACTCCGTCAATAATAAAAGATTTGATTTTATATAGCACTTTCAAGGCACCCAAAGTGCTTCACAATGAAGTGAACCCAATATTCATTCACTCCTCAGTCACACACTGTTATATATCTGTATCCACAAACAGCCCTGGTTCCTACAGTATATACAGTTGACTGACGACTATACAGTGATTGACCAATCAACAATTGGGCACACAAGTTTGAATTTATTTAGGGTTTTGTCTGTACAGTAAATTTGATAATTTATCTAATTGGGTTAAAATTGAACACACAGGCTCAAACACATACAGTCACCGACATCAAGTGGTACTGAAAGTTCCCAAACGTCGAACTTGACAAGCCTGAGTCCTAATAACTTCTTTTTAGTGATCGATTGACTGCAGTGGATAGTGTCTTTTTGGCAACATATAATAAATTGTGGGCCGCACGCTGGTCTAGTGGTTAGCATGTTGGCCAACACAGTAACAGTCAGGAGATCGGGAAGACCTGGTTTCGATTCGCCCTTGGGCATTTCTGTGTCAATTAACATAAAAGGTGCATGTACAAAACCAACTCAGGAATGTAGAGGGCAGCTGTCTGATTTAGAATCACTAACATAAGAATGAATATTGTGGTAAGATCACTCAAGAAGAGGTCAACTCATCAATCACCTTTCCAATGGCTTTAAAAAAAGCCATTTCGACATGAAACGGGCCCAACATGACAAACACAAACCTTGGAGACTCTGTTACCTGGATCTGCATGGCTGGCTTGTCTGCATTTAGGTCATATGATACCACCCCATACTGTTGTCCACACTCACGGGCACATTTTTGTGTTGTGATGAGCGTTTCTTGTACGACATCCAGGTTTGTGATAGGTTGTTTCAAGTTCTTCATGTATAGAACAACCTGTTCAACTGAATTGTCGGGTTCTATCAGGGAATTAAATCCGACCCACATCGGTATGTTGGACATCCCCAACGCATGACACATCATCCACACCAAATCCTTGTTTCTGGCTTGGGGTCTGTCGTCAGGACGACTGCCATCCACCGTCTTTATGGCATAGTCGGAACGTGCTCATACGTGGCTTCTTCCTGTAGGGTTCTAAGGGGTGCTCATGGACCTCTAGCTTCCGTTTCCGTGACCTTTTATTCGATGTGTGCTGCTGTGGAACAGTCTCACCTGATGCGTCTGCAGCTTGGATCCACTTTATTTTGGTACAAAATACCCATTGTGTCATGGAGCATGTCCGCTCCGGACAATGTCTCCGCCATTTCATCGAAATTGTCAAAGGCCAAACCCATGACCATCCCTTCAACAGTTCCTTCCGGACAAGCCTGTTGCTTATTCTGTATGGCCTCACCCAATGATGTTTCAAGCTCTTCTATTGTGCTGTAATCTATGATATGTCCAAACCTGTTCAACAGCTGTACAATCTTTTTGCTTCCAGTCATCGATTTGATAGCCATACCCAGAATAATTTGTTTTCCTGGTTTTACGTGTCCATTTTGGACGACGTACAGGGCATCATGACTAGATGAGGATGCACGCCTCTCCACCTTGGGGCTGTACAATTTGGTATTGGGGCCACCATAGAGAACTCTATAGAATTCAAGAAGGACCTCAGGTGGAGATGCCTCTCCAGCACGCAGATTTTGCAGTGTTGGGGGATCTACAAGACGATCTCTCCTCACATCTTTTATTGCCTTTCTCAGCTCCAAAGCTGATTTGGTACATTTTTTTAATCAGATTTTCCCAAATTTGACCTAGTTAGACATACCAATTTTGAAACCTTTGCTACCCCAGTGGTGCATCTTCACACCCTCTTCATTTTGACACCAATTACAACTTGCTGTGTAATGCAGGTCGAGAGACACAGCCATTTGAATTAGTTTCGGTTTTAATTAGTGACCTTTGACCTCTTCTTGAGTGATCTGACCACCACAATATATATGTTAGTGATTCTAAATCAGACAGCTGCCCTCTACATTCCTGAGTTGGTTTTGTACATGCACCTTTCATGTTAATTAAAACCTTAATTAGTGCTAATTAGCGGCATTCTTAAGTGATCTTTCCACCAGAATTCCCATTCTTACGTTTCTAATTTGCATTTAGTGTGGTGCCTGAAATCATTTGACATAAAAATGGAACTTGCACCTGTCATGTTAATTAAATCCAATTTTGGGGTGGGTGTGAATGGTTGTTTGTCTATATGTGCCCTGTGATTGGCTGGCGACCAGTCCAGGGTGTACCCCGCCTGTCGCCTGAAGTCAGCTGGGATAGGCTCCCCCGCGACCTTAAAGAGGAGAAGCGGTATAGAAAATGGATGGATAATAAGTTGTTTGACAGCAGTCACTGGATCGTCCAATACACAAGTATGGTTAGCTATTTGTGAAAAACATAAGATAAAATAAACATGCTCCTAACATGCTGGGAATGTAACGTACATTCAGAACAATCAAATTTGACTTTCTCACCTAAACTAATGAAACACTTTGAATGCTGTTAGAAAGTGAAAATGTCTCACTCTCTTCACATAGTACTGACGTCCCTTCAGCGTCCATCGATGTGACACACTTGTGTTTGTCAACCTGATACTTGTAAGTGAATCTTTTATCACACACATTGCAGCCGAACGGTTTCTCCCCAGTGTGCGTTCTCATGTGTATCTCGACATACCTTTTTCTTGTGAATCGTTTGGGACAAAGTGAGCAAGGAAATTGTTCCTCCTCCATATGTGATCTCATGTGTGTCATCATTTCACGCTTTCTGGAAAAACTTTTACTACAAACCGAGCAAGGGAAAGGCTTCTCACCGGTGTGCGTTCTTACGTGTACTATCATTTCGTACTTATCTCTGAATTTTTTATCACAATATGAACAGGAAAAGGGGTTCTCCCCTGTGTGTACCCTCATGTGTCTTTTCATATGAGACTTTAAGGAGAATGTTTTAGTGCAAAATGCACAAGCAAAAGGTTTCTCTCCAGTGTGTATGCTCATGTGTCTGTTCAAACATTGCTTCCAGCCAAATGTTTTCCCACATTCAGAGCAGTCAAACTGTTTGTTGTCACTGTGAGGTCTCATATCACCTTTAGAATCCTTATTATTCTCCAAAGGTTCTTTGTCCTCGCCACTGTGATCCATCGCAGACGAGTGTGACATCATGTTATCCATATCTGGATATGAATGACAAAGTGGAGCCAAGTTTCTGTTTGCCCGTGGTCCTCCACAGTGCTCCTCATCATCTCCTGTTGTCATATGTTGAGTTAGTGGCCCCGCCCCTCTGTTCCTCTCACGCTGACTGCGATGCAGCTGTGATGACGGAGCTTCATCTTCACTCTTCACAGAGATGCCAGTATATGTGAACTTGGTGATGCTAGCCTCCTCCAGCCCTTGAAGCTGCACCGCATCATGACCAGTCCATACCTCATCGTCTTCCTCTTTAATGTGGGGGGACTCTGGCTCCTCCTGCCCCAACCTTGAGCTCCACTCCTGCTGCTCACAGGGAACCTCTTTTTGATTCTGCAGTGACACTTGTTGAATGTCTGTGGAACGGAAAGCAAACATGGTTCATGAAACTCACATTTGCAACAAACAGCACACAGTTAGTTGGTCTGACCGATAACCTTCCTGTATCAGGGACACAAACACTACAAAAACACACAATATGCACATCCTCTGCAGACTGCAGACACTACACTTGACCACTCAAGACATGTCGCCCTTGTGCCGGTTGACCTGCACTCACACTGCTCTACAGTCCTTGAGGCTTTGGCCTGTTTGCATGGATTATTACTTTCTGCAACTATTTTTTCTCTTTATTTATACCCTGCAAAGTTGGTGGCTATCATTAAAAACTAGCTAGGACTATTGATTGCACAAGTTTTCCAGACTGGGCATTAGTGTGTATACTCGTGCATGAGCAAATATGCCAGTCACGGGGCTACCTTTTCTGACAGTTGCTGCACTCGGTACTTAGACTTAACATTTTGAGTGCCTACGTGCATTCACACTGAGAAGTACGGCAAATTGCAATGCGCCGGCAGTGTTATGTCGCAATCAACACGCCCCAAAGGTGAGCGTGCAACAATGGACCCTGACCACCCTTACTCATCGGCATCTTGGCTACGTAGCAGAAAGGGAGGGTCTAACTCGAGTGGTTGCAATTCACAATTAAAAAGGACAGAAGAAGAGGGAGCGCATAAATATTGCCCTTTGTACAATGACTGTAATCGACTGTCAAAATGTGCTCCCTCAGGAACTAAGTACGCAGTGTACATTTGGGATGTCCCGAGCCGATCTTCAGGATCGGGATCGGCTGTCAATCCGCTGTATTTTGAAGATTGAATATCGGCTTCCGCCATGAGAACGGGTTGATCCGGTTGCCGTATCACATTCGTAACTCTGAGCCACACTCCAACATGGTAGGTGCAGTGATGCACCTCAAAATGTGGTCGCCACACGACTCCCGCCATCCGCAAGAAGAAGAAAACGCAACACCACCATGCAGACATGTGCGCGGTGTACCGTGGTGAAGTTACTTTCACGTTGGATATTCGGCTCCGTAGCTACAGCGGTAGTTCCTCCTCACTGTGCCCGGACTGCTGTATCATTGTGCGGTGAGCTCGCACGCAGTTGCGGAGCTACGTGGTGGCCACCCTTGGTCACTCTGGCCATCTAGACATTTCAGGTATCAACTTATTGCCACCCGTATATGAGTAATGGTCTCACCTTGGCCACTCCAATGAAAAGTTTCTGGCTCCGCCACTGCTCGCATGGGATTTGCTGCTCTCCCTGCTGGTTGTTTACACTTGGGACCGTCAACAAATTACTATTGCGCTGATGAGAGTTTGTTAAAAAATGTCATATATTCTAAATCACCCATCTATAACCATGTCAGATGATTAGTCCTACCCTAAAAGTATTTTCCATGCCCATTTTTTCCAATTTTATGCTTTATTGGATGACTTTTTTTATTGGCTTTATCTTTTATTGGATTAGGGACCTGACTCACAGAGGTTTGTTACAAAAGTCAAACAATATTGTTGGTCATGCTGTGTAATACAAAAGTAAATTCAGCAATACTTAGGTTGCATTATTTTTAATGCTTTGAAGCGCTAATTTTATAACCATATTCATTTCCACAAATTGATGTTTGTAACAAAAGCGTATTATTAAAAAAACATAAAAAGGAACGGTACCGGATGGGATCAGCAAGACTATAAAAAATCGGATCGGACGCCAAAAAATGTGGATCGGGACATCTCTAATGTTTGTTAATGTTCAGGTAAAACAAGCATATTCAGTTTGTTTGGGTTAAAATAAGCGATGAAAATAAATGTCACAAAAATGAGTACAAAACGTTGGAGACCACTGATTTGAAGTGTAGGACAGAAACACCACTTCAGACATACCCTCATTTTATAATACTTGTTTATATCATTAAATACAAAGAACAATATGAAGCAATCTCAGTCACTTTACGACGATTTGATCATCTGACCACACAGCGTTAAAAGGTAAAGCACGAAATGAAGCCTCCAAACCTGCTTTGTGAGCCGTATCCCGAGGTTTGCCAGCAGCGCACAGTAGTCCTTTTGTTCTAGAAAGTTCCTCCTCGTACTCTGCTATGGTTCTTTCAAACAGTCCAAATATCTCTTCCACAACAGCATTTAGTCGCTGCTTCAGCAACGCTCTCAACATTTGGATTTTACACATTTTTTTTCCAGTCAAAATGACACCAGCTATCTGCTCAGCGATGCGGAGCCAACCTAAGGTTTTGCTCTTTCACCAATTTGGGATTAACGTCAAAGTACAAGAACCAAACATCGTAAAATTGCCTCTCTACTGTTTCAACCATCTGCTGCTAGACGTATAGACGCAGCAAGCAAAAAAAAAACCACAATGTATAGACCTCATTTGCCGTTATTGTTTGCCCTGCAATGGCTCCGCATCCTTTGAGGGACGCAGGCGATGGTCGATAACGTCACAATTCCGCGCGAAGGCTGCAGAGGTTCATTGAAGCCACTGAACTCTATACTACTTGTACTGGAAGGGGCGTCCCTGCTGACTGCATGTAGCCATTGGTCGGCCATCTTGCTTCACCCAAAAAAGCACACAATCATACACATACATGTATCTTCATTCACTACATTTATTATGTTTCGGTATAAAAATGAACACGAATCAACAAAAAATCCATTGAAACAGAGTAAATTTACTAGACCCAAATCTCAAAATTTCCCTCCAGTTTAAGGTTTTTCCTACCTCTATGGTGTGAAATTACAATGCATAACAACTCAATTTCAGTGTTCACAGGGTATTTGTTATGATAAGGATCTACGTAGTATCAAAGTTAAATGCAACACATACCTTTAGAAGATGATCAGGTAAGTCAAATATTGTTGGAACTGCATTTTGTCGCAATCTAACAGTCTGGCCGGTCCTGTCGAATTTCTCCTGGGTGAAATGACTTGAACAGAGTTGCGATCTGGCTGCAGGAATCCACCTGTCTCTCTGCATATTTACTACCCATTGCTTTAGAAATTTAGCATTGCAGTGTGGAAATCTAAAGGAGAATAAGGGGTACTACATAACTACATAACTACTTAGATGAAAAGATGCTTACAAATTTAAAGTGTCTATTTTTTAAACTATTTTTATTATTTATAAGCATTTACCTACCTGTGTAATGTAAGTCCCTTCTCGCGATTTTCACAAGTATCACGATTTGTGCAATTAATAGCAGCACAAGACGGCATCTCGAACTCCTCTTAGTTGTTAGCCTTTCTTGTTTTGGGTGAAACAACATGGCGACTTCTACACTTCCGGTGGCTTCAAGCCTCCAATGCGCAGCAAGCGATCGGGGCCATTCCAGTTATAGAGTTCAGTGTATCAAATGCGTCCTTTACACTGATCTGTACTTAAAGAATCTGGATAGACCATACGTCGCACGCGCCCGTGCAAGCCGCTGAAGCCACGGAGAGGCCATCTTACCACTCACATCTCGTACGTAGCAGACTACATTCGCACAGCGTACATAGCGTACAAAGCAGATGAAGAGGCCTTCAAGTAACGCAACCTTCATCCCTTAAAAACGATGATATAATGATACGTTATTCTCTATCTTTTGACTATATTAAATGTACTTTTTCCCTTCCAATTCTCATTGCCTTTGGGACAAAATTCTACTCTGCACCGTGGCTCAGCACTCCCCTATAGCAATGCAGTTTTACTCCTCTAGAAAGAGATTTTCATTTTAACTGCATATTCCATCCCTTTTTTCCACTAAAATCCATGGTCATGATCCTTTACTTTTTTTTTTTTTTACCTTCATACAATTCACTATGCTCTCCTCTGTACAAAATATGAATCATAGAAGAGAGTGACTTTGGACAAGTTTTAAAATCATTTAACATTTTTCAGATTTTTTTCAGATTTTTTTTTTTGTGTTGTGAAATAGAAATAACCTCTTTTCTAATATAGAAATATATTTGAACAAAAACCACAGGAATAATATGTAATATAATATGTAATAATATATAAACATTGTCTCCATATGGGGGTTCATTTTAAATTTGGGTAAACAACAAAAAAAAAACGTATTTTTTTATATTTGCAAGGAACCGCAAATTATTTAGTAGTCAAGTCGCGGTTGTTTGTTTACATATCCCCCACAGCCCCCAAAGTAAAGCCGTTATGACTCAGGCAAACTCAGGTTTGCAAATCGCCAGAACCGGTCCACGGATGATGCAGTCAACACTGCCATCCACACAGCCCTTTCTCACCTACAGGGCAAGGACACATACGTCAGAAAGCTATTTATAGACTATAGCTCTGCTTTTAATACAGTCCATCTCCATCTCAATACAGATAAGACTAAAGAGATGATCATCGACCCAAGAACAAGGGAAAAGGAGCCGCATAGACCCCTGTTTATTGATGAGACTGAGGTGGAGAGGGTGAAAACCTTCAAGTTCCTTGGCACACACATCAGCGAGGACCTCACCTGGTCTCACAACACCCAACAAATTATGAAGAAGTCCCAAAGGAGACTGTACTTCCTGAGAAGACTGAGGAAATTTGGCATGTCCACCACAATCCTGAGTTGCTTCTACAGATGCACTATCGAAAGTGTTCTTACCGCCTCCATCACTGTTTGGTACGGTAACTGTACAACACGTGATAGGAAGGCACTCCAGCGGGTGATCAAGACCTCACAGAACATTGTTGGGGCAGCCCTCCCCTCACTGCAAGACATTTATAAATCTAGAGTCCTACGCAGAACACACAACCTCATCAAGGACAGCACACATCCACAACACTCATTATTCACACTCCTACCGTCAGGCAGACGCTACAGGAGTTTGAAGTCCAGGACCACAAGGCTGGCAAACAGCTTTTACCCACAGGCCATCAGGCTTCTCAACGAAGCACTCACACACGCCGCACGCAACACACGCACACACTCATAGCACTTTATTTATTTATTTATTTATTTGTATTATTTAGCTGTATTAATGTCTCTTCTGTTTTTGTTGCTTAATTTATTGGTATTTATGTTTCTTATGTTCTTATTCTTTTTCTTGTGTTTTCTTTCTTTTCTTGGGAGAATGAACAGAATAAGAATTTCATTGCTTAGTATAACTGTCCGTTTTACTATGCATATGACAATAAAACTCTTGAATCTTGTATGGTATGATATCGACAGAATAAAAAAAAAAAGATCATACCCGAGTCCTTATGACTAAGCTCAAGCACACCTGTTGTGCGAGGTTAGTCTGAAGACTAACCTTCCATTTAGTGTGAGTGGGTAACAAACTAACAACAGCTAACAACTAACAACACTCACAAGTTCTGACATAAGTCATTGTCCGAGGAGTGTTGCTTGTGAGTGGTAATATGGCGGCCGCGTAGCTTCACAAGTCATTGACCAATGGCCTATCCAGATTCTTTAAGTACAGATCAGTGGTCTTTTACAGGTGTATATGCTTTAAAGTAGCATGGGCGGCTCAATTCCAATATTGGTTGTAGCGATACCTGGTGCCAGTATTGGATCGATTCTCTGATAAGACGGGAAAGGGGTACTTGTGTATTGACTTTAAAGACAAGACGATGGGCTTGTGTATTTGGAGAAATTATCAACAATTAAAGCCGTCAACTCGAGGCACCATGGCAACACAAATCATAAAGACATGTATGTAAATTACACGGGGTATGCCCGCTTATTGATTTTAGTTGGCCAAGTACTGCGTTGATTATGTTTCATTTTCATTTCCTTCACAAATGCCTGCAGAGGCTGTTCTTGTTCCAAAGGTAGGAAAATGATGTTTACATGACAAAGTGAGGTTTTTGGCATGTTAGAAGTTCACATAAGTTGCTTATCCCTGCATTAGACCATCAGTGTTAATAAAGTAATTTTGAAAGATTTCAAGTAAGTCTTATTGGTATCGGCAACACTGACCCTGCATCTATTTACGTATTATCGGATCATACCATAGATTGTAGTATCACCCACCCCTACTTCGAAGTGTGCACAGAGCTTTAGAGCGATTTAAAATCATTTTCCAGGGGGAAATGAGCTCACAGGCAAAAATAAATTGATAATAAAAAAAAAACAGTTTGAATGATAATTTGGCAAGCAAAATTTTTTTTTTGAGTCATGTAAGTTAATAAAGCTTGCTTTTGATCCATTTTTTGTGCCTCAGTTGCAGAGATGCAATATAATTTCTGTATTCTACTTAATAGTAGTCTATTCATAAAGTCTACCATGATGGAAATCTGTGCTCTGCTGGGTGCCGCTGCAGTTGGAAGAACCACAGAACGTAAACACCCAGAGGATGCAGGGATACACAGCCATGCATTTGAAGTTTCTGGTGAGTAACGTATTGTCATTTTAACACAATAATCTCAGCAGCAAATAAAAAAAAGAGCAATGTCAAATTTGAAACAACTTTATTTTAAGCCTATCATGACAACATTTCCAATTTCCATTCAGTACGGGCAAAGGTTTAGACACTCCTTCTTTATTCTTTTCTTTATTTATTATGTGGTACTATGTACTTAACAAAAAGTGTGAAATAACTCTAAATATGTCTTATATTTTAGACATATATAGTATGTCTGATGATTTTTTTTGATAGCACTGCAAACACTTGCTGTTCTCTCAATGAGCTTCATGAGGTGGTCACCTGAAATGGTTTTCACTTCACTGGTGTGCCTTTCAGGGTTACTTAGTGGAATTTCTTGCCATATTAATGGGGTTGGGACCATGGGGTTGTATTGTGTGTGGCCAAACGTTTGGCCTGTACTGTATATATATTTAAAAAAATGTGTATAATTGGTCAAAAGCATGTACTGTTGCCACATATACTGAAAATAAAAAACTCACATTAGAACAATGTGGAAAAAATATTTTTAAACGAATGCAACTTTGTTGTGTTTTTTTTTGTCACTTGTACACTTGTGTTTCCTAACACCCCCCTAAAGGTGAACCTCTTATTGCATAGTGCAATGAAAGGGTCTCTCCCCAGTGTGTATTCCCGTGTATCCTGACATACGCGCTTGTGTTGAATCTTTTAGCACAAACCGAGCAAGCAAAAGGTTTCTCTCCAGTGTGCGTTCTCATGTGAATTGCCAAATGAACCCTCTCGTCAAATGTTTTCTCACAGTCAGAACAGTCAAAGCGTTGCTGCTTCATGTGATGTCTCATATCGCCTTCTTATTACGCTCCTTGGCGTCGTCGCTGTGCTCAGCTATACTGTATGCTGTATTTCAGTTTGACAGCTTCCGGCAAACTTCTGCACTTCTTCGCTTTTCTTTATCTAGTAGCTGCCATGTATGATGTCACAAAACTCTCATCTCCTGAAGCTGCAGCGTGTCCCTTGGGACTGTTTGCAACACGCTCCAAACTTTTTTTATTTAAACCAAAAAATATAAGAACACCATGGGAAAGAATATGTTACCAATAGTGGTTTAAAAGAACAGACTGTACAAAAAAGATGTCTATATTTTTCACAATTACAAATTAAACTGCATAAAAATTGTCGGAAATTGTTGTTCGGGCTGAATAAGATGATTGGTGTTCATGGTTGTCACTCTCCGCTGTTTCGCAGACACGTACATGCCCGTACCCGTAGCGCGTGCATACATACAAAAGCAGTCTCTGAGAAGCAATCAACAATTTACAGTCACTCTGGTGCACCATAGACTATACAGTACATTTAATGATAGCTAATGTTAGTAGCTAAACTTTGCCAAATCATTATCATCAGCTGCAGAGTGTGGACTCGAGTCACGTGATTGTGACCAGAGTCAGACTCGAGTCACAATTCTGGTGACTTTAGACTTGCCTTGACAATATCATGAAAGACTTGCAACTCAACTTGGGCTTTTCAGGCCAGCTGTGAGACATAATCCCTCCAGCGTTTCCTAGGTCTGCCTCAGGGCCTTCTCCAGGCTGGGCATGCTGGACACCTCACCAGGGAGGCGTCCGGGAGGCAACTGAACTAGACGCCCGAGCCACCTCACCTGGCTCCTCTCGATGTGAAGGAGCAGCGGCTCTACTCTGAGCTCCTCCTGGATGACTGAGCTTAGGGTGAGTCCAGCCACCCTACGGAGGAAACTCGATCTCATTCTTTCGGTCACAACCCAAAGCTCATGACCACAGGTGAGGGTGGGAACATAGATCGACCGGTAAATTGAGAGCTTTGCCTTCTGGCTCATCTCTCTTTTCACCACAACGGTCCGGTACAGCAACCGCATTACCGAAGACGCTGCGCTGGATGGTTTGCCAGAACCTGTTTTGGCAAAGTGACTCTTAAAATTAGGGGTGTGACGAAAAATCGATATATTGCAATATTTTAATCCTATGATGGATTATCGATTCGATCTTGCTGTGTATCGTTTTTTTTAATTACTGTATTATTATTAAAATAAGCCGCTACAAACGTCTTCAACCGTTCCTCATCAGCGCGCCACCATTGTACATGTGATCTAGGAGTAGCTCCCCGCAGGAGCGGCAGAAAATCAGGCGGAAGTCACAGAAGAAGGAAAAAAAAGAAACAAATGCGGCCTGATGGTGGACTCAGTCTCGGTCAATGAGTCACACCTAAAATACAAATCCTGTTAACAACTATGCTGCACTACAACAGTCTCAATGTTTTTGCACCCTTGCTGTATCCTGGTTAAAATACACTGCAAAATAGCCATTCAGTTTCTATACCACTTGTCCTCATTAGCGTCACGGGTAAGATGGCGCCTATCCCAGCTGAAGGCTACAAAATATAAACTGTGAAATTATTTTTTTTTTGCTTTTGTTTCACCCTATTGCCGTATTGAGATATTATCGTTATCGTATGTATTGCAAATTGTATCGTAACGTGGGGTACCGTGAGATTCCTAGCCCTAAACTAAAATTGTCAAAATTTCAATGTTATAAAATCCTGTTTCATGTTCTGCCCGGCAAATTAAGTGCAAAATCTTCTTGAGCCTTCAATGGGTCTCTTAGTGTGAACTGAACTCCTGAAATCAAATAACTTTTGCACCTTTTTCTAATTTATTGAGATGTACCTGTAGTTCTTGTCCTGCTCAAATTGTCAGAGCTTGTTAGGAAGCCTCAGTCGTTATACAGTCTGCTTGTGATCCTCCACAGTGCTCTCCATCAGCTTCTGTTGTCATGTGTTGAGTTGAGCTGCGCTGCCGGAGGTAAAACGTCTCTTCCCAGTGTGTGTTCTCATGTGTACTTTCATGTCATACTTTTCTCTGAATCGTTTTCCACAAATTGAACAGGGAAAGGGTTTCTCACCAGTATGAATTCTCATGTGTCTTTTCATATGATGCTTTTGGGAGAATCTTTTATTGCAAACAGTGCAAGCAAACGGTCTCTCTCCGGTGTGTGTTCTCATGTGTAATGTCAAATTACACTTCTGGTTGAATGTTCTCCCACACTGAGAGCAGTGAAAGTGTTTGTCGTCAATGTGATGCCTCATATCATCTTGAGAGTCCTTGCTAATCTCCAAAAGTTCTTTGGTGCCGTCATTGTGATCGGACTCAGACGAGTGCGACATCATGTCGTCCACATCTGACAGTGGAGCAAAGTTTCTGTCTGCTTGTGGTCCTCCATCATCTTCTGTTGTCATGTGTTGATTTAGATTCTCTGCCCGTCTGTTCTCCTTTCTTTGGCAGATAAGATGCTTTGACGACTGAGCTTTGTCTTCATTGTCCTCCCTCTTTACAGGGACACCAGTCAAAGGAAACTTGGTGATAGCCGCCTCCTGCAGCCCTTGAAGCTGCTCCCACTGTTCGTCCTCTTCCTCTTTAATGTGGGGGGGCTCTGGCTCCTCCTGCTCCACACCGGCACTCCACTCCTGCTGCTCAGAGGGAACCTCTTCTTCACTCTCCACCGACACCTGCTGGACATCTGCAGGGACACAAATATAACCCAATTAAATTAAAGGGACTGTATGGACTGAGTTCCCCAGCTGTCTAAAGGGGCCAACATTCCTATTTACCGCAAACATTATATCCTGCCCTCTTCCTGCTTTGAGCACGGAAAGTGGATTAGATGTGGCGTGCACACACGCACTAGTTATGTTTGTTGTCAGCTAATGATAGCGATTTGGCAAACTTTAGTTACTACCGTTGACTATCATTGAATGTGTAGCCTATCATATAAGAACAACAACATGACTGCAAATTGTTCATCGACTCTCTGAGACTGCTTCTGTGCGTGTGAACGTGCAACGGAAATCTACGTGAATACCAGACAGTGTTGAGTGACCACCCAGATTATCATCATATCCCTGGAAGTGTCGGTGCAACAGAGGGATAATGTTACATTTTTACATAAGAGTTATATGTTAAAATAAGTCATCAAACCTGCTTTCCGTAACGGAGCATGCGGTTTGAAGACATTGTCCAGCAGTTCGCGTTGACGATCGTTCTCCACTTTTGATCGAGAAAGTTCCTCCTCGTACTGTACTATGGTTCTTTCAAACAGTCCAAATACCTCTTCAACAGCAGCATTAAGCCGCTGCTCCAACAACGCTCTCAGCATTTGGACTTTAAACATTTTGACAGTCACGCTTGCTCTACGTAGCGACGTGTTGCTAACGTCGGACATTAGCGAGCTAAGCTGATTTAGGGATGGGAAAACAAACTTTAAACTCCACGAGTCTTCCTCAACACAGTGACAACGTAACGTGTCTGTTATATGGGTGAAAATAGAAGCACAAACGCATTAAAACAACAAGAGAGAGCATTTGCCATCACTTGCAAACTTCTTCTTCCCGGATCAGACGGCCTTCTTTGATTTCTTCTATGCTGTAATTGGCAGAGACACCGTTTGCCACAGCGCCACCTTTTAAACGGGAGTGTAGTTTAGGAACGTCTCTCCTTTATTTTACTGACTTGCTTTTTTCTTTTTGTTGTTGTGTACGTCACCATCTGAAGTGGCAACATGTCTGCATGGCGACTGTCACATATTTTAACTTTTAATCTGAATATCCCATTAAATCGTTAACAATTTCAATATGAGCACTGGATGCAAGCCTAGTACAGTATTTGGCTTTCATCCAGTGCTCATATTGAAATAACACATGAAACACATGAGCTGTCTCAAATGGAATACTTCCATCAGTACACGTCAATATGTATACTATGTACACTGTATACTTACGTTTCTGAGGAAGTTTGACAGTGTAGTGTTGTCCCAACTTGATTACTGTCATTGCCAACTTAAATGACAATCGCAAAACTTACCCACTCCCTCTTCTCTCCTTAATTGTGAATTGCAACCACTCGAGTTTGCCCCACTTCCACTCTGTAGACACTCTACAGACACACTCTGTAGGCGATGATTAAGGTTTTTTTTGCAACACCTAAGACAGCAACCTGCTATTTTTTACACTTTATTTAAAAAATGTAGTACAAAACATCCTATAAAATCATTCAATGCTTTTGACAAATGTCCAAATAAAAAGTATTGGTACAGGCGATACTGGCCGAGTATTTACTTAGTATCGGATTAATACCAACATCTGCAGTATTGTCCTTTGGAAATGAAGAGAGGGAAGCGTGTTGTCATTTTGACATTTAAAGTACAGTGACTTTTAACTTAGTGTCTCACCAGTACACGTTTCCTAACCTGCTTCTTGAAGATGAATCATTTATTTCACACACTGCAACAGAACGGCTTCACCCAAGTGTCTCTTCCCATATTTGTTTTACGGTCAGATGTTTTCCCATGTTCCTATCCAGTGTGTACACTCATGGGGCTGATCATGTGGTTCTTAAATCTAAATCTTTCAGCACACCCTTCTATGTACGCTCATGTGTCTTGTCATATGATGCTTTAAAACAAATCTTCTAGCACAAATTGAGCAAGTAAAAGGTCTCTCACCAGTATGTGTTATATAGAATAGAATAGAGTAGAACTTTATTGTCTGCTCTATAGAACAGAAATTAGTCTTCCAACACGGCTTATAAAAATTCACTCAGAATGAAGTACAATATAAAACACACAACAAAAACATACTGTAAGTCACAAACAAAAAAATACTACAATACAAGAATAACAGTGCTACCGGGCGCTATTTAAGATAGTTACTGCAACTGGAATAAAGAATTTCTTGTAGATGTTTTTGCGGGCCGGTGGGGTTCTGTATCGTCTGCCTGTCAAATAATCCTTAGAGGAGAGTCTTTTACCACAAACTGAGCAAGCAAAAGGTTTCTCTCCATGGTGTGTGTTACCATATGTCTCCTACGGTCAAATGTCTTCTCACACTGAGAGCAGTCAAAACGTAACCCTGCCCCCCTTGTATCACTCCTTTTTACTCAACGGTTCTTTGGTGTCGTCGCTGTGATGGGTTTCAGAAGACTGTGACGTCACGTCATTCATATCTGACTGTGGAGCAAAGTTACTGTCTGCGTGTGATCCTTCAGGGCGCTTTCCATGATCTTCTGTTATGTGTTGAGTTGAGCTGCTGCAGGTCAAATGTTTCTTCTCTTTAGTGTGTTTTCTCATGTGTACCATGAGACATCATTGACGAGAGAAGCTGTTCATGCAAACTAAGCAGGTAGGTAAAAGGTTTCTCACCAGTGTGTAATCTCATGTGCCTTTTGAGTAGCCTGTGGCTACACTTGTTTGAGAATCTTCTGGCACAAACTGAACAGGAAACACATTTCTCCTCTGTATCGGTCGTCATGTGATTTGTCAAATGAGAGTCTTTGACAGTCTTTTAGCGCAAAGGTTTCTCTCCTGTGTGTGTTATCATGTGTCTGTTTTTTCCACTTTTATCAAGTGTTTTCCCGAGTTCAGGGCAATCCAAGTGTTTATCAGCGTGATGGGTCTCAGAACTGAGTGTGACATCATGTCGTCCATATCTGACAGTGGAGCAAAGTTAATGTCTGCTTGCGATCCTCCACAGTGCTCTCCATCATCTTCTGTTGTCATGTGTCAAGTTGAGCTGCTAGAAGTCAAACATTTCGCTGCAGCGTGCTTTCTCGTGTATAACATGAGAGCCATTAGACTAGAGAAGCTGCTCATACAACCTAAGCAGGGAAAAGGTTTCTCACACGTGTGCGTTCTCATGTGACACTTGTCTCTAAACCTTTTAGCACAACTGAACAGGGAAGATGTTTCTCTTTTGTATGTGTTCTAATGTGTCTTGTTAAATATTCCTTTAAGGAGAATATTTTAGCACAAACTGAGCAAGCAAAAGGTTTCTCTCCAGCGTGTTGTGTGTCTTTTCAAAGTTGCCCTCTGGCTATGTGATTTCCCACATTCAGAGCAGTCAGTGTGATTTCTCATATCATCTTTAGAGTCCTTGGTACTCTCCAAAGGTTCTTTGGTGTCATCACTGTGATCGGCCTCAGAAGAGTCTGATATGTCAGTGGCGCAAAGATGCTGTTTGGTTCTGACTGTGTATTTTCTTCAAAATGCTCTCCATCACGCTTCTATTGTCATGTGTTGTTCATCCCCTCTTGCTCTTCATGTCGGGGGGCTCTGGCTCCTTCTAGCCCACACTGGAGATTCCACTCCTGCTGCTCAGAGGGAATCTCTTCTTGATTCTGCAATGACACCTGCTGGACATCTGCAGAACAACAAAGAAAGCAACCCTGGTTAATAACAATGTAAGTCCCACAGCCCAGCCATTAGGCTTGTCTAACTTCCATGCCCAAAGGACAGACAAGTGGCTGGATTAGTTTTGAACTAATGTCTGAATATATTCCGAGAATCAGTCATCATCTATGAACTGATAATCTGGCAGGTAAAGGCTGTGTTTACAAAACAAAGGTGGGTAATTGTAGGCCATTGAGTTATTCATTTTAAACCACACAGCCTTCTGGCTGTCCTCTGGGCACGGGGGCAGGAGTAAGAGAACCCTGGGACTTCTAGTGTTTTAAGGAAACGGACATTTGAAACAAACAGCACGTGGTTAGTTGGTCTATTGACACATCAGACTTCTTTCGTGTATCAGGAAGGTGACAAAAACATCACACACAACACGCACAACCGCAGTCCAAGAAATAGAAAGAACATTCCAACAACACGACTACGCCAAGCATGTCATGCTGCTCTATGCTTGTTTGGGCTTTGGCCTGTTTGCACGTGTTGTTGCTTTTGCAAATGTACTGACATTGTGGATTATTTCAAGCCATTGAAATCACTTCTGCGCAATGTTGCGGTGACCATTAAAAACAGGCCGGGGTAACAATTACATCAGTGATAAGACACGTCTGTGCATGTGTTTGTGCTGTTGGCTTTGGGGATTATTTAAAGTTTTTCTGCTGCTTCGCCAGTTAATAACCGCAGATAACTCCAGCAGAACAAACATGTGATCATTTGA
This sequence comes from Dunckerocampus dactyliophorus, assembly GCF_027744805.1. Taxonomy (NCBI): domain Eukaryota; kingdom Metazoa; phylum Chordata; class Actinopteri; order Syngnathiformes; family Syngnathidae; genus Dunckerocampus; species Dunckerocampus dactyliophorus. The sequence continues at coordinate 12,425,561 of NC_072828.1, forward strand.
TTAACATATGTAACATTGTTGTGCAAAAAATATCATCGACGTGTGCTTTTAATGACAGAGACAATGAGCATTTAAATCATCCATACATCCCCTGTTATCGCAGGTAGCTGAAGTCTATCCCAGCGCTGACTACAGCCTGGACTGGTGCATATAAACACAAAATTGTTTAATTGAAAATGGAAGGGAAAGTATGCTTTTATTTAAACTGAAAGAAAAAACAAAATTACACTCAACAAACGTGATGTGTCTTTGTTTATGAGCAGTATTGTTAATAGATACAGATATCTGTTAGGTATCTGCAGGTACCTAACCCATTGCAGGACTACAGTACATCTTCAATTCAGTTATTTTATTCTGGGGACCAGATGGAAAGCTCTGGCAGGCTGGATGTGGCCCACAGGCCACCAGCTAATGATCCCTGTTCTACAGATTCACTACAAATAAGAGCTAAAGAATTAGATTAGAATTAACAGCTCATGAAAACACCAAATTCAGTATCTCATAAAATGTGAAACTGTCAAAAAGTTCAATATTGTAAACTCCTGGTTTGTGCTCTAATCAGCAAAATAAGTGCAAAAACTTCCTGAGCCTTCAATGGGCCCCTTAGTGTGAACTGAACTCCTGAAATCACTTTAGCACCTTCTTCTAATTTATTGAGATGTACCTGTAGTTCTTGTCCTGCTCAAATTGTCAGATCTTGTTAGGAAGCCTCAGTCGTTATACAGTCTGCTTGTGATCCTCCACAGTGCTCTCCATCAGCTTCTGTTGTCATGTGTTGAGTTGAGCTGCGCTGCCGGAGGTAAAACGTCTCTTCCCAGTGTGTGTTCTCATGTGTACTTTCATGTCATACTTTTCTCTGAATCGTTTTCCACAAATTGAACAGGGAAAGGGTTTCTCACCAGTATGAATTCTCATGTGTCTTTTCACATGATGCTTTAAGGAGAATCTTTTATTGCAAAACGTGCAAGCAAACGGTCTCTCTCCGGTGTGTGTTCTCATGTGTAATGTCAAATTACACTTCTGGTTGAATGTTCTCCCACACTGAGAGCAGTCAAAGTGTTTGTAGTCAATGTGATGTCTTATATCATCTTTGTTAGTCTCCAAAGGTTCTTTGGTGTCGTCATTGTGATCGGACTCAGAAGAGTGTGACATCATGTCGTCCACATCTGACAGTGGAGCAAAGTTTCTGGGTGCTTGTGGTCCTCCATCATCTTCTGTTGTCATGTGTTGAGTTAGAGGCTCCGCCCCGCTGTTCTCCTCCCTTTGGCAATGATGACGCTGTGAAGTCTGAGCTTTGTCTTCATTGTCCTCCCTGTTTATAGGGAACTTGGTCATGTCAGCTTGCTCCAACCCATGAAACTGCTCCCACAGTTCCTCCTCTTCCTCTTTAATATGGGGTGGCTCCAGCTCCTCCTGCACCACACTGGAGCTCCACTCCTGCTGCTCAGAGGAAACCTCCCCTTGACTCTCCAACGGCATCTTCTGAATGCCTGCAGGATGACAGAGGACACAAATATAGCCTCAGTAATTCCAGGTGGCCCTTGGTTTAGGGCGTTTTGTGTTTCGTGGTAACAAATGCACTTCCACAACTTAATTAGAAATGTAATTTTGGTCACGAGAGACTCGCTTGCAGACTTGTTACAGCACCAGCCGGTGGACGAATACGCGCAGCACAAGAATGCATGCTAAGCCACACTGAGGAATAACATAGCACATGAGTCAACATTTTGGACTTCATTACGTCTCCCCAGCAGCAGTGTGCCAAAGAAAAGGAAAGCCATCACCATAAAAGTAAAAATGAACATCATAAAATCTCAGACAGACCCACACCAATATTGGCTGCTGTTTTAATCCCATCCCCTCGACTGTCAACTAGAAGAGTTAAGTCAAAGACGACTTGACTTATCAAGTTGTTTTCCAGCTTTGTTGTACCGCTCATC